>NC_058520.1:557768582-560268582 GCF_904849725.1 Hordeum vulgare subsp. vulgare
AGTGAGACCTCTATGAATGAAGAACCGGCAAATTACTTTCAACATCGAAAACATCATAGAAGATGCATATGGACTCCGTTTTCGATGAAATCGAGCTTGTAATGAAGATGACCATAAGCTCTAAAACTCAAAAAGAGAAACACCAAACAAGAACCAAGAAATATGATGCAAGGATGCAAATGGTTTGAGCTCTCAATGAACGATACGATCAAGCTACTCACTTGAGAGCCCCCCCTTGACAGTATGACAATCTATCCTAAAATAAAATAAAAACTATCAAGGGCAAACCTATACCTTGCACCTAGTCCTCTTGAGCTAGATGATGATGATCTTGGCTTCCTCAAGATGGACCACCTTTATTGATTGCCTTGTTTTGACGAAGACTAGTTGATTGCTCCTTCATACTCACTATGGGTGAGCCACTCTTCAGCACATCTTCACAAGTTCATTGCCACCACAATGGACGGCAAGCTTCAAGCATGATATCTTCGTGATGCTCCACTTGAACTAGCACACCGCAATCTTGATGACGGTCACCACTTGATGTCATCCTTCATAGGTTGAATGAGATCTTCCTCTTGACGCAAACTCATGGAGACACACCTAACCCCACATAGAAATCTCAGAAGTACCATGGGTTAGTACACAAAAGCGTTATGGACAATGCTTACCATACCATGGGATCACTTGATCCTCTCGATACATCTTGTACACTTTGTGTGTTGATCATCTTGATTTACTCTTTGCTTAGTCTTGATCAACCTTGTGTCTTTATGACCAATCTTTGGATAATACCTTGAATACCACCTTGGTCATCATATAAACTCCTTGACACCAATATATGGACTTCAAGAAGTGCCTATGGACAAATCCTTCGAATATAACTTAAGGCAACCATTAGTCCATAGGGATTGTCATCAATTACCAAAACCACATATGGATAAATATGCTCTAACAGATGAGTACTCACGGTTTCTTTGCACCTTCTTTTCCTCTTGATACGATTGCTGCGATTAGTTGGCGGAGCCTAGGAGATGGCTTATCCCGCCGACGATGACTACTACCCCGGCGAAGCCTACTACTACGTGGAGGTCGCCACCACGAGTAGTTTAGGAGGTTCCTAGGCAGGAGGCCTCGCCTCTTGATCTATGTTATATTTGTGTTAGCCTTCTCTAAGGAAAAACTTGATGACTTATGTTTGTACTGAGATAATATTTGCTTCCGCTTACTCTTTTGTATTCGAGCCCTCGAGGCCCCTGGCTTGTAATATGAAGTTTATATGACTTTAATTTGTGTTTAGAGTTGTGTTGTGTTATCTTCCCGTGGCTCCCTAAGCTTGGTCATACGCATTTGAATGTACGATTAGCATACGATAAAATTGGGGACGTCACACGCATGGTGTGGTTTGAACGCGGGGCAGACACGTGCACCAGAAAGCGTCGCGAACGGTGCTCTCTCGGTTGTCGCATCGCTTCAATGACAGCATTAGTGAGAGGTTGCGTCTGATCTGGTCAGGCTAGAATGCCGCCACTGATGCTCTCGAGCGGCACTGACTGTTTCCGTCTGGAAGCGCACGCGAGCGAGGAAGGTTTTCTTTGGTGGGACATGACGGTGAGAATCGGGCGCGACAGCGGTCCCCCCCCCCCTCATGTTTGTGGCTGCTTTGCGGGAAACATCACGGGCGGACCGAACAGGCTCGCGTTGGATGGCTTCCACGGTCTAGATAGCGTGATCCAGACAGATGCGCGCACTTTGAGGGTCGGTGTTGGAGATGCACTAAGGCCATATATTAAATAGCATAGGTCCTTACAAAAAACGAAAATTACATCCAAATCCTTTGGGGTGCCTAGTCATCCTCCTCATGCATCCATCGACAACGCGTCATGTGTAAAGCTCATTGCGGTCTCTGGGTCTCGATCTCAATGGAACCAACTTATTTAAAGCCAAAAGCTTGTAGAAGTAGCAACTGTAAAGTCATCGATGTAGACCAGATGACGTCGGCGACCACAATAACATATCAAAATTGTCGGCCTGGAGAAGAAAACCCCAAAAAGTGCATGGAAACTTCAAAGATCATGAGCGTTGGTCAAATCCACTGAAGACCAAGATTAGCTGGATCCTAGAAGACTTGGAGACACGCCTCTGTATGCTCTTTACCGGTGATAAGCGCACCAACGGAAAAAAAGATAGAACGGGGATGACATTATTCCTACACTAAGACAACATCGCTGCCTCGTCGCCCTAAACCAGACACATGTACCTCCTAGGAAAAATATGAAGCAAGTCTCCCACGTTGTTACACGCCAGATCCCGGCCTGAGGTCGAGCACGCCACCATACAGGGCCCATATAATATTGATAAACGTGATTTTATTTTGGAAGTATACTTTTCTCAAATTTTGTTCCCATTTTGAGAGATATTGCCTTACAATAAAAAAATAACAATTCACTTCAATGCGACACACATCATTTCATACCTATGGGTTTGATCCCTAGTAGACTACACAACCACTCTAGACGGAGAATGTACGTTTGGCTCCCGAGCACCATGGGGGCCTTTTTTGAAAATAATTTAAAATTCAAACTTTTTGGTTTCAAAAAAAATTTGAAAAAAATATGCAAGTAAACATGGATGTTATGTATATGTGTGTAAAATTTCAGGATGAAAAACGCTGAAATGCGATCTGTAAAAAAAAGACAAATTCATGACCTGAGAGGATAAATAGTATCATGTGTCAAAAACCTTCAGAATTGTCTTTTTTGCACATCCCTCATATCAAGTATTCTGCCCTGAAAATTTACACACATGTGTGATAAGCCCTCACATATCTCTGTATTTTTTTCAGAATTTTTTAAAATGTAAAAATATAAATTTTTATAAAATTTGAATTTTAAATTTAAAGGCCTCCATAGAGGTCGAGCTTCAAAAGCAATTTTCGCGACAACTTAGATTTACACTCCATATAGATGGTTGACAGCTGACACATGTGCTGGAAGTGCTCTTGTGAGGACACGCCATTGTGCAGGCGATAGTGTAGTTGTACCGTTACAACTTCACGAACATAGGTGATGTTGTTAAGATGTTGGTTTCGGACATACTAATGTATTATTTTATAAGATCTTTATGAATAACTAATAAAGCAGATGCATTCTTATTTTCAAAAAAAAAAAAAAGAACTTCACAAACACAGCTGATGTGTTTCCTCGTGGCTTAGTTGTCAGAAATAGATTATCACTCTGATTCACGATTGGCGTTGCCTTGAATGGATTGTCGTGTACATACACGCATCATGAAAGCAGCATGCATGCACGGCCATTATAAAGGCAAACGGATGAGAAGATATCTCATACAAAAAGCTACTCCCTCCGTTTCTAAATATAAGTCTTTTTAGAGGTTCCACTAGTAGACTACATACGGATGTATATAGACATAGTTTAAAGTGTAGATTCACTCATTTTGCTCCGTGTGTAGACTCCTAGTGGAATCTCTTAAAAGACTTATATTTAGGAACGGAGGGAGTAATACCTACGTTTCTAAATATAAGACGTTTTGACATTTTGATTTAAACTGTTCCCTTCATTCTAAAAGTTGCACTAAATCAATGACATTCAATATGGATCCAAAACAGGTAGTGAGGATGTATCACATATCTGTCCGGCACACATGTCCTACCTGGTGTAATTAGCATGTGGTACCAATGATATTGCTGATTTTATGAATCGGAAAGTTGTGCAAGTGTACAGAGCTACCTTCCATATGGAGTTTTTCATATCGCACTACTCCCTCCGTTCTTAAATATAAGACATTTTAGAGATTGCACTATAAACTACATACGGATGTACATAGACATATTTTAGAATATAGATTCACTCATTTTGCTCCGTATGTAGTCTTTTAATAGAATTCTAAAAGGTCTTATATTTTGGAACGGAGGGAGTAGAAAACAAGGCTTGCCAACTCATACTTCTAGTACAAACCCACATGCTTCCTTCCTTTCAGACGCACACACAGAGGGGAACAAATACTACTCCCTCCGTTCCTAAATATAAGTCTTTTTAGACATATTTTAAAGTGTTGATTCACTCATTTACTTCGTATGTAGACACTTAGTGAAATCTCTTAAAAGACTTATATTTAGAAACGGAGGGAGTACATGTTGATTGATTCCTTTAGAGGGAATGAGTGTGGTGTAGCATATGACAGAATTGTGAATTAGACGCAAACGGCTTTCATGATAGGACGACGCTGTTCTAGAGGAAGTGGTAGTCTTGCATAAAACTATTCATGAGCTTCACTCTAAGAAATTTGACAGAGCTATTTTCAAAATAAAATTTGAGAAAGCTTGTGATGAAGTGAAATGACCTTTCTTGCAGCAAGCTCTTCACATGAAGGCATTGCTATGTGCGCGTCAATGGAGAGCTTTGTCCAAGATAGCAGCGTTGGGGTTAAAGTTAATGATGTCATCGATCATTATTTTCAAACTTGGAAAGGGATTGCGACGCGGGGAATTGTTGTTTTCTGACTAGGAGAAAACAAATCTCTTTCCTTCTTCCCCATTTCCTAACCTTTCATCACAAATTTATCCAGAATCTGCTATCGCCTAGTAGTATAACAAACTTTTCTGAAAACTGACTAGCAAAGGTTCATCCCAAATTGAGTATTAGAAATGAATTATCAAACATTTGATTCCTTACTGACAAAGAATCTTTTGGTACACTTGAAAGGAATTATCACCCTAAGTTGTTAACATGTCATAGCACGTGAATAATTTCTGTCGTCCAATTTTGACAACCTTGTTGCTCTATTTCCTTCCTACCTGGTTTGCCTTTGAAATATCAATCACTTCATTTGAAATTACTACCACTGTAAAATAATATAATACTTCCTTTGTCCCAAAATAAGTGACGCAAATTTAGTACTAAGTTAGTATAAATTTTGTACTAAAGCAGCTACACTTATTTTGAGACGGAGGGAGTATGTTTTAGATCATTGTTTTAGATCTCAATTATCTAAAATGTCTTACATTAGTTTACAAAGGTAGCACAAGATAAAGACTATTATCATATACTCCCTCCGTAAAAAATATAAGAGCGTTTATATCACTAAAGGGTGCATTAAAGAAATATACTTTAAAACAATTGCTCAAAGTTTCCTTCAAAGTATCAACTTTGATGTTGCAAGGTTTTAAAGTGAAAGCTGCTAAGACATGCTTCATGTTGACAACAACATATTCTGGGCTCATCGTTCACGCTCCCTTGCCACATAAAGAAACTAGTGCTAGACGCTAAAAAGTGTAACGCCAAGAAGTTGAAATCCTGAGTAGGTTAGTGTCAGGAAATAACTATTCTAAGAGAGCTTGGCACAAACATACATTAACCATCAACAAGATCTGGAATCAAAATCAACAATAATCATTCCTCTAAGAAAAGAACTACCTAAACGGTAATCAAACTTCATGGGCTGCATGATCTTTCACAAAGTGTTCCTTGTTCTGCTCTGAATGAAAGGCTGCAGGGATGGTTCTCTTCCTAAGTAGTCAGTTATGATCTCAAGCGGATCTTCTGAGCCTCCTGGAGCCAATACCTGGAATGATGAAAAATAATTTTTGAGCAACTGTCATGAATGCACAATCAAATTAATACACCTAGAAGAGCATCATTGTACTGAATCGGTGACAATTAATATGGACCGGAGGGAGTACCTTATTTCTAAACCTCAGCCCTGCATGCTGATTTAGCAAGTCATCTTTAAACTTTGTCACGAATAGATCAGCAGCAAACACCTGCATGTTTTTATAAATCTATATCATTTTCTATCATTTCAGAATAAATGCTGGAAATAACAGGCCTCTAGAGTAGTGTTAGCTCAGACCTCGCTCCATATGTAACTGTAGCACACAGCGTCGTAGCCAACAGCAATACGAGGAAAGCATGAAGCTGGGCTGGTCCCTTCCAACAAAGGTATCCCCAACATTACCTGAAAAAGTAGCAATTCACCTTCAGTGGTCATAAGTAAAACTAAAAGTAGTGAATCAAAGATGGTTTAGAATGTACCTTTGGATGGAGATCTTTGATCAAGTCATCAATGTCCACATTCTCATTTGTATGTATTATCTGATCAACAAGGCCTGGTAAAAGCAAAAGTGCAGATGACAACTAAGGAACAAGAGGGCTACCATATATGGTACACACTTTTTGTCATAATTAAATAAAATAACAAGGATGAGAAAATAAACAAGGAAACTGGAATGAATTTATGCTGTTCAAATAGCAGTGTGCCTAATGGGTGTAAAATTAAGACATACTGTTACTATACTCAAGAAGGAGGATAATTGACAGGGACATGAAGTGTCGGGGAAGTTCGGGTGATGTTAGCAAAATATATCGGTTTGTAGGAGTATCAGAGCTAGATAATATTTTCAGAACTATTATTTCCATTTCCATGCTTTTAGAATAAAATATTGACTCACACAAAAGGATCTCTTGCTTCAGTTTCAGGCCAGCAAACATATCACGCCTTCTTTTCAGTGACTGGCAAGCTTCACTAGTGACAGACTTTGTAATGTCCTACAGTGATGAGAATAGAAAAGGCTTCAAGTACTAGTTGGAACAAGCTTCACCAGATTAACAAGAACTTGTTGAAGTTTTTTTTTTTTTTTGGTTCGTCATCAGATTCACTTTATGCAAAGAAAACAGAAAATATGGTCATAGCAACCAGCTCCTATACTATTATTTTTAGCTTGGATTCTTGAGCCAGGCAAAGAAACAAACATTGTTTCTTATCCATGAACTCGGTAGCTGTAGTCCGGTTGTCCCATTGCCTGAACAACTCAACTGCCTTAATATTTCATACAGGTTACACACTAGAACCAGTTCTCTTACGCATTAATTCTTGTTCCTGGAAATTCATAGAGTTTGAAGATAGTTTCAGTACAAAAACATCATGTGATATTTTCATCACCTGATGGAAGCCGGACATCATTTTCAGAGAAATGCTCTCATAACACCTGTGATGGCAATGTTACATTACATGCAAGAAATGGTATCTTCCAAACAATTATACACAATATTAGCATGTTACTGACAAAAAAGAAATACGCCTACCAGTTCTCAAGTAACAGGCTTGGAATTTCAGCAAAGTCTCCCTCCAGACGGAGACTTGAAAATCTAGAAAAGGTGGCTCTGTTCGATATGTGATGAACCTGCAGGATATTGAAATGATTGGTACAATTACTTCTATTTAATATTGAGCATGCGAGTAGATAATTAACAGTTTGACATCGATCAGAACCCAGTTTCTCCTTTCAAGGGTAGAACTTAAAAGAGATTGTGATGATAAGAATATTTCTGGTTTAAGAATTTAATGCGAGAGAGTTGAGGTTAGTCTACCACGTGGCTGAATTCATGGAATATCCTGACAACTTCAGGGAACCGCAGCAATGCTGAATTCCCATCAAACTCTTTTGGGCATTGAGATAATAAGACTGCAACTGGAACCTGTCGCAACAATTACTGAATTAACAGAGTGAAATAATTTGTCATTGAAGTGGATTTCAGATGTATTTGCCATTGATTTTAGATATTACTACATAATTAGACACACCAGCATGTAACAGTTCAAACTGCCCAAAGTCTTCAATTAACTATGCTTTAGTAAGAAAAGCTTACATCACAAGGTTGACTAGTAAAGTAATAATCCTTTGAAAAAGTGGTTCTAACAGGAAAATCATGCTAAAATTACAGTAACAAATATAAAGATTCTCTGAGTTACCTTACGTGAACCATTAGAACACAGGCATCCATTCTGAAGTGTCACAACACAGGTGTGGCCATATTTTCCTTCCCTGTAAAGCCAAGCTACGGATTAAATCATCTTGTTTGTCAGACAAGCTCACGTGGAAGTGCATGTGCTTCTGACTTCTGTATTGTGCTCTGTTAATTATTGTTCTTATTTCTTTCATGGGCTTTCAATCTGCATTTGTTTGAGACAATTTTTTTCTTGGAAATGTATGTTTGAGACCTAGGACAATTGGTTTCCCTCGGTTGACATCCATGACAAACCATGCAGCAGAGGTATAAGACAGGAACCAGCTTTCCCTAAATTTCCTAATTGAGAAGTTGCCGGTCGACTTTCGGTATTTATATTCAATTAAATTTTAAAATAGTATCATGATGGCAATAAATTTATTATGACTCCACTACTAACCATAGAAAACAAACCTGGAAAATATATCAAGAAAAAAGTAGCCCAAAAGATCACTTGAATTTGCATCCCGAACAGAAAAGAGACGAACTGTATCATGCCAAACCACCACATCCTTAATTTCTTCAAATTGTAGTGCTGCCAGAGAAAACATGGCAAATATGTTCATACTCAATGATGGATATTTGTGTTGTATTGTTTAATGGGTAAAATTGTACCAAATAGATCCTGGAACATCTTCAACATTCCTGATATGACCAGCTTAACAGGGAAATATCGTTTAATTTCACCAATGTCAAGATCAACCTTGTGCTGTTCGGCTCTTTTCATGTAGTATAATAAATCTTCCATGCCAAATTGAGCATCTCCTTCCTCCTTCATCTGAAATTAGAAGACCAAGAACAAAGATTCAACTGATTAATTAAAAGAGCATGATCAATCGAAAAAAATGAAAGAAACCAAAAAGAGAGAGCTGTTTACATACCTTCAGATCTTTTAGTAAGGTAAGCTCTCTATTAGCAAGATCACCTAATTGTTCTGACATTTCCTCCAGAAATTCTAACACCTGTAGCGGAAAGACCTTTAGAACATGAGTGTTTACTTAGTGTCATACGCAGATGCAAGTAGACATGAGAAGAGATGCCTAAAACACCATCTGTTGAGCTCACTAGTTCAGTCTTGGTATGGAAGAATGCATTTGCTAGGCACAGTTAGCTAAAATTGGAAAATTTCAAGCAGATTTGACAACAGGAAAGTACAAACCTTCCTTGATGTCATTGGCATTCTTGGTTCAATAGCAAAATCAGAATAGTTGGAATACCCGAGCAATCTCGCAAGCCTGTGTCTTATCTGAACCTGAATATAAAAACTGTAAGCTGTCAGTTCCATGACTCCAGCCTACATTGAAATTATGCATGCAAAAGATGAAATTATAATTCCGTTTTGATCATTCAATAGTTACTTCAAACAATTTTAGTAAGGGTCAGTTCTTTTGGTGGCTTTTTTGAGCTTCTAGAATAAGCTGCCCCCTACCCAGCTTATTCTAGAAGGCTAAACACAAATATTTTTTTAGAAGTCTACAAGTCAAGTCTTAATTAGCAGACTTTTAAAAAAATAAATTTGATTGAGCTTCTAGAATAAGCTGGGTAGGGGATAACTTAGTCCAGCTTATTCTAGAAGCCAGCAAAAGAACTGGCCCTAAGTATGGATATCAGTACCTTCCTTCACATTCCCCACCTGAATAACCTAAGAAGCTCACTTTCAACTAATCAAGCATAACTATTAACTAGTGCAATTGCCACATGTTGAAAGTAAAGTAATGAAATTCCCTATTTCAAGGATCTAGAACAATGCAAGCGAAGGTTATTAATAAATGCAATGTAGAATTGAGTGATGCTACACCTATGAGATGAAGTGAAATTGGTAACAAAAGATACAAGTTTATGAAGTTAAAGATACAGTTGGACATATGGGGGGATACCAATTTTTCCAGGATGGCCACATTCTGTTTTCCGCCTTTCTGGCCATAAGCAACAGCAATCAGCTTCCTGGTAGAACCAACCTTGACAACAATACAGAAAAACAAAGTTAGCAGCTACTGCATAGTACACACACATGGCTCTAGTAGAAAATTACCCTACTGTAAGTAATCTATATTATACTCCAGTATCAACTATTAAGTTGTCAAGTAACTGTTCACAGGGACACTAGACTAAAATGTACAGGTGCATGATAAGCAGAAATGTGGAACTGACCTTGCAATGTTCAAGAATTGGAGTGACATGGTAACTGGTCAACAGAACCTTGCGCTTTCCATCTGTTTCTTCCAGATCCTGAGTTGAACAGTAATAGTAAATGTTATTAGGAAGAAATGCCATGATTGTTTTGTGTCCACACTAAACACTTACTCCCTCCGATCCATAATAAGTGTTGCAGTTTTAAACTAAGGTTGAACTAACCTTAGTTAAAAAATGCGACACTTATTTTGGATCCATCTAAACATGGAGTCAGAAAATGATAACAGATTGTTTCAACATCCCAAAGTCTGCATGTCATACTTCCAAAAGACACACTCATTTAAGCACAATGTTGGAAGGGTGATGTGAACCCTCTGAAGTTTGTTTACTGCATTGCATAGCTTACCTTTAAGAATTCAAGAGGCATTCCAGCTAATTCTTCCTCGCTTAACAGAACAAATTTGGTCAAATCATTCATGTTTTGAATATACTTCAAATTTAAGTCATCGATAAGAGATTTCAACTTCTCCATTTCTTTCCTCTTGTTTTGCGTTAGTTTTGCTCCGTTGCGTTCAAACTCTCTCACCTGTCAGCATAATGAGACAAGTCAGCAACCAAACCAACTGGGTCGAGCAGTTTCACAAAAATATTTGTATGCAACATTGTGTAGTCTCTATCCTTAAAAAAAAATTTAGCCAGTTTATAATTTCCACTTCAGCTTTGATCCAATATTAACAAAGAACTGAGATTTTCCCTGTGTGCTAACAATGACTATGAAGATTAAATTGAGTAGATGCAATGAGTGTCTAACAAGAATAATCAAAGTATATCCTAAAAAGAAGATATATATGGACATCAACAATACTGAGACTGAGATAAATATGGACAAATGGATCCTAAAAAGAAGATATACAGCTTTCGAGTGTCATATACCAGGCACTGGACAAATCTTGTTTCTTCCGGACCTATTCTTTCACCTCTCTCTGTGAATGCCTTTACAACACGATACACATCCTCACGCTGCCTGGTCACCTTGCAGGAAATAACAAGATTCTTACACTACATGTTCAACATAATATATTTGATTAAAAAGGTCAGTAAAAGGGAATTCAGCTTCTTTTAAGAATGCTCATTTCCAGTCATATATATCCATATGATTTATAAAACAACGAAAAGGCTGGCACTGGGGTGATATTTCTATATTAGAAATGCTCACTGCACTGTGTGAATAGTTTGAGTATCATAGCTTCATAGCCATCAGGTTATGAACCAACATGCACAATTTCTCATGATTTTCAATAGTACATAAATGCCTGTTTGGAAAACCTATAATGGCCCATGGTAATATCCAACAGGTGATATAATAAATGTACATAACAATGCACCTGCACAGCAGAAAGTGGGAATCCAATCGCTTCTCTGCTTCAGCACTGGCCCTGCATAACTCTTCAGAAGGTGACACCATCCTTGGGAGCACACATGCTTGAACCAGAGGGAACTGCTGAGCATCTAATTCTGCCAGCGGTGCTATGGCATTAGCGAAGCTGACCTGCAACAAAACACATGATGCAGCCAGATAGAAATCTCAGCCAGTCTGTGATGTTCTCCGAGCACATGGTATATGAATATCAAGCTTGCATCCAGCAAGATCTAGTGTAGTTAATTTTATCCGGATGTATCCACGACACATGGTGAAATACTGACATGGTGTCTACTTCTGTACGACAATCAGATTGTGTGCGTGGAATGGAAATCGGAAACCACGCCAAGCCTTCAACACTAAAGTTACATTCCATAAAAAACAGACTGTTGATAAAAACGCACGCCTAGCCTTCCACATCAAAGCTGCATTCCGTTAGACAGCTGCTGATAAATGCAGTGGCATCACATTGTTGCGTACATACCTTATCAAGGGGGACTGCCGCCACGGCATCATATGTTTCCTTGGACTTGGCAATAATCCGGTCGGCCAATCTCTTGATCTCGGCTGCTGAGAGGTTGACCTGCGCACTAAACCCTGGAAGCTCTGCAACAAACCAAGACATTAACTACTCAGAAACCACACCAGCAAATATCCATGTCACAGTAAGAGCCAAATTCCCCGAACCAGAATTCCCCGAGTCTCGGGCGTCAATTTCGCACAGCGAAAGGGCGAAATAAACGCGACATATGCTACATTGCCGCGCGATTGAACAGAGACACCGTAGGCCTACGCAGCTCGAGCAACACCAGAGCGTCCACACGAGCTCGTATCCAAAATCCCCGAGGGTTTCGCGGCGCTCACCTTGCCGCTTCCTCCGGCGATGGGCGGCGACGGCGGAGAAGGCGAGGTTGAGGCCGACGGCGACGAGCGCCGCCGCGCCGGCCACGGCCACCACGCCCACGCGCCTCTCCTTCCTCCGGGGAGACATGGCCTCCGCCTCCGGAAGGTCCTGGGGAAGGAGGGGGGGCGAAGCAGCTGAGCGAGGGAAGGGATGAGAGAGGAGAGAGAGGCGTTTCGGTGGCGGAATGGGCGACGCGAGCGAGCGGAGGTCACGAGGGCACCCGAGGCGGCCGCTGGATCCCGCGTGGGCGGCCGGATGATCCACTGCACGTTTTTTTTTCGGCCTGCGTAGACTGAGCCGAGGCAGGCCTCGGCAAAAAGGCCAGGCCCAGTCGGGGATACCGCCGTCGTCGAGGCCCATCCAAGAGGGCAGGAGCTCCCCGCGTGCGCGGGAGGAAAGCAAGCAGCTAATTTCGTTTGGTGACGCCTCGCCGAGCGAGGAGGGGACCGAGGGCGCTGAGGGTAAAGATAGAGGGGCGGGGCAGCGTTTTAACACATACCTTTCTCGGCTTTTGGTTAAGATCAAGTGTAGTATCTGTTCTTATCAGTTTGATATCTGATATGTGAGGTATACTCTTACAATGATATCAAATTTATTTTTTATGAGGAAGGGTCAACCATAATGGCTTAGTTTAATATATGATATGTGAGGTATACCCTTACAATGATATTAAATTTATTTTTTGTGAGGGAGGGTCTACCATAGTGGCTTGCCACTGGGGCCCTCGGTCGTCGCTAGTGCGTTGCACTATTGTATGGGCTGGTAGGTTTGGACCGTCAGCTTGGGTATAGCGCGCCTCGTCGTGCTTGTGTTGGTGGTCGTTGATATCCTTGTTGGTCGATTGGTTACTATACCGTGATTTTTTTTAAACTCCCTTCGTCTTAAAATAAGTGTCTAAACTTTGTACTAGCTCTAGTATAAAGTTGTATTAAGTTTGAGACAGTTATTTTATAACGGAAGGAGTATGTGGCAACATTGAGCCCAAAACGGACACTATAAGGGCTTGTTTGAGACTGCTTCAATTCACCAAAATCAGCTTCACTTCATCAAATTCACTTGGAAGCAGTTTCATACAGAAGCTATAGCATTATCAAAAGAATGTTTGGCTTTCATCTAGCTCCAGCTTCAAAATATAGAAAATTTGATGAAAAGAATCTATTTGAAGGGGTGTTCACTTACTAGTGGCAGTGGTGGATAATTTCCCCAACTCCAACTTTCAAAGTTTTTTGAAACACCCTCTCAGGAGCTTCATAAAAATTTTAAAGTTGTATCTCAGATTCTAGTTTTTTTACGGAGCAGCATACCATGGATTTACTCCGTTTGGCTTATTTTTTATGGAGCAGAGCTAAATTTTAAAGAGCATGTCTCAAATAGGCTCTAAATCCTATGAGTTGCTTTTGGTTTCATATACAAGGGCTTACTTTAGAAAAAACACATTACGACTCTCAATCTGCCACTTGGTTTAAGAATCTAACCCACAACTTCACAACAGAACGCGTCGGCCCGACCCAGCTACTTCGTCCCGAGCGGTAAAGAAAATCTGACGGCCGTTAACGCCACGCCGTCACTGCTGCCCGCTGGCTCGAGATCAGCCACGTCAAAAAAAGATCATTTCTATACTTAGTGTTTTTGCCACTGTAAGAATTTCAGCTTCATGCGAAATGTCATAATCGCAAAGTGATGTTTTTTTGCTACTCGTGACACGAATTTGATGGTTCCGTGGATAATTAGGTGCTACTCGTGACACGAATTTGATCAGATCGAGACAAGGAGGCTAGGAACTATGACTAACAACCTGTCTCTTCTAGTCTTTGTTGCAGCGACCGCAGGATAAGGGACGGGACCTCGGACTCGGAGAGACAGCTAGCTGGCGAATCCACGTACGTACTACACTTGGGTAGTGGCTTGCCTCCGTGGGTGTTTTATGCCAGCTGATAAAAAGCGTTGGATTCTGGATCGGATGGTCCAAGACTCGGGTCAAACGGAGGCATGCCCGGTGCACGGGTGGTCCGTCCCCCGGCTCCCATACATACAGCAGTGCACAATCGACCCTACCTACACGCACCGCATGCGCATGCACGAAGCAATCGCCATGCTCCTACTCCCTCCGTTCCTAAATACTCCGTCCGTTCCTAAATATAATTCTTTTTACAGATTTCATTAATAGACTATATTGGGATGTATATAGACATATTTTAGAATATAGATTCACTCATTTTGCTTCGTATGTAGTCTTCTAGTGAAATCTCTAAAAAGACTTATATTTAGAAACGGAGGGAGTATACATCTTTTTAAAGATTTCACTAGGAGACTACGTACGAAGCAAAATGAGTAAATCTACACTTTAAATATGTGTATATATATTTGTATGTAGCCCCCCAGTGAAACCTTTAAAAAGACTTATATTTAGAAACGGAGGGAGTACTTCAGATACCGTGACGCGTGTGGCACGCGGGGGCATGCAGGCAAACGCGCGCGCGCGCTCGGTCGTGGCCGTGGCGCGCACTGGCATCGGCATGGGCACGCGCACGACGGCGCCCAGTTGATCGATCGACACCGTGAGGCCACCGGCGCGTCGACCGCGGGCACACTGTGTCGACACCCTACGTAGACGTACACAGTGCAGAGACTAGTCCTAGTCCTGCACATGCATCATGCATGTGTTGATCCGGCCACCTAGCTAGAGGGTTCTCCGGCACGTCCGGTCTTCGAGCCCTAGCCTCCTATAGGTCCAGGAACAGAACGGCCGACCGGGCCTATCCATTGCCGTACGTATACCATGTCACGACAGCCACGTCCTGTACGTACGCACTCAGGAGTTTGGGGTACCAGCTGCCGACTTGCTCCATGCTGCCATCAGCTGCTCGCTCCGAATCCTTCTGGAACATGCACGCGACGGACACAAGGTAGCGAGCTGAGTGATGCATGTTGGCACAACTAAGCTCAATTCCACGCCTTCTTTTTCTCAACCATGGCTATCTTTTTTCCAAAAAAAAAATGCAAGCTACGTGCATGCATTGGACGGCTTGATTTTCCAGACTAATTTTTTTAACGTATCGTAGTATGAGATATGTTATTTATTGCCAAATGGACGCCATGCTGTGATCGATGGAGAAAAGACTTGGCAAAGCTAAGCAGCCTAAGCTAATTGATTAACCTCAAAGCGGGCATGGACAGAAGGATTTCCAGACCCTTTTGTCACCTGCCCTATCCCAAAAGAGAGAGCCTTTGATCTCGAAATCTAATCTTGTGTCAACAAAGAGCGGCAAGCACGAAAAAGATTCACCGCGCGGGAGGAACGCGACAAGGTTGCTCGATCCGACCATCTCACCGGAGCGGGGTTTCCGCAGGCAAATGGAAGTGCATGCACAGTAGGGCCACGTTCAGCCAGCGGCAGACCAAGGGCTAAACACCAAAAAAAAGGGGGTCGATCGTGTCAGCAATGCACTATAGCGTGCATTCACGAATGGACGTATGGTGCTCTTCTCATAGGCTACTTTATACAATTATATACTCCCTCTATTTCATAATGCGGTGTATCTATGTTCTTCGAGATTTAAGTTTAATCATAAATCTAACTAATGTGAGTGACTGCGGTGGGAACAAAAGTTGTATCACTAAAAAGTTCTTTCAGTACGGATTCATTGATATATTTTTGGGAGTGATCTGCACCGACGCGTCGGCCGAAACTTTGGGTCGGCCGCGCGCAGGCCGCACGATCCACCAACCCGCGCGCGTCTGCACCGTTGGATCTTCATGCAACGTTTTTTCTCCGATGCAGCAAAATTTCGATGCGATGCAGCAATTTTTTCAACGGTTGCAACAGAAAACAAAATTTGTAGCAAAAAAAATATCTACATGATCGTAGCAAAAAAACGAAGCTGATGGTACGTGATAGCAAAAGTGAAATGCCGGTTGTAACAAATATTTACGTGACGTGTATGCAACTTTTTTAGTGAACGGTTGCAGCAAAAAATGATGCCGGTTGTAGCAAAAGTAAAAAAACATCGATTGTAACGAAAATTTCAAAGAACTGGAGTTGCAACCAAACGTATATGTAGATTTTTTACTGGACAAATGTAGGAAAAAATAACGCTTGCAGCAAATATGACGTTGGTTGCAATAATTTAAACGAAAAAATGTTGCATGTCGAGTCAGCGGGCGCGCGCCGTCGCGTGCGGCCGGCCGAACGATTCGACCGACGCACCGACCAGAAACGATTCCCTATATTTTTTGTTCATGCCCGAGTCGTCTACGTTTGTTAAATTTCTGGTTAAAATTATATCTTAAAAAACACAAACGCACTACATTATGAAATGAAGGAGTACTTTGTTAGATATAGTTGGTCAAAGTTTGACTTAGAATACGAGGGGAACAATAAACCCGGATAGAGTATGTAGGTGCTTAGCTTGCCTTTGTAGCATGCATGGCTCTGTTCCTATCTACTCAGTTTGGTCCCTTTTTGGCGAATTACTGTAATTTCATTAACACATATTTTTAGCATTCTTTTTAATTCGGTTTTGGTACTCATCAGTCATCTGAAATTCTAAATTGTGTTGGATGATTTCCATAAAGCAACAATGATGAAGACGTCGACGAGGCCTCAAATGAGAGTGACATGTAGCTAGGGACAATGCGGCGGGAGTCGAGGTCTAGTTGTTTGAGTGAACGGGGAAGGGGGAAGGGGGGTTTGCCGACACAAGAAGAACAAGAGGTGGCGGGCCTAGAGGGATGGCCGGGCCCGAAGCAACATGATGTTTCGCGGAGGCCACGGGAAGACGAGCCGGCCAGGCGGTGCATGGTAGCGCCCGCGGTCCATGGAGGATGGGAACAAGTGGTTAGGCTAGAGTGGATCGAGGGGTGTGTGACTCCATCTGCTGGTGTATAGAGGGCGAACAAGCGATTATCGAGACGTCATGCAGCCATGGCGGGTGGCAGGAAGCGATTAGACTCGGAGGGGGTCGAGACGTCGTGCGGAAGAAGATGAACAAAAAGACAGTCCAACGAAGAAGCAATCCTTTTCATAGACGGTCCCATTACAATCAGAACGAATCGAAGAAAGTACCTTTCTACACCCGGGCTCAAATGCTCCTGATGTGAATAGTAAAAAAAGAAAAAACATTCAAACAAAATCTGAATATTTTTTGTGGCGTATTTTAAGAAATGTTTGTTGTGCATGTAAAATTTCATCACGAAATCACATTGATGAACGTCGTGGCAAAAAAAAGTGCTCCAAAATGTGTTTGAAACTAACATTTTTAAAATATCGATTTTGTTTTTTTTACCACGCCATATACCAATGTGATCTCGTGATAAAATTTTGCATGAACAAACAACATTTCTTAAAATATGCCACAAAAATCAGAAATTTTTTAATTGCTTTTTTACTGTTCATGCCAGGAGTATTTGAGCTCGGGTGTAGAAACATAATGTCCCTGAATCAAGTACTGTTAACATCACCACTACTCACAAGCCCGAGATAGATTCATGGGCAATGCGTACTCCAATAAGAGAGCGGCAAAAATTAATGTTTCAACCCTTTGCCTAAAGTTTAGTCAAATGTGATCCCATTTTGATTTTTCATTTGGAATCTGATCCTTTTCCTACCGTCAAGGTTATTGGCGGTAGGGTTGCATAGCTTACCGCCGAGGCTCCTCGCGATAGGTTAAGGCAGCCACCGTAATCTAAGTGTGTTGTTGTTGACGTGTCGTAATGGACATACCGTCAGAGAGGCCGGTGGTAGACTATAAGAAGCTAACGCTGAAAGGCAGTGTGTAACTGGAACTTCCAAAGAAAATGGTAGGGAGTGTAACCCTGCCGTCAGGGATATGATGATAGGTAGCAAATAGGTTTACATGTCCAACATAGTAAATAGGTAGCAAGTAGATAATACCTTGTTTGACATAACCAACACAAATAGCAAATAATTTAACTAAGTGAGTAGTCCAAAGACAACCATTTCACTTGCTCTTCCTTCCCCTCTTGGTGCTACACTCCTCATTCCTCTTCGAGCGGGTGTCATCCAGCTTTTCCGTGCGACAATGATAAGGACGCGCTTTCTGCAACGGGGATGGACTCTTCCAATCTTTCTTCGGCTGTTTCCTCTCTTGTCTTGGGTTGGCTGAGTGGGTGGAAGGCCGCCATCATCGTCGTACTCCTATTCATCACCTCCTTCCCCTTCTTCCCCGGCTTGCTCCTCGTCCTCTTCTTCCTCATCATCTTCTTCCTCGACCTCCTCAACAATGCGAGACGACGAGGCGACATGGCTAGAGGAACCTCCGCCGACGTGGCTCGATGAAGCGAGGGTACGCATCGACCCTCCAGGAACATGAGCATCACCCGAGCTAGCGCACCCGATCATGCCCACTAGCTTGCGACAACGGGTCATGAACTTCTACAACAACAAATAAACAAGAACATAATATAGATCAAGTTTAGGGTTACACATAAAGAATAACATAATAAGGGTCAAGTGTAGGGTGACAAATAAACAAGAACATGGCATGGATCCAATCTGAGGTTACTTAAACATGAGGTAAGGCTAGGAGGCTCGATGTTACCTTCATCGTTCCCCTCAGCTTGCTCTCAGATTCCTCGGTCCCATGGTCACAACTTAGCGCATCAGAGCCATAAAAAATTCTTTTGTCCAGCCCCGAAGCTTGCAAATGTAAGCATCATGAATAAGTAAGTGACACTGGCTAAAGTAGATTTCATCCAACCGTCGGCTCAAAACAAATGAACAGAACTTACCACTCTGTTCATCAAGGGTGCATACTCCCTAAATTGACCTTCAGCTCTCTAATGCTGTCATGGTAGGCATCATCCTCGGAATCATCTTCCTGCAGTGATGCTATATTTTCTTTCGTCCACTGTAGCCTCAGGGGCACACGGTACTTCACGACATCGTCATACCAAATCATGTGTTCCCCGTACTCATCCCAGTCAACCCCTCTCCTCTCCCCATCTTTGCGATACCTCCTCTCGTTCCACGCTTGCACGTGATATGCATGCTCGTGTCCGCAGTATGTGATCGTCTGACAATGCTACCTAATCTTCCTGCAAGAGATAAGAAAAAATAAAACATAAAACATCATAAGAACTTTAAATAGAATGAAAACATGGTAATTGAGAACAATGTCCTCACCATTGGAGGTTGAAGCCACCAGTGTTAGTGCGGCGTGCCAGAGGGGTATGTTGGAACATGCCAAATTATGTGGCCACTCGCTATGGTAAGTGCCACTCGATGGTGTACACACATATCATTGGCATAATGCATCGTCGGGCAAGCTTGTCCGCAGAGCACATCACGTTGAGCTCGAAACCCCAGTCTCAAACGTGGTACGACCACCAGTTAACCTACGAAAAGATTGGTAAGCACCCATGAATGTGGCTGCAAAAAGATTGGTAAGCTCGCTGGTATACCTCGTAAACTGTGAGAGTGTCCAGCTCGTTGGTGAAGACCTTGTACAACACACTGGCCTTGCTCGTGAAGACCTTCACCCCGTCCTAAGCGTACACTGAGGTCAGGTATTGAGTATCGGCGCCATCTTTGCCATACTCCGTGCATGGACATCATTTCATTTTCTTAGGACAACCATCGGCAACCGCTCCCACATCCAAATAGAGAGGGCCCTGACAAATCCACAAATAGCGGAATTTTCTCCCGTCCTTTGTGTTGCGTCATCTAGCTACAAACACCAATTGATGATCAAATGACACAATTCAAAACAGCATACGTACATCCATAAATGAACAATGAAATATTTCTCTTACTAGATGATATAGGTAGGCGAGGTCGACAGACCCCTACATGTACCTTGCATCCCAGTTAGCCAGGAAGTCTACATCCATAGGGCAGTATCCCCCGAGTAGTCTCGAAAGACGACCTCTGTCAGAAAATACCACAAGTAGCCCCTCGCGTACTATTCCATGGTCCTTGCATCGACACCTTACGGGTATATGCACCGATTGTTCTGGATCCAGATGGGTGGTACACCGGATGTTCAGTTATCCTTAATGGCGGGGGTAATCGCGGATGATGGCGATAACCATCTCCCGCCAGTTCCTCTCCACCCGCCCAGTGAGAGCCTGACCCTGGATCAATAGGGTTGCGATCATGCTGAAATCCTCGAGGGTCACCGTCATCTCACCACATGGAAGATGGAAATTGCGCGTCTCGGGCCGCTACCGGTCCACCAAAGTTGTGAGAGCTGAGTGGACGAGCATCGAAGACACACACTTGAACTGAAGCACGAAACCCAATATCCTTCCACTCCTGAAGTACGACGTGTAGCGGTGGTCGTACTGCATCTGAACGGCCTTCGTGTGACCCCTCATCCGCAATGGCAGTAGCATCTGCCAAAATGTAGATGAAAATAGTTAGTAACTTATTTTAGCAAATCCAAATTTTTGGTGCAACAACTAGATTGTAGTTATTACCACTCCATTCACGATATAACGGGCGCGATGACCCTTGTTGAACGCGGGGTCAAGCATGGTGTACTTAGTGCCAATGTTTGTCGTGAGTGTGTGTGTGTGAGGGGGGAGGGGGGCTCCTAAAACAATTGCAAATGAATCATGTCGTATTCAACCAGTGTGCATCATATCATATTCATCAATTGTAGCATATCCAACCAACATCAACCAATAAATATATAATAAAAGATATAATCAACAATGGAATTTGCAAATGAATCATGTTGAATCAAACTAATAACCTAGTTACACTACAAGAAATAGGCTCGTTTATGACAAAAAATAGTGACGGCGGTTTTATTGGTCATAGATCTATGACTAAAATTTACAAAAAGGTCATGAGGTGTCTAAGAGGGTCCAAACTGTAGAAAATTTTGACCATCTCTATCAAGAAGGTCATAATTCCATTGCCCAAAAAGGTCACTGGCATGTGTAGCTCTATTTATGCCTGCATTGTAGGTCCTCGATGACAAAATTAAGAAGGTCATAGGCTTAAATAGAGGTGACTGGATAGAAAACTCAACAATTTCGCCTACGTGTCTTGTATAGGTGTCGACAAGGCCACAAATGGAAAATGAATTTTACGTCCAAAGAAAACGAAAAGTCCCTTTAGCAACATTGTTTGCCATTCCAAGATGCACCCTTGTGCAAAATTGTTTGACTGATTTCCTTCCGATTCCATCTCATTTCCTTCTGATTCAGTAGAAAACCGTTTAAATGACAAAAATAGCTTTAAAGATCAAAATTGAATAAGTTGGTTATCGTCCATTAAATGTGGTAATCTTGAGTGAAACATTTAGTGATGTCCTTTGAGAAAATATTTCTGGTACATGTTCCACAAACCCCTTCTATTTTTAGCACTTCGAAATTATTTTAGATATCACCTTTCTCTAACCAATCAGGACCCATAATCCCTCTCCCTCGGATCACACCACTGCAGACCATCTGAGCCGTTCACGCGGTACGTATCCAACGTCTCTCACCCACCCATCCTTCGTGTGATAAAGACATTTAGATTGGTTTCCTAATGACACTTGAATCCGCAGTACTACGAGATACGTTCGAATCGAAAAAGGTTCCACAGGTCGTATGCTACACATGAATATCCTTTCCCAAAATCAATATCTGCTTGTCGTTCACATACATGTGCATGACGATTTTTTTTTCTTTTAAGAGGAAATGTGCATAAACAAACTTGGTATGCATCTGTCTATGTACTCCCTCTGTAAACTAATATAAGAGTGTTTTGATTACTAAAGTAGTGTTCTAAATGCTCTTATATTAGTTTACGGAGGGAGTACTTGTTAAATCTCGAACCAATCAGGACGCAGAAAACTCTTCCCACAGATCACCCCTTGTAGCCAATCTGAGCCGTCCATGTCTTACCCATGTGACGTCTCTCATTCACCTCTCTTGGAATAATTGGAATGGAAAAAAAGCCCCTTCTCCCCTGTGATCTCTTTGTGTCTCTCTCTCCCCTCACGCGACTCCTCCACCGTCGTCATCTCTGCCACTCGATTC
The DNA here is from genome assembly GCF_904849725.1 of Hordeum vulgare subsp. vulgare. Taxonomy (NCBI): domain Eukaryota; kingdom Viridiplantae; phylum Streptophyta; class Magnoliopsida; order Poales; family Poaceae; genus Hordeum; species Hordeum vulgare. The sequence continues at coordinate 557,790,841 of NC_058520.1, forward strand.
CGGCTAGGGTTTCGGCCACCACCCCTAGGTTCGTCGGGATCTGCCACATCCGCACGCCGCCTGCTCGACGGAATCTCCACGCATGTCGCTGGCGTGCGGGCGGCCGCTGCTAGAGTGCGTCTACTGCCTGGGGTGCGCGCGGTGGGCGTGGAAGCGGTGCGTCCACACGGGCTACCACGACAGCGCCACCTGAGGCCATGTCGCCGCCGCCGACTTCGCGCCCGTCCGCCGGATGTGCCGCCTCGTCATGGCCAACTACGAGCGCGATCTCGCCGCCCCGCTCCTCGACCCCTCCAATGTCGTGCGCCACCACACCTACGCCGACACCGGGGGCCGGGTCATGCCCTACCTGCTCTACCTCGACCTCGGCCGCTCCGGGGCCTCAACCTCGGCGGCGAGTCCGACTACGCGCTGCTCCTCGACAACCGCCTCGGCAAGTGCCGCTTCGACGACGGCTACCTCCACAACAGCCTCCTCCGGGCCGCCGGCTGGGTGCTCGACAAGGAGTGCAACCTGCTCCGGGACCTCCTCGACCGGTACCCCGACTACAGCTCACCTTCACGGGCCACTCCCTCAGCGCTGTCATCAGAAATTGGTTGCAGAAGTTATCAGAATTGGTTACATGCCTGTCATCAGAATTTATTTTGTTCAGTGTTGCTACTGCTGTCAGACAACATACCTGCTCTGCTTCTGACTTCTGAATGGGATAGACATTGCATTGCTCACCAACTAATTTGCTTACTTGCTTGCTGCTTAAAATACAGTTGCAGAAGTTTGCTACATGTCTGTCTGAATTTTGTTTAAGTGCTTGCTTGCTTGCTGCTACAAATTCAGTTGCTGCTACTGTTATGCTGCTAGAATACTGTTATGTGCCTCTCTGAATTTTGTTGAGTTCTTGCTTGCTGCTACAAATTCGGTATATTAGAATTCAGTTATGTGCCTCTCTGAATTTTATTGAGTTCTTGCTTGCTGCTACAAATTCAGTATATTAGAATTCCGTTATGTGCCTCTTTGAATTTTGTTGATTGTTTGCTGCTACAAATTCCGTTATAATGGCACTGCAAGAACAAGACCCACAAGTGTCAGCTGGTATACTGCGCATCTGCATATATGTATGCCCTTTTGCTCTGGGCTTGTGCATCCTTGCCATTGTGTGTGCTTCTCTGCTGAAGTATTGGCTCTTGACAAAGGTAAGAGCCTTCTGGTCTTTCTACTCTCTACATCCTTAGAGTTAGAGCATAAACTTGCTGTAGTTTAAGATCATGTTTATGGTGGCACGCAGGATACTGAAGTGCAATAGCTTACGTTCTATTTGTTCTGAAATGAAAAAACGACTCTAGTTTTAGACATTTTCTTTCATTTATCAGGCATGAAATATGTGCATCCATGTGAAGTTGGAACATACTGATATTAACACATATTACTACATCTTCCTATTTTACTCTCAAAGAAGCGTCTGCTGTTTGCAAAGATAAGAGAGGCTTCTTGTCTTTCTACTAGTAGATCATTAACTTGCTAAATCTATAGATCGCCTGAAGCGCATACTTTACTTTCTGTTTGTTCTGAAAAAACATGCTCCAGTATTGGACATCTTTCTTTGATTTATCTGACATCAAATAGATGCATCCATGTGAGGTTGAAACCGAGTGCTCATAATAACACACACTATTACATCTTCATATTTTAGGCTCATAATAACCGACTGATCGCTAGTGACACCTGCATCAGCGACGACAATGACTGCTTGGTTCTTTGCTATAAGTATTCCTCCATCATCCTATTCCTTGTCCAAAAGTCTAGGTTTCTAAGATTCCTATCTCTCCAAGGTTCCCCTCCAACTGAATCTTTTGTTGTATTGTGTTAGATGATTGTAAAATTGACAAGACTTTCTGTAAAAAAAACATTCTTGTTTAGGCACTATGCCACTGCTAAGATTATTTTCATCTAGGAACCTCAATGTTTCCCCCTACTTTTTCTGCAAAATGTCTAAATTTAGTTGAGTCGGGAAGACAGGAGATTTCTGTTTGAAAAGCGTTCATATATCTTTGTTGTTTGGATATGTTCAGTATTATTGCTGCTACAAAATAGTGTTTTCGTGATGAAAAAGTGGACTGCTACTGGAGAAATATAAATTTTGTCAAATGAGTTGAAAGTGTCTACATTGCATCAAATAAAGTGGTGCAAGGTATTCAGGTTTCTGCTACAAATGAGAATTTACATAGGGTTTGGCATTAACTTAGGCATTTCCGTAGATACTAAACTTGAGAAAGAACATACGTGCATGCATCTTGTGTTGGGAACCGATGACAAAGGTGCTAACGCGGATGTGTACATAGCCGGATGATGGCCATTGAGTTATTCCTGGTCATTTCGACAATAGGACAGTCGTCGATGGAAGTTTTGAAGCCATGGTTATATAACATATTTCTATTGGCATCACATGGATATAGGCAGAAGCATTTCTTGAGGCTCATGGTTGGCGATTTATGTCACGAAATGGTAAGACCCTAGATGAACAATAACCTTCCGGCTGTCCTGATGAAATGTCTTCTTGATCAGACATATGTAATTTGCTGATTGCTTTGTTGTTTGTTTTTCAGAACATACAGAGAAATTCGTGAACAATTTCAGAAGAACGATCTCTAAAGTTATGAAGCTAGAAGCTCCTGATGGAAACATATACAACATTCAGGTGACCAAACATATACAACATACTGTACCTCCCTCATGTTTACTGCTACAAAATTGGTTAAAAATTGGTGCGCCTAAGTTTTGGCCCTCAATCCCATTTATTAGTTTCTTCTTAAGCATGTACATGATCGGCCAAGTAGTAGTTACATTATTATCTTGCCAACCATAATTGACTAAATTCTAACATCGGCTATTTTGAAGGAACGGTCAAGAGCAACGAGCTATAACAGTTCCTTTTTATCGGCTATACTCAGGTCATTACCTTATCTGATTCCTATTATGACTAAAAAAATTTACTTATCATTTAAGGAAAGTACTCTTAATTCTAGTACATGCATGTGAGCCTCGGTGGTCATGCATGACTTTTATACCCGTCTCTTTTTCTAATTGCAATTTTTTTGCACTCTTTTGTATTGCAATCTTGGTCGAAGTATATTCGGATCAATGCATGCCTTCACGATTCTTGTATGTTATACATCTATATATGCATCTAACGTGACAACATAAAAGGTCGAACCCATTGTACATATACTTTTACATGTTAGAACTACTTGATGTAACTATATAATACTCCCTCCGTTCCTAAATATAAGTCTTTTAAGCGATTTCACTAAAGGACTACATACAGAGCAAAATGAGTGAATCTACACTCTAAAGTATGTCTATATACATCCGTATGTAGTCTTTTAGTAAAATCTCTAAAAAGACTTATATTATGGAACGGAGGGAGTATATTGTTTATAGCAAATGTAAGAACTACTTGATGTCTAGTAATAACATATCCATCTTTTTATACCAGCAAATTACTAATTAAAGTTCCGCAAAAAATTGCTAATTAAATACCTGCTTCTCATGTGTGTGTATATACAGTACACATAAAAGTTAAAATTTAGTGTAGAGAACGAACTATGCTATTTTTAAACTTTTAGATAAACAAATGGTTATGATGGCTGACAGATACACGCACAAATTAGATATTCCAGAAATTTACCATAGAAAAATCCAGAATCATTTCATAACTATGGATACCTAGTGCACTTAGTTGATTTTGAGCAACCTAAAATGAGGCAGTAAACATTCGTACAAATTCTTTGACAAAAAAAGTATGAATTGAAGAGATCTGGGAGACACTAGAAATCAGACATGCATGCAAATTAGTTAGCTTGTGTGTGGTTGGAAATAAATGCAAGCCTGTGTGTGGTTGGAAATAAATGCAACCGTGGGGCAGCTGCCAACTTGTGAATCAGCTGCCAACTTGTGAATTCATGCCCTTAACCTTCCTGCAAGGCAATTAAGCACATTCAATCTTTGTGGTCATAAGTCATAACTAGATGAATGAGAAAACAATTTGTATTGAGACAATAATAAATATAGTTATTATTATAATTCCTGTATCAAGATAATCGTTTATTATCCATGCTATAATTGTATTGAATGAAGACTTATATACATGTGTGGATACATAGACAAAACACTGTCCCTAGCAAGCCTCTAGTTCGCTAGCCAGTTGATCAAAGATAGTCAGGGTCTTCTGATTATGAACAAGGTGTTGTTGCTTGATAACTGGATCACCTCATTAGGAGAATCACGTGATGGACTAGACCCAAACTAATAGACGTAGCATATTGATCGTGTCATTTTGTTGCTACTGTTTTCTGCGTGTCAAGTTCTTGTTCCTATGACCATGATATCATATAACTCACTGACACCGGAGGAATGCTTTGTGTGTATCAAACGTCGCGACGTAACTGGGTGAATATAAAGATGCTCTACAGGTATCTCCGAAGGTGTTCGTTGAGTTAGTATCGAGACTGGGATTTGTCACTCCGTGTGACGGAGAGGTATCTCGGGGCCCACTCGGTAATACAACATCACACACAAGCCTTGCAAGCAATGTGACTTAGTGTAAGTTGCGGGATCTTGTATTACGGAACGAGTAAAGAGACTTGTCGGTAAACGAGATTGAAATAGGTATGCGGATACTGACGATCGAATCTCGGGCAAGTAACATACCGAAGGACAAAGGGAATGACATACGGGATTATATGAATCCTTGGCACTGAGGTTCAAACGATAAAATCTTCGTAGAATATGTGGGATCCAATATGGGCATCCAGGTCCCGCTATTGGATATTGACCGAGGAGTCACTCGGGTCATGTCTATATAGTTCTCGAACCCGCAGGGTCTGCACACTTAAGGTTCGACGTTGTTTTATGCGTATTTGAGTTATATGGTTGGTTACCGAATGTTGTACGGAGTCAAGGATGAGATCACGGACGTCACGAGAGTTTCCGGAATGGTCCGGAAACGAAGATTGATATATAGGATGACCTCATTTGATTACCGGAAGGTTTTCGGAGTTACCGGGAATGTACCGGGAATGACGAATAGGTTCCGGGTGTTCACCGGGGGGGGGGCAACCCACCCCGGGGAAGCCCATAGGCCTTGGGGTGACGCACCAGCCCTTAGTGGGCTGGTGGGACAGCCCAAGAAGTCCCTATGTGCCATAGGAAGAAAATCAAAGAGAAAAGAAAAAAAAAGAGGAGGTGGGAAAAGGGGGAAGGACTCATCCTTCCAAACCTAGTTGGATTCGGTTTGGAAGGGGAGGACTCCCCCCCTTGGCTCGGCCGAACCCCTTGAGGGTCCTTGGACCCCAAGGCAAGGCTCCCCCTCTTCCCTCTATATATACGGAGGTTTTAGGGCTGATTTGAGACAATTTTGCCACAGCAGCCCGACCACATATCTCCACGGTTTTACCTCTAGATCGCGTTTCTGCGGAGCTCGGGCAGAGCCCTGCTGAGATTAGGTCACCACCAACCTCCGGAGCGCCGTCAGGCTGCCGGAGGACTCATCTACCTCTCGTCTCTCTTGCTGGATCAAGAAGGCCGAGATCATCGTCGAGTTGTACGTGTGCTGAACGCGGAGGTGCCGTTCGTTCGGCACTAGATCGTGGGACTGATCGCGGGACGGTTCGCGGGGCGGATCGAGGGACATGAGGACGTTCCACTACATCAACCGCGTTCACTAACGCTTCTGCTGTGCGATCTACAAGGGTACGTAGATCGAATATCCCCTCTCGTAGATGGACATCACCATGATAGGTCTTCGTGCGTATAGGAAATTTTTGTTTCCCATCCGACGTTCCCCAACAGTGGCATCATGAGCTAGGTTCATGCGTAGATGTCTTCTCGAGTAGAACACAAAAGTTTTTGTGGGCGGTGATGTGCGTTTTGCTGCCCTCCTTAGTCTTTTCTTGATTCTGCGGTATTGTTGGATTCAAGCGGCTTGGACCGACATTATTCGTACGCTTACGAGAGACTGGTTTCATCGCTACGAGTAACCCCGTTGCTCAAAGATGACTGGCAAGTGTCAGTTTCTCCAACTTTAGTTGAATCGGATTTGACCGAGGAGGTCCTTGTATAAGGTTAAATAGCAATTCATATATCTCCGTTGTGGTGTTTGCGTAAGTAAGATGCGATCCTACTAGATACCCATGGTCACCACGTAAAACATGCAACAACAAAATTAGAGGACGTCTAACTTGTTTTTGCAGGGTATGCTTGTGATGTGATATGGCCAACGATGTGATGTGATATATTGGATGTATGAGACGATCATGTTGTAATAGATAATATCGACTTGCACGTCGATGGTACGGCAACCGGCAGGAGCCATAGGGTTGTCTTTATACTAATGTTTGTGCTTGCAGATGCGTTTACTATTTTGCTAGGATGTAGCTTTAGTAGTAATAGCATGAGTAACACGACAACCCCGATGGCGACACGTTGATGGAGATCATGGTGTGGCGCCGGTGACAAGAAGATCGTGTCGGTGCTTTGGTGATGGAGATCAAGGAGCACGTGATGATGGCCATATCATGTCACTTATGAATTGCATGTGATGTTAATCTTTTTATGCACCTTATTTTGCTTAGAACGACGGTACCATTATAAGGTGATCTCTCACTAAAATTTCAAGACGAAATTGTGTTCTCCCCGATTGTGCACCGTTGCTACAGTTCGTCGTTTAGAGACACCACGTGATGATCGGGTGTGATAGACTCAACGTTCACATACAACGGGTGCAAAACAGTTGCACACGCGGAACACTCGGGTTGAGCTTGACGAGCCTAACATGTGCAGACATGGCCTCGGAACACATGAGACCGAAAGGTCGATCAGGAATCATATAGATGATATGATTAGCATAGGGATGCTTACCACTGAAACTATACTCAACTCACGTGATGATCGGACTTGAGCTAGTGTAAGTGGATCATGAACCACTCAAATGACTAGAGAGATGTACTTTTTGAGTGGGAGTTTAGCGAGTAATTTGATTAAGTTAAACTCTAATTATCTTGAACATAGTCTAAGTCCACTTTGAATATATTTGTGTTGTAGATCATGTCTCACGCGACCGTCACCCTGAATTTTAATACGTTCCTAGAGAAAGCTAAGTTGAAAGATGATGGAAGCAACTTTGTAGACTGGGCTCGTAATCTTAAGCTAATCTTAGAAGCTGGGAAGAAGGATTATGTCCTTAATGCTGCGCTAGGAGATGAACCACCCGCTACGGCTGACCAGGATGTTAAGAACGCTTGGTTAACACGTAAGGAGGACTACTCAGTAGTTCAATGTGCAGTCTTGTATGGCTTAGAACCGGGACTTCAACGTCGCTTTGAGCGTTATGGATCATTTGAGATGTTCTAGGAGTTGAAGTTCATCTTTCAAAAGAACGCCCGGATCGAGAGGTATGAGGCCTCCGATAAATTCTATGCTTGCAAGATGGAGGAGAACTTGTCTGACAGTGAACACGTGCTCAAAATGTCTGGGTACTCAAACCGTCTAGCTGAACTGGGGATTGAACTCCCGCAAGAGGCTATCACTGACAGAATCCTTCAATCACTGCCGCCAAGCTATAAAGGCTTTGTGTTGAACTACAACATGCAAGGGATGAAAAAGTCACCCGACGAGTTGTTTGCGATGCTGAAAGTCGCAGAGTTTGAACTCCGTAAAGAGCATCAAGTGTTGATGGTGAATAAGACCACTAGTTTCAAGAGAAACAGCAAAGGCAAGAAGGGTAATTCAAAGAAGAGCGGCAAGCCTGTTGCCAATCCGACGAAGAAACCCAAAGCTGGACCTAAGCCTGAAACAGAGTGTTACTATTGCAAGGGTATGGGTCACTGGAAGCGCAACTGCCCCAAGTATCTGGGTGATAAGAAGGCGGCCAAAGAAAAATCAGGTATATTTGATATACATGTTATTGATGTGTACTTAACCGGCTCTCGTAGTAGTGCCTGGGTATTCGATACCGGTTCTATTGCTCATATTTGCAACTCGAAACAGGAACTCCGGAATAGACGAAGGCTGGCGAAAGATGAAGTGACGATGCGCGTAGGAAATGGTTCTAAGGTTGATGCAATCGTCGTCGGCACAGTTTCACTTCAGTTACCATCAGGATTAGTTATGAACTTGAATCATTGTTATTTAGTGCCTGCGTTGAGCATGAACATTATATCTGGATCTTGTTTATTGCGAGACGGTTACTCTTTTAAGTCAGAGAATAATGGTTGTTCTATTTCTATGAGTAACATCTTTTATGGTCATGCACCCAATGTAAGAGGATTGTTCATATTGAATCTTGATAGTGATACACACATACATAACATTGAGACCAAAAGAGTTAGAGTTAACAATGATAGCGCCATATTTTTGTGGCACTGCCGCTTAGGTCATATTGGTGTAAAGCGCATGAAGAAACTCCATGCCGATGGACTTTTGGAGTCACTTGACTTTGATTCACTTGACACGTGCGAACCATGCCTCATGGGCAAGATTGTTGGAATTATGCCCTAGAGGCAATAATAAATGTATAGTTATTATTATAATTCATGTATCAAGATAATAGTTTATTATCCATGCTATAATTGTATTGAATGAAGACTCATTTACATGTGTGGATACATAGATAAAACACCGTCCCTAGCATGCCTCTAGTTGGCTAGCCAGTTGATCGATAATAGTCAGTGTCTTCTGATTATGAACAAGGTGTTGTTGCTTGATAACTGGATCACGTCATTGGGAGAATCACGTGATGGACTAGACCCAAACTAATAGACGTAGCATGTTGATCGTGTCATTTTGTTGCTACTGTTTTCTGCGTGTCAAGTATTTATTCCTATGACCATGAGATCATATAACTCACTGACACCGGAGGAATGCTTTGTGTGTATCAAACGTCGCAACGTAACTGGGTGACTATAAAGATGCTCTACAGGTATCTCCGAAGGTGTTAGTTGAGTTAGTATGGATCAAGACTGGGATTTGTCACTCCGTGTGACGGAGAGGTATCTCGGGGCCCACTCGGTAATACAACATCACACACAAGCCTTGCAAGCAATGTAACTTAGTGTAAGTTGCGGGATCTTGTGTTACGGAACGAGTAAAGAGACTTGCCGGTAAACGAGATTGAAATAGGTATGCGGATACTGACGATCGAATCTCGGGCAAGTAACATACCGAAGGACAAAGGGAATGACATACGGGATTATACGAATCCTTGGCACTGAGGTTCAAACGATAAGATCTTCGTAGAATGTGTAGGATCCAATATGGGCATCCAGGTCCCGCTATTGGATATTGACCGAGGAGTCTCTCGGGTCATGTCTACATAGTTCTCGAACCCGCAGGGTCTGCACACTTAAGGTTCGACGTTGTTTTATGCGTATTTGAGTTATATGGTTGGTTACCGAATGTTGTTCGGAGTCCCGGATGAGATCACGGACGTCACGAGGGTTTCCGGAATGGTCCGGAAACGAAGATTGATATATAGGATGACCTCATTTGATTACCGGAAGGTTTTCGGAGTTACCGGGAATGACGAATGGGTTCCGGGAGTTCACCGAGGGGGGGGGGGCAACCCACCCCGAGGAAGCCCATAGGCATTGGGGGAGCCACACCAGCCCTTAGTGGGCTGGTGGGACAGCCCACAAGTGCCCTATGCGCCAAGGAGAAGAAAATCAAGAGAGAAAGAAAAAAAAAAGAGGGAAGAAGTGGGAAGGGAGGGGGACTCCTCCCACCAAACCAAGTCCAACTCGGTTTGGGGGGGGGGGAGTCCTCCCCCCCTTGGCTCGGCCGACCCCTTGGGAGTCCCTTGGACCCCAAGGCAAGGTCCCCCTCCCTCCTCCTATATATATGGGGCTTTTAGGGCAGATTTGAGACGACTTTCTCACGGCTGCCCGACCACATACCTCCATAGTTTTTCCTCTAGATCGCGTTTCTGCGGAGCTCGGGCGGAGCCCTGCTGAGACGAGATCATCACCAACCTCCGGAGCGCCGTCACGCTGCCGGAGAACTCTTCTACCTCTTCATCTCTCTTGCTGGATCAAGAAGGCCGAGATCATCGTCGAGCTGTACGTGTGCTGAACGCGGAGGTGCCGTCCGTTCGGTACTAGATCGTGGGACTGATCGCGGGATTGTTCGCGGGGCGGATCGAGGGACGTGAGGACGTTCCACTACATCAACCGCGTTCTCTAACGCTTCTGCTATACGATCTACAAGGGTACGTAGATCACTCATCCCCTCTCGTAGATGGACATCACCATGATAGGTCTTCGTGCGCGTAGGAAAAATTTTGTTTCCCATGCGACGTTCCCCAACAGTGGCATCATGAGCTAGGTTCATGCGTAGATGTCTTCTCGAGTAGAACACAAAAGGTTTTGTGGGCGGTGATGTGCGTTTTGCTGCCCTCCTTAATCTTTTCTTGATTCCGCGGTATTGTTGGATTGAAGCGGCTTGGACCGACATTACTCGTACGCTTACGAGAGACTGGTTTCATCGTTACGAGTAACCCCCTTTGCTCAAAGATGACTGGCAAGTGACGGTTTCTCCAACTTTAGTTGAATCGGATTTGACCGAGGAGGTCCTTGTATGAGGTTAAATAGCAACTCATATATCTCCGTTGTGGTGTTTGCGTAAGTAAGATGCGATCCTACTAGATACCCTTGGTCACCACGTAAAACATGCAACAACAAAATTAGAGGACGTCTAACTTGTTTTTGCAGGGTATGATTGTGATGTGATATGGCCAACGATGTGATGTGATATATTGGATGTATGAGATGATCATGTTGTAATAAAAATATCGACTTGCATGTCGATGGTACGACAACCGACAGGAGCCATAGGGTTGTCTTTATACTAACGTTTGTGCTTGCAGATGCGTTTACTATTTTGCTAGGATGTAGCTTTAGTAGTAATAGCATAAGTAGCACGACAACCCCGATGGCAACACGTTGATGGATGATCATGGTGTGGCGCCGGTGACAAGAAGATCATGCCGGTGCTTTGGTGATGGAGATCAAGAAGCATGTGATGATGGCCATATCATGTCACTTATGAATTGCATGTGATGTTAATCCTTTTATGCACCTTATTTTGCTTAGAACGACGGTAGCATTATGAGGTGATCTCTCACTAAAATTTCAAGACGAAATTGTGTTCTCCCCGACTGTGCACCGTTGCTACAGTTCGTCGTTTCGAGACACCACGTGATGATCGGGTGTGATAGACTCAACGTTCACATACAACGGGTGCAAAACAGTTGCGCACGCGGAACACTCGGGTTAAGCTTGACGAGCCTAGCATGTGCAGACATGGCCTCGGAACACATGAGACCGAAAGGTCGATCATGAATCATATAGTTGATATGATTAGCATAGGGATGCTTACCACTGAAACTATACTCAACTCACGTGATGATCGGACTTGGGATAGTGTAAGTGGATCATGAACCACTCAAATGACTAGAGAGATGTACTTTTTGGGTGGGAGTTTAGCATATAATTTGATTAAGTTGAACTCTAATTATCTTGAACATAGTCTAAGTCCACTTTGAATATATTTGTGTTGTAGATCATGGCTCACGCAAGTGTCATCCAGAATTTTAATACGTTCCTAGAGAAAGCTAAGTTGAAAGATGATGGAAGCAACTTTGTAGACTGGGCTCGTAATCTTAAGCTAATCTTACAAGCTGGAAAGAAGGATTATGTCCTTAATGCTGCGCTAGGAGATGAACCACCCGCTACGGCTGATCAGGATGTTAAGAACGCTTGGTTAGCGCGTAAGGAGGACTACTCAATAGTTCAATGTGCAGTCTTGTATGGCTTAGAACCGGGACTTCAACGTCGCTTTGAGCGTCATGGAGCATTTGAGATGTTCCAGGAGTTGAAGTTTATCTTTCAGAAGAACGCCCGGATCGAGAGGTATGAGACCTCCGATAAATTCTATGCTTGCAAGATGGAGGAAAACTCGTCTGTCAGTGAACATGTGCTCAAAATGTCTGGGTACTCAAACCGTCTAGCTGAACTGGGGATTGAACTCCCGCAAGAAGCTATCACTGACAGAATCCTTCAATCACTGCCGCCAAGCTATAAAGGCTTTGTGTTGAACTACAACATGCAAGGGATGAACAAGTCTCCCGGCGAATTGTTTGCGATGCTGAAAGTCGCAGAGTCTGAACTCCGTAAAGAGCATCAAGTGTTGATGGTGAGCAAGACCACTAGTTTCAAGAGAAACGGCAAAGGCAAGAAGGGCAATTCGAAGAAGAGCGGCAAGCCTGTTGCCAATCCGCCGAAGAAACCCAAGGCTGGACCTAAGCCTGAAACAGAGTGCTTCTATTGCAAGGGTATGGGTCACTGGAAGCGCAATTGCCCCAAGTATCTGGCAGATAAGAAGGCGGGCAAAGAAAAATCATGTATATTTGATATACATGTTATTGATGTGTACTTAACCGGCTCTCGTAGTAGTGCCTGGGTATTCGATACCGGTTCTGTTGCTCACATTTGCAACTCGAAGCAGGAACTGCGGAATAGACGAAGGCTGGCGAAAGACGAAGTGACGATGCGCGTAGGAAACGGTTCCAAGGTTGATGCAATCGCCGTCGGCACAGTGTCACTTCAACTACCATCGGGATTAGTGATGAACTTAAATCATTGTTATTTAGTGCCTGCGTGGAGCATGAACATTATATCTGGATCTTGTTTATTGCGAGACGGTTACTCTTTTAAGTCTGAGAATAATGGTTGTTCTATTTTTATGAGTAGCATCTTTTATGGTCATGCACCGAATGTGAGAGGATTGTTCATATTGAATCTTGATAGCGATACGCATATACATAAAATTGAGACCAAAAGAGTTAGAGTAAACAATGATAGCGCCATATTTTTGTGGCACTGCCGCTTGGGTCATATTGGTGTAAAGCGCATGAAGAAACTCCATGCTGATGGACTTTTGGAGTCACTTGACTTTGATTCACTTGACACGTGCGAACCATGCCTCATGGGCAAGATGACTAAGACTCCGTTCTCCGGATCAATGGAGCGTGCAAGTGACTTGTTGGAAATCATACATACCGATGTATGTGGTCCAATGAGTGTGGAGGCACGCGGCGGATATCGTTATTTTCTCACATTCACTCACGATTTAAGTAGATATGGTTATGTCTACTTGATGAAGCACAAGTGTGAAACATTTGAAAAGTTCAAGCAATTTCAGAGTGAAGTGGAAAATCATCGTAACAAAAGGATCAAGTTCCTACGGTCTGATCGTGGGGGTGAATATCTGAGTTTCGAGTTTGGTACTCACTTAAGACAATGTGGAATTGTTTCGCAGTTAACACCGCCTGGAACACCACAGCGTAATGGTGTGTCCGAACGTCGTAATCGTACTTTGTTAGAGATGGTGCAATCTATGATGTCTCTTACTGATTTGCCGTTATCATTTTGGGGTTATGCATTAGAAACAGCTGCATTCACTTTAAATAGGGCACCATCGAAATCCGTTGAGACGACACCATACGAACTGTGGTATGGCAAAAGGCCAAAGTTGTCGTTTCTTAAAGTTTGTTGATGTGATGCTTATGTCAAAAAGCTTCAGCCTGAAAAGCTGGAACCCAAAGCGGAAAAGTGCGTCTTCATAGGTTACCCAAAAGAGACAGTTGGGTACACCTTCTATCTCAAATCCGAGGGCAAAGTGTTTGTTGCTAAGAACGGAACTTTTCTCGAGAAGGAGTTTCTCTCGAGAGAATTGAGTGGGAGGAAGATAGAACTTGACGAGGTTGTCGAACCTCTCATCCCTCTGAATGGTGGCGCAGGGCAAGGGGAAACCTCTGTCGTTGCGACGCCGGTTGAGGAGGAAGTTAATGATGATGATCATGAAACTCCAGTTCAAGTTTCTGTTGAACCACGCAGGTCGACGAGATCACGCGCTGCTCCAGAGTGGTACGGTAATCCCGTCTTGTCAATCATGTTGTTAGACAACAATGAACCTGCAAATTATGAAGAAGCAATGGTGGGCCCAGATTCCAACAAATGGCTAGAAGCCATGAAATCCGAGATAGGATCCATGTATGAGAACAAAGTGTGGACTTTGGAGATACTACCTGAGGGCCGCAAGGCTATTCAGAACAAATGGATCTTTAAGAAGAAGACGGACGCTGATGGTAATGTGACCGTTTATAAAGCTCGACTTGTGGCAAAGGGTTTTTCACAAGTTCCAGGAGTTGACTACGATGAGACCTTCTCACCCGTAGCGATGCTTAAGTCCGTCAGAATCATGTTAGCAATAGCTGCATTTTTCGATTATGAAATTGGGCAGATGGATGTCAAAACGGCGTTCCTTAACGGTTTCCTTAAGGAAGAGTTGTATATGATGCAACCCGAAGGTTTTGTCGATCCTAAAAATGCTGACAAGGTGTGCAAGCTCCAGCGATCCATTTATGGACTGGTGCAAGCATCTCGGAGTTGGAACAAACGCTTTGATGAGGTGATCAAAGCATTTGGGTTTATACAAGTGGTTGGAGAATCTTGTATTTACAAGGAAGTGAGTGGGAGCTCTGTGGCGTTTCTAATATTATATGTGGATTACATATTACTGATTGGAAACAACGTAGAGCTTTTGGAGAGCATAAAAGGTTACTTGAATAAAAGTTTCTCTATGAAGGACCTAGGAGAAGCTGCTTACATTCTAGGCATTAAGATCTATAGGGATAGATCAAAACGCCTGATAGGACTTTCACAAAGCACATACCTTGATAAAGTTTTGAAGAGGTTCAAAATGGAACAGTCCAAGAAAGGGTTCTTGCCAGTGTTACAAGGTACGAGATTGAGTAAGACTCAGTGCCCAGCAAATGATGAAGATAGAGAGCATATGCGCTCCGTCCCCTATGCTTCAGCCATAGGCTCTATCATGTATGCAATGCTGTGCACTAGACCGGATGTTAGCCTGGCCATAAGTATGGCAGGTAGGTTCTAGAGTAATCCAGGAGTGGATCACTGGACGACGGTCAAGAATATCCTGAAGTACCTGAAAAGGACTAAGGAGATGTTTCTCGTGTATGGAGGTGACGAAGAGCTCGCCGTAAAAGGTTACGTCGATGCAAGCTTTGACACAGATCCGGACGACTCTAAGTCGCAAACCGGATACGTATTTATTCTTAATGGGGGTGCAGTAAGCTGGTGCAGTTCCAATCAAAGCATCGTAGCAGATTCTACATGTGAAGCGGAGTACATGGCTGCCTCGGAGGCGGCTAAGGAGGGTGTCTGGATGAAGCAGTTCATGACGGATCTTGGAGTGGTGCCAAGTGCACTGGATCCAATAACCTTGTTCTGTGACAACACTGGTGCCATTGCCTTAGCAAAGGAACCAAGGTTTCACAAGAAGACCAGACACATCAAACGACGCTTCAACCTCATCCGCGACTACGTCGAGGAGGAGGACGTAAATATATGCAAAGTGCACACGGATCTGAATGTAGCAGACCCGCTGACTAAACCTCTTCCACGGCCAAAACATGATCGACACCAGAACTGTATGGGTGTTAGATTTATTGCAATGTAATTCACATGGTGATGTGAGGGCTGGATTATTGACTCTAGTGCAAGTGGGAGACTGTTGGAATTATGCCCTAGAGGCAATAATAAATGTATAGTTATTATTATAATTCCTGTATCAAGATAATAGTTTATTATCCATGCTATAATTGTATTGAATGAAGACTCATTTACATGTGTGGATACATAGACAAAACACCGTCCCTAGCATGCCTCTAGTTGGCTAGCCAGTTGATCGATGATAGTCAGTGTCTTTTGATTATGAACAAGGTGTTGTTGCTTGATAACTGGATCACGTCATTGGGAGAATCACGTGATGGACTAGACCCAAACTAATAGACGTAGCATGTTGATCGTGTCATTTTGTTGCTACTGTTTTCTGCGTGTCAAGTATTTATTCCTATGACCATGAGATCATATAACTCACTGACACCGGAGGAATGCTTTGTGTGTATCAAACGTCGCAACGTAACTGGGTGACTATAAAGATGCTCTACAGGTATCTCCGAAGGTGTTAGTTGAGTTAGTATGGATCAAGACTGGGATTTGTCACTCCGTGTGACGGAGAGGTATCTCGGGGCCCACTCGGTAATACAACATCACACACAAGCCTTGCAAGCAATGTAACTTAGTGTAAGTTGCGGGATCTTGTGTTACGGAACGAGTAAAGAGACTTGCCGGTAAACGAGATTGAAATAGGTATGCGGATACTGACGATCGAATCTCGGGCAAGTAACATACCGAAGGACAAAGGGAATGACATACGGGATTATACGAATCCTTGGCACTGAGGTTCAAACGATAAGATCTTCGTAGAATGTGTAGGATCCAATATGGGCATCCAGGTCCCGCTATTGGATATTGACCGAGGAGTCTCTCGGGTCATGTCTACATAGTTCTCGAACCCGCAGGGTCTGCACACTTAAGGTTCGACGTTGTTTTATGCGTATTTGAGTTATATGGTTGGTTACCGAATGTTGTTCGGAGTCCCGGATGAGATCACGGACGTCACGAGGGTTTCCGGAATGGTCCGGAAACGAAGATTGATATATAGGATGACCTCATTTGATTACCGGAAGGTTTTCGGAGTTACCGGGAATGTACCGGGAATGACGAATGGGTTCCGGGAGTTCACCGGGGGGGGGGGGGCAACCCACCCCGGGGAAGCCCATAGGCTTTGGGGAGACACACCAGCCCTTAGTGGGCTGGTGGGACAGCCCCAAGGGGGCCTATGCGCCAAGAGAAGGAAATCAAAGGAAAAGAAAAAAAAAGAGGGAAGAAGTGGGAAGGGAGGGGGACTCCTCCCACCAAACCAAGTCCAACTCGGTTTGGGGGGGGGGGGGGAGTCCTCCCCCCCTTGGCTCGGCCGACCCCTTGGGAGTCCCTTGGACCCCAAGGCAAGGTCCCCTCCCTCCTCCTATATATATGGGGCTTTTAGGGCAGATTTGAGACGACTTTCTCACGGCTGCCCGACCACATACCTCCATAGTTTTTCCTCTAGATCGCGTTTCTGCGGAGCTCGGGCGGAGCCCTGCTGAGACGAGATCATCACCAACCTCCGGAGCGCCTTCACGCTGCCGGAGAACTCTTCTACCTCTCCGTCTCTCTTGCTGGATCAAGAAGGCCGAGATCATCGTCGAGCTGTACATGTGCTGAACGCGGAGGTGCCGTCCGTTCGGTACTAGATCGTGGGACTGATCGCGGGATTGTTCGCGGGGCGGATAGAGGGACGTGAGGACGTTCCACTACATCAACCGCGTTCTCTAACGCTTCTGCTGTACGATCTACAAGGGTACGTAGATCACTCATCCCCTCTCGTAGATGGACATCACCATGATAGGTCTTCGTGCGCGTAGGAAAAATTTTGTTTCCCATGCGACGTTCCCCAACAAAGATGACTAAAACTCCGTTCTCTGGAACAATGGAGCGTGCAAGTGACTTGTTGGAAATCATACATACCGATGTGTGCGGTCCGATGAGCGTAGAGGCACGCGACGGATATCGTTATTTTCTCACCTTCACTAACGATTTGAGTAGATATGGTTATGTCTACTTAATGAAGCACAAGTCTGAAACATTTGAAAAGTTCAAGCAATTTCAAAGTGAAGTTGAAAATCATCGTAACAAGAAGATCAAGTTCCTATGGTCTGACCGTGGGGGTGAATATCTGAGTTTCGAGTTTGGTGCTCACTTAAGACAATGTGGAATTGTTTCAAAGTTGACACCGTCTGGAACACCACAGCGTAATGGTGTGTCCGAACGTCGTAATCGTACTTTATTAGAGATGGTGTGATCTATGATGTCTCTTACCGATTTGTCATTATCGTTTTGGGGTTATGCATTAGACACAGCTGCATTCACTTTAAATAGGGCACCATCAAAATTCGTTGAGACGACACCATACGAACTGTGGTATGGCAAAATGCCAAAGTTGTCGTTTCTTAAAGTTTGGGGATGTGATGCTTATGTCAAAAAGCTTCAACCTGAAAAGCTGGAACCCAAAGCAGAAAAGTGCATCTTCATAGGTTACCCAAAAGAGACAGTTGGGTACACCTTCTATCTCAAATCCGAGGGCAAAGTGTTTGTTGCTAAAAACGGAGCTTTTCTCGAGAAGGAGTTTCTCTCAAGAGAATTGAGTGGGAGGAAGATAGAACTTGATGAGGTTGTCGAACCTCTCATACCTCTAGATGGTGTCGCAGGGCAAGGGGAAACCTCTGTCATTGCGACGCCGGTTGAGGAGGAAGTTAATGATGATGATCATGAAACTCCGGTTCAAGTTCCTGTTGAACCACGCAGGTCGACGAGACCACGTGCTGCTCCAGAGTGGTACGGTAATCCCGTCATGTCAATCATGTTGTTAGACAACAATGAACCTGCAAATTATGAAGAAGCAATGATGGGCCCAGATTCCAACAAATGGCTAGAGGCCATGAAGTCCGAGATAGGATCCATGTATGAGAACAAAGTATGGACTTTGGAAGTACTACCTGAGGGCCGCAAGGCTATTCAGAACAAATGGATCTTTAAGAAGAAGACAGACGCTGACGGCAATGTGACCGTTTATAAAGCTCGACTTGTGGCAAAGGGTTTTTCACAACTTCAAGGAGTTGACTACGATGAGACATTCTCACCCGTAGCGGTGCTTAAGTCCGTCAGAATCATGTTAGCAATAGCTGCATTTTTCGATTATGAAATCTGGCAGATGGATGTCAAAACGGCGTTCCTTAACGGTTTCCTTAAGGAAGAGTTGTATATGATGCAACCCGAAGGTTTTGTCGATCCTAAGAATGCTAACAAGGTGTGCAAGCTCCAGCGATCCATTTATGGGGTGGTGCAAGCATCTCGGAGTTGGAACAAACGCTTTGATGAGGTGATCAAAGCATTTGGGTTTATACAAGTGGTTGGAGAATCTTGTATTTACAAGAAAGTGAGTGGGAGCTCTGTGGCGTTTCTAATATTATATGTGGATGACATATTGCTGATTGGAAACAACGTAGAGTTTTTGAAGAGCGTAAAGGATTACTTGAATAAAAGTTTCTCTGTGAAGGACCTAGGAGAAGTTGCTTACATTCTAGGCATTAAGATCTACATGGATAGATCGAAACGCCTGATAGGACTTTCACAAAGCACATACCTTTATAAAGTTTTTGAAGAGGTTCAAAATGGAATAGTCCAAGAAAGGGTTCTTGCCAGTTTTACAAGGTACGAGATTGAGTAAGACTCAGTGCCTAACAACTGATGAGGATAGAGAGCATATGAGCACCGTCCCCTATGCTTCAGCCATAGGTTCTATCATGTATGCAATGCTGTGCACTAGACCAGACGTAAGCTTGGCCAAAAGTATGGCAGGCAGGTTCCAGAGTAATCCAGGAGTGGATCACTGGACGGCGGTCAAGAATATCCTGAAGTACCTGAAAAGGACTAAGGAGATGTTTCTCGTGTATGGAGGTGATGAAGAGCTCGCCGTAAAGGGTTACGTCGATGCAAGATCCGGACGACTCTAAGTCGCAGACCGGATACATATTTATTCTTAATGGGGGTGCGGTAAGCTGGTGCAGTTCCAAGCAAAGCGTCGTAGCAGATTCTACATGTGAAGCGGAGTACATGGCATCCTCTAAGGCGGCTAAGGAGGGTGTCTGGATGAAGCAGTTCATGACGGATCTTGGAGTAGTGCCAAGCGCACTGAATCCAATAACCTTGTTCTGTGACAACACGGGTGCCATTGCCCTAGCAAAGGAACCACGGTTTCACAAGAAGTCCAGACACATCAAACGACGCTTCAACCTCGTCCGCGACTACGTCGAAGGGGAGGATGTAAATATATGCAAAGTGCACACGGATCTGAATGTAGCAGACCCGCTAACTAAACCTCTTCCACGGGCAAAGCAGGATCAACACCAGAACTGTATGGGTGTTAGATTTATTACAATGTAATTCGCATGATGATGTGAGGGCTAGATTATTGACTCTAGTGCAAGTGGGAGACTATTGGAATTATGCCCTAGAGGCAATAATAAATATAGTTATTATTATAATTCCTGTATCAAGATAATCGTTTATTATCCATGCTATAATTGTATTGAATGAAGACTTATATACATGTGTGGATACATAGACAAAACACTGTCCCTGGCAAGCCTCTAGTTGGCTAGCCAGTTGATCAAAGATAGTCAGGGTCTTCTGATTATGAACAAGGTGTTGTTGCTTGATAACTGGATCACCTCATTAGGAGAATCACGTGATGGACTAGACCCAAACTAATAGACGTAGCATATTGATCGTGTCATTTTGTTGCTACTGTTTTCTGCGTGTCAAGTATTTGTTCCTATGACCATGAGATCATATAACTCACTGACACCGGAGGAATGCTTTGTGTGTATCAAACGTCGCAACGTAACTGGGTGACTATAAAGATGCTCTACAGGTATCTCCGAAGGTGTTCGTTGAGTTAGTATGGATCGAGACTGGGATTTGTCACTCCGTGTGATGGAGAGGTATCTCGGGGCCCACTCGGTAATACAACATCACACACAAGCCTTGCAAGCAATGTGACTTAGTGTAAGTTGCGGGATCTTGTATTACGAAACGAGTAAAGAGACTTGTCGGTAAACGAGATTGAAATAGGTATGCGGATACTGACGATCGAATCTCGGGCAAGTAACATACCGAAGGACAAAGGGAATGACATACGGGATTATATGAATCCTTGGCACTGAGGTTCAGACGATAAGATCTTCGTAGAATATGTGGGATCCAATATGGGCATCCAGGTCCCGCTATTGGATATTGACCGAGGAGTCACTCGGGTCATGTCTACATAGTTCTCGAACCCGAAGGGTCTGCACACTTAAGGTTCGACGTTGTTTTATGCGTATTTGAGTTATATGGTTGGTTACCGAATGTTGTTCGGAGTCCCGGATGACATCACGGACGTCACGAGGGTTTCCGTAATGGTCCGGAAACGAAGATTGATATATAGGATGACCTCATTTGATTACCGGAAGGTTTTCGGAGTTACCGGGAATGTATCGGGAATGACGAATGGGTTCCGGGTGTTCACCGGGGGGGGGGGGCAACCCACCCCGGGGAAGCCCATAGGCCTTGGGGTGACGCACCAGCCCTTAGTGGGCTGGTGGGACAGCCCAAGAAGTCCCTATGTGCCATAGGAAGAAAATCAAAGAGAAAAAAAAGAGGAGGTGGGAAAAGGGGGAAGGACTCATCCTTCCAAACCTAGTTGGATTCGGTTTGGAAGGGGAGGACTCCCCCCTTAGCTCGGCCGAACACCTTGAGGGTCCTTGGACCCCAAGGAAAGGCTCCCCCTCTTCCCTCTATATATACGGAGGTTTTAGGGCTGATTTGAGACAACTTTGCCACAGCAGCCCGACCACATATCTCCACGGTTTTACCTCTATATCGCGTTTCTGCGGAGCTCGGGCGGAGCCCTGCTGAGATTAGGTCACCACCAACCTCCGGAGCGCCGTCACGCTGCCGGAGAACTCATCTACCTCTCGTCTCTCTTGCTGGATCAAGAAGGCCGAGATCATCGTCGAGCTGTACGTGTGCTGAACGCGGAGGTGCCGTTCGTTCGGCACTAGATCGTGGGACTGATCGCGGGACGGTTTGCGGGGCGGATCGAGGGACATGAGGACGTTCCACTACATCAACCGCGTTCACTAACGCTTCAGCTGTGCGATCTACAAGGGTACGTAGATCGAATATCCCCTCTCGTAGATGGACATCACCATGATAGGTCTTCGTGTGCGTAGGAATTTTTTTGTTTCCCATGCGACGTTCCCCAACATTTTCTACTATTTTATCATTGGTTATCGTGCGTGTAATTTTACTAGTTTCCTTGGTCTGAAAGCCTTACCATCATTTTGTTCTTGCATACGGCAATGGTAAGAGCATATTGTGCAGAGGAAGAGGATGAGAAGAAAGTTGTGGTTCTCATCCAATCTTTGTGAAACTCTCTTTATGTGCGATTATGCACTTGTTCGGTCCTTTTTTCTTGCACTTGCAGAAATATTCTGTTGTGCACATGTAAAATTATTTTGATGTGCCCTTGTTAGGCGTTGAACCTTAATGCTTGGAGTCGGTGGATGATGTTTTGTATTTATGTGATATGCTACTGAAATGAAATATATATTTTATTTGCAATCTTTTATTTTGTTATACTTATTTTTAATGGGCCTATCCTGAGATATGCGTGCTTCTAGAAAAAAAATGCTTCAACCCAAACAAATCATACATTTTCAATAGTAAAATAGGTATTGGGCCAGGATCTGAAATTTATGATGATTTCATTTGGTCACTAGCAATGCCACGTCAGCTTGGCCACGTCAGATCCTACGTGGCTCACACAAATGGGTAATGACCAAATCAAAATTTTGGTCAATAGAGACCTGCGGCCAAAATTTTAGAAATGTCATGTTTGTTCATTCTTGACGGCCAACTGTTGACGTTGTAAATTTGGTCAAAAAAGGTCAATAAACGACAACAATGACGAATCAATGACCAATATAGGGAGTCATAATTGACCTTATTTCTTGTAGTGTTACTACATCATTGCAAATGAATCATATTGAATTAAACTAAAAATATATACCCAATCTAGGTTGTATTATTCCTATATAGGGATCGACTATTCGTCACCCTGGGTGATGAATTCTTATTCCTCACCCACCTCCTCATGCATCATATGGTCACCGTAAGAACTCAAATGCATGTGAGGTAATATTACGATGTGTAGTTAAAGGCTCTTAAAATTGACCGTCGAAAAAAAATGTGTCATACATGTAAGGTAAGATTACGTCATGCATGTGTGAGGAGAGGTAAAATTATAACATGGCGATAGAGAATTCAATGCATGCGAGGTAAGATTACAACTTGACGTTGAGGTAAGATTATGATGTGTGTGAGATAAAATTACTACATCCAAAAGAAATCATGTCTTTTGTGATTTTACACTTATTCTTCACCCTGGATGACATATAGACTTTCTCTCTCTCTCTCTCTCTCTCTCTCTCTCTCTCTATATATATATATATATATATATATATATATATATATATATATATATATATATATATATATATATATATATATATATATTATCCATCATATCTTTAATCAATTGCATTTATGCATCATATCATATTCAACCTTAATCATATTAAACCACATCAATCATATTAACCAAACATCAATGAACAATTCAAAACAAAACTATAAACATGAACTAGGGTTCATCTTGTAACTAGATAGAATCAACAAACTACAAATTGAACTAGGGTTCATCTACAACGACATACATCATATTGAACCAAACTAAACAAACCTATGATCAACAAAGATAAAAACTAGTAGATGAAATAGGGTTCATCTTGTGCCAAATAATGCATCAAATGGAAAACTTGTTGACTAAAACTAATTGAAGGGATTGAGAGAGCTTACTTCTGTTGTCGTGGAGCCATCTCGATCCACAAAAAGATGGAGAAACGAAGGAGATCGGAGGGGTGAGTGGAGAGGATGAGAGAGGGGCGAGAGGAAAACCTCTCTGTTGCGGCACAACAGGGGAGAAGATGGGGTTGCGTTCGTGGGGTGGGTTCCCCCCCCCCCCCCCCAAGGTTTATAACTATTCAGACCCTACTGTCGGGGTCGACGGTAGGGTCAACCCAGAGGCCAACGACGTTTACCACCCGCTGACGTGAGGATGAGTGTTCTACTGCCAGGGTCAATGGATTTTTTGTTGCTGGCTTCCGTGACGGCAGGAAAAAACGTCAGATTTTTAATTTTTCATAAATTAGGATCATATGTAGCTAAAATTTTCAAAAAGGGTCAAAACACCAAATTTGACCAGCCCTTGTCTATCTATGCATGCTGCAATGACAACAGCAGGTCATTTACGACGCCGGCCGGCCTTGAATCAGAGAACGTTACAGGTTAGCAAGGACGCTCCCGAAGTACATGCATACGTATAGCCGCATGGCGTCCGGCAGCACCTGGCTCCTAACAACGTGCCGACTCGATTTAGAAAGAGGCGTAAAACGTGGGTGGAATCGGATCAAATGTTCAAAAGCCGGTTGTTTTCGCATCAACAACGTCAATCGCCATACATGACACATGTTATTACTCCTTCCGTTTTTGTTTACTCAGCCAAATGCGAAAAAGGAGGCAGGGGCTCCGGCCGGCGCGGGAAACCGCCACCCATCTCGACAACCGCCGGGGTCGGAGACGGGAGGCGCGGCGCGAAGGAGCCGCTCCCCATCTCGACAACCGCCGGGGTCGGAGACGGGAGGCGCGGCGCGACGGAGTCGGCAGCGGCGGCGCTGGTGGAGCCCCACTCGAAGACGGGTCCGGGCGCCTGCTCGATGGCGGCGGTGTCATCCCCATGGAGTGGGCAGATGACCCACCCATGGGCAGAACACCAGAAACCCGGCGAGGAGCCGAGCATCTGCGGGGCAGGGCCGGTGAGGAGCCAGTCGATGGCCTCCCGTGCGAGCGCCAGTCGATGGAGCGGGTGCCCAGGCCGTGACGGAGCCGGTGAGGAGCCAGTTGATGGCCTCCCGTGCGAGCGCCAGTCGATGGAGCGGGTGCCCAGGCCGTGACGGAGCGCTCGGTAGCCGCCGGCGCCGTGGCGGCGGCCGATGTAGCGACCCGCTCCATGGCGTCTACCGTCGAAGCGGCGGCGCTCTCCGAACCTGCGGTGGAGAACAGCAAGTCGGCGACGACGGACGTCGTTCTGCAGCAGGCGACGAAGGTTCGTCGGCATTGAACGAGGCATCCTACCTTTTCTTTCTTGCCTGTCGATCTCGTCGAAAGTGCTCTGAAAGAGCAGTGCTGATAACGTGTTGTAATGTAAACGAGAGAGATGTAAAATGAATCAACTGTGTGTATTATTCCTTGATGATGAACACTTATATGCAAGGGAAAAGGCGGTTCGTTCAGAGTACGAAGTAAATATGCGAAGTAAATAAAAACGGACAGAGTACGTTCATTCACAGCGCGCGCGGATGAGAAGGTACAACAAGATGGACCATCAAGAAGTCAAGGACTTTCCTCAAAAGAAAAAAAAAGGTCAAGGACTCCTGAGTCGCCTCTAGCCGAGTTCCAGTGTAAGTTTCCGGCACTGACATGCACGCGCCATGCGAATGCGCGTATAGCCGTATAGGTATAGGAAAAAGAGAGGGGTCGTCCTGCAGCTATGGCGCATGCACCTCTCGCGTCTGAACAGTACGCGGTTGGCGGCTTGCACCGCCGCCCATCGGTCGAGATGCCCGAGCGAGATCGGTCCGGGGCCGTGCCCAGATTTGATCCCATCTCATCTCCGTGGGCAGGCAAGGAACCTTGGATTGGCCGTCCCCCGGCTCTCTTTGTCCGTCCTGTCGTCTTTTCAATCAGTGGCATCTGGATATTGCAGTTAATCTTCTTCGACGGTGAGGCTCAACTTCTCCCCGACGTTTTTTGTGTTTGTTTGTTTGTTTAAACGGCCGTCTCCCTGACAGGATGCTGGTTACGTTTTAAGTGTCTCAAACTTAGTAGTATATTTTATACTAACATTAATATAAAATTAAGACATTTATTTTAGAACAGAAGAAGTACTTCTTCCGTTTCATAATATAAAAACGTTTTTGACACTACATTAGCAATGACAAATCTTGACAGAAATAAAGGGACTCAAAGTTAAATGTGTGTATAAAAAATCAAATTTGATCCAAATAAGGTCAAATGTTTTATAGAATAGTAGTATTTTTTCTTTTCCAATTTTTGAAGGGGGCTCGAGCCTATCGAAACCCCTCTGCTAGATACATCATCATACACTAGTGTAAAAAACGTCTATATTATTGGACGGAGGGAGTAGCACAGTTAGCTGCATACTGCATTAGCTGAAATCGAATATATACCTTCCCCTTGGGCGGGATAAGAGCAATTGATTAGATGACAAAGCACTTTGTACTCACTCCATCCGCGCCGCGGCCAGCTCTAATAGTTGCCTAGTTGGTGCATGTTTCGTTATCCCTGGACTTTGATACAGACCTTTCCCCTGCTTTATGCCAAAAGAGTCCAAGCTATTTCCTCTGTATCGAAATACATGTGGCTGGAGTAGCTGAACTTAAGCTACTCCAGCGACATGTATTTGGGTACAGAGGGAGTAGATGTCAGCCAGCAAACCCAATCAAGATGCATGCACGCATGCCGCAAAACCCTTTATCTCAACAATATCTACCCTTTGATTCTCTCTCGGTAAACCCTTGTATCTCAATATACATTTGTCCATTGATTCTATCTTCTTCGTTGGTTTTAGGTCAGCAGTAAACATTGAGGTCGTCACTTGAAAAAGATCAGCAGCACAAGGCTTGATGCCGTTGCAGATCCCAACTACAGTACATACTAACTACATCGCGTCTCAAGCCACCACGTGCTGACAGGTCCTCCTTTTGGTCAGCACACGCCCCCGTCCCCTCCCACTACTCACTGCTTAGCTTCTTTTGCCCAAGTTTGTCTCTCACTCTCTTGCCTCAGTGTAACAGGGCAATTCCTTGCCATCTTGCTGCGTTTCACAGCTCCATGCCACCTTCTGATGATTTCCAGCATCCCATGGAGCAATTGCAAGCATTGGACTGCGTCCGGGCAGCAGCGTTCGCCGTCCTGCTGGTTTGGACCCTTGCAGAGTTCTTGAAACGGAGGAAGCGGAGGCATCAGGAAGCAGCAGCGGCAGGGCAAGGCGGCGACATGGCCTCGTGGCAGCGAGGAGGGGCAGCCAGTATAGTTGCATTCTGCAACGCTTCCATCGCGCTGTCCCATATCGGGTTCTCGGTTCTTGGGTTCTGGAAGCAGCGAGCCGTCTCCCCGGGCCTGGTATTTGAATCTGCCTCATGGCTTCTGTCTACTCTACTCTTGCTCTACTTCAAGCATGAAGATGCTGCAGGAGTAGTAGTATCGTCCAACTGGCCTCCGGTTCTTGTTTCTTGGTGGTTCTTCAGCTTCCTATCGGAATCGGTCCTCGCCACGCTGCATTTGCTTCGCCTCTTTGATTCTGCAACTGTCGTCGTCGATTTCGCTTCTCTTCCTTTCTGCACCGTCATCTGCCTGGTGGTTGTAGCTATGAGCCTTTCCAAAGCAAACCAGAAAGAGCTGGACCAGCCGCTGCTACTGAGGGAGGACGCTGATGACAGCAGCAGGGATAGGTTCTCTAGCTCGGGGTGGTGGAGTCGCCTCACATTCCGGTGGCTGAACCCAGTCTTTGAGAAGGGGCACAGGGTGAGGCTCGAGCTGGAACACATCCCGTCTGTGCCTCAGTCCGAGACGGCAGAGCAGTCATATGCCTTGCTTCAGGAGACACTCCACAAGCAGAAACCAGAGCCGATGCCACTGCGGGAAGCCATCATTTGTGCTGTCTGGACACC
The DNA here is from genome assembly GCF_904849725.1 of Hordeum vulgare subsp. vulgare. NCBI lineage: Eukaryota > Viridiplantae > Streptophyta > Magnoliopsida > Poales > Poaceae > Hordeum > Hordeum vulgare. Next base: position 557,818,331 of record NC_058520.1, read on the forward strand.
TTTGGTCACCAATGCAGTCTTTGCAGGTTAGTGAACAGTTCTGCTTCTTTTTTCAATAATAGAACTAGTGTTTGTCCTGGCAATCTGTTAATACAGTAACTGGCTTCCAATACCAGGGCTCAACACTTTTTCTTCTTATATGGGACCATTCTTGATCACCTACTTGGTGGAGCTACTCTCCGACAAGAACACTGAAAAGGGCCATGGCCATGGCTACATGCTTGCATGCCTCTTCTTTGCCTCCAAGACAGTTGAGTCACTCTCACAGCGGCAGTGGTACTTTGGCGCCCGCAGAATTGGATTCCAGGTGCGCGCAGCACTGATGGTGTCCATCTACAAGAAGTCCTTGCTAATGAAGAACTCGAGCACAGTTGCAGGGAAAGTTGTGAACTTCCTTGATGTTGACGTCGAGAAGGTTGGTGAGTTCTTCTGGTACATCCATGGGATTTGGTTGCTGCCCTTGCAAATTTTCTTAGCACTTGCCATCCTGTACCATAGTCTTGGTGCAATGGCCTCGCTGTCTGCAGTCCTCGTAACAGTGTTGGTGATGGTGAGCAACACGCCACTGGCAAATTCACAGCAGAACCTCAATATGAAGATAATGGAGGCGAAGGACTCGCGCATCAAGGCTATGGCTGAGGCAATGAAGAGCATGAGGATCTTGAAGCTTCATGCATGGGAGACAGCCTACTTGGACAAGCTCCTGAAGCTCAGGGATGTGGAAAGGGGGTGGCTCAGGAAGTATCTCTATACGTGCTCAGCAATAGCTTTCCTGTTCTGGGCCTCACCAACGTTGGTTTCGGTCGTTACCTTTGGTGTCTGCATTCTTGTGGAGATACCATTGTCAGCTGGAACAGTCTTATCAGCCCTTGCCACGTTTAGAATCCTCCAAGACCCAATCTACAACCTCCCTGAGCTTGTGTCAATGGTCACACAAACCAAGGTGTCCTTGGATAGAATAGAGGAGTTCATCAAAGAAGACTACCAGGGGAAGCCAAGTTTTTATGGCAACATAACTGGAACGAAGGACTTGGCAATGACTGGTGAAATAGTAATTGAACCAGGAGAGTACAGTTGGGAAGCTGACAATAGCTCGAAGAAAACAAAGGTAACACTCAAGATCAACAGCAAGGTGAGCATCGGGAAGGGTCTCAAGGTTGCGGTGTGCGGGCCAGTTGGTTCAGGCAAATCAAGCCTCCTTTACAGCATCATGGGAGAGATTCCAAGGGTTAGCGGTGCAGAACCAACAGTTGTCGGGTCAAGGGCATATGTCCCACAGAGTGCGTGGATTCAAACTGGGACAATTCAAGACAATGTGCTCTTTGGTAAAGCTATGGACAGAAGCTTATACGAAGAGGTGCTACAAGGGTGTGCTTTGGATAGAGATTTGGAGTTATGGTCCAATGGAGATATGACTGTAGTTGGGGAAAGAGGTGTGAACCTAAGTGGAGGCCAGAAGCAGAGGATCCAACTTGCGAGGGCATTGTACAGCGATTCTGATGTTTATTTCTTGGATGATCCCTTCAGTGCTGTGGATGCACATACTAGTGCACATCTCTTCAAGGTAATTACACATGAGCAATCTGCAATACATAAGCAACACATGAGCTTCAAGGGCAATCACTACAATTTACAGGCCTACAGCATAAGACGTGGAACATAAGTAAACAAGTAAACACAGCGTTTACAGTACTAATCTGTATAGCCATTAAATAATCTATAAGCTAGAGTATTTTCATCGAGTATTTATATTCTTGATCTGGTCAGCATCAACTTCTTGAAATGAATTAATTGATCAATTTGTATTTGCAGGAATGCTTACTGAGGCTAATGTCCTCTAAGACAGTCATGTATGTTACTCATCAGCTAGAGTTCTTGCGAGATTCAGACCTCGTTCTGGTAAGGTGTCAACCCAGTTTTCCACGCGTAACTAGTTTTTACCCGAGTTAAAGAAAAGTTGTGCATTTCAAACTTGGTTCAAACAGAAAAATAAAACATTGTAGATATCTTAAAATAGAGCAAAAATGTAGAGTTATAATGTCATGCGGGCATGGCAACATCTAATTCTAACAGATGGCTGTGAATGGTCACTTGAAGGTTATGAACGATGGAAGGATTGTTCAGTCTGGGAAATATGATGATCTGATAGCTGACAAAGATGGAGAGCTCTCGGAGCAAATGGCTGCACATGATCAATCCCTTAGTCAGGTCAACCCAGCAAAAGCACATGGCTTGGCCGAAATCAAACAACAGAAGAAGCAGATTTTGACCACAGAAATAGAATCAGATGGCCATGCCATAGGGAGGGAATGTGAAGAAGAGCGTGAATCTGGAAGAGTCAAATGGGATGTTTACCGCAAGTTCGTCACCTCTGCGTATGGTGGAGGTCTCATCCCTGTTGTTCTTCTATGCCAAATATTTTTCCAGGGACTGCAGATATGTAGCAACTACTGGATTGCATGGGCAGCAGAGAGAGAGGATCAAGTAAGCAAGAAGAAGATGATTGGTATATTTGTGCTGTTGTCTGCAGGAAGCTCGGTATTTATATTGGGAAGAGCTGTCTTCCTTTCAACAATTGCCATTAAAACTGCCCAACAGCTCTTCTTAGGCATGATTAGAAATATTTTCCGAGCACCAATGAGCTTCTTTGATTCCACTCCATCAAGTCGGATACTCAATAGGGTGAGCCAACAACCGTACCTCTCCACTAGGGAAATTGTACAAGATACTCTCTGTTTTTTCAGTTCTCATGGCTTAGCTTGTCCATTTTGCAGGCTTCAACAGATCAAGCCACAGTTGACACAGATATTCCCTACAGGCTAGCAGGGCTGATATTCGCAATGATTCAGCTCCTCAGCATTATTTTCATCATGTCCCAAATTGCTTGGCCAATATTCATGCTATTCATAATAATAATTGCAATCTCCACTTGGTATCAGGTACAGCTTCATTCATTGTAACCTACTTCCCTAAGTTCTAAAAATGCACACTAGTAAGTAGTAGCTTATACTTAATGCAGAGCTATTACATCAGTTCGGCTAGAGAGCTAGCAAGGATGGTTGGCATCAGAAAAGCTCCAGTCCTCCACCATTTTTCAGAGACTGTATCAGGAGCTGCAACTATTAGATGCTTTAATCAGGGAGAGAAGTTCTTGACAAAGAGTCTTGCGCTAATTGATGACTATACCCGCATTACTTTCCATAATTCAGCAACAGTTGAATGGCTATGCATCCGTATCAACTTCCTCTTCAACCTTGTGTTTTTCGTGATGCTAGTCATACTTGTCTCCTTGCCACGGGATACAATTGATCCAAGTAAGTTTTTTTGTAAAACAGGATTTTCAGTTACATGGACTGTATGTTCTAGGGCGTTTTAGAGTCGAAAGGCATTATTCTATACAGCTTTAATTTTTTTAAATCACATTGCTAGAAACAATAAATCATTTTTCTTTCTCCTTCTTTAGGTCTTGCAGGGCTTGCAGCTACCTATGGCCTTAACCTTAATGTGTTACAAGCATGGGTTATATGGAATCTGTGCAATGTTGAAAACAAGATGATCTCGGTAGAGAGGATTTTCCAGTTCACAAACATACCGAGTGAATCTCCTTTAGTGATTGAGAACTGTAGACCAATGGAAACATGGCCATGGTGCGGAACCATTCAGATCGAGGCTCTCCAAATTCAGTACAGCCCTGACATGCCCATGGTTCTCAAAGGCATGAACTGCACATTTCCAGGAGAAAAGAAAATTGGGGTGGTAGGGCGGACAGGGAGTGGGAAGTCTACTCTCATCCAGGCTTTATTTCGGGTCGTTGAACCATCTGCAGGACGGATATTCATAGATGGAGTGGACATATCGCTTTTGGGAGTGCATGATTTGCGGTGTAGATTGAGTATTATACCACAAGAACCAACTCTCTTCCAAGGGACTGTCAGAACAAACCTGGATCCTCTACAACAACATCTGGACACTGAAATATGGGAGGTAAACAATATACAGTGCAGAAAAAGGTGCTTTATTGTCTATATGATGCAAATGTTCTTTGCACAGCAATTACACTAGTAATATTTTACCAGTTCATGAACCAGCAGCTCGCTAGTAGATTCCTACTTTGTCAAGTCTAACTTTTAGGAATTTTCATCTATCAGGTTCTGCGTAAGTGCCGTCTTGAGGAGATTGTCAGAGAAGACAATAGGTTGTTAGATGCACCAGGTAAGATTAAATAGTTAGAGTTCTCACATTCGATCCAAATTCATCTTTCAAGATGGCCCGGTTACATGGTTATAGTTTATCTAACAGTAGTTGAAGATGGCGAAAACTGGAGTGTGGGGCAGAGGCAACTTGTGTGCTTGGCCAGGGTATTGCTGATGAAAAGGAAAATACTTGTTTTAGATGAAGCTACAGCATCAGTTGATACTGCGACTGATAATATCATCCAAAAGACGATAAGGCAAGAAACGGACAATTGCACAGTTATTACAATTGCACATAGGATCCCCACCGTGATTGACAGCGACCTTGTTCTTGTACTCGGAGAAGGTAAAGAACACTAAAAGCACTTGCAGTATTTTGGTTTCTGCATATATTTTGGGGTGTTATAAGTTGGCACTTTCAATAAATTGTGTTATATGACAAGTATTATCATTTTTTACCAATTTGTGCTGCAGGTAGGATACTAGAGTTTGATTCACCGGGAAATCTACTTAGAGATGAATCATCAGCTTTCTCAAAGCTGGTGATGGAATTCATGGGAAGGTCAGAGGGCCGACATCAACCAGAGCTAATGCAGAGGCATCAAGTAATTACCAACCTAGCTGACCTCACTTAGGCTTGTGTATACATATAAGCTCTGACGGAGCATAAGGAATGAAAGCACAGGGAAACAAGGAAAATTTGGTTTAGAGGTGAAGATTATACCAGTGGCATATGGACACTTGAACTACTGTAGAAATCTAATTTATCTTCTTGTTCTAGCCTTTTTTTCTCCTAGTGTTTGTTCATATTGTATAGCCAATCTAAGTGATGTTAGGTATATGCTACTCCCTCCATTCACTATAATAAGATGGTCTAACTTTCTTCTGATTCAGATGTACATAGACGAATTTTAGTGCGTTCGTTCACTCATTTCAGTCCGTATGTAGTCCATATTGAAATATCCAAAACATATGATATTTGTGAACGGAGGGAGTATTTCTTTTCTACCAACCATTGAAAAGTGAATAAATAGTCACCCTAGTATTTTCAAACAGAATGTTGCCATCCATAATTCGTTCTTATCATGCTACATTTTGAGAGGGACATTCTACATTTAACCTTTCCAGGACAACAGAGACCCACGGGCCCTTGGCCCTGCCCCATTCTACTGAAGATGAAGCAGGCATCAGTATTCGCAAGCAGAGCTCATCTTGTGCCGCGCGCAGTTGCAGAGCATGTAATTATAACTTGCTAAAGAGAGTAAAAGCATGCCAGCACGACAAATCGGCGGAGGAACTGGCAATGCAGACACCGACGAGTAATCCGCGGTTGCCGAGAGGCAGTAGCGAGAGGGGAGCGGGTCCTTACCGTCTGGAGCAAAAGAGCGAACAGCTGGCGGGCACTAGTGATCCCCGGTGGGGCAAACGGCGACTTGAACGACTGCTTAGCTGGTCCCGCGCGGCCGCGCCGCCGCCGCCGGTCGCCGTATTCGCGCACGAGCGCTGGCTCCCGCGCCGCCGCCCGCAGGCGCGTGGCTCCCGCCCGGGGCGTTGCCACGGTGCGCGCAGAGCACATCTTTTTTTTATCTCTCCGACGAAGTGAAACGGGCTACAAGCTGCGGCAGAGCACAGAGTTTATTTCAGGAAGAGAACAGTAAAAGAAAAGAGTAAAATGCACTGCTAGTCCGTAAACTCGAGCAATTTTGGTTAGGTATATAACCAGTTGGGCTGTTCTTGTGATAAAATACGGAACCGCAGCCTTTAGAATCGGAAAGGAAGGGCCGAATCAAAGTCCAAAAAATGAATCGTTTTTGTCACTTACGGGTGACATTGGTGGGTAATTTTGGCAAACTTTAGGGACAAATTTAATGACGTACCACACAAGCAATATGTGCTTTATTAGTAGGTAAAGATATCCGTGGATTTACTCTCTTTATTTCATTTTACCTTGCATATAAAATTTGTTTGAAATTAAACACAATTTTTTTGAACATATTTATATTAAAAATTATCAAGAAACTGTACTAAAGTTATAGAGTACGAAAATTATTTCTATGATGCATCTAATTATATTGATTTCGTATAGTCATTATTGATATTTGTTTTTATAAAATTTGTCAAACTTTACAAAGTTTGATTTGAAACAAATTTTTATATACAGACTAATAGAACAGGAGATGTATTTTTCACCCAGCTCTCCCTCCCTATCTCTCTTCTCATGTCCTCCGTGTTCCAAAATAATTAAAGCTATGAGTTTGTCTTAAGTCAAACTTGTTTAGGTTTGACCATGTTTAAAAAAACATATTAACATAAAAACACCAAGTTAGTCTTACAAGATTCTTTATGAAATATACTCCCTCCGTCTCAAAATAAGTGTCTTAAGCTTAGTACAACTTTATACTAGAGCTAATATAAAGTTAAGACAGTTATTTTGGAACGGAGGGAATATTTTGTACTATATGTATTTGGTTTAGTACATCTTGAGACATTTTTATATACGGTTGATCAAACTTAAGTTGGTTTCACTTAGAACAAAACATAAAGGTTCAATTATTTTGAAACGGAAGAGTAACATAGTTAAATATTGATGTTATAAAAAATGTTATCACACTCAATATTAAGTGAAGACATCCAACATAGCTTGTGTATATGTAGAGGGGTCGTTGTTGCCGTTGAAATATATTGCCCATCTCTTGATAGAACACACTTCTGATAGGTATTTTGCATTCAATTTATTTATCTGAATGTTTTGGATGCTCAGTAACAAAACCTCCACACACTTCAATATATTTTCTAATCAAGAAACAAATTCATATGTCGGCCGTTAGAACCAATTAGGGTTTTGATCATAATTCGACTGAGTATCGTGTAAATGTATACAGAGGTTTTGTACATGGTTTGTCTACCCACATGTAAATGTAGAGAGAAGAACGAGAAAGATTACATACCACATAATGTGTCCTCAACTAATCGTGAGATTTAGGTCGGGTCAGCCAACACAATATGATCCTATCCTACCTCGGGCCAAGTCGGGCATGAGCCACATGGCCCGGACACCCCATCATATCGTGTCATGCCGGTTCGTGCGACCCTTAAGTTGTCGAAGGAAGGAGAAGACACCAACAACACCGTCTTTGTAGGGCAACATGATACATTCCCACGTCCTGCCATGAACTGATGGGCCTCAACACGATGTCGACATCTATGCATGACCTTCAGCCGCCCCAGGGAAGGTAGTTAGTGAACTCCATGAGGGCTCAACGCAACAGCAAGCGCTCGTTCGTCTGGCCCGAGCGCGATGGCACACAACAATGGTGGCTACCTAGAGAGGAGAGAGGAGCGAGCGACAACGACTGAGAGATAGAAGGAGTAGGTGGTTGCAAGTAGGGTAGTGCGCAAGAAGCAACGATTGCGGCCAAGGAACGAGGAGAGCAAGGGGGTTTCAGAGTGAACAAGCGAAACCAATAAAGGGGATAGTGGTGATTCGGTGGGCCTTTTCTTATGTTTACTCGGTTTTCGATGATTGTGACTGTTTCATATCGAGCTATCCTCATGTCAGCCCACCTACTTATGTTGGACCGTTCCATCCGTCTAAATTACTTGTCATAGGATATTGGATCAGGCCGGCCCTGTATGCTAACAATTGGACCGGGTTGTGTCTTAAGATCGGGCCTCATTGTTGGAGCATATATCTCCATATGTGGTTTTGGTACTTGATGACAATTCCTATGGACTAATGGTTGCCTTAAGTTACATTTATAGGATTTGTCCATAGGCACTTCTTGAAGTCCATCTGTTGGGTTCAAGGAGTTTATATGATGACCAAGATGGTGTTCAAGGTATTATCCAAAGAATGGTCATAGAGACACATGGTTGATCAAGATCTCAGACAAAGAGTAAATCAAGATGATCAACACACAAAGCGTACAAGATGTACCGAGAGGGGTCAAGTGATCCCATGGTATGGATTTGTCCATAGGCACTTCTTGAAGTCCATCAGTTGGGTTCAAGGAGTTTATATGATGACCAAGATGGTATTCAAGGTATTATCCAAAGAATGGTCATAGAGACACATGGTTGATCAAGATATCAGACAAAGAGTAAATCAAGATGATCAACACACAAAGCGTACAAGATGTACCGAGAGGGGTCAAGTGATCCCATGGTATGGTAAGCATTGTCCATTACGTGTTTGTGTACTAACCCATGGTCTTCGTGAGAGTTCTATGTGGGGGTTAGGTGTGTTTACATGGGCTTGCGTCAAAGGGAAGATCTCATACAACCCATGGAGTATGACGTCAAGTTGTGATCATCATCAATGGTTGATCAAGATCTCAGACAAAGAGTAAATCAAGATGATCAACACACAAAGCGTACAAGATGTATCGAGAGGGATCAAGTGATCCCATGGTATGGTAAGCATTGTCCATTACGTGTTTGTGTACTAACCCATGGTCTTCGTGAGAGTTCTATGTGGGGGTTAGGTGTGTTTCCATGGGCTTGCGTCAAAGGGAAGATCTCATACAACCCATGGAGTATGACGTCAAGTTGTGATCGTCATCAAGATTGCGATGTGCAAGTTCAAGTGGATCAGCACGAAGATATCATGCTTGAAGCTTGCCGCCCATTATGGTGGCAATGGACTTGTGAAGATATGCTGAAGAGTGGCTCACCCATAGTGAGTATGGGGGAGCAATCAACTAGTCTTCATCAAGCCAACACAATCAAGAAAGGTGGTCCATCTTGAGGAAGCCAAGATCATCATCATCTAGCTCAAGAGGATGAGGTGCACGGTATAGGTTTGCCCTTGATAGGTTTTCTGGTTAGGATAGATTGTTGTTCTATCAAGGGGGGGCTCTCAAGTGAGTAGCTTGATCGTATCGTTCGTTGAGAGCTCAAACCATTTGCATCCTTGCATCATACTTCCTGGTTCTTATTTGGTGTTTCTCTTTGTGAGTTTTAGAGCTTATGGTCATCTTCATGACAAGCTCGAGTTCATAAAAAACGGAGTCCATATGCAACTACTATGATGTTTTCGATGTTGGAGTTTTTGTCGGTTCTTCATTCTTAGAGGACTCACATCTTTATATCATTGGCATTTTCATAACCGCATGGTCTTAAGATTTTCATAACCGCTGTTTGGATAGCCCTTGTCGTCCTGAATCCAACAAGCTTGGGTTTGCTCGATTCGGAGCTCGTATGCGAAAGTTATGGCTGTTTCAGTGGCGAGCGGTAGTACCGCTGGACCTAGTGGTAGTACCGCTAGAGTTGGCGGTAGTACCGCTGGCCCAAGCGGTAGTACCGCTGGCTGGCGGTAGTACCGCCCCTGGTCAGCGGTAGTACCACTCCAGGAGCTTAGTACCGCCTGCCTAGCGGTTGTTCGTGGACGGACCTTTTTGCGAAGACTTTCTTGGCGGTGGTAGTGCCGTTGCACTACCAGGGGCCCAGCGGTAGTACCGCTGGGGCCAGCGGTAGTACCGCTGGGGCCAGCGGTAGTACCGCTGGGGCCAGCGGTAGTACCGCTAGCTGGCGGTAGTACCGCTGGAGTGCCAGCGGTAGTACCGCTACAGCCAGCGGTAGTACCGCTGGAGCTCGGGCAGAAAGTGGGGGTAACGGTCTGATTCCTTCCCCCACTATATAAAGGGGGTCTTTTTCCCCCTTGGCCTTATCCATCTGTTGAGCTCTTGTTCTACCTCCATTGTTGACATTCTTAGAGCTTGACTACTCTCAATCCCTCCAATGATTCTTGCTTGTTCTTGAGGGAAAAGAGAGAGGAGATCTAGATCCACATCTCCACCAATCACTTTCTCCTCTATGTGAGGGGAACCCCTTGGATCTTGATCTTGGAGTTCTTTGTGAGCTCCTTGTTCTTCCTCTCATATTTCTCCATAGCTTTTGTTGTTGTGGAGGGATTTGAGTGTGAGGGACTTGACCACTTCGTGTGTTCTTGCCATTGCATTAGTTGCATCGGTTTGAGTTCTCCACGGTGATACGTGGAAGTGAGAAGTTGAGAAGCTTACTACCTTTGGTACTTAGTACCCTTGATATTGTTCTTCGTGGATGCTTTGGTGTCCTAGAAGCTTGGTGGTGTCTCGGAGCTCAATCAGTGTGGTGTGAAGCTCCGGGAAGCGTCGGGGTCTCCAATTAGGTTGTGGGGATTGCCCCGAGCAATTTGTACGGGTACCGGTAACCGCCCCCAAGGGTTGCCACGTGTACGGGTTCAGTGACCGCCCCCAAGGGTTGCCATTTGTACGGGTTCGGTGATCGCCCTCAAGGGTCCCTTAGTGGAATCACGGCATCTTGCATTGTGCGAGGGCGTGAGGAGATTACGGTGGCCTTAGTGGCATCTTGGGGAGCATTGTGCCTCCACACCGCTCTAACGGAGATTAGCATACGCAAGGGTGTGAACTTCGGGATACATCATCGTCTCCCCGTGCCTCGGTTATCTCTTACCCAAACCCTTTACTTATGCACTTTACTTTGTGATAGACATATTCTTTATTGTAATATATCTTGCTATCACTTAGTTGTTTATCTTGCTTAGCATAAGTTGTTGGTGCACATAGGTGAGCCTAGTTGTTTGTAGGTTTTGTGCTTGACATATTAAACGATTAGTTTTATTCCGCATTTGTTCAAGCCTAAACCTTAACTATTTTAAAGCGCCTATTCACCCCCCCCCGTCTAGGCGACATCCACGTCCTTTTCACTCATGCCGGGCCACGACCCAAGTCTCAGCTTTATTAACAACAACACAGTCGGATCCCTAAAAAAAACAGTCGGATTAGATGAAAAAAAACACAATCAGATCGCTAGGTTGTCAGATACGGTTTGTTATGTATTGTTACAATCTACTAGCTGGATGCCCGTGCTTTGCCACGGAATAGCAAATAATATATACACATAAATAGAACTCTTTAATAGACATTTGTATCTCCTTAACCAACATCCTTTCATAAGATACTTATATGCAAGTGAATAGTGATGCAAATGGAACTATTTAATATTAGCTTGTTTTTTGTAAACAAATAAGATGGAATCATCCTAGCTCCATTCAGAGAACAGAATATTTATATCCAAGTAAAAAATAATGGAAACTGCACCTCACAAATTTGTAAGAAATATGGAGTATAATACATTATAAGTGGTACATGCTACCTGATCAAACAATTAGAACTAATATTAAAACGATCATTAATGCTTGTTTTTCCCCTCAGTATCTTCAAAGGGAAAAGAGACAGATAGATAAACCTAATTTTGAGCTAGCTGTGTATCTCATCTCAATATAATGAGAGGTGGGAAGCAAAAAAAGAAGGCCAATTATTCTCCATGATGTAATACCATTATACCAGCTACAAAATCAACAACATAGTTTACATTCCAGGATAAAAATTGTATCGAAACCTACATTCATTATTCTGATACATCATGCGCCCATCCACCTAAAGCCATGGTTGCAAGCATGTACCCCATGGAGGTTGCAGTCGCCAGCCAGACTATGATGAATATTGGTCATTTTTACCTCATACCTAAAATACCGAGCAGCATCCCTCCAATCACAAGTTAACTATAGAAAATGAGTAGCAAAAGGGGGTTCAAAATTTTCCCTTGCCCCACGTTGTACATGACAAGGAAGTTGACATGGTGTGCAAATTTTTGCACGATACTAAATGCTGAATTTGGAACTATAACTAACTTTACGATATAGAAGTTGTCAACTATCTTTGCTCGAGTCATTTCTTTAAGAAGGAAAGGTTAAAACAAGAAGTTTAATTTCATAGAAGTTTCTAGAAATAAGTAATGTGAATATACTACCTCACTCGAACATACGAACAATGCATTTCTTTTCTTCGGATTATATTTTACAAACTTACACAAGATGGTAAGCGACAGCTCTGCTATATAATGATCATGTTGTTGCTACGTTTCACAAGTGTACCTCTGGCAATATAAACAGATTACCTTCCTTCTAAAAATAATATGACCATCACATGATATTCTATGCACGTGTCTATGAATGCAAATACGTAGATATTTGATGCCTTTGTACCTCGATGACATAAATCTGATTTTGAAAAACAAACAATGAGATTTGAGTTTTGTATGTTTTAGTTGCCATGAAACAAAGTAGCTTTCAATTAGTAAAGCTGAAATTGAATATCATGTTTCTCAAAATCACATCCATTTACAACTTGTGGAGTTCTCCTTCATTCCTATTGTTGACCCTTGTCTGCGCAAGCATCATTGAAGATTTTTCAGAAGCATGAACAAAAGAAACGAAATATGTGCTTATGCCTTATATCTTCTAGGCTGGAAGTGGGGGAAACCTGCAGATCAAACACTAAGATTATAGGAAGATAAACAAAGACATGAAGAAAAAGGGAAAGGGAAAACGAAGGTATAGAAGCTTCACATCCAGGTTTTCAAGATAGTGGCTTTGAAAAGTGTCCATTAGTATTTCAGTAGAGCAACTTGCGGTGCTCACATACGAAAACTGCTAACAATATAAAATGATAGTAATAATAAAAGTAATTAAGACATATTTTTCTTTCTCCTATCTTAATGAAAATGATGTGAAATAAGGCTCAAACTGTTGACACATATTTTAGGTGAGAAGGTAAACTCATGAGTATAGCTATCAAGAAGATGGATAGTTCTTGAAGGCAACTACAAAAAAATTAACTGTATGGTTGAATGCTTGTGCATTGCCACGAAATAACAAAGTAATCTTACTCTCATAATATGTTTGGTAGTGGTACTTGAATGTGCTTATGCATTTTATTGGATGGAAAACATGGCTTATATTAATTTAAGATGTCATAAAAAGTGTTTTGTGCTTCAAGTTTTACAAATAAAACATCCTGATTCAGGTTTTGGAAACTTTGTAAGGTTATGGTACCATATGCATATCATCGGCATGATATATTCTATCAATTTGCATATCATTTGATTCGAGATTATCCTTTGCTTTGATAAGAATAAAATCAACACATTGTTAGGTGAAAACAAGAGTGCAAAACAACAAGCAAATTAGTTTTTTCATATATATAATAAAGACACAGTCTCTGCCGCATTCACAACAACGTAAGGGTGTAGTCATGTAGGGTCCATTTTTCGTTCTACATAAACATTGAATCATTAATTAGTGGTAACATGTACTATAGTATCATTAGCACTTTAGCGTTGCTAATTGCTAGAAAGCACTTGCAACACAGGTGGCCGGACAAATCTAAACCAATGTCAACATAGATGGTGGACATTCCCTTGGAAGACCCCGTAGATACGAGGCACCTCCATGGCGAACTCCATGCTATTCCTTGGAGCATTAAACCCTACAATCAAGACCAACCACGACCGATTTAACTTGCTTCAAACCAAATCACCAACAAAAATGGCATGCAAAGGTCCCTGGAAATGATCGTATTTCAGAATTTAGAGGGTATTTATGTACATACCTTGGCCTAGCTGCCTCTTGTTGTTGGTCTACTTCTTGGAGGTACTGCCAATGGAGAAGTCCAAGTACTGCATCATGGCCCTGCCTCACAGCTACCAGAGTGCTCGAACGGTCTGTTTCGATGGCGAGGCAAGGATCTCTCAAGTCCGTATGGGATTCATGTGGCTACCCTGTAAAGTTTTGCAATAAATCATGTCACGTTCTGCTGGAAGGATATATCACACTGAATGAATAATCAGACAGAGTATCTCGTCAGTACTCCAACTTTTCTTTTCTTCTTCTCAGACAGAAATTACAGAGTAATCTAGTAGATATTTCCCATTCTGGCTTGTCACACATGAGATAGAATACTTTGAGTATCCCCATCACCTTCAGCAACAAATCATAAATTATGCTTACGGGGTTCGGCAACACATCTAGTCCTGACTTAAGGATAGCAGATATAGTCCAACAAAAAGGATAATTTAGAGCAAGCTAAACATTTTTTGCTCAATGAAGCAAATTCAAAAAAAAGACGCCTGAAAATGTTTGATGATTTTGGGGAAAACTTGAACTATCTCAATTGAGAACTTTTGCAAGGCAAGGGAGAAGGTCCGTGCTCCATTATCGGAGGCCAGACAAATCCTCTTGAAAATTTAAAGGCAACGACCGAGAGGAGGAGTGGATGGAAAGTGCTAGTAAAACATTAAACATTCACCAATTCAAGCTTAAAGAGAAAAGGAGACCATATTCAAAAAGGAGGGCAATGCTAGTAACTACAGAAACAAAAGGCATACATAAGTCTTTGTTCTTGTAAATCGTCAAACGTAGTAAACACTTCAGTTGTGGAAAAATCTAAGGAAAATGCACCATTTATTCGTAGAATGACATCTTTCTTCACATATATGTATTCCTAAATATCTTATGATACAAACAATATGTACTAAAACATCTTATAAGATACCACCATATTGGACTTGCAAAAATATTGCTTTCACTTACATATTTCTTTATATATTTCCCTATACAGCCGATTCATCACAAACATTTATGATGGTCTAGAGAAGCACAATCGCATAATTCTTCTTTCATGATCCTCGAGGGAGAGACATCAGAGGTGGCAACCTTACCATTGGACAAAGGGGGTCAGAGCAGTGCCCAAAACCCCTCGATCTAGACCCACTTCCATGCCGGGGATGAGGACGGCCACTGGATCTATCCTGACTTCGCAGATTGAGCAGATAAATTTTATTCCATGCACTTTTGGCCCAAACAAAGTTCTAACCATTACAAAGAGCTTGGCTAAAAAATAACTCCTAACTTGATTTTAAGAAATAAGACATCTGGTTAAGAAAAAATAAAAAACAATCAGATAAACACAAAGTTTAAGTGACTGGTACTTATCAAGCTAGCGGTTGTTTGAAAAATCTTTTACCTTTTTATCGTGAAGGCGACATCTTCACAGATCCTTCCACTGTCATCTACGCACAATTAACAAGTTAACATATTGAAGGCGGTAATCTAGTTTCTAAGATATATCAATGCATTATCAACTTGAATTTTTGGTGCTCCATATCAGCAATACAATATGGTATTATTGCACACAGTGGCACAAAGAAGAATGTTTACCTAGTTGTGTGATGATGACCTCGTCCTTTCATGAATTCTTCTCGAGTTCTCCATTCTCTTAGACATATGAATGCATCATGTTGCATAAAGAAGTAATTAGGTGATACACCTTAAATATGATCTGGCCGTCACAAGAAAAATATCTAAGTAAAACAAAGGGTTCGTTTTGTTGGGCTTAACTTTTGCTTTTTCATTTTGGCTCATAAAGCAAAAAAAAATGTATGCAAATTTGGCTTGTAACTGTATTTAGCTACATGGTGGTAGGTGCAGGACTGCACTTCATGTTTGATCTAATTTATTTGTTAATCTATGTTGACTGTCAATGGAGAAACCGGAGGAGTATGTGTAAGACCTTAAACATAATCAGCAAGATTCAAAATACAATCAGCAAGCTATGCAATAGTGAGGTTCTCCCAGTGTTTGATCCAGATGTCAAGTAAACCAAAAAGTCCTGAAAACAAATATAGGCACGTGCATACATGATAAGTTCTCTTGAAAATAGAAAAAGGGTTAAAATTATTGAGCTTGCATATAAAAAAATTGTAGATAAGATAAGAACTTCCATCAAACAATATAACAGCTACTAAATAGGTCATATTCTTTTTTGTGAGCATAAGTCAAACCTGGGGTTTGTTAATTTGCACATGAGAGAAGGCTTGCGTTCTTTTGTTTCCTGCAGCTAGCTCAAAAATAAAATAGAAGTTAACTTGGGTGTAAATCCTATTTTGGGCCGAGAAATGAGAATTACATCTTTATAACACATATTCTACATGGTACGATGTGTTTTCGGTTTGTTGTGGCGGCTCCGATTATCTCCTGCTGTTCATACAGGTGTGTCAATTTGTAGCCTACAGCGCCAAGATGGTCAACAACGTTGACCAGGACCTTGACAACATAATCTTTTAAATTTCCCAGCACCCTAATAACACGAAGCATGTGAAAAAAGATGAGACAATCTTTGACTGCATGTTCTACTTCTTCCCGGTGATTACTTAGCATAGACTTTACATGTCTGTTTGTTCTCCAATATTTATATAAGTTTTCTTTTCTTTTGCAATGGCGTCAGATGCAAGTGATGGGCACATCCAAAACTCTGTCTTGTTGTATTCCCCTTCTTTCACGATGATAAGTCCACTCCAATTCTGAACAACACAATGCCTGAACTATTTCTTTTGATAACATAATGACTGAACTATTTCTTTTGCCAATAGTTAAGTTTACTCAATTATTTTCCTTTTAGAATTGCACATAATCCAATGGATGCTCCTCTTTTTCAACAAAAAAATATAATGACGATAATCTGATAGAGTGTATTGCCTATATGGCAAGCAAGCAAGATAATCATATCTGAATAAAAATTGTAGAGGTGAAAATCTCCTTCAATGCAATTCTAAATTGCATTAGAATTTTAGTAACATCTATAGAAAATAACCGCATATTGTAACACGCAGAGCTTAACTTGTTATTCTTTTCTCGTAAAAAATTCTGGCGCTATGTATGCTGGAGTATAAATAGTTGATTTTAGTTTAGAATGCAACAAAGAAGACATAAACCATGATGCCATAACTTGATCAAGTATTCAAAGTCAGGTCAATATAGCAATCTAGGTTCATCCATCGAGCAACAAAAACATATAGTAATCATCACCATACTTCCATCAAGGATCAATTCATCACCAAGAAACCAAATCCACCAGCCACCAGCAGGATGAACCCCCAACGACCAAACTCCAAAACTTTATAGACGGGAATAGAGCCAAAAACCAAGGTGCACACGTTCTTACCTCTTAATGTACTTCAGCGATGAGGTCATTGGAGCACTTGTCCCTGATCAGTCTCATGTGTCCGCGTCTGTCACCGACGTCAGCGGCTACCATTGTTAACCATTGGCGTCATTTACACACAGACATAACCCCCTATGTCAGTAGGGGTGGCTCGTCCCTCCCATTCAAGGTTGCTATTGAAGACATGGTTTGCCGCTGCACAACCGCTGTCCATGGAATTCAAGGGCCCGTCAGGTTCCTAACTTGATCATATGAGAATATTCAAATAACGGTTTGGATTTTTCATCCACAACCTCTTTGAATTTTCAACAAACACATTGTGAGCATATAAAATACAAACCTGCACAACCGAATATTAGAAGAAAAAAGAGGATCCAGAAATGTCAACTCGCGCCGCGGCGGTGTGGTCCGTGAGGTTGAATTTCTCGAAGACGGACGCGAAGACGACGAGGAGGAGAGGGTCGCAGGCGCCGAGGTTGGGCTTCTCTGGCACGTAGTCCACCTCTACCTGCAATACACCATGGCGTTAGGCGCCGCTTGAGCGGATTACGGGGCAGCGAAACCGGAGCTCGCCTGAGGTCGGGGGTCGAATTCGGGGCGCGCGCTCTCCTCGGAGAGCTTACCGGCTCCCGCGGCCCTTCTCTTCCTGTCCCTGTAGCGGCGGCGGAGGTGGGGGTGGCTGCGCCCGGTGTCCCGTGACTTGGGGATCTCCGTGGCGGCGACGACGGTGGGGGTGGCGGTGGGCATGATCATCGTCGACAGAAGCGAGCGAGGCGACCCCCTCATCCTTGGTCCCTCCGCTGCGCTCCTTCCTTTCTCTGGCGCAACAATATTTGGCACGGGAGAGATGAGATCGGGAGCGAGGGGTGGAGGAGAGATGGGTGAGGTACGTGTATGTGCTTGCCGGCAGTTTAATCTCTCTCTGTTTTTTTTTAGCGATGATGGGTGGGAAAGTGGGCTGGTTTTTCGGGATTCTAGGGCGAGCTGGATCAAACGATTTTTTTACCCCGTGCCATCGAGGAGGTGGGGATGAGGACCGATAGATGGTTGATCCGGTTGAACCATCACGACGTTCGATCCTACTTTAATAGTAGAGAAACCATCTAATAATCCTTTAAAGAAAAAACATAACCATCTACACTACGGCCTTATCCGCCGCTAACAACAGAAATTGCACGCTTAGTGCCGTATACATAACCAGTCCCTGATTAGTCTCCAACTGAACTATGGTATGAATTGTGAATTCGTGATCCATACACACGTTGCATGATCCATACATACATTGCATAAACAATCAATCAGGAATTCTCGTCGATGCCGGTTCTCGCATCGAGAAAGAAATCGAACGCTGCGTGCCCGCGCTGTACAGAGACCACGTAGAATCACGATGCTCCGATCTTGCCTTGCGGGGCGCCCGCGGTGGACGACGACGGCGCCCACTCCGCCTCGCGACCCGGATGCGGCGGCGCGCGTGGCGCAGTCACGATTTCAGCAGAGTTCTGCGGCCGGGCCGGCGCCTGGTCGGGCTTGGACGTCGACGGCTGTCGTGGATGGACCAAGGAGCACCCGTGCGGACGATCAAGCTCCGGGCCTTTCTTTCCGACGTCGCCGCGGGGGGCGAGGCTCGCGCGCCGGGGTCTCTTTCCTTGCGGCGCGCGCGCGGCAGGCGGCTTCCTCGTCATGTTTTCCCGCGCGTTCGGCGCACACAACGCTAGCACCGTGATGCGATTGAACTCGGTTTGCGGCGGCGGCGGCGGCGGTGAGCTTAGTTTATTGGCCGGCGGCTGCTGCCGTGGCTCGAAGGAGCGCGCCGCCCGGGGGCGATCCGCCTCGTCTTGCGGCTCGTAAGCGGCCTTGGCTGTCCGTATGAGCGTCGCAAAGAACAGGTTTTCCGCCGTATTCCTGTACTTGTCTATGAAGCGCTCCCACAACTCCACCTGCAGCAGCTCGTCCTTGGGCATGGCCACAAAGCCGAAACTGTCTTCGTCGCCGCCGCCGCTCGCCTTCTTCCCGTCCATGGCCGTCTGCTTTGCGCTGACCTAGCTGCAGCAGGGGGGCGGCTTAGGTGAGACTAGCTCTGTATAAAAAGACCACGAGTGCTCCGACTTGGATGGGGTTACAGTAACTGAATTGGGGAAGAAATCCTTTTTCCCTTACAAATCCGTGAAGCTCCATTAATTGTTTAATACCCGCCTGGCCACCGTGGCTGAGTGCTTTGTCTTTTATGAATTTTCTATTTCAATTCCGTGGGGCGGCGGCTGTTGGTTCTAGGCGAGGGAGAGGATTGGAGTTATCGAGGCGGGGCGGAGACGACGGAGTGGGGAGACGGGTTCTCCTCACAGGTGAGGCGAAGATGGCGCGCGGCGAGTCCCTGGGAAGGACAGCTTGTAAGCAGAATGTGTTCTCCCGGAGAGATGTCGGCCCGGAGAGGGGATCGTCGGAGCTGCCCGGTCGTGCTCGCCACCAAGCAAGCTCCAGCCGGTGGGGGCGGTAGCATTCGCCGTCGCAGGTGGGGCGCAAGGTGGTTTTATTCATCGATCTGTTGCTCTCGCTGTCCAGTTTTTGTTTCACTCTATGTGTGCCTGCCCCCTTCGTGTTTTGATTCAATTCGTCGTCATTCTCGCCGGCCATAGAGCTTCGTCGCAGGGAGGTTTAGTTTGCTGGCGATTTCTGGTAGCTTTAGTTCAACCGTGACGAGTTTTTTGAGTGATTCATGAGGAAACCGCCCCTGAATTACCTATCCGAGCGTCTCATCCTATCCCCAATTTTTCGCTCATTGTCTTTTGGATGCAGGTCTTCGTTTGTTTCTACGAAGTGTTGAGTGTAATGCACTGTGGATGGTGTGGTGAGTAGGTATATGTCTAATTATTTTGGCCTATACTGATTTAGATGGGCAGTCATAATCTGAATTTTACTTTCATATTGGTAGGTGTGTGTGTAGATTCAGGGCGTCGTAATCTGAATTTTAGTCGTAATCTGAATTTAGTTGTAATCTGATTTTTTTGGCCTCTCAGTTCATAGCTGCGGCTGGGCATAATTGTTAAGAACAAGAAGATTAACAAGGGTGGGAGCTCAAGTGAAGCCCCCAAAGTAAGAAGTAGGTTAGCAATAAGCAGAACATAGTGTTTTGCTGGGCATAATTTTCATAATTCAGTAATTTAGTCTGTCGCCTATGAACGGGAATGAGCAGCATGGTTGTCTTTTTGTTCCGTGGGTCGACGAGTTGCACGACACTATACCCGTGTTTCCTTGATCAAAATTAGCGACAATGAGCCTGTCCTTGAATGCAACCTCTTTTCATAATAATTGTTAGCTTAAAATATCCCCTGACAGTGTCAAATTTCATATTCAGTCATCTGTTTTTTTCGCCACCTGTGAACCTGATTGTGTTATAGAGAATATATATTATTAGGAGGCCAAAGCCATAATATATATGATGTATAGAGGATGTCAAAAGACAACAATACAAAAGATAAAAGGCCATCATCAATATAACTCTAACACACCTCCTCAAATTCATGATGGATCCACAACACTGAGTTTGGAGAGATGAAATTTATGGTGCACTCTAGTCTGTGACTTCGTGAAGAAGTCCGCTAACTGTAACTCAAAAGACACATACTAAAGAGCAATAACATGATCCTGCACAGCAGCGTGCACATAAAAAGCGTCAACACCAATATGCTTGGTAAGATCATGCTTCACGGGGTTCCGCGCAATACTGATAGCACTTGTACTATCGGACAAAAGGTTGTAGATGTACTAAGAGAAACACCAAAATCCTCTGGTAGCCATCGCAACCAAGTAACCTGTGCCGTTAAAAGAGACATAGCTCTCAACTCGACCTCTGCACTAGAACAAGAAACTGCAGATTGTTTCCTCGTCTTGCAGGCAATGAGGGAACCACAAAAAAAAACACAGTAAGCAGAAAGTGAATGACGATCCGAAGGATCACTGGCCCATGTAGCATCCGAATAGGCCTGGAGCTGTAACGAGCCTGAACGGGTGAAAAGGAGACAATGAGAGATGGTGCCACAAATATATCGTAGAACACAAACAAGGTGACTATAGTGGACTAAAGTGGGAGCGGAAACAAACTGGCTCAGAATATGGACATGATAGGAGATATCCGTACGAGTGACAACAAGATAGACAAGGCTCCCAACGAGATGACGATAACGCGTCGGATCAGACAAGAGATCACCATCACAAGCGCAAATGTTAACATTGAGCTCCATAGGAGTCTCAACAGTGCACTCATCGCTAAGAGCCGCACGAGAAAGAAGATCCTGTTTTTTTTGGAGAAATAGAAAAGCCATCAGAGCTGGAGGAAACCTCAACCCAAGAAAGTAACGCAGGGAACCAAGATCATACATAAGAAACTGGTCACTGAGACGGGCCTTGACAAAGGCAATATACTCAAAATCGTCGCCAGTGATGATCATGTCATCAACATATAGAAGAAGAAGAGTGTGACCATGAGCAGAAACATGGACAAACAACGTTGGATCATGAGCACTTGGCGAAAAACCAGCAGGAGTGACCATAGAGGCAAAACGCTCAAACTAAGTGTGGGGGGCCTCCTTAAGGCCATATGGAGATCAGCGAAGACGGCAAACCATGCCATCTGGAAAAGAATACCCAGGTGGTGTCTGCATATAAACTTCCTCACCCAACTCACCATTAAGAAATGCATTCTTAACATCAAGCTGAGACACACACCAATGACGAACAAAGGCCACAACAAGAAGTATGCAAACAGTGGTCATATGGGCAACGAGAGCAAAGGTCTCATCGTAATCATGACCATGCTCCTGCTAAAAGCTACGAGACACAAGATGATATTTATAACGCTCAAGAGAACCATCAGAGTGAGTCTTAATCTTATACACCCACTTACAAGTGATGGGCCAAACACGAGGAGGAAGAGAAACCATATCCCATGTGCCGATGCGCTCATGGGAAGCAATCTCCTCTGCCATGGCAAATTGCCATTCAAGATGAACTACAACATCTCGATAAGAAGTTGGCTCAACAACGGTCGAAAGACCATAGTGAGAAGGAGATTATCGGTGAGGGGGCAGGTAAGGCCGAGAACGAAGACCATAAGTCGGTTGAGAGGAAGAGGACACAACAGAAGTAGAGAGCACATCAAACGCATCCACAACACGTCGACAATGAGTATAATGGAAAGTAAAGTAGGGGAGAGGTGGAATCACTGGAGGTGGAGACGGGGAATGTACCGGTGATGAAGGTGGAGAAGAGGAATGTAACGTCCAAGATGTGATCCTATCCTTATTTTGGCACGAGGGCCTCGACAGGGATAGAAGCACATCTCGCCGTTTCGCAAGAATGGATGTCATTATAAATACATGTACAGAAGAGATGAGTATATGGAATTGGCTTACACTCGCCACAAGCTACATCATGAACACATCAATACAACAATACATACAAACACCATGTAGAAGAGCAGGGTCCGACTACGGACGAAATCAAATGATAAAAGAACGACGTCCATCCTTGCTATCCCAGGCTGCCGGCCTGGAACAAATCCTAGATCGATGAAGTAGTAATAGAAGAAGAAACTCCAAATATAACAATCATCGCGCCCACGTCAAAATATCGCTTTACATGTACCTTAAACTGTTGTTGTAGTAATCTATGAGCCATAGAGACTCAACAATCTCATTTCCAAAGGTATCAAGACTAGCAAAGCTTAATGGGTGTGGTATGGTTAAGTGGTGAGGCTGCAGCAACCGACTAAGCATTTACTTGAGTGGCTAACTTACAAATACAAGAATAAGAGGGGGGATGTTCTATGCATAAATGACGTGAACTAGAAGTGATCACGAAGTGATCCTCAACACCTACTCACGCCAAACATAACCCCACTGTGTCCTCTTCCGAATGCAGAACTCAAAAGAAGAGACAGTGACGGTTACGCACACAATTGACATATTTTAATTAAGTTTACTTAAAGTTTGCTATGAACGGGTGTTAAACAAACTTTCCAAGTTGTCACATAACCACATGCACGACTCTTAGAAAGATTTAACCCTGCACAGGTGCTCCAACTAGTCCATCACAAACTACCACAAGCTACGGCGGAAACCTCGACCACGGAAAACCCGTGATCTCCTCGGCCTCCTAGTGGAAAACCTCAACCTCGATATAGCCCAAAGTATCCTCGGAATCCCTTGCACAAGACGTTCGAGAAAGATAAAACATATCCAACAAGGCCGCCCGACGTGTTGACGATCTCGATAGGAGCCGCATATCTCGTTCTCTGGACACGACAAATGAGCGATGGTTACCACGCCAAACACCGAGTTGCCCCGGGTAGCGTTAATAAGCTGATCTAAGTTGGACCAACACTCATGCGGAGCAGTGGCCCGGGGGTTGATTAATTATCCATGGGGGTTGACGGGTCCCTATGCAATTTTATTAGTTATTAAGCAAATGTAGTACCAATGTTGGGCCTTGCCAGTTTTATCCTAAAACGAAAGTCAAGGGGGTCCCCAAAACAACCCCAAGCATGTTATGAGTGCTCAATTATGGAACATAACACCAGTACGCAAGTAACTAGGACGACAAAGATGGAACAAAACACCAGGCTAGAAGGCCAAGCCTTTCACCTTTTACCCAGTATATAGGTGCATTAAATTAAATAGCAATTATATGGTGATATAACAAGGAACCCATGTTTTCTCATGGAAGCAACTACACCTACAACTAGCAATGCTATAAGAAGGCTCAGCAAGCGGTAACATAGCCAAACAAGGGTTTGCTAGGTTGTGAAGGGGGTTAGAGGCTTTTCATGTCAATGTTGGGAGGCTTAACATGACATGTGGTAGGCAGCGGGACATAGCGATAGAAACAAGACAACTAGCATGTCAATGATAGAAATGGTATCCAGGGAGATGATCATCTTGCCTGTGATCCCGCTTGGAAGAAGAACGAATCCGTGAAGCACACGAACCAACGTAGTCAAACGGATCCTCACACTCCGAAGAGTACGAAACTCTATCAAGAAGAAACAATCCAGAAACAAACAATCAACACACGATAAACACCACAACATATTCATTACATGATGTGCAAGCAATTATGATGCATGTCCGGTTTAATTATGCAAGGCATGACGTCATACCCCAAAAATTTAATAATATTTTTCTGAAATAAAATATTGCCCAGAACAATTTTTTTGAGAAATAAAGTGCTTCATGACTCTTCTCTAAGCCTCTTTACAAAAACTTTTCCTTTCTACTGGCATTTCAAAGATCATTTAGTGCTTGAGCCCTTACTTGAGACTTTTTTTAATTCTTTACTCAAATAAATGGGGTTAGTATTTCGCCATGTCTATCTAAAATCTGAATTCTTGGGTTTTTAATCCATCTTTGAAACACTCCTTTTTCCTTTATAAAGATGCTTTCCCTAAGTAAATATTTTTGAAAATTTATGTTGGAACCTAAGTGCTTGCTTCAAAAACATTTCTTTTGTTCTGGCAAATTCATGGGATATTTTATGTTAATATTATGCTAAGATTACTTTTATTCAAAATGACTTATATTTTCCTCAAGGGCCTGTTTTGCACTACAACCCTTATATAACTTTTTCTAAAATTTATATAAAAACTTGAAGATGACCTATGATGTCCCTCAATCATATTTTTACAAAAAACTAGCCAAGTGTTTTGAAAACTTTGAGCACATTAACTTCTTTTCTAATCTGATCCAAATTTGAGTTTGTACTACAAACCCTAGAAATAATCTTTCAAAAATTCTATAAAAATATGGTATGTCAAGTATAGCACGAGATTCATTTTTACGCAAAAAACCAACCTTGTGCTTTGGAAAAATTTAGCAAAACAACCATTTTTCTGTTTTGGTCCAATGTGGTACTTTGTACTACAACCATATTCTTCCTTGCTCTGTTTGCTTTGATATTTTGCATGATTGTATGACACCATACCAAAACCTTAACTCCAGGAGTTGAGCCTCATTGGATGCTTTTAAGTGCATGTGATATTAGCTTTAAGATTCTGTCCAGAATAGGTTTTCTCCAAGAGTTGCACTAACCAATTTCTTCTTTTCTCCAACCAACCCTACCACCATTTCTAACACATAGGGAGAGTGTGATCTGGAGTTTTTGGGTTGCAGAGAAGATCATTTGGAGCCCCTGGCATTTTATCAAGCGCAATTGGAGCATGGCCAGATTTGGCATCAGTTGAGTTTACACTGGCAAATTCCTTCTCTGGCCCAACTAGCTTGTCCACTAACTTCTTCCCTTGCCCTAGCCTAACCTTGGTAAGTCCTAGCAGCTCTGGAGTACTTTGTGGGTGCCGGGCATTTCGTCGAACAGGTGTCGTGCGTGTTCTTGGCAAGTCCAGAGCACATGTTTTGCACGCGCGCGTGCCAGGCCGCCGCATCCACGCGCCCTTGCCCTCTGGTCTAGCGAAGAGCTGCGTCAACCCCCTTCCCCGACCGTTGGTAGCCGCCCCTGTGCGCGAGCAGTGCAGCGGCAGCGCGACGCCCGTGGTTTCTTCCGGCCCCTGAAGTGGCCGGTGTCGCCCGAGCCCCTCCCGAGTGCCACTTGCCCCTGGACCCTCTCCCCTGCGTTGTGTGCTAACTACCCGCTGCCCTGCTGCACCTGCTGAGCCCCTGCTTCACCCTGGTGCTGACAGAAGCTATCGCCGGCGAGCTTATCCGCAAGCGTAGGTGAGCCGCTTCGAGCAGGCTATATAAAGGACCCCCAAGCCCTTTGAGCTTCGCAGTAGCCTCCCCTAACCCGTAGCTTCCCTCCCCTCGCTTCAATTTTATCGGAGTTGCTCTCTGTGCACCCCTCTGACCGCATCGTCACCTGCCGTCTTCGGCTAAATTATGGCAGCCCGAGCCCCGTCGTTCTCCTCTACCTCCCCTGCTAGCCTCTCTGAAGCCCCAGGAACCCATTCCCGTTGCAAAAATCAGGCCATGGCCGTCGTAGGCTGAAGCCATCGTCGCCGAAACTATTTGTTGCCGTAGCGAGGAGAGGCTCATCGGAGGCCCCCGACGCTGCCCTTGCCTCCAGAGGATGGCACCCTCACTCCTGAGCATGCCGGCATGCTCAACTCCGGGAGCAGAGCCCCCTAGCATCGGCAAGCGTCGCCGGAACCGCCGTTGTCCCGTGTCCTGTGTGCATGCACGAGGTAGAAGAGGAACCCGACAGGTTTTCGTTTGAGTAAGGCGCATTCTTCTACAGCTGTCTCCGTAAATGCGTTTTCCCTGCTAAGAATCATATTCTTACTTAAACATTTTCTTTTATATTTGATTTTAAAAACAGATATAAACAAGAACTTATAATGGCTATAACTTTTTGTAGGAAACTCCAAATGGACTGATTCTTTTTCCTACCACTTTCTAATTGCCTCTAGTTTATTTACATATTTATTTCAAAATTATTCGAACAACTTTTGTGAGCCGTTTTATGTTTGTGTGTTAATTCAAATATTTTCAAATAGGATTTGGAGAGAGGAGACTCACTTCAAGTATTATGTGGTGCACAACACCCTCCTCAAACTCCAAAGGCAAGCATCTTGAATCCAAATTTTCATAAAGTGTGTGATGTTTGTGGTGGTGCATATGTCGCGTGATTTTAAATTACGTTAATAAAAAATCTTGCATGAAACAATACCTTGCATAAGAGCATGTGATAGATATTATTGTTGCTAAGTTGTGGAAGGCAAGTGGTGAGTGGTTACTTCCTCTTACTTCGTATGCTACGTTGGTCTAGACAACCTCGGAGTAAGGTGTGTCTGGTGGAAATGAGACCATAAACTGACACCTCGTGGGACGAGTGGTTAGTGAAAGCATGTCGGGGTGAGATGGTAGTAACCCTCAGATAATCTCTTCACCAAGATGATACGTCCATTTTGCATCATGCTTCTATGTTGATATTTATCGCTTTATGGGCTGTTATTACACTTTACGGTACAATACTTATGCCTTTTCTCTCTTATTTTATAAGGTTTACATGAAGAGGGAGAATGCCGACAGCTGGAATTCTGGTCTGAAAAAGGAGCAAGTTTGAGATACCTATTCTGCGCAACTCCAAAATCCATGAAAATCAACGAGGAATTATTTTGGATTTTATAAAAAATACTGGGCGGAAGAAGTACTGGAGGGGAGCCACCAGGAGGCCACAAGCCTGCGAGGCGCGGCCTACCCCCTTGGCCGCGCGTGGGTGGCTTGTGGGCCCCCTGTTGCCCCTCTGGCTCCCATCTTTTGATATAAGGAGGGTTTCGTTCCAGAAAAAATCAGGAGGAGGCTTTCGGGAGGAATCGCCGCTTCCACGAGGCGGAACTTGAGCAGAACCAATCTAGAGCTCCGGCAATGCCGTCCTGCCGGGGAAACTTCCCTCCCGGAGGGGGAAATCGTCGCCATCGTCATCACCAACACTCCTCTCATCAGAGGGGACTAATTTCCACCAACATCTTCGTCAGCACCATCTCATCTCCAAACCCTAGTTCATCTCTTGTAACCAATCTCCGTCTCGCGACTCCGATTGGTACTTGTAAGGTTGCTAGTAGTGTTAATTACTCTTTGTAGTTGATGCTAGTTGGATTACTCGATGGAAGATCATATGTTCAGATCTCTAATGCTATTCAATAACTCTCTAGTCATGAACATAATTATGTTTTGTGAGTAGTCATTTTTGTTCCAGAGGACATGGGATAAGTCTTGCTATAAGTAGTCATGTGAATTTGGTATTCATTCGATATTTTGATGCGTTGTATGTTGTCTTTCCTCTAGTGGTGTTATGTGAATGTCGACTACATAAAAATTCACCATTATTTGGGCCTAGAGGAAGGCATTGGCAAGTAATAAGTAGATGATGGGTTGCTAGAGTGACAGAATCTTAAACCCTAGTTTATGCGTTGCTTCGTAAGGGGCTGATTTGGATCCGCTAGTTTAATGCTATGGTTAGACTTAGTCTTAATTCTTCTTTCATAGTTGCGGATGCTTGCGAGAGGGGTTAATCATAAGTGGGATGTTTTTCCAATTAAGGGCAGCACCCAAGCACCGGTCCACCCACATATCAAACTATCAAAGTAGCGAACGCGAATCATATGAACATGATGAAAACTAGCTTGACAGAAATTCTCATGTGTCCTCGGGAGCGCTTTACCTCATATAAGAGTTTGTGCAGGCTTGTCCCTTGCTAAAAAAGGGATTGGGCCACTTTGCTGCACCTTTGTTACCATTGTTACTTGCTACTCGTTACGAATCATCTTATCACACAACTATCTGTTACCGATAATTTCTGTGCCTGCAGAGAATACCTTGCTGGAAACCACTTGTCAGTTCCTTCTGCTCCTCGTTGGGTTCGACACTCTTACTTATCGAAAGGACTATGATAGATCCCCTACACTTGTGGGTCTTCAAGACTCTTTTCTGGCGCCGTTGCCGGGGAGTGAAGCGCCTTTGGAAAGTGGAATTTGGTAAGGAAACATTTATATAGTGTGCTGAAATTTATTGTCACTTGTCAGTATGGAAACTAATCCTTTGAGGAGCTTGTTCGGGGTATCTTCACCTCGAACGGAAGCACAAGAAGTTGCTCCTCAACCTGCTGCACCTACTGAAAATATTTGTTATGAAATTCCTCCGGGTATGCTAGAGAAACTGTTGGCTAATCCTTTTACAGGAGATGGAACATCGCATCCCGACTTGCATCTAATCTATGTAGATGAAGTTTGTGGTTTATTTAAGCTTGCAGGTTTTCCCAACGATGAGGTCAAGAAGAAGGTCTTTCCCTTATCTTTGAGGGATAAAGCATTGACATGGTATAGGCTATGTGATGATACTGGATCATGGAACTACAACCGACTGAAATTGGAATTTCATCAAAAGTTGTATCCTATGCATCTGGTACATCGTGATTGGAATTGTATTTATAATTTTTGGCCTCGTGATAGAGATAGTATCGCTCATGCTTGGGGGAGGCTTAAGTCAATGTTATATTCATGCCCCAACCATGAGATCTCGAGAGAAATTATTATTCAGAACTTTTATGCTGGGCTTTCTCATGATAATCGCACCATGCTTGACACTTCTTGTATCGGTTCTTTTGTGAAGACAGATATTGACTTCAAATGGAATTTATTGGAAATAATTAAATGCAACTCTGAAGATTGGGAGTTTGATGAAGGTAAGGAGTCAGGTATGAATCTTAAGTTCAATTGCGTTAAATCCTTCGTTGAAACAAATACTTTTTGTGATTTTAGCGCTAAACATGGACTTGACTGTGAGATAGTAGCTTCATTATGTGAATCATTTGCTGCTCATATTGATCTTCCTAAAGAGAAGTGGTTTAAATATCATCTTCCCTTAGAAGTCAATGTGGTTAAACCCAATCCAGTTGAAGAGAAAATCATTGCTTATAATGATCCTATTGTTCCTAGTGCTTACATTGAGAGACCACCTTTCCCTGTTAGAATAAAGGATAATTCTAAAGCTTCAACTGTGATACGTAGGGGCTACATTAGAACACCTACACCCCGTGAGCCAATTAAAGTTGAACCTAGCATTGCTATTATCAAAGATCTCATGTCCGACAATGTTGATGGCCATGATATTCACTTCTGTGAAGATGCTGCTAGAATTGCTAAACCTCATGCTAGAGACAAACACAGACCTGTTGTTGGCACGCTGTTGTTTCTGTTAAGATAGGACATCATTGTTATCATGGTTTATGTAACGTGGGTGCTAGTGTTAGTGCAATACCTCAATCTTTATATGATGAAATTAAAGACGAGATTGCACCTGTCGAGATGGAACCTATTGATGTCACTATTCAGCTTGCCAATAGAGATATGATACGTCTTCAACGTATCTATAATTTCTGATGGTTTCATGCTATTATCTTGTCAAACTTTGGATGTTTTGTATGCCTTTTATATCTTTTTTTGAGACTAACTTATTAACTCAGTGCCAAGTGCCAGTTCCTGTTTTTTCCATGTTTTTGACCCCTTTCAGAGGAGGATTTTGAACGGAGTCCAAACGGAATCAAACTGCCAAAAAGATTTTTTCCGAAACAGAAAAAGATCGGGAAGCCGGAGAATCAGGGCAGGGGGCCTTCACGGACCCCACAAGCCCTCATGGCACGTCTAGGGGGGCCCGCGCCTCCCTGGCTTGTGGGCTCCCGGGCCACCTCTGCCCTAGGTTTTGCGCCTATATATTCCCTAAAATCCCAGACAAAATCAAGAGATCATTGAAAGTACTTTTCCGCCGCCGCAAGCTTCTGTCTCCGCAAGATTCCATCTGGGACACGTTCTGGTGCCCTGCCGGAGGGGGGATTCAGACACGGAGGGCTTCTTCATCAACACCATGACCTCTCCGATGATGCATGAGTAGTTCACCATAGACCTACGGGTCCATAGCTAGTAGCTAGATGGCTTCTTCTCTCTCTTGGATCTTCAACACAAAGTTCTCCATGATCTTCATGGAGATCTATCCGGTGTAATCTTCTTTTGCGGTGTCTTTGTCGAGATCCGATGAATTGTGGATTTATGATCAGATTATCTATGAATCTTATTTGACTTTCTTTTGATCTCTCTTATGCATGATTTCATATCCTTGTAATTCTCTTCGAGTTGTGGGTTTTGTCTGGCCAACTAGATCTATGATTCTTGCAATGGGAGAAGTGCTTGGTTTTGGGTTCATACCGTGCGGTGACCTCACCAGTGACAGAAGGGGTAGCGAGTCACCCATCGTGTTGTTGCCATCAAGGGTAAAAAGATGGGGTTTTCATCATTGGTTTGAGATTATCCCTCTACATCATGTCATCTTTCTTAAGGCGTTACTCTGTTCGTCATGAACTCAATACACTAGATGCATGCTGGATAGCGGTCGATGTGTGGAGTAATAGTAGTAGATGCAGAAAGTATCGGTCTACTTGTCTCCGACGTGATGCCTATATGTATGATCATTGCCTTAGATATCGTCATGACTTTGCGCGGTTCTATCAATTGCTCGACAGTAATTTGTTCACCCACCGTAACATTTGCTATTTTGAGAGAAGCCTCTAGTGAACACTATGGCCCCCGGGTCTACTCCACACCATATTTTCAGCCTTACACTTTTTCTTCGTTGCACTTTCCGCTTTCAGATCTCACTTTGCAATCAATCTTGAAGGGATTGACAACCCCTTTATAGCGTTGGGTGTAAACTCTTTTGTGTTTGCGCAGGTACTCTGGACTTGACGAGATTCTCCTACTGGATTGATACCTTGGTTCTCAAACTGAGGGAAATACTTACTGCTCCTGTGCTGCATCACCCTTTCCTCTTCAAGGGAAAAACCAACGCAAGCTCAAGAGACGACAGAAGGTTCTCTGGCACCATTGCGAGGGAAGGACTTTTGTTGCCGTAGCAAGATACTATCTGCCCTTTGGGAATTGTTAGAGATGTTGAAGTCTTGTGTGGTAAAACTAAGTATCCTGCTGATTTTCTCGTTCTTCCTACCACACAAGATAGCTTTTGTCCCATCATATTTGACAGACCTTTCCTCAATACTGTGAATGCTCATATTGACTGTGAGAAGCAAACTGTCACTATTGGCTTTGAAGGTGTGTCACATGAATTCAATTTCTCCAAGTTCGGTAGACAACCTCATGAAAAAGAATTGTCTAGTAAGGATGAAATTATTGCCCTAGCTTCTATTGTTGTGCCTCCTACTGACCCTTTAGAGCAATACTTGCTTGAGCATGAAAATGATATGCATATGGATGAAAGGAATGAGATAGATAGAGTTATCTTTGAACAACATCATATCCTTAAGAATAATTTGCCTGTTGAACTGCTTGGAGATCCACCCCCACCAAAGGGTGATCCTGTATTTGAGCTTAAACAGTTACTTGATACTCTTAAGTATGCTTATCTTGATGAAAAAGAGATATATCCTGTTATTATTAGTGCTAGCCTTTCAGAGCATGAAGAAAAGAAATTATTGAAAACTCCGAGGAGGCACCGTGCTGCTATTGGATATACTCTTGATGATCTTAAGGGCATTAGTCCCACTCTATGCCAGCACAAAATTAAAACCGATCCTGATTCCAAACCAGTTGCCGATCATCAGCGGAGATTAAATCCTAAGATGAAAGAGGTAGTAAGAAAAGAAATACTAAAGCTCCCGGAAGCATGTATTATCTATCATGTTGCTCATAGTGATTAGGTAAGTCCAGTGCATTGAGTCCCTAAGAAGGGAGGCATTACTGTTGTCCCTAATGATAAAGATGAATTGATCCCACAGAGGATTATTACTGGCTATAGGATGGTGATTGATTTTAGGAAATTGAATAAAGCCACCAGGAAAGATCATTACCCTTTGCCTTTTATTGACCAAATTCTAGAAAGATTGTCTAAACACACACACTTCTGCGTTCTAGATGGTTATTATGGCTTCTCCCAAATATCTGTTGCACAATCTAATCAGGAGAAAACCACTTTTACCTGTCCTTTCGGTACCTTTGCTTATAGACGTATGCCTTTTGGCTTATGTAGTGCACCTGCTACCTTTCAAAGATGTATGATGGCTATATTCTCTGACTTTTGTGAAAATATTGTTGAGGTTTTCATGGATGACTTCTCCGTTTACGGGTCTTCTTTTGATGATTGCCTCAACAACCTTGATCGAGTTTTGCAGAGATGTAAATATACCAATCTTGTCTTGAATTGGGAGAAGTGCCACTTTATGGTTAATGAAGGCATCGTCTTAGGGCATAAAATTTTTGAAAGAGGTATTGAATTCGATAAGGCTAAGGTTGATGCGATCGAGAAAATGCCATGCCCTACAAACATCAAAGGTATAAGAAGTTTCCTTGGTCATGCTGGTTTCTATAGAAGGTTCATTAAAGACTTCTCTAAGATTTCTAGGCCTCTCACCAATCTCTTGCAAAATGATATTCCATTTGTTTTTTATGATGATTGTGAGGAAGCATTTGAAATACTTAAGAAGGCCTTGATAACTGCACCTATTGTTCAACCACCTGATTGGAACCTACCTTTTGAAATTATGTGTGATGCTAGTGATTATGTTGTTGGTGATGTTCTAGGACAAAGAGTTGATAAGAAATTGAATGTTATTCATTATGCTAGTAAAACTCTAGAAAATGCCCAAAGAAACTATGCTACTACCGAAAAGAAAAATTTAGCAGTCGTGTTTGCATGTGAAAACTTCAGATCTTACATTGTTGATTCCAAGGTTACTATTCACACTGATCATGCTGCTATTAAGTATCTCATGGAAAAGAAAGATGTTAAACCTAGACTTATCAGATGGGTTCTCTTGCTACAAGAATTTGATTTGCATGTTGTTGCTAGGAAGGGTGCTGAGAACCCCGTAACAGATAACTTGCCTAGGTTGGAGAATGTTCTTGATGACCCACAACCTATTGATGATAGATTTCCTGATGAGCAATTGAACATCATCAATGCTTCACGTAGTACACCGTGGTATGCTGATTATGAAAATTATATTGTTGCCAAATATATAAAACCTAGTTTCACATACCAGCAAAAGAAGAAATTCTTCTTTGATTTGAGACATTACTTTTGGGATGATCCTCACCTTTATAAGGAAGGAGTAGATGGTGTTATTAGACGTTGTGTACCTGAGCATGAATAGGGACAGATCCTACAGAAGTGTCACTCCGAGGCTTACGGAGGACACCATGCGGGAGATAGAACTGCACACAAGGTATTGCAATCCTGTTTCTATTGGACTACTCTCTTCAAGGATTCCCGTAAGTTTGTCTTGTCTTGTGATGAATGTCAAAGAATAGGTAATATCACTAAACGTCAGGAAATGCCTATGAATTATTCACTTGTCACTGAACCATTTGATGTTTGGGGTTTTGATTATATGGGACCTTTTCCAAAGTCCAACGGGTATACTCATATCCTAGTTGCTGTTGATTACGTTACTAAGTGGGTAGAAGCTATCCGAACTAGTAGTGCTGATCACAACACCTCTAGTAGGATGCTTAAAGAAGTTATTCTCCCTAGATTTGGAGTCCCTAGATATCTAATGACTGATGGTGGTTCACATTTCATTCATGGTGCTTTCCGTAAAACGCTTGCTAAGTATGATGTCAACCACAGAATTGCATCTCCCTATCGTCCTCAGTCCAGTGGTCAAGTAGAGATAAGTAATAGAGAGATTAAACTAATTCTACAAAAGACTGTTAATAGCTCTAGAAAGAATTGGTCTAAGAAGCTTGATGATGCACTGTGGGCTTATAGAACTGCTTATAAGAATCCCATGGGCATGTCTCCGTACAAAATGATTTACGGTAGAGCATGTCATTTACCTCTTGAGCTAGAGCATATGGCTTATTGGGCAATCAAGAAGCTCAACTTTGATTTCAAACTTGCTGGTGAGAAGAGGTTATTTGACATTAGCTCACTTGATGAATGGAGAGCTCAGGCATATGAAAATTCCAAGTTGTTTAAAGAAAAAGTTAAGAGGTGGCATGATAGAAGGATACAAAAACGTGAGTTCAATGTAGGTGATTATGTCTTGCTATACAATTCTTGTTTAAGATTTTTTGCAGGCAAGCTTCTCTCTAAATGGGAAGGTCCTTGCATTGTTGAGGAAGTATATCGTTCCGGTGCCATCAAGATCAACAACACGGAAGGTAATTTTCCGAGAGTGGTAAATGGGCAAAGAATCAAGCATTATATCTCAGATACTCCCATAAATGTTGAAAGCAATATTATTAATACCATAACTCCGGAGGAGTACATAAGGGATATTTATCAGCCTGTTTCAGGCTCCAAAAACGAAGAGGTATGTGATTCGGTAAGTAAACCGACTCCAAAACTTTTCCAATAGAAATTTTTCTCCATTTTGGAATTTTTAGAAAAATAGAAAAATTTAAAGTCGTCCGGAAAGCGCACGAGTAGGCGACAAGCCTGCGAGGTGCGGCCTACCCCCTGGCCGCGCCTGGGTGGCTTGTGGGCACCTCGTGTGCCTCCCGGACTCCGTTTTCTTGTGGAGTATTGCTTTTGGTCGGGAAAAATTCATTATATATTCTCCTGAAAGGTGTGACCATCGTATCACGCAAATATCCTCTGTTTTCATTTCGAGCTACTGTGCAGACAGATCTAGATCGCTATGACATCCCCAAAAGTTCCGAAGGACAAGTTCTTCGAGAAGGTCATCAATCCCTACCTCGCGGGAGTGCTGCAACACACTCAATCTATCGAGATGCATGAGGGGGTGCTCCACATCCGTGATGTTGAGGGGCCCAAGAAGACCGAAAGCGTGGAGGTGATACGTCTCCAACGTATCTATAATTTTTGATGGTTTCATGCTATTATCTTGTCAAACTTTGGATGTTTTGCATGCCTTTTATATATTTTTTGGGACTAACTTATTAACTCAGTGCCAAGTGCCAGTTCCTGTTTTTCCATGTGTTTGACCCCTTTCAGAGGAGGATTTTGTACGGAGTCCAAACGGAATGAAACTGCCAAAAATATTTTTTCCAGAACAGAAAAAGATCGGGAAGCCGGAGAATCACGGCAGGGGGCCACCAGGGACCCCACAAGCCCTCATGGCGTGGCTAGGGGGCCGCGACCCCCTGGCTTGTGGGCTCCATGAGGCTCCTTTACCCTAGGTTTTGCGCCTATATATTCCCTAAAATTTCATAAAAATCAAGAGATCATCGAAAGTACTTTTCCGCCGCCGCAAACTTCTGTCTCCGCAAGATCCTATCCGGGGCACGTTCTGGTGCCATGTCGGAGGGGGGATTCATATACGGAGGGCTTCTTCATCAACACCATGACCTCTCCGATGATGCGTGAGTAGTTCACCATAGACCTACGGGTCCATAGCTAGTAGCTAGATGGCTTCTTCTCTCTCTTGGATCTTCAATACAAAGTTCTCCATGATCTTCATGGAGATCTATCCGATGTATCTTCTTTTGCGGTGTGTTTGTCGAGATCCGATGAATTGTGGATTTATGATCAAATTATCTATGAATCTTATTTGAGTTTCTTCTGATCTCTCTTATGCATGATTTCATATCCTTGTAATTCTCTTCGAGTTGTGGGTTTTGTTTGGCCAACTAGATCTATGATTCTTGCAATGGGAGAAGTGCTTGGTTTTGGGTTCATACCGTGCGGTGACCTCACCAGTGACAGA
Organism: Hordeum vulgare subsp. vulgare; assembly: GCF_904849725.1. NCBI lineage: Eukaryota > Viridiplantae > Streptophyta > Magnoliopsida > Poales > Poaceae > Hordeum > Hordeum vulgare. Next base: position 557,854,545 of record NC_058520.1, read on the forward strand.
AGGGGTAGCGAGGCACGCATCGTGTTGTTGCCATCAAGGGTAAAAAGATGGGGTTTTCATCATTGCTTTGAGATTATCCCTCTACATCATGTCATCTTGCTTAAGGCGTTACTCTGTTCGTCATGAACTCAATACACTAGATGCATGTTGGATAGCGGTTGATGTGTGGAGTAATAGTAGTAGATGCAGAAAGTATCGGTCTACTTGTCTCGGACGTGATGCCTATATGTATGATCATTGCCTTAGATATCGTCATGACTTTGCGCGGTTCTATCAATTGCTCGACAGTAATTTGTTCACCCATCGTAATACTTGCTATTTTGAGAGAAGCCTCTAGTGAACAGTATGGCCCCCGGGTCTACTCCACATCATATTTTCAGCCTTACACTTTTTACTTCGTTGCACTTTCCGCCTTCAGATCTCACTTTGCAAACAATCTTGAAGGGATTGCCAACCCCTTTACAGCGTTGGGTGCAAGCTCTTTGTGTTTGTGCAGGTACTCTGGACTTGACGAGATTCTCCTATTGGATTGATACCTTGGTTCTCAAACTTAGGGAAATTCTTACTGCTCCTGTGCTGCATCACCCTTTCCTCTTCAAGGGAAAAACCGACGCAAACAAGAGAAGTAGCAAGAAGAATTCCTGGCGTTGCCGGGGAAGGACTTTTGTTGTCGTAGAAGGAGGCGAGGCTCGAAGCAATGGAGCAGCAAGTCTTCAAGTGCCAAGGGATGGTGGAACGCAGACTCAACGCCAACCACATGATGATCACGGAGTTCACCAACAAGCACAAGATCGATGCCAATGACATCGGGAAGCACCTCTCCAGGCTCTATGACAGAATTGATCACCTCCAAGCCCAGATCTACGACCTGCAGAACCAAAACTGTGAGTATGAGTATAGATTTAAATCAATACGGTTGGATGTAGATTTGAGGATTCCGGAGACTCGATCATCTTCCCATGATGGAGCACCTATGCCTTGGAAGACGGAGAATCAACCCTAGATTGCAACAACTCCACCACCATCACCTTCGAAGGAAGACAATTAAGCATGGGTATGGGCAATCCCCTTGGCTTGTGCCAAGCTTGGGGGAGTTGCCCCAGTATCGTATCACCATCACATGTTTTGCCTTTACCTTTTTCTTAGTTCGATCCTTTATAGTTTTATCTTTCTCTAGTAGAATAAAGTTCTTAGTATGTTCCAAGCTTGAGTTTTGCTTTGTGTTACCCCCAATGTATTCAAGTTCGCGAGTCATATAATAAAGAGTGTTTTAGTTAAGGGCCTTGCTTCATGCCATGATCTAAAGAAAACAATAATAAAAGAACAAAAGCATGAAAGATCATGTAATGATCTTATGGGAAGTGATGGCTTCACATATAAAAAGAATGTTGATTGAGACCTGTTGTGGGTGGACAAACGTAGACCTTGGTCATTGTTGCAATTAATAGGAAGTAATAAAGAAGGAGAGGTTCACATATAAATGTATCATCTTTGACACCGTCTATGATTGTGAACACTCATTAAACTATTACATGCTTAGAAGTAGATGTTGGATAAGGAAGACAACATAATGAATTATGTTTGCTTGGTTCCGAACAATGTTATATGACTAGAGATCCCTTAGCATGTGACGCTTGATTCCACCTCATACCAGCCAAAACTTCTGCACTAAGTAGAGATACTACTTGTGCATCCATAAACCTTCAACCCAGTTTTGCCATGAGAGTCCACCATACCTACCTATGGATTGAATAAGATCCCTCAAGTAAGTTGTCATTGGTGGAAGCAATAAAATTTGCTCCCTAAATATGTATGATCTATTAGTGTGTGGAAAATAAGCTTTGTACGAACATGTGATGAGGAAGACATAAAAGCGACAGACAGCATAATAAAGTTCTTTATCACAGGAGGCAATATAAAGTGACGTTCCTTCACACTAAGAGGTCACACTTCCTGACCTCGAAAGCGCATGACAACCTATGCTTCCCTTTGCGATGGGCCTATCTTGTACCTTTGCTTTTTGTCCTTAAAAGAGTCATGGTGATCGACACCAATTCCTTATTTTTCCATTTTCTTGGCAAGCGTCATGTGCTAGGGAAAGATCTATATTCATATGTCAACTTGGAAGTAAGTATCCATGAATTATTGTTGTTGACATTACCCTTGAGGTAAGTAGTTGGGAGGTGAAACTATAAGCCCCTATTTTTCTCTATGTCCAACTGAAACTTTGATCTCATGAGTACCACGTGAGTTTTAGCAATTGTAGAAGACGAAAGGATGATTGAGTATGTGGATTTGCTTTACAAGCTCTTATTTGACTCTTTCCGATGTTATGATAAATGGCAATTGCTTCAATGACTAAAGGCTATTGGTTGTTAATTCTCAATAAGGTTCTTGACCCATACTTTACTTTGTGAAGGAATTATCACTTTAGTATAAGAGATTATATGACGATATTGCTGTTCTAATTATGATCATGATGCGTGCATGTCCGTATTTTGTTTTATCGACACCTCTATCTCTAAACATGTGGGCATATTTATTGATCTCGGCTTCCGCTTGAAGACAAGCGAGGTCTAAGCTTGGGGGAGTTGATACGTACATTTTGCATCATGCTTTTATGTTGATATTTATCGCTTTATGAGCTGTTATTACACTTTACGGTACAATACTTATGCCTTTTCTCTCTTATTTTATAAGGTTTACATGAAGAGGGAGAATGCCGGCAGCTGGAATTCTGGTCTGAAACAGGAGCAAGTTTGAGATACCTATTCTGCGCAACTCCAAAAGCCGTGAAAATCAACGAGGAATTATTTTGGATTTTATAAAAAATACTGGGCGGAAGAAGTACCGGAGGGGAGCCACGAGGAGGCCACAAGCCTGCCAGACGCGGCCTACCCCCGTGGCCACGGCTGGGTGTCTTGTGGGCCCCCTGTTGCCCCTCCGGCTCCCATCTTTTGCTATAAGGAGAGTTTCATTCCAGAAAAAATCAGGAGGAGTCTTTCGGGAGGAATCGCCGCCGCCACGAGGCAGAACTTGAGCAGAACCAATCTAGAGCTCCGACAGGGCCGTCATGCGGGGGAAACTTCCCTCTCGGAGGGGGAAATCGTCGCCATCGTCATCACCAACACTCCTCTCATCGGAGGGGAATCATATCCACCAACATCTTCATCAGCACCATCTCATCTCCAAACCCTAGTTCATCTCTTGTAACCAATCTCCGTCTCACGACACCGATTGGTACTTGTAAGGTTGCTAGTAGTGTTAATTACTCTTTGTAGTTGATGCTAGTTGGATTACTTGGTGGAAGATCATATGTTCAGATCTCTAATGCTATTCAATACCTCTCTGGTCATGAACATAATTATGCTTTGTGAGTAGTCACTTTTGTTCCTGAGGACATGGGATAAGTCTTGCTATAAGTAGTCATGTGAATTTGGTATTCGTTCGATATTTTGATGCATTGTATGTTGTCTTTCCTCTAGTGGTGTTATGTGAACGTCGACTACATAACACTTCACCATTATTTGGGCCTATAGGAAGGCATTGACAAGTAATAAGTAGATGATGGGTTGCTAGAGTGATAGAAGCTTAAACCCTAGTTTATGCGTTGCTTCGTAAGGGGCTGATTTGGATCCACTAGTTTAATGCTATGGTTAGACTTAGTCTTAATTCTTCTTCCATAGTTGCGGATGCTTGCGAGAGGGGTTAATCATAAGTGGGATGTTTTTCCAAGTAAGGGCAGCACCCAAGCACCGGTCCACCCACATATCAAACTATCAAAGTAGCGAACGCGAATCATATGAACATGATGAAAACTAGCTTGACAGAAATTCCCATGTGTCCTCGGGAGCGCTTTACCTCATATAAGAGTTTGTCCAGGCTTGTCCAGGCTTGTCCCTTGCTACAAAAGGGATTGGGCCACTTTGCTGCACCTTTGTTACCATTGTTACTTGCTACTCGTTACGAATCATCTTATCACACAACTATCTGTTAGCGATAATTTTAGTGCGTGCAGAGAATACCTTGCTGGAAACCACTTGTCAGTTCCTTCTGCTCCTCGTTAGGTTCGACACTCTTACTTATCGAAAGGACTACGATAGATCCCCTACACTTGTGGGTCATCACAAGATTGTGTGGTACTAACCCTTGCAGGAAAATATTAAACCTCCTAAGTCGACCGTAGATCGAGTCTCGTCTGTGTGTCACCTTACTTTACGTGCTGTCACAGGTCTTTCCGAAAGGAAATGCGGTCTAGTAAGTCATAAATCTAGTATCAGGTACACACCAAGTAGAGAGGCCGGGATGAAGGTATCCATGGCCCTGGACTAAATCCAGTCATCCGGTCAGGGGGCATGGGTGTTTCCGGTCTGGGGCCGAGAGGGAATGTCCCTTCCCTTGTAGCGCGCGGTATAAATTCGATCCCATGCTAGTCGAGGTCGGAGCCTCCCCGTCTTATGGTTTTGCCCTGGCAGCGTAGTCTGGGTGAAGCCATGCTTCGCGGGGGTAAAATGGGTGTGTGCTGGTTCTGAGAGTTTACTTCTAAAATACCGTACGCGGGATTAGTCCGAGTAACTATTGAAACCCGTGGGCTGTGGGTAAAGAGTACACCCTGTGCAGAGTCAAAACTAATTGAGTAGTCGTGTCCACAGTCAAGGACGACTGGTTGACTAGTCAAGTGTTGGTCTGAGTGTCGTTCTTTGGAGGAAGTTAATGAAATCATGAGACTAATCCGGAAATGTGGTGGATGACCATATTATTATTATTATTAGTCTGGACTAACCCCTATGATTATGTTCGTTGAATATCCCTGGGACGTTCTACCTCTTGGATATTCTTCACTTATTATTATTTCTTATAAGCCTTTTCTGTGGTGTCGCTCAAAGCCCGACCGTGGCGTGCTTATTATTATTTCTTATAAGCTCTTTCTGTGGTGCCGCTCAGACGCCCGACTGAGGCATGCTTATTATTATTTCTTATAACCTCTTTCTGTGGTGTCGCTCAGACGCCCGACTGCGACACTCATATTATTACTTATTCATTATTACCTTCCTTGCTTATACAACATTGTTGGAAACTTTCTTACCAGTATGAATACATCCATGAATTAAATTATAATGGCATGATAAAGTTATTAGTGGATTTGCATGCATCTCACTTGCTTTAACTTATTTGTTATCTTGATGTTTGCGAGTACATTCAAAGTACTCACTGGCTTATCCCTGGCTATTGTCTTGGCCAGATTGTGTATGGAGAAGAGCATGATGCCGTCAACCCTGGAACCTAGGAGTCCAGGATAGCAGCCTTGTGAGATAGGAGTTTATCCAGGTCAGCTGTTCCTGTGGGAATGGAGTCCCATGGGCACTGGAGATTCCTCGAGTCGCCTCCGCCGTCAACCTCAGACTTTTGTCCAACCCTGCAGATTTATGGTCTTGTAACCCAGATTTTGTATTTTGCTTGGATATTCTGTATCAAGTGTCTACCGGCTAACAACAATCCTGGGGCTGGTAAACAGAGAGACCTGTTTTTTGAAAATTATTTTCTGAAAAAGACGTTGCTACAACCTTGGTATCAGAGCCAGGCTGACCATTGGCTAAACTATCTTAGCCGAGTTGCTATCCCTACCCCGGATATTTCTATATCCACACTTCCAGCCTAGCCAACCCTAGTGGCCATCCAACACATTTTTGGCAGTCGGTGCCTAACCTGTCAACCTAGCCTTTAAGCTGTGTGTCTATGACCGGTACCGGAGTTGTCGCATACTCTAGCGTGCGATGAAAGACTCCCTACCCTATATAGTAAGGCCTTGCCTCAACCCAGCGAACTGCAACTTTGAGACCACTACCCTAGTAAACCCCTTGACTTGCAAGATGCCTGGCCGCATTCCTTGCAACGAGACCACCGTGTCCGAGCTTGGAGGCTTCGTAGTCATCCTCGCCGACCTCAGGCGCCAAATTTTTGGCATAGAAGAACCTCCAGTGTATGTTGTACACGAGGAGCCTACGAGTGATGCTATTTGTTACTTTTGGGCCTCGGTGCACATCTATGGAGGGAATCCCTCGTTGGAGTGCCCTCACCATTTCACTGGTAGAGCAGCCACGAGTGAAGCCCAAGCCCGTCAACTTGCAGACCGAGAGGCTATAGTCCAGCTGCGACATCTGTCGCCATGGATGAATAGCCGACCGTTCTGCTACCATCCTAGTCGTGAAGGCTATGGTAGCCTGAACCGAGTTGCCAGCGAAGACCTTGAGGCAGACCCTGCCCTGGTGCAGGTTGTGCGCTATTTGAGAGCGTAGGAGGCACTCATCGATCAGATCACCTCTGACTTGGTTATGAACCGCACGCCAACTGCTCGCCGGACCCCGGCAAGCCATGAAGTTGCAACCGCCCCCAGCAACTAGCACATCTTGGTTGGGAGACCTATTGGATCCTTAAGGTCTGCCCCACCAATCATGACCCCGACAGAGCTTCACCACAGTTTGGATGCCTTCTGCAATGAGGCTATGCCAAGAGCGCGTCATCCGAGACATCCTAGCCACCGCAACCCTGCAGCCCCATTCCATGGCCCTGTTGACTCAGGAGCCTCGACAAATGGAGGAGCCTTATTGGTTATTGAGTCTGTCAGCTCAGAGGCCAATGAAGGCGGATCGAGTTCGTCGGAGTAGCTGTCAAGCCCTAGTAACCGCGTTACCATGTAACGTTGCATTCATGTGTTTGTGATAGAACGGTTTCTAATAAAATTGCAAGATGCCTGCACGCCATCGTTTCTATAAGTAAATTTGCGTAAACCAACCCACGTGGCCTTAGATTAAATTTTGGGCGTGACCATCTAGCCACCCAGCCAGCTAACCGAGTGAGGTACCACTTGGTAGTTGATACCCGAGTTTCCACTCGATGAACTAGGCCACCCCAGTGTCATACTGTGGGTGTTCCTAAACCAGGTACTTTTTGAGACCAACCATGAACGCTCCCAGCACTTCTCACCAAGTGCGCTACCCTGAGCCAGTCCTCCCCATGAGTCACCACTGGGATTCATCCGGAAATTCTGGATGCAATCCCACAGGGTAACCATGTTGCTTCGCAACCCAGCATAGAGCAACCCTGGTGTGCCCATCCCTTGTCCTTCAGGTCATCACCAAGGGTGTTGACCCATCAATGAGTGGAATAGTTTCACACAAAGACCAGTGGAAAATTTTCAGATCTTCCATTGGTAGGTAAATGTTGTCAGACCAAAGGGGACATGTTTTCCAAAACTCCTTCTAGGAGAAGTGAAATGTGTTTTCCCCGACCGAGAATATTTTCTCGGAAAACCCCTTGCTGTATCCCGTTGACCGCCCCGGAGTGTATGTTAGTCCAGTAGTATATTTTCCTGATACTAGTTCACTAGCGGTGAACTATTTGATTGCATTGTTTGCACTTGCATATGAGTGACTATGTGCCATGTGATTGTCTTGTTTGCACGTGCATTTGAGTGATCATGTCCCATGTTTCCATGAGTGAATTATTTTCTTTCCCTAAGCAAATCTCGGGGACGAGATTTATTTTTAAGGGGGGTAGTGTCTGTCACACCCCAAAAATTTAATAATATTTTTCTGAAATAAAATATTGAATAGAACAAAAAAAATTGAGAAATAAATTGCTTCATGACTCTTCTCTAAGCCTCTTTACAAAAACTTTTCCTTTCTACTGGCATTTCAAAGATCATTTAGTGCTTGAGCCCTTACTTAAGACTTTTTTTAATTCTTTACTCAAATAAATGGGGTTAGTATTTGGCCATGTCTATCTAAAATCTGAATTCCTGGGTTTCAATCCATCTTTGAAACACTCCTTTTTTCCTTTATAAATATGCTTTCCTAAGTAAATGTTTTTGAAAATTTATGTTGGAACCAAAGTGCTTGCTTCCAAAACATTTCTTTTGTTCTGGCAAATTCATGGGATATTTTATGTTAATATTTTGCTAAGATTACTTTTATTCAAGATGACTTATATTTTCTTCAAGGGCTTGTTTTGCACTACAACCATTATATAAATTTTTCTAAAAATTCTATAAAAACTTGAAGATGACCTATGATGTCCGTGGATCATATTTTTACAAAAAAACTAGCCAAGTGTTTTGAAAACTTTGAGCACATTAACTTCTTTTCTAATCCGATCTAGATTTTTGTTTGTACTACAACCCCAAGAAATAATCTTTCAAAAATTCTATACAAACTTGGGGATGTAAAGTATAGCATGAGATTCATTTTTATGCAAAAACCCAACCTTGTGCTTTGGAACAATTTAGCAAAACAACCATTTTTCTGTTCTGGTCCAGTGTGGTACTTTGTACTACAACGGCATCCTTCCTTGCTCTGTTTGCTTTGATATTTTGCATGCTTGTATGACACCCTACCAAAACCTTAACTCCAGGAGTTGGGCCCCATTGGTGATTTTAAGTGCATGTGATATTAGCTTCAAGATTCTGTCTAGAATAGGTTTTCTCCAAGAGTTGCACTAACCAATTTCTTCTTTTCTCCAACCAACCCTACCACCATTGCTAACACATAGGGAGAGTGTGATCTGGAGTTTTTGGGTTGCAGAGAAGATCATTTGGAGCCCCTGGCATTTCAGCAAGCACAATTGGAGCATGGCCAGATTTGGCATGAGTTTGAGTTTGCATTGGCAAATTCCTTCTCTGGCCCAACTAGCTTGTCCACTAACTTCTTCCCTTGCCCTAGCCTAACCCTGGTAAGTCCTATAAGCTCTGGAGTCCTTTGTGGGTGCCGTGCATTTCGTCGAACAAGTGTCGTGCGTGCTCTGGGCAAGCTCAGAGCACACATTTTGCACGTGCGCGTGCCGAGCCGCCGCGTCCATGCACCCTCGCCCCCTGCGCAAAGAGTTGCGTCAACCCCCTTCCCCAACTGTTGGTAGCCGCCCTTGTGCGCGAGCAGTGCAGCGGAAGCTGATGTCAACTGTGCTTCCCCGGAACGACACCAGGAATACTTCTGCTACTGCAACAAAAGTCCTTCCAACGACGCCAGAAATAGGTGTGTCGATGGCACCAGGAATCCTTCTGCTACGGCTACGCCTTAAGGGACTTCCTAGGGAAATATGCAAAGGATTTCCCCCGTGGCCTTGGATCCTTGCATTGGTGTTCCCTCGAAGCGGAAAGGTGATGTAGCACAGCGATGGTAAGTATTTCCCTCAGTTTGAGAACCAAGGTACCGATCCAGTGAAGGAGTATCACAAGAGCCTGCACAAACACAAAGAACTTGCTCCTAATGCTATGAATGGTTTGTCAATCCCTTATAGATTGTTCGCCAAGTGAGAACTGAAAGTAACAAAGTAACAAAGCAAAGTAAAAGCGGAGGTCTAAACGATAGATGTGAATAGACCCAGGGGCCGTAGTGTTTACTAGTGGCTTCTCTCATGAAAGCAAGTAGACGGTGGGTGAACAAATTATTGTCGAGAAATTGATAGAACCGCGCAAAGTCGTGACGATATCTATGGCAATGATTATATCTATAGGCATCACGTCCAAAACAAGTAGACCGATACTGTTTGCATCTACTACTATTACTCCACACGTCGACCGCTATCCAGCATCCATCTAGTGTATTTAGTCCAAAAGAACAGAGTAACGCCTTAAGCAAGATGACATGATGTAGATGGACAATCTCATATCAATGACATAGCCCATCTTGTTACACTTGATGGCAACTACTCAATGTGTGCCTTGTTGCCCCTACTGTCACTAGGAAAGGTCACCACATGGTAAGAACCCAAAACCAAGCACTTCTCCCATTGCAAGAATCATAGATCTAGTTGGCAAAACAAAACCCAAGACTCGGAGAGACTTACAAGGATATCAAATCATGCATATAAGAAATCAGCAAAGACTCAAATATATATCATAGATAATCTGATCACAAATCCACAATTCATCGGATCTCGACAAACACACCGCCAAAGAAGATTACATCGGATAGATCTCCATGAAGATCATGGAGAACTTTGTATTGAAGATCCAAGAGAGAGAAGAAGCCATCTAGATACTAACTACGGACCCGTAGGTCTGAAGTGAACTACTCACGAGTCATTAGAGGGGCGATGATGATGATGAAGAAGCCCTCCTACTCCAAAGTCCCCTTCGGCAGGGCGCCGGGAAGGGTCTCCAGATGAGATCTCGCGGAAACGGAAGCTTGCGGCGGCAGAAAAGTATTTTCGAGGCTCCCCTGATTTTTTGCTGTATTTTAGGGAATATATAGGCCAAAGATCTAGGTTAGGGGGCGCCCAGGGAGGCCACAAGCCCTGCCACCGCCGCCTCCCCTGGTGGCGGATTGGGGGCTTGTGGGCTCCCTGGAGCCCTCCTGGCTTGGCCCACACGCCCCCTGATCTTCTTCCGTTCAGGAAAAAATCATTTCGGGGATTTTATTCCGTTTGGACTCCGTTCCAAAATCAGATCTAAAAAGAGCCAAAACACACAAAAAACAGGAACTGGCACTTGGCACTGAATTAATAAGTTAGTCTCAAAAAAGATATAAAAGGTACATAAAACATCCAAAGATGACAAGATAACAACATGAAACCATCAAAAATTATGGATATGTTTGAGACGTATCAGCAGCGTGACGACCGTGGCTTCTTCCGGCCCCTGCACTGGCCGATGCCGCCCGAGCCCCTCCCGAGCGCCACCTGCCCCTGGACCATCTCCCCTGCATCGTGTGCTAACTTCCCGCTGCCCTGCTGCACTTGCTGAGCACCTGCTTCGCCCTGCTACTGACAAAGGCTGTCGCTGGTGCTGCTGGCTTCGCCAATAGGGATTTCATTGTCAAATATGCAAAGGATTCCCCCGCGGCCTTGGAGCCTTGCGTTGGTGTTCCCTTGAAGAGGAAAGGGTGATGCAACACAACGGCGGTAAGTATTTCCCTCAGTTTGAGAACCAAGGTATCAATCCAGTAGGAGGATCGCGTCAAGTCACAAGTACCTGCACAAACACAAAGAGCTTGCACCCAACGCTATGAAGGGGTTGTCAATCCCTTATAGATTGTTTGCAAAGTGAGAACTGAAAGCAAAAAGTAAACAAAGCAAAGTAAAAGTAAAAGCGAAGATGATAGTTGTGAATAGACCCGGGGGCCGTAGTGTTCACTAGTGGCTTCTCTCATGAAAGCAAGTAGACGGTGGGTGAACGAATTACTGTCGAGAAATTGATAGAACCACGCAAAGTCATGACGTTATCTATGGCAATGATCATATCTATAGGCATCACGTCCAAAACAAGTAGACCGATACTTTCTGCATCTACTACTATTACTCCACACGTCAACCGCTATCCAGCATGCCTCTAGTGTATTGAGTTCATAAGAACAGAGTAACGCCTTAAGCAAGATGACATGATGTAGATGGACAATCTCAAATTTATGATGAAAGCCCATCTTGTTACCCTTGATGGCAACAACACGATGCGTGCCTTGCTGCCCCTTCTGTCACTCGGAAAGGTCACCGCACGGTATGAACCCAAAACCAAGCACTTCTCCCATTGCAAGAGTCACATATCTAGTTGGCCAAACAAAACCCAAGACTCGGAGAGACTTACAAGGATATCAAATCATGCATATAAGAAATCAACAAAGACTCAAATATAAATCATAGATAATCTGATTGTCATGCCCAAGATGCGACCCTATCCTCAATTTGGCACGAGGGCCTCGTCAGGGATAGAAGCGCATCTCGTCGTGTCACAAGAATGGATATCGTTACAAGTACATGTACTGAAAAGATGAGATATATAGAGAGTTGGCTTACACTCGCCACAAGCTACATCAGAGTCACATCAGTACATTACATAAACATCAAGAGTAAGAGCAGGGTCCGACTACGGACGAAAAACAAACGACAAAAGAAGAACGACGTCCATCCTTGCTATCCCAGGCTGCCGGCCTGGAATCCATCCTAGATCGATGAAGTAGTAGAAGAAGAAGAAGCAACTCCAAATGAACAATCAACGCGCTCGCGTCGAGTAACCTCTACCTGCACCTGCAACTGGTGTTGTAGTAATCTGTGAGCCATAGGGGACTCAGCAGTCTCATTTCCAAAGGTATCAAGAGTAGCAAAGCTTAATGGGTGAGGTATGGTTAAGTGGTGAGGTTGCAGCAGCGGCTAAGCATATATTTGGTGGCTAAACTTACGAGTACAAGAGATAAGAGGGGGAAGATCTACGCATAGCGGACGTGAGCTACGAATGATCAAATGAATGATCCTGAACACGTACCTACGTCAGACATAACCCCACCGTGTCCTCGATCGGAGAAGGAACTCAGGAAAGAAACAGTCACGGTTACGCACACAGTTGGCAAGTTTTAATTAAGTTAACTTCAAGTTATCTAGAACCAGTGTTAAACAAAGTTTCCACGTTGCCACATAACCGCGGGCACGGCTTTCCGAAAGATTTAACCCTGCAGGGGTGCTCCAACTAGTCCATCACAAATTACCACAAGCCGCATAGAAATCCTCAATCACGAAGCTCGCGATCTCGTCGGATTCCCTAGTGGAAAACCTCAACTCTGAGATTACCCAAAGCATCACCGGAATCCCGATGCACAAGATGTCTCGTCAAAGGTAAAACTAATCCAGCAAGGCCGCCCGGCGTGTCGACGATCCCGATAGGAGCCGCGTATCTCGTTCTCAGGACACGACGGATAAGCACAGCGTACGGTGGCCTGATAGAAATCTCCCGAGTTGCCCTGGGTTGGCCCCGCAAACGGCTCTAGTTTTGGACCAGCACCAACAGCACTGGCCCCCCTGTATTATGTTGAATTACTCCTCGGGTAGCGCTAACTCCCTATGCATTTCAATTTTATCAAGTTATTATGTTGGGCAAATAGTACCAATGTTGGGCCTTGCCAGACCAGCTTTAATCTAAACGAATTATCAAGGGGGTCCCCATAACAACCCTGATCGTGTTAGGAGCGCTCAATTATGGAACATAACACCGGTAGCCGAAACTAAGGGGGGCAAAGGTGGAACAAAACACCAGGCTAGAAAGGCCGAGCCTTCCACCTTTTACCAAGTATATAGGTGCATTAAATTAAATAGCATTCAATATGGTGATATAACAAGGAACCCATGCTTTCACTTGGAAGCAACTGCACCTGCAACTAGCAACGCTAACACAGGGTTAAGCAAGCAGTAACATGGCCAATCAGTGGTTTGCTAGGTCGAACAGGTTGAAGGTTTCATGGCATTCTTGAGAGGCTGATATTTAACATGTGGTAGGTAACGAGACATAACGATAGAGACGGTAAAACTAGCATGGCAATGATAGTAATGGTATCTGGGGAAATGATCATCTTGCCTGAGATCCTGCTTGGAAGAAGAATGCCTCCGTGAAGCAGACGAATCGACGTAGTCGAACGGGTCCTCACATCCGACACGCTGCGGAACTCTAACGAGACGAAGCAAACCGGAAACACAAATCAACACACGAAACTCACCACACGATGCACAACACAAAAATGATGCACGAGCAGCTGAATACATGCAAGTCACGGCATGACAAATTCACACAATCAAATCTACACATCGAGTGAAGTTCAATATGCAACGAGTTGCATATTGACGAAACTCCACGCTAATTTATTTGGTTCTATCCCGATTAGTTACACGGCAATATCAAATGTGATTAAACATGGCAAGAGGTGAAGCGCAGTTAATCTACCTATCTAGGCATTTTAAATGAGGTCGAAAATGACATATAGCACCTCCGAGACGACCTCACATGTTAATTTACAATTCTGTCCAGATCTGAACTAATGCATTTAATTGGTTGTTAAACAGCAAAACAAATAGTTTCATGTGATTCTACGCGTCATTTCAAGCAATCTACACAAAAAGAACATCTCCAATGGAGCTACGGTTCAAAAGATACAAGCATCGCAAGATATGATGGCATGAATGCAATATGTGTGCAACGACGGTCACGAGCACTTCAAAACTTACAAACATCAAGATAACATGAAACTACACGAGATTCTAAGCAAGTTTCATGTAGGACACGATCAAATCTGAGCTACGGTTCAAAAACTACGAGCTAAACAAGAAATGACTACAAACTGCCAAAAACAGCTACATAGCATATTCTACACCCCACAACTACGACTACACATCTCCGATATGCTCAAGCAAGGCATGGCATGGAAGAGGGCAAGAAGCACTACTATGAACAACTAACAACAACTAGCATGGCAGCAAGGAACACTAGGGAAAGAAGTCACAAAATGGCTTCCCACACACTATTTCAGACTTAGTGAAAATTACACCTCATGAAAGTGCAGTTTTCGATCTGAAGCCATATTTACAGCAGCAAAACCTATAGCTACATGACTCCAAATGGCATGAAAATTTACAGCATGCTAGAGAAACATAAGGGCTACAACTAACTCCATTGGACCAACCTCAAAAGAGCTACACCTCCAAAGATAGAAGCAAGACAAGACAACAACAAAATATAACAGATTCCAGACTTAGAAATATTTCAGCTCCTCCAAATCAGCACTATTTCTAGCAACTTGAGAGCAAACAAAACACACCTAAACATGCATTTCTATTGCAACTAAAAATACCAGGGGCTAAACAAGACATCCAAGATCAACTCTCTAGTTGACAACTCCGTCAAACGACGCACGGAATAAATCCTACGAATTAAACAAAAGAGCATCACGGCAAAATATCCCGTGAACTAACTTCCTCAAAAACTAAAACTAATTGCTCTACCCCGGAAACATATAAAATATGTGGGGTTTGCAACACAAAATAAAGCCACACGAAAATGCGGGAAAATAACCTATATACGGGAAAATAAACTACCGGCAAATCCCTACACGCAAAAATATCAACGACCGCTCTAAAATGCATGCAAAAATGATTCCTAAAACATGGACATTTCTATCATGGCATTCGAGCAATTCAAACACGATCGGAAAATAAATGCGGGCACTTTCCTATTGAGACAGCACGTAAATCCATGCATACGATACGTCAACAACGTTAAAAAAATATGCAAGTTAAATATTCGGATGCTACACGAAATTCTACACGTAAAACATATATTACACGTCTCGATCCGACTAACGAAAAATAAACTACGAGCATTTTAATATCGTCCTATTTTCTGGAATTTAATTAAATCACCAGAAAAAAAATCCTAAATCTAAATGGGCTGAAACTGCTAAGCGCAACAGCTAACTATCGCCGGGAGCGGGGAATAGCTCACCTTCGCGGGCCAAGGCCCAGTCGGTGGAGAGGCTGGCCAGGCCGGCTTGGGGGTGAGGCGAGGCACTAGCCTGGGCCGGGAGAAGCTGGGCCGTCGGGAGGTAGGGCGCTGGCCCAACCCGCAGGCGAGGCCCAGGCTCACGAGGCGCCGGTCGTCGTTCCTGGGGAGGCCTCCTCGTCCTCCCGTGAGGAGCCATGGCGGCGCAGGAGGGAGCCGCCGGAGGAGCTCCGGTCTCGGCAGCGAGGGGGAGCCGGTGGGGATTGGCGGCACGGGACGGATCCGCCCACCAGGGCTCCATTCCCGGTGGTGCCGGTGCGAGGAGGACGCCTGACAGGGAGATCGGCCGGCGGGGCGGCGGGCACTGGTTGCAGACACAGGCGGCGGCGGGACCGAGATCCAGGCGGCGCGGCTCGGGGACAGCAGTGTCCTGGCGCGGCCGGCGGGGAGGGCGCGGGCCCGAGGGCGGCGGGGCTCCGGCCGGCGACGGGATAGGGCGCGGGAGGCGCGCGCGGGCTGCTGCTGCGGGCACGGGCGACGGCGGCCGGATCGGCTCGGCCGGGCCCGATCTGGGCCTGGCGGGCCCGCGAGGCTGGTGGGGAGAGAGGCTGCGGGAGAGAGAGGAGAGGTGGGGCAGCACGGATCCCGAGATGGGATTAGGGTTAGCTGCCTAAGATTTAGGAGGGGGTCTATTTATAACAAATGGGGGGGGGCTAGGTTTAGCAGTTTTTCGCCCCGGTTTCAACCGCGCGGTCAGAATTAAACAATTCCGAACGCGGGTATGGGTACGCGGCCATGTAGAGGGAATATCCGGAGACGAGAGGGAGAACGGGCGGCGCGGCACGATTTTTTAAAACACCGACAGACGTCCGACGGTAGACCGAATACGGTGCCGCTACGGTCGACCGTTCGGGTACCAGACGAACTCCGATCGCGACGAAATTCGACAGACGGCCTAGCTATAAAAAAATAACACCGCACGTCAAATCTCAACCCGATCAGAGAAAGTTAACGCACACTTTTAAAACAGGGTTCGACGATGTCGCGGGCGCGTGCGAGTGCGGTCAGGCTCGGAACAAACAACGACGAGAACCGGCAACTAACAACGGATGCAAGTTTTGAAAACTGGCGGCAACGGAGATGTCGATGCAATGTTGATGATGCGCATGATGCGATGATGATGTGACAAAAGAAAATAGACACACGACGAAAACGGAAAGAAAAGGGGAATCTTCTGGAACGTCGGCATCGGGCTGTCACAACTCTCCTACACTACAAGAAGATCTCGCCCCGAGATCCAAGAATGAAAGGGGGAGAGGATGAGAAAGAACACGAGGTAAAACTTTAGTCGCATCTTTGACAACGAGTAAAACAATGATCCCTGAAGGTTGGAAAAAAGATGAGGACTGACATGAGAAATAAGCAAGAATTCACGGAAAATTTCGGCAGCACTTCGGTAGGAAAATGGGACAAAAAATTCGATACGAAGAGAGAATTACACAATATGCACAACAAACAACTAAGTAGAGCAAGGGAACACCATGATCTAGATAGAACAACAAGATTGACCCAAAAGAGCAACAACACAAAGCCTCCGGAACAATAGAATAGGAACTAGCTCATACGGAAGAAGAGAATGAAGATAGAATGACAACCACTACAAGAAGCAAGGATAGATGAAAGCAAAGATATCAAAACTTCTTACACCAAGAGGGTGCATTGAGAACTAGGATTAATGACAAGCACCATGATAGCACAATCCATAGGAAAAGCTTTAGGTGAAATCCAAACCAAGATAGCTCAATGAAGAAATCATGGGTTGAAAATATCTCAACACCATAGAATCGGTGGGTTTAATTATCTCATCCTTGAAAGGAAAACTCTCTGAGGCTTCTACACTAACAAGAAGGCTATAATACCACCTCAAAGGATAAAGGAAGAACAAATGCACTTGGGAATGCAAGATAACGAATACTTGAGAAAAGAATTGATATCATGAGCCACTCCGGATGAAGAATTGAAATCATTTGATGACACAAGAATAAGAACTATGTTATGCTAATCCTTCATCAAATTAAATTGATGACAAGAAACGGATTTAGCATACAACTTATTCTTCTAGAAAAGATTGAGGAGAGATATGAGCACAAACTAGAAAAAATCTAGAAGGAGACACCGATGAGAATTGAAATGAATGAGGCAACCATGAATGACTCGAGATACATGAGAATGATGAGACCATGGACCACCTAACAGAAAACTTGAATAATGCACCGGAATAATCGAGAGACGAACGAAGATGCAACAATTGAGAAGAATCGAGGATGAAAGCTGAAAGCTGAGAACGAAGAATCTTCTAAAATGATGGACTTCGGAGGATCGAGAATAAAAACAACTCAGAAATGCACCGGATAGCACGAAAGGGATTACTCATTATTGGAAATAATGAGAGGGTAACACGAAGCTGAGATGACAATCTTCACAAGAACGGAGCAAGATTTACGAGGAACACTCCTTCAAATCTTCAAAGGAGAGAATGACGAGAAGAACATCACCAAGAATACTGAGACACTCCGGAATAAAGAAAAATGCAAGGTTGAGCCAATATGAGAATTAATTCAAATAGATCTTGAAGAAGGGATATGACTGATGAAATTCATACTTACATCATAGTTGAAAAAGAATTAATGATCTCCAGAAAGATTACAAGAGCTATATAAGATCCTGGGAAAAACCTGTGGGTTATGGGCCCACTGAAAAGAAACCACCGTTGAAAAGATTGATATAGCACCGGTACAAATGAAGACTAGATGAGGTTAAAAACCTCGAAATAATGAAAGATCTGAAAACAAGAAACTCTGAGATATCTTCAACACACCGGACAGAGCAAAGATGAACGAATAACAGGATAGGCTGAAAAGAATCTACAACATGGGAAAGAATTACAAGGACGAAAAAGGTTATGATGAACACAGACGACTGAATTGAATTCACCGGAAAAATAACAAGACTGAATAAGGATGAACATGAAGCTCCTGAGAATCTTCACAATGAATCAACGGATAAGATAGAACAGAACAGACAGCGGAAGCACAAAGAAGAGAAAACTCTTGGATGAAAATTGAATCACTGAGAAAAAGGGTGGGAGGGCGGGAAAAATAAAACAAAGACAACTTAAGACAGATGAGATGAACTCCGGAAAGGATTTAGAGAATGATCTGCAAAAATTAGAGAGGATTGAATCCACTTGGAGAGAAACACACCGGTTGAAAAGAATTGATATGGCGACTCTGGTTGACAAAATTGATAAGACAACTCATTGAGCAACATGATTTGCATTCTCACATAAAAATATGAGAACACCTCTTGGAAAGATCTGAAATCAACACTTGACATCGAAGCAACTGAATTACCATATTCCAACAAAACAAAGGGTGCGACTTGCAATTAGCCAGAACAAACTCATGAGAAAGATTTCGTCCGATATTTTCGTGGACAGGATCGCACGGGCTCGATTTTATAGTAGTCATCAAGTGCAAGGCAGTGCACCCGACATACGAAGCGTCCCCGAGTCGTAGCAAGCTACAAGGACTCTTTAAGACACAACGTGTACCGCTATAAGTCGACCGTGAACAAACGAATCCACTAGATGTCGAACCCCAACCTAACATCATGCATTTGTTGGAAGATTGTCCTATAAGCAACTACTTGAATTTCCACCTATGAATTCCCGAAATATCTGGTCATGCAATCTGGTACACGGATACAAGGAGTAATATCACACAACTCCTATACTAACCCGTCACTTGTATCACATCCGTCAACACACAACCAGAATCTCGGACCTTCATCTACAACAGACCCTCGTGAACACAACGATACAAAGTATGGCAGTACTCCCGAAGAATCTGCACCAGTACTGGGGACATCGGGGGTTATCTCGCCACTACTAGTATTGAAGCAATTACGAACATCCTTCGTTCTGAGATACTAAGAAATCTGAATGATAACGATGTGCTCAAGAATCCCCTGGAGCTCAACTCCCCGGAAGAAGATCAAGTCAGGCAGGAGGCACCAAGCCAGAACTCCATCACATCGGCATCATATAGATTCCAAAAATATCCGCGTGATCCTAAAATTTTTTTTGAGTGAGAAGAGGAGTAGAATCAAATTATTACGTCACGAATCCTCACCAGAGCATAGAAGAGGAGAAAAAAGAATCCTACTCTCTGATATATAGCTAGACTCAAAGTATTTTTTGCTAGACTCGACTCGGCCAAGTTCGATCAATCAAGGGGGCTCCTAGGTCGGTACGGCTCTGATACCAACTTGTCACGCCCAAGATGCCACCCTATCCTCAATTTGGCACGAGGGCCTCGTCAGGGATAGAAGCGCATCTCGTCGTGTCGCAAGAATGGATATCGTTACAAGTACATGTACTGAAAAGATGAGATATATAGAGAGTTGGCTTACAATCGCCAGAAGCTACATCAGAGTCACATCAGTACATTACATAAACATCAAGATAAGAGCAGGGTCCGACTACGGACGAAAAACAAACGACAAAAGAAGAACGACGTCCATCCTTGCTATCCCAGGCTGCCGGCCTGGAACCCATCCTAGATCGATGAAGTAGTAGAAGAAGAAGAAGCAACTCCAAATGAACAATCAACGCGCTCGCATCGAGTAACCTCTACCTGCACCTGCAACTGGTGTTGTAGTAATCTGTGAGCCACAGGGGACTCAACACTCTCATTTCCAAAGGTATCAAGACTAGCAAAACACAGAAAAAACAGGAACTCGCACTTGGCACTGAATTAATAAGTTAGTCCCAAAAAAGATATAAAAGGTATATAAAACATCCAAAGTTGACAAGATAACAACATGAAACCATAAAAAATTATAGATATGTTTAATACGTATCAAGCATCCCCAAGCTTAACTCCTGCCCGTCCTCGAGTAGGGAAGTGATAAAGAATGAATTTTTGATGCTTTCATGCTACCTAGCATAGATGTCCTTTGTAACTCCTCTTATGTGACATGAATGTTCAGATCCGTTAGATTCAAAACAATAGTTTTCTATTGACGTGGAGACAATAATACTTCAAGCAAACTAGCAAGGTAATCATGAACTTTCAAAATAACAAGGCCAAAAGAAAGTTATCCCTGCAAAATCATATAGTCTAGCTATGCTCTATCATCCTTGCACAACGAATTTAAATCATGCACAACCTCGGTATTGGCCAAGTAATTGTTTTCACACCTTTACTTTCTCAAACTTTTTCAACTCTCACGCAATACATGAGCGTGAGCCATGGTTTTAGCACTATAAGTGGAATGGAGTGTGGTGGAGGTTGCAAGGCAAACAAGGAGAAGATTGTCACATTGACTAGGCATATCAATGAGCTATGGAGATGCTCATCAATAGATACCAATGTGAATGAGTAGGGATTGCCATACAAATGATGCACTAGAGCTAAGAGTATGTGAAAGCTCTTAAAGAAAACTAGTGGGTGTGCATCCAACTTGCTTTCTCACGAAGACCTAAGGCAATTTTGAGGAAGCCTATCATTGGAATATACAAGCCAAGTTATATAATGAAAATTTCCCACTAGCTATATGGTGGTGACAAAACGAGAGACTCTCAATCATGAAGATCATGGTGCTTAATAAGCACAAGTGTGGAAAGATAGTAGCACTGTCCCTTCTCTCTTTTTCTCTCTTTTTTTTGGTGGGCTCTTTGGCCTTTTTTATATTTATATTTATATTTTTGTGGGCATCTTTGGCCTCTTTTTGTAAATGGGCTTCGCTGGCCTCTTTTATTTACTCACATGGGACAATGCTCCATCAATGATGATCATCACACTTACAACTCAAAACTTAGAGCAATGATGACTCTATACGGAATGCCTTCGGTAGTGTACCGTGACAATGATCTAGCCTGGCATAGACATCAATGGAAACATCATGCTAGCTATCTTGTGATCATGCAATGGCAATGTAGAAGTGGTGGCACATGTCATGGTGGTAGTTGCATCGCAATATATCTCGAAATGGCTTTGAAAAGGCCATAGTAGGTAGGTATGGTGGCTGTTTTGAGGGAGGCTAATGGTGGGTTTTGTGCCCCGGCGAAAGTTGCATGGTACTAAAGAAGATAGTGATGGTGGAAGGTGAAAGTGCATCTAAACCATGAACTCAACATTAGTCATGAAGAACTCATATACTTGTTGCAAAAGTTTTAGTAGTAAACGAAACAAAGCATTCAACGCATACTCCTAGGGGAAGGGTTGGTAGGTATAAACCATCGCGCGATCCCGACCGCCACACAAAGGATGACAATCAATAAACTAATCATGCTCAGACTTCATCACATAGCGGTTCACCATACGTGCATGCTACGGGAATCACTAACTTCAACACAAGTATTTCTAGATCCACAACACCTTACTAGTATAACTTCAATGTTACCACAACCACAACTCAAAAATAATTGAGATGAATCAAACTTCTCCTAACTATTCAATGCACATGAAGGTGGAAGTTTTCATATCCCTTTGGATAACTACCCCTTTTGAGACTACTTTCATAGCATAGATCAACTACCACGCCACGCGCTTCCGTGCTCTAAAAGATAGAAGTGAAACACATAGAGCAAAATCAACTAGCTCAAAAGATATAAGTGAAGCACATGTGAGCTGAATCGTCTAACCAAAGGATATAAGTGAAGCTCGACAAAATCACGGTGAGTGCAGTTCTCTCTCTTTAGGTGTGCAGCAAGGAAGACTGTGACACAACAAAAATAAAAGACTCCTACGATACAAGACGCTCCAAGCAAAACACATAAAATGTGGTGAATAAAAATATAGCCCCAAGTAACGTTACTGATGGATTGAAGACGAAAGAGGGGATGCCTTCCTGGGGCATCCCCAAGCTTAGGCTTTTTGGTGTCCTTGAATTTGGCTTGGGATTCCTTGGGCATCCCCAAGCTTGAGCTCTTTCCACTCTTTATCCCTTTGTCCATGAGAACATCACCCAAAACTTGAAAACTTCACAACACAAAACTTAAACAGAAACTCGTGATATCATTATCACAAGAAAACAAACTACCACCTCTTTATGTACTGTAGCAAACTTGAATTCTATTCATATTGGTGTTAGATTACCGTATTCTCACTTTTCCATGGCTAGTACCCCCCGATACTATCCATAGTTTCATCAAAACAAGCAACCAACTCAACAAAAACAGAATCTGTCAAAAACAGACCAGTCTATAGCAATCTGTATACTTCGTATACTTCTGGTACCTCAAAAATTCTGAAAACTTACGACTGCCTGGGAAAAAGGCATATCAACCAGAAGCAAAAAGAATCAACTCAAAATCTATTTCTGAATAAAAATGAAAAATAATCTCGTCAGCGAAAAGTTTCTGTCTTTTTCCAGCAGGATCAAACAACCATCAGCAAGACTAGTCATAAAGGTTTTGCTTGGCTCAAACACAAAAAGAAACACAAAAGACACAATCATAACAGAATTATCATGGTGTGGACGCAACAAAACATAAATAAAAAGATAAATTCATTGGGTTGCCTCCCAACAAGCGCTATTGTTTAACGCCCTTAGCTAGGCATAAGGCGATAGAATCACGTATCGTCGTCTTTGGTGCTCAAACCATAAGTAGCGTGATCACTCATCATCTTAAGGTCTTCATGTTTCTTACTAGATGATTCACCACTATTTTTGGGAACAAAAACAGACTTGGTGGCCTTATTGTGGGCAAAATTTGGAGTATTCTGCAGAGCGGCGAAAGCGGAACCCAAGTTGGTTATAACATCCTCTAGTTTGCCAATCCTAGTGGAATCATGACCTAGTTTTTCGTTAACTCTGGGTTCCTTCTCCTTTAAATTTTTCAAAACCATTTCCACCTTGGATCCGTACTGAGTGATTTGATTGTGGATATTTTTATCCAAATTCTCAATGATTTCGATCGTAGCAACTTTATTTTCAATGACGTCCAGCCTACGCATCACATGTTCCAGAGTTAAGGTAGTTCCATTCACCATGAGTGGGGGTGAGCCTACCAAATTTATTACAGCTCCGTAAGAATCAACGGTATAGCTACCCAATAAATTTCCGCCTATGATGGTGTCAAGAATGTACCTATTCCAAGGGGAAATACCCACATAAAAACTGCGAAGCAGGACGGTAGTAGATTGCTTATGAGTGGATCTACTCTGAGCATTGCAAATCCTATACCAAGCGTCCTTTAAGTTTTCTTCCTCATTTTGTTTGAAATTGAGGACTTCGTTCTCAGGAGTATCGTTTGAAGCGATGGGTCTAGCCATGAGGACAGGTAGACTATCCCACAGGAACGAACAGAAAGGAAGCGAGAGAAAAGGACGAACAAAAAAGGCAAACAAAGAAAAGGGCAAACGAAAAAGGCAAATATTTTTGTAAATTTTTGTTTTTCATAAGTGGGGGAGAGGAAAACAAGAGGAAAAAAAGTACATGCAAGAGATGAGTTTGCGACACTTACTTGGATGAGTTCTTGACTTGATCCTCCCCGGCAACAACGCTAGAAATTCTTCTGCTACGGTGACAGAAATCCTTCTGTCGTCTCTTGAGCTTGCATTGGTTTTTCCCTTGAAGAGGAAAGGGCAATGCAGCACAGGAGCAGTAAGTATTTCCCTCAGTTTGAGAACCAAGGTATCAATCCAGTAGGAGAAACGCGTCAAGTCCAGAGTACCTGCACAAACACAAAAGAGCTTGCACCCAATGCTATAAAGGGGTTGGCAATCCCTTTAAGATTGATTGCAAAGTGAGATCTGAAGGCGGAAAGTGCAACGAAGGAAAATTGTAAGGCTTAAAATATGGTGTGAAGTAGACCCGGGGCCATAGTGTTCACTAGAGGCTTCTTTCAAAATAGCAAATAATACGGTGGGTGAACAAATTACTGTCGAGCAATTGATAGAACCGCGCAAAGTCATGACGTTATCTAAGGCAATGAACATACATATAGGCATCACGTCCGAGACAAGTAGACCGATACTTTCTGCATCTACTACTATTACTCCACACATCAATCGCTATCCAGCATGCATCTAGTGTATTGAGTTCATGACGAACAGAGTAACGCTTTAAGCAAGATGACATTATGTAGAGGGATAAACTCAAACCAATGATGAAAACCCATATCTTAACCCTTGATGGCAACAACACGATGTGTGCCTCGCTACCCCTTCTGTCACTGTGTCAGGTCACCGCACGGTATGAACCCAAAACCAAGCACTTCCATTGCAAGAATCATAGATCAAGTTGGCCAAACAAAACCCACAACTCGAAGAGAATTACAAGGATATGAAATCATGCATAAGGGAGATCAGAAGAAACTCAAATAAGATTCATAGATAATCTGATCATAAATCCACAATTCATCGGATCTCGACAAACACACCTCAAAAGAAGATTACATCAGATAGATCTCCATGAAGATGATGGAGAAATTTGTATTGAAGATCCAAGAGAGAGAAGAAGCCATCTAGCTACTAGCTATGAACCCGAAGGTCTAAGATGAACTACTCACGCATCATCAGATAGGTCATGGTGTTGATGAAGAAGCCCTCCGTATCCGATTCCCCCCTCCGACAGGGCACTAGAACGTGCCCCAGATGGGATCTTGCGGAGACAGAAGCTTGCGGTGGCGGAAAAGTATTTTCGTTGATCTCTTCGATAGTTTTGGAATTTTTCTGGATTTATAGGCGGAAGATGTAGGGCAGACGTGCCACAGGGGGCCCACAAGCCTGCTAGGTGCGGGCCCCCCTGGCCGCACCTAGGGGGCTTGTGGGGTCCCCTGCTGGCCCCTGCCTTGGTTCTCAAGTCTCACGCGTATCTTCTGTTTCGTAAAAAAATCTTTTCGAAAGTTTTATTCCGTTTGGACACCGTTTAAAATCCTCCTCTGAAAAGGGTCAAAAACACGGAAAAAACAAGAACTGGCACTTGGCACTGAGTTAATAAGTTAGTCCCAAAAAATATATAAAAGGCATACAAAACATCCAAAGTTTGACAAGATAATAGCATGGAACTATCAAAAATTATAGATACATTGGAGACGTATCACCAGCCACAACCCTGAGTGGTGCAGCCCTGTGGTGCGTTTTCGTTTGAGTAAGGCGCATTCCTCTATAGCTATCTCCATAAATGTGTTTCCCCTGCTAAGAAGCGTATTCTTACCAAAACGTTTTCTTTTATATTTGATTTTTAAACAGATTTAAACAAAACTTAGAATGGCTATAAATTTTTATAGGAAAGTCCAAATGGACTGATTCTTTTTCCTACCACTTTCTAATTGACTCTAGTTTACTTTCATATTTATTTCAAAATTATTCAAACAACTTTTGTGTGCCATTTTATGTTTGTGTGTTAGTTCAAATATTTTCAAATAGGATTTGGAGAGAGGAGACTCACTTCAAGTATTATGTGGTGCACATAACCCTCCTCAAACTCCAAATGCAAGCATCTTGAATCCAAATTTGCATAAAGTGTGTGATGTTTGTGGTGGTGCATATGTTGGGTGATTTTAGATTATATTAATAAAAACCTCGCATGAAATAATACCTTGCATAAGAGCATGTGATGGATATTATTGTTGCTAAGTTGTGGAAGGCAAGTGGTGAGTGGTTACTACCTCTTACTTTGTATGCTACATTGGTCTGGACAACCTCGGAGTAAAGTGTGTCTGGTGGAAATGAGACCATAAGCTGACAACTCGTGGGACGAGAGTGGTGAGTGAAAGAATGTCGGGGTGTGGTGGTAGTAACCCTCAGATAGTCTCTTCAGCAAGATTGTGTGGTACTAACCCTTGCACGTAAAATATTAAACCTCCTAAGTCGACCATAGATCGAGTCTTGTATGTGTGTCACCTTACCTTACGTGCTGCCACAGGTCTTTCCGACAGGAAATACAGTCTAGTAAGTCGTAAAACTATTACCAGGTACACACCAAGTAGAGAGGCGGGATGAAGGTATCCATGGCCGTGGAGTAAATACAGTCTTCCGGTCAGGGGGCATGGGTGTTTCCGGTCTGGGACTGAGAGGGAATGGCCATTCCCTTGTAGCGCATGGTATAAATTTGATCCCATGCTAGTCGAGGTCGGAGCCTCCCCGTCTTATGGTTTTGCCCTGGCAGCGCAGTCCGGGTGAAGCCGGGCTTCGCGGGGGTAAAATGGGTGTGTGCTGGTTCTGAGAGTTTACTTCTAAAATACCGTACGCGGGATTAGTACGAGTGACTATTGAAACCCGTGGGTTGTGGGTAAAGAGTACACGGTCAAGGACGACTGGTTGACTATGTTGGGGAATGTTGCATGGGAAACAAAAAATTTCCTACGCACAAAGAAGTCATATCATGGTGATGTCCATCTACGAGAGGAGATTAGATCTACGTACCCTTGTAGATCGCTCAACGGTAAGCGTTAAGAAATGCAATTGATGTAGTGGTACAACTTCGTGATTCAAATCACCGTCGTCACACGAACGGTTCTGATCTAGCGCCGAACGGACGGCACCTCCGCGTTCAGCACACGTACAGCTCAATGATGATCTCGACCTTCTTGATCCAGCAAGCAAGACGGAGAAGTAGATGAGTTCTCTGGCAGCGTGACGACGCTTCGGTGGTGGTGACGATCTACTCCTGCAGGGCTCCACCCGAGCTCCGCAGAAATCCGATCTAGAGGTAAAACTATGTGGGATAGCCCTGAGCTGCACGTGGCAAAGTTGTGTCTCAAAAAGCCCTAAACCACCAATATATATAGGAGGAGGGGAGGGGCTAGCCTTGGGGCACAAGGTCCCCAAGGTGCGCCGGCAGCTAGGGAGGAGGAGGACTCCTCCTCCAATTCGGTTTGGGAAGGAGGAGTCCTCCTCTTCCTTCCCCCCTCCCTCTTTTCTTTTTTTGTTCTTTTGCTTTTGTATTTTCTTATGTGGCGCCATAGCCCTCTTGGGCTGACTCCACCAGCCCAATAAGGATTGGTGCGCCACCCTAGGGCCTTGGGCTCACTCCCGGGTGGGTGGCCCCCTCCCGGTAAACACCCGGAACCCATTCGACACTCCCGATACACTGCCGAAATTGCCCTAAACTTTCTGGTGACCAAATGAAACCATCCTATATATCAATCTTCATTTTTGGATCATTCCGGAAACCTTCGTGACGTCCGTGATATCATCCGGGACTCCGAACAACATTGGGTAACCACACATATAACTCAACTATACTAAAACATCATCGAACCTTAAGTGTGCATACCCTGCGGGTTCAAGAACTATGTAGACATGACCCGAGAGACTCCTCGGTCAATATCCAATAGCAGGACCTGGATGCCCATATTGGATCCTACACATTCTCTGAAGATCTTATCGGTTGAACCACAGTGTCAAGGATTCATATAATCTTGTATGTCATTCCCTTTGTCCTTCAGTATGTTACTTTCCCGAGATTCGATCGTCGGTATCCGCATACCTATTTCAATCTCGTTACCGGCAAGTCTTTTTACTCGTTCTGTAATACAAGATCCCATGACTTACACTTAGTCACATTGCTTGCAAGGCTTGTGTGTGATGTTGTATTACCGAGTGGGCCCAGAGATACCTCTCCGTCACACGGAGTGACAAATCCCAGTCTTGATCCATACTAACTCACTGGACACCTTCAGAGATACCTGTACAACACCTTTATAGTCACCCAGTTACGTTGCGACGTTTGATGCACACAAGGTATTCCTCCGGTTCCAGTGAGTTATATGATCTCATGGTCATAGGAATAAATACTTGACACGCAGAAAACAATAGCAATAAAACGACACGATCAATATGCTACGTTCATAGTTTGGGTCTAGTCCATCACATGATTCTCCTAATGATGTGACCCAATTATCAAGTGACAACACTTGCATATAGTCAGAAAACCTTGACTATCATTGATCAACTGGCTAGCCAACTAGAGGCTTGCTAGGGACATTGTTTTGTCTATGTATCCACACATGTATCTATGTTTTCATTCAATAAAATTATAGCATGGATAATAAATGATTATCTTTAAGCAGGAAATATAATAATAACTATTTATCATTGCCTCTAGGTCATATTTCCAACAGTCTCCCACTTGCACTAGAGTCAATGATCTAGTCCTCACATTGCCATGCGATTTACATTGTAATAAATCTAACACCCATACAGTCCTGGTGTTGATCATGTTTTGCCCATGGAAGAGGTTTAGTCAGCGGGTCTGCTACATTCAGATCCGTGTGCACTTTGCAAATATTACGTCCTCTCCTTCAACGTAGTCGCGGATGAGGTTGAAGCGTCGTTTGATGTGCTTGGTCTTCTTGTGAAACCTTGGTTCCTTTGCTAGAGCAATGGCACCAGTGTTGTCACAGAACAGAGTTATTGGATTTAGTGCGCTTGGCACAACTCCAAGATCCGTCATGAACTGCTTCATCGAGACACAATCCTTTGCTGCCTCCGAGGCAGCCATGTACTCCGCTTCACATGTAGAATCTGCTACAACACTTTGCTTGGAACCGCACTAGCTTACCGCACCCCCATTAAGAATAAATACGTATCCGGTCTGAGACTTAGAGTCATCCGGATCAGTGTCGAAGCTTGCATCGACGTAACCCTTTACGACGAGCTCTTCGTGACCTCCATAAACGAGAAACATTTCCTTAGTCCTTTTCAGGTACTTCAGAATATTCTTGACCGTCGTCCAGTGATCCACTCCTGGATTACTTTGAAACCTGCGTGCCATACTTATGGCCAAGCTGACGTCTGGTCTAGTACACAACATTGCATACAAGATAGAACCTATGGCTGAAGCATAGGGGATGGAACTCATTTGATCTCTATCTTCCACAGTTGCTGGGCACCGAGTCTTACTCAATTTTATACCTTGTAACACTGGCAAGAACCCTTTCTTGGACTGTTCCATTTTGAACTTCTTCAAAACTTTATCAAGGTACGTGCTTTGTGGAAGTCCTATCAGGCGTCTCGATCTATCCCGATAGATCTTAATGCCTAGAATGTAAGCAACTTCTCCTAGGTCCTTCATAGAGAAACCTTTATTCAAGTAATCCTTTACGCTCTCCAAAAACTCCACGTTGTTTCCAATCAGCAATATGTCATCCACATATAATATTAGAAACGCCACAGAGCTCCCACTCACTTTCTTGTAAATAGAAGATTCTCCAACCACTTCTATAAACCCAAATGCTTTGATCACCTCATCAAAGCGCTTATTCCAACTCCGAGATGCTTGCACCAGTCCATAAATGGATCGCTGGAGCTTGCATACTTTGTTAGCATTCTTTGGATCGACAAAACCTTCGGGTTGCATCATATACAACTCTTCCTTAAAAAACCCGTTAAGGAACGCCGTTTTGACATCCATCTGCGAGATTTCATAATCGAAAAATGCAGCTATTGCTAACATGATTCAGACGGAATTAAGCATCGCTACCGGTGAGAACGTCCCATCGTAGTCAACTCCTTGAACTTGTGAAAAACCATTTGCCACAAGTCGAGCTTTATAAGCGGTCACATTACCATCTACGTTTGTCTTCTTCTAAAGATCCATTTGTTCTGAATAGCCTTGCGGCCTTCAGGTAGTACTTCCAAAGTCCACACTTTGTTTTCGTACATAGATCCTATCTCGGACTTCATGGCCTCTAGCCATTTGTTGGAATCCGGGCCCACCATTGCTTCTTCAAAATTTGCATGTTCATTGTTATCTAACAACATCATTGATAAGACAGGATTACCATACAACTCAGGAGTAGTACGTGATCTTGTCGACCTGCGAGGTCCGATAGGAACTTGATCCGAAGTTTCATGATCATCATCATCAACTTCCTCCTCAACCGGCATCGACACGACAGGGATTTCCCCTTGCCCTGCCCCACCATCTAGAGGGACTAGAGGTTCGACAACCTCATCAAATTCTATCTTCCTCCCACTCAATTCTTTCAAGAGAAACTCCTTCTCAAGAAAAGCTCCGTTTTTAACAACAAACACTTTGCCCTCGGATTTGAGATAGAAGGTGTACCCAACTGTCTCCTTTGGGTAACCTATGAAGACACACTTTTCCGCTTTGGTTCCAGCTTTTCAGGCTGAATCTTTTTGACATAAGCATCACATCCCCAAACTGTAAGAAACGACAATTTCGGTCTTTTGCCATACCACAATTCGTATGGTGTCGTCTCAATGGATTTTGATGGTGCCCTATTTAAAGTGAATGCAGCTGTCTCTAATGCATAACCCCAAAACGATAACGGCAAATCGGTAAGAGACATCATAGATCACACCATTTCTAACAAAGTACGATTACGACGTTCGGACACACCATTACGCTGTGGTGTTCCACACGGTGTCAACTGTGAAATAATTCCACATTGTCTTAAGTGAGCACCAAACTCGAAACTCAGATATTCACCACCACGATCAGACCGTAGGAACTTGATCTTCTTGTTACGATGATTTTCTACTTCACTCTGAAATTGCTTGAACTTCTCAAACATTTCAGACTTGTGCTTCATCAAGTAGATATATCCATACCTAATCAAATCGTCAGTGAACCTGAGAAAATAACGATATCCGCCGCGTGCCTCCACACTCATTGGTCCGCACACATCGGTATGTATGATTTCGAACAAGTCACTTGCACACTCCATTGTTCCGGAGAACGGAGTCTTAGTCATCTTGCCCATGAGGCATGGTTCGCACGTGTCAAGTGATTCAAAGTCAAGTGACTCCAAAAGTCCATCGGAATGGAGTTTCTTCATGCGCTTTACACCAATATGACCTAAGCAGCAGTGCCACAAAAACATGGTGCTATCATTGTTAACTCTACATCTTTTGGTCTCAATATTATGTATATGTGTATCATCGCTATCAAGATTTAATATGAACAATCCTCTCACATTGGGTGCATGGCAATAAAAGATATTACTCATATAAATAGAACAACCATTATTCTCTGACTTAAACAAGTAACCGTCTCGCAATAAACAAGATCCATATATAATGTTCATGCTTAACGCAGGCACTAAATAACAATTATTTAAGTTCATAACTAATCCTGATGGTAACTGAAGTGAAACTGTGCCGACGGTGATTGCATCAACCTTGGAACCATTTTTCATGCGCATCGTCACTTCATCCTTCGCCAGCCTTCGTTTATTCCGCAGTTCCTGTTTTGAGTTGCAAATATGAGCAAGAGAACCGGTATAGAATACCCTGGTACTACTATGAGAGTTGGTTAAGTACACATCAATAACATGTATATCGAATATACGTAATTTTTCCTTGGCCGCCTTCTTATCAGCTAAATACTTAGGCAGTTGCGCTTCCAGTGACTCAGTCCCTTGCAATAATAACACTCTATTTCAGGCTTAGGTCCAACCTTGGGTTTCTTTGTCGGATTAGCAACAGGCTTGCCACTCTTCTTGGAGTTACCTTCTGGCCTTTGCCATTTCTCTTGAAACTAGTGGTCTTATTGACCATCAACACTTGATGCTCTTTCCGGAGTTATGACTCTGCGACTTTCAGCATCGCGAATAACTCGCCGGGTGACTTGTTCATCCCTTGCATGTTATAGTTCAACACAAAGCTCTTGTACCTTGGTGGCAGTGATTGAAGAACTCTGTCAGTGATAGCCTCTTGTGGGAGTTCAATCCCCAGCTCAGCTAGACGGTTTGAGTACCCAGACATTTTGAGCACATGTTCACTGACAGGCAAATTCTCCTCCATCTTGCAAGAATAGAATTTATTGGAGGTCTCAAACCTCTCGATCCGAGCATTCTTCTGAAAGATAAACTTCAACTCCTGGAACATCTCATATGCTCCATGATGCTCAAAGCGACGTTGAAGTCTCGTCTCTAAGCCATACAAGACTTCACATTGAACTACTGAGTAGTCCTCCTTACGTGTTAACCAGGCGTTCTTAACATCTTGGTCAGCCGTAGCGGGTGGTTCATCTCCTAGCGCAACATTAAGGACATAATCCTTCTTCCCAGCTTGCAGGAGCAACTTAAGATTATGACCCCAGTCTATAAAGTTGCTTCCATCATCTTTCAACTTAGCTTTCTCTAGGAACGTATTAAAATTCAGGGTGACTATTGTGTGAGCCATTGATCTACAACACAAATATTGCAAAGTGGACTTAGACTATGTTTAAGATAATTAGAGTTTAACTAATCAAATTACTTGATAAAATCCCACTCAGAAAGTACATCTCTCTAGTCATTTGAGTGGTACATGATCCAAATTCACTAACTCAAGTCCGATCATCACGGGAGTTGAGAATAGTTTCAGTGGTAAGCATCCCTATGCTAATCATATCATCTATACGATTCATGCTCGACCTTTCGGTCTCATGTGTTCCGAGGCCATGTCTGCACATGCTAGGCTCGTCAAGTTTAACCCGAGCATTCCGCATGTGCAACTGTTTTGCACCCGTTGTATGTGAACATTGAGTCTATCACACCCGATCATCACGTGGTGTCTCAAAACGATGAACTGTCGCAACGGTGCACGATCGGGGAGAACACAATTTCGTCTTGTAATTTTAGTGAGAGATCACCTTATAATGCTACCGTCGTTCTAAGAAAAATAAGGTGCATAAAAAGGATTAACATCACATGCAATTCATAAGTGACATGATATGGCCATCATATTGTGCTTCTTGATCTCCATCACTTAAGCACCGTCATGATGTTCTTGTCACTAGCACCACACCATGATCTCCATCAACGTGTCTCCATCGAGGTTGTCGTGCTATCTATGCTATTACTACTAAAGCTACGACCTAGCAATATAGTAAACGCATCTGCAAACACAAACGTTAGTTTAAAGACAACCCTATGGCTCCTGCCGGTTGCCGTAGCATCGACGTGCAAGTCGATATTAACTATTACAACATGATCATATCGTACAACCAATATATCACATCACGTCATTGACCATATCATATCACAAGCATACCCTGCAAAAACAAGTTAGATGTCCTCTAATTTGTTGTTGCATATTTTACATGGTTGCTGTGGGTATCTAGTATGATCGCATCTTACATACGCAAAAACCACAACGGAGATGTGCAAATTTCTATTTAACCTCTCTCCAAGGACCGCCTCGGTCAAAACCAATTCAACTAAAGTTGAAGAAACCGACACCCGCCAGTCATCTTTATGCAACGAGGTTGCATGCCAATCGATGAAACCAGTCTCTCGTAAGCATACGAGTTATGTCGGTCCGAGCCGCTTCAATCCAACAATACCGCCGAATCGAGAAAATACTAAGGAGGGCAGCAAATCAAACATCACGCTCCACAAAACCTTTTGTGTTCTACTCGAGATAACATCTACGCATGAACCTAGCTCATGATGCCACTGTTGGGGAACGTTGCATGGGAACCAAAAAAAAATCTACGCACACGAAGTCCTATCATGGTGATGTCCATCTATGAGAGGAGATTAGATCTACGTACCCTTGTAGATCGCTCAGCGGTAAGTGTTAAGAAACACGGTTAATGTAGTGGTACAGATTCGTGATTCAAATCACTGTCGTCCCACGACCCGTCCCACGAACGGTTCCGATCTAGCGCCGAACGGACGGTAACTCCACGTTCATCACACGTACAGCTCGACGATGATCTCGGCCTTCTGGATCCAGCAAGCAAGGCACAGATGTAGATGAGTTCTCCAGCAGCGTGATGGCGC
Source organism: Hordeum vulgare subsp. vulgare (assembly GCF_904849725.1). Classification (NCBI taxonomy): domain Eukaryota; kingdom Viridiplantae; phylum Streptophyta; class Magnoliopsida; order Poales; family Poaceae; genus Hordeum; species Hordeum vulgare. The sequence continues at coordinate 557,888,546 of NC_058520.1, forward strand.
TCCGGTGGTCGTGACGATCTACTCCTGCGGGGCTCCGCCCGAGCTCCGCAGAAATCCGATCTAGAGGTAAAACTATGTGGAATAGCCCTGAGTTGCACATGGCAAAGTTCTGTCTCAAAAAGCCCTAAACCACCAATATATATAGGAGGAGGGGAGGGGCTAGCCTTGGGGCACAAGGGCCCTGATAAGTCTCCAACGTATTTATAATTTTTGATGGTTCCATGCTATTATCTTGTCAAACTTTGGATGTTTTGTATGCCTTTTATATCTTTTTGGGGACTAACTTATTAGCCCAGTGCCAAGTGCCAATTCCTGTTTTTTCCGTGTTTTTGACCTTTTTCAGAGGAGAATATTAAACGGAGTCCAAACGGAATAAAACCTCCGAAAAGATTTTTCCCGTAACAGAAGATACGCAAGGAGCTTGAGAACCAAGGCAGAGGGCACCTGGGGAGGCCACAAGCCCCCTAGCCGCGGCCTGGGGGCCCCGCGCCTAGCAGGCTTGTGGGCCCCCTATGGCTCCTCTGCCCTACTTCTTCCTCCTATAAATCCCCGAAAAAAATCTGAAACCACGGGAGAGAGCCACGAAAATACTTTTCCGCCGCCGCAAGCTCCTGTCTCCGCAAGATCCCATCTAGGGCACGTTCTGGTGCCCTGCCGGAGGGGGGATTCGGACATGGAGGGCTTCTTCATCAACACCATTGCCTCTCCGATGATGCGTGAGTAGTTCACCATAGACCTTCGGGTCCATAGCTAGTAGCTAGATGTCTTCTTCTCTCTCTTGGATCTTCAATACAAAGTTCTCCATGATCTTCATGAAGATCTATCCGATGTATCTTCTTTTGCGATGTGTTTGTCGAGATCCGATGAATTGTGGATTTATGATCAGATTATCTATGAATCTTATTTGAGTTTCTTCTGATCTCTTATATGCATGATTTCATATCCTTGTAATTTTCTTCAAGTTGTGGGTTTCGTTCGGCCAACTTGATCTACAGTTCTTGCAATGGGAGAAGTGCTTGGTTTTGGGTTCATACCGTGCGGTGACCTCACCCAGTGACAGAAGGGGTAGCGAGGCACGCATCATGTTGTTGCCATCAAGGGTAAAAAGATGGGGTTTATATCTATTGCATGAATTTATCCCTCTACATCATGTCATCTTGCTTAAGGCGTTACTCTGTTTGTCATGAACTCAATACACTAGATGCATGCTGGATAGCGGTCGATGTGTGGAGTAATAGTAGTAGATGCAGAAAGTATCAGTCTACTTGTCTCGGACGTGATGCCTATATGTATGATTATTGCCTTAGATATCGTCATGACTTTGCGTGGTTCTATCAATTGCTCGACAGTAATTCATTCACCCACTGTAATATTTGCTATCTTGAGAGAAGCCTCTAGTGAACACTATGGCCCCCGGGTCTACTTCGCATCATATTTTCAGCCCTACACTTTTACTTTGTTGCACTTTCCGCCTTTAGATCTCACCTTGCAATCAATCGTGAAGGGATTGACAACCCCTTTGTAGCGTTGGGTGCAAGTTTGCTATTTTTGCGTAGGTACTTTGGAGACTTGGCTTGATACTCCTACTGGATCGATACCGGGGTTCTCAAACTGAGGGAAATACTTGCTGCTACTGTGCTTCATCACCCTTTCCTCTTCAAGGGAAAAACCAACGCAAGCTCAAGAGGTAGCAAGAAGAATTTCTGGCGCCGTTGCCGGGGAGCATCAAGTCAAGAATAGTCTTCCTCCTGATGGGGAACGTCGCATGGGAAACAAAAATTTTCCTACGCGCACGAAGACCTATCATGGTGATGTCCATCTACGAGAGGGGATGAGTGATCTACGTACCCTTGTAGATCGTACAGCAGAAGCGTTTAGAGAACGCGGTTGATGTAGTGGAACATCCTCACGTCCCTCGATCCGCCCCGCGAACAATCCTGCGATCAGTCCCACGATCTAGTACCGAACGGACGGCACCTCCGCGTTCAGCACACGTACAGCTCGACGATGATCTCGGCCTTCTTGATCCAGCAAGAGAGACGGAGAGGTAGAAGAGTTCTCCGGCAGCGTGACGGCGCTCCGGAGGTTGGTGATGATCTCGTCTCAGCAGGGCTCCGCCCGAGCTCCACAGAAACGCGATCTAGAGGAAAAACTATGGAGGTATGTGGTCGGGCAGCCGTGAGAAAGTCGTCTCAAATCTGCCCTAAAATCCCCATATATATAGGAGGAGGGAGGGGGACCTTGCCTTGGGGTCCAAGGGATCCCCAAGGGGTCGGCCGAGCCAGGGGGGAGGACTCTCCCCCCCCCAAACCGAGTCCTACTTGGTTTGGTGGGAGGGAGTCCTTCCCCCTTCCCACTTCTTCCTCTTTTTTTTTTCTTTCCTTTGATTTTTCTTCCTTGGCGCATAGGAACTGGTGGGCTGTCCCACCAGCCCACTAAGGGCTGGTGTGACCCCCCAAAGTGCCTATGGGCTTCCCCGGAGTGGGTTGCCCCCCTCCGGTGAACTCCCGGAACCCATTCGTCATTCCCGGTACATTCCCGGTAACTCCGAAAACCTTCCGGTAATCAAATGAAGTCATCCTATATATCAATCTTCGTTTCCGGACTATTCCGGAAACCCTCGTGACGTCCGTGATCTCATCCGGGACTCCGAACAACATTCGGTAACCAACCATATAACTCAAATACGCATAAAACAACGTCGAACCTTAAGTGTGCAGACCCTGCGGGTTCGAGAACTATGTAGACATGACCCGAGAGACTCCTCGGTCAATATCCAATAGCGGAACCTGGATGCCCATATTGGATCCTACATATTCTACGAAGATCTTATCGTTTGAACCTCAGTGCCAAGGATTCGTATAATCCCGTATGTCATTCCCTTTGTCCTTCGGTATGTTACTTGCCCGAGATTCGATCGTCAGTATCCGCATACCTATTTCAATCTCGTTTACCGGCAAGTCTCTTTACTCGTTCCGTAATACAAGATCCCGCAACTTACACTAAGTTACATTGCTTGCAAGGCTTGTGTGTGATGTTGTATTACTGAGTGGGCCCCGAGATACCTCTCCGTCACACGGAGTGACAAATCCCAGTCTTGATCCATACTAACTCAACTAACACCTTCGGAGATACCTGTAGAGCATCTTTATAGTCACCCAGTTACGTTGCGACGTTTGATACACACAAAGCATTCCTCCGGTGTCAGTGAGTTATATGATCTCATGGTCATAGGAATAAATACTTGACACGCAGAAAACAGTAGCAACAAAATGACACGATCAACATGCTACGTCTTATTAGTTTGGGTCTAGTCCATCACGTGATTCTCCCAATGACGTGATCCAGTTATCAAGCAACAACACCTTGTTCATAATCAGAAGACACTGACTATCATCGATAAACTGGCTAGCCAACTAGAGGCATGCTAGGGACGGTGTTTCGTCTATGTATCCACACATGTAAATGAGTCTTCATTCAATACAATTATAGCATGGATAATAAACTATTATCTTGATACAGGAATTATAATAATAACTATACATTTATTATTGCCTCTAGGGCATAATTCCAACAGTCTCCCACTTGCACTAGAGTCAATAATCTAGCCCTCACATCACCATGTGAATTACATTGTAATAAATCTAACACCCATACAGTTCTGGTGTCGATCATGTTTTGGCTGTGGAAGAGGTTTAGTCAGCGGGTCTGCTACATTCAGATCCGTGTGCACTTTGCATATATTTACGTCCTCCTCCTCGACATAGTCGCGGATGAGGTTGAAGCGTCGTTTGATGTGTCTGGTCTTCTTGTGAAACCTTGGTTCCTTTGCTAAGGCAATGTCACCAGTGTTGTCACAGAACAAGGTTATTGGATCCAGTGCACTTGGCACCACTCCAAGATCCGTCATGAACTGCTTCATCCAGACACCCTCCTTAGCCGCCTCCGAGGAAGCCATGTACTCTGCTTCACATGTAGAATCTGCTACGACGCTTTGCTTGGAACTGCACCAGCTTACTGCACCCCCATTAAGAATAAATACGTATCCGGTTTGCGACTTAGAGTCGTCCGGATCTGTGTCAAAGCTTGCATCGACGTAACCTTTTACGGCGAGCTCTTCGTCACCTCCATACACGAGAAACATCTCCTTAGTCCTTTTCAGGTACTTCAGGATATTCTTGACCGCCGTCCAGTGATCCACTCCTGGATTACTCTGGAACCTACCTGCCATACTTATGGCCAGGCTAACATCCGGTCTAGTGCACAGCATTGCATACATGATAGAGCCTAAGGCTGAAGCATAGGGGACGGAGCGCATATGCTCTCTATCTTCATCAGTTGCTGGGCACTGAGTCTTACTCAATCTCGTACCTTGTAACACTGGCAAGAACCCTTTCTTGGACTGTTCCATTTTGAACCTCTTCAAAACTTTATCAAGGTATGTGCTTTGTGAAAGTCCTATCAGGCGTTTTGATCTATCCCTATAGATCTTAATGCCTAGAATGTAAGCAGCTTCTCCTAGGTCCTTCATAGAGAAACTTTTATTCAAGTAACCTTTTATGCTCTCCAAAAGCTCTACGTTGTTTCCAATCAGTAATATGTCATCCACATATAATATTAGAAACGCCACAGAGCTCCCACTCACTTTCTTGTAAATACAAGATTCTCCAACCACTTGTACAAACCCAAATGCTTTGATCACCTCATCAAAGCGTTTGTTCCAACTCCGAGATGCTTGCACCAGCCCATAAATGGATCGCTGGAGCTTGCACACCTTGTCAGCATTTTTAGGATCGACAAAACCTTCGGGTTGCATCATATACAACTCTTCTTTAAGGAAACCGTTAAGGAACGCCGTTTTGACATCCATCTGCCAGATTTCATAATCGAAAAATGCAGCTATTGCCAACATGATTCTGACGGACTTAAGCATCGCTACGGGAGAGAAAGTCTCATCGTAGTCAATTCCTGGAACTTGTGAAAAACCCTTTGCCACAAGTCGAGCTTTATAAACGGTCACATTACCGTCAGCGTCCGTCTTCTTCTTAAAGATCCATTTGTTCTGAATAGCCTTACGGCCTTCAGGCAGTATCTCCAAAGTCCACACTTTGTTCTCATACATGGATCCTATCTCGGATTTCATGGCTTCTAGCCATTTGTTGGAATCTGGGCCCACCATTGCTTCTTCATAATTTGCAGGTTCATTGTTGTCTAACAACATGATTGATAAGACGGGATTACCGTACCACTCTGGAGCAGCATGTGATCTCGTCGACCTGCGTGGTTCAACAGAAACTTGAACTGGAGTTTCATGATCATCATCATTAACTTCCTCCTCAACCGGCGTCGCAATGACACAGGTTTCCCCTTGCCCTGTGCCACCATCCAGAGGGATGAGAGGTTCGACAACCTCGTCAAGTTCTATCTTCCTCCCACTCAATTCTCTCGAGAGAAACTCCTTCTCGAGAAAAGTTCCGTTCTTAGCAACAAACACTTTGCCCTCGGATTTGAGATAGAAGGTGTACCCAACTGTCTCTTTTGGGTAACCTATGAAGACGCACTTTTCCGCTTTGGGTTCCAGCTTTTCAGGCTGAAGCTTTTTGACATAAGCATCACATCCCCAAACTTTAAGAAACGACAACTTTGGCCTTTTGCCATACCACAGTTCGTATGGTGTCGTCTCAACGGATTTCGATGGTGCCCTATTTAAAGTGAATGCAGCTGTTTCTAATGCATAACCCCAAAACGATAACGGCAAATCAGTAAGAGACATCATAGATCGCACCATTTCTAACAAAGTACGATTACGACTTCGGACACACCATTACGCTGTGGTGTTCCAGGCGGTGTTAACTGCGAAACAATTCCACATTGTCTTAAGTGAGTACCAAACTCGAAACTCAGATATTCACCCCCACGATCAGACCGTAGGAACTTGATCTTTTTGTTACAATGATTTTCCACTTCACTCTGAAATTGCTTGAACTTTTCAAATGTTTCAGACTTGTGCTTCATCAAGTAGACATAACCATATCTACTTAAATCGTCAGTGAAGGTGAGAAAATAACGATATCCGCCGCGTGCCTCCACGCTCATTGGACCACACACATCGGTATGTATGATTTCCAACAAGTCACTTGCACGCTCCATTGTTCCGGAGAACGGAGTCTTAGTCATCTTGCCCATGAGGCATGGTTCGCACGTGTCAAGTGAATCAAAGTCAAGTGACTCCAAAAGTCCATCAGCATGGAGTTTCTTCATGCGCTTTACACCAATATGACCCAAGCGGCAGTGCCACAAAAATATGGCGCTATCATTGTTTACTCTAACTCTTTTGGTTTCAATGTTATGTATATGCGTATCTCTATCAAGATTCAATATGAACAATCCTCTCACATTCGGTGCATGACCATAAAAGATGTTACTCATAGAAATAGAACAACCATTATTCTCAGACTTAAAAGAGTAACCGTCTCGCAATAAACAAGATCCAGATATAATGTTCATGATCAACGCAGGCACTAAATAACAATGATTTAAGTTCATCACTAATCCCGATGGTAGTTGAAGTGACACTGTGCCGACGGCGATTGCATCAACCTTGGAACCGTTTCCTACGCGCATCGTCACTTCGTCTTTCGCCAGCCTTCGTCTATTCCGCAGTTCCTGCTTCGAGTTGCAAATGTGAGCAACAGAACCGGTATCGAATACCCACGCACTACTACGAGAGCCGGTTAAGTACACATCAATAACATGTATATCAAATATACCTGATTTTTCTTTGCCCGCCTTCTTATCTGCCAGATACTTGGGGCAATTGCGCTTCCAGTGACCCATACCCTTGCAATAGAAGCACTCTGTTTCAGGCTTAGGTCCAGCCTTGGGTTTCTTCGGCGGATTGGCAACAGGCTTGCCGCTCTTCTTCGAATTGCCCTTCTTGCCTTTGCCGTTTCTCTTGAAACTAGTGGTCTTGCTCACCATCAACACTTGATGCTCTTTACGGAGTTCAGACTCTGCGACTTTCAGCATCGCAAACAACTCGCCGGGAGACTTGTTCATCCCTTGCATGTTGTAGTTCAACACAAAGCCTTTATAGCTTGGCGGCAGTGATTGAAGGATTCTGTCAGTGATAGCTTCTTGCGGGAGTTCAATCCCCAGTTCAGCTAGACGGTTTGAGTACCCAGACATTTTGAGCACATGTTCACTGACAGACGAGTTTTCCTCCATCTTGCAAGCATAGAATTTATCGGAGGTCTCATACCTCTCGATCCGGGTGTTCTTCTGAAAGATAAACTTCAACTCCTGGAACATCTCAAATGCTCCATGACGCTCAAAGCGACGTTGAAGTCCCGGTTCTAAGCCATACAAGACTGCACATTGAACTATTGAGTAGTCCTCCTTACGTGCTAACCAAGCGTTCTTAACATCCTGATCAGCCGTAGCGGGTGGTTCATCTCCTAGCGCAGCATTAAGGACATAATCCTTCTTTCCAGCTTGTAAGATTAGCTTAAGATTACGAGCCCAGTCTACAAAGTTGCTTCCATCATCTTTCAACTTAGCTTTCTCTAGGAACGTATTAAAATTGAGGATGACACTTGCGTGAGCCATGATCTACAACACAAATATATTCAAAGTGGACTTAGACTATGTTCAAGATAATTAGAGTTCAACTTAATCAAATTACATGCTAAACTCCCACTCAAAAAGTACATCTCTCTAGTCATTTGAGTGGTTCATGATCCACCTACACTATCCCAAGTCTGATCATCACGTGAGTCGGGAATAGTTTCAGTAGTAAGCATCCCTATGCTAATCATATAATCTATATGATTCATGATCGACCTTTCGGTCTCATGTGTTCCGAGGCCATGTCTGCACATGCTAGGCTCGTCAAGCTTAACCCGAGTGTTCCGCGTGCGCAACTGTTTTGCACCCGTTGTATGTGAACGTTGAGTCTATCACACCCGATCATCACGTGGTGTCTCGAAACGACGAACTGTAGCAACGGTGCACAGTCGGGGAGAACACAATTTCGTCTTGAAATTTTAGTGAGAGATCACCTCATAATGCTACCATCGTTCTAAGCAAAATAAGGTGCATAAAAGGATTAACATCACATGCAATTCATAAGTGACATGATATGGCCACCATCACGTGCTTCTTGATCTCCATCACCAAAGCACCGGCACGATCTTCTTGTCACCGGCGCCACACCATGATCTCCATCAACGTGTCGCCATCGGGGTTGTCGTGCTACTTATGCTATCACTACTAAAGCTACATCCTAGCAAAATAGTAAACGCATCTGCAAGCACATATGTTAGTATAAAGACAACCCTATGGCTCCTGCCGGTTGCCGTACCATCGACGTGCAAGTCGATATTTCTATTACAACATGATCATCTCATACATCCAATATATCACATCACATCATTGGCCATATCACATCACAATCATACCCTGCAAAAACAAGTTAGACGTCCTCTAATTTTGTTGTTGCATGTTTTTACGTGGTGACCAAGGGTATCTAGTAGGATCGCATCTTACTTACGCAAACACCACAACGGAGATATATGAGTTGCTATTTAACCTCATCCAAGGACCTCCTCGGTCAAATACGATTCAACTAAAGTTGGAGAAACCGTCACTTGCCAGTCATCTTTGAGCAAAGGGGGTTACTCGTAACGATGAAACCAATCTCTCGTAAGCGTACGAGTAATGTCGGTCCAAGCCGCTTCAATCCAACAATACCGCGGAATCAAGAAAAGACTAAGGAGGGCAGCAAAACGCACATCACCGCCCACAAAACCTTTTGTGTTCTACTCGAGAAGACATCTACGCATGAACCTAGCTCATGATGCCACTGATGGGGAACGTCGCATGGGAAACAAAAATTTTCCTACGCGCACGAAGACCTATCATGGTGATGTCCATCTACGAGAGGGGATGAGTGATCTACGTACCCTTGTAGATCGTACAGCAGAAGCGTTTAGAGAACGCGGTTGATGTAGTGGAACGTCCTCACGTCCCTCGATCCGCCCCGCGAACAATCCCGCGATCAGTCCCACGATCTAGTACCGAACGGACGGCACCTCCGCGTTCAGCACACGTACAGCTCGACGATGATCTCGGCCTTCTTGATCCAGCAAGAGAGACGGAGAGGTAGAAGAGTTCTCCGGCAGCGTGACGGCGCTCCGGAGGTTGGTGATGATCTCGTCTCAGCAGGGCTCCGCCCGAGCTCCGCAGAAACGCGATCTAGAGGAAAAACTATGGAGGTATGTGGTCGGGCAGCCGTGAGAAAGTCGTCTCAAATCTGCCCTAAAAGCCCCATATATATAGGAGGAGGGAGGGGGACCTTGCCTTGGGGTCCAAGGGATCCCCAAGGGGTCGGCCGAGCCAGGGGGGAGGACTCTCCCCCCCCCCCCAAACCGAGTCCTACTTGGTTTGGTGGGAGGGAGTCCTTCCCCCTTCCCACTTCTTCCTCTTTTTTTTTTCTTTCCTTTGATTTTTCTTCCTTGGCGCATAGGAATTGGTGGGCTGTCCCACCAGCCCACTAAGGGCTGGTGTGACCCCCCAAAGTGCCTATGGGCTTCCCCGGAGTGGGTTGCCCCCCTCCGGTGAACTCCCGGAACCCATTCGTCATTCCCGGTACATTCCCGGTAACTCCGAAAACCTTCCGGTAATCAAATGAAGTCATCCTATATATCAATCTTCATTTCCGGACTATTCCGGAAACCCTTGTGACGTCCGTGATCTCATCCGGGACTCCGAACAACATTCGGTAACCAACCATATAACTCAAATACGCATAAAACAACGTCGAACCTTAAGTGTGCAGACCCTGCGGGTTCGAGAACTATGTAGACATGACCCGAGAGACTCCTCGGTCAATATCCAATAGCGGGACCTGGATGCCCATATTGGATCCTACATATTCTACGAAGATCTTATCGTTTGAACCTCAGTGCCAAGGATTCGTATAATCCCGTATGTCATTCCCTTTGTCCTTCGGTATGTTACTTGCCCGAGATTCGATCGTCAGTATCCGCATACCTATTTCAATCTCGTTTACCGGCAAGTCTCTTTACTCGTTCCGTAATACAAGATCCCGCAACTTACACTAAGTTACATTGCTTGCAAGGCTTGTGTGTGATGTTGTATTACTGAGTGGGCCCCGAGATACCTCTCCGTCACACGGAGTGACAAATCCCAGTCTTGATCCATACTAACTCAACTAACACCTTCGGAGATACCTGTAGAGCATCTTTATAGTCACCCAGTTACGTTGCGACATTTGATACACACAAAGCATTCCTCCGGTGTCAGTGAGTTATATGATCTCATGGTCATAGGAATAAATACTTGACACGCAGAAAACAGTAGCAACAAAATGACACGATCAACATGCTACGTCTTATTAGTTTAGGTCTAGTCCATCACGTGATTCTCCCAATGACGTGATCCAGTTATCAAGCAACAACACCTTGTTCATAATCAGAAGACACTGACTATCATCGATAAACTGGCTAGCCAACTAGAGGCATGCTAGGGACGGTGTTTCGTCTATGTATCCACACATGTAAATGAGTCTTCATTCAATACAATTATAGCATGGATAATAAACTATTATCTTGATACAGGAATTATAATAATAACTATACATTTATTATTGCCTCTAGGGCATAATTCCAACACCTCCAACGTGTCAATCTGTGACACCAGGGATTATTCTAAGTGAAGCTTATCCAAGTAACCGTCGCAAACTCATCTCTTGCATTTACTTTTTTTGCCTCTCGTTTTCCTCTCCCCCACTTCTTAAAAACAAAAATTTACAAAAATATTTGCCTTTTTCGTTTGCCCTTTTCTTTCGCTTGCTTTCTGTTCGCTTGTGTTCTTGTCTGTTTGCTGAAGTCACCATGACTGAAAACACCAAACTTTGTGACTTCTCGAATACTAATAATAATGATTTTATTAGTACTCCGATTGCTCCCGCCACTAGTGCGGAATCATATGAAATCAATGCTGCTTTGCTGAATCTTGTTATGAAAGAGATATTCTCCGGCCTTCCTAGTGAAGATGCCGCATCCCATCTTAATACCTGCATTGAGCTTTGCGATATGCAAAAGAATAAAGATGTGGATAATTATGTGATTAAATTGAAGCTATTTCCGTTCTCATTGCGAGATCGAGCAAAAACTTGGTTTTCATCTTTGCCCAAAAATAGTATTGATTCTTGGAACAAGTGCAAAGATGCTTATATATCCAAGTATTTTCCTCCACCTAAGATTATCTCTCTCCTTAATGATATCATGAATTTTAAGCAACTAGATCATGAACATGTTGCACAATCTTGGGAGAGAATGAAATTGATGATTAGAAATTGTCCCGCTCATGGCTTGAGTCTTTGGATGATTATACAAATCTTCTATGCTGGTTTGAATTTTGCTTCTAGAAAAACCCTGGACTCCGCCTCCGGTGGAACTTTCATGGAAATCACATTAGGAGAAGCCACAAAACTCCTAGACAATATCATGACAAACTATTCTTAGTGGCACACTGAAAGGTCACCTACTAGTAAAAAAGTGCACGCTATAGAAGAAATTAACTCGTTGAGTGCTAAGATGGATGAGTTAATGAAATTGTTTGCTAGTAAAGGTGCTCCTTTAGATCCAAATGAGTTGCCCTTGTCTTCCTTGATTGAGAGTAGCAATGAGAGCTTGGATGTTAATTTTGTTGGTAGGAATAATTTTGGCAACAACAATGCTTTTAGAGGAAACTATATTCCTAGGCCTTTTCCTAGTAACCCCTCTAATAACTTTGGCAATTCCTACAACAATGCTCATGGAAATTACAATAAATCACCCTCTAAAATAGAGAGTAATATTAAAGAGTTTATCAACTCGCAAAAGATTTTCAATGCATCCATAGAAGAAAAACTACTCAAAATTGATGATTTGGCTAGGAGCGTTGATAGAATGTCTCTTGATATTTATGCTTTGAAAGTGAGATGTGCTCCTCCCAAGATCAATATGGATGAATCTTTGAAAGCTATGCGTGTTCCATGAATGAGAGTAAAGAAAGAACCGCCCAAATTCGTGCTAGACATGAATGGCTTAAAAAGGCGTGTTCTCGTGATGAGAACCACGAAGATCTTAAAGTGCTTGGTGTGACTCTCATTGAATCCTTGTTTTCTAGTGTTAAACCTAATGAAGATGGGGCTGGATATGAATCCACTTTGTTTGAAAAACGCCCCAATGATTCGGAGTCCATCTATCTTGATGCTAAAAGCATTAAAAGTGGAGTAGAGGATATCAAAACTTTGAGTAGTAATGAAACTACTACTTTGGATGTCAAGGAATTCAATTATGATAGTTGCTCTTTGATTGAATGTATTTCCTTGATGTAATCCATGTTAAACTCTCCACACACTTATAGCCAAAACAAGGCCTTTACCGATCATATCGTCGATGCTATGATGAAATCTCTTGAAGCGAAACTTGAATTGGAAGTTTCTATTCCTAGAAAACTTCATGATGAGTGGGAACCTACTATCAAAATCATTATAAAAAACTATGAATCCAATGCTTTGTGTGATTTGGGTGCTAGTGTTTCCGCGATTCCAAAGTCTCTATGTGATGTTCTAGGCTTCAATGAGATTGATGAGTGCTCTCTTAATTTGCATCTTGCGGATTCTACTATTAAGAAACCTATGGGAAGGATCAATGATGTTCTTATTATTGCAAATAGGAACTATGTACCCGTAGATTTCATTGTGCTTGATATTGATTGCAATCCAACATGCCCTATCATTCTTGGTAGACCTTTCCTAAGGACTATTGGTGCTATCATCGATATGAAGGAAGGGAATATTTGATTTCAATTTCCATTAAATAAGGGCATGGAACATTTTCCTAGAAAGAAAATAAGATTGCCGTATGAATCCATGATGAGGGCTACTTATGGTTTGAGTACCAAAGACGACGATACGTGATTCTATCGCCTTATGCCTAGCTAAGGGCGTTAAACAATAGCGCTTGTTGGGAGGCAACCCAATGAATTTATCTTTGCTTTTTGTTTTATGTTTTGTTGCGTCCACACCATGATAATTCTGTTATGATTGTGTTTTTTGTGTTTCTTTTTGTTTTTGAGCCAAGTAAAACCTTTATGACTAGTTTTGGTGATGGTTGTTTGATCATGCTGAAAAAGATAGAAACTTTTCGCTCACGAAATTATTTTTCATTTTATCCAGAAAGAGATTTTGAGTTTATTCCTTTTTTCTGGTTGATATGCCAATTGCCCAAATTGTGTAATGTTTCAGAATTTTTGAAATACCAGAAGTATACGAAGTATACAGATTGCTACAGACTGGTCTGTTTTTGACAGATTCTGTTTTGTTGTGTTGATTGCTTATTTTGATGAAACTATGGATAGTATCGGGGGGTACTATCCATGGAAAAGTGAGAATACAGTAATCTAACACCAATATAAATAGAAATCAAGTTTGCTACAGTACCTAAAGAGGTGGTAGTTTGTTTTCTTGTGCTAATGATATCACGAGTTTCTGTTTAAGTTTTGTGTTGTGAAGTTTTCAAGTTTTGGGTGATGTTCTCATGGACGATGAGATAAAGAGTGGAAATAGATCAAGCTTGGGGATGCCCAAGGCATCCCAAGCCAAATTCAAGGACACCAAAAAGCCTAAGCTTGGGGATGCCCCTGGAAGGCATCCCCTCTTTCGTCTTCAATCCATCAGTAACGTTACTTGGAGCTTTATTTTTATTCTACACACGAATGTGTTTTTCTTGGAGTGTCGTGTATTATAGGAGTCTTTTATTTTTGTTGTGTCACGATCATCCTTGCTGCACACCTTTTGAGAGAGACATGCACTCATCGTGAATTTGCTACAATACTCATTGAGCTTCGCTTATATCTTTTGAGTTAGGCAATTTAGCTCACATGTGCTTCACTTATATATTTTGAGCTAGATAAATTTGCTCTAAGTGCTTCACTTAGATCTTTTAGAGCACGGCAGTGTCATATTTTGGAGAAATAATCACTCTGGATCTTCACTTATATCTTTTTGAGGGTGCTCTCTCTGAGTAACTTGGTAGTTGGCTTGTGCTATGAAAGTAGTCCTAAAGTTGATAGGCATCCAAAGAGGATACAATAGAACTTCCATATTCTTGTGCATTGATTAGAAAGAGAAGTTTGGTTCCTCTCAATTAGTTTTGAGACATGGATTTGGTAATATTAAGATTCATGTTAGTAGGGTGTTGTGAATCTAGAAATACTTGTGTTGAAGTTAGTGATTCCCGTAACATGCACGTATGGTGAACCACTATGTTAGGAAGTCGGAGCATAATTGATTTATTGATTGTCATCCTTTGTGTTGTGGTCGGGATCGAGCGATGGTTAACACCTACCAACCCTTCCCCTAGGAGTGTGCGTTTAGCACTTTGTTTCGATTACTAATAAAAACTTTCGCAATAAGTATGTGAGTTCTTCATGACTAATGTGAGTCCATGGTATAGATGCACTTTCACCTTCCACCATTGCTATCCTCTCTAGTGCCGCGCAACTTTCGCCGGTACACAAAAACACCAAAGACCTTCCTCAAAACAGCCACCATACCTACCTATCATGGCCATTTCATAGCCATTCCGAGATATATTGCCATGCAACTCCCACCGTTCCGTCTCATGACTTGTGCCGTCACTTACATATTTCCATTGCATGATCGTAAGATAGTTAGCGAGATGTTTCGACGTCATACGCCAAGCTAGATCGTTGCACACCCCGGTACACTGCCGGAGGCACTTCCTATAGAGTCATCACTGTTCTAAGCATTGAGCTGTGAGTAAATAAAAGTGTGATGATCATCATTATTAGAGCATTTTCCCATGTGAGGAAATTAAAAAAAAGAGGCCAAAGTTGCCCACAAAAAAATATGGAAAGAGGCCAAAGAGCCCAAACAAAAAGAGAGAGAGAAAAAGAGAGAAGGGACAATGCTACTATCTTTTTACACACTTGTGCTTCATAATAGCACCATGTTCTTCATGATTGATAGTCTCTTGTTTTGTCACCACCATATACTAGTGGGAATCTTAATTATGTAACTTGGCTTGTATATTCCAATGATGGTCTTCCTAAAAATTGCCCTAGGTATTCGTGAGCAAGCAAGTTGGATGCACACCCACTAGTTCTCCTTTTGAGATTTCACACACTTATAGCTCTTAGTGCATCCATTGCATGGTAATCCCTACTCTTTCACATTGATATCTATTGATGGGCATCTCCATAGCCCTTTGATATGCTGAGTCAATGTGACCATCTCCTCCTTTTTGCCTCACAACCTCCCACACACTCTATTCCACCTATAGTGCTATATCCATGGCTCACGCTCATGTATTGCGTGAGAGTTGAAAAAGGTTTGAGAAAGTAAGAGTGAAAAAACAATTACTTGGCCAATACCAGGGTTGTGCATAATTTAAATTCGTTGTGTGGGGATGATGGAGCATAGCCAGACTATATGATTTTGTAGGGATAACTTTCTTTGGCCTTGTTATTTCGAAAGTTCATGATTACCTTGCTAGTTTGCTTGAAGTATTATTGTTTTCATGTCAATAGCAAACTATTGTTTTGAATCTTACGGATCTGAACATTCATGTCACATGAAAGAACTTACAAAGGACAAATATGCTAGGTAGCATTCCACATCAAAAATTCAGTCTTTATCACTTCCCTACTCGAGGACGAGCAGGAGTTAAGCTTGGGGATGCTTGATACGTCTCCAACGTATCTATAATTTTTGATGGTTCCATGCTATTATATTGTCAAACTTTGGATGATTTTTATGCCTTTTATATATTTTTTGGGACTAACTTATTAACTCAGTGCCAAGTGCCAATTCCTGTTTTTCCGTGTTTTTGACCTTTTTCAGAGAAGAATATTAAACGGAGTCCAAATGGAATAAAACCTCCGAAAAGATTTTTTTTCCCGAAACAGAAGATATGCAGGGAGCTTGAGAACCAAGGCAGAGGGCACCAGGGGAGGCCACAAGCCCCCTAGCCGCGGCCTGGGGAGCACCTAGGAGGCTTGTGGGCCCCATGTGGTTCCTGTGCCCTACTTCTTCCGCCTATAAATCCTAGAAAAATATGAAACCACGGGAGAGAGCCATGAAAATACTTCTCCGCCGCCGCAAGCTTCTGTCTCCGCAAGATCCCATCTGGGGCACGTTCTGGTGCCCTGCCGAAGGGGGGATTCAGACACGGAGAGCTTCTTCATCAACACCATTGCCTCTCCGATGATGCGTGAGTAGTTCACCATAGACCTTCGGGTCCATAGCAAGTAGCTAGATGGCTTCTTCTCTCTCTTGGATCTTCAATACAAAGTTCTCCATGATCTTCATGGAGATCTATCCGATGTAATATTCTTTTGCGGTGTGTTTATGAAGATCCGATGAATTGTGGATTTATGATCAGATTATCTATGAATCTTATTTGAGTTTCTTTTGATCTCTTATATGCATGATTTCATATCCTTGTAATTCTCTTCGAGTTGTGGGTTTTGTTTGGCCAACTTGATCTACATTTCTTGCAATGGGAGAAGTGCTTGGTTCTGGGTTCATACCGTGCGGTGACCTCACCTAGTGACAGAAGGGGTAGTGAGGAACGCATCATGTTGTTGCCATCAAGGGTAAAAAGATGGGGTTTATATCTATTGCATGAATTTATCCCTCTACATCATGTCATCTTGCTTAAGGCGTTACTTTGTTTGTCATTAAATCGATACACTAGATGCATGTTGTATAGCAGTCGATGTGTGGAGTAATGGTAGTAGATGAAGAAAGTATCGGTCTACTTATCTCGGACGTGATGCCTATATGTATGATCATTGCCTTATATATCGTCATGACTTTGCGTGGTTCTATCAATTGCTCGACAGTAATTCGTTCACCCACCGTAATATTTGCTATCTTGAGAGAAGCCTCTAGTGAACACTATGGCCCCGGGTCTACTTCACATCATATTTTCAGCCCTACACTTTTACTTTGTTGCACTTTCCGCCTTCAGATCTCACCTTGCAATCAATCGTGAAGGGATTGACAACCTCTTTGTAGCATTGGGTGCAAGTTTGCTGTTTTTGCGTAGGTACTTTGGAGACTTGGCTTGATACTCCTACTGGATTGATACCTTGGTTCTCAAACTGAAGGAAATACTTACTGCTACTGTGCTGCATCACCCTTTCCTCTTCAAGGGAAAAACCAACGCAAGCTCATGAGGTAGCAGGCCCCAAGGTGCGCCGACCGCCAGGGAGGAGGAGGACTCCTCCTCCAATTAGGTTTGGGAAGGAGGAGTCCTCCTATTCCTTCCCACCTCCCTCTTTCCTTTTTTTCTTCTTTTCCTTTGGTGTTTTCTTATGTGGCGCCTGGCGTCAGCTGTGCTGATCCTGCAATCTCTAGTGTTAGCTAGACGAATGCTTATGACAACTAACTTCTCCTGCAACGGCACCAGAAGAATGCTGATAGCACTCCCCGCAATGAAACTGGAAGAATGTTGTTGATGGCCCACCAGCGCGTGGGTTCGCAGCAGTTTTCGAGGGTAGAGTATTTAACCCAAATTTGTTGGTTCGCACGACGGGAGGTGAGAGTATACTCTCAAGTATTAGCAGCTGAATTTGTCAGATTCAAACACACCTGAAAGATTAGTATCTGCAAGCACAGTAGTAACAGCAAAGTAGCGAGTGACGACAGTGTAACGAGCAATAGCAGTGGCAAGGAACAACAGTAGCAACAGTAGTAGCAGCAGCAGAGCAAGACAAGTAATAGCAGTAGCAACAGTAGTAGCAGCAGCAGAGCAAGACAAGTAACAACAGTAGCAACAGTAGGACAAACTCGTAGGCAATGGGTCGGTGATTTGTTTGGATGATATTCATCATGCAACAGCTATAACACGGAGAGATATTTGGCTAGCTCCCGTTCGTCAATGTGATGTAGGCATGCATTCCGTGTGTCGTCATACGTGCTTAGGGAAAAGAACTTGCATGACATCTATTGTCCATCCCTCCCTTGGCAGCGGGGTCCAAAAAAAACTACGGGATATTAAGGATACTAGGGATCAATCCCCATCAAAACTAACTCGATTACATGATAGATCTCATCCTACTCATCACCGCCCAGCGAGCCTACAAATAGATTACTCACGAACGACGAAGAGCTTCATGGAATTGGAGAGGGAAGAAGGTTGATGATGACGATGGCGACGATTTCCCCTCTCTAGAGCCCAAGACGGACTCCAGATCTGCCCTCCAGATGAAGAACAGGAGGTGGCGGCGCATCCGTATCGAAAACGCGACGAAAACTTCTCTTTTTATTTTTTCTGGGACGAAAGACAGCTTATAGAGCTGGAGTTGGGGGCGGCAGGTGCCCGTGGGCCCCACAAGCCTGCCCACCATTATGAGTGGGTGGTGGCGGAGCAGGGGCTTGTGGCCCACTAGCCCACCCCCTGAGGTGGAACTTGGCGCAAATATTTTTGATATTTTCCAAAACTGCTCCCCGTGAATTTTCAGGACGTTTGGAGAACTTTGATTTCTGCACAAAAATAACACCAAGGCAATTCTGCTGAAAACAGCGTCGGTCCAGGTTAGTTCCATTCAAATCATGCAAATTATAGTCCAAAACAAGGGCAAAAGAGTTTGGAAAAGTAGATGCGTTGGAGACGTATCAACTCCCCCAAGCTTAAAACCTTGCTTGTCCTCAACCAACTCAGTTGACAAACTGAGAGAGAAAGAAAAACTTTGACAAACTCTGTTTGATCTTGTTGTTGCAACTATGTCTAACTCATAACCAGAATTTCAGCAAGATCACAAGTTAACCACATAAGCAAATGACACAAAGGTCTCACGGTAAACTAATATCAATGGCATAATCAGCTAACGAGCAAATTATAATGAGTTTCAAATACCAACACTTCAATCAAAACAAGAATGAAGCAATATGAATAGGTGGTATCTCGCTAGCTCTTTCTGAGACCGCAAAACATAAATGCAGATCACTTTCAAAGATCAAGGGCTGACTAAATATTGTAATTCATAGCAACGAAGATCCAGTCATAGTCATACTCAATATCAATCAAAAGCAAAGCATAAAAATGACAGAGGTGCTCTCTAATTGGTGCTTATATAAGAGGAGCATGACTCAACAGGAAAATAAATAGACAAGCCCTTCGCAGAGGGAAGCATTGATTTGCAGAGGTGCCAGAGCTCAAGCTTTGAAAACAGAGATAATAATTTTGGGTGGCATGCTTTCATTGTCAACGCAATGACCAAGAGTTCTCAATATCTTCCATGCTACTCATGCTATAGGCGGTTCCCAAACAGAAAAGTAAAGTTTTAACTCCCCCACCACCAATCAATCACACTCCACGGCTAGCCGAATCCTCGGGTACCGTCCATACTAACATCAATCCGGGGGGAGTCTTGTTTTACAGTTATGTTTTCGATTTAAGCATGGAACTGGGCATCCCAAATACCGGCCCCTTTCTCGTGAAGGACTGTGAATAAACACATGTCGAGGATAACACTCCTAGCATGGAAGATACCAATAGCCCTCTGTCACCACATGAGCGGTTCGGGCGTGCAAAACATATTTCTTTCTTGAAGGTTTAGAGAATGGCACATGCAAATTTACTTGGAACGGTAGGTAGATACCGCAAATGGGTAGGTATGGTGGACTCTCACGGAAAAACTTTTGGGTTCATGGAAGTGGATGCACAAGCAGCATTCCTGCTTAGTACAAGTGAAGGCTAGCAAAAGACTGGGAAGCGACCAACTAGAGAGCGACAACAGTCATCAAGATGCATTGAGTTTGACTAACATTGAATGCAAGCATGAACAGGATATAAATCACCAGGAATACGAACATCATAGAGGCTATGTTGATTTTGTTTCAACTACATGCAGGAACATGCGCCAAGTCAAGCCACTTGAAACATTCAAAGGAGAATACCATCCTATCATAGTACATCACAGTCATCTCAAAATCTATGTTGGAAATCAAGACAAACCATTATAAGCTCTCAGCTAAATAAGCATGGCATCAGAAACTATGATCTCTAAGTTTTCATTGCAAACATGATTCTCTCACAACAAAGCTAAATCTGGGTCGACAAGCTAGTCATATTTCCAAAAACAAAATAGATAGAGTTCATACCAGCTTTTCAGTCTCAGTCACTTCATCATATATCATCATTGTTGCCTTTCATTTGCACGATCGAACGATGAAAACGATAATAAGCGCATTGGACTAAGCTGATTCTGCAGGCAAACACAAAGGAGAAGACAAAATAATATGGCTCTTTGAAAGCTAAACAGGTAAGCATGCAAGAACCACTAAACATTGTAACCAATATCTTCTACCTTGACACAAAGAAAAAGAAAGCTATTTACACGGGAAAGCTCCCAACAAGCAAAAGAATAAAGAAAAATCTTTTTGGGTTTTCTCAAAAGGACACAAAACAAGAAAACAAGAAAACAAAAAGAAACTAGCATGGATAATACAGTGGCAAAGTGTAAACACCGGCTAACAAAGTGAAAGCATAAGCATGAATGTAAAGTCGGTGAGAACACGTACTCCCCCAAGCTTAGGCTTTTGGCCTAGCTTGGTCTACTCCCATGGTGGGAAATAACCAGCTCCAGGATACTCCGGAGGAGACTGTGGATGCCACTGTGGTGTGAGCTCCTCTGGCTCCCACTGATAAACTGGCGTCTGGTACTCGACTGGCGGCTCGGGCACGGGCGCCTGTGGTTGGGCCAAGCCCCAATATGCGTAGATGTACGTACGCATAATAGTGTACCTGCCTGTATGAAGATCAAACAAAGAAGGGGCAGGCAAAGTAATAGTCTCTCGAGTACCCTGACTAAACACCAGGTTATAAATCATCCGTCTACTAGCATCTCTATCCAGAAAATCATGGCGAACCATGCTGTCATAATCCAGATATCTCTCAGGGAGAAGCATCTCTCCTTCCTCTCCCAGTCTAATCGGTATCTCAAAGTGTATGGCAAGACAGGTAGCATAGATACCTCCATAGACAACACCTTTAGAACGGTTCAGGTTCAACCGTTGAGCTACTATAGCGCCCAAGCTATAAGTCTTATCGTTAAAAAGGCCTTCGTGCAAAACCGCAAGATCTGGAGAACTAAGTGATCCAGCCTCCCCACGGCCAATCAAACATTTTTCCACAAATAGTGAGAAGTACCGAAGAACAGGAAAATGTATGCTAGCAATTCTAGCATGAGACACTCCTCTCTCCTCTCCAACAGCAATAGAACCAATGAAATCCTCCAAGTCCCGTGGACGAGGGTCACGGATATCCCCAACATAAGGTAATTTGCATACATTGCAAAAGTTCTGTAGCGTCATGCACTGGGGGACATCGTATGTCATGAACTCAACCATGGGAGGATTCTTCCTCGGATAAAAGTTGAAGCTTTGAACGAAAATATTGGTGAGGAGGAGATATTATGGGCACTTATCTTCAACAAACGCAGTAAGACCTGCGTTCTCCACCAAGTAATAAAAGTCTTCATAAAGTCAGGCGGCGCGCAAAAATTCATTACTTGGCCACTCGCACGCTCGAGCTTCTGTGACTCGAGGGACTACATACTTGGGGTGGTTCTTCTCATCCTCCTTGGGGTTACGGCTTGAAGAGCCTCTCAAGAACCTCCTCATCTTTTCCCTTTCCTAGCTCTGAAAAATTCTGAAATTTTTAGAGACTTCAAAAGAAAAGTGAATAAGGATTAACCCAACTTGTAGCAACTACTCCTACTAGTGCTTAGAGACCGTATCACGCGCTAAAACTACTTGGGACAAGCTAAAATCAACCTTTCAAGCTCAAGAACAGGGTCACCAAGGTAGCAAGAATTCGCGAAGGATAAAGCACTAGAGAAAAAACTAATTGGACCAATGGAGGAGTCACTTACCAAGGAGCAATTTCCCCAAAACAGTTCGAAGAATGGTGCTTTGAGCAAGGAGATCGAAAATCACAGCCAAATGAGCAAGAACACGGGTTTGAGCTAGGAAACATTTTTTCCTGGGGGTGGAAGAAGAGGCTGAGAGCTGGAGTGAGTGGAGGGGGTGCTTGTGGGCCCCACAAGCTTGCACCCCGCCACCAGGGGGTAGGTGGCGGTGGGGGGCTTGTGGCCCACTGGTCGGGCCCCCCGACCAGCTCTCAAGCCCATAAATTTTCAAAAAATCCAGAAAAAATCATACTAAATTTTCAGGACCATCGGAGAACTTTTATTTTCGAGGTATTTTTTCCGGGACGCTAGAACAGAAAATAGGTAAAGCTCAACTAATTCCATCATTTTTCTTCTAAGCAACAGAAAATGAAGACCCAAAACAGAGGTATGTGACTCTTTGATTCATCCATTTCATGGTCATCGAAAGAAATCCGTCAATGGGATTGATCAAGTCCTTATGACAAAACCTTCTCGAATCGCAAGAGAGAATGGAGAATTTTCGAATAGCCACTAAGTCACCTCAATGGGGATATGGATCTCCCCAACAAGCAAATCATACTTCATCTTGACACGAGGAATAGGGCATTCAAAGCTCCCAATGAGATTCGATGAAGTCTTTTCGATAGCATTGATGCAATGTACTGGATATCATTTCTTCGGAAAGTGCACTGTGTGCTCATTACCGTTGACGTGGAAAGTGACATTGCCTTTGTTGCAATCTATAATAGCCCCTGCAGTGTTTAAAAAGGGTCTTCCGAGGATGATAGCCATGGCATCGTCCTCGGGAATATCCAAGATAACAAAGTATGCTAAGATAGTGGTGTTAGCAACCACAACAGGCACATCCTCGCAAATGCCGATAGGGAAAACAGTTGATTTGTCGGCCATTTGCAGAGAAATTTCAGTGGGTGTCAACTTATCCAACTCAAGTCTACGATAAAGAGAGAGTGGCATAACACTAACACCGGCTCCAAGGTCACATAAGGCAGTTCTTACGTAGTTTCCTTTAATGGAGCAAGGTATAGTGGGCACTCCGGGCTCACCAAGTTTCTTAGGAGTTCCACCTTTGAAAGTGTAATTGGCAAGCATGGTGGAGATTTCAAGATCTGGTATCTTCCATTTATTAGTCACAATATCTTTCATGTACTTGGCATACGGAGACATCTTGAGCATATCAGTTAACCGCATCTACAGAAAGACGGGTCTTATCATCTCAACGAAGTGCTCAAAATCCTCATCATCCTTTTTCTTGGATGGCTTAGGAGGAAAGGGCATAGGTCTCTGAACCCATGGCTCTCTTTCTTTACCATGCTTCCTAGCAGAGAAGTCATTCTTGTCATATCTCTTAGGTTGTGGATTATCAGGATTAACCACAGGTTCAATCTCCACATCCTCATCATGGCTAGGTTGAGCATTATTATGAACATCATTGTCCACATTGTCACCAGGTTCATGTTCATCCCCTGATTGTGTTTCTGCATCATACGCAGAAATATCATTAGGTTCTTCAGGTGTGATAGTATTTGGTGAACTGGCATGCAGGTTTCTATCATCCTTCTTCTTCTCCTTAGGATGACTAGGTATATCAGCATTGATTCCTTGAGAATCTTGATCAATTCTCTTAGGATGACCTTCAGGATACAAAGGTTCCCGAGTCATTTTGCCTCCACTAGTACTGACTGTGACAGAGTTGTCATTTAATTCATTGAGCAGGTCATTCTAAGCTTTAAGTACTTGTTCTACCTGAGTAGTAATCATAGAGGCATGTTTACTCAGAAGTTTCAGAGCATTGACATTTCTGTCTACACAAGCACTTAAATGGCTAAGCATACGAGCACTTTGTTCCAAATGTCTGCTAACATAATCATTGAAACTCTGTTATTTGGCAACAAAGTTGTCAAATTCATCAAAGCATAGGCTAGCAGGTTTATCAAAAGGAATATCACTCTCGTCAAACCTACGCAGAGAATTCACTTCTACTACCTGTATCGGGTTATCGAGACCGTGGATCTCTTCGATAGGTGGTAGATTTTTGACATCTTCAGATCTAATGCCTTTCTCTTGCATAGATTTCTTGGCTTCTTGCATATCTTCGGGACTGAGGAATAGAATACCTCTTTTCTTAGGAGTTGGCTTAGGAGGTGGTTCGGGAATAGTCCAAGCATTATCGTTGATCAAGAGGTGATTCAGTAGGGTCTCGTCTTGTTCTACAGTTCGTTCCCTAAAACACAACCGGCACAACTATCTAGGTGGTCTCTAGAGGCATCGGTAAGTCCGTTATAGAGGATATCAAGTATCTCGTTCTTCTTAAGAGGGTGATCAGGCAAAGCATTCTGTAGCTGGACGAGCCTCCCCCAAGCTTGTGGAAGACTCTCTTCTTGGAGTTGAGCAAAGTTGTATATTTCCTGCAAGGCAGCTTGCTTCTTATGGGCAGGGAAATATTTCTCACAGAAGTAATAGACCATCTCCCGGGGACTACGCACACATCCAGGAGCAAGAGAGGTGAACCAGGCTTTAGCATCATCCTTTAGAGAGAAAGGAAACAACTTAAGGATATAGTAGTGGCGGATCTTCTCCTCATTAGTGAAAAGGTTGGCTATTTCAGATAGTTTGGCAAGATGGGCTATGACCGTCTCAGACTCATAACCGTGAAAAGGATCAGATTCGACCAGAGAGATTATCTCAGGGTCGACA
The DNA here is from genome assembly GCF_904849725.1 of Hordeum vulgare subsp. vulgare. Lineage (NCBI taxonomy): Eukaryota > Viridiplantae > Streptophyta > Magnoliopsida > Poales > Poaceae > Hordeum > Hordeum vulgare. The sequence continues at coordinate 557,913,257 of NC_058520.1, forward strand.
AAGAATTCATAATCCTTATCGGTGACAAAGATAGGCGAAGTGGCAAACTTTGGATCATTTTTCATCCTAACTTCCCGAGATTTTTCCTTCCACTTGAGAATTAATTTCTCAGCGTCATAGGCATCCTTACACGCAAGAAAATCCTCAGCTATCTCTCCCTCCATAACGTAACCCTCAGGTATATCAGGCAATTCATATCTAGGAGAGCTAGATCTAGCAGGAGCAAAAGCAGGTTCTATCTCAATAGCATCGGCAATTTCAAAAGCATCACGAGCATTGGCAGTAGCTCTAGCAATATGAGCATCAAGGAACACTCCTAGTGGAACATCAGGCAAAGGAGTATCTCTAGCAGTATCAAGCATAGCATCATCAGGCAAAATAGCATCTCTAGCATCATCAGGCAAAGCAGTATCAGGCATAGCATCTCTAGCAGTATCAAGCATAGTATCTCTAGCAGTATCAGGCATAGTATCAAGCATAACATCATCAGGCATAGTATCAAGCATAGCATCTCTAGCAGTATCACAAGCATCATCAAGCACAGGCGAGATATCAAGATTTCTAGCAGGAGGTGATGTCGCAAACTTACTCATAACGGAAGGTGAATCAAGTGCAGAGATAGATGGCAATTCCTTACCTCCCCTCGTAGTTGAGGGCAAGACTTTGGTCTTCAGATCCTTCAGATTCTTCATAGTGATCAGCAGATATAAATCCCAAGTGACTCAGAGAATATAGCAAGACCTCCCCGGCAACGGCGCCAGAAAAATGCTGACATGAGCTGTGCTTTCCTGGCAATGGCTCCAGAAAAGTGTTGATCCTGCAATCTCTAGTGTTAGCTAGACGAATGCTTATGGCAACTAACCTTCTCCTGCAACGGCACCTGAAGAATGTTGATACCACTCCCCGGCAATGAAACTGGAAGAATGTTGTTGATGGCCCACCAGCGTGTGGGTTCGCAATAGTTTTCGAGGGTAGAGTATTCAACCCAAATTTGTTGGTTCGCATGACGGGAGGTGAGAGTATACTCTCAAGTATTAGCAGCTGAATTTGTCAGATTCAACCACACCTGAAAGATTAGTATCTGCAAGCACAGTAGTAACAGCAAAGTAGCGAGTGACGACAGTTTAACGAGCAATAGCAGTGGCAAGGAACAGCAGTATCAACAGTAGTAGCAGCAGCAGAGCAAGACAAGTAACAGCAGTAGCAACAGTAGCAGCAGCAGCAGAGCAAGACAAGTAACAGCAGTAGCAACAGTAGGACAAACTCGTAGGCAATGGGTCGGTGATTTGTTTGGATGATATTCATCATGCAACAGCTATAACACGGAGAGATATTTGGCTAGCTCCCGTTCATCAATGTGATGTAGGCATGCATTCCGTGTGTCGTCATACGTGCTTAGGGAAAAGAACTTGCATGACATCTATTGTCCATCCCTCCCGTCGCAGCGGGGACCAAAAGGAAACTACGGGATATTAAGGTTCTCCTTTTAATAAAGAACCGGACCAACGCATTAGCACTTGGTGAACACATGAACTCCTCAAACTATGATCGTCACCGGGAGTGGTTCCGGTTAATGTCACTCCGGGGTTGCCGGATCATAACACATAGTAGGTAACTACAACTTGCAAGATCGGATCTAAAACACACATATATTGGTGACAACATAATAATTTCAGATCTGAAATCATGGCACTCGGGCCCTTGTGACAAGCATTAAGCATGGGAAAGTAGTAGCAACATCAAATCTCAGAACATAGTGGATACTAGGGATCAATCCCCATCAAAACTAACTCGATTACATGATAGATCTCATCCTACTCATCACCGCCCAGCGAGCCTACAAATAGATTACTCACGAACGACGAAGAGCTTCATGGAATTGGAGAGGGAAGAAGGTTGATGATGACGATGACGACGATTTCCCCTCTCTAGAGCCCAAGACGGACTCCAGATCTGCCCTCCAGATGAAGAACAGGAGGTGGCGGCGCATCCGTATCGAAAACGCGACGAAAACTTCTCTTTTTATTTTTTCTGGGACGAAAGATAGCTTATAGAGCTGGAGTTGGGGGCGGCAGGTGCCCGTGGGCCCCACAAGCCTGCCCACCGCCATGAGTGGGTGGTGGCGGAGCAGGGGCTTGTGGCGCACTAGCCCACCCCCTGAGGTGGAACTTGGCGCAGATATTTTTGATATTTTTCAAAACTGCTCCCCGTGAATTTTCAGGACGTTTGGAGAACTTTGATTTCTGCACAAAAAAAACACCAAGGCAATTCTGCTGAAAACAGCGTCAGTCCAGGTTAGTTCCATTCAAATCATGCAAATTATAGTCCAAAACAAGGGCAAAAGAGTTTGGAAAAGTATATACGTTGGAGACGTATCAGCGCCATAGCCCTCTTGGGCTGACTCCACCAGCCCAATAAGGACTTGGTGCGCCACCCTAGGGCCTTGGGCTCACTCCCGGATGGGTGGCCCCCTCCCGGTAAACACCTGGAACCCATTCGCCACTCCCAGTACACTGTCGGAATTGCTCGAAACTTTCCGGTGACCAAATGAAACCATCCTATATATCAATCTTCGTTTCCGACCATTCCGGAAACCCTCGCGACGTCTGTGATCTCATCCGGGACTCCGAACAACATTCGGTACCCACACATATAACTCAACTATACTAAAACATCATCGAGCCTTAAGTGTGCAGACCCTGCTGGTTCGAGAACTATGTAGACATGACCCGAGAGACTCCTCGGTTAATATCCAATAGTGGGTCCTGGATGCCCATATTGGATCCTACACATTCTCTGAATATCTTATCGGTTGAACCCCAGTGTCAAGGATTCATATAATCCCGTATGTCATTCCCTTTGTCCTCCGGTATGTTACTTGCCCGAGATTCGATCTCGGTATCCGCATACCTATTTCAATATCGTTAGCGGCAAGTCTCTTTACTCGTTCTGTAATACAAGATCCCGTGACTTACACTTAGTCAAATTGCTTGCAAGGCTTGTGTGTGATGTTGTATTACCGAGTGGGCCCAGAGATACCTCTCCGTCACACGGAGTGACAAATCCTAGTCTTGATCCATACTAACTCAACGGACACCTTCGAAGATACCTGTAGAGCACCTTTATAGTCACCCAGTTACGTCGCGACATTTGATGCACACAAGGTATTACTCCGGTGCTAGTGAGTTATATGATCTCATGGTCATAGGAATAAATACTTGACACGCAGAAAACAATAGCAATAAAACGACACAATCAATATTCTACGTTCATAGTTTGGGTCTAGTCCATCACATGATTCTCCTAATGATGTGACCTAGTTATCAAGTGACAACACTTGCATATAGTCAGAAAACCTTGACTATCATTGATCAACTGGCTAGCCAACTAGAGGCTTGCTAGGGACATTCTTTTGACTATGTATCCACACATGTATCTATGTTTTCATTCAATACAATTATAGCATTGATAATAAACGATTATCTTTAAACATGAAATATAATCATAACTATTTATCATTGCCTCTAGGGCATATTTCCAACAGACTAGTCAAGTGTCAGTCTTCGGAGAAAGTTAATGAAATTGTGAGACTAATCCGGAAATGTGGTGGATGACCATATTATTATTATATTACTCTGGACTAACCCCTATGATTATGTTCGTTGAATATCCATAGGACACTCTACCTTCTGGATATTCTTCACTTATTATTATTTCTTATAAGCCCTTTCTATGGTGTCGCTCAGACGCCCGGCTGTGGCCTGCTTATTATTATTTCTTATAAGCTCTTTCTGTGGTGTCGCTCAGACGCCCGACTGAGGCATGCTTATTATTATTTCTTATAAGCTCTTTCTGTGGTGTCGCTCAGATGCCCGACTGCGACACACATATTATTACTTATTCATTATTACCTTTGTTGCTTATACAACATTGTTGGAAAATTGCTTATCAGCATGAATGCATCATGAATTAAATTTTAATGGCATGGTAGAGTTATTAGTGGATTTGCATGCATCTCACCTGCTTTAACTTATTTGTTATCTTGATGTTTGCGAGTACATTCAAAGTACTCACTGGTTTGTCCCTGCTATTCTCTTGGCCAGATTGCGTACGGAGAGGAGCATGATGCCGTCAACCCGGAACCTAGGAGTCCAGGATAACAGCCTTGTGAGATAGGAATTTATCCAGATTAGTTTTTCCTATGGGAATGGAGTCCCATGGACACTGAAGATTCCTTGAGTCGCTTCCGCCGTCAACCTCAGACTTTTGTCCAACCCTGCAGATCTTATGGTCTTGTAACCCAGATCTTGTATTTTGCTTGGATATTTTGTAAGTGTCTACCAGTTAATAGCAATCATGGGGCTAGTAAACATAGAGACCTGTTTTCTAGAAATTATTTTCCGAAAAACACGTCGCTGCACATGACAATCACAACAATCAAATACTACATATTAAGTGAAGTTCAATAAGCAACGAGTTGCATATTGACAAAACTCCACATTTAATTACTTAGTTCACTTCCGTTTAGGTACACGACAATACTAAATGTTATTAAACATGGCAAGAGGTGAAGCATAAATAAATTACACTATCTAGGCAATTTAAATGAGGTTGGAAACAACATATAATATTTCCGAAATGACCCCATATCTTAATTTCAAAATTGGTCCAGATCTTAACTAAACATATTTTATATTTATTAAACATAAAAATAAAGTGTACCATGTGATTCTACACGTCATTCTAGTTGACTGACATATATAGATCATTTAAAACAGAGCTACGGTCTAAAAGATATGGGCAATACAAGATGATATGCCACGTATGAAAAATGCATGCAAACGACAACCACACCATTTTAAATCATGGATGCAACAATATATTATGAAACTACATGTTATTCTAAACAAGTTTCATATACGGCACGTTCAAAACGGAGCAATGGTTCAACAATTACAAGCAATACTAGATATAGCTATAACCTGCCAAAAATAGCAACATCACATTTTATACACACCAAAACTTACACCTACAGGATTCTAAAATGCTCAAACAAGACACGAGGCAGTAGAGGACAAGATGCACAATAACCATTTACTAAAGGCAAATTGCATAGACGGGTGGATCTCTAGGAAAATAGCTCACAAAATAGCAAGTTGAACACAGTTTTAGACTTGGTGAAAATATCAGTTTTAACAGTGTTGTTTTTAACATGATGGCACATTAGCGACAAGAAAAATTCACGCTACAGGACATATAATGGCATGAAAATTTACAACATGGTAGTAGGCATGATGCACTTCATTTCATTCCACACTAGCAAGTTCTAAATATGCACACATTCCTAGCTAGCATCATCACAACATGGCATGCTGAAATATCAGATTCTCAAACATAGAAATATTTGACTCTAACAATCAGCAACATCATCATAGCATGTGCACATGAATAAAATTATAGCTAAGCATGTCATACATGGCATGGTGAACTTACTAACAGCTACTAGGCATGTCCTACTACAATTCCATCCATTGGACACATTCAACAGAGACATGGTTTTCTTAATTCGAGCTTCACAAAATGGATCTCATAGTTAAGAGATTGCAGTTTTAACACGATACCAACTTGAGACCAACAATTGAGCATCTCAATGATAATCTACATGGCAACCAAAGGCATGGCATCAAAGTAGACATATCCTAGAGCAATTCTCACGAAGAAACCACATGCAAAAGGCCTACGATTTACTTGCAATCAACCCCGCAACTTGGAAGTAAAATTAAAAGATTACCGACTATGACAGTATGCACTTTTGCAACACCATTAACATCACCTAGATGATTCCTAATATGCATGCAAATGCTTCCATGAGGTAGAGCTCGGAGAGTAGATCAAGTTTCATATATAAATCATTCTCATCGGATAGTCATGCACAAAGTTACAACACGTTTAATATGCCCAAATGATGTTTTTCAGTCACGAAAATGACTTAGAGAAATTACCCCATGAAATAATCTGGACGAGGGGATCCAGGGCTGCGGGCCTACATTTGGATCTGGGACGGGTCCGACATCGGGACGACCTCATCCTTGTCTGGAGCTGAGGGAGTTCGAGGCCATGGCCGATGTGACGGCGCCGACGAGGACGACGTATCTGGCGAGGAGGGAGGAGGCCGGGGTTGTCGGGCGAGCGGATCTGAGGCGGGGGTCACCGGATCCGATGTTGGAGGTGGACGGCGGCGCTTGGGGAGGCCGCGACGAGGAGCGGAGGTGCTCGGCGACGCTTGGAGCTCCGGCTCCGGCGGCGACATGCGGGGCACATGGAGGAAATGAGGTGGGAGAAGGGAGGCCAGAGAAGAGAAAGAGAGAGGGATGACGACCTACCACTCGTGGTTCCTGTCACGGGCAGGCGCGGGGCTTCGACGCGACGGCCGACCTATGCGGCAATGCGGTCCCGCAACGGGAGGCATGAGAGGCGCTAGGGCAGGCGGGGGACCTCACGCGGGGGCGCCTGGGCTGGCTCGGAGCAGTCGGGCCTGGGGCGGGCCTGCATGGCCTTGGTGGCCGGGGGCGGCGCCAGGCTGGCATGGTGGCCCGTGGCTGGCTACGCGCGGGGCTGGCGGCGGCTCAGGTGGCAGCTGGGTAGTCGGCGGCGTGACAAGTGCTGGTGGGGTTGCGGTTTGGCATGGAAAACGAGGGAAGGACGGGTTGGAGGTTTGAGGGCTAGGGATTCCAAAAATGGCAGGGTAGGGGGTGGGGCGTTTTGGAGGACAAACTCCATGGAGCTCGTTTTTTTGAAAAATTCAAAAATCGTACTTTTAAGTTTTCAAAATTTCTGAAAAAAGTCATACATGTTCATATGGATGTGTTTTACATGTGTGTAAAATCTGACGACGAAATATGTTATGGGGCGAGCTACACAAAAAATACAAATGCCTCCATTTTTTCATGAACACTGAATGCACTGTTCACTCATTCAAAAAACACGATTTTGTCTTTTTTGTGTAGCTCTCACCCTAATGTATTTCATCGTCATATTTCACATACATGTGTTATACATCCATATGATTGTCTATGATTTTTTCAGAATTTTTTGAAACTTAAATATATGATTTTTGATTATTTTTTTTAAAACGAGCTCCATGGAGCTCGTCCTCCAAAGAGCATTTTCGCAGGGAAGGGTGCTATTTATAGCAAGGGTTAGGGTTTGAGGTGGGTTTTGCACCGTTTCGAGCCCTTCGATCGTAATCGGGCGGTTCCGGTCGCGGGGCTAGGTTAGGTGGGTTGGGTTGGGCTGGTTGGGCTGGGTTAGATGTGTTGGAAATATGCCCTAGAGGCAATAATAAAATAGTTATTATTATGTTTCCTGTTTCAAGATAATCGTTCATTGTCCATGCTATAATTGTATTGAATGGAAACACAAATGCATGTGTGGATATATAGACAAAAAATGTCCCTAGTGAGCCTCTAGTGGACTAGCTCGTTGATTAAAGATGGTTAAGGTTTTCTAGCCATAGACAAGTGTTGTCAGTTGATAACGAGATCACATCATTAGGGGAATGATGTGATGGACGATACCCAAACTATAAATGTAGCATTTCGTGTCATTTTGTTGTTATTGTTTTCTGCATGTCAAGTATACGTTCCTATGACCGTGAGATCATGTAACTCACTGACATCGTAGGAATGCCTTGTGTGTATCAAACATCGCAATGTTACTGGGTGACTATAAATGTGCTCTACAGGTATCTCTGAAGGTGTCCTCTGAGTTAGCATGGATCCAGACTGGGATTTGTCACTCCGTATGACGGAGAGGTATCTCGGGGCCCACTCGGTAATACAACATCACAAACAAGCCTTGCAAGCAATGTGGATAAAGTGTTAACCACGGGATATTGTATTACAGAATGAGTAAAGAGACTTGCCAGTAACGAGAATGAAATAGGTATAGAGATACCAATGATCGAATCTCGGGCAAGTAACATAACGAAGGACAAAGGGAACATTATACGGGATTAACTGAATCCTTGACATAGAGGTTCAACCGATAAGATCTTCGTAGAATATGTAGGATCCAATATGGGCATCCAGGTCCCGCAATTGGATATTGACCGGAGAGTGTCTCGGTCATGTCTACATAGTTCTCGAACCCGCACGGTCTGCACACTTAAGGTTCGGTGATGTATTAGTATAGTTGAATTATTGATGTTGGTAACTGACTGTTGTTAGGAGTACCAGATGAGCTCCCGGACATCACGTGGGTCTCCGAAATGGTCCGGAAACGAAGATTGATATATAGGCTTATTGCATTTGGTTTCTCAAAAGATTTTGGGCATTACCGGTAAAGTACCGGGAGTGACGAATTGGTTCCGGGGTTTTACCGGGAGGGGCCACCTACCCGGGAGAGAACCTAGTAGGCCCATGGGTGGCGCACCAGCCTTTAGTGGGCTCGTGAGGCCAGCCCAATAAGCCTATTTGGCTGAGAACAATAATGAAAAGGAAAAAGGAAATAAAAGGAAGGAGGTGGACAAGATGGGAAGGAGCCCTTCACCAAACTGAATTGGAGGAGGACTCCTCCCTCTTGGGCTCGGCCGAACCCTCCTACTTGGAGTAGGAGGCAAGCCACCCTACCTCTTGTTCCTCCTATATATAGTGGAGGTTTGAGATACTTTTTGCACCCCCAAAGCCTTTGTGCATCCCTCTCTCCCTCCACTACTTAATGACACCCTGTAGCTAGTTTGGTACGGCACGACGAAGCCCTGCCGGAGTAGATCCACCATCATCACCGCCACGCCATCGTGCTGCCCGAGAATTCAGCTACCTCTTCGTCTCTCTTGTTGGATCAAGATGGAGGAGATCGTCATTGAGATGTACGTGTGCTGAACGCGGACGTGTTGTCCGTTCGGTACTAGATCGGGACGGAATTCGTGGGACAGATCGTGATTGGATCACGAAGACGTTTGACTACATCAACCGCGTTTCTTAACGCTTCCGCTTAGAGATCTACAAGGGTATGTGGATCCGATCTCCCCTCTCGTAGATGATCATCACCATGATAGATTTTCGTGTGCGTAGGAAATTTTTTGTTTCCCATGCAACTTTCCCCAACAGTGGCATCATGCGCTAGGTTCATGCGTAGATGATATCTCGAGTAGAACACAAAAGAGTTTGTGGGCGGTGATGTTCAATTTGCTGCCCTCCTTAGTCTTTTCTTGATTCAGCGGCATTGTTGGATTGAAGCGGCCCGGACCAACATTACTCGTACGCTTACGAGAGACCGGTTTGATTGACTAACATGCAATTTGTTGCATAAAGATGACTCGCGGGTGTATGTTTCTTCAACTTTAGTTGAATCGGATTTGACCGAGGCGGTCCATGGAGAAGGTTAAATAGCAATTTGCATATCACCGTTGTGGCTATACGTAAGTAAGATGTGATCATACTAGATACCCGTAGCAGCCACGTAAAATTTGCAACAACAAATTAGAGGACGTATAACTTGTTTTTGGAGGGTATGCTTGTGATGTGATATGGCCTAAGACATGATATGATATATTGGATGTATGAGATGGTCATGTTGTAATAGTTCAATGTCGACTTGCACGTCGATGCTACGGCAACCGGCAGGAGCCATAGGGTTGTCATTAATTATTTTGCGCTTGGAGATGATTTACTTCATCGCTAGTAGTAGCTTTAGTAGTAACATCATAGGTAGCGCGACAACCTCGATGGCAGCACGGTGATGAAGATCATGATGATGGAGATCATGGTGTGGCGTTGGTGACAATGGAGATCATGCCGGTGCTTTGGTGATGGAGATCAAGAAGCACAAGTTCATGGCCATATCATGTCACTTATGATTTGCATGTGATGTTAATCCTTTTATGCACCTTATTTTGCATAGAACGATGGTAGCATTATAAGGTGATATCTCACTAAAGTTTCAAGATAAAATTGTGTTCTCCCCGACTTTGCATTGTTGCGACAGTTCGTCGTTTCGAGACACCACGTGATGATGAGGTATGATAGACTCATCGTTCACATACAACGGGTGCAAAACAGTTGCACACGCGGAACACTTGGGTTAAACTTGACGAGCCTAGCATGTACAGACATGGCCTCAGAACACAAGAGACCGAAAGGTCGAGCATGCATCATATAGTTGATATGATCAACATGGAGATGTTCACAATTGAAACTATACTCAACTCATGTGATGATCGGACTTGAGATAGTGAATTTGGATCATGCTACACTCGAATGACTAGACGGATGTCAATTTGAGTGGGAGTTTATTAGTAATATGATTAGCGAAACTCAATTATCTTGAACATAGTCTAAGTAATCTTTGCAAAGTTTTATGTTGTAGATCAATGGCTCGCGCAGTAGCAACCCTGAATTTTAATACGTTCCTAGAGAAAGCTAAGCTGAAAGATGATGGAAGCAACTTTATTGACTGGGCTCGTAATCTGAGGCTTATTCTCATGGCTGGCCAAAAGCAATATGTCCTTGATGCAGAGCTAGGTGATGCACCACCCGCTACGGCGACCCAATATGTTTTGAACGCTTGGCAGTTGCGTAAGGATGACTACCCATTAGTTCAATGCATAGTTTTGTATGGCTTAGAACCGGGACTTCAAAGACGTTTTGAACGTCATGGAGCATATGAGATGTTCCAGGAATTGAAGTTTATCTTTGAGAAGAATGCCCGGATCGAGAGGTATGAAACCTCCAATAAGTTCTATGCTTGCAAAATGGAGGGGAATGGGTTTGTCAGTGAACATATACTCAGAATGTCTGAGTACTCTAACCATCTAGCTGATCTAGGGATTGAACTACCGCAAGAAGCTGTCAGTGACAGAGTTCTTCAATCACTGCCACCAAGCTACAAAGTCTTTGTGTTGAACTATAACATGCAAGGGATGAATAAGTCACTCGCCTAGCTGTTTGCGATGCTGAAAGTCGCAGAGTCGGAAATCCAAAAGGAGCATGAAGTGTTGATGGTCAGTAAGACCACCAGTTTCAAGAAGAACGTCAGGGGGAAGAAGGGTAACTCCAAGAAGAGTGGCAAAGCTATTGCCCCTCCGAAAAAGAAACCCAAGTCTGGAACCAAGCCAGAAACTGAGTGCTACCATTGCAAGGGGAGTGATCACCTGGAAGCCGAACTGTCCCAAGTATTTAGCCGATAAGAAGGCGGCCAACGCCAAACAAGGTATATTTGATATACATGTTAGAGATGTGTACCTCACCAGCTCTCGTAGTAGTGCCTGGGTATTTGATACCAGTTCTGTTGCTCACATTTGCAACTCAAAATAGGAACTGTGGAATAAATGAAGGCCGGCAAAGGATGAAGTGATGATGTGCGTGGGAAATGGTTCCAAGGATGATGCGATCGCCGTCGGCACAATCTCACTTCAGTTACCATCAGGATTAGTGATGAACTTAAATAATTGTTATTTAGTGCCTGCGTTGAGCATGAACATATATCTGGATCTTGTTTATTGCGAGACGGTTACTCATTTAAGTCAGAGAATAATGGTTGTTCTATTTATATGAGTAATATCTTTTATGGTCATGCACCCAATGTGAGGGGTTTGTTCATATTGAATCTCGATAGTGATGACACTCATGTCCATAACATTGAGACCAAAAGATGTAGAGTTAATAATGATATCGCCACTTTCTTGTGGCACTGCCGCTTAGGTCATATTGGTCTAAAACGCATGAAGAAACTCCATGCCGATGGACTTTTGGAGTCAATTGATTTTGAATCACTTGACACATGCGAACCATGTCTCATGGTCAAGATGACTAAGACTCCGTTCTCCGGAACAATGGAGCATGCAAGTGACTTGTTGGAGATCATACATACTGATGTGTACAGATCGATGAGCATAGAGGCGCGCGGTGGATATCGTTATTTTCTCACCTGCACTGATGCTTTGAGTAGGTATGGTTATATTTACTTGATGAACCACAAGTCTGAAACGTTTGAAAAGTTCAAGCAATTCTAGAGTGAAGTTGAAAATCATCGTAACAAGAAGATCAAATACCTACAATCTGATCGAGGAGGTGAGTATCTGAGTTACGAGTTTGGTGCTCACTTAAGACAATGTGGAATTGTTTCACAGTTGACACCGCCTGGAACACCACGGCGCAATGGTGTGTCCGAACGTCGTAGTCGTAGTTTATTAGATATGGTGTGTTTTATGATGTCTCTTACCGATTTGCTGTTATCGTTTTGGGGCTATGCATCGGAGACAACTACATTCACTTTAAATAGGGAACCATCAAAATTCATTGAGACGACACCATATGAGCTGTGGTATGGCAAGAAGCTAAAGTTGTCGTTTCTTAAAGTTTGGGGATGTGATGCTTATGTGAAAAAGCTTCAGCCTGAAAAGTTGAAACCCAAAGCGGAAAAGTGCTTCTTCATAGGTTACCCAAAAGAGACAGTTGGGTATACCTTCTATCTCAGATCCGAGGGCAAAGTGTTTGTCGCTAAGAACAGAGCTTTTCTTGAGAAAGAGTTTCTCTCGAAAGAATTGAGTGGGAGGAAGGTAGAACTTGATGAGGTTGTAGAACCTTTGCTTCAACGAGATGGTGGCGCAAGACAGAAAGAAGTTTGTGTTGATGCTACACGAGTTGAAGAGGAAGCTAATGATGAAAATCTTGAAATTTCATATCAAGTTGCTATCGGACCTCGTAGGTCGACAAGGGCACGTACTGCTTGAGAGTGGTATGGGAATCCTGTCTTATCGATTTTGTTGTTAGACAACAATGAGCCTATGAGCTATGGAGAAACGATGGTGGGCCCGGATTTCAAAAAATGGTTAGAGTCCATGAAGTCCGAGATAGGATCTATGTATGAAAACAAAGTATGGACTTTGGAAGTATTACCTGAAGGCCGAAAGGCCATTGAGAACAAATGGATCTTTAAGAAGAAGACAAACGTCGACGGTAATGTGACCGTCTATAAAGCTCGAATTGTGGCAAAGGGTTTTTCACAAGTTCAAGGAGTTGACTACGATGAGACTTTATCATCCGTAGCGATGCTTAAGTCCGTCAGAATCATGTTAGCAATAACTGCATTTTTCGATTATGAAATATGGCAGATGGATGTCAAAACAACGTTCCTTAACGGGTTTCTTAAGGAAGATTTGTATATGATACAACTGGAAGGTTTTGTCAATCCATAGAATGCTGACAAAGTATGCAAGCTCAAGCGATCCATTTATGGACTGGTGCAGGCATCTCGAAGTTGGAATCAACGCTTTGATGAGGTGATCAAGGTGTTCGGGTTTATACAAGTTTTTGGAGAAGCTTGTATTTACAAGAAAGTGAGTGGGAGCTCTATAGTGTTTCTAATATTATATGTGGATGAGATATTGCTGATTGGAAACAATGTAGAGTTTTTGGAAAGCGTAAAGGTTTACTTGAATAAAAAAATCAATGAAGGACCTCGGAGAAGTTGCTTACATATTGGGCATTAAGATCTATAGAGATAGATCGAGGCGCCTGATAGGACTTTCACAAAGCACATACCTTGATAAGATTTTGAAGAAGTTCAGAATGGAACAATCCAAGAGGGGGTTATTGCCTGTGTTACAAGGTATAAAGTTGAGTAAGACTCAATGCCTAGTAACTTCAAAAGATAGAGAAATGACGAATGTCGTCCCCTATGCTTCAGCCATAGGGTCTATCATGTATGAAATGTTGTGCACTAGACCGAATGTCAGCCTTGCTATAAGTATGGCAGGTAGATTTCAAAGTGATCCAGGAGTGGAGCATTGGTCAGCGGTCAAGAATATTCTGAAGTACCTCAAAAGGACTAAGGAAATGTTTCTCGATTATGGAGGTGACAAAGAGCTCGTCATAAAGGGATACGTCGATGCAAGCTTCGACACTGATCCAGATGACTCTAAGTCACAAACGGTATACGTATTTATTCCTAATGGGGGTGAGGTAAGCTGGTGCGGTTCCAAGCAAAGTGTTGTAGCTGATTCTACATGTGAAGCGGAGTACATAGTTGCCAAGTGCACTGGACCCAATCAATCTGTTCCGTGACAACACTGGTGCCATTGCTCTAGCCAAGGAATCAAGGTTTCGCAAGAGGAACAGACACATAAAGCAACGCTTCAATGCCATCCGCGATTACATCAAGGAGAAGGGCATAAATATTTGCAAAGTGCACATGGATCTGAAGGTTGCATATCTGCTCACTAAGCCTCTTTCACGAGCAAAGCATGATCAACACCAGAACAATATTGGTGTTAGATTCATTACATTGTAAATCACATAGAGATGTGAAGCTAGATTATTGACTCTAGTGCAAGTAGGAGACTCTTGGAAATATGCCCTAGAGGCAATAATAAAATAGTTATTATTATATTTCCTGTTTCAAGATAATCGTTTATTATCTATGCTACAATTGTATTGAATGGAAACACAAATGCATGCGTGGATATATAGACAAAACAATGTCCCTAGTGAGCCTTTGGTTGACTAGCTCGTTGATCAAAGATGGTTAAGGTTTCCTAGCCATAGACAAGTGTTGTGAGTTGATAAATAGATCACATCATTAGGGGACTGATGTGATGGACGATACCCAAACTATAGACGTAGCATGTGATCGTGTCATTTTGTTGCTATTGTTTTCTGCATGTCAAGTATATGTTCCTATGACCATGAGATCATGTAACTCACTGACACCGTAGGAATGCCTTGTGTGTATCAAAGGTTGCAACGTTACTCGGTGACTATAAAGGTAATCTAAACGTATCTCTGAAGGTGTCTGTTGAGTTAGCATGGATCAAGACTCAGATTTGTCACTCTGTATGACGGACAGGTATCTCGAGGCCCACTCAGTAATACAAAATCACAAACAAGCCTTGTAAGCAATGTGGCTAAAGCGTTAACCACGGGATCTTGTATTACAGAACGAGTAAAGAGACTTGCTAGTAACGAGATTGAAATAGGTATAGAGATACCGATGATCGAATCTCGGGCAAGTAACATACCGAAGGATAAAGGGAACATCATACGGGATTAACTGAATCCTTCACATAGAGATTCAACCGATAAGATCTTCGTAGAATATGTAGGATCCAATATGGGCATCCAGGTCCCGCTATTGGATATTTACTCGAGAGTGTCTCGGTCATGTCTACATAGTTCTCGAACCCGCAGGGTCTGCACACTTAAGGTTCGATGACGTTTCAGTATAATTGGATTATTGATGTTGGTAACCGAATGTTGTTCGGAGTCCCGGAAGATATCCCGGACGTCACGAGGCTCTACGGAATGGTCCGAAAACGAAGATTGATATATAAGATTGTTGCATTTTGCTTTCGGAAAGATTTCAGGCATTACTGCTAAAGTACCGGGAGTGATGAATGGGTTCCGGGGTTTTACCGGGAGGGGCCACCCACCCGGGAGAGAACCTAATAGGCCCATGGGTGGCGCACCAGCCTTTAGTGGGCTGGAGAGGCCAGCCCAATAAGCCTATTTCGGCTGAGAACAATAATGAAAAGGAATAGGAAAATAAAAGGAAGGAGGTGGACAAGATGGGAAGGAGTCCTCCACCAAACCGAATTGGAGGAGGACTCCTCCCTCTTGGGCTCGGCCTAACCCTCCTACTTGGAGTAGGAGGCAAGCCACCCTCCCTCTTGTTCCTGCTATATATAGTGAAGGTTTGAGAGGCTTTTTGCACCCCAAAAGCCTTTGTGCAGCCCTCTCTCCCTCCACTACTTCGTGACACGTCGTAGCTAGTTCGGTATGGCACAACGAAGACCTGTCAGAGTAGCTCCACCATCATCACCGCCACACCATCGTGTTGCCGGAGAATTCATCTACCTCTTTGTCTCCCTTGCTGGATCAAAAAGGCGGAGATCGTCATCGAGCTGTACGTGTGCTGAACGGGGAGGCACAGTCCATTTGGTACAAGATCGGGACGGATTTCGTGGGACGGATCGTGATTGGATCGCGAAGACGTTTGACTACATCAACCACGTTTCTTAACGCTTCCGCTTAGAGATCTACAAGGGTATGTGGATCCGGTCTCCCCTCTCGTAGATGATCATCACTATGATAGGTTTTCGTGTGCGTAGGAAAACTTTTGTTTCCCATGCAACGTTCCCCAACAAGATGGGCTAGGTTTAGAGGAGAGGGAGATTTGATAGCCCGTGACAACTTTTTAAATACCGAAACGTCCGACAATAAACCGATGATGGTGCCACTACGGTTGACCGTTCGGGTATGAAACAGACTCCGATTGTGATGAAATTTGGCAGGCGGTCTACCTATACGATAATAAGACTACACGCCAACTCTCAACCCAATCCAAGAATATTTTATACACAGTTCTAAAAATAATATTTAAATGATGTCGCGGGCCCGTGCGTGTGTGGTTGGTATCGAAACGGTCAACAATAAAACACAGAGAACCGACAACTAACAACGGATGCAAGTTTTGAGAAATGACGACAATGCAGTGTTGATGCAATGCAGATGATGCGAATGATGCGATGATGAATGCCACAACCAAATAAATCAGACAATGACAACGGAATAAAAGGGGAATCTTCTAGAGCATCGGTTCCAGGCTGTTACAAAGAAGGTATCGGTGATGAAGGTGAAGACTCATGCGACGAGGGAGTTGAAGAAACCATAGGAGAGGACAGTGTCAGATCTGCAATATCTGGACGAGGAGTAGGAATATCAGGCACAAAGGGAGTTGTATCTGGAAACGTAAGAAAAGGGATGTCCTCCATGGAAAAGGCCGAGGAGGATGGACACAGGTAGAAGGGACGAGAATCATCAAAGGTGACATCCCGGGAATACGTGTTCGCTGGACGACATGATCCGAACATCGATAGCCCTTATGCTCATCACTGTATCAGAGAAAGACACACTCAAGAGACTGTGTTGTCAATTTGGTACGTTCACGAGGGGTAAGTAAAACATAGCAAACGCAACCAAACAAACGAAGCATCAAATAATCAGGAGAACGACACAAAGACGCTCAAGAGGAATACCACATTGTGGAGTAGAAGATGGCTGAATGTTGATGAGATAGGTGGAAGTGGTAACAACCTCACCCCAGAAGTGGGGTGGAAGAGAGGCGGCGATCATCTTCGCATGCGCCGTCTTAAGAAGGTGACGATGCTTGCGCTCAGCCACACCATTCTGAGCATGAGCACCAGGACAAGAGAACTGAGCAAGAGTACCCTGCTCAGTAAGGAATCCTCCTGCTCAGCAAGAACACCACTGGAGCGGGCGTCACCGACGGTGGCGAGATCAACGTCCGGGGCGGCGCCTTCGTGGTCACGCCCACTGACCAGAAGAACACTCGCTCAGGTGGTTATTTCACCAGTCTCTTTTCATGAGTGGTTATTTTGACGAGTCCTTAGCGCTGGAGTATTCAGCCGCATTATTTATTATTTTTGTCCATCATCTAGTATTTACATTTCAGTGTATTTTAGTTTTTTCATTGTTATGTGTCATTTTTGGTTTATTTTTGTGTTGTATTATTTTGAGTTCTCAAGTTTCAATCTTCTATAGCTTTCATGTATTCTCTATTATCAGCCTCCATGTTTTAGTATTTAAGTGATTATTCTTCATTTTTATTTAGTAGGTGTTTCATTATATCATGTTCAGTCTATCTAAAATAAATCATGTATGTGCCACTTTTCATCAGTTTTTGTAGTTTATTCACCTTTTTGTGTTTTAATTCATAGGTATGTTCCCCTTTTCTATTATCATTTCTTATTTTGGACACTTAATTAGGGCAGGGCGACGAGGCATCGAAGAGTGTCCGATCAAGGTTGACGTGTACTATTGATTAAGTAAGCAATCGATTCTTCTTTCTTCGCTATGTGTTTTGTTCAGGTACAAGTCATGCATTTTTCTAAACTAGTTGTATGTTATCACGCAGATAGTTTTGTGTGTTAGCACATAGGCTGGGATAGCTAGCTACTAAGCAAGAGCAGGTATGGGACTAGTTAAACTGAATTTCACATGTACAAGTTCTGTTTGCTAGTATCAGTAGCAAAATTGAATTGTCGAAATTAATGTACTAGTGTTTCAGTATTTCAATTTCGGTTCTACTTTCCTCATAATTTCACAATTTCAGTAGAGTGATTTGTTTGGTGTATCAACTATTTGAAATTCAGTTCTCTATCATAAGATCCAAGTACACTAACATGTTTCACATGAGAAGTATACAGTAGCGAGGTGGGTTGGGAGGAGGGGAGGGAGGGGGGCTGTACCTTGGTTTGGGACTTGGGGCGAGGGCAGCACGCGGCGGCTCCAAGTCCCCCGGAACTGGATCACAAGCACCATCCATGTCTTCTCCTTCGCCAGCCGTTGTCGCCCCTACACATACCTTTTTCTTCATTTCTTGAGGAAGAAGAAGGTGATCGGGGGTGAAAGGAGGGAAAACCCTATTCGTCGCTCTATGTGAATCGGTGTCGGGGTTTCGCAGAGAGCGAAAATGGGGGGGGTATGGATTGGCGGGCTGCAGCGCCCCGGGTTTTGGAACCTTCTAGAGGTTCCGAGCCGATTTTTTTGGTTTTGGGAAACTTTTAGAAGATTCCCTGAACCTTTTTTTTATTCTTCTCGGTTTCTTTTTTTTCTGTTCAAAAATGATCTGGATTTCTAAAGAATGTTTTTGAATCAAAAAATGTTCTTGATTTAAAAAAATGTTCTGTATTTACCAAAAATTGTTTTCAGTTTCAAAATTTGTACATACTATTCAAATTAGTTCTCAGTTTCAAAAAAAATCTTAAGATTGAAAAAATGATCGTGCTTACAAAAATTATTCACACTTCCAAATTTGTTCTGGTGTTTTTAAAAATTGTTCTCCATTTCAAAATTTTGTTCTCAAGACAAACAAAATGTTCGTGGTTTAAAAATAGTTCCAGATTACAAATTTGTTCAGGATTTTTCAAAATTGTTCTCGATTTCAAAATTTGTCTCAAGATTCAAAAAATGCTCGTGTTTTAAAAAAAATTTCGGGCTTCCAAATTTGTCCGGAGATTTTCGAAATTGTTCTCGTTTCAAAATTTTGTTCTCAAGATTCAAAAATTGTTCGTGCTTTATAAAATTGTTCGTGCTTACAAATTTGTTCATGATTTTTCAAAAGTGTTCTTGGTTTCAGAGTTTGTACTAAAATTTGAAAAATGTCTGTGCTTTAAAAATTTGTTTGTGCTTTCAAATTTATACGGGCTTTTTCAAAATTGTTCTCCTTTTTATAGTCTTGTTCTCAGGATTCAAAAAATTGTTCGTCCTTCCAAATTTGTACATGATTTTTCAAAATTGTTCTCGGTTACAAAACTTGTTTTCAACATTCGAAAAATGTATGTGCTTTAAAAATTATTCGCGTTTCCAATGTTCATGACTTTTTAAAATGGTTCTCCAAATTTAAAAGATATTTGAGATTCAAATACGAATAGAAAAGGAAAAAAAAGAAAACTAACAAAAAAACAAAAAGAAAGGAAATAATCAAAAAAGGAAAATAAGAAATAGAAGAAATATTGATTTTTTTTGTTCGGCCCAGTTAGGGCGAGCCCATGTGCGTTGCATCTCATCCCTGCCGCAATGAGCCGCAGGTAGGAGCTCTCTGGAAGGAGGAGGGTGGAAAAGATTGCCTAGGCCGGCTGGAGGTCGAGAACAAAACCAGACTGCTAAACTGATGGGTGGGTACGGGGAGCAACTAGCTAACGAGCGCTCCTTCAGGAACCTTCCAGCGATCGCTCCCGCACGTCGTCACTTGGCGTGTTTCCAGCCGCCGCCACGTGTCGTGCTCTGAGCGCTCTCTTCGGATTATTTTTGATTTTTTCGCACGCGTTTTCGTCTTTTTATGTGATTTTTTCCTGAAATTTTTTGTTGTTACGGTTTTTCACAGGTGTTTCGTAACTTTTGGACAGGAAAAAAATTCATTTTTTTTCGTGAAAGAGCGTGTTTTCTGTTTTTTTAAATGAAAAAACATGTTTTTTTATTTTTTTACGAAAGGCACAGTTTTGCCTTCACGAGAGGCACAGTCGTACCTCTCGAAAAGAAAAAAACGTGTTTTTTGTATTTTTTTTGCGTAAGGCGCGGTTTTGCTTCCGCGAAAGGCACGGTTTTGCCTTCGCGAGAGGCATGCTCGTGCCTCTCCCGAAAGGGGAAAAACGCGTTTTCTGGTTTTTTTTGCTAGAGTACGGTTTTGCTTTCGCGAAAGGCACGGTTTTGCCTTCGCGAGAGGCACACCCGTGCCTCTCCCGAAAAAGGGAAATAACGCGTTTTCTGCTCTCTTTTTCTTCCGCAAGAGGCACGGTTTTGCTTCCACGAGAGGCACGATTTTGCCTTCGTGAAAGGCACGATCCGTGCCTCTAAGAAAGGAAAAAACGCGTTTTCTGTTTTTTTCTATCGCGTGATGCACGGTTTTTCTGTCCTGTTTTTTTCATGAATTTTTTTTCATAAAAATCTATCAACATGGGATCTAGTTTTAAAGTTCTCGACGTGAGAAAGCCAACAGTGAAAACGATTCAAGATTTGGACGCACGGTTTAGGAGATAGATCTTTTTAAAAATACGGATCTACGAAGAAAAAAAAACACCCAGGTTGCGACAAGTGTCAGCATGCAATGCGTCACTTGTCGCAACAAATGAAGGTGGGAGTAATCGTTGAAAGGCATATTCGCTAACATGTGATTTTTTCTGAAGTGGTCAATTTTTTGACTAAATACTCAGCAACGTGTCAGTCATTAAGTGGGAAAAAAAACTACCTGACACAAATTTAAAATCAGACGTCTGTTCATTACTCACTCCCAAAAAATTGTATTCGAGTGTTTTTTTATGAAACCCTAACAACAGTTGTGGTTATTGTTCGCGATTAACTCCATTTTTTCAAGATTTATTGCACAGTCACCCGATTGTCTCCATTTTTCCTACTTCAGTTTTATTACACACTCAAGCCTGAGCTTTTCCCACTCCATGCTCGGAGTACAACAGTTGTAGTAGTAGTACTCTAGCACCACTCTCCGAGAAGAACAGAGCAAAGAGTCAACGCCGCAATGGCAGCATCACATCTGGTCCTCCTCCTCCTGCTGCTGGCCCCGGTCGCGGACTGTGCGCCCACCCGCGTCTTCTCCGTCGCCGACTACGGCGCAGCCGGCGACGGATCCAGATACGACACGGCGGCCATCCAGGCCGCCGTCAACGAATGCGGGAAGGCGGGGAGCGGCCGCGTGCTCCTCCCGGGGCCCGGGGACTACCTGACGGCGACCGTGCACCTCCGCTCGCGCGTGGTGCTCGAGGTGGCCCCCGGCGCGCGGCTGCTGGGCGGGACCAGGCAGCGCGACTACCCGGCCGAGCGGAGCCGGTGGTACGTCGTGCTGGCCGAGAACACCACCGGAGCGGGCGTCACCGGCGGCGGCGAGGTCAACGGCCAGGGCGGCGCCTTCGTGATCACGCCCAGCGACCAGAAGAACGTGATGGTGAGCTGGAACGCCACGGGGCACTGCCAGGGCGACGAGTGCCGCCCCCGGCTCGTCGGCTTCGTCGACTCCAAGGACGTCACGATCGACGACGTCACCCTGAACCAGCCGGCCTACTGGTGGTGAGCGCTTCTTCCTCCCTCGCTTCCCATCACTGGCTGTTACCGAGAGCCATCACCCATCAGATGACTCAATATGCTTGCATTCTCTGCAGCCTGCATCTTGTGAGGTGTGATCACTCGGTGATACGCAACGTCTCGATATACGGCGATTTTGATACTCCTAACAACGACGGGATCGACATCGAGGGCTCAAACAACACTATCATCACCGACTGCAGCATAGACACCGGAGACGACGCGATCTGCCCCAAGTCTCTCACAGGGCCTGTTTACAACCTGACAGTGACAAACAGCCGGATCCGTACTAAATCTAGTGCCATCAAATTTGGAAGTGCAAGCTCCTTCAACTTTGAGGGGCTGCTCTTTGACAACATAACCATAGTCGATTCGCACCGAGGACTCGGAATGCAGATCCGTGATGGAGGTAGAGTAACTAGTTTTTGCTTTTCTTTTCTTGCAGTATACTATTAGGTGGCATCTTATTCAAGGAAGCTGCTACTTTTATTGTAACTTTGTGGAGTTCAGCTAGCTGATTTGGAGATGCATAATTTTGCAGGGAACGTTAGTAATGTGATCTTTTCAAACATCAAAATGCGCACTAGATACTACCATCCTTCATGGTGGGGGAGAGCTGAACCGATCTACATCACTACCTGTCCAAGGTACCCTGGTTCCAGAGAAGGCACCATTTCAGATGTTTCCTTCGTTAACATCTCATCGGTGTCAGAAAATGGTGTTTTCCTGGCTGGGTCGAGGCACGGCCTGCTCCGCAACTTGAAGTTCAAGAATGTTGACTTGACATACAAGAGATGGACAAACTACACCGGGGGCCTGTATGACTACAGGCCCGGATGCCAGGCGATGGTGAAGCACAAGACTGGTGGTATGATGCTGGAGCACATCTCGGGCCTGGAGATCGATAATGTCAGGATGAGATGGTCCAGAGGAAGCCTCAAAGGGTGGGATGTTAATCCACTCCTCTTCCGGCCATCAACTATTGACGGGCTGTCGTTCCATGATTGGCAGTCGCTGAATGTTCAATAGCAGGCCAACTGAATCTCACTCGTAGGTATCTGTGATTTTCACGTTCGGTGCAATTTCAACGAAATTTCAGAAATTTCATCAATTTTGGTAAGTACTGAAATGTTTGCCTCCTATCAATATATTTCATTTCGAGTTCTTTTTACCGTACATCATACTACCAAATATAACGTGTAGTATTAAATTGATCCAATGGTTGAAAATAATTTGTTGGAATTTTATTCAAGGACATATAAGTAATTCCCTTTTAGAGGATTAATCGTAATGGTTAGTCTGATTATTAACAATAGCAAAAGAGTCCGTGGGTTGCAACGGAAGAGAAAAATAACACACGCTCTGAACGCAATATATTTTCACATGGCATCACATTTGTGTTGCCGACGATGGCCTTAGTGCTCACACAACGATAACGCGTTTAAATATACAGTCACTCGGAATAAGATGAGAAATATGTTATTTCTCCCCACGAGGTTTTCCAAAGGTGTGCATGTGTGGTTAACGATGTTTTCTTTCCTCTCAATTTGGTTTTAATTTAATGGATGTTTGTTGCAATTCGTATCGTCATCGGAAAGAGAGAAAAAAAATATTTTCTTTTCTCTCAATTTGGTTTTAATTTAATGGATGTTTATTACAATTTGTATCATCGTCGGAAAGAGAGAAAAAAATGACCGTGCACAACAAATTAAGTTTGCACCAAAAATATATATAACATGTTAAAATCGGAGTTACGGTTTAAAAGATATGGATAATTTTGTTTTAGATAAAATGTGGATTGATTAACTGAAAAGTCAGGATTTTTTTGTTAAAATGAAAAAAACGTTTCGGCTGACTTAAATACGAAGGGTGGGTTGATTACCTGATACATCAGGTTTTTTTTGAAAGATACAAAAAATGATTCGTTTTCTGACTTAAATCCGGACTGCGGGTTGATTTCAGGAAACGCCGGGGACTTTTTTTGTAAAAATGGCACGACGGACGACAGAAGCAGTCGGTACTTTATTATTAGGGATAGATAATCCAAGCCGACGCCGGACGTCTGTGCCCAACATCCGCCATCCCAATGTCGTCGGCAATAACTGTTGGAAATATGCCCTAGAGGCAATAATAAATTAGTTATTATTATATTTCTTTGTTCATGATAATCGTTTATTATCCATGCTATAATTGTATTGATTGGAAACACACTACATGTGTGGATACATAGACAAAACACTGTCCCTAGTAAGCCTCTAGTTGACTAGCTCGTTGATCAAAGATGGTCAAGGTTTCCTGACCATAGGCAAGTGTTGTCACTTGATAACGGATCACATCATTATGAGAATCATGTGATGGACTAGACCCAAACTAATAAGACGTAGCATGTTGATCGTGTCATTTTGTTGCTACTGTTTTCTGCGTGTCAAGTATTTGTTCCTATGACCATGAGATCATATAACTCACTGACACCGGAGGAATGCTTTGTGTGTATCAAACGTCGCAACGTAACTGGGTGACTATAAAGATGCTCTACAGGTATCTCGGAAGGTGTTCGTTGAGTTAGTATGGATCGAGACTAGTATTTGTCACTCCGTATGACGGAGAGGTATCTCGGGGCCCACTCGGTAATACAACATCACACAGAAGCCTTGCAAGCAAAGTGACTTAGTGTAAGTTGCACGATCTTGTATTACGGAACGAGTAAAGAGACTTGCCGGTAAACGAGATTGAAATAGGTATGCGGATACTGACGATCGAATCTCAGGCAAGTAACATACCGAAGGACAAAGGGAATAACATACGGGATTATATGAATCCTTGGCACTGAAGTTCAAACGATAAGATCTTCGTAGAATATGTGGGATCCAATATGGGCATCCAGGTCCCGATATTGGATATTGACCGAGGAGTCACTCGGGTCATGTCTACATAGTTCTCGAACCCGTAGGGTTTGCACACTTAAGGTTCGACGTTGTTTTATGCGTATTTGAGTTATATGGTTGGTTACCGAATGTTGTTCGGAGTCCCGGATGAGATCACGGGCGTCACGAGGGTTTCCGGAATGGTCCGGAAACGAAGATTGATATATAGGATGACCTCATTTGATTACCGGAAGGTTTTCGGAGTTACCGGGAATGTACCGGGAATGACGAATGGGTTCCGGGTGTTCACCGGGGGGGGCAACCCACCCCGGGGAAGCCCATAGGCCTTGGGGGTGGCGCACCAGCCCTCAGTGGGCTGGTGGGACAGCCCAAGAAGGCCCTATGCGTCATAGAAAGAAAATCAAAGAGAAAAAAAAAGAGGAGGTGGGAAAAAGGGGAAGGACTCCTCCTTCCAAACCTAGTTGGATTCGGTTTGGAAGGGGAGGACTGCCCCCCTTGGCTCGGCCGACCCCCTTGGGGGTCCTTGGACCCCAAGGCAAGGCTCCCCCTCTTCCCCCTATATATACGGAGGTTTTAGGGCTGATTTGAGACAACTTTGCCACGGCAGCCTAACCACATATCTCCACGGTTTTACCTCTAGATCGCGTTTCTGCGGAACTCGGGCGGAGCCCTGCTGAGATTAGATCACCACCAACCTCCGGAGCGCCGTCACGCTGTCGGAGAACTCATCTACCTCTCCGTCTCTCTTGCTGGATCAAGAAGGCTGAGATCATCGTTGAGCTGTACGTGTGCTGAACGCGGAGGTGCCGTCCGTTCAGCACTAGATCGTGGGACTGATCGCGGGACGGTTCGCGGGGCGGATCGAGGGACGTGAGGACGTTCCACTACATCAATCGCGTTCACTAACGCTTCTACTGTGCAATCTACAAGGGTACGTAGATCGAATATCCCCTCTCGTAGATGGACATCACCATGATAGGTCCTCGTGCGCGTAGGAAATTTTTTGTTTCCCATGCGACGTTCCCCAACAGTGGCATCATGAGCTAGGTTCATGCGTAGATGTCTTCTCGAGTAGAACACAAAAGTTTTATGGTTGGCGATGTGCGTTTTGCTGCCCTCCTTAGTCTTTTCTTGATTCCGCGGTATTGTTGGATTGAAGCGGCTTGGACTGACATTACTCGTACGCTTACGAGAGACTGGTTTCATCGCTACGAGTAACCCCTTGCTCAAAGATGACTGGCAAGTGTCGGTTTCTCCAACTTTAGTTGAATCGGATTTGACCGAGGAGGTCCTTTTATAAGGTTAAATAGCAATTCATATATCTCCATTGTGGTGTTTGCGTAAGTAAGATGCGATCCTACTAGATACCCTTGGTCACCACGTAAAACATGCAACAACAAAATTAGAGGACGCCTAACTTGTTTTTGCAGGGTATGCTTGTGATGTGATATGGCCAACGATGTGATGTGATATATTGGATGTATGAGATGATCATGTTGTAATAGATAATATCGACTTGCACGTCGATGGTACGGCAACCGGCAGGAGCCATAGGGTTGTCTTTAAACTAACGTTTGTGCTTGCAGATGCGTTTACTATTTTGCTAGGACGTAGCTTTAGTAGTAATAGCATGAGTAGCACGACAACCCCGATGGCAACACGTTGATGGAGATCATGGTGTGACACCGGTGACAAGAAGATCGTTCGGTGCTTTGGTGATGGAGATCAAGAAGCGCATGATGATGGCCATATCATGTCACTTATGAATTGCATGTGATGTTAATCCTTTATGCACCTTATCTTGCTTAGAACGACGGTAGCATTATGAGGTGATCTCTCACTAAAATTTCAAGATGAAATTATGTTCTCCCCGACTGTGCACCGTTGCTACAGTTCGTCGTTTCGAGACACCACGTGATGATCGGGTGTGATAGACTCAACGTTCACATACAACGGGTGCAAAACAGTTGCACACGCGGAACACTCGGGTTAAGCTTGACGAGCCTAGCATGTGCATACATGGCCTCGGAACACATGAGACCGAAAGGTCGAGCATGAATCGTATAGTTGATATGATTAGCATAGAGATGCTTACCACTGAAACTATTCTCGACTCACGTGATGATCGGACTTGAGATAGTGGATTTGGATCATGTACCACTCAAATGACTAGAGAGATGTACTTTTTGAGTGGGAGTTCTTAAGTAATATGATTAATTGAACTAATTGTCATGAACATAGTCTAATGGTCTTTGCGAATTACGATGTAGCTTGCGCTATAGCTCTGCTATTTTTATATGTTCCTATTGAAAATTTAGTTGAAAGTTGATAGTAGCAAACTTTGCAGAGGATTGTCCTCGTTGCTGCGCAGAAGGCTTATGTCCTTAATGTACCACTCGGTGTGCTGCACCTCGAGCGTCGTCTGTGGATGCTGTGAACATCCGACATACACGTTTCTGATGACTACACGATAGTTCAGTGCAAAATACTTAATGGCTTAGAAGCAAGGCGCCAAAGACGTTTTGAAACGTCACGGAACATAAGTGATGTTCTAAAGAGATGAAATTGTGATTTCATGCTTGTGCCCTTGTTAAGAGGTACGAGACCTCCGACAAGATTCTTTGTCCACAAAGTAAAGGAGAAAAGCTCAATCGTTGAGCATGTGCTCAGATTCTCTGATTACAACAATTGCTTGAATCAAGTGGGAGTTAATCTTCCAGATGAGATAGTGATGGTTCTTCAAAGTCACTGCCACCAAGTTGTGAGAGCTTCGTGATGAACTATAACATATCAAGGATAGATACAATGATCCTTGAGCAATTCGCGATGTTTGACACTGCGAAAGTAGAAATCAAGAAGGAGCATCAATAGTTGATGGTTAGTACAACCACTAAGTTTCAAGAAAGGCAAGGGCTAGAAGGGATACTTCGTGAAACGGCAAAACAATTGCTGCACTAATGAAGAGACCCAAGATTAAACCCAAACCCGAGACTAAGTGCTTCTTTAATAAGGGGAACAGTTACTGAGGCGGAGCAACTCTAGATACTTGGTAGATAAGAAGGCTGGCAAAAGTCGAAAAAAGTATATTTGATATACATGATGTTGATGTGTACTTTACTAGTACTCCTAGTAGCACGAGGGTATTGGATACCGGTTCGGTTGCTAAGTGATTAGTAACACGAAATGAAAGCTACGGTATAAAAGGAGACTAGCTAAAGGCGAGGTGACGATGCGTGTTGGAAGTGTTTCCAAGGTTGATATGATCAAACGTCGCACGCTCCCTCTACCATCGGGATTGGTGTTAAACCTAAATAATTGTTATTTGGTGCTTGCGTTAAGCATGAACATGATTGGATCATGTTTATTGCAATACGATTATTCATTTAAAGAGAATAATGGTTACTCTATTTTCTTGAATAATCACCTTCAATGGTTTATTGAATCTCGATTGTAGTGTTACACATGTTCATGATATTGGTGCCAAAAGATACGAGGTAATGATGATAGTACCACTTACTTGTGGCACTGCCGCTTGAGTCATGTTGGTATAAATTGCATGAAGAGGCTCCATGCTGATGGATCTTTATACTCACTTGATTTTGAATCACTAGTGACATGCAAATCACACCACATGAGCAAGGCCTTGTTTTCATTGAGATTAAACAAGATAGTAACTTGTTGGAAGTGATACATTTTGATGTATGCAGTCCAATGGGTGCTGAGGCACGCAGTGGATGTCATTATGTTCTTACTTCAATGACGATTTGAGTAGATACAAGAGTATTTACTTAATGAATCACAAGTCTGAAGTATTGAAAAGTTCAATTCTGTTTCGGAGTGAAGTTCGTCATAACAAGAGGATAAACTGTCTACGATATGATCATAGAAATGAATATCTGAGTTACGAGTTTTGGTACGTAGTTAAGACAATATGGAAATTGTTTCGCAGTTCATGCCACCTGGAACATCATAGTGTGATGATGTGTCTGAACGTCATAGCCACGCACTATTTGGTATGGTGCATGATATGATGTCTCTTATCGAATTATCACTATCGTTTATGGGTTGTGCATTAGAGACAACCGCATTCACTTTAAATAGGGCACCACGTATTTCCGTTGAGATGACACAGCATAGACTGAGGTTTAGAGAAATCTAAACTGTCATTTCTTGAAAGTTTGGGGATTCGACACTTATGTGAAAAAGTTTCCGTCTGATAAGCTCGAAACCAAAGCGGATAAATGCATCTTCATAGGATATCCAAAACATTTGGGTACATCTCCTATCTCAGATCCGAAAGCAAAGTGTTTGTTTCTAGAAACGGCTCCTTTCTCGAGGAAAGGTTTCTCTCGAAAGAATTGAGTGGGAGGGTGGTGGAACTTGATGAGGTTATTGAACCATCACTTCAACCAGTGTGTAGCAGGGCGCAGGAAGTTATTCCTATGGCGCCTACACCAATTGAAGTGAAAGCTGATGATGGTGATCATCGAGCATCAGATCAAGTTACTACAAACCTCGTAGGTTGACAAGGTCGCGTACTACTGCAGAGTGGTACGGTAACCCTGTCTTGGAGGTCATGTTGTTGAGCAACAGTGAACCTACGAGTTATGGAGAAAGCAATGGTGGGCCCGGATTCCGACAAATGGCTGGAAGCCATGAAATCCGAGAGAGCATCCATGTATGAAAACAAAGTGTAGACTTTGGAAGAACTACTTGATGGTCATAGGACTGTTGAGTAAAGATGGATCTTTAAAAGGAAGACAGACGATGATGGTGATAAGTCACTATTAAGAAAAGCTCGACTTGTCGCAAAGATGTTTTCGACAAGATCAAACAGTTGACTATGATGAGACTTTCTCACTCGTAGTGATGCTAAAAGTCTGTTAGAATTATGTTAGTAGTTGCTGCATTATTTATGAAATATTGCACATAGGATGTCAAAACATTGTTTCCTCGACGGTTTCCTTGAGCAAACATTGTATGTGATACAACCAGAAGGTTTTGTCGATCCTAAAGATACTAACAAGTATGCAAGCTCCAGCAATCCTTCAATGGACTGGTGCAAGCATCTCGGAGTTGGAATATACATTTTGATGAGATGATCAAAGATTTTGGGTTTATACAAGGTTTATGAGAAACTTGTATTTCCAAAGAAGTGAGTGGGAGCACTATAGAATTTCTCATAAGTATATGTGGTTGACATATTGTTGATCAGAAGTAATGTAGAATTTCTGTGAAGCATAAAAGGTTGTTTGAAAGGAGTTTTTCAAAGGAATACCTGGATTGCGCTACTTGAACGTTGAGCATCAAAGATCTATGGAGATAGATCGAAAGCGCTTAATAGAAGTTTCAACAAGATGCATGCCTTGACAAGTTTTTGAAGGAGTTCAAAATAGATCAGCAAAGAAGGAGTTCTTGGTTGCGTTGTGAGGTGTGAATTTGAGTAAGACTCAAAACCCGACCCCGGCAGAATAAAGAGAATAGACGAAGGTCGTCTTCTATGCCTTGGCCGTAGAATCTAAAGTATGCCATGCTGGGTACCGCACCTGATGTGTGCCTTGACTCAAGGTCTGTTGAGAGGTACAGAAAGTGATCCATGATTGAATCACTAGCAGCGGTCAAAATTTATCCTTAGTAACTGATGGACTAAGGAATTTTTCTCGATTATGGAGGTGGTTAAAGAGTTCGTCGTAAAGGGTTACGTCGATGCAAGCTTTGACACTAATCCGAATAACTATGAGTAGTGAAACGGATTCGTATAGTAGAGTAGATATTTGGAGTATTTCCAAATAGCACATAGTAGCAGCATCTATAAGATGACATAAAGATTTGTAAAGAACACACGGGTCTGAAAGTTTTAGAACCGTTGACTAAAACCACTCTCACGAGCAAGACGTGATCAGACCCCATGACTATATGGGTGTTGGATTCGTTGGAATCACATGGTGATGTGAACTAGATTATTGACTCTAGTGCAAGTGGGAGACTGTTGGAAATATGCCCTAGAGGCAATAATAAATTAGTTATTATTATATTTCTTTGTTCATGATAATTGTTTATTATCTATGCTACAATTGTATTGATTGGAAACACACTGCATGTGTGGATACATAAACAAAACAATGTCCCTAGTAAGCCTCTAGTTGACTAGCTCGTTGATCAAAGATGGTCAAGGTTTCCTGACCATAGGCAAGTGTTGTCACTTGATAACGGGATCACATCATTAGGAGAATCATGTGATGGACTAGACCCAAACTAATAAGACGTAGCATGTTGATCGTGTCATTTTGTTGCTACTGTTTTCTGCGTGTCAAGTATTTGTTCCTATGACCATGAGATCATATAACTCACTGACACCGGAGGAATGCTTTGTGTGTATCAAACGTCGCAACGTAACTGGGTGACTATAAAGATGCTCTACAGGTATCTCGGAAGGTGTTCGTTGAGTTAGTATGGATCGAGACTGGGATTTGTCACTCCGTATGACGGAGAGGTATCTCGGGGCCCACTCGGTAATACAACATCACACAGAAGCCTTGCAAGCAAAGTGACTTAGTGTAAGTTGCGGGATCTTGTATTACGGAATGAGTAAAGAGACTTGCCGGTAAATGAGATTGAAATAGGTATGCGGATACTAACGATCGAATCTCAGGCAAGTAACATACCGAAGGACAAAGGGAATAACATACGGGATTATATGAATCCTTGGCACTGAGGTTCAAACGATAAGATCTTCGTAGAATATGTGGGATCCAATATGGGCATCCAGGTCCCGCTATTGGATATTGACCGAGGAGTCACTCGGGTCATGTCTACATAGTTCTCGAACCCGCAGGGTCTGCACACTTAAGGTTCGATGTTGTTTTATGCGTATTTGAGTTATATGGTTGGTTACCGAATGTTGTTCAGAGTCCCGGATGAGATCGCGGACGTCATGAGGGTTTCCGGAATGGTCCGGAAACGAAGATTGATATATAGGATGACCTCATTTGATTACCGGAAGGTTTTCGGAGTTACCGGGAATGTACCGGGAATGACGAATGGGTTCCGGGTGTTCACCGGGGGGGGGGCAACCCACCCCGGGGAAGCCCATAGGCCTTGGGGATGGCGCACCAGCCCTTAGTGGGCTGGTGGGACAGCCCAAGAAGGCCCTATGCGCCATAGGAAGAAAATCAAAGAGAAAAGAAAAAAAAAGAGGAGGTCGGAAAAAGGGGAAGGACTCCTCCTTCCAAACCTAGTTGGATTCGGTTTGGAAGGGGAGGACCCCCCCCCTTGGCTCGGCCGACCCCCTTGGGGGTCCTTGGACCCCAAGGCAAGGCTCCCCCTCTTCCCCCTATATATACGGAGGTTTTAGGGCTGATTTGAGACAACTTTGCCACGGCAGCCCGACCACATATCTCCACGGTTTTACCTCTAGATCACGTTTCTGCGGAGCTCGGGCGGAGTCCTGCTGAGATTAGATCACCACCAACCTCCGGAGCACCGTCACACTGCCGGAGAACTCATCTACCTCTCCGTCTCTCTTGCTGGATGAAGAAGGCCGAGATCATCGTCGAGTTGTACGTGTGCTGAACGCGGAGGTGCCGTCCGTTCGGCACTAGATCGTGGGACTGATCGCGGGACGGTTCGCGGGGCGGATCGAGGGACGTGAGGACGTTCCACTACATCAACCGCGTTCACTAACGCTTCTGTTGTGCGATCTACAAGGGTACGTAGATCGAATATCCCCTCTCGTAGATGGACATCACCATGATAGGTCCTCGTGCGCGTAGGAAAATTTTTGTTTCCCATGCGACGTTCCCCAACAATAACTGCGGTCAACACAGCCTTTAGGCCACCACTCACAGCACCTGTGCCTCAAGACGCCGCCTCCATCGCCCCAGGATCTCCGCCATCCCAGAAAGAAATCTGAGTAGTATTGCCTCATCTCGGTCGTCGAACCAAAAAAATTATAAGAGTCGTTCCACTCGGAAAACTCCTGAATCCACGGCATAACGCCTTTGCCTCGTGTTCGTCCTCTTTGTTCAGGATTCCCCACGACACGTGTAAGCTCGTCATTCTCTCTTCCGGGCCGGAACACCCCATTTTGAGTATCTTTTACTGCCTTAATTATAGCGTCTGAGGCTTTTCGAAGATCTGCCTTTGCAATAATCTGTCCTGTTGCTCAGTCCAACTTTCCCATATGCACATAAAATAAAGTTGTGGACCTCTCGGGCCAATGCATTGTAGCTGGAATGACCCCTTCTGTAACCATCTTGGCCTCAGCTACTTCCCACTTAGGCAGGGCTCTCTTGTAGCCACCTGTCCCCAAAACATAGTGATACTCCTTTTTATCAGCATTTACCTTTTTTATTGACCTTTCCACAGCTTCATCCGATTCCTTGTACTCCACAAATTCATCCTAGTGATCTTTTATCTTCTCTAGTGCTCTAGTGAATTCTGAAGTCTTCTTTTCTACCTTGTTGTAGTCATTGTATATCTTTTCTTCCAGGTCTAGAATTGTGTGGCCATCTTACTCAGAGCCCATTTCTTGACTTTCAACCATTGGCTATCTGTTAGACCCTATGGTAGGTTGAAATGTGACATGACCGTATCCCAAAGCAAATCTTTCGATCTTTCGTCGACGTAAATAACTCCTCGATCTAGCTTTGGCCAATTCCATTCTCGAACGGTGATCGGGATTTGATCCCTAACAATAACTCCACATTGATTTATAAATTTACGAGCATTCACAAGAGGAGCAATTGGTTGGCCATCTTCTGCGACTTCATCGATGTTTAATTTTATGTCAGCGCCCAACTTTTTGGCCCGGCCTCGTACCCTTCTAGAAGATTGGCTCGATCCGGAGGGCTAAAAGAAGAAAGACTCGTTAATATATATACACACCTCGCCGGACTTTGTTAATTGTCTAACATTTTCTTCGTCTCCTGGTGCTTGCTCAAGTCCCTCATCGAATTCGTCCAGAAATTCTGAACCGTCATGTCGTTCATTCTCTTTGTTTGGGGAGGAGCCTATGATGTCCGACATGTCATTTTCATGCTATCTGCCGCTATCGTCCAGAGCTTAACTAATCCAGAAGAATGATAAAACAATTTAGTATTTAAATTAGAATGTGTTCAATAAGCGGAAACATCTCAAATAATCCAGTTAATGCAACAACATATAATATCACTAATACATCTCAAATAATCTAGTTAATGCAACAATAATATCACATGATATCCATAATATACGTCGTCCAATCAAATTGATCATCCAAAGTGCTACCGTGGGCGGTGGACATCCAAAGAGAAGGAACCATCACATCATCATAACTCGCATGAGATCCCTGAAGAAACTACCATGTATTAGAGAACCTGACGTCCAATGCAATCATGTAGCGATGGACGTGCTCGTCCTCCTCCCTAACACGACGATGTACCACCTCCTCGGGGGCCTAATCCCTCTGCATCGATAGTGGCCCACACGACCGCCACCAAAGAAGCTCCGGGTCGACGACGAAACCCCGATTCCTCACCAAGTTGCGCGCCCTGAAAGGTAGCACCTCCCAGTGCCAGCCCGACGGAGCCCAGTCCCGGATATATTCCGTTGGGCCACGTAATGCAGTTAGGCCACGTAATATATTAACGAAACAGAGGCCACCACCATGTACATGTCCTGGGTAATCCATGCGTGAGCTGCTTGCTTCACCGGTGGCGGCGCAGACCACGATAGGGCATTGCAGAGAGGACGAAAAGCGGCGGCGGGGGAAAACCTGCGGTTGTTAGGGCAAAAACTATATAGAAGGGGGCTAAAATCTGTGGTTTTTTTTAGGGAAGGCTAAAATTTGTGGTAGCCATCGTTAAAACAAAGGAAAACGTTTCTGGCCGGTGCGCCGGCCGACCGCATGCGACCCCGCACGACCCGCTGACTAGGCATACAACATTTTTGTCTAAATTTGTTGCAACCAACGTCATATTTGCTGCAAGCATTTTTTTGTTACATTTGTTCACTAAAAAGCTGCATATACGTTTGGTTGCAATTTCAGTTTGTCGGATTTTTCGTTACAATCGATGTTTTTTACTTTTGCTACAACCGTGTTAATTTTTGCTACAACCGACATCATTTTTTGCTGCAACTGTTTACTAAAAAAGTTGCATACACGTTCACATAGATATTTGTTACAACCGACGTTTGACTTTTGCTACCACGCACCATCAGCTCCATTTTTTGCTATATTTTTTGTTACAACCGTTGAAAAAATTACCGCATCGCGTCGAAATTTTGCTGCATCGGGAGGAAAAATATTACACGAAGATCCAACGATGCGGATGCGCGAGGGTTGGTGGATCGTGCGGCCCGCGCAGCCAGCCGAAATTTTCGGCCGTCGCGCCGACACAGAGCACTGCCCTAAAACAAAAAAAGCATATGTGTAGCCCATGAGTGTGAGCCTGTGATACGCATCGCACGATCCCCAGCCCACAAAAGCTCCTATTTAATGCGTAAGGCGCCACATACAGGCAAAATCGTTAGAGCGTTCTGTTTCTTATAGGGCTTAGTTTCTCTGTTTTTTTTTCATCTGACCTTGTTCAATTTTCTGTCGTTCTTTTTCCCTTTTCCATTTTAATTTTTTAGTTTTTTGTTTTCCATTCTATCATTATAGTTTTCTTAAAATTTTAAATTATTATTTTTTTCTTCAAAATCTCGCGATTTTTCAAAAATCACTAACAATTTTAGAATTTGTATACTTTTTAAAATTTTGTGAATATTTTTTAAACTCATGAACTTTTTTAAAATTGTGATCATTTTCTGAACCCGGTGACTTTAATTTCTAGTTTACAAACTTTAAAACAATCAAATCCTATTTTTATAATTCATCTAGTTTTTTGGAAAAAGCACTACCAGTTTCTCAGTGAAGATTTTCTAATGAATTTTATGGACATTTTCAAAAATGAACTTTTTCCTAATTCATGAGCATTTTTAAAATGTGTCAACCATTTCTATATCTGTGAACTTTCCAAATTCGTTAACGTTTTAAATTTTCTAGGCATTTTTGAAAAGTCAGTGTAGCGGTCAATGGTGAGAGAGCCGCGGTCAACGATCAACCATGTGTCAAATCGAGAAGGAATTCTTAACCAACCTCGGCCCAGATCAATTAGTAACACGCGCTAGGTGGAAAACCGGCTATACTCACGCTATGGTGGCTGCTATTTGTCGCGTAGATCACCAGACAGAGACCAAATGCATACATGATTTGTTTACCCTTTGTTTTGTGCCTACATGGTAAGCTTTACCGGATTTTACCAATTTCGCACACTTCTTTTTGCCTGTTTTCACCAGGATGTCATTTTCGAATGTGTTTGGAAGTTGAAGGAAAGAATTCAAAGATACGGTGATAAAATCACATCAATTAATACGACAATATATTACAATAAAGCTATGAAGTACTTGGAAGAAGAAATGAGTTGTGAGGAAGTGTTGAGAGCGCTCGATGACGCATAGTACGTTGGTCGTACCATGGGTCGCTGCTCATGAACCATAAGTATATGTGATCAATCTTAGTCTTTTCGATAACTAAGTGTATCAAATTCAACTATCAAATGATAACTCATGTATATGGTTGGGAAATTTTAACCATCTTTGATCAACGAGCTAGTCTAGTAGAGGCTTACAAGGGACACGGTGTTGTCTATGTATCCATATATGTATCTGAGTTTCAGATCGATATAATTATAGCATGGATAATAAACGATTATCATGAACAAGGAAATATGATAGTAACCGCTTTATTATTGCCTCTAGGGCATATTTTCAACAAGTGCAACCTCCTGTGGTCTTCAGTGTGCCGGACGGAAACCGTTGCCCAAATGTCGAACGAATATAGGGTCGGCGGATCTCACCGCACCTCGCCGGCAGCGGTCACCGCCACCGCATGGTGGAACCCCATTATGCCGCCGGAACCATTTAGGTGGCAGCTCATCCCCGCGGCATCGGGTGCCACAGTAGAGGCCATGTGCGCATTCATGTGTGGACGCTAATCAAAACGGAAGGCGTAGTGGGCACGCTATTGAAATATGCCCTCGATAAATAAATATTATATTATTTGTTTCCACTTTTATAATTACCAGTTTATATCCTATGCAACAACTACTCTGATTCTGGAAAATGTGATTCATTGAAAAACTCATTGGCATGTGTAGAACGATAAATAGTAAAACCTGATTCCTATTCTTGCCTCTAGGACTAGCTCAAGTGTTGTATGTTAAACATGTTTTCGGGATCTTGGGATATATGAAGTGTAATAATAGTCCCAAAACATCATTGAGAGTATGACATTAAATGAACAATCATATTAAATGGACCCAACTTGTTTGTTATACTTCGGGATGAAATCGTCACAAGTCAATTGATATAATACAGAGAATTAACATATGCTTTCGTTCCTTAGACCATGAGAGTATCATAGTCACTTCTTACGGGATAATGGACTTCGGGATTGCTCAAACGTCAGGTGTAACACGATGATCATAACGACAACTTTCAGGTTCATCGAAAAGTATGACAAGGGGCTAGATAGCTCAAGAGTGGGATTTGTTCCACCAACGATGGAGATGTATTAGTAGGGCCCTCTCAGTGTGACAGAATCCACCATCATCTAAGAAGACAAAGGCGACTAGGTCACAGGGATGCTGGAATATGTCAAGGATAAAGAAGAACAAAATCGATAACAAGGAGACTGGTATAATGAGCAGGAGAATGACTCAAGAGGATACCGATATATCTCACCTCGGATTTTGTGAAGTATCGCAAAGCAAATGGAATAGTACATGATAACCAAAGGTTCACTCGAATATTATTCATGTATTCATCGGGGTCGATATGGATGTCCATGATTTTGCTATTTGTCATTGAACGAAAGGGGTTTTCGTTCATGTCTATGTTTTACCGAACCTATAGGATTTTCGTTCATGTCTATGTTTTACCGAACCTATAACGAGGAGTAATAATTATGAGAAAATGATCAAGAAATAGTTTCACGAATATCGGAAATAGTTTTGATAGAAACCAGAAGCGTTTCAGAGTTACTACAAGAGATTCGGGGTTAATCGGTTAATATCGGGAATTGATATATAGGTGGGAAATATTTTCAAAGATGTTAAAAATAATAATAAAAGTTTCTAATATTTATTAGGAGGATTTTAGGATTCATTTAATATCAACTGGCCAAATAAAATATAATAAGGCCAAGTGGTGGGGAGCTATTGGTCCCTAGGGCTCAATAACAAAGCGAGGCGCTCCCCATAGCTTGTATGACAAGCTCATACAAGCTAAGGGGTATGATATGGACTTTTAAGGGGACTCCTCCTCTTGGTGGAGGCGCACCAAGGAGGATCCCTCCCCATGTCGGATTCTCCCTCTCTCCTACACCTATATATCACTAATAGAAAACAAGGCTATAGTTCCGGTTGGTAAGGACCTTTAGTCCCGGGTCACCAACCGGGACTAATAACTTGGGACTAAAGCCCCCCCCCCTTTAGTTCTGGTTTTCCACGACCCGGGACTAATTCCCTTTCACGGAGCGAGGACCTTTAGTCTCGGTTGATAACACCAACCGTGACTAAGGAATTTGGGGGTTTGGGCATTTGGGAATTTGGGAATTTGGGGTTTATTGTTTATTTTTTATTTTCATTTTTTATTTACCATTTAATTCTTTTTCATTTCAAACATATCTTACGCTACTACATACCATACACGTTATGCATATATCATAGGATTTCTCGTAGGACCAATCATATATATCATAGAATTTCTCATAGCACCATGCATATGTGTATGCATATATACACACATATATACAATTTGGTATATAAAATTTCTCCTACAACTTGCAAATCAATTGCATGTATGCATTAATTGGTGAAGTGGTATTCTCCTTTGGGATCTATGACCTGCTCAAGCAAAAATCCTAAAATTTCCTCTTGAACTGCTCGTATGCGTTCCTTTGATAGGAGCTTATCCCACATCTCGTACATCTTTAAAGAAGGAGACCAATATGAATATATTAGTTGTGTGTGTATATATGTTAGACCATGATAAAAAAATGTGAATAGTGTTTACGTACCCCAAGAGGTCTTGCATCTTTGCTCCTCCATTCGGACATAAAACGAATGTTCTCGCAAACATAATATGCACATAGATTAGTCAGCTGTTCCTGCCACATACAGAGCTTTACGAGAATAAAATCCAGTCACATAATAATCAAGCATTATAATGGTATTGAAACTAGAACTGAAGAGATGCTCGAACTTAGCTAATGCTACTTAATTACCTTGGACCATGACCATTCCAGCTTCGGTTTCCATTCACCGCGAACTTCCTAATGAATCGTGTCCAAACCCTGGTGTGCAAAGAAAAAGAATAAAGGAGTCATTGATTACTTGATATCAGGAAATGAACTAAAAAGGCCGACACAGTGCGATAATGATTGAAATTACCTTCGAGCATTGACCTCACCTTCATGTACTCTTTAGGGTCTTTTCTTAGTGAGTCTAGTACATGAACTTTTTCCTCGTTAACCGTAATGATTAGCAGGATAAAGTGAAAATTGCGTTGTATAAGTGGGCATGCATGCATAACTCATCAAGTACACTTAACATTGAGTAAGCAAAATAAAATTTATAGTACAAGACAGTAACACTCACCTCAAGTTGTAAATAAATAATATTGTTGGTTGGGTATTTAGTATCTTCAAAAACCGGAACAAGTTGTCCTCTCTTTTATCTTTGTTTCTTATTAACGTCTCCTCACAAATGGTATTTGGGTCAATGAAGCCAATGCCAAAGACTCCATCTCTTTTCATTCCAGACATTTTCATTCTGCATAACACCACACAAAATGTGTGAGGATAATTAGAGGCAAATGAACGAGCTCATGAGAGCTAGAACCTTAAATTACAGAAAGAAATCACTTATAGACAATAGCAACTGACGAGAGATTTGTCGAGTGCGTCTTGATTGAATAACTGCCAGAATTCTGGATTTTCAATCCATAAATCTTTTTCCTGGAAGTAATGCTCTCTCTTGACTTTCACCATGAGGCTCTCTCTCCCGAGGTTTGCTTCCCTCATGTACGAGGTATGCAATCTATACACTTGTGTTTGTAGCTCCTCGACAAGCTCAGGCCTGATGAGAGGTTGCCCGGGGCAAATGTCCATGTTAGTTTGTCCTCATGTAGCATGTTAGTTCAACCGTGGGCATTTCCTCGTCGCCTAGGAATTGTACAAAAATGACAACGACCTCTCTAGCCATCTCTTCAGTAGCAATGGGATCGATTACGACCTCGGTACCCACCTTGAGCAGCAGGATCGATTGCACTGTCTGTCCTCCCAACTAGGGAATGGTTTTCCTGCTTTTTTTACTAGGGACCGAGTCCTTCGTTAGACCTTTATGATATGACCTGGTAATAGAGTGTTCATAGTATGATCGGCTTTTCTTAGGAGGAGGTTTAGCAAGATTGGCCAGAACGTGTTGTGCGGTTTCCAAAGGTACTATCTCCTTTGGCGGTGGGGGCGGTTTCCGTCCAAAATGGGCCTTCAATTCCTTAGCCACTTGGGAGTCTCTTTCCTCCGTGCACTTCTTGTAAGCCAACTTCTTTTTGGCACGAGGGGAGGGTTTCTTCCTTGGTGACCTCTTCCGCTTTGGAGTTTGGTTCCTCATCTGAAAATGAAATGATCGCGTCAGTGGCCTTGGAAAGACGATGCAGTCCTTTCTCCATAAGAAGAGACCACATAAGATTTCTTGTAGTGTCTGCTGCCCTTCACCTCCAAGAATGTTGAGCTCTAGTGACTCATATCCCGGCATCACTTCATCCACCCCGACATGAGCATAGCCAGCTGGAATTGGATTGGAATGGAAGGTTGCATCAGGGGGATTTGTTAAATCATAGCCGTCCGCTACCTTCATGGATATGTTCTTGAGTTTCATGTGTAGCTCACAACTTTTCACCTATGTGATTTCATCCATGGGGTAACGAGCCAGCAGTGCATCGTCGGCAATGATCCCCATGGAACCCATGCAGCTTTCCGGCATTGGTGGGACGGTGCTATCTAATGCTGGACCTGATTGCTCCAACCGCTGAGATGCCCTTTGCTGGCTAAGTGTGTCGATTTGCTCCTGCTGTCGCAAGTATTTGCGTTCCAACTCCGCAAGCCGGTCAGCATCTTGCTTCTTCTTGGTTGCCTCCAGATTCTTCTTTCACGAACGGCTTTTGTAAGAGTCGTTCCAGTCTTAAACCCCTCAACCCACGGAACAACGCCTTTGCCTCGTGTTT
Source organism: Hordeum vulgare subsp. vulgare (assembly GCF_904849725.1). Lineage (NCBI taxonomy): Eukaryota > Viridiplantae > Streptophyta > Magnoliopsida > Poales > Poaceae > Hordeum > Hordeum vulgare. Next base: position 557,954,064 of record NC_058520.1, read on the forward strand.
GTCCCGGGTGTTCAGGATTCTTGAGGGTGCGTGTAAGCTCGTCGTTCTCTCTCTCGGGCTGGAACACCCCCGTTCGAGCATCTTCTATTACAACAAGTATAGCGTCAGAGGCATTTTTAAGACTTGCATGCTCCATAATCAACCCTGTGTTTGGGTCCAACCTTACCCCATGCCCATAAAACCAATTCCTGCACCTTTCGGTCCAAGTAATTGTTTGCGGAGTGACCCGTGCATTAATGATCTTTTGCTCGTATTAATCCCACTTAGGGATGCCACTCTTGTAGCCACCTGGCCCAGAGAATGGTGATGCTCTTTTTTCTGAGCATTTTGCTTGTTTATCCTCGCCCGCTCCTGAGATGCTTGTGATTGCTTGAACTTCACAAATAAGTCCCAGTGATCTTTTAACTTCTTGTATTGTCCAGTGAATTTTGGAGTCTTGTCTTGTTTGCCGAAGTCGGACCATAACCTTTTATTCTAGTTGTAGAATTGTGTGGCATCTCCTTAAAAGCATACTTCTTGACTTTCTCCCGTTGTGTATCTTACAAATGCTCTTGTAGGGTGAAATGTGTCATGAGCGTATCCCAAAGCAGATTTTTTTCTCTTTCGTCCACAAAACTAACTTCTCGATCTTTCTTTGGCCTATGCCACTCTTGAATGGAGATCGAGATTTGCTCCCTGACAATAACTCCTCATTGACGAACAAATTTGTCCACATTAGGTTTGGGACCACTTGGTACACTAGGTTTTGTTATGTTGTCAATGTTGTACTTTGTGCCCTCGGCCAACTTTTTCGCTGGACCTCGTACTGCCCTGCTTGTAGACGATTTGCTCGATCCGGAGGGCTAAAAGAAGAGATTCACTAATATATATATATATATATATATATATATATATATATATATATATATAGAGAGAGAGAGAGAGAGAGAGGGAGGGAGAGAGAGAGAAATCAATTAATACATCTAATGATCACCAGAGGCCAAATTAATATATACCTCGCCGGACTTTGTTGATTCAGGAAAAGTTCTTCGTCATCGTCTGGTTCCCCTTCATCTCTTGGTTGTTCTTCCTCAATTCCCTCACCGGATGGGTTGAGATATTGTGTGCCATCATCTAGTTCTTTATTCTCCTGGTTTCCCGAGCGTATTATGTCGTACAAGACATTCTGTTGATCATGGTCTCTGTCTCTACCATCCATAGCTTAACTAATCGAGAAGAAAGATAAAGCAATTTAGTATTCGCTTTAGCTAGCAAGATCATCATATATATAATATCACTAATACATCGAATAATCCATCAAATAAATGCATCATCGAACTAATATTATTGAATACATCTCTCGAATATTATCACAAATACATCTCTCGATTAATATTATCAAACCGATCACCCGAAGAGTTACCGTTGTACTGAGGCACGGACTGTGGACACCCAAAGCGAAGGAACCATCACAGGATCATAGCTCGGGTGAGATCCCTAAAGAACCTGCCAGGTATTGGAGAACCTAACGTCCAACGCCTCCATGTAGCGAGGGGCGTGCTTATCCTCCTCCCTGACACGGCGACGTACCTCCTCCTCGGGGGCCGGCTGCCTCCGCATCATAAGTGGCCCACGCGACCGCCACCAAAGAAGCTCCGGGTCGACAACGGGTGCCCGGTTCCTCAGCAAGATGCATGCCCCAGAAGGTAGCACCTCCCAGTGTCAGCCCGGCGAAGCCCAGTCCCACACATGACGCCTCCCAAGTAGGTTGTCGCCACCAAGTCGACGATGAGGATGCGGACCGGGCATCATTGACGTCGAGGTCAAATTCTACAACTATTTAAATTCCTACTATTTAATAAACTTTAATAAACATAAAATTGGAGTATGGAGTATAGAATATTAGCATTAAACTGGAGTATGGAGTACCAATATATTTTTGGCAGTTATATATAAGTACCCAATTAAAAAAACATTGTAAATATATTTTCATGGAAAATCGAAGGATATAATTTCAGCTTCCGTTACAGTAGGTTTAATATATGCTTATCACAAGGGCTTTGTTATTTTTTGGAGGAAAACAAATGAAAAGGTCCTTTCTCCAAAACAATAAAATACATACATATGCACATGTCTATATAATTTGCTCCTTTGGTCAATTTTTTACTACTCGTTTCTTGCTTGACAAAAAAGGTGTCCTGCTATGTGTGGTTTACGATATCCTTTTAAGTTAGAAATTGGGCAAAGTGTGTCCATGCTTACTCTAGAAACATAGCATAGTCCGATGTTTACTCTAGCATAGTTTCTACTTTCAACTCTTCTATGTAATGCACGTGTTTTGCTTGTGCTATGAGAGAGAATGGCTCTTGAATATAGATGCTGATGTTTTTTAGGGGAGTGTGATGTTTCCACATGTCAAATCGAATCGATCTAAGTAGTGAGTACTCTGTTTTGCTATTCCTAAATCACAACCCTCGCTAGAACAGTCCAGCCAGTGCATGCAAAGACTTGAGTCATTTACGTAAGTCTTGGTCGGATTTCGGTAAGATCATCTACACAGTGCTAAACAAAATAGATAAAAAAACTCGGGCAGGCCAGCGGCCATGGCGCCGCCGCGCTCGGGTACATCAAGGAGCCGGGGCGAACAGGGAGGGGGGAGGAGGCGGCCCGTGGAGCTCACTGTGGGAGAGGAGGGCCTGGGCGCAGGAGCGGCTCGTCGGCGGGCACAGGGCTCGTGGTGGAGGCACGGACGGCCGGTGGCGGTGGCTGAAACGTCACCCACGTATCTATAATTTTTGATGGTTCCATGCTATTATCTTGTCAACTTTGGATGTTTTGTATGCATTTTATATCTTTTTTGGGACTAACCTATTAACTCAGTGCCAAGTGCCAGTTCCTGTCTTTTCCGTGTTGTTGACCCTTTTCAGAGAAGAATATTAAACGGAGTTCAAACGGAATAAAATCTTCGGAATGGTTTTTTTCGGAATAGAAGATACGCATGGAGCTTGAGAACCAAGGCAAAGGGTCCCGGGGGAGGCCACAAGCCCCCTAGCCGCGGCCTGGGGGGCGCCTAGCACGTTTGTGGGACCCCCGTGGCTCCTTTGCCCTACTTCTTCCGCCTATAAATTCCCTAAAAATCTGAAACCACGGGAGAGAGCCATGAAAATACTTTTCCGCCGCCGCAAGCTTCTGTCTCCGCAAGATCCCATCTGGGGCACGTTCTGGTGCCCTGCCGGAGGGGGGATTCGGACACGGAGGGCTTCTTCATCAACACCATTGCCTCTCTGATAATGCGTGAGTAGTTCACCACAGACCTTCGGGTTCATAGCTAGTAGCTAGATGGCTTCTTCTCTCTCTTGGATCTTCAATACAAAGTCTCCATGATATTCATGGAGATCTATCCGATGTAATCTTCTTTTGCGGTGTGTTTGTCGAGATCCGATGAATTGTGGATTTATGATCATATTATCTATGAATATTATTTGAGTCTCCTCTGATCTCTTATATGCATGATTTCGTATCTTTGTAATTCTTTTTGAGTTGTGGGTTTCGTTTGGCCAACTTGATCTACAATTCTTGCAATGGGAGAAGTGTTTGGTTTTGGGTTCATACCGTGCGGTGTCCTCACCCAGTGACAAAAGGGGTAGCGAGGCACGCATCGTGTTGTTGCCATCAAGGGTAAAAAGATGGGGTTTATATCTATTGCATGAATTTATCCCTCTACATCATGTCATCTTGCTTACGGTGTTACTCTGTTTGTTATGAACTCAATACACTAGATGCATGCTGGATAGCGGTCGATGTGTGGAGTAATAGTAGTAGATGCAGACAGTATCGGTCTACTTGTCTCGGACGTGATGCCTATATGTATGATCATTGCCTTAGATATCGTCTTGACTTTGCGCGGTTCTATCAATTGCTCGACAGTAATTCGTTCACCCATCGTAATACTTGCTATCATGAGAGAAGCCTCTAGTGAACACTATGGCCCCCGGGTCTACTTCACTTCATATTTTCAGCTCTACACTTTCACTTTGTTGCACTTTCCGCCTTCAGATCTCACCTTGCAACCAATCATGAAGGGATTGACAACCCCTTTATAGCGTTGGGTGCAAGTTTGTTTGTTTTTGCGCAGGTACTTTGGAGACTTGCCTTGATACTCCTACTGGATTGATACCTTGGTTCTCAAACTGAGGGAAATACTTATTGTTATTGTGCTGCATCACCCTTTCCTCTTCAAGGGAAAAACCAACGCAAGCTCAAGAGGTAGCAGTGGCGTCAACGACGAGGATGACTTTGGGGGCGGCGACGACTCCGGCAGCTTGGCGGCGTCGGGGCAGGGGGCGTCGGCGTCGGGGGAAATGAGAGAGGTTTCAGATGAAATCGACGACGGGTATATGTATAGAGACCTTTAGTCCCGGTTGGTAGCTCCAACCGGGATTAAAGACCCCCTTTAGTCCCGGTTTGAGCCACCAAGTGGGACTAAAGGTGAATTTCACCAGGCCAAGCGGTTAAAACAATTATAGCATGAACAATAGACAATTATCATGAACAAGTAAATGTAATAATAACTACTTTATTATTGCCTCTAGGGCATATTTGCAACAGAATTTTGTGAAAATTTTCATAATCTTGTGACATGTGTGTCTTTTCCTTCACTCCCACGATGTTTCTTTTCCCTGAAAGAACTATGTGGCGCTTTGAATCATCGTATGATGTATTCACTTCCTTATGTTTTCTTTTTCTTGGCTTGGTAGACATGTCCTTCACATAGAAAACGTGTGCCACATCATTTGCTAGGATGGATGGTTCATCTGTGTACCCAAGATTGTTGAGATTCACTGTTGTCATTCCGTACTGCGGGTCTTCCTTTACCCTACCTCCTTTCACATTGACCCATTTGCACCGAAACAAAGGGACCTTCAAATTGTTTCCATAATCAAGTTCCCACGTCTCTTCTATGTAACCATAATATGTGTCCTTTGGCCTATTGTTGGTGTTTGCTGCATCAAAGCGGACACCGCTGTTTTGGTTGTGCTCTTTTTATCTTGGGTGATCGTGTAAAATGTATTCCCATTTATCTTGTATCCTTTGAAAGTCAATATAGTCGAAGATGGTGACTTTGCCAGCAAGTACAAGTCATCTCCAACTTCAGGGTCATGCATGAGACGTGTTTGCAACCAACCGCTGAATGACGCCATGTGTGTACGTTTGATCCAGGGATCGGACTGCTCCAGGTTCTTGATCGTACAATATCCATGTGTTCCTCGATATACGGAGCCACCAAGGTGGAATTTTGTAGAACTCTGTAGTGTGCTTGCGCCCATGAATGGTCGTTCCTACATATTACGGAATCCTTTCCTAGTGTGCCTATTCCACCTAGTGTGCCCTCATGCTGTGATTCAGGAAGACCAATCGTCTTAAGATCAGGAATAAAGTCAACACAAAACTCAAGTACCTCCTTTGTTTCATGGCCCTTGGAGATGCTTCCTTCTGGCCTAGCACAATTGTGAACATATTTCTTTAATACTTCCATGAACCTCTCGAAGGGGAACATATTGTGTAGAAATACAGGGCCCAGAATGTCAATCTCTTCGACTAGGTGAACTAGGACATCATGATATTGAATACGTATGGTGGGAACACCAACTCGAAACTGACAAGACATTGCACCAAACCATTTTGTAACCTTGGTAGGATTTCTAGATCGATTACCTTGTGAGAAATTGCATTGAGGAATGCACATAGCTTCACAATGGTTGATCGGACGTTTTCCGGTAGAAGCCCCCTCAATGCAACCGAAGCAATTGCGTCATAATCACGTGGCACTCATGAGACTTTAGGTTCTGGATTTTTTTGTCTGCCATATTTATTATTCCCTTTATATTCGACGAGTAGATAGACGGGACATTCATACTGAGAAGGTATTCAAAGAAGATATTTTTTCTCTTCTTTGGTAAGAGCGTAGCTGGCAGGACCTTCATACTGCTTTGGATGCATGCCGTCTTTTTCGTGCATACGTTGCTGGTCCTCCCGTGCCTCCGGCGTATCTTTTGTTTTCCCATACACGCCCAAGAATCCTAGCAGGTTCACGCAAAGATTCTTCATCACATGCATCACGTCTATCGCAGAGCGGACCTCTAGGACTTTCCAATAAGGTAGGTCCCAAACATTATATTTCTTCTTCCACATGGGTGCATGTCCGTCAGCGTCATTCGGAACATATTTTCCGCCAGGACCCTTTCCAAAAATTACTTAAATCCTTGACCATATGAAGTATATGATCACCAGTACGGTCGTCAGGCTTCTTCCGGTGATCTACCTCACCTTTGAAATGCTTACCTTATTTTCTTAAGAGATCCTTGATCAGAAGAAATCGATGATGTCCTAGGTACACATTCTTCTTACATTTATCCAAGTATATACTTTCGGTATCATCTAAACAGTGTGTGCATGCATGGTATCCCTTGTTTATCTGTCCTGAAAGGCTACTAAGAGCAGGCCAATCATTGATGGTTACAAATAGCAACGCTGATAGTTCAAATTCCTGCTATTTGTGATCCTCCCACACACGTACACCTTTGATATTCCATAGCTGTAAAAGTTCTTCAACTAATGGCTTTGGTACAAATCAATGTCATTGCCGGGTTGCTTGGGGCCTTGGATGAGCACTGGCATCATAATGAACTTCCACTTCATGCACTACCAAGGAGGAAGGTTATAGATACATAGAGTCACGGGCCAGGTGGTATGATTGTTGCTCTCCTCCCCAAAAGGATTAATGCCATCTGCACTTAAACCAAACCAACAGTTCCTTGCGTCATCTACAAAGTCTGGCCACTCTCTCTTGATTTTCCTCCACTGCGACCCATCAGCGGGTACTCTCAACTTCCCATTTTTCTTACGCTCGTCTTTGTGCCATCGCATCAATTTGGCATGCTCTTTATTTTGGAAAAAACGTTTCAATCATGGTTTTATAGGAGCATACCACATCACCTTAACAGGAATCCTCTTCCTGGGGCATTGGCCCTCAACATCGTCACCAGGGTCATCGCGGCCGATCTTATAGCGCAACGCACCGCATACCGGGCATGCATTCAAATTCTCGTACTCCTCGCCGCGGTAGAGGATGCAACCATTAGGGCATGCATGTATCTTCTACACCTCTAATCCTAGAGGGCATATAGCCTTCTTTGCTTCATACGTACTATCGGGCAATTTGTTGTCCTTTGGAAGCATCTTCTTTAACATTTTGAGCAACTTTTCAAAACCCTTGTCACATACACCATTCTCTGCCTTCCATTGCAGCAATTCCAGTGAGGTACCCAGCTTCTTCTTGTCATCTTCGCAATTTGGGTACATCAATTTCTTGTGATCCTCTAACATGCGCTGCAACTTTAACTTCTCCTTTTCACTTGCGCAGTTTCTCTTTGCATCAGCAATGGCCCGACCAAGATCATCAGCGGGCTCATCTGGAGTATCTACTTCACCTTCTTCCCCCATTGTAGTACCATCATATTTAGGGAACAAAGGATAGTCCTCTTCTTCTTCATTCTCTTCCATTAGAACCCCTCTTTCTCCGTGCTTGATCCAACAGTTATAGCCGGACATGAAACCGGACGTAAACAGGTGGAAGTAAATGACTCTTGACTTAGAGTAAGTTTTGTCATTCTAACATACACCACATGGACAAGACATAAAACCATCCCGCTGGTTTGCCTGAGCCGCACGCAGAAAACTCTGCAAGCCATCAATGAACTAGGGAGAGTGTCGGTCATCGTACATCCATTGTCGGTTCATCTTCATTACACAAGACCAAAAATATCAAATTAATACAAGTTCACACATAAAGTTCATACACATTTATTCTCATAAAACAAAACACAAGAGTTTCTAGCTAAAGCATTTAAATGCAACAACAAATAACTAAGGTAACAATTGATCCAACAACATAGTGATACCAAGCCTCTTTATTAAGGGCATATTCTCTAATATTTCTAATCTTCAAGTGCATTGCATCCATCTTGATCTTGTGATCATCGACGACATCGGCAACATACAACTCCAATTTCTTCTTCTTTTCTTCAATTCTTTTCAATTTTTCTTTCAAATACTCATTTTATTTTTCAACTAAATTTAACTTCTCGACAAGAGGGATCGTTGCAATTTCCGCTTCACATACCTGCTAGATAAAAATATCTATGTCAACTTGATGGGCATAATTGTCATATAAACGAGAAATATGCAACAAATAGTTATAAAAGAGAATATACCACATCCGAATCATAAACCGGACGAGGGACGACGGGGACGAATATCAAGACCATGGCACTGTGTATAACAAACAATCATACAAGTAAGAAAACTATCTAAATCATACAAATAAGATTTTTTGGAAAAAAAAGGATAAGAACAAGAGGATCACCAAGGTGGTGCCTGCGACGAGACGGTGCGGGCGATCAACGGTGGTTAGGATAGAGACGGGAAGGCACTAAGTCAAGCACACCTACATATATGCAAACTAAGAAGTTAATTTGAGCCCAAATTGCATATAAATCAAATAAACTCCCACATAATTACTCCCAAACTAAAACCCACAAATCACTATGATTATAGAGCATTGCATGAGCTAATCTAGCAATGAGAGATGAAAGGACAAAGTTGCTAACCTTTGTGAACATTTGGATGGATGGGGTGCCTCAAATCTTGACAAATCTGGAAAGAAATTGAGGATGAACTCGAGCAAGGAAAGAGAACAGAGGAGAGAAAGAAGAAAGGAGAGAGCTTGGGCTCGGGCTGGACTAGAGATAGATCTCTGGTCACGGTTTGTATTACCAACCGGGACTAATGGCCCTCGCACTCGCACCAGCCTGAGGAAACTCTGCCATCACCCATTTAGTCCCGGTTGGTAACACAAACCGGGACTAGAGGTTCCTAATAAACCGGGACTAAAGCCTAGCCTCATGAACCGGGACTAGTGCCAGCATTAGTCCCGGTTCAAAAACTAACCGGGACTAATGCTCCAAACCAAAGGCATGTTTTCTACTAGTGTATATAGATGAGGGGGGAGCCCCTAGAGGACACAAGTTCCCTTGCCTCCGGTGCCGCTCTCTGGTTCTAGTTCTCATCTAGTTTAATCTAGACTAGATCTAGTTCTAATTCTCTCCAATACTCATAATAGGTAAGCCCGACAGGTTCTCTTATCCCTCCTCTAATTGTCCTATGACAATTAGCTCTGGATGATGAAGCGTTGTCAGATCTTGAAGTATGTATGCTTGAAATTTCTAGAGAGGTCGTGCTTTCGGTATTTTTTTCGAGGGATCACCTAGATGGTTCGAGGGACTTCAAGAACGATCTACACCAACTCTTCTTCCGCTGCATCTCGAAGTTGGTAACGTAGGGAAATTTTTTGGTTTTCTAATACGTTTTCTAAAAAAGGCCGTGCGAGACTGCGGGAGCGGCTTCAAACGGAGGCGGCTTCCGCATGCGTGACGGAGGGATAACCCTGGGGTTGGCTCATCGAGCCTATTCCTTTGCGTCCAAGTATAAAGGAATCATCAACTTCCTCCATACGGTCAACTCCTCCTGGCCGGCTAGGAAGCGCGTGTCGGCTAGGGGCGAGACGACCACCCCTCCTGGCCGCCTAGGAAGCACCAACCGGCTAGGGGCGAGACGGCAACTCTAAGGCCGGCTAGCGAGGCCGATAGCCGGCTAGGGAGCCCCTATCACATCAGATCCTAGGCTGTGACGGGACCCTATGATTAAAGGCGAATACGCATCATCACAAGTACAAGGTTGAGGCGCACGACAGATACAGTGTCAGCGGCCATGCCGCTGACCTACTTCGGCTCCGATCCGTCAACCCAGCACAGTACGAGCTCGCGAGCACCAACTCCATTACCAAGCTTGGCATGGTAACAGTGGAGACGGCCGTACCGGCGACCCATGACGAATCTCGCAAGACGAGCTGGACGTACCACATGTGTCCTGCGTGGGCCTCATGCGAGAGCTCCATTGGCTGGCCGGCGGGTCCCATGGCCAGATGGGACCTTGCAGCCGGCGGGGCCCTCCAACAACAAGACCAGACTACTGCGGGCCCCCTGGCCAGCCGGCGAGGCTGCCAAGCGGGTCCCTCTTATGTACATTTCTCCATATTGTAGGTCAGTGCTTTTGTCTATAAAACCCCCCAATCTCCCTCCATACAGGGGACCGGCCAACCGCACACACACACACCCATACAGGAGAGGTAGACACGAGCCGGCTACTCCTGCTTCCTCCTCCGTCGAACAGCTCAAGGAGCACACTATAATCTCTTTGGTTATCAACCATTCCAGCAGGACTAGGGGTATTATCTCCCACGGAAAGCCCTGAACCTGGGTACATCGTGCGCCTCTCTCGCTTGTACCAATTCCGTTCCCAGAGCCCGTCGGTGTCCTTCGGTTCCCATAACTCATGATTAGCCTACCAATGGCTACTGTCGTGAGTAAACGACGACAGTTGGCGCCCACCTTAGGGCCGTCCGCGGCACGGGTCAAAGTTACGCTCCGGGCGGGACCCTTCGCCATCACTGTCGGATGCCACGAGTCTGGATCATTCAGTATGGCCGTGGATCCTGCCCTTGTGGAGGTTTCTGCGATGCTGACCGATGATCCAGGCCATCTCACGGACTCTGATGAGGAGTTCGCCAGCGAGCAGCTGCCCAGTGAAGTCATCACCGATGTCGCGAACCTCGGCGTTTTCTTCAGCGACCTATGCCTCGACGATGAGCCTCGCCACCTCGGCGAGGGCATCGACATCGACGTGCTATGAGCAAGCTCTCCCTTGAGGATGTGCTTGTGCCTGATGAGTACCCTCGCGAGGTACTCATCTGCGACGACGCACCTTCATCTGCGAGATGTCTTGCCCCGCACAACATCGCTATCATCTCCAACCTCATGGAGGTGATGGTTATCGGCGCCGGCACCAGTAAGCCTCACGGTAAGGCTTCAGCGGATGCAGCCGACCTCACTGCGGGCTCTGCAGACCCACTTCACGCCACCCTTGCCGGCCTGAAGACGCCCACCGCCACCACTGCAAACCCAGCTGATGCTAGGGCCTCTCTCGAGGAGGCCCGCAAGCAGATCCTGGAAGAGGGCATTGTCATCGCCGCCGCTAAGCGTCCGATGGAGGCCGTGCAGCATGAGTATAACTCCGCTTACGGCCTCACTCCAATTGCTGATGGTCCCAGCCGACGCAGCAAAATCCGCGGCCGCGGCCGGGTCATCGCTGAAATCCTAGTTGGCAAGCAGCCCATCTATGATACTCATGTGGCCAACATGCAGGCCGCCCAGGCGGCCATGGCAGAGATATCTGGTTTGGAGGGCGAGGAGTGCGCCCTTCAAGAGAAGCGTGCAGGGATCTCCTTGACGTGGCTAGCGAGCAGCAGGCTCACTTCGACCCCGGCCACACGCAGTCGGTGTATCCGATGGCCGACTCCGAGGCTCACCGCAACCCCAGCGGCCGTCATCACGCCCAAGGCTCCTCCATGCATCACACTTCTGGCCGGAAGGGTGAGGGCAGCCAAGATAGACGTTCCCAACGCTAGAGCGAGCCAGTTTCCAGCCGGCGCCGCAAGGAGGCTGGTGACGAGGATGATTCGGTGCACGAGGTTCCCCCACCAAAGCATCGGGAGAAGGCCAAGGCGACTAGGTCCCAGGGCACCCTTTCGATCTCGGCCTGGATCGGCCCACGTGTCCCTCACAGCGACAACGATGCTCGCAAGCGCATCAACCTTCTGGCGCAGTCGACCCTCCTGGAGGAGGAGGGTCCCATTGGTACGGCGTGCTTCGGCCCCTGATCTGAGGGGAGTCGTTCTCTAAAATCTTCACTGTCCCTCGGGACACCCCCAAGTACAGCGGCACCGCCAAGCCATAGGACTGGCTGATCGACTACACCACTGCAGTCAGCATCGCCCGGGGAAACAAGCGCGTAGTAGTCCTCTACGTGCCTCTCATGCTGACCGGCTCGGCCAGGACTTGGCTCAACAGCCTGCCAGTCGGCAGCGTCAACTCTTTGGTTGACTTTGAGGAGGTATCCGTCCGCAACTTCACCGACACATACAAATGCCCTGGCCGGCCTCGCGAGCTGGCCATGTGCATCCAGAAGCCCGACGAGCCCCTTCGCGACTACGTCACGCGTTGGACAGAGCTGCGCAACTCCTGCGAAGGAGTTCATGAGGTACAAGCAATTCAGTACTTCATTGACGGCTGCCGAGACGGCACCCTACTCAAGCATAAGCTCATGTGCTCCGAGCCCACCTCTTTGGCGGTGCTCATGGCCAAGGCGGACAAATACGCCACGGCCGACTCCGCTATGCGAGTCGAGGTCACCGCCTCGGACAAGATTGTCCCCACGTCGTCTACTTCCAAGCCGGCTGGCGACAACCGAGGCGGCCAGAACAACAAGCGCAAGGCGGATCAACTTGATTCGCGCTCTACAAGCAAGCAGGTGGCCAACATGGAGGAAGAGGCGCCAGCTGCTCAAGTCGGCTCTCAGCGATAGCGGACCGGCAAGAATACCTGGCAGCCCAAGCTCACCTTCGAGCAAATGCTCGATGCGCCATGCAAGATGCACACCGGGGCGAAGCCGGCCACCCATACACTCCGACAGTGCAGCTTCGCTCAGCGACTGTCTCGAGGAGAGGGTCTGCTGGCTCCCCCGGCGGCAGCTGCAGTGCCTCGCGCTTCGGCTCAACCACCACCGCCTCCTAATGACGTTTGTCTCCATGACCAGTACGCCGAGCAAGACGGGGCCTACCTCATCTTCACCAGCGAAGGCGGCGACAAGCACAGCCAGCGACTGCGCCGGCGCAAAGGAAACGCCACGGTCCCCTCGGTTCCCCGATTCATGCATTGGTCTGAAAATCCAATTGCATGGAGCGGAGCTAACCATCCTGCGGTGATGCCAAACCCTGGCTCATACGCGCTCGTCCTCGACCCCAACTTCGCCTCCAAGATGCTCACCTGCCGGTTCTCCCGGGTGTTGATCGACGGCGGCAGCAACATAAACATCCTCTACCGCGACACCCTGCTCAAGCTTGGGCTGAAAGAGAAGGACCTCCAGCCGACCAACACTGTCTTCCATGGCATTGTGCCGGGAAAGTCATGCTCGCCGATTCGCAAAATCCAGTTGGATGTCCTCTTCGGCGACAAGGCGCACTTCCGCCGTGAACCAATTTGGTTCAAGGTGGTGGATCTCAACAGCCCCTACCACGCGCTGCTGGGCAGGCCGACTCTGGCCAAATTTATGGCCATCCCCCACTATGCCTACCTCAAGATGAAGATGTCGTGTCCCAAGGGCATAATCACCATTGCTGGCGACTACAAGAAGTCACTCGAGTGTGCACGTGACAGCAGCCGTCTGACCGACGCCATGGTGATTGCTGAGGAGAAGAGGCAGATCGACATGCTCGTGGCTCAGGATATCGAGCAGCCGGCGATCCCTACTCCACCATCCCAGTTGGCCGGCGAAGGCTCATTCGAGCCGGCCAGGGAAACCAAACAGGTGCCTGCTACCTCTTGAGCTTGCGTTGGTTTTTCCCTTGAAGAGGAAAGGGTGATGCAGCACACTAGCAGTAAGTATTTCCCTCAGTTTGAGAACCAAGGTATTAATCCAGTAGGAAAATCAAGCCAAGTCTCCAAAGTACCTGCGCAAAAACAACAAACTTGCACCCAAAGCTACAAAGGGGTTGTCAATCCCTTCACGATTGATTGCAAGGTGAGATCTGAAGGTGGAAAGTACAACAAAGTAAAAGTGTAAGGCTGAAAATATGATGTGAAGTAGACCCGGGGCCATAGTGTTCACTAGAGGCTTCTCTCAAGATAGCAAATATTACGGTGGGTGAACGAATTATTGTCGAGCAATTGCTAGAACTGCGCAAAGTCATGACGATATCTAAGGCAATGATCATACATATATGCATCACGTCCGAGACAAGTAGACCGATACTTTCTGCATCTACTACTATTACTCCACACATCGACCGCTATCCAGCATGCATCTAGTGTATTGACTTCATAACAAACAGAGTAACACCTTAAGCAAGATGACATGATGTAGAGGGATAAATTCATGCAATAGATATAAACCCTATCTTTTTACCCTTGATGGCAACAACACGATGCGTGCCTCGCTACCCCTTCTGTCACTCGATGAGGTCATGATACGTCTCCATCGTATCTACTTTTCCAAACTCCTTTGCCCTTGTTTTGGACTCTAATTTGCATGATTTGAATGGAAGTAACCTGGACTAATGTTGTTTTCAGCAGAATTGCCTTGGTGTTATTTTTGTGCAGAAATCAAAGTTCTCCAAACGTCCTGAAAATTTACAGGGAGCAGTTTTGGAAAATATGAAAAATATCTGCGCCAAGTTCCACCTCAGGGGGTGGGCCAGTGGGCCACAAGCCCTGGCTCCTCCACCACCTCCTGGTGGCGATGGGCAGGCTTGTGGGGCCCACACGGCCCTTCCGCCCCAACCTCAGGTCTATAAGTTCACTTTCGTCCTAGAAAAAATAAAAAGAGAAGTTTTCGTCGCGTTTACGATACGGAGGCGCCGCCATCACCCGTTCTTCATCTGGAGGGCAGATCTCGAGTCCGTCTTGGGCTCCGGAGAGGGGAAATCATCGCCATCGTCATCATCAACCTTCTTCCCTCTCCAATTCCATGAAGCTCTTCGTCGTTCATGAGTAATCTATTCGTAGGCTTGTTGGGCGGTGATGAGTAGGATGAGATCTATCATGTAATCGAATTAGTTTTGATGGGGATTGATCCCTAGTATCCACTATGTTCTGAGATTGATGTTTCTACTACTTTGCCATGCTTAATGCTTGTCACTAGGGCCCGAGTGCCATGATTTCAGATCTGAAATTATTATGTTGTCACCAATATATGTGTGTTTTAGATCCGATCTTGCAAGTTGTAGTTACCTACTATGTGTTATGATCCGGCAACCCCGGAGTGACAATAACCAGACCACATCCAATGATGACCATAGTTTGAGGAGTTCATGTGTTCACCAAGTGCTAATGCGTTGGTCCGGTTCTTTATTAAAAGGAGAACCTTAATATCCCGTAGTTTCCTTTTGGACCCCGCTGCCACGGGAGCGATGGAAAATAGATGTCATGCAAGTTCTTTTCCCTAAGCACGTATGACGACACACAGAATGCATGCCTACATCACATTGACGAACGGGAGCTAGCCACATATCTCTCCGTGTTATAACTGTTGCATGATGAATATCATCCAAACAAATCACGGACCCATTTGCTATGAGTTTGTCCTACTATTGCTGTTACTTGTCTTGCTCTGCTGCTGCTGTTGCTACTACTGTTGCTTGCTACTGTTGCTACTTGCTACTGCTGTTACTACTGTTGCTACTGCTGTTACTTGTCTTGCTCTGCTGCTACTGTTGCTACTTGCTACTGTTGTCACTAATGTTATTCCTTGCCGCTGTTATTGCTCGTTACACTGCTGCTACCTGCTACAATCTTGATCGATGGTGTTGACGGGAACTGACAACTTCCGTCAACGAGGCAACTTGGCGCCATTGATACAATCGTTAGGAATAGTCTGCTGTCAATAGATCGTTTCTGACACCGTTGTTATCATATTACTTTGTTGTTATTACTGTGCTCGCAGATACTAATCTTTCAGGTGTGGTTGAATCTGACAATTCAACTGCTAATACTTGAGAGTATTCTGTCACCTCCCGTCGTACGAATCAACAAATTTGGGTCGAATACTCTACCCTCGAAAACTGCTACGATCCCACGCGTTGGTGGGCCGTCAACAACATTCTTCTCGTTTTGATTGCCGGAGAGTGCTAGCAGCATTCTTCTGGTGCCGTTGCCGGGTAAGGTTTGTTGTCATCAGCATTCGTCTAGTTATTTCCAGAGAGTGCGATCAGGTCACCGCACGGTATGAACCCAAAACCAAGCACTTCTCCCATTGCAAGAACTGTAGATCAAGTTGGCCAAACGAAACCCACAACTCGAACAGAATTACAAGGATATGAAATCATGCATATAAGAGATCATAAGAAACTCAAATAAGATTCATAGATAATCTGATCATAAATCCACAATTCATCGGATCTCGACAAACACACCGCAAAAGAGGATTACATCGGAATTGATCTCCATGAAGATCATGGAGAACTTTGTATTGAAGATCCAAGAGAGAGAAGAAGCCATCTAGCTACTAGCTATGGACCCGAAGGTCTGTGGTGAACTACTCACGCATCATCGGAGAGGCAATGGTGTTGATGAAGAAGCCCTCCATGTCTGAATCCCCCTCCAGCAGGGCACCAGAACGTGCCCCAGATGGGATCTTGCGGAGACAGAAGCTTGTGGTGGCGGAAAAGTATTTTCGTGGCTCTCTCCCGTGGTTTCAGATTCTTCGGGGATTTATAGGCGGAAGAAGTAGGGCAAAGGAGCCACATGGGGCCCACAAGCCTACTAGGCGCACCCCCAGGCCGCGGCTAGGGGGCTTGTGGCCTCCCCTGGTGCCCTTTGCCTTGGTTCTCAAGCTTCCTGCGTATCTTCTGTTCCAGAAAAAAAAAATCTTTTCGGAGGTTTCATTCCGTTTGGACTGTGTTTGATATTCTCCTCTCAAAAAGGACAAAACACATGGAAAAAACAGGAACTGGCACTTGGCACTGAGTTAATAGGTTAGTCCCAAAAAAGATATAAAAATGCATACAAAGCATTCAAAGTTGACAAGATAATAGCATGGAACCATAAAAAATTATAGATACGTTGGAGACGTATCAAGCATCCCCAAGCTTAACTTCTGCTCGTCCTCGAGTAGGGAAGTGATAAAGACTGAATTTTTGATGTGGAATGCTACCTAGCATATTTGTCCTTTGTAACTTATTTCATGTGGCATGAATGTTCAGATCCGTAAGATTCAAAACAATAGTTTGATATTGACATGAAAACAATAATACTTCAAGCAAACTAGCAAGGTAATCATGAACTTTTGAAATAACAAGGGCAAAGAAATTTATCCCTACAAAATCATATAGTCTCTCTATGCTCCATCATCCCCACACAACGAATTTAAATCATGCACAACCCCGGTATTGGCCAAGTAATTGGTTTCACACTCTTACTTTGTCAAACCTTTTTCAACTCTCACGCAATGTATGAGCGTGAGCCATGGATATAGCACTAAGGTGGAATAGAGTGTGGTGGAGATTGTGAGACAAAAAGGAGGAGATGGTCACATCATCTCGGCGTATCAAAGGGCTATGGAGATGCCCATCAATATATATCAATGTGAATGAGTAGGGATTACCATGCACCGGATGCACTTAGAGCTATAAGTGTGTGAAAGCTCAAAAGGAGAACTAGTGGGTGTGCATCCAACTTGCTTGCTGACGAAGACCTAGGGCAATTTTGAGGAAGCCCATCATTGGAATATACAAGCCAAGTTATATAATGAAGATTCCCACTAGTATATGGTGGCGACAAAACAAGAGACTCTCAATCATGAAGAACATGGTGCTATTGTGAAGCACAAGTGTGAAAAAGGATAGTAGCATTGTCCCTTCTCTATTTTTCTCTCTTTTTTTGGTTTGGGCTCTTCGACCTCTTTTTTTCATTTTTTTGGTGGGCATCTTTGGCCTCTTTTCATTTTTCCACCCATGGGACAACGCTCTAATAATAATGATCATCACATTTTTATTTACTCACAGCTCAATGCTTAGAACAATGATGACTCTATAGGAAATGCCTCCGGCAGTGTACCGGGATGTGCAACGATCTAACTTAGCGTATGCCGTTGAAACATCTCGCTAGCTATCTTACGATCATGCAAAGGCAATATGAAAGTGACAACACAAGTCATGAGACGGAACAGTGGGAGTTGCATGGCAATATATCTCGGAATGGCTATGAAAATGCCATAATAGGTAGGTATGGTGGCTGTTTTGAGGAAGGTATATGGTGGGTTTGTGCACCGGCGAAAGTTGCGCGGTACTAGAGAGGCTAGCTATGGTGGAAGGTGAAAGTGCATCTATACCATGGACTCACATTAGTCATGAAGAACTCATATACTTATTGTGAAAGTTTTATTAGTAATCGAAACAAAGTGCTAAACGCATACTCCTAGGGGAAGGGTTGGTAGGTGTTAACCATCGCGTGATCCCGACCGCAACATAAAGGATGCCAATCAATAAATCAATTATGCTCCGACTTCATAACATAGCGGTTCACCATACGTGCATGCTACGGGAATCACTAACTTCAACACAAGTATTTCTAGATTCACAACACCCTACTAACATAGATCTAATATCACCATATCCATATCTCAAAACTAATTGAGAGGAATCAAACTTCTCTTTCTAATCAATGCACATGAATATGGAAGTTTTTATTGTATCCTCTTTGGATGCCTATCATCTTTAGGACTACTTTCATAGCACAAGCCAACTACCCAGCTACTCAAAGAGAGCACTCTCAAAAAGATATAAGTGAAGATCGAGAGTTGTTATTTATCCAAAATATGACACCGCCGTGCTCTAAAAATATCTAAGTGAAGCACTAGAGCAAAGTTATCTAGCTCAAAAAGATATAAGTAAAGCACATGCGAGCTAAATTGCCTAACTCAAAAGATATAAGCGAAGCTCAACGAGTATTCTAGCAAATTCACGATGAGTGCATGTCTCTCTCAAAAGGTGTGCAGAAAGGATGATTGTGACACAACAAAAATAAAAGACTCCTATAATACACGACGCTCCAAGAAAAACACATATCATGTGGTGAATAAAAATATAGCTCCAAGTAACATTACCGATGGATTGAAGACGAAAGAGGCGATGCCTTCCCGGGGCATCCCCAAGCTTAGGCTTTTTGGTGTCCTTGAATTTGGCTTGGGATGCCTTGGGCATCCCCAAGCTTGAGCTCTTTCCACTCTTTATCTCATCGTGCATGAGAACATCACCCAAAACTTGAAAACTTCACAACACAAAACTTAAACAGAAACTCGTGATATCATTAGCACAAGAAAACAAACTACCACCTCTTTATGTACTGTAGCAAACTTGATTTCTATTTAGGGTGTGTTTGGTTTGAGAACCAAAAGGCATGGCATGTCAGGGTCTCGTTTTGAAGGAATGGGTTGGTTCCATTCTTGTGTTCGGTTGAAGATAAAAAACGTCACGGGTTCGTTCCATTCTTGTGTTTGGTTGGAGATATGAAATGAGAAAAATATGACTCAACTCACCTTGTGGTGTTTTTATTTTTCCTTTATCCATATATATTATATAAATTCCAGCAACATTTCCATTGTATTTTTGGTTTTAACAATTAGCAAGGGTATTTTCTTTTTTTCTTCTATCAATAAGAGAAGAATAACCAAGTGATTCCTTGGATTTGGTGGAATCGCTTGATGAAGCATATATAGGGAATATTCCTTTTCTGAGGATCATCCGGTTCCGGTTCCATCCTCAACGGAACTCTGGAATGGTGGACTGGGGACGGAATGAACCCGTCTCGTGCCACTATATCCTCAAAGCAAACACACCCTTATATTGGTGTTATATTACTGTATTCTCACTTTTACATGGCTAGTACCCCCCGATACTATCCATAGTTTCATCAAAATAAGCAATCAACACAACAAAAACAGAATCTGTCAAAAACAGACCAATCTGTAGCAATCTGTATACTTGGTATACTTCTGGTATCTCACAACTTCTGAAAAATTACGAAAATTTGGGAAATTGGAATATCAACCAGTAGCAAAAAGAATCAACGCAAAAGCTCTTTCTAGATAAAAATGAAAATAATTTCGTGAGCAGAAAGTTTCTGTCTTTTTCAGCACGATCAAACAACCATCACCAAAACTAGTCATAAAGGTTTTACTTGGCTCAAACACAAAAAACACAGTCATAATATAATTATGATGGCGTGGACGCAACAAAACAGAAATAAAAAAAGCAAAGATAAATTCATTGGTTTGCCTCCCAACAAGCGCTATTGTTTAACGCCCTTAGCTAGGCATAAGGCGATAGAATCACGCATCGTCGTCTTTGGTGCTCAAACCATAAGTAGCCCTCATCATGGATTCATAAGGCAATCTTATTTTCTTTCTAGGAAAATGTTCCATGCCCTTTTTAATGGAAATTGAAATCTAATATTCCCTTCCTTCATATCGATGACAGCACCAATAGTCCTTAGGAAAGGTCTACCAAGAATGATAGGACAAGTAGGATTGCAATCAATATCAAGCACAATGAAATCCATGGGTACATAGTTCCTATTTGCAATAATAAGAACATCATTGATCCTTCCCATAGGTTTCTTAACAGTAGAATCCGCAAGATGCAAATTAAGAGAGCACTCATCAATCTCATTGAATCCTAGAACATCACATAAAGACTTTGGAATTGCGGAAACACTAGCACCCAAATCACACAAAGCATTGCATTCATAGTTTTTGATCTTGATTTTGATAGTAGGTTCCCACTCATCATGAAGTTTTCTAGGAATAGAAACTTCCAATTCAAGTTTCTCTTCAAGATATTTCATCATAGCATCAACGATATGATCGGTAAAGGCCTTGTTTTGGCTATAAGCGTGTGGAGAGTTTAGCATGGATTGCATCAAGGAAATACATTCAATCAAACAGTAAATATCATAATTGAATTCCTTGAAATCCAAAGTAGTAGTTTCATTACAACTCAAAGTTTTGATATCTTCTACTCCACTTTCAATGCTTTTAGCATCAAGATAGATAGACTCCGAACCATTGGGGCGTTTCTCAACCAAAGTGGATTCATATCTAGCCCCATCATCATTAGGTTTGACACTAGAAAACAAGGATTCAATGCGAGTCACACCAAGCACTTTAAGATCTTCGTGATTCTCATCACGAGAACACGCCTTTTTA
This sequence comes from Hordeum vulgare subsp. vulgare, assembly GCF_904849725.1. Taxonomy (NCBI): domain Eukaryota; kingdom Viridiplantae; phylum Streptophyta; class Magnoliopsida; order Poales; family Poaceae; genus Hordeum; species Hordeum vulgare. Next base: position 557,974,977 of record NC_058520.1, read on the forward strand.
AGCCATTCGTGTCTAGCACGAATTTGGGCGGTTCTTTCCTTACTCTCATTCATGGAAACACGCATAGCTTTCAAAGTTTCATCCATACTGATCTTGGGAGGAGCACCTCTCAATTTCAAAGCATCAATATCAAGAGATATTCTATCAACGCTCCTAGCCAAATCATCAATTTTGAGCAGTTTTTCTTCTATGGATGCATTGAAAATCTTTTGCGAGTTGATAAACTCTTTAATATTACTCTCTAGATCAGAGGGTAATTTATTGTAATTTCCATGAGCATTGTTGTAGGAATTGCCAAAGTTATTAGAGGGATTACTAGGAAAATGCCTAGGAATATAGTTACCTCTAAAAGCATTGTTGTGGCCAAAATTATTCCTACCAACAAAATTAACATCCAAGCTCTCATTGCTACTCTCAATCAAGGAAGGCAAGGGCATACCATTTGGATCTAAAGGAGCACCTTTACTAGCAAACAATTTCATTAACTCATCCATCTTAGCACTCAAAGAGTTAATTTCTTATATAGCGTGCACTTTTTTACTAGTAGGTGACCTTTCAGTGTGCCACTGAGAATAGTTTGCCATGATATTATCTAGGAGTTTTGTGGCTTCTCCTAATGTGATTTCCATGAAAGTTCCACCGGAAGTGGAATCCAAGATATTTCTAGAAGCGAAATTCAAACAAGCATAGAAGATTTGTATACTCATCCAAAGACTCAAGCCATGAGCGGGACATTTCTAATCATCAATTTCATTCTCTCCCAAGATTGTGCAACTTGTTCATGATCTAGTTGCTTAAAATTCATGATATCATTACGGAGAGAGATAATCTTAGCCGGTGGAAAATACTTGGATATATAAGCATCTTTGCACTTGTTCCAAGAACCAATACTATTTTTGGGCAAAGATGAAAACCAAGTTTTTGCTCGATCTCGCAATGAGAACAGAAATAGCTTCAATTTAATCACATCATTATCCACATCTTTCTTCTTTTGCATATCGCATAACTCAATGAAGGTATTAAGATGGGATGCGACATCTTCACTAGGAAGGTCGGAGAATTGCTCTTTCAGAACAAGATTCAGCAAAGCAGCATTGATTTCATATGATTCCACACTAGTGGCGGGAGCAATCGGAGTACTAATAAAATCATTATTATTAGTACTCGAGAAGTCACAAAGTTTGGTGTTTTCAATCATGGTGACTTCAGCAAGCAGACAAGCACACAAGCAAACACAAAGCAAGCGAAAGAAAAGGGCGAACGAAAAAGGCAAATATTTTTGTAAATTTTTGTTTTTCACAAGTGGGGGAGAGGAAAACGAGAGGCAAAAAAGTAAATGCAAGAGATGAGTTTGCGACAGTTACTTGGATAAGCTTCACTTAGAATAATCCCCGGTGCCAGAAATTGACACGTAGGAGGAAGACTATTCTTGACATGATGCTTCCCGGCAACAACGCCAGAAATTCTTCTTGCTACCTCTTGAGCTTGCGTTGGTTTTTCCCTTGAAGAGGAAAGGGTGATGCAACACAGTAGCATTAAGTATTTCCCTCAGTTTGAGAACCAAGGCATCAATCCAGTAGGAGAATCAAGCAAAGTCTCCAAAGTACCTGCGCAAAAACAGCAAACTTGCACCCCAACACTACAAAGGGGCTGTCAATCCCTTCACGATTGGTTGCAAGGTGAGATATGAAGGTGGAAAGTGCAACAAAGTAAAAGTGTAAGGCTGAAAATATGATGTGAAGTAGAACCAGGGGCCATAGTGTTCACTAGAGGCTTCGCTCAAGATAGCAAATATTACGGTGGGTGAACGAATTACTGTCGAGCAATTAATAGAACCGCGCAAAGTCATGTTGATATTTAAGGCAATGATCATACATATAGGCATCACGTCCGAGACAAGTAGACTGATACTTTCTGCATCTGTTACTATTACTCCACACATCGACCGCTATCCGACATGCATCTAGTGTATTGAGTTCATAACAAACAGAGTAACGCCTTAAGCAAGATGACATTATGTATAGGGATAAATTCATGCAATAGATATAAACCCCATCTTTTTACCCTTGATGGCAACAACACAATGTGTGCCTCGCTACCCCTTCCGTCACTGGGTGAGGTCACCGCATGGTATGAACCCAAAACCAAGCACTTATCCCATTGCAAGAACTGTAGATCAAGTTGGCCAAACGAAACCCACAACTCGAAGAGAAATACAAGGATATGAAATCATGCATATAAGAGATCAGAAGAAATTCAAATAAGATTCATAGATAATCTGATCATAAATCCACAATTCGTCGGATCTCGACAAACACACCGCAAAAGAGGATTACCTCAGATAGATCTCCATGAATATCATGGAGAGCTTTGTATTGAAGATCCAAGAGAGAGAAGAAGCCATCTAGCTACTAGCTATGGACCCGAAGGTTTGTGGTGAACTACCCACGCATCATCTGAGAGGCAATGATGTTGATGAAGAAGCCCTCCGTGTCTGAATCCCCCCTCCGGCAGGGCACCAGAACGTGCCCCAGATGGGATCTTGCAGAGACAGAAGCGTGCGGTGGCGGAAAAGTATTTTCGTGGCTCTCTTCCGTGGTTTCAGATTTTTTTTGGGATTTATAGACGGAAGAAGTAGGGCAAAGGAGCCATAGGGGGCCCTGATGTCAGCTGTGCTTCCCCGGCAATGGCGACAGGAATAGTCGTGTCGACGGCACCAGGAATCCTTTTGCTACGGCTATGGAGCCTTGCGTTGGTGTTCCTTCGAAGCGGAAAGGGTGATGTAGCACAGCGGTGGTAAGTATTTCCCTCAGTTTGAGAACCAATGTATCAATCAAGTGGAGGAGTATCACAAGATCCTGCACAAACACAAAGAATCTTCTCCCAACGCTATGAAGGGGTTGTCAATCCCTTATAGATTGTTTGCCAAGTGAGAACTGAAAGCAACAAAGTAACAAAGCAAACTAAAAGCGGAGGTGTAAACGATGGATGTGAATAGACCCGGGAGCCGTAGTGTTTACTAGTGGCTTCTCTCATGAAAGCAAGTAGACGGTAGGTGAACAAATTACTGTCGAGCAATTGATAGAACCGCGCAAAGTCGTGACAATATCTATGGCAATGATTATATCTATAGGCATCACGTCCAAAACAAGTAGACCGATACTTTCTGCATCTGCTACTATTACTCCACACGTCGACCGCTATCCAGCATGCATCTAGTGTATTAAGTCCAAAAAAACAGAGTAACGCCTTAAGCAAGATGACATGATGTAGATGGACAATCTCATATCAACGACAGAGCCCATCTTGTTACCCTTGATGGCAACTACTTAATGTGTGCCTTGCTGCCCCTACTGTCACTGGGAAAGGTCACCACATGGTAGAACCAAAAACCAAGCACTTCTCCCATTGCAAGAATCATAGATCTAGTTGGCCAAACAAAATCCAAGACTCGGAGAGACTTACAAGGATATTAAATCATGCATATAAGAAATCAGCAAAGACTCAAATATATATATCATAGATAATCTGATCACAAATCCACAATTCATCGGATCTCGACAAACACACCGCCAAAGAAGATTGCATCGGATAGATCTCCATGAAGGTCATGGAGAACTTTGTATTGAAGATCCAAGAGAGAGAAGAAGCCATCTAGATACTAACTACGGACCCGTAGGTCTGAAGTGAACTACTCACGAGTCATTGGAGGGGCGATGACGATGATGAAAAAGCCCTCCAACTCCAAAGTCCCCTCCTGCAGGGTGTCGGGAAGGGCCTGCAGATGAGATCTCACGAAAACGGAAGCTTGCGGCGGCGGAAAAGTATTTTACAGGCTCCCCTGGTTTTTTGCTGTATTTTAGGGAATATATAGGCCAAAGATCTAGGTCAGGGGGCGGCGAGGGAGGCCACAAGCCCTGCCACCGCCGCCTCCCCCTGGTGGCGGAATGGGGGCTTGTGGGCTCCCAGGAGCCCTCGTGGCTTGGCCCACAGGCCCCCTGATCTTCTTCCGTTCAGGAAAAAATCATTTCAGGGATTTTATTCCGTTTGGACTCCGTTCCAAAATCAGATCTGAAAAGAGCCAAAAACACAGAAAAAACAGGAACTGGCACTTGGCACTGAATTAATAAGTTAGTCCGAAAAAAGATATAAAAGGTACATAAAACATCCAAAGATGACAAGATAACAGCGTGAAACCATCAAAAACTATAGATACGTTTGAGACGTATCAAGCATCCCCAAGCTTAACTCCTGCTCGTCCTCGAGTAGGGAAGTGATAAAGAATGAATTTTTGATGCTTTCATGCTACCTAGCATAGATGTCCTTTGTAACTCCTCTTATGCGACGTGAATGTTCAGATCCATTAGATTCGAAACAATAGTTTGCTATTGATGTGGAAACAATAATAATTCAAGCAAACTAGCAAGGTAATCATGAACTTTCAAAATAACAAGGCCAAAAGAAAGTTATCCCTACAAAAGCATATAGTGTGGCTATGCTCTATCATGATTGCACAACGAATTTAAATCATACACAACCCCGATATTTGCCAAGTAATTGTTTCACACCTTTACTTTCTCAAACCTTTTCAACTCTCACGCAATACATGAGCGTCAGCCATGGTTTTAGCACTATAAGTGGTGTAGAGTGTGGTGGAGGTTGCAAGATAAAAAGGAGAAGATAGTCACATTAACTAGGCATATCAATGAGCTGTGGAGATGCTCATCAATAGATATCAATGTGAATGAGTAGGGATTGCCATACAAATGATGCACTAGAGCTAAGAGTAAGTGAAAGCTCTTAAAGGAAACTAGTGGGTGTGCATCCAACTTGCTTGCTCACGAAGACCTAAGGCAATTTTGAGGAAGCCTATCATTGGAATATACAAGCCAAGTTATATAGTGAAAATTTCCTGCTAGCTATATGGTGGTGACAAAACGAGAAACTCTCAATCATGAAGATCATGGTGCTTAATATGCACAAGTGTGGAAAAAGTGGTAACATTGTCCATTCTCTCTTTTTCTCTCATTTTTTTATTTTTTTGGTGGGCTCTTTGGCCTCTTTTTTATATATATTTTGGTGGGATTCTTTGGCCTCTTTTATTTCCTCACATGGGACAATGCTCCATTAATGATGATCATCACACTTTCAACTCAAAACTTAGAGCAACAATGACTCTATATGGAATGCCTTCGGTAGTGTATCGTGACAATGATCTAGCATGGCATAGACATTAATGGAAACATCATGCTAGCTATCTTACGATCATGCAATGGCAATGTAGATGTGGTGGCACATGTCATGGTGGTAGTTGCATGGAAATATATCTCGGAATGACTTTGAAAAAGCCATAGTAGGTAGGTATGGTGGCTGTTTTGAGGGAGGCTAATGGTGGGTTTTGTGCACCGGTGGAAGTTGCACGGCACTAAGAAGATACTGATGGTGGAAGGTGAAAGTGCATCTAAACCATGGACTCAACATTAGTCATGAAGAACTCATATACTTGTTGCAAAAGTTTTATTAGTAATCGAAACAAAGCATTCAACGCATACTCCTAGGGGAAGGGTTGGTAGGTATAAACCATCGCGCGATCCCGACCGCCACGCAAAGGATGACAATCAATAGGCTAATCATGCTCAGATTTCATCACATAGCGGTTCACCATACGTGCATTCTACGGGAATCACTAACTTCAACACAAGTATTTCTAGATCCACAACACCTTACTAGCATGACTTCCATATTACCATAACCACAACTGAAAACTAATTGAGATGAATCAAACTTCTCTAACTATTCAATGCACATGAAGGTGGAAGTTTTCGTATCCCTTTGGATAACTACCCCTTTTGAGACTACTTTCAAAGCATAGATCAACTACCAAGCCATGCACCGCTGTGCTCTAAAAGATATAAGTGAAGCACATAGAGCAAAAGTATCTAGCTCAAAAGATATAAGTGATGCACATGTGAGCTGAATTGTCTACCAAAAGATATAAGTGAAGCTCGAAAAAATCACGGTGAGTGCATGTCTCTCTCTCTAGGTGTGCAGCAAGGATGATTGTGACACAACAAAAAGAAAAGACTCCTATGATACAAGACGCTCCAAGCAAAAACACATAACATGTGGTGAATAAAAATATAGCCCCAAGTAACGTTACCGATGGATTGAAGACGAGAGAGGGGATGCCTTCCCGGGGCATCCCCAAGCTTAGGCTTTTACGGCATCCTTGAATCTCTTGGGGTGCCTTGGGCATCCCCAAGCTTGAGATCTTGCCACTCTTTATCTCTTTGTCCATAAGAACTTCACCCAAAACTTGAAAACTTCACAACACGAAACTTAAACAGAAACTCGTGATAACATTAGTATGAGAAAGCAAACCACCACTTCCTTAGGTACTGTAGAAAACTTAAATTCTACTTGTGCTAATGTTGGGTTACTGTATTTTCAATCTTCCATGGCTAATACCCCCCGATACTATCCATAGTTTCATCAAAATAAGGAACCAACACAACAAAAACAGAATCTGTTAACAGCAGTCCAGTCTGTAGCAATCTGTATATTTCGTATACCTCTGGTACTTCACAAATTCGGAAAAATTACAAAAGTTTGAAGAATTTGCGTAGCAATCAGCAGCAAAAACAATCGACTCAAAAGCTCTTACAGAGAAAAATGAAAATTCTTTTCGTGAGCAGAAAGTTTCTGTCTTTTCCAGCATGACCAAACGATCATCCCCAAGACTAATCATAACGGTTTTGCTTGGCACAACCGCAAAAAGAAACAAAAAAAACACAATCATAACATAATTATGGAAGTGTGGAAAACAAAAAACAGAAAGAAAAAGGATAGATTCGTTGGGTTGCCTCCCAACAAGCGCTTTTGTTTAACGCCCTTAGCTAGGCATTCAATGATGCTCTCACAAAAGACAAGAATTGAAGCACAACGAGAGCATCATAAAGCATGTGAAAATCACATCTAAGTCTAACATCCTTCCTATGCATAGGAATTTTGTAGGAAAACATATTGTCAAGACAACCAATAGTTGCCATATACAAGGAAGAAGAAAGAGACAATAGCAATCTCCACATAACGAGAGGTAATTTGGTAACATGAAAGTTTCTACCAAAATATTTTCCTCTCTCATAGCAATTACATGTGGGATCATATTCGAATTCAACAATGTAACTATCACATAGGATATTCTTTTCATGATCCACATGCATGCAAAGTTGACGCTCTTCAAAAATAGTGGGATTATCATCTAAAGTCATGACTTCTCCAAACCCACTTTCAATAATATTGCAAATATCATATTCATCTTGAGGCTTGAACAAATTTTCAAGATCAAAAGAAAAATCATCACCCCAATCATGATCTTTGCAACAAGTAGTGGTCATAGCAAGACTAGCATCCCCAAGCTTAGGGTTTCGCATAATTTTAGCATGATTGTCACTAATAGAATTTATAGTGAAACCATTGCAATCATGCTTTTCATCCAAGGAGCCCTCGTGAATCACTTCATGAATTTCTTCATCATGATTTTCAGATTCACGCATCTCAAGCAAAACTCCATAAAAATAATCAAGTGCCCTCAACTCACTAGCAATTCGTTCCACAATTGTGGGTCTCTTAAAGAAATTAGCAAGTGGGTGAGGATCCATATCAATGGATTTTTAGCAAGCAAAGATGCAAGCTAAAAGAAGGCACATGGTAACACAAGCAAACAGAAAGCGAGCGGAAGAAGGGCAAACGGAAAAAGGCAAATGAAAACGGCAAATGTGAAGTGGGGGAGAGGAAAACGAGAGGCAACTGGCAACAAAAGTAAATGCAAGAGATGAGTTTGTGAGACCTACTTGGATAGATCTTGATCTCTCCTCCCCGGCAACGGCGCCAGAAATACTTCTCATGTCAGCTATGCTTCCCCGGCAATGGCGACAGGAATAGTCGTGTCGACGGCACCAGGAATCCTTCTGCTACGACTATGGAGCCTTGCGTTGATGTTCCCTCGAAGCGGAAAGGGTGATGTAGCACAGCAGTGGTAAGTATTTCCCTCAGTTTGAGATCCAAGGTATCAATCGAGTGGAGGAGTATCACAAGATCCTGCACAAACACAAAGAACCTACTCCCAACGCTATGAAGGGGTTGTCAATCCCTTATAGATTGTTTGCCAAGTGAGAACTGAAAGCAACAAAGTAACAAAGCAAAGTAAAAGCGGAGGTGTAAACGATGGATGTGAATTGACCCGGGGGCCGTAGTGTTTACTAGTGGCTTCTCTCATGAAAGCAAGTAGACGGTGGGTGAACAAATTACTGTCGAGCAATTGATAGAACCGCGCAAAGTCGTGACGTCTATGGCAATGATTATATCTATAGGCATCACGTCCAAAACAAGTAGACAGATACTTTCTGCATCTACTACTATTACTGCACACGTCGACCGCTATCCAGCATGCATCTAGTGTATTAAGTCCAAAAGAACAGAGTACGCCTTAAGCAAGATGACATGATGTAGATGGACAATCTCATATCAACGACAGAGCCCATCTTGTTATCCTTGATGGCAACTACTTAATGTGTGCCTTGCTACCCCTACTGTCACTGGGAAAGGTCACCACACGGTAAGAACCCAAAACCAAGCACTTCTCCCATTGCAAGAATCATAGATCTAGTTGGCCAAACAAAACCCAAGACTCGGAGAGACTTACAAGGATATCAAATCATGCATATAAGAAATCAGCAAAGACTCAAATATATATCATAGATAATCTGATCACAAATCCACAATTCATCGGATCTCGACAAACACATCGCCAAAGAAGATTACATCGGATAGATCTCCATGAAGATCATGGAGAACTTTGTATTGAAGATCCAAGAGAGAGAAGAAGCCATCTAGCTACTAACTACGGACCCGTAGGTGTGAGGTGAACTACTCACGAGTCCTTGGAGGGGCGATGATGATGATGAAGAAGCCCTCCAACTCCAAAGTCCCCTCCGACAGGGTGCCGGGAAGGCTCTCCAGATGAGATCTCGTGGAAACGGAAGCTTGCGGCAGCGAAAAAGTATTTTATAGGCTCCCCTGGTTTTTTGCTGTATTTTAGTGAATATATAGGCCAAAGATCTAGGTCAGGGGGCGGCCAGGGAGGCCACAAGCCCTGCCACCGCCGCCTCCCCCTGGTGGCGGAGTGGGGGCTTGTGGGATCCCAGGAGCCCTCCTGGCTTGGCCCACAGGCCCCCTGATCTTCTTACGTTCGGGAAAAAATCATTTCGGGGATCTTATTCCGTTTGGACTCTGTTCCAAAATCAGATCTGAAAAGAGCCAAAAACACAGAAAAAACAGGAACTCGCACTTGGCACTGAATTAATAAGTTAGTCCCAAAAAAGATATAAAAGGTACATAAAACATCCAAAGATGACAAGATAACAACGTGAAACCATCAAAAATTATAGATACGTTTGAGACGTATCAGGCCCACAAGCATGCTAGGCGCGGCCCCCCAGACCGCGGCTAGGGGATCTTGTGGCCTCCCCTGGTACCCTTTGCCTTGGTTCTCAAGCTTGCTGCGTATCTTCTGTTCCGGAAAAAAACTCTTTTTGGAGGTTTTATTCCGTTTGGACTCTGTTTGATATTCTCCTGTGAATAAGGTCAAAAATACGGAAAACAGGAACTGACACTTGACACTGAGTTAATAGGTTAGTCCCAAAAAAGATATTAAAGTGCATACAAAGCATCCAAAGTTGACAAGATAATAGCATGGAACCATAAAAAATTATAGATACGTTGGAGACGTATCAGTGCCACTCGACCCTGCAAACCCCGAGCAGTGTGTCACCATTGGTGCTAATCTCAGCGCCAAATAGGAAGGCGAGCTCATCGACTTCCTCCATGAGAATCGGGATATCTTTGCATGGTCTCTAAAATACATGTCGGGAGTTCCGAGGAAGTATGCCGAGCAAAAGCTTCATGTGCGGCCGGATGCCAAGCCGGTGAAAAAACCCGTGCATCGCTTCGTCGAGGGAAAGCGATGCACAATAGGAGAAGAGATCGCCCGGCTGCTCGCAGCCGGCTTCATAATGGAGGTTTTCCACCCGGACGGGTTGGCCAACCCAGTCCTGGTGCTGAAGAAAAACAAGACATGGTGAATGTGTATCGACTACACAAGCCTGAACAAGTGATCGACTCCATAGCCGGCTGCGAATTGCTGTCCTTTCTAGACGCCTATTCAAGTTACCACTAGATCAAGCTAGATCCAACTGACCGACTGAATTCCTCCTTTATCACGCCCTTCGGGGCCTACTGCTACACCACCATGACATTCGGTCTGAAGAACGCTGGTGCCACCTTTCAGCGTTGCATGCAACAATGCCTCCTGACGCAAATCGGTAGGAACATCCACGTCTATGTGGATGACATCGTTGTCAAGACCAAGCAACATTTTAGTCTCCTTGAAGACTTGCGAGAGACGTTCGTCAATCTGCGTGAATACAAGATACGGCTCAATCCGGAGAAGTGTGTGTAGTGCCCCAGATGTAAACCTTCCCTATTTGGAACCTTTTGCAAGTGGGTCCACCTTGTCATGATTATGATATTATATTTGGTACCATGATTTCATGTGTGTTCCCTACTACTACCTTCCCATGCATGCATGCATAGCATATCATTGCATGCCCTTGACTTGTGTTGTTGCTATATGATCTTAGCATTTCATGTGGTGTGGTGATCTTGTGGTTAGCTACCTAGTGTTGCATGTGTTCTTGTGTGTGTGTTGAGGGGCTACTATGAGTGCATGTGATAGTAAGTTGCTAGGGTTTCAAACCATCCTCCCTTCCTCTCTATTTCTTCTTAAAGTCAAGATTCACTCCTTCCTTCCCTGTTTTAAAAATGTCCAATGTTTAGGGATTATTGTGAGTGTAAAGTTGTGCTAGCTTGGTGATTTTTAAAAGTGTTTTAATCAGGTGCAATAAGTACAAAACAGAGGCATTAATTCTGTTTTGTGAATTATTATCTGCTCAAAAAAAAACTTGATCTTATTTTATTTAAATAGGTCATATTTTTATATGACCAGGGGGTATTTTCTTTTGAATTTATCCTAGTAGTTTTTGCCTTGTATTATTTTTCCTTTCTGGCCTTTCTTTTAAATAGAAGAAGCCCAGGTTTTTCTTTTCTGTCTAAATGGCGCTAGTGGGCTCCCTCTCCCTGGCGGCCCTTTCCCTTCCTCCCTCGCGCAGGTGGCCCATCCGCCTTTCGTCCTCCTCCTAACGCCGTCCGCACCCCTCTGCTTCTTTCCGTCAGTAGCCGAGAGACAGAGAGAGGTGACGCCGTTGCACAAACGTCGAGGGGCCCCATATAACCTGGGCGTCCGTGCCCCCCTCGCCTAGGGTTCCTCTCCATTCCCTCCTGTCACCGCCACCTCTCTTCTCCCCATCTCCATCTCTCTTGTTCTTCTTTCCCTGGTAAGCTTCTCTAGGAGTAGCAGAGAGAGAGAGAGATCATCGCCGCGTCTACCCCGCCGTCTCCGTCGAGCAGCGCCGGCGACCATGTCCGGGGGCCCGTGGAAGGCGCCCGCGTTCCATTCCCGCCGTCATTGAGGTCGAGGGGCGACCACAACGACGGGCAGGAGCTCGTCACCGACGTGTTCCCGGCGAACTTCTTCCTCTTCCTCGATTCGGTAGCAGCAACCTTCTTCTTCCTCTCCGGCGACGCCATCTTCCCCGATCCAAACCCCTTCTTCCTCCCCAAGGTGAGGATCACCTCCCCCTTCCTTCTTCCTCCCTGGTTCGGCCTAGATCCGAGGTAGTGCATCGGTTCCTTTCGTGTTCGTTCTCTCTGTTCGAGCAGCAGCAGTAGAGGTTGATGTGGTTGTGGTAGTAGATGCGTGAGCATGTGCTTGTGGGAGTGTTGCGCAGAAGGGGGTTTCCTCCCCCCTCGTGCCAGCAGCTGCAGCAGCAGGGCACGTCGTTCTCCCTGTTGCGAGTTCTCTGTCGAGCATAGCAGCAACAGTTTTCCCTCGTGTGGTATGTGGTGTGTGGTGCAGTGCATAGCAGGGGATCCCTCCCCGCGTAGCCGTAGAGCCGTAGCAGTACGTGGTAGACCTCCGGTAGCGCAGCGGCAACAGCAACCCCGTCGAGTCAGCCCGTCGTTCTCCCTGACGCCGGTGCGCCCCTGTAGACAGGTGGACAGTAGCAGTAGCATATCTTGATTAGTGCCCCTTCTCTGTCAAACTTCTGGCTGTAGCGTAGTGGTAGCGTGTTGTTGTGCCTGTTGTGAGGTCCTGGGCTCGATCCCCCCCTCGGCACCCCTTTTTGTTTGATTTATTTCCTCGGCACAGTAGAGAGCGCAACATCATAGTTTGCCTTGTTAAACTGCTCTGTTCTGTCGAGCGAGAAGGCAAAGCAGGGTGGTTTGCACCTGTGGGCAGAACCAGTAGAACAGGGGTTCGAACCCAGAGACTAACCTTTTTCTTTTTCTGTGTTCTGTTATTTTTTTTCTCCCTTTGCTGTTTTAGTTTCTTGCAGCCCTGTTCATTATAGCATTGTGGTGTGCTTGCACATGAGAGCCTTATATTTTTTTCCCTTCTCAGACCAGCAAGTGAGTGTGGTAGTTTGCTAGTTATGTGAACCCTTGGTGATGCACTTGTGTGTGTGCATATTTACTTGGTAGTAGTCTTGTGGAGGTTATTCTATACTGGAAGGATTGCAAGCATAGCATTTTGTTGTGTGTGATGCACTAGAGTTTCATGTGTAAGTGCATCTTATGAGGGTTATGATGTGTGTATGGTTGCCATGTGATGCAAGCTATGATTAGAATGTGTAGGTATGTGTGTTGATCTAGAGCATGATGTGCTTGTGGGTGATGTGGAGTAAATGTGTGTGTGAGAAGCATCCCACCTTTGCAAGCAAGCTTTGCACCTTCACATGACCATATATGAGAGGGCATGGTGTTTTGTTTGTGTGGATAGCTTGGTAGAAGTGGTTGTGAGTTGATGTGCATGACACAAACATGGGGTTCAAACCCCCATGTCACTTTGTCATTGTGCACATGAGCTCAACCATGTAGTAGTTGATATAGTGAAACTACATGAAATGATGCACTATTCACTAGGCATGATTTGGAGTAGTTTCCTCTTCCTTAATTTATGGTCACTTGTTCCAAGTAAGTGCCTACATATCATATATGATTTTGTGGTAGAATATCCCAAGGAATCCATTGGTGAACTTAGTTTTTCCATTGGAACATTTTCTGGAAAAGTCATATTTGCATTTTCTTCTAAGTTTAGAGCTTGGTTCCATGCATGGTGATGTGCTCTTGTATTTGATTCTTGGTTGTGGTAGTAGAGGGTGACCCCCTCTACCACATGTGAGTTTCAATTCATGATTTGGAATCCATGGGTGCAAGTTGTGCCCATCCAAAGTAGACTTGTGGCTGAAATTCCAGCTTAGTGAAAATCTGGAATTTTCACTAAGTCTGAGAATCTTGAAATATTTTCTTCTCCTGTAGATGAGGTTGTGCTGGTCAGTGTGTTGTGATCTAGCCTTAGTTTAGTGCTAGGAATTTGGACCTGATATGTTTTTGAAGCTCCCTGTAAAATTTCATCCCATTTGGAGTCCTGTAGGTTATGTTTTGTCTGCTGTCAAAAAGCTTCAGAGCAAAGACAGAAAGTCAGGTGCAGGAATTTTCACCAAGTCCCTGAGATCTGATGATTTTGGGAAAGTTTGCAGCCTTGTATCTTCCTGTGCTTAATTCCGTTTGGTGTGATTCTTGCTTGTGCTTGTAGTATTCTTGGTTGGCTACAGCCACATATATCATTTGTCATATTTGGAGGGCTATAGCTATGTTGCATGTAGCTCACAAAGGGCTAAGATGCAGATTATGGCAGATTGTCTAGTTTTGTCATTTTGGTGTTTGTGAGTGCTTAGTTGGTGATGTGGTGTTCTTACTTGATCCAATCCATTCATGTTGGGTTGTTATATGTCTTGGGAACCTGGGAATACCAGATTTGTGCCATTTGAGTGTGTGGTGTTGATTTTGACACGTAGGGCTTCATATCTTGTTTCGTTGGTTCCCGTTGATCCGTAGCTCCGATTGTAATGTTCTTTATATGGTTTTGCATCGTTTTCATGAGACACATCTGATCATGTCATTCTCATGCATGTCAAAATAGCTTAGGGTACAGTTCTGTCCAGGAACTTGTGTTAGCTTCTTTTGCTTGTGCTAGTGATAGAAATTAGTGATGCATGCTTATATTCATCTCATGCATCATGTGCTTGTTGCATCTTGAGGTGCTGTTGTTCATTGGATGTTATTCTTATGTTGGGTAGCACCGGGATCGGAGAACGAGTACGTGGATTCGGGAGAGTACGTGCAGGACGATCAAGAACCATTCCAAGCTGAGGATATCAGAGGCAAGATGATATGACCTTGATTCCATCTCTAGACTTGTTATGCTAGTTTGCGTTTCCATGTCATATTGCTCGCTGCCTATCACTGAAATAATTGCCTCTTGATATGCCATGAACCCAAACACTGATCCCTTCCTAGCAAACTTGAATGGCTAAGTAGGCTTTGCTCAGCTACTAATGTTAGCGTTGCTAGATGCAGGTGCTTTGACTCATGTGTTAACATGAGCTTGATATCATTATATTAAATGCTGTTATTTAATTAATGCACCTATATACTTGGTAAATGACGGAAGGCCTAGCCTTTTGCCGGGTGCTTTGTTCCGTTATTGCCGCCTTAGTTACCGGTAACCGGTGTTTGTTTCCATAATGATCGCTCCTAACACGTTCGGGGTTGTTATGGGGACCCCCTCGATAAATCGCTTAGTGATAAGACTTGTCCGGCAGGAACCAACATTGGTGTTAATTTGCTAATCACTTAATAAACTGCATAGGGAATGATCACCCCGAGGATCTTTAATCAACAACCCGGGCCAGTGCTCCTCATGAGTGTTGGTCCAAACTAGAGCACCGTGCGGGGCCATCCCGGGGCAACTCGGGAGATTTCTCTGGCCACTGTACGCTTCGTTTATCCGGTGTGTCCTGAGACTGAGATACGCGGCTCTTATCAGGGTCGTCGACACGTCGGGAGGTCCTGCTAGCCTTGTCTTACCTTAGCGATATATCTTGCGTATAGGAATGCCAGTAAAGCTTTGGTTTCCCCCAAAGTTGAGGTTTTCCTCTAAGGAATCCGACGAGATCACGAGATTCGTGATAGAGGATTACTTTGCGGCCCGTGTACATTTGTGATGGACTAGTTGGAGCACCCCTCCAGGGTTTAATCTTTCGGAAAGCCGTGCCCACAGTTATGTGGCAACTTGGAATATTTTGTTAACATACGGTATTAGATAACTTAAACAAAAGCTAATAAAATTTCCAACTGTGTGCGTAACCATGACTGTCCCCTCGAAGATCTCTCTTCGATCGGGAACACGGTGGGGTTATGAATGACGTAGGTAGGTGTTCAGGATCACTTAGTGATCAAGTATTCACGACCGCTAGTGTAGTCCACCTTCATAAATGCTACGTAAGATAGCCACCAAATCAAGCTTAGGATGCTGCAACCTTAAACACTTCACCTTATCCTACCTAATAACTTGACTAGTTCTAGCACCAAGGTCTTAGATTGCTGAGTCCCCGTGGCTCACGGATTCCTCCACAATACCAACAGGTACAGGTACCCCAGAGACAGATGATCCCGATGGCACGCAGCTGGTGTGGCAGTATGATGAGGAGATAGACCGCCTTTACGTGAACTATCCAGAAGATTGAGGCGTGGTCGTGATCGTGGGCCTGCAGACAGGGTAGCATAGCCTTTCTATGTTTTGTAGTCCATAGCGGAACTACCTTGGTTGTATGTGTGATGGACTCTGAGATATTTATGAGAAGGCAATTGAATCCCTGATTGTCTATCTTTACTATTATGTATGTGTTGTGTTACCTGTTTGCGAGACGCTTAGATGCGCTTCTTTCCAATTCGGGGCCTCGATCCCCAGATCGGAAAGGACCGCATCTTGGTCGTTACAGTGTGTCTTTGGAGTTCCAGGCGAAAAGATCTTGGGTTTCTTCGTGTCGGCTCACGGCATTGAAGCTAACCCTGAGAAGATTGGAACCATCGAGCAGATGGTGAACCCATCTCGAATCCTCGACGTCCAGAAGTTCACTGGTTGTTTGGCATCCCTTAGCCGGCTGGGCGAGAAGGCGCTTCCACTCTATCAACTGTTGAAGAAGACGACCAAGTTCGAGTGGAATGAGCAGGCGGACGAAGCCTTCCGCGACCTCAAGCGTGTCATCTCGACCTTGCCAATCTTGGTGGCGCCGGCTGAAAGAGAGTCCATCCTCATCTACATCGCGGCAACCACTTGTGTGGTTAGTGTGGTTCTGGTAGTGGAGCGCAAGGAGGAGGGCAAGGTGCTGTTAGTACAACACCCTATCTACTACCTCAGTGAGGTCTTGTCCGCCTCCAAGCAAAAGATGAGTTATGGTGTCTACTTTGCCGCCAAGAAGTTGAAGCGATACTGCCAGGAGCATTCTGATACGTCTCCGTCAGATCTACTTTTCCAAACTCTTTTGCCCTTGTTTTGGACTCTAATTTGCATGATTTGAATGGAACTAACCCGGACTAACGCTCTTTTCAGCAGAATTGTCATGGTGTTGTTTTTGCACAGAAATAAAAGTTCTCGGAATGACCTGGAAATTTACGAGGATTTTTTGTGGAATATATAAAAAATACTGGCGCAAGAATAAACCGGAGGAGTGGAGCGAGGATCCCACAAGCCCACCAGGCGCGGGCCCCATGGCCGCGCCTAGCAGGCTTGTGGGGCCCACGGAGCTCCACCGCCTCCAATTCCAGCTCTATTTAGTCCCTTTCATCCTAAAAAAATCAAGGAGGAGAGTTCATCGCGTTTTACGATACGGAGGCGCCGCCACCACCTGTTCTTCCTCTGGAGGGAAAATCTGGAGTCTGTTCTAGGCTCCGGAGAGGGGAGATCGTTGCCATCGTCATCACCAACCTTCCTTCATTACCAATTCCATGATGCTCTTCATTGTTCGTGAGTAATCTCATCGTAGGCTTTCTGGACGGTGATGGGTTGGATGAGATCTATCATGTAATCGAGTTAGTTTTGACGGGGATTGATCCCTAGTATCCACTCTGTTCTGAGATTGATGTTGCTACTACTTTGCCATGCTTAATGCTTGTCACTAGGTGTCACGCCCAAGACGCGACCCTATCCTCAATTTGGCACGAAGGCCTCGTCAGGGATAGAAGCGCATCTCGTCGTGTCGCAAGAATGGATATCATTACAAGTACATGTACTGAAAAGAAGAGATATATATAGAGAGTTGGCTTACACTCGCCACAAGCTACATCAGAGTCACATCAGTACATTACATAATCATCAAGAGTAAGAGCAGGGTCCGACTAAGGACGAAAACAAACGAGAAAAGAAGAACGACGTCCATCCTTGCTATCCCAGGCTGCCGGCCTCGAACCCATCCTAGATAGATGAAGAAGAAGAAGAAGAAGAAGAAGAAGAAGCAACTCCAAATGAACAATCAACGCGCTCGCGTCATATAACCTTTACCTGTACCTGCAACTGGTGTTGTAGTAATCTATGAGCCACAGGGGACTCAGCAATCTCATTTCCAAAGGTATCAAGACTAGCAAAGCTTAATGGGTGAGGCATGGTTAAGTGGTGAGGTTGCAGCAGCGGTAAGCATATATATTTGGTGGCTAAACTTACGAGTACAAGAAATAAGAGGGGGAAGATCTACGCATAACGGACGTGAACTACAGATGATCAAATGAATGATCCTGAACACCTACCTACGTCAGACATAACCCCACCGTGTCCTCGATCGGAGAAGGAACTCACGAAAGAGACAGTCACGGTTACGCACACAGTTGGCATATTTTAATTAAGTTAACTTCAAGTTATCTAGAACCAGTGTTAAACAAAGTTTCCACGTTGCCACATAACCGCGGACACGGCTTTCCGAAAGATTTAACCCTGCAGGGGTGCTCCAACTAGTCCATCACAAATTACCACAAGCCGCATAGAAATCCTCAATCACGAAGCTCGCGATCTCGTCGGATTCCCTAGTCGAAAACCTCAACTCTGAGATTACCCAAAGCATCACCGGAATCCCGATGCACAAGATATCTCGTCAAAGGTAAAACTAATCCAGCAAGGCCGCCCGACGTGTCGACGAACCCGATAGGAGCCACGTATCTCGTTCTCAGGACACGACGGATGGAAAAGCCTACATGTACCAAACCTCGAGTTGCCCCATGGTGGCCCCGCAGTCTGTCCTTTTGGGACCAACACCATCAGCACTGGCCCCCCTGTTTATGTAAAATTACTCCTCGGGTAGCGCTAACTCCCTATGCATTTCAGTGTTATCAAAATTATTATGTTGGGAAAATGTAAAACCAATGTTGGGCCTTGCCAGACCAGCTTTAATCTAAAACGAATTATCAAGGGGGTCCCCATAACAACCCCGATCGTGTTAGGAGCGCTAATTTATGGAACATAACACCGGTAGCCGAAACTAAGGGGGCAAAGGTGGAACAAAACACCAGGCTAGAGAGGCCGAGCCTTCCACCTTTTACCATGTATATAGGTGCATTAAATTAAATAGCATTTATATGGTGATATGACAAGGAACCCATGTAATCAGATGGAAGCAACTGCACCTGCAACTAGCAACGCTACATAGGGTTAAGCAAGCAGTAATATAGCCAATCAGTGGTTTGCTAGGTCGAACAAGTTCAAAGTTTTCATGGCATTGTTGAGAGGCTGACATTTAACATGTGGTAGGCAACGAGACATAATCGATAGAAGAGATAAAACTAGCATGGCAATGATAGTAATGGTATCTGGGGAAATGATCATCTTGCCTGAGATCCCGCTTGGAAGAAGAATGCCTCCGTGAAGCAGACGAACCGACGTAGTCGAACGGGTCCTCACATCCGGCACGCTTGCGGAACTCTATCGAGACGAAGCAAACCGGAAACACAAATCAACACACGGAAATCACCACACGATGCACAACACATATGATGCATGAGCAGCTGACTACATGCAAGACACGGCATGACAATTCACGTCAAACAAACACTACACATTAAGTGAAGTTCAATATGCAATGAGTTGCATATTGATGAAACTCCACGTTTAATTATTTAGTTCTATCCCGATTAGATACACGACAATATTAATGTTGTCAAACATGCAAGAGGTGAAGCGGAAATTAAACTACCTATCTGGACATTTTAAATGAGGTCAGAAATGACATATAGCATCTCCGAAACGACTTCACATGTTAATTTACAATTCTGTCCAGATCTGAACTAACGCATCTAATTAGTTGTTAAACAGCAAAACAAATAGATTCACGTGATTCTACGCGTCAAGAAAAGCAATCTACACATAGAGAACATCTCCAACGGAGCTACGGATCAAAAGTTACAAGCACCGCCAGATATGATGGCATGAATGCAATATGTGTGCAACGACGGCTACGAGCACTTCAAATCATACAACCAGCAAGAGAAAATGAAACTACATGAGATTCTAAGCAAGTTTCATGTAGGACACGATCAAAACGGAGCTACGGTTCAACAGCTACGAGCAAAACAAGAAATGACTACAATCTGCCAAAATCAGCCACATAGCAATTTCTACACCCCACAACTACGAGCTACACAACTCCGATAAACTCAAGCAAGGCATGTCACGAAAGAGGGCAAGAAGCACTACTACAAACAACTAACAACATCTAGCATGGCATCATGGATCACTAGGGAAAGAAGACACAAAATGGCATCTCACACACTATTTCAGACTTAGTAAAATAGCAGTTTTTGAAGCTGCAGTTTTCAATCTGAAGGCATATTGACAGCAGCAAAACCTATAGCTACATGACTCCAAAGGGCATGAAAACTCACAGTATGCTAGAGAAACACAAGGGCTACAACTTACTCCATTGGACCAATCTCAAAAGAGCTACAGATCAAAAGATGCAAGCAAGACAAGACAGCAACAAAATTTAAAAGATTCCAGACTTAGAAATATTTCAGCACCTCCAAATCAACACTATTTCTAGCAACTTGAGAGCAATCAAACCACACCTAAACATGCATTTCTATTGCAACTAAAAATACCAGGGGCTAGACAAAACATCCAAGAACAACTCTCTAGTTGACAACTCCTTCAAACGAAGCACGGAATAAATCCTACGAAAATGACAAGAGGGCAACATAGCAAAATATCACGCGAACTATCTTACTCGAAAGCTAAAACTAATTGCACAAAAAAATCCCATGGATTTTTCTACCACGAAAGCATATAAAATATGTGGGGTTGCACAACAAAAATAATGCCACACATAAATGCGAGAAAATAAACTATACGCGGGAAAATAAATTAACGGCAATTTCCTATACGCAAAAATACCAATGACCGCTCTAAAATACATGGAAAATAGGTTCCTAAAACATGGGCATTTCTAATACGGCATTCGGGCTATTCGAACACGCACGGAAAAATAACACGGGACCAAGACAATATAAACAGCACACATATCTAGGCATTCGGCATGCAAAACTACATCAAACAAAAATGCAAGTTGTAAATTCGTAATCTACGCGAAATTCTACACGAAAAACATATCTAATTCATCACGATCCGACAAACAGTTTAAAAGTTACGAACGTTTTATTATCGCCTATTTTTCTGCAATTTTATTAAGTTCCGAAAATAACCTAAAAAGAAAAAATTACTACCAGGCCGAAATCCTTTCCTAATGGGCTACAGAGGCAAGGGCGTTACATAATAAAAATGCACGCGGGCGAGGGATTGATCTCGGCTCACCTAGGGCTGCCGAGGAGGAAGTGGGCCGAGGAGGCGGCGCGGGCGACTGGGCCGGGAGGAGCCGCGACGCTGGCGAGGGAGGCCAGTGGGCCTCAGGGGCTGGTGCTGGGCCGCCCATGCGCCAGGCGAGCGATCTAGGCGGGGAGCGCTCGACGTCGCGCCTCTCGTCGGCCGAGGGCACGGAACCTGGCGACGGGGCTGGCGAGAGGATCCGGCGGGATCTGGAGCGGCTGGAGCTCTCGGACCCAGGAGCCGCGATCTGGGCGACGGGAGCGGATCCCCACCGATGTGGACGCTGTGACGTTGACTCCCGCGATGAGAACGGAAGCAGCTTTGGCGACCTATGGCCGGCGCGACGAGCACTCCGGCTGGCCGGAGCTCCGGTGACCGGGCGAGGACGGGGAAGGCGACGCGGCTTAGGCGAGGCTGCGAGGCATCGGCTAGGGCGCGGGGCTGCTGGCGCCATGGGAGGGATGTGAGAGGAGCTCGACATGGGGGATCGGGACCAATGGCCTCGGGCTCCAAACGGGCTCGGGCGGGCCCAACACGGGCCCCGCGGGCCCCGCGGCTGGAGGTGGGAGGAGGGAGCAGGAGGGAGGCGGCTAGGGTTTGCACGCTTTTCGAGGCAAAGGAGGGGGCTGTCTAAATAATGGCATGTGGGTCTATATATAGACAAACGGGGGGCTGGGTTAGCCGGAATTTCGTTCCGGATCCAACCGTGGGGTCAGATTCGGACGATTCCACACGCGGGAATGGGTATGTGGCCGTGTAGAGGGGATATCCGGAGATGAGAGGGGAAACGGGCGGCGCGGCAACAATTTTTAAAACACCGACAATCGTGTGACGAATAACCGGAGACGGTGCCGCTACGGTCGACCGTTCGGGTACTAGACGAACCCCAATCACGACGAAATTCGACAGGCGGCCTAGCTATATTAAAACAACACCGCATGCCAAGTTTCACCTCGATCAGAGAACGTTCTACGCACACTTTTAAAACAGGGTTTCGACGATGTCGTGGGCGCGTGCGTGTGCGGTCGGGCTCAGAACGGACAACGACGTGAACCGGCAACTAACAACGGATGCAAGTTTTGAAAACTGGCGGCAACGGGATGCCGATGCAATGCTGATGATGCGCATGATGCGATGATGATGCGACAAAAGAAAATAGACACACGACGAAAACGGAAAGAAAAGGGGAATCTTCTTGAACGTCGGTCTCGGGCTGTCACACTAGGGCCCGAGTGCCATGATTTCAGATGTGAACCTATTATGTTCTCGTTAATATATGTGTGTTCTTGATCCTATCTTGCAAGTTGTAGTCACCTACTATGTGTTATGACCCGGCAACCCCGGAGTGACAATAGCCGGAACCGCTCCCGGAGATGACCATAGTATGAGGAGTTCATGTATTCACTAAGTGCTAATGTGTTGTTCCGGTTCTCTATTAATATCCCGTAGTTTCCATTAGGACCCCGCTGCCATGGGAGGGATGGACAATAGATTTCATGCAAGTTCTTTTCCCTAAGCACGTATGACTACATACGGAATACATGCCTACATTACATTGACGAACTGGAGCTAGTTACTTATCTCCCCATGTTATAATAGTTGCATGATGAATATCATCGGCATAATTATCCTTCACCAATCCAATGCCTACGAGTTTTTCCTACTGGTCCTTGCTACGTTACTCTGCTGCTACTGTTACTGCTACTGTTGTCACTTCTTCTATTGTTACTCTGCCGCTACTGCTGTCACTATTGCTACTGGTTACCGCTGCTACTGTTGCTATCACACTACTTTGCTACTGATACTTTGTTGTAGATACTAAGTCTTTCAGGTGTGGTTGAATTGATAACTCAACTGCTAATACTCGAGAATATTCTTTGGCTTGCCCTTGTGTCGAATCAACAAATTTGGGTTGAATACTCTACCCTCGAAAACCGTTGCGATCCCCTATACTTGTGGGCTATCACATTCCATCACTGTTGTGAGCACTACTCCACTCTCAGAAAATCATGGGCAACCATGATGCCACTGGCCGGATCATAAAGTGGACCATCTCCATGGCCGACCACGACATCCGCTATGAGCCACGCACTACCATTAAATCCTAGGTGATGGACGACTTCCTAGTCGATTGGGCTGAAACCCAATTTCTGCCACCGCCTCCAGACTCCACTCATTGGCGGATGCACTTTGACGGCTCAAAGATGCGAACTAGTTTGGGATCTCGCATCGTCTTGACGTCTCCGAAAGGAGACCAACTCAAGTATGCTCTCCAGATACACTTCATCGCCTCCAACAACGTCACCGAGTACGAAGCGCTCGCTCACGGCTGATACGTCTCAAACGTATCTATAATTTTTGATGGTTTCATGCTGTTATCTTGTAATCTTTGGATGTTTTATGTACCTTTTATATATTTTTTGGGACTAACTTATTAATTCAGTGCCAAGTGCCAGTTCCTGTTTTTTCTGTGTTTTTGGCTCTTTTCAGATCTGATTTTGGAACGGAGTCCAAACGGAATAAAATCCCCGAAATGATTTTCCCCGAACGAAAGAAGATCAGGGGGCTTGTGGGCCAAGCCAGGAGGGCTACAGGGAGCCCACAAGCCCCCATTCCGGCGCCAGGGGGGCGGCGGTGCGCAGGCTTGGGGCCTCCCTGGCGCCCCCCTGACCTAGATCCTTCGCCTATATATTCCCTAAAATACAGAAAAAAAATGAAGGGATCCACGAAAATACTTTTCCGCCGCCGCAAGCTTCCGTTTCCGCGAGATCTCATCTGGAGACCCTTCCCGGTGCCCTGTCGGAGGGGACTTTGGAGTTGGAGGGCTTCTTCATCATCATTATCGCCCCTCCAATGACTCGTGAGTAGTTCACTTCAGACCTACGGGTCCGTAGTTAGTAGCTAGATGGCTTCTTCTCTCTCTTGGATCTTCAATACAAAGTTCTCCATGATCTTCATGGAGATCTATCCGATGCAATCCTCTTTGGCGTTGTTTTTGTCGAGATCCGATGAATTGTGGATTTGTGATCAGATTATCTATGATATATATTTGAGTCTTTGCTGATTTCTTATATGCATGATTTGATATCCTTGTAAGTCTCTTCGAGTCTTGGGTTTTGTCTGGCCAACTAGATCTATGATTCTTGCAATGGGAGAAGTGCTTGGTTTTGGGTTCTTACCATGTGGTGACCTTTCCCAGTGACAGTAGGGGCAGCAAGGCACACATCGTGTAGTTGCCATCAAAGGTAACAAGGTGGGCTCTGTCGTAGATATGAGATTGTCCATCTACATCATGTCATGTTGCTTAAGGCGTTACTCTGTTCTTTTGGACTTAGTACACTAGATGCATGCTGGATAGCGGTCAACGTGTGGAGTAATAGTAGTAGATGCAGAAAGTATCGGTCTACTTGTTTTGGACGTGATGCCTATAGATATAATCATTGCCATAGACGACGTCACGACTTTGTGCGGTTCTATCAATTGCTTGATAGTAATTTGTTAACCCACCGTCTACTTGCTTTCATGAGAGAAGCCACTAGTAAACACTACGACCCCCAGGTCTATTCACATCTATCGTTTACACCTCCGCTTTTACTTTGCTTTGTTACTTTGTTGCTTTCAGTTCTCACTTGGCAAACAATCTATAAGGGATTGACAACCCCTTCATAGCGTTGGGAGCAGGTTCTTTGTGTTTGTGCAGGCACTTGTGATACTCCTTCACTGGATCGATACCTTGGTTCTCAAACTGAGGGAAATACTTACCACCGTTGCGCTACATCACCCTTTCCGCTTCGAGGGAACACCAACGCAAGGATCCAAGGCCACGGGGGAAATCCTTTGCATGTTAGCTTAGGAAGTCCCTTAAGGCGTAGCCGTAGCAGAAGGATTCCTGGTGCCGTTGCCGAGGAGAATCAAGACAAGAACAGCCTCTCGTCAGCACGTGTTTCTGGCGTCGTTGGAATGTCTTTTGTTGTAGTAGCAGAAGTATTTCTGTCGCCGTTGCCGGGGAAGGAGAGATCTATCCAAGTAGGTCTCACAAACTCATCTCCTGCATTTACTTTTTTGCCAGTTGCCTCTCGTTTTCCTGTCCCCCACTTCACATTTGTCGTTTTCTTTTGCCTTTTGCCTTTTGCCGTTTTCCTTTGCCGTTTTCCTTTGCCGGTTTTCTTGCTTGCTTGTGTGCTTGTTTGTTTGTTGAAGTCATCATGGCTGAAAACACCAAACTTTGCGACTTCTCGAGCACTAATAATAATGATTTTATTAGTACTCCGATTGCTCCCGCCACTAGTGCAGAATCGTATGAAATCAACGCAGCTTTGCTGAATCTTGTTATGAAAGAGCAATTCTCTGGCCTTCCTAGTGAAGATGTCGCGTCCCATCTCAATACCTTCATTGTTTTTTGCGATATGCAAAAGAAAAGAGATGTGGATAATGAAGTGATTAAGTTGAAACTTTTTCTTTTCTCGTTGCGAGATCGCGCAAAAACTTGGTTTTCTTCTTTGCCTAAAAATAGTATCGATTCTTGGGATAAGTGCAAAGATGGTTACATATCCAAATATTTTCCGCCAGCTAAGATCATCTCCTTACGTAACGATATCATGAATTTCAAGCAACTTGATCATGAACATGTTGCACAATCTTGGGAGTGGATGAAGCTTATGATTAGAAATTGTCCCTCTCATGGCTTGAGTTTGTGGATGATTATACAAATCTTTTACGCTGGCTTGAATTTCGCTTCCCGCAATATCTTGGACTCTGCCTTAGGTGGAACGTTCATGGAAATCACGTTAGGAGACGCTACAAAACTCCTAGACAATATCATGACCAACTACTCCCAGTGGCATACTGAAAGATCACCTGCTAGCAAAAAGGTACACGCTATAGAAGAAATTAACTCGCTTAGTGCTAAGATGGACGAGTTGATGAATTTGGTTGCTAGTAGAAATGCTACCGTAGATCCTAATGAAATGCCACTATCTTCCTTGATTGAGAGTAGCAACGCTAGTTTGGACGTAAATTTTGTTGGTAGGAACAGTTTTGGCAACAACAATGCTTTTAGAGGAAACTATGTTCTTAGGCCTTTTCCTAGTAACTCCTCTAACAATTATGGCAATTCCTACAACAACACTTATGGAAATCACAACAAATTATCCTCTGATTTAGAGAGTAATATCAAAGAGTTCATGAACTCTCAAAAGATTTTCAATGCGTCCATAGAGGAAAAACTACTCAAAATAGACGATTTGGCTAAGAGCGTTGATAGGATGTCTTGTGATATTGATGCTTTGAAAGTTAGATGTTCTCCTCCCAAGGTCAACTTGGATGAAACTTTGAAAGCTATGCGCGTCTCCATGAATGATAGCAAAGAAAGAACCGCCCAAATTCGCGCTAGGCATGACTGGTTTAAAAGGGTGCGTTCTAGTGATGCAAATCACGAAGATCTAAAAGTTCTTGGTGTGTCTCCTCTTGAAACTTTGTTTTCGCGTGTAAAACCTTTTGATGGAGGGTCTGGATATGAATCCACTTTAGTTGAAAAACGCCCCAATGATTCGGAGTCCAACTATCTTGATGATAAAGGTGTGGAGAGTGGAGTAGAAGAAATCAAAATTTTGGGTAGTAATGAAACTCCCACTTTGGATTTGAAGGAATTCAATTATGATAATTGCTCCTTGTATGAATGCATTTATTTGATGCAATCCATTGCAAACTCGCCACACGCTTATAGCCAAAGCAAAGCCTTTACCGCGCATATCGTAGATGCTATGATGAAATCTCTTCAAGAGAAGCTCGAATTAGAAGTCTCTATACCTAGAAAACTTCATGATGAGTGGGAACCTACTATCAAAATCAAGATCAAAAACTATGAGTGCAATGCTTTGTGTTATTTGGGTGCTAGTGTTTCCGCGATTCCAAAGTCTTTATCTGATATTCTTGGTTTTCATGAGATTGAAGAGTGTTCTCTTAATTTGCATCTTGCAGATTCTACTGTCAAGAAACCCATGGGAAGGATCGATGATGTTATTATTGTTGAAAATACGAACTATGTACCCGTGGATTTCATTGTACTTGACATAGATTGCAATCCTTCATGTCCCATTATTCTTGGTAGACCTTTCCTAAGGACTATTGGTGCTATCATCGATATGAAGGAAGGGAATATTAGATTTCAATTTCCTTTAAAGAAGGGCATGGAGCACTTTCCTAGAAAGAAAATAAGATTGCCTTATGAATCTATGAAGATGGCTACTTATGGTTTGAGCACCAAAGATGACTATACGTGATTTCATCACCTTTCGCCTAGCTAAGGGCGTTAAACAAAAGCGCTTGTTGGGACGCAACCCAACCAATCTATCCTTTTTCTTTCTGTTTTGTGTTTTCCACACTTTCATAATTCTGTTATGATTGTGTTTTTTTTGTGTTTCTTTTTGCGTTTGTGCGACGCAAAACCGTTATGATTAATCTTGGGGATGATCGTTTGGTCATGCTAGAAAAGACAGAAACTTTCTGCTCACGAAAAGAATTTTCATTTTTTCTCTGTAAGAGCTTTTGAGTCGATTCTTTTTGCTGCTGATTGCTACGTAAATTCTTCAGACTGTCGTAAGTATTCAGAATTTTTGAAGTGCCAGAAGTATACGAAATATACAGATTGCTACAGACTGGTCTGCTGTTAACAGATTCTGTTTTTGTTGTGTTGGTTGCTTATTTTGACAAAACTATGGATAGTATCAGGGGTATTAGCCATGGAAGATTGAAAATACAGTAACACAACATCAGCACAAGTAGAATTTAAGTTTTCTATAGTACCTAAGGAAGTGGTGGTTTGCTTTCTCATACTAATGTTATCACGAGTTTCTGTTTAAGTTTCGTGTTGTGAAGTTTTCAAGTTTTGGGTGAAGTTCTTATGGACAAAGAGATAAAGAGTGGCAAGAGATCAAGCTTGGGGATGCCCAAGGCACCCCAAGATATTCAAGGATGCCATAAAATCCTAAGCTTGGGGATGCCCCGGGAAGGCATCCCCTCTCTCGTCTTCAATCCATTGGTAACATTACTTGGGGCTATATTTTTGTTCACCACATGTTATGTGTTTTGCTTGTAGCGTCTTGTATCGTAGGAGTCTTTTATTTTTGTTGTGTCACAATCATCCTTTCTGCACACCTAGAGAGAGAGACATGCACTCACCGTGATTTTATCGAGCTTCACTTATATCTTTTGGTAGACAATTCAGCTCACATGTGCTTCACTTATATCTTTTGAGCTAGATACTTTTGCTCTATGTGCTTCACTTATACCTTTTAGAGCACAGCGGTGCGTGGCTTGGTAGTTGATCTATGCTTTGAAAGTAGTCTCAAAAGGGGTAGTTATCCAAAGGGATACGAAAACTTCCACCTTCATGTGCATTGAATAGTTAGAGAAGTTTGATTCATCTCAATTAGTTTTGAGTTGTGGTTTTGGTAATATTGAAGTCATACTAGTAAGGTGTTGTGGATCAAGAAATACTTGTGTTGAAGTTAGTGATTCCCGTAGCATGCACGTATGGTGAACCGCTATGTGATGAAATCTGAGCATGATTATTCTATTGATTGTCATCATTTGTGTGGCGGTCGGGATCGCGCGATGGTTTATACCTACCAACCCTTCCCCTAGGAGTATGCGTTGAATGCTTTGTTTCGATTACTAATAAAACTTTTGCAACAAGTATATGAGTTCTTCATGACTAATCTTGAGTCCATGGTATAGATGCACTTTCACCTTCCACCATTACTATCTTCTTATTGCCGTGCAACTTTCGCCGATGCACAAAACCCACCATTAGCCTCCCTCAAAACAGCCACCATACCTACCTACTATGTCTTTTTCAAAGTCATTCCGAGATATATTGCCATGCAACTACCACCATGACATGTGTCACCATGTCTACATTTACATTGCATGATCGTAAGATAGCTAGCATGATGTTTCCACTAATGTCTATGCCATGCTAGATCATTGTCACGGTACACTACCGAAGGCATTCCATATAGAGTCATCGGTGCTCTAAGTTTTGAGTTGAAAGTGTGATGATCATCATTGATGGAGCATTGTCCCATGTGAGGAAATAAAAGAGGCCAAAGATGCCCACCAAAATAAAAAAAATAAAAAAAAGAGGCCAAAGAGCCCACCAAAAAAATGAGAGAAAAAGAGAGAAGGGACAATGTTACCACCTTTCCACACTTGTGCATATTAAGCACCATGATCTTCATGATTGAGAGTCTCTCATTTTGTCACCACCATATAGCTAGTGGGAAATTTTAGTTGTATAACTTGGCTTGTATATTCCAATGATAGGCTTCCTCAAAATTGCCTTAGGTCTTCGTGAGCAACCAAGTTGGATGCACACCCACTAGATTTCTTTAAGAGCTTTCACATACTCTTAGCTCTTGTGCATCATTTGTATGGCAATCCCTACTCATTCACATTGATATCTATTGATGAGCATCTCCACAGGTCATTGATATGCCTAGTTAATGTGACCATCTTCTCCTTGTTTTGTCTTGCAACCTCCACCACACTCCACACCATCTATAGTGCTAAAACCATGGCTCACGCTCATGTATTGCGTGAGAGTTGAAAAGGTTTGAGAAAGTAAAGGTGTGAAACAATTACATGGCCAACACCGGGGTTGTGCATGATTTAAATTCGTTGTGCAATGATGATAGAGCATAGCTAGATTATATGCTTTTGTAGGGATAACTTTCTTTTGGCCTTGTTATTTTGAAAGTTCATGATTACCTTGCTAGTTTGCTTGAATTATTATTGTTTCCATGTCAATAGAAAACTATTGTTTTGAATCTAATGGATCGGAACATTCACGTCACATAAGAGGAGTTACAAAGGACATCTATGCTAGGTAGCATGGAAGCATCAAAATTTCATTCTTTATCACTTCCCTACTCGAGGACGGGCAGGAGTTAAGCTTGGGGATGCTTGATACGTCTCAAACGTATCTATAATTTTTGATGGTTTCATGCTGTTATCTTGTAATCTTTGGATGTTTTATGTACCTTTTATATCTTTTTTGGGACTAACTTATTAATTTAGTGCCAAGTGCCAGTTCCTATTTTTCTTTTTTTTGGCTCCTTTCAGATCTGATTTTGGAACGGAGTCCAAACGGAATAAAATCCCCGAAATGTTTTTTTCCCGAAAGAAAGAAGATCAGGGGGCTTGTGGGCCAAGCCAGGAGGGCTACAGGGAGCCCACAAGCCCCCATTCCGCCACCAGGGGGCGGCGGTGGGCAGGCTTGTGGCCTCCCCGGCGCCCCCTGGCCTAGATCTTTCGCCTATATATTCCCTAAAATACAGAAAAAAAAATGAAGGGATCCACGAAAATACTTTTCCGCCGCCGCAAGCTTCCGTTTCCGCGAGATCTCATCTGGAGACCCTTCCCGGTGCCCTGCCGGAGGGGACTTTGGAGTTGGAAGGCTTCTTCATCATCATCATCGCCCCTCCAATGACTCGTGAGTAGTTCACTTTAGACCTACGGGTCCGTAGTTAGTAGCTAGATGGCTTCTTCTCTCTCTTGGATCTTCAATACAAAGTTCTCCATGATCTTCATGGAGATCTTTCCGATGTAATCCTCTTTGGCGGTGTGTTTGTCGAGATCCGATGAATTGTGGATTTGTGATCAGATTATCTATGATATATATTTGAGTCTTTGCTGATTTCTTATATGCATGATTTGATATCCTTGTAAGTCTCTCCGAGTCTTGCGTTTTGTCTGGCCAACTAGATCTATGATTCTTGCAATGGGAGAAGTGCTTGGTTTTGGGTTCTTACCGTGTGGTGACCTTTCCCAGTGGCAGTAGGGGCAGCAAGGCACACATCATGTAGTTGCCATCAAGGGTAACAAGGTGGGATCTGTCGTAGATATGAGATTGTCCATCTACATCATGTCATATTGCTTCAGGCGTTACTCTGTTCTTTTGGACTTAATACACTAGATGCATGTTGGATAGCGGTCGACGTGTGGAATAATAGTAGTAGATGCTGAAAGTATCGGTCTACTTGTTTTGGACGTGATGCCTATAGATATAATCATTGCCATAGATGACGCCACGACTTTGCGCGGTTCTATCAATTGCTCGACAGTAATTTGTTCACCCACCATCTATTTTCTTTCATGAGAGAAGCCACTAGTAAACACTACGGCCCCCGGGTCTATTCACATCTATCGTTTACACCTCCGCTTTTACTTTGCTTTGTTACATTGTTGCTTTCAGTTCTCACTTGGCAAACAATCTATAAGGGATTGACAACCCCTTCATAGCGTTGGGAGCAGGTTCTTTGTGTTTGTGCAGGCACTTGTGATACTCCTTCACTAGATCGATACCTTGGTTCTCAAACTGAGGGAAATACTTACCACTGCTGCGCTACATCACGCTTTCCGCTTCGAGGGAACACCACCGCAAGGCTCCAAGGCCACGGGGGAAATCCTTTGCATATTTTCCTAGGAAGTCCCTTAAGGCGTAGCCGTAGCGAAAGGATTCCTGGTGCCGTTGCTGAGGAGAATCAAGACAAGAACAGTCTCCCGTCAGCACGTGTTTCTGGCGCCGTTGGAAGGTCTTTTGTTGCAGTAGGAACGGCCTCCGGCTTGCCAGAGAGATTGGCATCCGGTGGATCCTTTGCTCCGGTGACTCGGACCTTGTGGTGCAGCAGGTCTCTGGCAAATGGGACGCCAGGGATGCAAACATGGCGAGCTACCGTTTCCTCATTCAACAGCTCAGTGGCCCTTTCGAGGGCTGCGAATTCCATCATGTCCCTAGGGCGGACAACGAGACGGCCGACACCTTGGCCAAAATTGGCTCCACAAGGCAAGCAATCCCAGCCGGCGTCTCCCTCGAGCAATTATTCAAGGCCTCCATCAAGCCGTCTCCGGAGTCGGCATCGATCTTTGTACCGGGAGATCCTTTTATCCCATCGACATCGGCTACAACAGCTCTGCCGGCTACAACGACTCTGCCGGCTACAACTGTTGTGTCGGCTACAACGGAGTTTCCGGCTACGACTGCCTCGCCAGATCCGACAACAACATCAGTCACGCCAAGCCTCGAATCCTGTCGGCTCAACACCCAGTGGGTGGCTGTCATGGAGGTAGACGGCGTGCGAGGCACTAGAGACAGAAGGTCTCGAGCCTGCGACCGCATCGTCAAGCGCGGGGGCTTTAGAAGCCCCTGACCTTCAGGTCGAGGCGGAGCCGGCTCCAGTGTCGGCTCCTTTGTGGGCACAACCCATCCTGGCCTTCCTTCTTTGTGGCGAGCTTCCCCAAGACGAGGTGGAGGCAAAGCAGATCCAGCGCCGATCCCCGGCGTACGCCATCATCAACCGCGAGCTGGTGCGGCGTAGTGTGACCGGCGTGTTTCAACGTTGTATCGAGCCGGAAAAGGGGCAGGAAATCCTCAGAGATATACATCAGGGTGAGTGCGGGCATCATGCCGCCTCTAGAACCCTGGTGGCCAAGGCGTTCCGCCATGGATTTTACTAGCCCACGACCCTTGAGGAGGCCACAGACATGGTCAACAAGTGTGAAGGCTGCCAACGCTTGATCACGCAGAGCCACCTGCCGGCATCAGCCCTCAAAACCATCCCCTTGTCATGGCCGTTTGCCGTTTGGGGGTTGGATATGGTAGGGCCATTCAAGACCGCTCAAGGCGGCATGACGCATAGTTTGGTTGTTGTTGATAAATTCATCAAGTGGATTGAGGCCAGGCCCATCAAGAAGCTTGACGGTCCCACAACCGTCAGGTTCATCAAGGACATTGTTGTCTGCTATGGCGTCCCCCACGACATCATCACCGACAACGGCACTAACTTTGCGTCGGTGGCATCCGTCTCGACTTGGCGTCGGTGGCGCACACGCAATCCAACGGTCAGGTGGAAAGGGAAAATGGCCTAATTATAGTCGGCATCAAGCCAAGACTGGTGGCGCCACAAGTCAGGTCAGTCGGCTACTGGATCGAAGAGTTGTCGGCTGTGCTGTGGAGCCTCTACACCACGCCAAACCGATCAACCGGCTTCACACCATTCTTTCTGGTATACGGGTCCGAGGCAATCATCCCCTCGGATGTTGAGTTCGACTCTCCTCGAGTCACCCTATACACGGACACGGAAGCAAAGGAGGCAAGAGAAGACAGCGTCGATCTGCTCTATAAGGCATGGGAGCTGGCCTTGAGCCGGACGGTCATATATCAACAGAAGTTGAGGCACTACCAAAGCAAGAAGATCAGGCCCCTCTCCTTCCGGGAGGGGGACTTGGTGCTTAGAAGAATCCAGCGAACAACCGGCCAGCACAAGCTCCCCGCCCCCCATGGGAAGGACCTTTCATCATCAGCAGGGCGTTGCATAACAATGGATACTATCTAATAGACGCCCAGAAGCCAAGGAAGCGCAAGAGAGATGACCCCGGCCAGGAAACGGAGCATCCATGGAACGCGGTTTTGCATCGTCCGTTCTATTGTTAGAAAGCAAGAAAAAAAACATGTACGTATGTATCTTCTTCCCTTTTCGGGACATTTAATGAATGCAGTGGGTGTTTCAAGCGGGTGCTTGGGGCACACCTCTTTGAGATTCATGGCAAGAGTTGTTCACTCGTTTGTGAGTTCCCCGGTCCGGCTCCATGGGCTCGGAGGCTCACTAGCCGGCCCGAACAACTTCCTTAGTTGTAGATGGACGTATAGTGTACGCCAGGTTGAACCCTTACCGCCTCGCTAAAGCTACAGTCCGGCTCCCGGTTGTCCGTCTAACGAGACCGTGGTAGGGAAGGTCGGCTACATGAAAAGTTTGACTACAAAGAGGTTGTTGGCTCGGGTCGGTTTGATCGCTTCCGATCTTACTTTCTAGCCGGCCTCTGCTAGCTCACTTTTGAGTCTAAGTGTCTCGATGGCTTTGAAAAATCTAGGTTCAATGTTTTCAAAGGCAGAAGCCTCGTCCGAGTCACAGACTGGCTCCCGGCTGTCGGGCTGGTGGGGCGGATGCTATAGAAAGCAAAGGCGCTGGATAGACATGAGCCAAAAAGGAAACAACAGATAAAAAGGTGAGTCGACAAGCACAACGCTTACAAATACAATGCAGAATAGATAGCATATATCACATTCAAAGCATTCAAAGAGGCTGAAGTTCATTACAATAAAAACACCCTAGTGGGTGGAAATGTTGGACTGACGGCAAAATGCAGAGAAAAAACAAAAAGAAGGAGAGCTAGTTGGTGGCGGCTCCGTTTGTGGCCCTAGCAGCGGCACCTGAAGTGGTGGCTTCACCATCTCCAGCTACGCCTAAGGTAGAAGCACCGTCCCCGCCTCGGGCGCCTCCGGCTCCGTCCTTCATGGTCGAGTCCGCGTAGGCCTCGCTGCTGGAGTCAGCGACTTCTTACTCAAGGGTCGTCTCGGCAGAGCTGCCTTCACCGTCGTAGGGCTGCAGATGCAACAGATCCTCAGGGATCACGTTGTCGTCTGTGTCGCGCTCCAAGCCAAACTCGTCCCAGGAGGCGAAGGTGGCGATGCCACTAGCTCTCACTTGTAGCGCATCCTCCAGGGCTACCAGTTCCCCCTCTAAGCCGGTGCGCTGCGCCGCGAGCTTACCCAAGTCCAGGTTCCGAGACCAGGACTTGGCCAGGCGGAATGCCATGTATGCTCCAGCACGCGCGGCCGATGCGCGCCAGGCATCTAGGCGAGAGCTGCCGGCTTCAAGCCAACGGGATAGCCGGCTCATGGACGCCAGCTCCACCGCATTAGGCCACAAGGCCTTCACCATCTCCAGCTCCGCGTTCTGGAGCCGCTCCAGGGAATGCGCCAGCTCGTACATACGGGCCTTGGCACCAGTGGCTATCTCCTCCACGGACGAGTCGGCGTTGGCGTCCACTTCTTCGCCAGCGGCGTGACGTTCTTCACGGCTGGTCTCCATGGCCACTTCTGCTGCCTCTCGTGTCCCAGGGAAGAACCCTGGGGAATGGGGTGTGGTATGAAGGGCAGGGAGGGGGAAACGCCAGCAAGAATGAAGACAAAATCAAGACAAAAAGGCTCAAGGTTGAAGTGGATTTCGGTCTCGCGTGCCTCCTCCAGGGCCTTGCGGTCTCGTGTCGCGTTCTCTTAAGCCAGGCGGGAGAGCTCGCCCTGGAGGTCCTGGGCCGCCTCGGTCTCCTTCGCCAGCTGGGCCTGAACCTCGGTCAAGGTGGCGTCCTTCTCCTCCAGGGCGGCGTCCTTCCGCTTCGCCTCCACAAGATGGACCCTCTCCAATCGCTCCAGCTCGGCGGTATGGGAGGAATTCTTCTCCTGCAGGGCGGCGCATAGCTGCTCCAGCTCCGTCTGGTGGGATGTCTTGCGGTCCTTCTTCTCCGTCTGGAGAAGATCCAGCTGCAGGCGGAGCAGCTTGTCCTCTTCGCACGGGGCATCATGCTCCGAGACGGCAGCGTACAGTCGGCTCTGAAGATCGCCGGTTCGGACTTCGGCCCCCTGGATCTGCACCAGCAGTGTGTTGTATGCCTGCACCTGGGCGTCATGGAGTTCCAACGAACAATACAAATAAAGCAAAGAATGAGATTCGGCCTGGCTAACTCTCAGTTGGCCCAATTCTCGGGGGCTACACTCAGTGGGTGCGCTGGCACGCCCCACTAAAAAATAAACAGCAAGCAAGGCAATAATGAGATTCGGCCCGACTAACTCTCAACCGGCCCGATTCTCGGGGGCTACACCCAGTGGGTGCGCTGGCGCGCCCCCACTGATGCAAAGACAAAGAGAAAACTGAAAGGCGCGGGTTTGAAGACTTACCGCAGTTCGTCCTTTGAGGCGCTCCAATTCGCATTTGGCCACCAGGGCCGCCTGCGCCTCCTTCTCGCAGCTGCGGGAGAATTCTGTCATAAGCGCCGGGATGCCGCTGAGAGCGGCGCCTGGAGGCAGAGCTGCGTGTTCGGCGTTGGCCACGCACCAGGTCTTCATGGGTCGGCTCTCGAAGATGAGACCGACTCCGGACGCGGACGGACCACAATTGGCTACGACCATGGTGCCGTCTCCGGGCAGTGGGCTTACGGCGGGCTCCCTCGACGCCTCGGTCGGCGCCGTCTCCGCGTCGGGAGGGTGGATTTGCCGTCTCTGGCACCTCCATCGTCATCTCCGACACGACATCTACATCAGCTTCAGGCGCTTCGGGGATCACGTCGAGGTCCACAGGCGTGGAGGACGCCGGCTCGGCGGTCTTGGCTGTCTCGGCCGCCTCGGTGCGGTTCTAAGCTGGCTCGCTGGCCGAAATCTCCACACGTGCCTGTGAGGCGGGGTCGTGCCTCGTATTTGACCGCCTCTCCTTGGCGGTCGGCTTCTTGACCCGGCTGGGCTGGGTTCAGCCCTAGGCCGCCTTTCGAGCCGCCTCTTCCCACGGACGATGTTCTTCCTCGACCAGAGCCTTCCTGCCGACGTCAGCGGCGGCCCAGGCGGCTCGCTCGGCGGCGGAAGCAGTATCTTCCTCCGCCTCCTCGACATCCCTACCTGAAGCAAATCGATAAGAGAAAGTCCTTCATATCAAAGAACCAAAAAGAAGGGGAAAAGTGTTCCCTTACCCGGCAACGACGAGCACTGTCCTCCTGCCGATGGTGGATCGCTGCTTATTTGCGCCACCGCCTCAGCCTCGAGCCGAAGGTCCAGCTACAGGACGCTTGGGAGCCGTCTTGGCACTGGCAACCTTATTTCCCTTCTGCTGCGCTGCTTCGCCCAGCGCCACCGTCTCACCGATGGCTCGTCGAGCTCGTGTCAGGGGAGGGCTGGAGACCTCCTCCAGGTCCTCTTGGCCCTTGATACGTCTCAAACGTATCTATAATTTTTGATGGTTTCACGCTGTTATCTTGCCTTCTTTGTATGTTTTATGTACCTTTTTATATATTTTTGGGACTAACTTATTAATTCAGTGCCAAGTGTCAGTTCCTGTTTTTCCGTGTTTTTGACTCTTTTCAGATCTGATTTTGGAACGGAGTCCAAACGGAATAAAAACCCCGAAATGATTTTTTCCCGAACGAAAGAAGACCAGGGAGCCTTTGGGCCAAGCTAGGTGGGCCCCAGGGAGCCCACAAGCTCCCACCACGCCACCAGGGGGAGGCGGCGGTGGGCAAGCTTGTGGCCTCCCTGGCCGCCCCCTGACCTAGGTTTTGCGCCTATATATTCCCAAATATTCCGCAAAAAATCAGGGGGGCCTCGAAAATACTTTTCCGCCGCCGCAAGCTTCCGTTTCCGCGAGATCTCATCTGGAGACCCTTCTCGGCACCCTGCCGGAGGGGACTTTGGAGTTGGAGGGCTTCTTCATCATCATCATCGCCCCTCCAATGACTCGTGAGTAGTTCACTACAGACCTACGGTCCGTAGTTAGTAACTAGATGGCTTCTTCTCTCTCTTGGATCTTCAATACAAAGTTCCCCATGATCTTCATGGAGATCTATTCGATGTAATCTTCTTTGGCGGTGTGTTTGTCGAGATCCGATGAATTGTGGACTTGTGATCAGATTATCTATGATATATATTTGAGTCTTTGCTGATTTCTTATATGCATGATTTGATATCCTTGTAAGTCTCTCCGAGTCTTGGGTTCCGTTTGACCAACTAGATCTATGATTCTTGCAATGGGAGAAGTGCTTGGTTTTGGGTTCTACCATGTGGTGACCTTTCCCAGTGACAGTAGGGGCAGTAAGGCACACATCAAGTAGTTGCCATCAAGGGTAAAAAGATGGGGTTTTTATCATTGGTTTGAGATTATCCCTCTATATCATGTCATCTTGCTTAAGGCGTTACTCTGTTCTTATGGACTTAATACACTAGATGCATGTTGGATAGCGGTCGACGTGTGGAGTAATAGTAGTAGATGCAGAAAGTATCAGTCTACTTGTTTTGGCCTGATGCCTATAGAAATAATCATTGCATAGATATCGTCACGACTCTGCACAGTTCTATCAATTGCTCGACAGTAATTTGTTCACTCATCGTCTACTTGCTTTCATGAGAGAAGCCACTACTAAACACTACGGCCCCCGGGTCTATTCACATCCATCGTTTACATCTCCGCTTTTACTTTGCTTTGTTACTTTGTTGCTTTCAGTTCTCACTTGGCAAACAATCTATAAGGGATTGACAACCCCTTCATAGCATTGGGTGCAAGCTTTTGTGTTTGTGCAGGATCTTGAGATACTCTTCCGCCGGATTGATACCTTGGTTCTCAAAATGAGGGAAATACTTACCGTCGCTATGCTACATCACCCTTTCCGCTTCGAGGGAACACCAACGCAAGGCTCCAAGGCCACGGAGGAAATCCTTTGCATACTTGCCTAGGAAGTCCCTTAAGGCGTAGCCGCAGCTGAAGGATTCCTGGTGCCGTCGACACAACTATTTCTGGCGCCGTTGCAAGGGATACACACCAGCCATCAGAAGTATTTCTGGCGCCGTTGCCGGGGAGGAGGATCGCTTGCCGGGGAGGAGGATCGCTTGCCGAGGAGATCAAGACAAGAGTAATCTCCCGTCAACACGCCTATTTCTGGCGCCGTTGCCGGGGAGGAGAAATCAAGATCTATCCAAGTAGGTCTCACAAACTCTTCTCTTGCATTTACTTTTGTTGCCAGTTGTCTCTCGTTTTCCTCTCCCCCACTTCACATTTGTCGTTTTCATTCGCCTTTTTCCTTCGCTGTTTCCTTTTGCCCGTTTCATTCTCTCTTCCCGCTCGTTTGTGCGTGAGATAGTCCATCAATGGCTAGACCCACCACTCCAAATGACACCCTTGA
The DNA here is from genome assembly GCF_904849725.1 of Hordeum vulgare subsp. vulgare. Classification (NCBI taxonomy): domain Eukaryota; kingdom Viridiplantae; phylum Streptophyta; class Magnoliopsida; order Poales; family Poaceae; genus Hordeum; species Hordeum vulgare. The sequence continues at coordinate 558,013,636 of NC_058520.1, forward strand.
AAATGAAGTTCTCAATTTCAGGCAGAATGAGGAAGAAAATTTAAAGGACGCTTGGTACAGGATTTGCAATGCTCAAAGTAGATCTACTCGTAAGCAATCAACTACCGTCCTCCTTCACAGTTTCTTTGTTGGAATTTCTCCTTGGAATAGGTATATCCTTGATACCATTGTAGGCGGAAACTTTTTTTGAATATTATGATACTCTTGGGGGATTATCCCCACCAATTTCTTCAAAAACACTGGTACCAAACAAGGCCTTAAGGTTGCTCCCAGGACAAATGACTTCGCAGAGAAAAATCTATCCCATTCTTGTGTAAACATCAACACGATGCTGGGAAAAACAATAAGTTGAAAGTCAAGTCACTTCAAAACATTTACCAAACTCCAACTTAATCCACGGGGATGCAGTGAACGAGTTAGACCAAGTATACTCACAATGGACTGAGATCTGTGAAGATAGAGAAGCTGTTGAAGATGACCCCAATGGAAGCAATCTCTTCAGCCTCTCCCGGAGCAAGATGAATGTCCAGGCCTCGAGCCATCTAACAAGTTCAGAAGAGTGAACATTTTTAGTGGATGTCCGATGGATCAGATGGAATAATGCCAATGTAATACCGAAATAGAATCAGACAGTGAACACCCAGCCCGTGAATAATATGCATTATGATTTCTCACACAGTTCATACACAATTACAATCCAGTATCGTACTCCCTCCCCATCACGCAGGCGCACCATTGTGGCCGAGCCGCGGCAGACCCGGACGCCGTCGACACGCTCCCGGTGGCTGAGGGATGTCCCTGCAGCGGGTGGCGCGACCATCGCCGCGACAGACCTGGACACCTTGACACGCTCCCGGCGGCCTGCAGGATGCTCCCTGAACCAGATGGCGCGACCATCGCCGCGATAGACGACGCCGCGATGCACTCCCGATGGCCTGCGGGATGCTCCCTGCACCGGATGGCACGACCATCGCTGCGACAGACCTGGGACGGTGCGACGCGCTCCCGACCTGCGGGATGCTCCCTGCACCGGATGGCGCGACCAGCACTACGACAGACCCGGACGCCGCGACGCGCTCCCGGCGACCTGCGGGATCCTTCCTGCATCGGATGGCGCGAACATCGCTGCGACAGACCTGTGACGGCGCGACCATCGCTGCGACAGACCTGGGACGACCCGGTGGCCTCGCGGGATGCTCCCTGCACCGGGTGGCGCGACTATCGCCGCGTCCGTCGTGCCACCCCCACTGCCAGGACGGTGGAGGTGAAGGGTTTCGACCTTTCGGGGTTGGGTAGGGCGCTCGGGGGCGGGGCAAGATCGGAGCTCGCGGAGAGGCGTCCGGGGACAAGCGCAGCGATCCGGCTGCTGCAGCGCCATGACAGAGGCGACTGCCCTGCGTCGCGATGCTAATGTCCTGGACGGCGACCGGATATGTGCGAGGTGCTATCTGCGCGTGCGCTGCTGCCGCCTATGGAAAATGCGAGGTGAACGGCTCTCAGCGCCGCCGGCGTGCGGTGTGGGGGATTCTGGGAAATAAATTCTATGAGACAGGTCTCATAGGTCAACATATGAGACCCTCCCTGACGAATGACACGTGGCACTTACAATCTTAAAGCGGCTACTCCCACTTCATCTATTAATTTCCAATCCTAACTACTATTCCTGGTTGCAATTTCTACGTACGCTTGAACATGTACGTACACAACGATCCAGGGTTTGGTTGTTCGCGCTCTCGTACGTTCATGACGGCCAAGCTAACCTCGTCACCGGCAGCCGCTCGGAACAACGCTTTGATAACTTGTTTGAATGATGTCGTTACCAGCATCCGCATGAGATGATCCAGCGACATACGACTTTTTTTTAGTGGTCGTGCCAGAAGACCTCGTCACTGAAATTGGGCAAACTTAATTAGAGTAGCCACTTTAAGATTGTGAGTGCCACGTGTCGTTCATCAGGAAGGGTCTCATGTGTTGGCCTATGAGACCTGGTCTCATAGAATTTATTTCCGGGATTCGGAAGGAAAAACGCCGAGCATTGCCACGTGCGGCGGCGACTGCCCTGGGTCGCGATGCTAATGCCCTGGACGGCGACCGGGTATGTGTGAGGTGCTATGTGCGCGTAAAGGGGCGATTGTCCCGGGGCCCAAGAGGGAAGGGCGCGAACTAAAACTTATTATATTAGTAGTGACAATACAACTACGGTCTTGCTCAAACTCAGCTAGCTGAGTTTCAAGTATGGTCTCAATCACTTTTTTTAACCCTCCGATCAATGCTAGCTAAGATCCTGGCCTTTACCTTTTGGGGAACGCTACGCGTCTGTTGGATGATTTCTAAAAATAATCCGTCACCTAGCTAGCCGTCGGATGCCCGAGCTAACAGCCGTTTGATCTAACGCGCGTGCATCCCGCCGCATGGTCAGTAGTTATTTCCTGAAACGACGCTCGAGTTGCAGAAACTTTCGCTTTGTTGCAAGAACTAAACTTTGGATCCGTTAATTTCTAAAACAACGGTCGAGTTTCAGAAACAATTTGCTTGTTGCAGATTTTTTTTTCTTCGTCTATCAGTAACATAGGTATTTTTACAGAAGAATTTTTTGCAACAACAGTCGAGTTTCAGGAATTTTTGCAAACAAAGTCAGGTTGCAGAAGCACTACCCCAGCCGGGATCCGGTCTGGCGCGGGGAGGCAGGGCCGACGCGAGTCGGCCGGCGGCAGGAACGCGACGGCGATGGCTAGGGGCTCCGGCGCCGGTGGCTGGGGCTCCGGTGGCGGCAGGATCGGCCGGCGGCGGCGCACCACGACGGGGCATGCGGGACCGGTGGCGGAGGGGGCGGCGGGGCCGCAGCAGGCCGGCAGCAGAGGGGGCGGGGGAGCTGCAGCAGCCGACGGCGGAGGGGCGGCGAGCCACAGCAGGCTGGCGACGGCGATCGCGACGATCGCGCCGCTCTGGCAATAATAACTGGAATTAAAGAGGTATCTCGGAAGGTGTTAGTTGAGTTAGTATGGATCAACACTAGGATTTGTCACTCCGTATGACGGAGAGGTATCTCGGGGCCCACTCGGTAATACAACATCACACACAAGCCTTGCAAGCAATGTAACTTAGTGTAAGTTGCGGGATCTTGTATTACGGAACGAGTAAAGAGACTTGCCGGTAAACGAGATTGAAATAGGTATGCGGATACTGACGATCGAATCTCGGGCAAGTAACATACCGAAGGACAAAGGGAATGACATACGGGATTATACGAATCCTTGGCACTGAGGTTCAAACGATAAGATCTTCGTAGAATATGTAGGATCCAATATGGGCATCCAGGTCCCGCTATTGGATATTGACCGAGGAGTCTCTCGGGTCATGTCTACATAGTTCTCGAACCCGCAGGGTCTGCACACTTAAGGTTCGACGTTGTTTTATGCGTATTTGAGTTATATGGTTGGTTACCGAATGTTGTTCGGAGTCCCGGATGAGATCACGGACGTCACGAGGGTTTCCCGAATGGTCCGGAAACGAAGATTGATATATAGGATGACCTCATTTAATTACCGGAAGGTTTTCGGAGTTACCGGGAATGTACCGGGAATGACGAATGGGTTCCGGGAGTTCACCGGGGGGGGCAACCCACCCCGGGGAAGCCCATAGGCTTTGGGGAGACACACCAGCCCTTAGTGGGCTGGTGGGACAGCCCCAAGGGGGCCTATGCACCAAGGATAAGAAATCAAAGGAAAAGAGAAAAAAAAGAGGGAGGAAGTGGGAAGGGAGGGGGACTCCTCCCACCAAACCAAGTCCAACTCGGTTTGGGGGGGGAGTCCTCCCCCCTTGGCTCGGCCGACTCCTTGGGGATCCTTGGACCCCAAGGCAAGGTCCCCCCTCCCTCCTCCTATATATATGGAGCAATTAGGGCTGATTTGAGACGACTTTCTCACGGCTGCCCGACCACATACCTCCATAGTTTTTCCTCTAGATCGCGTTTCTGCGGAGCTCGGGCGGAGCCCTGCTGAGACAAGATCATCACCAACCTCCGGAGCGCCGTCACGCTGCCGGTGAACTCTTCTACCTCTCCGTCTCTCTTGCTGGATCAAGAAGGCCGAGATCATCGTCGAGCTGTACGTGTGCTGAACGCGGAGGTGCCGTCCGTTCGGTACTAGATCGTGGGACTGATCGCGGGATTGTTTGCGGGGCGGATCGAGGGACGTGAGGACGTTCCACTACATCAACCGCGTTCTCTAACGCTTCTGCTGTACGATCTACAAGGGTACGTAGATCACTCATCCCCTCTCGTAGATGGACATCACCATGATAGGTCTTCGTGCGCGTAGGAAAATTTTTGTTTCCCATGCGACGTTCCCCAACAGTGGCATCATGAGCTAGGTTCATGCGTAGATGTCTTCACGAGTAGAACACAAAAGTTTTTTGTGGGCGGTGATGTGCGTTTTGCTGCCCTCCTTAGTCTTTTCTTGATTCCGCGGTATTGTTGGATTGAAGCGGCTTGGACCGACATTACTCGTACGCTTACGAGAGACTGGTTTCATCGTTACGAGTAACCCCCTTTGCTCAAAGATGACTGGCAAGTGACGGTTTCTCCAACTTTAGTTGAATCGGATTTGACCGAGGAGGTCCTTGGATGAGGTTAAATAGCAACTCATATATCTCCGTTGTGGTGTTTGCGTAAGTAAGATGCGATCCTACTAGATACCCTTGGTCACCACGTAAAACATGCAACAACAAAATTAGAGGACGTCTAACTTGTTTTTGCAGGGTATGATTGTGATGTGATATGGCCAACGATGTGATGTGATATATTGGATGTATGAGATGATCATGTTGTAATAGAAATATCGACTTGCACGTCGATGGTACGGCAACCGGCAGGAGCCATAGGGTTGTCTTTATACTAACATATGTGTTTGCAGATGCGTTTACTATTTTGCTAGGATGTAGCTTTAGTAGTAATAGCATAAGTAGCACGACAACCCCGATGGCAACACGTTGATGGATGATCATGGTGTGGCGCCGGTGACAAGAAGATCGTGCCGGTGCTTTGGTGATGGAGATCAAGAAGCACGTGATGATGGCCATATCATGTCACTTATGAATTGCATGTGATGTTAATCCTTTTATGCACCTTATTTTGCTTAGAACGACGGTAGCATTATGAGGTGATCTCTCACTAAAATTTCAAGACGAAATTGTGTTCTCCCCGACTGTGCACCGTTGCTACAGTTCGTCGTTTCGAGACACCACGTGATGATCGGGTGTGATAGACTCAACGTTCACATACAACGGGTGCAAAACAGTTGCGCACGCGGAACACTCGGGTTAAGCTTGACGAGCCTAGCATGTGCAGACATGGCCTCGGAACACATGAGACCGAAAGGTCGATCATGAATCATATAGATGATATGATTAGCATAGGGATGCTTACCACTGAAACTATGCTCAACTCACGTGATGATCGGACTTGGGATAGTGTAAGTGGATCATGAACCACTCAAATGACTAGAGAGATGTACTTTTTGAGTGGGAGTTTAGCAAATAATTTGATTAAGTTAAACTCTAATTATCTTGAACATAGTCTAAGTCCACTTTGAATATATTTGTGTTGTAGATCATGGCTCACGCGACAGTCACCCTGAATTTTAATACGTTCCTAGAGAAAGCTAAGTTGAAAGACGATGGAAGCAACTTTATAGACTGGGCTCGTAATCTTAAGCTAATCTTACAAGCTGGGAAGAAGGATTATGTCCTTAATGCTGCGCTAGGAGATGAACCACCCGCTACGGCTGATCAGGATGTTAAGAACGCTTGGTTAGCACGTAAGGAGGACTACTCAATAGTTCAATGTGCAGTCTTGTATGGCTTAGAACCGGGACTTCAACGTCGCTTTGAGCGTCGTGGAGCATTTGAGATGTTCCAGGAGTTGAAGTTTATCTTTCAGAAGAACGCCCGGATCGAGAGGTATGAGACCTCCGATAAATTCTATGCTTACAAGATGGAGGAAAACTCGTCTGTCAGTGAACATGTGCTCAAAATGTCTGGGTACTCAAACCGTCTGGCTGAGCTGGGGATTGAACTCCCGCAAGAGGCTATCACTGACAGAATCCTTCAATCACTGCCGCCAAGCTATAAAGGCTTTGTGTTGAACTACAACATGCAAGGGATGAACAAGTCTCCCGGCGAGTTGTTTGCGATGCTGAAAGTCGCAGAGTCTGAACTCCGTAAAGAGCATCAAGTGTTGATGGTGAGCAAGACCACTAGTTTCAAGAGAAACGGCAAAGGCAAGAAGGGCAATTCGAAGAAGAGCGGCAAGCCTGTTGCCAATCCGCCGAAGAAACCCAAGGCTGGACCTAAGCCTGAAACAGAGTGCTTCTATTGCAAGGGTATGGGTCACTGGAAGCGCAATTGCCCCAAGTATCTGGCAGATAAGAAGGCGGGCAAAGAAAAATCAGGTATATTTGATATACATGTTATTGATGTGTACTTAACCGGCTCTCATAGTAGTGCCTGGGTATTCGATACCGGTTCTGTTGCTCACATTTGCAACTCGAAACAGGAACTGCGGAATAGACGAAGGCTGGCGAAAGACGAAGTGACGATGCGCGTAGGAAATGGTTCCAAGGTTGATGCAATCGCCGTCGGCACAGTGTCACTTCAGCTACCATCGGGATTAGTGATGAACTTAAATCATTGTTATTTAGTGCCTGCGTTGAGCATGAACATTATGTCTGGATCTTGTTTATTGCGAGATGGTTACTCTTTTAAGTCTGAGAATAATGGTTGTTCTATTTCTATGAGTAACATCTTTTATGGTCATGCACCGAATGTGAGAGGATTGTTCATAATGAATCTTGATAGCAATACGCATATACATAACATTGAGACCAAAAGAGTTAGAGTAAACAATGATAGCGCCATATTTTTGTGGCACTGCCGCTTGGGTCATATTGGTGTAAAGCGCATGAAGAAACTCCATGCTGATGGACTTTTGGAGTCACTTGACTTTGATTCACTTGACACGTGCGAACCATGCCTCATGGGCAAGATGACTAAGACTCCGTTCTCCGGAACAATGGAGCATGCAAGTGACTTGTTGGAAATCATACATACCGATGTGTGTGGTCCAATGAGCGTAGAGGCACGCGGCGGATATCGTTATTTCCTCACCTTCACTGACGATTTAAGTAGATATGGTTATGTCTACTTGATGAAGCACAAGTGTGAAACATTTGAAAAGTTCAAGCAATTTCAGAGTGAAGTGGAAAATCATCGTAACAAGAAGATCAAGTTCCTACGGTCTGATCGTGGGGGTGAATATCTGAGTTTCGAGTTTGGTGCTCACTTAAGACAATGTGGAATTGTTTCGCAGTTAACACCGCCTGGAACACCACAGCGTAATGGTGTGTCCGAACGTCGTAATCGTACTTTGTTAGAGATGGTGCGATCTATGATGTCTCTTACTGATTTGCCATTATCATTTTGGGGTTATGCATTAGAAACAGCTGCATTCACTTTAAATAGGGTACCATCAAAATCCGTTGAGACGACACCATACAAACTGTGGTATGGCAAAAGGCCAAAGTTGTCGTTTCTTAAAGTTTGGGGATGTGATGCTTATGTCAAAAGCTTCAGCCTGAAAAGCTGGAACCCAAAGCGGAAAAATGCGTCTTCATAGGTTACCCAAAAGAGACAGTTGGGTACACCTTCTATCTCAAATCCGAGGGAAAGTGTTTGTTGCTAAGAACGGAACTTTTCTCGAGAAGGAGTTTCTCTCGAGAGAATTGAGTGGGAGGAAGATAGAACTTGACGAGGTTGTCGAACCTCTCATCCCTCTGGATGGTGGCGCAGGGCAAGGGGAAACCTTTGTCGTTGCAACGCCGGTTGAGGAGGAAGTTAATGATGATGATCATGAAACTCCAGTTCAAGTTTCTGTTGAACCACGCAGGTCGACGAGATCACGCGCTTCTCCAGAGTGGTACGGTAATCCCGTCTTATCAATCATGTTGTTAGACAACAATGAACTTGCAAATTATGAAGAAGCAATGGTGGGCCCAGATTCCAACAAATGGCTAGAAGCCATGAAATCCGAGATAGGATCCATGTATGAGAACAAAGTGTGGACTTTGGAGATACTACCTGAGGGGCGCAAGGCTATTCAGAACAAATGGATCTTTAAGAAGAAGACGGACGCTGACGGTAATGTGACCGTTTATAAAGCTCGACTTGTGGCAAAGGGTTTTTCACAAGTTCCAGGAGTTGACTACGATGAGACCTTCTCACCCGTAGCGATGCTTAAGTCCGTCAGAATCATGTTAGCAATAGCTGCATTTTTCGATTATGAAATCTGGCAGATGGATGTCAAAACGGCGTTCCTTAACGGTTTCCTTAAGGAAGAGTTGTATATGATGCAACCCGAAGGTTTTGTCGATCCTAAAAATGCTGACAAAGTGTGCAAGCTCCAGCGATCCATTTATGGACTGGTGCAAGCATCTCGGAGTTGGAACAAACGCTTTGATGAGGTGATCAAAGCATTAGGGTTTATACAAGTGGTTGGAGAATCTTGTATTTACAAGAAAGTGAGTGGGAGCTCTGTGGCGTTTCTAATATTATATGTGGATGACATATTACTGATTGGAAACAACGTAGAGCTTTTGGAGAGCATAAAAGGTTACTTGAATAAAAGTTTCTCTATGAAGGACCTAGGAGAAGCTGCTTACATTCTAGGCATTAAGATCTATAGGGATAGATCAAAACGCCTGATAGGACTTTTACAAAGCACATACCTTGATAAAGTTTTGAAGAGGTTCAAAATGGAACAGTCCCAGAAAGGGTTCTTGCCAGTTTTACAAGGTACGAGATTGAGTAAGACTCAGTGCCCAGCAACTGATGAAGATAGAGAGCATATGCGCTCCGTCCCCTATGCTTCAGCCATAGGTTCTATCATGTATGCGATGCTGTGCACTAGACCGGATGTTAGCCTGATCAGAGTATGGCAGGTAGGTTCCAGAGTAATCCAGGAGTGGATCACTGGACAGCGGTCAAGAATATCCTGAAGTACCTGAAAAGGACTAAGGAGATGTTTCTCGTGTATGGAGGTGACGAAGAGCTCGCCGTAAAAGGTTACATCGATGCAAGCTTTGACACAGATCCGGACGACTCTAAGTCGCAAACCGGATACGTATTTATTCTTAATGGGGGTGCAGTAAGCTGGTGCAGTTCCAAGCAAAGCGTCGTAGAAGATTCTACATGTGAAGCAGAGTACATGGCTGCCTCGGAGGCGGCTAAGGAGGGTGTCTGGATGAAGCAGTTCATGACGAATCTTGGAGTGGTGCCAAGTGCACTGGATCCAATAACCTTGTTCTGTGACAACACTGGTGCCATTGCCCTAGCTAAGGAACCAAGGTTTCACAAGAAGACCAGACACATCAAACGACGCTTCAACCTCATCCGCGACTACGTCGAGGAGGAGGACGTAAATATATGCAAGGTGCACACGGATCTGAATGTAGCAGACCCGCTGACTAAGCCTCTTCCACGGCCAAAACATGATCGACACCAGAACTGTATGGGTGTTAGATTTATTACAATGTAATTCACATGGTGATGTGAAGGCTAGATTATTGACTCTAGTGCAAGTGGGAGACTGTTGGAATTATGCCCTAGAGGCAATAATAAATGTATAGTTATTATTATAATTCCTGTATCAAGATAATAGTTTATTATCCATGCTATAATTGTATTGAATGAAGACTCATTTACATGTGTGGATACATAGACAAAACACCGTCCCTAGCATGCCTCTAGTTGGCTAGCCAGTTGATCGATGATAGTCAGTGTCTTCTGATTATGAACAAGGTGTTGTTGCTTGATAACTGGATCATGTCATTGGAAGAATCACGTGATGGACTAGACCCAAACTAATAGACGTAGCATGTTGATCGTGTCATTTTGTTGCTACTGTTTTCTGCGTGTCAAGTATTTATTCCTATGACCATGAGATCATATAACTCACTGACACCGGAGGAATGCTTTGTGTGTATCAAACGTCGCAACGTAACTGGGTGACTATAAAGATGCTCTACAGGTATCTCCGAAGGTGTTAGTTGAGTTAGTATGGATCAAGACTGGGATTTGTCACTCCGTATGACGGAGAGGTATCTCGGGGCCCACTCGGTAATACAACATCACACACAAGCCTTGCAAGCAATGTAACTTAGTGTAAGTTGCGGGATCTTGTATTACGGAACGAGTAAAGAGACTTGCCGGTAAACGAGATTGAAATAGGTATGCAGATACTGACGACCGAATCTCGGGCAAGTAACATACCGAAGGACAAAGGGAATGACATACGGGATTATACGAATCCTTGGCACTGAGGTTCAAACGATAAGATCTTCGTAGAATATGTAGGATCCAATATGGGCATCCAGGTCCCGCTATTGGATATTGACCGAGGAGTCTCTCGGGTCATGTCTACATAGTTCTCGAACCCGCAGGGTCTGCACACTTAAGGTTCGACGTTGTTTTATGCGTATTTGAGTTATATGGTTGGTTACCGAATGTTGTTCGGAGTCCCGGATGAGATCACGGACGTCACGAGGGTTTCCCGAATGGTCCGGAAACGAAGATTGATATATAGGATGACCTCATTTGATTACCGGAAGGTTTTCGGAGTTACCGGGAATGTACCGGGAATGACGAATGGGTTCCGGGAGTTCACCGGGGGGGGGGGCAACCCACCCCCGGGAAGCCCATAGGCTTTGGGGAGACACACCAGCCCTTAGTGGGCTGGTGGGACAGCCCCAAGGGGGCCTATGCGCCAAGGATAAGAAATCAAAGGAAAAGAGAAAAAAAAGAGGGAGGAAGTGGGAAGGGAGGGGGACTCCTCCCACCAAACCAAGTCCAACTCGGTTTGGGGGGGGAGTCCTCCCCCCCTTGGCTCGGCCGACTCCTTGGGGATCCTTGGACCCCAAGGCAAGGTCCCCCCTCCCTCCTCCTATATATATGGAGCAATTAGGGCTGATTTGAGACGACTTTCTCACGGCTGCCCGACCACATACCTCCATAGTTTTTCCTCTAGATCGCGTTTCTGCAGAGCTCGGGCGGAGCCCTGCTGAGACAAGATCATCACCAACCTCCGAAGCGCCGTCACGCTGCCGGTGAACTCTTCTACCTCTCCGTCTCTCTTGCTGGATCAAGAAGGCCGAGATCATCGTCGAGCTGTACGTGTGCTGAACGCGGAGGTGCCGTCCGTTCGATACTAGATCGTGGGACTGATCGCGGGATTGTTCGCGGGGCGGATCGAGGGACGTGAGGACGTTCCACTACATCAACCGCGTTCTCTAACGCTTCTGCTGTACGATCTACAAGGGTACGTAGATCACTCATCCCCTCTCGTAGATGGACATCACCATGATAGGTCTTCGTGCGCGTAGGAAAAATTTTGTTTCCCATGCGACGTTCCCCAACAGGGGTCGCAAGTGCATGTTTTAAGATGGGCAACAATCACATATTTTCAAGACGGTGTCGCAACTGCATGTTTTCAATACGAAGTCGCAACTGCATGTTTTCAATACGAAGTCGCAACTGCATGTTTCTTAAGGGGAGTCGCAAATCCATGTTTTCAAGGCGGGGTCGCAAGTGCATGTTTTAAGGTGGGCAATAATTACATATTTTCAAGGCGGTGTCGCAAGTGCATATTTTTAATGTAAAGTCGCAATTGCATGTTTCTTAAGGGGAGTGGCAACTGCATGTTTTCAAGGCGGGGTCGTGAGTGCATGTTTTAGGGGGCAACAATTACATATTTTCAAGGTGGTGTCGCAACTGCATGTTTATAATGCGAAGTCGCAATTGCATGTTTCTTAAGGAGAGTCGCAACTGCATGTTTTCAAGACGGGGTCGCGAATGCATGTTTTAAGGGGGGCAACAATTACATATTTTTAAAACGGTGTCACAACTGCATGTTTTTAATGCGAAGTCGCAATTGCATGTTTCTTAAGAGGAGTTGCAACTGTATGTTTTCAAGACGGAGCCGCAACTGTGTTTTTAATGCGGGATCGCAGCTACATATTTTAAGGGTGCACAACTTCATTTTTTAAAGACGGTGTCACAACTGCATGTTTTGAAGGTGTAGTCGCAATTGCATGTTTTTTAACGCGTCGTCGCAACTGCATTGATGTCAAGAGGGGACACGACTGCATATATTTAAGAGGGGGCGTAACTACAAGTTTTTAATGCAGGATTGTCACTATATTTTTTCATGGGGCTGAAATTGCATATTTTTCAAGGTGGGTCGCAGTTATATGTTTTAAGGTGTGGGGTCACAACCGTAAGTTACTTTTCAGCCGATTGCAACTCCGATGACCATTTGTTAAATCTGTGATTTTTTTAAACAAGCAATTTGATTTTTCTAAAATTTTGACAATTCGAATCTCACAACATTTTGAAAATATTCTCATCTTAAAAAACTCAATTTTTTATTTCATGAATATATTTTTAAGAATAGATTCATGGATATTTAAAAAAATATTATTGAAAAAGAGCAGAATTTGAACATCTTAATTTCGAAATTGTGAATTTTGATTTCATGTGGTAAATTTCAATATGAATTCGCAGGCGGGTCTAAATACTCTCTCTACACCTTTCGTAAAAAAAATACTCTCTCCACACACACACGCCCAACTCCAATGTTTCCTCACAAAGAATCACCGTATTTCTTTTCGCACCGGAGTATGAGCCAATGAAAGAAAGTCGGGGCTAATCATAAAAACCGATACAACGAGCCTCATAAATAAAGAACTCGCTAGATAAGAAAACGGGGCCATAACTAGAAAACCAGATTGAATGAATCGAATGGATTGCTTGGCGAGAGAAAATCATGTTTAAATTCGAAAAAAACGTCACCTGACGTCAGCTGACTGAGACATAACTATGTCTCAGCCGGCTGAGTCCCAGGCGATCCCATACAAGTATACATTACTCCCTCCGTTCGAAAAAAGCTGTCCCCGACGAAATTTTACGAAAACCCCCTCCTCCTTCCCCCGACAAACGTCGTGCCCCCTCCGCTCCTGCTCGGTCGTCTCGCCACGTGCGAGCCGCTTGCTCCGTCGCCTCGCCACGCACACCGACGAGGGCACCGGCCGCTTGCTCCGTCGCCCCGTCTCGCCGCCGTCTCCATCGCCTTTCCGACCGCCGGCCGCCTTCTCCCGCTCGTCTCGCCTCTTCTCTTCTTCCTCACGAGGAGCTCAAGATGGAAGGAGTCCCCTTTTCTTCAAGCTCGCGATTTGCCGGCTCCGGCGACGGCGCCCGTGCATCCTCCGGCTTCGGCGAGGCTCCGGTAAGTCCCTGCACTCTTTCAAATTCAATCAGCTCTTCCTCACCCCCATCCTCTCTTCCTCACCCATCCTCTCTCCCTCTCAGATCCAAGACACTCCCATCCTCTCTTCCTCACCCATCCTCTCTCCCTCTCAGATCCGCTGAGGCTGAGGAATCTCCTGTTTTCCGTTCCACCACCTCAAACAAGGAACGCAGACGATGAGACACGAAAGGTCCACGGAACAGCAGCAGAAGATGGACTCGGCCCCAACCCAAAAGAAAGCATCATTAGTGCTGAATTGGATTCTTCCCTGATTGGCCGACTGAGTGCTCTTCACTCGTCTCCAATTTGCATCAAGTGACGAACAACATCCGATGCCTCTTTTATTGCTAGCTCGGTCCATCCATTTGTTAATCACGCAGAAGCTTCTCTGAATTTTAGTACCCTTTGATGAACTGAAACCACGACGCTTATTCTGAATATTTGCTGGCTGATGCACTTGTTCAGCCAACAGCAGTTACAGGTTACTTTACGTTCTTTAGTTTGTTCATCTAATAACTGAGTGCAGATCTTTCCTAATATCAGCAAATGTCTTAAATTTCTTACTCAGGAGTTCCTTTTTTTGAGAGGGAGTATGTAAAATGGAGCTTGAGGAAGAGCAGATGCCTGCTGATGGCTAAGCCACTCATGGTTTAAATTATCAGGTCTGTCACCTGAAAGTTACTGTGAAACATTTCTTTTTAACCTGATTTGTCACAACTTCACAACACCTCATACTCTGCCTGCTGCTTTACATTACCCTATCTGATGCTTAGCACTGCAGCATTACTGCTTTGTAATTGCTTGCTCTCAGCTGACGGCATCAGCAGATGGAAATTAACTCTCCTTGAAGGATACACCAAGTCACCTACATAGAAACCTTCTGCACTTTTTAGCTGCCATGATACACATCTTTGTTACAGATTTGATACACATTGCATACAATTATACGGCCAAAGAGAATGCGTCATCTAACTTTCTTCACACCACTCATGTGCAATAGTTTATTGAAGCCTGAATCTCTTCCAAGGTCTTGCCTTTTGTCTCTGGCACGTTCTTCACAATGAACAGAATAGCCAGGGCTTGCCTTTTGTCTCTGGTGTATTTGGCTGCAATCGATAAGTTTGATGCCATGTTATCCAAAAGCAACACTTATGCTCTAGAAGGTTCGACGCTGCTCTGTTTTTTTAGCCTGAATTTCCCTACCAAGTTTTATCATGAATACTTCATTTCCTACATCAGGTCCTTGATGTTCGTTATGTATGGTTACCAGTGAGTAAAGTTTGACAGGTGTTATCACCGAGAGAGGGTAAGTTGGCATGGGAAGAAGAAGAACATGAAGAATATGAAGAAGAATAAGAATATGAAGAATGTGAAGAAGAAGAAGAAGAAGAAGAAGAATATGAAGAAGAATAAGAAGGAGAAGAATTTTGTCTTTATATCTTGTAATGACCTTGTACATCTTGTAATGACCATTAATGAAGATATTATTTCTCTCAACTCGAGTTTTGTCTTTATATCTTGTCATAAGATTTTATTGTCAAATTAATTTAAATAATTCAAATAAATCCAAATAAATTCATAAAATACAAATAATTCAAAATAAATTCATAAAAATCCAAATAAATTCATAAAAATCCAAATAAATTCATAAAAATCCAAATAAATTCATAAAAATCCAAATAATTCAAATAAATCCAAATAAATTCATAAAATCACACATGGATGACACATGACATGAATTCCTATCCTTTCTCGTTGAACACATGACACAAGACATACATATCACACATGGATGACACATGACACGAATTCCTATCCTTTCTCATTGAACACATGACACAAGACATACATATCACACATGGATGACACATGACACGAATTCCTATCCTTTCTTTTCATATCCTTTCTTTTCATTTTCCTATCTATTGATTTCCCTTTCCTTAATCTATTATCCTTGTTCAAGAATGGCCACTGTGTCGGTAATTAGCTCGGCACTGCAATACACATCGATTATTTCCTCCCGGGCATTTTGTAAGCGATCTTTGTGCAAATGAGGCATTTTGTAGCTATTTCCTCCTTAATCTTCGGGCCACTTGTCTTGGATTGCCAGGATTACTTTATTGATCAGGTACTCTCTGCATACATGTCTGGTTACCTTCACTAATTTCACCTCAATCGTTCCTCTATCTTTGTTTTGACTGTTCCGTTGTGCCTCTGTCTCAACAACAAACGCCCAAGTTCTGATCTTTCCATCAAATGTCAGCTGTCCTTCATCATTGTACCGGGGCTTTGCCACGGCGGTCAAGAACATGACCTTCCCAATACTGTTAGTGTTTGACACGGTGTGCTCAGGTTCAGGTTCTCCGGGCAGTACATAGTAAGTGTTCTTAACCCTGGTCATGTCATACCATTTCTCGTCTATATGAACCATATTATTCATTGATTTGAAGCTAGGATAGGGGGTTGATATCGAGTGCTCATCCATCATGGATATGCAGAATTTCAGTCTCGCTATCTTGTTGGCTGGCTTGAGGAAGGGCTTGACAGTGTTAGTGATGTGTTTCAGCTCTTTTAACTGAAACCTATCATGTAGCGTCGAGCGGGGAACACCCAAACACCTTGCAAGAGATCTGATTGTCCTTCTTCTGTTCAGTGGGATCGTAGCTGTTCTCGCCAAGTCTAGCTCTTTTCTCTTTCTACCAACATTCCCCTTCTTCTTGCTTCAAACGTTCACTTCTTGGCCTAAGTCAAGTTGTTCTTTCGCTAGATTCCATATTCTTGAAACTGTTCTTACGCATACATTCATCAGCGTTGCGACGAGCACCTTGTCATATAGATGAACCTCCCCATCTCTGAGCTCGATTACTCGCAGAGCAAAGTAAATACCAAACCTCTCATTATCTGTTAACTCCTTCTTTTTTGCATTACCTTGTGCATCTGCTTCTTCCTCTCGAGCTTGTTCCTCCTCTTCAACCATCAAGTTCGTATACATAGCATGACCCTCTCGAGCTCCTTCCTCCTCTTCAGCCATCAAGTTCAAATCAATAGCATGACCATATTGAGCTCCTTCCTCCTCTTCAGCCATCAAGTTCAAATCAATAGCATGACCATCTCGAGCTCATTCCTCCTCTTCAGCCATCAAGTTCAAATCAATAGCATGACCATCTTGAGCTCCTTCCTCCTCTTCAGCCATCAAGTTCGTATCAATAGCATGACCATCTCGAGCTCCTTCCTCCTCTTCAGCCATCAAGTTCAAATCAATAGCATGACCATCTCGAGCTCCTTCCTCCTCTTCAACCATCAAGTTCGTATCCATAGCATGGCCCTCTCGAGCTCCTTCCTCCTCTTCAGCCATCAAGTTCAAATCAATAGCATGACCATCTCGAGCTCCTTCCTCCTCTTCAACCATCAAGTTCGTATCCATAGCATGACCCTCTCGAGCTCCTTCCTCCTCTTCAGCCATCAAGTTCAAATCAATAGCATGACCATCTCGAGCTCCTTCATCCTCTTCAGCCATCAAGTTCAAATCAATAGCATGACCATGTCGAGCTTGTTCCTCCTCTTCAGCCATCAAGTTCAAATCCATAGTCGTTCCTCAGCTTCTATCTATAATCAATGATAAATGGAAAACATCACAAGCCATCACAAGCCATCATAAAATTGAAACCAATTAGAAGTACAACAGGAAAAATATTGCAATAGAAAACTACAAATAAACTTTAATGGGGCCAACACAATTCAAAGTACACAAACTTTCTGATCCACACCTAGGCAAAGTGAAAGTTTCTCATAAACTCGCATAGAAGAAGCTATTGCTAATCACATGAGCCATCACATACAGCACTAACTGAAAATACACTAACTAGAAATACTGGGCACGACCACATAGGTTCCATCATTTGTCTACTCCATATAAAGATGTGACCCCGTGACTCATTACATCACGCTAGTAACTGCTAAGATTCAGCTAGTAACTGCTAAGATTCAGCAAAATTGGCCTGAACTCATGAAACTGATATAATCCCTATGCGGATTTCTAACAGTTACTAGCCGGTTGCTAACAGTTACTAGCCGGTTGTTAACAGTAGAAACACTGTGGTGTTACTAGCCGGTTGAATATAATGTCGTTGAAGGGAATCTATCATATTTTTCTTAGAGATGATGATGCTGCTGCCAAGCTCATTCCTGAATATGGCAAAGCTCAGTTACTAAATTCCTCAATATTCTCTCCATAACAAGCAACAACACATTTAACTTCAAAAATGGCAAAGCTCGGTTACTAAATTCAGTGTCCACATATGGTTTCAAGTTCCGATTCCAGATGACATGAAACACCACATGAGATTTCGACAGCAATTACTCAGAGCACACTCAAGCAGGCTCATTCCTGAATATTAACAGTACCTACAGCCAACAATACCTACAGCCAACAGGCGCCAGCAGTGGTACCTTCGGCGCGGGAGGATGCACTCTTCCTCTGGGGCGTCCGAAGCTGCCCCCACTCGCCCGACGCTGCCCTCACTCCTTCCTGGCAGCAGAGGAGGTCCGTTCCTGCAGAGGCTGATGCGCACCAACAGAGGAGAACAGTACAAGCATAACTGATGGCGCCTGTACTGTCCGCCGCAGAGGAGGTCCGTTCCTCCTGGGGACTGCGGGGGACCTACGCCGTATCCGCGACGACGACGACGACTCCGAGGAGAGGCCGCAGACGCGGGTCCGTACGCTGATGCGCACCGGTCGTCTGGGGTCCGTTCCTCCTGGGGCCGGCGGGGACGGTGGCGGGGGAGAGCAGGCGGGCTGGTGGGGCGCCTGCGGGCCGAGGCGGCGGGCTGAGCGGCAGATAGGCTGAGCGGCGCAGGTGGGCGGCGGTCACCCGTTGCGTCTACGGCGGCTGCCGACGGTGGCGAAGATGGCCGCTTGATCCAGCCACGGGCGAAGGAAGAAGAAGCAGAGGGGGGGGGGATTAGTACGAGATTTAAAACCAAAAGGGTGTATTTGCAAAATTAAAAATGAACTAAGCTTTGGACATCTTTTTTCGGACGGAGGGAGTATATTTTATAAATTATTAAATGAATAAAATAAAGTCTTGATTTACAAAAGTGTAAGTTCACAGCACATATAATAAGTTATACCAGGGGTAGGCAAATTTAGCCAACTAGCGAAGTTGAGTTGAAATACACTAGTCTCTCTTTACTATGCATGTCTTAGAAATTATGTGACTAGATATCAATTTTTAAACCAATGCATCATTTTTAATTTGATAAACGTGTAGGCATCTCATTTGCACGGAATCCAACCAAATGAACCTGAACAAGCACGTTATTGTACGTAAAGATATAATCAACAACATTTTTGGTTCTTCGATAATTCTATTACTGAACCCAACTTGCAGACCACCTTTTCTATGCCCTAGAAATTTCTATTAATTTACCTAATAGACACTAGAAACCACTATTAAAATATTTGTTAGTGTGTATATAAATTAGAAATCTCTACCATAATATTCAATAATATTTAAAATATATGCACATACACATAGATATGCAAACGCGTATACAGTACATTGTTTAAGTAATAGTAGAAAATAAATCTGAAATATTATTTTAACAATAAATAATTTTTTACATCATAATTTTCCATTTTGTAAAATTAAAATATTCAATAATATATATTACAACTGCATACCAATGAATAATATAATTACAACTATGACTAAGTAATAGGAAAATATATTTATTACAACTGTAATATGGTACACTGTGATTAAAATAAATAAAAACGTTTAGTATGAAAGAAAATTACATCGCCCTGGGCCCAAAAAAATTTAGATCGACTCTGCGCGTGCGCTGCCGTCGCTTATGGAAAACGCGAGGTGAACGGCTCTCAGCTCCACCGGCGTGCGGCGTGGGGATTTGGAAGGGAAAACGCCGTGCGTTGCCACGTGCGGCGGCGACCCACGGAGCTTTCCAGCGGCGCGAGAGAGGTTGTGCCTCAGCAAGGAGGAACCGCGCCGATCTTCCGACGGAGACGAGCACTCGGGGAGAGAGAGGACGCCGCTGACGAGTACCCGGGGAGAGGGAGGAGGGAGGGGAGGGGAGGTTTTAGACGGAGAGATGCTCCTATGACATATACTACCAGTCTGCCACCGTAACAAACACGGTGCGTCGGCTGGTGTGGAATAGAAGACATAATTAATCCTTCTATTATTACTTTTTACCGGGCGATTCAATTCCAAGCTAGATGGCAGCATTGTGCTCGGCTTGGCTGGGCGGTTTTGAAAAAAATAAAAGCAGCCGCAAAAGTTGCAGGCCAGCCAGCTGTGAAGACTAAATTACCTAGTCATGTCTTCAAGAGTTAAACACCGTCAAGAGTAGTCATTTTTAAGCTTGACACACGTGTAATGCACGTATATCCGGCGAATCGGGGGTTTGTATGAAAAATGATCATGGTAGTTTTTGTAACTCGGAGATGAGCAGAGTTGACAGAGGGGCCCACCAAGAAAAAAGGCAACGCTGGTTGCATGCAAGTGATCAGAACCTCGCGCACGCCAGCCCATTCCCATCTTCCCTCTCACGGTCACAGCCGCCTATGTCAGCGATCTGGTCCATGTGCCACTTCATAGTAGCCCGTCCCATGTGCCACTCTATAGTAGCCCTCCCTCTCGCGGAGACGGAGGCGGAGGCGTCACACGTTCGCCGCTCCTCTCCGTCTGTCGTAGCTCTAGTGCGGCACCTTCAAATTCACGGCAAAGCATTGATGTTGTTGGCAGAGATGCCCGTTGAACAGGCATCTACGACACCGCAGGCGAAGCATTCCAATTAACGATCAAGGACCGTCGTTGGTCGGTCGTAGCTCTGTTGTTGTCGGATGAAAGACCGGCGTTTAGCCAACGGGGTAATTAGTGTGAGCTGCTGACACGTGAAAGGTAAGGTGAACTTGAGTCTGGTCTGGCAGCTCGAGTTTGTGTGTGTGCCATGGTACTCATGCATTGCCACACGGTGTACGCAGTACGCTATGGCCCAAAGTATTTAGAGCACCTCCAGTTTGCAAATTTCTGGACATTCTCTTGAATAGTTTATATGGCTGAACTTCAAAGTTCATATTTATCTGGTGCTTTATAAACTAGTTCTGTACAGTAAAAGTATTCATCAATTAATAGTACTATTGTTGATTAACAACGAGTAAGGAAGCACGTCATCAACAAGATAATTGGTGTACTCAAGGTCAACTGCTGTCGAATTAACTAACTTCAGCAAATCATCAAACCTATCTCTCTAAGTATGAACTTTTTTCTAATCTGAAAAGCCATCTAAAACAGTTCATACATGCTCAACGTCTAGTCTAGACTATAAAACATATTCCTAAGGTTCACTACGTGAAATAAGCCATCTAAATAGTCCGTACATGCTCAATGTCTAGTGTAGTCTATAAGAGCATCTCTAACGCACTCGTTGAAAATTGATCCATAAAAAACGCGTATAAAGGGTACTGTAAATCGTTTTTACGATGCGAATTTGCTTCGGATAGAACAGACTCCGTAAATGAAACTATATCCACCTACTCCTTCCGTCCGTTGAAGAGTGTACGTTTGGCTTTAAAATTCGTCCACAAAAGAATGTACTTTTATGTTTTCAATGCATCTTAAAGTATAAAAAATGCTTCTCTCTCATCACACGATAATCAAGACCAATAACATTTTACACATAGTCTTCTTAATTTCTATACGCATTTAGATAATTAAAGAGAAGAGAGATGATGTGTTGCACCTTTCCAATGCATTTTTTAATCCACTTTATAATTTGAAGTCAACCGTTCAGTCCAGTCTGATGCTACATTTTGATTTGACTATTGTTTGGTCAACTCGAATTCGAGACTGAGCATGAACCTATCAGATTTGATTTCCTTTTCCAAAAGGAGATGTTATCTATGCCATATTTGCTGGTATTGGCTGAATTTCTACCCCAGTTGTACAAAAAGGATATGTTGCATGTGCAAATGAACGAACCGTGTTTATTATCTAAGGACAAATACAAAATCGAATATGCATAAGTGTTTTTACATTGATATGCACAAGTGTTCATATCTAATTTTCTTTAAGATTTGAGAACACTACATAGAAAACAATACATGTTTTCTCAAAAAATAATGGATCGATTTTGCATTTGAAGGTTGCAAATCATTATACAGGGTACTCCATACGTACTATAGAGGCTATTATTATGATGACTATGACAGGGTTGCTTTAATTTTGTTGTCCCGTGGTAACGCACGGGCATTCAACTAGTCGGTTGTAGATTGCAGATGCTCTAACAGCACTGGCTGGTAAATTATTAATCTCTGAAAGAAAAGGAAGCGGTAATTACGCGGCTGAATCACTCGCTGACAGGTGGCTCCCAGCGGCCGCACCTTATCCTCCCGACGTCTTAAACCCCTCGGCGGGACGGCCGACCGTCCGACCGCCGCGCCGTCCTCCCAAACCCCCGCAAGAAATGGCGACCACCGCCACCTTCCTCCACCTCCTCGCTCCGCCGGGCCTCCGCCCCAAGCCCATACTCCGGCCCCGCCTCCGCCGCCTCGCCCTGTCCGTCTCCCCCTCGGGCCCCGACGAGATCCCCGCCGACGACCCGCCCGTGCTCCCCTCCATCCTCGTCAAGAACAACGAACCCGAGGACGTCGCGCGCCGCCGGAGCTGGGTCGAGCACGGATGGGCGCCCTGGGAGGAGGCGATGAGCCCGGAGGTCGCCTTCGCGCGCCACAGCCTGAACGAGGGCGAGGAGGTGCCGCTCACCTCGCCGGAGTCCGTCGAGGCGTTCCGAATGCTCACCCCGGCCTACCGCGAGAAGGTTGAGTCCGAGCCGGGGTACCTCGAGCGCCTCTTCTCCATGCGCGAGACGCCCGAGCCCCTCGAGACCACGTGGGCCGGCCAGCTCCCGCTGCGGCTCGTCCCCCCGCGGGACTGGCCGCCGCCCGGCTGGGAGGTGGACCAGGACGAGCTGGCCTTCATAAGGGAGGCTCACAGGGCGGCGTCGGAGCGGGTGGACATGGAGGCGGCGGCCGCCAAGGGGGTGACCAACGTGGAGAAGGTGGAGGACGCGCCGCAGGATCTGGCGCTGGAGCGGTACAAGGTGTTCTTGAAGCAGTACAAGGAGTGGGTGGATACCAACCGGGACAGGCTTGAGGAGGAGTCCTACAAGGTAGTACTAGTATATCACTATAACCCTGTCGATTATCTGTGTGCAGTACTTGCTAATCCGCAATGGCCAGGATGGTTGTACAAGAAAATAGTTTGTGATTATAGCAGAGCATTCTGAATTTGAAGTGGTTTGATCCAATCAAAGGTGGCTTTTTAGACAGGTGGTCTGTACCTGTAGTTAGATGATTATTGGAGATTGCAAGTCTACAACACACATATGTCATGAGATGTGTTGATTTACCGCTCTCTATTATGTTATCAACCTTGAAAATTTCAAAGGGGATTACCTTCTTGCGGTTAGTTCAAAAAGGACCTGCAGTATTATTTCAATGGTTATTAATTAGTTCAAGAAAACCCTTGTAAAATGATTATAGTGGTGCATTGTGATCAATCCTGATTGTGATAGTTCCGTGATATATTTCCTTGTTGAAGTAGACTGTAGAAATGCCCAAATGCAGTCATATGGTATCATGGTAGTATACACTATTCAGTAGCCTGTTTAGTTGCACAATGTTTATGAACAGTGCTGTTCCGCTATCTGTGTACACCTTTGTTTCAATTCTTGTGATTGGTGTTGGCTTGTGGTGCCTTGTTATTTATTTTGAGTTGAACTGAAGATTTCTATTTTGTATTAGCCCTGGACTGCAAGCTCTTTGGTAAATGTTAACTTCATACTCTCCTTAGTAACTGAGCTTTGGAGCCAGTAGCCTAACTTGTCATTTGAGAGTTTATGGACGGTGCTGTCGTGGACCTACCACTAAGATTTCGTGTAAGCTATACAGCTAATAATGATTGTATTTTGCCACTGTTACTATCAGGCTAGTGTTGGTTGCATTTCACTTAAAGAGACACATCCTTTTAAATTTTAATGATAGCCCTGAAAGCTAGCCAACTAGTTTTGATCACCTCAAATGTTCTGGTTTCTGCATATGCTTGGATTACCACAATGATTTTGAGTCTGGCTTGTCATCTCCTCTAGTGTTTGTAGCCTTTCTCATCATTTCAGGACTGAGCAGTAATATTCTACCTGGCTATTTTTGTTATGCAGTTTGATCAGGATTACTACCCTGGTAGACGGAAAAGAGGTAAGGACTACCGAGAAGATATGGTATGTCCATTTGCTCTTGAATTTGCTGCCTAATTTAGTTCTACTTTTCCTGGTCCTGTTAATTTCTGATGTGTTGGTTGCTTTTGTGCAGCTGGAACTTCCATTCTTCTACCCTGGACAGGTTTCACTTAAACTTTTGATTGTACCCTCCCTCTTCAGTAACTTGCTGATGTTACCATTTTAACTTCCGATAAATGGTTCAATCTACCACATGCAGATATGTTACGGTAAAGTGATCTCTATTCACCTCCATCAAGGAGCTTTTGTGGATATTGGTGGCACACATGATGGGTATTTACTTTTAATCTGCGCGATTGTGGAGTTACCATGGCTGATATAAGCTCATGTGTTATGATACTTTTAGTAACATTTTGTTGTTGTCTTGCTTTTAAACGTGACCTGTTAACTACTGTGAATAATAGTACTGCATGGAATCATTAAAGGCGTCTGCATGTTGTCACGAAACTGCATGTTGTCATGAAACTGCATCACAATATTCTACCAATAGCATTATGTTGAATGATGATTAATGAATGGCACTGTCAAGCCTAACTTTGCCTTAGAATATTCTACTTTTGTTTACATAACTTGTTATAGTAAAGAAAATATTTAACTTGTGTGGCTGCATCTTGTTATATGTTTAGGTGGGTGCCCATAAAAGGAAACGATTGGTACTGGATCCGTCACCATGTCAAACCTGGCATGAATGTCTATGTGGAAATTCTGGTTAGTTAGCCTTGAAGTTCATTTTCCAATTTCTGTTGCTGCTTCTGAAGATATCTAATGGTAAACAATATGTAGTGGAGGAATGCCTGGTTATCCACATTGCATTATGATATGTTAGTGGTGCTTTGGCATTACCAAAGTACAATTTTGTTAGTAGTTTTTTATAAGATATGTTTTGTTTTTCTCTTTGCAACCTGGATCCTTGAATTTCAGTAACTTTAGTAGATACGCCTTACTAATGAATAATAACTATCTATTGTTTTGCAGGCCAAACGAGACCCATATCGGTTTCGCTTCCCACTTGAAATGCGCCTTGTCTATCCTAACATTGATCACCTAATGTGAGTGCCGTCACTAACTCACTATCTTCGCTACCCTTGTCCTCTGTTACTCTGACGAGTTCTGATTGTGTGACGGTTTTAATGTCCATTGTGTTATGCATTGTTTCGATTTACCTTCACTCTCAGTTGACTCAGGGTTGTCTATCTTCTTCCTTGCTGCAGATTTAATAGGTTTGACTTCCCACCAATATTTCACCGGAAGGAGGATACTAACGAAGAGCAGCTGTGGGTAAGACTTCTCAATTAATTTAACATTTGCCCTCTTGATTCTGTTTTCTGCTACTTTGTTAAATCTAGTAATCCCCTCAACAATTTTCACATTTTTTTTGTTCTTACTTCATCAGTGTTATGTGCTTGTGTGTGCTTCTTACCTTTATATGCACTGACAGCGCGAAGGTGGAAGGCCGCCCATTCCTAGGAAAAAGCCTTTGACAGACATGGAAACAGAACCTTTGGTGTCAGACCACCCCTTTGTTGAAACGGTAGTCACATATCTGCCGCTAACGTGCTTATGTCTCTTGCTCCCTCCTAGTGTTTACATTTGGTTCCCATTCGACAGGCTTAGCAGGAATGTTTTTTATTTGCTTGCAGCTTTGGGAATGGCATAATGCAGAGCAGATGATTCTAGACCACGAGGATGAAAATCCAGATAAATTCAAGGATGTGACGTACGAGTCAACAGTTGATACATCCTCATTCGACGAAGAAAATAGGATTCAGTACACTGAAGGACGTATCAAAGAAACAGTGCTTAAAAAGAAAGTTGTGGTACGCATTTATGTGCCATGATTACTTTGATCATCATTGGGTGTTTATTTCACAGTACAGCGATCCCTTGATGATACCCCCATTGTGGTTCTGAATTTTTTCTGTTATTAGAATGTAAACATCAAAGAACTCGATATGAAGGCTGCTCGCATTGAGCGTGAGGTACCGCTTCTTCCATCATTAGCTGGATTTTGTTTAGTCACTCTCTGCCATTCCTTTGCTGATGCTGAAGTTTAACTGATGCAGGAGATTAAAAGGCTTAAAGCGGAGGCACAAGAAAGAGGAGAGGAGTACAAAATTGAAAAGATGCGACGGAACATAGAAATGGACGAGTACGATCTGCTGCAGTGGCGTCGATCTTACGAAGAAAGGGAGGCTCTGCTCAGAGACATATGCTGGTAAACTGCAACTGAGCAACAAGTTTCATCACATCCAACACACACGCTCTCATTATTAACACCTATATAAACCGGCAGCCGGAAAGCCCTGGGCCTCCCCATCGAGGAGCCCGGGCGGTATGACGTGGACGAGACGGTGGTGTACGGGAAGGACTACTACGACCCGTCGAAGCCGATGTACCGGTACGACTACTGGGGCGAGCCGCGCAACACGGAGAAGGTGAAGCTGGAGCGGGACGTGGAGCGGCACAACCAGCAGATCATCGGGGACGCCAAGAAGTGGTGCGAGACGTCGTACGAGGACTACGTCCGGAAGAAGACGCTGAGGGAGGCCGCCGAGGCCCGGGAGCGGCGGAGGAGGGCGTCGGAGCCTCAGGAGGAGGAGGAGTACGACGACGACATGGACCTCGACTTTGAGAAGATGACCGACCCCCGCGCCCCGCACAACCGGTTCTATATCACGAAATGAAAGATGGCACACGTAGCCTAGAGGTTTTAGATGTAGTAGATGCTGTTCTGTTGTGTGCAGGAGATGTGAATATTTGGTAGCCTTGTGGTTGTGGTAAAGCGTGATCTTGACGGTTTCTGTGTGCCTGCCTTATGATGGTTTTCTGGTGAAATGCAAATGGGAATCTAGGAGAAGACAGTTCCAGGTCAAAGCAGGCCAAGTTGAATGGATCCGACTTTGACCCTGGTTTATAAGAAATGGTTGGTTGGTTTGGTTCTGTAGATTACTATACTCATGAGTAAAGAAACAGCGATTTTTTTTTGTCCTTTGTGTGTGTGTGTGGGGTGCGGTTGGTGTTTTATTTTTTTGAGGATCGGGTGCGGTTGGTGTTTTATTTTTTTGAGGATCGGGTGCGGTTGGTGTTGTCTTTGTTGACCAGGCAACATTCTGAACCCCTTCTCTGATCAACACGATTTGGTCCATTGTTTTCTTTTACGGCCGCACTGAGCCTCTTGTTCGTACGTTTACAGGTCGTTATTGTTATTTACTCGTTTATATACATGTTAGTACGAGTATATAAGAGAGTTAAAAATGTAAAATGAGCGGTTTCTGCGTGCAGTTTGGTGCAAGTTCTGGGCGTTCCGTGACTGCATACAAATGCCTGTGCGTGCAAGAATGGGCGCTCGTACCGCGTCCCTGATCCAAGCCATTTTACCAGAAGCATTATTTCTCCAGCATGCGAGGCGGGCTTTCACTTTTTCACCTAGCCCGTGACCCAACAAACCTCACCACCAAATAATTATATAGTTGTCCTAAAAAAATCATCGTACTACTCCCTCCGTTCCTAAATATAAGTCTTTTAAGCGATATATTTAGGAACGGAGGGAGTAGTTGTTTTACGTGTGGAGAAGGTATATGCCGTACGTATTTCAACATCGGGGGGTGCACAATCCGAATGAAGATACACAGGGGCACGCATTTTGGGCCGGCTATCATTCTCCATTCACAGCAGCCGCTCGGGTAGTTTGCATGAGGGCCGGGCGACGCTGCCGATCTCATGATTGGGGCGGGCCAGGCCATCATCACCTTGGCACCGTCGCCGTCGGCCGAGGTCACCGTTCCGTTGAGTCATTTTGCAAGCCACGCAAAAGCGTGCGTGCGTGCCTGCCTTTTTCCAAACAAAAGGCCGGAGGCTAATTAATCCCGGGTCCGCCGCCACCGGACAAAACCTCGACCCGATTCTTAATTAGCTGCAACCATCGCCCCGCCCCCGGCATATTCGCCTCCGCTCCACCCCTGATCCCACAATCCGCATCGACATCGGCATCGGCTGCAGCATCAGCCTCCCTACTATACTCCCTGACGATCCCCCAATCATCCTCATCAGCATCAGCACGCCAGTTCAAAAAAAATACTAATCTTTTTTTGAATGTTGAGTTCGAAAAAATACTAACCTTTTTTTGAATGACGAGTTCAAAAAAAAGTAGTACTACTCAAAACCAGCAACGAGAGTACAAGACGGAGATAAAAAAAATTGGGTGGGGGGAGAGCGAGAAACTTGAGCAGTTTCTTTTTTTCTTCGTGGAGAGAGAGAGAGGGAAACCCCCGCAAAAATAAAGAGAGAGGGCGCGCCGAAAAGGCAAGGCATATAGTAGGGCGAATGGGGCCCCCATTGGCGCAGAGGATTTTTGGAATAGTAGTACTAAGAGGGAAGGAGAGCTATAAATTTAGTGCTTACGAGTATATAGGGAAATCGCTATAAGTAAACTCTCTATACCGGGAATAGGCTAGCCGGCCGTCCGTCGCCACCGGGAGGAGGAGGAGGAAGAAAGGAAACAAGCCATGGGGGACGGTGGTGGTGGTGGCGCCGCCGCCTCCTCGTCGCCGCCGGACGCCTCCTCGGGGTTCTCCTACCTCGCCGTCTTCCACAACTACCCCCTCGTCGCCGCGCTGCTCGGCTTCGCCATCGCCCAGTCCATCAAGTTCTTCCTCACCAGGTAATAAATCCATCAACCAACCGTTCGCTCCTCCTCCTCCTACTCCTCCTTTGGCCTCCTCCCCCCAGCAGGCGGCAGCAGCAGCGCCGCCTTCCTCTCGCCCCGTCGTGTTCGGCCGTGGAATTCCGGGCCCGGCGGGCCGGTCAAACCTGGTCTTCACTCGCTTCTTTCGCTTAGCACGGGGAATTCTCCTCCTGGTTGAGATCTGGCGTCGACAGCTGACCCCCTCCGATTTCCTCCGGAATTATTATTATTTGCTTCCATCTGGAGTATATACGTAGAATGTAAAATGAGCTGGGAGCATAAGCAAATTCGCCGTCATCTCTCTCTGCTTCAAATCAAGCACAAGATTTGGTGCTCCGGGGTGGAATTTGGATTTCTTGAGCCTCAATGCATCGCTGGGCTCCAATTCATCACACATCTAAACGGAGCAGCCTCAACCGCATGCTTCGTTTCTTTCACAAGCCCTTGATCATCCAAAAAAAAGAGATATTCATACGAGGCAAAAACAAACGAGAAAATTCTATGGATTTGGGCGTTAGCATGGTCTGTCATAGCGATGGATTTTTGGATTAAATTCCCCTTTACGCCGTGTTGCATCACGCTTGTTAATGCTGCACAGAGCTTTCTTAGACCAGTGCTGCTGCAATAGGTTTTGATGTGCGCTGGTTCTTATTAATGGAAGGTATAAGGAGAAGAGATGGGATCCCAAGCAGCTTATTGGCTCCGGTGGCATGCCGTCATCGCATTCCGCAACCGTTACAGCATTGTCAGTAGCGATTGGCTTCCAAGATGGCTTTGGCAGTTCCCTCTTTGCCACAGCGACGATATTCGCAAGTGTGGTAGGTTATCCATCTCATCCCCTCCCCTCCCCTCCCCTCCCCTGTTTTTCGTTCATAAAAGAAGAAAAAGATGTTGCTTCTTGGATTACCATGAGTTGGACATTAAAATGTTGAGTGCAAGCCTGTCTCTTTAATTCATGACGATCAAGTCTTTGAGTTTCGATTCTGTCACTTGATTGGCAGGTGATGTACGATGCTTCTGGTGTCAGATTGCATGCTGGAAAGCAAGCGGCGGTATGCAACAGCTGTTCTGTTTTTCATGATTGTGCTGTGATGTTGTTATTTTTGTGACTATATATGCTGAACCTGTTCTCGTTTTCTCCATTCTTTAGGTGCTAAACCAAATAGTTTGTGAACTACCCGCTGAACATCCCTTGGCTGAAACAAGACCATTGCGTGAACTTTTAGGACATACTCCCACCCAGGTCTGCTCAAATGTCATTTTCACTCTCCATTTCAGTAATAGTTTGGCAGTTCAAAAGTGATGCCATATTTGTCGCCGGTTGCCAACTGAGCTTATTGTCCATTTGCCCTTCCATGATCTTAAAAGGAAACTTACTGTCCACTGGAATTTGCTCCCAGGTTGTCGCTGGTGCGTTGCTTGGGTGTATGATAGCTACTGCAGGACAAATTATCATTGCAGTGACAAGTGTTGTATGATGCTGCTGTGTTTGAAGGCGCAGGAGAATTGCTTAGTGTTTGCAGAGACTTGAGAAGAAGCAGCTTCTCTGGTGTTTCCGTGACTTAGGTGTCTGTTCGATGTGTAATGCCGTGCCGTAGTGCTGTTGAAGGTTGAATCAAGTTTTGATAGCACATAATTGTATTATGCTCAGGTGATGTTCTCAGGCTTGATGTACAGGATATTTATTCGATGATTGTCCTGGTGAAAGCTAGAAAGTGGCTGCGTCACTAGCTATCAATGTCTCACTACATTTTTTATTTACAATCTGTTTAGATTAGGGCAATTCGGGTTTAAATTCACAGGGTTTAGTGTAACAAAAAAAGAAAACTCCAAGAATCAGGGCAGATTTGGGTTTGAATTCAAGTTCTTGGGATTAGTTTGGATTCCAATTATTGGGTTTGGTGTAACAAAAGAAATCTCGACAAAAACACTTGGTCCAAACACTCCTTGTTGATTTGTTCTGGACAGCCAACATATCTAAAGTATGATGCAACAAAGATGATTTTATTCACATTGATGTAACATCTCTGGGAAGTTCATTTCAAATGTATGATAATGCTATCAACATGTGTGAGAAGATACCGACAAACAGACCTGAAGATCATGTACATGCAAATAATGTGCTATGTTTAATGTCACATCTAGTGGCTGAGGAACCCAGTCAGCTACAGAATGGATATCTGGGCATTCTTACACCTGGGGCCTACTCAAAATTTGAGAAAAGACTCTCCTAACTTCTGAACAAGCATCTCTCACCATGTCAGTTTCTGTTCTCCATGCTATGTGCTCATCCGGCCTAACCAAAATAACACTTCTATTACTTACCTGACAAATCTCCCACCATGATGAGTTCACAGTTGCCCTTGGTATTTCCTCGACATCGACATAGTTTGTCCAGGGTGCCAACTCGGATATGCTCCCTTTCACTTCTTCACCCCCTGAACCTTGTGGCCACATCACACAAACTTTGGCTGATAACTCGAATTCATCTGTTATCCTCAGCATATCCTGGGCAAGCTTATATGACTCTTTCAACGGTGCGATGATGATAACAAACTCAGGTTTGTCCCCACTTAGTAGGTCCAGTGTTGAGAACACGCCCTGCAAGGAGTCATCACGCCCACGATTTACACAAAGGTACATGAAGGTCTAACAAGGAATGTATCAATTAGGTGTCAAAGGGTCGAACCTCACTCGAAGTATGCAGTGGTCTCACCAGCATGTGTGGTAGCCGTGAACCAACCTTAGCAGATGGGATGTACTCTCCTGATGACCTCTTAGAATGCTTCAGTTCTTCAGTTTGATGAGTGGTTTTAGCACAATCTTCAGCAACCAGGGCTCCTTTTTCATAGCTGAAAGTGCACAGATTAGATCCAGGTCAGAAACTTGCCTATTTGGCGACAACATAGCATTGTCGCCGGAGGCGGTCTACTCATGTTGTTCCATCAAGTAAACTCAAAAGGAAGATAAACATTACAGTTGTTTTGAAAAATCATTCACAGTAAGGAGACTAACCGGAAGCCAAGATCCTCTGCAGGGAACTGCAGCTGTAGACTTTTTCCTTCATCAAGAATATTTCTCAATCTTGCTAGTCTCAAGGATCCAAGGGGATTGTTCTCACTCAAAATGTAGTCAGAGACTTGTGTCCGACCAATGGAAAATAACCCTTCCAAAACCACCTTCTGTAAATTTCTTGGAATGATTGATCCCAGGCCGCTATTGATTACTCTGTGCACTGATAGAAACATGTGAAGGGTGCGTATAAGGGGCAAGTTACAAACATTGAACTGTAACTTAAGCATAGTTGTACATGTTGCCAATATTTACTTTTCAAAGAGAATAGCAATAAATTGTGCACAGCCCTCTTGCAGGAGCAGGGTACTTTACCTGAGTTTGCAATGGTTGGATCAAGACCAAGGGTAGCAGGAATAGACATTGCTGCTTTGAAGTTTTCCAAACTAAGTTCTGTGTTAAAAATGGCAACCTGTCATAAAGAAGTATATATTTCAGTATATTTGTAACAGAGATATTAACATTGAAGGAACAGAAGGCATTCAAGAAGAATCTAACAGGTCTGCGCTCTGACTCATAAGTTTGTATAATTGATGGGTTAGCGATGCCGTTTAGAAGTAAACACAATTTCCAAGCCAAGTTATGTGCATCCTGAACACCAGTGTTCATGCCTGCAAAAAGGAATCAGGAAGTGCACATTTCTTTATACATTTGAACTTCAGATACATAATAATTAAAGAGCTCAACATGGTAATATTGCTGTATCAAATTTGAAAATAACTACTAACCAAAACCACCAGCAGGAGGAAAGCGGTGAGCAGCATCACCAACTAGGATTAGACGATTGTCGCAGCCAACATACTTCTCCGCAACTTCAGCATGCATTGCCCATGGTTTTATGTCTAAAACCTGAATATCTGCTGGCTCCCATCCAACCAATTTGACAATAATTTGCTCGCACACCTAGAACCAAAGGGGAAATACATATGGGGGAAAAGAGTAAGGAGGCGTGTAAATATTGACACAAAATTTACTCCGCAGACTAGAAAAGTAGAAATCTACAGAACAAGTATTTCAGAACTGTAAGGGCTGCAAATAACTTCTTGAAAAGAATACTACAAACAAGCATTTCAGGAAGACAAGGCTGTACAGACTGGGTGCCGAAGATAATTTTTAGTAGACGTTCACAGGTGAATGAGGTGGGATACAAAATATTCAACTGAAAATCACCTTTGCACTAAAATCCTCAAACATCTGCTGAGGCGGATAAAATGGAACCTGAACATGAAACAGAAGATAAATTAACAGCTAGATAACTAATCATCCTACTTCCTTCAGCATAAAGGGCATCTGACGCACAACAGTCTGCTAATTTGATATACCTGCAACACAAATTCCCCATGCTCCAGGTCATGTGCCACCAGCACACCAATTGCATCTGGGTTGAAAATAAAGAACAGCATGCCAGGCCTCTCACTAGATAAATACTTTCCAAGATCCCTGCTCACAAAATGAACACTGACCAATTTCTGCAAGTCCCTTTCACCTTTCATAGGTATACCAGCCAACTCACGCACTTTGCTTCTAGCGCCATCTGCGCCTAGAAGAAGGCCACAATGAAGCTTCCTCTCCTGCATCCTCCCCCCGTTGTTGAATGATGCTCCAACCAAAATGCCGTCATCAGTCAGCTCAATGGAGCTACACTCGTGTCCCATCAGTATCTTGTTTTCCAGCAGCAAATCTTGAGCGGAGCTACCACCAAGCTCATCAGGAAAGCACGTCTGAAAGCCAACGCCATCCAGTTTCTTGAGTAGCAAATCCACTAGCTTGTACTGCGAGAAGTGTGCAACTGATATAGGACTAATGACCTTGTCGAAATCTGCGCAAAATAATCGTCAGCCGGTCAATGTATGCGGCAAGGTTCAGAACATCACGCACTCAACACTTCAAGAACTAAACTCGCCTTCCTGCTTCATGTGATCAACCGAACCAAGAATTGTTCCGGAAAGCGAGGTACAGTACACGAACTTCCTCCACAGATCCACGGGCGGCTGAGCCCTCTCGATGTCCCCGGCCAGGCCGTCGAACTTGCGGAAGATCTGCCAACACCACCAACGCCTGTTAAATCACCACCCACAACACACGCGAAATGCTGAAATGGCGATGCTGGGGTGCGCTTGGCAGCTAGTAACTGATAACACACCTCCATGGTGCGGTTGTTGATGAAATGCGCTCGGGGGTGCCGAGTGAACTCCATGCTTCTCTCCAGGACCGTGCATTTGATGCCTGCGAGGTTTCAACGAAACGAACTGTCAGATTTACCAGCTGGGCTCCGATTGATCCACTGAACACCTGATAAGTGCTACTCCTACATACACCTCAAGGGCGACTTCAGAGGTGCTCACAAACGAATCCTCCCCCCCCCCCCCCCCCCCCCCCCCCACTGGACGGCGGAGCCTACCGAAGCGCGAAGCAGAGCATAGCTGGAGGAGGTTGGCGGCGCTTACCGAATTTGGCGAGGAGGAAGGAGAGGGCGAGCCCGACGGGCCCGGCCCCGACGATGACCACCGGCAGATGCGGCGCGTCGCCGCCGCTGCCGCCGGCGAGAGACGAGAGGGGCGGGCGCTGGAGGCGGCGGAGGCGCAGCCAGGTGACGCCCCGGCCCGCGGAGAGGAGGCGCCAGCCTCCTCCGCCGGCGATCGACGGCATCGTGGCCTCGCTGGTGGCCGTGCAGGCTGCGAGAGGGGTTTGTGGGTTTAGAGCAAGCCCTCGAACCCTCAAATCCTTAAAAATAACCGTTTTTTTACAGTTTTCGTCAAAAAACGATGTAGACTAAAACCCTTAAACCCGTAAAAAAAAATTAAAGGTCCAACTCACAAATCCTTTTCCAGCCTGTAGAAGTGAGGGTTGGAAGGGAAAACTGCCCCCAACCCGCACTCCACTTCCCACCTCGCGTGGCAGGCAGTTGGTTCCCCGCGCGCGCGAGGAAGTTGCCTCGGCCGCCGCCGCCCCGCCTCCCCTCGCGCTCCGGCCGCCGCCCCGCGCTCCCTCCGCGCCCCGGCCGTCGCGTCCCCACGCCCGCCCCGCCCGCCTTGACCGCCGCACCAGCCGCCGTCACGCCCCGCCCGCCCCGCCCGCCGTCGCGCCCCGCCCCGCCCCGCCCCCGCGCCCCCGCCCTAGCCGCCGCGCCAGCCGCCCCGCCCGCCTCAGCCGCCGTCGCCATGGCCTCCATCTCCGCCGCCGCCAAGGCCACCTCCGCCGCCTTCGCCCACAAGGTCCCCTCCCCTTCCCTCTCCCTGCCGCGGCGGCGCCGCAGCAGCAGCAGCGCGCGAGCGCCAGCAGCCGGCGTGCACGGTCCTGGCTGTATTCCGATTTTTTGCATTAGGTGAAATATCTGAATATTCCGTTATAAGGGTTGGGTTTGAGGGTTCTAGTCTTTGCTCCTGTTTTTCAACCCTTAAAAGTGTCAAAAATGGGCAATTCTCAACCCTTAAAACTGATTTTAGATTTAAGGGTTTGAGGGTTCTACTAGAGATGCTCTTAGAACGCGGACACGGTACGCAAAATCGGTTGGGCCGATGGGAGTTGAGCGATGGCGCCTGCCACAAGTACGCCTTCTACCTTAGAAGACATGTGGATCCTCTCCAGCTTTCCGAAATAACCAGCTTTCCCCGAAGCCCGAAGCCAGCCGCAGCCAGCTTCAGACGGGAGCACCGATTCGTTCGGAAGCAGAGGGCAGAGGGCAGCGCCAGACACTGTACAAAGTAGCCAAATCAGTGGTACAGGAGGGGGAGCAGCGATTATAGCCCAGGAATGCCTTGTTCGGTTGATAGGGAAATAAAAAGGATTTGACACGGATTGAGGAGATTAAATCCTTAACAAATTAAATTTCTCTTCAATCCTCTTCAATCGCTTTGGGAGGAGGATTAACCGAACAAGACCGAAAGAAGCCGACGTGGATCCGACGGAGCAGGTCGACCGGGTGCCGGCGGCGAGCAACAAAGGGAGTGGCGGCAGATGGGGGAGATGGTTGCACGGGGACTTCGGGTGGCTGCTGCGAGCGTCGAGCGGTGATGGACGGAGATCTGCGGGACGAGGCAGAGATGCGAGGGAAGACTAGCTTCTCAGATTGATTTTAGGAAGCTCGCTCAGAGCAACTCTAGCAGACCCCACAAAACGCCCGGCCCGCAAAAATTCCGGCGAGTATGCGGGCTCGGCTCAATTTTCCGGTCAGGACAAAGCCTGCATACTCGCCCGACCCGCAATTTTTTTGCCGCAGCCCGCAAACCGCACGCCCCGAGCAGTATAACTGCCGTTCCGCGATCATTTTGCGGGCCCAAACCCTATCCCCCCCGTCGCCGCGAGCCACCCGATTCCCCTTTCCCCTCTCCACATTTCTCGCCGCCGGCGACCACCCGCCCCGCCTCCAGCCGCCATGTGGGGCCAAATGTGGAGCTCCGGGCTTGGCTCCGGCAGCAGATCCGGCCATGAGAGGGACCCGAAGCGCGAGCGGCGCCTCCGGGCGGACGGCGTGAGGAAGCGCGACACCCGAAGGTGGACCAACCACGGTATGTCGCCGCCGGCGAGCTTCCACCGCCGCGAGACGGAGGAGTACGGCCACCGTAGCGCGTCCTTCTCCTCTGCGAGATCTTCCTACGCCGGATCCTCCTCGTCCTCCGGCGCGGGCTTTCTCCCCGTGAAGAGGGAGTGGTCGGAGGACGAGGAGGAGCCGGAGAAGCCGGCACCGTTCGCCTTCGTCTCGGTGAAGGAGGAGCCCGA
This sequence comes from Hordeum vulgare subsp. vulgare, assembly GCF_904849725.1. Classification (NCBI taxonomy): domain Eukaryota; kingdom Viridiplantae; phylum Streptophyta; class Magnoliopsida; order Poales; family Poaceae; genus Hordeum; species Hordeum vulgare. Next base: position 558,049,784 of record NC_058520.1, read on the forward strand.
GGAGCCCGCTCCGCTCGGCCTCCGCGGAGTGGTCGGGCCCGAGGACTACGTCGCGGACTTCGACGCCATTGCTGCCGCCATCGCCGAGCGGAGCATGCGCGAGGAGGCGGAGCGCCGGCGCCACGCCGAGGAGCTTGAAGCCCTCCAGTGGCAGTACGAGAAGGCTGAGGAGTGGCGCCGCATCCGCACGGAGCAGCGGCGAAGTACGTCGACCTGAAGCCCGAAGCCCGCAGCCAGCTTCAGACGGGAGCACCGATTCGTTCAGAAGCAGAAGGCAGAGGGCAGAGGGCAGCTCCAGACACCGTACAAAGTAGCCAAATCAGTGGTACAGGAGGTGGAGCAGCGATTATAGCCCAGGAATGCCTTGTTCGGTTGACAGGAAAATAAAAGGGATTTGACAGGGATCGAGGAGATTAAATCCTTAACAAATCAAATTTTCCTCCAATCCTCTCCAATCGCTTTGGGAGGAGGATTAACCGAACAAGACCGAAAGAAGTCGACGTGGATCCGACGGAGCAGGTTGACCGGGTGCCGGCGGCGAGCAACGAAGGAAGTGGCGGCAGATGGGGGAGATGGCTGCACGGGGACTTCGGGGTGGCTGCTGCGAGCGCCGAGCGGTGATGGACGGAGATCTGCGGGACGAGGTAGAGATGCGAGGGAAGACTGGCTTCTCAGATTGATTTTAGGAAGCTGGCTTAGGATCGCCTACGAACGGGGCCTAAAATGGTAGCTCCAGCTGTGTGTTTTTTGTCGCGATATCTGCCGCATGTGTGGCACGTGGAAGGTACCTGCCGCACGCCCGGTGGTTGGGCCGGTCGTTCGCACGATCGCGCTGCCTCCACGTAACACTGGAAAAAGCATGGCAACTGACACGCTTGTGGACGCACGGCGGCAGTTTCACTTAGTTGTCATGTAATACGGGAAAGACATGGCAACTAACAGGTATGTGGACACCATAAGTTCACTCAGTTGCCATGTAACACTGAGAAGACATGGCAACTGGCACACGTGTAGATGCACGGCGGCAAATCCACTTAGTTGTCATGTAATGTTGGGAAGACATGGCAACTAACAGGTATGCGGACACGATAATTCCACTCAGTTGCCATGTAACACTCAGAAGACATGGCAACTGACAAGCATGCGGGCACGGCAGTTCCACTCAGTTGCCATGTAACACTGGAAATACATGGCAACTCATACGTCTCCAACGTATTTATAATTTTTTATGTTTTCATGCTATTATCTTGTCAAACTTTGGATGATTTGTATGCCTTTTATATATTTTTTGGGACTAACTTATTAACTCAGTGCCAAGTGCCAGTTCCTGTTTTTTCCATGTTTTTGACCCCTTTCAGAGGAGGATTTTGAACTGAGTCCAAACGGAACGAAACTGCCAAAAAGATTTTTTCCGAAACAGAAAAAGATCGGGAAGCCTGAGAATCAGGCCAGGGGCCTGCAGGGACCCCACAAGCCCCCTAGCCGCAGCCAGGGGGCCCGCACCTCCCAGGCTTGTGGGCTCCCTGGGCCACCTCTGCCCTAGGTTTTCCGCCTATAAATTCCCTAAAATCCCAGAAAAAACCAGGAGATCATCGAAAGTACTTTTCCGCCGCCGCAAGCTTCTGTCTTCGCAAGATCCCATCTGGGGCATGTTCTGGTGCCCTGTCGGAGGGGGATTCGAATACGGAGGGCTTCTTCATCAACACCATGACCTCTCCGATGATGCGTGAGTAGTTCACCATAGACCTATGGGTCCATAGCTAGTAGCTAGATCGCTTCTTCTCCCTCTTGGATCTTCAATACAAAGTTCTCCATGATCTTCATGGAGATCTATCCGATGTAATCTTCTTTTGCGGTGTGTTTGTCGAGATCCGATGAATTGTGGATTTATGATCAGATTATCTATGAATCTTATTTGAGTTTCTTCTGATCTCTCTTATGCATGATTTCATATCCCTGTAATTCTCTTCGAGTTGTGGGTTTTGTTTGGCCAACTAGATCTATGATTCTTGCAATGGGAGAAGTGCTTGGCTTTGGGTTCATACCGTGCGGTGACCTCACCCAGTGACAGAAGGGATAGCGAGGCACTCATCGTGTTGTTGCCATCAAGGGTAAAAAGATGGGGTTTTCATCATTGGTTTGAGATTATCCCTCTACATCATGTCATCTTGCTTAAGGCGTTACTCTGTTCGTCATGAACTCAATATACTAGATGCATGCTGGATAGCGGTTGATGTGTGGAGTAATAGTAGTAGATGCAGAAAGTATCGGTCTACTTGTCTCGGACGTGATGCCTATATGTATGATCATTGCCTTAGATATCGTCAAGACTTTGCGCGGTTCTATCAATTGCTCGACAGTAATTTGTTTACCCACCGTGATATTTGCTATTTTGAGAGAAGCCTCTAGTGAACACTATGGCCCCCGGGTCTACTCCACACCATATTTTCAGCCTTACACTTTTTCTTCGTTGCACTTTCCGCCTTCAGATCTCACTTTGCAATCAATCTTGAAGGGATTGACAACCCCTTTATAGCGTTGGGTGCAAGCTCTTTGTGTTTGTGCAGGTACTCTGGACTTGACGAGATTCTCCTACTGGATTGATACCTTGGTTCTCAAACTGAGGGAAATACTTACTGCTCCTGTGCTGCATCACCCTTTCCTCTTCAAGGGAAAAACCGACGCAAGCAAGTCTCCGTCAACGTGTCAATTTTTGGCGTTGTTGTTTGAGAAGTAGCACTCCACGGTGGGGACCAACTGTCGTGGGAATGATCGTGACAATAATACCAGGGGGTACCTATGAGGGGCGGAGCCTAGATAGGACAAAGTGGATACACTTAGATGTACGAGTTCGGGCCCCACTTGGGAGTGGTAATAACCCTACGTCTCGAGCCGTGAGGTTGATGTTTGCTTATCGGATGTGCGATAATAAAGGATTTTGAACCCTTGGTCAGGATCCCCGGAGTGGCTTATATAGATTGCGCCACGACCGGCCGAGCCTCATTACAAGGGCGAGTTACTAGTAACAACAGTTCTAACTCCAGCGTTACTGGTAACACACGTCTTCACCGCGCTTCATGCGATATTTAAGTCTGTAGCCGTTGCAGTCCCTTTGTTTCCTATGCCTTGTCGCAATCCGAGTGTCGGGGAGCATCCGACTGACACGAGATGATCCGAGTGACCTTGTGCGAGCCGAGTGAAGATATGTTCGCCCGAGTGAGGTCATGATAGCACCGGTGGCTTTTGGGACGTTGATGTCCATGTAGGGTCTTAGGAGGGCTTGGGGATGCAGGTCCGTAGGACCATCCCTAATATACAACCCCGTCAACGGCAACATAAGCCTCTCCTACACATGAGGACATGCTTCTTCTTCTTCTTCCTTTAGTTGTGTCCCTCCTCTCACTCATTACGCCTCCCTCTGGTCTACTAGCGTCCAATCAAGTGGCGACGGTGCCATGATCAATCTCTAAAATTTCGAACAAAGGAAGAAAGCCTCTTGGTGCCACTTGCGAATACCAATAAGGTTGCAGTCACACCGTCATGACTCATTGGTGTCGAGGTCACCCGTCTCGTTCATGTTCATCCTCCTCGCTATTCTACTCCTCCTACTCCTCTCCTCTCTTCATCTTCCACCTCGCTCCCGACTCTTCGTCCCATGCCGCTAGATCGAGTGAGCAAGTTGTTTGAGAAAAACCCTTTCCTCTTCAAGGGAAAAACCTATGCAAGCAAGTCTCCGTCAACGTGTCAATTTTTGGCGTTGTTGTTTGAGAAGTAGCAAGAAGAATTTCTGGCGTCGTTGTCGGGGAGGGTCAAGTCAAGAACTCATCCAAGTAAGTGTCGCAAACTCATCTCTTGCATTTACTTTGTTTGCCAGTTGCCTCTCGTTTTCCTCTCCCCCACTTCACCAATTTTCCTTTTTCGTTTGCCCTTTTTCTCGCTTGCTCTTTGTTCGCTTGTGTGCTTGCTTGCTTGCTGAAGTCACCATGACTGAAAACACCAAACTTTGTGACTTCTCGAATACTAATAATAATGATTTTATTAGTACTCCGATTGCTCCCGCCACTAGTGCGGAGTCATACGAAATCAATGCCGCTTTGCTGAATCTTGTTATGAAAGAGCAATTCTATGGCCTTCCTAGTGAAGATGCCGCATCCCATCTCAATACCTTCATTTAGCTTTGCGATATGCAAAAGAAGAAAGATGTGGATAATGATGTGATAAGCTTTTTTCCTTTCTCGTTGCAAGATCGTGCAAAAACTTGGTTTTCGTCTTTGCCCAAAAATAGTATTGATTCCTGGGATAAGTGCAAAGATGCTTATATATCCAAGTATTTTCCGCCGGCTAAGATTATCTCTCTCAGTAATGATATCATGAATTTTAAGCAACTTTATCATGAACATGTTGCACAATCTTGTGAGAGAATGAAATTGATGATTAGAAATTGTCCCGCTCATGGTTTGAGTCTTTGGATGATTATACAAATCTTCTACGTTGGTTTGAATTTTGCTTCTAGAAATATCTTGGACTCCGCCTCAGGTGGAACGTTCATGGAAATCACGTTGGGGGAAGCCACAAAGCTCCTAGACAATATCATGACGAACTACTCTCAGTGGCACACTGAAAGGTCACCTACTAGTAAGAAAGTACACGCTATAGAAGAAATTAACTCGTTGAGTGCTAAGATGGATGAGTTAATGAATTTGGTTGCTAGTAGAAGTGCTCCTTTAGATCCTAATGATATGCCCTTGTCTTCTTTGATTGAGAGTAGCAACGCTATCTTGGACGTTAATTTTGTTGGTAGGAATAATTTTGGCAACAACAATGCTTTTAGAGGAAACTATGTTCCTAGGCCTTTCCCTAGTAACTCCTCTAATAACTTTGTCAACTCCTACAACAGTACTCATGGAAATTACAATAGGTTACCCTCTGATCTAGGGAGTAATATCAAAGAGTTTATCAACTCGCAAAAAAATTTCAATGCGTCCATAGAGGAAAAACTACTCAAAATTGACGATTTGGCTAAGAGCGTTGATAGAATGTTTAGTGATATTGATGCTTTGAAAGTTAGATGTGCTTCTCAAAAGATCAATATGGATGAAACTTTGAAATCTATGCGTGTTTCCATGATTGAGAGCAAAGAAAGAACCGCCCAAATTCGTGTTAGACATGAATGGCTTAAAAAGGCGTGTTCTCGTGATAAGAATCACGAAGATCTTAAAGTGCTTGGTGTGACTCCCATTGAATCTTTGTTTTGTTGTATCAAACCGAATGATGATGGGGCTGGATATGAATCCACTTTGGTTTAAAAGTGCCCCAATGATTCGGAGTCCATCTATCTTGATGCCAAAAGCATTGAAAGTGGAGTAGAAGATATTAAAACTTTGAGTAGTAATGAAATTACTACCTTGGATTTCAAGGAATTCAATTATGATAGTTGCTACTTTATTGAATGCATTTCCTTGATGCAATCCATGCTAAACTCTCCACACGCTTATAGCCAAAACAAGGCCTTTACTGATCATATCGTCGAAGCCATGATAAAATCTCTTGAAGAGAAACTTAAATTGAAAGTCTCTATCCCTAGAAAGCTTCATGATGAGTGGGAACCTACTATCCAAATCAAAATAAAAAACTATGAATGCAAGCTTTGTGTGATTTGGGTGCTAGTGTTTCCGCGATTCCAAAGTCTTTATGTGATGTTCTGGGTTTTAATGAGATTGAAGAGTGTTCTCTTAATTTGCATCTTGCGGATTATACTGTCAAGAAACCCATGGGAAGGATCAATGATGTTCTTATTGTTGCAAATAGGAACTATGTACCCATGGATTTCATTGTGCTTGACATTGATTGCAATCCTACATGCCCTATTATTCTTGGTAGACCTTTCCTAAGAACTATCGGTGCTATCATCGATATGAAGGAAGGGAATATTAGATTTCAATTTCCTGTAAATAAGGGCATGGAGCACTTTCTAGAAAGAAAATAAGATTGCCTTATGAATCCATGATGAGGGCCACTTATGGTTTGAGCACCAAAGACGACGATACGTGATTCTATCGCCTTATGCCTAGCTAAGGGCGTTAAACAATAGCGCTTGTTGGAAGCAACCCAATGAATTTATTTATTTTCTTTATGTTTTGTTGCGTCCACACCATCATAATTCTGTTATGATTGTGTTTTTTGTGTTCCTTTTGTGTTTGAGCCAAGCAAAACCTTTATGATTAGTCTTGGTAATGGTTGTTTGATCATGCTGGAAAAAGACAGAAACTTTTTGCTCACGAGATGATTTTTCATTTTTATTCAGAAAGAGCTTTTGAGTTGATTCTTTTTGCTGCTGGTTGATATGACTTTTGCCCATGCGGTCGTAATTGTTCAGAATTTTTGAGGTACCAGAAGTGTACGAAGTATACAGATTGCTACAGGCTGGTCTGTTTTTGACGGATTCTGTTTTTGTTGAGTTGGTTGCTTGTTTTCATGAAACTATGGTTAGTATCGGGGGGTACTAGCCATGGAAAAGTGAGAATATAGTAGCCCAACACCAATATAAATAGAAATTAAGATTGCTACAGTACCTAAAGTGGTGGTAGTTTGTTTTCTTGTGCTAATGTTATCACGAGTTTCTGCTTAAGTTTTGTGTTGTGAAGTTGAAAAGACCTCGATGACGCCTAGAGGGGGGGTTGAATAGGCTATTTAAAAACTTCTTCGGATTTGGCTTAAACCTAATGCGGAAATAAACTAAGAGGATACTTGTCAAGCACAAATCCTAAATGCACTAGGCACTGCAACGTGTATCAACAACACGATCTACCAAGATGGACACAATACAGTTACTAACAAGCACAAGTAAGTTACACAAACTTACTTGAGCTATATCACACGACAAGTAGGTGAACAACACAAGATACTAGATCACACTATAGCACACGATATATCAAAAGTTGCAAGTGTGAACGTGTGGATATAGAGGGTATGCTTGAACGATTAATCTTGTACAAAGAAATAGCCAACACAATATAATGAGCACAAACAATATGCAATGTATGTATGCTCAAGTAACACAAGTAAACCACAAGTAAGGAGTTAGGGTTAAGGATAACCAAGGTCACTGAGACAAAGATGTATCCCGATGTTCACTTCCTTGGAGGGAAGCTAGTCACCGTTAGAGAGGTGTATGTTACCACGAAGGCACACCAACGCCACGAAGGCTCACCCTATTCTCCCTTTGAGATAACACCACGAAGGCGTTTCTCAACCACTAGTGGTAAGCCTTTGAGGTGGCTTCCAAACCCTCACAAACTTTTCCGAGGGAAATCACACGGATTGATTCCTCTCCGAAGAACTCCTACCGCCTAGGAGTCTCCAACCTCCAAGAGTAACAAGATCACGGGGAATGCTCAAAACTTGCTCAAATCTCAAATAGCTTGGGTTGAGAGGAGGAGAGGGAGACGATCTATCTTTTGATTGGAACAACTCTCAAAGGGGCTCACAAATGCTCTTGGGATCTAAGATTTGGTGTGAGCAAATGTGTGTGAGGTAGAAATGTGTTCTTATGAGGATATGGCTGTGTTGGGCACCCTCTCACGAAGTGGGAGGGGGGTTTATATAGTGGGGAGAGTAAAACAGCAGTTGGGGACAATTTAAGTCACACAGGGGTCGGACATCCGGCAGTTCACGGATGTCCGGACGTCCACAAGGAGTCGGACGTCCGACAGGGGTCGGTCGTCCGAGGGATGTATATATATCTGGAACCACTGTGTAGTTGAACAGGGACCGGACGTCCGGAGAAAGCCGGAAGTCTGAGTTATTCAACTCAAACTTCTCTGGTGCAAGATTCCGGATTTCTGAAAGTGGTCGGACGTCCGGCCCTCGGACGTCTGGAGGGAGCCGGAAGTCTGAGTTATATGGCTCAAGTTTCTCTGGTGCAAAGCTCCGGATGTCCGAAGCGGGTCGGACGTCCGGCCCTCGGACGTCCGGAGGGAGCCGGAAGTCCGAGTTATATGGCTCAAGTTTCTATGGTGCATAGTTCCGGATTTCCGAAGCTGGTCGGACGTCCGGGCCTCGGACGTCCGGATGGAGGCGGAAGTCCGAGTTATATGGCTCTGATTTCTTTGCTATAGGATTCCGTATTTCCGAAGCAGTCGGTCGTCCGGCCCTCGGACATCCGGAGGAAGCCGGATGTCCGAGGCACTGGTTCTGTTTTCTGATAACAGCATAGCAGTGGAGATGTGGTATGAGCAGAAAAGTAGAGATGTAGTTTGAGCAAGTTCATCGCAAAACCTGTGATCCCCTCTTAATAGTGCGGGATCCCTAAACACTCAAGAATCATAAAAAGGGTACTGATGATCCATACTTGAGTGTATACTTTTATTCGCTAATCATCACTCCGCACCACTAACGCCAAAATTAATAAACACACACAACGAGTGCAAGAAGATAGATGAGACAATAAGCATATCAATTGCACAAAACAAATGGTTGAGCAACATGTAAAAGAAGCAACTTAAGAATAGGCTCAACCAAAGTAATGTGTGTGAGTCATGGCAAAGCACTTGAGAAGACTAAGATAAGGATGAGCATTACTCATCAACATAGTCTTGATGAAATGAGATACAACGTGCAAGACATATCATTCCCACACACACATACTAGAAAATGGGTTCACAAGCTTACTAATAAACAAAATAAGAACCAACGCTTGTGACAACCCATTGTGAAGATAGGAAGTAAGAACCTTGTCAAGAGGAGGGATACTAATTGAAATGGCAAAACCCTCATCAAGACAAGCATGAGGAAAAATAATCTTCACGACCAAAAAGTGCATCAAGATGTAGGAAAATAAGATACACACTCAAAACAAATCCTTTCACGAAGCCACCAAAAACTGAAAAAGGAAATGCAACGATGGACGTGAAAGAAAAGAGGATATCAATTAGAGATGTAACTTCTCTCATGTGTAAAAGATTCTAAGTAGAAGACAATCATGATGATATATATCCACAAAGAAGGATGTACACACGAAATGGTTACAAGAAGGAACCAACTGGATATCCAAAAGGAAGTCATAAATATATCAATGAGATCTTTTGCTTGGAAGCATAGCACATGGACTAATATTTTATTATTGTACAATATGAACTTCCAACATACGAACATCAAAGACATCCCAACTAGTAGTAAGACATCATCGTTCGGATGCTTTGAGAAAGCAAACAAGTACTACAAGAACGAATCAATAGATTCATGCCATGATGCAACCTGGAAAAGAAAAGACAGGTTGGGGCCTTTGCAAGAAAAGAATGCATGAAGTGGATACTTGTTACCGAGACAACATTGGATTGATGTAGTAGATAGTTCTTTGATCACCCTAACTTGGCTCCAATAATCACATGGTCTCAACACCATCCTTATAGGTGAGCCGAGCATCCAATGCATCTCCAGTTGTTCCTGGAACAGCAAAACAAACAAAATGGTGCCCTAACTCATTGGGACCAAAGAGTTAGAAAACCAGCAATACATAGGACAAACTCCACATACAGATGTGCATATAGATATGAATTTGAATTTCATGCACACTTTAGCCAATTTATGACAAGGTGGAGTTTCCCCTATATATTGGGTCAAATAAGGAAAGCAAGCAAAAGAAGTTGTATATAGTAGATTGTTGGAATTATGCCCTAGAGGCAATAATAAATATAGTTATTATTATAATTCCTGTATCAAGATAATCGTTTATTATCCATGCTATAATTGTATTGAATGAAGACTCATTTACATGTGTGGATACATAGACAAAACACCGTCCCTAGCAAGCCTCTAGTTGGCTAGCCAGTTGATCAAAGATAGTCAGTGTCTTCTGATTATGAACAAGGTGTTGTTGCTTGATAGCTGGATCACGTCATTAGGAGAATCACGTGATGGACTAGACCCAAACTAATAGACGTAGCATGTTGATCGTGTCATTTTGTTGCTACTGTTTTCTGCGTGTCAAGTATTTATTCCTATGACCATGAGATCATATAACTCACTGACACCGGAGGAATGCTTTGTGTGTATCAAACGTCGCAACGTAACTGGGTGACTATAAAGATGCTCTACAGGTATCTCCGAAGGTGTTAGTTGAGTTAGTATGGATCAAGACTGGGATTTGTCACTCCGTGTGACGGAGAGGTATCTCGGGGCCCACTCGGCAATACAACATCACACACAAGCCTTGCAAGCAATGTAACTTAGTGTAAGTTGCGGGATCTTGTATTACGGAACGAGTAAAGAGACTTGCCGGTAAACGAGATTGAAATAGGTATACGGATACTAACGATCGAATCTCGGGCAAGTAACATACCGAAGGACAAAGGGAATGACATACGGGATTATATGAATCCTTGGCACTGAGGTTCAAACGATAAGATCTTCGTAGAATATGTAGGATCCAATATGGGCATCCAGGTCCTGCTATTGTATATTGACCGAGGAGTCTCTCGGGTCATGTCTACATAGTTCTCGAACCCGCAGGGTCTGCACACTTAAGGTTCGACGTTGTTTTATGCGTATTTGAGTTATATGGTTGGTTACCGAATGTTGTTCAGAGTCCCGGATGAGATCACGGACGTCACGAGGGTTTCCGGAATAGTCCGGAAACGAAGATTGATATATAGGATGACCTCATTTGATTACCGGAAGGTTTTCGGAGTTACCGGGAATGTACCGGGAATGACGAATGGGTTCCGAGAGTTCACCGGGGGGGGGGGGGGCAACCCACCCCGGGGAAGCCCATAGGCCATAAGGGTGGCACACCAGCCCTTAGTGGGCTGGTGGGACAGCCCAAAAGGGCCCTATGCGCCATACAAAGGAAAATCAAAGAGAAAAAAAGGGAGGTGGGAAGGAAGGGAAGGACTCCCACCCACCAAACCAAGTCCAACTCGGTTTGGGGGGGGAGCCTTCCCCCCTTGGACTCGGCCGACCCCCTTGGGGCTCCTTGAGCCCCAAGGCAAGGTCCCCTCCCTCCCACCTATATATACGGAGGTATTGGGCTGATTTGAGACGATTTTTCCACGGCAGCCCGACCACATACCTCCACGGTTTTTCCTCTAGATCGCGTTTCTGCGGAGCTCGGGCGGAGCCCCTGCTGAGACAAGGTCATCACCAACCTCCGGAGCGCCGTCACGCTGCCGGAGAACTCTTCTACCTCTCCGTCTCTCTTGCTGGATCAAGAAGGCCGAGATCATCGTCGAGCTGTACGTGTGCTGAACGCGGAGGTGCCGTCCGTTCGGTACTAGATCGTGGGACTGATCGCGGGATTGTTCGCGGGGCGGATCGAGGGACGTGAGGACGTTCCACTACATCAACCGCGTTCACTAACGCTTCTGCTGTACGATCTACAAGGGTACGTAGATCACTCATCCCCTCTCGTAGATGGACATCACCATGATAGGTCTTCGTGCGCGTAGGAAATTTTTTGTTTCCCATGCGACGTTCCGCAACAGTGGCATCATGAGCTAGGTTCATGCGTAGATGTCTTCTCGAGTAGAACACAAAAGTTTTTGTGGGCGGTGATGTGCGTTTTGCTGCCCTCCTTAGTCTTTTCTTGATTCCACGGTATTGTTGGATTGAAGCGGCTTGGACCGACATTACTCGTACGCTTATGAGAGACTGGTTTCATCGTTACGAGTAACCCCGTTGCTCAAAGATGACTGGCAAGTGTCGGTTTCTCCAACTTTAGTTGAATCGGATTTGACCGAGGAGGTCCTTGGATGAGGTTAAATAGCAACTCATATATCTCCGTTGTGGTGTTTGCGTAAGTAAGATGCGATCCTACTAGATACCCTTGGTCACCACGTGAAACATGCAACAACAAAATTAGAGGACGTCTAACTTGTTTTTGCAGGGTATGCTTGTGATGTGATATGGCCAACAATGTGATGTGATATATTGGATGTATGAGATGATCATGTTGTAATAGAAAATATCGACTTGCACGTCGATGGTACGGCAACCGGCAGGAGCCATAGGGTTGTCTTTATACTAACGTTTGTGCTTGCAGATGCGTTTACTATTTTGCTAGGATGTAGCTTTAGTAGTAATAGCATGAGTAGCACGACAACCCCGATGGCAACACGTTGATGGAGATCATGGCGTGGCGCCGGTGACAAGAAGATCGTGCCGGTGCTTTGGTGATGGAAATCAAAAAGCACGAAATGATGGCCATATCATGTCACTTATGAATTGCATGTGATGTTAATCCTTTTATGCACCTTATTTTGCTTAGAATGATGGTAGCATTATGAGGTGATCTCTCACTAAAATTTCAAGACGAAATTGTGTTCTCCCCGACTATGCACCGTTGCTACAGTTCGTCGTTTTGAGACACCACGTGATGATCGGGTGTGATAGACTCAACGTTCACATACAACGGGTGCAAAACAGTTGCGCACAGCGGAACACTCGGGTTAAGCTTGACGAGCCTAGCATGTGCAGACATGGACTCGGAACACATGAGACCGAAAGGTCGATCATGAATCATATAGATGATATGATTAGCATATGGATGCTTACCACTGAAACTATACTCAACTCACGTGATGATCGGACTTGAGCTAGTGTAAGTGGATCACGAACCACTCAAATGACTAGAGAGATGTACTTTTTGAGTGGGAGTTTAGCAAATAATTTGATTAAGTTAAACTCTAATTATCTTGAACATAGTCTAAAGTCTACTTTGAATATATTTGTGTTGTAGATCATGGCTCACGCGACAGTCATCCTGAATTTTAATACGTTCCTAGAGAAAGCTAAGTTGAAAGATGATGGAAGCAACTTTGTAGACTGGGCTCGTAATCTTAAGCTAATCTTACAAGCTTGGAAGAAGGATTATGTCCTTAATGCTGCGCTAGGAGATGAACCACCCGCTACGGCAGATCAGGATGTTAAGAACGCTTGGTTAGCACGTAAGGAGGACTACTCAATAGTTCAATGTGCAGTCTTGTATGGCCTAGAACCGGGACTTCAACGTCGCTTTGAGCATCATGGAGCATTTGAGATGTTCCAGGAGTTGAAGTTTATCTTTCAGAAGAACGCCCGGATCGAGAGGTATGAGACCTCCGATAAATTCTATGCTTGCAAGATGGAGGAAAACTCGTCTGTCAGTGAACATGTGCTCAAAATGTCTGGGTACTCAAACCGTCTAGTTGAGCTGGGGATTGAACTCCCGCAAGAAGCTATCACTGACAGAATCCTTCAATCACTGCCGCCAAGCTATAAAGGCTTTGTGTTGAACTACAACATGCAAGGGATGAACAAGTCTCCCGGCGAGTTGTTTGCGATGCTGAAAGTCGCAGAGTCTGAACTCCGTAAAGAGCATCAAGTGTTGATGGTGAATAAGACCACTAGTTTCAAGAGAAACGGCTAAGGCAAGAAGGGCAATTCGAAGAAGAGCGACAAGCCTGTTGCCAATCCGACGAAGAAACCCAAAGCTGTACCTAAGCCTGAAACGGAGTGTTACTATTGCAAGGGTATGGGTCACTGGAAGCGCAATTGCCCCAAGTATCTGGCAGATAAGAAGGCGGCCAAAGAAAAATCAGGTATATTTGATATACATGTTATTGATGTGTACTTAACCGGCTCTCGTAGTAGTGCCTGGGTATTCGATACCGGTTCTGTTGCTTATATTTGCAACTCGAAACAGGAACTGCGGAATAGACGAAGGCTGGCGAAAGATGAAGTGACGATGCGCGTAGGAAATGGTTCCAAGGTTGATGCAATCGCCATCGGCACAGTGTCACTTCAGTTACCATCAGGATTAGTGATGAACTTAAATCATTGTTATTTAGTGCTTGCGCTGAGCATGAACATTATATCTGGATCTTGTTTATTGCGAGACGGTTACTCTTTTAAGTCAGAGAATAATGGTTGTTCTATTTCTATGAGTAACATCTTTTATGGTCATGCACCTAATGTGAGAGGATTGTTCATATTGAATCTTGATAGCGATACGCATATACATAACATTGAGATCAAAAGAGTTAGAGTTAACAATGATAGCGCCATATTTTTGTGGCACTGCCGCTTAGGTCATATTGGTGTAAAGCGCATGAAGAAACTCCATGCTGATGGACTTTTGGAGTCACTTGACTTTGATTCACTTGACACGTGCGAACCATGCCTCATGGGCAAGATGATCAAGACTCCGTTCTCCGGAACAATGGAGCGTGCAAGTGACTTGTTGGAAATCATACATACTGATGTGTGTGGTCCGATGAGCGTGGAGGCACGCGGCGGATATCGTTATTTTCTCACCTTCACTGACGATTTGAGTAGATATGGATATGTCTACTTGATGAAGCACAAGTCTGAAACATTTGAAAAGTTCAAGCAATTTCAGAGTGAAGTGGAAAATCATCATAACAAGAAGATCAAGTTCCTACGGTCTGATCGTGGGGGTGAATATCTGAATTTCGAGTTTGGTACTCACTTAAGACAATGTGGAATTGTTTCACAGTTAACACCGCCTGGAACACCACAGCGTAATGGTGTGTCCGAACGTCGCAATCGTACTCTATTAGAGATGGTGCGATCTATGATGTCTCTTACTGATTTGCCGTTATCGTTTTGGGGTTATGCATTAGAAACAGCTGCATTCACTTTAAATAGGGCACCATCAAAATCCGTTGAGACGACACCATATGAACTGTGGTATGGCAAAAGGCCAAAGTTGTCGTTTCTTAAAGTTTGGGGATGTGATGCTTATGTCAAAAAGCTTCAGTCTGAAAAGCTGGAACCCAAAGCGGAAAGGTGCGTCTTCATAGGTTACCCAAAAGAGACAGTTGGGTACACCTTCTATCTCAAATCCGAGGGCAAAGTGTTTGTTGCTAAAAATGGAGCTTTTCTCGAGAAGGAGTTTCTCTCGAGAGAATTGAGTGGGAGGAAGATAGAACTTGACGAGGTTGTCGAACCTCTCATCCCTCTGGATGGTGGCGCAGGGCAAGGGGAAACCTCTGTCGTTGCAACGCCGGCTGAGGAGGAAGTTAATGATGATGATCATGCTCCAGTTCAAGTTTCTGTCGAACCACGCAGGTCGACGAGACCACGTGCTGCTCCAGAGTGGTACGGTAATCCCGTCTTATCAATCATGTTGTTAGAAAACAATGAACCTGCGAATTATGAAGAAGGAATGGTGGGCCCAGATTCCAACAAATGGTTAGAAGCCATGAAATCCGAGATAGGATCCATGTATGAGAACAAAGTGTGGACTTTGGAGGTACTACCTGAGGGCCGCAAGGCTATTCAGAACAAATGGATCTTTAAGAGGAAGACGGACGCTGACGGCAATGTGACCGTTTATAAAGCTCGACTTGTGGCAAAGGGTTTTTCACAAGTTCAAGGAGTTGACTACGATGAGACATTCTCACCCGTAGCGATGCTTAAGTCCGTCAGAATCATGTTAGCAATAGCTGCATTTTTCGATTATGAGATCTGGCAGATGGATGTCAAAACGGCGTTCCTTAACGGTTTCCTTAAGGAAGAGTTGTATATGATACAACCCGAAGGTTTTGTCGATCCTAAGAATGCTAACAAGGTGTGCAAGCTCCAGCGATCCATTTATGGACTGGTGCAAGCATCTCGGAGTTGGAACAAATGCTTTGATGAGGTGATCAAAGCATTTGGGTTTATACAAGTGGTTGGAGAATCTTGTATTTACAAGAAAGTGAGTGGGAGCTCTGTGGCGTTTCTAATATTATATGTGGATGACATATTGCTGATTGGAAACAACGTGGAGTTTTTGGAGAGCATAAAGGATTACTTAAATAAGAGTTTCTCTATGAAGGACCTAGGAGAAGCTGCTTACATTCTAGGCATTAAGATCTATAGGGATAGATCAAAACGCTTGATAGGACTTTCATAAAGCACATACCTTGATAAAGTTTTGAAGAGGTTCAAAATGGAACAGTCCAAGAAAGGGTTCTTGCCAGTTTTACAAGGTACGAGATTGAGTAAGACTCAGTGCCCAGCAACTGATGAAGATAGAGAGCATATGCGCTCCGTCCCCTATGCTTCAGCCATAGGTTCTATCATGTATGCAATGCTGTGCACTAGACCGGATGTTAGCCTGGCCATAAGTATGGCAGGTAGGTTCCAGAGTAATCCAGGAGTGGATCACTGGACAGCGGTCAAGAATATCCTGAAGTACCTGAAAAGGACTAAGGAGATGTTTCTCGTGTATGGAGGTGACGAAGAGCTCGCCGTAAAAGGTTACGTCGATGCAAGCTTTGACACAGATCCGGACGACTCTAAGTCGCAAACCGGATACGTATTTATTCTTAATGGGGGTGCGGTAAGCTGGTGCAGTTCCAAGCAAAGCGTCGTAGCAGATTCTACATGTGAAGCGGAGTACATGGCTGCCTCGTAGGCGGCTAAGGAGGGTGTCTGGATGAAGCAATTCATGACGGATCTTGGAGTGGTGCCAAGCGCACTGAATCCAATAACCTTGTTCTGTGACAACACGGGTGCCATTGCCTTAGCAAAGGAACCACGGTTTCACAAGAAGACTAGACACATCAAACGACGCTTGAACCTCATCCGCGACTACGTCGAGGGAAAGGACGTGAATATATGCAAAGTGCACACGTATCTGAATGTAGCAGACCCGCTGACTAAACCTCTTCCACGGCCAAAACATGATCAACACCAGAACTGTATGGGTGTTAGATTTATTACAATGTAATTCACATGATGATGTGAGGGCTAGATTATTGACTCTAGTGCAAGTGGGAGACTGTTGGAATTATGCCCTAGAGGCAATAATAAATATAGTTATTATTATAATTCCTGTATCAAGATAATCGTTTATTATCCATGCTATAATTGTATTGAATGAAGACTCATTTACATGTGTGGATACATAGACAAAACACCGTCCCTAGCAAGCCTCTAGTTGGCTAGCCAGTTGATCAAAGATAGTCAGTGTCTTCTGATTATGAACAAGGTGCTGTTGCTTGATAACTGGATCACGTCATTAGGAGAATCACGTGATGGACTAGACCCAAACTAATAGACGTAGCATGTTGATCGTGTCATTTTGTTGCTACTGTTTTCTGCGTGTCAAGTATTTATTCCTATGACCATGAGATCATATAACTCACTGACACCGGAGGAATGCTTTGTATGTATCAAACATCGCAACGTAACTGGGTGACTATAAAGATGCTCTACAGGTATCTCCGAAGGTGTTAGTTGAGTTAGTATGGATCAAGACTGGGATTTGTCACTCCGTGTGACGGAGAGGTATCTCGGGGCCCACTCGGTAATACAACATCACACACAAGCCTTGCAAGCAATGTAACTTAGTGTAAGTTGCGGGATCTTGTATTACGGAACGAGTAAAGAGACTTGCCGGTAAACGAGATTGAAATAGGTATACGGATACTGACGATCGAATCTCGGGCAAGTAACATACCGAAGGACAAAGGGAATGACATACGGGATTATATGAATCCTTGGCACTGAGGTTCAAACGATAAGATCTTCGTAGAATATGTAGGATCCAATATGGGTATCCAGGTCCCGCTATTGGATATTGACCGAGGAGTCTCTCGGGTCATGTCTACATAGTTCTCGAACCCGCAGGGTCTGCACACTTAAGGTTCGACGTTGTTTTATGCGTATTTGAGTTATATGGTTGGTTACCGAATGTTGTTCGGAGTCCCGGATGAGATCACGGACGTCACGAGGGTTTCCGGAATAGTCCGGAAACGAAGATTGATATATAGGATGACCTCATTTGATTACCGGAAGGTTTTCGGAGTTACCGGGAATGTACCGGGAATGACGAATGGGTTCCGGGAGTTCACCGGGGGGCGGGGGGCAACCCACCCCGGGGAAGCCCATAGGCCATAAGGGTGGCGCACCAGCCCTTAGTGGGCTGGTGGGACAGCCCAAAAGGGCCCTATGCGCCATACAAAGGAAAATCAAAGAGAAAGAAAAAAAAAGGAGGTGGGAAGGAAGGGAAGGACTCCCACCCACCAAACCAAGTCCAACTCGGTTTGGGGGGGAGCCTTCCCCCCTTGGATTCGGCCGACCCCCTTGGGGCTCCTTGAGCCCCAAGGCAAGGTCCCCTCCCTCCCACCTATATATACGGTGGTATTGGGGCTGATTTGAGACGATTTTTCCACGGCAGCCCGACCACATACCTCCACGGTTTTTCCTCTAGATCGCGTTTCTGCGGAGCTCGGGCGGAGCCGTGCTGAGACAAGGTCATCACCAACCTCCGGAGCGCCGTCACGCTGTCGGAGAACTCTTCTACCTCTCCGTCTCTCTTGCTGGATCAAGAAGGCCGAGATCATCATCGAGCTGTACGTGTGCTGAACGCGGAGGTGCCGTCCGTTCGGTACTAGATCGTGGGACTGATCACGGGATTGTTCGCGGGGCGGATCGAGGGACGTGAGGACGTTCCACTACATCAACTGCGTTCACTAACACTTCTGCTGTACGATCTACAAGGGTACGTAGATCACTCATCCCCTCTCGTAGATGGACATCACCATGATAGGTCTTCGTGCGCGTAGGAATTTTTTTGTTTCCCATGCGACGTTCCCCAACATAGATATGTATGCTCAAGACTCTCAAGAATCAACTCAACACAAAGTTGATAAGTCACCAAAAGACAAGGTATCAAGTGATAATAAGATCCTAAACAAAAAAGAACTATCACTTGAAGGATATCAATTAAAAGATACCTCAAGGAATGAGATATCCATTGACACATGCCAAATAAAAGGAAACAAGAAACCAATTGAAGGAAAACAAACACGAGGTATCTAATTTCCAAAAGAGAGCTAGGTTCCAACAAACCAAGCCCTCGACAAATTTTCATGATGGCACAAAGCATCATAAAGAGCAAGACTTGCCTCCCATCAACACACACTTGATGGGGATCAAAAGATTTTATGATGGGTGAATAAAGAGAGTGTTCTAAAGAAAATAGGATAGCTCCCCCAAGGGACGTGCATTATATAGAATTTGCATTTAAATAGAAATTGCACACGATGGGATCATCACTTTCTCTATATCTATAAAAACACTAGACATGTTAAAATAGATCCATAAGAGGCAAGGAAGACAAACGGAACACAAAATCCAATGTAAAGACGATTAGCAATTCCTATCACATGATGGGAATACCAATTGTCAAGGACAAGAAGTATTTTGGAAGTGATACGCATTGGTAGATCGCAAATATATCCAAGATCATCTTTACCCATAAAACGCAAGCAAATGACACTTGTAGAGCTAACATGCCACCTAGGAACAAGATAATTTACAATATCAACACTAAGTGGCAACACCTCAAATGTACACATTTTCTAGGTTTGTAATATGCACATAGCATATTACTCCCCCATAATGTGATAAACCAACAATATTAACAAGTGGCAAATTAAAACCAACAAGAGATACTTAATGGACCATATAGAATTTGAATTTCTCATGAGTAAGACATACCACATAGAAACTAGATAATCTTGAAATATCAAAACTAAGTGGTATTCCCCATGTATACACATTTATAGGATTGTGAGGTGTGCAAAGCACATCACTACCCCACAATGGGATAATCCATTAATCTCTCACAAGAGCCAACAAAAATACAAACAAGATGCAAAAAGTCTCAATATAAGACTCACATGTACATGATATGCAAACCAAGATACACATACTCGATTACTCAAGATAAGAAAGTTGGAAGCACAACATATACAAACGCATGCAAGGTACAAAACCACAACATGCAAAGGGGAAAGCACCTAACAATGTAAACAGTTTAAGTATAAGTTACCATAAGGAGGCACATTGGATATAAGATAGAAACTCGATAATCCAAATGACTTGGCTTGAGATAATATGAATGATGCAGACCCCTTAATTCTTCATTATGTATCCAAGTCTCTAATGTCCTCCATAGTCACCTATTGATCAAGTTTGAGCTTGTTGGTCCCCAACTACGTTGGGTCCTAAGAGGTTAATCACAATAGGCTGGGCAACCCAAATGGTTCTTTTCTTGACACCATTTTGAGTACCAACAAACTTGGCAAACACATTGCCAACCTTATCCTTCGCAAGGGAATAGATATCATCAATAGTGATTGGGTTGGATAAGTTACCTCTTGTGCAAGACGAAGCGACGTGACCCTTCTCATGACATAAGTAGCAACATCTACCCTTTGCTTTCTTCCCAGTTGATTTCTCACCTCGGGGAGTGTTGGCTTGGGTCTTATTGGGAAGAGGCCTTCCTTCAACTTGTAGCTGAATATGTGATTGAGTTTGTGGACGCTTCCCTTGTTGCTTGTGACTTTGAGACTTCGTCTTCAGAGGGCAAGATCTAACATGGTGCCCTTTAACTTTGCACTTGAAGCAAATGATTTTGGCCGAATTCTTTACTTGTTCTAGGCCCCTCTTGTTCTTGTTTGAGTTTACTCCAACATCATTTTTGTCATTCGGAGATGTTTGCTCACACAGGACGTTGTTGAGTGTGGACATCCCTTCATGACACTGTTCCAAGTCTTTCTTCAAAGAAGTGACTTGGGCCTTGAGCTCTTCGATTACCTCTGCACGGTTAGTATCAATGCAAGTACTAGAGGAAGTGTAAGCTTCAATGTTAGAGCAACAAGGCAAGGAAAGTAATTCATCACACGAGGTGGCAACATTATGAGTAGACGAATTACGAGGACTAGCACATGGAAATATAGTACTTTGATTAGAAGTGGTGCCATTGTCCACATGAGGCCCACTTGATGTTACCTTGGTGATGATAGCCTCATGAGCTAACTTTTGCACATTATAGGATGTTAGAAGATCGGCATGTGAGCTTGTGAGCATTACATGGTTTTCTTCCAACTTCCCATAATTGCTAGTTAGTAAATCAAGAGCACGTAGCTCAATATTCTCCTTCAATGTTGATACTTCAAATGAGGTAGAGTTAGATGTACAAGTATCATCAACAATATGAGAGGAGTAAGTAGCAAATAGAGACTTCGCATGAGTAGATTGAAGCTCCTCATAGATCTTAGAGGTTTTGATGAGTTCTCCCTTGACATTATTGCATTCAAGGAGAAGGACCTCAAAATCCTTTTTAAGTTTATCATGAGCAACTTCAATCTCTCCTTTTGAAGATCTTAAGTCTCTACATGCTTGATGACTCTTCTCAAGTTCATGTTCAAGTTGTTCACTTTTAGCTTGTTCATGATTAAGTGAATCATTACAATTTTCAAAGTAAGCAAGAACATCTTGGAATCTTTGAAGAGCGTTATTTTTAGCTTTATGAAGAATTTTACTGATCACATAGATATTTTCAGTCAAGTCATCATCATCATCCTCATCGCAAATATCATCGTTATTGCACAGGGAAGATGATACCTCATTATTACCTCTTGCCATGAGGCACATGTGAACTAGAGGAGTTGATGATGATTCTTTTGGTGAATCAGATTCTTCATTAGTCAAAAGTACTTCATATTTCTTGATTTCTCCTAAATGATTAGTCATAGAGCAACTAGGGAGAAACAAGATATTTTGATCAAGAGGACACGGGAAAGCAGGCATATCACCACACACATTTATCGAGGGATCTTTAGGTGAAATGCATGACCTATCAGCACAATAATTTACACTATGTGTGGTGCTAGATATGCTCGTGTCCATAGAGGCTATGACATTTTCATCAACATATATTTCTTCACTCACCATGTCATTACCTTGTGAGATTGAAGATGCTGAGGTGTGCAAGCAATCGGATATGGAAGTAGTGGTGGACGCTTTATGATCGAAAAGAGTGAAGAGCTCATGCACCAACTCCTTCATCATAATATCGTCTTCATCAAGATTGGTCCCACCATATATATCTTCAAATTTAGTCCAAACTTCATGAGCTGACTTGCAAGTTGAGATAGACTTAAACACTTCAGGACTTATGGTTCGAAGAATGGAAAGAAAAGCCTCACAATCAAGATACATTTCATTAGTAGATGAAGATGCATCATCCTTTTTGTTGGCAATCCCTACAAGAACAATTCGTAAAGTATTTGGGCCCATGGCCCGAAAGTGATGAAGCATACGAATTCTCCATAGGGTATAATTTGTGCCATCAAAGTCAAAGGTGTCATTGTGCACTAATCCAATAGTCGACATTGATACTCTCTAGGTCGTGAAACCTAATTAAAGAGAGACCTTGCTTTGATACCAATTGAAAATACCTCGATGATGCCTAGAGGGGGGTGAATAGGCTATTTAAAAACTTCTTCCGATTTGGCTTACACCTAATGCGGAAATAAACTAAGAGGATACTTGTCAAGCACAAATCCTAAATGCACTAGGCACTGCAACGTGTATCAACAACACGATCTACCAAGATGGACACAATACAGTTACTAACAAGCACAAGTAAGTTACACAAACTTACTTGAGCTATATCACACGACAAGTAGGTGAACGACACAAGATACTAGATCACACTATAGCACACGATATATCAAAAGCTGCAAGTGTGAACATGTGGATATAGAGGGTATGCTTGAACGATTAATCTTGTACAAAGAAATAGCCAACACAATATAATGAGCACAAACAATATGCAATGTATGTATGCTCAAGTAACACAAGTAAACCACAAGTAAGGAGTTAGGGTTAAGGATAACCAAGGTCACTGAGACAAAGATGTATCCCGATGTTCACTTCCTTGGAGGGAAGCTAGTCACCGTTAGAGAGGTGGATGTTACCACGAAGGCACACCAACGCCACGAAGGCTCACCCTATTCTCCCTTTGAGATAACACCACGAAGGCGTTTCTCAACCGCTAGTGGTAAGCCTTTGAGGTGGCTTCCAAACCCTCACAAACTTTTCCGGGGGAAATCACACGGATTGATTCCTCTCCGAAGAACTCCTGCCGCCTAGGAGTCTCCAACCTCCAAGAGTAACAAGATCACGGGGAATGCTCAAAACTTGCTCAAATCTCAAATAGCTTGGGTTGAGAGGAGGAGAGGGAGACGATCTATCTTTTGATTGGAATAACTCTCAAAGGGGCTCACAAATGCTCTTGGGATCTAAGATTTGGTGTGAGCAAATGTGTGTGAGGTAGAAATGTGTTCTTATGAGGATATGGCTGTGTTGGGCACCCTCTCACGAAGTGGGAGGGGGGTATATGTAGTGGGGAGAGTAAAACAGCCGTTGGGGACACTTTAAGTCAGATAGGGGTCGGACATCCGGCAGTTCACGGATGTCCGGACGTCCACAAGGAGTCGTACGTCCGACAGGGGTCGGTCGTCCGAGGGATGTATATATATCTGGAACCACTTTGTAGTTGAACAGGGACCGGACGTCCGGAGATAGCCGGAAGTCCGAGTTATTCGACTCAAACTTCTGTGGTGCAAGATTTCGGATTTCCGAAAGTGGTCGGACGTCCGGCCCTCGGACGTCCGGAGGGAGACGGAAGTCCGAGTTATTGGCTCAAGTTTCTCTGGTGCAAAGCTCCGGATTTCCGAAGAAGGTCGGACGTCCGGCCCTCGGACGTCCGGAGGGAGCCGGAAGTCCGAGTTATATGGCTCAAGTTTCTCTGGTGCATAGTTCTGGATTTCCGAAGCTGGTCGGACGTCCGGGCCTCGGACGTCCGGATGGAGGCGGAAGTCCGAGTTATATGGCTTTGATTTCTTTGCTATAGGATTTTGTATTTCCGAAGCAGTCGGTCGTCCGGCCCTCGGACATCCGGAGGAAGCCGGATGTCCGAGGCACTGGTTCTGTTTTCTGATAACAGCATAGCAGTGGAGATGTGGTATGAGGAGAAAAGTAGAGATGTAGTTTGAGCAAGTTCATCGCAAAACCTATGATCCCCTCTTAATAGTGCGGGATCCCTAAACACTCAAGAATCATAAAAGGGGTATTGATGATCCATACTTGAGTGTATACTTTTATTCGCTGATCATCACTCCGCACCACTAACGTCAAAGGAACCGATACCTTTGAGTTAGCCCTTTCACTTGAGCTTGATGTTGTTGTTCCTTCTTGGCTCAAGTTGAAAGCAAGACATGATGAAGTCTTCAAGCAGCTCTCCCATACACAATGTGGAAAGCCTAGCTTATGTATTCATCCTCATTTGTCCACCATGTGAACATCCGCAATAATCAAGCATGTAGTGCTCAGGAATGCTTATCTTGATCTTGTCCTTGTTAGCACATGAGCTTGTCCTTATCAACACATGATCATTAACAGTAGTTTCAATGATATATTCATGCTGATCCACTTGAACTTGCACACCACAATCTTGATGACGATCACCACTTGACGTCATCCTTCATGGGTTGTATGAGATCTTCCTTTTGACGCAAGCCCATGGAAGCACACCTAACCCCCACATAGGACTCTCACAAAGACCATGGGTTAGTACACAAACACGTAATGGACAATGCTTACCATACCATGGGATCACTTGATCCCTCTCGGTACATCTTATACGCTTTGTGTGTTGATCATCTTGATTTACTCTTTGTCTGAGATCTTGATCAACCTAGTGTCTCTATGACCATTCTTTGGATAATACCTTGAATACCATCTTGGTCATCATATAAACTCCTTGAACCCAGCAGATGGACCTCAAGAAGTGCCTATGGATGAATCCTATAAATATAACTTAAGACAACCATTAGTCCATAGGAATTGTCATCAAATACCAAAACCACATATGGAGATATATGCTCTAACATAAGTTTTCAAGATTTGGGTGATGTTCTCATGGACAAAGAGATAAGGAGTGGAAAGAGCTCAATCTTGGGGATGCCCAAGGCATCCCAAGCTAAATTCAAGGACACCAAAAAGCCTAAGCTTGGGGATGCCCCGGGAAGGCATCCCCTCTTTCGTCTTCAATCCATCGGTAACGTTACTTGGAGCTATATTTCTATTCACCACATGATATGTGTTTTGCTTGGAGCGTCTTGTATCGTAGGAGTCTTTTCTTTTCGTTGTGTCACAATCATCCTTGCTGCACACCTTTAGAGAGAGACATGCACTCATCGTGATTTTGCTAGAATTCTCATAGTGCTTCACTTATATCTTTTGAGCTAGATTATTTTTCTCTATGATCTTTTAGAGCACGACGGTGCGTGACTTGGTAGTTGGTTTATGCTATGAAAGTAGTTCCAAATGTGATAGGTACCCAAAGAGGATACAAATGTTGGAAATATGCCCTAGAGGCAATAATAAAATGGTTATTATCTTATTTCCTTGTTCATGATAATCGTCTATCGTTCATGCTATAATTGTATTAACAGGAAACACTAATACATGTGTGAATGAATAGATCACAATGTGTCCCTAGCAAGCCTCTAGTTAGCTAGCTCGTTGGTCAATCGATGATCATGGTTTCCTGATCATGGACATTGGATGTCATTGATAACGGGATCACATCATTGGGAGAATGATGTGGTGGACAAGACCCAATCCTAAGCCTAGCACTAGATCGTATTGTTCGTATGCTAATGCTTTTCTAATGTCAAGTATCTTTTCCTTCGACCGTGAGATTGTGCAACTCCCGGATATCGTAGGAGTGCTTTGGGTGTATCAAACGTCACAACGTAACTGGGTGACTATAAAGGTGCACTACGGGTACCTCCGAAAGTGTCTGTTGGGTTGGCACGAATCGAGATCGGGATTTGTCACTCCGTGTGACGGAGAGGTATCTCTGGGCCCACTCGGTAGAACATCATCATGAGCTCAATGTGACTAAGGAGTTAGTCACACGATGACGTGCTACGGAACGAGTAAAGAGACTTACCGGCAACGAGATTGAACAAGGTATAGGTATACCGACGATCGAATCTCGGGCAAGTTCTATACCGACAGACAAAGGGAATCGTATACGGGATTGATTGAATCCTTGACATCGTGGTTCATCCGATGAGATCATCGTGGAGCTAGTGGGAGCCACCATGGGTATCCAGACCCCGCTGATGGTTATTGGCCAGAGAGGTGTCTCGGTCATGTCTGCCTGTCTCCCGAACCCGTAGGGTCTACACACTTAAGGTTCGATGACGCTAGGGTTATAGGGAATTGTTATACGAGATTACCGAAAGTTGTTCGGAGTCCCGGATGAGATCCCGGACGTCACGAGGAGCTCCGGAATGGTCCGGAGGTAAAGATTGATATATAGGACGGATGGTTTCGGACACCGGAAGTGTTTCGGACATCACCGGTAACGTACCGGGACCACCGGGACCACCGGAGGTGGTCCCGGGGGACCACCGAAGGGGGGCTGCGACCCCAAGAGGTAAGATGGGCTAAGTGGGGGTGGGAACCAGCCCCTAGTTGGGCTGGTGCGCCTCCCCACTCAGCCCATGGCGCAGGGGAAAGAAAAAGAAGGGGGGAACCCTAACTTAGGTGGGCCTTAGGCCCACCAGAGGGGTGCGCCACCCCTCCCCCTTGCCCTGGCCGCCACCCCTCTCCCATCTAAGGGCTGCCGCACCCCTTAGGGGTAGGAACCCTAAGGGCTGCGCCCCCTCCCCCTCCCCCTATATATAGATGAGGTTCGGGGCTGTTTGAGACACGGTTTAATCTCTCTCTCTCTCTCGGCGCAGCCCTGTTCCTCTCCCTCCTCCTCTCTGCCGGCGCTTGGCGAAGCCCTGCCGGGAGACCTCGTCTCTCCACCAAAGCCACGCCGTCGTGTTGCTGGTCTTCTTCCCCTACCTCTCCCTCCTCCTTGCTGGATCAAAGGTGCGGGAGACGTCACCGGGCTGCACGTGTGTTGAACGCGGAGGTGCCGTTGTTCGGCACTAGATCGGAATCGCTGCGAGTACGACTCCATCAACCGCGTTCTAGCAACGCTTCCGCTTAGCGATCTTCAAAGGTACGAAGATGCTCTTACCCCTCTCTCGTTGCTGGTCTCTCCATAGGAAGATCTGAACATACATAGGAAAATTTTGAATTTATGCTACGTTACCCAACAGTGGCATCCGAGCCAGGTTTTCTATGCGTAGATTCTATGCACGAGTAGAACACAAAAGTTGTGGGCGATGGTTTGTCAATTTGCTTGCCGTTACTAGTCTTATTCTTTTCCGGCGGTATTGTGGGATGAAGCGGCCCGGACCGACCTTACACGTACGCTTACGTGAGACTGGTTCCACCGACAGACATGCACATCGTGCATAAAGGTGGCTAGCGGGTGTCTGTCTCTCCTACTCTAGTCGGATTGGATTTGATGAAAAGGGTCCTTATGAAGGGTAAATAGCTTTGGCATATCATCGTTGTGGCTGTCACGTAGGTAAGAAGGCGTTCTTGCTAGAAACCCAAATCAGCCACGTAAAACTTGCAACAACAATTAGAGGACGTCTAACTTGTTTTTGCAGGGTTTGACATGTGATGTGATATGGCCAAAGTTGTGATGTTGCACGTATGATGTATGAGATGATCATGTTATTGTAATAGGTTTCACGACTTGCATGTCGATGAGTATGACAACCGGCAGGAGCCATAGGAGTTGTCTTAATTTATTGTATGAGATGCAACGCCTTGTGCTTGCTACTTTTACTTCATTGCTAACGGTTAGCCATAGTAGTAGTGATAGTAGTAGTTGGCGTGATGACTTCACGGAGACACGATGATGGAGATCATGATGATGGAGATCATGGTGTCACGCCGGTGACGATGATGATCATGCGATGCCTGAAGATGGAGATCGAATGAGCAAAGATGATAATGGCCATATCATGTCACTATATGATTGCATTGTGATGTTTATCATGTTTTACATCTTATTGCTTAAAACGACGGTAGCATAATAAGATGATCCCTCCTAAAATTTCGAGAACGTATTCCCCTAAGTGTGCACCGTTGCGAAGGTTCGTTGTCTCGAAGCACCACGTGATGATCGGGTGTGATAGATTCTAACGTTCGCATACAACGGGTGTAAGCCAGATTTACACACGCGAAACACTTAGGTTGACTCGACGAGCTTAGCATGTACAGACATGACCTCGAATACAAGAGACCGAAAGGTCGAACATGAGTCGTATGGTTGAATACGATCAGCATGAAGTTGCTCACCATGGTGACTAGTCCGTCTCACGTGATGATCGGACACGGGTTAGTCAACATGGATCATGTAACACTTAGATGACTAGAGGGATGTCGATTTAAGTGGGAGTTCATACTTAATTTGATTAAATGAACTTAATTGTCATGAACTTAGTCTAAAAGTTGTCTTTATAAATATTGTAGATGTCCAACGTCAACCTCAACTTCAACGCATTCCTAGAGAAAAACAAGCTGAAAGATGATGGTAGCAACTATGCGGACTGGGTTCGCAACCTGAAGCTCATCCTTGAAGCAGCTAAAAAGGCTTATGTCCTTAATGCGCCTCTAGGTGACCCTCCCGCTCCCGCAGCAGCCCAGGATGTTCTAAACGTCTGGCAAGCGCGGAGTGATGACTACTCTCTGGTCAGGTGTGGCATGTTATACAGTTTAGAAACGGGGCTCCAAAGACGTTTTGAGCAACACGGGGCATATGAGATGTTCCAAGAGCTGAAGCTAGTTTTTCAAGCTCATGCCCGTGTCGAGAGATATGAAGTCTCCGACAAGTTCTTCAGCTGTAAGATGGAGGAGAACAGTTTTGTCAGTGAGCACATACTCAAAATGTCTGGGTTACACGGTCGTCTGACTTCACTTGGAGTCGAACTTCCGGATGATGCTATCATTGACAGAATCCTCCAGTCTCTCCCACCAAGCTACAAAGGCTTTGTGCTTAACTACAACATGCAAGGGATGGAGAAAACCATTCCCGAGTTGTACTCGATGCTCAAGTCTGCAGAAGTAGAAATCAAGAAGGAGCATCAAGTGTTGATGGTCAACAAGACCACTAGTTTCAAGAAAGGCAGGGGTAAGAAGAACTTCAAGAAAAGACGGCAAAGCTGTTGCCGCGCCCGGTAAGCCAGATGCCGGGAAGAAGAAAAAGAACGGACCCAAGCCTGAGACTGAGTGCTTCTACTGCAAGGGAAAAGGTCACTGGAAGCGGAACTGCCCCAAATACTTAGCGGACAAGAAGGCCGGCAACGTTAAAGGTATATATGATATACATGTTATTGATGTGTACCTTACCAGCGCTCGTAGTAGCTCCTGGGTATTTGATACCGGTGTTGTTGCTCACATTTGCAACTCAAAGCAGGAACTGCGGAATAAGCGGAGACTGGCCAAGGACGAGGTGACGATGCGCGTCGGGAATGGTTCAAAGGTCGATGTGATCGCCGTCGGCACGCTACCTCTACATCTACCGTTGGGATTAGTTTTAAACCTTAATAATTGTTATTTAGTACCAGCTTTAAGCATGAACATTGTATCAGGGTCTTGCTTAATGCGAGACGGATACTCATTTAAGTCAGAGAATAATGGTTGTTCTATTTATATGAGTGATATGTTTTATGGTCATGCTCCGCTGGTGAATGGTTTATTCTTGATGAATCTCGATCGTGATGTTACACATATTCATAGTGTGAGTACCAAAAGATGCAAAGTTGATAATGATAGTCCCACATACTTGTGGCACTGCCGCCTTGGTCATATCGGCGTTAAGCGCATGAAGAAGCTCCATACTGATGGACTGCTAGAGTCTCTTGACTTTGAATCATTCGACACATGCGAACCGTGCCTCATGGGCAAGATGACTAAGACTCCATTCTCAGGAATAATGGAGAGAGCCTCCAACTTATTGGAAATAATACATACTGATGTGTGTGGTCCAATGAACGTTGAAGCTCGCGGTGGTTATCGTTATGTTCTCACTCTCACCGATGATTTGAGTATGTATGGGTATATCTACTTGATGAAGCACAAATCTGAGACGTTTGAAAAGTTCAAGGAATTTCAGAGTGAGGTTGAGAATCAACGTGACAGAAAAATAAAATGTCTACGATCTGATCGTGGAGGAGAATATTTGAGTCACGAATTTGGCACACACCTAAGAAAGTGTGGAATCGTTTCACAACTAACGCCGCCTGGCACACCGCAGCGCAACGGAGTGTCTGAACGTCATAATCGCACCTTATTAGATATGGTACGATCTATGATGTCTCTCACCGACTTGCCGCTATCATTTTGGGGATACGCATTAGAAACTGCAGCATTCACTTTAAATAGGGCACCGTCTAAATCCGTTGAGACGACACCGTATGAACTGTGGCTTGGCAAGAAACCTAAGTTGTCGTTTCTTAAAGTTTGGGGCTGCGATGCTTATGTGAAGAAACTTCAACCAGAAAAGCTCGAACCCAAAGCGGAGAAATGCGTATTCATAGGATACCCTAAGGAAACTATTGGGTATACCTTCTATCTTAGATCCGAAGGTAAAACCTTTGTTGCCAAGAACGGATCCTTTCTAGAGAAAGAGTTTCTCTCGAAAGAAGTAAGTGGGAGGAAGGTAGAACTTGATGAGGTAATTACACCCCCTCTCGAACAGGAAAGTAGCGCAACGCAAGAAGTTGTTCCTGTGATGCCTACACCAACTGAAGAGGAAGTTAATGATGATGATCATGAAGCTTCGGATCAAGTTACT
This sequence comes from Hordeum vulgare subsp. vulgare, assembly GCF_904849725.1. NCBI lineage: Eukaryota > Viridiplantae > Streptophyta > Magnoliopsida > Poales > Poaceae > Hordeum > Hordeum vulgare. The sequence continues at coordinate 558,080,349 of NC_058520.1, forward strand.
ACTGAACCACGAAGGTCCACAAGGGTACGCTCCGCACCAGAGTGGTACGGCAACCCTGTGATGGAAATCATGTTGTTGGACAACGGTGAACCTTCGAACTATGAAGAAGCGATGGCGGGCCCGGATTCCAACAAATGGCTTGAGGCCATGAAATCCGAGATAGGATCCATGTATGAGAACAAAGTATGGACTTTGGTGGACTTGCCCGATGACCGGCGAGCCATAGAAAATAAATGGATCTTCAAGAAGAAGACCGATGCAAACGGTAATGTAACCGTTTACAAAGCTCGACTTGTCGCAAAGGGTTTTCGACAAATTCAAGGAGTTGACTACGAAGAGACTTTCTCTCCCGTAGCGAAGCTGAAATCAGTCCGAATCATGTTAGCAATTGCCGCCTTTTATGATTATGAAATTTGGCAAATGGACGTCAAAACAGCATTCCTTAACGGGAATCTTAAGGAAGAGTTGTATATGATGCAACCAGAAGGTTTTATCGATCCTAAAGGTGCTAACAAAGTATGCAAGCTCCAGCGCTCCATCTATGGGCTGGTGCAAGCATCTCGGAGTTGGAACATTCGCTTTAATGAGGTGATTAAAGCGTTTGGGTTCATACAGGTTTACGGAGAAGCCTGTCTGTACAAGAAAGTGAGTGGGAGCTCTGTAGCTTTCCTCGTACTATATGTGGATGACATATTATTGATGGGGAATGATATAGAGATGTTGGAGAGCATAAAGGCCTATTTGAACAAGAGTTTTTCAATGAAGGACCTTGGAGAAGCTGCATACATATTAGGCATCAAGATCTATAGAGATAGATCGAGACGCCTCATAGGTCTTTCGCAAAGTACATACCTTGACAAGATATTGAAGAAATTCAATATGGAAAACTCAAAGAAAGGGTTCTTGCCAGTTTTGCAAGGTATGAGATTGAGGAAGACTCAGTCGCCGACCACGGCAGCAGATAGAGAGAAGATGAGTTCTGTCCCCTACGCTTCAGCCGTGGGCTCTCTAATGTATGCCATGCTGTGTACCAGACCTGATATAAACCTTGCGATAAGCTTGGTAGGGAGGTACCAAAGTAATCCCGGTGCGGAACACTGGACAGCGGTCAAGAATATCCTTAAGTACCTGAAAAGGACTAAGGAAATGTTTCTCGTTTATGGAGGTGACGAAGAGCTCGTCGTAAAGGGTTACGTCGATGCTAGCTTCGACACAGATCCGGATGACTCTAAGTCACAAACCGGATACGTATATGTGTTGAATGGTGGGGCAGTGAGATGGTGCAGCAGCAAGCAAGAAGTCGTGGCAGCATCTACATGTGAAGCGGAGTACATAGCTGCTTCAGAAGCGGCTCATGAAGGAATTTGGATGAAGGAGCTCATCACCGACCTTGGAGTGGTTCCAAGCGCGTCGGGTCCTATGACACTCTTCTGTGATAACACTGGATCCATTGCCATAGCCAAAGAGCCCAGGTTTCACCGGAAGACGAAGCACATCAAGCGCCGCTACAACTCCATCCAGGACCATGTCCAAACTGGAGTGATAGATATTTGTAAAGTACACACGGATCTGAATATTGCAGACCCGTTGACTAAACCTCTTCCATGAGCAAAACATGATCAGCACCATAATGCTATGGGTGTTCGATACATCACAATGTAACTAGATTATTGTCTCTAGTGCAAGTGGGAGACTGTTGGAAATATGCCCTAGAGGCAATAATAAAATGGTTATTATCATATTTCCTTGTTCATGATAATCGTCTATCGTTCATGCTATAATTGTATTAACAGGAAACACTAATACATGTGTGAATGAATAGATCACAATGTGTCCCTAGCAAGCCTCTAGTTAGCTAGCTCGTTGGTCAATAGATGATCATGGTTTCCTGATCATGGACATTGGATGTCATTGATAACGGGATCACATCATTGGGAGAATGATGTGGTGGACAAGACCCAATCCTAAGCCTAGCACTAGATCGTATTGTTCGTATGCTAATGCTTTTCTAATGTCAAGTATCTTTTCCTTCGACCGTGAGATTATGCAACTCCCGGATACCGTAGGAGTGCTTTGGGTGTATCAAACGTCACAACGTAACTGGGTGACTATAAAGGTGCACTACGGGTACCTCCGAAAGTGTCTGTTGGGTTGGCACGAATCGAGATCGGGATTTGTCACTCCGTGTGACGGAGAGGTATCTCTGGGCCCACTCGGTAGAACATCATCATGAGCTCAATGTGACTAAGGAGTTAGTCACACGATGACGTGCTACGGAACGAGTAAAGAGACTTACCGGCAACGAGATTGAACAAGGTATAGGTATACCGACGATCGAATCTCGGGCAAGTTCTATACCGACAGACAAAGGGAATCGTATACGGGATTGATTGAATCCTTGACATCGTGGTTCATCCGATGAGATCATCGTGGAGCTAGTGGGAGCCACCATGGGTATCCAGACCCCACTGATGGTTATTGGCCAGAGAGGTGTCTCGGTCATGTCTGCCTGTCTCCCGAACCCGTAGGATCTACACACTTAAGGTTCGATGACGCTAGGGTTATAGGGAATTGTTATACGAGATTACCGAAAGTTGTTCGGAGTCCCGGATGAGACCCCGGACGTCACGAGGAGCTCCGGAATGGTCCGGAGGTAAAGATTGATATATAGGCCGGATGGTTTCGGACACCGGAAGTGTTTCGGACATCACCGGTAACGTACCGGGACCACCGGGACCACCGAAGGGGGGCTGCGACCCCAAGAGGTAAGATGGGCTAAGTGGGGGTGGGAACCAGCCCCTAGTTGGGCTGGTGCGCCTCCCCACTCAGCCCATGGCGCAGGGGAAAGAAAAAGAAGGGGGGAACCCTAACTTAGGTGGGCCTTAGGCCCACCAGAGGGGTGCGCCACCCCTCCCCCTTGCCCTGGCCGCCACCCCTCTCCCATCTAAGGGCTGCCGCACCCCTTAGGGGTGGGAACCCTAAGGGCTGCGCCCCCTCCCCCTCCCCCTATATATAGATGAGGTTCGGGGCTGTTTGAGACACGGTTTAATCTCTCTCTCTCTCGGCGCAGCCCTGTTCCTCTCCCTCCTCCTCTCTGCCGGCGCTTGGCGAAGCCCTGCCGGGAGACCTCGTCTCTCCACCAAAGCCACGCCGTCGTGTTGCTGGTCTTCTTCCCCAACCTCTCCCTCCTCCTTGCTGGATCAAGGTGCGGGAGACGTCACCGGGCTGCACGTGTGTTGAACGCGGAGGTGCCGTTGTTCGGCACTAGATCGGAATCGCTGCGAGTACGACTCCATCAACCGCGTTCTAGCAACGCTTCCGCTTAGCGATCTTCAAAGGTACGAAGATGCTCTTACCCCTCTCTCGTTGCTGGTCTCTCCATAGGAAGATCTGAACATACGTAGGAAAATTTTGAATTTATGCTACGTTACCCAACAACAAAAACCTCCATCTTCATGTGCATTGAGTAGAAAGAGAAGTTTTGATTCCTCTCAATTAGTTTTGAGACGTGGATTTGGTAATATTAAGAGTTATGTTAGTAAGGTGTTGTGAATCTAGAAATACTTGTGTTGAAGTTAGTGATTCCCGTAGCATGCACGTATGGTGAACCGCTATGTTAGGAAGTCGGAGCATAATTGATCTATTGATTGTCATCCTTTGTGTTGAGGTCGGGATCGCGCGATGGTTAACACCTACCAACCCTTCCCCTCGGAGTATGCGTTTAGCACTTTGTTTCGATTACTAATAAAAACTTTCGCAACAAGTATGTGAGTTCTTCATGACTAAAGTGAGTCCATGGTATAGATGCACTTTCACCTTCCACCATTTCTAGCCTCTCTAGTGCCGCGCAATTCTCGCCGGTACACAAACCCACCATATGCCTGTTGGGGAACGTCGCATGGGAAACAAAAAATTTCCTACGCGCACGAAGACCTATCATGGTGATGTCCATCTACAAGAGGGGATGAGTGATCTACGTACCCTTGTAGACCGTACAGCAGAAGCGTTAGAGAACGCGGTTGATGTAGTGGAACGTCCTCACGTCCCTCGATCCGCCCCGCGAACAATCCCGCGATCAGTCCCACGATCTAGTACCGAACGGACGGCACCTCCGCGTTCAGCACACGTACAACTCGACGATGATCTTGGCCTTCTTGATCCAGCAAGAGAGACGGAGAGGTAGAAGAGTTCTCCGGCAGCGTGACGGCGCTCCGGAGGTTGGTGATGACCTTGTCTCAGCAGGGCTCCGCCCGAGCTCCGCAGAAACGCGATCTAGAGGAAAAACCGTGGAGGTATGTGGTCGGGCAGCCGTGGGAAAGTCGTCTCAAATCTGCCCTAAAACCTCCGTATATATAGGTGGGAAGGAGGGGGGGCCTTGCCTTGGGGTCCAAGGACCCCCAAGGAGTCGGCCGAGCCAAAGGGGGGGAGGACTCCCCCCCCCAAACCGAGTTGGACTTGGTTTGGTGGGAGGAGTCCCCTTTCCTTCCCACCTCCTTCCTTTTTTTCCTTTCCTCTTGATTTTTCTTCTCTTGGTGCATTGGGCACTTGTGGGATGTCCCACCAGCCCACTAAGGGCTGTTGTGGCTCCCCAAATGCCTATGGGCTTCCCCGGGGTGGGTTGCCCCCCCCCCCCCCCCGGTGAACTCCCGGAACCCATTCGTCATTCCCGGTACATTCCCGGCAACTCCGAAAACCTTCCGGTAATCAAATGAGGTCATCCTATATATCAATCTTCATTTCCGGACCATTCCGGAAACCCTCGTGACGTCCGTGATCTCATCCGGGACTCCAAACAACATTCGGTAACCAACCATATAACTCAAATACGCATAAAACAACGTCGAACCTTAAGTGTGCAGACCCTGCGGGTTCGAGAACTATGTAGACATGACCCGAGAGACTGCTCAGTCAATATCCAATAGCGGGACCTGGATTCCCATATTGGATCCTACATATTCTACGAAGATCTTATCGTTTGAACCTCAGTGCCAAGGATTCGTATAATCCCGTATGTCATTCCCTTTGTCCTTCGGTATGTTACTTACCCGAGATTCGATCGTCAGTATCCGCATACCTATTTCAATCTCGTTTACCGGCAAGTCTCTTTACTCGTTCCATAATACAAGATCCCGCAACTTACACTAAGTTACATTGCTTGCAAGGCTTGTGTGTGATGTTGTATTACCGAGTGGGCCCCGAGATACCTCTCCGTCACACGGAGTGACAAATCCCAGTCTTGATCCATACTAACTCAACTAACACCTTCGGAGATACCTGTAGAGCATCTTTATAGTCACCCAGTTACGTTGCGACGTTTGATACACACAAAGCATTCCTCCGGTGTCAGTGAGTTATATGATCTCATGGTCATAGGAATAAATACTTGACACGCAGAAAACAGTAGCAACAAAATGACACGATCAACATGCTACGTCTATTAGTTTGGGTCTAGTCCATCACATGATTCTCCTAATGATGTGATCCCGTTATCAAGTGACAACACTTGCCTATGGCCAGGAAACCTTGACCATCTTTGATCAACGAGCTAGTCAACTAGAGGCTTACTAGGGACAGTGTTTTGTCTATGTATCCACACAAGTATTGTGTTTCCAATCAGTACAATTATAGCATGGATAATAAACGATTATCATGAACTAAGAAATATAATAATGACTAATTTATTATTGCCTCTAGGGCATATTTCCAACAGTCTCCCACTTGCACTAGAGTCAATAATCTAGTTCACATCACCATGTGATTCCAACGAATCCAACACCCATATAGTTATGGGGTCTGATCACGTCTTGCTCGTGAGAGAGGTTTTAGTCAACGGTTCTGAAACTTTCAGATTCGTGCGTTCTTTACAAATCTTTATGTCATCTTATAGATGCTGCTACTACGTGCTATTCGGAAATGCTCCAAATATCTACTCTACTATACGAATCCGTTTCACTACTCATAGTTATCCGGATTAGTGTCAAAGCTTGCATTGACGTAACCCTTTACGACAAACTCTTTAACCACCTCCATAATCGAGAAAAATTCCTTAGTCCATTAGTTACTAAGGATAAATTTCTACCGCTGCTAGTGATTCAATCATGGATCACTCTCTGTACCTCTCAACATACTTTGAGTCAAGGCACACTTCAGGTGCGGTACACAGCATGGCATACTTTAGATTCTACGGCTAAGGCATAGAAGACGACCTTCGTCTATTCTCTTTATTCTGCCGTGGTCGGGTTTTGAGTCTTACTCAAATTCACACCTCACAACGCAACCAAGAACTCCTTCTTTGCTGGTCTATTTTGAACTCTTTCAAAAACTTGTCAAGGCATGCATCTTGTTGAAACTTCTATTAAGCGCTTTCGATCTATCTCCATAGATCTTTGATGCTCAACGTTCAAGTAGCGTAATCCAGGTACTCCTTTGAAAACTTCTTTCAAACAACCTTGTATGCTTTACAGAAATTCTACATTACTTCTGATCCACAATATGTCAACCACATATACCTATCAGAAATTCTATAGTGCTCCCACTCACTTCTTTGGAAATACAAGTTTCTCATAAACCTTGTACAAACCCAAAATCTTTGATCATCTCATCAAAGTGTATATTCCAACTCCGAGATGCTTGCACCAGTCCATTGAAGGATCACTGGAGCTTGCATACTTGCTAGTATCTTTAGGATCGACAAAACCTTCTGGTTGTATCACATACAATGTTTGCTCAAGGAAACCGTCGAGAAAACAATGTTTTGACATCCTACGTGCAATATTTCATAAATAATGCATCAACAACTAACATAATTCTAACAGACTTTTAGCATCGCTACGAGTGAGAAAGTCTCATCATAGTCAACTGTTTGATCTTATCGAAAACATCTTTGCGACAAGTCGAGCTTTTCTTAATAGTGACTTATCACCATCATCGTCTGTCTTCTTTTAAAGATCCATTTTTACTCAATAGTCGTATGACCATCAAGTAGTTGTACCAAAGTCTACACTTTGTTTTCACACATGGATCCTCTCTCGGATTTCATGGCTTCCAGCCATTTGTGGGAATCTGGGCCCACCATCGCTTTCTCCATAACTCGTAGGTTCACTGTTGCTCAACAACATGACCTCCAAGACAGGGTTACCGTACCACTCTGTAGTAGTATGCGACCTTGTCAACCTACGAGGCTTGTAGTAACTTGATCCGATGCTTGATGATCACCATCATCAGCTTCCACTTCAATTGGTGTAGGCGCCACAGGAACAACTTCCTGCGCCCTGCTACACACTGGTTGAAGTGATGGTTCAATAACCTCATCAAGTTCTACTACCCTCCCACTCAATTCTTTCGAGAGAAACCTTTCCTCGAGAAGGATCCGTTTCTAGAAACAAACACTTTGCTTTCGGATCTGAGATAGGAGATGTACCCAACTGTTTTGGATATCCTATGAAGATGCATTTATCCGCTTTGGGTTCGAGCTTATTAGACTGAAACTTTTTCACATAAGTGTCGAAGCCCCAAACTTTCAAGAAACGACAGTTTAGATTTCTCTAAACCTCAGTCTATACTGTGTCATCTCAACGGAAATACGTGGTGCCCTATTTAAAGTGAGCGCGGTTGTCTCTAATGCATAACCCATAAACGATAGTGGTAATTCGATAAGAAACATCATAGTATGCACCATACCCAATAGTGCGTGGCTATGGCGTTCAGACACATCATCACACTATGATGTTCCAGGTGGCATGAACTGCGAAACAATTTCCACATTGTCTTAACTGCGTACCAAAACTCGTAACTCAGATATTCATTTCCATGATAATATCGTAGACGGTTTATCCTCTTGTTACGACGAACTTCACTCTGAAACAGAATTGAACTTTTTCAATATTTCAAACTTGTGATTCATTAAGTAAATACTCCTGTATCTACTCAAATCGTCAGTGAAGTAAGAACATAATGATATCCACTACGTGCCTCAGCACCCATTGGACTGCATATATCAAAATGTATCACTTCCAACAAGTTACTATCTTATTTCATCTCAATGAAAACAAGGCCTTGCTCATGTGGTATGACTTGCATGTCACTAGTGATTCGAAATCAGGTGAGTACAAAGATCCATCAGCATGGAGCCTCTTCATGCAATTTATACTAACATGACTCAAGTGGCAGTGCCACAAGTAAGTGGTACTATCATCATTAACTCGTATCTTTTGGCACCAATATCATGAACATGTGTAACACTACGATCGAGATTCAATAAACCATTGAAGGTGAATATTCAAGAAAATAGAGTAACCATTATTCTCCTTAAATGAATAATCGTATTGCAATAAACACGATCCAATCATGTTCATGCTTAACGCAAGCACCAAATAACAATTATTTAGGTTTAACACCAATCCCGATGGTAGAGGGAGCGTGCGACGTTTGATCATATCAACCTTGGAAACACTTCCAACACGTATCGTCACCTCGCCTTTAGCTAGTCTCCGTTTATGCCGTAGCTTTCATTTCGTGTTACTAATCACTTAGCAACCGAACCGGTATCCAATACCCTCATGCTACTAGGAGTACTAGTAAAGTACACATCAACATCATGTATATCAAATACACTTCTTTCGACTTTTGCCAGCCTTCTTATCTACCAAGTATCTAGAGTTGCTCCGCCTCAGTGACTGTTCCCCTCATTACAGAAGCACATAGTCTCGGGTTTGGGTTTAATTTTGGGTCTCTTCATTAGTGTAGCAACTGTTTTGACGTTTCACGAAGTATCCCTTCTAGCCCTTGCCTTTCTTGAAACTTAGTGGTTTTACAAACCATCAACTATTGACGCTCCTTCTTGATTTCTACTTTCGCAGTGTCAAACATCGCGAATCGCTCAAGGATCATTGTATCTATCCTTGATATGTTATAGTTCATCACGAAGCTCTCACAGCTTGGTGGCAGTGACTTTGGAGAACCATCACTATCTCATCTGGAAGATTAACTCCCACTTGATTCAAGTGATTGTCGTACTCAAACAATCTGAGCACACGCTCAACGATTGAGATTTTCTCCTTTACTTTGTGGACAAAGAATCTTGTTGGAGGTCTCGTACCTCTTAACAAGGGCACAAGCATGAAATCACAATTTCATCTCTTTAGAACATCACTTATGTTCCGTGACGTTTTACAACGTTTTCGGCGCCTTGCTTCTAAGCCATTAAGTATTTTGCACTGAACTATCGTGTAGTCATCAGAAACGTGTATGTCGGATGTTCATAGCATCCACAGACGACGCTCCAGGTGCAGCACACCGAGTGGTGCATTAAGGACATAAGCCTTCTGCGTAGCAACGAGGACAATCCTCGGTTTTACAGACTCAGTCTGCAAAGTTTGCTACTATCAATTTTCAACTAAATTTTCTCTAGGAACATATAAAAACAGTAGAGCTATAGCGCAAGCTACATCGTAATTCGCAAAGACCATTAGACTATGTTCATGACAATTAGTTCAATTAATCATATTACTTAAGAACTCCCACTCAAAAAGTACATCTCTCTAGTCATTTGAGTGGTACATGATCCAAATCCGCTATCTCATGTCCGATCATCACGTGAGTCGAGAATAGTTTCAGTGGTAAGCATCTCTATGCTAATCATATCAACTATACGATTCATGCTCGACCTTTCGGTCTCATGTGTTCCGAGGCCATGTCTGCACATGCTAGGCTCGTCAAGCTTAACTCGAGTGTTCCGCGTGCGCAACTGTTTTGCACCCGTTGTATGTGAACGTTGAGTCTATCACACCCGATCATCACGTGGTGTCTCGAAACGACAAACTGTAGCAACGGTGCACAGTCGGGGAGAACACAATTTCGTCTTGAAATTTTAGTGAGAGATCACCTCATAATGCTACCGTCGTTCTAAGAAAAATAAGGTGCATAAAAGGATTAACATCACAAGCAATTCATAAGTGACATGATATGGCCATCATCACGTGCTTCTTGATCTCCATCACCAAAGCACCGGCACGATCTTCTTGTCACCGGCGCCACACCATGATCATCCATCAACGTGTTGCCATCGGAGTTGTCGTGCTACTCATGCTATTACTACCAAAGCTACATCCTAGCAAAATAGTAAACGCATCTGCAAGCACAAACGTTAGTATAAAGACAACCCTATGGCTCCTGCCGGTTGCCGTACCATCGACGTGCAAGTCGATATTTCTATTACAACATGATCATCTCATACATCCAATATATCACATCACATCGTTGGCCATATCACATCACAAGCATACCCTGCAAAAACAAGTTAGACGTCCTCTAATTTTGTTGTTGCATGTTTTACGTGGTGACCAAGGGCATCTAGTAGGATCGCATCTTACTTACGCAAACACCACAACGGAGATATATGAGTTGCTATTTAACCTCATCTAAGGACCTCCTCGGTCAAATCCGATTCAACTAAAGTTGGAGAAACCGTCAGTTGCCAGTCATCTTTGAGCAAAGGGGTTACTCGTAACGATGAAACCAGTCTCTCGTAAGCGTACGAGTAATGTCGGTCCAAGCCGCTTCAATCCAACAATACCGCGGAACCAAGAAAAGACTAAGGAGGGCAGCAAAACGCACATCAGCGCCCACAAAAACTTTCGTGTTCTACTCGAGAAGACATCTACGCATGAACCTAGCTCATGATGCCACTGTTGGGGAACGTCGCATGGGAAACAAAAAATTTCCTACGCGCACGAAGACCTATCATGGTGATGTCCATCTACGAGAGGGGATGAGTGATCTATGTACCCTTGTAGACCGTACAACAGAAGCGTTAGAGAACGCGGTTGATGTAGTGGAACGTCCTCACGTCCCTCGATCCGCCCCGCGAACAATCCCGCGATCAGTCCCACGATCTAGTACCGAACGGACGGCACCTCCGCGTTCAGCACACGTACAGCTCGACGATGATCTCGGCCTTCTTGATCCAGCAAGAGAGACGGAGAGGTAGAATAGTTCTCCAGCAGCGTGACGGCGCTCCGGAGGTTGGTGATGACCTTGTCTCAGCAGGGCTCCACCCGAGCTCCGCAGAAACGCGATCTAGAGGAAAAACCGTGGAGGTATGTGGTTGGGCAGCCGTGGGAAAGTCGTCTCAAATCTGCCCTAAAACCTCCGTATATATAGGTGGGAAGGAGGGGGGCCTTGCCTTGGGGTCCAAGGACCCCCAAGGAGTCGGCCGAGCCAAAGGGGGGGAGGACTCCCCCCCCAAACCGAGTTGGACTTGGTTTGGTGGGAGGAGTCCCCTTTCCTTCCCACCTCCTTCCTTTTTTTTTCCTTTCCTCTTGATTTTTCTTCTCTTGGCGCATTGGGCACTTGTGGGATGTCCCACCAGCCCACTAAGTGCTGGTGTGGCTCCCCAAATGCCTATGGGATTCCCCGGGGTGGGTTGCCCCCCCCCCCCGGTGAACTCCCGGAACCCATTCGTCTTTCCCGGTACATTCCCGGCAACTCCGAAAACCTTTCGGTAATCAAATGAGGTCATCCTATATATCAATCTTCGTTTCCGGACCATTCCGGAAACCCTCGTGACGTCCGTGATCTCATCCGGGACCCCGAACAACATTCGGTAACCAACCATATAACTCAAATACGCATAAAACAACGTCGAACCTTAAGTGTGCAGACCCTGCGGGTTCGAGAACTATGTAGACATGACCCGAGAGACTCCTCTGTCAATATCCAATAGCGGGACCTGGATGCCCATATTGGATCCTACATATTCTACGAAGATCTTATCGTTTGAACCTCAGTGCCAAGGATTCGTATAATCCCGTATGTCATTCCCTTTGTCCTTCGGTATGTTACTTACCCGAGATTCGATCGTCAGTATCCGCATACCTATTTCAATCTCGTTTACCGGCAAGTCTCTTTACTCGTTCCGTAATACAAGATCCCGCAACTTACACTAAGTTACATTGCTTGCAAGGCTTGTGTGTGATGTTGTATTACCGAGTGGGCCCCGAGATACCTCTCCGTCACACGGAGTGACAAATCCCAGTCTTGATCCATACTAACTCAACTAACACCTTCGGAGATACCTGTAGAGCATCTTTATAGTCACCCAGTTACGTTGCGACGTTTGATACACACAAAGCATTCCTCCGGTGTCAGTGAGTTATATGATCTCATGGTCATAGGAATAAATACTTGACACGCAGAAAACAGTAGCAACAAAATGACACGATCAACATGCTACGTCTATTAGTTTGGGTCTAGTCCATCACATGATTCTCCTAATGATGTGATCCCGTTATCAAGTGACAACACTTGCCTATGGCCAGGAAACCTTGACCATCTTTGATCAACGAGCTAGTCAACTAGAGGCTTACTAGGGACAGTGTTTTGTCTATGTATCCACACAAGTATTGTGTTTCCAATCAGTACAATTATAGCATGGATAATAAACGATTATCATGAACTAAGAAATATAATAATGACTAATTTATTATTGCCTCTAGGGCATATTTCCAACAATGCCTTCCTCAAAACAGCCACCATACCTACCTACTATGGTATTTTCATAGCCATTCCGAGATATATTGCCGTGCAACTCCCACCGTTCCGTCTCATGACTTGTGCCGTCACTCTCATATTGCCATTGCATGATCGTAAGATACCTAGCGAGATGTTTCAACGTCATACGCCAAGCTAGATCGTTGCACATCCGGGTACACTGCCGCAGGCATTTCCTATAGAGTCATCATCGTTCTAAGCTTTGAGTTATGAGTAAATAAAAGTGTGATGATCATCATTATTAGAGCATTGTCCCATGTGAGGGGAAAAAAGAGGCCAAAGAGCCCAAAAAGGCGCTTTAAAATAATTACGGTTTAGGCTTGAACAAATGCGGAATAAAACTAATGTTTAATTTGTCAAGCACAAAACCTACAAACAACTAGGATCACCTATGTGCACCAACAATTTATGCTAAGCAAGATAAACAACTAAGTGATAGCAAGATACTCCCTCCGTCCGGAAATACTTGTCCTAGAAATGTACAAAATTGATGTATCTATAACTAAAATAAGTCTAGATACATCTATTTTTAGGACAAGTATTTCCGGACGGAGGGAGTATATGACAATAAACAATATGGCTATCACAAAGTAAAGTGCATAAGTAAAGGGTTCGGGTAAGAGATAACCGAGGCACGCGGAGACGATGATGTATCCCGAAGTTCACACCCTTGCGGATGCTAATCTTCGTTGGAGCGGTGTGGAGGCACAATGCTTCCCAAGATGCCACTAAGGCCACCGTAATCTCCTCACGCCCTCGCACAATGCAAGATGTCGTGATTCCACTAAGGGACCCTTGAGGGCGGTCACCGAACCCGTACAAATGGCAACCCTTGGGGCGGTTACCGATACCCATACAAATTGCTCGGGACAATCTCTACAATCCAATTGGAGACCCCGACGCTTGCCCGGAGCTTTACACCACAATGATTCAGCTCCAAGACACCACCAAGCTTCTAGGACGCCAAACCATCCACGAAGAACAATCTCTAGGGTACTAAGTACCAAAGGTAATAAGCTTCTCAAACTTCACTTCCACGTATCACCGTGGAGAACTCAAACCGATGCAAATAATGCAATGGCAAGAACACACGAAGTGGTCAAGTCCCTCACACTCAAATCCCTCCACAACAACAAAAGCTATGGAGAAATATGAGAGGAAGAACAAGGAGCTCACAAAGAACTCCAAGATCTAGATCCAAGGGGTTCCCCTCACATAGAGGAGAAAGTGATTGGTGGAGATGTGGATCTAGATCTCCTCTCTCTTTTCCCTCAAGAACAAGCAAGAATCATTGGAGGGATTGAGAGTTAGCAAGCTCTAAGAAGGTCAAAATGGAGGTAGAACATGAGCTCAACGGATGGATAAGACCAAGGGGGAAGAAGACCCCCTTTATATAGTGGGGGAAGGAATCAGACCGTTACCCCCACTAACAGCCCGAGCCCAGCGGTACTACCGCTGGCTCCAGCGGTACTACCGCTGACCCTCCAGCGGTACTACCCCTGGCCGCAGGGGTACTACCGCTGACCCTCCAGCGGTACTACTGCTGAGCCCATGGTAGCACAAAGATACTACCGGGCCAACCACCGCCAAGAAAGTCTTTGCAAAAAGTCCGACGCAGTACGGTCGCAAAGATGACGGTACTAAAGTCCTGGAGCGGTACTACCGTTGACCAAGGGCGGTACTACCGTTGGGCCAGCGGTACTACCGCCAGCTCTAGCGGTACCACCGTTAGGGCCAGCGGTACTACCGTCAGCACTAGCGGTACTATCGCTAGGCCCAGCGGTACTACCGCTCGCCACTGAAACAACCATAAATTTCGCATACGAGCTCCTAATCGAGCAAACCCAAGCTTGTTGGAATTAGGACGACAAGAGCTATCCAAAAAGATATGAAAATGCCAATGATATAGAGATGTGAGACCTCTATGAATGAAGAACCGACAAAAAATCCAACACCGAAAACATCATAGTAGATGCATATGGACTCCGTTTTTGATGAACTCGAGCTTGTCATGAAGATGACCACAAGCAAATAAGAACCAAGAAGTATGATGCAAGGATGCAAATGGTTTGAGCTCTCAACGAACGATACGATCAAGCTACTCACTTGAGAGCCCCCCTTGACAGTACAACAATCTATCCTAAAACAGAAAACCTATCAAGGGCAAACCTATACCTTGCACCTTGACCTCTTGAGCTAGATGATGATGATCTTGGCTTCCTCAAGATGGATCACCTTTCTTGATTGCGTTGGTTTGATGAAGACTAGTTGATTGCTCCCCCATCCTCACTATGGGTGAGCCACTCTTCACCATATCTTCACAAGTTCATTGCCACCACAATGGACGGCAAGCATTAAGCATGATATATTTGTGTCGATCCACTTGAACTTGCACACCGCAATCTTGATGACGATCACCACTTTATGTCATCCTTCATGGGTTGTATGAGATCTTCCTTTTTACGCAAGCCCATGGAAACACACCTAACCCCCACATAGAACTCTCACGAAGACCATGGGTTAGTACACAAACACGTAATGGACAATGCTTACCATACCATGGGATCACTTGATCCCTCTCGGTACATCTTGTACGCTTTGTGTGTTGATCATCTTGATTTACTCTTTGTGTGAGATCTTGATCAACCTTGTGTCTCTATGACCATTCTTTGAATAATACCTTGAATACCATCTTGGTCATCATATAAACTCCTTGAACCCAACAGATGGACTTCAAGAAGTGCCTATGGACAAATCCTATAAATATAACTTAAGGCAACCATTAGTCCATAGGAATTGCCATCAATTACCAAAACCACATATGGAGATACATGCTCTAACAGCTACTATCTTTTTCCACACTTGTGCTTCATAATAGCACCATGTTCTTCATGATTGAGAGCCTCTCGTTTCGTCACCACCATATGCTAGTGGGAATCTTCATTATATAACTTGGCTTGTATATTCCAATGATTGGCTTCCTCAAAATTGCCCTAGGTCTTCGTGAGCAAGCAAGTTGGATGCACACCCACTAGTTCTCCTTTTGAGCTTTCACATACTTATAGCTCTACTGCATCCTTTGTATGGCAATCCCTACTCATTCACATTGATATCTATTAATGGGCATCTCCATAGCCTTTTGATATGCCTAGTCAATGTGACCATCTCCTTTTTTTATCTCACAACCACCACCACACTCTATTCCACCTATAGTGCTATATCCATGGCTCACGCTCATGTATTGCGTGATAGTTATAAAATTTTTGAGAAAGTAAGAGTGCGAAAATTATTACTTAGCCAATATAGGGGTTGTGCATGATTTACATTAGTTGTGTGAGGATGATGGAGCATAGCCAGACTATATGATTTTGTAGGGATAACTTTCCTTGGCCTTGTTATTTTGAAAGTTCATGATTACCTTGCTAGTTTGCTTGAAGTATTATTGTTTTCATGTCAATAGCAAACTATTGTTTTGATTCTCACGGATCTGAACATTCAAGTCACATGAAAGAATTGCAAAGGAAAACTATACTAGGTAGCATTCCACATCAAAAATTCATTCTTTATCACTTCCCTACTTGAGGACGGGCAGGAGTTAAGCTTGGGGATGCTTGATACGTCTCCAACGTATCTATAATTTTTGATGTTTTCATGCTATTATCTTGTCAAACTTTGGATGTTTTGTATGCCTTTTATATATTTTTTGGGACTAACTTATTAACTCAGTGCCAAGTGCCAGTTCCTGTGTTTTCCATGTCTTTGACCCCTTTCAGAGGAGGATTTTGAAGGGAGTCCAAACGGAATGAAACTGCCAAAAAGATTTTTTTCCGAAACACAAAAAGATTGGGAAGCCTGAGAATCAGGGCACGGGGCCTGTAGGGACCCCACAAGCCCCCTAGTCGCGGCCAGGTGGGGGCTCGCTCCTCCCAGGCTTGTGGGCTCCCTGGGCCACCTCTGCCCTAGGTTTTCCGCCTATAAATTCCCTAAAATCCGAGAAAAAACCAGGAGGTCATCGAAAGTACTTTTCCGCCGCCGCAAGCTTCTGTCTCCGCAAGATCCCATCTGGGGCACTGACTCCGTAACAGCAGACCTTCCCTTGCAACGGCACCAGAAGAATGCTGCTAGCACTCTCCGGCAATCGAAACTAGAAGAATGTTGTTGACGGCCCACCAGCGCGTGGGATCGTAGCAATTTTCGAGTGTAGAGTATTCGACCCAAATTTGTTGGTACACCTATAGGAGGTGAGAGGATACTCTCAAGTATTAGCAGCTGAATATGTCAGATTCAACCGCACCTGAAACATTAGTATCTGCAAGCAAAGTATCAGTAGCAAAGTAGTATGATAACAACGGTGTCAGAAACGATCTGTTGACACGGCAGACTATTTCTAACGATTGTATCAATGGCGCCAAGTTGCTTTGTTGACGGAAATTGTCAGTTCCCGTCAACGACAAGCGAATCAAGATTGTAGCAGGTAGCAGCAGTGTAACGAGCAATAGCAACGGCAAGGAACAACAGTAGTGATAGCAGTAGAGCAAGACAAGTAACATTAGTAGTGACAGCAGTAACAGCAGCAGAGCAAGACAAGTAACAGCAGCAGTAGGACAAACTCGTAGGCAATGGGTCGGTGATTTGTTTGGATGATATTCATCATGCAACAGTTATAACACGGAGAGATATGTGGCTAGCTCTCGTTCGTCAATGTGATGTAGGCATGCATTCCGTGTGTTGTCATACGTGCTTAGGGAAAAGAACTTGCATGACATCTATTGTCCATCCCTCCCGTGGCAGCGGGGTCCAAAAGGAAACTACGGGATATTAAGGTTCTCCTTTTAATAAAGAACCGGACCAACACATTAGCACTTGGTGTACACATGAACTCGTCAAACTATGGTCATCACCGGGAGTGGTTCCGGTTATTGTCACTCCAGGGTTGCCGGATCATAACACATAGTAGGTAACTACAACTTGCAAGATCGGATCTAAAACACACATATATTGGTGACAACATAATAATTTCAGATCTGAAATCATGGCACTCGGGCCCTAGTGACAAGCATTAAGCATGGCAAAGTAGTAGCAACATCAATCTCAGAACATAGTGGATACTAGGGATCAATCCCATCAAAACTAACTCGATTACATGATAGATCTCATCCTACTCATCACCGCCCAGCGAGCCTACGAATAGATTACTCACGAACGATGAAAAGCTTCATTGAATTGGAGAGGGAAGAAGGTTGATGATGACGATGGCGACGATTTCCCCTCTCAGGAGCCCAAGACAGACTCCAGATCTGCCCTCCAGATGAAGAACAGGTTGTGGCGGCGCCTCCGTATCGTAAACGCGACGAAATCTTCTCTTTTTATTTTTTCTGGGACAAAAGTGAACTTATAGACCTGAGATTGGGGGAGGCAGAGCTGTGTGGGCCCCACAAGCCTGCCCACCGCCACCAGGGGGATGGCGGAGCTAGGGCTTGTGGCCCACTGGCCCACCCCCTCAGGTGGAACTTGGTGCAGATATTTCTCATATTTTCCAAAAATGCTCCCCATAAATTTTCAGGACGTTTGGAGAACTTTGATTTCTGCACAAAAATAACACCAAGGCAATTCTGCTGAAAACAACGTCAGTCCAGGTTAGTTCCATTCAAATCATGCAAATTAGAGTCCAAAACAAGGGCAAAAGAGTTTGGAAAAGGAGATACGATGGAGACATATCAACTCCCCCAAGCTTAAAACCTTGCTTGTCCTCAAGCAACTCAGTTGACAAAGTGAGAGAGAAAGAAAAACTTTGACAAACTCTGTTTGATCTTGTTGTTGCAACTATGTCTAACTCATAACCAGAATTTCAGTAAGATCACAAGTTAACCACATAAGCAAATGACACAAAGGTCTCACGGTAAACTAATATCAATGGCATAATCAGCTAACGAGCAAATAATAATGAGTTTCAAATACCAACACTTCAATCAAAACAAGCATGAAACAATATGAATAGGTGGTATCTCGCTAGCTCTTTCTGAGACCTCAAAACATAAATGCAGAGCACTTTCAAAGATCAAGGGCTGACTAAACAATGTAATTCATAGCAACGAAGATCCAGTCATAGTCATACTCAATATCAATCAAAATCAAAGCATAAAAATGACAGAGGTGCTCTCTAATTGGTGCTTATATAAGAGGAGGATGACTCGACAGGAAAATAAATAGACAGGCCCTTCGCAGAGGGAAGCATTGATTTGCAAAGGTGCCAGAGCTCAAGCTTTGAAAACAGAGGTAATAATTTTGGGTGGCATGCTTTCATTGTCAACGCAATGACCAAGAGTTCTCAATATCTTCCATGCTACTCATGCTATAGGCGGTTCCCAAACAGAAAAGTAAAGTTTTAACTCCCCCACCACCAATCAATCACACTCCACGGCTAGCCGAATCCTCGGGTACCGTCCATACTAACATCAATCCGGGGGGAGTCTTGTTTTACAGTTATGTTTTCGATTTAAGCGTGGAACTGGGCATTCCAATTACCGGCCCCTTTCTCGTGGATGACAGTGAATAAACACATGTCGAGGATAACACTCCTAGCATGGAAGATACCAATAGCCCCCTGTCACCACATGAGCGGTTCGGGCATGCAAAACAGATTATTTCTTGAAGGTTTAGAGAGTGGCACATGCAAATTTACTTGGAACGGCAGGTAGATATCGCAAATAGGTAGGTATGGTGGACTCTCATGGAAAAACTTTTGGGTTTATGGAAGTGGATGCACAAGCAATATTCCGCTTAGTACAAGTGAAGGCTAGCAAAAGACTGGGAAGCGACCAACTAGAGAGCGACAACAGTCATCAAGATGCAATGAGTTTGACTAACATTGAATGCAAGCATGAACAAGATATAAATCACCATGAACACGAACACCATAGAGGCTATGTTGATTTTGTTTCAACTACATGCATGAACATGCGCCAAGTCAAGCCACTTGAAACATTCAAATGAGAAGACCATCCTATCATACTACATCATAGTCATCTCAAAATCTATGTTGGCATTCAAGACAAACCATTATAAACTCTCAGCTAAATAAGCATGGCATCAGAAACTATGATCTCTAAGTTGTCATTGCAAACATGGTTCTCTCACAACAAAGCTAAACCTGGGTCGACAAGCTAGTCATATTTACAAAAACAAAATAGATAGAGTTCATACCAGCTTTTCAGTCTGAGTCACTTCATCTTATATCATCATTATTGCCTTTAACTTGCACAATCGAATGACGTGAACAATAATAAGAGTGCTCGTGCATTGGACTAAGCTGAATCTGCAGGCAAACACAAAGGAGAAGACAAAGTAATATGGCTCTTTGAAAGCTAAACAGGTAAGCATGCAAGAACCACTAGACATTGAAACCAATATCTTCTACCTTGACCCAAAGAAAAATAAAACTATTTACACGGGAAAGCTCCCAACAAGCAAAAGAAGAAAGAAAAAACTTTTTGGGTTTTCTCAAAAGGACACAAAACAAGAAAACAAGGAAACGAAAATAAACTAGCATGGATAATACAGTGGCAAAGTGTGAACATCGGCTAACAAAGTAAAAGCATAAGCATGAATGTAAAGTCGGTGAGAACACGTACTCCCCCAAGCTTAGGCTTTTGGCCTAGCTTGGTCTACTCCATGGTGGGAGATCACCAGCTCCGGGATACTCCGGAGCAGACTGTGGATGCCACTGCTGTGTGAGCTCCTCTGGCTCCCACTGATAAACTGGAGTGTGGTACTCGACTGGCGGCTCGCGCATGGGCGCCTGTGGTTGGGCCAAGCCCCAATATGCGTAGATGTCCGAGGGCATAATAGTGTACCTGCCTGCATGAAGATCGAACAAAGAAGGAGCAGGCAAAGTAATAGTCTCTCGAGTACCCTGACTAAATACCAGGTTATAAATCATCCGTCTACTAGCATCTCTATCCAGAAAATCATGGCGAACCATGCTGTCATAATCCAGATATTTCTCAGGGAGAAGCATCTCTCCTTCCTCTCCCAGTCTAATGGGTATCTCAAAGTGTCTGGCAAGACGGGTAGCATAGATGCCTCCATAGACGACACCCTTGGAACGGTTGATGTTCAACCGCTGGGCCACTATAGCACCTAGGCTGTAAGTCTTATCGTTATAAAGGCCCTCGCGCAAAACCGCAAGGTCTGGAGAACTAAGTGATCCAGCCTCCCCACGGACAATCAAACATTTTCCCACAAATAGTGAGAAGTACCGAAGCACAGGAAAATGTATGCTAGCAATTCTAGCGCGAGACACTCCTCTCTCCTCTCCAATAGCAATAGAACCAATGAAATCCTCCAAGTCCCGTGGACGAGGGTCACAGATATCCCCAACATAAGGTAATTTGCATACATTGCAAAAATCCTGTAGTGTCATGCACTGGGGAACATCGTATATCATGAACTCAACCATGGGAGGATTCTTCCTCGGATAGAAGTTGAAGCTTTGAACGAAAATATTGGTGAGGAGGAGGTATTGTGAGCACTTATCTGCAACGAACGCAGTAAGACCTGCGTTCTCCACCAAGTAATAAAAGTCTTCATAAAGTCCGGCGGCGCGCAAGAATTCATCGCTTGGCCACTCACACGCTCGAACTTCTGTGACTCGAGGGACTACGTACTGGGGGTGGTTCTTCTCATCCTCCTTGGGGTAACGGCTTGAAGAGCCTCTCAAGAACCTCCTCATTTCTACCTTTTTCTAGCTCTGAAATTTTTTGAAATTTTTAGAGACTTCGAAAGAAAAGTGAATAAAGATTAACCCAACTTGTAGCAACTACTCCTACTAGTGCCTAGAGACCATATCACGCGCTAAAACTACTTGGGACCAGCTAAAATCAACATTTCTAGCTCAAGAACATGGGTCACCAAGGTAGCAAGAATACGCGAAAGATAAAGCACTAGAGCAAAAACTAATTGGACCAATGGAGGAGTCACTTACCAAGGAGTAATTTCCCCAAAACGGTTTAGAGAATGGTGCTTTGAGCAAGAAGATCGAAAATCATAGCCAAATGAGCAAGAACACGGGTTTGAGCTGCGAAACAATTTTTTCTGGAGGTGGAAGAAGAGGCTGGGAGCTGGAATGAGTGGAGGGGGTCCCTGTGGGCCCCACAAGCTTGCCCTCCGCCACCAAGGGGGGTGGCGGTCGTAGGGCTTGTGGCCCACTGGTCTAGCCCCCAGGCTAGCTCTCAGACCCAGTAATTTTCAAAAATTCCAGAAAAAATCATACTAAATTTTCAGGACCATCGGAGAACTTTTATTTTCGAGGTATTTTTCTCCGGGACGTTAAAACAGAAAACAGGAAAAACTAAACTAATTCTATCATTTTTCTTCTAAGCAATGGAAAATGAAAGCTCAAAACAAAGGTATGTGACTCTTTGATTCATCCATTTCATGGTCATCGAAAGAAATCCGTCATGGGGTTGATCAAGTCCTCATGACAAAACCTTCTCAAATCGCAAGAGAGAACGGAGAATTTTCAAATAGCCACTAAGTCACCTCAATGGGGATATGTATCTCCCCAACAAGCAAATCATACTTCATCTTGACACGAGGAATAGGGCATTCAAAGCTCCCAATAAGAATCGATGAAGTCTTTTCGATAGCATTGATGCAATGTACTTGATATCGTTTCTTCGAAAAGTGCACCGTGTGCTCATTACCGTTGACATGGAAGTGACATTGCCTTTGTTGCAATCTATAACAGCCCCTGCAGTGTTTAAAAAGGCTCTTCCGAGGATGACAGCCATGGCATCGTCATCGGGAATATCCAAGATAACAAAGTCTGTTAAGATAGTGGTGTTAGCAACCACAACAGGCACATCGTCGCAAATGCCGATAGGGAAAGCAGTTGATTTGTCGGCCATTTGCAAAGAAATTTCAGTGGGTGTCAACTTATCCAATTCAAGTCTACGATAAAGAGAGAGCGACATAACACTGACACCGGCTCCAAGGTCACATAAGGCAGTTCTTACGTAGTTTCCTTTAATGGAGCAAGGTATAGTGGGCACTCCGGGATCACCAAGTTTCTTAGGAGTTCCACCTTTGAAAGTGTAATTGGCAAGCATAGTGGAGATCTCAAGATCTGGTATCTTCCGTTTATTAGTCACGATATTTTCATGTACTTGGCATACAGAGACAACTTGAGCATATGAGTTAAACGCATCTGCAGAAAGATGGGTCTTATCATCTCAACGAAGCACTCAAAATCCTCGTCATCCTTTTTCTTGGATGGCTTAGGAGGAAAGGGCATAGATCTCTGAACCCATGGTTCCCTTTCTTTACCATGCTTCCTAGCAGTGAAGTCATTCTTATCGTATTTCTTAGGTTGTGGGTTATCAGGATTAACCGTAGGTTCAATCTCCACATCCTCATCATTGCTGGGTTGAGCATTATTATGAACATCACTGTCCATATTGTCACCAGGTTAATGTTCATCACCAGATTGAGTTTCTACATCAGACGCAGAAATATCATTAGGTTCTTCAGGTGTGACAGTATTTGGTGAACTGGCTTGTAGGTTTCTATCATCCTTCTTCTTCTCCTTAGGATGACTAGGTGTATCAGCATTGATTCCTTGAGAATCTTGATCAATTCTCTTAGGATGACCTTCAAGATACAAAGGTTCCTGAGTCATTTTGCCTCCTCTAGTAATGACTCTGACAGAGTTGTCATTTAATTCATTGAGCAGGTCATTCTGATCTTTAAGTATTTGTTCTACGTGAGTAGTAATCATAGAGGCATGTTTACTCAGAAGTTTCAGATCATTGACATTTCTGTCTACACAAGCACTTAAATGGTTAAGCATACGAGTACTTTGTTCCAAATGTCTGCTAACATAATCATTGAAACTCTGTTGTTTGGCAACAAAGTTGTCAAATTCATCAAAGCATTCGCTAGCAGGTTTGTCAAAAGGAATATCCCTCTCATAAAACCTACGCAGAGAATTGACTTCTACTACCTGTATCGGGTTATCGAGACCATGGATCTCTTCGATAGGTGGTAGATTTTTGACATCTTCAGATCTAATGCCTTTCTCTTGCATAGACTTCTTGGCTTCTTGCATATCTTCAGGACTGAGGAATAGAATACCTCTTTTCTTAGGAGTTGGCTTAGGAGGTGGTTCGGGAATAGTCCAAGCATTATCGTTGATCAAGATGTTATACAGTAGGGTCTCAGCTTGTTCTACAGTTCGTTCCCAAAAAACACAACCGGCACAACTATCTAGGTGGTCTCTCGAAGCATCGGTAAGTCCGTTATAGAAGATATCAAGTATCTCGTTCTTCTTAAGAGGATGATCAGGCAAAGCATTTTGTAGGTGGACGAGCCTCCCCCAAGCTTGTGGAAGACTCTCTTCTTGGAGTTGAGCAAAGTTGTATATTTCCTGCAAGGCAGCTTGCTTCTTATGGGCAGGGAAATATTTCTCACAGAAGTAATAGACCATATCCTGGGGACTACTCACACATCCAGGAGCAAGAAAGGTGAACTAGGCTTTAGCGTCATCCTTTAGAGAGAAAGGAAACAACTTAAGGATATAGTAGTGACGGATCTTCTCCTCATTAGTGAAAAGGGTGGCTATATCATGTAGTTTGGAAAGATGGGCTACGACCGTCTCAGATTCATAACCGTGAAAAGGATCAGATTCGACTAGAGATATTATCTCAGGATCAAGAGAGAATTCATAATCCTTATCGATGATAAAGATAGGTGAAGTGGCAAACTTCGGGTCGTATTTCATCCTATCTTTCAGAGATTTTTCCTTCCACTTGAGAAGTAATTTCTCAGCGTCATAGGCATCCTTACACGCAAGAAAATCCTCAGCTATCTCTCCCTCCATAACATAACCCTCAGGTATATCAGGCAATTCATATCTAGGAGATCTAGATCTAGCAGGAGCAAAAGCAGGTTCTATCTCAATAGTATCGGCAGTTTCAGAAGCATCACGAGCATTGGCAGTAACTCTAGCAATATGAGCATCAAGGAATACCCCTAGTGGAACATCAGACAAAGTAGCATCCCTAGCAGTGTCAAGCATAACATCATTAGGCATAATATCATCTCTAGCATCATCGTGCAAAGCAGTATCAAGCATAGCATCTCTAGCAGTATCAAGCATAGTATCATCAGGCATAGCATCTCTACCAGCATCAGGCATAGTATCAAGCATAGCATCTCTAGCAGTAGCATCATAAGCATCATCAAGCACAGGCGACATATCAAGATTTCTAGCAGGAGGTGATGTCGCAAACTTACTCATAACTGAAGGTGAATCAAGTGCAGAGCTAGATGACAATTCCTTACCTCCCCTCGTAGTTGAGGGCAAGACTTTGGTCTTCGGATCCTTCAGATTCTTCATAGTGATCAGCAGATATAAATCCCAAGTAACTCAGAGAATATAGCAATACCTCCCCGGCAACGGCGCCAGAAAAATGCTGACTCCGTAACAGCAGACCTTCCCTTGAAACAGCACCAGAAGAATGCTGCTAGCACTCTCCGGCAATCGAAACTAGAAGAATGTTGTTGACGGCCCACCAGCGCGTGGGATCGTAGCAGTTTTTAAGGGTAGAGTATTCGACCCAAATTTGTTGGTACGCCTATAGGAGGTGAGAGGATACTCTCAAGTATTAGCAGCTGAATATGTCAGATTCAACCACACCTGAAAGATTAGTATCTGCAAGCAAAGTATCAATAGCAAAGTAGTATGATAACAACAGTGTCAGAAACGATCTGTTGACACGGCAGACTATTTCTAACGATTGTATCAATGGTGCCAAGTTGCCTCGTTGACGGAAATTGTCAGTTCCCATCAACGACAAGTGAATCAAGATTGTAGCAGGTAGCAGCAGTGTAACGAGCAATAGCAGCGGCAAGGAACAGCAGTAGTGACAGCAGTAGAGCAAGACAAGTAACAACAGTAGTGACAGCAGTAACAACAGCAGAGCAAGACAAGTAACAGCAGCAGTCGGACAAACTCGTAGGCAATGGGTCGGTGATTTGTTTGGATGATATTCATCATGCAACAGTTATAACACGGAGAGATATGTGGCTAGCTCCCGTTCATCAATGTGATGTAGGCATGCATTCCGTGTGTCGTCATACGTGCTTAGGGAAAAGAACTTGCATGACATCTATTGTCCATCCCTCCCATGGCAGCGCGGTCCAAAAGGAAACTACGGGATATTAAGGTTCTCCTTTTAATAAAGAACCGGACCAACGCATTAGCACTTGGTGAACACATGAACTCCTCAAACTATGGTCATCACCTGGAGTGGTTCCGGTTATTGTCACTCCGGAGTTGCCGGATCATAACACATAGTAGGTAACTACAACTTGCAAGATCGGATCTAAAACACACATATATTGGTGACAACATAATAATTTCAGATCTGAAATCATGGCACTCGGGCCCTAGTGACAAGCATTAAGCATGGCAAAGTAGTAGCAACATCAATCTCAGAACATAGTGGATACTAGGGATCAATCCCCATCAAAACTAACTCGATTACATGATAGATCTCATCCTACTCATCACCGCCCAGCGAGCCTACGAATAGATTACTCACGAACGACGAAGAGCTTCATGGAATTGGAGAGGGAAGAAGGTGGATGATGACGATGGCGACGATTTCCCCTCTCCGGAGCCCAAAACGGGCTCCAGATCTTCCCTCCAGATGAAGAACAGGTTGTGGCGGCGCCTCCGTATCGTAAACGCGATGAAATCTTCTCTTTTTGTTTTTTCTGGGACGAAAGTGAACTTATAGACCTGAGGTTGGGGCGGCAGAGCTGTGTGGGCCCCACAAGCCTGCCCATCGCCACTAGGGGGGTGGCGGAGCCAGGGCTTGTGGCCCACTGGCCCACCCCCTCGGGTGGAACTTGGCGCAGATATTTTCATATTTTCCAAAAATGCTCCCCGTAAATTTTCAGGACGTTTGGAGAACTTTGATTTCTACACAAAAATAACACCAAGGCAATTGTGCTGAAAACAGCGTTAGTCGAGGTTAGTTCCATTCAAATCATGCAAATTAGAGTCCAAAACAAGGGCAAAAGAGTATGGAAAAGTAGATACGATGGAGACGTATCAGGCACGTTGTGGTGCCCTGCCGGAGGGGGGATTCGGATACGGAGGGCTTCTTCATCAACACCATGACCTCTCCGATGATGGGTGAGTAGTTCACCATAGACCTACGGGTCCATAGCTAGTAGCTAGATGGCTTCTTCTCTCTCTTGGATCTTCAATACAAAGTTCTCCATGATCTTCATGGATATCTATCCGATGTAATCTTCTTTTGCGGTGTGTTTGTCGAGATCCGATGAATTGTGGATTTATGATCATATTATCTATGAATCTTATTTGAGTTTCTTCTGATCTCTCTTATGCATGATTTCATATCCTTGTAATTCTCTTCGAGTTGTGGGTTTTGTTTGGCCAACTAGATCTATGATTCTTGCAATGGGAGAAGTGCTTGGTTTTGGGTTCATACCATGCGGTGACCTCACCCAGTGACAGAAGGGGTAGTGAGGCACGCATCGTGTTGTTGCCATCAAGGGTAAAAAGATGGGGTTTTCATCATTGGTTTGGGATTATCCCTCTAAATCATCTCATCTTGCTTAAGGCGTTACTTTGTTCATCATGAACTCAATATACTAGATGCATGCTGGATAGCGGTCGATGTGTGGAGTAATAGTAGTAGATGCAGAAAGTATCGGTCTACTTGTCTCGGACGTGATGCCTATATGTATGATCATTGCCTTAGATATCGTCTTGACTTTGCGCGGTTCTATCAATTGCTCGACAGTAATTTGTTTACCCACCGTGATATTTGCTATTTTGAGAGAAGCCTCTAGTGAACACTATGGCCCCCGGGTCTACTCCACACCATATTTTCAGCCTTACACTTTTTCTTCATTGCACTTTCCGCCTTCAGATCTCACTTTGCAATCAATCTTGAAGGGATTGACAACCCCTTTATAGCGTTGGGTGCAAGCTCTTTGTGTTTGTGTAGGTACTCTGGACTTGACGGGATTATCCTACTGGATTGATACCTTGGTTCTCAAACCAAGGGAAATACTTACTGCTCCTGTGCTGCATCACCCTTTCCTCTTCAAGGGAAAAACCGACGCAAGAAATTCTCCGTCAACGTGTCAATTTTTGGCGCTGTTGTTTGAGAAGTAGCAGAAACTGACAGGTATGCAGACACGACAATTCTACTCAGTTGACATGTAATACTGCGAAGACATGGCAACTGACAAGCATGCGGGCACGATAGTTACACTCAGTTGCCATGTCACACTGGAAAGACATGGCAACTAACACACATGCGAACACGGCAGTTCCACTCAGTTGCTATGTAACACTGGGAAGACATGACAACTCACAGGCATGCGGGCATGTGGGCGCGACTCCAGTTCCACCACACGTTGGGTTGGCAGCTATGAGCTCTGCGTGCATGAAACAGGCGTGTGAGCGGACTGATAAACGTCCACACACCACCCCTCCCTACGTGGTAGAAAAAACTGTCAAAAGTTACCAAGATTCATGCAACCACAAACGGACGGAAATCCATGCGTGTGGGTGGTTTTTTCGGCTATAAGCACACGAGGAAAAACTGCATGGCTGCTCCGAACTTGACAATGGTGCTCGGCGACGACTCACCATACGGATATATGAATACAATGAAAATTTGAGAAATTCCACTCAAGTTTGATGCTTCTATATAAGATTATAAACAATTACTGTTAGCGAATCAACCTGTGGTTGGATGGTTGGAGAGACAATGGTATTTCCACCTCATTGGGATTCAAGTCGTGCTCGCATTATTTTCGGATTTATTTTAAAAATTGTGACGATGCACATTCAGCTTTCTCTAATCCTCTATGACCATGTTATGCAATATCACACACACAACAAATGAGGCGAAGGAAGGGACGACGGCAAGACAACAAATGAGGACGACGGAGCCCCGAGGCCATGGCACTGTGCTCGTGACGTGCGAGTAGCCGACGACGCACCCAGTCCGCGAGAGCCCAAGGCGGCGACGCATGGTCCTAACCTATCGAGGGCGAGAAGTGGGGCTCGCAGGCACGCACGCACTACTTGAATTAGGAAATTTGTCATCTGCCTGATCTCTCTCGTCTGCTGACTGATGGCAAAGAGACTCTTTGTCGTCAGCTGCCAACAAACGAACGACAAAGAACTGACTGATGGTAAAGATATTGTTTGCCATCAGTGCGTTTTTTACCGTCTCCTGGTGAACGACGAAGTATGGAGAATAATTAAGTAGAAGAAGAGGATAATGAAAAAAATGGAGGAATGGGAGGAGGTTATTCTTCTCCTTCTCCTTCTCCTCCTTCTTCTTCTCCTTCTCCTTCTCCTTCTTCTCATTCTTCTTCTCCTCCTCCTCCTCCTTCTCTCCTTCTTCTTCTTCTTCTTCTCCTCCTCCTCCTCCTCCTTCTTCTCCTCCTCCTCCTCCTTCTTATACTACTACTTCTTCTTGTCCTCCTTCTCCTCCTTTTCCTTCTCCTTCTCCTTCTTCTTCTCCTCCTTATTCTTCTCCTTCTCCTACTCCTTCTTCTTCTCCTCCTCCTTCTTCTTCTGCTTCTCCTTCTCCTTCTTCTTCTCTTTCTTCTTCTTCTTCCTCCTCCTCTCCTTCTTCTTCTTCTTCTTAGCTTATTATCCTCTAAAATGATATAATTAGCTTATTTAGTTCATTTATGACATAATTAGCCGAGTTAGGTCAAAAATAGCATAAGAACCTTGGTTATCTCATAAAGGTCATATACTTAGCTTATGTTCCTCCAAAATGACATAATAAGCTAAAAATGACATAAAAAGAAAAATAAACAATAGAAGAGGAAAGAGGAGAAAAAGAAAGAATATAAGAAAAAGAATGAGCTTCTTCTTTTTTACTTACTATTATTTTCCTTCTTCTTCTTCTTCTTCTTCTTCTTCTAGTCTTCTTCTTCTCCTCCTTCTAACTTTCTTATTCTCGTCTTGCAGATTTGGTTCACTTCATGAAAGGTGGCATTGATGGGCTGCTATTGTTTTCTTTTTTGTTTCGATTTGTATGGATGAATAGTGTGATGTTTCAAACTATGTGTATATATGGATGAACTATGTGAAAATATGTGTTGTCTTGCTTAATATTTTCACAAGGATGTTAGATACATGGCCTATATTTCGTATATGATGTTTGAAATTATATATATCATAGAAGTATTCTGAAAATACAGGGAAATAATTGAAAATAAACAAAAAGTGACAATACAAGCATTTTGCCATCTGCGAGTTGATGGCAAATGTGCCACGTGGCACCCACCTATGCAACGTGGGAGCAGGACGACTGACCTATATGGTCACTTTGCCATCAGCTGGTGACCCTCGCAAACGGCAAAGCCCCCCCCCCTGGGTTGACGGCAAAGGCCCTCCCCCTGGCTGACGGCAAAGGCCCACCTCTGGCAGACGACAAAGGCCCCCCCGGCAGACAACAAAGGCTTTGTTAGCCACCTAACGGAGTAGGTTCCTGTCGGCTGCCGTCTAGCTTCTTTGCCGTCTGCTGGTCATGGCAAACCGATGGTAAAGATCTTTGTCATCCGCTGCAAACCGGCAAACGACAAAGGTCTTTACTGAGCCTAGCTATGGCAAAAAAAATGCTGTCCGTCAGCGGACGGCAAAGGTCTTTGTCGTCTGTGGAATGGTCATTTGCTGTGCAGATGGTAAAGAAGCTGATCCATATAGTGAGGATGGTAGTCACTCAAAATTCAACCCACCAAAAAGATAAGAAAGGTCATCTTCCGTAAAACCTGCGGGAAGAAAAGACCTCTTTTATGAAATCCTCTAAAGTTAGAATTTTTGTCCAAAAGGACCTCCTCGCGAACGGAATAGCCAGAAAAGACCACATGCGGATGCTAAAAACAGAAAGGACCCCCTCCCCGGGTAGCGGCAGGCGCGCCAGGCGGCACGTGGCACCTGCCGCCACCGCCCGAGGCGGCTGGGGCCTGCCGCCACAGGCCCAGGCGGCCGGCAGGGCTGCCGCCACGAGGCCAGGCGGCCGACTGCGGAATCCATTCCCGCCCTGCGGTACCGTAACGGCGACAGCTAGGTGGGCCCTGCCGCCTCGGCCCTAGGCGGCCGGCTAGGAATCTGGTTGGCCTCGGAATCAGCGCGTTCTTCCTGTGATTTGCGCTCCAAATTTTCCCGCCCACATGCATGCGGTATTATGCCATGCTTGGGATGTACTCTCTCCATTCCAAAATATAAGACTTTTTAGAGATTTCATTAGAAGACTACATATGAAGTAAAATAAGTGAACCTATAATCTAAAATATGTCTATGTACATCCGTATATAGTTCATAGTGCAATCTCTAAAAGGTCTTATATTTAGGAATGGAGGGAGTATTTTTTACTAGAAGACTACACTCATTTTAGAATGTAGATTCTGTCATTTTGCTTTGTATGTAGTCATCTAGTAAAATATCTAAAAAGACTTATATTTAGGAACGGAGGCTCCTTGTTGTATTTTTTTCCCTCCACATGCACGTGATAACGACGGACGAGCAGTGCAATTTTTTCCCGCCTAAGTTTCCCGCGTTAATTTCCCACCTAAGTTTCCCGCTTTAATTTCCCACCTAAGTTTCCCGCGTTAATTTCCCACCTAAGTTTCCCGCTGAAGTTTCTCGTTTTCGCGCCGTTTTTTCCCGCGTAGACATCCGGCAAAGCCTATAAAAGGAGGCAGGGAGTGAAACTCTCTTCACCATCAGCCAGACTTCAAAGCACCTGCACCTCCATAGTCAGTATGAGTTTGCCTTGTTCGGATCAGAGCATTAGGCCTAGGAAAATGCAGAGTGCAAGCTTGCCTCGGGGGGTGGAAGCAGTTTGATGTTGGTGCGGAGATGCCTGCAAGGTGAAGGAGGTGACGGATTTTTCAGATTGGTTGGGCATGAAGTTTTTCATGTGCGCCAATTATGAATCTGATCCACCCGAATCTATTTCTGCGTACGTCAGGCCTCCAGTATGCTCAAGTCATCCATATTATTGTTTACTTGATATTATTGTTTACTTGAATTTGATCCATCCTTTAGTCTCCTCCTCCTCTCTGCATGTACTATCGTTGGATTGACACGGAAATGCCGGACTGGGCGGTGACCGAGATTCGTGAAAGAGGTCGCCGTGCATGGGCTAGCTTGGACTTGGAAGAGCGTCGCGAGAAGGCTGAAGCAGAGGAGAAAGCAGAGCAGAAGAAAGAGTGGGAAGATTACTGTGTGGAGCAGATGGCTTTTATTGATGAGATGATAAGGAAAAATCAAGAAGAGAAACTTCGGCTGGAGGAGGTTTACAGACAGCGGGAACATGCCCGTGAAGCTGAGAGGGAGAGAAAGAGAGAAAGGGCTCGTGCCGCCAAGGCACTAGAAGAAGCTGGTGATGGAAAAGGAAAATATCCACGTTGGACTCAGTAGATTTATTTTATTGTATGTTAATTTGTGTTAGTTGTATCTTAATTTCTGCAAGTTGTATCTTAATTTCGGCAAATTGTATCTTATTTTCAGCAATGTCTATCTTAATTTCGGCAAGTTGTATCTTCATCTCCGCAATGGGTATCTTAATTTCAGCTACGTGTATGTTCATTTTATCCCGCCATTTATTTCCCGCCTCGCTTTGCCGCCATTTTTTTCCCGCGTATAGCTTTGCCGCCATTTTGTTCCCGCCTCGCTTTCCCGCCCTCGCTTTCCAAGTTTCATCAATTAGTGTTGTGATAGGTAGTGCCCTCACCCCTTTAAGAACACCATTGTACACCTCAGACATGTTGCTTGTCATTATACCGTATCTAGCGCCAGTGTCCTGAGACTGCGCCCACTTGTACAAATTGGGACAATTCTCAGTGATCCACTCGCTCAAATTTATTACTGTTTGACGACCCCTCCGGTCTTCTCTCGCCGGGAGGGATGCGCGCTCGATCTCACCATTGATACCTGCCCAGATAGCATTCATTTTTGCTGCAGTTTTCTGCATGCACATCCTTTTTAATAGCTTGAACCAAACTTTGTTTTTGAATTTCAAATAAAAATTAGCTGCCAAATGCCTCATGCACCACCTTGTCTCCAGATCGGGCCACCCCCAATCTGGATCTTGTGAAGCCTTAATTATCTCGAGCGCGCTTAATAGTCCGGTGTTGCGATCAGAGATGATGCAAACCCCTTCCCGATCTTTGATGACACCCATCTTCAGGCAACACAGGAACCATAGCCAA
Organism: Hordeum vulgare subsp. vulgare; assembly: GCF_904849725.1. Taxonomy (NCBI): domain Eukaryota; kingdom Viridiplantae; phylum Streptophyta; class Magnoliopsida; order Poales; family Poaceae; genus Hordeum; species Hordeum vulgare. Next base: position 558,113,184 of record NC_058520.1, read on the forward strand.
CTATGTTTGTTTTCGCTCTCCACTAGTGCATAGGCAATAGGAAGAAGTTGATTGTTTGCATCAGCTGCCATCGCCACTAAGAGTGTGCCCTTGTACTTTCCAGTGAGAAATGTACCATCAATTGATACAACCGGACGACAATGCTTGAATGCTTGTATAGTCTGGGCGAATGCCCAGAATAAGCGGTCCAGGATTTGCTCATCCGGGTTCAATGGATTTGGACGTTCTTTCCAGAAAACTTGAGTCCCCATGTTAGCAACTGAAATCTGATGCAACATTCTAGGGGCAAAAGAGTACGCCTCCTCATAGGTTCCATACAACCTCTGAAATATCTTTTCCTTTGCATGACGAGCCTTGCTATAGCTGACAGGGAAACCAATCAGATCAGATGCAGTTGCACGCAAAGCCCTAATACTAATATTAAGACTTTGCTACACGATGGTTTGCATCACCTGTGACACATATTCTGCAGTCACATTGCGGTGCTCTGAAAGAGTGTCGGTTTGCTCACAACCATGTTGCTCTATTTTTGTGACATGCCATGGCTGACATACCCCAGGCTTCTGGCGAGCAATAACTCTTCCGCGGCAACCCGCTTCGCGATGGATGCATATGAGCTTCAACTCCTTTTTATCAGACTGCTTCACTCTATGTTGCCTGTGTATAGCAATTGCATAGCTATGTATTGCTTGTTTAGCAGATTTCTTATCTGGGAAAATCTGTCCAACGGCCAGACTTCCCGCGTCTAGGCCAGCAACAGAGTGAAATTCATTGGTGATGCTCATAACCTGTAAAAACTCTGGGTTGATTGCTGCAGCGACCACCTTCTCAGGAGGAACAACTTCATCATCATCTGATTCCGAAGAGGCAGAAGAATGACCATCATCGTCATCATCTAGCGCCTCCGGCAATCCCTCGACATGTTCGCTCATGTCAACGATCGCAGACCAATATCCCGTGTCATACACTTGTTGGCCACCTGTTGGTTTTGATGGGCCGGCGTCGGGGGCTACAGTTATGGCCACTTGTTGGCCACCCCTTGGTTCCGATGGGCCGACGTCGGGGGTTACAGTTATGGCCAACTCGGCCTCACCGGCACCGTTACTACACTCGGCGACATCACTGGCAGAAATGAACTCCACATAAACCATGGGTTGTCCATACATGGAGTTATTGGGATTGCTTGCAAAACCCATGTACGACGCCCATGCTCTTTCACCAGTAACCCGCCGCAGAACCCAACGATTTCCTCCGTCAACCACGAAAGCCTCCATGGTCATTTTTTTTCCATTCATCGCTGAACCAAACACCGCTCGGATGCACCTTCTAACTGCTGCATACTCTACATTAACCATGTCTTTCACTACAACCGTAGTCATCCCGCACCTAGACACATCCACACGAGAAGGACCCTCACGTACGATGTGCCCATAAAACACTAACAAATTTTCCATAGTACCTAACGAGCAGCCATATTTACATCGTTAGTCCATTAAAAATCATATTATTATACTTATTTTGTACTAACATCCATTACCTATCTATTTTTACATATAACAATTTAACAAATATTCACAGACGGCTGTACATCTACGCATAATAATTTATATTGGAAACATCATATTATTTTATTTATATTGTAATAACATCCATTACTTATCTTTTTTACATATAAAAATTCAACAAATACTCACACACGACTTTACATCCACACATAATAATTTATATTGTACCATTTGTCGCGACACTACATCTACAAAATAAATACAAGATAAATTACAATATGTCATTCATACCTCTGGTTTAATAAGGATATCCTTCCGAATACAAAATAAGAATATCACCAGTATAATATCAGCGAATTCGACCTATTATCGTATGAACAAAAATATTACACACATAATTTTTTCCAGAGTAGCAAAAGTTTTAAAATACATAGTGCATGCATATACATACCACGAATCATATATCTACGGGGTTGACAAATTATCACATAAAAAAATATTACACACGCGTCATGCACGTAATAATACTAATATAGTTAACATATTATTACATTTTTTCGGGTGCTTTCTAAATATCAGTTGCATGCAAACACGAACAAATCACCGGTAATATATGAACAGAGTCGACCTATTATCACATGAACACAAATATGAACAGAGTCTCATACCTTGATCTTCAACTTAGTAGTTCATATCGCATGACAAAATAGTTCCACAAAAGTGATAATACGCTCCCTAAGACAAAAGAAAACACATACTTAGAAACTAATCAAACAAAATAAAAACATCATGCATGCAAACACGACCAACACAAATGGAAAGCTCTTACCTTGATCTATCTTTTCTTCAACTACAACGTCTTCAAAATAGTTCCACAAAAGTGATAATACACTACCTAACACAAAAGAAAACACATACTTAGAAACTAATCAAACAAAATAAATACATCATGCATGCAAACACGACCAACAGAAATGGAAAGCTCTTACCTTGATCTATCTTTTCTTCAACTACAACGTCTTCAAAATCTAACTTTAAACCGTCCTAAATGGCCACTTAAACCTTCATACGGAGTAGCTCTTGAGAGAAAGAGAAGAGAGTGAGAAAGAAAAAGAGAAGAGAGTGAGAGAGGAGGCAGCGACGCGGTTCGCTTATAAAGAAGAAGTTTCGCACTGTTTCGTCGGTGGGAGGGGGAAAATTCCCACTGTTCCGTCGGTGGGAGCGGGAAATATCTGTCTCAGCCTAGGAATCAGCGCGTACGGAAATCAGCGCAATCAGCAACAGTGCGACATGTCTGTCCGCGTGGAAACAGTGTCGGCCGCCTCCTCCCGAGGCGGCAGGGCCCGCCTGGCCGCCGAGGCGGCAGGACCCACCGCGCTGTCACCGTTCCGTTGCCGCGTTGCTAAAACGGGAAGCTGCGTCGGCCGCGTGGCGGCAGGTGACGCGTGTCGCCTGAAGCGCCTGCCGCCACGGAGGGAGGGGGTCGTTTCGGCATATTTCGTTCACAGGCGGCCTTTTCTCGCAATGACGTTCGAGAGGGGGTCCTTTTGGACAAAAATTCCTTAAAGTTAAGGCCAGTCTAGGAGAACTGTTTGAGAGGTTTTTTTGCCCTAACTTTTCCGTAAACAGCAATTTTTTTAAAGACAGGGGAACTGCTCTAAAGAGCTTTTTCACTCGTTCGTTCTTATTTCCAGCAGATGCCGATGAAAAAATACAAATGTGACGGAGGACCAAGCTGAGAGAATTCATCGATAGCAAATAGCTTTTCAACCATCCTTATACAAGACTAAAAGAGACATGTTTTATCAGATTGTGCACGAACGACTCTTGCACCCTCCTCACTCAGAAAATATTTCTCTTGTGCAAGCAGGGCAGCAACCCGGTGTTTACATGGAAACAGGACGAGCATTGGAGGTTGAATTGTTTGGACTCAGATCTCCAGTTTATATATACAACAAAAGAAAATTCGTCTAAATCTGCACAAGCGAATTACTACATCTCAAAGCTTGGAGGCACCCATGGACATGGCCTGCTGCACAAGCTCCCGTCGCAAGATCTTCCCCGCAGGAGATTTGGGTATTGCCGCGACGAAGGCCACTCGTCGGACTTTCTTGTAGGGCGCAACCTGTCAAATGATAAACATTTAGATCTGATTTTAGTCTCTACTCCCTTCGCTCCAAAACAACGAACAAATGAAGTTGTAGAATTGTCCCAAGTCAAACTTTTCTAGGTTTGACCAATTCTACAAAAAAAAAAGGTCTACAGAATCAAATATTTGTAATATATAAAAATAATCATGATGAAGCAAATTTGGTGCGGTAGATGTTGATATACTTTTATATAGACTTAGTACCCTAAGTCTATATATATAATACTTCTAAATATCTATATACGAGTATATAATACTTCTAAATATTTTGCTAAAACTTCAATTTTATGTATGCAGCATATGCTAAAACTTCAGTATAGTACTTTTGAAGTTTGAACCTAAAACTTCAATTATTTTGGAATGGAGGGAGTAAGTGGCAAGACAATGCCAAATTATGGTAACAAGGAGCCAAAAGAATATGCTGCATACATAAAGGTGCAATGATGCTTTCTTTTGTTATTGTTAATGTGGGTCTCTTCAAATCAACTCCAGGTTTGTGTTGCTATGTTTGTCGCGTGCATTCCACACATGCACAAACAAGAGCTTATTCGTGTGCTTGACATGTGACTTTGTCTGGCACGCAGATATACAATTTGATGATCCCACCACCAGTCCTCTATAGTTTTGCAACAATATGCTACATACTATTTCAGTGTTGCTGTTCCCATCAAGGGAAGAAATGTTAAAATACTTTAGACAATGTCACTAACAATACTAAAACAGTACTAGGCCCAACTCAACTTGCAATTGCTCAGCTTGCTTGCCAAAAAGCAAAACAAAGCTGATTAGGACACAAACTTTTAACTCATCACCGAACTATATGTGGTAGAAAGTAGCATTAAGATAATGAGAAGGAGAAACTTACATGTTTAGCCACGTAATCCATGACTTGTTTCCCAGTAAGGCTTGAACCTGGTTGCCTCACTATAAAGGCCATTGGCAGTTGCCCAACATCTTCATCTGGATATCTGCATAGTGCATATGAGGGGGCATCTTATATTTTTAGGCATATATGATTCAGTGGAATTTTCCCACGTTTACTGCAGTTCATACTAAAGGTACTTACCCAATAACTGCAGCATCAGCAATTTCAGGATGTGATTGTAGAATATGCTCCAGTTCAGCTGGAGGCACCTGAGTTGAGATGTATATATCAGTATCATCTAGACAGAATCACGTGAGGCAAGATTCTCCAACGATCATGTAACTGTACCTGGTATCCTTTGTACTTTATCAACTCCTTCAAACGATCAACAATGTAGAGAAATCCATCTTCATTGAAGTAGCAAAGATCACCAGTTTTAAGCCAGCCTTCTGAGTCCACTGTTTCCGCAGTTGCTTTGTCGTCACCAACATAACCTGAAAAAAACACCACCATGACTGATACGGTGAGTCGGTGAGATAATAAGGCAAAAGCAACAATGTTTATATTGCTTGTATTGTGATTCCTGTCTCCATAAGCTTATTAAAACGACCTTGATATGGTGAGGGCCCAATAATAATAAGGCAAAAGCAACAGTGGTACGATGCTATAATCTGCCAAGCACAGTTAAGTGTCTAGATCAGTTGTAATGTCACTCTCTATACCAAACTGTAGGGCGTATGGCTGGTAGCAGATATGAGAGATGTCCCCGTTCTAACAGATGATTTCAATTAACAAGTTCCAATTGAATATCACTGGCATGCTAGCATGACTAATCTATTAAGCAGGAGAACGAGCATCCCTGCATTGCTGCCAGGATTGAAGATTTGTTGAATTCGGTAGTAGTCCACCACCAGTACTTGGTTGGATAAATGTCGGCAACTGCATCGATTAATACAAAAAAAGTCGTCATGAAGCTCATGGCAGGCAAGCCATGCTGCTCACTCTCACATTAACAAAACGTCATGTCTCCAAAGAAAGGCATCTCAGATCACCATCACATTGCTATGTGATGGACATACACAGCTTCCACATGATAAATGCTGGTACAACAAGCACGGCACAGAGAGAAAATCAAGCCACGACCTAATAATGATTGATATGTAAAGGTTTTAGGTGACGAATCATCATCAATCAACAACGCTATCAAGGAAATCATGCTTAATTAAAATTTCAAGTGCGCGGTGTAAGCACTTCAACTAGCAGTAAACAAATCAAGGCACCATCTAATAATCCGATAAGTGACAAAGGTCAACCGCGTGCTTAATGGTCAGAGCAATGACCAAAAGTTCATGCTGCGGAGTGCTCACCTTTCATGACGAGTGGGCCCCTGATCCAGAGCTCGCCGCGCTGGCCCGGCCCGAGCGCCTCGCCGGTGGACGGATCGACTATCTTCGCCTGCAAGTGCGACGCCAGCTTGCCGACGGAGCCGTACGCCTTGGACTCCTCCGGCCCTACTGTCGAGGCGACAGAGCCAGATGATTCCGTCAATCCGTAGCCCTGTATAATATAATAAATGGAATCGTACAGGAATGAATTTCCTAGATCAGAAAGGGTAATCTTCAAAGCGCATGGAAGATTCAGTAGTAATATTCTGCATCCTGCATGGAATCTGATGGCCTGGAATCTGATGCTGAACCTGAACAATCTGGACGTTGGGGAATACGGCGACGAAGCGCTCGGCGACCTCGCGGCCGAGGGGCGCGCCGCCGACGCCGATGACGAGGAGCGAGGAGAGGTCGCGGCGGCGCGCCTCCTCGGACTTGATCATGGCCACCAGGACGGGCGGCGCCGCGGGCAGCAGCGTGGCGCGGTACCGCTCTATGGCGCGCAGCGCGGCGCCGAAGTCGAACCGCTCCATGAGCACGGCCGTCTCCCCCATGGACACGGAGCGAAGGACCATCATGAAGCCGAAGACGTGGAAGAGGGGGAGTGGGAGCAGCGTGACGGCCGGCGGCGGAGGCTCCTCGCCCGCCTCGGTGGCCTCGGCGGCCACCCTCTCCCGGTTCTCGGCGTGCGCGCAGATCAGCGCGATGAGGTTGCGGTGCGTGATGGCAACGGCCTTGACCCGGCCGGTCGTGCCCGACGAGTAGAGCACCGCCGCGGTGTCCGACTGCTTCACCGCCACCGGCGGAGGAGCGGACCGCGCGCCCGCAGAAGAGAGGCCCCTGTACGCGTCGGACCCGAGGACGACGCGCCTGAGGTGGGCGGGCAGCTTGGCGGCGACCTCGGGCGCGGCGAAGGCGACGACGGGCCTGGAGAGGGCGACCTGGTGCGCGTACTCCTCGGGGGTGGAGGCCGGGTTGGCGGGGGAGACGACGGCGCCGATGGACATGAGCGCGAAGTGGAGCACGGGGACGTCGAGGCGCGAGGGCGCGACGACGAGGGCCACGTCCCCGGGGCGGAGGCCGAGGGAGGACCAGAGGCCGCCCGCGAGGGAGCGCACGGCGGCGAGGAAGGACGGGTAGGAGACGGCAATGCCGGTGGCGGCGTCGACGAGCGCGGGGCGGTCGGGGAGCGGCGAGGCGAGCAGCGAGAAGGCGTAGGCCGCGGCCGTGACCGGGAGCGCCTCCGGCGGCAGCGCGCCCGCGGAGGCCGAGCGGAGGCTGTGGAAGGTCCGCGTCGCCGCGCAGTAGCCGCTGCGCGGGTCGATCCCCTCGGCCGCAGCCGCCGCTGGCTCGGCCATCTGGGCGTGGGTTGGTCTGGGGATCGCGGCGGATGGGGGCGGTGGTGGGTTGGGCGCAGGACAGGAGGGGGGTGGAGAGACGCGGATAATCCCGAGTCCTCATCATCATCGGCTTATATTCGTCGACTGAAGTGAGACGTCCCGACGAAAATCGCGACGGTGGCGGTGGGCCCGGCGGGCCGGTGCACGTACTGGTGCGGGGCTGTGGATCATACACGTGGGTATTTTGGGAGCACGGCGACAAAAATACCTTACGGTGTACGAGTAGAGTATAGATGTATAGGGGTAGGAAGGCTATGTGTGCATCTGTGGTTGGATGGTTAGAGTTTCTGACTTTATTTTAAGATTATCGACGAGACGGTTACGATGATTTCGTAAATCTCAGGATGACCGGCTCAGTCTTTCAACGATGCTCATAAAAATAGTATGTGCGTGTATGCATTCATAGAGATAAATGTATGCGTCTATAAATAAGCATTTACATCTGTATTGTGTTAAAAAAAACTAATTACGTCTGGAGTATTTTGGAGCATACTCTTTCGCACTCAATTGGTCAGTGGCTCGGTGCAGTTAAATAGGTTGCTCCGGCGGTTTCTTGGCTTTCCGTAAAAATTAACCATGTGTGAATTATATGCACGCTTTACTAAGACTAGCATTTCAAGGGTGAAATTTTCTCAAGGTAGTCCTCTTCTGTTTCACTTACTCGTCATGTTTGATCAAAGCGTATAATAAGCACCGGCACGCGAAGACCCATCAATTTTAAACGAACATGGGTATTCTAGAAGCTTCGAGTCCGGTCACTATCACTATATAGGGCATGTACTACATGGCTAATAAAACAGTCTTGTTTAAAGACTTGCATGTAATTAGGGATGATAAAAATAAATTTACAATTGGTCATCTCTTAATCATATTTTTAATAACTAGTTATTCATAAAAACGTGATGAAACCTATTATGCTAAAAGGTCATCATTTAAATAAGATAAGACAAGTCTTTTTTCTCATGATTTATTTTTCCTCTACACCAGCGTTTATCTTACATGACGCTTCTAAGATAGCATCGTTGTACATGTCATAATGTGTGACACGAACTTCAAAACATATACATCAGCTAAAGAGGCGGATCGTGCGAGTTCACTAGATATTGATGATTCTCGATCTAGCGGCATGGGACGAAGAGTCGGGAGCGAGGTGGAAGATGAAGAGAGGAGAGGAGAGGAGAGGAGAGGAGTAGGAGGAGTAGAATAGCGAGGAGGATGAACATGAACGAGACGGATGACCTCGATACCAATGAGTCATGACGGTATGACTGCAACCTTATTGGTATTTGCAAGTGGCACCAAGAGGCTTTCTTCCTTTGTTCGAAATTTTAGAGATTGATCATGGCACCGCCGCCACTTGATTGGGCGCTGGTAGACCGGAGGGAGGCGTAATGAGTGGGAGGAGGGACACAACTAAAGGAAGAAGAAGAAGCATGTCCTCATGTGTAGGAGAGGCTTATGTTGCCGTTGACGGGGTTGTACATTAGGGGTGGTCCTACGGGACCTGCATCCCCAGGCCCGCCTAGGACCCTACATGGACATCAGCGTCCCAAAAGCCACCGGTGCAGTCATGACCTCACTCGGGCGAGCATATCTTCACTCGGCTCACACAAGGTCACTCGGATCATCTCTGTCAGTCGGATGTGCCCCGACACTCGGATTGCGGCAAGGCGTAGGCAACAAAGGGACTGCAACGGCTACAAACTTAAACTATCACATGAACCGCAGTGAAGACGTGTGCTACCAGTAACGCTGGAGTTAGAACTGTTGTTACTAGTAACTTCTGTAGTTATTAGCAGTAACTCGCCCTTGTAATGAGACTCGGACGGTCATGGCGCAATCTATATAAGCCACTCCGGGGCTCCTGACCAAGGGTTCAACATCCTTTATTATCACACATCCCATAAGCAAACATCAACCTCATGGCTCGAGACGTAGGGTTATTACCACTCCCAAGTGGGGCCCGAACTCGTACATCTGAGTGTATCCACTTCGTCCTATCTAGGCTCCGCCCCTCATTCGTACCCCCTGGTATTATTGTCACGATCATTCCCACGACAACTGGCGCCCAGTGTGGAGCTGCGCGTTTAGCAAATCCGACGTAGTTGGAGTTTTACCTTTTTCATCATCATGATGACACTCGGTGAAGAGATCCTCTTCGGCTCCCTCAGCTTTGTCGTTGACAACTCAGCATGGCTGCACAACGCGCCGCTGGACACTGATGCGTTTCCCGCTCGAGGTACGTCACATTTCAGCGCACTTGCGCATGGGGTCCTGATCCGGCAACCATCGGTGTCGTACCACTTGGTGCTCCCATGTCCTGTTGCAGTCTATCGCAAGCGCTCCGGGTGCTCACGACTGTAGTGATGGATCAAGCATGCGGTGGCCCACCAGGCCACTACAAGACAGGGTGGGTATGCTCAATTCGGATGAGCCCACCGTCAACCTCTTCCCGTCGTCGAGCGATAAGTCACTCGGCGACTTCGACTGCGAAAGCAGCGGAGACGCCACTGATGTCTTGATGTCCGATAGGGCCAGTGGAGGTGCCCCTGGATTCGCCATGGAGAACTCTCTGTTGGGAAACATTGCATGGGAAACAAAAAAAATCCTACGCACATGAAGACCTATCGTGGTGATGTTCATCTATGAGAGGGAGATCGGATCCACATACCCTTGTAGATCGCTAAGCAGGAAGCGTTAAGAAACGCGGTTGATATAGTGGTACAGCTTCGTGATTCAAATCATTGTCGTCCCACGATCCGTCCCGATCTAGTACCGAACGGACGGCACCTCCGCGTTCCGCACACGTACAGCTCGATGACGATCTTCGCCTTCTTGATCCAGCAAGAGAGACGGGGAAGTAGATGAGTTCTCCCGCAGCGTGACGACGCGCAGGTCTCCCGCAGCGTGACGGCGCGCAGGTCTTGGTGATGGTCTATTCGTGCACAGCTCCGCCCGAGCTCCCCAGAAATCTAATCTAGAGGAAGAACTACGTGGTATAGGTTTGAGTTGCACGTGGCAAAGTTGTGTCTCAAAAGCCCTAAAACCGCCAATATATATGGGAGGAGGGGAGGGGCTAGCCCCCAAGGGCGCCGGCCGAGAGGAGGAGGTGGACTCCAACCCCAATTCGGTTTGGGGGAACGAGTCCACTCCTTCCTTCCCACCTCCGTCTTTCCTTTTTTCCTTTCTTTTGGTTTTTTCTTCTTGTGGCGCCATAGCCCACTTGGGCTGGCCACAACATCCCACTAAAGGTTGGTGCGCCACCCTAGGGCTACTGGGCTCACTCCCGGGTGGGTGGGCCCCTCCCGGTGAATATCCGGAACCCATTCGTCACTCTCAGTACACTGCCGGAATACCTGAAATCTTCCCGGTGGCAAAATGAAACCATCCTATATATCAATCTTTGTTTCCGGACCATTCCGGAAACCCTCGTGACGCCCGTGATCTCATCCGGGACTCCGAACAACCTTCGGTCACCAACACATATAACTCAACTATACTAAAACATCACCGAACCTTAAGTGTGCAGACCCTGCGGGTTTGAGAACTATGCAGACATTACCCGAGACACTCCTCGGTCAATATCAAATAGCGGGACCTGGATGTCCATACTGGATCCTACATATTCTATGAAGATATTATCGGTTGAACCTCTGTGCCAAGGATTCATATAATCCTGTATAACATCCCTTTGTCCTTCGGTATGTTACTTGCCCGAGATTTGATCGTCGGTATCTCTATACCTATTTCAATCTCGTTACCGGCAAGTCTCTTTACTCGTTCCGTAATACAAGATCTCGTGACTTACACTTGAGTCACATTGCTTGCAAGGCTTGTATGTGATGTTATTACCGAGTGGGCCCCGATATACCTCTCCATCACACGGAGTGACAAATCCCAGTCTTGATCCATGCTAACTCAACGGACACCTTTGGAGATACCTGTAGAGCACCTTTATAGTCACCCCATAACGTTGTGACGTTTGATACACACAAGGTATTCCTCTGGTGTCAGTGAGTTACATGATCTCATGGTCATAGGAATGAATACTTGACACACAGAAAACAATAGCAACAAAATGACACGATCACATGCTATGTTTATAATTTGGGTCTTGTCCATCACATCATTCTCCTAATGATGTGATCCAGTTATCAAGTGACAATACTTGCATATGGTTAGAAAACCTTACCATCCTTGATCAACTGCCTAGCCAACTAGAGGCTTACTAGGGACATTGTTTTGTCTATGTATCCACACATGTATCTATGCTTTCATTCAATACAATTATAACATGGATAATAAACGATTATCTTGAAATAGGAAATATAATAATAACTATTTTACCATTGCCTCTAGGGCATATTTCCAAGAGTCTCCCACTTGCACTAGAGTCAATAATCTAGTCTCACATCGCTATGCGATTTACATTGGAATGAATCTAACACCCATACAGTTCTGGTGTTGGTCATGCTTCACTCGTGGAAGAGGTTTAGTCAGCGGATCTGCTACATTCAAATCCGTGTGCACTTTGCAAATATTTATGTCCTCTCCTTCGACACAGTCGCGGATGAGGTTGAAGCATCGTTTGATGTGTCTGGTCTTCTTGTGAAACCTTGGTTCCTTTGCTAAAGCAATGGCACCAGTGTTGTCACAGAATAGAATTATTGCATTTAGTGCACTTGGCACAACTCCAAGATCTGTCATGAACTGTTGTGTCTAGACACCCTCCTTAGCTGCCTCCGAGGCAGCCATGTACTCCACCTCACATGTAGAATCTGCTACGACGCTTTGCTTGGAACTGCACCAGCTTACTGCACCCCCATTAAGAATAAATATGTATCCGGTTTGAGACTTAGAGTCATCTGGATCAGTGTCAAAGCTTGCATCGATGTAACCCTTTTACGACGAGCTCTTCGTCACCTCCATAAACGAGAAACATTTCCTTAGTCCTTTTCAGGTACTTCAGAATATTCTTGACCGCCATCGAGTGATCCACTCATGGATTACTTTGAAACCTGCCTGCATACTTATGGCCAGGCTGACATCCGGTCTAGTGCATAGCATTCCATACATGATAGACCCTATGGCTGAAGCATAGGGGACGGTAGTCATCTTTTCTCTATCTTCCGCACTTATTGGACACCGAGTCTTACTCAACTTTATACCTTGTAATATTGGCAAGAACCCCTTCTTGGATTGCTCCATTTTGAACTTCTTCAAAACTTTATCAAGGTATGTGCTTTGTGAAAGTCCTATTAGGCGTCTCGATCTATCCCTATAGATCTTAATGCCTAATATGTAAGCAACTTCTCCCAGGTCCTTCATTGGAAAACATTTGTTCAAGTACTATTTTACGCTCTCTAAAAACTCCACATTGTTTCCAATCAGCAATATGTCATCCACAAATAATATTAGAAACGCCACAGAGCTCCTGTCGTGGGTATAAGTCTGACAGTAGATGTGTAGGGTACGAAAGGATGGGCGGAGCCTTAGCTACGGCGAGGTTGTATGAGTTCAGGCCCCTCTACGGTGGAGGTAAAAGCCCTACATCTCAGTGCTCTTGGGAGCTTAGTGTCGAGTGGAATATAGGATTATAGTAAATGCCAACCCCTGTACCAGTGGGGAAGGGCGGCTTATATAGAGTGCGCTGCCCTCCACAACGGCCCGGTGGACAGGGGTGGAATAGTGGCAAATAAATGCCTACGTTACAGGTAACGTATGCCTTAAATGCTAATAATGGTGTATGAAAACGTGTGACCGTTGCCCTCCTGGGAGGTTACGATGTACAGAGTGGAATTCAGTCGGTACGATAAATATGCTCCGAATGCTCGTCACCGACTGGATGATGGGGGTCCTTAGTTCAGTGGGAAATGTCTAAGGGCCTTGCCTTCTATGAAGGGCAGTCCTTGGGTAGGACCTATATGGAAGGCCTATGACCCTACCCTGGGACTATAACCCCATCATTAGTCCCCGAATGGATCGGGGTTGGAATGACGAAGTGATGCCTGGAGTACGGATCCGACTGGTATGGATGTGACTGTGGCGTTGTTTGCCTCGATCCATTTTATCCTTTCGACCAGTGATCCGAGTGAATATACCAGTGAAACGAACCGTCAAGGACCGAGTGCTTCCGCGGAATCTTTCGATGTGACCGGTCAAACTAACAGCGGCGGATTTTCTGGGATCCTCAAATTTCGGTTGCCGCGCGCTCAGCGAGGATGTCGACATCGCCATCGAGTAGTTTCTGCCGCCTCGATTACCACGCCGTTATCTTCTCCACTAACATCGCAGCAGCCAGTCGGGGAATAAGATTTCGGGGCCACCTGTTAGTGACCCAGTCGGAACCTTATTTAAGCCTCTCCGGCGGGGGTTTCTTGTTGTGCTGCCCTTGTTACTCGCACTCGCCTTGCTTCTCCCGTAGCTCCCTGCGCGTTCCAAGCCTCCTCCTTCCTCTCCTCCTCTGCGGATCTGCTGCCTTCACCATGACGAAGGGGCAGACGAGCAAGCTCGAGTCGCAGAAGAAGAAGAAGAAGGCGGCGGCCCCTGCTCAGCGGCGACAGCGGGCACTGCCGGCGGGTTGGATCCAGGGGGATTTCCTCCCCTCCATGGTGACGGCGGACGACATGCTGGAGCTGGTGGAGCAAGGCATGATTGCCAACAAGTCGTGGAGGCTGCCGGCGGAGGGCGAGACGGAGCCGGCGCCGCAGGAGGGAGAGCGCGTCTTGTTGCTCAGCCACGTGTACAGGGGCTTCTCCTTGCCTCCCCACCCCTTCTTTAGAGGTATTATGAATCACTTCGAGGCGCAGCTCCATCATTTTCCTCCCAATGCGATAGCCCATCTTGCCGCATTCGTCACTCTGTGCGAGTGCTTTATTGGATGTCCCCCCCCCCATTGGGGGCTCTTTAAGTACATCTTCTCCGCTAGGTCTCAAACTGTCAAAAAACTTAGCCAGTCGGACGATAAAACTCATCTCCTCCAGCTCTACGGGGGCTTAGGCTTCCAGAAGAAAACGAAGAGTAGCTACCCCCCTCTCCAGTTGTCTGAGTCAGTTAGGAACTGGTAGTCGACCTGGTTCTACTGCCAGGGCATAGCTTGTCCGAATGCCGCGACTGGGTTGCCGCCCTTTAGCCTAGACCGTCTGGCCCCTCCCAGGCAACTTGCGCTCTCAAAGTTGGAAAAGATCCAGATCCAACCTCTAGTCGACGCGCTAATAGCTGTCGTCCGCAAGGGAGTCACTGGCACAGATTTGCTGGAGACTTTTCTGGGTCGGCGCATCCAGCCGCTGCAAGCCCGACACCACGCCATGTGGCACTACGCAGGGCCTGAGGATTCCACTTGGACCCATCCAGAATGCGTGACCGGGGAGGTTGTGACAGCGTGGGTCCACGGCATCACAGGCGCATGCGACAACCCCAGAGGAGCCCGTCGGGTGAGGCCCTTTCGCGCCGATAATCCTCCTCCGAATGAGGTGAGCACCTCTTGTCGAGTGCTTTCAATCTTCTTAGATTTATCGCTTTTCTTGTGTCGCCGCCTGGCGTCTGACGTTGTCGACTGTATTTTGTGCAAGAGTGGACCAACTGGCACTCTCCCGTCTCGAACGGGAATCCCGCTGAGGAAGAGGAGGGCAGCCAGGAGGGCAGCGTGGATAGCGCCGAGTACGTCTCCGACAGTAGGGAGACGGAGGAGTCTGAAGAGGAGGAGGGAGAGGTTGGGGAGCACAGCTCGCCACCTCCACCATCAGAGCCTCGAACTAAGCGCCGTCACGAACCCGCGACTCCGCCGGCTCCTCCAGCGGCCCCGAGTGCTCCGCCAGCTCCTCTCGTGGCTCCGAGTGCCCCGCCAGCTCCTCCCGTGGCTCCGAGTGTTCGGAGCATGAAGAGGACCAGAGACGCTGCTGTCGAGCCCACGGACCAACCGTCCAAGGTGGCCAAACCGAGTGGGTCCAAGCCTCGGAAAGCTTTGCCTCAGATGAGGATCGCTGTTCCAGTTGCCTCAGCGTAAGTGTCTTGTTCTTCCATCTTCTGTTAGTATTTGATTGAACTCATGCTTATCGGTCGAGTGGATTTTACTCGACAGAGCTGCTACCTCCACCAGCTCTTTGCCGCGCCAGGACGACGATCGCATGGATACGGATAACGCTGCCACATCCCAGCAAGGTACGTTGTGACGACTCTGAGAGTTTGCATTATTGTTTTGCGAGTGCTGCCTTTAATCTTGCCCTTTTTCTGTAACCTCATGTTGTTCAGTCGGGCTTCCTTCGGAGGTGATTCATCTGGAGGAGGACGACCAAAGGGGATCAGGGCCAACTTTGGCGCCTGTCCTTGAGGTTGTTCCATCTGCTGCTGCTCCCACCATGGACGCGCCGCCGACCGAGACGATGCCGTGGACTGAGGCGGTGCCCCTCACGGTGGAACCGACTGGAGCGGGACTTGGGATGCCCAAGGAGTCTTCTGTCATGCCAGGTCCGTCGACCGTCTAGTACGACGCCCGACACCTCCCGGAAGACCAAGTGGGAGCCGCCAAGGAGGCCATGGTGCAGGTGGAGTTGATGGTGGGTGATGCCAAGGGAGCGTACGACTCCATCGCGTCTTTGTACAAGAGAATCTTGGAGCTCCGGGACGATATCCGAGTAAGTGCGGCAGTAAGTGTTTACTTTCCTCTTGTAACCCACTGGGGGTTTAAGTGATATACTCGGATACAGTAGGATTATTTTGCAGTGGGTTCACTCAGAGTGAACCCAGTGGGTATAGTCCCCGAGACTTCTGTCGAGTGCTTGCACCGGCAGTTGTCTTTATATGTATTTCCTGTTATCTGAGCAGATCAGAGCTGGTCTGCCCGAATATTACCAGTGGGGGCACTCGGAGTGCATCCACTGGATGTAGTCCCCGAGAGTAGTGTTACTCAGGTCGGGCAATAGCATTCTCGTATATTTGTCTGTTTGTCATGGAGCTCAATAGGGCCGACCTGTTAGAGCTTCATGCCAGTGGGGTCACTCTTAGTGAACCCACTGGGTGTAGTCCCCAAGACTGCTGTCGAGTGCTTGCATCGGCAGGGGTCTGAAGAACTTTGATTGTTTGTTTTCCTTGTTGAATTTGTCTGATCTTCCCTTTGCGCTGATTTGGCAGAAGACTTGCGAAATGGGATCCGCGTACAATGCTCTGAGGGCTGAAAAGGTTCAGCTTGCTGTGGAATTGGAGGCGGCTGTGAATGACTTGGCTGGTGTGAAGGGGGCTCTTGCCGACCGAGAGAAGTCTTTGGAGGAGTCCCGGGAGACCAACAAGGCATTGGTGGTCGAAATCGAGAAAATGGGCAAGCAAAGAACTGAACTGATGGGTCAGATGAAGTTGATGAACAGTCGGTGCATTTTGCAGGAGAAGTACGTCAGCGAGTGGGCAAGGAAGATGATTGCACTGCTCAGTGGTAAGCTTTTTGTCGAGTGCTTCTTGACTTTATAGTTCATTCTGCGCTTACTTTCTGCTTGTCTTTTCTTGGCAGATTTTTGTCTCGACGCTGAGGCTGAAGCAGCCGACATTGAACGGTCGGTTGTTCCGAACGTTCCGCTCGGCGACGAAGCCAATCGGGACATGCTCCGAGCACATATTCGCCTTGGCAGAGTGGGACCTTTTATCGGCCGTCTGAGAGAAGTCATCGGCCGAATCGACAAGGAGCTGTGGCCCGAAGACGATTCCCGACAGGAAATAGAAGGGTTGATGACTCGGCTGGAGGACGTCCCGAACAGAGTGCAGGCATGGAAGAAGTCTGCCGTGTTGGGGAACGTCGCATGGGAAACAAAAATTTTCCTACGCGCACGAAGACCTATCATGGTGATGTCCATCTACGAGAGGGGATATTTGATCTACGTACCCTTGTAGATCGCACAGCAGAAGCGTTAAGAAATGCGGTTGATGTAGTGGAACGTCCTCACGTCCCTCGATCCGCCCTGCGATCCGTCCCACGATCTAGTGTCGAACGGACGGCACCTCCGCGTTCAGCACACGTACAGCTCGATGATGATCTCGGCCTTCTTGATCCAGCAAAAGATACGGAGAGGTAGATGAGTTCTCCGGTAGAGTGACGGCGCTCCGGAGGTTGGTGGTGATCTAATCTCAGCAGGGCTCCGCCCGAGCTCCGCAGAAACGCGATCTAGAGGTAAAACCGTGGAGGTATGTGGTCAGGCTGCCGTGGCAAAAGTTGTCTCAAATCAGCCCTAAAACCTCCATATATATAGGTGGGAGAGGGGGGGCCTTGCCTTGGGGCTCAAGGAGCCCCAAGGGGGTCGGCCGAGCCAAGGGGGGGAGTCCTCCCCTTCCAAACCGAATCCAACTAGGTTTGGAAGGAGGAGTCCTTCCCCTTTTTTCCACCTCCTCTTTTTTTTCCTTTTTCTCTTTGATTTTATTCCTATGGCGCATATGGCCTTCTTGGGCTGTCCCACCAGCCCACTAAGGGCTGGTGCGCCACCCCCAAGGCCTATGGGCTTCCCCGGGGTGGGTTGCCCCCCCCCCCCCCCCCGGTGAACACCCGGAACCCATTCGTCATTCCCGGTACATTCCCGGTAACTCCGAAAACCTTCCGGTAATCAAATGAGGTCATCCTATATATCAATCTTCGTTTCCGGACCATTCCGGAAACCCTCGTGACGTCCGTGATCTCATCCGGGACTCCGAACAACATTCTGTAACCAACCATATAACTCAAATACGCTTAAAACAACGTCGAACCTTAAGTGTGCAGACCCTGCGGGCTCGAGAACTATCTAGACATGACCCGAGTGACTCCTCGGTCAATATCCAATAGCGGGACCTGGATGCTCATATTGGATCCTACATATTCTACGAAGATCTTATCGTTTGAACCTCAGTGCCAAGGATTCATATAATCCCGTATGTCATTCCCTTTGTCCTTCGGTATGTTACTTGCCCGAGATTCGATCGTTAGTATCCGCATACCTATTTCAATCTCGTTTACCGGCAAGTCTCTTTAATCGTTCCGTAATACAAGATCCCGCAACTTACACTAAGTCACATTGTTTGCAAGGCTTGTGTGTGATGTTGTATTACCGAGTGGGCCCCGAGATACCTCTCCGTCACACGGAGTGACAAATCCCAGTCTCGATCCATACTAACTCAACGAACACCTTCGGAGATACCTGTAGAGCATCTTTATAGTCACCCAGTTACGTTGCGATGTTTGATACACACAAAGCATTCCTCCGGTGTCAGTGAGTTATATGATCTCATAGGAACAAATACTTGACACGCAGAAAACAGTAGCAACAAAATGACACGATCAACATGCTACGTCTATTAGTTTGGGTCTAGTCCATCACATGATTCTCCTAATGATGTGATCCCGTTATCAAGTAACAACACTTGCCTATGGCCAGGAAACCTTGACCATCTTTGATCAACGAGCTAGTCAACTAGAGGCTTACTAGGGACAGTGTTTTGTCTATGTATCCACACAAGTATTGTGTTTCCAATCAATACAATTATAGCATGGATAATAAACGATTATCATGAACTAAGAAATATAATAATAACTAATTTATTATTGCCTCTAGGGCATATTTCCAATAGTCTCCCACTTGCACTAGAGTCAATAATCTAGTTCACATCACCATGTGATTCCAACGAATCCAACACCCATATAGTCATGGGGTCTCATCACGTCTTGCTTGTGAGAGCGGTTTTAGTCAACGGTTCTGAAACTTTCAGACCCGTGTGTTCTTTACAAATCTTTATGTCATCTTATAGATGCTGCTACTATGTGCTATTCGGAAATACTCCAAATATCTACTCTACTATACGAATCTGTTTCACTAGTCATAGTTATTCGGATTAGTGTCAAAGCTAGCATCGACGTAACCCTTTACGACGAACTCTTTAACCACCTCCATAATTGAGAAAAATTCTTTAGTCCATCAGTTACTAAGGATAAATTTTGACCGCTGCTAGTGATTCAATCATGGATCACTCTCTGTACCTCTCAACAGACTTTGAGTCAAGGCACACATCAGGTGCGGTACCCAGCATGGCATACTTCAGATTCTATGGCCAAGGCATAGAAGACGACCTTCGTCTATTCTCTTTATTCTGCCGGGGTCGGGTTTTGAGTCTTACTCAAATTCACACCTCACAACGCAACCAAGAATTCCTTCTTTGCTGATCTACTTTGTACTCCTTCAAAAACATGTCAAGGCATGGATCTTGTTGAAACTTCCATTAAGCGCTTTCGATCTATCTCCATAGATCTTTGATGCTCAACGTTCAAGTAGCGCAATCCAGGTACTCCTTTGAAAACTCCTTTCAAACAACCTTGTATGCTTTACAGAAATTCTACATTACTTCTGATACACAATATGTCAACCACATATACTCATCAGAAATTCTATAGTGCTCCCACTCACTTCTTTGGAAATACAAGTTTCTCATTAACCTTGTACAAACCCAAAATCTTTGATCATCTCATCAAAGTGTATATTCCAACTCCAAGATGCTTGCACCAGTCCATTGAAGGATCGCTGGAGCTTGCATACTTGCTAGTATCTTTAGGATCGACAAAACCTCCTGGTTGTATCACATACAATGTTTGCTCAAGGAAACCATCGAGGAAACAATGTTTTGACATCCTATGTGCAATATTTCATAAATAATGCAGCAACTACTAACATAATTCTAACAGACTTTTAGCATCGCTACGAGTGAGAAAGTCTCATCATAGTCAACTGTTTGATCTTGTCAGAAACATCTTTGTGACAAGTCGAGCTTTTCTTAATAGTGACTTATCACCATCATCGTTTGTCTTCCTTTTAAAGATCCATCGTTACTCAATAGTCCTATGACCATCAAGTAGTTCTTCCAAAGTCTACACTTTGTTTTCATACATGGATCCTCTCTCGGATTTCATGGCCTCCAGCCATTTGTAGGAATCCGGGCCCACCATTGCTTTCTTGATAACTCGTAGGTTCACTGTTGCTCAACAACATGACCTCCAAGACAGGGTTACCGTACCACTCTGCAGTAGTACGCGACCTTGTCAACCTACAAGGTTTGTAGTAACTTGATCCGATGCTCGATGATCACCATCATCAGCTTTCATTTCAATTGGTGTAGGCACCACAGGAACAACTTCCTGCGCCCTGCTACACACTGGTTGAAGTGATGGTTCAATAACCTCATCAAGTTCTACCATCCTCCCACTCAATTCTTTCGAGAGAAACCTTTCCTCGAGAAAGGATCCGTTTCTAGAAACAAACACTTTGCTTTTGGATCTGAGATAGGAGATGTACCCAACTGTTTTGGATATCCTATGAAGATGCATTTATCCGCTTTGGGTTCGAGCTTATCGGACTGAAACTTTTTCACATAAGTGTCGAAGCCCCAAACTTTCAAGAAACGATAGTTTAGATTTCTCTAAACCTCGGTATATATTGTGTCATCTCAACGAAAATACATGGTGCCCTATTTAAAGTGAATGCGGTTGTCTCTAATGCATAACCCATAAACGATAGTGGTAATTCGATAAGAGACATCATAGCATGCACCATACCAAATAGTGCGTGGCTATGAGTTCAGACACATCATCACACTATGATGTTCCAGGTGGCATGAACTGCAAAACAATTTCCACATTGTCTTAACTGCGTACCAAAACTGTAACTCAGATATTCATTTCTATGATCATATCGTAGATCGTTTATCCTCTTGTTACGACGAACTTCACTCTGAAACAGAATTGAACTTTTCAATATTTCAGACTTGTGATTCATTAAGTAAATACTCTTGTATCTACTCAAATCGTCATTGAAGTAAGAACATAATGATATCCACTGCGTGCCTCAGCACCCATTGGACTGCATACATCAAAATGTATCACTTCCAACAAGTTACTATCTTGTTTCATCTCAATGAAAACAAGGCTTTGCTCATGTGGTATGATTTGCATGTCACTAGTGATTCAAAATCAAGCGAGTATAAAGATCCATCAGCATGGAGCCTCTTCATGCAATTTATACCAACATGACTCAAGCGGCAGTGCCACAAGTAAGTGGTACTATCATCATTACCTCGTATCTTTTGGCACCAATATCATGAACATGTGTAACACTACAATCGAGATTCAATAAACCATTGAAGGTGATTATTCAAGCAAATAGAGTAACCATTATTCTCTTTAAATGAATAATCGTATTGCAATAAACACGATCCAATCATGTTCATTCTTAACGCAAGCACCAAATAACAATTATTTAGGTTTAACACCAATCCCGATGGTAGAGGGAGCGTGCGGTGTTTGATCATATCAACCTTGGAAACACTTCCAACACGTATCGTCACCTCGCCTTTAGCTAGTCTCCGTTTATGCCGTAGCTTTCATTTCGTGTTACTAATCACTTAGCAACCGAACCGGTATCCAATACCCTCGTGCTACAAGGAGTACTAGTAAAGTACACATCAACATCATGTATATCAAATATACTTCTTTCGACTTTTGCCAGCCTTCTTATCTACCAAGTATCTAGAGTTGCTCCGCCTCAGTGACTGTTCCCCTCATTACAGAAGCACTTAGTCTCGGGTTTGGGTTTAATCTTGGGTCTCTTCATTAGTGCAGCAATTGTTTTGTCGTTTCACGAATTATCCCTTCTAGCCCTTGCCTTTCTTGAAACTTAGTGGTTTTACTAACCATCAACTATTGATGCTCCTTCTTGATTTCTACTTTCGCAGTGTCAAACATCACGAATTGCTCAAGGATCATTGTATCTATCCTTGATATGTTATAGTTCATCACGAAGCTCTCACAACTTGGTGGAAGTGACTTTGGAGAACCATCACTATCTCATCTGGAAGATTAACTCCCACTTGATTCAAGCGATTGTCGTTCTCAGATAATCTGAGCAAACGCTCAGTGATTGAGCTTTTCTCCTCTACTTCGTGGACAAAGAATCTTGTCGGAGGTCTCATACCTCTTAACAAGGGCACAAGCATGAAATCACAATTTCATCTCTTTAGAACATCTCTTATGTTCCGCGACGTTTCAAAACGTCTTCGGCGCCTTGCTTCTAAGCCATTAAGTATTTTGTACTGAACTATCGTGTAGTCATCAGAAACGTGTATGTAGGATGTTCACAACATCTACAGACGACGCTCGAGGTGCAACACACCGAGTGGTGCATTAAGGACATAAGCCTTCTGCGCAGCAACGAGGACAATCCTCGGTTTTACACACTCAGTCTGCAAAGTTTGCTACTATCAACTTTCAACTAAATTTTCTCTAGGAACATATAAAAATAGTAGAGCTATAGCGCAAGCTACATCGTGATTTGCAAAGACCATTAGACTATGTTCATGAAAATTAGTTCAATTAATCATATTACTTAAGAACTCCCACTCAAAAAGTACATCTCTCTAGTCATTTGAGTGGTACATGATCCAAATCCACTATCTCAAGTCCGATCATCACGTGAGTCGAGAATAGTTTCAGTGGTAAGCATCTCTATGCTAATCATATCAACTATACGATTCATGCTTGACCTTTCGGTCTCATGTGTTCCGAGGCCATGTCTGCACATGCTAGGCTCGTCAAGCTTAACCCAAGTGTTCCGCGTGTGCAACTGTTTTGCACCCGTTGTATGTGAACGTTGAGTCTATCACACCCGATCATCACGTGGTGTCTCGAAACGAAGAACTGTCGCAACGGTGCACAGTCGGGGAGAACACAATTTTGTCTTGAAATTTTAGTGAGAGATCACCTCATAATGCTACCGTCGTTCTAAGCAAGATAAGGTGCATAAAGGATTAACATCACATGCAATTCATAAGTGACATGATATGGCCATCATCATGTGCTTCTTGATCTCCATCACCAAAGCACCGGCACGATCTTCTTGTCACCGGCGTCACACCATGATCTCCATCATCATGATCTCCATCAACGTGTCGCCATCGGGGTTGTCGTGACACTCATGCTATTACTACTAAAGCTACGTCCTAGCAAAATAGTAAACGCATCTGCAAGCACAAATGTTAGTTTAAAGACAACCCTATGGCTCCTGTCGGTTGCCGTACCATCGACGTGCAAGTCGATATTAACTATTACAACATGATCATCTCATACATCCAATATATCACATCACATCGTTGGCCATATCACATCACAAGCATACCCTGCAAAAACAAGTTAGACGTCCTCTAATATTGTTGTTGCATGTTTTACGTGGTGACCGTGGGTATCTAGTAGGATCGCATCTTACTTACGCAAACACCACAACGGAGATATATGAGTTGCTATTTAACCTCATCCAAGGACCTCCTCGGTCAAATCCGATTCAACTAAAGTTGGAGAAACCGACACTTGCCAGTCATCTTTGAGCAACGGAGTTACTCGTAGCGATGAAACCAGTCTCTCGTAAGCGTACGGGTAATGTCGGTCCAAGCCGCTTCAATCCAACAATACAACGGAATCAAGAAAAGACTAAGGAGGGCCGAAAAACGCACATCACCGCCCACAAAAACTTTTGTGTTCTACTCGAGATTACATCTACGCATGAACCTAGCTCATGATGCCACTGTTGGGGAACGTCGCATGGGAAACAAAAATTTTCCTACGCGCACGAAGACCTATCATGGTGATGTCCATCTACGAGAGGGGATATTTGATCTACGTACCCTTGTAGATCGCACAACAGAAGCGTTAAGAAATGCAGTTGATGTAGTGGAACGTCCTCACGTCCCTCGATCCGCCCCGCGAACCGTCCTACGATCCGTCCCACGATCTAGTGCCGAACGGATGGCACCTCCGCGTTCAGCACACGTACAGCTCGACGATGATCTCGGCCTTCTTGATCCAGCAAGAGAGACGGAGAGGTAGATGAGTTTTCCGGCAGCATGATGGCGCTCCGGAGGTTGGTGGTGATCTAATCTCAGCAGGGCTCCGCCCGAGCTCCGCAGAAATGCGATCTAGAGGTAAAATCGTGGAGGTATGTGGTCGGGCTGCCGTGGCAAAAGTTGTCTCAAATCAGCCCTAAAACCTCCGTATATATAGGTGGGAGAGGGGGGCCTTGCCTTGGGGCTCAAGGAGCCCCAAGGGGGTCGGCCGAGCCAAGGGGGGGAGTCCTCTCCTTCCAAACCGAATCCAACTAGGTTTGGAAGGAGGAGTCCTTCCCCTTTTTCCCACCTCCTCTTTTTTTTCCTTTTTCTCTTTGATTTTCTTCCTATGGCGCATAGGGCCTTCTTGGGCTGTCCCACCAGCCCACTAAGGGCTGGTGCGCCACCCCCAAGGCCTATGGGCTTCCCCAGGGTGGGTTGCCCCCCCGGTGAACACTCGGAACCCATTCGTCATTCCCGGTACATTCCCGGTAACTCCGAAAACCTTCCGGTAATCAAATGAGGTCATCCTATATATCAATCTTCATTTCCGGACCATTCCGGAAATCCTCGTGACGTCCGTGATCTCATCCGGGACTCCGAACAACATTCGGTAACCAACCATATAACTCAAATACGCATAAAACAACGTCGAACCTTAAGTGTGCAGACCCTGCGGGCTCGAGAACTATGTAGACATGACCCGAGTGACTCCTCGGTCAATATCCAATAGCGGGACCTGGATGCCCATATTGGATCCTACATATTCTACGAAGATCTTATCGTTTGAACCTCAGTGCCAAGGATTCATATAATCCCGTATGTCATTCCCTTTGTCCTTCGGTATGTTACTTGCCCGAGATTCGATCGTCAGTATCCGCATACCTATTTCAATCTCGTTTACCGGCAAGTCTCTTTAATCGTTCCGTAATACAAGATCCCGCAACTTACAATAAGTCACATTGCTTGCAAGGCTTGTGTGTGATGTTGTATTACTGAGTGGGCCCCGAGATACCTCTCCGTCACACGGAGTGACAAATCCCAGTCTCGATCCATACTAACTCAACGAACACCTTCGGAGATACCTGTAGAGCATCTTTATAGTCACCCAGTTACGTTGCGATGTTTGATACACACAAAGCATTCCTCCGGTGTCAGTGAGTTATATGATCTCATAGGAACAAATACTTGACACGCAGAAAACAGTAGCAACAAAATGACACGATCAACATGCTACGTCTATTAGTTTGGGTCTAGTCCATCACATGATTCTCCTAATGATGTGATCCCGTTATCAAGTAACAACACTTGCCTATGGCCAGGAAACCTTGACCATCTTTGATCAACGAGCTAGTCAACTAGAGGCTTACTAGGGATAGTGTTTTGTCTATGTATCCACACAAGTATTGTGTTTCCAATCAATACAATTATAGCATGGATAATAAACGATTATCATGAACTAAGAAATATAATAATAACTAATTTATTATTGCCTCTAGGGCATATTTCCAACATGCCGCTCGTTGTGGTGCGGACGTGGCGCTATCGCTGGTCCGAGTGCACTGCAAGGAAGTTCGCGATGAAAAGCTGAAGGCGTTGCAGGTCGCCAACACCAAGAAGCTTCGATTCGAAGATTTCATGGAGACCTTCCTGGAGACAGCCACTCGTATCACGGACGGGATCGACCTTGAGACCTTTGTGGAGCCTGTCAGTCCCGGTGCCAGTCCTGATGACGCTTGAAAAACTTTACCTCGGTATGCCGAGTGGTATCTGTATCAAACTTGGGCCACTGCTGTTGGCCGTCAGATTCATGGTTCGGTGTGCATAAGCTTGATCCACACCGAGCCGACTATCGTACTTTGAATTCGAATCGAATATTTTGCTCTTCTTTCGCCAAGTTTTTTTGACACGATTTTGGCTCGTGGTTTTTGTTTGGCGTTTGTTGGTGAAGCCAATGGCAAACATGCGGAGCATGTAATTGTCATTGTCTTCACATACACATGAGCTAAACCTCCGAGTGGATCTCGAGGATACACTCGAAGGAAGCTTTTTACTTAGGCGATTCTGGATCGCTGCTAAGTCCCCGAGTGCGGCTTTCAGTGCGCACTCGGAGCGAGTTTGAGCTCATGTAGTTGTCAGTTGTCTTCACATCCACATGAGCCTCAATGAGGGTCTGCTAAGCCTTCGAGTGGATATCTAGGATACACTCGAAGGAAGCTTTTTACTTAGGCGATTCTGGATCGCAGCTAAGTCTCCGAGTGCGGCTTTTAGTGCGCACTCGGAGCAAGTTTTGTACTCATGTAGTTGTTAGTTGTCTTCACATCCACATGAGCCTCAATGAGGGTCTGCTAAGCCTACGAGTGGATCTCTAGGATACACTCGAAGGAAGCTTTTTTACTTAGGCGATTCTGGATCGCAGCTAAGCTCTTAGTGCGGCTTTTAGTGCGCACTCGGAGCGAGTTTTGTACTTAGGCGATTCTGAATCGCAGCTAAGTCCCCGAGTGCGGCTGTTAGTGCACACTCGGAGCGAGTTTGTACTTAGGCGATTCTGGATCGCAGCTAAGTCCCCGAGTGCGGCTTTTGGTGCGCACTCGGAGAGAGTTTGTACTTAGGCGATTCTGGATCGCAGCTAAGTCCCCGAGTGCGGCTTTTAGTGCACACTCGGAGAGAGTTTGTACTTAGGCGATTCTGGGTCATGGCTAAGTCCCTGAGTGCGACCTTTGGTGCGCACTCGAAGCGAGTTTTTTACTTAGGCGACTCTGGGTCGCAGCTAAGTCCCCGAGTGCGGCTTTTAGTGCACACTCGGAGAGAGTTTGTACTTAGGCGATTCTGGGTCGCGGCTAATTCCCCGAGTGCGACCTTTGGTGCGCACTCGGAGCGAGTTTTTTACTTAGGCGACTCTGGGTCACAGCTAAGTCCCCGAGTGCGGATGTTAATGCACACTCGGAGAGAGTTTGTACTTAGGCGATTCTGGGTCACGGCTAAGTCCCCGAGTGCGACCTTTGGTGCACACTCGGAGAGAGTTTTTTACTTAGGCGACTCTGGGTCGCAGCTAAGTCTCCGAGTGCGACTTTTAGTGCACACTCGGCGAGAGTTTTTGACTTAGGCGACTCTGGGTCGGAGCTAAGTCCCCGAGTGCGACTTTTAGTGCACACTTGGAGAGAGAGTTTTTTAGACCGGAGTCTGCAAACGCGGAAGAATTTTGGACCTGCAAAAAATCAGCCTGCTTTGTATTACTTCAATGATACTTGTTCTTTACATTGCCTCCGTCGGCGGTCACGTGTAGAAGCGCTTCAGGAGATCTCCGTTCCATGCTCGCGGCTCGTCCGTTTCCCTGTCGAGGTTGTAGAGTCGATATGCTCCGTTGTTCAGCACCTTAGAGATGATGAAGGGTCCTTCCCAGGCGGGAGCCAACTTGTGAGGCCTTTGCTGGTCCACTCGGAGCACCAGGTCGCCTGCTTGGAATGTGCGACTCCTGACGTGCCGCGCGTGAAATCGCTGCAGGTCTTGTTGATAAATTGTTGAGCGAGTCAGTGCCATCTCGCGCTCTTCTTCTAGTAGTTCCACTCCGTCTTGCCTGGCTTGCTCTGCTTCGGCTTTGGAGAAGAGTTCGACTCGTGGAGAGTTGTGAAGCAAGTCACTCGGAAGGACTGCCTCGGCTCCATAAACGAGGAAGAACGGGGATCGCCCTGTAGATCTATTCGGAGTTGTGCGGAGGCCCCACAGCACCGAAGGCAGCTCGGTGACCCACGCGCCGGCGGCATGTCCAACTTCTCGCAGGAGTCGAGGCTTCAACCCTTGAAGAATAAATCCATTCGCCCGCTCTGCTTGCCCGTTTGTTTGGGGGTGCGCCACAGATGCAAAATCCACTCGGATACCTTGGCCTGTGCAAAAACCTTTGAATCTGTCCGAGTCAAAGTTTGTGCCATTGTCAGTGATTATGTTGTGCGGAACCCCAAATCTGGCGATGATGTCTCTGATAAACTTGATGGCCGTAAGGGCGTCGAGCTTCTTGATGGGCTTGGCTTCAATCAACTTGGTGAACTTGTCGACTGCCACCAACAGATGAGTGAATCCCCCTTGGCCTGTTCTGAATGGTCCGACTGTATCTAATCCCCACACTGCGAACAGCCAAACAAGAGGGATTGTCTTCAGCACAGATGTTGGCTTGTGGGACTTGTTCGAATAGAACTGACAACCCTCGCATTGGTCGACCATATCCTTTGCCATTTCATTCGCCTGCAACCAGAAGAAGCCAGCTCTGAATGCTTTGGCGACGATTGCTCTTGAGGAGGCATGATGGCCGCAGGTTCCCGAGTGAATTTCTTCCAAGATTAACTGTCCCTCCTCAGGGGAGATGCATCGCTGAAGGACTCATGAAACACTTTCCTTGTACAACTGGCCATCAATGACGGTGAAGGACTTCGACCTGCGGACGATCTGCCTCGCTTGGACTTCGTCTTCTGGTAATTCTTGTCTCAGGATGTATGCAATGAACAACACAGTCCAATCGGGGATGAGAGCAAGAATCTCCATGATCAAATCCACCACAGCGGGGACCTCGACTTCAGTCGGGTATGTTGAGCTCTTCGGTTGTACCGGTTCCTCTGTAAAAGGATCTTCTTTCACCGAAGGGAGATGTAGGTGCTCGAGGCAGACGTCACTCGGGACTGGTCTCCAAGTGGATCCGAGTTTTGCCAACTCATCAGCTGCTTGGTTCTTCAGTCGCGGGACATGGTGAAGTTCCAGACCTTCAAACTTCTTCTCGAGCTTCCTTACTGCGTTGCAGTATGCAGTCATGGTGGGGTTCCTGACATCCCACTCCTTCATCACTTGATTAACCACCAAATCTGAATCGCCATAGACCATCAGGCGACGGACGCCGAGTGTGATGGCCATGCGCAATCCGTAAAGGAGAGCTTCATACTCTCCCTCATTGTTGGAAGAATCGAAGTGTATCTGCAACACATACTTAAGCTTATCACCTTTTGGCGATATGATCACTAAGCCAGCGCCGGAGCCATTCAACATCTTGGACCCATCGAAGAACATAGTCCAATGAGCCAAGTAGGTGTGAGTCCGTTGATGTTGTTCTACCCATTCTGCTATGAAGTCAGCCAGAGCTTGAGACTTTATAGCCTTCTTGGCTTCGAACTTGATGTCATAGTATAACATCTCCATTGCCCACTTCGCCACTCGGCCTGATGCGTCTCGATTGTGGAGGATTTCCGACAATGGAGCATCAGAAACGACGGACACCGAGTGGTCTTGGAAATAATGAGCCACCTTCTTCGCAGTCATGTAAATACCGTAAATAAGCTTTTGATAATGGGGATACCTCTGCTTGGAAGGAGTCAGGACTTCGGAGACATAATATACTGGCCGCTGAACCTTGTACGCTTTGCCTTCTTCTTTGCGTTCGAGTGTGAGAACAGTGCTGACGACTTGATTTGTAGCCGTGATGTACAGAAGAAGGGGTTCTTTACTGAGCGGGGCAGTAAGAACCGGCTGGGTGGAAAGCAGGGCTTTGAGGTCGTCGAATGCAATTTGGGCTTCGTCTGTCCACTCGAAAGTATCTAAATTCTTCATGAGTCGGTATAGAGGTAACGCCTTCTCGCCGAGTCGAGCGATAAACCTGCTCAAAGCCGCTAGGCAACCCGTGAGCCTTTGAACATCATGTATTCTGACCGGCCGCTCCATTCGGACGATGGTCCCGATCTTTTCGGGGTTGACATCGATCCCTCGTTCGGAAACGAAGAAACCGAGTAACTTTCCGCTGGGAACACTGAATGAACACTTGGCAGGGTTGAGCTTGATATCGTACCTACGAAGGTTGGCGAATGTTTCTGCCAAGTCAGTCAGCAGGTCGGAACATTTGCGTGACTTGACTACGATATCATCCATATATGCCTCCACATTTCGACCGATCTGGTCAAGGAGGCATTTTTGGATCATGCGCATGAAAGTTGCTCCTGCATTCTTCAAACCGAATGGCATAGTGATGTAGCAGAAACACACGAATGGGGTGATGAAGGCTGTTTTTAATTCATCCGGACCATACAGACGGATCTGATGATAGACCGAATAGGCATCAAGGAATGATAAACTTGTTGGAATTATGCCCTAGAGGCAATAATAAATATAGTTGTTATTATAATTCATGTATCAAGATAGTCGTTTATTATCCATGCTATAATTGTATTGAATGAAGACTTATATACATGTGTGGATACATAGACAAAACACTGTCCCTAGCAAGCCTCTAGTTGGCTAGCCAGTTGATCAAAGATAGTCACGGTCTTCTGATTATATACAAGGTGTTTGTTGGGGATATTGCTTATTAAGTGACCCGCCCAATATGGGTCGGGTTACTAGTAAGGCGGTTCACCCTTTGACTCATTTGGGCCTCAGCCTGGGCGGTTTAAGGCCGCAAGATGGTTGTGATTTGTGGAAGGTCTCTGGGTTTTGCAAGACGGCGACTCAGAGGCCACGGTGGTCATGATTTGTAAAGAGGAAGGGACTCTTGTAAACCCTAAAGCCTCGACCTCTATATAAAGGCGAGTTTGAAGGGGGATAGGCAGGTTAGAAATCATCGAGTGCTAGGTAAGGCGAGTTACGCCTTTCTTGTAATCGAATCCACATCAATACACGCCAAGCAGGACGTAGGTTATTACCTCCACGCGAGGGGCCGAACCTGGGTAACCCGCCGCGTTCCTCCTGTTCAACCCCTTTGAGTCGCCACCAAAGTGCGATGGTTCCCATACTAAGTCCTTTCACGAGGACATCTGCCGTGACAAAACCACGACAGTTGGCGCCCACCGTGGGGCCTGCGCACGGTGGAGTTGAGTTCTCAAAGGGAGCCCTACCAGGGTTTGGGAGTTATGCGACGGCGCTCATGACTTGGAGCCGACGCGGCATAGCCTACATCGACAACCAGCGATGGGGACCTGAAGCGAATTCTCTCGAATCAGGCTACAGGGTCCCCTTCGGCAAGATCAACGTCTTCATCGGCATGATCGGGTCATCTGTTCCTGAGCCGAACATCTCCTCCGACATCGTCGAGCCGGCCAGGTACGTTCATCCAGTCATAACACGGAATCTGACCCACCCGGTCTTTGTGGGTTTCACGCAGGGGTCAGAGGAGCCAGAGCACGCGGCGGCTCAGGAGGTTACCCCCATCAACTCTGGCGACGAATCATCCATGCCGTTCGGGCTCAAGAGCGCAGGGGCGACTTACCAACGCTGCATCCAGAATTGTCTTCATAACCAAATTGGCCGCAACGTCCATGCCTATGTTGACGACATTGTGATCAAGACCCGCCGGGAGGAGACACTTCTGGAAGACCTTAAGGAAACCTTTGATAATTTACGGGCATATCAGATGAAGCTAAATCCTACCAAGTGCGTTTTCGGCGTACCTGCGGGAAAACTACTAGGTTTCTTGGTATCGGAGCGCGGCATCGAGGCTAACCCGGACAAAATTGAAGCGGTTACTTCCCTCGGCAAGCCGACGAATGTTAATCAAGTTCAGCGATTGGCGGGTCGTATTGCGGCTCTTAGTCGTTTCGTGAGCCGCCTCGGAGAAAAGGCGATTCCTCTTTATCAATTGTTGAGAAAGTCCGACCGATTCGTATGGACAGAGGAGGCTGACGAGGCATTTCAGGCCTTGAAACATCAATTGGTTAACCCGCCGGTCCTGGCGGCCCCGACTGAAAAGGAGCCTATGCTCCTGTATATCGCCGCGAATTCCAAAGCGGTCAGCGTGGCTGTGGTCGTCGAAAGAAAGGAGGAAGGAAAGGAATACCCGGTGCAATGCCCGGTGTACTTTATCAGTGAGGAACACCCGATCACCGTGGTCAGTTCCGCGCCCCTCGGTGACGTCATCCAAAACCGCGAGGCAACAGGGCGAATCGCCAAATGGGCAATAGAACTTGGGCCGCATCACATACAATATACCCCCCGCACGGCCATCAAGTCCCAGGTACTAGTTGATTTCGTCAACGATTGGACGGAGCTTGAGGCTCCGGAAGATCGGCCTGACCTTACCTATTGGACTATTTATTTTGATGGATCCAGGCAGTTGGAGGGCTCGGGGGCGGGTGTGGTGTTGATATCCCCTCAAGGAGATAAGTTCTGCTACGTTCTCCGGCTCATGTTCCCTTGCACAAATAATGCGGCAGAATATGAAGCTCTGCTTCACGGTTTGCGACTGGCAAAAGAGATGAACCTAACCCGAGTCAGATGCTTTGGGGATTCAGATTTGGTGGCGCAACAGGTTTCGGGCACCTGGGACTCTCGAGATCCTATAATGGCGGCTTACAGGCGAGCTGTATCTGACGTGGCGGGCTATTTTCATGGGTACCAGGTTGATCATGTTGATCGGCGACTCAACGAAGCAGCTGATGCCCTCTCGCGACTCGGCTCACAGAGAAAACCGGTCCCCCCTAATGTTTTCTTGGATGTCTTGCATAAACCGTCTGTGACTGTACCCACGGAGGAGGAATTGGCGATACCAGATCCCGAGTCTCAGCTTGTGGCGGCTCTCCATGTCACTCCGGATTGGGCTCTTCCTTATCTGGCTTATCTCGCTCGAGGCGAGTTACCCACTGATGAAGTTTTGGCTCGCTAGATTGTTCGGCGTAGCAAGTCCATGGTCATCATTAATGGCGAGCTATATAAACGAAGTGCTTCAGGGGTCTTTCAGCGGTGCGTCTCTTCCGAGGAAGGATGCATAATCCTAAATGACATCCATTCTGGAGATTGCGGGCATCACGCCGGGTCACGTTCTTTGGTATCAAAAGCCTTTCGACATGGTTTCTTCTGGTTGACGGCTCACGCAGATGCAGAAGATATAGTACGGCGGTGTGAGAGGTGCCAACGATATGGGAGACAGGCTCATGTGCCGGCCAAGAATTGAGGATGATTCCCATTACTTGGCCTTTCGCGGTCTGGGGCTGGACATGGTCGGTCCCTTTAAGATATCCTCCAACAAGAAAACTCACTTATTGGTGGCGGTTGATAAGTTCACTAAATGGATTGAGGCGGAACCTGTTGGGGCTTGCGATGCGGAGACTGCGGTCAAATTTCTGAAAAAGCTGATTTTCCGTTTTGGATATCCACACAGTATTATCACGGACAATGGTACTAACTTGTCCCAAGGAGCGATGCTGGATTTTTGTCGCCGTGAACATATCCGACTTGATATTTCTGCAGTTGCTCATCTGCAGTCAAACGGGCAAGCAGAGCGGGCGAATCAGGAAGTCCTACGAGGGATTAAACCTCGCCTCATGGTTCCCCTGGAAAGAACTCCAGGGTGTTGGGTTGAGGAACTACCTTCGGTATTATGGAGCATCCGGACCACCCCGAATCGATCCACGGGGTTCACGCCTTTCTTTTTGGTCTATGGAGCAGAAGCTGTCCTTCCTACCGACATAAGACATGATTCTCTTAGAGTCGCCGCATATGTGGAGCAAGATAATGAGTTGGCGCGTCAGGATTCCTTGGATACCTTGGAAGAGGCGCGTGACTTAGCGGCGGCTCGTTCAGCTATCTATCAGCAAGATCTGCGGCGTTATCATAGTCGCCGGGTTAAGAGTCGGGCTTTCCAGGAGGGCGACTTGGTACTTCGTCTGATACAAGATCGGGCAGGCATGCACAAGCTCTCGCCCCCTTGGGAAGGGCCTTTCGTCGTCAGCAAGAACCTCCGCAATGGCTCTTACTACTTGATGGATCTTCGGCCTGATCGACCGACTACGGAGGCTGAGTCAACTCGCCCTTGGAATATTGCCCATTTGCGGCCTTACTACACTTGAGTTCTTAAAAACTCCATGCTTTGTAAGTTTTTCAGTTTCATTATGAAGTAATAAAATGTTCCCCGACTTGGGGGCTTCTTCCTTAAAAAAGAGCAATTTGTGTCATCCTGTTGCGACCGTATGAGCCGACAGAACATGCATTTAGGGTGGGTGCACGAGCTTTTTGACTCGCCTCCCCCTGTCGCGACCGTATGAGCCGACGAAACCTGCATTTAGGGTGGGTGCACGAGCTTTTTGACTCGCCTCCCCCTGTCGCGACCGTATGAGCCGACGAAACCTGCATTTAGGGTGGGTGCACGAGCTTTCTGACTCGCTTCCCCCTGTCGCGACCGTATGAGCCGACGAAACCTGCATTAAGGGTGGGTGCACGAGCTTTCTGACTCGCCTCCCCCTGTCGCGACCATATGAGCCGACGAAACCTGCATTTAGGGTGGGTGCACGAGCTTTGTGACTCGCCTCCCCCTGTCGCGACCGTATGAGCCGACGAAACCTGCATTTAGGGTGGGTGCACGAGCTTTTTGACTCGCCTCCCCGTGTCGCGACCGTATGAGCCGACGAAACCTGCATTAAGGGTGGGTGCACGAGCTTTCTGACTCGCCTCCCCCTGTCGCGACCGTATGAGCCGACGAAACCTGCATTAAGGGTGGGTGCACGAGCTTTTTGACTCGCCTCCCCCTGTCGCGATCGTATGAGCCGACGAAACCTGCATTAAGGGTGGGTGCATGAGCTTTCTGACTCGCCTCCCCCTGTCGCGACCGTATGAGCCGACGAAACCTGCATTGAGGGTGGGTGCACGAGCTTTTTGACTCGCCTCCCCCTGTCGCGACCGTATGAGCCGACGAAACCTGCATTTAGGGTGGGTGCACGAGCTTTTTGACTCGCCTCCCCCTGTCGCGACCGTATGAGCCGACGAAACCTGCATTTAGGGTGGGTGCATGAGCTTTGTGACCCGCCTCCCCCTGTCGCGACCGTATGAGCCGACGAAACCTGCATTAAGGGTGGGTGCACGAGCTTTCTGACTCGCCTCCCCCTGTCGCGACCGTATGAGCCGACGAAACGTGCATTAAGGGTGGGTGCACGAGCTTTCTGACTCGCCTCCCCCTGTCGCGACCGTATGAGCCGACGAAACCTGCATTTAGGGTGGGTGCACGAGCTTTCTGACTCGCCTCCCCCTGTCGCGACCGTATGAGCCGACGAAACCTGCATTTAGGGTGGGTGCACGAGCTTTTTGACTCGCCTCCCCCTGTCGCGACCGTATGAGCCGACGAAACCTACATTAGGGGTGGGTGCACGAGCTTTCTGACTCGCCTCCCCCTGTCACGACCGTATGAGCCGATGAAACCTGCATTACTGGTGTTAAGGTTTGAACTTGGAGGTTTTTTCTATCCTCTGCATGTTTTTTGAAACTACTTGCAGTGTCTTTTATGTTCCCAGATGATATTATCAGAGGTCTGTCCTTGGCGGATTAAGCATTGCAGAAGATTTTTATAAAGGCGGATCAAATATTTCAAACCGCTTCAAAAGCGGTATGAGGTTGTCTTTTTTGGCAGAAGGGGTCATCAAAAGATAGTATTAACTATTACATGGTTCATGGGCCAAATTCGAGAAAGGTCTACTTCCCTAAATCCTGGCGCGAGCTTTGACCGGCTTCGATTTGTAAATCGCCCAAGACCCAATTGCACTTGGACAAAGAAGCAAAATCATCTTCATCGGTCAAGATGGATGCCAGGTCTGCTTCCCAGTCGAAGGGGTTCTTGGGTCGCCGAGGGATTAGGTTGGTCACCACGAAGGTTGGCGGGCTGATTTTCTTATTCTTACCATCGTAAGCCGCCTGATATTTTGTCAAGTCAAGGCTGGCGGCGAGTTGAGTTGCGGCCAGCCGAGAATCTTTGACAACCTTCTGGTAGTCTTCTTCCACGAACTCCGAGCCGTCATCTTTAAGCTGAGGGAAGCCGGCAGCTACTTCTTCCAAATTAATTTCCGGAGCGTACGCCAAGCAGCGACTCAGAGCCGTCAGGACACCCTTCCGGGCGGCTGACCGGGTTAACTCGCCGATCTGGGGAGGAAGTGTGGATAGATATCCAAGCACCTTCTTGATGGAAGTGATGGGCTCTTTTGCACCTATTACGGCTTTGACGGTCAGCACACTGCGTGTGTACAACTGTTCCGTCAGCGTATAGATCGCCTTCAGCATCAACACGCAGTCGTCTTGCAGATTGGCGACTCTCGAGCCTGGGATTTGATAACCGGTAAGTTAACATTAAGGAATTTGCCCAAGGAAGAGGATAAGGTTGGAGATTTAGGTAAAGCTTACCAAAGACGGCTTGTGTCATGTTGGAGATATGGCGCTTTAAGCCGGATAGCTCCTGTTGGACAGCCGCCAGCTTTGCTTCTGCTTTTTCGGCTCTCTTCAAAGCCGCATTTTGGTCAACCTGAGTTCTTTCTAACTTGGCTTTGAGCTTTTCCAGTTCAACCAGAGCCAACTTATATTTGTCTTCCGACTAAGTTCGGGCATCTTGTTGATCAGACAAGTTTCTCCTTAAGTCGCCCAGGGCCAGTTCGGTCTGGGCAAGGCTTTCCTGTTCAAAA
Organism: Hordeum vulgare subsp. vulgare; assembly: GCF_904849725.1. Lineage (NCBI taxonomy): Eukaryota > Viridiplantae > Streptophyta > Magnoliopsida > Poales > Poaceae > Hordeum > Hordeum vulgare. The sequence continues at coordinate 558,149,755 of NC_058520.1, forward strand.
TTTAAAACAAAGACAAGTCTCATCAATATTGCAAGGCAATACCCCTGACACTTGGGGGCTAATGTATAATTCTCAAGAAAGGTTATACAGAAATCAAGACCCGGCTCATCCTTTTACTGATGAGCCGACCCATTGGGGGTTAATGGAGATAGTATAGAGTATAAAAGTTTACCTCATGCTTGTTATTTAACATCTTTAGCAGATTCTTTTCCATCTCATAACTCGCTTCCAGGCGACTTGCGAAGCCAGAACAGAGTTCTTTAAACTCCAGACCTGCATAGTTAGAAAGTTTTGCCTTGGAAGGCCCAGACTCGGGAATTGATGGAGAAGGGGATGCTATATGTTTGGAGAGGATTGTCGCTGCCGGCTTGGAGAAACCAGAACCAGTAATGACTACAGCATCTGGGTCATCAGTTGTCGCCATTACGATCGGTGATCTAGGGACATCCGTTGATCCTTTGGGCGACTCAGGAAGGTCCGCTTGAATTGTCGGCTCGTCTTGACTCGGATCTTCTTGAGTCGGAGTAGCTTTCGTTGGAAGCTCAGAAGTGGCGTCAGGGATTGATCCACTGGTCTTCCTCTTTTTGGCTTGTGCCCTAACGAAAGAGATAGGTGTGTTAAAAAATTAAAAAGAGTGCTATTCTCAAGGATCAGGGCAAGAAACTTACCCCGGGACTCGGATCATTGGTGGAAGGGTCGACATCACTGAGTCGCCAGAAGTAGGGGGAGAATCCTGCAGAATTTATACATCGATAATACAGGCGGGTTATGACTGTGACCCAAAAGCAGCACGAACAATGGTTGCTCAAATAAAAAAAGTGAGGTACCTCGCTTGGTTTTCTTTTGTTCGTTGTTGGCAAGCCAGGTATTAGATCGCCGGAGTGACTCCGCGTTTTCCGGTTCGAGGCATGCTGTGTTCTCTTCAATAAGAAATTTGGGTCCAAATGGGCATCTGGATGTGAGAAGGGGACTTTCCCACATATTCGTCGGGCCGGCTTAGGCGAGGAAGGAGATGAATCGGAGGAGACGGAAATTACCTCGACGGAGTCCTCTTGGCTTCCGTTATCTTCATTCTGTTACAAGAGGAGTGAGAGATATAAATAAAAGTTAAAAGGTGATAGGTGGCGAGTGAAAAAGAGGACGGATTGGTACCTCTGAGAGCGCGTCGCCAGCTTGAGATTCGTCGACTTCAGATGGCTCGGCCGCAGTAGATTTACCTTTGCCCTTGTTTTTCTTGGAAGGCGGCTTAGCACTCTTCATGGCTTGTTTCTTAGGTCTCCTAGACCAGAGCTTGTCGTCTTTCTGGAAAGGAATATGTCATGAAGTCATGATGGCAGTAAAACAGATGGAATAAAAAGTTGAGGGCGAGTTAGCTTTGGTTACCTTGGGTACCGGGTTAATCTTGCAGAAGGGCTTAAGGCCGATTTGGTCGCATTTTGCTGCAGGTTCGCCGGTCAGTTTCCTGATGATGGCGACGATGTCTTTTTCCGTTAATGCTGTGTGGAAGTAGCATTGGGGATGATCCAGAGTGCCGTCAAATTCGCACATCAGACCATCTCGGCGGCTCAGAGGAAGGATCCGCCATTCGACCCAGCAGCGGATCAGGTCAACCCCGGTGAGACCGTTGTTCGTCAAGGATCTCAGTTCGGACAGAATTGGGATGAAGTCCGACTCTTCTTCCTCGGTGAGCTTGTCAGGGAGCTTAAAATTGACCGGAAGGCGGGTTGGCCTGTAGCCCAGAAGTTTGTTCTCGCCGGCAGGGGATGTTTCATTGCAATAAAACCAAGACTCACCCCAGCCTTTGGGGTGGCTAGGCATAGTGAGTGAAGGAAACGGACTGTCCCTGCGACGCTGGACGTTGACCCCGCCAAGTTCCAAACTGGGGCCATTGTGGAATTCCGTCTGGCGATTCAAGTGGAAAAAGTACCAAAACAGAGGGACGGAAGGCTCGATCCGCAAATAAGCTTCGCAAAGGACTTGGAATTGACTTAGGTTGCTTATGGAATTGGGTCCCAAATCCTGGAGTCGGACATTCATGAAGTTCAGAGCGCCCCTAAGGAATTTAGATCCGGGCGGCTTAAAACCCCGTTCCAAGTGTTCCACAAAAACTACTATCTCCCCTTCCTTGGGGTTGGGGAGGTCTTCTCCTAACCCGGTGCGCCATCCAATGACGTCTTGAGGATCTAAGCAGCCCGCTTTCACGTAATTCGCCAAAACAGCATCATCACTTTGGTAGGAAGCCAATCGCTCTTGAAAACAGCACCCATGCTACAAATAGGTAAGAATATGGTATTACATGTCTCGAACATTTACTATGTGAATCGGGATCAGCTCTTGCTTAACCCGCCGGACTAGGAGGCCGGGTTGGGCTGATGTGGTGACTTATCAGAGCAGGGCTATTCTCAGAAGCGATGTTACTGTGGGTGGTGAAATTTATTCTTTCCGAAACACTAAGGGAAGGACGAAGTTTCCAAACAGCTTTTTACAAACAGTGAATGAGGAATGGATCTGTTGAACAGATATAAAAACTTGCGGACATGGCTAAAACATGAACGATGTGTGATCAGGGTGGTGCCTCATGTTTGAAGAAACTAGTGTATTTAGAAAATTCGCAAGAGCACAGATGGATAAGACTATTCAAGGCACTGGGTGCCCTAATGGCGCTCGGACTAATCAGTTCGAGGGTAATAGATGGTTGCGAGCGGAGGGCTTCGGAACTATGGCAATGGTGGAAGCATGGCAATGGCGGAAGCATGAACAAGAAATAAATCTACCCTTAAAGAAGGGGAAACAGTGGCCTAACCTGAAGATCTTGGTCGAAGAAGATCGGCGGTGATGGAGGCTGTTGGAGAAGCGCAGGGGTCCCGGAGAATGAAGGGACCCTCGGCGGCGGCGGAGCCTGGCAACGGCGACGGCTTGCGGGCGGCGCCGGAGCTCCTCGAACGGCGACGGCTTGCGGGCAGCACTGGAGTTCTTCGGACGGGGGCGGAGTTTGCGGCCGGCGGCGAAACCCTCGGGAAGCGGTGCGGTTTTCTGTTGCGATAATGGGGGGGACTAACGAGACTGGTAGGTGGCCAGTGTCAGCCCTGTCCCTTCCGCCTATTTATCAGGACGGGCGCTGGAATCAAGGCGCCGTGAGCGGGAACCGCTTGGGAATAAAAGATTCGCCATGATGACGTCCGAAAATTTTGGGATAATGATGCACTAAAAGATCCGTTGGGATTGTGTTAAATTTCCCGAAAATCGAGGGCTAAGGAAAGTGCTGACGGGAAATGCATTGGCGGCTCAAAGACTTTTTCCGGTACCAGTTGGCGAGTTAAAATTTCTGGCGTATGGAGGAACACAAAGGAGTGAATCACCTTCAGCTAAAACAGAAGCATTGTCATGAAGATTCAAGTCAATTTGGGGCCTAATGTTGGGCATATTGCTTATTAAGTGACCCGCCCAATATGGGCCGGGTCACTAGTAAGGCGGTTCATCCTTTTACTCATTTGGGCCTCAGCCTGGGCGGTTTAAGGCCGCAAGATGGTTGTGATTTGTGGAAGGTCTCTGGGTTTTGCAAGACGGTGACTCAGAGGCCGCGGTGGTCACGATTTGTAAAGAGGAAGGGACTCTTGTAAACCCTAAAGCCTTGACCTCTATATAAAGGCGAGTTTGAAGGGGGATAGGCAGGTTAGAAATCATCGAGTGCTAGGTAAGGCGAGTTACGCCTTTCTTGTAATCGAGTCCACATCAATACACGCCAAGCAGGACGTAGGCTATTACCTCCACGCTAGGGGCCGAACCTGGGTAACCCGCCGCGTTCCTCCTGTTCAACCCCTTTGAGTCGCCACCAAAGTGCGATGGTTCCCATACTAAGTCCTTTCACGAGGACATCTGCCGTGACAAAACCACGACAGTTGGCGCCCACCGTGGGGCCTGCGCACGGTGGAGTTGAGTTCTCAAAGGGAGCCCTACCAGGGTTTGGGAGTTATGCGACGGCGCTCATGACTTGGAGCCGACGCGGCATAGCCTACATCGACAACCAGCGATGGGGACCTGAAGCGAATTCTCTCGAATCAGGCTACAGGGTCCCCTTCGGCAAGATCAACGTCTTCATCGGCATGATCGGGTCATCTGTTCCTGAGCCGGACATCTCCTCCGACATCGTCGAGCCGGCCAGGTACGTTCATCCAGTCATAACATGGAATCTGACCCACCCGGTCTTTGTGGGTTTCACGCAGGGGTCGGAGGAGCCAGAGCACGCGGCGGCTCAGGAGGTTACCCCCATCAACTCTAGCGACGAATCATCCATGCCGTTCGGGCTCAAGAGCGCAGGGGCGACTTACCAACACTGCATCCAGAATTGTCTTCATAACCAAATTGGCCGCAACGTCCATGCCTATGTTGACGACATTGTGATCAAGACCCGCCGGGAGGAGACACCTCTGGAAGACCTTAAGGAAACCTTTGATAGTTTACGGGTATATCAGATGAAGCTAAATCCTACCAAGTGCGTTTTCGGCGTACCTGCGGGAAAACTACTAGGTTTCTTGGTATCGGAGCGCGGCATCGAGGCTAACCCGGACAAAATTGAAGCGGTTACTTCCCTCGGCAAGCCGACGAATGTTAATCAAGTTCAGCGATTGGCGGGTCGTATTGCGGCTCTTAGTCGTTTCGTGAGCCGCCTCGGAGAAAAGGCGATTCCTCTTTATCAATTGTTGAGAAAGTCCGACCGATTCGTATGGACAGAGGAGGCTGACGAGGCATTTCAGGCCTTGAAACATCAATTGGTTAACCCGCCGGTCCTGGCGGCCCCGACTGAAAAGGAGCCTATGCTCCTGTATATCGCCGCGAATTCCAAAGCGGTCAGCGTGGCTGTGGTCGTCGAAAGAAAGGAGGAAGGAAAGGAATACCGAGTGCAACGCCCGGTGTACTTTATCAGTGAGGAACACCCGATCACCGTGGTCAGTTCCGCGCTCCTCGGTGACGTCATCCAAAACCGCGAGGCAACAGGGCGAATCGCCAAATGGGCAATAGAACTTGGGTCGCATCACATACAATATACCCCCCGCACGGCCATCAAGTCCCAGGTACTAGTTGATTTCGTCAACGATTGGACGGAGCTTCAGGCTCCGGAAGATCGGCCTGACCTTACCTATTGGACTATTTATTTTGATGGATCCAGGCAGTTGGAGGGCTCGGGGGCGGGGTGTGGTGTTGATATCCCCTCAAGGAGATAAGTTCTGCTACGTTCTCCGGCTCATGTTCCCTTGCACAAATAATGCGGCAGAATATGAAGCTCTGCTTCACGGTTTGCAACTGGCAAAAGAGATGAACCTAACCCGAGTCAGATGCTTTGGGGATTCAGATTTGGTGGCGCAACAGGTTTCGGGCACCTGGGACTCTCGAGATCCTATGATGGCGGCTTACAGGCGAGCTGTATCTGACGTGGCGGGCTATTTTCATGGGTACCATGTTGATCATGTTGATCGGCGACTCAACGAAGCAGCTGATGCCCTCTCGCGACTCGGCTCACAAAGAAAACCGGTCCCCCCTAATGTTTTCTTGGATGTCTTGCATAAACCGTCTGTGACTGTACCCACGGAGGAGGAATTGGCGATACCAGATCCCGAGTCTCAGCTTGTGGCGGCTCTCCATGTCACTCCGGATTGGGCTCTTCCTTATTCGATCGTAAGTATCCACATACCTATTTCAATCTCGTTTACCGGCAAGTCTCTTTACACGTACCGTAATTAAAGATCCCGCAACTTACATTAAGTCACATTGCTTGCAAGGCTTGTGTGTGATGTTGTATTACCGAGTGGGCCCCGAGATACCTCTCCGTCACACGGAGTGACAAATCCGAGTCTCGATCCATACTAACTCAACGAACACCTTCGGAGATACCTGTAGAGCATCTTTATAGTCACCCAGTTACGTTGCGACGTTTGATACACACAAAGCATTCCTCCGGTGTTGGTGAGTTATATGATCTCATGGTCATAGGAACAAATACTTGACACGCAGAAAACAGTAGCAACAAAATGACATGATCAACATGCTACGTCTATTAGTTCGGGTCCAGTCCATCACGTGATTCTCCTAATGATGTTATCCAGTTATCAAGCAACAACACCTTGTATATAATCAGAAGACCCTGACTATCTTTGATCAACTAGCTAGCTAACTAGTGGCTTGCTTGGGACAGTGTTTTGTCTATGTATCCACACATGTATATAAGTCTTCATTCAATACAATTATAGCATGGATAATAAACGATTATCTTGATACAGGAATTATAATAACAACTATATTTATTATTGCCTCTAGGGCATAATTCCAATAGTCTCCCACTTGCACTAGAGTCATTAATCTAGCCCTCACATCATCATGCGAATTACATTGTAATAAATCTAACACCCATACAGTTCTGGTGTTGATCATGCTTTGCCCGTGGAAGAGGTTTAGTCAGCGGGTCTGCTACATTCAGATCCGTGTGCACTTTGCATATATTTACGTCCTGCCCTTCGACGTAGTCGCGGATGAGGTTGAAGCGTTGTTTGATGTGTCTGGTCTTCTTGTGAAACCGTGGTTCCTTTGCTAAGGCAATGGCACCCGTGTTGTCACAGAACAAGGTTATTGGATTCAGTGCGCTTGGCACCACTCCAAGATCCGTCATGAACTGCTTCATCCAGACACCCGCCTTAGCGGCCTCCGAGGCAGCCATGTACTCCGCTTCACATGTAGAATCTGCTAGGACGCTTTGCTTGGAACTGCACCAGCTTACCGCACCCCCATTAAGAATAAATATGTATCCGGTCTGCGACTTAGAGTCGTCCGGATCTGTGTCAAAGCTTGCATCGACGTAACCTTTTACGGCGAGCTCTTCGTCACCTCCATACACGAGAAACATCTCCTTAGTCCTTTTCAGGTATTTCAGGATATTCTTGACCGCCGTCCAGTGATCCACTCTTGGATTACTCTGGAACCTGCCTGCCATACTTATGGCCAGGCTAACGTCCGGTCTAGTGCACAGCATTGCATACATGATAGAACCTATGGCTGAAGCATAGGGGACGGTGCTCATATGCTCTCTATCCTTATCAGTTGCTGTGGACAGAGTCTTACTCAATCTCGTACCTTGTAAAACCAACAAGAATCCTTTCTTGGACTGTTCCATTTTGAACCTCTTCAAAACTTTATCAAGGTATGTGCTTTGTGAAAGTCCTATCACGCGTTTCGATCTATCCCTGTAGATCTTAATGCCTAGAATGTAAGCAGCTTCTCCTAGGTCCTTCATAGAGAAACTTTTATTCAAGTAATCCTTTATGCTCTCCAAAAACTCTACGTTGTTTCCAATCAGTAATATGTCATCCACATATAATATTAGAAACGCCACAGAGCTCCCACTCACTTTCTTGTAAATACAAGATTCTCCAACCACTTGTATAAACCCAAATGCTTTGATCACCTCATCAAAGCGTTTGTTCCAACTCCGAGATGCTTGCACCAGTCCATAAATGGATCGCTGGAGCTTGCACACCTTGTGAGCATTCTTAGGATCGACAAAACCTTCGGGTTGCATCATATACAACTCTTTCTTAAGGAAACCGTTAAGGAACGCCGTTTTGACATCCATCTGCCAGATGTCATAATCGAAAAATGCAGCTATTGCTAACATGATTCTGATGGACTTAAGCATCGCTACGGGTGAGAATGTCTCATCGTAGTCAACTCCTTGAACTTGTGAAAAACCCTTTGCCACAAGTCGAGCTTTATAAACGGTCACATTGCCGTCAGCGTCCGTCTTCCTCTTAAAGATCCATTTGTTCTGAATAGCCTTGCGGCCCTCAGGTAGTACTTCCAAAGTCCACACTTTGTTCTCATAGATGGATCCTATCTCGGACTTCATGGCTTCTAGCCATTTGTTGGAATCTGGGCCCACCATTGCTTCTTCATATTTTTGCAGGTTCATTGTTGTCTAACAACATGATTGATAAGACGGGATTACCGTACCACTCTGGAGCAGTACGTGGTCTCGTCGACCTGCGTGGTTCGATAGAAACTTGAACCGGAGTTTCATGATCATCATCATTAACTTCCTCCTCAACCGGCGTCGCAATGACAGAGGTTTCCCCTTGCCCTGCGCCACCATCCAGAGGGATGAGAGGTTCGATAACCTCGTCAAGTTCTATCTTCCTCCCACTCAATTCTCTCGAGAGAAACTCCTTCTCGAGAAAAGCTCCGTTTTTAGCAACAAACACTTTGCCCTCGGATTTGAGATAGAAGGTGTACCCAACTGTCTCTTTTGGGTAACCTATGAAGATGCACCTTTCCGCTTTGGGTTCCAGCTTTTCAGGCTGAAGCTTTTTGACATAAGCATCACATCCCCAAACTTTAAGAAATGACAACTTTAGCTTTTTGCCATACCACAGTTCGTATGGTGTCGTCTCAACGGATTTTGATGGTGCCCTATTTAAAGTGAATGCAGCTGTTTCTAATGCATAATCCCAAAATGATAACGGCAAATCGGTAAGAGACATCATAGATCGCACCATCTCTAATAAAGTACGATTACGACGTTCGGACACACCATTACGCTGTGGTGTTCCAGGCGGTGTTAACTGTGAAACAATTCCACATTGTCTTAAGTGAGCACCAAACTCGAAACTCAGATATTCACCCCCACGATCAGACCGTAGGAACTTGATCTTCTTGTTACGATGATTTTCCACTTCACTCTGAAATTGCTTGAACTTTTCAAATGTTTCAGACTTGTGCTTCATCAAGTAGATATAACCATATCTACTCAAATCGTCAGTGAAGGTGAGAAAATAACGATATCCGCCGCGCGCCTCTACGCTCATCGGACCACACACATCGGTATGTATGATTTCCAACAAGTCACTTGCACGCTCCATAGTTCCGGAGAATGGAGTCTTAGTCATCTTGCCCATGAGGCATGGTTCGCACGTGTCAAGTGAATCAAAGTCAAGTGACTCCAAAAGTCCATCAGCATGGAGTTTCTTCATGCGTTTTACACCAATATGACCTAAGCGGCAGTGCCACAAAAATATGGCGCTATCATTGTTAACTCTAACTCTTTTGGTCTCAATGTTATGTATATGCGTATCGCTATCTGATGGGGAACGTCGCATGGGAAACACAAATTTTCTACGCGCACGAAGACCTATCATGGTGATGTCCATCTACGAGAGGGGATGAGTGATCTACGTACCCTTGTAGATCGTACAGCAGAAGCGTTAGAGAACGCGGTTGATGTAGTGGAACATCCTCGCGTCCCTCGATCCGCCCCGCGAACAATCCCGCGATCAGTCCCACGATCTAGTACCGAACGGACGGCACCTCCGCGTTCAGCACACGTACAGCTCGACGATGATCTCGGCCTTCTTGATCCAGCAAGAGAGACGGAGAGGTAGAAGAGTTCTCCGGCAGCGTGACGGCGCTCCGGAGGTTGGTGATGACCTTGTCTCAGCAGGGCTCCGCCCGAGCTCCGCAGAAACGCGATCTAGAGGAAAAACTGTGGAGGTATGTGGTCGGGCTGCCGTGAAAAAGTCGTCTGAAATCAGCCCTAAAACCTTCGTATATATAGGTGGGAGGGAGGGGGGCCTTGCCTTGGGGTCCAAGGACCCTCAAGGGGGTCGGCCGAGCCAAGGGGGAGGACTCTCCCCCCCCAAACCGAGTTGGACTAGGTTTGGTGGGAGGGAGTCCCCCTCCCTTCCCACCTCCTCCTTTTTTTTCCTTTTTCCTTTGATTTCTTATCCTTGGCGCATAGGGCCCTTTTGGGCTGTCCCACCAGCCCACTAAGGGCTGGTGCGCCACCCTTATGGCCTATGGGCTTCCCCGGGGTGGGTTGCCCCCCCCCCCCCGGTGAACTCCCGGAACCCATTCGTCATTCCCGGTACATTCCCGGTAACTCCGAAAACCTTCGGGTAATCAAATGAGGTCATCCTATATATCAATCTTCATTTCCGGACCATTCCGGAAACCCTCGTGACGTCCGTGATCTCATCCGGGACTTCGAACAACATTCGGTAACCAACCATATAACTCATATACGCATAAAACAACGTCGAACCTTAAGTGTGCAGACCCTGCGGGTTCGAGAACTATGTAGACATGACCCGAGAGACTCCTCGGTCAATATCCAATAGCGGGACCTGGATGCCCATATTGGATCCTACATATTCTACGAAGATCTTATCGTTTGAACGTCAGTGCCAAGGATTCATATAATCCCGTATGTCATTCCCTTTGTCCTTCGGTATGTTACTTGCCCGAGATTCGATCGTCAGTATCCGCATACCTATTTCAATCTCGTTTACCGGCAAGTCTCTTTACTCGTTCCGTAATACAAGATCCCGCAACTTACACTAAGTTACATTGCTTGCAAGGCTTGTGTGTGATGTTGTATTACCGAGTGGGCCCCGAGATACCTCTCCGTCACACGGAGTGACAAATCCCAGTCTTGATCCATACTAACTCAACTAACACCTTCGGAGATACCTGTAGAGCATCTTTATAGTCATCCAGTTACGTTGCGACGTTTGATACACACAAAGCATTCCTCCGGTGTCAGTGAGTTATATGATCTCATGGTCATCGGAATAAATACTTGACACGCAGAAAACAGTAGCAACAAAATGACACGATCAACATGCTACGTCTATTAGTTTGGGTCTAGTCCATCACGTGATTCTCCTAATGACGTGGTCCAGTTATCAAGCAACAACACTTTGTTCATAATCAGAAGACACTGACTATCTTTGATCAACTGGCTAGCCAACTAGAGGCTTGCTAGGGACGGTGTTTTGTCTATGTATCCACACATGTAAATGAGTCTTCATTCAATACAATTATAGCATGGATAATAAACGATTATCTTGATACAGGAATTATAATAATAACTATATTTATTATTGCCTCTAGGGCATAATTCCAACACTTGGGCACCATGACAACATTGGCGAGCCACTCGGAGTGGTGTACCTCGCGAATGAAGTTGGCTGCCAAAAGTTTAGCTACCTCCTCTCCGATTGCCTTCCTTTTGTGCGTGGCGGACCGACGCAAGCGTTCTCGGACGGGCCGAGCGGTAGGATCCACATGCAGTCGGTGCTCAGCCAACTCCCTGGGTACACCTGGCATGTCAGCAGGCTTCCATGCGAAAATGTCCCAGTTCTCACGGAGGAATTGGATGAGCTCGGCTTCCTATTTTAGATCAAGGGTGGTGGAGATGTTTGTCGGGGTAGCGGTGTCGTCCGTCGGGTGGTTGCTGACTTTCTTCGTGTCGCCCGCCGACTGGAATGCGGACTCCAAAGCTGGTTTCCTCGAAGGCATCAAGTCAGCGGGGTCGGCTGTCTTCTTGTACTCATCCAGCTCGAGGATAGCCATCTGCTGATCGGAAATCCGCGACCCCTGCTACAGACACTCTTCGCCTGCTGCCGATTGCCTGTGATCGTGATCACACCTTTGGGACCCGGCATCTTCAGCTTCAAATACACGTAACATGGACGGGCCATGAAACGTGCATACGCCGAACGACCCAGAATTGCATGGTATGCACTCTGGAAGTCCACCACCTCGAATGTCAGCTTTTCCTTGCGGAAGTTCTTGTCGGAGCCGAAAACGACGTCCAACGCGATTTGGCCGAGTGACTTGGCCTTTCGTCCTGGGACGACTCCGTGGAACTGCATGCTGCTCTCGCTAAGTTTGGACATCGGAATGCCCATCCCCTTGAGAGTGTCGACGTACATGATGTTCAAGCCGCTGCCGCCGTCCATGAGGACTTTGCACAGTCGGACTCCTTCCAGCACCGGGTCGACGACCAGAGCCTGCCTCCCTGGGGTGGGCACATGTGCTGGATGGTCCGACTGGTCAAAGGTGATCGCAGTGTGAGACCATTTGAGGAACGTGGGGTTGGTTGGTGTTGCCATGTTCACCTCCCTGTTCACTAGCTTCAATCGACTCTTGCTCTCCACGTCAGCAAAAATCATCAATGTTGCTTGGACTTGGGGGAACGGATCCTCCTTGTCCTCATCATCCTGCTCGTTGTCCTTTTCACTCGGTTGCCCTTCGCCGAACCCTTGGATTAGGAGGCGACATTGCCGAGTGGTGTGCTTCGGGAATATGGCGTTGCCTTCTTCATCCATCTTCGTGTGGATTGGACATGGTTGATCCAGGATGGAGTTCCCGAACTGCTTCTTCTTGGGGGTGTACTGAGCTTTCCCCTTGCCCTTGACCTTGGCATTTGTAATGGCAGCTGCCTCTGCCTGCGGAGTGGACGGAGCTTTCTGCTTTTGCTTCCGATTGCTGTTCCCATCTCCGTCGGCGACTGCCTTGTGCTTGCCGCTACGTATGCGGTCCTCTTCTTCGCCATTTGCATAGCGTGCGGCTATCTCCATCATCTTGCTCATGGAGATGTCGCCTGTCCGACCGAACTTCAGGTACAGATCTCTGTACCGCACGCCTGCCTTGAAGGCGCAGACTGCTTGATGCTCTGTGACGTTCTCCACCGTGTGGTCGAGGGTCGTCCAGCGCTGGATGAAATCACGCAGGGGCTCATTCTGCTTCTGGACGCAGTGCTGGAGCTCCACGAGACCAGCAGGGCATTTGCACGTGCCCTCGAAGGTCCTGATGAACACTCGGGACATATCTGCCCAGCTGTAGTTGCTTGATGGAGCCAACTGGTTCAGCCACGCTCATGCCGAGCCGTCGAGCATCAGGGGGAGATGTTTCATGGTGACCTGGTCATCTCTGCCACCGATCTGGACCGCCACTCGGTAGTCGTCCAGCCACGTTTCTGGCTTGGATTCTCCTGTGAACTTGCTGATCCCCGTCGCCAGTCGGAAGTTGGAAGGGATGTCAGCTGAACGGATGGCTCGACTGAAGCACTCGGGGCCAGAGACGATGGTCCTCCTTCCACTCGGATGGTCTCTATCATGACCATCACGGTGGGCTCGACTCCTGTCGACCTTCCTCTGGGCGATGTACCCTCTTGCATCGGGCCTTGGATCATACGTGTCACTGACTGAACGCCGATCATCATGATGTCGGGGCCCGTAAGGCCCACCCCGCGGAGGGGTGCGTGAACGGCGACGATCTTCGGGATTCATGGAACGGCTGCCCCCTGTGCGTCGCTGATGAGAGTCGGGGCTGAAAACCGATCGATGCGTGTTCGCGTGAACAGAACTGTTGTGGATCCTGTTGTGCGACTGGGAGACCGCCGAATTCTGCTGGTGCGCCGTGTGCAACAGGGCACGGATCTTCTCGATCCCTGTACCAGCCTCTGAATCAGTCGGTTGGAGGGAATAGGCTATCTTGGCGGCGGCAGCCAGGTTGAGGACGGGTGCGCGGAACACCTCACATTGCTTTGACGAGTGCGTCGACTGGCAGAACGGTGGTGTTGACGGCGAGCGCCGGATGATTCGCCGACCTCGTGCTCGTTCCGACCAGTACGGTGGGGACTTTCATGGGAATTGCCCATGGGAACTTCGGCTGCAGGCCCACGACCCAAGTACTCGGAAGGTAACTCAGTCGGAACTGAGTCCAAGCACTGGGACGGCGATGCGACCACAACCAACTCGAGGACCGCCACTCGAGAAGACGCGCTCTCTCGCGCCTGGGCATGTTGCACCCAACGCTGAAGCCGCGGACGGCGGGACCGCTTGTTGCGGCGCGTGACGGGGGCGAAGGTCGACACCGGGGCCGACTGCTGGAGAAGAAGGACGCCGCGGGCACCAGCACGGAAGTGCGTAGCCCCGCGACTGGGGAGCGCCTCGACGTCGAGAGACGCATCCCGAAGCCATGCCGAATCGTCGACGATGAAGGAGAGTGCGCCGAAGAGGATCTCACGACCCATGCATAAATCTCCGCCAGACGACATGATGAAAAGGTGAAGTTGCAAACTCGCCGGAAGTCGCTTAGACGCCTGCCCCAAGGTGGGCGCCAACTGTCGTGGGTATAAGTCTAACAGTAGATGTGTAGGGTACGAAAGGATGGGCAGAGCCTTAGCTATGGCGAGGTTGTATGAGTTCAGGCCCCTCTACGGTGGAGGTAAAAGCCCTACGTCTCAGTGCACTTGGGAGCTTAGTGTCGAGTGGAATATAGGATTACAGTAAATGCCAACCCCTGTACCAGTGGGGAAGGGCGGCTTATATAGAGTGCGCTGCCCTCCACAACGGCCCGGTGGACAGGGGTGGAATAGTGGCGAATAAATGCCTACGTTGCAGGTAACGTATGCCTTAAATGCTAATAATGGTGTATGAAAACATGTGACCGTTGCCCTCCTTGGAGGTTACGATGTACATAGTGGAATTCGTTCAGTACGATAAATATGCTCCGAATGCTCGTCATCGACTGGATGATGGGGGGTCCTTAGTTCAGTCGGAACTGTCTAAGGGCCTTGCCTTCTATGAAGGGTAGTCCTTGGACCTATAGGGCAGGCCTATGACCCTACCGTGGGACTATAACCCCATCAGCTCCCACTAACTTTCTTGTAAATACAAGATTCTCCAACAACTTGTATAAACCCAAATGCTTTGATCACCTCATCAAAGCGCTTATTCGAACTCCGAGATGCTTGCACGAGTCCATAAATGGATCGCTGGAGCTTGCATACTTTGTTAGCGTTCTTCGGATCGACAAAACCTTCGGGTTGGATCATATACAACTCTTCCTTAAGAAAACCGTTAAGGAATGCCGTTTTGACATCCATCTGCCAGATTTCATAATCGAAAAATGCAGCTATTGCTAACATGATTCGGACGGACTTAAGCATCGCTACCAGTGAGAACGTCTCATCGTAGTCAACTCCTTGAACTTGTGAAAAACCCTTTGCCACAAGTCGAGCTTTATAAACGGTCACATTACCATCCGCGTCCGTCTTCTTCTTAAAGATCCATTTGTTCTGAATAGCCTTGCGACCTTCAGGTAATACTTCCAAAGTTCATACTTTGTTTTCATACATAGATCATATCTCGGACTTCATGGCCTCCAGCCATTTGTTGGAATCCGGGCCCACCATTGCTTCTTCACAATTCGCAGGTTCATTGTTGTCTAACAACATGATTGATAAGATAGGATTACCGTACCACTCAGGAGCAGTACGTGATCTTGTCGACCTGTGAGGTCCGATAGCAACTTGATTCGAAGCTTCATGATCATCATCATTAGCTTCCTCCTCAACCGATGTCGCTTGACACAAGTTTCCCCCTGCCCTGCGCCACCATCTAGAGGGGGTAGAGGTTCTACAACCTCATCAAGTTCTATCTTCCTCCCACTCAATTCTTTCGAGAGAAACTCCTTCTCAAGAAAAACTACGTACTTAGCAACAAACACTTTGCCCTCGGATCTGAGATAGAAGGTGTACCCAACTGTCTCCTTTGGGTAACCTATGAAGACACGCTTTTCCGCTTTGGGTTACAGCTTTTCAGGCTGAAGCTTTTTGACATAAGCATCACATCCCTAAACTTTAAGAAACGACAACTTTGGCCTCTTGCCATACCACAGCTCACACGGTGTCATCTCAACGGATTTTGACGGTGCCCTATTTAAAGTGAATGCAGCTGTCTCTAATGCATAACCCCAAAACGATAACGGCAAATCGGTAAGAGACATCATAGATCGCACCATATATAACAAAGTACGATTACGATGTTCGGACACACCATTACGCTGTGGTGTTCCACGCGGTGTTAACTGTGAAACTATTCCACATTGTATTAAGTGAGCACCAAACTCGAAACTCAGATATTCGCCCCCTCGATCAGAACGCAGGAACTTGATCTTCTTGTTACGATGATTTTCAACTTCACTCTGAAATTGCTTGAACTTTTCAAACGTTTCAGACTTGTGCTTCATCAAGTAGATATATCCATACCTACTCAAATCGTAAGTGAAGGTGAGAAAATAACGATATCCGTCGCGCGCCTCCACACTCATTGTACCGCACACATCGGTATGTATGATCTCCAACAAGTCACTTGCACGCTCGATTGTTCCGGAGAACAGAGTCTTAGTCATCTTGCCCATGAGGCATGGTTCGCACGTGTTAAGTGATTCAAAATCAAGTGACTCCAAAAGCCCATCGGAATGGAGTTTTTTCATGCGCTTTACTCCAATATGACCTAAGCGGCAGTGCCACAAAAACGTGGCACTATCATTGTTAACTCTACATCTTTTGGTCTCAGTGTTATGTATACGTGTATCATCACAATCAAGATTCAATATGAACAAACCTCTCACATTGGGTGCATGACCATAAAAGATATTACTCATATAAATAGAACAACCATAATTCTCTGACTTAAATGAGTAACCGTCTCACAATAAACAAGATCCATATATAATGTTCATGCTTAACGCAGGCACTAAATAACAATTATTTAAGTTCATAACTAATCCTGATGGTAACTGAAGTGAGACTGTGCCGATGGCGATTGCATCAACCTTGGAACCATTTCCCACGCGCATCGTCACTTCATCCTTCGTCAGCCTCCGTTTATTCCACAGTTCCTGCTTCGAGTTGCAAATATGAGCAACATAACCGGTATCAAATACCCACGCACTACTACGAGAGTTGGTTAAGTACACATCAATAACATGTATATCACATATAAGTGATTTTTCTCTGGCCGCCTTCTTATCAGCCAAATACTTGGGGCAGTTGCGCTTCCAGTGACCCATCCCCTTGCAATAATAGCACTTTGTTTCCGGTTTAGGTCCAGCCTTGGGTTTCTTCATCGGATTGGCAACAGTTTTGCCGCTCTTCTTGGAGTTACCCTTCTTGCCTTTGTCGTTTCTCTTGAAACCAGTGGTCTTATTGACCATCAAAACTTGATGCTCTTTCCAGAGTTCTGACTCTGCGACTTTCAGCATCGCGAATAACTCGCCAGGTGACTTGTTCATCCCTTGCATGTTATAGTTCAACACAAAGCTCTTATAGCTACGTGACAGGGATTGAATAATTCTCTTAGTGATAGCCTCTTGCGGGAGTTCAATCCCCAACTCAGCTAGACGGTTTGAGTACCCACACATTTTGAGCACATGTTCACTGACAGACGAATTCTCCTCCATCTTGCAAGCATAGAATTTATCGCAGGTCTCATACCTCTCGATCCGGGCGTTCTTCTGAAATATAAACTTCAACTCCTGGAACATCTCATATGCTCCATGACGCTCAAAGCGTCGTTGAAGTCCCGGTTCTAAGCCATACAAGACTGCGCATTGAACTACTGAGTAGTCCTCCTTACACGACTGCCAAGCATTCAAAACATCTTGGTCAGACGTAGCGGGTAGTTCATCTCCTAGCGCAGCATCAAGGACATAATTCTTTTTCCCAGCTTGTAGGATGAGCCTAAGATTACGTGCCGAGTCTACAAAGTTGGTTACATCATCTTTCAACTTAGCTTTCTCTAGGAACGTATTGAAATTTAGGGTTGCTACTGCGTGAGCCATTGATCTACAACATAAAATATTGCAAAGTAGACTTAGACTATGTTCAAGACAATTAGAATTTAACTAATCAAATTACTAATAAACTCCCACTCAAATAGTCATCCCTCTAGTTACTTGAGTGTGGCATGATCCAAATTCACTAACTCAAGTCCGATCATCACGTGAGTTGAGTATAGTTTCTGTGGTAAACATCTCTATGCTAATCATATCAACTATACGATTCATGCTCGACCTTTTGGTCTCTTGTGTTCCGGGGCTATGTCTGCACATGCTAGGCTCGTCAAGTTTAACCCGAGTGTTCCGCGTGTGCAACTGTTTTGCACCCATTGTATGTGAACGTTGAGTCTATAACACCCGATCATCACGTGGTGTCTCGAAACGACGAACTGTCGCAACAGTGCACAGTCGGGGAGAACACAATTTTATCTTGAAATTTTAGTGAGGGATCACCTTATAATGCCACCGTCGTTCTAAGCAATATAAGGTGCATAAAAGGATTAACATCACACGCAATTCATAAGTGACATGATATGGCCATGATCTTGTGCTTCTTGATCTCCAGCACCAAAGCACCGACATTATCTTCTTGTCACCGGCGCCACACCATGATCTCCATCATCGTACCGCCATCGAGGTTATCGTGCTATCTATGCTATTACTACTAAAGATACAACCTAGCAATATAGTAAACGCATCTGCAAACACAAACGTTAGTTTAAAGACAACCCTATGGCTCCTGCCGGTTGCTGTAGCATCGACGTGCAAGTCGATATTAACTATTACAACACGATCATCTCATACATCCAATATATCACATCATGTCTTTGGCCATATCACATCACAAGCATACCCTGCAAAAACAAGTTAGACGTCCTCTAATTTGTTGTTGCATGTTTTACGTGGCTGTTATGGGTATCTAGTATGTTCGCATCTTACTTACGCAAAAACCACAACGGAGATGTGCAAATTGCTATTTAACCTCTCTCCAAGGACCGCCTCGGTCAAATCCAATTCAACTAAAGTTGAAGAAACCGACACCCGCCAGTCATCTTTATGCAACGAGTTGCATTTTGGTCGATGAAACCAGTCTCTCGTAAGCGTACGAGTAATGTCGGTCCGGGCCGCTTCAATCCAACAATACCGCCGAATCGAGAAAAGACTAAGGAGGGCAGCAAATCGAACATCAACGCCCACAAATACATTTTGTGTTCTACTCGAGATTACATCTACGCATGAACCTCGCTCATGATGCCACTGTTGGGAAACATTACATGGGAAACAAAAAATTTCCTACGCACACGAAGACCTATCTTGGTGATGTTCATCTACGAGAGGGAGATCGGATCCACATACCCTTGTAGATCGCTAAGCGGGAATCGTTAAGAAACGCGGTTGATGTAGTGGTACAGCTTCGTGATTCAAATCACCGTCGTCCCACGATCCGTCCCGATCTAGTACTGAACGGACGGCACCTCCGCGTTCAGCACACGTACAACTCGATGACGATCTCCGCCTTCTTGATCCAGCAAGAGAGACGGGGAAGTAGATGAGTTCTGTGGTAGCATGACGGCGCGCCAGTGTTGGTGATGATCTATTCCTGCAAGGCTCCGCGTGAGCTCCGCAGAAATCTAATCTAGAGGAAGAACTATGTGGTATAGGTTTGAGTTGCACGTGGTAAAGTTGTGTCTCAAAAGCCCTAAAACCACCAATATATATAGGAGGAGGGGAGGGGCTAGCCTTGGGGCTCAAGGGATCCCCAAGGGCGCCGGCCGAGAGGAGGAGGTGGACTCCCACCCTAATTCGGTTTGGGGGAAGGAGTCCACTCCTTCCTTCCCACCTCCCTCTTTCCTTTTTTTTTCCTTTCTTTTGGTTTTTTCTCCTTGTGGCGCCATAGCCCACTTGGGCTGGCCTCACCAGCCCACTAAGTTCTGGTGCGCCACCATAGGGCTACTGGGCTCACTCCCGGGTGGGTGGACACCTCCCGAAGAATATTGAGAACCCATTCGTAACTCCCGGTACACTGCCGGTAATACGCGAAATCTTTCCGGTGTCCAAATGAAACCATCCTATATATCAATCTTCATTTCCAGACCATTCCGGAAACCCTCGTGATGTCCGTGATCTCATCCGGGACTCCGAACAACCTTCATTTACCAACACATATAAATCAACTATACTAAAACGTCACCGACCTTAAGTGTGCAGACCCTGCGGGTTTGAGAACTATGCAGACATGACCCGAGACACTCCTCGGTCAATATCTAATAGCGGGACCTGATAACCCACAAGTGTAGGGGATCGCAACAGTTTTCGAGGGTAGAGTATTCAACCCAAATTTATTGATTCGACACAAAGGGAAGCAAAAGAATATTCTCAAGTATTAGCAGCTGAGTTTGCCAATTTCAACCACACCTGAAAGATTAGTGTCTGCAAGCAAAGTATCAGTAGCAAAGTAGTATGATAGCAACGGTGCCAGAAACAGATCTGTTGACGGCAGACTATTCCTAACTGTTGTATCAATGGCGCCAGTAAATAGCACGTGGACGGGGAACTATTCTTCCCTGGCAACGGCTCCAGAAAAGTCTTGCAACAAGTAGCAGCAAAGCAACAGCAGTAGTGACAGCAGTAGCAAGGAACACGAGTAGTGACATCAGTAGCAGCAGCAATAGTAATAGCAGAGTAACAGCAGTAGCGACATCAGTAGCAGCAAAGTAATGTAGCAAGGACTAATAGTAAAAGACTCGTAGGCAGTGGATCGGTGATGGATGAGTGTGCTGGATGTGATTCATCATGTAACAACTATAACACGGAGAGATATGTAACTAGCTCCCGTTCGTCAATCTAATGTAGGCATGTATTCCGTATGTAGTCATACGTGCTTAGGGAAAAGAACTTGCATGACATCTATTGTCCATCCCTCCCGTGGCAGCGGGGTCCTAACAGAAACTACGGGATATTAAGGTTCTCCTTTTAATAAAGAACCGGACCAATGCATTAACACGTGGTGAATACATGAACTCCCCATACTATGGTCATCTCCGGGAGTGGTCCGGCTATTGTCACTCTGGGGTTGCCGGGTCATAACACATAGTAGGTGACTACAACTTGCAAGATAGGATCTAACACACACATATATTGGCGACAATATAATAGGTTCAGATCTGAAATCATGGCACTCGGGCCCTAGTGACAAGCATTAAGCATAGCCAAGTAGTAGCAACATCAATCTAGAACATAGTGGATACTAGGGATCAATCCCCGTCAAAACTAACTCGATTACATGATAGATCTCATCCAACTCATTACCGTCCAGCAAGCCTACGATGAGATTACTCACGAACGGTGAAGAGCGTCATGGAATTGTCGATGGAGGAAGGTTGATGATGACGATGGTGACGATTTCCCCTCTCCGGAGCCCGAAACGGACTCCAGATCTGCCCTCCAGATGAAGAACAGGAGGTGGCGACGCCTCCGTATCGTAAAACGCGATGAATCCTTCTCCCTGATTTTTTTTCCGGGCGAGATGGAATAAATAGAGCTGAGTTTGGGGGCGGTGGTGCCACGTGGGCCCCACAAGCCCTCACGACATGACCTAGGGGGGGTGGCCGTGGCCCAGGGGCTTGTGGCCCACTGGCACACCCCCTCCGGTGGATCTTTGCGCAGGTATTTTTATTTTATTCCAGAAAAATTCTCCGTAAATTTTCAAGACATTCCGAGAACTTTTATTTCTGCACAAAAACAACACCATGGCAATTTTGCTGAAAACATCGTTAGTCTGGGTTAGTTCCATTCAAATCATGCAAGTTAGAGTTCAAAAAAGGGCAAAAGAGTTCGGAAAAGTAGATACGACGGAGACGTATCAACTCCCCCAAGCTTAAAGCCTTGCTTGTCCTCAAGCAATTCAGTTGACAAATTGAAAGAGACAAAGGAAAACTTTGACGAACTCTGTTTGATCTTGTGGTTGCAACTATGTCTAACTCATAACCAGAATTTCGGCAAGATCACAAGCAAACCACATAAGCAAATGACATCTAGGTCTCACGGTAAACTCATATCAATGGCATAATCAATTAGCGAGCAAATAATAATAAGCCTCAAATGTCAACACTTCAATCAAAACAACATGAAGCAGTACGAATAGATGGTATCTTGCTAGCTCTTTCTGAGACCGCAAAACATAAATGCAGAGCACCTTCAAAGACCAAGGGCTAACTAAACATTGTAACTCATGGCAAAGAGGATCCAGTCCCAGTCATACTCAACACAGTTAAAAGCAAAGCATAAAAACGACATAGGTGATCTCTAATTGGTGCTTTTATAAGAGGAGGATGACTCAACAGGAACATAAGTAGACAGGCCCTTCGCAGAGGGAAGCATTGATTTGCAAAGGTGCCAGAGCTCAAGCTTTGAAAACAGAGATAATAATTTTGGGTGGCATGATTTCATTGTCAACGCAATGACCAAGAGTTCTCAACATCTTCGACGCTACACATGCTATAGGCGGTTCCCAAACCGAAAAGTAAAGTTTTGACTCCCCCACCACCAATCAATCACACTTCACGGCTAGCCGAATCCTCGGGTACCGTCCATACCAACATCAATCCTGGGGGAGTTTTGTTTGCAATTATCTTTTCGATTTGTGTATGGAACTGGGAATTCCAATTACCGGCCCCTTTCTCGTGAATGACAGTGAATAAACACATATCATGGATAAGACGCCTAGCATGGAAGATACAATAGCCCCCTGTCACCACATGAGCGGTTCGGGCATGCAAAACAGATTATTTCTTGAAGTTTAGAGAGTGGCACATGCAAATTTACTTGGAACAGCAGGTAGATACCGCACATAGGTAGGTATGGTGGACACACATGGGACAACTTTGGGTTTATGGAAGTGGATGCACAAGCAGTATTCCCCGCTTAGTACAAGTGAAGGCTAGCAAAAGACTGGGAAGCGACGAACTAGAGAGCGACAATAGTCATCAAAATGCATTGAGATTAACTAACATTGAGTGCAAGCATGAGTAGGACATAAATCACCATGAACATGAACATCATAGAGGCTATGTTAATTTTGTTTCAACTACATGTGTGAACATGCGCCAAGTCAAGCCACCTGAATCATTCAAAGGAGGATACCATCCTATCATACTACAACACATTCATCTCAAAATTCATGTGGGCATCCAAGACAAACCATTATAAGCTACTAGCTAAATAAGCATGGCATAAGCAACTATGATCTCTAAGTTGTCATTGCAAACATGTTTCTGTCACAACAAAGCTGAATCAGGCATGATGAGCTAGTCATAAATTACAAAAAAAAATAGATCGAGTTCATACCAGCTTTTCCAGGCTCAGTCACTTCATCATATATCGTCATTATTGCCTTTCACTTGCATGACCGAACGATGTGAACAATAATAAGTGTGCTCGTGCATTGGACTAAAGCTGGAATCTGCAGGCAAACACAAAGGAGAAGACAAAGTAATATGGCTCTTTGAAAGCTAAACAGGTATGCATGCAAGAGCCACTAAACATTGTAACCATGGTCTTCTAGCTTGACCCAAAGAAAAAGAAAACTATTTACACAGGAAAGCTCCCAACAAGCAAAAGAAGAAAAAGAAAATCTTTTTTTCTCAAACTAGACAGACACACGAAAAGAAACGAGAAAAATATAAAACTAGCATGGATGATTCAGTGGCAAAGTGTGAACACCGGCTAACAAAGTGAAAGCATAAACAAGAATGTAAAGTCGGTGAGAACACGTACTCCCCCAAGCTTAGGTTTTTGGCCTAAGTTGGTCTACTCCCAAGGATGGTCGTGGTGAAACCCAAAATCATAATGGGGGTTTATACGGGAGCGTTGCAGCCACTGCATGAATAGCTGCCTCACGGAGACGAGCAGCCTTTGCCTCCCTCTCATACTCCTCTGCCTCTCCTCTGGTTATGTAATATCTCCGTTTTACCTGAAAGTCAAAGAAGGCAGGAGCAGGAAGGGTAATATGGAAAACACGCTGCCGGTTAAATATCAAACGGTATAGGAGGTATTCGTCATCCCTCTCAAGGAACTGGTAGCGTGTCAAAGCGACGCGGTCAAGGAAAGCTGTATGGAGCGGGGGATCTCCTTCGCGGATGGGTACTCCAAGAAAATTTGCTATTCAAGTGGCATAGATCCCACCAAAGAAATCCTCTTCAATAACATTCTTATTCAGCCTCCTTGCTATAATAGCTCCCATGTTGAAGCTTTTGTCACCCGTCACTGCGCTCTTAAGGATACTAAGGTCGGGTGCGCAGAGGTGACAATGCTCAATCTTGCCATTAATGCATCGGCCTATGAAGAGGGCAAAGTAATGCAAGGCAGGAAAATGAATACTCCCCATGGTAGCTTGCGTAATGTCTCTAGTTTCTCCAACAGTAATACCAGAGCGAAAATCTCTAACAGAAGATTTAGGAGGATCATTGAGACTACCCCAGATAGGTATTTTGCAAATTCTATTGAAATCGTCTAAATCCATGGTATACGATTTATCATAGAGATCAAACAGTACCGATGTCTCACGACCAGCTGAAAATTTGAATCTATGAACAAAAGAGGCAGTGAGAGCAACATACTGTTCACATTTATCGGAGATGAATTCTTCGAGTCCGACGTTGTGAACAAGTGCATCAAACTCATCTTTGAAACCTGCCTCAATCATAAATTCATCAGAAGGCCATTCACATGGTTGTACATGCGCATCCCTTGGTTGGTAAGGATCAGGCTCCCGAATCGCAAGACGGGGACCTCTCTTGCTTGAGGAACCACCATGAAAGTTTCTCCAGAACATCTTCCTTTTCTGAAATTTTCAGTGATTCTAAGAAAAGGTGAACAAGGCTCAACCAAACTTGTAGCAACTACTCCCACAAGTGCCTAGAGACCATATTACGCATCAAAACTAGTTGGGACCAGCTAAAATCAGCATGCAAAGCTCAAGAACATGGTCACCAAGGAAGCAAAAATACGCGGAGTATAAGGCACTAGAGCAAAAACTAATTGGACCAACGGAGCAGTCACTTACCAAGGAGTAATTTCCCCAAAACAGTTCGGAGAATAGTGATTTGAGCAAGGAGATCGAAAATCCCAGCAAGAGGAGCAAGAACACGGGTTTGAGCTGTGAAACGATTTTTCTGGAGGTAGGAGAACCAGATGAGAGCAAGAATGAGTGGAGGGGGTGCCTGTGGGCCCCACAAGCCTGGGTGGCGCGGCCAGGGGGTGCCCGCGCCCCTAGGGCTTGTGGCCCACTGGTGTGGCCCCCAGACAAGCTCTTTGTCTGAGAATTTTTAAAAAATTCTAGAAAAAAATCATACTAGATTTTCAGGACGTTCGGAGAACTTTTATTTTTGGGGTACTTTTCTACCGTACGCTAAAACAGAAAACATGAAAAACTAAACTAAATCTATCATGTTTCTTCTAAGCAACCGAAGGTGAAAGCTTGGAACAGAGGTTTGTGACTCCTCGATTCATCCATCTCATGGTCATCGAAAGAAATCCGTCGATGAGGTTGATCAAGTTCCTTGACAAACTTTTTCGAATCGCAAAAGAGAATGGAGATTTTCCGAATAGTCACTAGGTCACCTCAATGGGGATGTGTATTTCCCCAACAAGCAAATCATACTTCATCTTGACACGAGGAATAGGGCATTCAAAGCTCCCAATAAGAATCGATGAAGTTTCTTCGATAGCATTGATGCAATGTACTCGATATTGTTTCTTCGGGAAGTGCACCGTATGCTCATTACTGTTGACATGGAAAGTGACATTGCCTTTGTTGTAATGTATAACAGCCCATGCAGTGTTTAAAAAGGGTCTTTCGAGGATGACCGCCATGGCATCGTCCTCAGGAATATCCAAGATAACAAAGTCTGTTAAGATGGTGACGTTAGCAACCACAATAGGTACATCCTCGCAAATGCCGAGAGGGAAAGCAGTTGATTTGTCGGCCATTTGCGGAGAGATTTCAGTGGGTGTCAACTTATCCAGCTCAAGTCTACGATAAAGAGAGAGAGTCATAACACTAACACCGGCTCCAAGGTCGCATAAAGCAGTTATAACGTAGTTGCCTTTAATGGAGCAAGGTATAGTGGGCACACCGGGATCACCTAGTTTTTTAGGAGTTCCACCCTTGAAGGTATAATTAGCCAGCATGGTGGAAATCTCAACCTCAGGTATCCTCCTCTTATTAGTCTCAATACCCTTCATGTACTTAGCATACGGAGACATTTTGAGCATATCTGTCAAACGCATTTGCAGAAAGACAGGTCTGATCATTTCAACAAATTGCTCAAAATCCTCATCATCCTTTTTCTTGGATGGTTTGGGAGGAAAGGGCATGGGTTTCTGAACCCATGGCTCCCTTTCTTTACCATGCTTCCTAGTAGTGAAGTCATTCTTATCGTACCTTCTATTCTTAGGCTGTGGGTTATCAAGATCAACAGGTTCAATCTCCACATCCTTATCATTGCTAGGTTGAGCATCTTCATGAACATCACTATTGATATTATCATTAGGCTCATGTTCATCACCAGATTGTGTTTCAGCATCAGAGACAGAGGCATCGTTTGGACCCTCAGGTGTAGCAGCAACAGGGTTGCTAGCGTGCAGGTTCCTATCATCTTTCTTCTTCTTTCTAGGATGACTAGGTGCATCAGTGCTAACTCCTTGAGAATCTTGTTCAATTCTCTTCGGATGACCCTCAGGATACAAAGGTTCCTGGGTCATTCTACCGCCTCTAGTAACGACTCTGAAGGAATTATCATTCAACTCATTGAGCAAGTCATTTTGAGCTTTAAGTACTTGTTCTACCTGAGTAGTAACCATAGAGGCATGTTTACTCAGAAGCTTAAGATCATTGGCATTTCTGTCCACACAAGCACTTAAATGACTAAGCATACGAGCATTATGTTCCAATTGTGTGCTAACATAATCATTGAAGCTTTGTTGTTTGGCAACAAAGTTATCAAATTCATCCAGGCATAGGCTAGCAGGTTTATCAAAAGGAATATCACTCTCATCAAACCTACGCAAAGAATTTACTTCTACTACCTGTATCGAGTTATCAAGACCATGGATCTCTTCGATAGGTGGTAGATTTTTGACATCTTCAGATTTAATGACTTTCTCTCGCATAGATTTCTTAGCTTCTTGCATATCTTCAGGACTGAGGAATAGAATACCTCTTTTCTTCAGAGTTGGCTTAGGAGGTGGTTCAGGAATAGTCCAATCATTCTCATTGCACAAGATGTTATTCAGTAGAATCTGAGCTTGTTCTACAGTTCGTTCCCTAAAAACACAATTGACACAACTATCTAGGTGGTCTTTGGAAGCATCGGTAAGTCCATTATAGAAGATATCAAGTATTTCATTATTCTCAAGAGGGTGATCAAGCAAAGCATTCAGTAGCTGGATGAGCCTCCCCCAAGCTTGTGGGAGACTCTCTTCCTTAGCTTGAGCAAAGTTGTATATTTCCCGCAAGGCATCTTGCTTCTTATGGGCAGGGAAATATTTTTCAGAGAAGTAGTAGACCATATCCTGGGGGCTACGCACACAACCAGGAGCAAGAGAAGTGAACCAAGTCTTAGCATCGTCCTTTAGCGAGAATGGAAACATCTTGAGGATATAGTAGTGGCGGATCTTTTCCTCACTAGTGAATAGGGTGGCTATATCGTGCAGTTTGGTAAGATGGGCTACAACCGTTTCAGACTCATAACCGTGAAAAGGATCAGATTCGACCAGAGTGATTAACTCAGGGTCGACAGAGAATTCATAATCCTTATCGGTCACAAAGATAGGCGAAGTAGCAAACTTCGGGTCGTATTTCATCCTAGCGTCCAGAGATTTTTCTTTCCACTTGTGCGGTAGTTTCTCAACATCATAGCTATCCTTACACGCAAGAAAGTCCTCAGCTATCTCTCCCTCCATAACATAGCGTTCAGGCATAATAGGCAATTCAGGCATAGTAGCAGGTTCTACTTCAATAGTATCAGCAGTTTCAGAAGTATCATCACGTCTAGCAGCAACTCTAGCAAGTTGTGCATCAAGGAATGCACCTAGTGGAAAATCAGTATCAGGCATAACATCATCAGGCTTAGTATCAAGCATAGCATCATCAGGCCTAGTATCAAGCATAGAATCATCAGAAGTAGCATCATCAAGCTTAGTATCAAGCATAGCATCATGGGCAGCAGAAGTAGCATCATCAAGCACAGGCGACATATCAAGATTTCTAGCAGGAGGCGATGTCGCAAACTTACTCAAAACTGAAGGTGAATCAAGTGCAGAGCTAGATGGCAGTTCCTTACCTCTCCTCGTAGTGGAAGGCAAGATTTTAGTTCTTGGATCTTTCGGATTCCTCATAGTGACCAGAAAACGTCAATCCCAAGTGACTCAGAGAATATAGTTGTGCTTCCCCGGCAACCGCGCCAGAAAATAGTCTTGATAACCCACAAGTGTAGGGATCGCAACAGTTTTCAAGGTTAGAGTATTCAACCCAAATTTATTAATTCGACACAAAGGGAAGTGAAAGAATATTCTCAAGTATTAGCAGCTGAGTTTGCCAATTTCAACCACACCTGAAAGATTAGTGTCTGCAAGCAAAGTATCAGTAGCAAAGTAGTATGATAGCAGCGGTGCCAGAAACAGATCTGTTGACGGCAGACTATTCCTAACTGTTTTATCAATCGCGCCAGTAAATAGCACGTGAACGGGGAACTGTTCTTCCCTAGCAATGGCTCCAGAAAAGTCTTGCAACAAGTAGCAGCAAAGTAACAGCAGTAGTGACAACAGTAGCAAGGAACAACAGTAGCAGCAGCAGTAGTAACAACAGAGTAACAACAGTAGCGACAGCAGTAGCAGCAAAGTAACGTAGCAAGGACCAGTAGTAAAAGACTCGTAGGCAGTGGATCGGTGATGGATGAGTGTGCCGGATGTGATTCATCATGTAACAGCTATAACACGGAGAGATATGTAACTATCTCCCGTTCGTCAATCTAATGTAGGCATGTATTCCGTATGTAGTCATACGTGCTTAGGGAAAAGAACTTGCATGACATCTATTGTCCATCCCTCCCGTGGCAGCGGGGTCCTAACGGAAACTACGGGATATTAAGGTTCTCCTTTTAATAAAGAACCGGACCAACGCATTAACACGTGGTGAATACATGAACTCCTCATACTACGGTCATCTCCGGGAGTGGTCCGGCTATTGTCACTCCGGGGTTGCCGGGTCATAACACATAGTAGGTGACTACAACTTGCAAGATAGGATCTAACACACACATATATTGGCGACAGCATAATAGGTTCAGACCTAAAATCATGGCACTCGGGCCCTAGTGACAAGCATTAAGCATTGCCAAGTAGTAGCAACATCAATCTAGAACATAGTGGATACCAGGGATCAATCCCCGTCAAAACTAACTCGATTACATGATAGATCTCATCCAACTCATCACCGTCCAGCAAGCCTACGATGAGATTACTCACGAACGGTGAAGAACATCATGGAATTGTCGATGGAGGAAGGTTGATGATGATGATGGCGACGATTTTCCTTCTCCGGAGCCCGAAACAGACTCCAGATCTGCCCTCCAGATGAAGAACAGGAGGCGGCGGCGCCTCCGTATCGTAAAACGCGATGAATCCTTCTCCCTGATTTTTTTCCGGGCAAGACGGAATAAATAGAGCTGAGTTTGGGGGTGGTGGTGCCACGTGGGCCCCACAAGCCCTCACGGCGCGGCCTAGGGGGGTGGACGCGGCCGAGTGGCTTGTGGCCCACTGGCACACCCCCTCCGGTGGATCTTTGCGCAGGTATTTTTCTTTTATTCCAGAAATTTTCTCCGTAAATTTTCAGGACATTCCGAGAACTTTTATTTCTGCACAAAAACAACACCATGGCAATTCTGCTGAAAACAGCGTTAGTCTGGGTTAGTTCCATTCAAATCATGCAAGTTAGAGTCCAAAACAAGGGCAAAAGAGTTTGGAAAAGTAGATACGACGAAGACGTATCAGGACCTGGATGTCCATACTGGATCCTACATATTCTACGAAGATCTTATCGGTTGAACCTCTGTGCCAAGGTTTCATATAATCTCGTATAACATTCCCTTTGTCCTTCGGTATGTTACTTGCCCGAGATTTGATCGTCGGTATCTCTATACCTATTTCAATCTCGTTACCGGCAAGTCTCTTTACCCGTTTTGTAATACAAGATCTCGTGACTTACACTTGAGTCACATTGCTTGCAAGGCTTGTATGTGATGTTGTATTACCGAGTGGGCCCCGAGATACCTCTCCGTCACACGGAGTGACAAATCCCAGTCTTGATCCATGCTAACTCAACGGACACCTTCGGAGATACCTGTAGAGCACCTTTATAGTCACCCCGTAACGTTGTGACGTTTGATACACACAAGGTATTCCTCTGTTGTCAGTGAGTTACATGATCTCATGGTCATAGGAATGAATACTTGACACACAGAAAACAATAGCAACAAAATGACACGATCACATGCTACGTTTAAAATTTGGGTCTTGTCCATCACATCATTCTCCTAATGATGTGATCGAGTTATCAAGTGACAATACTTGCATATGGTCAGAAAACCTTAACCATCCTTGATCAACTAGCTAGCCAACTAAAGGCTTACTAGGGACATTGTTTTGTCTATGTATCCACACATGTATCTATGCTTTCATTCAATACAATTATAGCATGGATAATTAACGATTATCTTGAAATAGGAAATATAATAATAACTATTTTATCATTGCCTCTAGGGCATATTTCCAACACTCTCTCGGGTGCGATGACGGAGAGCGTTGTCACGACGACGACAGTCATCACGTCCCGGAGTAGTGTCAAGTGCACTGGATTCAATCAATTTGTTCTGTGACAACACTGGTACCATTGCTCTAGCCAAGGAACCAAGGTTTCACAAGAGAACCAGACACATAAAGCGACGCTTCAACACCATCCGCGATTACATCAAGGAGGAGGACATAAATATTAGCAAAGTGCACACGGATCTGAATGTTGCAGATCCGCTGACTAAACCTCTTCCACGAGCAAAGCATGATCAACACCGGAATTGTATGGGTGTTAGATTCATTACATTGTAGATCACATAGAGATGTGAAGCTAGATTATTGACTCTAGTGCAAGTGAGAGATCTATAAGGGTATGTAGATTCATTCTCCCCTCTCGTAGATGATCATCACCATGGGTAGGTATTACGTGTACGTAGGAATTTTTTTGTTTCCCATGCAACGTTCCCCAACAACATGGCGGGTCGCGTTCTCCTTCGCCGTCGCCTCCTTGTTTGTCTCGCGCTCCGACGGTGCGATGACGAGTTGGAGCGCCTTGGCATTCTTGTGGTGGAGACGTCTGTTGGGGAACGTCGCATGGGAAACAAAAATTTTCCTACGCGCACGAAGACCTATCATGGTGATGTCCATCTACGAGAGGGGATGAGTGATCTACGTACCCTTGTAGATCGTACAGCAGAAGCGTTAGAGAACGCGGTTGATGTAGTGGAATGTCCTCACGTCCCTCGATCCGCCCCGTGAACAATCCCGCGATCAGTCCCACGATCTAGTACCGAACGGACGGCACCTCCGCGTTCAGCACACGTACAGCTCGACGATGATCTCGGCCTTCTTGATCCAGCAAGAGAGACGGAGAGGTAGAAGAGTTCTCCGGCAGCGTGACGGCGCTCCGGAGGTTGGTGATGATCTCGTCTCAGCAGGGCTCCGCCCGAGCTCCGCAGAAACGCGATCTAGAGGAAAAACTATGGAGGTATGTGGTCGGGCAGCCGTGAGAAAGTCGTCTCAAATCTGCCCAAAAAGCCCCATATATATAGGAGGAGGGAGGGGGACCTTGCCTTGGAGTCCAAGGGACTCCCAAGGGGTCGGCCGAGCCAAGGGGGGGAGGACTCCCCCCCAAACCGAGTTGGACTTGGTTTGGTGGGAGGAGTCCCCCTCCCTTCCCACTTCTTCCCTCTCTTTTTTTTCTTTTCCTTTGATTTCCTTCTCTT
The DNA here is from genome assembly GCF_904849725.1 of Hordeum vulgare subsp. vulgare. Taxonomy (NCBI): domain Eukaryota; kingdom Viridiplantae; phylum Streptophyta; class Magnoliopsida; order Poales; family Poaceae; genus Hordeum; species Hordeum vulgare. The sequence goes on from NC_058520.1 coordinate 558,181,284, forward strand.
GGCGCATAGGCCCCCTTGAGGCTGTCCCACCAGCCCACTAAGGGCTGGTGTGTCTCCCCAAAGCCTATGGGCTTCCCCGGGGTGGGTTGCCCCCCCGGTGAACTCCCGGAACCCATTCGTCATTCCCGGTACATTCCCGGTAACTCCGAAAACCTTCCGGTAATCAAATGAGGTCATCCTATATATCAATCTTCGTTTCCGGACCATTCCGGAAACCCTCGTGACGTCCGTGATCTCATCCGGGACTCCGAACAACATTCGGTAACCAACCATATAACTCAAATACGCATAAAACAACGTCGAACCTTAAGTGTGCAGACCCTGCGGGTTCGAGAACTATGTAGACATGACCCGAGAGACTCCTCGGTCAATATCCAATAGCGGGACCTGGATGCCCATATTGGATCCTACATATTCTACGAAGATCTTTATCGTTTGAACCTCAGTGCCAAGGATTCGTATAATCCCGTATGTCATTCCCTTTGTCCTTCGGTATGTTACTTGCCCGAGATTCGATCGTCAGTATCTGCATACCTATTTCAATCTCGTTTACCGGCAAGTCTCTTTACTCATTCCGTAATACAAGATCCCGCAACTTACACTAAGTTACATTGCTTGCAAGGCTTGTGTGTGATGTTGTATTACCGAGTGGGCCCCGAGATACCTCTCCGTCACACGGAGTGACAAATCCCAGTCTTGATCCATACTAACTCAACTAACACCTTCGGAGATACCTGTAGAGCATCTTTATAGTCACCCAGTTACGTTGCGACGTTTGATACACACAAAGCATTCCTCCGGTGTCAGTGAGTTATATGATCTCATGGTCATAGGAATAAATACTTGACACGCAGAAAACAGTAGCAACAAAATGACACGATCAACATGCTACGTCTATTAGTTTGGGTCTAGTCCATCACGTGATTCTCCCAATGACGTGATCCAGTTATCAAGCAACAACACTTTGTTCATAATCAGAAGACACTGACTATCATCGATCAACTGGCTAGCCAACTAGAGGCATGCTAGGGACGGTGTTTTGTCTATGTATCCACACATGTAAATGAGTCTTCATTCAATACAATTATAGCATGGATAATAAACTATTATCTTGATACAGGAATTATAATAATAACTATACATTTATTATTGCATCTAGGGCATAATTCCAACAACGTCGCGGATCCATCTTCGTCGTCGTGAGAGAGCGTCGAAGAACCGATACGAGGAGCACGTCCTCGGGATCGTCCTACGCGCTCACGCATGAATGGCGCACAGTCATCCCCTTCCCCCTCTCTCTCGTCCGCTATTGCTCGCGACGTGCTGTACGTGCCTCGGACTCGGGCTTCTTGTGCGCCCCGGTCCCGACACGGACACGAGGACCCAACGGTGGCCGGGCACTAGATACACACTAGAGGGTGGTGGAGGTGGTCGACATACCTGAATGAGCGGAGCGGTGCTACCGGAGCGGAGTTGCGCAGCTGCGCACCGGACACGAAGGGTCGGCGACATCGTCGGTGCTGCATTGACGTGCGACAGACGCTAACGAAGATCCACCGGGACACCTTTCTCGAGCAGTGACCTTCTAATGGCAACGTGAAGGACGAGCTTCTCCACATCGAGGGTCGAGGCATCAGATTCTCTGCCGGAGCCACTGCTGCTTCTGTCGCCGACCATTGAATCGGAGGGGAGGGGATTGGAAATGAAGTGGACAGAGACACGAGTGGAGTGGAGTTCGGATTAATCGATGTCTAGGGTTTGCCGAATAAGGATATTTTGTGGGGTTGGGGTGGTCTAGGCTGGGCCAAGGTGACGTGGCAAACGCGTCCGGGCGTGTCATATCCGTTCCATATTTGGACTGGATACGAGTGGTGCTGGTCAACCCAAGTTTGAGGCCCATTTAAGGCGTTTGTCTAGGTCAGATTTTCGTGGTTGATTAGTGACCGGACGACCACTCGAACGTTTGAGACATGTTGGTACGTCCGACCATAGATGCTCTAAAATTCAAGGGGAGAAGGGGTGCTTGGTCTTTTTGTGCAGAAGCAAGGGAGACCAACCATCACTTTGACAACCAATCTCCTCGGCTACATGTAAATAATAATTGTCCCATATTTTGTTACAAGTATTTCTTGTTTATAAATTTTAATCTAATACAATAAATTCATATTACAACAAAATTTGTAAAAGGAACAATGTGAGTGTCATGTACCTGGTTCATTCATCAAGAAACAACTTATCATTTTTTCTACAATTGTCGGTACACTTTGAGAGTTTGGGGATTGGCGAAGGGTTGGCTTCATCTTGCACACCTCGACACCATGGCTTGGCACTTGGAGCGCTCAACCAAAGAGTGGTGGATCAACATGTCCGGAGCTAATGTCCCAAATAGCAGCGTCATAACATCTATAACCATGCTTGTTAGCTGGATCATTTGGAATGAAAGGAACACAGGAGTCTTCCGTCACAAATCAGCGCCACCAACTATCCCTATCGAAAACATCAAGAAAGAAGCGGGTATGAAACTTTTAGGTCAAATAATGCTGAAGACTAATAATGAATCTCTATTTCTTTTTTAAATAATAATTGAAAAAAAGTCTTTTGCCTTCGTTTAGAAAAGATCGAGATGGACATGTTATAGTGTTACACAGTTTTTATGTATCGGCCTCTTGGATTAGATTGGCTATCCAAGGCTACAAAGGATTTGGGAGTCAAGAGTACTTGCAAAAGTTAAGAAAAAATGGTGTAACTAAATCTCAGTCTACTCAGACTTAACCAAGTCTCGGTCAAGTAATACAACATATAAAAAGGAAGCAAGAAACAACTAAATGGAAAATTTGCACGAATCTTGATCTAAGAATTCATGAATATAGAATTGACTGTTACTTCGTTAAATCTCAGACGTCTAAGATTTAGCAATTCCGCGAGAAAAAATGGTAGGCTTCTTTGCCTTGATTGATTAGACACTAAGAAAAGAGTGCAACCTGTCGGTGCCCGGACTCATCTACACCCGGTCAGAAGAAAAAGCAAAATAAATACTACAAAATTAAAAAATAAATCATTTTTTCATGATGAATAATTTGATGCGTGAGGTCTGGTATAATTTTTAAATTATTTAGACATCTGAGCAGCTTTCAGTAAAAAAGACAAATCGGATCGAGACAATGCATGAATAATAAAAAAATTAGAGACCTCGAATTTATCTTTTTTTACCAAGAGCTGCTCAGATATCTAAATGATTCAAAAATTAAAGCGAACCTCACATATCAAATTATCTAAATTTTTTAATATTTATTTCGATTTTTTTATTCAATACAGATACAGATGAGTGTGGGCTCAAAAATGGATTTTCGCTGCCTTGCAACCAAAACCTCGTATGTTTAGCCTCCGGGATTGAGATTCCGGCAGCTGCCGATTCCTATCCGATCGGATTCCCGTCCATCCCACCGACGTGCACGCATTCTAAAAGATATATAAATGCGATTACCATCTGCACGACCATCTCTCTTCAATCGTTGGGTTGGGTCCCTTGCAGTTGCAGATCTATCGTGATCCATGATTTAAGAATGCCCATCGGCTATTCGGTTGTGAAAGGCATGAACCTTCAATAACACACGGGCGCTGCCTCTCTGCGTGGCTGTGAACGCGTGGCATGGGTACAGTGACCTCTGGTTGCTTCAACACCACTCGCAGTGCCTGGTGGTCCGCTTTTGAGCATGGCGAGCCAGCGTGCTGTGCACCGGTCGCTTGGATGGCTTTACGGGGCCAGGAATCTCTCTGCTCGTGGCTGGGGCTGGTCCTCTTTCTGCCTGAAATATGGGCCCATCTTCTGTTTCTTCTTCGCAGCTGATTTTTTTTTGTTGCAATCAATGATAAAATTGTCTGCCCGTGGAAGAAAAAAAATATACGCCATAAAAATAAAGCCTTTGGCCCATGCAGGTCTCGAACCTGCGACCTTCGCGTTATTAGCACGACGCTCTAACCAGCTGAGCTAATAGGCCAATTGGTGGTCATTTTGGACATAATTTAAATACATTATCACCTGACAGGACTAGTTGGGAACAGTACAAGAGTAGTTTTTCTTTTTTGGGAGAACAATACAGGAGTTGTTGGGAACAAGAATAGTTGGGAAACAATTGTAGGTCGGATATAACATAGCCTCCGTAGCGCATGCATGATTGAAGATTATGGTGTTCAGGGCTTTGACTGAAAACATCTACACTGCTACGGTAATTCAGCCCCCAGCTTTCTAAAAAAAAGAGTAATTCAGCTCCGAAACGCTCAATGACAATGTACAAGTTATCATTTACGGATATATGGAACAAACGGGTGACTCATCAGAGGCCCTCAGGCCTTGCCGATTTCAGAGTTGATAGCATGTCTGAAACAACTTAGCACACCCAACATTACTGATCAGCACCTAAAAACTGGTCTCATCTCTACTATTCAGGACTTGCACTGGCCAGGGACTCCAAGACGCACCTCTTCAGCTCCTGGAACTCTGGTCCAGACAGGGACGCTTCAACCAAAAAACTGCATAATGTTGCCTCGGATGCTTCGTCGTAGTCATTCCTCCTCTTCAGAACCAGATGGCCGCTGAGCTCCCAGACTGCTGGATTGATTCTCATGTCGAGAAATTCCTGGCTCGCCTTTCCAGAAGTCTGCTTCTCGGCATAGCACTGGTCGATCGAACATTTCGGAGGGAGATAAAAATATTAAGCCGACAGTCCAGTTCTAGATCACAAATAAAACTGAGGTTGCATTTGCAGTACTGTACCTGTAGTAGAAGGAATACTCTCTTGGCAGATTCAGAGATAAGAACATTGAAAGGTCTGTTATTCTCTTGCAAGAAGATACAGGCATTTGAGACAACCTGTGACAGATCCTCCAGGCTCGCTCCTCCTTCAAATACAAAGCCGCTTACTGGGTACTGCACCAGCTGAGAAATGCTGACACCGTTCCCTACGACTGTTAGTTCCTCTGTTGGTGCCTTTTCGACTGGATATTGCACTTTCAGATAGTATGCCTGACAAGCAATATCTGTGAGAGGGCGAGCATAAAGCAGAGATAATCAATGAAGTTTGAGTATGACTAACTTGGAAGTGGAGGTGATTGATTGTTGCAAAGGCACCCAGACTGTTATAGCCAACTCTGAAGAAGGGATTTCTTGCCTCCTTTGCGACATACATGGCCAGTAAGAAGCTCTCTTGATCAACCCTTTGCGGTAAGCATTCCTGGACTCGAGGGACCAAAAGCACATGACAGTACCCAATTGGGCTCACCTGTGAGACATAATACAGAAACGGTAAATCAGTTTTCAAGCTGTCTGAGGTAGAAGTAATATCAGAGATGGAGACACACTGACGTTGATTAAAATGCTGCTAGGAGAAGCTGAAACAGTGGGAGGAGCTCCGTCAAAATACTGGGCAGAATCATTCTCAGTTTCTTGGAACCTGAAGATCACCTCCTGTGGTTTAACTTTAGTGAAATTGAACTTCTCACTATGAAATGGCTGGAGGACTTGGTTCATTCCAAATTCAGTTGGCCGCTTCTTCTGGTCACGCCCTTCTATCAATGTTGCAACAAAATTGTGTTCTCCAGGTAGCACCTGTCAACGTGACAGTAGGAAATTCAGCTAGGGGAAAAACCCAGAGAATTCTCAGTATAGTTAATCAGAGAAGAATGTGAAACCTTGGTCTCGCAGGTAGTGATGTCGTGGTGAAACAATCCCCTCGCCTTGCGGTCATCCCACTGCAACAAACCATTCATCATTTCACAATACATTCAGTTTCCTTTCTGTTACAGTTATCAACAACATACAGAAGTGCAAACAGTACTAACCTCTTTAAAAAGCTTGTGGAGAAATGGGGACAAATTTGTTTCGAGCTCCTCCATACGAAAGCAGTTGGTTGAATCAAAACCGTTGCTGCACATGCCTGCTTCTGTTCCAACTGACAGCAGCGTCAGACCACACAAAAAACATCAGGCACCTATTCGTAGGAGATGATGCTAATAAATCCCAGTGCTAAGTGTTTCCACTTCCATCACGTCCAGTAGAACCAATTATAATTCAAGTAAATTGAACAACTTGATCTGAAACGATATTGCACTACTAGTTAGCAGTGGAGCAAGAACGTATGCAGTCCTAGTGCATAATTTCCAACATCAAGTGGTACAGGTCTAGTCCAAGACCACAGTCCAGATCAGCCCATTCGCATCTGCAGTGCACATTTGAGTTCAGCTGAAACGGGAGCTTCAGAGGCAACCCAGATATCAAATCGAATACGCAGAACATTCCCAAGTTTCAGCCTCAAGTGTATCCATTCCAGAGCATGGCGAATGGGGCGATCCACCGTCAGCGACAAGTCGCCAAGGCAACACCAACAGTATACATATAGTTGTCTCGTCTGAAGCACAAAAGGAGACATGAAGAACTTCAGACAGAGAAAGCGAGCTCGGAATACCTCGCAGACGCCGGTGGTGCGGGAAGCCGTTCCGGCGAATTCGCGACGCCGCGGGAGCAGCCGGCGTTGGCGCGAGCGAGAAAGGAAGGGGGGAGATGACGGGCATGTACAGAGACCTCCTGCTGTTGCTGGGAACGGACGCGGGCGCCGCAGCAATGGCGGCCCAAGAACTGGATCTCACTCAAAGCGAGCGAGCCTCTCCGAAGCTGATGGTTTGCGGCACAGCCCGTGGGAAACGACGGGAAATTCACGCGAATCCCACGTGGAGGAGGAGGGGAGCCGGATCTCGCTCGAGGGAGACGAATGTACTGGCCGGGTCGGGTCGGGCCGGGCCGGGCCGTATGGGTCAGTTTAGTTAGATCATTTCCCGCCTCTTGTTGGGCCTCCAATCCAGAGAACGCGGCCGTGCTGTTTGACTGTGCGTGGGCCTGCGGTTACACGGGAAGGGAAAGGAAATGGAGGTCGTACTACACTTCCGTGTGGACGTGGTCCACACAGGTCTCGGGCAGTTCGTCGACGCAGACAAGTGGGTCCCACCCACGCGTGGTCGTCGCGGGTCCCCATGGTGGTGTGCGGGCCAGTGCCCAGTAGTGGGGGTGGGGCGCTCGCTCGCGCTTCCCGTCGCCCGAGAACGGGGAGCAAAACAAAAGGAGGAGGAGGCGGCCGAAAACAACACTGAGCAGAGAAGAAAAAACCGAGCGCGTAAAACCCTAAACCCTAGCCCCCCTCCCTCCCCAAATCCTCCCCTCGCGGCTGCAGGGGACGGAGAACCACCGAGCGCGCCGACGGCAGCCATGGCGACCCTCCTGAGGCGCGCGTCGCTGCGGCGGGCCATCGCCTCCGCCGCCGCCTCCTGCCCCGAGGTCAAAACTCTCCCTGCCCCTGCCCTCTCCGCTGTGCGCTGTTTTCATTTTCGGGTGGGTTGGGGGTTGGGGGCGCGTAGCCACAGCGGACGAGCTCGATGCTTCCGCTGCAGTGATCGGAAGCCAGAGCCCTACTCTGGTCTCGGGGTTTGATCGGTTGCGTTCCTTTTTGGTGGGGGCCGATTTCTCCTGTTTTAATCTCGATTCCGCACCGTGCGAGCCTGTAAGCCCGCGTCAGTTTAGCGTATTTCACCAGATGGCGCAGTTTTAATCACCATCTTTTACCGATTTGTTTTAAGGTATGGTATTATCCCCTGTTTTGCGCTTACCGTTTGAAAAGGCAATTTGCCATAATATGTTCTCTGCTTTATTTAGGTTTACCAGTGATGCAATGCTGAAAATACATTTAACTGCTTTCGGAAGGCTAGATTAGTCCCACGCATTTTTCATCCTTGCAAGTCGTAGCAGTCTAGTTGGCCTGAAGAGTTTGTTTGCAGCGCCTTTATGGTATGCTGTTATCCACCAGGGATTAAATAAATTCAATGAAAGAAATGTATCACACATGATAAGGTTAAAAAGGAATTACTCAAGGAAACGTGATAGTGCACTAGAGTTCACCAAGTGTCTCTCCCTAATGGGCTATAAAAGGATGCTGATTTATGTGGGACACTTTCATGAGAATCAATGGTCTATGAACACTGGGACACTGATATGTTGTTGCTAATGCTTTACCATTTCTACAGAGCTATAGGCAGGTGATCTGTGGTTCTTCCTTTCATTGCCGAGATTTCGCATCTAAAGGTTGTACACATCGTTTCTTCTTATGTTCTTGCACATATTCTATCATATATTCTGAGCATTGCAATGTGTGGATCCATTTATAACCGCTTAATTTTGTTGTCCGAACTGATATTTGGACCTACGTATAATTTTAGGAAATTCAGTTGCATGATTACTTGTTTCTCTTCCATTATGCTTCATTGCTACCACCTAATGAATCATTTCCTAGTACTTCTTACTGTTGCCTGCACTGCATGATTTGCTCCAACTATGTTCCATTCGTACTACATACTGAATCATTTACTGATTCGCCTCTTGTTGTATGCTTAGCCAAAAAGAAGTCAAAGTCAAGTGGAACCGACTCCGGTGAGGAGAACATGTCAAAGAAAGACTTGGCTTTACATCAGGCCATTGATCAAATAACAACTTCGTTTGGAAAAGGAGCAATAATGTGGCTTGGCCGCTCTGAAGGTCATAGAGAAGTACCTGTTGTGTCTACCGGATCTTTCTCTTTGGATCTGGCACTGGGAATTGGTGGGCTTCCAAAGGTACACATTCCCATAAAGTTACAGATGTTCTTCAGAGCGGAAGGTCTTTGATGCTGATTAAGTTGCAATTTGTAATCTGCTTGGTACCACAAAATTGTTCATTTACATTTGACTTTAGTCAGTAGTCCTGTTTATAGTGTTATCTTTTAGCAACCGTTTATGGTTTTCTTGTAATGATGTATTTTGTTTCGTAAAATTGGCATGACATTATTCTTTGCAGGGACGTGTTATAGAGGTGTACGGTCCAGAGGCTTCAGGAAAGACAACTCTTGCTCTTCACGTTATTGCAGAAGCACAAAAGCTTAGCGGTGGTGGTAAGCCCAAAACTTTGGAATCTGACTTCCTTTTCATGTTCTGTTTTCCTTTGCTTGTGATTGGCTAATTACTAGTACTAGAGAAAAGTGGGACCCTTCTGTGTTCCCCTTCAGTCTATGGAAGTAAGTGTGGATTTTGTAGCATGTCCGAATAGGACTGACCAGATGGTGATTCAGCAATATTATTTACTCATCTGCTGTTGATGTAGCATGCATCAATAAAGGTTCTGCTAACCTGCAACTGATTATAACGTGAACCTTAAAATGTATTGTTAATTCTGTTTTGTACATTTCTTGCTTCTCAAACCTGCCTATTAAACCAAAAACTATTTGAACAATTGGCTAAAAGTTGTCACAATAGGTTTCTTTTGATGTCAATTCCCAAATTATTTGTGCTGTACATTTGTAATCCAGTGTATTTTATTTGGCACTCTCTGTTTGCATCTGATATGATGCATGCTCTTGTATGCTTAGAGCATGGAGTGTGGCGAAAAACTAATTTTATGCATAAGAGTATGTAATATGAAGATAAGTCAACGATGAGTCCATGAATCGGAGCTCTTCCATAACCCTGATTTACTTTGTTTCAGTATGAGCTATATTTTTTTACTTGGTACAATCAAACTTGTTGAAGGAATTGAAACATAGTTTAAGTACAATCAAACGATGAGTCCTGTGGTTTTAGAAATTCAACTTAACTATTTTTATTTTTGTTGTTTGCCTTGTCGCTAGGTTATTGTGCATTTGTAGATGCAGAGCATGCTTTGGATCCAACTCTGGCAGAGTCAATTGGTGTCGACACCAGTAACTTACTTCTCTCTCAGCCAGACTCTGCTGAGCAGGCACTCAGTCTTGTAGACACGCTGATTCGAAGTGGCTCTGTTGATGTTGTTGTTGTTGACAGTGTAAGATCTTGAGCGCTGTCCCTCCCATCTGATTTTCTATTTCATAGCAGAATTAGTTTCTACTTAATCATGGCTGCAATACTGCTCAAATTAGAGCATTGGCAAGTTAATACTTTAAACATGCCACTCAATCTTAATAACCAAAATTCTTCCTTCATTTCAGAGTTATTTACCCTACTCATCTTATTCTATTGTGCAGGTAGCAGCTCTTGTCCCCAAGACAGAGCTTGATGGAGAGATGGGTGATGCACATGTCGCTCTCCAAGCCAGACTGATGAGTCAAGCTCTTCGCAAGCTGAGCCATTCTCTTTCACTGTCCCAGACAGTTTTGTTATTTATTAATCAGGTATTAATCATATGGCCATTTCTTTGAGTTTTTTACTTCTAAGTTGGCATAGGATTCCTTCTGTGGCTCAACGGTGAGTGGATGACTAAGTCAATAAGTCTTGATAGCCATTTTCACTTTACTTGAGGGTATAATTACCTTGAAACTTCCAGAACAACATTCCGCTAAAGCTAGGAAATGTTTTTCTTTGAAGATTAAGAAACATTAAAGTACATATACTTCATTCCATTCTTTATAGCAACACAACTGGTTCTTCTTGATCCTCTGTTTGTTGAGCATGGTTAATTGGAGATGGTCATCATTATTATTCACATTCATCTTGCATTTCTCCTCAAAATTCCCATGTTTGGCATTGCAATGACCTCTCCAGTCTTTTCGTCTTCACATATTTTTATTTTTTAATAATATTTATCCTTGAATATGTTGCAGATCAGGTCTAAGGTACAGACGTTTGGGGGAGGATTTGGAGGGCCACAAGAGGTCACTTCCGGTGGAAATGCCCTTAAATTTTATGCCTCGGTTCGCCTGAATATCAGGCGAATTGGCATGGTAAAGAAAGGTGAAGAGGTAATTTACTAATTCATATATCCTTAACATTAGCTGTTTTTGAGAATTGACTCATACTTTTAACATGTTGGTGTTAGTGTTCAAAACTGACTTCTTTTGAGGGTTATGTCTGCATGAGATTTATTTTTTTCAATTGTCTCTTTGTGCTGAATCTATGTTAGACATGTACTAAACTCTTAGGGGCCTGCCTTTTGCTATCAATGCAGTGAATTGAATATTAAGCCATGCAATCATTGGGTAAAATAAAAATAACTGACCTTGCAGATTAGGTTCCTCATATGCTATGTCAGATGTGTGGCTTGAACCATTATACACACTGCTTATCTAACAATCTTGTGGAAATGATGACAATGAATTTTGTTTGCAGATTATAGGAAGTCAGGTTACTGTGAAGATTGTGAAAAATAAGCACGCCCCACCATTCAGGACCGCACAGTTTGAGCTGGAATTTGGAAAAGGAATATGCCGCAGTTCAGAGCTTTTCGAGCTTGGATTAAAGCACAAGCTTGTTAAAAAGACTGGAGGCGCATATTATTCTTTCAACGAACAGCAGTTCCATGGTAAAGATGCCGTTAAATCTTTCCTTACTAAAAACGAGGGTGCTGCGAAGGAACTGGAGATGGAGCTAAGGAGATTGATCCAGACTGAACCACCGAGAAAGCAAGAGGCTGAAGACGACATGCTGGGCGATCTGCCTGAGGAGACTGTCAGGCCTGAAACATCAGAAGAAGAAGATCTGGCTGCTATAATCGAGGCTTGAACCAGCGATGATAGGTTAGCTAGGAATGTTACTTGTGGCACGAACTGTGTTCTGGACTTGGACATTGAGTTCTTACTGCACTGGAAAACGAGGAGGTGGCTTCTTAGAGTAGACACTGGGTGTGTTTTGGGAGGAGGGGGAAGGGCTCAGGATTCAGTAGCATGTAATCATGTACTGTATATATGTTGCATGCCTTGACTATTCTTGACTGAAGAGCTGACCTGCTGCTGCTTCTGGGATGAATTTTATTCTCAGGCTTCATTTCAGCCTTACCTGAGAGCAGTTGCTTTGAGCGGCAGCCGGCAGCACTGAAATGCAAATTGTTTTATTGCGCAACACACAGAGCCCTGAAGCTTGTCATCTGCCATTTTCCCTGTGAAGATTTTTGCATTCAGAGATCTCCAGGATATAGGCGCTCCTTAGTTATGAAAGAAAAACAAGGGTGCCGTGACAAAAGCAGGTCTTTCTTGGGGAGTTATGTCCACGTGGGCGTAACGCGTCCAATGATTTGTTGTTGCCAGTGCAAGCACTTTTTGTTGGTTGCGGTGTTAAAATGCACTAGCTAGTGTACTTCATGGGGTTCCTTTTTCTTCCTTTTATCCGAGTCCAAAAGAGATGGGAGCTACGCTCACCTATACCCTAGCAGCTCACCATCTCTGTCTTTCGGCCATTGGTTAGCCATTCCTTTAGCAAGTCAAACGACCCCAATGAATGTTCCATGAGCATCGTTTGTTAAGGTTAGATGGCAATAACAAGTGCTTTCCGCTGAGCCCCCATGTGCACCATTCAAGTACGCTCCACTCTCGTACTGATGCCTCTAACTGTTCTTTAACGTCCACTAAATATCTCTCTCGTGGTGGTAGGAGTAGCTCCCTTCCTGAATGAATGCCAACACTAATTGACACCCAATGATTCGTATATCATATAGTAACAGTCCTTCTCTTCAAGGGAAATCGACATGATTTCGCCGAAGGATCTACGCAACCGATCATCATTTCTCTCTTTAGATGGATACTATGTTGTTTGTTCACCTGCTCCTTATATGTGGGATCAAATCATCTAGGAGTAGTATTATGATCTCCGGCCGCTAAAAACAGGCACGTCCGTGAAGAGTCCTGAACAATAGCCGCCCTCCCGAGGCCACGAGCTTCAGGTCCGAAAATTCAGACTCGGCAGCACGAGTTACTACCAGCTATTGGCCCTCGGTCTGGTCAGGCGCCGTCCGACGGCGATCTCGATGCACGGGCAAAGCACGGCGTACTGCCGGCATGAACGCTGGAGACGTATTAATTGCCACGGCCGCTGCGCCAGCCAGCCATCCCATTCCCGCGCTAGCAAGCCCCTCGTGCCCACCGCGTCTCGCGCCGCTCGCGTCGCCTCCACAACCACATGCGGTGCGGTGCACCTGGCCGGAGCCTGGAGGCCAGCGCCAGCACCACGCGCCTCTCGTCCGGCCGGTCGCCGTCCGTTTAAAAAACCGGCCGATGCCGTACGTGCAGAGCCCGGGGGACATGGTCATATGCGCCCTCACATGCTAATGTGCGCTGCCATCAGCGTAATAAGCTGATGCTGCGCTCGCCTTGGGGTCTTTGTCTGTCTTGATCCTGGAAAAGAAGCAACCGGCCAATGGGGGTGCTCGGAGGCACCGCTGGCCCTGGCTGGATGCTGTCATGGTAAGTACTCCACGTACTAGTGTGTTAAGGGGGTTGTGTACGGCCGGGGAACAGGCGCCAAACTTGTGATGTTTCAATCCTGGCCTCGGCCTGGGTAATGGTCATGGGTGTGGTGCGGGTGGGGGTGCCAAACTTGTGCCTGGCAGGCACATTCTCTGTCCTGCTGCCGCTGCTGATACAGGCGGGAGCGTGGCGGCCATGGCCGTTTACTAGCACGGATTAACGTTATGCGGTGGCCCTCCGAGCCATGACCGACTCCAAGCTTTCAATACAAATAGCACCGGTGCCGTTTTGTACCCTGGCACGGTGGAGAGCTTGAGATCTCACGGCGAGAAAGGGAAGCGGCACTGTCACAGTGGTGAGTTTGCTGCTGTTGGGTGGCCTGGCTGGCGATGGACCGGTCGAGAGAGGGACGCCTGCTCCTGAGTTTCCACCTCGATCTTGCCGACGACGTCGGGAACTCGGGACTGAAACATCACACGGCAACGGCGTGGCAGGCAGAGAGCGCGCGACGTCGACGTCGCCGCACGTAGTGAAACACGCTGCACATAGGGGGGGATTCGAATTCCACCGGTACTTCCGGCGTACTCTGCCTGTTTTTGAAATTAGCATCAGGGGAACAGCCGATGCGGTGGAGACGAAGATGTCATCATCGATCTCCTGGCCAACGCGTCTCCTCATGACTGATCCATCACCGTCCACGTACGGGCGTGCGTGCCCCACTGTCCCGTACCCCTGCTAGTTTCCACGCGTGACGTGGACGGCTTAAGCGGGAATAAGCCAGCACGATCCAAGTTGACGACGGGATAGCCTTCTCTAGCACTTACTAGCTGTTATTTCAAAAAAAAGAAAAAACAGAGAGTAGCTGTACGACTCTGCATGGGCCGAATTCACCGTTTTGATTTTCTTGAAAACTTTAACACGATTTGATCCTGGTTTAATTTTTTTTTTGATCTGACTTTTTCCTATCGTCATTGTCCTTGACGAGAGGGTAATACAACCTACCGTCGAGGTCTATGACGATAGAACTTGACTGTGCCATCACGATCGTTGAATGTACCTATTTTCATAGTCTTTGACGATAGGGTATATAGGAAATAACTTACGTTTGGCGTCAAGTAGTATTGAAACTCTTTGCTAAAAATTTGGCTAGCGTTTGCATGTTTGCTTTTGTTGGTCTTGCGTTCGAGGCATCAAGGACCATTTTTTTTTTAATTTTTGTTTTGCCTAATAAAAATGAACAATTTCCAATTAATATTAGGATATGGACTATTGGTAAAAACATTACTTATATGTAATTGTTTTACAAAATTCCTGCAAAGATATAAACGAATATGATGGGATATTTGGGTGCTGTTTATATGATGAAAATGCTTGTTAATGATTTTGATTTGCTTTTATAAACGACATATTTATTTCCTCCTCTCCTTCTATTCAACCACGATTTTGCCCGAGTGAGTTGACCCGAGTGAGAGTTCAGTCATAATAGGTATGTACTTGGGTAGTTAGTATGTCCCATTTTAACCCTTTCCATCACAATTGATTTTCCAGCAAGAGCTCTTTTCATTGCCTTTGTTGTGAATGGTGACATGGAAAATTCAGTTATCTCCTGTTAAGGGGGCAAGTAAGTAATCGGTGAGTCACTTAACTTCTTTAAAAATGAGAAATGCCTCCGACCTCTGCACTAATGTGAAGCATGCAACTATATTATTGAAGAAATTCATAGAAAAATTTCTCATGATCAGCCAAGAGTGTGCCATGACGATCTTGAAGATTATCAAATCTGGACTGAAGACTTTTCATATCTTCAGTGAGGATTTGGGTAAGATTCATTTCATCATTCAACAGGTCATCGCTTATGTTTAGCAGTTTCTGAAGCTTTTCAAGGGCAGTTTGTTGTTTAGTTGCAATGTCGGCAAGTTTACTGTAACTGGTTTTTTTATAATCATCAGGTTCACAGTCACTTGAATCAGAGGAGGAAGTGTCATTCGATACCTTTGAACCTTTTGCCATGAAGCAATAGGTTGGAGCGAAGTCATCAGCATAGTCATCGGCGTAGATGGCGTTGTCGTTTTCTTTAAGGTTGAAGATTAACTTGCTGACGTATGTGGTAGCCAATGCAAGACTAGCCACACCAGACTCCGAATCTTCTTCAGAACCCTCCTCTCCATCACATTCCTCAGATTATTCCTCAGAATCCATTTCCTTGCCAATAAATGTCCGAGCCTTTCTGAAACTAGTCTTCTTGTGCGATGAGGACTTTGAGGATGATGATTTTGAATATTTCTTCTTTTTCTTTGAGTCATCAGAACTTTCATCATTGTATTTCTTCTTCTTTGATTCCTTCACCCAACGAGGACAATAAGCAATATAGTGACCTGGTTATTTGCATTTGTGGCAGGTTCTTTTCTTGTAGTCCTCACATGAAGATTTTGATTTCCTCATATCTCTTCTTGAAGATTTACCAAACTGGCCACGTCTTGTAAACTTCTAGAATTTCCTCACGAGCATTGCAAGCTCCTGTCCAAGTTCTTCAGGATCACCAATGCTGCAATATGAGTCTTCTTCTTCAGATGAGGAAATTGCTTTGGCCTTCAGTGCACGAGGTCTAGAGAAGCTTGGTCCATACATATCTCTCTTTTCTTCCTGTTGGAATTTGTGAGTATTGAGTGTTTCGAGTATATCAGCAGGATCAAGCATCTTGTAGTCCGATCTTTCTTGAATCATCAGAACCAGTGTATCAAATGATGAATCCAAAGATCTTAGCAGTTTCTTCACAACTTCATGGTCAGTAATGTCTCGAGCTCCCAGTGCTTGCAGTTCATTTGAGATGTCAGTGACGCCATCAAATGTATCTTGGCAGCTTTCATTGTCAAGTCTCTTGAAGCGATTGAAGAGATTGCGAAGAACATCAACACGAGAGACACACTGAGTTGATATTCCTTCATTGACTTTGGACAGCCTATCCCGGATTTGTTTTGCTGAGCCCAAAGCACTCACTCTGCCATACTGACCTTTGCTCAGATGGCCATAGATGATATTCTTCGCTTGAGAATCAAGTTGCTTGAATTTCTTCACATCAGCGACAGAGACAATAGCTGCGATGGAGGGAACGTCATGATCCACAATATACCCGAGATCATTGTCAATAGCTTGAAGATGCATCTGCATCTTGGTCTTTCAGTAGGAAAAGTCCTTTCCTTCGAAGGTAGGACATCCTGCAGTAACCTTGATCATGCCTGCAGTCGATATAACTAAAACTCCAGATGGTTAAATCAAAATCACACAGAACAAGGGAGTACCTTGTTCTGATACCAAGTGAAAGTGCGTTATATCGACTAGAGGGGGGCGGATAGGAGATTTTCAGAATTTCATCGCTGAGGAAATTTTTTCTTGAGGAAATTCCTCACTGATGAATAACTTGCAGCGAAAACAGCAAAGGATTAGAAGTGCAAAGTGTTGGGTAACGTAGCATAAATTCAAAATTTTCCTACGCATATTCAGATCTTCCTATGGAGAGTCCAGCAACGAGAGAGGGGTAAGAGCATCTTCATACCTTTGAAGTTCGCTAAGCGGAAGCGTTACTAGAACGCGGTTGATGGAGTCGTACTCGCGGCGATTCGAATCGCGGTGTGATTCCGATCTAGTGCCGAACTATGACACCTCCGCGTTCAACACACGTGCAGCCCGGTGACGTCTCCCGCACCTTGATCCAACAAGGAGGAGGGAGAGGTTGGGGAAGAACTCCAGCAGCACGACGGCGTGGTGTCGATGGAGAGACGAGGTCTCACGGCAGGGCTTCGCCAAGCACCGGCAGAGAGAAGGAGGAAGAAGGGCAGGGCTGCGCCGAGGGAGAGGCAAAAGTCTGTCTCCCAAGGGCCAAAACCCCTCTCTATTTATAGGAGGAGGGGGAGGGGCTGCGCCACCCCTAGGGTTCCCTCCCTAGGGGCCGGCGGCCACCAGATGGGAAAGGGGGGCGGCGGCTAGGGTGAGGAGGGGGTGGCGCACCACCTGGTGGGCCTTAGGCCCACCTGGCTTAGGGTTTGCCCCCCCTTTTCTCTCCCCCACGCATTGGGCTGAGTGGGGAGGCGCACCAGCCCACCTAGGGGCTGGTTCCCTTCCCCACTTGGCCCACCTTACCTCCCGGGGTCGTTTCCCCCCTTCGGTGGACCCCCAGGGCCACCTCCGGTGGTCCCGGTGGTCCCGGTACGTTACCGGTGATGCCCGAAACACTTCCGGTGTCCGAAACCATCCGTCCTATATATCAATCTTTACCTCCGGACCATTCCGGAGCTCCTCGTGACATCCGGGATCTCATCCGGGACTCCGAACAACTTTCGGTAACCTCGTATAACAATTCCCTATAATCCTAGCGTCACCGAACCTTAAGTGTGTAGACCCTACGGGTTCGGGAGACATGAAGACATGACCGAGACACCTCTGTGGCCAATAACCATCAGCGGGGTCTGGATACCCATGGTGGCTCCCACTTGCTCCACGATGATCTCATCGGATGAACCACGATGTCAAGGATTCAATCAATCCCGTATACGATTCCCTTTGTCTGTCGGTACAGAACTTGTCCGAGATTCGATCGTCGGTATACCTATACCTTGTTCAATCTCGTTACCGGTAAGTCTCTTTACTCGTTCCGTAGCACGCCATCGTGTGACTAACTCCTTAGTCACATTGAGCTCATGATGATGTTCTACCGAGTGGGCCCAGAGATACCTCTCCGTAACACGGAGTGACAAATCTCGATCTCGATTCGTACCAACCCAACAGACACTTTCGGAGGTACCCGTAGTGCACCTTTATAGTCACCCAGTTACGTTGTGACGTTTGATACACCCAAAGCACTCCTACGGTATCCGGGAGTTGCACAATCTCACGGTCGAAGGAAAAGGTACTTGACATTAGAAAAGCTTTAGCATACGAACAATACGATCTAGTGCTATGCTTAGGATTGGGTCTTGTCCATCACATCATTCTCCCAATGATGTGATCCCGTTATCAATGACATCTAATGCCCATGATCAGGAAACCATGATCATCTATTGACTAACGAGCTAGCCAACTAGAGGCTTGCTAGGGACACATTGTGATCTATTTATTCACACATGTATTATTGTTTCCTGTTAATACAATTATAGCATGAACAATAGACGATTATCATGAACAAGGAAATATGATAATAACCATTTTATTATTGCCTCTAGGGCATATTTCCAACACAAAGTATCACAACAACAGTTTTCTCGATGAGGATTATGAAAAACAGTTTACACAGTACGCAAACACAGACTAAACAGGTGAGGATTAACTAGTGTGAAGAATTTGAGGTTGAGGAAATTCAGAGAAAGTCTTCAACAAATTCTTCAAACACATAGTGAAATTCTTCAACATACAATACTGAGGAATTTAAAAAGTTCAAGAAATAGAACCTGTATCACAGTGAAGACAGTTGTTGATGACCCAGTACCAATTGTTGTGACAGTCGTACGTCTGGTTTGGAGCGGCTTGGTATCGAAACCAAAGGACACACAGTCCCTACCGTATTCTCCTTGAGCTAAGGACACACAGTCCTCGCCCAACACTCGTGGTAAGTCTTCAGGGCAGACTTCCAAACCCTCACAAACTCGGTCACCCGACGATCCACAATTGACTGCTGGATTGCTCTATACCATGACGCCTAACCGTATGGAGGACGCACAATCCTCAAAGCTAAAATGCTTCAGTTCCACAAAGGAACAAATTCTTCAGTAATGCTCAATCACTTGGTTTTAGGTTTGTGGTTTGGTGTTTGGGGTATTTCCTCACTGATGATTTGCTCTCGAAGACTCTGAGGAATTTGGGTTGCTCTAAATGACAAGTGTCAGTTTCTCACGGAGCAACCAACCAGCTAATGGTTGTGGGGGGCGGCTATTTATAGCCTGAGATCATCCCTACATGATTTGACATAAGTGCCCTTAAATATTATGACCGTTGGCGTGGATAAGATCGATGATGTGGCTCGAATCGCGGCAACGGTCGGGACCCTCAACTGTGAGAGTCCTCATGTCTCTCATATTCCTCACATGAGGCTTTTGTAGGATTAGGCTTGGGTTGAGCATCATGAGGAAATTCATTCCGTAGTATTACCTCGACCCCCTTTAACAGTATCGTGTTCCTATGACTCAAGAGTCAAGAAAATAAAAGAGAAGGAATAAATCTTCACGCTTCAAAGTCTTCGGATTGTTTTTCTTCATGACACACCGAATTCCTCATCTTCAATATCTTCATGAGGAATAGCAATTTCATCGCAATTTCTTCGCGATCAAAGTCTTGAGCATAAGACCAATTTCTTCAGCCGAAGATATACATTTTTAGGGATCGATATTCATCGTATAACTCAAACTCCTCAACGACTTATAGATTGTGTGTACACTCATGAACACATTAGATACTTAACCTATAAGTCTTCAAACCACCAAAATCACTAAGTGCACTAGATGCACTTACATTCCAGAACAACGAATCCGTCGGTTGCGCTATCACTTGTGCAAGTGTCTTGGAGTGTAAATACTTGTTACGCAACAACTATACCCATATTCCTTCCTCCTCAACAGAAAGTTTGTAGAGCCATTTACTAAGTAAGCATATGTTTTTTACCTCAAGATTTTCAATACCTAGTCCACATTGGTCTTTTGGTCTGCAAATGATTTCCCACTTTGCCAACGTGTATTTGGCTTTAGTATCGTCAATTTTTCAAAAGAATCATGATCGATAGAAGTCTAATCTTTTTCATACCTCTACACGTACTTGAAAGAAAGGCAATAAGAACATCAGCATGCTCGTAAGAACATAATTAATAAGTATGAGCCGTCCTCCATAAAACATAAGTCCGCCCTTCCAACAACTTAGTTTTTCCTTTAATCGATCTTCTATGCATTTTCAGTCTTTAGTAGTGAGATTTTGGTGGTGAATTGGGATCCCTAGATATCTAAATGACACTTGTCCCAACTCACATTCGAACAAATGTCTATAATCATCCTGATATTCTTTGGCGCGTCCAAAGTAGAATAATTCACTTTTAATAAACTTAGTTTAAGACTAAATAGTTGTTCGAAGAGACATAAAACCAGCTTCATGTTTCTAGCCTTTGTCACATCATGTTTCATGAAAATAATAATGTCATGTGCATACTGTAGGATACACACCCCACCGTCAACTAGTTGTGGTATGAGTCCACTAACTTGACCCTCCTCTTTAACCCTATCAATTAGGACCGCTAGCACGTCGACGACAATACTAAAAAGGACTGGAGACATTGGATCAACTTGCCTTAACCCCTTTCTAGTTGGGAAATAATTAATGACTTATATCATCATTCACTTTTATCCTAACACTATTTTTTTCTACAAAGGAATGAACCTGCTTCATCCAGGCCTCCTATCGCGATCTCGATGCACGGGCAGAACACGGCGGCGTGCTAGTATGAACTCGCGTGACCTATTTAATGGCCACAACCATTGCAACAACCATCCCGGGGCTAGCAAGTTCTTCGTGCGTCATGGTCTGCAACTACCTCACCAATGCTATGTTCGTACGGACGCAACGACGGTGTGGCTCTCCATCGCGTCTCATACCACTCGCTTCGTATCCCGTCGGGATTGCCATTTTTCCGGTGTGATAAATAAGCCTAGGGTTGAAATTGAGTGGGGTCGCTAAATATAGGATGCCGAATTCAGAAATTTAAGATTCGGGGTTTAATTTCGACCTCGTCTATAAAGACAAGGTTTAAAATATAGACTTCACTCACATGGGACGGATCCGAAGATATGATCGATGCGGTGCACTCGGTAACGTGGAGGCCAGAGCCACCACCACGCACCTCTCGGCCGGCCGGTCGCCGTCCATTCAAAAACCGGCCGTTGCCGTACGTGCAGAGCCCGGGGGACATCGGCATATGCGCCCTCACATGCTAATGCATTCCGATCAGCGTAAGCTGATGCTGTCATATGTCTTGATTCTAGAAAAGAAGTCGTGGCCAAAGGGCAGCTTGGAGGCACCGCCGGCCCAGGCCGGATCCTGTCATCCCAATTCGTTTTTGTACGTCACCCCCAAACAAGCACCGCATAGTAGTATTACGTCTAATCCTTAGTTATTTCTGGCCCTGGTCAATTTCCCTGGGTTTGGGAGCTAGTGCGTCAAGGACTTGTGTACGGCCGGGGAACAGGCGCCAAACTCGTACTGTTTCGCGCGGCTGCGCATCCCTGGCCTGGACTATATCTAATGCCTCTAGGCTCTAGCCATGGCGGTGGTGCGAACTCGAGCTTGGCTCGTTCCTTGTCCTGCTGCCGACGATGGAGCCGGGAGCGTGGGCACGTACGCGGCCGTGGTTACTGCGGATCACTGGTGAATTTACGTGCCGATGCTCCGTTTGGACCTCAAATCTTACCATCGACGATGCCGGTACGCGCGCGCGGCGGACTGAGACATCCCACAGCAACGGCGGGCAGAGAGCGAGAGGAGAGGACGAGGCGTGCGTACCGGAGCCGGAGGGTGGAACAGGACCGAATTTCGTATGTCGTCCCGACCGATCTGGCCAGCTGTTTAATCGCTGCCACGCGAGGCAGACACGGAGGCTGAGCATCATGTGTGGCCCTCCTAGTCCCCCCTCATCACATAGGCCCTCGCGTGCGCAGGCACGGTACAATCGAAGTCGTCCATACATGCACACCCTACCTTTATGAACTCTGGTGGACAGGGGATACCACAGTCCTTCGGATTTTTTCACTGTTTTTATCCTTAAGACGTAAGTTCATCACATAACGAATTCGGTTCGAAAGTATTTCACGTTTTGACCCTTTTGAAAACACCATAGTCCGTGGCGTTGCAGGCCTTAGGCAAAACGCCACTCTACTGAACGTTGCAGGCCTCATGTGCAACGCCAGTCTACTAGACGTTGCAGCCCTTAGCAGAAACGCCAAGGGGGCTGGCGTTGCAGGCCTCATAAGCAACTGCCCCGCGGCCCCTTCGTCCACCTCCACTTATTTCTTCCTCCTCTTCCACGAAAAAGCTCTCCCTCCTCCTCCAGATCCCCCCCTTCAATCTCCCTCCTCCCCCAACCGTTTTGTTGGTTCTTTGGGGCAAATCGAAGAGGCCGGTAAGCTCCTCCAATCCCTCCAATTAGTTTTTGCAATGATCTTGTATTTGTGTAGATTTTTTTTGCAATAGGTGTACGTATGTTTTGTAGTAAAATTTATTTTGTGATTGTTAATAGGTGTAGTTTATGGTGTGTCTAGGTGTAGTTTTTTGTGGCTATATGTATAACCTAGGTTTTGTTCATATTATCCGCATTAGGTTTATGCCTAGGTTTAGTTCATATTATTCGAAGAGGCCGGTAATAATTTTCTTCATATTATGTAGGATGTTTCGGCCCGATCAATATCCGGGTCTTGATGACTACTATGAGCAGAAGCATCGTGCGGTGCTAGTTGAAAGAGGAGAGGTAATTATGATTTTGTTGATGATTATTTTTATACACTCCATGATTTGTATATTTTCACAAGTTGAGTCAATTAACAAATTATGCATTTGTTTGTTTAGGTTCCTCCACTACTTCGTTTGAGGGGGCACAACCCCAATGAAACTCTTGTATATGACCCTCGTTACGAGCCATATTTTAGAAGAATGGATCTTCTTCAATTTGTGCTCAACTTTAAAGGCACACCACCATGGTTGAACGCCACTGCCCTAACAACACTTACGGATCGATGGAGGCCGGAGACGCACTCTTTTCACCTTCCTCTTGGTGAGATGAGCATAACCTTGGAGGATATTGCTATGATCTCCGGGCTTCCTATCGAGGGCAGGGCTCTTACAGGGAAGGTTAGGGCCGCCGGATGGCGACAACGGGTTGCAGCATTGGTTGGTGTTGAACCCGAGCCATGGACTGATGAAACTAGGAAGGATCCTAGGCCATCCGGTGTGTTGTTCTCTTGGATACAGAGACATTTTCACAGATGCCCAAGGGATGCTAGTCCGCTTGTTGTGGAGAGGTTAGCGAGAGCTTATCTCTGGAATCTTTTGACCCAAGTGGTGTTTCCGGATGGCACTGGGGACACAGCCTCATGGATGTTCTTGGATCCGTTTCGTGACTGGGATGTGAAGTGGAGTTGGGGTTCGGCGGCACTAGCCTTCTTGTACCGTCAGGTATGGCTTAATATCATGCATTTTCATTTTATTCAATGGGATATGATGCATTTTCATTTTATTAAATCTGTAGTTGGATGGAGCATGCATGAGGAGTAAGCCGACGTCCTGTCTTGGAGGTTTCGTCTGGGCCCTACAGGTTTGGATGTGGGAGCGTATCCCTGTTGGGCGGAACTTCAGCCTTGCTCCGGAAGAACCCTGGAAGTACCCGTTTTACGGGGACGAGGAGCGATACCCCACTATCGCACACACATGGGCTAATGTCCAATGGACGAGTATCGCGGCTATGGGGCGGTATAAGGCATACATAAGCGAGCTTGACATGCTAACTTACGAACACGTAAATGCTTTATCAAATTTGCTGATTTTTTTCATGGATGGTTGAGTGACTTGTTGTTATGTAGGTTAATTGGAGGCCGTACACGGTATTAGGCAGTATCCTCTGAGCAACATGTGCCTTCGTGACCAGCATCTTTGGCGTGTGCGGTGCCCGATGATATGCTTTTATGCGGTGGAGTGGCATCTTCCTCATCGTGTTTCAAAGCAGTTCGGGGTACAACAACACACCCCGCCGGATTACGTCGAGACAAGTGTGAAGCTACATAAGTGAGTCTTTTGTATCATGTGTTTCTCCTGTTGATCAATGTCTAACATGAAAAAATGAAACTGATATAGTATTCTAATGCTTTGTAGGACAAACCGGCAAAGCAATAAGACTGTCATCAATTGGGAGGAGCACCACATTACTTGGGTGGACATGTGGAATGCTCAGAGACAACATCGAGTTGAAAATGATGAAACACCACACACTGACGAGGCGGCATACTTAAGGCATTTCGAGTGGATCGTACAGAGTACAAAGTTATCCATAAGGCTGCCTGGACTCGTTCCGATTGCTTGGACTTACTGCCGAGTGAGGCTGTTGATGCTGCATTCAACAATTCAATTAGGGAGACACTTGGAGCGCATCTTGACTATGGTCCTCTCCATGACCGAGTGGTACGTCCCTCCTTTAAAATATAAACAAGTGTCATTTATTCGTGGATGATATGTCACATGTGTTTTATCTAGGGCACGGAGCTATGTAGATGTATCAACGAGAGTAACGTGGTCCTTGCCCGTGCCCCATGTCCACAAACGGACGGACTTGTTAGAACTACTCTGCAGGTTTGATGCCTTGTTAACCTTTGTTTTGTCATACCTTTGTTAGCATATTAACATGTCATTATCTTTTCCTTACGAGAAGGTCGCCAATCTGTGCCACACACTAGCGGCTTTACTTTCTTGCCATGGTGTTTCGTCCACAGATGTGAGGGCACGTGCGCAGTACACGATGGATGTGCAGTCTTCCGCTCGCCCGTTTGCCAGCCGGCCACGGCCTCTTCCGCTCGTCCGTCTTCGAGTCGAGCACATGTTTCTTCTAGCCGAGCACATGAAGAGGAGATTGAAGAAGAAGATGAGTCCGACAACGAGGCCGCGGATCCGGACTTCATTGAGTTTGGGGCTTCGCAGATGGAAGATGATCCGCAGTCAAGTAAACCCACTCAGCCGACGGAAGAAACACGTCGAGCTAGCTCAAGGAACATCAGACG
Source organism: Hordeum vulgare subsp. vulgare (assembly GCF_904849725.1). Classification (NCBI taxonomy): domain Eukaryota; kingdom Viridiplantae; phylum Streptophyta; class Magnoliopsida; order Poales; family Poaceae; genus Hordeum; species Hordeum vulgare. The sequence goes on from NC_058520.1 coordinate 558,206,290, forward strand.
TCCTGGCTGGCCGAACACTCTAGAGGGCTACGTTACTAAGGGCAAGATGGCTGCAAAGAGAGGGAGGAAGTGAAGTATGTTACCTATGTCGTATTCTGAATGTTATGATATTGTCTGTTGAACTATGTTGTTTGTTGAACTACGTCTGTTAAACTATGAACTATGTTGTGAATTATGGTCTTACGATTTAAACTATATTCTACTCCCTCCGTCCCAAAATAAGTCTCAACTTTATACTAGCTGTAGTACATTGTACTAAGCTCAAGACACTTATTTTGGGACGGAGGGAGTATGAAATATGTTTGTTGATCAAAACAGTGAAAAAAAAATCTTGTTTTAGGGTACTGGACTAAGGAAACGCCACGAAGCCTGGCGTTTTTGGTTGGGTCTGCAACGCCATCATGTCTGGCGTTTCTGCGCTGGGTGCAACGCTGACGAGGACCCAGCACTGCGGTACCGGACTAAGGAAACGCCAGCCCCCTTGACGTTTCTGCTTTGGTCTGCAACGCCAGCCCCCTTGGCGTTTCTGCTAAGGGCTGCAACGTCCAGTAGACTAGCGTTGCACATGAGGCCTGCAACGTCCAGTAGACTGGCGTTTTGCCTAAGACCTGCAACGCCACGGACTCTGGTGTTTTTAAAAGGGTCAAAACGTGAAATACTTTCGAGCCGAGTTCGTTATGTGATGAACTTACGCCTTAAGGATCAAAACAGTAAAAAAATCCCGGTCCTTCTAACCATCCAACCACGGATTGGTTTGCGGGGTCTGAATCTGTGGAGAGAAGGAATCTCTCCCGGCCTCGCCGTACGTACTTATACGTCACACACGCGTTGCACATAGTAGGAGAATTCGAATTTCCCTCACCTCATTTTAAACAGAGAAAGTACTCTCGAAAAAACAATTGACAGAGAAAATACGCTCTTTGCCCCTTGAGTTCATCAAAAAGTATACCGCTCATACCTAACTTTTTTTATAGACATTTGGTTCTTCAAGTCTCGAAACCGATCAAGTTTAGTTCGAAGCATGCTCTGCCTAATTTCCGAATTACTCCCTCTGTTTTTAAATATAAGTCTTTTAAGAGGTTCTACTAGGGGGTTACATACGGATGTATATAGACATATTTTAAAGTACAGATTCATTTATTTTGTTTCGTATGTGGTCCTATAGTGAAATCTCTAAAAGGACTTATATTCCCTCTATTCCTAAATATAAGGCTTTTTAGAGATTTCACCATACACTACATACGGAGCAAAATGAGTGAATCTATACTTTAAAATATGTCTATATACATCTGTATGTAGTCCATAGTAGAATCTCTAAAAAGTTTTATATTTAAAAACGGAGGAAGTATTTTGGAACGGAGGAAGTAGCATGCAGGATCAGTCGCTGCGCTGGTTTAAGCCTGCCGCGAATAGTCAATGCGGTGGAGACGGAGATGTGATGATCATCTCGTGATACATCAACGTCCACGTACGTGCGTGCGTGTCCCGTCCCCTGCTGGTTTCCACGCGTGACGTGGACGGCTTAAGCCGGCGAATAGGCCAGCACGATCCAGGTTGACGACGCGCTAGGCTTGTCTAGCAGTGCCTGGCTGTACGTCTCAGCAGTCTCCTCACTGCCAACTGTACCACTCGATTAGTATACTCCGAGCAGGCAGTACTACGTAACCAAGCTATAGAACCCAGCCAGCTAACTACTGGCCGAGGCATTGATTAAGCAGCACTGGTGATCACTAGTTTAATTAGCCTGCTGCTCTATCCTATCCTAGGTTTTGGCGGTCGGTTTTGGTTGGGTTGATGATGGCTGTACTAAGTGAGTAGTTAATTAGGAAGGCGATGGGAGTGCCGGTGCCCATCGATCGAGCTGGCCTGGCCGGTGCAACTGAAGCTTAATTAATTTCTCCCGTGCGTGCACAGGTGCTGCCCTAGTAGCAGCTGTGTGGTTTAAAAACATCTACATCCGGACGCCTCAAGTGATCACTCGTATGTTCACGAACGTCCGGTCAATGAGTGAGTCTATCTGACCTTTTGTATCATCATCATACGTTTGGGCTATTCGCAAACCCTTATATCCATCTCAAATATAGGATGAATATGATGGTTTGCAGACGTTTTCGGACAAATCCGGTCATGTAAAACTCGACCCATTCTGACCACCTTTTCCCTTTCTTCATTCATTTTTTTTCTTTCTATCTCTTTCTCTTCATCAATCAAGCGATCGGACATATGAGGAATAAAATAAAAAATATGACTGTGTGAACGGACAAACATGAAAAACGCTCGGTTATTGATCAGACGTGTCCGCAGACGTTTAAGAATCATGTTTGCTATGTCCGTAGATGCTCTAACCAGTAACAACTCAAGATGCTCTATCAATATGCTCTTACTCAAGAGCTAGCTAGCTGGCGGAACCACAAATCGATGCAGTGTGTGTGTGCGCTCATACGTGTCGGTTAGTCGCTTCGTTTGATCACGTACGTACGATGGCCTTGATTGTCAGGGTCCTTTTCTCGTTAAGGTGTCCCGTAGAGATTTATGAGCTAGTAATAGTATGTCGATCAATGTGTTTTAGTCGACGCTGTCACCAATCCACACACGTACTTGGCATATCACGCCCTGGTTTGTTTTGTTCTAGGCCTAGTATTGTCACATTTTACCATACTTTTTTGTCAAGCCTCTCTAAAGTTAATTTAGTAAAACAAGAGCCACAAGTTAGCAAGCCTAAAGAAATTTTACATTTTTTGTGTGTATGTAATGTGGGGGCCTGGTATGGCTTGATAAATGTATGGCTTAAAACACCCATCTAAATTGATCAAACTTGCCTAGCCTTAGGTGTGGCAACTTTAGCACAGTTAGTCTCAAACCAAATAGGGGTTGTTTGGCTCTAGGCCTAGCATTGCCACATATTGCCACACTTTTTTTGCCAAGCTTGTTTAAGGTTAATTCAATAAAATGAGAGCCACAAGTCGGCAAGCCTAAAAAAATCTTGTCACACTTTGTGTGTGTGTAATGAGGGCTCTATTGTGGCTTGAATCAAACATCCATCTAAATTGGTCAAACTTGTCTAAACTTAGGTGTGGCAACCTTTGACAAACTCAGTCTCAAACCAAACACCCCTTTCACCAAAATTTGGCGATCCAAGAAAGTGGTTACTTTGCTGGCCAAAATTTGGGCTAGAGTTCCGCAGAGCGTGCAAAAATAGTACCCTTCATGCCACTCTCCCTATCGCCTCCCTCTCCCATGTAGTAGCAAGGGCTAACTCATCCAAGCTTCTCCGACGACTGCGTGGTTACCCCCTCCCGTGCCCATTGTTCCTGCGATCAGTGGCCAAAAAGGGGATCATTGCCAACCAGTAGTATAACTTAGGTTCTTTTTCTGTTGTAGAACCGGCGCTTAGATGGATGATGACACTTTATTTTTGAGCTGGCCTTCCGGGTCCAGATCCTCACGAGTTTGAGCTTGTCTGTCGGGATGGAGTCGACGGAGCTATGGCATAGAATCCTGCCATATCTTTGAGGTGGCGAGGTTAAAGTTTCTTGTCGTGCCCGTGCAACGAAAACATTTGGTGTCACGTGCTTCAAATTGATTTAAGAATTCAATGATGTCAATTTTGGTTCTAGCTAGGGCCCTCCTTATGAGGGGCACGTGCAAAAAACTTCTTTGTTTGTATCGACATGGTTAACCCACAAGGGAATGTTTAGTTGCCTCCAATGAATAGTGCATGCATTTCATACACATCTCGAGCCAGCCTGGTTGAGCAAAGTCAGGCAACAAACTAACATGTGCATGTTATTTGGTTGCATGCATTGTATCAATGGCCACTTTAGGGCCGGTTGTTTGATTGCCCATGTTTGTGCTTCAAGGGTGAGAAGATGCAAACCACAACTATTTGGCTGCATACATGTTTGTGTTCTGCTCACTTCATTCAAATGTGGTGGCCTTGTTGGGGAACGTTGCATGGGAAACAAATAAATTCCTACGCACATGCAAGACCTATCCATGGTGATGATCATCTACGAGAGGGGAGATCGGATCCACATTCTCTTATAGATCGATAAGCGAGAAGTGTTAAGAAACGCGGTTGATGTAGTCGAACATCTTCGCAATTCGAATCGCAAGCGTCCCAAGAACTTCATCCTGATCTAGCGTCGAACAGACGTCACCTCCGCGTTCAGCACACGTGCAACTTGATGACGATCTCCGCCTTCTTGATCCAGCAAGAGAGACGAAGAGGTAGCTGAATTCTCCGGCAGCACGACATCGTGGCGGTGATGGTGGTGGAGCTACTCCGGCAAGGCTTCACTGTACCGTACCGAACTAGCTACGACATGTTATGAAATGGTGGAGGGAGAGAGGGTTGTGATATGGCTTGAGGTGCCAAAAGCCTCTCTCACCTCCACTATATATAGGAGGGAGAGGAGGGGTGGCGCCCTAGGCCAAAGCCCTAGGGTTCGGCCGGCACAAGAGGAGGAGGAGGAGTCCTCCTCCAACACAACTTCTAAGGTGGAGTCCTTCCCCAATTCGGTTTGGCCCACCCTTCTTTCCTTTTCTCCCTTGGCCTAAATAGGACTCTTTGGGCTGGCCACCAGCCCGGTGCGCCACCCTTGGGCTCTTTGGTTCTATCCCGGGTGGGTGGCCCCTCCCGGTGGAACTCCGGAACCCATTCGTCACTCCTGGTACTTTACCGGTAATGTCTGAAAACCTTCCGGAAGCCAAATGGATACTTCCTATATATCAATCTTCGTCTCCAGACCATTACGGAAACCTTCGTGATGTTCGAGATATCATTCGGGACTCCGAACAACATTCGGTTACCAACATCAATAATTCAACTATATCGAAATGTCACCGAACCTTAAGTATGCAGACCCTGCGGGTTCGAGAACTATGTAGACATGACCGAGACACTCTCCGGTCAATATCCAATAGCGGGGCCTGGATGCCCATATTGGATCCTACATATTCTACGAAGATATTTATCGGTTTATGTCAAGGATTCAGTTAATCCCGCATAACATTCCCTTTGTCCTTCGGTATGTTACTTGCCCGGGATTCGATCGTCGGTATCTCCATACCTATTTCAATCTTGTTACCGGCAAGTCTCTTTACTCGTTCCGTAATACAAGATTCCGTGACTAACTCCTTAGTCACATTGCTTGCAAGGCTTGTCGTGATGTTGTATTACTGAGGGGGCTCCAAGATACCTCTCTATCATAGGGAGTAACAAATCCCAGTCTTGATCTATGCTAACTTAACGGACACCTTCGGAGATACCTGTAGAGCACCTTTATAGTCACCCAGTTACGTTGCGACGTTTGATACACACAAGGTATTCCTCCGGTGTTAGTGAGTTACATGATCTCGTGGTCATAGGAATGTATACTTGACATGCAGAAAACCGCAACAATAAAATAACACGATCACATGCTACGTTCATAGTTCTGGTCTTGTCCATCACATCATTCTCCTAATGATGTGATCCCTTTATCAAATTACAACACTTGTCTATGGCTAGGAAACCTTAACCTTCTTTGATCAACAAGCTAGTCAACTAGAGGCTTACTAGGGACAGTGTTTTGTCTATGTATCCACACATGTATTTGCTTTTCCATTCAATACAATTCTAGCATGGATAATAAACGATTATCTTGAAAGAGGAAATATAATAATAACTATTTTATTATTGCCTCTAGGGCATACTTCCAATAGTCTCCCACTCGCACTAGAGTCAATAATCTAGCTTCACATCTCTATGTGACTTACAACGTAATGAATCCAACACCCATATAGTTCTGGTGTTGATCATGTTTTGCTCGTGGAAGAGGCTTAGTGAGTGGGTCTGCAACATTCACGTCCGTGTGCACTTTGCAAATATTTATGTCCTCCTCATTGATGTAATCACGGATGGCATTGAAGCGTCGCTTTATGTGTCTGGTCCTCTTGTGAAACATTGGTTCCTTGGCTAGAGCAATGACACCAGTGTTGTCACAGAACAATGTTTTTAGATCTAGTGCACTTGGCACAACTCCAAGTTCTGTCATGAGCTGCTTCATCCACAGACCCTCTTTAGACGCCTCCGAGGCAGCTATGTACTCCGCTCCACATGTACACTCAGCTACGACGCTCTGCTTGGAACTGCACCAGCTTACCGCACCCCCCTTAATAATAGGGATTATTCCATCTGTGCCCCCAATTCCTTAGTTGTGCTCAGTTTTCCCCACGCTTCAAACTTTTGCTCACTTTTCCCCACTCCCTTAGCTGAAACTCTCACAAATGTTCATAAGAGGCGTTTGCCGTCTTGGCCGTTAACTGACTTGTGGGGCCATGTTGGACTCTGTTGACTATGGCTATGGCTTCGCTGGTTGGGCCGTGTTTGTGTTTATAGGACGGGCCCGTTAGTTTGTTGGTAATAAATTAAAAAAGCCTACTATCGATGGATGCAGCCTGCTATGCATGCCCGGCTTTGGCATCGATGTAGCCTGCTATGCATGCGAACACCGCTACGCACGTATCTAGTGACCTAGACCTAAACGCATGCATACACGCCGACACACAAGCATCGATCCGTGCCACACGGTTGCCGGTGGATTCAGTCGCTCAGCAACGTCGTTTCACGCGTCGTAGGCATACGTGCCGGTGGCAGAAGGGGCAGGCTGCACGCACGCTCGCGTCCATATGTCGAGGCATCGGTTCACGCTGCATGGTTGCCGCTCGATTCAGTTGTGCCGGTGGCAGAAGGGGAGAGCACGCAGAAGGGGGAGGCAGGCAGCCGCCAACGCAGAGCACGGAGAAGGGGGAGGTAGGCAGCCGCCAACGCAGATCACGCAAAGCACGCTCACTTCGATTCACATTCACACATTGATGATCGCATTGGTTCACGCACACACTAAGTCACGATCTACGCCATTTGTGCGTGTACCCACTTCATCTCCCCCGACTATTTAAACTGCCCTTCATTGCCTCTTCTTCTACAGATCCATCTGCGCCTCCCACTTCTCTTCTTCCCCCAAAAGCCAAAGCCGTTCCACTCAGCGAAGCGTTCAAGATGCAGTACTACGGGCCGGTGTTCCAAGAGCCTCCCACCGTGCCGGAACGGCGGTACCCCGCCAACATCGTCGTCGAGGAATCGCTCCGCGTGTGGGCGTTCTCACGCTGGAGGGGTATCACTGAGCTTGCACGGGGGTTCCTTCGTGCGGGCTTCCACCACCTCCCGGTGGGCTCGCCGCCCATGTTCAACCTCGTGGAGCAACGTCCCCACGCCAACGCTCCAGTGGTAGGGCTCGTCGTCCACTTCACCAACAGGTTCAATGCCTACTACCTGCTCGGCAAGGTGTATTGGTGTGGGTGCGAGTTCATCGCATTCACCACCTATAACATCTTCACCGACTTCGAGAGCATCTTCCCCGCTCGCAACCGCATGCACAGCCTCCCGTACTACCTCGGCGACAACGGCCTTGAGGAGTAGTAGTACTGAAGCCGGCGGCGAAGAAGACGGTGAAGCCGGCGGTTAAGGTGAAGACTACAGTGAAGACATGGCGGTGTTGCCCTAGCTACCCTATCTACTATGTAGTGTGAGTTTGGTGTGTGTGTTGCCCGACCTAGCTACCCTATCTATGCATGTAAGGTTAATTATTATTATCTATGTAAGAACTTATGTTGCCCTAGCAATTGGTGTGTCGTGTTATATGTAAGAACTTATGTTGCCCTAGCAACCCTATCTAAGTTAAGTTATGTGTGTTATATTAATGCTTTGTTATGTTTGTATTTTGTTTGTCCCAAGTTTAGACACGGCTAATTGGCATGGGAAAAATTAACCAAACTAACTAAAAATGATGTGTTTATAGATGCCTTCTAAAAATAAGAACATATTGTACATTTGTACACGGCTTTGGTTTGCTGAGAGCTCTGTATTTTTTAGGTATTCCAAGAATACTTTGGTTTTCAGAAATATTGAATATCAAATACTTTGAGATGTTTGGCTTTAGTCAAAAGTGTAGTTTTATATACTTTAATTTCTACTTTAACATGTAGAAAACTACACTATGTTTGAAGTATGGTTGGACCTCTTTTTCCAATCATGAAGTATAAATTACACTATGTAGAAAACTACACTATGTAGAAAACTACACTTTGAGATGTTTGGCTTTAGTCAAAAGGATAAATGAAGGGACCCATAAAGGAAAGCCAAAAAAAATTCCTCAATAAGATAGAAGAGATTGGGCAATCAAATTAATGAAAAAAGCAATCAGAAACAAAAAAGAACAAAGCAATCGTTCCTAAACAAAAAAAGAAACATCGCTTGTTTCTGGGCCTCATTTATCCTTTGTGGGCCTATTGCAGCTTGATTCTCTTTGGCTCGCGAACTAGGTTTTTTTTCTAGCAGAACTGACGAACTCGAGGACAAAAGTTTGGCAAGTGCGAGAGAGAAGAGATGAACTTCATGTATATCCCTTGTGCTGCTCAAGTACTGCTTACTGTCATCTGACGAGCTAGGGTATGATCCAACACTCGAGGTTATTAGCTAACAAAATAATCCTATCACTGAACTGTTAGTTGTCTTCTGTCGAAACTTAACAGTAAACTGCATACATTCAGAAATCGACAGTTGCACTAAACAGAGTTGCATTTGAGATAAACAGACGAGGATTGCTAAACAGTGGCAACAACAGTAGACAAACATCTCTAACGAGAGATGGCCATCAAGTAAAAAATTCCTAGAGCAAGTATTCCTAAAGCTATCAGATTGGATTGCTTCTTCAACTCAATCAGCTGCTTGAAGTTCTTGTTCATCTTCTTCAATTCCGTCTTCAGTTTGACATCTACCACCGTCGGGTATTCCGGACGCGCTGCTGCTGCCGGAGCGGCACTGTCATGGGGCAAATTGAACTCGCGGATTGCATTCCCCCTCGAATCCAGCAAGCCCAATCCTTGAAGCCTCTAGATGTAATCATCCATCCACTCGAAATGGTGGCATTTCTTCATGATCTGAAAACGAAATCATGTAACCTAAATCCAAATCTGACAGATTTTTTGAGAAACTAGAGATAAAGGATGCGAGAAAAACTCAGATCTAACCTGCCCATCTGGCTTGCTCTCGCATTTGACGAACTCGCACCCAAAGTTCCCATTCTTCTCCTCCTTCGAAGTCAACCGCTTCAGTGGCGCAGTCCATGGGCAGTCAGTGCATCGAGTCATCGGCACTGGACCATACACCGGCCACGTGGAACGGGGGGCTGACGAGGAGGTTGACATATCGCCCGAGAGGAAGAAACAGAGGAATTGGTCGAGAGGAAGAAGAACGAGAAGATGGGGAAAGAAACAGAGGAATTGCTCGATCTGCTCGATGCCTTTGTCTGTCAGATGGAGAAGAGGAGAAGGGGAAGCTATATTGACGATTTGCCACATTGTATTTTGCAGTTTGAATATTTGAACCAACTCTTAACACTGACATGTGGTGGTCATGTGCGAAAAATACAATTTCATATGTAAAGTGGGACAGATCTTAAAAACCTGAGAAGGACAGTGCAGTAGCCAATCAGGATGCATCACGCGTATCACGCATGCCTGCCCCACATATGACGGATGGTGTTTGGCGCTAGGGTAGGATCCGATGGCGGACGTTCGACGCTAGGGTTTGGAGCATTTCTGCGGGGTTATGAGCGAGTCAACGGGGTTATTAGGGTTTGATCAGATTTCAAATGGCCATAACTAAATTAGAAAAAATCGAAAAAATATAAAACAAACGTAGTTCGTCCGTTTATGAGACCTAGTTACCATAAAAAATATAAACTCGGTATAGTGGCGTTTTTTTGAAAAATCATTTTTTGAAGTGATTTGTCGAAATCAAGTTCCAATTTTTTTAAACAATTCAAAAAAAATCAAAATGTTGTAATTCTTGCGCACATAGCCGTCATATGTGACAAGGTTATGAGAAAAAAATATAAACTCGGTGTAGGTCATTTTCATGAAAGAAGGCTTCACACAAAAGCTATCACCTATGAACATGTTCAGAGTTCGTAGAATAGGGAGATAGGGTTTAAGGTTTGAAAAAAAACAAAATAATTCAAAAAAAAAAATCAGAAAAATCTCCATAGCTTCATTTTCGAGTGAATAAGAAGGATCTGAACTTACTTTTTCATTTTCATATCTAAAACGTGTTATTTGACGGTTTTGAATTAAAAGCATATTTTTTCAAAAAAAATGTAGTAATATGAATATTAATCAACAAATAGTGAGACTTGGTTTTTACCCTATATATATGGAACAAGTGTTAATAAAAATATATATGTCTCATTTAGGGAAGGTAAAAAAAACTTGATTTCAAATAGGGTTGTTTACCCTAGCTTTCGAGCTCGTTTCTAGTACATTTCTCATTCAGACTGTTCACCTAGGAATATTAGACTTCAAATGCTCGATCAAATACACCGCACACAACAATGAACCTCCAATGTTCAACTTCAACTTTGGCTCGCATCCAAATTTTGGCCCAAATTCAAATACTGATTTAAATTCAAATTTTGATGGAAATTTGAATTCTGACTCAAATAAGGAACCAAAGTAGAAGCAACATTATTACAACTGATGCCAACATTATTACAACTGATGCCAACATTATTACAGTAGCTCAAATCTACCAAGTTTTAAGATGTCAACATCTTAATACAAATCTACCAAGTTTTAAGCGATCGACTCGCCCTCAAATTGACAACACAAACATTTCCCAACAACTTAATTCAAATTTTTGACTTGCTCCTTGTGTTTGTAGCTGGCTTCACCGTCTTGCTCCTGGTTTCCCTAGTTGAGATGCTCTTTTCTTTCAGACTCTTGTTCCTTTTGATCTTGGGCTTTACTTGGTGTTTTCCCCGTGGAGGTGCTGATGGAGTAGTTCCACTCGCCGAGCACTTGACGACCATTTGACGGTCATCTATGGGTTCAATAATCTTTAAAGGCACAATTGGAAAAATTACCCCCTCCTCTTCCTCTCTTATAGCTTCAAAACCATCAAAGGCCATGGTTTCAAAATCTTCTGCTTCATTTGCTGCTGCATTCTCCACTGCATCTTCAATCTCCATTGCTGCTGCATTCTCCACTGCATCTTCAAACTCCATTGCTGCTGCATTCTCCTCAGCATTGGCTGCTGTCCATCTTTCCTCCTCTCCAAATGATGCATCCACTGCATTGGTACAAATCCTAGCAATATGCCCCAGAACTCCACATTTTTTGCAAGCACGCTTCTTTGGTAGACGACCCTCCTCACCTGCTCTAATCCTCTGGTTCCTTGGTCTTCCTGTTGGTCTAGTAATGACAGGAGCGTGGAGTTTGAACCCTGGATCTACTAGGTTCCATTGATCTTTCCCCAATAGTGCAGGCACATTGTCAGCATAAGCAACCATAAATTTGGCAACAGAGAAATACTCAGAGCAATATTGATCAACTTCACCATCTGCACCACCGATAACGCTCATCAGATGTAGGGCATGTATGCATTGCTTCCCACGGATCTTCCATTGCCTACAAGTACATTCTCTAGTACTTAGGTTCACAGGATACCTCCATACCCTATTTTTAGTGTCAGTATAGGTAACCTCTCCCTCATATGTACCAGATCGAATACATTTCATCTTTAGTCCTCTTGCCTTCAAGTGCAATGCCTTAATCAGTGATGGGAGCATTTGATGACCAACATATTGTGTTTCTGCAATTCTTTTGCGAAGATCCATCTTTATCATGATCATTTGCCTCATCTTGTCAAATGGTTGCCACAACAAGAGCCCTTTCACTAACTTGAACTTTGAATTGAAGCATTCTGCAAGGTTACTGGTCACATAATCTACTTTGCAGATTTTGTTGAATTTACTTCTTGACCACACATTACCAGGATGTGCATCCATGTACTCCTTCACAAGAGGATTTTGAGCATACAACACTCTCAAATGGTGTTCATGCTTCCTTTTGCTGCATGTGTATGATGCTGGCCATAAGTTCTCATCATATACTTTACCTTTGAACTTCTTTTTGAAATTATGCGCTAGGTGTCGCATACATTCCCTATGCTCCACTCCAGGGAATACAATTTCCACTACACTCTCTAAACCCTTGCAAGCATCTTTGTGTATAGCTAAACCTGGGGTTGTGCCTATAATGTTGCGCAACTGCTGCAGAAACGAGACCCAACTTTCCTCAGACTCTGCCTCCACCACACCAAATGCAACTCGGAATAGCCAGTTGTGTCCATCAACTGCAGAAGCTGCTACTAGCCGTCCTCTCCATCTTGCAGTCAAATGTGTAGCATCTACAACCAAATAGGGCTTACAACCATCTAGAAACCCGTGCCAGCAAGCCTTGAAACAAACAAAAGCCCTTCTGAAGCACTCCTTCTGAAATGACTTCCGTTTTATTTTGAATTGAACTGTATGCTTGTCAATCTCTACAACACTCCCTGAACTTGCCATCTCCACTTCAACTTTGAAAGTGTAAAGCAGATGAAAACTGTCATTCCATTGACCATTAATTCTGTCAAGAGCCTTTTCCCTAGCATTGAAAATTCTCATGTAAGGAATTTCTATCTTGTACTTCTCAAAAATCTTTCCGTGGAGTGCTGTTGGACCAAGTCCAGGTTCTTCTCTCAGCCAATCCAATAGAGCATCTGCCACCGACCTAGTTTTTGCTAGCTTAGTTTTGGCCTTCCCCCTCCCCCTCTAGGTGGACAGGTGTGCTTGTGTGGGTTTTTCTTTATCTGAAACAAAATAAAAGGGTAAAAAACAGTTAAGAAACCTTACTCAACAATCTGAAACTAAATTACTAACTGAACTTGGATTACCTGAATATATTTGCTCTTTCTCATATGAGATGCATGCAACTTCCACCTACACCTAGGATATGGACAAAAACTGTGAACCTTGCTGGCTCACTCCTTTTAATCTTATAGGTGTTTTCAGATATAATGCACCATATTGTCACTGCATTCCGACAGTCCACCATTGATTGGAAAATGGTACCTACATTAAGCTCAGGTTTTTCCCTGTTCCACTCAATAGGTGGCATGTCATCACCATCGTATTCATCCTCGATTAAGCTGTCCATGTTCTCCACCTTCTCTTCATTGTCAGTGTCATCAAACCTAGCTTGGCTGATGGGCTCCTCCATATATTCGTCATCCACTGCTTGCTGACTGGCTACATCGACCAGTTCAGGAAACATCATCTCATCTTCATCATCATTTGTAGGCACTACCTCGTCAGGTTCTGCATCCTCTTCTACACCAACTGCAGAAGGTACACGAGAAGCAGCAGCTGAATCGGAACCAGAATTGGCAGCACGCATGTTGTGGCTCCACGAACCACTTGCTTTACTTGGTGTCGACCTACAAGGAGTGCGGGGGTGCTGGCTATTAGCACATACAGATGATGTTTGAACTCCCTTCCCCTTCACCCGTTCTGCGCGTAGCTGAAGCACATCGATTTGGAGTTTACCGAATCGACAACCATCAATCCCAGCAAAAAGCAACGGCATATGATCGTCGCAAGTTAGTGGGAGAAATCTTTGCTCGTCACTGCTGAAGTAATTCAGTTCAACAACATCGGCATCACTCCAGGGATAGGTGTTTCTGAGCTCAGGTTGCAAATCTTTGAAAGATATGCTGGTTTCTACCACTTTGGGATAGAAAAATGATGAAATCAAATGCGGTTTAGTACCACGCAGCACACTAGTTTGCATTCTAATCGCCAGCCGGAAAGCCAATGTGGGATCAATCCTATTTTGTTGAAGGAAATAAAGGCTTCAGCTAGCTGGGTAAAATCGAGCACAAATTCGAACGATTCAAGCAAAAGAAGTCAAATACGGCCTACAATACGACTTAGAACGTCAATTCGAGAGGAAACAATGCTTACCCAGGTTTAATCCATGAATTATCTGCCCCGGATTCGACCCAATCCTCTCCACGGTCGACTGCATTCCGGGCGTCCTCACTCAACATCGCTATGTAATCCTAGATGGGGAGGTGGGCTATATCTGGCGGAGACGCGACGTCGCCGACGAATGGAATAGGGGCATAGGGTGGAGGAAACAACTGCGGTGGACGCGGCACGACGCCGGAGGAGAGGGCGGGGCGGCGCAGTGCAGTACGGCCTGTCTAGATATGTTTCAGATTCAGACAAGCTGCCCAATACGTGTCTCCTTGCGGTCGCACCTGTTAGCAAGCAACAGTCAAACGAAGACTCGGCCCCACTCGTCAGCAATTAACGGTCAATGGACGGTCAAGACGACAAACGGCCGCTATGAGCATTTGTGAGAGTTTCAGCTAAGGAAGAGGGGAAAAGTGAGCAAACGTTTGGAGCATGGGGAAAAGTGAGCACAACTAAGGAACCAGGGGCACTAATTTAAATATCCCAAGAAATAAAGAAGAAGGAGGAGAAGGAGGAGGAGGAGGAGGAGAAGGACTAGAAGGTCACTGGCCTTCTCCTCCTCCTCCTCCTCCTTCTCCTCCTCCTCCTTCTCCTTCTTCTCTTCTTCTTCTTCTTCTTCTTTCTTTTCATTTTTCCTATTTATTCTCCTCTTCTCCTCTTCTTGGAGCTAAATTAGCTAACTATGTCTTTTTGGAGCTAGATGGGCTAATTATCCCATTTTAGAGGAAAACAAGCTAAGTATATAATATTAATGAGCTAACCAAGGTTCTTATGCCATTTTGAGGCTATTATGGCATTTTGGAGCTAAATGGGCTAATTATGTCATTGTTGGGGAAATTAAGGAAAGGAGAATATGAAAGAGGAGAAGAAAGAGGAGGAGGAGGAGAAGAAGAAGAAATAAAGAAGAAGGAGGAGAAGGAGGAGGAGGAGGAGAAGGAGAAGGAGGAGAAGGCCAAGAGGAGGAGGAGGAGGAGAAGGACTAGAAGGTCCTTGGCCTTCTCCTCCTTCTCCTTCTCCTCCTCCTCCTCCTTCTCCTTCTCCTCTTCCTCCTTCTTCTCCTTCTCCTTCTCTTCTCTTTCTCTTCTTATTTTTGTTCTTCCTTTTCATTTCTTCTCTTCTTGGAGCTAAATTAGCTAACTATGTCTTTGTGGAGCTAAATGGGCTAATTATGTCATTGTTGGGGAAATTAAGGCAAGGAGAATATGAAAGAGGAGAAGAGAAACTTACCGTAGTGGTCATCAAGGAGGAGAAACACCTGGAGAAGGGTCGTGCGATGCCGCTCGGGAGTTATTCTGCAGAATAGATATTTTGCAATGTCTTAGTTAGCATGATGACACTCAATTATTAATAGTAGTTTATAATGAAACTCACCGTGCCAATCGAAGAGAAGACGGGCATCAGCGGAGGGACTTGACCGCTCTTCTCGCACAGACCCTGAAGAGTGGGTTGTATTAGTTAGTAATGAAACAAACATTACAAACATGATTTGGCTAATGTGAAAAAAAACATACCACAAAAAGCTCGTACAGGGCCCGTTGACCCGCCTCATTCCGGGACCTCTCCTCCTCAATCAATCGTGTCATGGTCTGCTCCCTCTCATCAAGAGCATCCTGAGGAGCAGCCTGGCTTGCCAATCTCTCTTTCTCAAGAGCAGCCTGGTTTGCCAATCTCTCTTTCTGAAGAGCTGCCTGAAACACCATTCCTCGTTACCACAGTAATGATCTATGGTGACACACATAATGAAATGGATGGAAGTGTTCTTAGTCCGTACAACTAACCTCGATGGCAAGATCGACTGGCCGTGGACGACGCGTTATCTCAGGACAGCTGCTCGACTGGCGCGCCTTGATCTCCGGGAGAGTGAGTGGACAATGTATTATCCCATCTCCAATGGCTATCGAGCCATGGGGCCTCCCGCCACCAGATATCATCACCAGCTCTGGACCCAAAGGTTCCTGGCTAGGGTTAAAGTCATCCCCTTTCGTAGCCTTCCCCGCGTCCATGTATGCCACGAGCTTGTGGTGGGATGATATGTCGGTGAAGTTATTGGGATCATCCAGGTCAGACTCAGAGAATGCCTTCGCCTTCTTGTATGAGGCAGTATGGTCCATGCCATAAAGGTCGTACAAGTGTGGCATCTCCGTCTTATTGTGATGCGCCTAAAAGAGAGGAACAAAATATTAGCATGAAGAATGAATTACATGAATCATGAAGCAAATCACATACACAGGTTCGTCCGAACTGAAGTAAGTTGGCGCTGCCTTGATGGTGTGGCACACCAACCAGTTGGCTACGCCGATCCTTCGCATTCTCGTGGACGGCTCATGAGCTGCCTGTGCACCACTCATCAACCAACGCCTCCCAACAATCCATCTTATCCGCACACCATCTCGGGGGCACCTGTAAGTTATTAGAAAGAATTTTGAGCGCTACGCCTATGAATGAAATCAAGAAACTACGTAGAAGGACTTAAGAATAGGTAATTACCTTCATGTATTGCTCCTTCTTCAGAAACTTTCCGCGGCAATCCTTCTTCTGCTTCTTAATACCACGCGTGGCATAGTAGTCTCGAATAGCCTGCGGCCGAGCCTCATGGCGTAAGTTCTGTAGTAACCGCCTACACTTGGCCTCGAGAACCTTGGCCGCCTGCTCCTCATATCCATCCTCACACCTATAGAAGGTCTGCAATCAAACGTGAAAACACCGATTAGTACAATAATTAGCTATATTGTTAATTTTAGATTGTGTAAAAGGATAATTTACCCAAAAGCTCTTGATCACCATCTCGGCCCTCGTGTGGCACAAAACACCATCTATAATCTCCTCCGGCGGGGCCTGCGCAGCCTGGTAGTGCTCCCAGGAAATTCCTAGTGTAGGAACCTGACCCTCACCACGCAACGTGACAAACTCCGGGAAATTTGTCCAACAAAGCACACCAAGGACGGAGTTCGGCCTGTGGACTCCAAGAGGGTGTACCCATCCCTTGCAGTATGATAAGTTCAACGCATTAGATATTTGAACAAACTTGAAGGCAAAAGCTAAAAAAGAGTAAATGCACTTACCTATCTCCTTCAGGTTTAATCACCGGCCTCTCTCGCGGGTAGCTGGCACGACCGGGAGACGTGTACTACCACGATTGTACACGGTGGCCCCGTCCACCTGCACATCGCCCTCACTATCCGTAAACTCATCCCCGCCATCCCCGCCCCCTAAGCCACCCGGACCCTCGGTCCAATCCGGCAACTCGGTCCGATCCGGCCAGGTATCCCATCCGGACCTCTCCACGTCGGGTGAAGCCTCCGGAACCGTAGTCTCGTGGACCGAATGCACCTCGACCCGAGGCTGATCCTGGACCGGAGTCTCATGGGACGAATGCCCGTCAACACCAGGCTCCTGGACCAGAGTCCCCGTAGCCTCCTCCGCAAACGGGTCGACCATAGTAGTCCTATGCTCGGGTGAATGAGATGGTGGTGGTGGCGAGGACGGCTCAACAGTCCTCCTGGGTCTTCCGCGGCCACCACCTCTCCCTGTACCCTTCCCCTTCTTCCCTACCCGACCAGCACCTCTCCCAGTGGGCAATGCCGCCGACGAAGAAGAACCCACGGGTGGTGTCGACAGACTGTCTGCCAAGGCTCTATAGAGACATAGGGGTGGAAGGGAAGTACCACCCCTCGTGCGGGGCGGCTGGGAATAACCCGTCGAGCGCTCTGGACCAGCGCCCACCATCTTTCAACACCTGGTGACCTGCCATGATAAAGATTAAAATAAATTAGTATAACATAAAAAAATTGAATAACTGACATAAATAATAATATGTACATGAATAATAAAGATTAATATATATATAATTTAAGTTGTGAATCTTACAAACTAATAATCATCATCAATAAATGCATCATCATCATCATCACTATCATGCATGTCTTCATGAATGACGTGCTCGTCGGGTTCAACGGCGTGAAGTTGTGAAAGGCCTTTCTTTAATCGTTGAAGCATTGACAGGTCATCGGCATGAGTAACCTCTACGAGTTTCAGGTCTTCTGGTTCCGGCTCAGGGGTGGAGTCGGATTCATTGTCGCTGTCTACTTCCATGTTCTTGGGTGAAGCACGGTGGTTCTTGAAACGTTTCTTGGAAAGACGTGTTTCTTGGAAGAATTCTCCATCATATGTGTCTGGGTTAATGTGAGGTTCATAATCCTGTTCATTTGGGATAGGTGGTCTGACATGTGACGGCAGTTCATAAACAACATACCAACCTTCCAGATTCTTATCCGTTTGGCATGCCCACGGTAGATAGAAAACTAGGGTCGCCTGTTGAGCCGTAATATAGACATTGGGAACATCTAAATGGGTATTTGGATTGATTTCGACTAGTCCTATATGTTCATGAGTCCTTCTAGTCTCCTTCGGCTGGAACCAATAACATTTGAAGACTACGACATTCGGTGGGTTTTCACCATAGAATTGAAGTTCATAAATTGCTTCAACTCTTCCATAATACTCGATAACACCTTTGCCGATAGCAGAGACACCA
This sequence comes from Hordeum vulgare subsp. vulgare, assembly GCF_904849725.1. Classification (NCBI taxonomy): domain Eukaryota; kingdom Viridiplantae; phylum Streptophyta; class Magnoliopsida; order Poales; family Poaceae; genus Hordeum; species Hordeum vulgare. The sequence goes on from NC_058520.1 coordinate 558,224,725, forward strand.
CAATTTGTATATTTCCGGTCGGGCATAGATAGCTCTTTGCCAAAGGTACGAAAGAGATACCCGTTGATGTTGTATTTCTCAAATGAACGGACCTTATAGTCAAAACCATTAGCGACTTGTCTCAATTCGGCATCCATAGACTCTTTATTAGCCTACAAGTTTAATACGAAACGATTGTTGCATTAGCCGCAAGTTAGACCAAGAAATGAAATGGTCCATTATTGATAATTACCGTTTGTTTGAACCAAGAGACGAAACCGGGATAGCCGCCTCCTGTCTTTGACAGAAGCTCATACTCTTCGACGGAATCATTTTCGATCACCGCTCCATTCGAGAATTTGGCGACGTAACGGCTGTTTGAAATATCCGGGAATAAGAGAAGTTCAAAGGAATTAGAAGTTACGGGAAAATGTGCCGAGAACTCACTCGATGTACGACCACACTTCTATTAGGTTGTTGAAGATATACAACAAAATGTTCCGCCATTCTTCGACATCCAACATTATTGGTTTCGAAGCACCGGCTGGTGCGAGCTTCCCTTTGAATAGGCTGAGGTTGGACCCACCTTTTTTAGGGTCTGCATCATTGTGCCGAGGCTTCGGATTATGCAAATGATGAATTTGGCTTCGTAGTGTGCTGTCACAAAGTTTGCCACCTCCTCAGTAATGAATGCCTCAGCCATCGATACTTCAATTCTACGCTTATTTTTACATTTAGCTCGAAGGGTCTTCTGCATCCTCTCAGTTGCATAGCACCAACGATCTTGCACGGGCCCACCCAATCTTGCCTCGGTCGGTAGATGTAAAATCAAATGCTACATTGGATTAAAGAAGCCCGATGGAAAGATCTTCTCTAACTTGCACAACAACTCCGGTGCAAACTCCTCCATGTCTTCTGCCACGCCAGGCGACAATTCTTTCGCACAAAGAACACGGAAGAAATAGCTCAGCTCCGCTAGTACTAGTCATTCATCCTCAGGAATAAAGCCATGTAACATCACCGGCATTACCCGCTCTAGCCATATGTGCCAATCATGACTCTTGAGACCAAAGATTTTTAATTTTTCAAGACTCGCTCCCCTCTTTAGATTCGCTCCATACCCATCGGGGAACATCAAGTGCATTTTGACCCACAAGATAATTTCCCTCATAGCTGGCCTTCCAAGATTGAACCAGGCATTTGGCTTCGACCACTTGTGCTTTCCTTTGCCTTCTCGCATGTTTTGTAACGGTCTATGACATAGTGTCTCTTGATCGACTCTAGCCTTAGTATTATCCTTTCTCTTCCCATCTATGTCGAACAATGTACCAAAAATAGCCTCTCCGATATTCTTTTCAGTGTGCATCATGTCGATATTGTGTGGAAGAAGGAGGTCTTTGAAGTAAGGCAGATCCCAGAAGCATGGCTTGTGAGTCTAGGCGTGTTTTGAATTATACCCCTTGAAATACCCTGGACGCTCTGGATCAGGCTCGAGGGCGTTTAACTCATCCAGGATCTGTTGGCCTCTCAATGCAGGTGGTGCCAAGTTTTTGACAACTTTACCTTTGGTAAAGTTCTTCTTGTCTTTTCTAAACTGATTGTCAGGATCCAGGAACTGTCTATGCAAGTCAAAGCAAGAATACTTCCGACCCTCCTGCCACCAATGAAACTGAAGAGCTGCCTTGCATTGGGGGCACGAGAACCTTCCATGCACAAACCATCCAGAGAATAGTGCATACGTCGGCAAGTCATGCGTAGAGTACATGTACCACACATGCATTTTGAAGTTTTGTTTTCTAGCGTCATCGTATGTCTTGACCCCATTATCCCAAGCATCTTCCAATTCATCCTTAAGCGGCTGCAGGTACACATTCATATTCTTCCCCGGATAATTGGGCCCTGGAATTATCAACATCAGAAATATGTTATTTCTTTGCATAATCTGTCCGGGGGGAGATTGAGTGGAATGACAAATACAGGCCAACAACTATATTTGGTTGCCGTCATGCCGAAGGGATTAAAACCATTCATGGCGATGCAGACTCGAGGATTCCTTGGATCTGCCGCTTTATCCTGATGCAATCCATCGAAATGTTTCCACGCTTCCCCATCCGATGTGTGTACCACCATCTTATTCCCATCCACATCTAGTTCGGTTCTTTTGCCCAATTTGTGCCATGTCATCTGTCTGGCTGTCTCTTCGACCATGAAAAGACGTTGAAGTCTTGGTACGATTGGCATATACCGAAGAACACTAACTACGATTTTGGTCTGCCTCTTCTCACCCATACCGTTGTCTACCACAAGATACCTGCAAGACTCGCAGTTGGGACAATAGTCCAAGTGTGCATACTCCTTCCTAAATAAGACACATCCCTTCTCACATGCATCTATCTTCTCATAGGGCATGTCAAGTACACGAAGTATTTTGTCCGACTGGTACAGGTTTGCAGGCATGACATGGCCTTTGGGTAGGAAGCGTCCAAATAGTGTCATCATCGCGTCGTAGCATTCTCTTCCCAAGTTGAACTGAGCCTTCAGAGCCATTACATGTGCAATTGCATCCAGCTGACAGAGCTCGGTGTGCTCATGGAGAGGACGTTTTGAAGACTCCAACATTTCATAAAAGACCTTTGCAAATTCCTCCATCTCATCTTCCGAATCCCGAGCATCATCAAAGTCTTGCACCATGTCTTCGATCCCGGTACCATGCTCGTTCGTGCGACGACGGACCACCTCAGCTCTTGTGCGTTGTATAGACTCACCATGAAATGTCCACACCGTATAATTAAGGTTAAAACCCCTCCTCTGCAGGTGTTTAATCATTACAGCCTGTGTCGTCTTTTTATAGTTGTCGCATCCAGGACAGGGGCAATAGTTTCTTTCCTGGCCATTTGCGAATACGGCTTTCACAAATTCCTTTGTTTTTACAAACCATTCTTTCGTCATATCTTTCTGACTAGGGTGAACGGTATACATCCACGCACGATCACTCATCTTGCCTAGCTACTAAAGACAGAAGAAATATATTTATATATAATTTAGCATTTATATTCATCGGTTAATCAGGTTCGCCATTTTCATTACGTCCAGGCAACCTACACGCTAATAGGTAAAGATAGGTCATAATCCCACCTGAGTATGTGTAGATTGGGTTCGTTTTCCCATGCTCTGCTCCGGATCCAACGCAAAATTTTGGCAGCACCTCCCCGCTTTTCTCCTGATACACTTCTCCGCAATAAACAGAGAGGATGTGCATCCGGAGAACAACAGGGAGGCACTAACAAAATTCCGCATCGGATCCAGAGCACAACATACGGGAAAACGAACCCAATCTACACATACTCGGGCTGCCCATGGATAATGTTGGACAATTCGAAAGGATGACGGTTATAAATATGCAAAGACATGCATATTTATAGATGTCGCCCTTTCGAACGGGAGACGCATACTGGTCACGCATACTGATAAATTAATTTAATTACCTAAATCTAGAAAGTTTCATCTGGAAACCGAGCCACAGTAAATGAAGGGGCGGGGAGGAGATGAAATTTGTACTGACCCACGAATGCAGGGGCGGAGCTCGTACAACGCACGGGGAGGTCTTCGCACAGCAGACCTCACAGCGACGAGACAACTATCACATGTAAATCCACCCAATCAACACAAATATTATAATTATGTCATTTTAGAGGAAAACAAGTTAAGAATATAATATTCATGAGCTAACCAAGGTTTTTATGCCATTTTGTAGCTAAATGGGCTAATTATCTCATTGTTGGGGAAAATAAGGTAAGGAGAATAAGATAGAGGAGAAGAAAGAGGAGGAGGAGGAGAAGAAGAAGAAATCAAGAAGAAGGAGATGGAGGAGGAGGAGAAGAAGGAGAAGGAGGAGAAGGTATTCTTCTTCTCTTCTTCTTTTCTTCTTCTTTTCTTCTTCTTTTGTTCTTCTCCTTCTTATTTTTGTCTTCTCCTCCTCCTCTTCTTCTTCTTCTTCTTCTTCTTCTTCTCCTCCTCCTCCTCCTCCTCCTCCTCTTCTCCTCTTCTCCTCCTCCTCCTCTTCTCCTCTTCTCCTCCTCCTCCTCTTCTTCTTCTTCCTATTCTTTCTATTAAGCTAACTAACTAACTAACCTAACTAACCTAACTAACCAAGCTAACTAAACCTATTGCTAAACCTAGATAGCACTAAACAGCAAAAAAATAAAAAAAACAGAATCTACCACTAAGTAACTAAAAAAGAATCTAGCTAACTAACCAAGCTAACTAACTTCTCCTTCTTATTTTTTTCTTATTCTCTTCTTCTCTTCTTCTTTACTTCTTCTCCTTCTTATTTTTTTTCTTCTCTTCTTCTTCTTTTTCTCCTTCTTATTTTTTTCTTCTCTTCTTTTTCTTCTCCTCCTCCTCCTCCTACTCCTCTTCTTCTTCTCCTCTTCTCGTCCTCCTCCTCCTCCTCTTCTCCTCCTCCACCTAACTAACCAAGCTAACTAACTAACCAAACTAATTTAACAAGCTACCACTAAACTACCTACTAAATCTACCAACTAACTAAATCTACCACTAAAACTACTAACAAGAACAACTACTAAAACTACTAAAAAATAATGCGGGTGCGGGGTGGGGGGGTGGGGGTGTGGGGGCTCACCGGGAGGGGCGGCTCTGGAGGGCCCAGGGTTTGGGGGTGGCGGGGCCGCGCCGGGGGCGCGACGGTGGTGGGGCAGCGGTAGCGGGGGCGAGGTGGGGCAGTGGCAGGACGGTGGTGGTGGCGCGACGGTGGCGGCGGGAGCGACAGGGGCGGCGGTGGGGGCGACACGGGCGGTGGCGGGGGCGACAGGGGCGACGGCGCGACGGGGGCGACGGCGCGACGATGGTGGCGGCGGCCGGTGGGCGTCGGGGATTGGGAGAGAGAGAGGGGCGGGGTGCTGTTACACAGTGTGGGTGAGAGAGAGAGAGGGGCGGGGTGTGGGGAGAGAGCCGTTAATGGAGTTAGCTCTTTGCCGTCTGCTGGCGGACGGCAAAGAGTCTAGGCTCTTTGCCGTCCGCTAGCAGACGGCAAAGAAGGGACTCCAGTTTGACCTAGCCACCCCGCGGTCAGGTGGGCCCATCCACATCTTTGTCGTCCGGTGTGAGGCTCTTAGCCGTCCGCTAACTGACGGCAAAGATGTGAGTGATGGCAAAACCACTCTCTGCCATCAGCCAGTGCTTTGTCGTCTGCTTTGTTGAAGCTGACGACAAAGACACTCTTTGCCATCAGCTAGCAGATGACAAAGATTAGGCATATGGCAAAAAACTGTTTTCCAGTAGTGATCCTTATCATTGCTAGGTTGAGCATCAACATGAACATCACTATTAATATTATTATTAGGCTCATGTTCATCACCAGATTGTGTTTCATCATCAGAGACAGAGACATCATTTGGATTCTCAGGTGTATTAGCATCTGGGTTGCTAGCATGCAGGTTCCTATCATCTTTCTTCTTCTTTCTAGGATGACTAGGTGCATCAGTGCTAACTCCTTGAGAATCTTGTTCAATTCTCTTCGGATGACCCTCACGATACAAAGGTTCCTGGGTCATTCTACCGCCTCTAGTAATGACTCTGATAGAATTGTCATTCAACTCATTGAGCAAGTCATTCTGAGCTTTAAGTACTTGTTCTACTTGAGTAGTAACCATAGAGGCATGTTTACTCAGAAGCTTAAGACCATTGACATTTCTGTCTACACAAACACTTAAATGACTAAGCATACGAGCATTCTGTTCCAATTGTCTCCTAACATAATCATTGAAACTCTGTTGTTTGGCAACAAAGTTATCAAATTCATCCAGGCAAAGGCTAGCAGGTTTATCAAAAGGAATATCACTCTCATCAAACCTACGCAGAGAATTTACTTCTACTACCTGTATCGGGTTATCAAGACCATGGATCTCTTCGATAGGTGGTAGATTTTTGACATCTTCACATTTAATGCCTTTCTCTTTCATAGATTTCTTAGCTTCTTGCATATCTTCAGGACTGAGGAATAGAATACCTCTTTTCTTCGGATTTGGCTTAGGAGGTGGTTCGGGAATAGTCCAAGCATTCTCATTGCACAAGATGTTATTCAGTAGGATCTCAGCTTGTTCTACAGTTCGTTCCCTAAAAACACAACCGGCACAACTATCTAGGTGGTCTCTAGAAGCATCGGTAAGTCTATTATAGAAGATATCAACTATTTCATTCTTCTCAAGAGGGTGATCAGGCAAAGCATTCAGTAGCTCGACAAGCCTCCCCCGAGCTTGTGGGAGACTCTCTTCTCCAGCTTGAGCAAAGTTGTATATTTGCTGCAAGACAACTTCCTTCTTATGGGCAGGGAAATATTTTTCAGAGAAGTAGTAGACCATATCCTAGGGGCTACACACACAACTAGGAGCAAGCGAAGTGAACCAGGTCTTAGCATCATCCTTTAGCAAGAAAGGAAACAGCTTGAGGATATAGTAGTGGTGGATCTTTTCCTCACTATTGAATAGGGTGGCTATATCGTGCAGTTTGGTAAGATGGGCTACAACCGTTTCAGACTCATAACCGTGAAAAGGATCAGATTAGTCCAGAGTGATTAACTCAGGGTCGACATAGAATTCATAATCCTTATCGGTCACAAAGATAGGCAAAGTAGCAAACTTCGGGTCATATTTCATCCTAGCGTTCAGAGATTTTTCTTTCCACTTGAGCAGTAATTTATCAACATCATAGCTATCCTTACACGCAAGAAAATCCTCAGCTATCTCTCCCTCACTAACATAACACTCAGGCATATCAGGCAATTCATGTTTAGGAGAGCTAGTTCTAGCAGGCAAAATAGCAGGTTCTACTTCAATAGTATCAGCAGTTTCAGAAGTATCATCACATCTAGCAGCAACTCTAGCAATTTGTGCATCAAGGAATGCACCTAGTGGCAAAGGAGTATCAAGCATAGCATCATCAGGCAAAGCAGTATCAAGGATAGCATCATCAGGCAAAGCACTATCAAGCATAGCATCATCATAAGCATCATGGGCAGCAGAAGTAGCATCATCAAGCACAGGCGACACATCAAGATTTCTAGCAGGAGGTGGTGTCGCAAACTTACTAATAACTGAAGGTTAATCAAGTGCAGAGCTAGATGGTAGTTCCTTACATGTCCTCGTAGTTGAGGGCAAGACTTTGGTTTTTGGATCTATCGGATTCCTCATAGTGACCAGCAGACGTAAATCCCAAGTGACTCAGAGAATATAGCTGTGCCTCCCCGGCAACGGCGCCAGAAAAGGTCTTGATAACCCACAAGTATAGAGGATCGCAACAGTTTTCGAGGGTAGAGTATTCAACGCAAATTTATTGATTCGACTCAAGGGGAAGCCAAAGAATACTCTCAAGTATTAGCAGTTGAGTTGTCAATTCAACCACACCTGAAAGATTTTGTATTTGCAGAAAAGTATCAGTAGCTAAGTAGTATGATAGTAGCAGTAGCAACAGTAACCACTAGCAGCAAAGTGACAGCAGTAGCGGCAAAGTAACAGCAGTAGCAACAGAGTAACAGTAGCAGCAGTGACAGCAGAAGCGGCAAAGTAACGTAGCAAGGACCAATAGGAAAAGACTCGTAGGCATTGGATCGGTGATGGATGATTATGCCAGATGCTATTCATCATGCAACAGTTATAACACAAAGAGATAAGTAACTAGCTCCAGTTCGTCAAACTAATGTAGGCATGTATTCCGTATGTAGTTATACATGCTTAGGGAAAAGAACTTGCATGACTTCTATTGTCCATCCCTCCCGTGGCAGCGGGGTCCTAATGGAAACTACGGGATATTAAGGTTCTCCTTTTAATAAAGAACCGGACCAACGCATTAACACTTGGTGAATACATGAACTCCTCATACTATGGTCATCTCCGGGAGTGGTTCCGGCTATTGTCACTCCGGGGTTGCCGGGTCATAAGACATAGTAGGTGACTACAACTTGCAAGATAGGATCTAAAACACACATATATTGGCGACAACGTAATAGGTTCAGATCTGAAATCATGGCACTCGGGCCGTAGTGACAAGCATTAAGCATGGCAAAGTAGTAGCAACATCAATCTCACAACATAGTGGATACTAGGGATCAATCCCCGTCAAAACTAACTCGATTACATGATAGATCTCATCCAACCCATCACCGTACAGCAAGCCTATGATGAGATTACTCACGAACGGTGAAGAGCATCATGGAATTGGCGATGAAGGAAGGTTGATGATGATGATGGCGACGATCTCCCCTCTCCGGAGCCCAGAACGGACTCCAGATCTGCCCTCCAGAGGAAGAACAAGAGGTGGCGGCGCCTCCGTATCGTAAAACGCGATGAACTCTTCTCCCTGATTTTTTTTCCGGACGAAAGAGGCTAAATAGAGCTGGATTTGGAGGCGGTGGAGCTTCATGGGCCCCACAAGCCTGCTAGGCCCGGCCAGGGGGGGCGTGCCTGATGGGCTTGTGAGCTCCTGGCTCCGTCCCTCGAGGTGATTCTTGCGCCAGTATTTTTTATATATTCCACAAAAATCCTCGTAAATTTTCAGGTCATTCCAAGAACTTTTATTTATGCGCAAAAACAACCCCTGCAATTCTGCTGAAAACAACGTCAATCCGGGTTAGTTCCACTCAAATCATGCAAATTAGAGTCCAAAACAAGTGCAAAAGTGTTTGGAAAAGTGGATACGACGGAGACGTATCACACATCATAGAATGCACCATATCTAATAAAGTACGATTATGACATTTGCACACACCATTACGTTGTGGTGTTCCACGCGATGTCAACTATGAAACAATTCCACATTATTTTAAGTGAGCTCCAAACTCATAACTGAGATACTCACCTCCTCAATGAGATCTTAGGAATTTGATCTTCTTGTTATGATGATTTTCAACTTCACTCTAAAATTGCTTGAACTTTTCAAACATTTCAGACTTGTGCTTCATTAAGTAAATATAACCATATCTACTCAAATTATCAGTGAAGGTGAGAAACTAATGATATCCACAACGCGCCTCTATGATCATCGGTCCGCACACATCACTATGTATGATCTCCAACAAGTCACTTGCCCACTCCATTGTTTCGGAGAACGGAGTCTTAGTCATCTTGCCCATGAGGAATGGTTCACATGTCAAGTGATTCAAAATCAAGTGACTCCAAAAGTCCATTAGCACGGAGTTTCTTCATGCGCTTTATACCAATATGACCTAAGCGGCTGAAAAGGATCGAGATGGACCTAGAGGGGGTGAATAGGTAGAGTTCCAAATTTTAATAATTACTTAGCAATTTTAGGCAAAAGTGCGTAATATGAGTGTAGGCCTAATAATTGCTACGACAAGGAGTAATCTATTTAGAGTGAAGTAAGTCAAGCGGTAAACAATAATCAAATACAAGTACGTAATAAGGATAAACACAAGTAGAGAGTTAGGGTTAGGAATAACCGAAACTCCAAGAGAGACAAGGATGTATCCTGATGTACACTTCCTTGGAGGGAAGCTACGTCACCGTTAGAGGGGCGGATGTTACCACGAAGGCACACCAACGCCACGAAGGCTCACCATATTCTCCCTTTCAGATAACTCCATGAAAGCGTTTCTCAACCACTAGTGGTAAGCCTTGAGGTGGCTTCCAAACCTTCACAAACTTTCCGGGGGAAATCACAATGGTTTGATTCCTCTCCGAAGATTCCTACTGCCTAGGAGTCTCCAACCTCCAAGAGTAACAAGATCACGGGGATTGCTCAAAACTTGCTCAAATCAGAAATCACTTTGGTGGGAAGGAGGAGAAGGACACGATCTATCTTTTGATTGGAACAACACTCAAAGGGACTCACAAATGCTCTTGGGATCTAAGATTTGGTGTAGACAAGAGTAAGTGAGAAGAAAGGTGTTCTTGGATGTGTTCTAGCTGTGTTGGACACCCTCTCACGAAGTGGGAGGGGGTATATATAGTGGGGAGTGTAAAAACAACCATTGGGGACACTTTAAGTCACACAAGGTTCGGACGTCCGGCAGTTTAGGGAAGTCCACGCGTCCGCAAGGGGTCGGACGTCCGACAGGGGTCGGTCGTCCGAGAGTTGTAGATATGTCTGGAAACACTGTGAGTTGAACAGGGACCGGATGTCCGGAGAAGGCCGGAAATCCGAGTTATTCGACTCAACTTCTTCTGGTGCAAGGTTCTGGATTTCCGAAGGGGTCGGACGTCCGGCCCTCGGACGTCCGGAGGGAGCCGGAAATCCGAGTTATAGAGCTCATGTTCTTCTGGTGCAGGGCTCCGGATTTCCTAAGCTGGTCGGTCGACCGGCCCTCGGATGTCCGGAGGGAGCCGGAAATCCGAGTTATAGAGCTCAAGTTCTTCTCGTGCAAGGCTCCGGATTTCCGAAGCCTGTCGGTCGTCTGACCCTTGACCGGCCCTCGGACGTCCGGAGGGAGCCGGAAGTCCGAGACATTAGACCTGTTTTGAGATAGGAGAAGAGTAGAGAATATGTGGTATTGAGCAGAATAGTGAAGATGTGGTATGAGCAAGTTCATCGCAAAACCTGTGATCCCCTCTTAATAGTGCGGGATCCCTATACTCAAGAATAGTAAACTCAAAAGGATAGTCTACATCATCTTTTCTCCATCCCGAGCCTTCTTGACATATAAATCCCGATCTTCTGAGACCACCTTTGGCACCTAATTCTCAATCTACTAAAGTACTTGCCATCCTGAGATACACTCAACAAATAGGATTAGTTTCCTATGTATGTGTTGTCATTAACACCAAAAGTCGATTACGGGCATAGCATGCACTTTCAATCTCCCCCTTTTTGGTAGTTGATGACAACATATACATAGGTCTCAAAAAGATTTAACATACATTATAGCCTTGGAGAGATTTAGTACGGAGCTCCCCCTTAGTATGTGCATGATAAAATATCGGAGCTCCCTTTTAATGTGTGTATCGAACATATAATGGATCATCATGTAAAGATAATAGACCATCATAGAAAGACAATAGATCATCATAGAAGTAGTGGAGCAAAAACATAATAGCCTATGATGATATCATAGCAATCCATAGCAATCACAACATTCATAAGTAGCCATACATGAGTTTATCCTTTACATTACTCAACCATGCAAATTTAGACTAAATCTCCAAAGACTAAAAACTACGATACATTACCCCCCCTTTGGCACCAAGTACCAAAAAGGGAGGCACCAACAGCATCAACCAAGCTCAGAGCTCATCAGCATCATCCTCATCGTCAGGCAAGCCACTGCCACCAGCCACTGCAACGTCCTTCCGGGCGACGTGCTTAACCTTGGGCATGGTGCACAACAACCTACATGGATGGAAACCCCAAATGAGGAACGAACATGGTCAAACCTTACGAACGAACACGTGGACTTGGGAGAGAGGGAACCAAACGCGAGGGGAATGGAGGACATACTTGTAGATGGATCCCACGGAGGAAGAAGAGGAAGAAGAGAAGGATCCGCGGAGGAGATCAGGCAGATCTCGGGAGTGGCGACGCGGGCGAGCGCTCCTGGAGCTGGCGGCGGCGGCTGCAGGGGAAAAAGGGGGCGCGTGAGGTCTAGGGCCAAGCCCAGCTCCGCGCCCAGCTATTTATAGGCCCTGATGCATCGGACGTCCGACAGGCGTCGGACGTCCGGAGAGGATTTTGCCGTCGGACGACCGACACTGGTCGGACGCCCGGAATGAGGTAAGCCACCGGATGTCCGAGACACGTCGGACGACCGAGAGAGAGAAGGAGGCAGAGGCTGATTCTGGATTTTTTGTTGTTGATGATGAGATGATGATTTTTCATGGTTTCTCACAAAGAGCACGAACATAGTTCCCTACAAGCATTACATATACTACTTGTGGACAGAAGTGGATTTATGCATACTTTGTAAGCTCAAAACACAAGATTATGACCCACTCCCCCTAAATGCATGCCCACATCAAGACACAAACATAATGTGAGTGTGTGTATGTGTGCAAGGTTTCAAGTTATGTTATCAAGCTCCAAGATACCAAGTTCATGCCTAAGATGACAGAACCTAGCTATGCAAAGTGGCTTGGTGAAAATGTCGGCGAGCTGCATGTCGGTACCCACATGGGTAATATCAATGTCACCCTTTTGCACATGGTCTCTCAAGAAATGATACCTAATATCAATATCTTTTGTGCGAGCGTGATCAATGGGGTTCTCAGAGATCTTTATGGCACTTTCATTATCATAGAGAAGAGGAACGTGTCGATATGTGATACCATAATCCTTTAGGGTTTGCCTCATCCATAGCAGTTGGGTTGCACAGCTTGCGGCTGCAATATATTCGGCCTCGGCCGTGGAGAGAGAAACACAGTTCTGCTTTTTCGAGGACCAACTTACCAACGAGCGTCCAAGAAACTGACATGCACCGGAAGTGGATTTCCGTCCCACTTTTTCACCGGCCCAATCCGCATCGGAGTACCCAATAAGATCGAACTTTGCATCCTTAGGGTACCATAAGCCTAACTTTGGGGTGTGAACAAGGTATCTAAGAATATGCTTAACCGAGGTATGATGGCTTTCCCTAGGGGAAGCTTGAAATCTAGCACATATGCCTACACTTAACATGATGTCTGGTCTAGATGCGCAAAGATAAAGTAGCGAACCAATCATGGAGCGGTAAGTAGATGGGTCAAAAGGAATACCGTTGGTGCCTTCATTTAGAACTACATCTGTGGCCATGGGTGTCTTCATTGGTTTAGCATTTGTCATATCAAAATTTTCAAGAATGTCCTTGAGGTACTTAGTTTGAGACAAGAAAATCCCTTCTTGAAATTGCTGTATTTGAAACCCAAGAAAGAACTTCAAGTCCGTGTTGAGTGACATCTCAAAGGTTTTGGTCATGGAGGCTGCAAACTTCTTGCACAAATGGATGTTAGGAGAACCAAAAATGATGTCATCTACATAGATTTGGCATAAGATCAAGTCACCATTTTCCCTCTTAGTAAAAAGAGTCGGATCGATCACCCCCACCACAAAGCCATCATCGAGTAGGAACTTCTTAAGATGATCGTACCAAGCACGGGGTGCTTGTTTGAGGCCATACAGAGCCTTGTGAAGTTTGTATACATGGTCTTTGTGGTGAGGGTCAACAAACCCAGGTGGTTGTGATACATATACCTCTTCTTGTAGGGGACCGTTAAGAAAAGCACTTTTCACATCCATTTGATGCAAAGTAAAACCATTGAAAGCAACATAAGCCAATAAAATGCGAATGGATTCAAGACGAGCAACAGGGGCGAAAGTTTCACCAAAGTCCAAACCTTCAACTTGGGAGTACCCCTGTGCTACTAACCTTGCCTTGTTTTGTAGGACAGTCCCATTCTCATCTTCCTTGTTCTTGAAAATCCATTTAGTTCCAATGACATTATGTTCCTCAGTTGGTCATTCTACCAATGACCATACTTCGTTGCGTGTAAAACTGTTTAACTCCTCTTGCATAGCAAGGAGCCAGTCATTGTCACACAATGCATCCTGAACCCTGTGTGGCACGGTACTAGAGACAAACGAAAAGTTAGCACAAAAGTTTGTTAATTGTTTATGAATCACTCTACCTTCCGACACGCCGGTGAGGATTTGATCAATATCAACACGACCGGCCACACGTGGCATGATGGAGGTCAGGGTTTCACGAGGTTCGACTTCGTTTCCATCATCAACGTCCTCAACATATGGATCATTTATGTGCGGAGGAAGATATTTCTCTTCGCGTTGCACCTGTTGAGGTTCATCATCAAACATACCCATACTTTGGTCTAGCTCTTGAAGATCAACTTGTTCTTGAGTGTGATCAAAGTGAGAGACATGTTCTCCCACTTGATCCTCAACAACTGGCATGATATGTGTGCTAGTATCTTGTGGAGGTACGGGCAGTGAAGTGTCTTGAGGATGAGAAATACTCTCATCATCTTCATCATCATCATGGGGTCTTTGTTCCATGGGAAGAAGTGCACCTACACCCATGTTTAAGATATCTTGTGAGGAGTCTTCTTCACCTGCATCATTTAGATCAACTTGCTCCCCATGGGAGCGGTTAAATTCATCAAACGTCATGTCACAGGTTTCTATAACACATCCAGTGGATTTGTTGTAGACTCTGTAGGCGTGAGAGTTTGATCCATAGCCAACAAAATCCCCTTCAGTTGTTTTGGATTGAAATTTTCCTAACAGTTCCCGTTTGTTGAGGATGAAACACTTGCATCCAAACACACGAAAGTACTTAACATTGGGCTTGTTGCCAGTTAGGGGCTCATATGGAGTCTTCTCCAATATTGATCGAAGGAAGAGCCGGTTTGATGCATGACATGCTGTGTTGACGGCCTCAGCCCAAAAACTATGTGGTGACTTGTATTCGTCTAACATGGACCTTGCCATTTCCACAACTGTCTGGTTCTTCCTCTCTGCCACACCATTTTGCTCAGGGGTGTAAGGTGCGGAGTACTGATGTTCAATTTCCTCATCACTAAGAAATTCTTCTAGGGTGTAGTTCTTGAACTCAGAGCCATTATCACTTCTTATTGCCTTGATGTCCTTGTCAAACTTCCGCTGGGCTTTTCTGGCAAAATCAATGAAGGTGATCTTCGTCTCGTCCTTGGACTTGAGAAGGAACACCCATGTATATGTTGAGTAATCGTCAACAATGACTAGGCCATACTTTTTCCCTCCAAGACTTGCCCATGAAGGAGGCCCAAACAGATCCACATGAAGGAGCTCTAACGGCCTTGAAGTGGATACAATGTTCTCGGGTGGATGTTTTGATTGATGTTGTTTCCCAGCTATGCATGCACTGCACACACGGTCTTTCTTAAAAGACACATTTGTTAGTCCAAGGATGTGATTGTCGTTTAAGAGATTTTGAAGATTTCTTATGCCGACATGGGCGATCCGGCGATGCCACAACCATCCCATGTCAGCCTTGGCCATTAGACAAGTTGTATGGAAGGTGCTCTCTTTCGAGAAACCAACCGTGTAAAGGTTGCCATCCAACTCTCCAACAAAGGCCACTTCGAGAGTGTCTCTCTTAAAGACTTTCACATCCGTTAGTCCGAATAATGTGTCATAACCAACGGAAGCCAATTGGCAAACTGAAAGTAAATGATATTGAAGAGATTGGACAAGCATGACATTTGCAATAGACATGTCATTAGTGATTGCCACCTTGCCCAACCCAATTACCTGCCCTTTCGACCCTCCACCAAATACAATGCTCATGTATGGTCGAATGGCTTGCATGAAGTCATAGAGCAAGTTACTATCTCCGGTCATATGATTGGTGCATCCACTGTCGATCACCCATATGCCTCCTCCGGAGAAAACAGCCTGTAACGAATTAAGACTTGGTTTGAGGTACCCATTTCGTCATGGGGTCTTTCACATTAGTTAAAAGAGTCTTAGGGACCCAAATAGCATAAAATCGGAATGCATTACGGGGACCAACGAATTTAGCATAAACCTCTCCTTCCTTTGATTTGCGTAGTACATAGGATGGAGGCATGAATTCAGTTGTCTTGTTGTGAGTAGGCGAACCCCTAGTGGCCAACCCACTCACAACCTTACCTTTCTCCTTGTGTCCCTCTCGTACAAATATTTCTTTAAGCAGAGTGGTACACTTGAGAGGAGATGCACTTTTCTTGGCGGTGCTTGGGTTGAACCCAAGCCCTTCCTTGGCAAGGCCTCCATTGTGTCGACTTAAGATCTCATTGAGAGTCTTTTGTCCTTGTGCACATGTCATGAGACCTCTGTCTAGCTGTGCCTTTAGCGAACAGTTTTCCTCAAGGATAGATGTCAGTTCACTACTAGAGTTAGTAGTGCAGGTATCAACATTAATAATAGGTGAGGACTAAGCCTTAGCTAAAGTGTCAAGATAAGTAACCTTGAGTGCCTCAAAGCTCTTTGTAAGAACAGTGAGTTTCTCTTCCTTGTCTTTGAGAGACAAGGATAGACGCTCACAGTCCTTAGAAAGGGAAGCATGAGAGTTCACTAGTCGGTTTTTATCATTTAGTAACTCTTTGCACACAGATTCAACCTTTTTCAAGAAGGCAAGATTATTAGCATGTTTATCAAGGTTTTCACCTACTTTTGAGCATAATGCATCATTTTGTGCTTCCTCATACAAGACTTTCTGCTCAAGGATTTCATTTCTTTCCTTCTCGTCAGTGACGAGGGTTTCGAGTTCCTTGATGGTATTGGTGTGCTTACTCACCATTTCCATAAGTATGCGAAACATAGTGAGCTTCTTTCCTTTAAGAGAGCACATAAATTTGTTTATTTTAGCAAACATGGGATGATCTAAGTCATTATCCTCATAGTGATCTTCCGCATCAAGATACTCATCAGATGGGGTAGAAGCTAGAGTGAAAGAGTTTAACCGTGGAGTTACCTTAACCTTATCGTGGGAGCTTTGGTCTTCGTCATCTCCCATGGCAGTCTTTGCCATCAAACACTTGTGAGCGTTGCCCTTGTAGTCTTTCATATAGTTGTAGTGAACAACATCACCACTTTTGTTGACTAGCCTCAAGGTGTTTTGTGTATCCTGAGCTACTCCGCCAACCCCGCCAATGTCTTCTGGATCTGATTCTTCTTGTGCAACCATTGCTCTTCCATCTGTCCTCTTGAGCTTGGAGTTCATAGGGTTTGGCAACTTCTTCTTTACAAAGGTCTTTGGAAACCTTTGTTTGTCTTCTCTCTTCTCATAAGGGCAGTCATTGGAGATGTGCTTGGTTTCCTCACAGTTGTAGCATTTCCTTACCTTCTTCTTTGGGAATCTTCCCTTGAATTTTCCTGCACTGAACTTCTTTACAAAGAGAGAAATGTCCTCATAAGATGGGCTTTCATCAGAGTCAACATCATCACCATCTTTGCAGTCATCATCACCCTCTTCTTCTTCACTTTCTTCTTCGTCACATTCATGCTTGGCTTTCAAAGCAAGATTGATCTTTGATGTTGAAGTGCCATGCATGGCAAGGTGCTTTGTTGCATTTGCCTTTGACTCTTCAAATAATTGGAAAGTGGATATGATGTCATCTGGAGTCATTTCTTTGAAACCATGGTGCTGCCTCATGTCCCATACCATTTGATGGTGATACGGAACAAGAGCATGAAGTAACTTGTCCACGAGAAATCTCTTGGTCAGATTGAAGCCATCTTGCGTCTTGTCACAGTCACATGACTCAATGTCTGCGGCGAGAGTCATGAGCCGTTCTAGCAGTTGCTTGGGAGATTCACCCTTTTCCATATAGACATTCTGTAATTGCCCCTTGGCAATTTCATATTGAGCAAGCCGAAGAGTGGAGGTACCGGTCTTGGTCCTTATAATGCTATCCCACAGTTCCTTGGCACTTGTGATGTGAATGTAAGGTCTCCGTTGCTTGTCATTCATTCCTTTTCTTATGCACATGATCGCAGTGTCATTGAGATGCTTGTCATAAGTTTCTCTGGGAGTGAGGCACCTTGGATCTACAGGGTTGTACCCATGCTCAAGGATGTCCAACATCTCATCATTGGCGTACCTAAGATGATCCTGCATACCAACTCTCCACAAAGCAAAATCGGAATTGTCATCAAGCAAGGGAGGTTTTCCTCCAGGATTGTACTTAGGTTTCTCAATTTGAGATCTAGCATAAAGCCATGGGACACTGGTTTGGTTCCTTTCGGAGGTTGTTGGCCAAATGAAGAACCGTGCACATGTGGCCCTGAGGCCCTCGGGGACGTGGCTGTCCCCGTGGTTAATGATGCTAGTCTTATTTGGACCAAGGCCTCAAGAGAAGCATCATGCTCCTCTTTTTGCTTGGCAAGGGCCCGCTCCAGGTCCTCAGAGGTGAAAGACTTGACTTCCATGGAAGTCCCGTCCCTCTCCACTGGAGCTACCGTAGCTGGAATCCCATCCATTTCGCTCTAGGGCGGTTAAGCCACAAGAATAGAGCACGAGGCTGTGATACCAATTGAAAAGGATCGAGATGGACCTAGAGGGGGGGTGAATAGGTACAGTTCCAAATTTTAATAATTACTTAGCAATTTTAGGCAAAAGTGCGGAATATGAGTGTTGGCCTAATAATTGCTGCAACAAGGAGTAAGCTATTTAGAGTGAAGTAAGGCAAGCGGTAAACAATAATCAAATACAAGTACGTAATAAGGATTAACACAATTAGAGAGTTAGGGTTAGGAATAACCGAAACTCCAAGAGAGACAAGGATGTATCCTGATGTTCACTTCCTTGGAGGGAAGCTACGTCACCGTTAGAGGGGCGGATGTTACCACGAAGGCACACCAACGCCACGAAGGCTCACCCTATTCTCCCTTTGAGATAACTCGACGAAGGCATTTCTCAACCACTAGTGGTAAGCCTTGAGGTGGCTTCCAAACCTTCACAAACTTTTCAGGGGAAATCACAATGGTTTGATTCCTCTCCGAAGACTCCTACCGCCTAGGAGTCTCCAACCTCCAAGAGTAACAAGATCATGGGGATTGCTCAAAACTTTCTCAAATCACAAATCACTTTGGTGGGAAGGAGGAGAAGGAGACGATCTATCTTTTGATTGGAACAACACTCAAAGGGACTCACAAATGCTCTTGGGACCTAAGATTTCGTGTAGACAAGAGTGAGTGAGAAGAAAGGTGTTCTTGGACGTGTTCTAGCTGTGTTGGACACCCTCTCACGAAGTGGGAGGGGGTATATATAGTGGGGAGTGTAAAAACAGCCGTTGGGGACACTTTAAGTCACACAGGGTTCGGACGTCCGGCGGTTTACGGAAGTCCGGGCGTCCGCAAGGGGTCGGTCGTCCGAGAGTTGTAGATATGTCTGGAAACACTGTGAGTTGAACAGGGACCGGACGTCCGGAGAAGGCCGGAAATCCGAGTTATTCGACTCAACTTCTTCTGGTGCAAGGTTCCGGATTTCCGAAGGGGTCGGACATCCGGCCCTCGGACGTCCGGAGGGAGCCGGACATCCGAGTTATAGAGCTCACATTCTTCTGGTGCAGGGCTCTGGATTTCCGAAGCTGGTCGGTCGACCGGCCCTCGGATGTCCGAAGGGAGCCGGAAATCCGAGTTATAGGGCTCAAGTTCTTCTGGTGCAGGCTCCGGATTTCCGAAGCCTGTCGGTCGTCCGACCCTTGACCGGCCCTCGGACGTCCGGAGGGAGCCGGAAGTCCGAGACATTAGACCTGTTTTGAGATAGGAGCATAGTAGAGAATATGTGGTATTGAGAAGAATAGTGAATATGTGGTATGAGCAAGTTCATCGCAAAACCTGTGATCCCCTCTTAATAGTGCGGGATCCCTATACTCAAGAATAGTAAACTCAAAAGGATAGTCTACATCATCTTTTCTCCATCCCGAGCCTTCTTGACATATAAATCCCGATCTTCTCAGACCACCTTTGGCACATAATTCTCAATCTACTAAAGTACTTGCCATCCTGAGATACACTCAACAAATAGGATTAGTTTCCTATGTATGTGTTGTCATTAACACCAAAAGTCGATTAGGGGCATAGCATGCACTTTCAGCGGAAGTGCGAGAAGAAAGTGGCGCTATCATTATTAACTCTACATATTTTGGCCTCAATGTTATGGATATGAGTGTCATCACTATCGAGATTCAACATGAACAAACCCCTCACATTGGGTGCATGAGATAAAAGATATTACTCATACAAATAGAACAACCATAATTCTCTCACTTAAATGAGTAACCGTATCGCAATAAACAAGATCCAGATATAATGTTCATGCTCAACGAAGGCACTAAATAACAATTATTTAAGTTCATCACTAATCCTGACGGTAGTTGAAGTGAGAGCATGCCGATGGCGATTGCATCAACCTTGGAACCATTTCCCACGTGCATCGTCACTTCGTCCTTTGTGAGCCTTCATTTATTCCGAGTTCCTCTTTCGAGTTGCAAATGTGAGAAACAGAACTGGTATCAAATACCGAGGCACTACTACGAGAGCTTGTGAGGTACACATCAATAACATGTATATCAAATATACCTTGTTTGGCGTTGGCCGCCTTCTGATCATCCATATACTTGGGGCAGTTCCACTTCTAGTGACCAGTCCCCTTGCAATGATAACACTCAGTCTCCGGCTTGGGTCCACACTTGGGTTTCTTCGTCGGAGCGGTAACAAATTTGCTACTCTTCTTGGAGTTACCCTTCTTGACCTTGCCATTTTTCTTGAACACTCGTGGTCTCATTGACCATCAACACTTGATGTTCTTTCTGGATTTCTGACTCTGTGACTTTCAGCATCGCAAACAACTCGACGAGTGGCTTATTCATCCCTTGCATGTTATAGTTCAACACAAAGCCTTTATAGACAGGTGGTAGTGATTGAAGAACTGTCTTAGTGATAGCAGCTGGTGGGAGAGCAATTCCCAGCTCAGCCAGATGGTTAGAGTACCCAGACATTCTCAGCACAAGTTCACTGACAGGCCCGTTCTCCTTCATTTTGCAAGCATAGAACTTAACAGAGGTCTCATACCTCTCGATCCGGGTATTCTTCTTAAAGATAAACTTCAACTCATGGAACATCTCATATGGTCCATGACATTCAAAATGTCTTTGAAGTCCTGGTTCTAAGCCATACAAAACAACACATTGAACTAATGAATAGTCATCTTGCGCGTCTGCCACACGTTCATAACTTCTGGCAACGTCGGTTGGGGTGGTTCATCACCTAGCGGTGCATCAAGAACATATTGCTTTTGGGCAGTCGTGGGGATAAGCCTCAGATTACGGGCCGAGTCAACAAAGTTGCTTCCATCATCTTCGAGCTTAGCTTTCTCTAGGAACGTATTAAAATTCAGGGTTGCTACTGCGCGGGCCATTGATCTACAACATAAAATTTTGCAAAGATTACTTAGACTATGTTTAAGATAATTGTTTTTAGCTAATCATATTACTAATAAACTCCCACTCAAATTGACATTCCTCTAGTCATTCGAGTGTCACATGATCAAAATTCACTAACTCAAGTCCTATCATCACGCGAGTTGAGTTAGCTTCAATAGTGAACATCTCCATGTTGGTCATATCTGCTATATGACTCATGCTAGACCTTTCGGTCTCTTGTGTTCCGAGGCCATGTTTGTACATGCTAAGCTCGTCAAGTTTAACCCGAGTGTTCCGCGTGTGCAACTGTTTTGCACCCATTGTATGTGAACGTAGAGTCTATCACACCCGATCATTATGTGGTGTCTCGAAACGACGAACTATCGCAATAGTGCACACTCGGGGAGATCACAATTTTATCTTGAAATTTTAGTGAGGGATCACCTTATAATGCTACCGTGGTCCTAAGAAAAATAAGGTGCATAAAAGGATTAACATCACATTTAAATCATAAGTGACATGATATGGGCAGGAACTTGTGCTTCTTGATCTCCATCATCAAAGCACTGGCATGATCTCCATCGTCACTGGTGCCACACCATGATCTCCATCATTGTGCTGCCATCGAGGTTGTCGCGCCAACTATGCTGTTACTACTAAATCTACTCACTCGCGATAAAGGAAACACTACACCATGGTAGAGCTTACATGACACACTTATTTGGGCAAAGGTCCAATAATCTTCACAAAATAACCGTCCCGGTAGCTCTTAAGTTTTGTCTTCGGTACATGTGTTGGCAAAGGTACATCATTGTAGACACATTATGTGTCGGGAACCACTAAGGAACTATGTATTTGTCAGTAATTGCTTAATAACATGTTATGTGTCAGCATATGTATAGGTCCTGACAGCTTTTCAGTCGTCATAGGTATGTATTTAGCGATTTAAAATGTGTCGGCGTATATAGGGTATATAGACTCACATTAAGTGTCGGTAAATATGGACACGTGTCAATCGACTGCTTTGGCGCGCGATTCCGGCGCATGAGCGAAATTTTTGGTTGTTCCCCCTCCCGGCGAAATACCCCGAATCCACCCAACCTAACCCGTGATTGCCGCCGCTGCTGACCTCGCGTTCGATCCAATCATGTCGCCATTGCTGCCTTCGTGTTCGATCCAATCCTGTTGCCATCACCACCGCCCTCGCGCTCTTCCCTGTCCTCCCCCCGAGCTCCATCGTTGTCCTCACACCCACCTCCCCCCGAGCTCCATCACCGTCCTCGCACCCCCTCCCCTCAAGCTCCATCGTCGTCCTCGCACTCCTTCCCCCGAGCTCCAGCCTAGATCGAGTCGCCACCATTGCCCTCGTCCTCGCACCTCCCTCCCCATGACATCCAGTCGCCGTCCTCGCCAATCCCCGTCCCTGTCCCTGCTGTCGCCGGGGATCCGTCTCCCTCCTGCTGTCGGGGTCCATACCCGGCTTCCTTCCATCGTCTGGGATCCATCTCCGCGCTCCTGCTACCACCGGAGCTCCATCTCCCGGCGTGTTGCTCCCGGACCTCTGCTCTGCTGCTACCGGAGCTGCATCTCCGGGCCTGCTGCTGCCGGACCTGTGCAGTGTTGCTACCAGATCTTTGCTCTCCTACTGTTAGGCTCCATCTCCGGCCGATCTCCATCTCTGCGCTAGTCCTACAGGTCGTCTCTGTGCCCTGAGTAAGCATCAACTACTCCCTAGATTACTTTCTGTGTATTTGAAGTCCATATGCAGTTGTTTGTGACAGTAGATAACTGAACAAGAATGCGTATTTGTTGCTTGAATGGTTATTGTTTTGTACTTCTATTTCTTGAATAATGATTGTTGCTTCACCGATCCAGAGCTAATACTACCACATTGACCAAATTCAGATACTTGGCAACTTTGATTTAAGGGTGCATCATCGACAAAACTTGGTTTTCTAAGCCTAGGTACATCAATTTTCCTTTTTTGCAAACTCATAAATGGTATAATTTTGTCATGAGTTGTTCTGATATCTAAAAATAACAATTACATGTAGGCACACAAATGAGTATCTAGAGGGGTTAGACAAGTTCATAGAGTTTGTTTTTATTAACTCAACAAATGGAAACAAAATCTTATGTCCTTGCGAGATATGCTTAAACTATAAATGGAGAACAGTAACATAAGTATGTGAGCATTTGATATGTGAGGGTTTCATGGAGGGGTATCATATATGGTTGTTCCATGGAGAATCTAGCCACGCTAGCCCTAATATTGAGGAGGTAGAAGTAGAGACTTCATCGGGAGATAATGAATTAGCTATTTTCTTGCGAGACATAGCTTGTGGATTAGATGATGGGGTGTTGGAAGAGGACAATAACAACCCTAGGATGGATGTTGATGATGATACGAAGGCTTATTTGAAGATGGTTGATGATGACAACAAAGAACTATACACTGGGTGTAAAAACTTCTCAAAATTGTGTTTTATTGTCAAATTTCTCCACATCAAACTTCTTGGGCGATGGAGTGACAAAAGTTTTGACATGGTGCTTGAGTTACTCAGTGATGCATTCCCCAAAGGTTTAGTACTTCCCAAAAATTTCAATGAAGGTAAGAAAATAGTTAAATCAATTGGGCTTGGGTTTGTTAGTATTCATGCCTGTAAAAATGATTGTGTATTGTCCAGAAATGAATTTGATAAGGGTAATCAATGTACAAAGTGTAAAACTTCAAGGTGGAAATTAGAAAAGAAGGGTCCTGTTGGGAAGAGGGTACATAGAGTTCCTAGAAAGGTTCTTCGCTATTTTACTATTAAAAGAAGGCTTCAAAGGTACTTTATGTCCTCTAAAGTTGCAACTGACATGAGGTGGCATGACGAACAATGGACCAAAGATGGTTTGATTAGGTGCCCAACGGATGCCATTTTCTGGAAGGATTTTGATTCCAAACACCCACTAATTGGTAATGATAGTCGCCATTTTAGATTGGCTGCAACAATTGATGGCTTTAATCCATTTAGGTCAACAAGGAGTGCTTACAGTATTTGGCCAGTCTTTTTGATTCCATACAACCTTCCTCCTTGGATGTGCATGAAGCAGACTAATTTATTATTTCTTTGCTCATTCCTAAGTCTTCCCTAAGGCACCTGGTGGCGATATGGATGTCTATCTTGAGCCTTTGGTAGATGATCTAGTAGATATGTACTATGATGGTGTGAAGACAGTTGATGCTTCTAAGTCTGAAATATTTGATCTTCGTGCTGCCATCCTTTGCACCATACATGACTTTCCAGGTTTAAGCTACACTCATGGGTGTGCTACCCAGGGTGAGGTAGCTTGTCCTGAGTGTCATTCATTCACTTGTTCTCTACAATTGAAAAAGGGCATCAAATATTGCTATATGGGATATCGTAGGTTCTTATCATCCAACCATAAGTTTAGGTCAGATGAAAAGTTATTCGATGGCAAGTCAGAGCATAGACAACACCTATACCTCTTACCGGTGAGGAAATTGATGATTTGACAACAAATCTTGAAACATCCTTTGGAAAAGATCCAGCTGTCAAGAAGACAACAAAGAAAAATGCAAAGAAGTTCTGTGTGGTTTAAGTTGACCTATTGGAATGATCTGATGTTGCTTCATAATTTTGATGTTATGCATATAGAAAAAACGTATGTGATAACATAGTTAACATACTTCTGGGCCTTGAGGGAAAATCAAAGGATAATGCAAATTCTCGCTTAGACATCCAAGCTTTGGGTATGATGGGGGACCTGCATCCTTTGAAGTAGAAGAGGGTAAATTGTATATACCTCCAGCACAATACACTTTCACACATGAACAGATGAAACATTTTATCCAAGTTTTGTTGGGAGTCAAGTTTCCACAAGGCTTTGCAGCTGATATACGACGTTATATCCATGTTGTCGAGAAGAAGATTTTTAGACTGAAGAGCCATGATAATCACATTCTGCTACACCACCTTCTTCCGCTTGTGATTCGAAAAATATTACCATAAAGAGTATGTGCTGCATTGACTCGTGTTAGTAACTTCTTCAAGAAGATTTTCTTGCCTGATATCCGTGTCACTGATATGCAAATTCTAGAGGCTGAAATAGCTGAGACCTTAAGCATACTTGAAACTATATGCCTGCCAAGTTTTTTTGATGTCATGGTCCACTTGATGGTTCATTTTGCCCGCCCAAGTTAGTATTGGTGGTCCAGTACACTTCCGGATCATGTGGTCAGTAGAAAGGTGACCTTCTAAACAAAGTCAAATAGCAACCTATTTGTTTGCAAATGAATTTTGCAAATAGGCTTACAATCTGTAGTATGTAGGTATTTGGGGCACTGCAAAGGACATGTTCGCACTAGAAGCCATCCGGGAGGATCAATCGCTGAGTTTTATTTGTTTGATGAGGGCCTTACATTATGTTATCGCTATATAAAAGGGTGTGAGACTAGGTTCACTCGGCAAGATAATAATGTTGAGATGCTAAATAATGAAGCGTCCAACACCAATACATACTTGTGCAACAAGGGGCAAGGATTGGGTAGCATTGTATCATTATCAAACAATTCTTGGATCCAAGCACATAGATATGTCTTGTTCAACCATAGTGAAATAGAACCTTATGTGAAGTAAGCTGCCCACACTAGTAATATTATCTCTACCTTTCGTATCTTTCTTATAATAGTTAATTTGATAAGCTGCCCACACAATTCTAGGAAGCACTGTGGTGTAGTGAAAGCATGACCAAGCACAAAATAATTAAAGACAACCCTATGGCGCATGCCGGTTTCCGTATCATCGACGTGCAAGTCGATATTTAACTAGTACAACATGATCATCTCATACATCAAATATATCATATCATGTCTTTGGCCATATCACATCACATGCATACCCTGCAAAAACAAGTTAGACGCCCTTTAATTTGTTGTTGCAAATTTTACGTGGTTGCTATGGGTATCTAGTATGATCGCATCTTACTTACACAAAGATAGAATGTTGATATGCAAGTTGCTATTTAACCTTCTCCGAGAACTGCCTCGGTCAAATCGGATTCAACTAAAGTTGAAGAAACACACACCAGCCAGTCATCTTTATAGAACAAGTTGCATGTTAGTCGATGAAACCGGTCTCTCGTAAGCGTACGAGTAATGATGATCCGGGCCGCTTCAATCCAACAATACCGCCGAATCAAGAAAAGACTAAGGAGGGAAGAAAATTGAACATCAACACCCACAAACTCTTTTGTGTTCTACTTGAGATATCATCTACGCATATACCTAGCTCATGATGCCACTGTTGGAGAACGTTGCATGGGAAAAAAATTCCTACGTACATGCACGACCTATCCATGGTGATGATCATCTACGAGAGGGGAGATCAGATCCACATAATCTTGTAGATCGCGAAGCGAGAAGCGTTAAGAAACACGATTGATGTAGTCGAACATCTTCGTGATCCGGATCGCAAGCGTCCCACGAACTCTGTCCCGATCTAGCGCCAAACGGACGACACCTCCGCGTTCAGCACACGTGCGGCTCGATGATGATCTCCGCCTTCTTGATCCAGCAAGAGAGACGAAGAGGTAGCTGAATTCTTCGGCAGCACGATGACGTGGCCGTGATGGTGGTGGAGCTACTCCGGTAGGGCTTCGTCGTACCGTACCGAACTAGCTACGGGGTGTCACGAAGTGGTGGAGGGAGAGAGGGTTGTGATATGGCTTGAGGTGCCAAAATCCTCTCTCACATCCACTATATATAGGAGGGAGGGGAGGGGCGGTGCCCAAGTGCAAAGCCCTAGGGTTCGGATGGCGCAAGAGGAGGAGGAGGAGTCCTCCTCCAACACAACTAGTAAGGTGGAGTCCTCCATCCCCAACTCGGTTTGGCCCACCCTCCTTTCCTTTTCTCCCTTGGCCGAAATACGCCTCTTTGGGCTGGCCTCCAGCCCACTAAGGGCTGGTGCGCCACCTTTGGGCCTCTTTAGTTCTCTCCCGGGTGGGTGGCCCCTCCCAGTGAAACCCCGAAACCCATTCGTTACTCCCGGTACTTTACCGGTAATGTCCGAAAACCTTCCGGAAGTCAAATGGATACTTCCTATATATCAATTTCCGTCTTCGGACCATTACGGAAACCCTCGTGACGTCCGGGATCTCATACGGGACTCCGAATAACATTTGGTTACCAACATCAATAATTCAACTATACCGAAACGTCACCGAACCTTAAGTGTGCAGACCCTGCGGGTTCGAGAACTGTGTAGACATGACCGAGACACTCTCCGGTCAATATCCAATAGCAGGACCTGGATGCCCATATTGGATCCTACATATTCCACAAAGATCTTTATCGGTTGAATCTCTTTGTCAAGGATTGAGTTAATCCCGTATAATATGTCCTTTGTCCTTCGGTATGTTACTTGCCCGAGATTCGATCGTTGGTATCTCCATACCTATTTCAATCTCGTTATCGGCAAGTCTCTTTACTCGTTTCGTAATACAACGTCCTGTGACTAACTTCTTAGTCACATTGCTTGCAAGGCTTGTTGTGATGTTTTATTACCGAGTGGGCTCCTAGATACCTCTTTTTCATGCGGAGTGACAAATTCCAGTCTTGATCCATGTTAACTCAACGGACACCTTCGGAGATACCTGTAGAGCACCTTTATAGTCACCCAGTTACGTTGCGACGTTTGATACACACAAGGTATTCCTTCAAGATATTAAAAAAAGGTATTCCTTCGGTGTTAGTGAGTTACATGATCTCACGGTCATAGGAATGTATACTTGACATGCAGAAAAGAGTGGCAATAAAATAACACAATCACATGCTACGTTCATAGTTTGGGTCTTGTCCATCACATCATTATCCTAATGATGTGATCCCGTTATCAAATGACAACACTTTTCTATGACTAGGAAACCTTAACCATCTTTGATCAACGAGCTAGTGAACTAGAGGCTTAATAGGGACAGTGTTTTGACTATGTATGCACACATGTATTTGCGTTTCCATTCAATACAATTCTAGCATGGATAATAAACAATTATATTGAAACATGAATTATAATAATAACTATTTTATTATTGCCTCTAGGGCATATTTCCAACAGGCCTTACCACCACATTAGGCACAAGAGCAATAAGAACCCTAACTAAACATTAAACAACACATAAACAAGCAGGTAAACAACATCTAACAACAGATAAACAAGCACGTAACCAACAACTGAATATCCATACTGCTAACTACGCATAAGTTTTAAAATAGCAGGCTCATCCCGTGCCGCTGCTTCACCACATGATGTTGAATGTGACAAAATATACAGTTTCAATAACTTCTCCTCATCACCATAAACTAACTACGATGTTCATACTAACTAAGTTGAGAGCGGAATGCACGATCCCTGATGCACTCGTTCCTTCTACAACGCATCTTACATCCGAAGGAGCTGTCATTTGTAGATTTGGAACGTGATGCCTAGGCCGGAGATGCGCAAGACAATGAGGTCTCCGGGGACGATCTTGTAGCTATGGCTGAACCACTCACATCCCCGACCAGGTAGGTTCACCCTCTTAATCCAACGGTTCATGGGGATGAAATCCACGGCGGCCTGCGCGCCAACCACGACATGGGCTCCTCCTCTGACCCTATCCCACTCTGTCTTCATCACCTTGTGAGGTAAGATGACATGGATTAGTAACAGCTTATTGGGACCAGATACTCATCAGTGGCACTTTCCGAAGAGCAAAGTGTCACTAATGAGTGCCCTTGTCAAAGAGCAAGTGTCACTAATGACTGACACTTGCTCTTGGGAAACAGCCACTGATGAGTGCATGTTGTAACCACTTCCACATTTGGCAGCATGCTACATTGGTACTAGTACCTAAAGGAGCAAACACAATGGTCCTACCTACCATGAACACCATGCATGTGAAATCATGCAACATAGCATGCCCATGCCAGCACCAGTCTAACTTCAACATCAAACACAAACCCTGCATATGAACTGTTGGAGAATGTTGCATAGGAAAAAAATTCCTACGCACATGCAAGATCTATCCATGGAGATGCATAGCTACGAGAGGAGCAGTGTATCTACATACCCTTGTAGATCGCTAAGCGGAAGCGTATATAACACAGTTGATGTAGTTGTACTCTTCATGATCCAATCTGATCCAGCATCGAATGGATGACACCTCCACGTTCAGCACATGTGCGGATTGATAATGTCTCCTCCTTTATGATCCAGCAAGCAATGGAGTAGAAGTAGATGAGATCATGACCAGCACGCAAGTGTGGTGGTGATGGTGCTGGCGCATGTTTCGGCAGAGCTTGGCCAAGCACTTCAGAAAAACTGATCTATGGAGGGACGGGGTAACGGGAGGGAGAGGCCTGTCACCGAGCGTGGGAATTGTTGTATGAAGCCCTTCCATCTCCTCTATTATATATAGAAGGTAAGGGCGGCCGACGGCTAGGGAGGAGTCCTCCCGCTACAAGGAAGGAAGGAGTCCCCCTCCTCCAAGGCACCTCCGGGGTGCCTTGCCCATTTGACTCTTACCCTCAAGCCCCATGCGCCTCTAGGGGATGCTGCCCCTAGATTAGGTTGGATAAGGAGTCACCCTACAACACATGTGGACCCATGGGGCAGGTGGACCCCCCCGATAGACTCCCATAACCTTTTCGTCACCATGGTATGTTAACTATAATGCCCGAAACTTTTCCGATGACCAAAATAGGACTTCCCGTATATAAATCTTTATCTCCGGACCATTCCGGAACTCCTGTAGACATTCGGGATCTCATCCAAGACTACAAACAACATTGGGTCACCAACGCGAATATCCCAATATTACTCTAGCGTCACCAAATGTAAAAGCGTGCGGACACTATGGGTTCGAGAATCATGTGGACATGACCGAGACACCTCTCCGGTCAATAACCAATAGCGGGACCTGGATGCCCATATTGGTTCCCACATATTCCACAAAGATCATTATCGATAGAACCAGGATGTCAAGGATTTAGTTAATCCCGTGTGCAGTTCCCTTCGTCTAACGATATGTTACTTGCCCAAGAATTGATCATCGATATCTGCATACCTAGTTCAATCTCGTTGTCGGGAAGTCTCTTTACTCATTCCATAATACAAGATCCCGCAACTTACACTAAGTCATATTGCTTGCAAGGCTTGTGTGTGATGTTGTATTACCGAGTGGGCCCCGAGATACCTCTCTGTCACACGGAGTGACAAATCCCAGTCTCGATCCATACTAACTCAACGAACACCTTCGGAGATACCTGTAGAGCATATTTATAGTCACCCAGTTACGTTGCGACGTTTGATACACACAAAGCATTCCTCCGGTGTCAGTGAGTTATATGATCTCATGGTCATAGGAATAAATACTTGACACGCAGAAAACAGTAGCAACAAAATGACACGATCAACATGCTACGTCTATTAGTTTGGGTCTAGTCCATCACGTGATTCTCCTAATGACGTGATCCAGTTATCAAGCAACAACACCTTGTACATAGTCAGAAGATCCTGACTATCTTTGATCAACTGGCTAGCCAACTAGAGGCTTGCTAGGGACAGTGTTTTGTCTATGTATCCACACATGTATATAAGTCTTCATTCAATACAATTATAGCATGGATAATAAACGATTTTCTTGATACAGGAATTATAATAATAACTATATTTATTATTGCCTCTAGGGCATAATTCCAACAGTCTCTCACTTGCACTAGAGTCAATAATACAAATCCGTTTCACTACTCATAGTTATTCGGATTAGTGTCAAAGCTTGCATCGACGTAACCCTTTACGACGAACTCTTTAACTAGCTCCATAATCGAGAAAAATTCCTTAGTATATTTAGTTAATAAGGATAACTTTGACCGCTGATCAGTGATTCAATCCTGGAGCACTCTCTGTACCTCTTAACAGACTTGCTGCAAGGCACACATCAGGTGCGGTACTCAGCATGGCATACTTTAGAGTCTACGGCTAAGGCATAGAAGACGAGCTTCGTCTATTCTCTTTATTCTGCCGTGGTCGGGTTTTGAGTCTTACTCAAATTCACACCTCACAACGCAGCCAAGAACTCCTTCTTTGCTGATCTATTTTGAACTCCTTCAAAAACTTGTGAAGGCATGCATCTTGTTGAAATTTCTATTAAGCGGTTTCGATCTATCTCCATAGATCTTTGATGCTCAATGTTCAAGTAGCGCAATCCAAGTATTCCTTTGAAAACTCCTTTCAAACAAGCTTGTATGCTTTATAGAAATTCTACATTACTTCTGATCCACAATATGTCAACCACATATACTTATCAGGAATTCTATAGTGCTCCCACTCACTTCTTTGGAAATACAAGTTTCTCATAAACCTTGTATAAACCCAAAATCTTTGATCATCTCATCAAAGTGTATATTCCAACTCCGAGATGCTTACACCAGTCCATTGAAGGATCGCTCGAGCTTGCATACTTGCTAGTATCTTTAGGATCGACAAAACCTCCTGGTTGTATCACATACAATGTTTGCTCAAGGAAACCGTCGAGGAAACAATGTTTTGACATCCTATGTGCAATATTTCATAAATAATGCAACAACTACTAACATAATTCTAACAGACTTTCAGCATCGCTACGAGTGAGAAAGTCTTATCATAGTCAACTGTTTGATCTTGTCGGAAACATCTTTGCGACAAGTCGAGCTTTTCTTAATAGTGACTTATCACCATCATCGTCTGTCTTCCTTTTAAAGATCCATCTTTACTCAATAGTCCTATGACCATCAAGTAGTTCTTCCAAAGTCTACACTTTGTATTCATACATGGATCCTCTCTCGGATTTCATGGCTTCCGGCCATTTCTCGGAATCCGGGCCCACCATTGCTTTCTCCATAACTCGTAGGTTCACTGTTGCTCAACAACATGACCTCCAAGACAGGGTTACGGTACCACTCTGCAGTAGTACGCGACCTTGTCAACCTACGAGGCTTGTAGTAACTTGATCCGATGCTCGATGATCACCATCATCAGCTTTCACTTCAATTGGTGTAGGCGCCACAGGAACAACTTCCCGCACCCTGCTACACACTGGTTGAAGAGATGGTTCAATAACCTCATCAAGTTCTACCACCCTCCCACTCAATTCTTTCGAGATAAACCTTTCCTCGAGAAAGGATCCGTTTCTAGAAACAAACACTTTGCTTTCGGATCTGAGATAGGAGATGTACCCAAATGTTTTGGATATCCTATGAAGATGCATTTATCCGATTTGGGTTCGAGCTTATCAGACTGAAACTTTTTCACATAAGTGTCGAAGCCCCAAACTTTCAACAAATGATAGCTTAGATTTCTCTAAACCTCAATCTATACTGTGTCATCTCAACGAAAATACACGATGCCCTATTTAAAGTGAATGCGGTTGTCTCTAATGCATAACCCATAAACAATAGTGGTAATTGGATAAGAGACATCATAGCATGCACCATACCAAATAGTGCGTGGCTATGACGTTCAGACACATCATCACACTATGATGTTCCAGGTGGCATGAACTGCGAAACAATTTCCACATTGTCTAAACTGCGTACCAAAACTCGTAACTCAGATATTCATTTCTATGATCATATCGTAGACAGTTTATCCTCTTGTTACGACGAACTTCAATCCGAAACAGAATTGAACTTTTCAATATTTCAGACTTGTGATTCATTAAGTAAATACTCTTGTATCTACTCAAATCGTCGTTGAAGTAAGAACATAATGATATCAACTCCGTGCCTCAGCACCCATTGGACTGCATACATCAAAATGTATCACTTCCAACAAGTTACTATCTTGTTTCATCTCAATGAAAACAAGGCCTTGCTCATGTTGTATGATTTGCATGTCACTAGTGATTCAAAATCAAGTGAGTATAAAGATCCATCAGCATGGAGCCTCTTCATGCAATTTATACCAACATGACTCAAGCGGCAGTGCCACAAGTAAGTGGTACTATCATCATTACCTCGTATCTTTTGGCACCAATATCATGAATATGTGTAACACTACGATCGAGATTCAATAAACCATTGAAGGTGATTATTCAAGAAACTAGAGTAACCATTATTCTCTTTAAATGAATAATCGTATTGCAATAAACACGACCCAATCATGTTCATGCTTACCGCAAGCACCAAATAACAATTATTTAGGTTTAACACCAATACCGATGGTAGAGGGAGCGTGCGACGTTTGATCATATCAAACCTGGAAACACTTCCAACACGTATCGTCACCTCGCCTTTAGCTAGTCTCCGTTTATGTCGTAGCTTTCATTTCGTGTTACTAATCACTTAGCAACCGAAGCGGTATCCAATACCCTCGTGCTACTAGGAGTACTAGTAAAGTACACATCAACATCATGTATATCAAATATACTTCTTTCGACTTTTGCCAGCCCTTTTATCTACCAAGTATCTAGAGTTGCTCCGCCTCAGTGACCGTTCCCCTCATAACAGAAGCACTTAGTCCCGGGCTTGGGTTTAATCTGGGGTCTCTTCATTAGTGCAGCAACTGCTTTGCCGTTTCACGAAGTATCCCTTCTAGCCCTTGCCTTTCTCGAAAATTAGTGGTTTTACTAACCATCAACTCTTGATGCTCCTTCTTGATTTCTACTCTCGCAGTGTCAAACATCACGAATCGCTCAAGGATCATTGTATCTATCCTTGATATGTTATAGTTCATCACGAAGCTCTCACTGCTTGGTGCCAGTGACTTTGGAGAACCATCACTTATCTTATCTGGAAGATCAACTCCCACTTGATTCAAGCGATTGTCGTACTCACATAATCTGAGCACACGCTCAACGATTGAGATTTTCTCCTTTACTTCGTGGACAAAGAATCTTGTCAGAGGTATCATACCTCTTAACAAGGGCACAAGCATGAAATCACAATTACATCTCTTTAGAACATCACTTATGTTCCGTGATGTTTCGAAACGTCTTCGGCGCCTTGCTTCTAAGCCATTAAGTATTTTGCACTGAACTATCGTGTAGTCATCAGAAACGTGTATGTCGGATGTTCACAACATCTACAGACGATGCTCGAGGTGCAGCACACCAAGTGATGCATTAAGGACATAAGCCTTCTGCGCAGCAACGAGGACAATCCTCAGTTTTACAGACTTAGTCTGCAAAGTTTGCTACTATCAACTTTCAACTAAATTTTCTCTAGGAACATATAAAAAACAGTATAGCTATAGCGCAAGCTACATCATAATTCGCAAAGACCATTAGACTATGTTCATGACAATTAGTTCAATTAATCATATTACTTAAGAACTCCCACTCAAAAAGTACATCTCTCTAGTCATTTGAGTGGTACATGATCCAAATCCACTATCTCAAGTCCGATCATCACGTGAGTCGAGAATAGTTTCAGTGGTAAGCATCTCTATGCTAATCATATCAACTATACGATTCATGCTCGACCTTTCGGTCTCATGTGTTCCGAGGCCATGTCTGCACATGCTAGGCTCATCAAGCTTAACCCGAGTGTTCCGCGTGTGTAACTGTTTTGCACCCGTTGTATGTGAACGTTGAGTCTATCACACCTGATCATCACGTGGTGTCTCGAAATGAAGAACTGTCGCAACGGTGCACAGTCGGGGAGAACACAATTTTGTCTTGAAATTTTAGTGAGAGATCACCTCATAATGCTACCGTCGTTCTAAGCAAGATAAGGTGCATAAAGGATTAACATCACATGCAATTCATAAGTGACATGATATGGCCATCATCATGTGCTTCTTGATCTCCATCACCAAAGCACCGGCACGATCTTCTTGTCACTGGCATCAACCATGATCTCCATCATCATGATCTCTATCAACGTGTCGCCATCGGGGTTGTCGTGCTACTCATGCTATTACTACTAAAGCTACGTCCTAGCAATATAGTAAACGCATCTGCAAGCACAAATGTTAGTTTAAAGACAACCCTATGGCTCCTGCCGGTTGCCGTACCATCAACGTGCAAGTCGATATTAACTATTGCAACATGATAATCTCAACATCCAATATATCACATCACATCGTTGGCCATATCACATCACAAGCATACCCTGCAAAAACAAGTTAGACGTCCTCAAATTGTTGTTGCATGTTTTACGTGGTGACCATGGGTATCTAGTAGGATCGCATCTTACTTACGCAAACACCACAACGGAGATGTATGAATTGCTATTTAACCTCATCCAAGGACCTCCTCGATCAAATCCGATTCAACTAAAGTTGGAGAAACCGACACTCGTCGGTCATCTTTGAGCAACGGAGTTTCTCGTAGCGATGAAACCAGTCTCTTGTAAGCGTACGAGTAATGTCGGTCCGAGCCGCTTCGATCCAACAATACCGCGGAATCAAGAAAAGACTAAGGAGGGCAGCAAAACGCACATCACCGCCCACAAAAACTTTTGTGTTCTACTCGAGATTACATCTATGCATGAACCTAGCTCATGATGCCACTGTTGGGGAACGTCGCATGGGAAACAAAAAATTTCCTACGCGCACGAAGACCTATCATGGTGATGTCCATATACGAGAGGGGATTTCCGATCTACGTACCCTTGTAGATCGCACAGCAGAAGCGTTAGTGAACGCGGTTGATGTAGTGGAACGTCCTCACGTCCCTCGATCCGCCCCGCGAACCGTCCCGTGATCCGTCCCACGATCCGCTCCGATCTAGTGCCGAACGGACGGCACCTCCGCGTTCAGCACACGTACAGCTTGACGATGATCTCTGCCTTCCTGATCCAGCAAGAGAGACGGAGAGGTAGATGAGTTATCCGGCAGCGTGACGGCGCTCCGGAGGTTGGTGGTGATCTAATCTCAGCAGGGCTCCGCCCGAGCTCCGCAGAAACGCGATCTAGAGGTAAAACCGTGGAGGTATGTGGTCGGGCTGCCGTGGCAAAAGTTGTCTCAAATCAGCCCTAATAGCTCCATATATATAGGAGGAGGGGAGGGGAGGCTTTCCTTGAGGCTCAAGGAGCCCCAAGGGCTGCGCCACCAAGGGGGGAGGAGTCCTCCTCCAATCCTAGTCCAACTAGGATTGGAAGGTGGAGTCCTTTTCTCCTTTCCCACCTCCCTTTTTTTCTTTTCTCTTTGATTTTCTATCTATGGCTCATAGGGCCTTCTTGGGCTGTCCCACCAGCCCACCAAGGGCTGGTGCGCCACCCCCAAGGCCTATGGGCTTCCCCGGGGTGGGCTGCCCCCCCTCCCCCCCACGGTGAACACCCGGAACCCATTCGTCATTCCTGGTAACTCCGAAAACCTTCCGGTAATCAAATGAGGTCATCCTATATATCAATCTTCATTTCCGGACCGTTCCGGAAACCCTCGTGACGTCCGTGATCTCATCCAGGACTCTGAACAACATTCGGTAACCAACCATATAACTCAAATACGCATAAAACAACGTCGAACCTTAAGTGTGCAGACCCTGTGGGTTTGAGAACTATGTAGACATGACCCGAGTGACTCCTTGGTCAATATCCAATAGCGGGACTGTTGGGGAACGTCGCATGGGAAACAAAAATTTTCCTAAGCTCACGAAGACCTATCATGGTGATGTCCATCTACGAGAGGGGATGAGTGATCTACGTACCCTTGTAGATCGTACAGCAGAAGCGTTAGAGAACGCGGTTGATGTAGTGGAACGTCCTCACGTCCCTCGATCCGCCCCGCGAACAATCCCGCGATCAGTCCCACGATCTAGTACCGAACGGACGGCACCTCCGCGTTCAGCACACGTACAGCTCGACGATGATCTCGGCCTTCTTGATCCAGCAAGAGAGACGGAGAGGTAGAAGAGTTCTCCGGCAGCGTGACGGTGCTCCGGAGGTTGGTGATGACCTTGTCTCAGCAGGGCTCCGCCCGAGCTCCGCAGAAACGCGATCTAGAGGGAAAACCGTGGAGGTATGTGGTCGGGCTGCCGTGGCAAAAGTTGTCTCAAATCAGCCCTAAAACCTCCGTATATATAGGTGGGAGGGAGGGGGCCTTGCCTTGGGGTCCAAGGACCCCCAAGGAGTCGACCGAGCCAAAGGGGGGAGGACTCCCCCCCCCAAACCGAGTTGGACTTGGTTTGGTGGGAGGAGTCCCCCTTCCTTCCCACCTCCTTCCTTTTTTTTTCTTTCCTCTTGATTTTTATTCTCTTGGCGCATTGGGCACTTGTGGGCTGTCCCACCAGCCCACTAAGGGCTGGTGTGGCTCCCCCAATGCCTATGGGCTTCCCCGGGGTGGGTTGCCCCCCCGGTGAACTCCCGGAACCCATTCGTCATTCCCGGTACATTCCCGGTAACTCCGAAAACCTTCCGGTACTCAAATGAGGTCATCCTATATATCAATCTTCGTTTCCGGACCATTCCGGAAACCCTCGTGACGTCCGTGATCTCATCCGGGACTCCAAACAACATTCGGTAACCAACCATATAACTCAAATACGCATAAAACAACGTCGAACCTTAAGTGTGCAGACCCTGCGGGTTCGAGAACTATGTAGACATGACCCGAGAGACTCCTCGGTCAATATCCAATAGCGGGACCGGGATGCCCATATTGGATCCTACATATTCTACGAAGATCTTATCGTTTGAACCTCAGTGCCAAGGATTCGTATAATCCCGTATGTCATTCCCTTTGTCCTTCGGTATGTTACTTGCCCGAGATTCGATCGTCAGTATCCGCATACCTATTTCAATCTCGTTTACCGGCAAGTCTCTTTACTCGTTCCGTAATACAAGATCCCGCAACTTACACTAAGTTACATTGCTTGCAAGGCTTGTGTGTGATGTTGTATTACCGAGTGGGCCCCGAGAGACCTCTCCGTCACACGGAGTGACAAATCCCAGTCTTGATCCATACTAACTCAACTAACACCTTCGGAGATACCTGTAGAGCATCTTTATAGTCACCCAGTTACGTTGCGACGTTTGATACACACAAAGCATTCCTCCGGTGTCAGTGAGTTATATGATCTCATGGTCATAGGAATAAATACTTGACACGCAGAAAACAGTAGCAACAAAATGACACGATCAAGATGCTACGTCTATTAGTTTGGGTCTAGTCCATCACGTGATTCTCCCAATGACGTGATCCAGTTATCAAGCAACAACACCTTGTTCATAATCAGAAGACACTGGCTATCATTGATCAACTGGCTAGCCAACTAGAGGCATGCTAGGGACGGTGTTTTGTCTATGTATCCACACAAGTAAATGAGTCTTCATTCAATACAATTATAGCATGGATAATAAACTATTATCTTGATACAGGAATTATAATAACAACTATATTTATTATTGCCTCTAGGGCATAATTCCAACAGTCTCCCACTTGCACTAGAGTCAATAATCTAGCCCTCACATCACCATGTGAATTACATTGTAACAAATCTAACACCCATACAGTTCTGGTGTTGATCATGCTTTGGCCGTGGAAGAGGTTTAGTCAGCGGGTGTGCTACATTCAGATCCGTGTGCACTTTGCATATATTCACGTCCTCTCCCTCGACGTAGTCGCGGATGAGGTTGAAGCGTCGTTTGATGTGTCTGGTCTTCTTGTGAAACCGTGGTTCCTTTGCTAAGGCAATGGCACCAGTGTTGTCACAGAACAAGGTTATTGGATTCAGTGCGCTTGGCACCACTCCAAGATCCGTCATGAACTGCTTCATCCAGACACCCTCCTTAGCCGCCTCCGAGGCAGCCATGTACTCCGCTTCACATGTAGAATCTGCTACGACGCTTTGCTTGGAACTGCACCAGCTTACTGCACCCCCATTAAGAATAAATACGTATCCGGTTTGCGACTTAGAGTCGTCCGGATCTGTGTCAAAGCTTGCATCGACGTAAACTTTTACGGCGAGCTCTTCGTCACCTACATACACGAGAAACATCTCCTTAGTCCTTTTCAGGTACTTCAGGATATTCTTGACCGCTGTCCAGTGATCCACTCCTGGATTACTCTGGAACCTACCTGCCATACTTATGGCCAGGCTAACATCCGGTCTAGTGCACAGCATCGCATACATGATAGAACCTATGGCTGAAGCATAGGGGATGGAGCGCATATGCTCTGTATCTTCATCAGTTGCTGGGCACTGAGTCTTACTCAATCTCGTACCTTGTAAAACTGGCAAGAACCCTTTCTTGGACTGTTCCATTTTGAACCTCTTCAAAACTTTATCAAGGTATGTGCTTTGTGAAAGTCCTATCAGGCGTTTTGATCTATCCCTATAGATCTTAATGCCTAGAATGTAAGCAGCTTCTCCTAGGTCCTTCATAGAGAAACTTTTATTCAAGTAACCTTTTATGCTCTCCAAAAGCTCTATGTTGTTTCCAATCAGCAATATGTCATCCACATATAATATTAGAAACGCCACAGAGCTCCCACTCACTTTCTTGTAAATACAAGATTCTCCAACCACTTGTATAAACCCAAATGCTTTGATCACCTCATCAAAGCGTTTGTTCCAACTCCGAGATGCTTGCACCAGTCCATAAATGGATCGCTGGAGCTTGCACACCTTGTCAGCATTTTTAGGATCGACAAAACCTTCGGGTTGCATCATATACAACTCTTCCTTAAGGAAACCGTTAAGAAACGCCGTTTTGACATCCATCTGCCAGATTTCATAATCGAAAAATGCAGCTATTGCTAACATGATTCTGACAGACTTAAGCATCGCTATGGGTGAGAAAGTCTCATCGTAGTCAACTCCTGGAACTTGTGAAAACCCCTTTGCCACAAGTCGAGCTTTATAAACGGTCACATTACCGTCAGCGTCCGTCTTCTTCTTAAAGATCCATTTGTTCTGAATAGCCTTGCGGCCCTTAGGTAGCATCTCCAAAGTCCACACTTTGTTCTCATACATGGATCCTATCTCGGATTTCATGGCTTCTAGCCATTTGTTGGAATCTGGGCCCACCATTGCTTCTTCATAATTTGCAGGTTCATTGTTGTCTAACAACATGATTGATAAGACGGGATTACCGTACCACTCTGGAGCAGCGCGTGATCTCGTCGACCTGCGTGGTTCAACAGAAACTTGAACTGGAGTTTCATGATCATCATCATTAACTTCCTCCTCAACCGGCGTCGCAACGACAGAGGTTTCCCCTTGCCCTGCGCCACCATCCAGAGGGATGAGAGGTTCAACAACCTCGTCAAGTTCTATATTCCTCCCACTCAATTCTCTCGAGAGAAACTCCTTCTCGAGAAAAGCTCCGTTTTTAGCAACAAACACTTTGCCTTCGGATTTGAGATAGCAGGTGTACCCAACTGTCTCTTTTGGGTAACCTATGAAGACGCACCTTTCCGCTTTGGGTTCCAGTTTTTCAGGCTGAAGCTTTTTGACATAAGCATCACATCCCCAAACTTTAAGAAACGACAACTTTGGCCTCTTGCCATACCACAGTTCGTATGGTGTCGTCTCAACGGATTTTGATGGTGCCCTATTTAAAGTGAATGCAGCTGTTTCTAATGCATAACCCAAAAATGATAACGGCAAATCAGTAAGAGACATCATAGATCGCACCATCTCTAACAAAGTACGATTACGATGTTCGGACACACCATTACGCTGTGGTGTTCCAGGCGGTGTTAACTGCGAAACAATTCCACATTGTCTTAAGTGAGTACCAAACTCGAAACTCAGATATTCACCCCCACGATCAGACCGTAGGAACTTGATCTTCTTGTTACGATGATTTTCCACTTCACTCTGAAATTGCTTGAACTTTTCAAAAGTTTCAGACTTGTGCTTCATCAAGAGACCTCTCCGTCACACGGAGCGACAAATCCCAGACTCGATCCATACTAACTCTACGAACACCTTCGGAGAAAGATGTAGAGCATGTTTATAGTCACCCAGTTACGTTGCGACGTTTGATACACACAAAGCATTCCTCCGGTGTCAGTGAGTTATATGATCTCATGGTCATAGGAACAAATACTTGACACGCAGAAAACAGTAGCAACAAAATGACACGATCAACATGCTACGTCTATTAGTTTGGGTCTAGTCCATCACATGATTCTCCTAATGATGTGATCCCGTTATCAAGTAACAACACTTGCCTATGGCCAGGAAACCTTGACCATCTTTGATCAACGAGCTAGTCAACTAGAGGCTTACTAGGGACAGTGTTTTGTCTATGTATCCACACAAGTATTATGTTTCCAATCAATACAATTATAGCATGGATAATAAACGATTATGATGAACAAAGAAATATAATAATAACTAGTTATTATTGCCTCTAGGGCATATTTCCAACACCAGGATGTCAAGGATTCAGTTAATCCCGTGTGTAGTTCCGTTCGTCTAACGATATGTTACTTGCCCAAGATTTGATCATCGATATCTGCATACCTAGTTCAATCTCGTTGTCGAGAAGTCTCTTTACTCATTCCATAATACAAGATACCATGACTAACTCCTTAGTTACATTGCTTGCAAGCTTGTTGTTATGTTGTATTACCGAGAAGGCCTACAGATACCACTCCTTCATACGGAGTGACAAATCTTAGTCTCAGTCCATGCCAACCCAACAAACACCCTCGGAGATACGTGTAAAGCACATTTATGATGACTCGGTTATGAAGTGACATTTGATACACACAAGGCATTCATACGATGTCACGGAGTTGCATGATC
Source organism: Hordeum vulgare subsp. vulgare (assembly GCF_904849725.1). Taxonomy (NCBI): domain Eukaryota; kingdom Viridiplantae; phylum Streptophyta; class Magnoliopsida; order Poales; family Poaceae; genus Hordeum; species Hordeum vulgare. The sequence continues at coordinate 558,266,334 of NC_058520.1, forward strand.
TCATGGTCTCAGGAACAGATACTTGGCATGAAGAAAGCACTAGCAATAAAAAGTGATGCGATCAAATGATATGCTTACGGTTGGGTCTTCTCCATCACATCGTCCTCCTAATGATGTGATCCCGTTATCAAATGACAACTCATGTCTATGGTTAGTAAACCTTAACCATCATTGTTCAACGAGCTAGTATAGTAGAGGCTCACTAGGGACACAGTGTTGTTTATATATCCACACATGTACTCCTTGTGTACCTAAACAATTATGGTTGGTAAGAATTATTTATGTACAAAGGGAGTATTTAAGTTTCCGGTCAATACAATTCTAGCATGGATAATTAACGATTACCATGAACAAGGAAATATGATAATAACCACTTCATTATTGCCTCTATGGCATATTTCCAAAAAGTATCCACTTGTACTAGAGTCAATAATCTAGTTCACATCGTCATATGATTCACACCCAATGAATTCTAGGGTTTGATCATGTGTTGCTTCTGAAAGAGGTTTTAGTCAACGGGTTTGCAACATTCACATCCGGTTGTACTTTGCTAATCTATATGTCATACTGTAGAATCTGCTACCACCCTCCACTTGGAGCTATTCCAAAAGACTATGCTACTTCAACAAAAGACCTTCCAACGGCGCGAGAAACAAGTGTGCTGACGAGAGACTATTCTTGTCTTGATACTCCTCAACAACGGCGCCAGGAATCCTTGTGCTACGGCTACGCCTTTAGGGACTTCCTTGGAAAATATGCAAAGGATTCCCCCGTGGCCTTGGAGCCTTGCGTTGGTGTTCCCTCGAAGCGGAAAGGGTGATGTAGCACAGCGGCGGTAAGTATTTCCCTCAGTTTTGAGAACCAAGGTGTCGATCCAGTGAAGGAGTATCACAAGTGCCTGCACAAACACAAAGAGCTTGCTCCCAACGCTATGAAGGGGTTGTCAATTCCTTATAGATTGTTTGCCAAGTGAGAACTGAAAGCAACAAAGTAACAAAGCAAAGTAAAAGTGGAAGTGGAAACAATAGGTGTGAATAGACCCGGGGGCCGTAGTGTTCACTAGTGGCTTCTCTCATGAAAGCAGGTAGACGGTGGGTGAACGAATTACTGTCGAGCAATTGATAGAACCGCACAAAGTCGTGACGATATCTATGGCAATGATTATATCTATAGGCATCACGTCCAAAACAAGTAGACCGATACTTTCTGCATCTACTACTATTACTCCACACGTCAACCGCTATCCAGCATGCATCTAGTGTATTAAGTCCAAAAGAACAGAGTAACGCCTTAAGCAAGATGACATGTTGTAGATGGACAATCTCATATCTACGAAAAAGCCCACCTTGTTACCCTTGATGGCAACTACACCATGTGTGCCTTGCTGCCCCTACTATCACTGGAAAGGTCACCACACGGTAAGAACCCAACACCAAGCACTTCTCCCATTGCAAGAATCATAGATCTAGTTGGCCAAACAAAACCCAAGACTCGGAGAGACTTACAAGGATATCAAATCATGCATATAAGAAATCAGCAAAGACTTAAATATATATCATAGATAATCAGATCACAAATCCACAATTCATCGGATCTCGACAAACACACCGCCAAAGAGGATTACATCGGATAGATCTCCATGAAGATCATGGAGAACTTTGTATTGAAGATCCAAGAGAGAGAAGAAGCCATCTAGCTACTAACTACGGACCCGTAGGTCTAAAGTGAACTACTCATGAGTCATTGGAGGGGCGATGATGTTGATGTAGAAGCCCTCCAACTCCAAAGTCCCCTCCGGCAGGGCACCGGGAAGGGTCTCCAGATGAGATCTCGCAGAAACGGAAGCTTGCGGCGGCGGAAAAGTGTTTTTGTGGATTCCCGGATTTTTTCTAGATTTTTAGGGAATTTATAGGCCAAAGACCTAGGGCAGGGGGCGCCAGGGAGGCCACAATCTTGGTTGCCATGGCCTCCCCCCTGGCCACGACAACAGGGCTTGTGGGCTCCCTGTGGGCCCACTTGCTTGGCCCTGAAGCCTCCCGATCTTCTTCCGTTCTGGAAAAATCATTTTGGGGATTTTACTCCGTTTGGACTCCGTTTCAAAATCAGATCTGAAAAGAGTCAAAAACACAGAAAAAACAGGAACTGGCACTTGGCACTGAGTTAATAAGTTAGTCCCAAAAAAGATATAAAAGGTAAACAAAACATCCAAAGTTGACAAGATAACAGCGTGAAACCATCAAAAATTATAGATACGTTTGAGACGTATCAAGCATCCCCAAGCTTTACTCCTGCTCGTCCTCGAGTAGGGAAGTGATAAAGAATGAATTTTGTATGCTTTCATGCTACCTAGCATAGATGTCCTTTGTAACTCCTCTTATGTGACGTGAATGTTCAGATCCATTAGATTCAAAAAAATAGCTTGCTATTGACGTGGAAACAATAATACTTCAAGCAAACTAGCAAAGTAATCATGAACTTTCAAAATATGAAGGCCAAAAGAAAGTTATCCCTACAAAATCATATAGTCTGGCTATGCTCTATCGTCATTGCACAAGGAATTTAAATCATGCACAACCCTGGTATTGGCCAAGTAATTGTTTTCACACCTTTACTTTCTCAAACTTTTTCAACTCTCATGCAATACATGAGCGTGAGCCATGGTTTTAGCACTATAAGTGGTGTGGAGTGTGGTGGAGGGTGCAAGAAAAACAAGGAGAAGATTGTCACATTAACTAGGCATATCAATGAGCTGTGGAGATGCTCATCAATAGATATCAATGTGAATGAGTAGGGATTTCCATACAAATGATGCACTAGAGCTAAGAGTATGTGAAATCTCTTTAAATAAAACTAGTGGGTGTGCATCCAACTTGCTTGCTCACGAAGACCTAAGGCAATTTTGAGGAAGCCTATCATTGGAATATACAAGCCAAGTTATATAATGAAAATTTCCCACTAGCTATATGGTGGTGACAAAACGAGAGACTCTCAATCATGAAGATCATGGTGCTTAATATGCACAAGTGTGGAAAAGTGGTAGCATTGTCCCTTCTCTCTTTTTCTCTCATTTTTTTGGATGGGCTCTTTGGCCTCTCTCTTTTTTGGTGGGCATCTTTGGCCTCTTTTATTTCCTCACATGGGACAATGCTCCATCAATGATGATCATCACACTTACAACTCAAAACTTAGAGCAACGATGACTCTATATGGAATGCCTTCGGTAGTGTACCGTGACAATGATCTAGCACGGCATGGACATTAATGGAAACATCATGCTAGCTATCTTACGATCATGCAATGGCAATGTAGACGTGGTGGCACATGTCATGGTGATAGTTGCATGGCAATATATCTCGAAATGACTTTGAAAAAGCCGTAGTAGGTAGGTATGGTGGCTGTTTTGAGGGAGGCTAATGGTGGGTTTTGTGCACCGGCGAAAGTTGCACGACACTAAAGAAGATAGTGATGGTGGAAGGTGAAAGTGCATCTAAACCATGGACTCAACATTAGTCATGAAGAACTCATATACTTGTTGCAAAAGTTTTATTAGTAATCGAAACAAAGCATTCAACGCATACTCCTACAGGAAGGGTTGGTAGGTATAAACCATCGCGCGATCCTGACTGCCACACAAAGGATGACAATCAATAGACTAATCATGCTCGGACTTCATCACATAGCGGTTCACCATACGTGCATGCTACGGGAATCACTAACTTCAACACAAGTATTTCTAGATCCACAACACCTTACTAGCATAACTTCAATATTACCATAACCACAACTCAAAACTAGTTGAGATGAATCAAACTTCTCTAACTATTCAATGCACATGAAGGTGGAAGTTTTCGTATCCCTTTGTATAACTACCCCTTTTGAGACTACTTTCAAAGCATAGATCAACTAAAAATCCACGCACCTCCGTGCTCTAAAAGATATAAGTGAAGCACACAGAGCAAAAGCATCTATCTCAAAAGATATAAATGAAGCACATGTGAGCTGAATTGTCTAACCAAAGGATACAAGTGAAGCTCGACAAAATCACGGTGAGTTCATGTCTCTCTCTCTCTCTAGGTGTGCAGAAAGGATGATTGTGACACAACAAAAATAAAAGACTCCTACGATACAAGACGCTCCAAGCAAAACACATAACATGTGGTGAATAAAAATATAGCCCCAAGTAACGTTACCGATGGATTGAAGACGAAAGAGGGGATGCCTTCCCGGGGCATCTCCAAGCTTAAGCTTTTACGACATCCTTGAATCATCTTGGGGTGCCTTAGGCATCCCCAAGCTTGATCTATTGCCACTCTTTATCTTTTCGTTCATAAGAACTACACCCAAAACTTGAAAACTTCACAACACGGAACTTAAACAGAAACTCGTGATAACATTAGTATAAGAAAGCAAACCACCACTTCCTTAGGTACTGTAGCAAACTTAAATTCTACTTATGTTGATGTTGGGTTACTGTATTTTCAATATTCCATGGCTAATACCCCCCGATACTATCCATAGTTTCATCAAAATAAGCAACCAACACAACAAAAACAGAATCTGTTAACAGCAGACCAGTCTGTAGCAATCTGTATACTTCGTATACTTCTGTTACTTCAAATATTCTGAAAATTTACGACAGTCTGCAGAATTTGCGTAGCAATCAGTAGCAAAAAGAATCAACTCAAAAGCTTTTACAGAATAAGAATGAAAATTCTTTTCGTGAGCAGAAAGTTTCTGTCTTTTCCAGCATGACCAAACGATCATCCCCAAGACTAATCATAACGGTTTTGCTTGGCACAAACACAAAAAGAAACACAAAAAACACAATCATAACATAATTATGAAAGTGTGGAAAACACAAAACAGAAATAAAAAATATAAATTCATTGGGTTGCCTCCCAACAAGCGCTATTGAAATAAAAAGTGATGCGATCAAATGATATGCTTACGGTTGGGTCTTCTCCATCACATCGTCCTCCTAATGATGTGATCCCATTATCAAATGACAACTCATGTCTATGGTTAGTAAACCTTAACCATCTTTGTTCAACGAGCTAGTCTAGTACAGGCTCAGTAGGGACACAGTGTTGTTTATATATCCACACATGTACTCCTTGTGTACCTAAACAATTATAGTTGGTAAGAATTATTTATGTACAGAGGGAGTATTTAAGTCTTCGGTCAATACAATTCTAGCATGGATAATAAACGATTGCCATGAACAAGGAAATATGATAATAACAACTTCATTACTGCCTCTAGGGCATATTTCCAAAAAGTATCGCACTTGTACTAGAGTCAATAATCTAGTTCGCATCGTCATATGATTCACACCCAATGAATTCTAGGGTTTGATCATGTGTTGCTTATGAAAGAGGTTTTAGTCAACGGGTTTGCAACATTCACATCCGGTTGTACTTTGCTAATCTATATGTCATACTATAGATTCTGCTACCACCCTCCACTTGGAGCTATTCCAAAAGATTGTGCTACTGCAACAAAAGACCTTCGAACGGCGCCAGAAACAAACGTGCTGACGGGAGACTATTCTTGTCTTGATACTCTTCAGCAACGGCACCAGGAATCCTTCTGCTACGGCTACACCTTTAGGGACTTCCTTGGCAAATATGCAAAGGATTCCCCCGTGGCCTTGGAGCCTTGCGTTGGTGTTCCCTCGAAGCAGAAAGGGTGATGTAGCACAGCGGCGGTAAGTATTTCCCTCAGTTTTGAGAACCAAGGTATCGATCCAGTGAAGGAGTATCACAAGTGCCTGCACAAACACAAAGAGCTTGCTCCCAACGCTATGAAGGGGTTGTCAATCCCTTATATATTGTTTGCCAAGTGAGAACTGAAAGAAACAAAGCAAAGTAAAAGCAAAAGTGGAAACGATAGGTGTGAATAGACCCGGGGGCCGCAGTGTTCACTAGTGGCTTCTCTCATGAAAGCAAGTAGACGGTGGGTGAACGAATTCCTTTGGAGCAATTGATAGAACCACGCAAAGTCGTGACGACATTTATGGTAATGATTATATCTATAGGCATCATGTCCAAAATAAGTAGACCGATACTTTCTGCATCTACTACTATTACTCCACACGTCGACCGCTATCCACCATGCATCTAGTGTATTAAGTCCAAAAGAACAGAGTAACGCCTTAAGCAAGATGACATGATGTAGATGGACAATCTCATATCTACGACAAAGCCCACCTTGTTACCATTGATGGCAACTACATGATGTGTGCCTTGTTGCCCCTACTGTCACTGGGAAAGGTCACCACACGGTAAGAACCCAAAACCAAGCACTTCTCCCATTGCAAGAATCATAGATCTAGTTGGCCAAAAAAAACCCAAGACTCGGAGAGACTTACAAGGATATCAAATCATGCATATAAGAAATCAACAAAGACTCAAATATATATATCATAGATAATCTGATCACAAGTCCACAATTCAATGGATCTCGACAAACACACCGCCAAAGAGGATTACATCGGATAGATCTCCATGAAGATCATGGAGAACTTTGTATTGAAGATCCAAGAGAGAGAAGAAGCCATCTAGCTACTAACTACGGACCCGTAGGTCTGAAGTGAACTACTCACGAGTCATTGGAGGGGCGATGATGTTGATGTAGAAGTCCTCCAACTCCAAAGTCCCCTCCGGCAGGGCACCGGGAAGGGTCTCCAGATGAGATCTCGCGGAAACGGAACCTTGCGGCAGCGGAAAAGTGTTTTCGTGGATTCCCTGATTTTTTCTGGATTTTAGGTAATTTATAGGCCAAAGACCTAGGGCAGGGGGGCGCCAGGGAGGCCACAAGCTTGGTTGTCGCGGCCTCCCCCCTGGTCGCGGCAACAGGGCTTGTGGGCTCCCTGTGGGCCCACTTGCTTGGCCCTCAAGCCTCCCGATCTTCTTTCGTTCTGGAAAAATCATTTTGGGGATTTTATTCCGTTTGGAGTCCGTTCCAAAATCAGATATGAAAAGGGTCAAAAACACAGAAAAAACAGGAACTGGCACTTGGCACTGAGTTAATAAGTTAGTCCCAAAAAAATATAAAAGGTAAACAAAACATCCAAAGTAGACAAGATAACAACGTGAAACCATCAAAAATTATAGATACGTTTGAGATGTATCAGACTGCTCCACTATATGTATCCGGTTTGCTACTTAGAATCATCTGGATAGGTGTGAAAGCTAGCATCAACGTAACCCTTTACGACGAACTCTTTATCACCTCCATAATCAAGAAACATTTCCTTACTCCTCTAGTTATTACTAAGGATAATTTTGACTCTTGTCAAGTGATCTACTCCTGGATCAATCTTGTACCCTTTGCTAGACTCATGGCATGGCACACACTAGGTGTGGTACAAAGCATGGCATACACTATAGAGGTACGGCTAAGGTAGAGGGGACGACCTCCATCCTTTCGTTTTCTTCTACAGTGGTCAAGATTTGAGTCTTACTCAACTTCACACCTTACATTAGACAGAGGAACTCCTTCTTTGACTGGTCCATTTTGAACTCTTTCAAAATCTCGTCAAGGTATGTGCTCATTGAAAGTCATATTATGCGCCTTGATCTATCTCTATAGATCTTGTTGCCCAATATTTAAGTAGCTTTATCGAGGTCTTCCTTTGAGAAACTCCTTTCAAACAACCCTTTATGCTTTCCAGAAATTCAACATCATTTATGATCAACAATATGTCATCCACATATACTTATCAGAAATTCTATAGTGCTCCCGCTCACTTCCTTGTAAATAGAAGTTTATTCTTAAACTTTGTATAAACCCAAAAGCTTTGATCACCTCACCGAAGCGCATATTCTAACTCCGAGATACTTGCACCAGTCCATAGAAAGATCGCTGGAGCTCGCATGCCTTTTAGCATCCTTATGATCGACAAAACCATATGGTTGTATCACATACAACCTTTACTTAAGGAATCCATTGAGGAAACGATGTTTTGACATCCATATGTCAGGTTTCATAATCGAAAAATGCAGCAACTGCTAACATAATCCCAGCACATTTTATCATCGCTACGAGTTAGAAAGCCTCATCGTAGTCAACTCCTTGAACTTGTCGGAACCTCTTTGTGACTAGTAAAGCTTCATAAATGGTGACATTACCATCATCGCGTGTCTTCTTCTTAAAGATTCATTTGTACTTAATGGCCTCTCAGTCAATGGGCAAGTCAACCAAAGTCCATACTTAGTTTTCTTACATGGATCCTATCTCGAATGCCATGGCTTTATGTTGGGGAACGTTGCATGGGAAACAAAAAATTTCCTACGCACACGAAGACCTATCATGGTGATGTCCATCTACGAGAGGAGATTTGGATCTACGTACCCTTGTACATCGCACAGCAGGAAGCGTTAAGAAACGCGGTTGATGTAGTGGAACGTCTTCACGTCCCTCGATCAGCCCCACGAACCGTCTCGCGATCCGTCCCACGCTCCGTTCCGATCTAGTGCCGAACGGACATCACCCCCGCGTTCAGCACACGTACAGCTCGACAATGATCTCGGCCTTCTTGATCCAGCAAGCAAGACGGAGAAGTAGATGAGTTCTCCTGCAGAGCGCTCCAGTGGTGGTGATGATCTACTCCTGCACGGCTCCGCCCGAGCTCCCCAGAAATACGATCTAGAGGAAGAACTATGGTGTCTAGATCTGAGTTGCACGTGGCAAAAGTTGTCTCATATCAGCCCTAAATCACCACTATATATAGGAGGGAGGGGGAGGAGGCTTACCTTGAGGGCCAAGCCCTCAAGGGTGCGCCGGCCAGGGAGGAGAGGAGAAATCCTACTCCAATTAGGATTGGAAAGTGGAGTCCGTCTCTTCCTTCCCACCTCCCTTTTTTTCTTTGGTTTTCTTCTCTTGGCACCAAGGCCCTCTTGGGCTCACCCACCAGCCCACTAAGGGCTGGTGCACCACCCCTAAGGCCATTGGGCTTCCCCCGGGTGGGTTGCCCCCATCCCGGTGAACTTCCGAAACCCATTCGTCACTCCCGGTAAAATGCCGATAATGCCCGAAAACATTCCGATAACCAAATGAAACCATCCTATATATCAATCTTCATATTCGAACCATTCCGGAAACCATCGTGACGTCCGTGATCTCATCCGGGTCTCCGAACAACATTCGATAACCACACATATAACTCAACTATACTAAAACATCATCGAACCTTAAGTGTGCAGACCCTGCGGGTTCGAGAACTATGTAGACATGCCTTGAGGCACTCCTCGGTCAATATCCAATAGCGGGACCTGGATGCCCATATTGGATAGTACACATTCTCCGAAGATCTTATCGGTTGAACCTCGGTGTCAAGGATTCATATAATCCCGTATGTCATTCCCTTTGTCCTTCGGTATGTTACTTGCCCGAGATTCGATCGTCGGTATCCGCATACCTATTTCAATCTCGTTACCGGCAAGTCTCTTTACTCGTTCCGTAATACAAGATCCCGTGACTTACACATAGTCACATTGCTTGCAAGGCTTGTGTGTGATGTTGTATTACTGAGTGGGCCCCGAGATACCTCTCCGTCACACGGAGTGACAAATCCCAGTCTTGATCCATACTAACTCAACGGACACCTTCGGAGATACCTGTAGAACACCTTTATAGTCACCCAGTTACGTTGTGACGTTTGATGCACACAAGGTATTCCTCCGGTGCCAGTGAGTTATATGATCTCATGGTCATAGGAACAAATACTTGACACGCAGAAAAGAATAGCAATAAAACGGCAAAATCGATATGCTACGTTCATAGTTTGTGTCTAGTCCATCACATGATTCTCCTAATGATGTGATCCAGTTATCAAGTGACAAAACTTGCACATAGCCAGAAAACCTTGACTATCATTGATCAACTGGCTAGCCAACTAGAGGCTTGCTAGGGACATTGTTTTTTCTATGTATCCACACATGTATCTATGTTTTTATTCAATACAATTATAGCATGGATAATAAACGATTATCTTTAAACAGGAAATATAATAATAACCATATATCATTGCCTCTAGGGCATATTTCTAAGAGTCTCCCACTTGCACTAGAGTCAATAATCTAGTCCTCACATTGCCATGTGATTTACATTGTAATAAATCGAGCACCCATACATTTCTGGTGTTGATCATGTTTTGCTCGTGGAAGAGGTTTAGTCAGCGGGTCTGCTACATTCAAATCCGTGTGCACTTTGCAAATATTCACGTCCTCTCCCTCGACGTAGTCACGGATGAGGTTGAAGCGTCCTTTGATGTGTCTGGTCTTCTTGTGAAACCTTGGTTCCTTTGCTAAGGCAATGGCACCAGTGTTGTCACATAACAAAGTTAATGGATCTAGTGCGCTCGACACAACTCCAAGATCTGTCATGAACTGCTTCATCCAGACACCCTGTTTTGCTGCCTCCGAGGCAGCCATGTACTCCGCTTCACATGTAGAATCTGCTACGACGCTCTGCTTGGAACTGCACCAGCTTACCGCACCCCCATAAAGAATAAATACGTATCCAGTTTGCGACTTAGAGTCATCCGGATCGGTGTCAAAACTTGCATCGACGTAACCCTTTACGACGAGCTCTTTGTCACCTCCATAAACGTGAAACATTTCCTTAGTCCTTTTCAGGTACTTCAGAATATTCTTGACCGCCATCCAGTGATCCATTCCTGGATTACTCTGAAACCTGCCTGCCATACTTATGGCCAAGCTGACGTCTGTTCTAGTGCACAACATTGCATACATGAAAGAACCTACGGCTGAAGTACAGGGAAGGGAACTCATTTGTTCTCTATCTTCCGCAGTTGCTGGGCACTGAGTCTTACTCAATTTTATACCTTGTAACACTCGCAAGAACCCTTTCTTGGACTGATCCATTTTGAACTTCTTCAGAACTTTATCAAGGTATATGGTTTGTGAAAGTCCTATCAGGCGTCTCGATCTATCCGTGTAGATCTTAATGCCTAGAACGTAAGCAGCTTCTCCTAGGTCCTTCATAGACAAACTTTTATTCAAGTAATCCTTTATGCTCTCCAAAAGCTCCACGTTATTTCCAATCAGCAATATGTCATCCACATATAATATTAGAAACGCCACAAAGCTCCCACTCACTTTCTTGTAAATACAAGATTCTCCAACCACTTGTATAAACCCAAATGCTTTGATCACCTCATCAAAGCGCTTATTCCAACTCCGAGATGCTTGCACCAGTCCATAAATAGATCGCTGGAGCTTGCATACTTTGTTAGCATTCTTCGGATCGACAAAACCTTCGGGTTGCATCATATACAACTCTTCCTTAAGAAAACCGTTAAGGAACGCCGTTTTGACATCCATCTGCAGATTTCATAATCGTAAAAGGCAGCTATTGCTAATATGATTCGGACGTACTTAAGCATCGCTACCGGTGAGAACGTCTCATCGTAGTCAACTCCTTGAACTTATGAAAAACCCTTTGCCATAAGTCGAGCTGTATAAATGATCATATTACCATCTATGTTCGTCGTCTTCTTAAAGATCCATTTGTTCTGAATAGCGTTGCGTCCTTCACGTAGTACTTCCAAAGTCCACACTTTGTTCTCGTACATGGATCCTATCTCGGACTTCATGGCCTCTAGCCATTTGTTGGAATCTGGGCCCACGATTGCTTCTTCATAATTCGCAGGTTCATTGTTGTCCAACAACATAATTGATAAGACAGGATTACCGTACCACTCAGGGGCAGTACGTGATCTTGTCGACCTGCGAGGTCCGATAGGAACTTGATCCGAAGTTTCATGATCATCATCATCAACTTCCTCCTCAACCGACGTTGCAACGACAGGGGTTTCCCCTTGCCGTGCGCCACCATCTAGAGGGATTAGAGGTTCGACAAGCTCATCAAGTTCTATCTTCCTCCCACTCAATTCTTTCGAGAGAAACTCCTTCTCAAGAAAAGCTCCGTTTTTAGCAAACAAACACTTTGCCTTCGGATTTGAGATAGAAGGTATACCCAACAGTCTCCTTTGGGTAACCTATGAAGACGCACTTTTCCGCTTTGGGTTCCAGCTTTTCAGGCTGAAGATTTTTGACATAAGCATCACATCCCCAAACTTTAAGAAACGACAATTTTCGTCTTTTGCCATACCATAGTTCGTATGGTGTCGTCTCAACGGATTTTGATGGTGCCCTATTTAAAGTGAATGCAGCTGTCTCTAATGCATACCCCCAAAACGGTAACGGCAAATCGGTAAGAGACATCATAGATCGCACCATCTCTAATAAAGTACGATTATGACGTTCGGACACACCATTACGTTGTGGTGTTCCAGGCGGTGTCAACTGTGAAACAATTCCACATTGTCTTAAGTGAGCACAAACTCGAAATTCAGATATTCACCCCCACGATCAGACCGTAGGAACTTGATCTTCTTGTTACGATGATTTTCAACTTCACTCTAAAATTGCTTGAACTTCTCAAACATTTCAGACTTGTGCTTTTATCAAGTAGACATAACCATATCTACTCAAATCATTAGTGAAGGTGAGAAAATAACGATATCCGCCGCGCGCCTCCACACTCATCGGACCGCACACATCGGTACGTATGATTTCCAACAAGTCACTTGCACGATCCATTGTTCCGGAGAACAGAGTCTTAGTCATCTTGCCCATGAGGCATGGTTCGCACGTGTCAAGTGAATCAAAGTCAAGTGACTCCAAATGTCCATCGGAATGGAGTTTCTTCATGCGCTTTACACCAATATGACCTAAGCGGCAGTGCCACAAAAACATGGCGCTATCATTGTTAACTCTAACTCTTCTGGTCTCAATGTTATGTATATGTGTATCATCGCTATCAAGATTCAATATGAACAATCCTCTCACATTGGGTGCATGACCATAAAAGATATTACTCATAGAAATAGAACAACCATTATTCTCTGACTTAAACGAGAAACCGTCTCGCAATAAACAAGATCCAGATATAATGTTCATGCTTAACGCGGGCACTAAATAACAATCATTTAAGTTCATAACTAATCCTGATGGTAACTGAAGTGAAACTATGCCGACGACGATTGCATCAACCTTGGAACCATTTCCCACGCGCATCGTCACTTCATCCTTCGCCAGCCTTCGCTTATTCCGCAGTTCGTGTTTCGAGTTGCAAATATGAGCAACAGAACCGGTATCGAATACCCATGCACTACTACGAGAGCTGGTTAATTACACATCAATAACATGTATACCGAATATACCTGATTTTTCCTTGGCCGCCTTCTTATCAGCCTAATACTTGGGGCAGTTGCGCTTCGAGTGACCCATACCCTTGCAATAATAACACTGTGTTTCAGGCTTAGGTCCAGCTTTGGGTTTCTTCGTCGGATTGGCAACACGCTAGCCGCTCTTCTTGGAATTACCCTTCTTTCCTTTGTCGTTTCTCTTGAAACTAGTGGTCTTATTCACCATCAACACTTGATGCTCTTTACGGTGTTCTCACACTGCGACTTTCAGCATCGCGAATAACTCGTCGGGTGACTTGTTCATCCCTTGCATGTTATAGTTCAACACATAGCTCTTGTAGCTTGGTGGCAGTGATTGAAGAATTCTGTCAGTGATAGCCTCTTGCGGGAGTTCAGTCCCCGGCTCAGCTAGACGGTTTGAGTACCCAGACATTTTGAGCTCATGTTCACTGACACACAAATTCTCTTGCAAGCATGGAATTTATCGAAGGTCTCATACCTCTCGATCCGGGCGTTCTTCTGAAAGATAAACTTCAACTCCTGGAACATCTCAAATACTCCATGACGCTCAAAGCGACATTGAAGTCCCGACTCTAAGCCATACAAGATTGCACATTCAACTACTGAGTAGTCCTCCTTACGTGTTAACCAAGTGTTCTTAACAGCTTGATCAGCCGTAGCGGGTGGTTCATCTCCTAGCGCAGTATTAAGGACATAATCCTTCTTCCCAGCTTGCAGGAGCAGCTTAAGATTACGAGCCCAGTCTACAAAGTTGCTTCCATCATCTTTCAACTTAGCTTTCTCTAGGAACATATTAAAATTTAGGGTGACTGTCGCGTGAGCATTGATCTACAACACAAATATTTAAAAGTGGACTTAGACTATGTTCAAGATAATTAGAGTTTAAGTAATCAAATTACTTGCTAAACTCCCACTCAAAAATTACATCTCTCTAGTCATCTGAGTGGTACATGATCCAAATTCACCAACTCAAGTCCGATCATCACGTGAGTTGAGAATAGTTTGAGTGGTAAGCAGCTCTATGCTAATCATATCAACTATACGATTCATGCTCGACCTTTTGGTCTCATGTGTTCCAAGGCCATGTCTGCACATGCTAGGCACGTCAAGCTTAACCCGAGTGTTCCGCGTGTGCAACTGTTTTGCACCAGTTGTATGTGAACATTGAGTCTATCACACCCGATCATCATGTCGTATCTCGAAACGGCGAACTGTAGCAACGGTGCACAATCGGGGAGAACACAATTTTGTCTTGAAATTTTAGTGAGAGATCACCTCATAATGCTACAGTCGTTCTAAGCAAAATAAGGTGCATAAAAGGATTAACATCACATGCAATTCATAAGTGACATAATATGGCCATCATCATCTGCTTCTTGATCTCTATCACCAAAGCACCAGCACGATCTTCTTGTCACCGGCGCCACACCATGATCTCCATCAACGTGTCGCCATCGGGGTTGTCGTGCTACTTATGCTATTACTATTAAAGCTACATCCTAGCAATATAGTAAACGCATTTGCAAACACAAATATTAGTTTAAAGACAACCCTATGGCTCCTGCCGGTTGCCGTACCATTGACGTGCAAGTCAATATTAACTATTACAACATGCTCATCTCATACATCCAATATATCACATCACGTCATTGGCCATATCATATCACAAGCATACCCTGCAAAAACAAGTTAGACGTTGATACGTCTCCAACGTATCTATAATTTTTGATGGCTTCATGCTATTATCTTGTAAAACTTTGGATGTTTTGTACGCCTTTTATATATTTTTTGGGACTAACTTATTAACTCAGTGCCAAGTGCCAGTTCCTGTTTTTTCCATGTTTTTGACCCCTTTCAGTCGAGGATTTGAAACGAATTCCAAATGGAATGAAACTGCCAAAAAGATTTTTTCTGAAACACAAGAAGATCGGGAAGCCTGAAAATCAGGGCAGGAGGTCATCAGGGACCCCACAAGCCCCCTAGCCGCGACCAGGGGGCCCGCGCCTCCCAGGCTTGTGGGCACCCTGGGCCTCCTCTGCCCTAGGTCTTTCACCTATAAATTCCCTAGAATCCCAGAAAAAATCAAGAGATCATCGAAAGTAATTTTCCGCCGCCGCAAGCTTCTGTCACCGCAAGATCCCATCTGGGGCACGTTCTGGTGCCCTGCCGGAGGGGGGATTCGGATACGGAGGGCTTCTTCATCAACACCATGACCTCTCTGATGATGCGTGGGTAGTTCACCATAGACCTACAGGTCCATAGCTAGTAGCTAGATGGCTTCTTCTCTCTCTTGGATCTTCAATACAAAGTTCTTCATGATCTTCATGGAGATCTATCCGATGTAATCTTCTTTTGCGGTGTGTTTGTCGAGATCCGATGAATTGTGGATTTATGATCAGATTATCTATGAATCTTATTTGAGTTTCTTGTGATCTCTCTTATGCATGGTTTTGGGTTCATACCGTGCGGTGACCTCACCCAGTGATAGAAGGGGTAGCGAGGCACGCATCATGTTGTTGCCATCAAGGGTAAAAATATGGGGTTTTCATCATTGGTTTGAGTTTATCCCTCTACATCATGTCATCTTGCTTAAGGTGTTACACTTTTACTTCGTTGCACTTTCGGCTTCAGATCTCACTTTGCAATCTATCTTGAAGGGATTGACAACCCCTTTATAGTGTTGGGTGCAAGCTCTTTTTTGTTTGTGCAGGTACTCTGGACTTGACGAGAATCTCCTACTGGATTGATACCTTGGTTCTCAAACTGAGGGAAATACTTACTACTCCTGTGATGCACCACCCTTTCCTCTTCAAGGGAAAAACCAACGCAACCAAGTCTCCGTCAACGTGTCAAATTTTGGCGTTGTTGTTTGAGAAGTAGAAGACGTCCTCTAATTTGTTGTTGCATGTTTTACGTGGCTGCTATGGGTATCTAGTATGATCGCATCTTACTTACGCAAAAAGCACAACGGAGATGTGCAAATTGCTATTTAACCTCTCTAAGGACCGCCTTGGTCAAAACCAATTCAACTAAAGTTGAAGAAACTGACACCCGCCAGTCATCTTTATGCAACGAGGTTGCATGTCAATCCATGAAACCAGTCTTACGTAAGCGTACGAATAATGTCGGTACGGGCCGCTTCAATCCAACAATACCGCCGTATCAAGAAAATACTAAGGAGGGCAGCAAATCGAACATCACCGTCCACAAAAACCTTTGTGTTCTACTCGAGATAACATCTACGCATGAACCTAGCTCTGATACCACTATTGGGGAACGTTGCATGGGAAACAAAAAAATTCCTACGCACACGAAGACCTATCACGATGATGTCATTCTACGAGAGGAGATTTGGATCTGCGTACCCTTGTAGATTGCACAACAGGAAGCATTAAGAAACGCGGTTGATGTAGTGGAACGTCTTCACGTCCCTCGATCAGCCCCACGAACCGTCCCACAAACCGTCCCGCGATCCGTCCCATGATCCGTTCCAATCTAGTGCCGAACGGACGACACCTCCGTGTTCAGCACACGTACAGCTCGACGATGATCTTGACCTTCTTGATCCAGCAAGCAAGACAGATAAGTAGATGAGTTCTCCGGCAGGGTGACGGTGCTCCGGTGGTGGTGACGATCTACTACTGGAGGGCTCTGCCCAAGCTCCGCAGAAATACGATCTAGAGGAAGAACTATGGTGTCTAGATCTGAGTTGCACGTGGCAAAAGTTATCTCAAATCAGCCCTAAATCACCACTATATATAGGAGGGAGGGGGAGGAGGCTTGCCTTGAGGGCCAAGCCCTCAAGGGTGCGCCGTCCAGGGAGGAGAGGAGGAATCCTACTCCAATTAGGATTGGAAAGTGGAGTCCTTCTCTTCCTTCCCACCTCCCTTTTTCTTTCTTTCTTTGGTTTTCTTCTCTTGGCTCTAAGGCCCTCTTGGGCTGTCCCACCAGCCCACTAAGGGCTGGTGCGCCACCCCTAAGGCCATTGGGCTTCTCCTAGGTGGGTTGCCCCCCTCCCGGTGAACTTCCGGAACCCATTCGTCACTCCCGGTACAATGCCGGTAATGCTAGAAAACATTTCGGTAACCAAATGAAACCATCCTATATATTAATCTTCGTTTCCAGACCATTATGGAAACCCTCGTGATGTCCGTGATCTCATCCGGGACTCCGAACAACATTCGGTAACATCATCGAACCTTAAGTGTGCAGACCCTGCGGGTTTGAGAACTATGTAGACATGCCCCGAGGCACTCCTCGGTCAATATCCAATAGCGGGACCTGGATGCCCATATTGGATCCTACACGTTCTCCGAAGATGTTATTGGTTGAACCTCAGTGTCAAGGATTCATATAATCTCGTATGTCATTCCCTTTGTCCTTTGGTATGTTACTTGCCCGAGATTCGATCGTCGGTATCCGCATACCTATTTCAATCTCGTTACCGGCAAGTCTCTTTACTCGTTCCATAATACAAGATCCCGTGACTTACACTTAGTCACATTGCTTGCAAAGCTTGTGTGTGATGTTGTATTACCGAGTGGGCCCCGAGATACCTCTCCGTCACACGGAGTGACAAATCCCGGTCTTGATCCATACTAACTCAACGGACACCTTCGGAGATACCTGTAGAAAACCTTTATAGTCATGCAGTTACGTTGTGACGTTTGATGCACACAAGGTATTCCTCCGGTGCCAGTGAGTTATACGATCTCATGGTCATAGGAACAAATACTTGACACGCAGAAAACAATAGCAATAAAACGACACGATCGATATGATAGGTTCATAGTTTGGGTCTAGTCCATCACATGATTCTCCTAATGATGTGATCTAGTTATCAAGTGACAACACTTGCACATAGCCAGAAAACCTTGACTATCATTGATCAACTGGCTAGCCAACTAGAGGCTTGCTAGGGACATTGTTTTGTCTATGTATCCACACTTGTATCTATGTTTTCATTCAATACAATTATAGCATGGATAATAAACGATTATCTTTAAATAGGAAATATAATAATAATGATTTATCTTTGCCTCTAGGGCATATTTCCAACACTCTAAGCCATTTGTTGGAATTCGGGCCCATCATCGCTTCCTCATAGTTCGTAGGCTCATCGGTGCCTAAGAACATGGCTTCCAAGACAAGATCACCGTACCAGTCGTGGTAGTACATGTCCTTGTCGACCTACCAGGTTCGATAGTAACTTGATCCGAAGTTTGATGATCATCTTCATTAGCTTATTCTTCAATTGGTATACACATTACACAAACACCTTTTTGCATTGTGCTACTTTCCAATTGAGGCGAAGGTTCGATAAACTTATCAAGTTCTACCTTCCTCCCACTCAATGCTTTCGAGAGGAACTCCTTCTCTAGAAAGGATCCAATTTTGGCAACAAAGACCTTGCCTACGAATTTGAGATAGAAGGTGCACCCAATTGTTTTCTTAAGGTATCCTATGAAGACGCATTTCTTCACTTTGGCTTCGAGCTTATCAGGCTAAAGCCTTTTGACATAAGAGTCACAACCCCAAACTTTAAGAAACAACAATTAGGTTTCTTGCCAAAGCATAATTCATAAGGTGTTGTCTCAACGGATTTAGATGGTGCCCTATTTAAAGTGAATGTAGTTGTCTCGAATGCATAAACCCAAAACAATAGTGGAATGATTAGAGACATCATAGAATACACCATATCCAATACGGTATGGTTACGACGTTCGGACACACCATTACACTATGGTGTTCCACGTGGCGTGGCTTCTGAAACAATTTCCACATTGTCTTGCATACCAAACATGTAACTCAAATATTCACCTACACCATCATATCGTAGGCATTCTATCTTCTTGTCATGATGATCTTCAACTTCACTCTATAATTGATTGAACTTTCCAGAATTTCAGACTTGTGTTTGATCAAGTAAATATACCCGTATCTACTCAAATCATCTATGAATATAAGATAATAACGATATTCACCACATATTTAAACACTCATTGGACTACATACACCAATATGTATAATTTCCAATAAGTCACTTGCCCACTCCATCGTATCGGAAAACGCGCACTTAGTCATCTTGCCCATGAGGCGTGGTTCACATGTCTCGAGCGATTCAAAATCGAGTGAGTCCAAAGATCCATTAGCATGGAGTTTTTCCATGCACTTTACACCAATATGACCTAAGCAACAGTGCCACAAGTATGTGGTACTATCATCATTAACTTTGCATCTTTTGGCATCAATACTATGAAAATGTGTATCACTACAATCGAGATTCAATAAACCATTCATATTAGATGCATGATCATAAAAGATATTATTCATGTAAACAGGACAACCATTATTCTTTTAAATGAATAATTGTCTTGCAATAAACAAGATCGAGACATTTTTCCATGCTTAACGCACGCACCAAATAACATTTATTTAGGTTTAATAGTAATCCCGAAGGTAGATAAAGCGTGTCGATGGTGATTGCATCAACCTTGGAGATACTTCGAGCACGCATGATCACCTCATCCTTAGCTACTATCATTTATTCCTCAACTCCAATTTTGAGTTACTAATATCAGCAACTTAACTGGTATCAAATACCCAAGGGCTACTATGAGACTAGTAAGGTACACATCAATAACATGTATATCCAATATACTTTTGTTGACATTACCAGCCTTCTTATGTGCCAAATATTTGGGGTACTTCCGCTTCCGATGTCCGTTGCCCTCACATTAGAATCACTTGGTCTCGGGTTTCGGTCCAACCTTGGGTTTCTTCAATGGAGCAACAAGTGACTTGTCATTCTTGAAATTTCCCTTCTTCCCCTTGCCCTTATTGAAACTAGTGGTATTATTAACCATCAACACTTGATGATCCTTCTTGATTTCTACCTCCGAAACGTAAAACAGCGCAAAAAGCTAACGGGTCATCTTCTCCATCCCTTGCATGTTATAGTTCATGACGAAGCTCTAGTACCTTGGTGGCAGTGACTTGGAGAACTCTGTCAATCACTATTTTCTGGAAGATTAAATTCCACTTGATTCAAGTGATTGTAGCAGCTAGACATTCTGAGCACGTGTTCACAGATTGAGATGTTCACCTCCATCTTGCAGGCAAAGAACTTGTTGGGGGTCTAATACCTCTCAACACGGGCACGAGCCTAAAATACCAATTCCGGCTCTTCGAACATCTCATATGCTCTGTGATGTTCAAAGTGTCTTTGGAGCCCCAATTCTAAGCCGTAAAGCATGACACATTGAACTATCAAGTAGTCATGAAAATGTGCCTGTTAGATATTCACAACATCCACAAATTATGCTTGAGGGGGTGGCGCACCGAGCGGTGCATCAAGGACATAAGCCTTTTGTGCAGCAATGAGGACAATCCTTAGATCATGGACCCAGTCCGCATAATTGTTGCCATCATCTTTTAACATAGTTTTTTTAGGAACATATCAGAAGAAGGGGAGCTACAGTGCGAGCTATTGATCTAGAAACTTGAACAAGCCCGATGATGACAAAAACACAAAGGAGAAGATCAAAAGGGAACACGAAGCATCGACCTTGCGAGACAAGATAGATTCCATGCTGCAATCAAATGCGGTTTTGCTAGCGAAGTCTTTGGAGGCAAAGATAGAGTTGGTCGAGAAGAAGGCACGAGAGAAGCAAGAGAGGTGGAAATTGCTCAAGGGAGTTGAGGAGAGAAAAGCACGTGCCGCTGAAAACAAAACCATGGCCAACCTTCTTGCCGAAGAGAATAGGATCATGACTTTAAACCGCAATGGCATGGACGACATCAGCAAAGAATGGCATGAGATGACAAGGAGAGAAATCTTGAAGAGGAGGATGCTTGCGTGTTACTATGGCGGCGATGGTTTCTCCTCTGGAATCAGAACCGATGATTTCGGTGCCAGAGTAGGGACAAGTGCCGGAGTAGGAACAAGTGCAGGCGATGGATTCGGGGGCGGCGATGACCTCGATGGTGCAGACTGAAGAACGACCAGGATGCATTAAGTTCTTTTGCGTTTGTCTTTTAAACTATCCTCTCATTCCGC
Organism: Hordeum vulgare subsp. vulgare; assembly: GCF_904849725.1. Lineage (NCBI taxonomy): Eukaryota > Viridiplantae > Streptophyta > Magnoliopsida > Poales > Poaceae > Hordeum > Hordeum vulgare. Next base: position 558,287,651 of record NC_058520.1, read on the forward strand.
ACGCGAACTATGTTTTAATGTTTAAATTCGAACTCATTTACCGGAATCGCTGTCAAATTCCAACTACGTTTTATTGGGAGGTTTTCCGGTTTGCGGGTCGACGAGGTGGCGCCCGAGCAGACCCCGCATTAACGACCCGTATAATAGCATCGTCTGCGAATATCCTTTTATACAGGTCCATTTTGAGGGGTTTGTCTCTATCCGCACCCGCGTCGGCCACAAAAACCGTTTTTCGTGAACTGTAAACGACTTTTACGGATCGGTATTGTACGGGGACTGCTAGAGATGTTCTTAATCTAGCTACCACATTCTTTACCACATAGAAATTTTAGGATGTGCAATGAGGTACAATATTAAGTAAGGAGAGACTCGAGTTAACATCCGTCTCATGCATGTGGCGTGCCTATCACCGTGCTCGCCTTTTTTACCATGTGTCAAGCTATGTTCCTAGTACTTCCCCATAAAGAGTTGGACCCTAGGCAAATTATGACGAGAAAACCAAAATTATCTCATTTTATGGACATTGCTATTTCATCAGGACTTGACTTTAGGGTTAATCACAACATGTGTTCTCATAATCGTCATGTTGCTAAAATCTCAAACGACTGAGACTTTATAAAATCTCAGTCGATACTATATTCATGAGATCTGTAAAAATCCATGCTATTTTTTTTCATTTTTTTTAAAAAAAATATACTGTGTCACTTGATTGAGACTCGATTAAGTCTCGGTCGATTGAGATCTAGCTACAACTTTTAAAAGTACTACTCCTTAGCTATTTCTCTGTCGTGTTAGAAACACCAAAACCACAAAAACAACCAAAAAGTTCAAATCCAAAATCCAGATCTGGATCCAGTTTACAGGCCGAACGACGACGGTTTCACGATGACACCATCTCCATGTTGAGCACCGCCCCAATGAGGATGAGGTGACCCAAAGAAACCCAAATGGAAATGGCCAAATGGGGCGGTACGTAGGGCCAAGCGTGAGAAGTCAGAAGGGCGAATAGTTTTTGCGGTGCCATGTCCCCCGCCCCCTGAAGCCCTGCTAATGGCTGTCGGTGGCCGGGTCCGTGGCGCCATGTTACGCCACGCGATTGGCACGAATGCCTTGCCTGTTGCCTCGCTTGCTCGACACTGTTTCCTCCGGCCAAATATCTGTGGAGGAGTGGAGGCCTGGAGCGAGTTACCCCAAGTCCACTCGATGGGTCCATCCGGGAAGGCCACCACCAGGCCAGAACGCAGCAGGAATCTTGCATGTGGCGTGGCCGATCGATGCCCGGATCAGGTTAGGAGAGGGTTTTGGTTAGACAAAAGCAAGCTTTTCATTCCCTCCACAAACGGGCTAGGAGATGTACATACATCGTGAGCCCGGCGTGCTTGCCTGATCTATCTCGTTTCCCCGTAAACTACGTAGTCCTGCTACGTGGATTCGTAATGCCGCCAGAGGGATGGCTGCAGGCTGCAGCAGAACTGGGTTCCCGATCTGACACACGGTGTCAGTGCTGAAGTGAACAGAAAGGCAGAACATGAGAGGAGATGAGAGGAGTGCATGGCAAGGAAGGAAATGCGGTTGCATGCAGGCACAGCCACGACCACGAGGTTTGGCGAGGCCAGCCGGTACGTGCATGCATGAGGAAGAGGTTTGCTGGGTTGGTTTCGTGGTTTCCGTTAGCATCTTGTCCTGGGTCAAATCAAATCACTCCCGATCGATGGTTGGAGAGGGGGTCGCGTATTATTTCGAGTAAAGGCGACGGAACGCACCGCCATCGCCATGCCATGGCCTGCAGCTGCATCCATGCATGCACCCATGTCACATGTCAGCATGTGGCTTAACTTGCTCGCGCCCGCCCTCTAGCTCGCCGATTTTCGTGTGTCAAGTTAGAGTATCTACACCTGAACGTTTCAAACCTTTTCGTTTTATATATTTAAGCAGGTCGTGTAGTTACTGATCGATCATGAAATTTTGATTCAGACATATTATTTAAACAAAACTCAAACATTCGGGCTAAGTGACATCCCTTATATTCAGTTCAAGTATGAGGTGGATTTGAGTTCGGGCACGTCCATCATGTCGGACTCGACGGTCCAACCCTACTGCAAATTGCCCCAAATTCTTTGAACCCTTTCTCCTCCTTCCGTCGCCCTCCAACATTTCCTGTATCCGAACCATCGTCGTCCGGTACCCTTGCTCCTTATCCTCACCGCTTGTCCCGATCCGCCGCCATGATGTCTTCCATCCCATCCCTGACTCATGCGACCAAGACGCAGTCCGTCGGCGTCCCTTCCTCCACTACGTCTTTCAAGCCGTAGAACGTCACTCGAAAGATGTGGCGTTGCCGACAACGAGAGATAGAGAAGCGATGGCGGCGACGCATGTAGGTGCGGACATGGTTGAGGAGATGTCTCCCCCGCCACGCCTCCCCGCACCTCATCCATCCAAGCGTAAATGCGGATTATGCCGTTTGACTCCCTTAGGATGGAGCAGGATTCGACGACCGGCTGGGCCATTCCGAACAGTTTTTCGCCCACACAGAAGCCGACAGTCGACGAATGTGAGTCGCCGCCGCTTGTTCAGAAGCGGATGAGCACCGGCACCGCCACCGCCCGATTGCACTCCACGTATTCGACGGAATGACAGAAGAAGACCGGGTACATTTGTTTGCTCCTATCCGATACGTACAATGTTTTGCGTAGATAACTAGTTCGCACATGATGAATGCTTGCAAACCATGATCATTTAGGAAGCGTACTTGGCAAGAATGATCAATGACTATGAAGATCCACCGAAATGGATTATGAATGGAGGACACCACCGCATTTGTAGTTGGGACAACATCCGATCCCAATTCGAGCAAGAAGAAGAGCAAGACGACTAAGGCAAGAGGTTCGGCTTTCTCAAGATTTGAGGACATCTTGTGGGTCATATCTTGGTTGTGCACAACATTGGATCCAATAAGATGTTGGGTAACGTAGCATAAATTCAAAAAAATTCCTACGCATATTCAGATCTTCCTATGGAGAGACCAGCAACGAGAGAGGGGTAAGAGCATCTTCATACCTTTGAAGATCGCTAAGCGGAAGTGTTACTAGAACACGGTTGATGGAGTCGTACTCGCGGCGATTAAAATCGCGGTGTGATTCCGATCTAGTGCCGAACTACGACACCTTCGCGTTCAACACACGTGCAGCCCGGTGACGTCTCCCGCACATTGATCCAGCAAGGAGGAGGGAGAGGTTGGGGAAGAACTCTAGCAGCACGACGGCGTGGTGTCGATGGAGAGACGAGGTCTTCCGGCAGGGCTTCGCCAAGCACCGGCAGAGAGGAGGAGAAAGAAGGGCAGGGCTGCGCCGAGGGAGAGGGAAAAGTCTGTCTCCAACAGCCCCAAAACCCCCGGTATTTATAGGAGGAGGGGAGGGGGTGCGCCACCCCTAGGGTTGCCCCTTAGGTGGTGCGGCAGCCACCAGATGGGAGGGGGGGCGGCGGCCAGGGCAGGGAAAAGGGGGGGCGCGCCCTAGGTGGGCCTTGGGCCTCCCCTGCGCCTAGGGTTCCCCCTCCCTCCCTCTCTGGTGCGCATGGGCTGGGTGGGGGGCGCACCAGCCCACCTAGGGGCTGGTTACCTTCCCCACTTGTCCCATCTAGCCTCCCGGGGTCGTTGCCCCCTTTCGGTGGACCCCCGGGGCCACCTCCGGCGGTCCCGGTACGTTAACGGTGACGCCCGAAACACTTCCGATGTCTGAAACCATCCGTCCTATATATCAATCTTTACCTCTGGACCATTCCGGAGCTCCTCGTGACGTCCGGGATCTCATCCGGGACTCCGAACAACTTTCGATAACCTCGTATAAAAATTCCCTATAACCCTAGCGTCATCGAACCTTAAGTGTGTAGACCCTACGGGTTCGGGAGACACGCAGACATGACCGAGACACCTCTCCGGCCAATAACCATCAGCGGGGTCTGGATACCCATGGTAGCTCCCACTTGCTCCACGATGATCTCATCGGATGAACCACGATGTCAAGGATTCAATCAATCCCGTATACAATTCCCTTTGTCTGTCGGTACAGAACTTGCCCGAGATTCGATCGTCGGTATACCTATGCCTTGTTCAATCTCGTTACCGGTAAGTCTCTTTACTCGTTCCGTAGCACGCCATCGTGTGACTAACTCCTTAGTCACATTGAGCTCATGATGATGTTCTACCGAGTGGGCCCGGAGATACCTCTCCGTAACACGGAGTGACAAATCCCGATCTCGATTCGTACCAAACCAACAGACACTTTCAGAGATAGCCGTAGTGCACCTTTATTGTCACCCAGTTACGTTGTGACGTTTGATACACCCAAAGCACTCCTATGATATCCGGGAGTTGCACGATCTCACGGTCGAAGGAAAATACACTTGACATTAGAAAAGCTTTAGCATACGAACAATACGATCTAGTGCTATGCTTAGGATTGGGTCTTGTCCATCACATCATTCTCCCAATGATGTGATCTCGTTATCAATGACATCTAATGCCCATGACCAGGAAACCATGATCATCTATTGACTAACGAGCTAGCCAACTAGAGGCTTGCTAGGGACACATTGTGATCTATTTATTCACACATGTATTACTGTTTCCTGTTAATACAATTATAGCATGAACAATAGACGATTATCATGAACAAGGAAATATGATAATAACCATTTTATTATTGCCTCTAGGGCATATTTCCAACAGTCTCCCACTTGCACTAGAGTCAATAATCTAGTTACATTGTGATGTATCGAACACCCATAGCATTGTGGTGTTGATCATGTTTTGCTCGTGGAAGAGGTTTAGTCAACGGGTCTGCAATATTCAGATCCGTGTGTACATTAAAAATATCTATTACTCCACTCTGGACATGGTCCTGGATGGTCTGCAATATAAAGATGCTCTACAGGTATCTCCGAAGGTGTTCGTTGAGTTAGAATGGATCGAGACTGGGATTTGTCACTCCGTGTGACGGAGAGGTATCTCGGGGCCCACTCGGTAATACAACATCACACACAAGCCTTGCAAGCAATGTGACTTAGTGTAAGTTGCGGGATCTTGTATTACGGAACGAGTAAAGAGACTTGCCGGTAAACGAGATTGAAATAGGTATGCGGATACTGACGATCGAATCTCGGGCAAGTAACATACCGAAGGACAAAGGGAATGACATACGGGATTATACGAATCCTTGGCACTGAGGTTCAAACGATAAGATCTTCGTAGAATATGTAGGATACAATATGGGCATCCAGGTCCCGCTATTGGATATTGACCGAGGAGTCTCTCGGGTCATGTCTACATAGTTCTCGAACCCGCAGGGTCTGCACACTTAAGGTTCGACGTTGTTTTATGCGTATTTGAGTTATATGGTTGGTTACCGAATGTTGTTCGGAGTCCCGGATGAGATCAGGACGTCACGAGGGTTTCCGGAATGGTCCGGAAACGAAGATTGATATATAGGATGACCTCATTTGATTACCGGAAGGTTTTCGGAGTTACCGGGAATGTACCGGGAATGACGAATGGGTTCCGGGAGTTCACCGGGGGGGCAACCCACCCCGGGGAAGCCCATAGGCCTTTGGGGAGCCACACCAGCCCTTAGTGGGCTGGTGGGACAGCCCACAAGTGCCCAATGCGCCAAGAGAAGAAAAATCAAGAGGAAAGAAAAAAAAAGGAAGGAGGTGGGAAGGAAGGGGGACTCCTCCCACCAAACCAAGTCCAACTCGGTTTGGGGGGGGGAGTCCTCCCCCCCTTGGCTTGGCCGACTCCTTGGGGGTCCTTGGACCCCAAGGCAAGGCCCCCCTCCCTCCCACCTATATATACGGAGGTTTTAGGGCTGATTTGAGACAACTTTTGCCACGGCAGCCCGACCACATACCTCCACGGTTTTCCCTCTAGATTGCGTTTCTGCGGAGCTCGGGCGGAGCCCTGCTGAGACAAGGTCATCACCAACCTCCGGAGCGCCGTCACGCTGCCGGAGAACTCTTCTACCTCTCCGTCTCTCTTGCTGGATCAAGAAGGCCGAGATCATCGTCGAGCTGTACGTGTGCTGAACGCGGAGGTGCCGTCCGTTCGGTACTAGATCGTGGGACTGATCGCGGGATTGTTCGCGGGGCGGATCGAGGGACGTGAGGACGTTCCACTACATCAACCGCGTTCTCTAACGCTTCTGCTGTACGATCTACAAGGGTACGTAGATCACTCATCCCCTCTCGTAGATGGACATCACCATGATAGGTCTTCGTGCGCGTAGGAAAATTTTTGTTTCCCATGCGACGTTCCCCACCAGTGGCATCATGAGCTAGGTTCATGCGTAGATGTCTTCTCGAGTAGAACACAAAAGTTTTTGTGGGTGGTGATGTGCGTTTTGCTGCCCTCCTTAGTCTTTTCTTGATTCCGCGGTATTGTTGTATTGAAGCGGCTTGGACCGACATTACTCGTACGCTTACGAGAGACTGGTTTCATCGTTACGAGTAACCCCCTTTGCTCAAAGATGACTGGCAAGTGACGGTTTCTCCAACTTTAGTTGAATCGGATTTGACCGAGGGGGTCCTTGGATGAGGTTAAATAGCAACTCATATATCTCTGTTGTGGTGTTTGCGTAAGTAAGATGTGATCCTACTAGATACCCTTGGTCACCACGTAAAACATGCAACAACAAAATTAGAGGACGTCTAACTTGTTTTTGCAGGGTATGATTGTGATGTGATATGGCCAACGATGTGATGTGATATATTGGATGTATGAGATGATCATGTTGTAATAGAAATATCGACTTGCACGTCGATGGTACGGCAACCGGCAGGAGCCATAGGGTTGTCTTTATACTAACGTTTGTGCTTGTAGATGCGTTTACTATTTTGCTAGGATGTAGCTTTAGTAGTAATAGCATAAGTAGCACGACAACCCCGATGGCAACACGTTGATGGATGATCATGGTGTGGCGCCGGTGACAAGAAGATCGTGCCGGTGCTTTGGTGATGGATATCAAGAAGCATGTGATGATGGCCATATCATGTCACTTATGAATTGCATGTGATGTTAATCCTTTTATGCACCTTATTTTGCTTAGAACGACGGTAGCATTATGAGGTGATCTCTCACTAAAATTTCAAGACGAAATTGTGTTCTCCCCGACTGTGCACCGTTGCTACAGTTCGTCGTTTCGAGACACCACGTGATGATCGGGTGTGATAGACTCAACGTTCACATACAACAGGTGCAAAACAGTTGCGCACGCGGAACACTCGGGTTAAGCTTGACGAGCCTAGCATGTGCAGACATGGCCTCGGAACACATGAGACCGAAAGGTCGATCATGAATCATATAGTTGATATGATTAGCATAGGGATGCTTACCACTGAAACTACACTCAACTCACGTGATGATCGGACTTGGGATAGTGTAAGTGGATCATGAACCACTCAAATGACTAGAGAGATGTACTTTTTGAGTGGAAGTTTAGCATATAATTTGATTAAGTTGAACTCTAATTATCTTGAACATAGTCTAAGTCCACTTTGAATATATTTGTGTTGTAGATCATGGCTCACGCGACAGTCACCCTGAATTTTAATACGTTCCTAGAGAAAGCTAAGTTGAAAGATGATGGAAGCAACTTTGTAGACTGGGCTCGTAATCTTAAGCTAATCTTACAAGCTGGGAAGAAGGATTATGTCCTTAATGCTGCGCTAGGAGATGAACCACCCGCTACGGCTGATCAGGATGTTAAGAACGCTTGGTTAGCACGTAAGGAGGACTACTCAATAGTTCAATGTGCAGTCTTGTATGGCTTAGAACCGGGACTTCAACGTCGCTTTGAGCGTCATGGAGCATTTGAGATGTTCCAGGAGTTGAAGTTTATCTTTCAGAAGAACGCCCGGGTCGAGAGGTATGAGACCTCCGATAAATTCTATGCTTGCAAGATGGAGGAAAACTCGTCTGTGAGTGAACATGTGCTCAAAATGTCTGGGTACTCAAACCGTCTAGTTGAGCTGGGGATTGAACACCCGCAAGAGGCTATCACTGACAGAATCCTTCAATCACTGCCGCCAAGCTATAAAGGCTTTGTGTTGAACTACAACATGCAAGGGATGAACAAGTCTCCCGGCGAGTTGTTTGCGATGCTGAAAGTCGCAGAGTCTGAACTCCGTAAAGAGCATCAAGTGTTGATGGTGAGCAAGACCACTAGTTTCAAGAGAAACGGCAAAGGCAAGAAGGGCAATTCGAATAAGAGCGGCAAGCCTGTTGCCAATCCGCCGAAGAAACCCAAGGCTGGTCCTAAGCCTGAAACAGAGTGCTTCTATTGCAAGGGTATGGGTCATTGGAAGCGCAATTGCCCCAAGTATCTGGCAGATAAGAAGGCGGGCAAAGAAAAATCAGGTATATTTGATATACATGTTATTGATGTGTACTTAACCGGTTCTCGTAGTAGTGCCTGGGTATTTGATACCGGTTCTGTTGCTCATATTTGCAACTCGAAACAGGAACTGCGGAATAGGCGAAGGCTGGCGAAAGATGAAGTGACGATGCGCGTAGGAAATGGTTCCAAGGTTGATGCAATCGCCGTCGGCACTGTGTCACTTCAGTTACCGCCAGGATTAGTGATGAACTTAAATCATTGTTATTTAGTGCCTGCGTTGAGCATGAACATTATATCTGGATCTTGTTTATTGCGAGACGGTTACTCTTTTAAGTCTGAGAATAATGGTTGTTCTATTTCTATGAGTAACATCTTTTATGGTCATGCACCGAATGTGAGAGGATTGTTCATATTGAATCTTGATAGCGATACACATATACATAACATTGAGACCAAAAGAGTTAGAGTAAACAATGATAGCGCCATATTTTTGTGGCACTGCCGCTTGGGTCATATTGGTGTAAAGCGCATGAAGAAACTCCATGCTTATGGACTTTTGGAGTCACTTGACTTCGATTCACTTGACACGTGCGAACCATGCCTCATGGGCAAGATGACTAAGACTCCGTTCTCCGGAACGATGGAGCGTGCAAGTGACTTATTGGAAATCATACATACCGATGTGTGTGGTCCAATGAGCGTGGAGGCACGCGGCGGATATCGTTATTTTCTCACCTTCACTGACGATTTAAGTAGATATGGTGATGTCTACTTGATGAAGCACAAGTCTGAAACTTTTGAAAAGTTCAAGCAATTTCAGAGTGAAGTGGAAAATCATCGTAACAAGAAGATCAAGTTCCTACGGTCTGATCGTGGGGGTGAATATCTGAGTTTCGAGTTTGGTACTCACTTAAGACAATGTGGAATTGTTTCGCAGTTAACACCGCCTGGAACACCACAGCGTAATGGTGTGTCCGAACATCGTAATCGTACTTTGTTAGAGATGGTGCGATCTATGATGTCTCTTACTGATTTGCCGTTATCATTTTTGGGTTATGCATTAGAAACAGCTGCATTCACTTTAAATAGGGCACCATCAAAATCCGTTGAGACGACACCATACGAACTGTGGTATGGCAAGAGGCCAAAGTTGTCGTTTCTTAAAGTTTGGGGATGTGATGCTTATGTCAAAAAGCTTCAGCCAGAAAAACTGGAACCCAAAGCGGAAAGGTGCGTCTTCATAGCTTACCCAAAAGAGACAGTTGGGTACATCTTCTATCTCAAATCCGAAGGCAAAGTGTTTGTTGCTAAAAACGGAGCTTTTCTCGAGAAGGAGTTTCTCTCGAGAGAATTGAGTGGGAGGAAGATAGAACTTGACGAGGTTGTCGAACCTCTCATCCCTCTGGATGGTGGCGCAGGGCAAGGGGAAACCTCTGTCGTTGCGACGCCGGTTGAGGAGGAAGTTAATGATGATGATCATGAAACTCCAGTTCAAGTTTCTGTTGAACCACGCAGGTCGACGAGATCACGCGCTGCTCCAGAGTGGTACGGTAATCCCGTCTTATCAATCATGTTGTTAGACAACAATGAACCTGCAAATTATGAAGAAGCAATGGTGGGCCCAGATTCCAACAAATGGCTAGAAGCCATGAAATCCGAGATAGGATCCATGTATGAGAACAAAGTGTGGACTTTGGAGATGCTACCTGAGGGCCGCAAGGCTATTCAGAACAAATGGATCTTTAAGAAGAAGACGGACGCTGACGGTAATGTGACCGTTTATAAAGCTCGACTTGTGGCAAAGGGGTTTTCACAAGTTCCAGGAGTTGACTACGATGAGACTTTCTCACCCATAGCGATGCTTAAGTCCGTCAGAATCATGTTAGCAATAGCTGCATTTTTCGATTATGAAATCTGGCAGATGGATGTCAAAACGGCGTTCCTTAACGGTTTCCTTAAGGAAGAGTTGTATATGATGCAACCCGAAGGTTTTGTCGATCCTAAAAATGCTGACAAGGTGTGCAAGCTCCAGCGATCCATTTATGGACTGGTGCAAGCATCTCGGAGTTGGAACAAACGCTTTGATGAGGTGATCAAAGCATTTGGGTTTATACAAGTGGTTGGAGAATCTTGTATTTACAAGAAAGTGAGTGGGAGCTCTGTGGCGTTTCTAATATTATATGTGGATGACATATTGCTGATTGGAAACAACATAGAGCTTTTGGAGAGCATAAAAGGTTACTTGAATAAAAGTTTCTCTATGAAGGACCTAGGAGAAGCTGCTTACATTCTAGGCATTAAGATCTATAGGGATAGATCAAAACGCCTGATAGGACTTTCACAAAGCACATACCTTGATAAAGTTTTGAAGAGGTTCAAAATGGAACAGTCCAAGAAAGGGTTCTTGCCAGTTTTACAAGGTACGAGATTGAGTAAGACTCAGTGCCCAGCAACTGATGAAGATAGAGAGCATATGCGCTCCGTCCCCTATGCTTCAGCCATAGGTTCTATCATGTATGCGATGCTGTGCACTAGACCGGATCTTAGCCTGGCCATAAGTATGGCAGGTAGGTTCCAGAGTAATCCAGGAGTGGATCACTGGACAGCGGTCAAGAATATCCTGAAGTACCTGAAAAGGACTAAGGAGATGTTTCTCGTGTATGAAGGTGACGAATAGCTCGCCGTAAAAGGTTACGTCGATGCAAGCTTTGACACAGATCCGGACGACTCTAAGTCGCAAACCGGATACGTATTTATTCTTAATGGGGGTGCAGTAAGCTGGTGCAGTTCCAAGCAAAGCGTCGTAGCAGATTCTACATGTGAAGCGGAGTACATGGCTGCCTCGGAGGCGGCTAAGGAGGGTGTCTGGATGAAGCAGTTCATGACGAATCTTGGAGTGGTGCCAAGCGCACTGAATCCAATAACCTTGTTCTGTGACAACACTGGTGCCATTGCCTTAGCAAAGGAACCACGGTTTCACAAGAAGACCAGACACATCAAACGACGCTTCAACCTCATCCGCGACTACGTCGAGGGAGAGGACGTGAATATATGCAAAGTGCACACGGATCTGAATGTAGCACACCCGCTGACTAAACCTCTTCCACGGCCAAAGCATGATCAACACCAGAACTGTATGGGTGTTAGATTTATTACAATGTAATTCACATGGTGATGTGAGGGCTAGATTATTGACTCTAGTGCAAGTGGGAGACTGTTGGAATTATGCCCTAGAGGCAATAATAAATATAGTTGTTATTATAATTCCTGTATCAAGATAATAGTTTATTATCCATGCTATAATTGTATTGAATGAAGACTCATTTACTTGTGTGGCTACATAGACAAAACACCGTCCCTAGCATGCCTCTAGTTGGCTAGCCAGTTGATCAATGATAGCCCGTGTCTTCTGATTATGAACAAGGTGTTGTTGCTTGATAACTGGATCACGTCATTGGGAGAATCACGTGATGGACTAGACCCAAACTAATAGACGTAGCATGTTGATCGTGTCATTTTGTTGCTACTGTTTTCTGCGTGTCAAGTATTTATTCCTATGACCATGAGATCATATAACTCACTGACACCGGAGGAATGCTTTGTGTGTATCAAACGTCGCAACGTAACTGGGTGACTATAAAGATGCTCTACAGGTATCTCCGAAGGTGTTAGTTGAGTTAGTATGGATCAAGACTGGGATTTGTCACTCCGTGTGACGGAGAGGTATCTCGGGGCCCACTCGGTAATACAACATCACACACAAGCCTTGCAAGCAATGTGACTTAGTGTAAGTTGCGGGATCTTGTATTATGGAACGAGTAAAGAGACTTGCCGGAAAACGAGATTGAAATAGGTATGCGGATACTGACGATCGAATCTCGGGCAAGTAACATACCGAAGGACAAAGGGAATGACATACGGGATTATACGAATCCTTGGCACTGAGGTTCAAACGATAAGATCTTCGTAGAATATGTAGGATACAATATGGGCATCCAGGTCCCGCTATTGGATATTGACCGAGGAGTCTCTCGGGTCATGTCTACATAGTTCTCGAACCCGCAGGGTCTGCACACTTAAGGTTCGACGTTGTTTTATGCGTATTTGAGTTATATGGTTGGTTACCGAATGTTGTTCGGAGTCCCGGATGAGATCACGGACGTCACGAGGGTTTCCGGAATGGTCCGGAAACGAAGATTGATATATAGGATGACCTCATTTGATTACTGGAAGGTTTTCGGAGTTACCGGGAATGTACCCGGAATGACGAATGGGTTCCGGGAGTTCACCGGGGGGGCAACCCACCCCGGGGAAGCCCATAGGCCTTTGGGGAGCCACACCAGCCCTTAGTGGGCTGGTGGGACAGCCCACAAGTGCCCAATGCGCCAAGAGAAGAAAAATCAAGAGGAAAAAAAAAGGAAGGAGGTCGGAAGGAAGGGGGACTCCTCCCACCAAACCAAGTCCAACTCGGTTTGGGGGGGAGTCCTCCCCCCCTTGGCTCGGCCGACTCCTTGGGGGTCCTTGGACCCCAAGGCAAGGCCCCCCTCCATCCCACCTATATATACGGAGGTTTTAGGGCTGATTTGAGACAACTTTTGCCACGGCAGCCCGACCACATACCTCCACGGTTTTCCCTCTAGATCGCGTTTCTGCGGAGCTCGGGCGGACCCTGCTGAGACAAGGTCATCACCAACCTCCGGAGCACCGTCACGCTGCCGGAGAACTCTTCTACCTCTTCGTCTCTCTTGCTGGATCAAGAAGGCCGAGATCATCGTCGAGCTGTACGTGTGCTGAACGCGGAGGTGCCGTCCGTTCGGTACTAGATCGTGGGACTGATCGCGGGATTGTTCGCGGGGCGGATCGAGGGACGTGAGGACGTTCCACTACATCAACCGCGTTCTCTAACGCTTCTGCTGTACGATCTACAAGGGTACGTAGCTCACTCATCCCCTCTCGTAGATGGACATCACCATGATAGGTCTTCGTGCGCGTAGGAAAATTTTTGTTTCCCATGCGACGTTCGCCAACAATTCTTGACCGCTGTCGAGTGTTCCATACCGGGATCACTTTGGTACCTCCCTACCAAACTTATGGCAAGGTTTATATTAGGTCTGGTACACAGCATGGCATACATAAGAGAGCCTACGGCTGAAGCGTAGCGGACAGAACTCATCTTCTCTCTATCTGCTGTCGTGGTCGGCGACTGAGTCTTACTCAATCTCATACCTTGCAAAACTGGAAAGAAGCCTTTCTTTGAGTTTTCCATTTTGAACTTCTTCAATATCTTGTCAAGGTATGTACTTTGCGAAAGACCTATGAGGCGTCTCGATCTATCTCTATAGATCTTGATGCCTAATATGTATGCAGCTTCTCCGAGGTCCTTCGTTGAAAAACTCTTGTTCAAATAGGCCTTTATGCTCTCCAACATTTCTGTATTGTTCCCCATCAATAATATGTCATCCACATACAGTATGAGGAAAGCTACAGAGCTCCACTCACTTTCTTGTACAGACAGGCTTCTCCGTAAACCTGTATGAACCCAAACGCTTTAATCACCTCATTAAAGCGAATGTTCCAACTCCGAGATGCTTGCACCAGCCCATAGATGGAGCGTTGGAGCTCGCACACTTTGTAAGCACCCTTAGGGTCGACAAAACCTTCTGGTTGCATCATATACAACTCTTCCTTAAGGTTCCCGTTAAGGAACGCTGTTTTGACGTCCATTTGCCAAATTTCATAATCATAAAAGGCGGCAATCGCTAACATGATTCGGACTGATTTCAGCTTCGCTACGGGAGAGAAAGTCTCTTCGTAGTCAACTCCTTGAATTTTTCGAAAACCCTTTGCAACAAGTCGAGCTTTATAAACGGTTACATTACCGTTTGCATCAGTCTTCTTCTTGAAGATCCATTTATTTTCTATGGCTCGCCGGTCATCGGGCAAGTCCACCAAAGTCCATACTTTATTCTCATACATGGATCCTATCTCGGATTTCATAGCTTCAAGCCATTTGTTGGTATCCGGGCCCGCCATCGCTTCTTCATAGTTCGAAGGTCCACCGTTGTCTAACAACATGATTTCCATCACAGGGTTGCCATACCACTCTGGTGTGGAGCGTGCCCTCGTGGACCTTCGCGGTTCAGTAGTAACTTGATCTGAAGCTTCATGATCATTATCATTAACTTCCTCTTCAGTTGGTGTAGGCGTCACAGGAACAACTTCCCGCGCTACGCTACTATCCTGTTCGAGAGGGGGTCTAAATACCTCATCAAGTTCTACCATCCTCCCACTTACTTCTTTCGAGAGAAACTCTTTCTCTAGAAAGGATCCGTTCTTGGCAACAAAGGTTTGACCTTCGGATCTAAGATAGAAGGTATACCCAATAGTTTCCTTAGGGTATCCTATGAATACGCATTTCTCCGCTTTGGTTTCGAGCTTTTCTGGTTGAAGTTTCTTCACATAAGCATCGCAGCCCCAAACTTGAAGAAACGACAACTTAGGTTTCTAGCCAAACCATAGTTCATACGGTGTCGTCTCAACGGATTTAAACGGTACCCTGTTTAAATTGAATGCTGCAGTTTCTAATGCGTATCCCCAAAATGATAGCGGTAAGTCGGTAAGAGACATCATAGATCATACCGTATCTAACAAAGTGCGATTACGACGTTCAGACACTCTGTTGCGTTGCGGTGTGCCAGGCGGCGTCAGTTGTGAAACGATTACACACTTCCTTAGGTGTGTGCCAAACTCGTGACTCAAATATTCTCCTCCATGATCAGATCGTTGACACTTAATTTTTCTGTCACGTTGATTTTCGACCTCACTCTAAAATTCCTTGAAATTTTCAAATGTCTCAGATTTGTGCTTCATCAAGTAGATATACCCATACCTACTCAAATCATCAGTGAGAGTGAGAACATAACGATAGCCACCGCGAGCTTCAACGTTCATTGGACCACACACATCAGTATGTATTATTTCCAATAAGTCGGTTGCTCTCTCCATTATTCCTGAGAATGGAGTCTTAGTCATTTTTCCCATGAGGCATGGTTCGCATGTGTCAAATGATTCAAAATCAAGAGACTCTAATAGTCCATCAGTATGGAGCTTCTTCATGCGCTTAACGCCGATATGACCAAGGCGGCAGTGCCACAAGTATGTGGGACTATCATTATCAACTTTACATCTTTTGGTACTCACACTATGAATATGCGTAACATCACGATCGAGATTCATCAAGAATAAACCATTCACCAGCGGAGCATGACAATAAAACATATCACTCATATAAATAGAACAACCATTATTCTGTGACTTAAATGAGTAGCCGTCTCGCATTAAGCAAGACCCTGATACAATATTCATGCTTAAATCTGGTACTAAATAACAATTATTAAGGCTTAAAACTAATCCCGACGGTAGATGTAGAGGTAGCGTGCCGACGGCGGTCACATCGACCTTGGAGCCATTCCCGACGCGCATCATCACCTCGTCCTTTGCCAGTCTCCGCTTATTCCGCAGTTCCTGCTTTGAGTTGCAAATGTGAGCAACAACACCGGTATCAAATACCCAGGAGCGACTACGAGCGCTGGTAAGGTACACATCAATAACATGTATATCACATATACCTTTAACGTTGCCGGCCTTCTTGTCCGCTAAGTATTTGGGGCAGTTCTGTTTCCAGTGACCCTTTCCCTTGCAATAGAAGCACTCAGTCTCAGGCTTGGGTCCATTCTTTTTCTTCTTCCCGGCATCTGTCTTACCGGGCGCGGCAACGTCTTTGCCTTCTTTGTTGAAGTTCTTCTTACCCTTGCCCTTCTTGAAACTAGTGGTCTTGTTGACCATCAACACTTGATGCTCTTTCTTGATTTCTACTTCTGCAGACTTGAGCATCGAGTACAACTCGGTAATGGTCTTCTCCATCCCTTGCATGTTGTAGTTAAGCACAAAGCCTTTGTAGCTTGGTGGGAGAGACTGGAGGATTTTGTCAATTATAGCATCATCCGGAAGTTCGACTCCAAGTGAAGTCAGACGACCGTGTAACCCAGACATTTTGAGTATGTGCTCACGGACAGAACTATTCTCCTCCAACTTACAACGAAAGAACTTGTCGGAGACTTCATATCTCTCAACACGGGCATGAGCTTGAAAAACTAGCTTCAGCTCTTGGAACATATCATATGCACCGTGTTGCTCAAAATGCCTTTGGAGCCCCGTTTCTAAACTGTATAACATGCCACACCTAACCAGAGAGTAGTCATCACTCCGCGTTTGCCAGACGTTCAGAATGTCCTGGGCTGCTGCGGGAGCGGGAGGGTCACCTAGCGGCGCATCAAGGACATAAGCCTTTTTAGCTGCTTCAAGGATGAGCTTCAAGTTGCGAACCCAGTCTACATAGTTGCTACCATCATCTTTCAGCTTGTTTTTCTCTAGGAATGCGTTGAAATTGAGGTTGACGTTGGCCATCTACAATATTTGTAAAGACAACTTTTAGACTAAGTTCATGACAATTAAGTTTATTTAATCAAATTAAGTATGAACTCCCACTTAAATCGACATCCCTCTAGTCATCTAAGTGATACATGATCCATGTTGACTAACCCGTGTCCGATCATCACGTGAGACGGACTAGTCACCATGATGAGC
Organism: Hordeum vulgare subsp. vulgare; assembly: GCF_904849725.1. Taxonomy (NCBI): domain Eukaryota; kingdom Viridiplantae; phylum Streptophyta; class Magnoliopsida; order Poales; family Poaceae; genus Hordeum; species Hordeum vulgare. The sequence goes on from NC_058520.1 coordinate 558,304,687, forward strand.
AACTTCATGCTGATCGTATTCAACCATACGACTCATGTTCGACCTTTCGGTCTCTTGTATTCGAGGTCATGTCTGTACATGCTAAGCTCGTCGAGTCAACCTAGGTGTTTCGCGTGTATAAACCTGGCTTACTGTCACGCCCAAGATGCGACCCTATCCTCAATTTGGCACGAAGGTCTCGTCAGGGATATAAGCACATCTCGTCGTGTCACAAGAATGGATATCGTTACAAGTACATGTACTGAAAAGAAGAGATATATGTACAGAGTTGGCTTATACTCGCCACGAGCTACATCAGAGTGACATCAGTACATTACATAAACATCAAGGATAAGAGCAGGGTCCGACTACGGACGAAAACAAACGACAAAAGAAGAACGACGTCCATCCTTGCTATCCCAGGCTGCCGTCCTGGAACCCATCCTAGATTGATGAAGAAGAAGAAGAAGCAACTCCAAATGAACAATCAACGCGCTCGCGTCAAGTAACCTCTACCTCTACCTGCAACTGGTGTTGTAGTAATCTGTGAGCCACAGGGGACACAGCAATCTCATTTCCAAAGGTATCAAGACTAGCAAAGCTTAATGGGTGAGGTATGGTTAAGTGGTGAGGTTGCAGTAGCGGCTAAGCATATATTTGGTGGCTAAACTTACGAGTACAAGAATTAGAGGGGGAAGATCTACGCATAATGTACGTGACTACTGATGACAAATGAATGATCCTGAACACATACCTACGTCAGACATAACCCCACCGTGTCCTCGATCGGAGAAAGAACTCAGGAAAGAGACAGTCACGGTTACGCACACAGTTGGCATAGTTTAATTAAGTTAACTTCAAGTTATCTAGAACCAGTGTTAAACAAAGCTTCCACGTTGCCACATAACCGCGGGCACGGCTTTCCGAAAGATTTAACCCTGCAGGAGTGCTCCAACTAGTCCATCACAAATTACCACAAGCCACATAGAAATCCTCAATCACGAAGCTCGCGATCTCGTCGGATTCCCTAGTGGAAAACCTCAACTCTGAGAATACCCAAAGCATCACCGGAATCCCGATGCACAAGATATCTCGTCAAAGGTAAAACTAATCCAGCAAGGCCGCCCGACGTGTCGACGAACCCGATAGGAGCCGCGTATCTCGTTCTCAGGACACGACGGATGGAACTAGCTACGAGTGGCCCCGCAGGCAGACCGTTTGGGACCAACACCATCAGCACTGGCCCCTCCTGTTTATGTAAATTTACTCCCCAGGTAGCGCTAACTCCCTATGCATTTCAATTTATCAAAATTATTATGTTGGGCAAATGTAGAACCAAAGTTGGGCCTTGCCAGACCAGCTTTAATCTAAAACGAATTATCAAGGGGGTCCCCATAACAACCCCGATCGTGTTAGGAACGCTCAATTATGGAACATAACACCGGTAGCTGAAACTAAGGGGGCAAAGGTGGAACAAAACACTAGGCTAGAAAGGTCGAGCCTTCCACCTTTTACCAAGTATATAGGTGCATTAAATTAAATAGCATTTAAATATGGTGATATAACAAGGAACCCATGTTATCACATGGAAACATCTGCACCTGCAACTAGCAACGCTATCAACAGGGTTAAGCAAGCAGTAACATAGCCAATCAGTGGTTTGCTAGGTCGAACAGGTTGAAGGTTTCATGGCATTGTTGAGAGGTTGATATTTAACATGTGGTAGGCAACGAGACATAACGATGGAGACGGTAAAACTAGCATGGCAATGATAGTAATGGTATCTAGGGAAATGATCATCTTGCCTGAGATCCTGCTTGGAAGAAGAATGCCTCCGTGAAGCAGACGAACCGACGTAGTCGAACGGGTCCTCACATCCGACACGCTTCGGAACTCTATCGAGACGAAGCAAACCGGAAACCAAATCAACACACAGAATTCACCACACGATGCACAACACATATGATGCATGAGCAGCTGAATACAAGCAAGTCACGGCATGACAATTCACACAATCAAACACTACACGTTAAGTGGAGTTCAATATGCAACGAGTTGCATATTGACGAAACTCCACGTTAATTATTTAGTTCTATCCCGATTAGATACACGGCAATATTAAATGTGATTAAACATGGCAAGAGGTGAAGCATAATTAATCTACCTATCTAAGCATTTTAAATGAGGTCGGAAATGACATATAGCATCTCCGAGACGACCTCACATGTTAATTTTCAATTCTGCCCAGATCTGAATTAACACATTTAATTAGTTGTTAAACAGCAAAACAAATAGGTTAACGTGATTCTACGCGTCGAGACAAGCAATTTACACATAGAGATCATCTCCAACGGAGGTACGGATCAAAAGTTACAAGCATCGCAAGATATGATGGCATGAATGCAATATGTGTGCAACGGCGGCTACGAGCACCTCAAATCATACAAACAGCAAGAGAAAATAAAACTACACAAGATTCTAAGCAAGTTTCATGTAGGACACGATCAAATCGGAGCTACGGATCAAAAACTACGGGCTAAACAAGAAATAAATACAATCTGCCAAAATCAGCCACATAGCACTTTCTACGCCCCACAACTATGGCTACACAACTCCGATATGCTCAAGCAAGGCATGGCACGAAAGAGGGCAAGAAGCACTACTACGAAAAACTAACAACAACTAGCATGGCAGCAAGGAACACTAGGGAAAGAAGTCACTAAATGGCTTCCCAAACACTATTTCAGACTTAGTGAAAATTACACCTCATGAAAGTGCAGTTTTCGATCTGAAGCAATGTTGACAGCAGCAAAACCTATAGCTACAGGACTCCAAATGGTATGAGAATACACAACATGCTAGAGAAACACAAGGTCTACAACTAACTCCATTGGACCAACCTCAAAAGAGCTACAGATCACAAGATGCAAGCAAGACAAGACAGCAACAAAATATAACAGATTCCAGACATAGAAATATTTCAGCACCTCCAAATCAGCACTATTTCTAGCAACTTGAGAGCAAGCAAACAACACCTAAACATGCATTTCTATTGCAACCAAAAATACCAGGGGCTAAAGAAAACATCCAAGATCAACTCTCTAGTTGACAACTCCGTCAAACGACGCACGGAATAAATCCTACGAAATAAACAAGAGGGCAACATGGTAAAATATCTCGCGAACTAACTTACTCGAAATCTAAAACTAATTGCACAGAAAAATCCATGGGATTTTTCTACCCCGGAAACATATAAAATATGTGGGGTTGCACAACAAAATAAAGTCACACATAAATGCGGGAAAAACAACCTATACACGGAAAAATAAACTACCGGCAAACCCTACACGTAAAAATACCAATGACCGCTCTAAAATACATGCAAAAGTGGTTCCTAAAACATGGGCATTAATACTACGGCATACGGGCAGACCGGACTTGCACGAAAATTAAATACGGGGTGAAATAATATAGGACAGCACGTTAAACTAGGCGTTTCGCACATTAAACTACCTAAAACAATTATGCAAGTTTGGTAACCGTATTCTAAGCGAAATTCTACACCAAAACCATATAAAGATCACCTCGATCCGACTTACGGAATATAAGATACGTACGTTTGAAAATATGGCATTTTTCTGGAAACAGAATAAATCGCAGGAAAATAAATAAATACCTAAGCCCTAAATGGGCCGAAAGCGCAGGCGCATGAAAGCTAAAATATGCCGCGGCGTTGGATAGGGCACGGGCTTACTCACCTTGGGTCATCGGGCCAGGAGAGGAGGCAGGCTGGTGCTGGGCGACTGGGCCGAGGCGGGACGCTCGGAGTCGGTGTGGCGCTGGCGCGGGGGTGGGCCGAGCTGGCCTGGGCCGGCATGGGGCCCAGCTCGCGAGCAGTTGGTGCGGCCCAGAAGCGAAGGCGGCCCAGGCGCGCAGCGGGAGAGCGAGGCGTTGGCTCTCGCCGTTCTTCTGGCCGAGCGGCGCAAGCCATGGCGGCGACCGTCGGGCGTGGGGATGCAGGACGCCATGGTGGGGCTCGGGGGTGGAAGATCCGGCGGGACCGAGGCGCCCGAGGTCGGGGATGGGCTTGCTGAGACGGGATCGACCGGATCCGTAGAGGAGGCGCCGAATCCGGGCTCGGGCAACGGTTGCGAGCTTGGGGATGGCCATGGCAGCTTGGGCGACGGGGCGAGGTGGTACCGGCGGCGACTGGGGGCGGTTCCGGCGGCTTGAGGAGGCGGCGCGGCGAGCGAGGTCCACGGCGGCGGCGAGCGCAGCTAGCTGAGGGCACGCGACGAGCAGGGGCTCCCCTCGGATGCGGGCGCGCTGCGGGCGGCGGCGGCCGGATGGGCCCGGAGTGCCTCGCGCGGGCTGGAGCGGGCCGGCGGCGCTGGTGGGGAGAGAGGCTGCGGCTAGGGTTAGGGTTAGGGCGCGGATCCCGAGGAGGATTAGGGGCCGCCCAAATAGGTAGGGGAGGTGTGTTTATATAGGGAAAGGGGGCTAGGGTTATCGGAATTCGGATTAGTTTTTGACCACGGGATCGCAATCGAACGGCCACGAACACGGAATGGTTAGGTGGGCTGTGTAGAGTGGCTAGGCGGAGGCGACAGGGAGAATGGGCGGCGCGGCAACGAATTTTAAAACACCGACAGACGTCCGACCGTTCGGGTACCAGACGGTCTCCGATCGCGACAAAATTCGACAGGCGAGCTGGCTATAACTAATCACGACCGCATGCCAAGTTTCACCCCGATCAGAGAAAGTTTTAAATACACTTTCAAAACAGGGTTACGACGGTGCCGCGGGCGTGTGCGAGTGCGGTCGGGCTCGGAACGGACAACGACGAGAACCGGCAACTACTAACGAATGCAAGTTCTGAAAATTGGCGGCAACGGAGATGCCGATGCAATGCAGATGATGCGCATGATGCGATGATGATGCAACAAATAAAATAAATCACACGACAAAAAAGGAAAGAAAAGGGGAATCTTCTGGAACATCGGCATCGGGCTGTCACACTTACACCCGTTGTATGCGAACGTTAAAATCTATCACACCCGATTATCACGTGGTGCTTCGAGACAACGATCCTTCGCAACGGTGCACACTTAGGGGAATACGTTTTCGAAAGTTTAAGAGGGATCATCTTATTAAGCTACCGTCGTTCCAAGCAATAAGATGAAAAACATGATAAACATCACAATGCAATCATATAGTGACATGATATGGCCATTATCATCTTTGCTCTTTCGATCTCCATCTTCAGGCATCGCATGATCATCATCGTCACCGGCATGACACCATGATCTCCATCATCATGATATCTATCATCGTGTCTCCGTGAAGTCGTCACGCCAACTACTACTATCACTACTACTATAGCTAACCATTAGCAATGAAGTAAAAGTAGTAAGCACATTGTCGTGGTTTTGTCACGGCAGATGTCCTCGTGAAAGGACTTAGTACTGGAGCCATCGCACCTTGGTGGTAACTCAAAGGGGTTAAGCGGGAGAGACACGGTGATTTACCCAGGTTCGGCCCCTCGTGAGGAGGTAAAGGTCTACGTCTTGCTTTGGTTTGTATTGATGTGGTTTCGATTACAAGGAGGGCGTAACTCGCCAGACCTAGCACTCGATGATTTCTAACCTGCCCTCTCCTTCCCTGGGACTCGCCTTTATATACAGGTCGAACCCTTAGGGTTTACAAGGATACTTTCCTCTCTACAAGTCGTGACCCCTGTGGTCTCTAAGTCGCCGTCCTTCAAAGCTTGGAGACCTTCCAGAAATCATAAACCGCCATATGACCTTGATCTGGCCAGGCCAAGGCCCAAATCACTGTTTAGGTGAATTGCCTGATTTGGTGACCCGGCCCAACTAGGGCGGGTTATTAACAGGCAATATCCCCAATATTAGGCCCCAGATTGACTTGAACTCTTTTCACGCCAATATTTCTACTCGGTTAAAGGCGATTCATTCCTCATTTTTCTCCATACGTCAGAAATTGTAACCCGCCATCTGGCACTGAAAATATTTAAGTCGCCAAACCATTTCTCGTTGGCATCTTCTTATCCCTCGAATTCCGGGAAGACTGAGATAATCCCAACGGATCCTGGTGCATCGTTATCCCAAAATTTTCGGAACGCCATTATGGCGAATCTTTTTATTCCCCGGCGGTTCCCGCTCACGGCGCCTCGATTCCAGCGCCCGTCCTGTTAAATAGATGGGGGGGACAGGACTGGCGCTTCCCACCTACCAGTCTCGTCAATCTCCTCCCCATTATCACAGCGAGGAAGTCTCATCGCCTCCCGAGGGCTCCGCCGCTGACCTCACTTCCTGTCTTCGCCCGAGAGGCTTCGGCGCCGCCCATAGATCTTTGTCGTCGTCAAGCTTCGTACCGCGGCCGATCCGTTCGCCGCCATTGACCACCGCATCGTCGTCGACTACCTCGCCGTCCGCCAAAAGTTCCATCGCCGCTGAAGATTTCTTCGTTGGACAGGACCTCCGTGCTTGTCCAACAGCCTCCGTCGCCGTCGACCACTTCCGCCCAAAAGCATCAGGTTAGGCCACCGCCCATTTAAGAACAGATCTAATCTTTGTTCAAAGCTCCAACACCGCCATGTTCTTGATGTTCTTCGCGAGCATCTGTTGCCTGTCCTTAACTGATTAACGCAAATGTCGACGAGATAGCCAATGTTTTCAATACCTTCATTTATCCGCTCTTAATTTGCGAGTCTTGAGTAATGTTTCGTCAAGCGAATGACATCACCTTGTACTGGTAGTAGATTGCTACATCCAGCCATTTTTCTCATGTTTTTTTTTCATCTGTCGAGCAGATCTATAATTTACCCACTGATTGCAAAAGGTTGTTTGTAGTCTTCACACTTTACTGTTTTGAACGAATGTCTCCAACACCTTTAGAACGCAGCTCTTGTGAATAGCCAAACTCCGTAAGTCGCCATAGCAACCCAACCCGGTTCTAAATATGGCGGGTCAAGTTTTTCCCTCAGTCTGTGAACAAATGACTTGGCGAGTCAAATGAACTTATTTCGCCCTTTACAGTAGATGTTCAAGGCGTGTAAATTCATCCGTACTTTACACCTTTGTAGCATGGGCACCGTCTTCAAAAGTGATTGGCTCCCTACCAAAGTCAACGACACCATACTAGCAGACTATGTGAAAACGGGCAACTTGGATCCTCAGAATGTTATCGGCTGGCGTATCGGGTTCGGAGAAGATCTCCCCAACCCCAAAGAAGGGGAGATAGTCGTTTTCGTTGAACACCTTGAGCGAGGTTTTAAGCCGCCCGGATCGAAGTTTCTTAGAGATGCCATGGCTTTTATGAACGTCCGCCTCCAGGATCTGGGACCTAACTCGATAAGTAACCTATGCCAATTCCAAGTGTTCTGTGAGGCTTATCTGCATATCGAACCCTTAGTTCCCTTATTCTCGCACTTTTTCCATCTAAATCGCCAAACGGAATTTCACAACGGCCCCAGCCTGGAACTCGGCGGCGTCAATGTTCAGCGCCGCAGGGATAGCCCGTTTCGCTCACTCGCCATGCCAAGCCATCCCAAAGGTTGGGGCGAGTCTTGGTTCTATTGTTAAGAGACCTCACCTGCAGGCGAAAACAAGCTTCTGGGCTATAGGAAAGATCGCCTTCCAACGAACTTCAAGCTTCCAGACAACCTCACCGAGGAGGAGGAATCAGACTTCCTCCCAGTATTGTCCGAGTTAAGATCTTTGACAAACAACGGTCTTACTGGGGTTGACTTGAACCGCTGCTGGGTCGAATGGCGCATCCTCCCTCTGCGTCGCCGGGACGGGCTAATGTGCGAATTTGATGGCACCTTAGATCATCCTCAATGTTATTTCCATACGGCTTTAACAGAAAAGGATATTGTCACCATCATCAAGAAGCTGACTGGCGAGCGTGCGGGAAAATGCGGCCAAATCGGCCTCAAGCCTTTCTGCAAAATTAATCCGGCGCCCAAGGTAAGCAAATCTAACCCGCCTTTTGTCTTTACTTCTTATGTTTCACCCGTATTGTGGCTTTTTGTATCATATGCTATTTCAGAAAGGTGATAAATTTTGGTCCAAGAAACCCAAAAAGCCAGCCATGAAGCACGCTAAGCCGCCCCCAAAGAAAACCAAGGGCAAGGGCAAAGCTGCTGCGGCTGAGCCATCCGAAGTCGATGAGTCTCAAGTCGGCGATGCACTTTCGGAGGTAAAAACCTATCTTCTTTTCACTCGCCATCCACTATTCTTTAACTTTGTATTTATATCTCTGCCTCTCTTGAATAGAATGAAGACAACGAAAGCCAGGAGGATTCTGTTGAGGTAATTTCTGTTTCCTCCGATTCATCTCCTTCTCCACCTAAGCCGGCCAGGCAAATTTGCGGGAAAGTTCCCTTCTCACATCCAAATGCTTGTTTGGACCCAAATTTCCTACTGAAGAAAGCACAACATACTTCAAATCGGAAGACGCGAAGTCATTCCGGTGATCTGGTGTCCGGCTTACCAGCAACGAACAAGAGGAAACCAAATGAGGTACCCATGAATAACAATTCTTCATGTTTCTTTGGATCACATCTGTAACCCGCCTACATTTTTGACGTATAATTCTTGCAGAACTCTCCTCCTACATCGGGCGACTCAGTGATGTCGACACTTCCGCCAATGATTCGAGTCCCTGGGTAAGTCTTTTGATAATCTTACTTTTGAATCTGAAGGTAACAAACTTTCAGTTCTTTAATGCGCTTCTCCCCTCTTTTAGGGCACAGGCCAAGAAAAGGAAAACCAGCGGGTCAACTCCTGTCATAATTTCAGAGCCCATCAAAGAGTCAGTGCCGATCCAAGCAATAAGATGGATCAAAGCGAGCCCGAGAATCACATGGATCTTCCAAACTCGCCCAAGGAAACAATGGATGCTCCTAAGCCGCCAAGTCCATTAATGACAGCACAAGACCCGGATGCTGTAGTTATTACTGGTACCGGCTTCTCCAAACCGGCGACAACGGTTTTGTCAAAGCATGTGGCATCCTCCTCTCAAACCATTCCTGAGTCTGGACTTTCCAAGGCTAAACTTTCTGAATATGAAAATCTGGAGTTCAAAGAACTCTGCTCTAGTTTTGCAAGTCGCCTGGAGGCGAGTTATGAAATGGAGAAAAGCCTGCTCCGGATGCTAAAAAACAAACATGAGGTAAGCTTTGTTATATTGTATTACTCCCTTTAACCCCCAAGGGCCGGGTCATCAGTAAAAAGATGAGTCGGGTCTTGATAAATTTAGAAAAACTTTCGACCAGTAAACCCCAAGGGCCGGGTCATCAGTAAAAAGATGAGCCGGGTCTTGATAAATTTAGAAAAACTTTCGACCAGTAACCCCCAAGGGCCGGATCATCAGAAAAAAGATGAGCCGGGTCTTGATAAATTTGAAAAAAAACTTTCGACCAGTAACCCCCAAGGGTCGGGTCATCAGTAAAAATATGAATCGGGTCATGATATTGTATAATTTTATCTGAAAAGAAAAAATTATACATTAGCCCCCAAGTGTCGGGGATATTGCTTGCAATAGTTCTCAGACTTGCCCCTTATTTTGTACTTTCAACACGAAACTCTTGCTCAGACTGAATCGGCGCTTGGCGATTTAAAGAAAAACTTATCTGGTCAGCAAGATGCCCGAGCTAAGTCGGAGGAAAAGTATCAATTGGTCCTGGCTGAGCTGGAAAAAATCAAAGCCGATTTGAAAAGAGCTCAAGCTGACCAAGATGCTGCAACAAAAGGAGCAGAGAAGGTTGAAGCCAGGCTAGCTACTGTGCAACAAGAATTGTCCGGCCTGAAGCGTCATATCTCAAACATGACGCAAGCCGTCTTTGGTAAACTTACTCAAACTTTTGATCTTCTTCCTATTTTTTATCAATAACTCTTATTGTAAGTCGCTGATTATCATGACCCCTTACCCAGGTCCGAGAGCCGCCAACCTTCAGGATGACTGCATGCTGATGCTGAAGGCGATTTACACGCTGACAGAGCAGCTGTACACCGGCAGTGTTTTAACTGTTAAAGCTGTGATGGGTGCCAAAGAGCACATAACTTCCATAAAGAAGATGCTCGGCTGCCTATCTACGCTTCCCCCTCAGATTGGCGAGTTGACTCGGTCAGCCGCCCGGAAGGGGGTACTGACTGCCGTGAGTCGCTGCTTGGCATATGCTCCAGAGATCAACCCGGAAGAGGTAGCGGCAGGCTTTCCTCAACTCAAAGATGACGGGTCAGAATTCGTCGAAGAGGACTATCAACGTGTTGTCAAGGGCTCCCGGCTGGCGGCAACCCAACTCGCAGCAAGTCTGGATTTATCAAAGTATCAGGCTGCTTATGACAGCAAAAACAAGAAAGTCAACCCGCCAATCTTTGTGACGACCAGTTTAACTCCTCGGCGACCCAAGAACCCCTTTGACTTGGAAGCAGATCTGGCATCAATCCTGACTGATGAAGATGACTTCGCAGCTCTGGCCAAGTGTAACTGGGTACTGGGCGACTTGCAAGTTGAGGTCGGCCAAAGCTCGCAGCAAAATGATCCGAAGGCGCCAACAGAGTAAACTTCATCGATTTGGCCCGAGAGCCATGTAATAGGTCTTTTTCATAAGTCGGTACTGCTTTTGTGATACTCTCGAAAGAATCTTTATCTCGCCCTTAAGGCAATTTGAAATATTTGATCCGCCATTTGAGAATCCTTTAAAATGCTTAATCCGCCATGGATGAAGTGACTTTGATCATCAACCTGATTTAGGCTTTGAAAACAACATATGTGAAACCAAATAAATGATAACAAATATTTTCAAGATGAATCAGGAAAAAGGTTTTGAAACCCTCGTGACCATGCCACGAAGGAAAATAAAAACAGCAATTTCGTCGGCTCATAAGGTCGCGACAGGATGGGGCGAGTCAGAAAGCTCGAGCGCACACCCTAAATGATGATTTCGTCGACTCATAAGGTCGCGACAGGATGGGGCGAGTCAGAAAGCTCGAGCACACACCCTAAATGATGGTTTCGTCGGCTCATAAGGTCGCGACAGGATGGGGCGAGTTAGAAAGCTCGAGCACACACCCTAAATGATGGTTTCGTCGGCTCATAAGGTCGCGACAGGATGGGGCGAGTCAGAAAGCTCGAGCACACACCCTAAATGATGGTTTCGTCGGCTCATAAGGTCGCGACAGGATGGGGTGAGTCAGAAATCTCGAGCACACACCCCTAAAATGATGACGATTTCGTCGGCTCATAAGGTCGCGACAGGATGGGGCGAGTCAGAAAGCTCAAGTGCCACCCTAAGATGATGATTTCATCGGCTCATAAGGTCGCGACAGGATAGGGCGAGTCAGAAAGCTCAAGCGCCACCCTAAGATGATGATGATTTCGTCGGCTCATAAGGTCACGACAGGATGGGGCGAGTCAGATAGCTCAAGCGCCACCCTAAAATGATGATTTCGTCGGCTCATAAGGTCACGACAGGATGGGGCGAGTCAGAAAGGTCAAGCACACACCCTAAATGATGGTTTCGTCGGCTCATAAGGTCGCGACAGGATGGGGCGAGTCGGAAAGCTCGAGCACACACCCTAAAATGATGATGATTTCATCGGCTCATAAGGTCGCGACAGGATGGGGCGAGTCAGAAAGCTCGAGCACACACCCTAAATGATGGTTTCGTCGGCTCATAAGGTCGCGACAGGATGGGGCGAGTCAGAAAGCTCGAGCACACACCCTAAATGATGGTTTCGTCGGCACATAAGGTCGCGACAGGATGGGGCGAGTCAGAAAGCTCGAGCACACACCCTAAATGATGGTTTCGTCGGCTCATAAGGTCGCGACAGGATGGGGCGAGTCAGAAAGCTCGAGCACACACCCTAAAATGATGATGATTTCGTTGGCTCATAAAGTCGCGACAGGATGGGGCGAGTCAGAAAGCTCAAGCGCCACCCTAAGATGATGATTTCGTCGGCTCATAAGGTCGCGACAGGATGGGGCGAGTCAGAAAGCTCAAGCGCCACCCTAAGATGATGATGATTTCGTCGGCTCATAAGGTCGCGACAGGATGGGGCGAGTCAGAAAGCTCAAGCGCCACCCTAAAATGATGATTTCGTCGGCTCATAAGGTCGCGACAGGATGGGGCGAGTCAGAAAGCTCAAGCGCCACCCTAAGATGATGATTATGTCGGCTCATAAGGTCGCAACAGGATGAAAAAATTGATCTTTAATGAAGAAGCCCCCAAGTCGGGGAGTATTTTTAACTTTATTACTTCATAATGAAACTGAAAAACTTACAAAATGCAGAGCTCAAGAGCTCAAGTGTAATAAGGACGCAGGTGGGCAATATTCCAGGGGCGAGTTGACTCAGCCTCCGTGGTTGGCCGGTTAGGCCAAAGATCCACCAGATAATAAGAGCCATTGCGGAGATTCTTGCTCACGACGAATGGTCCTTCCCAAGGCGGTGACAACTTATGCATGCGAGCACGATCTTGTATCAACCGAAGAACCAAGTCGCCTTCCTGAAAGGTCCGACTCTTAACCCGGCGGTTGTGATAACGCCGTAGATCCTGCTGGTAGATAGCTGAACGGGCCGCAGCCAGGTCACGTGCCTCCTCTAAGGCGTCCAAAGAGTCTTGACGCACCAGCTCATTGTCTTGTTCCACATATGCGGCGACTCTAGGTGAGTCATGCCTTATATCAGTAGGAAGAACGGCTTCTGCTCCGTAGACCAGAAAGAAAGGGGTGAAACCTGTGGACCGGTTCGGGGTGGTCCGAATACTCCACAGTACTGAAGGTAATTCTTCAACCCAACACCCTGGGGTTTTCTCCAGGGGAACCATGAGGCGGGACTTAATTCCTCGCAAAACCTCCTGATTCGCCCGCTCCGCCTGCCCATTAGATTGTGGGTGAGCGACTGCAGAAACATCAAGCCGGATATGTTCTCGACGACAAAACTCCTGCATCGCCCCTTGGGACAAGTTAGTACCATTATCAGTAATGATACTGTGCGGATATCCAAACCGGAAAATCAGCTTTTTCAAGAATTTGACCGTTGTCTCCGCATCGCAAGCTCCAATAGGTTCCGGCTCAACCCACTTGGTGAACTTATCAACCGCCACCAGCAGATGGGTCTTCTTGTTAGAGGACATTTTAAAGCGGCCGACCATGTCCAGCCCCCAGACCGCAAAAGGCCAAGTGATGGGGATCATTCTTAATTCTTGAGCCGGCACATGAGCCTGTCGCCCATAACGCTAGCATCCTTCGCACCGACGAACTATATCTTCTGCATCTGCATGAGCCGTCAGCCAAAAGAAACCATGACGAAAAGCCTTTGACACCAAAGAGCGTGACCCGGCATGATGCCCACAGTCTCCGGAATGAATGTCATTTAAGATTATGCATCCTTCTTCGTAGGAAACGCATCGCTGAAAAACTCCAGAGGCGTTCCGCTTATATAACTCGCCATTGATGATGACCATGGATTTGCTGCGGCGAACGACTTGGCGAGCCAAAACTTCGTCTGTTGGTAACTCGCCCCGGGCGAGATAAGCCAGATAAGGAAGAACCCAATCCGTCGTGACGTGGAGAGCCGCCACGAGCTGAGACTCAGGATCTGGTATTGCCAACTCCTCCTCCGATGGTAGAATCACAGATGGTTTATGCAAAATATCCAGAAAAACATTGGGAGGAACTGGCTTTCGCTGGGAACCAAGTCATGAGAGGGTGTTCGTTGCCTCGTTCAGGCGCCGATCAATGTGGTCCACCTGATAACCATGAAAATGACCCGCCACATCAGACACGGCTCTTCTCTAAGCCGCCGTCATGGGGTCCCGAGAATCCCAGGTACCCGAAACTTGCTGCGCCACCAAATCAGAGTCGCCAAAGCATGTGACTCGCGTTAAATTCATCTCCTTGGCGAGTCGCAAGCCGTGAAGCAAAGCTTCATATTCCGCCGCATTGTTAGTGCATGGAAACATGAGTCGGAGAACGTAGGAGAACTTATCTCCTTGAGGGGATACCAACACCACACCAGCCCCCGAGCCTTCCAGCTGCCTAGATCCATCAAAATAAATAGTCCAGTAAGTGAGATCAGGCCTGTCTTCCAGAGCCTGCAACTCCGTCCAGTCGTTGACGAAATCAACTAAAGCCTGAGACTTGATGGTTGTGCGGGGGGCATACTATATGTGGTGCGGCCCAAGTTCAATTGCCCACTTGGCAATCCGCCCTGTTGCCTCCCGGTTCTGGATGATGTCCCCAAGGGGGGCAGAGCTAACCACTGTGATAGGATGTTTTTGGAAGTAATGCTTAAGTTTCCGACTCGCCATAAACACCCCATATACCAACTTCTGCCAGTGTGGGTACCGCTGCTTGGAAAGGGTTAGCACCTCGCTGATAAAATACACCGGGCGTTGCACTGGGTATTCCTTCCCTTCCTCCTTTCTTTCAGCGACCACTGCCACACTTCCTGCTTTGGAATCTGCCGCGATATACAGAAGTATGGGCTCTTTTTCAGTCGGGGCGGCTAGGACCGGCGGGTTAACCAATTGGCGTTTCAGGGCTTCGAGCGCCTCGTCTACCTCATTCGTCCAAACAAACCGATCATATTTCCTTAATAACTGATAAAGAGGAATCGCCTTCTCACCCAGGCGACTTATGAAACGACTTAGGGTCGCAATGCGACCCGCCAGTCGTTGAACTTGATTAACGTTCGCCGGCTTTCCAAGGGATGTAACTGCTTTGATCTTGTCCGGGTTAGCTTCAATGTCGCGCTCCCATACCAGGAAGCCCAGCAATTTCCCTGCAGGCACGCCAAAAACACATTTGGTGGGATTTAGCTTCATCTGATATACCCGTAGATTATCGAACGTTTCCTTGAGATCCTCCAGTAGTGTCTCCCCCTGGCGGGTTTTGATCACAATATCGTCGACATAGGCGTGGACGTTGCGACCAATTTGGTTGCGGAGGCAATTCTGGATGCAGCGCTGATAAGTCGCCCCCACACTCTTGAGTCCAAAAGGCATGGACACATAACAAAAAGCCCCGAAGGGCGTTATAAAGGCTGTTTTCTCTTGATCCTCCACGGCCATCTTGATTTGGTGATATCCTGAGTAGGCGTCCAAGAAGCACAATCGTTCGCATCCCGCCACCGAGTCAATGATCTGGTCGATGCGGGGAAGAGCGAAGGGATCTTTTGGACAAGCTCTGTTGAGGTCTGTGTATTCAATGCACATACGAAAGGTACCGTTCTTCTTGAGTACCAAAACCGGGTTAGCCAGCCATTTGGGGTGAAAAACTTCCACGATGAATCCGGTGGCTAAAAGACGGGCAACCTCTTCCCCAATCGCCTTGCGTCGCTCCTCGTTAAATCTGCGAAGGTACTGCTGGATGGGTTTTGCCTTTGGATCAACATTAAGATGGTGCTCAGCGAATTCTCTCGGCACACCAGGCATGTCAAAAGGTTTCCATGCGAAGATGTCCCGATTCTCACGGATGAATTCGATGAGCGCGCTTTCCTATTTGGGGTCTAGACCTATCCCAATGGTGAACTGCTTGGATGAATCGCCAGGAACGAAATCGATTGTCTTAGTGTCATCCATTGGCTTGAACTTGAGGGGTGACTCGGCATCTGTAGTCGGCTTCTTTAGGGGTGACATGTCCGCTGGGTCAACATTGGCCTGATGGTGTTTGAGCTCCTCTGCAGCGCAGGCGACTTCCGCATAAGTCGCGTCCCCTTCTTCACATTCCTTTGCAATCCTTCTATCTCCATCAACCGTGATAGGTCCTTTGGGACCAGGCATTTTGAGCTTGAGGTAAACATAGCACGCGAGAGCCATGAAGCGGGCGTAAGCCGGCTGCCCAAATAACGCATGGTAGGGGCTTTTCAATTTGACCACCTCGAAAATCAGTGACTCCGACCTGTAGTTCTGCGCAGTTCCAAACGCCACTGTGAGCCTGACTCGGCCTATGGAGTAGGCCGACTTGCCCGGGACGATTCCGTGGAAAACCGTGGTTGAAGGCATCAGGTCCTTTTCCAATAGGTTCATCCTTTGGAAAGTGTCAAAATATAAGATATTAATGCTGCTGCCACCATCCATTAGCACTTTGGACAGGGTGTAACCCCCAACTTGGGGAGCCACGACCAACGCTAAATCACCTGGGTTGTCAACTCTTGGCGGGTGATCCTCCCTGCTCCATGTTATGGTTTGCTCAGACCAATGGAGGTATCTGGGAAGCGCCGATTCAGATACACTGTACGCCCGGTGACTCACCTTCTTATCGCGCCTACAAGAATTGGTGGTGAAAACATGATATTGTCCATTACTTAATTGTTTGGGGTTGCTGCGGAAACCCCCGTTATCATCCTGACACCGCGGAGCCCCGTGTGGGGGTGGCTGCTGAAAGGCTCCTGGCGGGTTATACCGCCGCTAGTGGTGCACCGGGTATTGGCCGCCGCCTGGCTGTGGGCCTCCCTGAGCCCCCTATTCAGGAAAGCCGCCGAAGGGGTTCTATCGTTGGTTGGGTGCGACGAACTGGTCCTGGCGCTGGTCCGGGTCATCGTTTTGACTTTTCTTGATCGCCTCCGTCCGAAACTCCTGCATTACGAAGGAGTTCTCCCAGGAGTGAGTCGCCGGACCGTCTGCCGTGGCATGGTGCGGGCAAGGGCCTTTGAGTAGCTCTTCATAGTTACGCGGCCTCTTCCCGCTAAACCCCTTGTTTTTCTTCTGGCGTTGGTTGCCATTGTTGGCGTTGGTATTGGCGACTAAGTCTGAGGGCTCCTCTTGCGGTCTTCGCTTGCCATTGGCCCCTTGATTGTAGCGGTTACATCCCTAGAACCGGGTATGGTTTTTGGATGACTCGCCCTTCTTGGGCGAATTAGCCTTACCGTCCTCACCAGGATCTTTGGTGTCATCTGCCTCAGCGTACCTAGTGAGGGTGGCCATCAGCTCTCCCATGTCTTGAACCTTTCGCTTGAGTCGCCCCAATTTTTGCACCAAGGGTTCATAATGGCAATTCTGCTCGAGGATCAGCACAACTTGAGCCGCCATAATACCATGTGACGAATGGATAATTTCCACAACCCGCCGTGACCAATGGTGAGCCGACTCATCCGGGCGCTGAACACAGTGCTGTAGATCAACGATCGGCATCGGACGTTTGCAAGTTCCTCGGAAGTTTTTGATGAAACGCTCTTTTAACTCGGCCCAGGTCTGGATGGAGTTGGGAGGTAAGTTTTTCAACCAAGTACGTGCTGACCCCTCGAGCATCATCGTGAAGTATCTGGCGCAAACCACCTCGGTTACGTCGAGCATGTCCATGACGATTTCATAACTCTCGATCCACGATGCCGGCTCAAGGTCCGGGGTGTAATTAGGCACATTTCTTGGTCCCTAAAAATCTTTGGGCATCCTTTCGTTACGAAGGGCGGGGGCGAAGCATGGCACCCCCACTCGCCCTCCGCCCCCGATGAGGGGGGCCGGGGCGTCTTGGGTATTCGGGAGATCCCGGCCCGGCAGGTTCTGATCAGGCGGGTTGTCCTGTGGGACGTGTTGCGGCCCGCTATTTATGGCGGGCTGGTCCTATGGCCGGCTCCTAGTGTAACTTGCCTGGGGAGTGGAATGCAACCTCTCGAGGCTGTGTGAGAACTGGGCATTTTGAACCACCGCCGTCTTCAACATCTCGTTGGCGTTCCTTGCTTCTATCTCGGCAGGAGTGTTGCCGTGAATCGGAAGAGATTCCAGATGGCGAGTTACAGCAAGGATGTTGTCCACCGGGTTGGAAAAGTGGCCTTGAGGCGTCCGGAATCGGGGAATGCGATCCTCAGCCGGCTGACCCGGCGGGTTAGGCGGGCGACCCGGCCCTCCCCCCGGGGCGGCTCCCGCCCCAGGGGTTCGGGGAGTGTCGAACAGGCGGGTCGGGTTGAGATCATGGGGCAGGCGACCCTGGTGTCTCCGTTGATGGACGGCGTCAGATGCGCGCTGGTGTCTTTCGAGCCGCCAGTTGTCGGTGTTTATGCGCATCCTTTCGGCCGCAATTTGAGCTTGCCGAGTCTCGATCCTGGTGGACTCCACCTCGGCATCCCGATGAGCCTTTGCCACTGCCTCTCTGAGTTTCGCCAGCTCCGTGTTTATCTCCTCCTGGTTTTCTGGTGTGAGGGGAGTCGCCATCAGCCTTGTGATCTCCGCCGCTAAATCCCCCAGGACTGCGGCCGGGCTTCTGGACGTCTCGCCGGCTCCATCGCCTCTGATGGGGTTTTGAGTGGGTTGAGTCGCCCCCGCCATGTAAATGGCGATCTGGCGGCGGGTTCGGTCAAGGACTTCGGGGTCCATGGCCAGCGACAAGCCCCCAAGACAATCCCCATGTAGAGACCGGATTGAATCTGAATCGCCCATGGATGATTCGTCATCAGAGTCGACCAGTGTAGTTTCCTCGGTAGCCGAGCGCTCTGGCTCCTCCGATCCCTGCGTGAACCCCACAAAGACCGGGCGAGTCAGATTTGGCATTATTACTGGGCGGACGTACCTGGCCGGCTCGACGATGTCGGTGGAGATGTCCGGCTCAGGCACGGATGATCCGATCATGCCGATGAAGATGTTGATCTTGCCGAAGGGGACCCTGTAACCAGATTCAATCGAATCCGCTTCAGGCCCCCATTGCTGGTTGTCGATGTAGGTTTTCCCGCGGCGGCTCCGGGTCATGAGCCCCATCGCGTAACTCCCAAACCCTGATAGGGCTCCCTTTGAGAACTCAACTCCACCGTGCGTAGGCCCCACGGTGGGCGCCAACGGTCGTGGTTTTTTCACGGCAGATGTCCTCGTGAAAGGACTTAGTACTGGAGCCATCGCACCTTGGTGGTGACTCAAAGGGGTTAAGCGGGAGAGACACGGCGATTTACCCAGGTTCGTCCCCTCATGAGGAGGTAAAGGCCTACGTCCTGCTTTGGTTTGTATTGATGTGGTTTCGATTACAAGGAGGGCGTAACTCACCAGACCTAGCACTCGATGATTTCTAACCTGCCCTCTCCTTCCCTGGGACTCGCCTTTATATACAGGTCGAACCCTTAGGGTTTACAAGGATACTTTCCTCTCTACAAATCGTGACCCCTGTGGTCTCTAAGTCACCGTCCTTCAAAGCTTGGAGACCTTCCAGAAATCATAAACCGCCATATGACCTTGATCTGGCCAGGCCAAGGCCCAAATCACTGTTTAGGTGAATCGCCTGATTTGGTGACCCGACCCAACTAGGGCGGGTTATTAACAGGTAATATCCCCAACACACATGGCGTTGCATCTCATACAATAAATTAAGATAACTCCTATGGCTCCTGCCGGTTGTCATACTCATCGACATGCAAGTCGTGAAACCTATTACAATAACATGATCATCTCATACATCATACATGCAACATCACAACTTTGGCCATATCACATCACATGTCAAACCCTGCAAAAACAAGTTAGGCGTCCTCTAATTGTTGTTGCAAGTTTTACGTGGCTGATTTGGGTTTCTAGCAAGAACGCTTTCTTACCTACGTGACAGCCACAACGATGATATGCCAAAGCTATTTACCCTTCATAAGGACCCTTTTCATCAAATCCAATCCGACTAGAGTAGGAGAGACAGACACCCGCTAGCCACCTTTATGCACGGTGTGCATGTCTGTCGGTGGAACCAGTCTCACGTAAGCGTACGTGTAAAGTCGGTCCGGGCCGCTTCATCACACAATACCGCCGGAAAAGAATAATACTAGTAGTGGAAAGCAATTGACAAATCATCGCCCGCAACCTTTTGTGTTCTACTCGTGCATAGAATCTACGCATAGAAAACCTCGCTCGGATGCCACTGTTGGGTAACGTAGCATAAATTCAAAAAAAATCCTACGCATATTCAGATCTTCCTAGGGAGAGACCAGCAACGAGAGAGGGGTAAGAGCATCTTCATACCTTTGAAGATCGCTAAGCGGAAGCGTTACTAGAACGCGGTTGATGAAGTCATTCTCGCGGCGATTCAAATCGCGGTGTAATTCCGATCTAGTGCCGAACTACGACACCTCCGCGTTGAACACACGTGCAGCCCGGTGACGTCTCCCGCACCTTGATCCAGCAAGGAGGAGGGAGAGGTTGGGGAAGAACTCCAGCAGCACGACGGCGTGGTTTCGATGGAGAGACGAGGTCTCCCGGCAGGGCTTCACCAAGCACCGGCAGAGAGGAGGAGAAAGAAGGGCAGGGCTGCGCCGAGGGAGAGGGAAAAGTCTGTCTCCAACAGCCCCAAAAACCCCGGTATTTATAGGAGGAGGGGAGGGGGTGCGCCACCCCTAGGGTTCCCCCTTAAGTGGTGCGGCAGCCACCAGATGGGAGAGGGGGCGGCGGCCACGGTAGGGAAAAGGGGGGCGCGCCCTAGGTGGGCCTTGGGCCTCCCCTGCGCCTAGGGTTCCCCCTCCCTCCCTCTTTGGTGCGCATGGGCTGGGTGGGGGCGCACTAGCCCACCTAGGGGCTGGTTCCCTTCCCCACTTGGTCCATCTAGCCTCCCGGGTTCGTTGCCCCCTTTCGGTGGACCCCCGGGGCCACCTCGGGTGGTCCCGGTAAGTTACCGGTGACGCACGAAACACTTCCGGTGTCCGAAACCATCAGTCATATATATCAATCTTTACCTCCGGACGATTCCGGAGCTCCTCGTGACGTCCGAGATCTCATACGTGACTCCGAACAACTTTCGATAACCTTGTATAACAATTCCCTATAACCCTAGCATCATCGAACCTTAAGTGTGTAGACCCTACGGGTTCGGGAGACAGGGAGACATGACCGAGACACCTCTCCAGCCAATGACCATCAGCGGGGTATGGATACCCATGGTAGCTCCCACTTGCTCCACGATGATCTCATCGGATGAACCATGATTTCAAGGATTCAATCAATCCCGTATACAATTCCCTTTGTCTGTCGGTATAGAACTTGCCCGAGATTCGATCGTCGGTATACCTATACCTTGTTCAATCTCATTACCGGTAAGTCTCTTTACTCGTTCCGTAGTACGTCATCGTGTGACTAACTCCTTAGTCACACTGAGCTCATGATGATGTTCTATCGAGTGGGCCCAGAGATACCTCTCCGTCACACGGAGTGACAAATCCCGATCTCGATTCGTACCAACCCAACACACACTTTCAGAGATACCCGTAGTGCACCTTTATAGTCACTCAGTTACGTTGTGACATTTGATACACCCAAAGCACTCCTACGGTATCCGGGAGTTGCACAATCTCACGGTCGAAGGAAAAGACACTTGACATTAGAAAAGCTTTAGCATACGAACAATACGATCTAGTGCTATGCTTAGAATTGGGTCTTGTCCATCACATCATTCTCCCAATGATGTGATCCCGTTATCAATGACATCTAATGCCCATGACTAGGAAACCATGATCATCAATTGACTAACGAGCTAGCCAACTAGAGGCTTGCTAGGGACACATTGTGATATATTTATTCACACATGTATTACTATTTCCTGTTAATACAATTATAGCATGAACAATAGACGATTATCATGAACAAGGAAATATGATAATAACCATTTTATTATTTCCTCTAGGGCATATTTCCAACATAAGCGGTACCAAGCAAAAGGGAAACATGTATTGGGAGAAGATTTGGAAAGACTATCATGAACGAAAGGATTATGTGGAGTCGCGTCCTATCGTGACCTCCCGCAGTGTGACATCTCTCCAACATGGATGGGGAGTCATTCAAGGAGAAGTGAACAAGTACGTCGGCTACTACTCACAAGTGACCAAACGCCCTCAAAGTGGAATGGGAGTGGCAACTCATTTAAGCTCAATTGCCTCATCTTATTGTCATTTCAATATGCTTCTTGTGTTTGAATTCTTGCGCTCATACGTATGTTGTTTGCTAGACAGCGGTCGCGGCCACTTTGCATCACGAGGTCGAGAATAAGCCATTTACTTTTAGCCATTGTAGGCTCTTATTGAATGGCAAGCCAAAGTGGACACAGTTGTGGCCGATCTCAAAGCCGGCAAGAAGAGGAATGATGGCTCAAGCTCCCACCAATCCATTGGGTTGGACAATGAGGACGAAGAGGTTGTCGTCACCAATGGAAGAGCTACCATGTCAAAGGATAACCGACAAGTCATGGAAACCAAGTGGGAGAAGGAAATGATCTCCACTGAAGCCATGACTACAAAAATGTCTTCCACATGGACAGGCATTTTTATGACAAGGGATAACAAGAAAGAGGATAGATACCAACCCATGTTGGATGCGTAAAAGGAGAGGATGGTGTGGGACCGGATGAGGGCGAAGCGGAAGCTTGAGACTGACACGGATAAAATCGAGTTCGAGAAGCAAGAGTCGGCGATCAAATGGGAAGTCGAGAAGGCCAAGACATTTGGAGAGATTGAGCTCGAGAAACAGAGGTTGCAACTCGTACGAGTCACGGAGGATGCGAAGATCATGTTGCGGATGAAACCGTCTTGGATGAGCATGCCAAGAAGTGGCTTGCACAGAAGAAGGAGATCAACAACCGTAGGATGCTCGAGGCGGCGAGGGAGGCTGCGGCGATGGATCACACAGCTAGGATGCAGGCGGAGATGGCTGACCAGGCAGAGCAGGACAAGCTGGACGAGCATGAGGCATGGATTAATGCGTCCGACCAGTGATCACACAAGCACCCCTTGTCGCTCGGACATTTATTTCATTTTCGCATGTCTGGATTGTTGAACTCTGATTTGATTTGCTTTGTTTCTAACTGTTGAATTCAGACAATTTGTATTGGAAGATCGACATGTATGGATTACATGGATTTAAAGATTATATTTGACGTGTGTGGATGTGGGGCGCAACATATGAGGGGCCGATGGGCGCTGCCCATGGACGCGCCCCCAAGCATATAGGGGAAATTTGCCAAGTCCGGCTATCGATGCTCTTAGGCTCGTGTAACTACACACATCGGCAGATTATATGTTTGTGGATTAGGTGTAGATGGGAAAAATGAGAGAAGAAGAAACATACCGTTTCTGTTGGGAATATTAGCACTTTCCCGATTAGACTAATCCAAGAGTAAATAATGAGCATGGCAAATACGGTATGCACTTCATACCGGTATCTAAGCATACTAGCACGTACAATACATAGAATCGGGATATTCATGAACATGGCATATATGGTGAACACGTACAATACATACTCCCCTTGGCCAGGCTAACGTGGCGGCGGCTGCAGCATCCTCGGCGTCGTTCGTGGCCTTCTTCTTGGTGGCGGCATAGTCGACCATGGTGTCAATGCAGGGAAGTAGTCGAAGCAAAGGAGGATAGACACGGGGATGGATCGGGAGCAATCGCGCTGAGACGCTCCGCAAAAACATTATTGGCGTTCCCCGAGGCAAGATCTCAAATGTGAGGATTCCGGAAGCACCTGCTCCCCCTACCAACCGTGCACACGGTCGTCGGGATGGGATCGTCGAAAGCTGCACACTAAGAGGAACAATAGATGATGGCTAGTGTTGCACATAGAGGGAGTGGGTGAACATATTAGATTCCATTCCACACGCGGCACCTCCTTATATAGGTCGTTGGGTAGATGGGCTTGGGCTAGGCCCTTGACCGGGTCCGCGAACAACCGACGGTCCAACGTCTTGGATAGTGACACTTTTGTTTAGCTACTCATTAATCAATCCATAATTAAATAACCATTTCTTGTCGACAAAAATAAGGCTCGACTCATCTCATTCCTGCAACCGATGGCATGCACGCGCGTCATGACGAGGCGAGGCATGGGGAGGCAAGGCGGGCGGTGGAGGAGGAGGAGGAGGAGCGCACGTGTAGAGATCCTCTTTCTAAGCTCCCAATGGCATGTGGCAGAGCATACCTTATTAAGGGGTCCTAGTCTTACTACTCTAGCAGTATGGTACTAAAGTTTCCACCACTTGTCATACACCCACGTGGGCCATAGAGATTAACGAGGGATTATGGCCTTATATGGGCCTAAGACCATCTATAATCCAACAATCCCCCACCAGATCTCAAGGAACATAAGTTTGTGAGATATTACAAACAATGTTTGATATGCCCCCAACAATCCGACGAACTATTACATGATCTAACTGTTGAGGAACGTCGCATGGGAAACAAAAAATTTCCTACGCGCACGAAGACCTATCATGGTGATGTCCATCTACGAGAGGGGATTTCCGATCTACGTACCCTTGTAGATCGCACAGCAGAAGCATTAGTGAACGTGGTTGATGTAGTGGAATGTCCTCACGTCCCTCGATCCACCCCGCGAACCGTCCCGCGATCCGTCCCACGATCTAGTGCCGAACGGACGGCACCTCCGCGTTCAGCACACGTACAGCTCGACGATGATCTCGGCCTTCTTGATCTAGCAAGAGAGACGGAGAGGTAGATGAGTTCTCCGGCAGCGCGACGGTGCTTTGGAGGTTGGTGGTGATCTAATCTCAGCAAGGCTCCGCCCGAGCTCCGCAGAAACGCGATCTAGAGGAAAACCCGTGGAGGTATGTGGTCGGGCTGTCGTGGCAAAGTTGTCTCTAATCAGCCCTAAAACCTCCGTATAAATAGGGGGAAGAGGGGGAGCCTTGCCTTGGGGTCCAAGGACCCCCAAGGAGTTCGGACGAGCCAAGGGGGGGAGTCCTCCCCTTCCAAACCGAATCCAACTAGGTTTGGAAGGAGGAGTCCTTCCCCCTTTTCCCACCTCCTCTTTTTTTCTCTTTGATTTTCTTCCTATGGCGCATAGGGCCTTCTTGGGCTGTCCCACCAGCCCACTAAGGGCTGGTGCGCCACCCCCAAGGCCTATGGGCTTCCCCGGGGTGGGTTGCCCCCCCCCCCCCCCCGGTGAACACCCGGAACCCATTCGTCATTCCCGGTACATTCCCGGTAACTCCGAAAACCTTCCGGTAATCAAATGAGGTCATCCTATCTATCAATCTTCGTTTCCGTACCATTCCGGAAACCCTCGTGACATCCGTGATCTCATCCGGGACTCCGAACAACATTCGGTAACCAACCATATAACTCGAATACGCATAAAACAACGTCGAACCTTAAGTGTGCAGACCCTGCGGGTTCGAGAACTATGTAGACATGACCCGGGAGACTCCTCGGTAATATCCAATAGCGGGACCTGGATGCCCATATTGGATCCCCCATATTCTACGAAGATCTTATCGTTTGAACCTCAGTGCCAAGGATTCATATAATCCCGTATGTCATTCCCTTTGTCCTTCGGTATGTTACTTGCCCGAGATTCGATCGTCAGTATCCGCATACCTATTTCAATCTCGTTTACCCGCAAGTCTCTTTACTCGTTCCGTAATACAAGATCCCGCAACTTACACTAAGTCAGATTGCTTGCAAGGCTTGTGTGTGATGTTGTATTACCGAGTGGGCCCCGAGATACCTCTCCGTCACACGGAGTGACAAATCCCAGTCTCGATCCATACTAACTCAACGAACACCTTCGGAGATACCTGTAGAGCATCTTTATAGTCACCCAGTTACGTTGCGACGTTTGATACACACAAAGCATTCCTCCGGTGTCAGTGAGTTATATGATCTCATGGTCATAGGAACAAATACTTGACACGCAGAAAACAGTAGCAACAAAATGACACGATCAACATGCTACGTCTATTAGTTTGGGTCTAGTCCATCACATCATTCTCCTAATGATGTGATCCCGTTATCAAGTAACAACACTTGCCCATGGCCAGGAAACCTTGACCATCTTTGATCAATGAGCTAGTCAACTAGAGGCTTACTAGGGACAGTGTTTTGTCTATGTATCCACACAAGTATTGTGTTTCCAATCAATACAATTATAGCATGGATAATAAACGATTATCATGGACAAAGAAATATAATAATAACTAATTATTATTGCCTCTAGGGCATATTTCCAACACTAACTCATCCAATCCCTACCACCCCTTCACATACAGCAGGGAATTACTCACACATGACGGGGGAAGTCATGGAAGCGTGATGGAGTGGTGATGGTGATGACGAAGGTGACGATTTCCCCTCTCCGGAGGCCAAGGCAGCCTCTAGATTAGCTCTCATGGAGAAGAACCAAGGGTGGCAGCGGCTCCGCGTTGAGAACTTGCAAAACGACTTCTGTTCTGGGATTTTTCTGGCACGGGTAAAAATAGGAGCCAAGGTAGGCCACCAGACGAGGTGGGGCCCACCCAGGCGGCCTCCCGGCGCGGCCAGAGGGCAGGACGCGCCCACAGGTTGCGTGGAGGCCTGGTGGCCCCCCTTTGGCCCATCTTCTGGCCCAGGGTTCCTCCCGGTGCGTGGATTTTCTCTATTTGTTATTGAAATTTTTCGGGACGCCTAAAAATCCATTTTCCTGCACACAAGAAAACCATACAGGTAGCTCTGCTGAAAACAGCGTCAGTCTGGATTAGTTTCGTTCAAATCATGCAAGAATGAGTCCAAAACAAGAGCAAAAGTGTTTGGAAAAGTCGATACGTTTGAGACATATCACATAACTAACTATCATGACATTTACATAGCCATTCCGAGATATATTGACATGCAACTTCCACCGTCACATTATATGACTATTACCTACATTGTCATATTGCTTTGCATAATCATATAAGCTGACATAGTATTTGTGGAAAGGCCACCATTCATCATTTTTATACATATTACGCATTATCATTGCACATCCTGATACACTGCGAGAGGCATTCATATAGAGCATTACTACAGTTTTCAAGTTGAGTTGTAAGTAAATAAAAGTGTGATGATCATCATTATTAGGGCACTATCTTAGTGAGGAAATATGATAGAGACAATGATACCCCCACAAGTCGGATGAGACCCCGGATGAAAAAAAGAGAAAAAAAGAGAAAAAGAAAAGGAAAAAAAGAGAAAGAAAAAAAAAGATAAAAAAGGGAGTGAAATAAATGAGAGAAAAGATAGAAGGGACAGTGCTACTACCTCCTTTTTTCACACATGTGCCTCAAAGTTGTACCATGTTCTTCATATAGAGAGTCTCATGTTTTGTCACTTCTGTATGCTAGCGGAAAATTTTCGTTATAGAACTTTGCTTGTATATTCCAACGACGGGCTACCTCAAATGCCCGAGGTCTTCATGATCAAGCAAGTTGGATGCACACCCACTTAACTTTAGTTGAGATTTCATACACTTATAGATCTAGTGCATCTGTTGCATGGCAGTCCCTACTCCTTGCATTGATATCTATTGATGGGCATCTCCATAGCCCATTGATACGCCTAGTTGATGCGAGACTTTCTTCTCCACTTTCACTCCTTTCAAACCTACCACCATATTATATTCCACCCTTATAATATATCCATGGTTCACGCTCATATATTGACCAAGTAATAAAAAGTTGAAGCGCATTAAGAAGTATGATCCAATTGCCTAACTTGATAGTGAATACGGGGTGAACATTCTTTAAGGACCGTATATTTTGAAATTTGATGATTATGTTGCTTATGTTTATGAATATTACTATGATAATGTTTATTGATTCATCATTTCTCAATGATCAAACCTGTAATAGAATATATATTGGGTAGCGTGTCACATAAAAAATTATGTTTTATCATTTGCCTACTCGAGGAGGAGAAGGAATTAAGCTTGGGGATGATGATACGTCTCCAATGTATCTATAATTTTTATTTTTCCGTGCTATAATATTATCATTCTAGGATGTTTTTGGTGTGTTTATATATCAATTAATATTATTTTTAGCACTAACCTATTAACCCAGTGTCGAGTGCGAGTTGTTGTTTTCTGCATGTTTTTGGCTTTTTAGGTTTATAGTACCAAACAAAGTCCAATTGCCCCTTTATGATTTCTTGTGGGCCAAAAGAAGACGTGGAAGCATCGGGGGAGACCAGACGCAGCACGAGGGAGGCATCACACAACATGGCGCGCCCAGGGGGGTGGTCGCACCCTCACGTGTGCTTGCCCCCTGTGTGGCCCGTGGTGCACCTCTTTGTCCTATAAATTCTCAAATACCCACAAAATCCTAGGGATCCATTCGAAACATTTTTTGTCGCCGCAAGTCTGTGCTCCACTGTGAAGCCACCTGGAGCCATTTTCGGTGCCCTGTCGGAGGGGAGATCAATCATGGAGGACCTCTACATCAACCTTGTTTCTCCCATGGTGATGTGTGAGTACTTTACCACACACCTACGGGTCCGTAGCTAGTACCTAGATGTCTATCTCTCTCTCTCTTGATCTTCAATACAATGATTATTGCATCTTTGCTTTGATCTATCCGATGTAATCCTATTGTGCAGTGCGTTTGTTGGGATCGATGAATTGTGGGTTTATATTCAGATTATTCATGATAAATATATGAGTCTTATGTGAATTCTAATCATAGCTTCGTAAATCTCTTCGATCTATTGAAATAGTTCCGACAACTAGATTGATATTTCTTAAGTGAGAGGGGTGCGTTGTAGTCGGTTCAATCTAACGTGTTTCTATATCGGAGTGAAAGAAGGGGACAAGATACGTCTTTGTATTGTTACCACTAAGGATAAATTGATGTGTTAATTCATATTGATTGAGTTCTCTTTGTCTACATCATGTTATCGTTCTCCAAGCGTTACTTTGTTTGCCATGAACTTAATACATGGAGAGGCAAGCATAGAAGCGCTCTTGAAGTGGAGTAATAGTAATAAGTGCATGCAGGAGTCAAACTATTTGCTTATGGACGTGATGCCTATATACATATGAACATTGTCGTGAATATCACATAATTATGCGCTTTTCTATCAAATGCCCAACAGTAATTTGTTTACCCACCATATGCCTACTACATGAGAGATTCCATTAGGGAAAACTACGGCCCTCGGGTCTATTCACTTATAAGTTGACAAACGCTACAATACCTTGCTGCCTTAATTTACCTTTTATTTACTTTTCACTTTGAAACTTCTATATATACACTTTACTTGCTTGCAAATAAAGAGTCCAAGGGGATTGACAATCTTCTTGTCCGCGTTGGGTGCAAGTGATTGTTTCTTTTGTGTGAAGTCGCTGAAGACGGGGGCTGGTTGATACTCGTATTGGTTCGATAAACCTTGGTTCTCTACTGAAGGAAATACTTACCTATATTGTGCTGCATCACCTGTTCCTATTCACAAAAAACCCAACACAGATCGCAAGCATCACACACCTAAGTCTTTCATCTCAAAGTTATGAGATAGAAAAGCCCTGACCTCCTCAATGACGTTGAGGTGGGTCCCAAATATCAGTATGTCATTGACATCCATACAAAGTATAACTCCTTCACCCCACCATGGTGATAGTATACACATTTGTCAGCTTCATTAGCAACAAAGTCAACATATATGAAAGTTGTATTAAACTTAGCATGCCATTGATTAGGCGCTTGTTTGAGGCCACACACATATTTCAATAGGTTGCACACCTTTATTTCCTGATCGATTACTACAAAACCATCTAGTTGTTGCATGTGAATTTCCTCATCTAGCTCTTCATTAAGGAAAGCCGTCTTAACGTCCATCTGATGAACGAGGAGACCATGTGAGGCAGCTAACAAGAGTAACACTTGAATGGTTGTGAGTCTAGCCACACATGAGTAAGTATCAAAGAAATCTTCTTCTTCTTTTTGGGTATAACCCTTGGAAGGATCTAGTGGAGTCGTCAATCAACCTCATGAAATATTTCTTTCCACCTTTAGTCAACATATCATTCATCCCACACAGAGCTGAATGTATGAGCTCTAGTGGTGCGAGGTGTCTCTCCTTCCCAGCCTTGTGAGGCTTGCAAGGTTGCTTAGCTTGCACACACGCATGGCACTTAGAGCCTTTGGCTAAAGTGAAACTCGGGATTAGATCCATCTTAGCTAGCGGCGTCATACAACAAAAATTAATGTGACAAAGACGTGAATGCCAAATCTCACATTCGTTCACACTAGAATGTACTTGGTTCACGACGTTGTTACAAAAATCCGCTAGGGAAAGGCGGAACAAACTTCCACAATCATATCATTTTCCAACAAACAGTTCATATCGAGATATGAAAACTTTATTCATTGGAATACTAATTGAAACCCTTCTTTACATAGAAGGGAGCCACTAACGAGATTATTTTTGATAGGGGGACATGTTGCACGTTCTTCAGTTGCACGATCCTTCCCAAAGTAAGCTTCAGATCTACCTTGCCAACACCAGGAACTGAAGCATGCAAGTCA
This sequence comes from Hordeum vulgare subsp. vulgare, assembly GCF_904849725.1. NCBI lineage: Eukaryota > Viridiplantae > Streptophyta > Magnoliopsida > Poales > Poaceae > Hordeum > Hordeum vulgare. Next base: position 558,334,923 of record NC_058520.1, read on the forward strand.
TTCCCCATCAGGACGGAGCAATCTCGTGCGACATGGTAAGAATATAACAATGAAACATCAGCACACACATAAATATTGGCCCCGGTGTCCACCCACAAATCGATGGACCGACAAACTAAAAGTACGGTAAACAAATTACCATACCTAGTTGCCCCATCACTCTTGCTCATATTCACATTGACAAACTCGGAATTCTGTCCTGACTTCTTGTGCTTGTTTGGTCACTTGTTTGCCCAATGTTCCTCTGAACCACAAGTAAAACATCCATGTCTCTTTTTGTCTTTCTTCTTACCCTTCTTCTTGAAGGTAGTATTCTGCTCGGCAGAGTTCTTTTCCTTGAACTTGTGAAATTTCTTCTGCACCACACTGGCGCTAGAAGCACCCTCTCTCGTTTTTGCTTGTGAGTCCTTTGCTCTCAAGTGCTCCTCAACACTTAGATGATCAATGACATCCTCAACAAAGAATTCACGTCTCAAGTGCTTGAGAGAAGTAGCAAAGTTCCTCCATCCAAGAGTTTTTTTGCAATAATGCAACCTTCGACAAACTTGTCTGGTAACTCACACTTCAAGAGCTCCAACTCCTTAGCGAGACACTATATCTCATGAGCCCGGTCCATAACAAGACGATTATCAACCATCCTGTAATCATGGAATTGTTCCATAGCATACAATTCGCTTCTAGCATCGGTTATGCCGAATTTAGCTTCGGGCGCATCCAACATTTTTCTTGGCAACATGCTTATGAAGATATGTGTCGATCAACTTGTCTCCAACCACACTAAGAACGGCTCCCGCAAAGATAGTGGTGGCCTCCGTGAACGCTTTCTCCTCTTCAGGAGCAATCATTCCTGCAGGATCCACAACACTGACCGAGAACACGTTCATAACTATGAGCCACAAGGTGGTCATCATCTGTCAACATTTAAAATATAAAAACGGGCGGCGGAGAAGCTCGCGTGCACGACTCCTTTTTCGAAGCTTCCAATGACATGTGATAGAACAATCCTTATAAAAGAATCTCGCTCTTACTAGTGTAACAATATGGTACTAGACTTTGTGTCATTTGTCATACATCCACATGGGTCATAGAGATTAACCAAAAATTATTATCTTATATGAACCTAAACCCACCTATAATCCAACAGCTTCGAGAGACGACCACATAAAATCAGAATATTCGGAAGATCGGTCCCCCGATTAAATTCGGAATTTCCCAACCCAACAAGGGAAAGGAGACGACCGTGTGTAGACTCTTACTACTAATTAAGACGTGCACAAGGCTACCAACCTACAAGCATATGCGCACCATCGCGCCATGAATGAGCACCATTGAACCTTTTTTTTTTTTTTTTTTTGCGGCAGGAGGACCATTGAACTGAACCAACCAGACATGCAAGACGCTATTCCAGAGAATCTGGAACAGAGCAAAAACAAATAATTCGAAACAACAGAAACACATTATTTTTCGCCGTGAAAATGCCACCCAGATTAATACTCCCTACTCCCTAGTTCCTCCATGCAGGCATAACACCAGTAGCAGTGCAGTTTTCGCTGTTCTTGCGGCCAAAAGAAAACGTGCCTCCGCGAGCCAAGAAGAGCAGCGACAGCACGGACGCCACAGCGCCACGTCTGCCCCGAAGAAAGGGGCGAGGGCGCGGTGCGGGGGCGGTCCGTGGTCACCGCACCGGGCATTCCGTGATGCCGCCGCGTGCACGGCCGGGCTGAGCTGTCCCATTGATGGCCGCAGCCAGCTCACCACCCGCCGCAGCGCGCCCGCCGGCCAGCGTGTCCGCGGCCGGCCAGCCACCCGCCGGGGGTCAGCGAGGGCCATCAACCCAGCCCCGTACGGCGCCGTCCACGTGTGCGTCCCGACACCCGGCCGTCGGATCCCCAGGATCCCGAAATCATTGATGGCCCCCTGGACCGGCCGGAGCGCAGTACGCCAACGCCGAGCAAGCAGAGAGCCCTGTTCGGGTAGGCCATTGACATTTGTGTCGTTGGCGACACGGTGACCTCGTGGCAGGCACATCATCATCAGCCCGCCGGACCACGGGACGGGTGCCCGACTGCCCGATCCATCCACCGGGGGCTGCTACTGGAGCCACTGCTCCGTCTGGTTCCCTCATTGCGTCCGCCACAGCCACGACCAATCTCGCTCGCGTAGTCGCGTTGACCCTGCGCTAGTTAGTGGTAGTAGCAGCCGGGTGCGCCGGAGATGAGAGGAGAGGACGTGGCATTTTTCAGTGGGAGGCGCCGACACTTGGCGTGGGGGCGGCAAGGGGCAAGGCGCCGCACGATTTAACTCGCTGGCAATGGCAGTGGCAGTGGCAGCACCAGCACCTGCGTCGACGGAGGGAGTGGAGTGCTTGCGCGGCGCCTGCCTGGGCTGGCCGTGGCCAGCTGGCATCTCCTGGTCCGAGTCACGCTCCGCCCGTGGCTGGCGCCACTCCCACTCCCACTCCGCTCGGTTAAATCGCGACATCTGCCTCTGCTGGAGCAGCAGTAGCATCTCGTACGACGACTGCATTCGCTCATTAATGAACCCATCCGTGGCTGGCTCCGATCAGCCCGAGCCCCGAGACGGCCAGCTGGACGGACTGACACCGGTGACGCACGCATAGTACAATCCTCAGGATATAATACGTGGCGCTGCCAGCGGATCGCATCGCATCCAGCACTGATCTATGCGACTACGCGGGCGGTGGGCAATGCGACGCTGGCACACACGCGAAAACCCAGGGTTTCTGACGTGCACCAGGAGCATTGTCAACCCAAAAAGAAGGAAGAAAACGAACTGCGATTAACCATTGGACACCATCATCATCATCACAATTCTAAAGGGAAAACGCTGGTAGTGGACTGTAGTGTCACTCGTGTCAAGATTGTTGTTGCCGCAGAAACATCCAGCACTTTCGAAAGTAAAAAAAGAAAAAGTTAAAGCAAAGGAACGAAGACAATAGCTAGGTCATGAGATAGACCGGCTAGCTCACATATATGTAACCACTAGGTGGGCAATTTACATCATGCAAAGCAAAGCAAAGCAAATGAGTGGTCAATTATCCTCCACCCCCCTCCTTTCTTTCCGTCAGTGCACTCCATGGAGCGACGGCCATCACACCCAGCAGAAAACAGCGAAGATTTCTCCTTATATTCTCTGCTCGATGGTAAACCAAAGCCCCCCTAATAATTCGTCGACACGCTCGTCCGTGCCTCCAAGTGCTTGTCGCCTAAAGCCAAATCGCATCTCACAATAATAATCCAGGAAAAAACACATACAAACTCCTGGCCACCACATATCCGCGCCTTTCACAGATTAATTAAGCGATTCAAATCGGGTCGATGCGGATGATTTGGTCTGTGCGCATCGTGGATCGATCCACCAGAAAGCAAGGGCTGATCTAACTCCGACGGTTTTTAAAATTCCAAAGGGGGAGCGCATGGAATCGCCGGCCACACCAGTGGAGGGGCCCGTTCAGACGCATAACCAACTAGCTAATCAATTACTTAACTAACATTTCCTTGGATTAATTGGTTGGTTAGTGCATGATAATCTAACCGGCAGGTCAAGATTGGTTTCTTTATTTCCTCCCTGTCTGGTTTCGGCATCTGATGGAATCAAAGATCCATAGAGATGAAAGCATATAAAAGGCCCCAACTTGGAGATGTGGGCACTATGCTGGCACTAGCTAGATCTCTGTGCTGATCTCGGGTTTCACTTGTTTTAATCCGGCATCACACGATTAGTTTGCTGCTGCTCCATCACCAGTGGAAGGATGAATGGATGGACGCATTTGTTTAGAGAGGGATGGACGCCATCCCGTGGAGGGCGGCAACTTTTGGGGCACAAGGCAAGTTGGCTTCGTGTTTTGGGGCGTGCCACAACACAATCATATGTGCTGCTTGCCCTGCAACTTGCGCCGAGCCATCACAGCAGAACCTAATTTCTACTACCTCCGTTTCGAAATACTCCATCCGTAAAGTAATATAAAAACATTTAAAACACTATTTTAATAATCTAAACACTTTATATTAGCTTATTGAGTGAGTAGTATTTACTTCTTTTTAGATATTTCAATATACTATCTACGAACGTATATAAATATATTTAGTCTACATTGAAAACTTTAAAAAGATTTATATTTATAAACGGAAAAAGTACTTGCAAGCAAACCACGGTGAATTTGTGCATTTTCTTTGTGTTTTCTAGGTGAAATGGAGACGGGAACATTGCAACAGTTTTGACCAAGCTGGCTGTTTAAACATCGGTGTCATACATGACAAAGGAAAGGGCAGGAGAAAGAAACAGGGCTGGACGACATGCCATCCAGGTCATCTCGTTTTGATTGGGATCGTTTCCTACTACATGTATTTGACATGTCTTCATAAACATAAAAGATATGTACCTACATGGAGCTTAATTAAGACGGGAAACACGACATGATTCACGAAATCTTTTCTCGCAATCTCCTACGTATACTAAAAAGAAATATAAGTACCGTACCTAATTAAAGTATGTTTAGGTGCTATTATCAACAGTTACAATCACCTGAATTTTCTAAAGACAAGCGCATACCATTTCTTATGGTTATTCTGGTACGATATGCCGTTACAAACCATAAAAAAAAACAATACAATATGGTAGCTTGTGCTGCATGATTGCTTTTTGAGATAAACAAAACAAAACAATGATTTAGGGAAAGAAAACACACACCCAGAAAAGTAGGAAGCCCAACCTCCAAAGTTTCAGCATGAAGTTTGTAAAAAATAGCAAAGCCACACTTATTTGAGAACGAACACATGCACAATAATCAACTACCAGACGTCCACATCCCACGTATTGGGCAACTAATCAAACTATACACTTCCAATGTCATACAAATCTTATCCAGGCTCCATCAAGAGCATAATAATACTAATAATAAGATTGAACAATAAATAACAAACAACACAAAAAGGAACTCTTCAACCATATTATTTCCATCAAAACATGTATTACTTGACTAACTTAAATTAAATTAAAACCCTATAGAAGAGAAGATGTGGCATACCCAATTTTCTTTTTCATCACTGCCGCCTACCCGTGACATCCCCCCACCCGCTCTGCATTATTCCTCTCCCCTACCCCTCTTCCTCTCGCTTTTCCCCCCCTCACCGTGGTGCTCGCCACTACTACAATAGCGACCCCGTAAATACCCATAGGGAGAGATCCATCCACCGCACACCCCTACAGTCCACCGAAGACGCCGAAAGAGGGGCTAGGTGGGAAGGACCTTATTCCATCTTTCAATGAGTTGCCACCGCCTCACCTCAATGAGTAGGACATAAACCCTAATCGGATTGGAAACTCCAATTAAAAATGGAGCAATTTCCCTTTCATCGACAAGGGCTAGGGTCCACCTCGCCCTAAAGCCACCAGAGACAAGGCAGGCCAGCGGCGGCGTCGACGGAGTCACTTGAACCCTAACCGCCTTGGAGCACAACACAGATGGTTCTACTCCATGATTTGCCTTTGAGAGAAACAAAACAAAACCATATCTAGAAACCCATAAGGCCTTGTTTGGTTTGAGCCTGACCCCGTGTATCAGTCGGGTTCTCATTTTGATTCACGTGTATCACCCAGGCGTGGAATGGTTCCGGGACGATGCCCAAAAACTTGTTTGGTTCAACCCGTGCGTGGAATATCCACAAGTCAATCCACTATGTTGCACTCTAAACCACGGGATAAAATGGAATCGCCATTCACATGTGGAACAAATCCACGCACAACGATGGAATTAACGAGAGGGATTGGTGACAGGGTGGGGTCAATCGATTCCACGCATGGATCAGTTTCACTAGTGGATTCATTCCTTAGTAACCAAACAAAGACTAACACAGGGGAAAGAAGACACACACCCAAAAAAGGAGGGCACCCAACCTCCAAAGTTTCAACACGAAATTTGTTTAAATTTTTTCACAAGGCACACTTGAGAACCAACACATGCACACTAACCAACCACAAGACGTCCACGTCTCCCGTATTGGGCAAGCTAATAATCACAAGCTTACATTTCTGATTGATGATATAGATATGTTATCCAGGCTCCATCAAGACCCAAGAGCATAACAAATAAGCAGTGTGCGAAATAAATAAATCAGCACACACACCACATCGCACCACAAAATATGAAAGCTTCAACCGTATTATTTCCACTAATAAATCATTTAGTACTTTGTTAAATTAAATTAAATGAACACCCCAGAGAAGAGAAGAGAAGAGAAGATGTGGCATATCCCATTCTATTTTTTTTTCAGTCGCTGCCCCCCTACCCCTGACATCTGAATAAAATCCACCACTCCAACGCCCCCCCGCTCTGCATTATTCCTCCCCTCCCCCCTCCCCCCTCCCCCCTCCTCCTCTCCTCTCTCGCCTCTCCCCCCACCCCGCCGCCCGCCGCCGGCGACCGACGGAGACACCCGCGGGGAGAGATCCTTCCCGCCGCAGCGGCCCTCCCGAGGCATTCCCCCTCGCCCTCTTCGCTCGAGACGGTGCGTGTTTACTTCGACTCGTCTCCTTGCCGCCATGGATCGCTGCTCGCCTTTTTTTCCTTTGCCCGCTGCTCGGTCCGAGAGGTTAGGTCTTCGAGTGAGCTTTGCCGGGGCGGGATGTGGCCTTGGGTGTGGTCCGAGGAGCTGGCTGTGTGTCTCTCTGTGCGCGTGTGTGCTTCTCGGCTCCTTTTCTTCTGAGCTCCCCCCGCCATTGGGGATCTCCGGGGAGGGAGCCCGCCGTGTTCGCGCGGCTCCAGCGTGCTAGTTTCACGCCAGGAAAAGCCCCCTTCCGATGGATTTTCGGCATTTCATTCGAGGAACGAGCTCGGATGGCAGATTTGTGGAGCTGAAAACGATGTTTCAGAGCACTCCTTATCCCGTGGCCGGCCGGCCTTGCCCACTCCGGAGGAAACTGCTGCTTTAAATTCCACGCTACTTGTCAGGCCGAGAGAAACTCGAGCGAGCTGCCGACCTCATCCTAATTCCATTTCGTTTTAGTATTTTCTGGGGGTGGGGAGGGAGGGGACGCGGTGAGCGAAATGCGCCCCCTGGATTTGCTTGCTGGAAAAGAAGCGAGCTTGGTCAAAATCATGGGCTCCAGGAGCCGCGCATCTCAAATCTAGCATGGAAAGGTCGTGCTCAGCTGGTGGTTTTCGGAAAGGCGCCTCCTGGAGAGCACTGTGTCGTAGGCTCTTGCAGCGGGTAGATTTTTTACCATTCCTATCCATTCCTTTCGTACTGGTGCCGGGAACGTTGCCTTGTCCTGTACTCCCAAGTCCAGGCCTGTTGTTTTCACCGGTCTGAAATGCTTGCAACTGAGAGTGATGTGATCCGCCGATCTGACTCTCTTTTTTTCCTGCTGAATCTTGCAACCAGATGGTGGAGCTCACGAGGTAGTCAAGCATGGACGCAATGGAGGTCGAGGAGAGCCCCCTTCTGGCTATTGATGCCAAGGTACCATCTTAACTGTGGTTCTCTCTTGATTTTCAATGACAATATCTGTTGTTCAAGCTAAGTGGTCTGCAGATTATTTGTAGTTATTGTTTTTGTTGATTAATGAGATCTATTTTGATTTGCTTTGTAAACTTACATCTTAGTCTAGCAGCACTCTTGATTCCGTTTTACTTGTACAGGATGGATATCTAACAGCTTTGTACTGTATAAAGCAAATAATACTGATTAGAAATTACTGGAACCTTGTATCTTCTCTTGTTTTTGCGCGCGCGGGGGTGGGTTGTGGGGGGGGGGGGGTGTTGTGTATGGCTGCCTAATTTGAAGAAATTGTGTTTTTTGCAGTTACACGCTGGAATGTGCAGAGTGTTTCATCCTGCAGTTTCTAAACTTCTAGGGATTTTCCCGTTCATCGAAGCATCAAGGCCCAGAAGCAAGTCTGGCATACAGGCACTTTGTTCACTGCATGTTGCTCTGGATAAATCCAAAGGTCTTCTTCAACATTGTGCAGATTGCAGCCGGCTGTACCTGGTAAGATTTTTTACCCCTCCCTGCAGAGCACTCTTGATATAATTAGTTGCAAACCTTCCATGGGGCATTTGCGGCATTGCTATTTTTGATATTTGTGTCTTTAGGATAATTAAAATGCCAAACTCTTACACTGATAAAGTGATAATATTCACTTTCAGGCCATCACTGCAGAAACTGTGCATTTGAAGTTTGAGAAATCAAGAAGCCAACTTCAGGAAAGTCTCAGGCGTGTAGAAAGCATAGTAACAGAAGATATTGGCCATAAGGTATGCTGTGCAAAATTCTAATAATTAGCAGAACTAAGTGTGCTTCTGTTTGATTTCCTTGGATTACAAATCCCACATTATGCCCAGTTATTTTATGGTTAAACCATTTAGTAAATTTGTGTGGTATATCCTGACATCCTGATCTCGTCTATGCGCAACAGATTGTAGAGATTATCGGTGAGTTGGAGGAGGTTGTATTTACATTGGATCAATCAGAGAAGGAAGCTGGCGATGAGATCATCAATTTGCTCCAGAGAAACAGCAAAATGAACAGTTCCAGCGATAGTGGGGAGCTTGAGGTCTTTCATATGGCTGCTCTGAAGCTGGGAATTACTTCTTCCAGGGCAGCATTGACTGAGCGAAGAGCCCTCAAAAAGCTAATTGAAAAGGCTCGTTCTGGAGATGATAAGCGGAAGGAGTTTGTTGTGTCCTACTTGTACAATCTCATGAGGAAATACTCGAAATTTTTCAGAAGTGAAGCAGGTGATGATACCGATTCTCAAGGATCAGCCCCATGTTCGCCTACAGTATTAGGCATGGATGACATGTATGGCACCTGCGGTAACAGCCGAGCATTCAGTAGACAGCTTTCGAGCATTCAATCATTTAATTCGAGGTTTGGGTCTTTCAATTCGAGGCTTGGGTCATTCAATTGTAGACCTAGTGGTCCAAGGTCGGAAAACATGTCGATCCCTCCTGAGGAGCTCAGATGTCCCATTTCCTTGCAGCTGATGTATGACCCGGTTATTGTTTCGTCTGGTCAGACTTATGAGCGTGTTTGCATTGAAAAATGGTTTAATGATGGTCACAGCACATGTCCCAAGACTCAGCAACAACTGGCCCACTTGTCTTTGACTCCAAACTACTGTGTTAAGGCCATGATTTCCAGCTGGTGCGAGCAGAATGATTTTCCAGTTCCAGATGGTCCACCGGGATCCTTTGATGTAAATTGGAGGCTTGCTTTAACTGACTCCCAGGCGACGGGCTGTGTGTCTGTTGATAGTTTTGACACTAGCAACATCAAGGGTGTCAAGGTGGTTCCCCTGGAGAACGAGAGAAAAGAAGAAGCGGCAAACAGCGAATCAGGCACATTGGATGATAGCTCTTGTTTTGAGTTTGATATGAATGAGGGGTATCGGAACTTGCTGCTGGTGCTTAATGAAAGAAACAACATACTGAGCCAGTGCAGATTGGTTGAGCAGATAAGATATCTGCTGAAAGACGACGAGGAAGCAAGGATCCAGATGGGCTCAAATGGGTTCGCTGAGGCTCTAGTTCAGTTCTTAAGGTATTCCGTGGAAGAAGGAAATGAGAAGGCACAAGAAGTTGGTGCCATGGCTCTTTTCAACCTTGCAGTCAATAATAATAGGTATGAAGTCTATTTTTTTCAGTTAAATGGTGCTTGTCATTTGCAGCTAGTTGACCTTTGAACATTCGAATATCCATTTTTTGCTTACCAAACCCTATGCTTGTTTATTTCAGAAACAAGGGACTTCTGTTGTCTGCTGGAATAGTGGAACTACTTGAGCAGATGACGTCGAATCCACGCCTAGCTGCTGCAGCCACGGCGCTCTACCTTAACCTTTCCTGCCTCACCGATGCAAAGAGCGTGATCGCTTCCACCCAAGCCGTGCCATTCCTAGTGGACCGGCTGTACAACCACGACGCCAGCGACCCGAAAGCCAGCTCCTGCAAGCATGACGCCCTCTACACGCTGTACAACCTCTCCACCCACCAGGCCAGCATCCCGTCGCTCCTGTCGGCCGGCATCGTGGACGCGCTCCACACGCTCTTGACGGACTCCTCGGTGTCGGAAGGCATCGGATGGACGGAGAAGGCCCTGGCGGTGGCCATCAGCCTCGCGGCGACCCCGGCCGGTCGGAAGGAGATCATGTCGACCCCGGGGCTGGTGAGCACGCTGGCGATGCTGCTGGACACGGGGGAGCCGACGGAGCAGGAGCAGGCGGTGTCGTGCCTGCTGGCGATGTGCGCGGGGGACGACAAGTGCATCGCGCCGGTGCTGCAGGAGGGCGTGGTGCCGTCGCTGGTCTCCGTCTCGGCGACCGGCACGGGGCGGGGCCGGGAGAAGGCCCAGAAGCTGCTGAAGCTGTTCCGGGAGCAGCGGCAGCGTGACGGGGGGCAACAAGCCGCGTCGCAGCAACAGCAGGTCCCGCAGCCGCAGCAGCAGGCTGCGCCGGAGGGAGGGAACGGGAACGGGAACGGCGGGGTGATGGTGTGTCACCGGGAGTCGAAGCCGTTGTGCAAGTCCAAGTCGAGGAAGCTGGGGCGGACGCTGAGCTCGCTGTGGAAGAACCGGGGCTTCTCCCTCTACCAGTGCTAGCAGCAGCAGGCAGGGTTTTTGGGGTCTGGCTCGTCAGTAGGATCTGTACATCTCCCCTCTTTTCTTGCTTCTTCTTCCACTTTGGCGCCGTGGCTGCTGCTTCCTTCGTTTGGGTTAAGTAAGTTGAAAGAGACTAGTGCTTCTTCCCCCCCTCCTCGGTGGGGTGATGTAGGGCATTTCCCCCCTCTTGCCGCCTTGTCATCGCATCACATTGTACAATGTATATATAGCCTTGCCTTGTTATCAGATAGATGCTTCTCTCCATTTCAGCCAAGCAACCGTTTGTTCTCCTTTTGGTCGACACGACGATCCTCTGCTTGCTCACTGACACGTGGGCCCCATGATCTGTGAAGGAGATTTAATCCTTTTTTTTTCTTTCTTACGACGATAATCCTGCTGCTTGCTCATCCAGGTGGGTTCGTTTTCTCCTGTCACCGATTATCCGCTGTTGATGGGTGAAAAGATGCGGAGGACTCGCCAAGAAAATGACACTGACACGGCGAGGGCCGACCTGAATGGATGCATGAAAGGAGAAAAATTAGAAAGGACCGGCCACCACGGCTTGCGTCTGACAGCGCCAACGAATGAGTCGGGTTCATTCATCACGTGCCGCCCCGTTACTCGCACGGGATGATTGTGCTTTCTAGCTTCTGCCAGGAGCAGGAGATTTTGCCAACCATCCGTCAAGTTTCACTTGGTGGTCGACCGGTTCTGAAGGAGGGGAGGAGCACCGAGAAGCGCCGCTGGCTCCGGAGGGGATTTAATTAGGAGGTCCCGGTTATTCGTGGCGGGAAACCAAGCAAGCAGCCGCGGAGGGGGGGTGCGTCGGCCGTCGGTGGGCGTCGGCGGGCGGGCTCGATGGGACGCGGCGGCGGCGACGGACGGCACGCCGCCACCCCGGCGGCCGGGACAGGGAGAAAAGGGGCCTGAAAAGCGAACCCGATTCCCTCGACCCCGCCCGCTTTTGTTCCCGTTCCGTTCCGTGTGCAGCGATAACATTCCTCTCGCTCTCCGTTCCTGCTTTTTTTGCTTATTCCTTCCGCCTGCCTCCCCTCCTTTCCCTGGAAGAGGAGGGGGAAGGGGGGCAAGAGGGCCGGCCGACCGCCGCCGCCGTCGTCGCCGATGTCGGACCGGGAGCTCCCGCCGCTGCGATCCATCCGTAAGTACGCCCCTCTGCCTCTCCAGCTTTGATTGATTATTTGGTAGATGAAAAAGGGGGGTCGTTTTGGTGATGATCATCACAGGAGGAGAGCTTTTTTTTTCCCCCTTCTTTTCGCCATGTGGGATTGTTCTGAAGGGGGTTTGTGTTTTGTTGATGATCATGACGTGACGCAATTCTGTGATCAGTAGGATCTTGAGCCTGGTCTACAGGGGAGAAAAGAGCGGGAGAAAGTACATGTAGGTGCTGATTTGAAGCGGTATTAAACTAATCGGCTGGTTAAGATGCCTCTACTTTGCTAGCATCTCTGTATGCCTCTACTACTGCATGGCTAGTTTAGAGCAGCAGCCTTTGCATAACTGGGTATCCATCTATGCATCTCCTTTTATATATTCAACAAGGAAGATCAATACATAGCTGTACTTCATGAAAAAGAAGAAAAAGGGTGACCCTACCTTGGATGTGTGCTAGTAACTGGGTATCTATCAAGCTTACGGGGCTGTCTGTTCCTGTGAAACTCTCCAAATGGTTGATCCTGATGTGGTGTTCAGGCTGATCGAGTAGGCCATCTGCATCTCTGAACATTGGGAACTGAGCTTATACAGTTATGCTGCCCTTCACGTTTTTCAGGAATCACAGGGGACGGGAGATGCTTGTTCCGGTCGGTCGCTTACGGCGCCTGCATAAGGAGAGGCAAGCAGTCGCCGAGCGACAGCGTCCAGAAGGAACTCGCCGACGAGCTCCGAGCAAAGGTGACTGCTCAACCGCTTCATCACTTGATGATTCCGTTCCATTCCATGCAATTTTAGCGAAAGAAATTGCTGACCCGCCTGTTGACCTGTTCCAGGTTGCAGATGAGTTCATCAGGCGAAGAGGAGATACCGAATGGTGAAGTCTTCTTTCCTCCTCTTACCATTTTTTTTTTACATCTGAGCCGTTTGTTTCCTGCAAAAAACATATGCTTAAATAAGAGAATTAAACATGAACTTCTTTGTTCCTGCAAAAACAAAAGTAACATGATCATTTTCGATGCGGATCTTCGATGCGATGGATAGGTTCCTCGAAGGCAATTTCGAGAGCTATGTGCGCAAGATGAGGAAGCCTCATGCCTGGGGAGGAGAACCTGAACTGCTCATGTGCTCACATGTTCTTGGGTAGGCACCTTTCTTTCTTATGTGATCAATCTGTAGGTTTATCTTCTGAAACATAATTGCTACCGAGGAATGTCAACACTGTTTGCAGGATGCCCATCACCGTCCACATGTACACCAAGGGCGCTGACAGCCCCAGGATCATAGCAGAGTATGGTCAGGAGTATGGGAAGGACAACCCGGTCCGAGTTCTTTACGACGGCTACGGGCACTACGACGCGCTGCAGCCATCTATTGTAAGGACACAATCAAGACTGTAAGTTGCTAGTACAACACTGTGCAAAATCCGACAACATTTGACCTGCTCTTTGAGTTGAGGAACCAACGTTCCTTCCCGTCAATTTGCAGGAGAGGAGCGTAGCTACCCGGAGACCGCGTTATGTAAGCTTCTTCTACTACTTCTCTAGCGCAGCCACATAAATTCCGACATCTTCCACAACTCGATTTCGTTCGAGTTGGCAGACCCCAGTATAGCACATATGGAAGTTCAGTCCGGGTTCGCTGCTCTGTCGTTCGATCTTCTTCGGGGCTGATGTATAAATAAGCTTCGCGTGTGTAACTCCTGATCCAGTCAGGGAATCTAACTGCATAAACTTACACTGCGTTCGGCTTAAAATGAATTCTGGAATATCTTACTCTGAAAGCTTGCTGATAGACATATGATTCGCCGACAATTGCTTCGAGGCAACTGAATACTCACGGCGAATGTGAATACAATCCTTTTCAGAGTGTGAATACAATCTTATTTTGTTATGCCGGCCACTGATTTTCCTCTAGAATTGATACATACTCCCTCCGTTCCAAAATAACTGTCTTAACTTTGTACTAGCTCTAATACAAAGTTGTACTAAGCTTGAGACAAAATAACTGTCTTAACTTTGTACTAGCTCTAGTACAAAGTTGTACTAAGCTTGAGACACTTATTTTGGGACGGAGGGAGTAGAAAGTAAAATGCGTGCTATAATGATCATTTGAGGGCTCTCCTTACACTGGTATTTGGCCAATTCGACACATGCCTATCCATTACTGCTAACCAATACAGTGACGATTGGTGAAGAACTAGCCCAGAATCACCAGAGGAAAAATCCCAGAACTATGGGGTGTGTTCAAAGGTGGCTCTTTTCTACAAAGATAGAAGATGCTTGGAAGTACCGGCGTCGGCATAGTTGTTCTCAAAGAGAAACGGTGCAGAAAAAGGCTAGATCCCAGCTTGGAGGTTCCGAATGGCTGGACCTATATTGATAGTGAGACCCAAAGGGCTGAAGAAAATTGAGAAGGGCTCGAAAGTGCCATGAAAAAGTTATGCTCAGATGTACCAGAGCTAACAGAGATGATCTCAAGGGAAACATAGCTAGATGGTACTGGAGAAATTTCTTGGCAGTTCTGAGTAGGGGAAAATAGGGTTCGCTTCACGGAGCACACACTCTACTCACAAAGCTAAATAGTACTGGGTAGAATTACTTCAAAGTACTAAGGCTAGGAAAAACAAAAGGATTGAATGGCAGGAGTAAAATCCTGGGATTTTGGTCGGAGGATTTTATCTTGGGAGTTCAACCATTGTTCTTTTATTTTTGCCTTTCTGATAGTACAATTGTACTAACATTGATGTGAATCTTGGATTCACCAAAGACCTATAAATTACATGCTAACAGTTTGAAGGAGGTAACCACCTGAAGATGTAAAAGTAGGAGTCACACTCACATATGTGGACTAATTTACTGAAATAAATTTGTCGATATATTAGTCGTATCAATTGTCTTGTCTTTAATCATGAAAACCCGATAAGATGCACTTTCAATTGGCCATATAGATCTAAGATGTCTAATGAAAGGATAAGGATGAAACAATGTGCCATTTCGCCCAATCTTTTCACTAGAGGTCACTATCGATAAAATGGGATCTCACCACTTTTTTCGACAAATTTTGGAGAGGTAGAACTATATTCGAGAATTTATTGGCTAATTGGAATTGAAACGTTTTTTTAGATGCAAATATTGGGCTTGACATGATTATGTTTTTGCAGTTTTTTTGTGGGATTTATCACAAGTATTGTGGTGTTCTCTTTGGAAAGGCAATATTAGGGTTTTAGATTTCCACAGGCTTATACTTAGGATTTGAGGACAAGCTCAAGGAGATGGGACCCTTGGGCACCAATAATTGGTGAGAGATATTTCTTGTCATGGATAAAAAGAATCATTGTGATCGAAGACTACCACAAGATCCCAAATCCAGTTAAAGAAGAAGAAAAAAACACATCTAGCTTGTTCTCATGCACGCAATGAATCAATGATATCTCTTTGTGCAACCTTCTTTCCACATGCAAAAGACCAAATTATATGAAAACATTATTAGCAAACATAATCATCATAATACATGCAGCTCAAAGGCTGGGAAGAAAGTACACGGTGGCGAAGGTTTTGTCCTGTAAGGACAGCCTTTTGACCAGCAATTCCTCTATGTTAACATGTACTTTATGTGACACCGAACTGAGGTTATTAGATTCATGTTCCATGTACTTCATGTGACATAAAATCAATGTCATTAGACTCATATTCCAAAGTACTTTATGAATATGACAAAAGTTATATATTAATAATGTAATTGTTGGTCAAAGGTACTAACGGGACCTAATATGCGAAGTAATTTGAAAACGAGGCAGTATAAGACTATAAGTACAACAGTAGAAAAAAATAAGGGAGGCTACAATTTTCACAGGTGGATAACTTGCTATATCAGATGCCCACAGCATAATAGTACATGATTGTTGACTAAAACGAAAACAACTCTATGGCTAAAGGCTAACCACAAACTAGATTTTTTTTTGGGAGATCTGCATGTCCTGAAAGTTTGCATTGAAGCCAGCACCATCAAACAGACGCCTTGGACGCAAGAAATTCGGCAGTAGAACTTACCCTCTCCGCCAATAGTCTGATGTCTCTGAGGGGAACACCTTTCTGCAATACATGAACAGGTGAAATGGTTCAGTTAGATGTAGCTCACATGAAAAATTAAAGATAAATATCTGAAATCAGTAATACAGCACTTCACCTTCAACTCCACCCGATCACACCAAAGAATCATTATACCAGATTACTGTATAGACAGCAGATGCATGAGTAGGATGAAATCAGTGTATTAATGGCACATGTCTGCTCGCCCTTCCTTTTTTCCCGCCTGCTCCTCAGCTCATGTTTGGTAGAAAGGTCACCTTGGAATGATAATACCATGATACATCTTCCAACTGTGCTCCAATCAAGCTGACATACATACGATGGTAAGATTGCAAGAAATTAAAAGAATATACATGCTATCTTTTCGATGGCAGCATATCATCTCTTGTAAGGCTTGATGTGATACGATTTGTATTCATCGCCAAATTTTGCCGATTCTTCATCAACCCTTTTTTTCAGCCTTCTCCAGGTCCTTAACATGTCCGCTTGTATAAGACCACGATACAGTGTTTCAAAGGTGATCTTCTGGGGAAGAAAACCTTTCTCTATCATTTCCATGAAGAACTGGCATGCCTCTCTCCATTTTTCCTTGGCACAAAAACCATGAACCAGCAAGGTATATGAATCAAGATCAGGACCCACGGCTCTCTCGCACATATCATTCCAAAGTTCCATAACA
The DNA here is from genome assembly GCF_904849725.1 of Hordeum vulgare subsp. vulgare. NCBI lineage: Eukaryota > Viridiplantae > Streptophyta > Magnoliopsida > Poales > Poaceae > Hordeum > Hordeum vulgare. Next base: position 558,351,479 of record NC_058520.1, read on the forward strand.
GTTTCATGTCGGTCCAATTTGATGAACATTCCAAGCAATATATTGTAACTGTGAATATCTGGCGCAGTTGGTGAACAAGGAGCCTTCATCTTGTTGTACAATTCAAGAGCGCCACTAACATCTTTTCTCCCTCGGTACTCTTTGAAGAAACAATTGTAGGTCGCTGGGGAGGGACACACCCCTTCACTAACCATCTCGCCGAGCAAACTCTCAGCATCTTCCAGTCTTCCACACGAAGCAAGGCACTTGATCACAGAAGTGTAGGTTGCCACTGTGGGGCAGATGCCTCTATCCTTCATCGAGCGGAACATACACAAACATAGCTCAGCCTTATGCGCACGACTGTAAACATGCAGGATGATTGAGTAGCTCGTTACATCTGGTTCAATTCCCCTGTCATTCATCTCCTTCAAGAGATTCTCAGCTGCATTAACTGTTCTATCAAACCGGTTATCAGGGTGCAAACTTGCATGCCTACAGATACCATTTAAGAGAATGTTGTATGTCACTATGTTCGGCTCTATCCCATGATCAATCATATCTTTTAGGAATTTCTGAGCCATGTCACTTCGGTTTACCTTGCACCAGCCATAAATTAGGATAGTGTACATCTTTTCATTTGGTTCGTATTTGTATTTTCTTTTATTGAATACCTCCACAGCAACCTGCAATGGTGATAAAAATGCGAGTGGGTACATTAGAAATACATTATCAGCCCCACCAAAGGTGTGTGACAGCTGATTAATGCAATTCAAACACTTGTTGAGCAAATAACATCTCTATTGTAGATGAAATAGAGATACTTTTTAGTCAACTGTTTCTATTTCGTCCAGAAATATCTCTACAACTTTCTACCATACCTTGAGCATCAAATTGAAGTAAAAACTTCCAGCCAAACCAAAAGCATTAGGATGCAAGCACTTGGTAAAATTGATCTATTATGGCATCACATAAGTTACAGGCCCAAGAAATCAGAAATGCTTCTCTACTGGCTACTGAAGCTACAGATACAAAAATTTATGAGGACATGAGGGCAAACCACTTCATTTACACCATATTCTCAAGCAAGGAAAAAAAAGTCAGTTCCTGAATTGTTGTGTAAGATTGCATAAAGCCATAAACATTCACAGGGAAGACATCCAAATGAGACTAAAACCAAAAGGGTAACTCCAAATTCATCAAAATCCCAGAGGTCAAGCTTTGTAATTTGTAAACACATCCAGATGGAAACTCCAAAACCATTGCTCAGCATAATCCTTGTACACGTGGAAATGTCCAAAATCAAATATCTGGAGTAGAAATCTTACTTATAATACTCATAAAAAACTAAAAATGCATGATCAACCAAGGAAGCAATTTAAGCACTTAATCCTTTCTGCCATCTTGCAAGCATGATCTAGTTGTCATGCCAAGCATTTCATTAACCTGACATGATAATGCTTATGCTGAAATCCTGACAGACAAGATTGCGTCTAGATAATAATTTCTTTGAATTAGTAGCGTTGCCATTATTTTTTCCCTTCCAGAAATGAACTGTGATATTGTCATTGCTCCCTGAAGGATTGTTCACAGAGATACCAAAAGGTTTCAGTTTCTTGTAGATCTTTATCATTACGGTTAGCTAGATTCGCAAGAAGCTAAACCTGAAGCTTATGCCATCTAGCATTTAAGCAAATTGGACACCACAAACTGCACTAAATAAGAAGCAAATCCATGATCAATCAATTGTATACATGATATTAAGACGAAAACAGAAAAAATTGCAGATTGAATCTGCCTAATTGCAACTGCACCAATTCATTACTATGAAACGTCTCATCAAACTACAACAATGTTCAGTTTTAACCTACCAAACTGCAGATCACAAAAACCAAATCACAATGCAAAGCCAAGAGTCATGGTGCACCACAAACAGCTTAAGGGGGAGCACATTCATATATTTATAGACATAACAAGCCAACACAATCTTCACTTGAATGTATTCATATACTCATCGAAGCTTCACACTTGTAAAACTTGAAACAAATCAATGAAAGTTGCCCCTCATCATACCAGACACTTCAATATAGAAGAAGAGGCTACAAGCTACAACAAGCATAGTACGGAAACCAGAAATGCAGTGTTAAGAGACCTTACACTATGCGCAATCAATCAAATCAAGAAGATTACCACCTAGGCATCCAGATGACGAACCTTGGGGTACTTGTACTTGCAGAGCGTGTCGAGAAGGGTGGTGAACTCCTGGGCATCGGGCTCCCTCCCTAGGAAAGCCTCCATGTCATCGAACGCGCGCACCGCCTGCCTGGTCAATCCCGCGGCGACGTACCTCCTGGCGAGCACCGCGAACGTGCGGGGCGTGGCGGCGCCGTCCGCCGCGGCCTCGACAACGAGCCGCCACGCGGCGTCGAACTGGTGCGCCCGGCCGAGGGCGTCGACGACGGCGTCGTAGGCGTCGGCGTTCGGCGGGGAGGAGACGGACGGGTGGAGGCGGACGGCGTTGAGGAGCGAGAGCGCGAGTTTGGACGCGCCGCGGAGGCGGAGGAGGATCTGCACGAGGAGGCCCTGGGAGAGGGAGACGCCCCCGCCGGAGAGGAGCTGGAGTGGCGACTCGGACGGGTGGAAGGGGTTGTGGTGCGCGAGGAGTAGGCGCGCGAGCTCGTCGGCGGTGGGCGACGGGGCGACGGGCGGCAGCGCGAGGATGTGGGTTAGGGAGGGGGCCACATCGGCGGTTGCCGTGCATAGGAGGCGGCGGGTGGCTGCCATGGCGTTGGCGGCGGCTGTGAGCGAGCGCAGCATGGTGGGCAGCGGCGGGTGCCGTGGTGGTGTGCGAGAGCCACAGGAGCCAAGCCCAAGCCCAAAAGTCCAAAACGAACCACCCTTTTTTTCAGTATAAATTACACGATGGAATCACATCTGAGGCAATGGTGGTGGATTTGATATTAAGATTGATAATTTTTATGTGTGAGTACCCAGTCTTGGGTTGCATATGGCAAATCAGACTTAAGTGTGTATTTGAACTTATCGATGTTGCCCCCGCTTTATCATAGGAAGAAGAAGAGTAATCTAGTTTAGGGGTAAGTGCCCTTTTGTTGCCAATATCTAGAGTCCTGTTGTGTCGATAGAGCTCGGAAAACTCCTCTTTTAGTGATGGATTCTAGTAGCCCTATGCCGAAACTCACGACCGGTCCCGTGTGTCACGCGTTGCTTGCCACCTCGCAGGCGCCCATGCGCTGACTAGGACCGACCTCCTGACTCAATCGGGCGTGGCTTTAAGCAGGTCCGGTCGGCCTCCTCGCTCATGTCTCCTTTCCCGTGTGTTGCTCTCTTCCTTCTCGCTCATGTCCCCCTCCCCACCGCCTGCGTCGCCGCCTGCAGCACCGCCGCCACCATGGTTTTCGAAGATGAAAGGAGTGACGACACGTCTAGCCTACCGTACATGCACTCCACCGGTTCCACCGACGAGCTTAAGCAGGTCAGTTCACTTGAGCTAGGTTTAGGGTTAGGGTTTCAAATTTGTTTTTTTTATTTGGGTGATTTAGTTGGGTTTTCATTTGGGCATTGTGTTTGTATGAGATTGTGCAGGACCCTTTCACCCTTGAAGATCCCGATTACAAGGGCTTGAGCTCGATATGATGGTCTTCTATGAGAAGCACGGCAGGGCATCAAAGAGGCTTGTTGCCTTTGAAGGACCAGACACAGGCAGAAGGTTCTTAGCATGTGCACAACCGGTATGGTCCATTCATGGTTTCATACCTCTTGTAGCGATTCACCTATAGTGGTGCAAATGCTCTTGTAGTGATGCAAAATATGGTTCTAGTGATTACACTATGTAGTGCATATGCTTTTGTAGTGATGCAAAATATGTAGTTCAATGGTAGTTATATTTTGTAGTGTATATGCTCTTGTTCTGGTTACATTATATTTTGTATGGTAGTTATATGTTGGAGCTTGCTCTTATTTTGTAGTTGAGTGTTGTTGTAATGTTGAAATATTTAGCTGAATGTTGTTGTAATTTTGGGACGTACATGCTGTTATTTTGTGGGTAGGCACAATTACCAATGTAGGTATGGTCCTTTTAATTTGCAGTGCTCTTGCTCTTCTTCTCTATTTACCTGGGGTATGAACTCACTTGTTGTTCTTGCTCTTTTTGCACGAAGGTGATAATTGTGGGTTTGTTGAATGGGTTGATCAGCAGTGGTCCCCAACAATGCAGAATGCATCATTGAAGTTGTGGACAATGGTTGAAGATAGCAAGAGTGCTAGGCTGACTCATAATCTTGAAAGTGCTTTAACTATTCACCATTCGAAAGCAGAGAAGAATACTCTCGAGGTCACTATGACAAGTTAGTTAAAATGTGCATGAACTTATGGATTTCCAGGAGGAAAGGGTGCTTGATTCAGTTAACTGCAGTCTAACCTAACATATCAGTAGCAATGCAGAACTGAACTGGTGGCTGATATGAAGGGAGAGATGTCAAAGAAAGATGTAGATCAGCAGAAGCTTAATGAGAAGTATCAACTCCTGGTTAAACTCATAAGAGCTCAAGCATCTGTCATACATAACCTGAAGTTGAAGCATATGAAAGAGAAGGAACTGCTGAGTGAAGCTAGGATGAAATTTGAGTCCCAGAATGCACAACTCACAAAGTTTGAGGAGAAGCTCACCCAAGAGAAGCTAGAATTGAAGCTTCAGGTTGCTGACCTGCTTAAGGGAAAGGAAAATCATGTTGAAGAGAAGGGCCAACTAAAGCTTCAGATTGTTGATCTCATGGAGGGAGAGGAAAAGCTCAAGCGGAAGATCAAGGGGATCCAGGCCATCCTAGAGAAATGAACAAGATGAATTTGAGATTAGTGGGCATTGTTGACCTTTTGGGTAGGATGGTTGTGTAATGACCTGGTAACTTTGAATTATGGTTGTGTATTGTATGGTTGTAATAATGGTGAATGTTAGCTGTGTATGTATCTATTAGTTATGCTAGCTATTCATACTTTTGTGACCAAAGGATGAAGTATGCATTTGAACTCCAATATGTATTGTTGAACTCCACTATGTATCGTTGAACTCCACGAAGTATTGTGTTCTATGATTGCTAGACTAATTTTTTTGAGATATCATGCTTTGCAAGATGGATCGGATATAGTAGATGGTTATGTTATAGTGCCTCAATATTATGTTGATTATGGGATTGGTTGTTTATAGTAGATGGTTATGTTATAGGGCTAGGTTTTGGTGGTGCCACCAATTCACATAACAACAATGATCAAATAGACTTAGCAGTGGCATCAAACCAAAATAAAACACAAACCATCAAGTGATACATAAAAAGATCCTTACGCAAACCATCAAGTAGACTTAAAAGTGGCATCAAACCAAAATAAAACACACTGTAGCATTAGCAGAAGTTTACATGGCACGTCAGGAAATTCAGTGGTTTCCACTAGCTGAGAAATAGGCCATCCAACCTGTATGTGTACCACCACTAGGTGGAGGAGCACTAGAAGTTGAGACAACATACTGCCTTGGGGCACAGAATGGCCTTGAAGTACCTACAACATGTAGCAGCCCAAATGCTTTCTTCCCCCTTTTGTAAGCTTTTCCAATTGTGGCAACCTTGTTGAACCTATGTTATGGAGGTGGTGATGTGGTTATCATTTCATGTGCATCTCATGCATCATGCATATCTTGCATCTTCCTTGTGCTTAGTCTTGCTCTTGTTGTGGTGCCACCTTGGTGATGTGGTTGCATGTTCTTGTGTTGTTCTTAGGAAGTGTGGAGTGGGTGCAACAAGGACTTTCTAAACCTTAGTTGCACCAAGGAACAAATAACCCCCCTCTCCTCTATATTTTGAGGCAGAATTTAAGTTTCTGTTTTGGGCCATTAAAAAAAATGTTCATCTTCTTTGAAAATCCTTTTAAGTATTTTGGGTGGCAAAACTCACTTATTTGAAGTTATTTTTCCTTTTGTTTTAATATAAAACAGGGAGAGAATTTTGTTAAACAAGTTATTTTACTTTGCTATAAAATGCCTCACCTATTTTTATAAATAGGAGGAACATTTTAGAAGCTTATTTTTATTTTCAGTTTTATTTCCTTTTTCTTTTTCCTCCCTGTCTTTATTCCAATCTGGTTTGTTTTATTTTTAAAAGAAAACCAGCATGTGTTTTATTTTGAGAGGGAGTGAGGGAGCAGGATGGGCCGTGGCCCATTTCCTTCTCTCTAGCGAGCATCCCATCTCCCTTTCCTTCTTCTTCCTGACGCCGTTCCCTTCCTCCCTGCTTTCAGTCAGCGAGAGTGCGCGTGAGAGAGAGGGTCGCACCGTTGCTCACGGACGTCGAGGAGCCGTCCCATCCGCGCCTATTTAGCCCCCCTCGGCGTGCGTGCCTCTAGGGTTCCCTCTCCCCGCCGCCACCTCTTCCCGTCTCTCCTTTACTCTCCCTCCCAGATAAGATTCAGAGAAGAGAGGGTTCAGTTCAGTGCAGCAGCCCCGATCGCCCCTTCCCCCTCGTCACCGGCAGCCCCTCCGGGGAGATCAAGAGCGCAGTGAGGATGCTCGATCCTCCCTAGACCCGTTCCCGTTGCTAGAGGGGTGGATCCCCTCCTCTGCTGCCTCCTCCACGATGGCTTCGTCAGGAGCGGAGCGAGCAGTGGTCGTCGCCGGCAGCCCCGCCTCTTCTTCCTCTTCTCGGCAGCAAGCGCGTCTCTTAGACCCTCAGGGTGAGCGTCTCCACCTCCTCTTCCTTCCCCGCGCTTAGGATCCGCATATGTGCCAGATTGTCGCCGCCGTCGAGCTCCGCTCTGGCCGGAGCAGCAGCTCCGTCTAGCCGCCTTCGTGGGCTTCCTCCCGGTGTGTTTACCCAGGGAATGGTACCCCCAGGAATCCCGCATCCTGCGCCGTGGCTCGCCATGCCGGATCATCGCCGGAGGGCACGCCGGTGTGCCTCCCCTGTTTCGGTCGCCGGAGCAGCAGGTGGCGTAGAGGGGCCTGCTCAAAAGAGCAAGACCTCCTCTCTGTTCTGATTCCCCGCCTAATCCGACTGGTTGGAGCGTGCGGGTTAGATGCAGTGATTGTGGGTTCGAAACCCCCTGGCTCCCTTTTGATTTTTCGGTGTGTTTTGTTTCCTTGTGTGAATCGGTAGCAGTGTAGTTAGCTGGTTTGTTTCCCCTGTTAGAGCAGCAACGAATTGCTAGACCAGTGGTAGCTGGTGAGGTGGGTTAGCAGGAGGGAGTTCGATTCCCCCCTGGCACCTTTATTTTTCCTTGTGCATATATGTCTAGTGCGGTGTGTATGACTTATTGCCCTGTTTAGAGCTTTGTATTAAGTAGATTATTGTTCTTTTGATATTGATTCCATGGTAGAAATGGTAGTGGGTGAACCCCTCTACAACTTGGGACAAATATTTTATTCTTAGGATTTTGCATGTTAGACTTATACCTTGTCAAAGTGGGCACTCGGCTGAAAATGACAGTTTTGTGAAAAGCTGTGAATTTCACTAAGTCTGGGAAACTGGAGTTATTTTCTTGTCCTGTTGTGTTGTTTATATTTGCTCCTATGTTGGGAATTAGCCCAAGCAACAAACTAATGTTTGTTTGCTGGTATGTTTTTCTAGCTCTGTGTCAAGTTTCTTGCCCAGATACCTCATGTAGATATCCTTTTGGAGTCTGCCAAAATGCTTCAGAGCATAAGCAGCTGGTGAGAATCTGTAATTTTCACTAAGTCCCAATCTGTGATATTTTGTCCAAGTTAGGGGTTGTATATCTACTGATGTGTGATCCCTTTGCCTTAACTACTTGTTAGAGGTTGTAATGCAGTTGGATGGCTTCAGTTTCATGTCTTGTTTGAATTATTTAGAGGGTTGTAGCTGCTATAGATCTTGTGGTCAAAGTGATATGTTGGTGTTAAAAACAGATTGTGTGTCAAACTGGTTTTTGAGCTTGTGTGAGCTATGGTTGATGGTTTTGTGTGTTCTCAAACACCATCCCACTTGGATTGTGGTGCTTGCTCATTTGGCAACCTGGTTACTGTTGGGTAACGTCGCATGGGAAACAAAATTTTCCTACGCGCACGAAGACCTATCATGGTGATGTCCATCTACGAGAGGGGATGAGTGATCTACGTACCCTTGTAGATCGTACAGCAGAAGCGTTAGAGAACGCGGTTGATGTAGTGGAACGTCCTCACGTCCCTCGATCCGCCCCGCGAACAATCCCGCGATCAGTCCCACGATCTAGTACCGAACGGACGGCACCTCCGCGTTCATCACACGTACAGCTCGACGATGATCTCGGCCTTCTTGATCCAGCAAGAGAGACGGAGAGGTAGAAGAGTTCTCCGGCAGCGTGACGGCACTCCGGAGGTTGGTGATGATCTTGTCTCAGCAGGGCTCCGCCCGAGCTCCGCAGAAACGCGATCTAGAGGAAAAACCGTGGAGGTATGTGGTCGGGCAGCCGTGAGAAAGTCGTCTCAAATCAGCCCTAATTGCTCCATATATATAGGAGGAGGGAGGAGGGGCCTTGCCTTGGGGTCCAAGGACCCCCAAGGAGTCGGCCGAGCCAAAGGGGGGAGGACTCCCCCCCCCCAAACCGAGTTGGACTTGGTTTGGTGGGAGGAGTCCCCCTCCCTTCCCACCTCCTTCCTTTTTTTTCTTTCCTCTTGATTTTTCTTCTCTTGGCGCATTGGGCACTTGTGGGCTGTCCCACCAGCCCACTAAGGGCTGGTGTGGCTCCCCAAATGCCTATGGGCTTCCCCGGGGTGAGTTGCCCCCCCCCGGTGAACTCCCGGAACCCATTCGTCATTCCCGGTACATTCCCGGTAACTCCGAAAACCTTCCGGTAATCAAATGAGGTCATCCTATATATCAATCTTCGTTTCCGGACCATTCCGGAAACCCTCGTGACGTCCGTGATCTCATCCGGGACTCCGAACAACATTCGGTAACCAACCATATAACTCAAATACGCATAAAACAACGTCGAACCTTAAGTGTGCAGACCCTGCGGGTTCGAGAACTATGTAGACATGACCCGAGAGACTCCTCGGTCAATATCCAATAGCGGGACCTGGATGCCCATATTGGATCCTACATATTCTACGAAGATCTTATCGTTTGAACCTCAGTGCCAAGGATTCGTATAATCCCGTATGTCATTCCCTTTGTCCTTCGGTATGTTACTTGCCCGAGATTTGATCGTCAGTATCCGCATACCTATTTCAATCTCGTTTTACCGGCAAGTCTCTTTACTCGTTCCGTAATACAAGATCCCGCAACTTACACTAAGTTACATTGCTTGCAAGGCTTGTGTGTGATGTTGTATTACCGAGTGGGCCCCGAGATACCTCTCCGTCACACGGAGTGACAAATCCCAGTCTTGATCCATACTAACTCAACTAACACCTTCGGAGATACCTGTAGAGCATCTCTATAGTCACCCAGTTACGTTGCGGCGTTTGATACACACAAAGCATTCCTCCGGTGTCAGTGAGTTATATGATCTCATGGTCATAGGAATAAATACTTGACACGCAGAAAACAGTAGCAACAAAATGACACGATCAACATGCTACGTCTATTAGTTTGGGTCTAGTCCATCACGTGATTCTCCCAATGACGTGATCCAGTTATCAAGCAACAAAACCTTGTTCATAATCAGAAGACACTGACTATCATTGATCAACTGGCTAGCCAACTAGAGGCATGCTAGGGACGGTGTTTTGTCTATGTATCCACACATGTAAATGAGTCTTCATTCAATACAATTATAGCATGGATAATAAACTATTATCTTGATACAGGAATTATAATAATAACTATACATTTATTATTGCCTCTAGGGCATAATTCCAACAGTTACACCACTGAGTGCCCATATAATTGTGGTTGTGGCTGTTTTGAATCCGTAGACCTTCGTAACTTGTTTTGTAGTTTCCGGTTGAACCGAAACTCCGTTCACGACGTTCTTTATAGGTTTTTGCATCGTTTTCTCGTGATGCATATGATTATGCCATGTTCATGCATATCAATATAACTTAACATGAGGTTATGTCCAGTAGGTAAACAACTCAACTAATGCATATGAAAGTGACTAGAATAGTGATGCATGCCCTCTTCATCACACATGCATCATATTGGTTGTTGCATTATGTTTTGTTGGTGTTTATTTGTTGTTATCTTATCTTTGGGTAGCATCGGGAACGGAGGGTGAGTACGTGGATTCTGGAGAGTTCGTGCAGGAAGAACAAGAGCAGTTTCAATCTGAAGAAATCACAGGCAAGATGACCGTGACCTTGACACCGTTTGTAGCTTTGTTATGCTTCGAGTTATGTTTTCTTCGTTACATGTCCGTTGCCTACCACATGATACATATGCCATCAAACTTTGCCATGAAACCTCAAACACTTCCCTTCCTAGCAAATATTGTTCGGCTAAGTAGGCTTGCTCAACCACTAATTGTTAGCGTTGCTAGTTGCAGGTGCCTGCTGGTCCATGTGATAACATGGAAATTTGATATCATTATGATTCAACTGCTATTTAATTAATGCACCTATATACTTGGTAAATAACGGGAGGCCTAGCCTTTTGCCGGGTGATTTGTTCCGTTATTGTCGCCTTAGTTTCGGCTACTGGTGTTTTATTCCATAACTGAGCGCTCCTAACACGTTCGGGGTTGTTTTGGGGACCCCCTTGATAAATCGTATAGTGTTTAGACTTGTCTGGCAGGACCCAACTTTGGTATTAATTTGCTAATAACTTAATAATAATATGCATAGGGAATAGCTACCCCGAGGAGTTAATCAACAACCCGGGCCAGTGCTCCTCATGAGTGTTGGTCCAAACCAGAGCATTGCGCAGGGCCAATCCAGGGCAACTTGGGTGATCTCTATCAGGCCACCGTGCGCGCAGCTTATCTGACGTGTCCTGAGACTGAGATACGCGATTCTTATCGGGGTCGTCGACACGTCGGGCGGTCTTGCTGGATTAGTCTTACCTTAGCGATATATCTTGCGCATTGGGATTCCGGTGAGACTTTGAGTCTTCTCATAGTTGAGGTTTTTCCTTTAAGGAATCCGACGAGATCACGAGTTTCGTGGTAGAGGATTACTATGCGGCATGTGGTAATTTGTGATGGACTAGTTGGAGCACCCCTGCAGGGTTTAATCTTTTGGAAAGCCTGCCCGCGGTTATGTGGCAGATATGGATATTTCATTAACATCCGGTTCTAGACAACTTAAAGTAATTCTAATAAAACTGTCAACCGAGTGCGTAACTGTGATTGTCTCCTTCAGAGCTCCTTCTCTGATCGAGAACACGGTGGGGTTATGATTGACGTAAGTAGGTGTTCAGGATCACTTAGTGATAAACCTAGTCTCGACTGTCTTGCATAGACCACCATATATTAACTCTGAGCATCGTAAGGTAGCCACCATATAAGCTTAGGTTGCTGCAAAACCCATACACTTAACCTTCCTCACCCATTAACTCGGCTAGATTCGATACCAAGGTCATTCGATTGCTGAGTCCTCGTGGCTCACGGTTTACTACAAACACCCACACATACAGGTACCATTGATGCAGGAGATCTCGATGACAGCCAACTGAAGTGGGAGTTCGATGAGGACAGCGGCAGGTTGTACGTGACTTATCCGGAGGACTAGAGGCCGTGGTCATTATCGTGGGGCCAGCATGCGGGATATCATAGCTTTATCTGTTTTTATCTTGTCCGTAGCTAGACCATACCATGTTCTGAATAAGTGTGTCTCTATGACTATATGACTATGTTCTTATCAGATAGCAAGTGTATGCCCTACTTGTCACTCTTTCAGTTATGTATTGTTATGATTATCTCGCTTGCGAAACGCGTAGATGCGCCCCTTTCCCTTTTGAGGCCTCGCCCCCAAATAAGGAAAGAGCCGCATCTTAGTCGTTACACAACACCTATCCCAGCAGCAGATCTTGCAGATCTTGAAGATTGGGCCACAATATCACCTGTTGCAGAAGATGCTCTTCCAATTCCACTTCCACCAGTAGCCCTTCTTCAACCATCTTTACCAGCACCACTTCCAGTTCCTCTTCCAGATCTTGTAGCGGGAGGAGCTCTTGGTTTTGGATTTGCAGCACCACTTCGAGATCTTGCTCGAGTAGTAGGAGCTCTGGGTATTGAATTTGCAGAACCACTACCAGTAGGAGGATCTTTGGATCTTGATGCAAGAGTTCTTTCTTGTGAATTCCTTACAGGCTTGGAAAACAATTATAGTAATTTACTGCAAGTAAGAAATAAACAAGGAAATAGTAATTTACCAAAAATCCAAACTACTAGTTCAAAGGGAATTACCACATGTTTGTTATTTCTCAAGGCCAACTCAGGTTTCAACTGTTCACACAGCTTGTATATCTATGCCCTTGTAATCCACAATTACTACAAGTTACAGTCCCCATTCTTGAAGTGTCCTTTGGCTTTGGAACTTCAAATTTTCCCTTGGTCCTCATCTATTTCCCTCTTCATTTTTCAATTCAAATGGATTCTTTCAAAAGTATGACCAATTTTGTATCAAATTCGAAAACCGTATGCACAAATTGAAAAAAAAAAATCAAAAGTAGTACCCCGTCGGCCTCTGGTGGGCCGAAGAGAGGCCCGTCCGCCACCCCCAGGCCGAAGAGTGATTAGGCGCCGGATTTGGCTGCCAAACCCAGAGAAAGTGACGAGCTGCCTGCACTCTGTTGGGAGGCGAGTCTAATGTCTAATCTCGACTTGGTATATCGAAACCACCTGCTAATATCATCTCTAATTTGTGTTGCTACTAGGGGTACTTTATTAATTTTGCTCGTGTGGATGGGTCTTGTGGGTTCGCACCTGCATATAGATTGCTCTCCACTGTCCTATTAGCTAGCCTGCTATTTAGCTTTTTTTCAATAGTCTTGACACTTGAGGGTTCGTTTGTTTCAACTTCATGAACCAGCTTCGGGAGGGATTATTAACCAGCTTCATGGACAGCCACTCTTTGGCCTGGGGGTGGCCGACCGGCAGCTCTTCGGCCTGGGGGTGGCCGACAGCCACTCTTCGACCTAGGGGTGGCCGACATCCACTCTTCGGCCCACCAGAGGCCAACGGGGTACTACTTTTGATATTTTTTTTCAATTTGTGCATATGGTTTTCGAATTTGATACAAAATTGATCGTACTTTTGAAAAAAAAATTCTTTAAATGCAGGTGGTTCTATGTGTGGACCAAGGGCCTTTGTCCAATCATGCTCACGAGGGATTGGATATATCATTGGTTCATATGCAGCTAAGTACAATGGTTTCTTCAAGAATTTACTAACATAGTCCTTGATGACCCATAAGTATAGGGGATCTATCGTAGTCCTTTCGATAAGTAAGAGTGTCGAACCCAACGAGGACCAGAAGGATCTGACAAGTGGTTTTCAGCAAGGTAATATCTGCACGCACTGAAATTATCGGTAACAAGTGGTTGTGTGGTGAGATGATTCGTAGCAAGCAACAAGTAACAAAAGTAGCAACGGTGCGGTAAAGTGACCCAATCCCTTTTGTAGCAAGGGACAAGCGTGGACAAACTCTTATAGGAGGAAAAACGCTCCCGAGGACACACGGGAATTTCTGTCATGCTAGTTTTCATCATGTTCATATGATCCGCGTTCGTTACTTTGATAGTTTGATATGTGGGTGGATCGGCGCTTGGGTACTGCCCTTACTTGGACAAGCATCCCACTTATGATTAACCCCTCTCGCAAGCATCCGCAACTACGAAAGAAGAATTAAGACAAAGTCTAACCATAACATTAAACTAGTGGATCCAAATCAGCCCCTTACGAAGCAACACATAAACTAGGGTTTAAGCTTCTGTCACTCTAGCAACCCATCATCTACTTACTACTTCCCAATGCCTTCCTCTAGGCCCAAATAATGGTGAAGTGTTATGTAGTCGACGTTCACATAACACCACTAGAGGAAAAACAACATACAACACATCAAAATATCGAACGAATACCAAATTCACATGACTACTTATAGCATGACTTATCCCATGTCCTCGGGAACAAAAGTAACTACTCACAAAGCATAATCATATTCATGACCAGAGAGGTAATGAGTAGCATCAAGGATCTGAACATACACTCTTCCACCAAGTAATGGAACTAGCATCAACTACAAAGAGTAATTAACACTACTGGCAACCTTACAAGTACCAATCGGAGTCGCGAGACGGAGATTGGTTACAAGTGATGAACTACGGTTTGGATATGAGATGGTGCTGATGAAGATGTTGATGGTGATGAGTCCCCTCCGATGAGAGGAGTGTTGGTGATGACGATGGCGACGATTTCCCCCTCTGGGAGGGAAGTTTCCCCGGCAGAATCGTCCTGCCAGAGCTCTAGATTGGTTCTGCTCAAGTTCCGCCTTGTGGCGGCGGTGAATCCTCCGAAAAGCCTCCTCCTGATTTTTTTCGGAATGAAACCCTTCATATAGCAGAAGAGGGGGGGGGGAGTGGGCCAGTAGGGAGCCCACAAGCCCCTAGGTGCGACCAGGGGGGTGGCCGCGCCTAGCAGGCTTGTGGCCACCTGCTGGCACCCCTCTGGCACTTCTTCGGCCCAGTATTTTTTATATATTCCCAAAAACATTCACGTTGATTTTCACGACTTTTGGAGTTGTGTGGAATAGGCATCTCAAACTTGCTCCCTTTTCAGGCCAGAATTCCAACTGTCGGCATTCTCCCTCTTAATGTAAACCTTGCAAAATAAGAGAGAAAAGGCATAAGTATTGTATTGTGAAGTGAAATAACAACCCAAGAAGCGATAAATACCAACATGAAAGCATGATGAAAAATGGACGTATCAACTCCCCCAAGCTTAGACCTCGCTTGTCCTCAAGCGAAAGCCGAGCTCAATAAATAAGTCCACATGTTTAGGGAGAGAGGTGTCAAAAAAACAAGATACGAACATGCACGCATCATGATCATGATCAGAACAGCAATACCATCATATCAACTCTTATGCTAAAGTGGCAATTCCTTCACAAAGTAAAGTATGGATCAAGAACCTTACCGAGAATTAACAACCGATAGCCTTTAGTCATTGAAGCAATTGCAATTTATCACAACATCAGAAAGAGTCAAATAAGAGCTGGTAAAGCAAATCCACATACTCAATCATGTTTTCGTTCTCTACAATTGCTACAACTAACGTGGTACTCATGAGATCAAAGTTTCAGTTGGACACACAGAAAGATAGGGGCTTATAGTTTCGCCTCCCAACTGCTTACCTCAAGGGTAATGTCAACAATAATAATTCATGAATACTTACCTCCAAGTTGACATATGAATATAGATCTTTCCCAAGCATAAGACGTTAGCCAAGATAAAGGCGATATAGGGAATTGGTGAAGATCACCATGACTCTTTCAAGGGCAAAAAGTAAAGGTACAAGATAGGCCCTTCGCGGAGGGAAGCAGAGGTTGTCATGCGCTTTTGAGGTTTGGATGTGTGTCCTCTTAGTGTGGAGGAACGTCACTTTATATTGCCTCCTGTGATAAAGAACTTTATTATGCAGTCTGTCGCTTTTATGTCTTCCTCATCACAGGTTCGTACAAAGCTTATTTTCCACACACTAATAGATCATACATATTAGGGAGCAATTTTTATTGCTTGCACCGATGACAACTTACTTGAGGGATCTTATTCAATCCATAGGTAGGTATGGTGGACTCTCATGGCAAAACTGGGTTGAAGGTTTATGGATGCACAAGTAGTATCTCTACTTGCTGCTGGAGTTTTGGATAATATGAGGTGGAAGCAATCGTCACATGCTAAGGGATCTCTAATCATATAACATTGTTCGGAACCAAGCAAACACAATTCATTATATTGTCTTCCTTGTCCAACATCTACTTCTAAGCATGTAATAGTTTAGTGAGTGTTCACAATCATAGATGGTGTCAAAGATGATATATTTATATGTGAACCTCTCCTTCTTTATCACTTCCTATTAATTGCAACAATGACCAAGGTCTACGTTTGTCTACCCTCAACAAGTTTCAATCATCATTCTTTTTATATGTGAAGCCATCACTTCCCATAAGATCATTGCATGATCTTTCATGCTTTTGTTCTTTTCTCAATCTTTTGATCATGGCAAGAGGTAAGGCCCTTCAACTAAAACACTCTTTATTATATGGTTCACGAGCTCGAATACATCGGGAGTGACACAAAGCAAAACTCAAGCCTAAAACATTAAGACCTTTAATCTACTAGATAAAGAGAAAACTGAAAAGGAACAGACTCAAGCAAAGGTAAAGGCCAAAGATGTGATGGTGATACGATACCGGGGCAACTCCCCCAAGCTTGGCACAAGCCAAGGGGATTGCCCATACCCATGCTTAGTTGTCTTCCTTTGGAGATGATGGTGGTGGAGTTGTTGCAATCTTTGATTCCGAGAGGGCCATTAATCTTTGATTTATACCTTGGAGATTTGTGATATGTTTCTCCAGCAAAACAACTTCACGAGTGAGATAAGTATTGCGAGCACGAGTTGTTTCACAAAACCTCAAGAGTTCAATCAAGGATGGAGATAGTAGGTGGAGGTAGGGTTGGAGGAAATCCACTTCTTCAACTTCTTCCTTGTTGATCGCAGATTGCACTTCGTCCCCTGCCTGATTATCCTCCTTAGTTTTGCCCTTGGTTTCTTTAGGTAGCCTTTCCTTGGCCTACATTACCTCCATTCTTTTCAGATCAGCATCTACTTCTCCATAGACTTGAGGGAGATTGTTCTCCCCCACAGATTCCTAAGAAGACATCTTGCCCTAAATCTGCGGCAGAAAACAAGCTCGAAACAAAAACAGAGTAAATTTGCGTGATACGAGGGTCAGACCTTTCGGGAGAATATATAATGATTTTTTCCAGACCAGAAGGAGTAATCCACACGAAAACGGAGTCCGGGAGGCACACAAGGTGGCCACAAGCCCCCCAGGCGCGACCAGGGGGTGGGCCCGCGCCTGGCAGGCTTGTCGCCTCCTCGCGCGCTTTCCAGACTACTTCCATTTTTTCTATTTTTTCAAATATTCCAAAACGGAGAAAAATTCCTACTGGAAAAGTTTTGGAGTCTGTTTTCTTACCGAATCACATACCTCTTCGTTTTCGGAGTCTGAAACAGGCTGATAAATATCCCTTAGGTATACTTCCGGAGTTATGGTATTGATAATATTGCTTTCAACATTTATAGGAGTACGTGAGATATAATGCTTGATTCTCTCCCCATTTACAACTCTCGGACAATTACCTTCCGTGTTGTTGATCTTGATAGCACCGGAACGATATACTTCCTCAACAATATAGGGACCTTCCCATTTAGAGAGAAGCTTGCCTACAAAAAATCTTAAATGAGAATTATATAGCAAGACATAATCACCTACATTGAACTCACGCTTTTGTATCCTCTTATCATGCCACCTCTTAACCTTTTCTTTGAACAACTTGGCATTTTCATATGCTTGAGCTCTCCATTCATCAATCGAGCTAATGTCAAATAACCTCTTCTCACCAGCAAGTTTGAAATCAAAGTTGAGCTCTTTGATTGCCCAATAAGCTTTATGCTCTAGCTCAAGAGGTAAATGAAATGCTTTACCATACACCATTTTGTACGGAGACATGCCCATGGGATTCTTATAGGCAGTTCTATAAGCCCATAGTGCATCATCGAGCTTCTTAGACCAATTCTTTCTAGACCTGTCGACAGTATTTTGCAGAATTAGTTTAATATCTCTATTGCTTAGCTCTAGTTGACCACTGGACTGAGGGTGATAGGGAGACGCAATACTATGGTTGACATCGTACTTAGCAAGAGTTTTACGGAAAGCACCATGAATGAAATGTGAACCAACCATCAGTCATTAGATATCTTGGGACTCCAAATCTAGGGAAAATATCTTCTTTAAGCATCCTGATAGAGGTGTTGTGATCAGCACTACTAGTGCGGATAGCTTCTACCCACTTAGTGACGTAATCAACAACAACTAGGATGTGAGTATGCCCGTTGGATTTTGGAAAAGGTCCCATATAATCAAAGACCCAAACATCAAATGGTTCAATAATGAGTGAATAGTTCATAGGCATTTCCTGACGTTTACCGATATTACCTATTCTTTGACATTCGTCACAAGACAAGACAAACTTACGGGCATCCTTGAAGAGAGTGGGCCAATAGAAACCTGATTGCAATACCTTGTGTGCAGTTCTATCTCCCGCATGGTGTCCTCCGTAGGCCTCGGAGTGACACTTCTGTAGGATCTGTCCCTGTTCATGTTCAGGTACACAACGTCTAATAACACCATCTACTCCTTCCTTATAAAGGTGAGGATCATCCCAAAAGTAATGTCTCAAGTCAAAGAAGAATTTCTTCTTTTGCTGGTATGTGAAACTAGGTGGTATATATTTGGCAACAATATAGTTTGCATAATCAGCATACCACGGTGCACTACGTGAAGTATTGATGACATTCAGTTGCTCATCGGGAAAGCTATCATCAATAGGTTGTGGGTCATCGAGAACATTCTCCAACCTAGACAAGTTATCTGCTACGGGGTTATCAGCACCCTTCGTGTCGACAACGTGCAAATCAAACTCTTGTAGCAAGAGAACCCATCTGATAAGTCTAGGTTTAGCGTCTTTCTTCTCCACGAGGTACTTAATAGCAGCGTGATCAGTGTGAATAGTGACTTTGGAATCAACTATGTAAGACATGAACTTTTCACATGCAAACACGACTGCTAAAAACTCCTTTTCCGTACTAGCATAGTTTCTTTGGGCAGTGTCTAGGGTTTTACTAGCATAGTGAATAACATTCAACTTCTTATCAACTCTTTGCCCTAGGACAACACCAACAACATAATCGCTAGCATCACACATGATTTCAAAAGGTAAGTTCCAATCAGTTGGTTGAACAATAGGTGCAGTTATCAAGGCCTTCTTAAGTATTTCGAAGGCTTCCTCACAATCATCGCCAAAGACAAAAGGAATATCCTTTTGCAAGAGATTGGTAAGAGGCCTAGAAATCTTAGAGAAATCTTTAATGAACCTCCTATAGAAACCAGCATGACCAAGGAAACTTCTTATACCTTTGATATCTGTGGGGTATGGCATTTTCTCGATTGCATCAACCTTAGCCTTATCGACTTCAATACCTCTTTCAGAAATTTTATGCCCTTAGACGACGCCTTCATTAACCATAAAGTGGCACTTCTCCCAATTCAAGACAAGATTGGTGTCTTTACATCTCTGCAAGACTCGATCAAGGTTGCTGAGGCAATCATCAAAGGAAGACCCGTAAAAGGAGAAGTCATCCATGAAAACCTCAACAATCTTTTCACAAAAGTAAGAGAATATAGCCATCATACATCTTTGAAAGGTGGCAGGTGCATTACATAAGCCAAAAGGCATACGTCTATAAGCAAAGGTACCGAAAGGGCAGGTGAAAGTGGTTTTCTCCTGATCAGATTGTGCAACTAGTATTTGGGAGAAACCATAATAACCGTCTAGAAAGCAGAAGTGTGTGTGTTTAGACAGTGTTTCTAGCATTTGGTCGATAAAAGGCCTTATTCAATTTCCTAAAATCGATCACCATCCTATAGCCAATAATAATCCTGTGTGGGATCAATTCATCCTTATCATTAGGGACAACGGTAATACCTCCCTTCTTAGGGACGCAATGCACCGGACTCACCCAATCACTATGAGCAACATGATAGATAATACCTTCTTCCAGGAGCTTTAGTATTTCTTTTCTTACTACCTCTTTCATCTTAGGATTCAATCTCCTTTGATGATTAATAACTAGTTTGGAATCAGGATCAGTTTTAATCTTGTGCTGGCATAGAGTGGGACTAATGCCCTTAAAATCATCAAGAGTATATCCAATAGCGGCACGGTGCTTCCTCAGAGTTTTTAGTAACTTATTTTCTTCATGCTCTGAGAGGATAGCACTAATAATAACATGATATATCTCTTTTTCATCAGGATAAGCATACTTAAGGGTATCTGGCAACTGTTTAAGCTCGAACACAGGATCACCCTTTGGTGGGGGTGGATCCCCAAGCAGTTCAACATGCAAGTTATTCTTAAGGATAGGATATTGTTCTAAGACAACTCTATCTATCTCATCCCTTTCATCCATATGCATATCATTTTCATGCTCAAGCAAGTATTGCTCTAAAGGATCAGTAGGAGGCACGGCAATAGAAGCTAAGGAAATAGTTTCATCCTTACTAGGCAACTCTTTTTCATGAGGTTGTCTACCAAACTTGGAGAAATTGAACTCATGTGACATGCCTTCAAAGCCAACAGTGACCGTTTGCTTCTCACAGTCAATATGAGCATTGACAGTATTGAGAAAAGGTCTACCAAATATGACGGGACAAAAGCTATCTTGGGTGGTGATACGTCTCCAACGTATCTATAATTTTTGATGGTTTCATGCTATTATCTTGTCAAACTTTGGATGTTTTGCATGACTTTTATATAGTTTTTGGGACTAACTTATTAACTCAGTGCCAAGTGCCAGTTCCTGTTTTATCCATGTTTTTGACCCCTTTCAGAGGAGATTTTGAAACAGAGTCCAAACGGAAGAAAATCCCCGAAAAGAATTTTTCCGAAACGGAAGAAGATCGGGAAGCTTGGGAGCCAAGGCAGGGGAGCCTCATGGGCCCCACAAGCCCCCACCCCGTGGCCAGGGGGGTAGGCCGCGCCACCCAGGCTTGTGGCCCCCCTGAGCGCCCCCTGACCTAGGGGTTGCGCCTATAAATTCCCTAAAACTCCCAGAAAAATCAGGAGATCATCGAAATCACTTTTCCGCCGCCGTAAGCTTCTGTCTCCGCAAGATCCCATATGGGGCATGTTCTGGTGCCCTGCCGGAGGGGGGATTCGGACGTGGAGGCTTCTCCATCAACACCATGACCTCTCCGATGATGCGTGAGTAGTTCACCATAGACCTACGGGTCCATAGCTAGTAACTAGATGGCTTCTTCTCTCTCTTGGATCTTCAATACAAAGTTCTCCATGATCTTCATGGAGATCTATCCGATGTAATCTTCTTTTGCGGTGTGTTTGTCAAGATCCGATGAATTGTGGATTTGTGATCAGATTATCTATGAATCTTATTTGAGTTTCTTCTGATATCTCTTATGCATGATTTCATATCCTTGTAATTCTCTTCGAGTTGTGGGTTTTGTTTAGCCAACTAGTTCTATGATTCTTGCAATGGGAGAAGTGCTTGGTTTTGGGTTCATACCGTGCGGTGACCTCACCCAGTGACAGAAGGGGTAGCGAGGCCCGCATCATGTTGTTGCCATCAAGGGTAAAAAGATGGGGTTTTCATCGTTGGTTTGAGATTATCCCTCTACATCATGTCATCTTGCTTAAGGCGTTACTCTGTTCTTCATGAACTCAATACACTAGATGCATGCTAGATAGCGGTTGATGTGTGGAGTAATAGTAGTAGATGCAGAAAGTATAGGTCTACTTGTCTCGGACGTGATGCCTATAGGTATGATCATTGCCTTAGATATCGTCATAACTTTGCGCGGTTCTATCAATTGCTCGACAGTAATTTGTTCACCCACCATGATATTTGCTATCATGAGAGAAGCCTCTAGTGAACACTATGGCCCCCAGGGTCTACTCCACAACATATTTTCAGCCTTACACTTTTTACTTCGTTGCACTTTCCACCTTCAGATCTCACTTTGCAAACAATCTTGAAGGGATTGACAACCCCTTTAAAGAGTTGGGTGCAAGCTTGTTTGTGTTTGCGCAGGTACTCTGGACTTGACGAGGCCCTCCTTCTGGATCGATACCTTGGTTCTCAAACTGAGGGAAATACTTACTGCTCCTATGCTGCATCACCCTTTCCTCTTCAAGGGAAAAACTGATGCAAACGAGAGAAGTAACAAGAAGAATTCCTAGCGCCAAGGAAGGACTTTTGTTGCCGCAGCAGAATAATTTCTATTGCCGTTGCCAGGGAATAAGATCAAGTCAAGGACTGATCCAAGTAGGTGTCGCAAACTCATCTCTTGCATTTACTTTGTTTGCCAGTTGCCTCTCGTTTTCCTCTCCCCCACTTCACCAATTTGCCTTTTTCGTTCGCCTTTTTTCTGTTCGTCTGTGTGGGGTAGTCTACCCGTACTCATGGCTAGATCCACCACTTCGAACGATACTCCCGAGAGCGAAGTCCTCAGTTTCAAACAAATTGAGGAAGAAAACTTAAAGGACGCTTGGTATAGGATTTGCAATGCTCAGAGTAGATCTACTCATAAGCAATCCACTACCGTCCTGCTTCGCAGTTTTTATGTGGGTGTTTCTCCTTGGAATAGGTATATTCTTGACATCGTCGTAGGTGGAAATTTCTTGGGTAGCCTTACCGTTGACTCTTACGGATCTGTGATAAATTTGGTAGGCTCACCCCCACTCATGGTTAATGGAACTACCTTATCCCTGGAACATGTGATGCGTAGGCTGGACGTCATTGAAAATAAAGTTGCTACGATAGAACTCATTGAGAATTTGAATAAAAAGATCCACAATCAAATCACTCAGTACGGATCCAAGGTGGGAATGGTTTTGAAAAATTTAAAGGAGAAGGAACCCATAGTTAACGAAAAGCTAGGTCATGATTCCGCTAGGATTGGCAAACTAGAGGACGTTATAACCAACTTGGGTTCTGCTTTTGCCGCTGTGCAGAATACTCCAAACTTTGCCCACAATAAGGTCACCAAGTCTGTTTTTGTTCCCAAAAATAGTGGTGAATCATATAGCAAAAAAGATGAAAACCTTAAGATGATAAGTAATCACGCTACTTATGGTTTGAGCACCAAAGACGACGATACGTGATTCTATCGCTTTTATGCCTAGCTAAGGGCATTAAACAATAGCGCTTGTTGGGAGGCAACCCAATGAATTTATCTTTTTTTTTCTTTCTGTTTTTTTGCGGCTACACCATCACAATTCTGTTGTGATTGTGTTTTTTGTGTTTCTTTTTGTGTTTGAGACAAGCAAAACCTTTATGACTAGTCTTGGTAATGGTTGTTTGATCCTGCTGGAAAAAGGCAGAAACTTTTCGCTCACGAGATGATTTTTCAATTTTTTTCAAAAAGATATTTTGAGTTGATTCTTATTTCTACTGGTTGATATGCTTTTTTCCCAGCCCTTCGTAATTTTTCATATTTTTTGAGGTACCATAAGTATATGAAGTATACAAATTGCTACAGACTGGTCTGTTTTTGACAGATTCTGTTTTTTGAGTTGGTTGCTTGTTTTGATGAAACTATGGTTAGTATCGGGGGGTACTAGCCATGGAAAAGTGAGAATACAGTAGCCCAACACCAATATAGATGGAATTCAAGTTTGCTACAGTACCAAAAGAAGTGGTAGTGTATTTTCTTGTACTAACGTTATCACGAGTTTTTGTTTAAGTTTTGTGTTGTGAAGTTTTCAAGTTTTGGGTGATGTTCTCATGGACGATGAGATAAGGAGTGGAAAGAGCTCAATCTTGGGGATGCCCAAGGCATACCAAGCCAAATCCAAGGACACCGAAAAGCCTAAGCTTGGGGATGCCCCGGGAAGGCATCCCCTCTTTCGTCTTCAATCCATCGGTAACATCACTTGGAGCTATATTTTTATTCACCACATGATATGTGTTTTGCTTGGAGCGTCTTGTATCGTAGGAGTCTTTTATTTTTGTTGTGTCACAATCATCCTTGCTGCACACCTTTTTGAGAGAGAGAGACATGCACTCATCGTGATTTTGCTAGAATGCTCATAGTGCTTCACTTATATCTTTTGAGCTAGATACTTTTGCTCTACTGCTTCACTTATATCTTTTAGAGCACGGCAGTGCGTTACTTGGTAGTTGGATTATGCTATGAAAGTAGTCCCAAATGTGATAGATACCCAAAGAGGATGCAAAAAAACCTCCATCTTCATGTGCATTGAGTAGAAAGAGAAGTTTTGATTCCTCTCAATTAGTTTTGAGATGTGGATTCGGTAATATTGAGAGCTAGGTTAGTAGGGTGTTGTGAATCTAGAAATACTTGTGTTGAAGTTAGTGATTCCCGTAGCATGCACGTATGGTTAACCGCTATGTTAGGAAGTCGGAGCATAATTGATCTATTGATTGTCATCCTTTGTGTTGAGGTCGGGATCGCGCGATGGTTTACACCTACCAACCCTTCCACTCGGAGTATGCGTTTAGCACTTTGTTTCAATTACTAATAAAAACTTTCGCAACAAGTATGTGAGTTCTTCATGACTAATGTGAGTCCATGGTATAGATGCACTTCCACCTTCCACCATTGCTACCCGCTTTAGTGCCGCGGAATTCTCGCCGGTACACAAGCCCACCATATGCCTTCCTCAAAACAACCGCCATACCTACCTACTATGGCATTTTCATAGCCATTCCGAGATATATTGCCATGCAACTCCCACCGTTCCGTCTCATGACTTGTGCCGTCACTCTTATATTTCCATTACATGATCGTAAGATAGCTAGCGAGATGTTTCAACGTCATACGCCATGCTAGATCGTGGCACATCCCGACACACTGCCGGAGGCATTTCCTATGGAGTCATCATCATTGTGATCTTTGAGCTGTGAGTAAATAAAAGTGTGATGATCATCATTATTAGAGCATTGTCCCATGTGAGGAAATAAAAAAAAGAGGCCAAAGATCCCAAAAAAAAGAGAAAAGAAAAAAGAGAGTCCTAAGATCCCAAATGAAAAAAAGAGAGAAAAAGAGAGAAGGGACAATGCTACTATCTCTTTTCCACACTTGTGCTTCATGATAGCACCATGTTCTTCATGATTGAGAGCTTCTTGCTTCGTCACCACCATATTCTAGCGGGAATCTTCATTATATAACTTGGCTTGTATATTCCAATGATGGGCTTTCTCAAAATTTCCCTAGGTCTTCGTGAGCAAGCAAGTTGGATGGACACTCACTAGTTCTCCTTTTGAGCTTTCACATGCTTATAGCTCTAGTGCATCTTTTGTATGGCAATCCCTACTCATTCGCATTGATATCTATTAATGGGCATCTCCATAGCCTATTGATACGCCGAGTCAATGTGATCATCTCCTCTTTTTTGTCTCACAAACACCACCACACTCTATTCCACCTATAGTGCTATATCCATGGCTCGCGCTCATGTATTGCGTGATAGTTATAAAAAGTTTGAGAAAGTAAGAGTGGAAAACAATTACTTGGCCAATACCGGGGTTGTGCATGATTTACATTAGTTGTGTGAGGATGATGGAGCATAGCCAGACTATATGATTTTGTAGGGATAACTTTCTTTGGCCTTGTTATTTTGAAAGTTCATGATTGCCTTGCTAGTTTGCTTGAAGTATTATTGTTTTCATGTCAATAGAAAACTATTGTTTTGAATCTTACGGATATGAACATTCATGTCACGTGAAAGAAGTTGCAAAGGACAACTATGCTAGGTAGCATTCCACATCAAAAATTCATTCTTTATAACTTCCCTACTCGAGGACGAGGAGGAGTTAAGCTTGGGGATGCTTGATACGTCTCCAACGTATCTATAATTTTTGATGGTTTCATGCCATTATCTTGTCAAACTTTGGATGTTCTGCATGCCTTTTATATATTTTTTGGGACTAACTTATTAACTCAGTGCCAAGTGCCAGTTCCTGTTTTTCCATGTTTTTGACCCCTTTCAGAGGAGATTTTGAAATGGAGTCCAAACAGAAGAAAATCCCCGAAAATATTTTTTCCGAAACGGAAGAAGATCGGGAAGCTTGGGAGCCAAGGGAGGGGAGCCTCAGGGGCCCCACAAGCCCCCACCCCGCGGCCAGGGGGGTAGGCCGCACCAGCCAGGCTTGTGGCCCCCCTGAGCGCCCCCTGACCTGGGGGTTGCGCCTATAAATTCCCTAAAAATCCCAAAAAAATCAGGAGATCATCGAAATCACTTTTCCGCCGCCGCAAGGTTCTGTCTCCACAAGATTCCATCTGGGGCATGTTCTGGTGCCCTACCGGAGGGGGGATTCGGACACGGAGGGCTTCTCCATCAACACCATGACCTCTCCGATGATGCGTGAGTAGTTCACCATAGACCTACAGGTCCATAGCTAGTAACTAGATGGCTTGTTCTCTCTCTTGGATCTTCTATACAAAGTTCTCCATGATCTTCATGGGGATCTATCCGATTTAATCTTCTTTTGCGGTGTGTTTGTTGAGATCCGATGAGTTGTGGATTTATGATCAGATTATCTATGAATCTTATTTGAGTTTCTTCTCATCTCTCTTATGCATGATTTCATATCCTTGTAATTCTCTTCGAGTTGTTGGTTTTGTTTGGCCAACTAGATCTAAGATTCTTGCAATGGGAGAAGTGCTTGGTTTTGGGTTCATACAGTGCGGTGACCTCACCCAGTGACAGAAGGGGTAGCGAGGCACGCATCATGTTGTTGCCATCAAGGGTAAAAAGATGGGGTTTTCATCATTGGTTTGAGATTATCCCTCTACATCATGTCATCTTGCTTAAGGCGTTACTCTGTTCGTCATGAACTCGATACACTAGATGCATGCTGGATAGCGGTTGATCTGTGGAGTAATAGTAGTAGATGCAGAAAGTATCGGTCTACTTGTCTCGGACGTGATGCCTATATGTATGATCATTGCCTTAGATATCGTCATGACTTGAAATTCATATCTGACTCCTTACCTTCTTCAAGCTCCCAATCTTCAGAGTTGCGTTTAATTCTCTCCAATAAATTCCATTTGAAGTCAATATCTCTCTTCATAAAAGAATCGGTACAAGAAGTGTCAAGCATGGTGCGATCATCATGAGAAAGCCGAGCATAGAAGTTCTGAAAGATAATTTCTCTCGAGAGCTCATGATTGGGGCATGAATATAACATTGACTTAAGACTCCCCAAGCTTGAGCAATGCTTTCTCTGTCACGAGGCCAAAAATTGTAAATATAATTCCGATCACGATGTACTAAATGCATAGGATAAAACTTTTGATGAAATTCCAATTTCAACCGATTGTAGTTCCATGATCCAGTATCATCACATGGCCTATACCATGTCAACGCCTTGTCCCTCAAAGATAAGGGAAAGTACCTCTTTTTGACCTCATCCTCACGCAAACGTGCAAGCTTAAATAAACCACAAACTTCATCTACATAGATTAGATGCAAGTCTGGATGTGATGTTCCATCTCCTGTAAAAGGATTAGCCAGCAGTTTCTCAAGCATACCCGAAGGAAATTTGAAGCAAATATTTTCAGTAGGTGAAGCAGGTTGAGGAGAAACTCTTTGTGCTTCCGTTCGAGGTGAAGATACCCCGAACAAGCCCCTCAAAGGATTAGTTTCCATAGTGACAAGTGACAATAAATTTTAGCACACTATATGAATGTTTCCTTACCAAGTTCCACTTACCAAAGGCGCTTCACTCCCCGGCAACGGCGCTAGAAAAGAGTCTTGAGGACCCACAAGTATAGGGGATCTATCGTAGTCCTTTCGATAAGTAAGAGTGTCGAACCCAACGAGGAGCAGAAGGATCTGACAAGTGGTTTTCAGCAAGGTAATATCTGCACGCACTGAAATTATCGGTAACAAGTGGTTGTGTGGTGAGATGATTCGTAGCAAGAAACAAGTAACAAAAGTAGCAACGGTGCAGAAAAGTGGCTCAATCCCTTTTGTAGCAAGGGACAAGCCTGGACAAACTCTTATAGGAGGAAAAACGCTCCCGAGGACACACGGGAATTTCTATCATGCTAGTTTTCATCATGTTCATATGATTCGCCTTCGTTACTTTGATAGTTTGATATGTGTGTGGACCGACACTTGGGTACTGCCCTTACTTGGACAAGCATCCTACTTATGATTAACCCCTCTCGCAAGCATCCGCAACTACGAAAGAAGAATTAAGACAAAGTCTAACCATGGCATTAAACTAGTGGATCCAAATCAGCCCCTTACGAAGCAACGCATAAACTAGGGTTTAAGCTTCTGTCACTCTAGCAACCCATCATCTACTTACTACTTCCCAATGCCTTCCTCTAGGAGCAAATAATGGTGAAGTGTGATGTAGTGGACGTTCACATAACACCACTAGAGGAAAAACAACATACAACACATCAAAATATCGAACGAATACCAAATTCACATGACTACTTATAGCATGACTTATCCCATGTCCTCAGGAACAAAAGTAACTACTCACAAAGCATAATCATATTCATGACCAGAGAGGTAATGAGTAGCATCAAGGATCTGAACATAAACTCTTCCATCAAGTAATCCAACTAGCATCAACTACAAAGAGTAATTCACACTACTAGCAACCTTACAAGTACCAATCGGAGTCGCGAGACGGAGATTGGTTACAAGTGATGAACTAGGGTTTGGAGATGAGATGGTGCTGATTAAGATGTTGATGGTGATGAGTCCCCTCCGATGAGAGGAGTGTTGGTGAGGACGATGGCGACGGTTTCCCCCTCCAGGAGGGAAGTTTCCCCAGCAGGATTGTCCTGCCGGAGCTCTAGATTGGTTCTGCTCAAGTTCCACCTCGTGGCGGCGGCGAATCCTCCGAAAAGCCTCCTCCTGATTTATTTCGGAACAAAACCCTTCATATAGCAGAAGAGGGGGGCTGGTGGGCCAGCAGGGAGCCCACAAGCCCCCTAGGCGCGGCTAGGGGGGGTGGCCGCGCCTAGCATTCTTGTGGCCACCTGCTGGCGCCCCTCTGGCACTTCTTTGGCCCAGTATTTTTTATATATTCCCAAAAAATCCACGTTGATTTCCATGGCTTTTGGAGTTCCGCAGAATAGGCATCTCAAACTTGCTCCTTTTTCAGGCCAGAATTCCAGCTGTCGGCATTCTCCCTCTTCATGTAAACCTTGCAAAATAAGAGAGAAAAGGCATAAGTATTGTACCGTGAAGTGAAATAAAAGCCCAAGAAGCGACAAATATCAACATGAAAGCATGATGCAAAATGGACGTATCAGTCCTCTAGAAACCTTTTTTCCCTTGTTAATTGTTGAGATGGCATGGTTGCATGGGATGCCACTCAGGTCCCACTTTGTGCACCCAAAAGTGTGATTTTCCAAATTCACAGCATGTGTTTGGTGCCCACTAGTAACTTGCCATAGGTTAACACCTGGTTGAATAGGTTTGTAGTACTTGGCCATTTCCTTTTCAATCTCTAACTATTCTACATAATGTGGTGTGATCACCCATCTAGCTGCCTTTGCACTCTTTCTATTCCTGTGCCACCTACCCGTCATCTTATCCTTTATGCCATCACACATTGTCCTAATAGTTTTTTCCTAACAAATAGGATGCACTTGTTAAAAACTTGAGACAAATTGTTAACTACCAAGTCAGTCTTGTAGTTCGTGTCAAATGCATGTCTAGCCCTTGTTTTCTTGGGTATTGCACTCAACCACTCCCAAGCTTCCTCACTCTCAGTTTTGAGATCATCCATTGCAATACTAAATTTGTGTTCATTATAGGCATAACTGTCATTATCCAAGCACTTCTTAAGATCTTTCCCCCTAAGCCCAACATTTTGGAAGTTTGCATATATGTGTCTTAGGCAGAATCTTTGGTGGAAATTAGGAAATATTGTATTCACTGCATTTAGTAGCCCCTGGTGCACACAATTAACAAGTTAAGCTAGTGTCTACATGATAACAACTATGTTTGGAAAACAGATATATGCAACATAGAATGGAAGATGTATTCACATACCTTGTGTTTATCAGACATTATAGTATATGGACCAAACTGTCCAACTTATCCTCCTAGACAGATTTTTAGTTGGTGTAAAAAGTAGCACCGGTTAGGTGTGTCTTCTTGTCCAACAATGCCAAGTGCAAGTGGGTGGATGTTGTTATTTCCATCTCTACCAGTGGCAGCAAGAATTTGTGCACCGGTTGTTAGTTTAATAAAACATCCATGAAGGCCTGAAGAGAACATTCAGAACAAATAAGTATCAAATGCATTTATATGCGCAATCAATTGAAATAGCAACAAGACATGGAAGATCAAGTAAAGGAACTAATCAATGAATGGTCTACATCCCTTGAGAAAGCCCTCCCTTGCACCATTGATGCAGTAAAACATGGCATGGAATCTTGGTCCTGGATGTGGATTTTTCTCAGTTGGTGTTGGAGTTACTGTAGTGATTACAACTTTGCACCCAGGGTAAGTATCCATGACAGCATGTGCTTAATCTCTGAGCCTTGGGTATTGCTTCCTACGATCTCCCAATACAGCCTCAACAACAAAGTTTTTTGACCTATATGCCATAGGCTTGGGCACATCCACTCCATACTTTTCCATCCAAGCACTTATCATAGTATGGATGCTAGTACTGTCATCCGATCTGAACAATGGCTCATAATGCTTTGCAATCCACTTTGGCACTTACCCTGATTGTCTGTGTAGTACTAGGGCAAGTGTGTTGTAGTCTCATCTTTTAATTGCAAATGTTTCTCCACCTTTTATAACACGTGCCACAATCCAGAAATTGCAAGATTCTTGTTTGCAATGCACAAGGATCCTCTCATCTAAGTTCCTGTGATACTTGAAGTTTCTGCACTGAGTGATGTGCAAGCTCAACAAAGCTTCTCTAAATAGATGTTGATCCCTGAAACACATATGTAGTTGTAATTGCTGGTGTGGTTGCTCCAAATGCTCATTATACCATACTCTGGGTGGCCTCTTCTTTGACCTACTCTTCCTTTTTTGAGGTAGCACAAATGCTAGTGGTTGATACCCATCATATTCACTGTCCTTCCGTAAACCTTTCTCTTCTTCATCTGATGAGGGTTTCCAATCAGGTTGCACTTCTTCTAAAACACTGCTATGTGACCTTGTTATTAGTTCTCTCCCAACTCGCATCTTCTCCTTCTTCTTTGTTGCCAAAGATACAACTTCTTCTCCTTCTGAAACAACTATATCATACTCATCCATATAAAATAAATCCTCAACCTGTATGTCACCCTCATAATGAAGGATTTGCCCTTCTGATTGTTCATCCTCTGTTTCTTCCTCTTGTAATCCTTGTTATTCTTCCTCTTTGTTTCTCCTCCCCTCCTCCATCTCTATGCCCTCAGAAGCCGTGAACTATCCCATATAATAATGTTGGGGAACGTCGCATGGGAAACAAAAAATTTCCTACGCGCACGAAGACCTATCATGGTGATGTCCATCTACGAGAGGGGATATTCGATCTATGTACCCTTGTAGATCGCACAGCAGAAGCGTTAGTGAACGCGGTTGATGTAGTGGAACGTCCTCACGTCCCTCGATCCGCCCCGCGAACCGTCCCGCGATCAGTCCCACGATCTAGTGCCGAACGGACGGCACCTCCGCGTTCAGCACACGTACAGCTCGACGATGATCTCGGCCTTCTTGATCCAGCAAGAGAGACGGAGAGGTAGATGAGTTCTCCGGCAGCGTGACGGCGCTCCGGAGGTTGGTGGTGATCTAATCTCAGCAGGGCTCCGCCCGAGCTCCGCAGAAACGTGATCTAGAGGTAAAACCATGGAGATATGTGGTCGGGCTGCCATGGCAAGGTTGTACCAAATCAGCCCTAAAACCTCTGTATATATAGGGGGAAGAGGGGGAGCCTTGCCTTGGGGCTCAAGGGGCCCCAAGGGGGTCGGCCGAGCCAAAGGGGGGAGTCCTCCCCTTCCAAACCGAATCCAACTAGGTTTGGAAGGAGGAGTCCTTCCCCTTTTTCCCACCTCCTCTTTTTTTCTTCTTTTCTCTTTGATTTTATTCCTATGGTGCATAGGGCCTTCTTGGGCTGTCCCACCAGCCCACTAAGGGCTGGTGTGCCACCCCCAAGGCCTATGGGCTTCCACGGGGTGGGTTGCCCCCCGGTAAACACCCGGAACCCATTCGTCATTCCCGGTACATTCCTGGTAACTCCGAAAACCTACCGGTAATCAAATGAGGTCATCCTATATATCAATCTTCGTTTCCGGACCATTCCAGAAACCCTCGTGACGTCCGTGATCTCATCCGGGACTCCGAACAACATTCGGTAACCAACCATATAACTCAAATACGCATAAAACAACGTCGAACCTTAAGTGTGCAGACCCTGCGGGTTCGAGAACTATGTAGACATGACCCGAGTGACTCCTCGGTCAATATCCAATAGCGGGACCTGGATGCCCATATTGGATCCCACATATTCTACGAAGATCTTATCGTTTGAACCTCAGTGCCAAGGATTCATATAATCCCGTATGTCATTCCCTTTGTCCTTCGGTATGTTACTTGCCCGAGATTCGATCGTCAGTATCCGCATACCTATTTCAATCTCGTTTACCGGCAAGTCTCTTTACTCGTTCCGTAATACAAGATCCCGCAACTTACAATAAGTCACATTGCTTGCAAGGCTTGTGTGTGATGTTGTATTACCGAGTGGGCCCCGAGATACCTCTCCGTCACACGGAGTGACAAATCCCAGTCTCGATCCATACTAACTCAACGAACACCTTCGGAGATACCTGTAGAGCATCTTTATAGTCACCCAGTTATGTTGCAACGTTTGATACACACAAAGCATTCCTCCGGTGTCAGTGAGTTATATGATCTCATGGTCATAGGAACAAATACTTGACACGCAGAAAACAGTAGCAACAAAATGACACGATCAACATGCTACGTCTATTAGTTTGGGTCTAGTCCATCACATGATTCTCCTAATGATGTGATCCCGTTATCAAGTAACAACACTTGCCTATGGCCAGGAAACCTTGACCATCTTTGATCAACGAGCTAGTGAACTGGAGGCTTACTAGGGACAATGTTTTGTCTATGTATCCACACAAGTATTGTGTTTCCAATCAATACAATTATAGCATGGATAATAAACGATTATCATGAATAAAGAAATATAATAATAACTAATTTATTATTGCCTCTAGGGCATATTTCCAACAGTCTCCCACTTGCACTAGAGTCAATAATCTAGTTCACATCACCATGTGATTCCAACGAATCCAACACCCATATATTTATGGGGTCTGATCACGTCTTGCTCGTGAGAGAGGTTTTAGTCAACGGTTCTGAAACTTTCAGGTCCGTGTGTTCTTTACAAATCTTTATGTCATCTTATAGATGCTGCTACTATGTGCTATTCGGAAATACTCCAAGTATCTACTCTACTATACGAATCCGTTTCACTACTCATAGTTATTCGGATTAGTGTCAAAGCTTGCATCGACGTAACCCTTTACGACGAACTCTTTAACCACCTCCATAATCGAGAAAAATTCCTTAGTCCATCAGTTACTAAGGATAAATTTTGACCGCTGCTAGTGATTCAATCATGGATCACTCTGTGTACCTCTCAACAGACTTTGAGTCAAGGCACACATCAGGTGCGGTACCCAGCATGGCATACTTCAGAGTCTACGGCTAAGGCATAGAAGACGACCTTCGTCTATTCTCTTTACTCTGCCATGGTCGGGTTTTGAGTCTTACTCAAATTCACACCTTACAATGCAACCAAGAACTCCTTCTTTGCTGATCTATTTTGAACTCCTTCAAAAACTTGTCAAGGCATGCATCTTGTTGAAACTTCCATTAAGCGCTTTCGATGTATCTCCATAGATCTTTGATGCTCAACGTTCAAGTAGCGCAATCCAAGTACTCCCTTGAAAACTCCTTTCAAACAACCTTGTATGCTTTCCAGAAATTCTACATTACTTCTGATCCACAATATGTCAACCACATATACTTATCAGAAATTCTATAGTGCTCCCACTCACTTCTTTGGAAATACAAGTTTCTCATAAACCTTGTACAAACCCAAAATCTTTGATCACCTCATCAAAGTGTATATTCCAACTCCGAGATGCTTGCACCAGTCCATTGAAGGATCACTTGTACTTGCATACTTGTTAGTATCTTTAGGATCGACAAAACCTTATGGTTGTATCACATACAATGTTTGCTCAAGGAAACCATTGAGGAAACAATGTTTTGACATCCTATGTGCAATATTTCATAAATAATGCAGCAACTACTAACATAATTCCAACAGACTTTTAGCATCGCTACGAGTGAGAAAGTCTCATCATAGTCAACTGTTTGATCTTGTCGGAAACATCTTTGCGACAAGTCAAGCTTCTCTTAATAGTGACTTATCACCATCATCGTATGTCTTCCTTTTAAAGATCCATCCGTGCTCAATAGTCCTATGACCATCAAGTAGTTCTTCCAAAGTCTACACTTTGTTTTCATACATGGATCCTCTCTCAGATTTCATGGCCTCCAGCCATTTGTCGGAATCCGGGCCCACCATTGCTTTCTCCATAACTCGTAGGTTCACTGTTTCTTAACAACATGACCTCCAAGACAGGGTTACCGTACCACTCTGCAGCAGTACGCGACCTTGTCAACCTACGAGGCTTGTAGTAACTTGATCCGATGCTCGATGATCACCATCATCAACTTTCACTTCAATTGGTACAAGCGCCACAGGAACAACTTCCTGTGCCCTGCTACACACTGGTTGAAGTGATGGTTCAATAACCTCATCAAGTTCTACCACCCTCCCACTCAATTCTTTCGAGAGAAACCTTTCCTCGAGAAAGGATCCGTTTCTAGAAACAAACACTTTGCTTTCGGATCTGAGATAGGAGATGTACCCAACTGTTTTGGATATCCTATGAAGATGCATTTATCCACTTTGGGTTCGAGCTTATCAGACTGAAACTTTTTCACATAAGTGTCGAAGCCCCAAACTTTCAAGAAACGACAGTTTAGATTTCTCTAAACCTTAGTCTACACTGTGTCATCTCAACGGAAATACGCGGTGCCCTATTTAAAGTGAATGCGGTTGTCTCTAATGCATAACCCATAAACGATAGTGGTAATTCGATAAGAGGCATCATAGCATGCACCATACCAAATAGTGCGTGGCTATGACATTCAGACACATCATCACACTATGATGTTCTAGGTGGCATGAACTGCGAAACAATTTCCACATTATCTTAACTGCGTACCAAAACTCGTAACTCAGATATTCATTTCTATGATCATATCGCACACAGTTTATCCTCTTGTTACGACGAACTTCACTCTGAAACAGAATTGAACTTTTCAATATTTCAGACTTGTGATTCATTAAGTAATTACTCTTCTATCTACTTAAATCGTCATTGAAGTAAGAACATAATGATATCCACTGCGTGCCTCGGCACCCATTGGACTGCATACATCAAAATGTATCACTTCCAACAAGTTACTATCTTGTTTCATCTCAATAAAAACAAGGCCTTGCTCATGTGGTATGATCAGCATGTCACTAGTGATTCAAAATCAAGTGAATATAAAGATCCATCAGCATGGAGCCTCTTCATGCAATTTATACTAACATGACTCAAGCAGGAGTGCCACAAGTAAGTGGTACTATCATCATTACCTCGTATCTTTTGGCACCAATATTATGAACATGTGTAACACTACGATCGAGATTCAATAAACCATTGAAGGTGATTATTCAAGCAAATAGAGTAACCATTATTCTCTTTCAATGAATAATCGTATTGCAATAAACACGATCCAATCATGTTCATGCTTAACGCAAGCACCAAATAACAATTATTTCAGTTTAACACCAATCCCGATGGTAGAGGGAGCGCGCGACGTTTTGATCATATCAATCTTGGAAACACTTCCAACACGTATCGTCACCTCGCCTTTAGCTAGTCTCCATTTATGCCGTAGCTATCGTTTCGTGTTACTAATCACTTAGCAACCGAACCGGTATCGAATACCCTCATGCTACTAGGAGTACTAGTAAAGTACACATCAACATCATTTATATCAAATATACTTCTTTCGACTTTTGCCAGCCTTCTCATCTACCAAGTATCTAGAGTTGCTCCGCCTCAGTGACTGTTCCCCTCCTTACAGAAGCACTTAGTCTCGGGTTTGGGTTTAATCTTGGGTCTCTTCATTAGTGCAACAACTGTTTTGTCGTTTCACGAAGTATCCCTTCTAGCCCTTGCCTTTCTTGAAACTTAGTGGTTTTACTAACCATCAACTATTGATGCTCCTTCTTGATTTCTACTCTCGCAGTGTCAAACATCGCGAATCGCTCAAGGATCATTGTATCTATCCTTGATATGTTATAGTTCATTACGAAGCTCTCACAGCTTGGTGGCAGTGACTTTGGAGAACCATCACTATCTCATCTGGAAGATTAACTCCCACTTGATTCAAGCGATTGTCGTACTCAGACAATCTGAGCACGCGCTCAACGATTGAGCTTTTCTCCTTTACTTTGTGGACAAAGAATCTTGTCGGAGGTCTCGTACCTCTTAACAAGGGCACAAGCATGAGATCACAACTTCATCTCTTTAGAACATCACTTATGTTCCGTGACGTTTCAAAACGTCTTCGGCGCCTTGCTTCTAAGCCATTAAGTATTTTGTACTGAACTATCGCGTAGTCATCAGAAACGTGTATGTCGGATGTTCACAGCATCCACAGACGACGCTCGAGGTGCAGCACACCGAGTGGTGCATTAAGGACATAAGCCTTCTGCGCAGCAACGAGGACAATCCTCTCCTAAGTTTGCTACTATCAACTTTCAACTAAATTTTCTCTAGGAACATATAAAAAACAGTAGAGCTATAGCGCAAGCTACATCGTTATTCGCAAAGACCATTTGGACTATGTTCATGACAATTAGTTCAATTAATCATATTACTTAAGAACTCCCACTCAAAAAGTACATCTCTCTAGTCATTGGAGTCGTACATGATCCAAATCCACTATCTCAAGTCCGATCATCACGTGAGTCGAGAATAGTTTCAGTGGTAAGCATCTCTATGCTAATCATATCAACTATACGATTCATGCTCGACCTTTCGGTCTCATGTGTTCCGAGGCCATGTCTGCACATGCTAGGCTCGTCAAGCTTAACCCGAGTGTTCCGCGTGTACAACTGTTTTGCACCCGTTGTATGTGAACGTTGAGTCTATCACACCCGATCATCACGTGGTGTCTCGAAACGAAGAACTGTCGCAACGGTGCATAGTCGGGGAGAACACAATTTCGTCTTGAAATTTTTAGTGAGAGATCACCTCATAATGCTACCGTCGTTCTAAGCAAGATAAGGTGCATAAAGGATTAACATCACACGCAATTCATAAGTGACATGATATGGCCATCATCATGTGCTTCTTGATCTCCATCACCAAAGCACCGGCACGATCTTCTTGTCACCGGCGTCACACCATGATCTCCATCAACGTGTCGCCATCGGGGTTGTCGTGCTACTCATGCTATCACTACTAAAGCTACGTCTTAGCAATATAGTAAACGCATCTGCAAGCACAAATGTTAGTTTAAAGACAACCCTATGGCTCCTGTCGGTTGCCGTACCATCGACGTGCAAGTCGATATTAACTATTACAACATGATCATATCATACGTCCAATATATCACTTCACATCGTTGGCCATATCACATCACAAGCATACCCTGCAAAAACAAGTTAGACGTCCTCTAATTGTTGTTGCATGTTTTACGTGGTGACCATGGGTATCTAGTAGGATCGCATCTTACTTACGCAAACACCACAACGGAGATGTATGAATTGCTATTTAACCTTATACATGGACCTCCTCGGTCAAATCCGATTCAACTAAAGTTGGAGAAACTGACACTTGCCAGTCATCTTTGAGCAACGGGGTTACTCGTAGCGATGAAACCAGTCTCTCGTAAGCGTACGAGTAATGTCGGTCCAAGCCGCTTCAATCCAACAATACCGCGGAATCAAGAAAAGACTAAGGAGGGCAGCAAAACGCACATGACCGCCCAAAAAAAACTTTTGTGTTCTACTCGAGAAGACATCTATGCATGAACCTAGCTAATGATGCCACTGTTGGGGAACGTCGCATGGGAAACAAAAAATTTCCTACGCGCACGAAGACCTATCATGGTGATGTCCATCTACGAGAGGGGATATTTGATCTATGTACCCTTGTAGATCGCACAGCAGAAGCGTTAGTGAACGCGGTTGATGTAGTGGAACGTCCTCACGTCCCTCGATCCGCCCCGCGAACCGTCCCGCGATCAGTCCCACGATCTAGTGCCGAACGGACGGCACCTCCGCGTTCAACACACATACAGCTCGACGATGATCTCGGCCTTCTTGATCCAGCAAGAGAGACGGAGAGGTAGATGAGTTCTCCGGTAGCGTGACGGCGCTCCGGAGGTTGGTGGTGATCTAATCTCAGCAGGGCTCCGCCCGAGCTCCGCAGAAACGCGATCTAGAGGTAAAACCGTGGAGATATGTGGTCGGGCTGCCGTGGCAAGGTTGTACCAAATCATCCCTAAAACCTCCGTATATATAGGGGGAAGAGGGGGAGCCTTGCCTTGGGGCTCAAGGGTCCCCAAGGGGGTCGGCCGAGCCAAAGGGGGGAGTCCTCCCCTTCCAAACCGAATCCAACTAGGTTTGGAAGGAGGAGTCCTTCCTCTTTTTCCCACCTCCTCTTTTTTTTCTTTTCTCTTTGATTTTCTTCCTATGGCGCATAGGCCTTCTTGGGCTGTCCCACCAGCCCACTAAGGGCTGGTGCGCCACCCCCAAGGCCTATGGGCTTCCCCGGGGTGGGTTGCCCCCCGGTGAACACCCGGAACCCATCCGTCATTCCCGGTACATTCCCGGTAACTCCGAAAACCATCCGGTAATCAAATGAGGTCATCCTATATATCAATCTTCGTTTCCGGACCATTCCGGAAACCCTCGTGACGTCTGTGATCTCATCCCGGACTCCGAACAACATTCGGTAACCAACCATATAACTCAAATACGCATAAAACAACGTCGAACCTTAAGTGTGCAGACCCTGCGGGTTCGAGAACTATGTAGACATGACCCGAGTGACTCCTCGGTCAATATCCAATAGCGGGACCTGGATGCCCATATTGGATCCCACATATTCTACGAAGATCTTATCGTTTGAACCTCAGTGCCAAGGATTCATATAATCCCGTATGTCATTCCCTTTGTCCTTCGGTATGTTACTTGCCCGAGATTCGATCGTCAGTATCCGCATACCTATTTCAATCTCGTTTACCGGCAAGTCTCTTTACTCGTTCCGTAATACAAGATCCCGCAACTTACACTAAGTCACATTGCTTGCAAGGCTTGTGTGTGATGTTGTATTACCGAGTGGGCCCCGAGATACCTCTCCGTCACACGGAGTGACAAATCCCAGTCTCGATCCATACTAACTCAACGAACACCTTCGGAGATACCTGTAGTGCATCTTTATAGTCACCCAGTTACGTTGCGACGTTTGATACACACAAAGCATTCCTCCGGTGTTAGTGAGTTATATGATCTCATGGTCATAGGAACAAATACTTGACACGCAGAAAACAGTAGCAACAAAATGACACGATCAACATGCTACGTCTATTAGTTTGGGTCTAGCCCATCACATGATTCTCCTAATGATGTGATCCCTTTATCAAGTAACAACACTTGCCTATGGCCACGAAACCTTGACCATCTTTGATCAACGAGCTAGTCAACTAGAGGCTTACTAGGGACAGTGTTTTGTCTATGTATCCACACAAGTATTGTGTTTCCAATCAATACAATTATAACATGGATAATAAACGATTATCATGAATAAAGAAATATAATAATAACTAATTTATTATTGCCTCTAGGGCATATTTCCAACAAATAAGGATTATTGTCATTGTTATAATGCCCTTCCTCTTCAGATGCAAAACTGCCATCATGACCCTCCTTTTCTTCTTCCACAACACCTTTCAACCTTGCATTCTTAACATTTCTGCCCTCTTGTGTTAAACCAGGAGGGCCTACAAATGAACTAGAAGAGCTACTCTCGCTTTCAAACACAACACATTGTTGATCAATAGCATAAACAGGGGCTCAGACATATCATAAATAACAGGCTCACAATAAACAATTGGATCTAACTGTTCTTCTTTCCTACACTGAAAGGTGGTGGAGTAGCCCTAACTAACAAATCAAGAACAAATCTCTCCTCATTCTGCCTCTTGATCAACTGCAATTTCATATTTCTATCAACGACTTCCAAGTCTTGCTCTTGTGGACCCTCCATGTAATATAGTTCATCATAAATAGTAAAGCCTTATGTTTCCATGAGTGCAACATTGTTCAAATAAGTCATATCTGAATTGCATAAGTTCCTCTCTAAAGTGTCCCGAGCATCAAAATGGATCCCAACATTCCAAATGTCTTCATACAAATTACAAATGACATGCAATTTAACCTAATTAGTACCCCTAACCCTAATCCCCAATTATAAATGACATAGGAGAAAGGAAAAAACTTACATGACACCGTCCACTTCATGAGTGAAATCATGGGTAATGTGTAACGCCCCGGACACACCCGTCGGTGGTCTATACTCCTGAAGGATCTAGACTGGCCCCACATATCAATACTAGTTTTTTCTGCGCACTTTGTCCTCACTCATGCGCACCCGGGATCAACTTCCTGGTCGGTCATCAGTCCAAGAACTACTCCAAGTCGAGCACGCTTAACCTGGGAGTTCTGTTCGAATGGGCTCCCAGAAAAGAAAGAATTCCTTATTGATATGAGTAGTCTATCATCCCTAATAATCCAAGCTATCACATACACCACCACTCAGAGGAACAGACGTCCTCGTCGGGCCACAGGAGCATTCCCTCTTGGAACAAACGTGTGTGCATCCAGCCTAGTACATGTGCCATGCCGTGTGCCACGATGGGTGATACGTCTCCAACGTATCTATAATTTTTGATTATTTCATGCTATTATATTATAAACTCGGGATGTTTTATATGTATTTATATGCTATTTTATATCATTTTTGGGACTAACCTATTAACTTAGTGCCCAGTGCCAGTTTCTGTTTTTTCCATGTTTTTGATCTTTTTCAGATAAGAATATTAAACGGAGTCCAAACGGAATAAAACCTTCGGGATGATTTTTTCCATAACAGAAGGGATCCAGAAGACTTGAGAACCAAGGAAGGGGGCCTCGTGGGAGGTCACGAGCCCCCTAGGCGCACCCCAGGGGGGCGCCTAGCAGGCTCGTGGGCCCTGATAACCCACAAGTATAGGGGATCGCAACACTTTTCGAGGGTAGAGTATTCAACCCAAATTTATTGATTTGACTCAAGGGGAAGCGAAAGAATATTCTCAAGTATTAGCAGTTGAGTTCTCAATTCAACCACACCTGAAAGATTTAGTATCTGCAGCAGATTATCAGTAGCAAAGTAGGGTGATAGCAATAGTAGCAACAGTAACCAGTAGCAGCAAAGTAACAGCAGTAGCGACAGAGTAACAGTAGCAGCAGTGACAACACAAGCAGCAAAGTAACGTAGCAAGGACCAGTAGTAAAAGACTCATAGGCATTGGATCGGTGATGGATGATTATGTCGGATGCTATTCATCATGTAACAGTTATAACACGGAGAGATATGTAACTAGCTCCAGTTCGTCAATCTAATGTAGGCATGTATTCCGTATGTAGTCATACGTGCTTAGAGAAAAGAACTTGCATGACATCTATTGTCCATCCCTCCCGTGGCAGCGGGGTCCTAATGGAAACTACGGGATATTAAGGTTCTCCTTTTAATAAAGAACCGGACCAACGCATTAACACTTGGTGAATACATGAACTCCTCATACTATGGTCATCTCCGGGAGTGGTTTCGGCTGTTGTCACTCCGGGGTTGCCGGGTCATAACACATAGTAGGTGACTACAACTTGCAAGATAGGATCAAGAACACACATATATTGGCGAAAACATAATAGGTTCAGATCTGAAATCATGGCACTCGGGCCCTAGTGACAAGCATTAAACATGGCAAAGTCGTAGCAACATCAATCTCAGAACATAGTGGATACTAGGGATCAATCCCCGTC
Organism: Hordeum vulgare subsp. vulgare; assembly: GCF_904849725.1. Classification (NCBI taxonomy): domain Eukaryota; kingdom Viridiplantae; phylum Streptophyta; class Magnoliopsida; order Poales; family Poaceae; genus Hordeum; species Hordeum vulgare. Next base: position 558,393,458 of record NC_058520.1, read on the forward strand.
AAAACTAACTCGATTACATGATAGATCCCATTCAACCCATCACCATCCAGCAAACCTACGATGAGATTACTCACGAACAGTGAAGAGCATCATGGAATTGGCGATGAAGGAAGGTTGATGATGACGATGGCGACGATTTCCCCTCTCCGGAGCCCAGAACGGACTCCAGATCTGCCCTCCAGATGAAGAACAGGAGGTGGCGGCACCTCCGTATCGTAAAATGCGATGACCTCTTCTCCTTGATTTTTTTCCGGGCGAGACGGACTAAATAGAGCTGGATTTGGATGCGGTGGAGCATTGTGGGCCCCACAAGCCTGCTAGACGCGGCCAGGGGGGCCCGCGCATGGTGGGCTTGTGGGCTCATAGCTCCACTTCCTCCGCTGATTCTTGCGCCAGTATTTTTTTATATATTCCACAAAAATTTTCCGTAAATTTTGAGGTCATTCCGAGAACTTTTATTTCTGCGCAAAAACAACACCATGGCAATTCTGCTGAAAACAACGTTAGTCTGGGTTAGTTCCATTCAAATCATGCAAATTAGAGTCCAAAATAAGGGCAAAAGAGTTTGGAAAAGTAGATACGACGGAGACCTATCAACTCCCCCAAGCTTAAAGTCTTGCTTGTCCTCAAGCAATTCAGTTGACAAACTGAAAGAGACAAAAGAAAAACTTTTACGAACTCTGTTTGATCTTGTTGTTGCAACTATGTCTAACTCATATCCAAAATTTCAGCAAGATCACAAGCTAACCACATAAGCAAATGACATCTAGGTCTCAAGGTAAACTCATATCAATGGCATAATCAACTAGCGAGCAAATAATAATAAGTCTCAAATGTCAACACTTCAATCAAAACAATCATGAAGCAGTACGAACAGATGGTATCTCGCTAGCTCTTTCTGAGACCGTGATATGTCCATTTTGCATCATGTTTTCATGTTGATATTTATCGCTTCTTTTGCTGTTATTTCACTTCACGGTACTATTCTTATGCCTTTTCTCTCTTATTTTTCAAGGTTTACATGAAGAGGGAGAATACCGGCAACTGGAATTCTGGCCTGAAAGTGGAGCAAAGTTGAGATACCTATTCTGCGCAACTCCAAACGCCGTGAAAATCAACGGAGATTTTTTCCCAATATATAAAAATACTGGGCCGAAGAAGTGCCGGAGGGGCACCAGGGGGTGCCCACAAGCCTGCACGGCGCGGCCACCCACCCAGGTCGCGCCATGAGGGCTTGTGGGTAGCCCACTGGCCCACTTGCCCCCCCTCTTTTGCTATATGGAGGGTTTCGTCCAGGAAAAATCAAAAGGGAGCTTTTTCGTGGATTCGCCGCCGCCACGAGGCGGAACTTGACCAGAACCAATCTAGAGCTCCGGCAGGACGATCCTGCCGGGGAAACTTCCCTCCCAGAGGGGAAAATCGTCGCCATCGTCATCACCAACACTCCTCTCATCGAAGGGGACTCGTCACCATCAACATCTTCATCAGCACCATCTCATCTCCAAACCCTAGTTCATCTCTTGTAACCAATCTCCGTCTCGCGATTGGTACTTGTAAGGTTGCTAGTAGTGTTGATTACTCTTTGTAGTTGATGCTAGTTGGATTACTTGGTGGAAGAGTTTATGTTCTTCTTTGACTTGAGACATTAATTTTGAGATGATCCTCACCTTTATAAGGAAGGAGTAGATGGTGTTATTAGACGTTGTGTACCTGAACATGAACAGGGACAGATCCTACAGAAGTGTCACTCCGAGGCCTACGGAGGACACCATGCGGGAGATAGAACTGCACACTAGGTATTGCAATCAGGTTTCTAGTGGCCCACTCTCTTCAAGGATGCCCGTAAGTTTGTCTTGTCTTGTGACGAATGTCAAAGAATAGGTAATATTAGCAAACGTCAGGAAATGCCTATGAACTATTCACTTGTCATTGAACCATTTGATGTCTCGGGCTTTGATTATATGGGACCTTTTCCAAAATCCAATGGGTATACTCACATCTTAGTTGCTGTTGATTACGTCACTAAGTGGGTAGAAGCTATCCCCACTAGCAGTGCCGATCACAACACCTCTATCAAGATGCTGAAAGAAGTTATCTTCCCTAGATTTGGAGTCCCTAGATATCTAATGACCGACGATGGTTCACACTTCATTCATGGTGCTTTTCATAAAACGCTTGCTAAGTATGATGTCTACCATAGAATTGCGTCTCCCTACCACCCTCAGTCCAGTGGTCAAGTAGAGCTAAGCAACAGAGAGATTAAAGTAATTCTGCAAAAGACTGTCAACAGGTCTAGAAAGAATTGGTCTAAGAAGCTCGATGATGCACTATGGGCTTATAGAACTGCCTATAAGAATCCCATGGGCATGTCTCCGTACAAAATGGTGTATGGGAAAGCATGTCATTTACCTCTTGAGCTAGAGCATAAAGCTTATTGGGCAATCAAACAGCTCAACTTTGATTTCAAACTTGTCGGTGAGAAGAGGTTATTTGACATTAGCTCACTTGATGAGTGGAGAACTCAAGCATATGAGAATGCCAAGCTTTTCAAAGAGAAGGTTAAGAGGTGGCATGATAAGAGGATACAAAAGCGTGAGTTCAATGTAGGTGATTATGTCTTGCTATATAACTCTCGTTTAAGATTCTTTGCACGCAAGCTTCTCTCTAAATGGGAAGGTCCCTATGTTGTTGAGGAAGTATATCGTTCCGGTGCTATCAAGATCAACAACACGGAAGGTAATTGTTCGAGAGTGGTAAATGGGCAGAGAATCAAGCATTATATATCAGGTACTCCCATAAATGTTGAAAGCAATATCATCAATACCATAACTCCGGAAGAATACCTAAGGGACATTTATCAGCCTGTTTCAGACTTCGAAAACGAAGAGGTATGTGATTCGGTAAGAAAACAGAGTCCAAAACTTTTCCAATAGGAAATTTTCTCTATTTTGGAATATTTGAAAAAATACAAAAATTGGAAGTAGTCCGGAAAGTGCGCGAGGAGGCGACAAGCCTGCACGGCGTGGGCTCACCCCTGGCCGTGCCGTGAGGGCTTGTGGCCACCTCGTGCGCCTCCCGGACTCCGTTTTCGTGCAGGGTACTCCTTCTGGTCTGGAAAAAAATCATTATATATACTTCCGTTTGGTCTGACCCCTGCATCATGCAGATTTCCTTTGTTTTGCATTTCGAGCCTGTTCTCTGCTGCAGATCTAGGTCAAGATGTCTTCTCAGGATTTAGAGGGGGAGAGCTATGTGGCAGATTACCTTGCTAACCCCAAGGTCTATGGGGACTTGGAACCATATGGCTGGACTACTGATGGGGAAGAGGACTATGATCCGAAGGGGAAGGAACAAATGAGTTCTGATGAAGAGGAGGCTCCTCTACCTCAACCTGGGCGCACTCATGTGGAGTTCAAGAAGTCGAGCCTCCCTGACTCAAGGAAGAAGCCTAAGAACTTGTTTATCCCTTCTCGTTTCTTGGAGGAGAGTAAGCAGGAACTATGCCAAAGGGTGTTGAAGCTTGAGGAGGAAAATGATAATCTGAGAGAGCAGAATTTTATGCTCAAGTGGAAATTAGACAAGCTCAAGACCTCTGCAACAACTACTCCACCATCACCACCAAAGGAAGACAACTGAGCATTGGTATGGGCAATCCCCTTGGCTTGTGCCAAGCTTGGGGGAGTTGCCCCACTATCATATCTACATCACATCTTTTGCCTTTACCTTTGTTTTAGTTTTCCTTTTCAGTTTCTTTTTCTCTAGTAGTTTAAAAGTCTTAGTGTTTTAGTCTTGAGTTTCGCTTTGTGTCACCCCCTATGTATTCTTGCTCGTGAGCCATATAATAAAGAGTGTCTTAGTTGAAGGGTTTTGCCTCTTGCTGTTGGAAATATGTTGTAGAGGCAATAATAATTAGTTATTATTATATTTCTTTGTTCATGATAATCGTTTATTATCCATGCTATAATTGTATTGATTGGAAACACAATACTTGTGTGGATACATAGACAAAACACTGTCCCTAGTAAGCCTCTAGTTGACTAGCTCGTTGATCAAAGATGGTTAAGGTTTCCTGGCCATAGGCAAGTGTTGTTACTTGATAACGGGATCACATCATTAGGAGAATCATGTGATGGACTAGACCCAAACTAATAGACGTAGCATGTTGATCGTGTCATTTTGTTGCTACTGTTTTCTGTGTGTCAAGTATTTGTTCCTATGACCATGAGATCATATAACTCACTGACACCGGAGGAATGCTTTGTGTGTATCAAATGTCGCAACATAACTGGGTGACTATAAAGATGCTCTACAGGTATCTCCGAAGGTGTTCGTTGAGTTAGTATGGATCAAGACTGGGATTTGTCACTCCGTATGACGGAGAGGTATCTCGGGGCCCACTCGGTAATACAACATCACACACAAGCCTTGCAAGCAATGTGACTTAGTGTAAGTTGCGGGATCTTGTATTACGGAACGAGTAAAGAGACTTGCTGGTAAACGAGATTGAAATAGGTATGCGGATACTGACGATCGAATCTCAGGCAAGTAACATACCGAAGGACAAAGGGAATGACATACGAGATTATATGAATCCTTGGCACTGAGGTTCAAACGATAAGATCTTCATAGAATATGTAGGATCCAATATGGGCATCCAGGTCCTGCTATTGGATATTGACCGAGGAGTCTCTCCGGTCATGTCTACATAGTTCTCGAACCCACAGGGTCTGCACACTTAAGGTTCGACGTTGTTTTATGCGTATTTGAGTTATATGGTTGGTTACCGAATGTTGTTCGGAGTCCCGGATGAGATCACAGACGTCACGAGGGTTTCCGGATTGGTCCAGAAACAAAGATTCATATATAGGATGACCTCATTTGGTTACCGGAAGGTTTTCGTGCATTACCGGAAAAGTTTCGGGCTCATCGGTAGTGTACTGGGAGTGCCGGGAGGGGTGCCGGGGACCATCAGGAGGGGTATCACGCCCCAAGGGGTCTCATGGGCTATGGGAAGAGATAAACCAGCCCCTAGTGGGCTGGAATAAGTTCCCACTAAGGCCCATAAGGTTTGAGAAGGAAAAAACACAAGGTGGAAAGTGTTTCCAAGTGGGAAGGTGGAATCCTACTCCAAGTAGGATTGGAGTAGGACTCCTCCACCTCCAATTTCGGCCAAACCATTAGGTTTTGAGGCTGCCTCCTCCCTTCCCTCCCTCCTATATATAGTGGGGTTTTAGGGCTGATTTGAGACAACTTTTTCAAGGCAGCCCGACCACATACCTCCACGGTTTTACCTCTAGATCGCATTTCTGCGGAGCTCGGGCGGAGCCCTGCTGAGATTAGATCACCACCAACCTCCGGAGCGCCGTCACGCTGCCGCAGAACTCATCTACCTCTCCGTCTCTCTTCCTGGATCAAGAAGGCTGAGATCATCGTCGAGCTGTATGTGTGCTGAACGCGGAGGTGCCGTCCGTTCGACACTAGATCGTGGGACGGATCGCGGGACGGTTCGTGGGACGGTTCGCGGGGCGGATCGAGGGACGTGAGGACGTTCCACTACATCAACCGTGTTCACTAACGCTTCTGCTGTGCGATCTACAAGGGTACGTAGATCCGAAATCCCCTCTCGTAGATGGACATCACCATGATAGGTCTTCGTGCGCGTAGGAATTTTTTTATTTCCCATGCGACGTTCCCCAACAGTGGCATCATGAGCTAAGTTCATGCGTAGATGTAATCTCGAGTAGAACACAAAAGTTTTTGTGGGCGGTGATGTGCGTCTTTCTTCCCTCCTTAGTCTTTTCTTGATTCCGCGGTATTGTTGGATTGAAGCGGCTTGGACCGACATTACTCGTACGCTTACAAGAGACTGGTTTCATCGCTACGAGTAACTCCGTTGCTCAAAGATGACTGGCAGGTGTCGGTTTCTCCAACTTTAGTTGAATCGGATTTGACCGAGGAGGTCCTTGGATAAGGTTAAATAGCAATTCATATATCTCTGTTGTGGTGTTTGCGTAAGTAAGATGCGATCCTACTAGATACCCATGGTCACCACGTAAAACATGCAACAACAAATTAGAGGACGTCTAACTTGTTTTTGCAGGGTATGCTTGTGATGTGATATGGCCAACGATGTGATGTGATATATTGGATGTATGAGATGATCATGTTGTAATAGCTAATATCGACTTGCACGTCGATGGTACGGCAACCGGCAGGAGCCATAGGGTTGTCTTTAAACTAACGTTTGTGCTTGCAGATGCGTTTACTATATTGCTAGGACGTAGCTTTAGTAGTAATAGCATGAGTAGCACGACAACCCCGATGGCGACGCGCTAATGGAGATCATGATGATGGATATCATGGGGTGACGCCGGTGACAAGAAGATCGTGCCGGTGCTTTGGTGATGGAGATCAAGAAGCACATGATGATGGCCATATCATGTCACTTATGAATTGCATGTGATGTTAATCCTTTATGCACCTTATCTTGCTTAGAACGATGGTAGCATTATGAGGTGATCTCTCACTAAAATTTCAAGACGAAATTGTGTTCTCCCCGACTGTGCACCGTTGCGACAGTTCTTCATTTCGAGACACCACGTGATGATCGGGTGTGATAGACTCAACGTTCACATACAACGGGTGCAAAACAGTTGCACACACGGAACACTCGGGTTAAGCTTGACAAGCCTAGCATGTGCAGACATGGCCTCGGAACATATGAGACCGAAAGGTCGAGCATGAATCGTATAGTTGATATGATTAGCATAGAGATGCTTACCACTAAAACTATTCTCGACTCACGTGATGATCGGACTTGAGATAGTGGATTTGGATCATGTACCACTCAAATGACTAGAGAGATGTACTTTTTGAGTGGGAGTTCTTAAGTAATATGATTAATTGAACTAATTGTCATGAACATAGTCTAATGGTCTTTGCGAATTACGATGTAGCTTGCGCTATAGCTCTACTGTTTTTATATGTTCCTAGAGAAAATTTAGTTGAAAGTTGATAGTAGCAAACTTTGCAGACTCAGTCTGTAAAACCGAGGATTGTCCTCATTGCTGTGTAGAAGGCTTATGTACTTAATGCACCACTCGGTGTGCTGCACCTCGAGCGTCGTCTGTAGATGTTGTGAACATTCGACATACACGTTTCTGATGACTACACGATAGTTCAGTACAAAATACTTAATGGCTTAGAAGCAAGGCGCCGAAGATGTTTTGAAACGTCACAGAACATAAGAGATGTTCTAAAGAGATTAAATTGTGATTTCATGCTTGTGCCCTTGTTAAGAGGTATGAGACCTCCCACAAAATTCTTTGTCCATGAAGTAAAGGAGAAAATCTCAATCGTTGAGCGTGTGCTCAGATTATCTGAGTACGACAATCGCTTGAATCAAGTGGGAGTTGATCTTCTAGATAAGACAGTGATGGTTCTCCAAAGTCACTGCCACCAAGCTGTGAGAGCTTCGTGATGAACTATAACATATCAAGGATAGATACAATGATCCTTTGGCGATTCGCGATGTTTGACACTGCGAGAGTAGAAATCAAGAAGGAGCATCAATAGTTGACGGTTAGTAAAACCACTAAGTTTCGAGAAAGGCAAGGGCTAGAAGGGATACTTCGTGAAACGGCAAAGCAGTTGCTGCACTAACGAAGAGACCCCAGATTAAACCCAAGCCCGGGACTAAGTGCTTCTGTTATGAGGGGAACGGTCACTGAGGCGGAGCAACTCTAGATACTTGGTAGATAAGAAGGCTGGCAAAAGTCGAAAGAAGTATATTTGATATACATGATGTTGATGTGTACTTTACTAGTACTCCTAGTAGCACGAGGGTATTGGATACCGGTTCGGTTGCTAAGTGATTAGTAACACCAAATGAAAGCTACGGCATAAAATGAGACTAGCTAAAGGCGAGGTGACGATACGTGTTGGAAGTGTGTCCAAGGTTGATATGATCAAACGTCGCACGCTCCCTCTACCATCGGGATTGGTGTTAAACCGAAATAATTGTTATTTGGTGCTTGCGTTCAGCATGAACATGATTGGATCGTGTTTATTGCAATACGATTATTCATTTAAAGAGAATAATGGTTACTCTATTTTCTTGAATAATCACCTTCAATGGTTTATTGAATCTCGATCGTAGTGTTACACATGTTCATGATATTGGTGCCAAAAGATACGAGGTAATGATGATAGTACCACTTACTTGTGGCACTGCCGGTTGAGTCATGTCGGTATAAATTGCATGAAGAGGCTCCATGCTGATGGATCTTTATACTCACTTGATTTTGAATCACTAGTGACATGCAAATCATACCACATGAGCAAGGCCTTGTTTTCATTGAGATGAAACAAGATAGTAACTTGTTGGAAGTGATACATTTTGATGTATGTAGTCCAATGGGTGCTGAGGCACGCAGTGGATATCATTATGTTCTTACTTCAATGACGATTTGAGTAGATACAAGAGTATTTACTTAATGAATCACAAGTCTAAAATATTGAAAAGTTCAATTCTGTTTCAGGAGTGAAGTTCGTCGTAACAAGAGGATAAACTGTCTACGATATGATCATAGAAATGAATATCTGAGTTACGAGTTTTGGTACGCAGTTAAGACAATGTGGAAATTGTTTCGCAGTTCATGCCACCTGGAACATCATAGTGTGATGATGTGTCTGAACGTCATAGCCACGCACTATTTGGTATGGTGCATGCTATGATGTCTCTTATCGAATTACCACTATCGTTTATGGGTTATGCATTAGAGACAACCACATTCACTTTAAATAGGGCACCGCGTATTTCCGTTGAGATGACACAGTATAGACTGAGGTTTAGAGAAATCTAAACTGTCGTTTCTTGAAAGTTTGGGGCTTCGACACTTATGTGAAAAAGTTTCAGTCTGATAAGCTCGAACCCAAAGAGGATAAATGCATCTTCATAGGATATCCAAAACAGTTGGGTACATCTCCTATCTCAGATCCGAAAGCAAAGTGTTTGTTTCTAGAAACGGATCCTTTCTCGAGGAAAGGTTTCTCTCGAAAGAATTGAGTGGGAGGGTGGTAGAACTTGATGAGGTTATTGAACCATCACTTCAACCAGTGTGTAGCAGGGCGCAGGAAGTTGTTCCTGTGGCGCCTACACCAATTGAAGTGAAAGCTGATGATGGTGATCATCGAGCATCGGATCAAGATACTACAAGCCTCGTAGGTTGACAAGGTCGCGTACTACTGCAGAGTGGTACGGTAACCCTGTCTTGGAGGTCATATTGTTGAGCAAGAGTGAACCTACGAGTTATGGAGAAAGCAATGGTGGGCCCGGATTCCGACAAATGGCTGGAAGCCATGAAATCCGAGAGAGGATCCATGTATGAAAACAAAGTGTAGACTTTGGAAGAACTACTTGATGGTCATAAGACTATTGAGTAAAGATGGATCTTTAAAAGGAAGACAGACGATGATGGTGATAAGTCACTATTAAGAAAAGCTCGACTTGTCGCAAAGATGTTTCCGACAAGATCAAACAATTGACTATGATGAGACTTTCTCACTCGTAGCGATGCTAAAAGTCTGTTAGAATTATGTTTGTAGTTGTTGCATTATTTATGAAATATGGCACATAGGATATCAAAACATTGTTTCCTCGACGGTTTCCTTGAGCAAACATTGTATGTGATACAACCAGGAGGTTTTGTCAATCCTAAGGATACTAGCAAGTATGCAAGCTCCAGCGATCCTTCAATGGACTGGTGCAAGCATCTCGGAGTTGGAATATACACTTTGATGAGATGATCAAATATTTTGGGTTTGTACAAGGTTTATGAGAAACTTGTATTTCCAAAAAGTGAGTGGGAGCACTATAGAATTTCTGATAAGTATATGTGGTTGACATATTGTGGATCAGAAGTAATGTAGAATTTCTGTAAAGCATACAAGGTTGTTTGAAAGGAGTTTTCAAAGGAATACCTGGATTGCGCTACTTGAACATTGAGCATCAAAGATCTATGGAGATAGATCAAAAGCTCTTAATGGAAGTTTCAACAAGATGCATGCCTTGACAAGTTTTTGAAGGAGTTCAAAATAGATCAGCAAAGAAGGAGTTCTTGGTTGCGTTGTAAGGTGTGAATTTGAGTAAGACTCAAAACCCGACCACGGCAGAATAAAGAGTATAGACGAAGGTCATCTTCTATGCCTTAGCCGTAGACTCTAAAGTATGCCATGCTGAGTACCGCACCTGATGTGTGCCTTGCAGCAAGTCTGTTAAGAGGTATACAGAGTGATCCATGATTGAATCAGTGATCAGCGGTCAAAGTTATCCTTAGTAACTAAATATACTAAGGATTTTTTCTCGATTATCAAGCTGGTTAAAGAGTTCATTGTAAAGGGTTACGTCGATGCAAGCTTTGACACTAATCCGAATAACTATGAGTAGTGAAACGGATTCGTATAGTAGAGTAGATATTTGGAGCATTTCCGAATAGCACGTAGTAGCAGCATCTATAAGATGACATAAAGATTTGTAAAGAACGCACGGATCAGAAAGTTTTAGAACCGTTGACTAAAACCTCTCTCACGAGCAAGACGTGATCAGACCCCAGAACTATATGGGTGTTGGATTCGTTGAAATCACATGGTGATGTGAACTAGATTATTGACTCTAGTGCAAGTGGGAGACTGTTGGAAATATGCCCTAGAGGCAATAATAATTAGTTATTATTATATTTATTTGTTCATGATAATCGTTTATTATCCATGCTATAATTGTATTGATTGGAAACACAATACTTGTGTGGATACATAGACAAAACACTGTCCCTAGTAAGCCTCTAGTTGACTAGCTCGTTGATCAAAGATGGTTAAGGTTTCCTGGCCATAGGCAAGTGTTGTTACTTGATAACGGGATCACATCATTAGGAGAATCATGTGATGGACTAGACCCAAACTAATAGACGTAGCATGTTGATCGTGTCATTTTGTTGCTACTGTTTTCTGTGTGTCAAGTATTTGTTCCTATGACCATGAGATCATATAACTCACTGACACCGGAGGAATGCTTTGTGTGTATCAAATGTCGCAACATAACTGGGTGACTATAAAGATGCTCTACAGGTATCTCCGAAGGTGTTCGTTGAGTTAGTATGGATCAAGACTGGGATTTATCACTCCGTATGACGGAGAGGTATCTCGGGGCCCACTCGGTAATACAACATCACACACAAGCCTTGCAAGCAATGTGACTTATTGTAAGTTGCGGGATCTTGTATTACGGAACGAGTAAAGAGACTTGCTGGTAAACGAGATTGAAATAGGTATGCGGATACTGACGATCGAATCTCAGGCAAGTAACATACCGAAGGACAAAGGGAATGACATACGAGATTATATGAATCCTTGGCACTGAGGTTCAAACGATAAGATCTTCATAGAATATGTAGGATCCAATATGGGCATCCAGGTCCCGCTATTAGATATTGACCGAGGAGTCTCTCGGGTCATGTCTACATAGTTCTCGAACCCACAGGGTCTGCACACTTAAGGTTCGACGTTGTTTTATGCGTATTTGAGTTATATGGTTGGTTACCGAATGTTTTTCGGAGTCCCGGATGAGATCACAGATGTCACGACGGTTTCCGGATTGGTCCGGAAACGAAGATTCATATATAGGATGACCTCATTTGGTTACCGGAAGGTTTTCGTGCATTACCGGAAAAGTTTCGGGCTCATCGGTAGTGTACTGGGAGTGCCGGGAGGGGTGCCGGGGACCATCAGGAGGGGTATCACGCCCCAAGGGGTCTCATGGGCTATGGGAAGAGATAAACCAGCCCCTAGTGGGCTGGAATAAGTTCCCACTAAGGCCCATAAGGTTTGAGAAGGAAAAAACACAAGGTGGAAAGTGTTTCCAAGTGGGAAGGTGGAATCCTACTCCAAGTAGGATTGGAGTAGGACTCCTCCACCTCCAATTTCGGCCAAACCTTTAGGTTTTGAGGCTGCCTCCTCCCCTCCCTCCCTCCTATATATAGTGGGGTTTTAGGGCTGATTTGAGACAACTTTTTCAAGGCAGCCCGACCACATACCTCCACGGTTTTACCTCTAGATCGCATTTCTGCGGAGCTCGGGCGGAGCCCTGCTGAGATTAGATCACCACCAACCTCCGGAGCGCCGTCACGCTGCCGCAGAACTCATCTACCTCTCCGTCTCTCTTCCTGGATCAAGAAGGCTGAGATCATCGTCGAGCTGTATGTGTGCTGAACGTGGAGGTGCCGTCCGTTCGACACTAGATCGTGGGACGGATCGTGGGACGGTTCGTGGGACGGTTCGCGGGGCGGATCGAGGGATGTGAGGACGTTCCACTACATCAACCGTGTTCACTAACGCTTCTGCTGTGCGATCTACAAGGGTACGTAGATCGGAAATCCCCTCTCGTAGATGGACATCACCATGATAGGTCTTCGTGCGCGTAGGAATTTTTTTTGTTTCCCATGCGACGTTCCCCAACACTTGCCATGATCAAAAGAGTGAGAATAGAATAAAAGCATGAAAGATCATGTAATGATCCTATGGGAAGTGATGGCTTCACATATAAAAAGAATGAGGATTGAAACTTGTTGAGGGTAGGCAAACGTAGACCTTGGTCATTGTTGCAATTAATAGGAAATGATAAGGAAGCAGAGGTTCACATATAAATATATCATCTCTGACACCATCTATGATTGTGAACACTCACCAAACTATTGCATGCCTAGAAGTAGATGTTGGACAAGGAAGACAACATAATGAATTGTGTTTGCTTCGCTCTGAACAATGTTATATGATTAGAGATCCCTTAGCATGTGACGATTGCTTCCACCTCATATTAGCCAAAACTCCCGCACCAAGTAGAGAAACTACTTGTGTATCCATAAACCTTCAAACCAGTTTTGCCATGAGTGTCCACCATACCTACCTATGGATTGAATAAGACCCCTCAAGTAAGTTGTCATCGGTGCAAGCAATAAAAATTGCTCTCTAATATGTATGATCTATTAGTGTGTGGAAAATAAGCTTTGTACAAACCTGTGATGAGGAAGACATAAAAGCGACAGACTGCATAATAAAGTTCTTCATCACAGGGGGCAATACAAAGTGACGTTCCTTCGCACTAAGGGGACACGCATCCAAACCTCAAAAGCGCATGACAACCTCTGCTTCCCTCTGCGAAGGGCCTATCTTGTACCGTTACTTTTTGCCCTTGAAAGAGTCATGGTGATCTTCACCAATTCCTTGTTTCGCCTTTATCTTGGCTACCGTCACATGCTTGGGAAAGATCTATATTCATATGTCAACTTGGAGGTAAGTATTCATGAATTATTATTTTTGACATTACCCTTGAGGTAAGCAGTTGGGAGGCAAAACTATAAGCCCCTATCTTTCTCTGTGTCCAGCTAAAACTTTGATCTCATGAGTACCACGTTAGTTGTAGCAATTGTAGAGAACGAAAGAATGATTGAGTATGTGGATTTGCTTTAAAAGCTCTTACTTGACTCTTTCTGATGTTGTGATAAATTGCAATTGCTTCAATGACTAAAGGCTATCGGTTGTTACTTCTTGGTAAGGTTCCTGATCCATGCTTTACTTTGTGAAGGAATTATCACTTTAGCATGAGAGATTATATGTTGGTATGCTGTTCTGATCATGATCATGATGCATGCATGTTTGTATCTTGTTTTGTCGACACCTGTCTCCCTAAACATGTGGACATATTTATTGAGCTCGGCTTTCGCTTGAGGACAAGCGAGGTCTAAGCTTGGGGGAGTTGATACGTCCATTTTGCATCATGTTTTCATGTTGATATTTATCGCTTCTTTTGCTGTTATTTCACTTCACGGTACTATTCTTATGCATTTTCTATTTTATTTTGCAAGGTTTACATGAAGAGGGAGAATACCGGCAACTGAATTCTGGCCTGAAAGTGGAGCAAAGTTGAGATACCTATTCTGCAAAACTCCAAACGCCGTGAAAATCAACGGAGATTTTTTTCCCAATATATAAAAAATACTGGGCCGAAGAAGTGCCGGAGGGGCACCAGCGGGTGCCCACAAGCCTGCATGGCGTGGCCTGATGACCCACAAGTATAGGGGATCAATCTTAGTCCTTTCGATAAGTAAGAGTGTCGAACCCAACGAGGAGCAGAAGGATTTGATAAACGGATTTCAGCAAGGTAATAACTTCAAGCACTGAAAGTAGCGGTAACAGGTGATTGTGTAGCGAGGTGAAACGTAGCAGGCAAAGAGTAACAAGTAACAAGTAGTAGCAATGGTGCAGCAAGTGCCCCAATCCCTTTTGTAGCAAGGGACAAGCCTAAACAAAGTCTTATAGGAGGAAAAACGCTCCCAAGGACACACGGGAATTTCTGTCATTCTAGTTTCATCATGTTCATATGATTAGCATTCGTTCCTTTGATAGTTTGATATGTGGGTGGACCGACGCTTGGGTACTGCCCTTACTTGGACAAGCATCCCACTTATGATTAACCTCTCTCGCAAGCACCGCAACTACAAAATAAGAATTAAGACAAAGTCTAACCATAGCATTAAACTAGTGGATCCAAATCAGCCCCTCATGAAGCAACGCATAGACTGGGGTTTAAGCTTCTGTCACTCCAGCAACCCATCATCTACTTATTACTTCCCAATGCCTTCCTCTAGGACCAAATATGGTGAAGTATTAGGTAGTCGACGTTCACATAACACCACTAGAGGAAAAACAACATACAACATATCAAAATACCGAACGAATATCAAATTCACATGACTATTATTAACATGACTTATCTCATGTCCTCAGGAACAAAAGTAACTACTCACAAGACATAATCATAATCATGACCAGAGGTGTAATGAATAGCATCAACAATCTGAACATAAACTCTTCCACCAAATAATCCAACTAGCATCAACTACAAAGTAATCAACACTACTAGCAACCTTACAAGTACCAATCGGAGTCGCGAGACGAAGATTGGTTACAAGAGATGAACTAGGGATTGGAGAGGAGATGGTGCTAATGAAGATGTTGATGAATATGCCTCCCCTCCGACCAGAGGAGTGTTGGTGATGACGATGGCGACGATTTCCCCCTCCGGGAGGGAAGTTTCCCCGGCAGGATCGTCCTGCCGGAGCTCTAGATTGGATCTGCTCAAGTTCCGCCTCGTGGCGGCGGCGAAACCACGAAAAATCTCCCTCCTGATTTTTTCCAGACGAGGACGCTTCATATAGCAAAAGAGGGGGCTAGTGGGCCTTCAGGCAGCCCACAAGCTTGCCCACCGCCACGAGGGGGTGGTGGCGGAGTGGGGGCTTGTGGGGCCATGGTGGGCCCCCTCTAGTAGTTCTTTCGCCCAGTATTTTTAATATATTCCAAAAAAATCCACGTAAATTTTCACGGCATTTGGAGATGTGCAGAATAGTGGACTAGGATTTGCTACTTTTCTAGTCCAGAATTCCAGCTGCCTGAATTCTCCTTCTTCAAATAATCCTTGCAAAATAAGAGAGAAAAGGCATAAATATGGTACCACAAGTAATATAACAGCCCAAAAAGCAATAAATATCAACATGAAAGCATGATGCAAAATGGATGTATCAACTCCCCCAAGCTTAGACCTCGCTTGTCCTCAAGCGAAAACCAAGTTCCGTAAACATGTCCACATGTTGAGGGACGAAGGTGTCGATAAAACATAATACGGACATGAGGGCATCATGATCACACATAGGACAGCAATATATCATAAAGATTCTTATGGGAAAGTAACAATTCCTTCACAAAGCAAAGCATGAAGCAAAAAACCTTACCGAGAAGTAACCAACAATATTCCATAGTCACTGAAGCAATTGCAATTTATCACAACATGAGAAAGAGTTAAATAAGAGCTTGTAAGGCAAACCCACATACTCAATCAACTCTTTTGTTTTCCACAATTGTTACAACTCACGTGGTACTCATGGTGTCAAAGTTTCAGCTGGACACAGAGGAAGATAGGGGCTTATAGTTTTGCCTCCCAACGATTTACCTCAAGGGTAAAGTCAACAACAATAAAGAATGAGTACTCAACTCCAAGTTGATATATGAATATAGATCTTTCCCAAGCATGTGATGGTAGCCAAGACAAAGGCAAAAAGGGAATTGGTGATGATCACCATGACTCTTACAAGGGTAAAAAGTAAAGGTACAAGATAGGCCCTTCGCAGAGGGAAGCAGAGGTTGTCATGCGCTTTTGAGGTTTGAATGTGTGTCCTCTTAGTGCGGAGGAACGTCACTTTATATTTTCTCATGTGACAAAGAACTTTATTATGCAGTCTGTCGCTTTTATGTCTTCCTCATCACAGGTTCGTACAAAGCTTATTTTCCACACACTAATAGATCATACATATTAGAGAGCAATTTTGTATTGCTTGCACCGATGACAACTTACTTGAAGGATCTTATTCAATCCATAGGTAGGTATGGTGGACTCTCATGGCAAAACTGGTTGGAGGTTTATGGATGCACAAGTAGTATCACTACTTGGTGCGGGAGTTTTGGCTAATATGAGGTGGAAGCAATCGTCACATGCTAATGGATCTCTAATCATATAACATTGTTTGGAACCAAGCAAACACAATTCATTATGTTGTCTTCCTTGTCCAACATCTACTCCTATGCATGTAATAGTTTGGTGAGTGCTCACAGTTGCAAAAAGTGTCTAAGATGATATATTTATATGTGAACCTCTCTTTCT
Source organism: Hordeum vulgare subsp. vulgare (assembly GCF_904849725.1). Classification (NCBI taxonomy): domain Eukaryota; kingdom Viridiplantae; phylum Streptophyta; class Magnoliopsida; order Poales; family Poaceae; genus Hordeum; species Hordeum vulgare. Next base: position 558,410,223 of record NC_058520.1, read on the forward strand.
TTATTACTTCTTATTAATTGCAACAATGACTGAGGTCTATGTTGATTTATTCTCAACAAGTTTCAATCATCATACGTGTCATAAGTGAAGTTATCACTTTCCATAAGATCGTCTCATGATCTTTCTTGCTATCGTTCTTTTCATACTCTTTGATCATGGCACAAAGCAAGGCCCTTGACTAAGACACTCTTTATTATATATCTCGTAAGCTCGAATACATCGGGGGAGAGACAAAAGAAAAAGACTCAAACTAAAAACTAAAGACTTATTCCTCTAAAAGAAGAAATAAAAACTCAAAAGGAAAGAACTAAAACAAAGGTAAAAGCAAAAGATATAAAGGTGATACGATACCAGGGAAACTCCCCCAAGCTTGTCAGAAGCCAAGGGGATTGCCCATACCAATGCTTAGTCGTCTTCCTTTGGTGGTGATGGTGGTGTTGTTGGAGCAGTCTTGAGCTTGTCTAATTTCCACTTGAGCAAAAAGTTCTGCTCCCTTAGATCGTCAATTTCCTCCTCAAGTTTCAAAACTTTATGGCAAAGTTCCTGCTTACTCTCCTGCAAGAAACGAGAAGGGATAAACAAGGTCTTAGGCTTCTTCCTATGGTCAGGGAGGCTTGACTTCTTGAACTCCACATGGGTGTTTGCAGGTTGAGGTAGAGGAGCCTCGTCTTCATCGGAACTCGTTTGCTCCTTCCCTTTGGGCTCATAGTCCTCTTCCTCATCAGTGGTCCACCATATGGTTCCAAGTCCCCATCGACCTTGGGGTTAGCAAGGTAGTCAGCCACATAGCTCCCTCCCTCTGAATCTTGAGAAGACATCTTGACCTAGAACTGCGACAGAACAAGCTCGAAACGAAAACTGAGGAAAACTGCGCGATACGGAGATCAAAACCTTCGGGCGACTATATATTAATTTTTTCTGGGCCAGAAGGAGTACTCCGCAAGAAAATGGAGTCCGGGAGGCCCACGAGGTGCCCACAAGCTTGCCCACTGCCACCAGGGGGTGGTGGCGGAGTGGGCCCTTGTGGCTGCCTCGTTTGCTCTCCGGACTGCTTTTTATTTTTCTAATTTTCCAAAAATTCTAAAACTGAGGAAATTTCCTATTGGAAAAGTATCAGAGTCCAATTTCTTGCCGAAAGAGATACATATTCGTTTTCAAGGTCTGATATAGGCTGATAAACATCTCTTATGTACTCCTCTGGAGTTATGACATTGATGATATTGGTCTCAACATTTATGGGAGTACCAGAGATGTAATGCTTGATTCTTTGACCATTTACCACTCTAGGAAAATTTCCTTCCGTGTTATTAATTGTGATGGCACTGGAATGATATACTTCCTCGACAACATAGGGACCTTCCCATTTAGAGAGAAGCTTGCGTGCAAAGAATCTCAAACGAGAATTGTATAGCAAAACATAATCACCTACATTGAACTCTCATTTCTGTATTCGTTTGTCATTCCATCTCTTAAACTTTTCCTTGAACAACCTGGCATTCTCATATGCCTGGGCTCTCCATTCATCTAACGAGCTGATATCAAACAACCGCTTCTCACCGGCAAGTTTGATATCAAAGTTGAGCTCTTTGATTGCCCAATAAGCTTTGTGTTCCAGCTCAAGAGGTAAATGACATGCCTTACCGTAAACCATTTTATACATTGACATGCCCATGGGATTCTTATAAGCAGTCCTATAAGCCCATAGTGCATCGTCAAGTTTGCTAGACCAGTTCTTTCGAGATCTATTGACGGTCTTTTGAAGGATCAACTTTATCTCCCTATTACTCAACTCAACTTGACCACTGGACTGAGGATGATAAGGAGATGCAACTCTATGGTTGACATCATACTTAGCTAGCATCTTGCGGAAAACACCATGAATGAAGTGTGAACCGCCATCAGTCATCAAGTATCTAGGGACTCCAAATATTGGGAATATGACTTCTTTAAGCATCTTAATAGAGGTGTGGTGATGAGCATTTTTAGTGGGGATAGATTCTACCCACTTAGTAACGTAATCCACAGCAACTAAGATGTGAGTGTACCCATTGGAACTCGGGAAGGGTCCCATATAATCAAAGCCCAGACATCAAATGGTTCAATGACAAGTGAATAGTTCATAGGCATCTCTTGACGCTTACTGATGTTCCCTATCCTTTGGCATTCGTCACAAGACAAGACAAACTTACGGGCATCCTTGAAGAGAGTGGGCCAATAGAAACATGATTGCAATACCTTATGGGCAATTCTATCTCCAGCATGGTGTCCTCCGTAGGCTTCGGAATGACACTTCTGCAGGATCTGTCCATGTTCATGTTCAGGCACACAACGTCTAATAACACCATCTACTCCTTCCTTATAAAGGTGAGGATCATCCCAAAAGTAGTGTCTCAAATCAAAGAAGAATTTCTTCTTTTGTTGATAGGTGAAACTGGGTGGTATGTATTTGGCTACGATATAGTTTGCATAATCGGCATACCACGGTGCACTAAGTGAAGTGCGGATGACATTAATTTGCTCATCAGGAAAGCTATCATCAATAGGTAGTGGGTCATTAAGGGCATTCTCTAGCCTAGACAAGTTATCTGCTACAGGGTTATCAGCACCCTTTCGGTCAACGACGTGCAAATCAAATTCCTGTAGCAGGAGAACCCATCTGATCAGCCTAGGCTTAGCGTCCTTCTTCTCCATGAGGTACTTAATGGCAGCATGATCAAAGTGAATAGTGACTTTGGAGTCAACTATGTAAGATCTGAACTTTTCACATGTAAACACGACTGCTAAAAATTCCTTCTCTGTAGTGGCATAGTTTCTTTGGGCACTGTCTAGAGTTTTACTAGCGTAGTGAATGACATTCAACTTCTTGTCAACTCTTTGTCCTAGAACAGCACCAACAGCATAATCACTAGCGTCACACATGATTTCAAAGGGCAAGCTCCAGTCAGGTGGTTGAACAATAGGTGCGGTTATCAAAGCCTTCTTAAGTATTTCAAAGGCTTCCTCACAATCCTCATCAAAAACAAAAGGAACATCCTTCTGCAAGTGGTTGGTAAGAGGCCTAGAAATCTTAGAGAAGTCTTTAATGAACCTTCTATAGAAACCAACATGACCTAGGAAACTTCGTATGCCTCTGATATCTATGGGGCAAGGCATTTTATCAATTGCATCGACCTTAGCCTTATCAACTTCAATGCCTCTTTCAGAGATTTTGTGTCCTAAGACGATACCTTCATTAACCATAAAGTGGCACTTCTCCCAATTCAAGACGAGGTTGGTTTCTTCGCATCTCTATAAGACTCGATCAAGGTTGTTGATGCAATCATCAAAGGAAGACCCATAAACGGACAAATCATCCATGAAAACCTCGACAATCTTCTCACAAAAGTCAGAGAATATAGCCATCATACATCTTTGGAAGGTGGCAGGTGCATTACATAAGCCAAAAGGCATACGTCTATAGGCAAAGGTACCAAAAGGGCAGGTGAAAGTGGTTTTCTCTTGATCAGATTGTGCAACACGTATTTGCGAGAAACCTGAATAACCGTCTAGAAAGCAGAAGTGTGTGTGTTTTGATAGCCTTTCTAGCATTTGGTCGATGAACGGCAAAGGATAATGATCTTTCCTGGTTGCCTTGTTCAGTTTCCGGAAGTCTATCACCATTCTATAGCCGGTAATAATCCTTTGTGGGATTAGTTCATCCTTATCATTAGGAACGAAGGTGATACCTCCCTTCTTAGGTACGCAATGTACTGGACTTGCCCAATCACTATGAGCAACATGATAAATGATTCCTGCTTCGAGAAGCTTTAATATTTCTTTTCAAACGACCTCTTTCATCTTAGGATTTAATCTCCTCTGATGATCAGCAACTGGTTTAAAGTCAGGATCGGTTTTAATCTTGTGTTGACATAGAGTAGGACTAATACCCTTAAGATCATCAAGAGTATATCCAATAGCAGCGCGGTGCTTCCTCAGAGTTTTTAGTAACTTTTTCTCTTCGCGCTCTGAGAGGAGAGTACTAATAATGACAGGATATATCTCCTTCTCATCAAGATAGGCATACTTAAGAGTATGAGGCAACTGTTTAAGCTCGAACACAGGATCACCCTTTGGTGGGGGAGGATCCCCAAGCAGTTCAACAAGCAGATTATTATTGATAATAGGATGTTGTTCTAAGACAATTCTATCTATCTCATCTCTCTCCTCCATATGCATATCATTTTCATGCTCAAGAAGATATTGCTCTAAAGGGTCCGTAGGAGGTACGACAACAGAGGCAAGAGCAATGATTTCATCTCTACCAGACGACTCTCTTTCATGGGTTTGTCTTCCAAACTTGGAGAAGTTAAATTCATGAGACACACCCTCGAAACTTACTGTGACAGTCCTTAATGCAATCAATGTGAGCATTGACAGTGTTGAGAAAGGGTCTACCAAATATGATGGGAAAAAACCTATCTTGTGCAGTACCAAGGACGAGGAAATCAGTAGGATACTTCGTCTTACCACACAGGACTTCTACGTCTCTCACAATTCCCAGAGGGCAGATAATGTCTCTATTAGCTAACGTAATAGTGACATCAATGGGTTCTAACTCAGAGGTGCAATCTCATCTTTGATTTCATCATATAGAGAATGGGGTATTGCACTAACACTAGCTCCCATATCACATAAACCATGATAACAGTGATCTCCTATCTTAACAGAAACAACGGACAAGCCAACTACAGGTTCGTGCTTGTCTTTCGTGTGAGGTTTAGCAATTCTAGTGGAGTCCTCACAGAATTTGATAACATGCTCGTCTATGTCTTCGGCTAAGAGATCTTTGATAATAGCAACACTAGGTTCAACTCTAATCTCTTCAGGGGGTGCAAGTGGTCTAATGTAACCCCTACGTATCACAGTTGGAGCTTTAGAATAATCCTCTATCCTAGCAGGGTATGGTGGTTTCTCAGTGTAAGCACAAGGAACAACAGGATCACTAAAAGCTATGATTTTCTCCTCAACTAGATTGGTTTTGGCTATGTTGCTTTCTACACGAGGATGATATTTAAACCACTTCTCTTTGGGAAGATCAACATGAGCAGCAAAAGATTCACATAGAGAAGCTACTATCCCAGAGTCAAGTCCATACTTAGCGCTAAAATCTCTAGAAGTGTTTGTCTCAACAAAAGATTTAACGCAATCAAACTGGAAATTCATACCTGACTCCTTACCTTCCTCCAGCTCCCAATCTTCAGAGTTGTGTTTGATTCTCTCCAATAAATTCCACTTGTGATCAATTTCCTTCTTCATAAAAGAACCGGCACAAGAAGTGTCAAGCATGGTACGATCTTCATGAGAAAGCCGAGCATAAAAGTTTTGAGTGATGATTTCTCTCGAGAGCTCATGATTGGGGCATGAATATAGCATTGATTTAAGCCTCCCCAAGCTTGAGCTATGCTTTCCCTGTCACGAGGCCAAAAGTTATAAATAAAGTTTCGATCACGATGTACTAAATGCATAGGATAGAACTTTTGATGAAATTTCAATTTCAACCGATTGTAGCCCCATGATCCAGCATCATCACATAGCCTATACCATGTCAACGCCTTATCCTTCAAAGATAAAGGAAAGACTTTCTTCTTCACCTCATCTTCGAGCAAACCTGCAAGCTTAAATAAACCACAAACTTCATCTACATATATCAGATGAAAGTCTTGATGTGAAGATCCATCTCCTGTAAAAGGATTAGCCAGCAGTTTCTCAAGCATACCCAAAGGAATTTCATAAAAGATATTTTCAGTAGGTACCTCAGGTTGAGGAGAAACTCCTCGTACTTCCGTTCGTGGTGAAGATACCCCAAACAAACTCCTCAAAGGAAGAGTTTCCATAGTGACAAGTGACAATAAATTTCAGCACATTATATAAATGTTTCCTTACCAATTTCCACTTACCAAAGGCGCTTCACTCCCCGGGAACGGCGCCAGAAAAGAGTCTTGATGACCCACAAGTATAGGGGATCCATCGTAGTCCTTTCGATAAGTAAGAGTGTCGAACCCAACTAGGAGCAGAAGGATCTGATAAACGGATTTCACCAAGGTAATAACTGCAAGCACTGAAAGTAGCGGTAACAGGTGATTGTGTAGCGAGGTGAAACGTAGCAGGCAAAGAGTAACAAGTAACAAGTAGTAGCAACGGTGCAGCAAGTGCCCCAATCCCTTTTGTAGCAAGGGACAAGCCTGAACAAAGTCTTATAGGAGGAAAAACGCTCCCGAGGACACACGAGAATTTCTGTCATGCTAGTTTCATCATGTTCATATGATTAGCATTCGTTACTTTGATAGTTTGATATGTGGGTGGACCGGTGCTTGGGTACTTCCCTTACTTGGACACGCATCCCACTTATAATTAACCTCTCTCGCAAGCATCCGCAACTACAAAATAAGAATTAACACAAAGTCTAACCATAGCATTAAACTAGTGGATCCAAATCAGCCCCTCACGAAGCAACACATAGACTAGGGTTTAAGTTTCTGTCACTCCAGCAACTCATCATCTACTTACTACTTCCCAATGCCTCCCTCTAGGCCCAAATATGGTGAAGTGTTATGTAGTCGACGTTCACATAACACCACTAGAGGAAAAACAACATACAACATATCAAAATACCGAACGAATATCAAATTCACATGACTATTATTAACATGACTTATCCCATGTCCTCAGGAACAAAAGTAACTACTCACAAGACATAATCATAATCATGACCAGAGGTGTAATGAATAGCATCAAGGATCTGAACATAAACTCTTCCACCAAATAATCCAACTAGCATCAACTACAAAGAGTAATCAACACTACTAGCAACCTTACAAGTACCAATCGGAGTCGCGAGACGAAGATTGGTTACAAGAGATGAACTAGCGATTGGAGAGGAGATGGTGCTGATGAAGATGTTGATGAAGATGCCTACCCTCCGATGAGAGGAGTGTTGGTGATGACGATGGCGACAATTTCCCCCTCCGAGAGGGAAGTTTCCCCGGCAGGATTGTCCTGCCGGAGCTCTAGATTGGATGTGCTCAAGTTCCGCCTCGTGGCGGCGGCGAAACCACGAAAAAGCTCCCTCCTGATTTTTTCAGACCAGGACGCTTCATATAGCAAAAGAGGGGGGCTAGTGGGCCTTCAAGCAGCCCACAAGCTTGCCCACCGCCACCAGGGGGTGGTGGCGGAGTGGGGGCTTGTGGGGCCCAGGTGGCCCCCCTCCGGTAGTTCTTTCGCCTAGTATTTTTAATATATTCCAGAAAAAATCCACGTAAATTTTCAGGGCATTTGGAGATGTGCAAAATAGTGGACTAGGATTTGCTCCTTTTCGAGTCGAGAATTCCACCTGCGTGAATTCTCCCTCTTCAAATAATCCTTGCAAAATAAGAGAGAAAAGGCATAAATATGGTACCACAAGTAATATAACAGCCCAAAAAGCAATAAATATCGACATGAAAGCATGATGCAAAATGGACGTATCATGGCCACCCCGCGAGGCCGCGCCATGGGGGCTTGTGGGCAGCCCACTGGCCCACTGGCCCCCTCTTTTGCTATATGGAGGGTTTCGTCCAGGAAAAAATCAGAGGGGAGCTTTTTCGTGGTTTCTCCACCGCCACGAGGCGGAACTTGAGCAGAACCAATCTAGAGCTCCGGCAGGACGATCCTGCCGGGGAAACTTCCCTCCCAGAGGGGGAAATCGTCGCCATCGTCATCACCAACACTCCTCTCATCGGAGGGGACTCGTCACCATCAACATCTTCATCAGCACCATCTCATCTCCAAACCCTAGTTCATCTCTTGTAACCAATCTCCGTCTCGCAACTCCAATTGGTACTTGTAAGGTTGCTAGTAGTGTTGATTACTCTTTGTAGTTGATGCTAGTTTGATTACTTGGTGGAAGAGTTTATGTTCAGATCCTTGATGCTACTCATTACACCTCTAATCATGATTATGATTATGCTTTGTGAGTAGTTACTTTTGTTCCTGAGGACATGGGATAAGTCATGCTAATAGTAGTCATGTGAATTTGGTATTCGTTCGGTATTTTGATGTGTTGTATGTTGTTTTTCCTCTAGTGGTGTTATGTGAACGTCGACTACATAACACTTCACCATTATTTGGGCCTAGAGGAAGGCATTGGGAAGTAGTAAGTAGATGATGGGTCACCCACATATCAAACTATCAAAGTAACGAACGTGAATCATATGAACATGATGAAAACTAGCATGACAGAAATTCCCGTGTGTGCTCGGGGGCGTTTTCCTCCTATAAGACTTTGTCCAGGCTTGTCCCTTGCTACAAAAGGGATTGGGCCACTTTTCTGCACTGTTGCTACTATTGTTACTTGTCGCTCGCTACGATTCATCTCACCACACAATCACTTGTTACCGACAATTTCAGTACATGCAGATTTTACCTTGCTGAAAACCACTTGTCAGATCCTTCTGCTCCTCGTTGGGTTCAACACTCTTACTTATCGAAAGGACTACGATTGATCCCCTATACTTGTGGGTCATCACATGCGCTGGGGGATATCATATAATTTGAACTCAACCATAGGAGGATTCTTCCTCGGATAGAAGTTAAAGCTTTGTACGAAGATATTAGTGAGGAGGAGGTATTGCGGACACTTATCTTCAACGAAGGCGGTAAGGCCTGCGTTCTCCACCAAGTGATAAAAGTCCTCATAAAGTCCCACGGCGCGTAAAAACACATCGCTTGGCCATTCGCACGCTTGAACTTCTGCAACTCGAGGGACCGGATACTTGGGCTTCTTCCAACTTCCATCATCCTTGGGGTTACGGCTTGAAGAGCCTCTTAAGAACCTCCTCATATTTTCCCTTTTCTATCTCTGAAAAATTCTGAATTTTTTAGTGACTCCAAGGAAAAGTGAACAAGGCTCAACTAAACTCGTAGCACCTACTCCCACAAGTGCCTAGAGGCCATATTACGCATCAAAACTACTTGGGGCCAGCTAAAATTAGCATGCAAAGCTCAAGAACAAGGTCACCAAGGTAGCAAAATACGCGAAGTATAAGGCACTAGAGCAAAAACTAATTGGACCAATGGAGGAGCCACTTACCAAGGAGTAATTTCCCAAAACAGTTCGGAGAATGGTGCTTTGAGCAAGGAGATCGAAAATCCCAGCAAGAAGAGCAAAAACACGGGTTTGAGCTGCGAAACGATTTTTTCTGGACGTAGGAGAAGCAGATGAGAGCTAGAATGAGTGGATGGGGTGCATGTGGGCCCCACAAGCCAGGTAGGCGCGGCCAGGGGGTGCCCGTGCCTCCAGGTAGCCCCCGGACCAGCTCTTCGTCTCAGTATTTTTCAAAAATTCCAAAAAAAATCATACTTGATTTTCAGGACGTTCGGAGAACTTTTATTTTCGGGGTACTTTTCTACGGGACGCTAAAACAGAAAACAGGGAAAACTAAACTATATCTATCATTTTTCTTCTAAGCAACCAAAGGTGAAAGCTTGGAACACAGGTTTGTGACTCCTCGATTCATCCATCTCATGGTCATCGAAAGAAATCCGTCAATGAGGTTGATCAAGTCTCCTTGACAAACTTTTCGAATCGCAAAAGAAGACAGAGAATTTTTGAATAGTCACTAGGTTACCTTAATGGGGATTTGTATATCCCCGACAAGCAAATCATACTTCATCTTAACAGGAGGAATAGGGCATTCAAAGCTCCCAATAAGAATCGATGAAGTTTTTTCGATAGCATTGATGCAATGTACTTGATATTGTTTCTTCGGAAAGTGCACTGTATGCTCATTACCGTTGACATGGAAAGTGACATTGCCTTTGTTGCAATCTATAACAGCCCCTGCAGTGTTTAAAAAGGGTCTTCCAAGGATGATCGCCATGGCATCGTCCTCGGGAATATACGGAATAAAAAAGTCCGTTAAGATAGTAACGTTAGCAACCACAACAGGCACATCCTCGCAAATGCGATAGGGAAAGCAGTTGATTTGTCGGCCATTTGCAGAGAGATTTCAGTGGGTGTCAACTTATCCAGTTCAAGCCTACGATAAAGAGAGAGAGAGAGAGGCATAACACTAACATCGGCTCCAAGGTCGCATAAAGCAGTTCTAACGTAGTTTCCTTTAATGGAGCAAGGTATAGTGGGCACTCCAGGATCACCTAGTTTCTTAGGAGTTCCACCCTTGAAGGTATAATTAGCGAGCATGGTGGAAATCTCAACCTCAGGTATCCTCCTCTTATTAGTCACAATATCTTTCATGTACTTAGCATACGGAGACATTTTGAGCATATCTGTCAAACGCATTTGCAGAAAGACAGGTCTGATCATTTCAACGAAGCGCTCAAAATCCTCATCATCCTTTTTCTTGGATGGTTTGGGATGAAAGGGCATGGGTTTCTGAACCCATGGTTCCCTTTCTTTACCATGCTTCCTAGCAGCGAAGTCATTCTTATCGTATCTTCTATTCTTAGCTTGCGGGTTATCAAGATCAACAGGTTCAATCTCCACATCCTTATCATTGCTAGGTTGAGCATCTTAATGAGCATCACTATCGATATTATTATTAAGCTCATGTTCATCACCACATTGAGTTTCGACATTAGCAACAGAGACATCGTTTGGACTCTCAGGTGTAAGAGCAACAGGGCTGCTAGCGTGCAAGTTCCTATCATATTTCTTCTTCTTCCTAGGATGACTAGGTGCATCAGTGCTAACTTCTTGAGAATCCTGTTCAATTCTCTTTGGATGACCCTCAGGATACAAGGGTTCCTGGGTCATTCTACCGCCTCTAGTGACGACTCTGACAGAATTGTCATTCAACTCATTGAGCAAGTCATTCTGAGCCTTAAGTACTTGTTCTACTTGAGTAGTAACCATAGAGGCATGTTTACTCAGAAGTTTAAGATCATTGACATTTCTGTCCACACAAGCACTTAAATGACTAAGCATACGAGCATTCTGTTCCAATTGTCTGCTAACATAATCATTGAAACTCTGTTGTTTGGTAACAAAGTTATCAAATTCATCCAGGCATAAGCTAGCAGGTTTATCAAAAGGAATATCACTCTCATCGAATCTACGCAGAGAATTTACTTCTACTACCTGTATCGGGTTATCAAGACCATGGATCTCTTTGATAGGTGGTAGATTTTTGACATCTTCAGATTTAATGCCTTTCTCTTTCATAGATTTCTTAGCTTCTTGCATATCTTCAGGACTGAGGAATATAATACCTCTTTTCTTCGGAGTTGGCTTAGGAGATTGTTCGAGAATAGTCCAAGCGTTCTCATTGCACAAGATATTATTCAATAGGATCTCAGCTTGTTCTACGGTTCGTTCCCTAAAAACACAACCAGCACAACTATCTAGGTGGTCTCTAGAAGCATCGGTAAGTCCGCTATAGAAGATATCAAGTATTTCATTCTTCTCAAGAGGGTGATCAGGAAAAGCATTCAGTAGCTGGACGAGCCTCCCCCAAGCTTGTGGGAGACTCTCTTCTTCAACTTGTGCAAAGTTGTATATTTCCTGCAAGGAAGCTTGCTTCTTATGGGCAGGGAAATATTTTTCAGAGAAGTAGTAGACCATATCCTGGGGGCTACGCACACAACCAGGAGCAAGAGAAGTGAACCAAGTCTTAGCATCATCCTTTAGCGAGAAAGGAAACAGCTTGAGGATATAGTAGTGGCGGATCTTTTCCTCACTAGTGAATAGGGTGGCTATATCGTGCAGTTTGGTAAGATGAGCTACAACCATTTCAGACTCATAACCGTGAAAAGGATCAGATTCGACCAGAGTGATTAACTCGGGGTCGACACAGAATTCATAATCCTTATCGATCACAAAGATAGGCGAAGTAGCAAACTTCGGGTCGTATTTCATCCTAGCGTTCAGAGATTTTTCTTTCCACTTGCACAATAAATTCTCAACGTCATAGCTATCCTTACACGCAAGAAAATCCTCAGCTATCTCTCCCTCCATAACATAACGCTCACGCATATCAGGCAATTCATATCTAGGAGAGGTAGCTCTAGCAGGCAAAATAGCAGGTTCTACTTCAATAGTATCAGCAGTTTCAGAAGTATCATCACATCTAGCAGCAACTCTAGCAATTTGTGCATCAAGGAATGCACCAAGTGGCAAAGCAGTATCAAGCATAGCATCATCATGCAAAGCAGTATCAAGTATAGCATCATCAGGCAAAGCAGTATCAAGCATAGCATCATCATAAGCTTCATGGGCAGCAGAAGTAGCATCATCAAGCACAGGCGACATATCAAAACTTCTAGCAGGAGGTGGTGTCGTAAACTTACTCATAATGGAAGGTGAATCAAGCAGAGCTAGATGGCAGTTCCTTACCTGTCCTCGTAGTTGAGGGCAAGACTTTAGTTCTTGGATCTATCGGATTCCTCATAGTGACCAGCAGACGTAAATCCCAAGTGACTCAGAGAATACAGTTGTGCCTCCCCGGCAACGGCGCCAGAAAATAGTCTTGATAACCCACAAGTATAGGGGATCGCAACAGTTTTCGAGGGTAGAGTATTCAACCCAAATTTATTGATTCGACTCAAGGGGAAGCGAAATAATATTCTCAAGTATTAGCAGTTGAGTTGTCAATTCAACCACACCTGAAAGATTTAGTATCTGCAGTAGAGTATCAGTAGCAAAGTAGGGTTATAGCAAAAGTAGCAACAGTAACAGTAGCAACAAAGTAACAGCAGTAGCGACAGAGTAACAGTAGCAGCAGTGACAATAGTAGCAGCAAAGTAACGTCGCAAGGACCAGTACTAAAAGACTCGTAGGCATTGGATCGGTGATGGATGATTATGCCGGATGCTATTCATCATGTCACAGTTATAACACGGAGAGATATGTAACTAGCTCCAGTTCGTCAATCTAATGTAGACATGTATTCCGTATGTAGTCATACGTGCTTAGAGAAAAGAACTTGCATGACATCTATTGTCCATCCCTCCTGTGGCAGCGGGGTCCTAATGGAAATTACGGGATATTAAGGTTCTCCTTTTAAAAAAGAACCGGACCAACGCATTAACACTTGGTAAATACATGAACTCCTCATACTATGGTCATCTCCGGGAGTGGTTCCGACTATTGTCACTCTGGGGTTGCCGGGTCATAACACATACTAGGTGACTACAACTTCCAAGATAGGATCAAGAACACACATATATTGGCGAGAACATAATAGGTTCAGATATGAAATCATGGCACTCGGGCCCTAGTGACAAGCATTAAGCATGGCAAAGTAGTCCCAACATCAAACTCAGAACATAGTAGATACTAGGGATCGATCCCCGTCAAAACTAACTCGATTACATGATAGATCTCATCCAACCCATCACCGTCCAGCAAGCCTATGATGAGATAACTCACGAACGATGAAGAGCATCATGGAATTGGCGATGAAGGAAGGTTGATGATGACGATGGCGACGATTTCCCCTGTTCGGAGCCCTGAAGGGACTCCAGATCTGCCCTCCAGATGAAGAACAGGAGGTGGCGGCGTCTCCGTATCGTAAAACGCGATGAACTCTTCTGCTTGATTTTTTTTTTCGCGCGAGACGGACTAAATAGAGCTGGATTTGGAGGCGGTGCAGCGTCGTGGGCCCCACAAGCCTGCCAGGCGCGACTAGGGGGCCTGCGCCTGGTGGGCTTGTGGGCTCACGGCTCCACTTCCTCCGCTGATTCTTGCGCCACTATTTTTTATATATTCCACAAAAATTCTCCGTAAATTTTCAGGACATTCCGAGAACTTTTATTTCTGCACAAAAACAACACCATGGCAATTCTGCTGAAAACAACGTTAGTCCGGGTTAGTTTCATTCAAATCATTCAAATTAGAGTCCAAAACAAGGGCAAAAGAGTTTGGAAAAATAGATACGACGGAGACGTATCAGGCCCCCCGTGCCTCCTTTGCCCTACCTCTTTCGCCTATAAATTCCCTAAAATCCTCAAACCAACACACAGAGCCACGAAAATTCTTTTCCGCCGCCGCAAGCTTCTGTTTCCGCGAGATCCCATCTGGGACCGTTCTGGTGCCCTGCCGAAGGGGGATTCAGACATAGAGGGCTTCTTCATCAACACCATTGCCTCTCAGATGATGTGTGAGTAGTTCACCACAGACTTCGGGTCCATAGCTAGTAGCTAGATGGCTTCTTCTCTCTCTTGGATCTTCAATACAAAGTTCTCCATGATCTTCATGGAGATCTATCCGATGTATATTTCTTTTGCGATGTGTTTGTCGAGATCCGATGAATTGTGGATTTATGATCAGATTATCTATGAATATTATTTGAGTCTCCTCTGATTTCTTATATGCATAATTTCTTATCCTTGTAATTCTCTTCGAGTTATGGGTTTCGTTTGGCCAACTTGATCTATAATTCTTGCAATGGGAGAAGTGCTTGGTTTTGGGTTCATACCGTGCGGCATCCTCACCTAGTGACACAAGGGGTAGCGAGGCACGCATCGTGTTGTTTCCATCAAGGGTAAAAAGATGAGGTTTATATCATATTGCATGAATTTATCCCTCTACATCATGTCATCTTGCTTAAGGCGTTACTGTGTTTGTTATGAACTTAATACACTAGATGCATGTTGGATAGCGGTCGATGTGTGGAGTAATAGTAGTAGATGCAGAAAGTATCGGTCTACTTGTCTCGGACGTGATGCCTATATGTATGATCATTGCCTTAGATATCGTCATGACTTGCACGATTCTATCAATTGCTCGACAGTAATTCGTTCACCCACCGTGATACTTGCTACCATGAGAGAAGCCTCTAGTGAACACTATAGCCCTCGGGTCTATTTTACACATTATATATTCAGATCTACATACAAAAATACCAAAAATACCTTGCTGCACTTTTATTTATTTATTTATGTTTACCTATTATCACTATCAGATCTCACCTTGCAAGTAAACGTAAAGGGATTGACAACCCCTTTATCGCGTTGGGTGCAAGTTTGTTTGTTCTTGCGCAGGTGCCTTCGTGCCTCATCTTGATACTCCTACTGGATTGATACATTGGTTCTCAAACTGAGGGAAATACTTATATCTACTGTGCTGCATCACCCTTTCCTCTTCAAGGGAAAAACCAACACAAGCTCAAGAAGTAGCAGGAAGAATTTCTAGCGCCGTTGCTGGGGAGTATTGAAGTAAAGCATATCTACCAAGTACCTATCGCAAACTCATCTCTTGCATTTACATTATTTTCCATTTGCCTCTCGTTTTCCTCTCCCCCACTTCTAAAACAAAATTTACAAAAATATTTGCCTTTCTTTATTTTGCCTTTTTCGTTCGCCCTTTCTTTTGCTTGCTTTCTGTTTGCTTGTGTGCTTGTCTGCTTGCTAAGTCACTGACACGTCTCAAATGTATCTATATTTTTGATGATTTCACGCTGTTATCTTGCCTTCTTTGTATGTTTTATGTACCTTTTGATATCTTTTTGGGACTAACTTATTAATTCAGTGCCAAGTGCCAGTTCCTGTTTTTTCCGTGTTTTTGACTCTTTTCAGATCTGATTTTGGAACGGAGTCCAAACGGAAGAAAAACTCCGAAATGATTTTTTTCCGAACGGAAGAAGTCCAGGGGGCTTTTGGGCCAAGCCAGGTGGGCTCCACGGAGCCCACAAGCCCCCACTCCGCCACCGCGGGGAGGCGGCGGTGGGTAGGCTTGTGGCCTCCCTAGTAGCCCCCTGATCTAGGTCTTTGGCCTATAAATTCCCAAATATTCCGCAAAAAATCAGGGGAGCCTCGAAAATACTTTTCCGCCACCGCAAGCTTCCGTTTCCGCGAGATCTCATCTGGAGACCCTTCCCTGCACCCTGCCGGAGGGGACTTTGGAGTTGGAGGACTTCTTCATCATCATCATCGCCCCTCCAATGACTCGTGAGTAGTTCACTTCAGACCTACGGGTCCGTAGTTAGTAGCTAGAAGACTTCTTCTCTCTCTTGGATCTTCAATACAAAGTTCTCCATGATCTTCATGGAGATCTATCTGATGTAATCTTCTTTGGCGGTGTGTTTGTCGAGATCCAATGAATTGTGGACTTGTGATCAGATTATCTATGATATATATTTGAGTCTTTGCTGATTTCTTATATGCATGATTTTATATCCTTGTAAGTCTCTCCGAGTCTTGGGTTTTGTTTGGCCAACTAGATCTATGATTCTTGCAATGGGAGAACTGCTTGGTTTTGGGTTCTGCCTTGTGGTGACCTTTCCCAGTGACGGTAGGGGCAGCAAGGCACACATCAAGCAGTTGTCATCAAGGGTAAAAAGATGGGGGGTTTATCATTGGTTTGAGATTATCCCTCTACATCATGTCATCTTGCTTAAGGCGTTACTCTTTTCTTATGGACTTAATACACTAGATGCATGCTGGATAGCGGTCGACGTGTGGAGTAATAGTAGTAGATGCAGAAAGTATCGGTCTACTTGTTTCGGACGTGGTGCATATAGAAATAATCATTGCATGGATATCGTCACGACTCTGCATAGTTCTATCAATTGCTTGACAGTAATTTGTTCACCCACCGTCTACTTGCTTTCATGAGAGAAGCCACTAGTAAACACTACGGCCCCGGGGTCTATTCACATCCATCGTTTACAACTCCGCTTTTACTTTGCTTTGTTACTTTGTTGCTTTCAGTTCTCACTTGGCAAACAATCTATAAGGGATTGACAACCCCTTCTTAGCGTTGGGTGCAAGCTTTTGTGTTTGTGCAGGACCTTGAGATACTCCTCCGCCGGATTGATACCTTGGTTCTCAACTCAGGGAAATACTTACCTCCGCTGTGCTACATCATCCTCTCCGCTTCGGGGGAACACCAACGCAGAAGGATTCCTGGTGTCGTCAACGTGCCCATTTCTGGCGCCACTGGAAGGTCTTTTGTGCAGTAGCATAACGGACATCAGAAGCATTTCTGGCGCCGTTGCAGGGGAGGAGAAATCAAGATCTATCCAAGTAGGTCTCACAAACTCTTCTCTTGCATTTACTTTTGTTGCGAGTTGCCTCTCGTTTTCCTCACCCCCACTTCACATTTGTCGTTTTCATTCGCCTTTCTCCTACGCCGTTTTCTCTTGCCCTTGCCGGTTTCTTGCTTGCTTGTGTGCTTGTTTGTTTGTTGAAGACATCATGTCTGAAAACACCAAACTTTGCGACTTCTCGAGCACTAATAATAATGATTTTATTAGTACTCCGATTGCTCCCGCCACTAGTGCGGAATCGTATGAAATCAGCGCAGCTTTGCTGAATCTTGTTATGAAAGAGCAATTCTCCGGCCTTCCTAGTGAAGATGCCGCATCGCATCTCAATACCTTCATTGAGCTTTGCGATATGCAAAAGAAAAGAGATGTGGATAATGATGTGATTAAGTTGAAACTTTTTCCTTTCTCGTTACGAGATCGCGCAAAAACTTGGTTTTCTTCTTTGCGTAAAAATAGTATCGATTCTTGGGATAGGTGCAAAGATGCTTACATATCCAAGTATTTTCCACCGGCTAAGATCATCTCCTTACGTAACGATATCATGAATTTCAAGCAACTTGATCATGAACATGTTGCACAATCTTGGGAGAGGATGAAGCTTATGATTAGAAATTGTCCTCCTCATGGCTTGAGTTTGTGGATGATTATACAAATCTTTTACGCTAGTTTGAATTTCGCTTCTTGCAATATCTTGGACTCCGCCTCAGGAGTAAAGTTCATGGAAATCACGTTAGGAGACGCTACAAAACTCCTAGACAATATCATGACCAACTACTCTCAGTGGCACACTGAAAGGTCGCCTTCTAGCAAAAAGGTGCACGTTATAGAAGAGATTAACTCGCTTAGTGCTAAGATGGACGAGTTGATGAATTTGGTTGCTAGTAGAAACGCTACCGTAGACCCTAATGACATGCCACTATCTTCTTTGATTGAGAGTAGCAACGCTAGTTTGGACATGAATTTTGTTGGTAGGAACAATTTTGGCAACAACAATGCTTTTAGAGGAAACTATGTTCCTAGGCCTTTTCCTAGTAACTCCTCTAACAATTATGGAAATTCCTACGACAACACTTATGGAAATCACAACAAATTACCCTCTGATCTAGAGAGTAATACCAAAGAGTTCATCTACTCTCAAAATATTTTCAATGCGTCCATAGAGGAAAAACTACTCAAAATAGACGATTTGGCTAAGAGCGTTGATAGGATGTCTTGTGATATTGATGCTTTGAAAGTTGGATGCGCTCCTCCCAAGATCAACTTGGATGAAACTTTGAAAGCTATGCGTATCTCCATGAATGAGAGCAAAGAAAGAACCGCCCAAATTCGCGCTAGACATGAATGGTTTAAAAGGGTGCGTTCTAGTGATGCAAATCACGAAGGTCTTAAAGTGCTTGGTGTGTCTCCTCTTGAATCTTTGTTTTCGCGTGTCAAACCTACTTATGGAGGGGCTGTATATGAATCCACTTTGGTTGAAAAACGCCTCGATGATTCGGAGTCCACCTATCTTGATGATAAAGGTGTGGAGAGTGGAGTAGAAGAAGTCAAAATTTTGGGTAGTAATGAAACTCCCACTTTGGATTTCAAGGAATTCAATTATGATAATTGCTCCTTGTTTCAATGCATTTCTTTGATGCAATCCATTGCAAACTCTCCACATGCTTATAGCCAAAGCAAAGCCTTTACCGCGCATATCGTAGATGCTATGATGAAATCTCTTGAAGAGAAGCTCGAACTAGAAGTCTCTATACCTAGAAAACTTCATGATGAGTGGGAACCTACTATCAAAATCAAGATAAAAAACTATGAGTGCAACGCTTTGTGTGATTTGGGTGCTAGTGTTTCCGCGATTCCAAAGTCTTTATGTGATATTCTTGGTTTTCATGAGATTGAAGAGTGTTCTCTTAATTTGCATCTTGTGGATTCTACCGTCAAGAAGCCCATGGGGAGGATCGATGATGTTATTATTGTTGCAAATAAGAACTATGTACCCGTGGATTTCATTGTACTTGACATAGATTGCAATCCTTCATGTCCCATTATTCTTGGTAGACCTTTCCTAAGGACTATTGGTGCTATCATAGATATGAAGGAAGGGAATATTAGATTTCAATTTCCTTTAAAGAAGGGCATGGAGCAATTTCCTAGAAAGAAAATAAGATTGCCTTATTAATCTATGATGAGGGCTACCTATTGTTTGAGTACCAAAGATGACTATACGTGATTCCATCACTTTCGCCTAGCTAAGATTTTTAAACAAAAGCGCTTGTTGGGAGGCAACCCAATGAATCTATCCTTTTTCTTTCTGTTTTGTGTTTTCCACACTTTCATAATTCTGTTATGATTGTGTTTTTTGTGTTTCTTTTTGCGTTTGTGCCAAGCAAAACCGTTATGATTAGTCTTGGGCATGATCGTTTGGTCATGCTGGAAAAGACAGAAACTTTCTGCTCACGGGAAGAATTTTCTTTTTTTTATGTAAGAGCTTTTGAGTTGATTATTTTTGCTACTGATTTATAAGCAAATTCTTCAGACTGTCGTAATTTTTCAGAATTGTTGAAGTACCAGAGGTATACGAAACATACAGATTGCTACAGACTGGTCTGGTGTTAACAAATTCTTTTTTTGTTGTGTTGGTTGCTTATTTTGATGAAACTATGGATAGTATCGGGGGGTATTAGCCATGGAAGATTGAAAGTACAGTAACCCAACATCAGCACAAGTAGAATTTAAGTTTGCCATAGTACCTAAGGAAGTGGTGGTTTGCTTTCTTGTACTAATGTTATCACGAGTTTCTGTTTAAGTTTCGTGTTGTGAAGTTTTCAAGTTTTGGGTGAAGTTCTTGTGGACAAAAAGATAAAGAGTGGAAAGAGCTCAATCTTGGGGATGCCCAAGGCACCCCAAGAGATTCAAGGATGTCGTAAAAGCCTAAGCTTGGGGATGCCCCGGGAAGGCATCCCCTCTCTCGTCTTCAATCCATCGGTAACGTTACTTGAGGCTATATTTTTATTCACCACATGTTATGTGTTTTTGCTTGGAGCGTCTTGTATCGTAGGAGTCTTTTATTTTTTGTTGTGTCACAATCATCCTTGCTGCACACCTAGAGAGAGATACATGCACACACCATGATTTTATCGAGCTTCACTTATATCTTTTGGTAGACAATTCAGCTCACATGTGCTTCACTTATATCTTTTGAGCTAGATACTTTTGCTCTGCGTGCTTCACTTATATCTTTTAGAGCACAGCGGTGCGTGGATTGGTAGTTGATATATGCTTTGAAAGTAGTCTCAAAAGGGGTAGTTATCCAAAGGGATACGAAAACTTCCACCTTCATGTGCATTGAATAGTTAGAGAAGTTTGATTCATCTCAATTAGTTTTGAGTTGTGGTTATGGTAATATTGAAGTCATGCTAGTAAGGTGTCGTGGATCTAGAAATACTTGTGTTGAAGTTAGTGATTCCCGTAGCATGCACGTATGGTGAACCGCCATGTGATGAAATATGAGCATGATTAGTCTATTGATTGTCTTCCTTTGCGTGGCGGTCGGGATCACGTGATGGTTTATACCTACCAACCCTTCTCCTAGGAGTATGCGTTGAATGCTTTGTTTCGATTACTAATAAAACTTTTGCAACAAGTATATGAGTTCTTCATGACTAATGTTGAGTCCATGGTTTAGATGCACTTTCACCTTCCACCATCACTATCTTCTTAGTGCTGTGCAACTTTCGCCGGTGCACAAAACCCACCATTAGCCTCCCTCAAAACAGCCACCATACCTACCTACTATGGCTTTTTCAAACTCATTCCAAGATATATTGCCAAGCAACTACCACCATGACATGTGCCACCACGTCTACATTGCCATTGCATGATCGTAAGATAGCTAGCATGATGTTTCCATTGATGTCTATGCCATGCTAGATCATTGCCACGGTACACTACCGAAGGCATTCCATATAGAGTCATCGTTACTCTAGGTTTTGAGTTGATAGTGTGATGATCATCATTAATGGAGCATTGTCCCATGTGAGGAAATAAAAGAGGCCAAAGAAGCCCACCAAAAAAAAGAGGCCAAAGAGCCCACCAAAATAAAAAAATGAGAGAAAAAGGGAGAAGGGACAATGCTATCACTTTTTCCACACTTGTGCATATTGAGCACCATGATCTTCATGATTGAGAGTCTCTCGTTTTGTCACCACCATATAGCTAGTGGGAAATTTTCATTATATAACTTGGCGTGTATATTCATATGATAGGCTTCCTCAAAATTGCCTTAGGTCTTCGTGAGCAAGCAAGTTGGATGCACACCCACTAGTTTTCTTTAAGAGCTTTCACATACTTGTAGCTCTAGTGCATCATTTTTATGGCAATCCCTACTCATTCACATTGATATCTATTGATGAGCATCTCCACAGCTCATTGATATGCCTAGTCAATGTGACTATCTTCTCTTTTTTTGTCTTGCAACCTCCACCACATTCCACACCATCTATAGTGGTATAACCATGGCTCACGCTCATGTATTGCGTGAGAGTTGAAAATGTTTGAGAAAGTAAAGGTGTGAAACAATTACTTGGCCAATACCGAGGTTGTACATGATTTAAATTCCTTGTGCAGTGATGATAGAGCATAGCCAGACTATATGCTTTTGTAGGGATAACTTTCTTTTGGCCTTGTTATTTTGAAAGTTCATGATTACTTTGCTAGTTTGCTTGAATTATTATTGTGTCCACGTCAATAGAAAACTATTGTTTTGAATCTAATGGATCTGAACGTTCACGTCACATAAGAGGAATTACAAAGGACACCTATGCTAGGTAGCATGAAAGCATCAAAAATTCATTCTTATCACTTCCCTACTCGAGGATGAGCAGGAGTTAAGCTTGGGGATGCTTGATACGTCTCAAACGCATCTATAATTTTTGATGATTTCACGCTGTTATCTTGCCTTCTTTGTATGTTTTATGTACCTTTTTTATATCTTTTTGGGACTAACTTATTAATTCAGTGCCAAGTGCCAGTTCCTGTTTTTTCCGTGTTTTTTACTCTTTTCAGATCTGATTTTGGAACGGAGTCCAAACGAAAGAAAAACCCCGAAATGATTTTTTCCCGAACGGAAGAAGTCCAGGGGGCTTTTGGGCCAAGCCAGGTGGGCTCCACGGAGCCCACAATCCCCCACTCCGCCACCAGGGGGGAGGCGGCGGTGGGCAAGCTTGGGGCCTCCCTGGCCGCCCCCTGACCTAGGTCTTTGGCCTATAAATTCCCAAATATTCCGCAAAAAATCAAGGGAGTCTCGAAAATACTTTTCCGCCACCGCAAGCTTCCGTTTTCGCGAGATCTTATCTAGAGACCCTTCCCGGCACCCTGCCGGAGGGGACTTTGGAGTTGGAGGGCTTCTTCATCATCATCATCGCCCCTCCAATGACTCGTGAGTAGTTCACTTCAGACCTACGGGTCCGTAGTTAGTAACTAGATGGCTTCTTCTCTCTCTTGGATCTTCAATACAAAGTTCTCCATAATCTTCATGGAGATCTATCCGATGTAATCTTCTTTGGCGGTGTGTTTGTCGAGATCCGATGAATTGTGGACTTGTGATCAGATTATCTATGATATATATTTGAGTCTTTGCTGATTTCTTATATGCATGATTTGATATCCTTGTAAGTCTCTCCGAGTCTTGGGTTTTGTTTGGCCAACTAGATCTATGATTCTTGCAATGGGAGAAGTGCTTGGTTTTGGGTTCTGCCATGTGGTGACCTTTCCAAGTGACAGTAGGGGCAGCAAGGCACATATCAAGCAGTTGCCATCAAGGGTAAAAAGATGGGGGTTTTATCATTGGTTTGAGATTATCCCTCTACATCATGTCATCTTGCTTAAGGCGTTACTCTGTTCTTATGGACTTAATACACTAGATGCATGCTGGATAGCGGTCGACGTGTGGAGTAATAGTAGTAAATGCAGAAAGTATCGATCTACTTGTTTCGGATGTGATGCCTATAGAAATAATCATTGCATGGATATCGTCACGACTCTGCACAATTCTATCAATTGCTTGACAGTAATATGTTCACCCACCGTCTACTTGCTTTCATGAGAGAAGCCACTAGTAAACACTATGGCCCCCAGGTCTATTCACATCCATCGTTTACAACTCCGCTTTTACTTTGCTTTGTTACTTTGTTGCTTTGAGTTCTCACTTGGCAAAAAATCTATAAGGGATTGACAACCGCTTCATAGCATTGGATGCAAGCTTTTGTGTTTGTGCAGGATCTTGAGATACTCCTCCGCCGGATTGATACCTTGGTTCTCAAACTGAGCGAAATACCTACCTCCGTTGTGCTACATCATCCTCTCCGCTTCGAGGGAACACCAACGCAGAAGGATTCCTGGTGTCGTCAACGTGCCCATTTCTGGCGCCACTGGAAGGTCTTTTGTGCAGTAGCATAACGAACATCAGTCACCATGTCTGAAAACACTAAATTATGTGACTTATCTAATACTAATAACAACGATTTTATTAGTACTCCAATTGCTCCCGCCACTAGTGAGGATTCATATGAAATTATTGCTGCCTTGTTGAATCTTGTTATGAAAGAGCAATTTTCTGGCCTTCTGAGTGAAGATTCCGCATCCCATCTTAATACCTTTATTGAGTTATGCAATATGCAAAAGATGAAATATGTGGATAATGATATGATTAAATTGAAGCTATTTCCGCTCTCATTACGAGATCGAGCAAAAACTTGGTTTTCATCTTTACCCAAAATTAGTATTGATTCATGGAACAAGTGTAAAGATGCCTTTATTTCCAAGTATTTTCCACCTACTAAGATTATCTCTCTCCGTAATGATATCATGAATTTTAAGCAACTAGATCATGAACATGTTGCACAATCTTGGGAGAGAATGAAATTGATGATTAGAAATTGTCCCGCTCATGGCCTAAGTCTTTGGATGATTATACAAATTTTCTATGCTGGTTTGAATTTTGCTTATAGAAATATCTTGGATTCCGCCTCTGGTGGAACTTTTATGGAAATCACACTAGGATAACCTACAAAACTCCTAGATAATATCATGACAAATTATTCTCAATGGCACACTGAAAGGTCACTTACTAGTAAAGAAGTGCATGCTATAGAAGAAATTAACTCTTTGAGTGCTAAGATGGATGAGTTAATGAAGTTGTTTTCTAGTAAAAGTGCTCTTCTATATCCAAATGATATGCCTTTATCTTCCTTGATGGAGAATAGCAATGAAAATTTGGATGTTAATTTTGTTGGTAGGAATAATTTTGGTAACAACAATGCTTATAGAGGTAACTTTAATCCTAGGCCTTTTCCTACTAATCCCTCTAATAATTTTGGCAATTCCTACAACAATGCTCATGGAAATTATAATAAATACCCTCTGATCTTGAGAGTAATATTAAGGAGTTTATTAATTCGCAAAAGATTTTCAATGCTTCCATAGAAGAAAAACTGCTTAAAATTGATGACTTGGCTAGGACTGTTGATAGAATGTCTCTTGATATTGATGCTTTGAAATTGAGATGTGCTCCTCCCAAGATTAATATGGATGAAACTTTGAAAGCTATGCGTGTTTCTATGAATGAAAGTAAAGAAAGAACCGCCCAAATTCGTGCTAGACATGAATGGCTTAAAAAGGCGTGTTCTCGTGATGAGAATCACGAAGATCTTAAAGTGCTTGTGTGACTCCTATTGAATCCTTGTTTTCTAATGTCAATCTTAATGATGATGGGGCTGGATGTGAATCCACTTTGGTTGAGAAACGCCCCAATGTTTTTGTTATGTTGATTGCTTATTTTAATGAAACTATGGTTAGTATCGGGGGGTACGAGCCATGGAGAATTGATAATACAGTAATATAACATCAATCTAAATGGAAATTAAGTTTACTAAAGTACCTAAAAAGTTGGTGGTTTGTTTTCTTATGCTAATGATATCACGAGTTTCTGTTTAAGTTTTGTGTTGTGAAGTTTTCAAGTTTTGGGTGATGTTCTTATGGACAATGGGATAAAGAGTGGAAAGAGCCTAAGCTTGGGGATGCCCAAGTCATCCCAAGCCAAATTCAAGGACACCAAAAAGCCTAAGTTGGGGGATGCCCCGGGAAGGCATCCCCTCTTTCGTCTTCAATCCATCGGTAACGTTACTTGGAGCTATATTTTTATTTACGACATGATATGTGTTTTGCTTGGAGCGTTGTGTATTATAGGAGTCTTTGCCTTTTGTTTTACCACTATCATCCTTGCTGCACACCTTTTGAGAGGGACATGCACTCATCGTGAATTTGTTAGAATACTCAATGAGCTTCACTTATATCTTTTGAGTTAGGCAATTTAGCTCGCATGTGCTTCACTTATATCTTTTGAGCTAGATAATTCTGCTCCCATGAGCTTCACTTATATCTTTTGAGCTAGATAATTTTGCTCTAGTGCTTCACTTAAATCTTTGTAGAGCACGGCGGTGTCATATTTTGTAGAAACAAAAACTCGCGATCTTCACTTATATCATTTTGAGAGCGCTCTCTCTAAGTAACTTGGTAATTGGCGTGTGTTGTGAAATTAGTCCTAAATATGATAGGCATCCTAAGAGTATATAATAAAAACTTTCATATTCAAGTGCATTGTTTAGTAAGAGAAGTTTGATTCCTCACAATTAGTTTTGAGATATGGATATGGTAATATTAGAGTTATGTTAGTAGGGTGTTGTGAATCTAGAAATACTTGTGCTGAGGTTAGTGATTCCCGTAGCATGCACGTATGGTGAACCACTATGTTATGAAGTTGGAGCATAATTGATTTATGGATTGTCATCCTTTGTGTGGCGGTCGGGACCGTGCGATGGTTAACTCCTACCAACCCTTCCCCTAGGAGTATGCGTTTAGCACTTTGTTTCGATTACTAATAAAACTTTCGCAGTAAGTATATGAGTTCTTCATGACTAATGTGAGTCCATGGTATAGATGCACTCTCACCTTCCACCATTTCTAACCTCTCTAGTGCCGCGCAACTTTCATCGGTGCACAAACCCACCATATACCTTCCTCAAAACAGCCACCATACCTACCTATTATGACATTTTCATAGCCATTCCGAGATATATTGCCATGCAACTTCCACCGTTCCATCTCATGACATGTGCCATCACTTTCATATTGCCATTGCATGATCGTAAGATAGCTAGCGAGATGTTTCAACGTCATACGCTAAGCTAGATCGTTGCACATCCCGGTACACTGCCGGAGGCATTTCATATAGAGTCATTATTGTTCTAACTATCGAGTTGTAAGTAAATAAAAGTGTGATGATAATCATTATTAGAGCATTGTCCCATGTGAGAAAATAATAAAAGAGGCCAGCGAAGCCCAAAAAAAAAAGAGGCCAAAAATGCCCACCAAAAAAAGGAAAAAAATGAAATGAAAAAAAAGAGGCCAAAGACCCCAAACAAAAAAATGAGAGAAAAAGAGAAAAGGGACAATGCTACTATCTTTTTCCACACTTGTGCTTCAAAATAGCACCATGTTCTTCATGATAGAGAGTCTCTTGTTTTGTCACTTTCATATACTAGTCGGAATTTTTGTTATATAACTTGGCTTGTATATTCCAATGATGGGCTTCCTCAAAATTTCCCTAGGTCTTCGTGAGCAAGAAAGTTGGGTGCACACCCACTAGTTTTTATTTTTGAGCTTTCATACACTTATAGCTCTAGCGCATCCGTTGCATGGCAATCCCTACTCATTCACATTGATATCTATTGATGGGCATCTCCATAGCCCGTTGATACGCCGAGTCGATGTGACCATCCCCTCCTTTTTGCCTCACAACCTCCACCACACTCTATTCCACCTATAGTGATATATCCATGGCTCACGCTCATGTATTGCATGAGAGTTGAAAAAGTTTGAGAAAGTAAGAGTGCGAAAACAATTACTTAGCCAATACCGGGGTTGTGCATGATTTAAATTCGTTGTGTCGGGATGATGGAGCATAGCGAGACTATATGATTTTGTAGGGACAACTTTCTTTGGCCTTGTTATTTCAAAAGTTCATGATTACTTTGCTAGTATGCTTGAAGTATTATTGTTTTCATGTCAATTTTAAACTATTGTTTTGAATCTTATGGATCTGAACATTCATGCCACAATAAAGAAATTACAAATAACAAATATGTTAGGTAGCATTCCACATCAAAAATTTGGTCTTTATCACTTCCCTACTCGAGGACAAGCAGGAGTTAAGCTTGGGGATGCTTGATACGTCTCCAACGTATCTATAATTTTTTATTGTTCCATGCTATTATATTATCAGCTTGGGATGTTTTATATGTATTTATATGCTATTTTATATCATTTTTGGGACTAACCTATTAACTCAGTGCCCAGTGCCAGTTTCTGTTTTTTCCGTGTTTTTGACCTTTTTCAGATAAGAATATTAAACGGAGTCCAAACAGAATAAAACCTTCGGGGTGATTTTTTCCATAACAGAAGGGATCCAGAAGACTTGAGAACCAAGGCAGGGGGCCTCGTGGGAGGTCACGAGCCCCCTAGGCGCACCCCAGGGGGGCGCCTAGAAGGCTCGTGGGCCCCCCGTGCCTCCTTTGCCCTACCTCTTTCGCCTATAATTTCCCTAAAATCCTCAAACCAACACAGAGAGCCACGAAAATACTTTTCCACCGCCGCAAGCTTCTGTTTCCGCGAGATCCCATCTGGGGACCGTTCTGGTGCCCTGCCGAAGGGGGATTCAGACATGGAGGGCTTCTTCATCAACACCATTGCCTCTCAGATGATGTGTGAGTAGTTCACCACAGACTTCGGGTCCATAGCTAGTAGCTAGATGGCTTCTTCTCTCTCTTGGATCTTTAATACAAAGTTCTCCATGATCTTCATGGAGATCTATCCGATGTAATTTTCTTTTGCGATGTGTTTGTCAAGATCCGATGAATTGTGGATTTATGATCAGATTATCTACTGAATATTATTTGAGTCTCCTCTGATTTCTTATATGCATGATTTCGTATCCTTGTAATTCTCTTCGAGTTATGGGTTTCGTTTGGCCAACTTGATCTATAATTCTTGCGATGGGAGAAGTGCTTGGTTTTGGGTTCATACCGTGAGGTGTCCTCACATAGTGACAGAAGGGGTAGCAAGGCACACATCGTGTTGTTGACATCAAGGGTAAAAATATGGGGTTTATATCATATTACATGAATTTATCCCTCTACATCATGTCATCTTGCTTAAGGCGTTACTCTGTTTGTTATTAACTTAATACACTAGATGCATGCTGGATAGCGGTCGATGTGTGGAGTAACAGTAGTAGATGCAGAAAGTATCGGTCTACTTGTCTCAAACGTGATGCATATATGTATGATTATTGCCTTAGATATCGTCATGACTTTGCGCGATTCTATCAATTGCTCGAAAGTAATTCGTTCACCCACCGTAGTACTTGCTATCATGAGAGAAGCCTCTTGTGAACACTATGGCCCCAGGTCTATTTTACACATTATATATTCAAATCTACATACAAAAATACCTTGCTGCACTTTTATTTATTTATTTATATTTACCTATTATCACTATCAGATCTCACCTTGCAAGTATTTGTAAAGGGATTGACAACCCCTTTATCGCGTTGGGTGCAAGTTTGTTTGTTCTTGCGCAGGTGCCTTGGTGCCTCATCTTGATGCTCCTACTGGATCGATACCTTGGTTCTTAAACCGAGGGAAATACTTATCTCTACTGTGCTCCATCACCCTTTCCTCTTCAAGGGAAAAACCACCGCAAGCTCAAGAAGTAGCAACGGGTCACAAACGTCATGAACAACATGACCGCACACTTGTCCGCAAACATCTGTGTAACCGCGAGGGTCAGCTCTGATACCAACTTGTAACGCCCCGGACACACCCGCCCGCGGTCGTTACTCCTGGCAGGATCTAGGCTGGCCCCACATATCAATACTAGTCTTTTCTGCGCACTATTCGAA
Organism: Hordeum vulgare subsp. vulgare; assembly: GCF_904849725.1. NCBI lineage: Eukaryota > Viridiplantae > Streptophyta > Magnoliopsida > Poales > Poaceae > Hordeum > Hordeum vulgare. Next base: position 558,439,257 of record NC_058520.1, read on the forward strand.
CGGGCTCCCAGAAAAGAAGGAATTCCTTATTGATATGAGTAGTCTGTCATCCCTACTAAGCCAGGCTATCACATAATGCTGGGATTAGCCATCCATTGCTGCGCTAGCCATACCCGCTGCTCCATGGAGATAGGTGGCTCTATGAATTCATCATCGTCGTTGGAGTACTCAGACAAGGTGGAGTAGCCGCCGCCGCCGCCGTCGATTCCCCCTTGCGCAACACTCCCCAAGAAACGAACGTTTGCGGTGAAGACACCTTTGCATACGCCGCCATCGCTGCTATTTCCACCGGCACCACCGCCCGGGTCGCCGCCGTCATCGCAGGAGCGGGAGAGCTAGGGTTTGATGACACAGGGAGACGAAGACATGAGAGGGTGGCCGAACCGGTTCAAGCCAGACCGGTCCTAGTCAACGCGCACGCACATGCCGGTTGGCCAGCGTGACGCCTAACGCACGGGGCCCGGTCGCCAGCTTCGGCGTCAATACGTAAAAGTGCATAGTTTAGTCCGATATGCAACGTACAACTCGAGACTTGTTACTAGCACGTAAAAATTACCGATCTTGGTATCAATCCACCACCACTGCCCCAAATGTGCTACCATCGTGCAATTTACTCTTTTTTCGTGTGTGCGCAGAAGTAAAACCTTAAAAAAAGCAAAGTAGAGTAGAATCCCCTAAAAACAAAATCAAAGTATAGTAAAATGACCCGTTAATCCATGAACTTAAATGAAATGCAAACTTCAGTCTATTAAGTGGGAAATCATGCAATTTGCCACATAAACTGGTTTAAGTCATACACTTCGAGGCCATGTTGAGAATAAATTTTGATGAGAGCAAGCTTATGTCACTAGAGGGAGTCTCGAGGATCACTTAAGGGCCGCCCACATTTTGAACTGTTGATTGGGAAGTCTCCCAATTAAATATCTCGGTATGCATTTTACCAACAAACACCTTACTATTGAGGACTACCTGTTCATCACGGATCAAGTGGCAACTAGAGTAAATCATGGGTGGTAAATATCAATCAACGAGAGGCAAGGCAACCTTGATCAACGCGTGTTTATGGAGATGTTCGACATGTTTTTTTATTACGAGATGGGGTTCATGTGAAGTTTGACATTGCTAGATCTAGGTTGTTTTGGGGGAAAGAGTTTGGCAAGCAAAAAATTTATACGATACATTGGAGTACCATTTATGCCGTGAAGGAGGTTGGCCCCCTTGACATTCTAAACACCAAACTTATGAATTGGTGCTTGATAGATAAATGGGCATGAAAAATGCTAACATAGCATGGACTTCAATGGTTAGACATCATAAGACACAAATATCTTCACCACATTCCGGTATCGATAGCTCCTACCGCAATGGGTCTTAGTTTTGGAAATCCATTATGAAGATTAGACACCTTCTACGCATTGGTGCGATTCACACTATAGGGAACAACAAATATATTGTATTATGGTTAGATGTTTGGCTTGAAAATAATCTACGTTTTCCCATATTTTTGCTATTTCTCAAGAGCCAAACTCACTAGCCAGCGAAAATTGGTGGAACAGACAGTGTTGACAGTAGTTTCGTCGCTCTTGGTCCTATCGAGGTAGAAGGATGGGCTAGCCTTGGGCCAATGCTAAGAGATACCTTTGGCCGGAGATCTTGAATTCTAGAACATCACCATTGCTTGTGACTGCAAACGGGTGGTCGAAGATATTCAGGAAGGGTCTCGTGGACCTCATTCTTCAGTGATCAAAGAGATTACTATAAGGAGTGCCTCTTTTAATAGCTGTCTTTTTATTTATGAGAATAGAGCATCAAATAGTGATGCACATAATCTTGCCAAACACTCTTTTTTGTTTGGTCAGGATCGCCACATGTGGCTTCTTGCGGACGGTGAATTTTGTGAATTAGTTTTTCTTTTGGATTATTTTTTTGCATTCTGCCAGTTCGGGATAGATTACCTTGAGGTATTGAGGTACAAAAGCGACCTGGACCCCGGGAAGGTCTACGCCAATTATGTGGAGGTACCGCAGGGGCGGGAGGGGGTTCGCGGTAGGTGGACACTTGCATCGTTTGTGGTCTTTCACACTCTTAATGCTAGATTGATGGGTCTCTCTCGTAGAGTTACTTGGTTAATTGTTGCGGCCATGGCATGGGCTCTTTGGCATATTAGAAACAAAGCCCTCATAGAACCCATTTTTTATTAAACATCCCGCTGATCCACTACACAAAATGATCAACGACTACTGTGTATGTGGCTAACAGTCATCTCTACGTGGATGTGTTGTCACAAATTTTGTGCCAAGGCTTCGAAGAAGTGGACGAGGAGAGCTCGTATGAGAACTTCACGAGGACAAGTACAATGTAGTGGGGTGATGGAGGGCGCAACTCCGGAAGGGTTAGGGCATGTTTGGTTCATGACCAACTTTGCCACAACTAAGGGCCTGTTTGGTTGGAGATTAAATTTTGCCAAGCCAAAGTGTGGCAAGTCATTAAAGTGTGGCAAGCCATAAAGTGTGGTTGAAAAAACGAACGCCAAACTTTGACAAAAGTTGGAAAAAAATTAACTCTATGACAAATGGGCCATAGCGACAATAAAGTGTGGCAAAAATCAAACATATGCCAACTAAACTATGGCTGCCAAATTTTGGCTTGGCAAAGTGTGGCTGGAACCAAACAGGCCCTAACCTTAGGTAAAGTGTGGCTGCCAGAAAACGTGTGCCTAACAAAATGGACACCACAAGTGTGGCAAGATTTGGCAAAAAATAAGTCTATGACATATGAACCATATACCTATAAAAATGTGGCAATCCACAAATATGGTAATGAACCAAACACATGCCTAAAGTATTGTGGCATGACTAAGGTTAGACGTGGCAACCTTAGGCTGGAAACCAGACAACCCCTTAGTCAATGAACCTTTTTTTGAACCGGGCTTTCTCCCCTTTCCATTACTTTCATAACAGAAATACAATGTTTTGAGACCAGAACCAGAAAGAGAGGGAAAGGGAAAAAAACGACTTTGGGACAATATCAGAAAACCCACCATTCATGCGTGTCATTAGGAACACAAACTGCGGGACGAAAACCTGATATCATCCGAAACTACGCAACAAAGACCAAAAGTATTACACCGCCATGTATCAGCACCACTACCAGGAGCCCCCAAAACAACCATCACCAAACCAGGCTCACAAAAGAGCACAGAAATAAAACGAAAGTTTTCACCAACTCGACATAGAGCCTAAACGTCACCACGGAAACCAAGCCATCAGCACTGCAACCAGCAAAGTTTATCACCAACTGGACATAGAGCCTTCCTGCATTTACCATTCATCCCAGACTTCTTCTTCATCAGCATGCTCGCTCGCTTCTGGCCTTGGTGGTCCACACAGCCGCAGCATTTGAGTTGCGCTCTCTTTCAGCAACTGAGCTCCCTTCTTGACATTCTCTGCCATCGCCAGTTTTTGCATACATGCCCAGTATTCAATAAACGCACACGTTGTGAAAGCAATTTCAAAAGGAGTTTTAATCCACTTCTTTTCAAAAGTAGCCCGATTCCGACCCAACCAAATAGACCAGCAAACTGCAGCTAAGCCAACAATATAGATCTCGCACAAGCCCGGCAAAAAAGCATACAACCAAAGAGATAAAGCAGACATTTTCAAACCAGACATAATCTCAAAGAGATAAAGCAGCAGTTTAATATTCAAAGCATTATTAACATTGTCTTCAAAGCATAGGATAGTATCATCCGCGTACTGAAGAATTGCTACCCCATTTTCCACTAAGTCCGCCGCTAACCCAGTAAACAGGCCATTCTCCTCTGCTTTCAGGACCATCTTAGTAAGACAATCAGCAGCTAGATTAAAGAGGAAAGGGGACAAGGGATCACCCTGTCTCACTCCCTTAGCACTCTGAAAATATTCTCCCACCTCATCATTTAATTTCACGCTAATGGTACCACCTACCAGAATTCTCCTAATCCAATCAATCCAGCGTGGGTCAAAATTTCTTTTGCTATGACAATCCAACAGGAATTCCCAGTTAACCTTATCATATGCTTTTTCAAAGTCAAGTTTAAGAACAATCCCTTTTTTCTTCTCAGCATAAGTATGATGTAGAATCTCATGTAGTGACATGATCCCGTCCATAATATCTCTATTTTTCATAAAGGCATTCTGATGTCGACTAAACAAGATGTCTACATGGGGTTCTAATCTGATAGTCAGCACCTTGGTAATCAACTTGTAAATATACCTTAGCAAGCAAATAGGTCTGAACTGTTGCATTTTGTCAGCTCCGGCTACTTTAGGCAACACTGTTATTATACCATAGTTGATTCTCTCCACATCGAGATTATTTTCATGAAACCAGTAAAAAAAGTGACATCACATCTTCCTTAACAATATACCAGCATGATTGAAAAAATTCAATTGGAATATTATCAGGTCCAGGGGCCTTGTTATGTTTCATTAAGAACAAAGCATTTTTAACTTTTGTATCCGAAAAAGGCCTAAGTAAGAGAAAATTCTCAATATCTCCCAATTTCTCTTTATCATCCCACATATTCCCATCTATCTTACATAGGTTTCCAGGAGCAGGGCCAAAAAGATCCTTATAAAAATCAGTAGCATGTTTAAGCATGTTCTTATTCCCTTCTATTATCATATCCCCGCAGCTAAGAGAAATGATAGTATTTCTCCTTCTCCTCCCATTCACCATCCTATGGAAATATTCACTGTTACTATCACCTTTTAGCAACCAATTATCATGTGATTTCTGTAGCCAAGCTACCTCCTCTTCCATCAGCAAGTTATTTAATTCTACTAGCATCTCCACTTTTTTGCAATAAAGCTCAGGGCTCAAAGTATCATTTTCTTACAACTCCTCAATATGCCCTAATTCCTCCCTCAACCACTTTCTTCTCTTCCTGGCTTGACGAAAATTATTTGAGCCCCACCCTTTAAAATACTTTTTGAATCTCTTCAATTTGATATTCATGATATCAATAGGATTACCAGAATATACAGGTTGCATCCATATTTTAGCCACTAGAGTATTGAATTCAGGTTTGCTCAACCAATTCAGATCAAATCTGAAATCCCTCTTTCCAAAATTAATGGGAATATTATCATCAGTATTAAGAATCAGGGGACAGTGGTCCGAAATCTCTCTTATAATCTTCCTAACAAAAGTAAAAGGAAACAAATGTTCCCAGGATTTGGACATGAAAACTCTATCCAGTTTCTCCAAAGTAGGATCCTCTTGATTATTAGACCAGGTATAAATGCCACCACTCATATCCACCTCCCGCAAGGAAAGAGCATTAATAATGGAGTTAAAAAGGTCTGAGGAGTGTCCTAGCCTCACCCTCTTATTTTTCTCCCCAACAAATCTAAGGATATTAAAATCCCCCCCCCCCACACACACACACAATGTAGGGACAAGTAATGTGACTGCATGTAGCTGCAAGCTCCGTCAGGAAATCAGTTTTAAATTCTTCATGTGCTGATCCATATACCACCAGAATACAACATTTCATCTTAAGCCCAATGAACCTAGCCCAATGTTGATGAATAGTTAGACGGAATCATTGATTTTGTTTCAAAACTCGGTCTTGTTTTGTAGGGAAAAAGGTGCGGAGTTGTGTGTTGTAAATTACGAACTTGCCGTTGGAGTTTTTCGGTTTGTCTTGACGCTTGATGATGGCAGCAAGCGTCGAGTTGCCAAACATGATGTGGAGATTCAAGTTTTTTTCTTTTCTCCACCAACATATTTCAGGTTCCATATAACATTTTACGGTTGAAAATTTGGAAGAAGTCATCAGGTCCAAATTTGTTTTCTGGGAGTAGGCCGGAGGTACATATTTTGTGCCACGACATAGCACTTTGTGCAAGTCTGGCAATCCAGAAAAATAAACTTTGATATAGCAAGAAAAGGACACAAGGTAGGGGATCCCTATAATAATTTTGCGAGGGGAAATTATGATAAGCAGAAGCAAATCCAACTTGCGTTGAAATGAAAGATTGACAATGCCTTACATACTTAAATTATAACACATTCTACTTGTCACCTCCTAGTAGTCTTGAAGCCATTGAAGCTAATCCATAGTACAACCAAGGAAGGAGAAGATGGGCATGGAGACTACTTGACGTGCGAAAGGCATTTACAACTTAATCCCCGGAAGCAAAACTTAGTCTTGCTAATCACATTGGTACAAAGTACAAACATAACCTCGCATATCTGGTTCTGTGGCGTCAGCACTTCTGATCGGCTGAGCAGGAGCAGTTTCCTTGGTCCTGTTTTAGTTTCTGCATAAATCGATTTTAAGATAATAAGTATTTACATTCCATCATTTATCTTTCCTTTGGGTAATAAGTATCTCATTACAATATTTCTGATTGGCTGAACATGAGTATTTATTTACAGAGGGAGTAGTTAATTTACACTTAGGGTTTTTTCCCTAAGGAAACATGCTAATAGGCAGTGGAAAATGTCATTTTTAAACAGGCCTTTTTTTTTCGACAAAGGGTGGATTTTATTAGCTCAAAAAGGAGCATCAAAAGGATACAAAACCAAAGAGCACACACCGTAATATAACAAGGCCTCATGGAAGTATGCGCTAATATAACAGCTGTGTCTGTGTGGAGCATACCTCAATTTGGTCCTGCAGCACTTTGATGTAGTCTACAGCAATGTCCAGCATGTCTGAAGTATTTGTTTGCTGCATGTTCAAGAAGAAACTCAGTAACATGTCTGGACTAGTACATGACTTCTCCCGGAGAATAGGTGCACAAATGCAATTCTGAAATCTGAAGTAACTGGGCCCGAGAGTGATCGACAACTACCGAGGTTCCGAGTTTTTTGTCAGAGTGTAATAATTTCAGTTTAGGCTATAAACTTAGAATCGTTAAGTGCAAGTACTTTGGTGGGTACGAGCTTCTTCTGTAATTCTAGGTGAAAATTGCATCCCTATCTGCTGACTGGCAGGAATTCACACACACACACACACAAAATAAAATAGAATTGACAGTGCCCATTACTCTGATTTAGTTACCTTATCCATGTTGGGCACGAGGTCTTGCAACCTCCTAAGCCTCTTGCTGATCCTTGTTCTTCTTTCCTAAACAGAATAAAATGGAAAATATTCAGCATAAACATCCGGCATCAAGACGAACACCAAAAGATGTTTGCAGAAAACTACTAACTGACCCTCTCAGCGATGCTTCGCGGGTGAGTGGCGCAGCCGCGCTTGGCGCGGACTCTGCAGGCGACGGAGTCCTGCTGCAGCTGCAGGTAGTCGTCCATGCCGGGCATGTCCAGAGACGAGCCAAACTGAATTTTGGAGCAAGGTGTTAGTTAGAACTTAGAAGTGCAAGCAATGGCGGCACACGGTCTGTGACTGATGAGCCATGTGGAACGTATACCGTACCTGTGAGTCGATGTTGCTGAAGCTGGTGACCATGCCGTCGTCGCCGTCGGCCATCACCTTGGCCTTCTTGCCGCCGGGCGGCGCGGAGAAGATGATGTTTGAGTTGGTGTCGTCCCAGGAGCTCATGGAGAAGCTCCTGGAGAGGTCGCCGGAGCCGTGGCCGGTGGCGATGCTCTCCCCGACGTCGGCCGGCGGCATCGGCGTCGGCGTGGGCATGGCCATCCCCATCTCCGCGATGTGCGGCATCATGTCCTGCTGCCTCGAGAAGCTCCACTGCGAGCTCAGCCTCCTCTGCTGCGCCGCCGCCATCGCGTCCGCGTTGCCCCCTGCTCCTCCCTGCGAGTGCGAGTGCGAGTGCGCGTAGCCGCCCCCCATCCCTCCTCCTCTCGCGCCGCCCATGCCGCCGCCATTGCCTGCGCATCATCAGTCAAAGAGCCAGAGCACGTCAGCAGCTGTCCGTGTGACACAGGAGTGACTGTGACGCCACACGCCCGGCCCGCCGCTACGACGACCCAGGACACGACACGAACTACTACTACTGCCATGACACCCTACCCTACCCTACCCTACACTTCGTACCCAACTGACACAAAGCTAAGGACAAGCTGACAAGCCGGGCTTGTCACCGTCGAGCAGAAACGAATGGTTGTCGGGTCGTCGTCCCACAGCATCTCCCGGTACGTAGTGGGTCGCTCCGAGAACAATCAATCATCGAGCGAAGCCGCTACCTCTACGTGAAGTTAGGCACGTATAAACGGATGATCTGCTTTGCAACTGGCCCATCATTTTCACCTTTTATCACCACCACTCGCTTGACGCTAAAGAACAGAAGACGGGGCCGGTTAACGGCCGTGAGTTGCCTGACCTTTCAAAGTCGTCGAGCCGAGGAAATTGTTCTACTAGAATACTATCTTTTAGTACTACAGTAGTTTATTATATACTCGACAGTTATTAACAGCCATACAAAAAATACTAGAGAGACATGCACGCGGTGCAATTTCTAATCGCCGTTTGATTCATTAGCATTTTGCCGCGTGACAGTCACATCGGGTCGACGTGGACGCGACACGCATGATATACTAGATATTTACCTGCCTAGTGTATGCACGCCTTATCTGTGTGTGGCTTATGAATTTTGCTCGTTAATTAATCAGGAACGAGCAGGTGCTACGAGCCGCCCGCGTGACATGTGCTGGTGCGTGCCTGAGTGGTATGCCCCGTCAGGAAACAAAAGAGGTGACATGTGTCCAGGTTCTCCGATGCCGCTGCCAACAAGGAAGGATCGGGTAACATCAGCGAGATACAATGTACGCCTACCCGTCCCCTTGTGCTATGTAGATAGGTTCAGTGCACTGATTGTATGTGCCAATGAAGTTTACTACTATATGCTTTGCATAGAATAATGGGGGGTCAATGATCGATCGTGCTGCATCTGGGATGAGATGGATAGGTAGATAAGGTGCGCTTAACTTAACTAACAATGGAGGACATGATGATGAGGGGTGCTTTTTTATCCGTTAATAGAATATAAGTAAGAAAGATGATTCCACCCCCTCCGTCTCCTTCCTTCCTTCCTTCCTGGCATTTGCCACCCGCCCAACAGATTAGGAGATCGGTGTGCAGAACTGCAGATTACTTGTTCAAAACCACCATTGACCTTCATCGGTTTGAGCAGTATGCTAAGCTACTGCTACCAAAAACTGAATTGATTAAGCGCTAACTAACAAGGCTGGCAGATCACAGATCAGGCCTCCCACGAGCTAGAGCCTAGAGTCTGTACAGCTCGATCACGGTGCACGACACGGAGTAAAGTAGTTGCAGGCGAGCTAGAGATCGATCGACGCCGGGCCGCGCGCGCAGGTACGAGGATTACGGGGCGTGGGTGCGTACCGTGCGGGTCAGCCATGAGGCGGGAGAGCAGGCCGGCGGGGGAGCTGCTGTGGCGGAGGAGCCCCGGTTGCTGCTGCTGCTGCGGGAGGGCTGGCGGCGGCACGTGGATCTCGCCGGAGCCGCCGTAGGCCCGCTGGAGCGCCGCCGGGGCGTCCGCCGTCCGGCAGCTGGACTCGCAGGAGGTGAGCCCGGACGACTCCCCCGAGAAGAACCGGCTCACCACGGCCGCCACCGGCTGGTGGTGGTGCTGCTGCTGGGAGTGGGAGTGGGAGTGGGAGGCCGGCGCCTCGCCTCCGCCGCGGGAGACGGAGTCGGCCAGCGCGGCGAGGAACGAGCCCGGCGCGGAGCCGTACCGCGCCAGCTGCGGCGGCGGCGGCATCCCCCCGTGGTGCGCCGACGTCGGGCGGTTCATGGCCAACGACCGGCGATGGCTCGGCACAGCAGGAGGCAGGAGCACGGCGGAGAGGAGCTACGGAGCTAGCGCGCGCGCTGGTGATTGTTGGTGCGCGCAGAACAGAGCAAAGCGGGGCGCGGGGTGGGCCGGAGCGGTGGTGGCGGCTGCGTGCGTGTGTGCGTGCGTCCCCCCTGGCCCTGCTCCTCCGGCGCCCTTTTCCTTTTAGCGCGGGCGCGGCGCTCCGAGGGCTCGGACGCGAGGGGGGATGGATCGTGGGCGGATGCGTGGCCGGGCCCCGCGCCCGGGCATTGATATAGGCGGACGCCGAGGCGCCAAGTCATGTGTGGCCATGTGCGCGCCCGCTACGGCGACACGCGCGGGGTCGTCGGTCTCGGCCGGGCTGTAGCTCCAGTCAGGCTCCTGCTCCGGACCAGATGCGCGCACGCACGCACGCACCAGGCTTTTCTTCTTCTATCTATCTATCTGTCGTCCCCCGGCACGGCACGGCACAACCTCGCGCGCAACGCAACGCAACGCAGGCGATCTGCGGCCGCGACATGCGCGTGGATCGGCGGCGTCGCCGTCGGCTGTACCTTCCACCCTCAGGTCGGCAGCTGCATATATATTCTTCCTCTCCTTCGCCCCGTCGCCCGCTGCGTCACCGCAGCGGGCGGAAGGGTCGTCCATCCGCATCTGATTGTCGCAGTAGTGGTCAGGTCAGATTTCGGATTTTTTTTGGTGGATAGGAAAAATCTTGACGTTTCAGGAAGGCGTGTGTGTGTGCCTGCAAAAAGAAGGGAAGGCTTGCATGTATTCTTAGTCCATTCGTGCTGGGATGGACGAATTGGTCGTTCGGTTAGTCTGTTCGCGTCCGCTCGTGCCATATTCCCCTTACATGCGCGTCCGTGGATTGGCTGTTGACAGCCTACACTATCTAATCATACGTGTTTGATTCAGGTCAGCCAAAATGTTCCTTTACAACAACTCCTAGCGTGCGACCCAAACATAGGCATGTTTTGTTTGTTTTGATGGATTCATCCGTCCTCTTTTACAAATGGGTTGATCGTGCGTCTAACGGGGCGATACATTTTTCATCCGCGCGGCATGTTTGCGGTCATTTTTTTCTCGCTTCAACAAATATTACATAAAAAAATTACTTTCTAGATTAATAAATGCTTAATACAAAACATTGCATAGTTTGAAAACTACAAAAAAAAATCTTATAGTTATATATTAAATTGTCTTAAATACATTTAAAAGAAAGGTTGCTCATACATATACTCGTTGCTGACATGAATTCATATATGCTTAACCAAATCATTTTGCAGTTACATGTCACTATCCAAATCATGCATCTTGCGATGAAACTCGACGAACTGTGCAAACGTTGCCTCTCCTTCATGCTCAAACCCTTGGTCACAAATACGTTCTCAGCGCTCATCCTCTACGATCAAGTTGTGCATGATCACACAAGCTGTCAACACCTCCCATAATTTATTCGTGCACCAAGTTCTAGCAGGATACGGAACGATGTCCCGTCGAGATTGAAGAACGCCAAAGGCACGCTCTACATCATTTCTAATAATGTGTTCTTCTTGGGCAAATCTGTATCTCTTCTCTCCTACAGGGTTGGAGATTGTTCTCATAAGACTAGACCAATGTGAATAGATACCGTCAGCTATATACATTGGTGTACTGGTTGATCTCAACATTGACCTTTGGGCAATTGCCTTCTGCCATCCTAGCAAACATCGGGGAGCGCTGGAGCACATTGATGTCGTCGTGAGATACGGCCATGCCGAAGAAAGCGTGTCAAATCCAAAGATCTTGGGAAAAGCCACGGCCTTAAGTATGATAGTGCAAGCTCGGACATGACCCTTATATATACTGCCCTTGCCAAGCAGAAGGGCAGTTTTTCCACTTCCAATGCATACAATCTATGCTACCAAGCATCCCCGAGAACCATCTACTCACATTCATCGACAACAACTGTGTTGTATCGGCAGCTGCTGGCTCTCTCAAGTCCTCCGGCTCAAACACAACAATGACAACACTACAGAATTTATACATGGACTCGGGGCAGGTGGACTTACTCATCTGGACATATTCATCAATGAGATCGTCGGGACTCCATATGCAAGCATCTGAATGGCAACAGTGCATTTCTGATAAGGGAGAAGCAAATCTTTCCAAGGGCATCCGTCTTGCATTCAAAATAGTTATCATACTCAGCCACCCCTCTTGAATATGGTTGAAAACATGTCTAGCCATCCGAAAACAGCGACGGAACAAGTGATGTTTGAAGAGCGGATTTGGGGTCTCGAAGTAGTCTTTCGAGAGTAGGAAATGGCCACTCTTCCGGTTGCAATTCAGTGCTGGAGTGTGCTAAGTGCTAAGAAGGTACACTCTATCGAGGAAAGTCTCTTTCTTAATGAAAAAGTTGATGCTATTATGTCCATGCTTGCTACTAGGAGTGCTACCATTGATCTAAATGATGTTTGTTTATGTACTTTGGTTGTGCAAAATACGGACAATGTTGATGTGAATTTTATTTTAAGGAAAGTGCCTATAAAGAGAGCTACACAGGAGTACTTAGAGCATTTATAGCCAGACATAGCAAATCGAGGCCCTCAAACGCCCGCGGACGCGCCCGGACGCGTTGATACGTCTCCAACGTACCTATATTTTTTATTGTTTCATGCTATAATATTATCATCCTAGGATACCTTTTGGTTGTTTTTATAACAATTAATATTATTTTTTAGCACTAACCTATTAACCCAGTGCCCAGTGTGAGTTGTTGTTTTTTGCATGTTTTTGGCTTTTCAGGTTTGAGTATCAAATGAAGTCCAATTGCCCCCCAAAAAATATGATTTTTTATGGACCAAAAGAAGCCATGGAATCTCCGAAAGGAGGCTAGAGGCCACACAAGGAAGCCGCCACACAAGAGGGCACGCCGGGGGGGGGGGGGGTGGTCGCGCCCTGATGTATGGTGGGTTCCCCTTGCGCCTCCTAACGTTCCTCTTCATCCTATAAATTCCTAAATATCCCAAAAACCTTAAGGAGCAACCTGAAACACCTTTTCCGCGACCGCAAGTCTCGTTTCCATCGCGAGGCCATTTGGAGCCCTTTTCAGGTGTCCTGCCAGAGGGGAAATCGATCACGGAGGACCTCTACGTCAACCTTGCTGCTTCCATAGTGATGTGTGAGTAGGTTAACACACACCTACGGGTGTGTATCTAGTACCTAGATCTCTCTCTCTCTCTCTCTCTCTCCCTCCCTCCCTCCCTCCCCCTCCACCTCCCTTCCTCCCTCTCTCTCCCTCCCTCCCTCTCCCTCTCCCTCCCCCTCCCCTCCCTCCCTCCCTCCCTCCCTCTCTCTCTCTCTCTTTCTCTCTCTCTCTCTCTCTCTCTCTCTCTCTTGATCTTCAATACAATGATCATCACATCTTTGCTTTGCTCTATCCGATGTAATCCTATTGTGCGGTGCGTTTGTTGGACTACGATGAATTGTAGGTTTATGTTCAAATTATTTGATGATATAGATATAAGTCTTCTCTGAATTCTAATTATGATTGTTATTTGCATAATTACCATAGCTTCGTAAATATCTCTGATATATTAAAATAGATTGGCCAACTAGATTGATATTTCTTCAGTGAGAGTGGTGCGTTGTAGTGGGTTCAACCCGGCGTGTTTCTATATCCCGGTGACATGAGGGGACAATATACGTCTTTGTGTTGTTGCCACTAAGGATAAAACGATGGGGTTAATTTATATTGATTAATCTCTCTTTGTCTATGTCATGTCATTATTCTTCAAGCATTACTCTGTTTTACTTAATACTCTAGATGCATGCTGGATAGCGGTCGATGGGTGTAGTAATAGTAATAGGTGTAGTCAGGAGTTTGCTTATTTGCTTATGGACGTGATGCTTGTATACACATGATAATTGTTGTGAATATCACCTAAATATGCGCGTTTCTAACAATTACCCAACAGTAATGTATTTACCCATCGTATGCCTACTATGACCCCTGGGCCTATTCACTTATAAGTTTATGAACATTACAATTCCTCGTTGCCTTAATTTACTTTTAGTTTACTTTGCACTTTACAACTTCTATCTACACACTTTACTTGCTTGCAAATAACGAGTCCAAGGGGATTGACAACCCTCTTGCTCGTGTTGGTTGCAAGTGTTTGTTTCTTTTGTGTGCAGTCGTTGAAGACGGGGGTTGGTTGTTACTCTTATTCGTTTGATAAACCTTGGTTCTTAACTGAGGGAAATACTTGTCTATATTGTGTTGCATCACCCGTTTCTCTTCACGGAAAACCAAAGGCAGATCACAAGCATCACGCGTCTGCTCGCATTGACGGAGCACACCTCATTTGTTGGCTTCCACACCCGCGTTACTCAAATCCGAACCCTCGAAACCATACAACTTATTCGACACTACATAAAACTAGATCAACACACAGTTCATTGGATCACATTGCATCGCCGGACAAAAGGAGCATAATTCATCGGAGTTTAACCGCAAATCCATACAACAAACTACTTAAAACATACTTAAAATATAAACACAGTGGAGAAGGGCGGAGGAAATCAAAATTTCCTCGCCGACCTCTTCCCCTTCCGGTCGTCGACCCGGTTGTGCCCCTCCTTCGTGTAGGCGTCAATGTGCGGAGGTGCATCATCGCCAGAGCTGGGGGTGGAGCTGTCCGTCAGGTCAGAGTTGGAGCTGCAACTCATGCCCGAAAACCAGCGGAGTAGGCGCTCCTGCTCCTTCACATGGTGGTCCGCCTTCACCTTCATCGCCGCTTCCTTGTTTGCCTCGCACTTCAACAACTCGATGGCGAGTCAGAGCACTTCAGCATTCTTGCAGCGGAGGCGACGTGCATCACTCTCCGCCATCATGAGAGAGCAGCAGAGGACCGACACGACGAGTGCGTCGTCCGGATCGATCGACGCACTTGCGTCTGTACATCACCTCCCCTCGCTCCCTCACTCCGCTGCCGCTTGTGGTGGACTGCACGTGCCTGAGACTCGGGCGTCCTCGTGCGCCCTGATCTTGGCGCAGGCACGAGGACCCAGCGGTGGCTGGGCACTAGTTCTGGACCAAAGACTGGTGGAGGTGGTCGGCGTACGTGAAGAAGGGGAGTGGACCCGCTGGAGCTGCGCGTCAGGTGGGAAGGCCGTCGACGACGCTCACGCTGCCTCGACGGGTGTCGGGCGTTGAGGAAGATCCACTATGGCCACGTTGGTCGAGCAGCTACCTCCTAATAGAGATGCGGAGGGCGAGCTCCTACACATCGATGGTCGAGGCATCAGACTCTCCATGAGGACCACGACTGCTTCCGTCTCTGGGCATCGGAAAGAAGGAAAGGGATTAGAAGTGAAGTTAATGAAGACGGAAGTGGAGTGCTGTTTGGATTGACCGATGCCTAGGGCTTATCGTATGAGGATATTTGTGAGGCCAGGGTGGGCTAGGCTGGGCCAAGCCAACGTGACACACACGCCTGGGCGCACCGGGACCGCCCTCATATCCCCTCATATTTAGGATGAATATAAGGGATGCCTCTCAAGCCGGACGTTTGAGGCGACCGTCTGGATCAACTTTTTGTGACCGAACTGACCGTTCGAACATTTGAGGCCGGTTTGGGGTGTACGAATCTAGATGCTCTCATAGCTGAGTGGATAAACTCCTCTAGCTCGCAAGGAATAAACAATAGTACAACAAAAACAGCTCAACACGCAACATGCAGCAGCATCATTTCATCTGAATCTGATGCCATCGCTATCCGTACGGGGATCCTTCCTTGGTTGCCCATACTTAAAAAATATGTGTATTGTCGTTCCGTACTTCGCCGATACGCCAGATACGCCTTTCATACGGGTATCCCTAAAGTATCGTCTTTTTCAATTTAAAAATAAAAGAAAAAAAATGTCGATACGAGCATCCCCGAAGTATCGCCGTTTAGTATTGTTCATGCCTTGATGTATCGTTGATCTGTTTATATAGATAGTGAACATATATTGTACTGGTAGTAGTTGGATAAAAGTGCTTGCTAAAGATGCTGCTTGTTTGGATAAAATTAATTGTTGATATTGTTGGCTTGCTGCTTGTTGATTTTTATGACATAAAATTACTTGCCGATTTTGCTGCTGCCTACTATTGCTATGGAAGAAGATACAACTACAAATCATGATATCTTTTAGCTTTCGTTGTCATCATTTGAGCATTATTGATGTGTATTGCTTCCTGATTTTAATTATCATCATGTTTATTGATGAGAGTTTCTATATATATATATCGTTATGAGAATAGGAAGGTCAATGAAGATTGTGTTCTCTATATCATTATAAAAAAAGTTAAAAAAGAAGTAATACACCCATCATTATTTGGCTCAGTCTGAAATTCAAGGTTGCTCTTTATATATATTTGTCATTTAACAATCTTAAGTTCTAAACTTTAAAAGGCTTCTGAATTTTATGTTGTCGTGTTAATATGTATTACAGTCTAAATTGGATTGGGGCAGTTTATGATCGTGTTATCTCTTGATGATAGTGAGATTTTTAAAATAAGAAATAAGTAGACATGAAAACAATTAGGCAACCAGTGAGACGGTATTTTGATCTCATCTCACATATTTTATTATGTTAGTTTTTGTTATATTTTATTTTATTATTATTTATATATGATTGACATATCACCGTATTGATGTTTTTAAAAATTGCCGCCGTATTAGTGTCGTCGGTGCTTCTTGTTTCCCTCGGCCACCCGTAGGCCAATACTACTTTTACGTAAATATTTATGTACGTTTACGTGATAGTTTGACAATAATTGATTGGATTAAGTCATTAAAAGAAAGATGAGGTCCATCCACCCTTAAAAATCAGGTAAACCGTATGTAGAATTTAGTAGGTCTAGCATTTTCGGTAGGCTGGTTTCAGCTCACCGCAAACCAGCCTTCCCTCCCATCGTGCGCGCGCACGGACGCACGAAACCATGCCGGTTTTGTCTCCGTTGCTCCCATGTGACAGGATGAGGATGTTGCGCCGATAACGCCTGTCCCGCCGCCCCGGTATCTGTCCGCACCCTGCCTGCTCGTGGCAAGGTAATCTAGCCAGGGCAAAACTTGCCATTGAATCATTCTTTATCAGAGTTGAGGCTCCATCCCAAGTGGCATGCAGATGCAGCTCGCATGCCAGAGAAAGCAAGCAAGAGCATCGATCGGCCGTGGCGGCTACCCAAGCTGTGCACATGGGGAAGCCAGCCGCATAGTTAATCTAGGACTCCGAGCATTGCCAGATCTGTACAGCAGCGCAAGGTACTATGCATATGCAAGTGCAGCGCCCCGCGCGCGCAATCCAACGAGGCATGCAGATGCAGCTCGCATGCGAGTATTGGCAGGTTGATGCGTGCCGACTGCGCCGCGCGAGCATGCGTTGCATCTCGCCTGCGTGCGTGCGTGCGTGCGTGCGTGCGTGCCGGACGGGGAAGTCGCCGCGCTTCTGTTGGCTGCCCGGCGATTGCAGCGACGGAAAGTCGTCGGTTGCATCGGTCAAGGAGGTCAACGGCAGCAACTCAGGTCGTCGTTTGTTTGTTTACCAACCTTCACAGCGTACTCCTAGCTAGCTGTTGGCCTGCTGCTTTCTCCCTCGACACTACAGCTTTGATACGGGCGCGTTACGTGTTGGGTCAAGTTTTTTCTTTTCTTTTCGAAAAGGCTCAGGCATCTCCAATGCCGTCCCCTAGAGGCTAGAACTAGACATGTGCATAGACATCCTGGCCCGGAGGCCCGAGCCAGAAACGCCGGCACCGACATCGGGGCCGGCCTCGGGCTCCATTTTCTACCCCGAAAGCCTGAAATGACCATAATTATATACTTTATTTAAAATATACTTATAATTTATCATTTAAACATCTTGATTATTGTTATTTTAATTGAAAATGTAATTGTTTATGTATTTTTGGTCGGGTCGGGTTGGGTCTGGGATTTTTTTGCTTTGGGCTTTGACAAGCCTGACCTAAACGAGGCTGGCCAAATGAATGAACCTGGAACGAATACACTATTTATCCATGGACTGGTTTAGTCTATGGGCAGAGATACAAGAAGTCGATCTTTCAACTCTATCCCTTAAACGTTAGGTTAGGTTTGACGAATTCAAATGCATAGCAATACGAGCAAGTTAGACTGCGGTGTTCACATCTCCTCATCACAATAAAAAAGCGGCAGATTTTACAGTTTTTCATGTGCCCGATCATAGAAGAACCAGCTCGACAGCCCATGCAATAAAGAACATTTTTGCCCTCCGAGACCGGTTATCCGAGCCTTCTCCGTCACTCTGCCGCCGCCTCCACCTCACCCTCCGCCTTCTTCTCAGCCGCCTCTAACTAGGTCATCAAGCGCTTCACCATGCTAACACGGACGACACACGTGGTTGTTGCCACATCGGCATCCGACTCGTCCATGATGATAAAATTGATGGTCAGGTTATTTACTTCCGTGACGAAGCTGCTAGAATTGCAAAACCTTTTAGAAACAAACAATATGAGTTAGATAAAAATAAACCAGTTGTTGGCATGCCTGTTGTTTATGTTAAGATTGGAGATCATTGTTATCATGGCTTATGTGCCATGGGTGCTAGTGTTAGTGCTATACCTTTTACCTTGTATTAAGAAATTATGAATGGCATAGCACCCACTGAGATTGAAGATATTGATGCCACTATTAAACTTTCAAACAAAGACACTATTTCACCAATTGGGATTATTAGAGATGTTGAAGTCTTGTGTGAAAAAATTAAGTACCCTACTCATTTCTTAGTACTTGGTTCGCAACAAGGTAGTTTTTGTCCCATTATATTTGATAGACCTTTCTTGAACCGTTTATGCTGAAATTAATTGTGTTACCGAGAAGGTTAAAGTAAGCTTTAGTGATGTATCTCGTGAATTTAATTTCTCTAAGTTTGGTAGACAACCACATGAGAAAGAATTATATAGTAAGGATGAAATAATTGCTCTTGCTTCTAATGTTGTGCCTCATGCTGATCTATTAGAACAATATATGATAGACCATGAGAATGATATGCATATGAATGAGAGCAATGAAATAGATGTAATATTATTTAGACAAACACCTATTATTGAACATATCTTGTATGTTGACATTCTAGGGGATCCTCCTCCACATAAGTGAGATCCCGTGTTTGAGCTAAAGAAATTACATGATACTTTAAAATATGCTTATCTTGACGAAAATAAGATATATCATGTTTTTATTAGTGCTAACCTTTCAGAATATGAAGAAAAGAGATTACTTAAAACTCTGATGAAGCACCGAGTTACTATTGAATATACTCTTGATGAACTTAAGGGCATCAGTCCCACTCTATGTCAACACAAGATTAATATGGAACAAGATGCCAAACCTGTCGTTGATCAGCAACCCCACTTAAATCCTAAGATGAAGGAAGTGATAAGAACTGAAATACTAAAGCTTCAGAAGGCAGGTATAACTTATCCTGTTGCTAATAGTAGATGTGTAAATCATGTTCATTGTTTTCGTTAGAAAGAAGGTATAACTGTTGTTCCTAATGATAAAAATGATCTTATTCCTCGAAGAATTGTAACTGGTTATAGGATGGTCATTAATTTCTAGAAATTAAACAAAGCTACTAGAAAAGATCATTACCCCTTGCTTTTTGTTGATCAAATGTTAGAAATATTATCTAAGCCTACAAATTTTTTCTTAATGGATATTCTCGTTTCTTTCAAATACCCGTGTCAAAAGAAGACCGAGAGAAAACTACTTTCACATGCCCTTTTGAAACTTATGCTTATAGACGTATGGCTTTTGGTTTATGCAATGCACGTGCCATCTTTCAAAGATGTATGACTGTTATATTCTTTGACTTTTGTGAAAAGATTGTTGAGGTGTTCATGGAAGATTTTTCTGTTTACGAGACTTTTTTTATGATTGCTTGAGTAACCTTGATCGATTTTTGCAGAAATGTGAAGAAACTAATGTTGTCTTGAATTGGGAGAAGCGTCACTTTATGATGAATGAAGGTATAATACTTGGGCATAAGATTTCTGAACGAGGTATTGAGGTTGGCAAATCTAAGGTTGATGCAATCGAGAAAATGCATGTCCCCAAGACGCTAAAGGTATAAGGAGTTTTATTGGTCATGCTCGTTTCTATAGGCGTTTCATTAAAGATTTCTTGACCATTAAATAATCTTCTTCAAAAAGATATTTCATTTGTTTTTTATGATGGTTGTGTAGAAGCCTTTGAAATACTTAAGAAAGCCTTAATTTCTGCACCTCTTGTTCAATCACCTCGAGCAACAAGTTCATTGACTCGTGGCTCGACAAGAGGAATGGTTTCTCACGCAGAGTGCCCTCAGGCTTTGACTCCTTTGTCATTGGGACGGCGTGGGCAATTTGGAAGCAAAGAAACGCGAGAGTATTTAACAGAACGCAAGAACATAGGACCCCTCATCAACTCACTTTGCAGGTGCTCGCGGGAAGCAAAGAATGACGGATGGCGGGATTGGGTATCGGAGCCTTATACCCATTTGTGAGATAGTAGCTTTCGTTTATTTGTTAGGTGTAGTGTGGAGTAAACCAAACAGGACGTTCGCATCCATGTTCCGGTCTTGTAAATGCTTTTTCTGGCTTCGATAAAATATGATAAGCATTGGCGTATTCTTGAAAAAAAATAGTTAACTTTTTTATAGAAATATTAATAAACAAATCAAAAGTGTCTGCCTGCGCTGTGCGGAATTGTTTGGGCCCAGCCTAAAAGGCTGTAGGCCGGGCCTGGGGAAATCTCACGCTGCTAGTCCGAGAGGTAACGAAATGACAGCCCAATCCATGCCGCGGCCGGGTGCGAGTGCGACGCCGCGCTGCTTCTGATCCGGAAGTGGCGCATTTTAGTTTTCTGTTTTTCCAGTTTCGCTCCTCAAAGGCTCAAACTCCTCCGGGTCTGTCAATGCCGGGCCCCTCCGCCTCCGCCCCCCCCTGCCGCTTCGCCGCCCGCTGGGCGGCCGACGCCCTCGCCGGCGACGAGGCCCTCGACTTCTCCTTCGTCAAAGGTAGTGTCAGTACCGTGAGAGGGCCCTCTGCGTATGCCGTTCGCGTCGGCCCTTTCGTTGATCTCACCTAGGGTTATCGGTGCTCCGCAGCGCTGGTGGGCGTCTTGCCGGAGTCCCTCGCGGGCGCGCCGGAGGCTACGCGGGATAGGGTTGCGCTTCGATGCCTGCGGGAGGTCGTCTCCCTCGCCGCCCCGGGCGAGGGCGAGGTCGCCGCGACGCCGGCGGTGGCGGAGGTCGAGTCCGGGACGCTTAGGGTTGATGCCTCCCGCTCCTGTGAGGAATTGCTGATTGAGTTGCTTGGACAGGTATGCTGTGCTTTGTTTTACTAAGTGCATTCTGGTTGTTCAGAACTTCGGATCCCTGATTTATCCTTTTGTCACTGAAACAATATTTGTGCAATGGGGCGATTGAAGATTCGTTCAGGCAGAAAAGTATAGCAAGATGGAACATACCGTCTCTGCATTTGCTCCTGAGTAATGTGCTAGTTAGATTAAATCTTGTCCAGACCATGATGCAAAGTCAGACCAGAACTCATAATCTTAATTCCTTCCTTAAATAATGCAAAGCATACTCGTTCAAGCTTGACCCATCCGATGGGCAAAGTGTAGTCCTTGCAGTTAAAAGTTGTAGACAATACATCAATTGATTCCATCGATGATGCTTGTTATTTAATTTTGCATTTCTTCCGATGGTGGTAGAGTGATGTTTTCGCTGATTCATAAACTGATCGTGTTTAGTGACAATAGCCGTGAACATAACAAGTGAACACGTTGCATATTGTTTGCAGTATGTAAAATAGCATGTGTTTTATCAATGACTCAAAATATGGCAGCATTCTAAATTCTGACAGGCATCTCATTTTTGGTAGTTTGTCAAACAGTAGTGGGCTTTTGTGAGGCTGAAAGCAAGCATCCACCTTTTAATAAGTTACATTCTCTGTGGAGAACTTATCTACTTGTACCTAATGACTTGTTCACTGATCCAGTGTTGTAGTTCACCAATGCTGCTAGGCTAGACGATGTTATTATTTGAGCTCATGTTTCTTGTGATATGAAACATGATATATCCCTTGGCAGTTGCGTCTCAAGTCCTCCCAAGTGCAAACGCCCAACATGCATTACCTTAGCAAACGGTATTCCAGCAAGTTATACATTTACGATATCCCTAAAGATCATAACAGCATCACTTTACAGTTAAATATTAAAATTCTTCAATTTGTGTGAGGAGCAAGGATGCCATGTTAGATACTGCATAACATAATTATGCATGTTTTTAATGATTTCACTTTTCTGGTGCTCTTTTATAATTAAATTTCCTTATAACTTAACAATCATCATATGTTCTGGTGTCTTTAATTATGTGGTAGCTAATGCATGCTGCAATTTAGTTAGTGCCCAGATGTTTTTGAATTTTTTGCTTTACATGAATGTAATATCTGCAGGTTGGTAGTTCAGGAAGCTTGGAGAAAGATATGCTTCCACCTTTTAGCAAGGATATCCAAAAGTTTATATGCATCAAGACACCGGCTTTACCAGAAACTTCTTTTGAGTTGGTATGCCAAAAAAGTTGTTCTCAAAACTGAACATAAAAGGACTCGCTTCACGAATGATTAAGCTTCTTGTTTTATGTTCAGCTTAGAGAAGTGAACCCAGACATCGCGTGTATGGTCGCACCGCCCCCAGTTGAGAAGGGCGGCAAGAACATTGGCAATGACCAGTTGTTGTGCGGCATCAGCCCTGATCATGTAAATACAGAGAGGCACGGGTGCCCTACAAATAGGTGTTACGACCGCCCTCAGGAAGATACCACTGGCGCTGTTGGTGTCAGTGTCAGATCCGCACAAACGAGTCCAAGTAAAGATAATAGAAATATGTCCATTACAGCTGAGCCTGCTTCAGCTAGCTGCAGTGCTGCTTTTCTTCCATGTAATACTGAACTTATGCCAAAGCAGAATGTGGCGGAGACTACCGCGTCCCAAGAAAAGAGTCCAACTACCATTCTTCAACGAGAATCCTGTGGAGACAAGTACAAAAATTCATCCTGCGATAATGATGGAGAGAGATCACATGGTAATGGCACCAACATTCATTTATCAAAGAATCTCAGCGATGATACAGTGGCTCCAGATTCTGACAGAAGCACTGATGCTTTGCTGGCAAATACATCTGAAACAAGAACTTTGCCTGAGTTTGTTGCTGCAGATGGTACAGGTGTAATTGCAGAACTGCATGGCAGAAAAACTCGAAGGAGTTCACCGCAACATGACAGCAGTGAGAAAGCAAGTCATGTTTTGGATGAGGGTAGTGCGAGGATTCAGCCAGTGGAAAAGGGTTCTGGTCATAATGAACAGAATCTGCAAACTGCTGGTGTTGTACCTTCTGTAAGCTGCAACAGGGCTGTTCAAGGAGATAAATATGAAACCAACCTTCCACAAGAGAATGCTACAGGACTTTCTAAATTGTTTAAGGAGAAGAATGATAAGGCTCTTCTGGAAGTCAGTTGTGCTGACAAAGCCAATCCAGCACTACATGATGATGGCAACATCTTGGAAAATGATACATCCAGTTATAGGAAAACCTCTCTAGATTCTTCTTGCTGCAATGCAGTGGAAACATCAAATGTGCATCGCTCCAATGACAGTCCCGGTGGCTTTGCAGCCGCTTGTCTTCTATCATTGATGGGCAATATGCCGTCCTGTAGTCAGGATAAAGAGGCCAATGGTTCCACTGAGGGCTTTACGGAACAAGATTTGTGCATAAAATGTGGTAAAGATGGCCAGTTGCTGAAATGTAGCAGCTGCTCATTAATTGCTCATGATCGCTGTTTTGGTTCATCAGTGACGCTTGATGTTTCTGGCCAGTTTTATTGCCCTGTATGTTTCTATACTAAAGCTACTGAAGCATATCAAAAGGCGAAAATAACATATTTGGAAGCTAGGAAGAACCTATCTGCTTTCCTTGGCACAAAGCAATTTCCTAAGGAACACCATGAACAATCTACTGGAAAACGGCGAACAGCTACCAACAGCAAGGATCACTCGAATGGGTTTATTACGTCCAAAAGGCAAGATAACCATCAGTCTGAAGCTGATGACCTTTCTTGTAAGGATGAAGAACCTGGTGAGCAGAGGAAAAATCAGAGAACAAATGATACAAGTGATGTGCGTCCTGAGGAGGGTCAGCTGAATGAGTGTGATACTTCCAAAAGGCAAGGTAACCATCAGCCCGATACATATAATCTTTCTCATAATGATCTAGAACCTGGTCAGCAGAGGAAGAAGCAGAGAACAAATGCTACGAGTGACACTTGTCCTGGGGACGTAATCACTGAAAAGGCATCTTTTGGTCTGAATTCTGATATTGCACCCAATAGAGATTGTGTACTCCAAAATAAAAGAAAACTAGTTGAGCAGTCTGTGGAAAGTGCAGAAGCCCATGAAGATGGTAATGGCAATTCATTTTATGATGCGCAACATTCATCTCAGAATAGATGCAGTCCTGTTGCCAACCAGAGTGTTGAGGCTGAAAAACATGACAGTCTTACAAATTCTCACGACCCCAAAAGTTCTGATGAAATAGAAGCTACATCTTCAAATAATTCTGGCAAGGGGTCGTCGCCTCCTTGGCGAAACATGAGACGCCACAAAGCAAGATTCCATGGAAAGGAGACAGTGGTATCTTATAATTCTAAAAAAGCATTGCAATGCCAGGATCAGCAGATGCCTTCATCATCAAGCAAACAGAACTATGCATATCAACCCAAGCATCCGTAAGTGTTAGGAAGGGGCTTCATAAGAACTTCTTTCCCCAATCATATTCTTTGGAGTACTTAAAAATGTCTGACTGATTAACCTATAATTAAATGGCATTGAACATCTTCATTTAGACTTGTGATAAGTAAATCTGTATGGTTGATCTGAGATAAAAAAAGACTGTAGGGTGGATGTTTGTGAGACCGAACTTACTGAGTTCCAGTGCTCTTGCACAAGCACTTTCTAGTATTTGAAGTTCTTGGTTCAGCACCGTAGATAGTACGATGCTAATTAGCTTTGAGATGATCAAACTTTAGGAGATTTTATATCTCTAATCGGAGTTGCCACTCTATGTCATGATATTTGATATACAGGAAAGTCAGCCTCTTCATTCCAGGTCACTTTTAAATCGGCAAGAGCTTTTGAGAATTCATGGTTAGAATGAAGTTACATATGTGATAGTGAAGTTAGACTGTAGTTAACTGAATATGTTTTCTAATTATTGTGAAACTTTATATATTTGGAAGTGTACATTGTAATGGCGTCTGTTTTTGTTATTCCAGAAACTGAGCCATATCTGTCTTTGCAGCTGTAATCCTCTTGCACCAGCTGGAAGGCGCTCAAAGCTCTGTTGGACGGAAGAAGAAGAGCAAGCTTTGAGGGTACGCATATCCCAGGCTCTTAACTGACATTACTGATGCTGAAATCTTACGCCATCTTTTGCTAAATTTCCTGGTTACTAATGTGTATTTAGTCATGCTAACATCACAACATTGGCTATTCTGACTCAGGATGCAATGTTGAAGTTCACCCCAAAGGATGGCGGACCAATTCCGTGGGTTCAGATATTAGAATCTGGCAGGGGTACGTTCCACAAGAAACGCCTCGCCAGTGATCTGAGAGTCAAATGGAGGAACATGACGAAGAAATCAGGATCCTAGTACTGATCATCTTTTCTGAAAAAAAGGTACTGACCATCTGGCACCTAGTGCAGCCATTGTGCCATGCTTGCCTAACCCTTTATTCACCCCCTCGAGGTAGCTATTGTGCATCATCTTGTAAGACTGTACATAGTGCGTGCTGCTGGCTTCTGACCCATGCCACTGGGTGAAACATGTAGATTGCAAGCATTACATTTCAATAGGGGGACTTCATTCCTATGCTATCTATTAGTCTGTTGTTGTGGGTTTAGAGCTATGTAAAGAAACTGTATTCTTTTCCGGCAAATAAACATATAGTCGCCGTCACAATTTCCAATTGAAAAGCCCCTACACGGTGTCTGTTCTTGCATCGTGCATACACCTCGTGTCAGATCAGCGAGCTCTGTACAGTGTTTGCACATCCAGGAGGAGCCCCTCCACCTCGATGATGTCCTCCCCCTCCCACTGGCACCCCCCTCCCACCGGCACAATGCCCATGCTGCCCTGTCTGCCTCCGCGGCTCCTTGCTGATGGCCCAGCATCAGTTTCATGATGGAGGCCGTGCCAATGTCTGTGTCTTCACCTTCAAAGCTGTGTGCCCTTTGTTCCAGAGACATCGCCTCTACCACTAGAGATGGGAATGCACCCTCCACATGCCATTTCCTCCACTACCGAACTCAACACCTATGATGCAACTTTACTCTTGTTTGGGTGTTAATGCAAAGATGAGTCAGGGAGAGGACTAGTTTTCTCTTTTTTTGAACTGGGCTACTCCCCTTTCCATCACTATGATGTATCGGAAATATAAGGTCTGATAGCAGCAAAACAAGATAGCGGAAGGGAAAAAGCTAGTTCAAGACACTATCAGGAAACCTGTTGTGTATGCCCATGACCGGAACATACAACACGGAGCGAAAACCTAGTAGCGCTAAAAAAACTCTAAATCCTACCACCCAACCGCACAGACGCTCAGCCAACTCAGCGACACCACACAACAGGAACTCCCAGCTATCTTCACTTTGAAGAAGCAACTTGATTCTATGTCACAGCTCCAGATATCCTCATCAAATTAATCGCATTCATTCGAAGAAGTTCAACACCTTTCTTCAGCGCATCCGTGTCTCCAGCCTTCTGAATTCCCGCCCAAGCGAACAAGGATGTGCAAGCAATGGGAGCAACTTCGAAGGGGGCCTCATATGTAGCTCTGTTCCTTGCATTCCACAGTGCCCAGGTCACTCAGTCATCTTTTTCTCATACGTAGCCTCTGTTCCTTGCATTCAACAGTGAATGTAGGAGAGTTATAAAACCAGTCAACAGCGAAACCAGCTCTATAAAACCCCTCTCCCCATCAGTGAAGAAGGCATAGCGCCAAGAGAAAAACTACCACATATCATAAGTACAAAACGAAGTTTGAAAGACAGCACCAACGGTTCTCCACACAACCCTGGCTATTGGCCAGAAGGCGACAAATGTTGAGAAGTTTCAACCTGATCACGAAATGAGCACATAGGATTACCAGACCATTTTTCTTCCTCATCACCTCCCTAGCTAGAATAGAACGATATCTTGGAAGAACCACCACATGAATATTTGAATGTTCAAGGGAATTTCGGCCTCCATAATCCACTTACAATGACCGCCGGCCATGATACTCTCCAACCATTTGTACATGGATTTAGTAGTAAAAATATATTATCGGCAAAAGCCCACTATATCTCATTCAGGATCAGGGCCAAGATGAATGACAGCAGTAGAAACAGACATAGTGTTCCGTTGCCGAGCCAAAATTAGGATTTAGGAGACAATCTCCTTCTGAAGGAGGCTGGTTCAATCTGTTGAAATTTTATGGCAGCACACTCAGGTTTATTGCAAATACTGAAAAGTTGAGGGAATTGTTCACGTATGTATGGGAGGTGGGCTATTCAATGAATCTTTTGCAAAATCTTGCAATATTACCATGGAGAGGACTAGTTAGGGCTCCAAGCATCTGGTTCCCAGGAGGCTTAAATGTTCAGGTATGCCGACGAGCCCAAGGCCACCTGCGCCGAGGTCTTACGACCAGGATAGTAGGACAATTCCCCTCCTGGAAATGACTAATGCAGGCAAATATGATGTGTTGGTTATTTCATTGTACTGTTGACCTGTTGTTATTATTAATTTCTTATCAAAGGATTACAGACCCAACTACTATTATTGTGGAGGTCTTGGATGGTTGATTTTAATCATAAAATAATAATAGTTTTTGGCTTGATAGGTGTAAGGTTTTGATTAGTTTCAATTCCAATGGTGAATGTTGTCATTTGTTACATTAGTTCCGGTCGTTATTGATTTTCCATTCACTCTACACATGTACTCCCTCCGTTCCTAAATATAAGACCTTTTAAAGATTGTACTATAAACTACATACGGATGTACATAGACATATTTTAGAGTATATATTCACTCATTTTGCTCCGTATGTAGTCTCCTAGTGAAATACCTAAAAGGTCTTATATTTTAGAACAGAGGGAGTACGTATTTTGTAACCACATGCATTGACGCTAAATGATGCAATTGTTTGATATCCTTGACAAGTTCAATCTTGAACTGCAAAAAGGCCCTATATTTAGTTACAGAGGTAGTATTTGCTTGCATGGCGTGCATGGATGAATGATGTGAAAGGCAGGGAAGTCTTTTGCACAAGAAATGTAGATTACCTGTGTGAAGAAACGTGGCCTTTCCCCGTTCAAAAAAAGAAACGTGGCCTTTCCATGGGCAGATCTTCCTGGACCCACTGACCGAATGGACCCTAAAAGGAATGCTTGTTTTGCACAAGAGCCGAGTGAGGAGGGGGAATCAAAAGGCCAAACTAGATTTTCCATTCACTCTAACATGTATTCTGTAGTGTATTTATGGTGTGCATCGACGAATGATGTGAAATCCAGCCAAGTCTTTTGCACAAGAATTTATACGTACGTGTTTGAAGAAATGCGGCCTTTCCATGGGCAGTCTTGTTGGTCCAATTATTGGTTACATTTTTTTTGTTGATGGCTTACCAAGCTGACCATTTGGTCTTTGTTGGTCCCATCGAACGGACCCCAAAAGGCATCTCTTGCGCCCAGTGAGGAGTTGGTTCAAAAGGCTTAAGGACTGGACAAAAGTAGTTAAGAGGGAACTACCAAGACATGCTATCAATCGATCAATCAATCCAACAATTCATGTAAGAGTAGCGCCCACATGTTTGACCACTTGAGCAACAGAAGAATGCCTACATTGAGGCCTACGTGCACGAATCAAGGCCGTGGCAAACCCGGTCCGGTCGCGCATGCCCATGCCGATTAATTCCGAGGTTTATGGCGCTGCGCTTTGGTGTTACGTGGCCTCCTCCCCGGCTGTCTCGCTTGTACTCCGTATGCATGCTAAGTTTTTTGAGTGAGGTTCGATGATCGGACGGGCGTTTATTGGTGGCGTTTGATGGTGGTGGCGACGGGAATGAAGAAGAAGCTGCTGCCGCCCAGCGGCGGATCCACCTCAACATGACATGGTGGTCCAACAATGTAACTTTTTATAAAGTTGTATTGTTTTGAATTATTTTTTGTGACATACATAGCATATGTGAAAAATCTTAGGGTGATCCATGGACCACTTTGTCCACCCCTTAGATCCGCGCCGTTCGGAAAACCATGGGAAAGCCACCGGCGAGGCGAGATCGTCAACCATATCTTCTCCTCGGAGCAAAGACGACCACGCCGGCACCGCACGGCCGGCGCGAACTTGGACGGCAAGGCTTGTTCGAGTGTGTGAGAGCGTCCACTTTATGTTGTTTCCATTTTGGAACAGTACGATCAGCCCATCCAGCTCATCACAGTACTAAATCGACGATAATTAGTATGGATCAAAGGGAAGGAAGGAGTATGTAACTGATGCACGATGAGTCGGTGACGGCGGCGGCGTCGAGTTAATGCTCGGCGGAAAGATGCAGGTCGGTGGGTCGATCAAGGCGAGATCAGGCGACGTGGACGGATCATACGTACGGGGTGAAGGACGACGGTGCTGCTACGACGTGCACATCCTAGATAGCTACCTAGGGTGGCCCCCCGTCGTTGACAAGTTGACAACGTAACTATAAACTCACGGATGTTGGCGTGGACTCTTGCTCGAGCCCCTCTAGCTTAGCTTAGCTTGGCGTGGCCCGGCGCCACTCGCAACCGGCTCGACCGATACTAATCGCGTTCCCGGAACGAAAACCTCCTTGCTTGCCCAAATAAGTAAGGGCAACTCCAGCGCATGACCTCAAACGCACTTTTGTTTTGTTCGAATTTTATTTGTTTGAAGTGAATGAATTATAAAAGCTATGGTTCCTGCAACCCTAGTCTTTAATGCCGATATTTTTTGCAATTCATTCGTTTGGGATCGGTATGGGACCGTGTTCATTTGGATTTGCATCGGCCGGTCGCCCAACGCGCGACCACATCTCCGACAGTATTTCGTCCGTACACTTTTTTTATTTTTTATTTTTTTCCACCAACGATTTTTGTGATACATGAAAATACATTCAGCAATTTTTGGTTAGAATAATAAGCTCAAAGAAAACAGGAACTACATGAAAACATTTTAAAAGATATCCAACTTTCATAACTACTTCCGTAAGTTGGATCAGTGCCTGATGTATTCGTTGTTGATCCATGGAGTCTTGATCTTGAATGTCTCTTTCTTCTTCGAGTCTAAAGAATTAGACGCTTCACATCTAGTCTCATCTCTAGCGTCTACTCTAGCAAAAAGTGCGTAAACATCTATTAATTACGTGTTATCAGTACATCGATGTATTCTTTTTCTTGAAATCAAAAGTTGCATCCATCCTACACAATAAATATTTGATTGTAAGCAAAACAAACCGAATTTGGAATCACAACCGAAGCTAAACTAGCACGTACCTCATGATTTTTGTGTTGGGGAACGTCGCATGGGAAACAAAAAATTTCCTACGTGCACGAAGACCTATCATGGTGATGTCCATCTACGAGAGGGGATGAGTGATCTACGTACCCTTGTAGATCGTACTGATGTAGTGGAACGTCCTCACGTCCCTCGATCCGCCCCGCGAACCGTCCCACGATCAGTCCCACGATCTAGTGCCGAACGGACGGCACCTCCGCGTTCAGCACACGTACAGCTCGACGATGATCTCGGCCTTCTTGATCCAGCAAGAGAGACAGAAAGGTAGA
Source organism: Hordeum vulgare subsp. vulgare (assembly GCF_904849725.1). Classification (NCBI taxonomy): domain Eukaryota; kingdom Viridiplantae; phylum Streptophyta; class Magnoliopsida; order Poales; family Poaceae; genus Hordeum; species Hordeum vulgare. The sequence continues at coordinate 558,469,951 of NC_058520.1, forward strand.
AGAGTTCTCCGGCAGCGTGACGGCGCTCCGGAGGTTGGTGATGATCTTGTCTCAGCAGGGCTTCGCCCGAGCTCCGCAGAAACGCGATCTAGAGGTAAAACCGTAGAGATATGTGGTCGGGCTGCCGTGGCAAAGTTGTCTCAAATCAGCCCTAAAACCCCACTATATATAGGAGGAGGAGGGGGGAGACTTGCCTTGGGGTCCAAGGACTCCCAAGGGAGTCGGCCGAGCCAAGGGGGAAGGTCTCCCCCTCCCAAACCGAAATCCACTTGGTTTGGAAGGTGGAGTCCTTCTTCCCTTTCCCACCTCCTTCTTTTTTTCCTTTCCTCTTTGATTTTCTTTCCTATGCGCATAGGCCTCTCTCTTGGGCTGTCTCACCAGCCCACTAAGGGCTGGTGCGGCACCCCAAACACCCATGGGCTTCCCTGGGGTGGGTGGGCCCCCCCGGTGAACTCCCGGAACCCATTCGTCATTCCCGGTACATTCCCGGTAACTCCGAAAACCTTTCGGTAATCAAATGAGGTCATCCTATATATCAATCTTCATTTCCGGACCATTCCTGAAACCCTCGTGACGTCCGTGATCTCATCCGGGACTCCGAACAACATTCGGTAACCAACCATATAACTCAAATACGCATAAAACAACATCGAACCTTAAGTGTGCAGACCCTGCGGGTTCGAGAACTATGTAGACATGACCCGAGAGACTCCTCGGTCAATATCCAATAGCGGGACCTGGATGCCCATATTGGATCCTACATATTCTACGAAGATCTTATTGTTTCAACCTCAGTGCCAAGGATTCATATAATCCCGTATGTCATTCCCTTTGTCCTTCGGTATGTTACTTGCCCGAGATTCGATCGTTAGTATCCGCATACCTATTTCAATCTCGTTTACCGGCAAGTCTCTTTACTCGTTCCGTAATACAAGATCCCGCAACTTACACTAAGTCACATTGCTTGCAAGGCTTGTGTGTGATGTTGTATTACCGAGTGGGCCCCGAGGTACCTCTCCGTCACACGGAGTGACAAATCCCAGTCTCGATCCATACTAACTCAACGAACACCTTCGGAGATACCTGTAGAGCATCTTTATAGTCACCCAGTTACGTTGCGACGTTTGATACACACAAAGCATTCCTCCGGTGTCCGTGAGTTATATGATCTCATGGTCATAGGAACAAATACTTGACACGCAGAAAACAGTAGCAACAAAATGACACGATCAACATGCTACGTCTATTAGTTTGGGTCTAGTCCATCACATGATTCTCCTAATGATGTGATCCCGTTATCAAGTGACAACACTTGCCTATGGCCAGGAAACCTTGACCATCTTTGATCAACGAGCTAGTCAACTAGAGGCTTACTAGGGACAGTGTTTTGTCTATGTATCCACACAAGTATTGTGTTTCCAATCAATACAATTATAGCATGGATAATAAACGATTATCATGAACTAAGAAATATAATAATAACTAATTTATTATTGCCTCTAGGGCATATTTCCAACAGTCTCCCACTTGCACTAGAGTCAATAATCTAGTTCACATCACCATGTGATTCCAACGAATCCAACACCCATATAGTTATGGGGTCTGATCACGTCTTGCTCGTGAGAGAGGTTTTAGTCAACGGTTTTGAAACTTTCAGATCCGTGCGTTCTTTACAAATATTTGTGTCATCTTATAGATGCTGCTACTACGTGCTATTCGGAAATGCTCCAAATATCTACTCTACTATACGAATCCGTTTCACTACTCATAGTTATTCGGATTAGTGTCAAAGCTTGCATCGACGTAACCCTTTACGACGAACTCTTTAACCACCTCCATAATCGAGAAAAATTCCTTAGTCCATTAGTTACTAAGGATAAATTTTGACCGCTGCTAGTGATTCAATCATGGATCACTCTCTGTACCTCTCAACATACTTTGAGTCAAGGCACACATCATGTGCGGTACACAGCATAGCATACTTTAGATTCTACGACTAAGGCATAGAAGACGACCTTCGTCTATTCTCTTTATTCTGCCGGGGTCGGGTTTTGAGTCTTACTCAAATTCACACCTTACAACGCAACCAAGAACTCCTTCTTTGCTGATCTATTTTGAACTCTTTTAAAACTTGTCAAGGCATGCATCTTATTGAAACTTTCATTAAGCGCTTTTGATCTATCTCCATAGATCTTTGATGCTCAACGTTCAAGTAGCGCAATCCAGGTATTCCTTTGAAAACTCCTTTCAAACAACCTTGTATGCTTTACAGAAATTCTACATTACTTCTGATCCAAAATATGTCAACCACATATACTTATCAGAAATTCTATAGTGCTCCCACTCACTTCTTTGGAAATACAAGTTTCTCATAAACCTTGTACAAACCCAAAATCTTTGATCATCTCATCAAAGTATATATATTCCAACTCCGAGATGCTTGCACCAGTCCATTGAAGGATCGCTGGAGCTTGCATACTTGCTAGTATCTTTAGGATCGACAAAACCTTCTAGTTGTATCACATACAATGTTTGCTCAAGGAAACCGTCGAGAAAACAATGTTTTGACATCCTACGTGCAATATTTCATAAATAATGCATCAACAACTAACATAATTCTAACAGACCTTTAGCATCGCTACGAGTGAGAAAGTCTCATCATAGTCAACTGTTTGATCTTGTCGAAAACATCTTTGCGACAAGTCGAGCTTTTCTTAATAGTGACTTGTCACCATCATTGTCTGTCTTCCTTTCAAAGATCCATCTTTACTCAATAGTCTTATGACCATCAAGTAGTTCTTCCAAAGTCTACACTTTGTTTTCATACATGGATCCTCTCTCGGATTTCATGGTTTCCAGCCATTTGTCGGAATCCGGGCCCACCATCGCTTTCACCATAACTCGTAGGTTCACTGTTGCTCAACAACATGACCTTCAAGACAGGGTTACCGTACCACTCTGCAGTAGTACGCGACCTTGTCGACCTACGAGGCTTGTAGTAACTTGATCCGATGCTTGATGATCACCATCATCAGCTTCCACTTCAATTGGTGTAGGCGCCACAGGAACAACTTCATGCGCCCTGCTACACACTAGTTGAAGTGATGGTTCAATAACCTCATCAAGTTCTACTACCCTCCCACTCACTTCTTTCGAGAGAAACCTTTCCTCGAGAAAGGATCCGTTTCTAGAAACAAACACTTTGCTTTCGGATCTGAGATAGGAGATGTACCCAACTGTTTTGGATATCCTATGAAGATGCATTTATCCGCTTTGGGTTCGAGCTTATCAGACTGAAACTTTTTCACATAAGTGTCGAAACCCCAAACTTTCAAGAAACGACAGTTTAGATTTCTCTAAACCTCAGTCTATACTGTGTCATCTCAACGGAAATACGCGGTGCCCTATTTAAAGTGAGTGCGGTTGTCTCTAATGCATAACCCATAAACGATAGTGGTAATTCGATAAGAGACATCATAGTATGCACCATACCAAATAGTGCGTGGCTATGACGTTCAGACACATCATCACACTATGATGTTCCAGGTGGCATGAACTGCGAAACAATTTCCACATTGTCTTAACTGCATACCAAAACTCGTAACTCAGATATTCATTTCCATGATCATATCGTAGACAGTTTATCCTCTTGTTACGACGAACTTCACTCTGAAACGGGATTGAACTTTTCAACATTTCAGACTTGTGATTCATTGAGTAAATACTCTAGTATCTACTCAAATCGTCATTGAAGTAAGAACATAATGATATCTACTGCGTGCCTCAGCACCCATTGGACTGCATACATCAAAATGTATCACTTCCAACAAGCTACTATCTTATTTCATCTCAATGAAAACAAGGCCTTGCTCATGTGGTATGATTTGCATGTCACTAGTGATTCAAAATCAAGTGAGTATAAAGATCCATTAGCATGGAGCCTCTTCATGCAATTTATACCAACATGACTCAAGCGGCAGTGCCACAAGTAAGTGGCATCATTACCTCGTATCTTTTGGCACCAATATCATGAACATGTGTAACACTACGATCGAGATTCAATAAACCATTGAAGGTGATTATTCAAGAAAATAGAGTAACCATTATTCTCTTTAAATGAATAATCATATTGCAATAAACACGATCCAATCACGTTCATGCTTAACGCAAGCACGAAATAACAATTATTTAGGTTTAACACCAATCCTGATGGTAGAGGGAGCGTGCGACGTTTGATCATATCAATCTTGGAAACACTTCCAACACGTATCGTCACCTCGCCTTTAGCTAGTCTCCGTTTATGCCGTAGCTTTCATTTCGCGTCACTAATCACTTAGCAACCGAACCGGTATCCAATACCCTCGTGATACTAGGAGTACTAGTAAAGTACACATCAACATCATGTATATCAAATACACTTCTTTCGACTTTTGCCAGCCTTCTTATCTACCAAGTATCTTGAGTTGCTCCGCCTCAGTGATTGTTCCCCTCATTACGGAAGCACTTAGTCTCGGGTTTGGGTTTAATCTTGGGTCTCTTCATTAGTGCAGCAACTATTTTGCCGTTTCACGAAGTATCCCTTCTAGCCCTTGCCTTTCTTGAAACTTAGTGGTTTTACAAACCATCAACTATTGATGCTCCTTCTTGATTTCTACTTTCGTAGTGTCAAACATCGCGAATCGCTCAAGGATCATTGTATGTATCCTTGATATGTTATAGTTCATCACGAAGCTCTCACAGCTTGGTGGCAGTGACTTTGGAGAACTATCACTTATCTCATCTGGAAGATTAACTCCCACTTGATTCAAGCGATTGTCGTACTCAGACAATCTGAGCACACGCTCAACGATTGAGCCTTTCTCCTTTACTTTGTGGACAAAGAATCTTGTCGGAGGTCTCGTACCTCTTAACAAGGGCACAAGCATGAAATCACAATTTCATCTCTTTAGAACATCACTTATGTTCCGTGACGTTTTACAACGTTTTAGGCGCCTTGCTTCTAAGTCATTAAGTATTTTTGTACTGAACTATCATGTAGTCAACAGAAACGTGTATGTCGGATGTTCACAGCATCCACAGACGACGCTTGAGGTGCAGCACACCGAGTGGTGCATTAAGGACATAAGCCTTCTGTGCAGCAACGAGGACAATCCTCGGTTTTACAGACTCAGTCTGCAAAGTTTGCTACTATCAACTTTCAACTAAATTTTCTGTAGGAACATATAAAACAGTAGAGCTATAGCGCAAGCTACATCGTAATTCGCAAAGACCATTAGACTATGTTCATGACAATTAGTTCAATTAATCATATTACTTAAGAACTCCCACTCAAAAAGTACATCTCTCTAGTCATTTGAGTGGTACATGATCCAAATCCACTATCTCAAGTCCGATCATCACGTGAGTCGAGAATAGTTTCAGTGGTAAGCATCTCTATGCTAATCATATCAACTATACGATTCATGCTCGACCTTTCGGTCTCATGTGTTCCGAGGCCATGTCTGCACATGCTAGGCTCGTCAAGCTTAACCCGAGTGTTCCGCGTGTGCAACTGTTTTGCACCCGTTGTATGTGAACGTTGAGTCTATCACACCCGATCATCACGTGGTGTCTCGAAACGACGAACTGTAGCAACGGTGCACAGTCGGGGAGAACACAATTTCGTCTTGAAATTTTAGTGAGAGATCACCTCATAATGCTACCGTCGTTCTAAGCAAAATAAGGTGCATAAAAGGATTAACATCACATGCAATTTATAAGTGACATGATATGGCCATCATCACGTGCTTCTTGATCTCCATCACCAAAGCACCGGCACGATCTTCTTGTCACCGGCGTCACACCATGATCTCCATCAACGTGTCGCCATCGGGGTTGTCGTGCTACTCATGCTATTACTACTAAAGCTACGTCCTAGCAAAATAGTAAACGCATCTGCAAGCACAAACGTTAGTTATAAAGACAACCCTATGGCTCCTGCCGGTTGCCGTACCATCGACGTGCAAGTCGATATTATCTATTACAACATGATCATCTCATACATCCAATATATCACATCACATCGTTGGCCATATCACATCACAAGCATACCCTGCAAAAACAAGTTAGACGTCCTCTAATTTTGTTGTTGCATGTTTTACGTGGTGACCATGGGTATCTAGTAGGATCGCATCTTACTTACGAAAACACCACAACGGAGATATATGAGTTGCTATTTAACCTCATCCAAGGACCTCCTCGGTCAAATCCGATTCAACTAAAGTTGGAGAAACCGACACTTGCCAGTCATCTTTGAGCAACGGGGTTACTCGTAGCGATGAAACCAGTCTCTCGTAAGCGTACGAGTAATGTCGGTCCAAGCCGCTTCAATCCAACAATACCGCGGAATCAAGAAAAGACTAAGGAGGGCAGCAAAACGCACATCACCGCCCACAAAAACTTTTGTGTTCTACTCGAGAAGACATCTACGCATGAACCTAGCTCTGATACCACTGTTGGGGAACGTCGCATGGGAAACAAAAAATTTCCTACGTGCACGAAGACCTATCATGGTGATGTCCATCTACGAGAGGGGATGAGTGATCTACGTACCCTTGTAGATCGTACTGATGTAGTGGAACGTCATCACGTCCCTCGATCCGCCCCGCGAACCGTCCCCTGATCAGTCCCACGATCTAGTGCCGAACGGACGGCACCTCCGCGTTCAGCACACGTACAGCTCGACGATGATCTCGGCCTTCTTGATCCAGCAAGAGAGACGGAGAGGTAGAAGAGTTCTCCGGCAGCGTGACGGCGCTCCGGAGGTTGGTGATGATCTTGTCTCAGCAGGGCTCCGCCCGAGCTCCGCAGAAACGCGATCTAGAGGTAAAACCGTGGAGATATGTGGCCGGGCTGCCGTGGCAAAGTTGTCTAAAATCAGCCCTAAAACCCCACTATATATAGGAGGAGGAGGGGGGAGACTTGCCTTGGGGTCCAAGGACTCCCAAGGGAGTCGGCCGAGCCAAGGGGGAAGGTCTCCCCCTCCCAAACCGAAATCCACTTGGTTTGGAAGGTGGAGTCCTTCTTCCCTTTCCCACCTCCTTCTTTTTTTTCCTTTCCTCTTTGATTTTCTTTCCTATGCGCATAAGCCTCTCTCTTGGGCTGTCTCACCAGCCCACTAAGGGCTGGTGCGGCACCCCAAACACCCATGGGCTTCCCCGGGGTGGGTGGGCCCCCCCGGTGAACTCCCAGAACCCATTCGTCATTCCCGGTACATTCCCGGTAACTCCGAAAACCTTCCGGTAATCAAATGAGGTCATCCTATATATCAATCTTCGTTTTCGGACCATTCCGGAAACCCTCATGACGTCCGTGATCTCATCCGGGACTCCGAGCAACATTCGGTAACCAACCATATAACTCAAATACGCATAAAACAACGTCGAACCTTAAGTGTGCAGACCCTGCGGGTTCGAGAACTATGTAGACATGACCCGAGAGACTCCTCGGTCAATATGCAATAGCGGGACCTGGATGCCCATATTGGATCCTACATATTCTACGAAGATCTTATCGTTTCAACCTCAGTGCCAAGGATTCATATAATCCCGTATGTCATTCCCTTTGTCCTTCGGTATGTTACTTGCCCGAGATTCGATCGTTAGTATCCGCATACCTATTTCAATCTCGTTTACCGGCAAGTCTCTTTACTCGTTCCGTAATACAAGATCCCGCAACTTACACTAAGTCACATTGCTTGCAAGGCTTGTGTGTGATGTTGTATTACCGAGTGGGCCCCGAGATACCTCTCCGTCACACGGAGTGACAAATCCCAGTCTCGATCCATACTAACTCAACGAACACCTTCGGAGATACCTGTAGAGCATCTTTATAGTCACCCAGTTACGTTGCGACGTTTGATACACACAAAGCATTCCTCCGGTGTCCGTGAGTTATATGATCTCATGGTCATAGGAACAAATACTTGACACGCAGAAAACAGTAGCAACAAAATGACACGATCAACATGCTACGTCTATTAGTTTGGGTCTAGTCCATCACATGATTCTCCTAATGATGTGATCCCGTTATCAAGTGACAACACTTGCCTATGGCCAGGAAACCTTGACCAGCTTTGATCAACGAGCTAGTCAACTAGAGGCTTACTAGGGACAGTGTTTTGTCTATGTATCCACACAAGTATTGTGTTTCCAATCAATACAATTATAGCATGGATAATAAACGATTATCATGAACTAAGAAATATAATAATAACTAATTTATTATTGCCTCTAGGGCATATTTCCAACATTTTGTACTTGACAAACACCCATCCGGAGTGTGCCGACGTTGTAGACACGTGTCGCACGACCTTCAGTGGACAATCGTCGCACTTTATGAGCGACATCGGTGCATTGATGAGAATTTGGGCCAGCATGAAGCCCGGACGACGGTCGTTGGTTTATTTGCCGAACAGTTGATGGGGGTAGATTCGACTGGCTAGAGGCGGAGTCAGTACCTGCATGCGGCCTGCGGACGTTGTCGGGGCTGTGTGAACCGGTACCCAGCCAGTCCATGGCACGCCGCGGCCTCCAGTGACCTGTGGCGCACAAATCCGGCTAGATCCGCTCCAAACCGATCACCGGCTACACGGCCGCAGCGGAGGCGGACCGGGACAGGAAGGGAGAGGGGCGGGGTGTGCGGCCGGAGTTTGGGGGAAGGGGAATAAAAAAAAGGACGGGTGTGTCACCGACGGGCGGGTCAGGGGCGGACAAGGGCACGCGTCGCGCCCATCCGCGCGTGTCCGTTTGGCCGCAAACGCGGCCCAAACTTTTGAAAATGGGTCGAAAGCGGACTAAAAACGAACATTTATCCATTTGCTCCTGCGCGTTTGGTCACGGTTTGTGTTTGTTTATCCTCAAACAAACGCGAGCGAACAATTTTAGACTATGCATGTGTTAGAGTTGCCCTAAGTAAGTCAAGGCCCTTTGTTCCTGTCGATCTCGATCACAGAAAAATGTTAGGGATCGACGATCGTGGTCCCTTTCCGTAGTTAGTTAGGTTTGTGTGAGAAAGATGGACATAGCGTGTGAGATACTACTCCCTCCGTTTCAGTTTACAGGGTGTGTGCGTATTTATACGTTGACAATTTAACTAGCTAAATATGTATTCCCTTCATCACAGTATATTGGGCGTATCTCTAAAACGACAATTTTTTCACAATTATAAGGAAATAAGGCACATGTCATTAATTAGCCTATTAATTGTGGTGTTTTGAAATCCGTCTTCACCGGTGCATGCGAGGAAGTTACTCGTTTAATGAACGGGGTTACTAATACTTCAGTTTTGCGATTAATTAGACGCTTTTACAGCTCGTCGGCTCATTTTTTCCTACAAATAAAAAAACATCTAGGTCCGAGAGCCCTATGAGATGCCCAATATATTGTGATGGAGGAAGTATCAGATGTGATAAAAACTATATGTTTAAAACTACATCGGTTTAAAAATATAATAACATATTTTTTTTAACATATAATACATATTTAATTGGCCAAATTAATGATCTAGAATCATGCCCTGGAAGTATATGAAAAGGGGCCGAGCGGCTCCATCCATCTGGTGAAGTCGGGCCGAGAGCGTTAATTAATATACAACCTTTTTCCTGCAAAAAAAAAAGGTCGGTCCGAGAGGTTCATGTCGACGTGGCCGATTCCCAGCCATCCAACCGGCAACCGCAACTCTGTTAGTAGTAACTGGCAAGCGCAACAGAAACGGTTCTATACACGTCAGTGTCCGTCATTAACCCCCCGCTGATTGGGGTTGACGTCGACGCCCGCGGCATAATCATACCGGAGAAAAGGCACCTCCCGTTAACTTGGGGGCGCCCAATGGCCGCTGGCCACATGTCTTGTAGCTAGCTCCTGCGTTCCTTTTTTTTGATTGATTGACAGCGCTCCTACGTTCCCTTCAACCGGGAGGCCTAGTTACTTTCATGACGGGAACAGTACCGGTACAGTTTTCTACATGTCGTTTTCTTCTTTTAAATAAAAGCACGTGAGGTTATTTTGTGTACTTCCTCCGTCCAAGTGTATAGGGCATGCACATAGTTCTAGGTCGTTAATTTAACTACTTAAATATGTATTATTTATAGTAAATAATATACCATTAAATTCATATGGGGATGTAGTTTCGAAATATGTAATTTTTATCGCATATAATATATATTTAACTAGTTAAATTAACAACCTAGAACTACGCGCATGCCTTATACACTTGGATGGAGGTAGTACCGAGGTTGTTATATCCTTGTCGAGGATTTAGAGCATCTCCAGCCGTTCGACCCCACGGACGGAAAATAGCATTGCTTGAAGGCGCATCGACGAAAAAACAGCGTGAGGGGACTCAGGCGAGCAACCCCAAAGGTCGCTCTCCAACCGATTTAAGAGAAGACAATTTCGGACTAAAACGACTCAAATTAGAGGAAATTCATAGTTTTCATTGATATTTGTACAAAATTTAAAGGAAACATAATTGAAACTACGCCGCCGTCCGCCTTCTACATGCCAAAATGCTTGTACAAGTTGGTGTAGTCGCCGTCGTCGTCTTGCACTCCGCCACCGTCCATGCTACACCCTGCACTGGGTCGCCGTGGCAAACGGGGTTAGAAGGCCAGGGCGCCTCCTCGTTGATGTCGTCGAGGATGACGCTGTCGCCCTCCTCGCGCCCGCAGCGCCGAGCGGCGATCTCCTCAAGGGCGCGACGCTGGCGCTCAATCTCCTCGCGGACGTAGTCGCCCTACGCCCATTTGAGGGCGGTCTCGTCGTAGGTGGCCATGTCCAAGTGCTCCTGCTTGACAGGGAGGAGCGCCGGCTCCGTCTTTGGCTTGACTAGGCGGGAGGAGACGCCGCGCTCGTTGATGATGATACTGTCGCTCCACGTGCGCCACCTCAGCGGCGTCTCCTGGGGCTCCGGTTTGACGGGGAGGAGCGCCGGTGACCCCGAGGAGCGGGAGCGGGAGCCAGACGAGGAGGAAGATGGCGTCTCCATCTGCCTCGGCGTCCAAGAACTGTCGCGACGACGGGAGAAGGCGGGCGGCGACGGGTATTCGAATCGCGGCGAGATGCCGCCCTTGATGTGCTCAAGGACGGCGTCCAACGTGCGATCAGGGACGCCCCACCATAGGCGACGCCCGTCAGAGTTGAAGTGGTTGAGGGGGTCGAATCCGTTGGTGGTGGCGAGCTAGTCGGCGTGACGACATCCGAAGTATGTCGTCCACAGCGTGTTGTTGTCGGGGGCGTACCTCGTCAGGTTTCGCGAGCTCTCCAACAACGATGACCGGATGCACGCGATCTCCCCGCGCCTGTCAGCTCCAGAGGGTGGCGGTGGCACCGGGACTCCGCCGGTGCTCAGCCTCCACGAGCCCGGCACCCACATGTACGGTGGCGACGGGTAGTACGCCTCGTACAAGAGGCGGGCCTCAGACTCGTTCAGGTGGCGGCGGCCGAAGCCGTTGCCGCCTCTCCGTCATCGGGGTAGCGCTCCGCCTTTGGTGGAGAGAGGGAGAGGAGGTGCTGGTGACGAAAGGGGTGAAAAGAGGAGAGGGCGTCAGCAGCGAGAGTCTGGCGAGAGAGGTGTGCGGTGATATGTCTCCAACGTATATATAATTTTTGATTGTTCCATGCTATACTATCTATTTTGGATGTCTTATATGCATTAATATGTTGTTTTATATTATTTTTGGGACTAACCTATTAATCTAGAGCCTAGTGCCAGTTTGTGTTTTTTCCATGTTTTTGAGTATTGCACATAAGGAATATTAAATAGAGTCCAAACGGAATAAAATCTCCGGAATGATTTTTCTTGGAACAGAAGAAACCCACAAGAGTTGGAGTAGGAGGCAGGGCACCTGCCAGGAGGCCACCAGCCCGCAGGGCGCGCCCTAGGGGGGGTGGCCACGCCCCCGTGGCTTGTGGGTCCCCTGCAGGCCTCTTAACCCTATTCTTTGGCCTATAAATTCTCAAATATCCCCCATTGCTAAAAAGAGCCACGAAAATACTTTTCGCCACCGGGAGCCTTTGTTCCCGTGAGATCCAATCTGGGAGCCTTTTCCGGTAATCTGTCGGAGCGGGAATCGATCATTGAGGGCATCTACATCAACTCCATTGCCCCTCCGATGATGTGTGAGTAGTTCACCATAGACCTACGGGTCCATATCTAGTAGCTAGATGACTTCTTCTCTCTCTTTGATCTTCAATACGATATTCTTCATGATCTTCATGGGGATCTATCCGATGTAATACTCTTTTGCACGGTGTGTTTGTCGAGATTCGATGAATTGTGAGTTTATGTTCAGATTATCTATGAATATTATTCGAGTCTCTTCTGAATTCTTATATGCATGATTTCATATCTTTGCAAGTCTCTTCGAATTATTGGTTTGGTTTGGCCAACTAGATTGGTAATTCTTGCAATGGGACAAGTGCTTAGTTTTGGGTTCAATCTTGCGGTGCCCTCACCTAGTGACATAGTAGGGTTAGCGAGGCACGTATTGTATTGTTGCCATAAAGGATAAAAAGATGGGGGTTTTCATCATATTGCTTGAGTTTATCCCTCTATATCATGTCATCTTGCTTAATGCGTTACTTTGTTCTTCATGAACTTAATACTCTAGATGCAGGCATGAGTCGATCGATGTGTGGAGTAATAGTAGTAGATGCAGAATCATTTCGGTCTACTTGACACGCACATGATGTCTATATGCATAATCATTTCCTTAGATATCTTCATAATTATTCGCTTTTCTACCAATTGCTCGACAGTAATTTGTGCACCCACCGTATTATTTTCCTTTATGAGAGAAGCCTCTAGTGAAACCTATGGCCCCCGGGTCTATTTTCCATATTATATTTTCAGAACTATAAACCAAAAATACTTTGCTGCAATTTATTTACTTTTATTTCCGCAATCTTTTATATCTATCTCTATCAGATCTCATCCTTGCAAATAACTGTGAAGGGATTGACAACCCTTTTATAGCGTTGGGTGCAAGTGTTTGATTGTTTGTGTAGGTACTACTATTGGGGCCTTGCTTGTTCCTCCTACTGTATTGATAGCTTGGTTCTCAAAAAACCGAGGGAAATACTTATTTACTTCGCTGCATCACCCTTTCCTCTTCAAGGGAAAACCAACGCAAGCTCAAGAGGTAGCAAGAAGGATTTCCGGCACCGTCGTCGGGGAGGATACATAGCAAGATCAAGCCTACCAAGTGCCCATCACAAACTCATCTCTTGCATTTACTTTATTCGCCTCTCATTTTCCTCTCCCCCACTTCACAAAAAATTGCCGTTTTATTCGCCCTCTGTTCTGTTTGCCTCTTTGCTTGTTTGCTATCTTTGCTTGTGTTGCAATGTGCCTTATATTTGCTTGCATCTTCGCTTGCTAAAAATATTTTGATATGGATCCTCATCCACTTGCTAATATTTTCAAAAGTCCAAATTATGATGAATCAATTGCTAGTGAGTTGAGTGCACTTGATTATCTTTATGAAGTTTTGTTTGAAAATCATGAATCTATTTTTTTATGAAGTATTGAAAGAAGAAATTTATAAAGTGATTGATGATAGCTCCTTGATCGAAAAACATGATTGCAATGACGTTACTTTAAATTCTATTAATGTAAATTATGTTAATGGTATGCAAAACTACAAGGTTAGGGATGATAATTTTGTCATGTCCACTACTCATTGTAATGATCATGATTGGCGTGACGCTTCTTATGATCTTGAAAATTTATTCAATCCTCATGATGAATATGTTATTGATAATAAGGTTTTCAATAGTATCAAAAGTGGGTTTGGGAGGGTGTCAACTTTAGGTAAAAAGAAACCCACATATTTGGAGAGTGTTCAATCTTATGATTTTTTTTGATAAAAGTGGGTTTAGAGAGGTCATGACTTTAGTTAATGTTAATCCCACTATCTTGGAAGATTGTAAGACTTTTATGCATCTGGATCATGAAAATAATGCTTTATGTGATAGTTATATTGTTGAATTTATTCATGATGCTACTGAAAATTACTATGAGAGAGGAACATATGCTTTTACATAGTGCAATAATATCAAGTTTCTTCTGTATGTGTTGGAAATTTTGAAGTTATACTTGTTTTGTCTTCCTATGCTAATTGATTGTTGTTCCCATAATTTGTTTGCTAACAAAATCCCTATGCATAGGAATTGGGTTAGAATTAAATATGCCTGCCATGTTATTCATGATGCTCTCTTTATGTTTCAATATTTACCTTTATGCAAGCATCATTGAAATCATGACGCCTAGCTAGGGGCATAAAACGATAGCGCTTGTTGGGAGTCAATCCAATTTTATTTTTATGCTTTTGTTTTTGCTTCTATTTTTGAATGCTGCACAAATTATTACCTCTGTAATAATTGTGTTTTCTTGTTTTAATTAGTGTTTGAGCCAAGTAAGACCTCTGGGATGGTCTACAGTGTTTGCAAGTTGATTTTGCTGAAAAACAGAAACTTTCGCTCTAAGTCCACACATTTTTTAAATTCACTGGAACGTGCTTTTGATATGATTTTTTACACAAGATTGATTTACAAATTGCCCATATTTTCCTCATTTTCAGGATTTTTGGAGTTACATAAGTATTTGAAGTAAACAGATTGCTTCAGACTGTTCTGTTTTTGACAGATTCTGTTTTGTTTGTGTTGTTTTCTTATTTTGATGAATCTATGGGTTGTATCGGGGGTATGAACCATGGATAAGTTGGAATACAGTAAATATTACATCAATATAAATAAAGAATGAGTTCACAATAGTAACTAAAGTGGTGATTTATTTTCCTATACTAACGGATCTCATGAGTTTTCTGTTGAGTTTTGTGTTGTGAAGTTTTCGAGTTGTGGGTAAAGATTTGATGGACTGTGGAATAAGGAGTGACAAGAGCCTAAGCTTGGGGATGACCAAGGCACCCCAAGCCATATTCAAGGATACCAAAGTGACTAAGCTTGGGTATTCCCCAGAAGGCATCCCCTCTTTCGTCTTCAATCCATCGGTAAATTTACTTGAGGCTATATTTTTATTCACCACATGATATGTGTTTTGCATGGAGCGTCTTGTATTATATGAGTCTTTCCTTTTTAGTTTGACACAATCATCCTTTCTTCACACATCTTTTGAGAGATACACACGCTGAATCGTGTATTTATTAGAATACTCTTTGTGCTTCACTTATATCTTTTGAGCTAGGCAATGTTGCTATAGTACTTCACTTATATCTTTTAGAGCACGGCAGTGTTGTGTTTTATAGAAATTTTTAAACTCTCATACCTCACTTATATTATTTTGGGAGTTCTTTAAACAACATGGTAATTGGTTTAGGTTATGAATTTAGTCCTAATATAATAGGCATCCAAGAGGGATATAATAAAAACTTTCATATTAAGTGCATTGAATATGATGAGAAGTTCGATTCCTTGCATATAGTTTTGAGATATGAAGATGGTAATATGAGAGTCATGCTAGTAAGTAATTGTGAATTAGAAAAAAAATACTCGTGTTAAAGCTTGCGATTCCCGTAGCATGCACGTACGGTGAACCGTTATGTGATGAAGTCGGAGCATGATTTGTTTAATGATTGTCAACCTTTGTGCGGGGGTCGGGATCATGCGATGGTTAGCTCCTACCCTAGGGGCATGCGTCTAATACTTTTTTGATAACTAATAGGCTTTTGCCATAAGTATGTGAGTTCTTTATGACTAATGTTGAGTTCATGGATTATACGCACTCTCACCCTTCCACCTTTGCTAGCCTCTCTAGTACCGCACAACTTTCACCGGTACATTAAACTCTGAAGGGATTGACAACCCCTTTATAGCGTTGGGTGCAAGTGTTTGATTGTTTGTGTAGGTACTACTATTGGGGCCTTGCTTGTTACTCCTACTAGATTGATACCTTGGTTCTAAACAAACTGAGGGAAATACTTATCTACTTCGCCGCATCACCCTTTGCTCTTCAAGGGAAAACCAACGCAAGCTCAAGAGGTAGCAGTGCCCGTGGGTAAACCACAGAAACTCTACTAATCTTTATTATATGTCTCGCATACTCGATTACAAGGGTAGATGGGACTCAAAGCAAAAATACTAAGCAAAGCAAACCTGAAATGTATTTCTCTAAAACACGAATCAAGTAAGGATCAAACTAAAATAGATAGTAATGATGGTGGGGGTGATGGTGATACGATATCTGGGCACCTCCCCCAAGCTTGAAACAAACCAAGGGTGGTGCCGATACCCAAGTACTCAAGCATCCTTCTGAGGTGACGATGGTGGTGTAGTTGGGATGTCCTCTTCCTTACAATGTGTAGATTCCCCATCATAATAAGATAATGTTGTCCTGAAACCGGTAGCAAAGCTCATCCTGTGAAACCTAGATTCATACTCATAGTTTTGGCTTTGGATTTCATAGACTTGCTCCTTGAGGTGATTGACCCTCGCTTGAAGTTTGAAAAGAACCTCCCCTACTTTTTGGGTGTCCAACTTGTTCTCCCGGATGAAGTCTGTGATCATGGAGTGGCTAGCACTCAAACCACGTTCAACCATCCCTTGGCATTTGAAGATCTCGTGTTTCACTTCGGCGAGCATTGCCTTCTTGCTCCCCTCCTTCTTGGGACCTTGAACATCCTAGATGTGAAGCACCCCTCATGCATCTCAATAGATTAAGGGTGCCTCATCACCTCCGACGGGTAGGGGTTGATGACCTTCTCAAAGAATTTGTCCTTGGAAGGGCTTGGTGAAGTCATGGGAATCTAGATCTCTCAGAAAAACAGCCCGACACAAGAACACATGAAAATCTCGCGATGCGGTAGTCAAAACAACTAGGAGTACATACAATGTTCTTTTTTCTGGACCAGAATACATGTTCGGGAAGAAGTCAGAGCCTGGGAAGCGCACAAGGGCCCCACAAGCTATCACGCCGCAGCCTTGGGGGGGGGGCTGATGGCTTGTGCCTCCCTCGTGGCCCCCTAGACTCCTTTTACTTTTGTATTTTTTCTAAAATACCAAAACCTATAGAAATTATTTTTTGGAATTTTTGGAGTCCGTTTACTTATCGTACCATGTATCTACCCCTTCTTCAGGTTTCTGGGTGTTTCGGAAGACTTCCTTCATGTGCTATTTCGGTGTTATGACTTGGATAATATTGGTCTCCTCATTAATGGGTGCACCTCAAATATAATGTTTGATTCTTTGACCATTCACCACTCTTGGGTTTTTATCTTGGAAGCTATTTATTTTTATGGCACCAGAGCAATAAACCTCCTCAACAACATAGGATCCTTCCCATATGGAGAGGAGTTTGCGTGCAAAAAAACTGAAACGAGAATTGTACAAAAGAACCAGGTCTCCTACATTAAATTCTCGTTTTTGAATTCTCTTGTCATGTCATCTTTTATCTTTATCTTTAAATAACTTAGAATTTTCATAAGCTTGTGTCCTCCATTCACCTAATGAGCTAATGTCAAAGAACATTTGTTCACCGGCAAGTTTGAAATCGTAGTTAAGTTCTTTAATTGACCAATATACCTTGTGTTCTAGCTCCAGAGATAAATGACAAGCTTTTCCATAGACCATTTTATACGGGACATCCCCAAGGGGTTTTATAAGGAGTCGTATAAACCCACAAAGCATCATTAAGTTTCTTAGACCAATTCTTTCTGGACCTATTGACATTCCTTTGCAAGATTAATTTATTTCATGATTGGTCAGTTCAACTTGTCCAATAGACTGAGGATGATAAGGTGATGTAGTCTTACGGTTAACATCATATTTAGCTAGAAGTTTACGGAAAGCACCATGAATAAAATGTGAAGCATCGTCAATCATGAAGTAACTAGGGACACCAAACCTCGAAAAGATAATGTCTTTAAGCATTTTAATAGAAGTGTTGTGATCAACACTACTAGTTGGAATAGCTTCTACCCATTTAGTAACGTAATCAACAACAACTAGAATATGAGTCATCCATTCAAGGAAGGAAAAGGTGTTGGAAATATGCCCTAGAGGCAATAATAAACTAGTTTTTATTATATTGCTTTGTTCGTGATAATCGTTTATTATCCATGCTATAATTGTATTGATTGGAAACTCAAATACATGTGTGGATACATAGACAAAACACTGTCCCTAGTAAGCCTCTAGTTAACTAGCTCATTGATCAAAGATGGTCAAGGTTTCATAACCATAGACAAGTGTTGTCACTTGATAACGGGATCACATCATTAGGAGAATCATGTGATGGACAAGACCCAAACAATGAACGTAGCATATTGATCGTGTCGTTTTATTGCTATTGTTTTCTGCGTGTCAAGTATTTGTTCCTATGACCATGAGATCATATAAATCACTGGCACCGGAGGAATACCTTGTGTGCATCAAACGTCACAACATAACTGGGTGACTATAAAGGTGTTCTACAGGTATCTCCGAAGGTGTCCGTTGAGTTAGTATGGATCAAGACTGGAATTTATCACTCCGTGTGACGGAGAGGTATCTCGGGCCCACTCGGTAATACAACATCACAGACAAGCCTTGCAAGCAATGTGACTACGTGTAAGTCATGTGATCTTGTATTACGGAACGAGTAAAGAGACTTGCCGGTAATGAGATTGAAATAGGTATGCGGATACCGACGATCAAATCTCGGGCAAATAACATACCGAAGGACAAAGGGAATGACATACATGATTATATGAATCCTTGACACTGAGGTTCAACCGATAAGATCTTCGGAGAATATGTAGGATCCAATATGGGCATCCCGGTCCCGCTATTGGATATTGACCGAGGAGTGCCTCGGGGCATGTCTACATAGTTCTCGAACCCGTAGGGTCTGCACACTTAAGGTTTGGCGATGTTTTAGTAAAGTTGAGTTATATATGTGTGGTTACCGAATGTTGTTCGGAGTCCCAGATGAGATCATGGACGACACGAGGGTTTCCGGAATGGTCCGGAAACGAATATTGATATATAGGATGGTTTCATTTGGTTACATGAAGGTTTTCGGGCATTACCGGCATTGTACCGGGAGTGACGAATGGGTTCCGGAAGTTCACCGGGAGGGGGGCAACCCACCCGGGGGAAGCCCAATGGCCTTAGTGGTGGCGCACCAGCCCTTAGTGGGCTTGTGGGACAGCCCAAGAGGGCCTTGGCGCCAAGAGAAGAAAACCAAAGAAAGGAAAAAAAAGGGGAGGTGGGAAGGAAGAGAAGGACTCCACTTTCCAATTCTAATTGGAGTAGGATGCCTCCTCTCCTCCATGGCGGGCTCACCCTTGAGGGCTTGGCCCTCAAGGCAAGCCTCCTCCCCCTACCTCCTATATAGTGGTGATTTAGGGCTGATTTGAGACAACTTTTGCTACATGCAACTCAGATCTAGACACCATAGTTTTACCTCTAGATCGTATTTCTGCGGAGCTTGGACGGAGCCCTGCAGGAGCAGATCCTCACCACCACCGGAGCACCGTCACGTTGCCGGAGAACTCATCTACTTCTCTGTCTTGCTTGCTGGATCAAGAAGGCCGAGATCATCGTAGAGCTGTACGTGTGTTGAACGCGGAGGTGCCGTCCGTTCGGCACTAGACCGGAACGGATCGTGGGACGCATCGCGGGACGGTTCGTGGGACAGTTCGTGGGGCTAATCGAGGGACGAGAAGACGTTCCACTACATCAACCGCGTTTCTTAACGCTTCCTGCTGTGCGATCTACAAGGGTACGTAGATCCAAATCTCCTCTCGTAGATGGACATCACCATGATAGGTCTTCATGTGCGTAGGAATTTTTTTGTTTCCTATGCAACATTCTCCAACAGTGGCATCATGAGCTAAGTTCATGCGTAGATGTTATCTCGAGTAGAACACAAAGGGTTTTGTGGACGGTGATGTTCGATTTGTCGCCTTCCTTAGTCTTTTCTCGATTCGGCGGTATTGTTGGATTGAAGCGGCCCGGACCGACATTATTCGTACGCTTACGAAAGACTGGTTTCATCGATTGACATGCAACCTCGTTGCATAAAGATGACTGGCGGGTGTCGGTTTCTTCAACTTTAGTTGAATTGGTTTTGACCGAGACGGTCCTTGGAGAGGTTAAATAGCAATTTGCACATCTCCGTTGTGGTTTTTGCGTAAGTAAGATGCGATCATACTAGATACCCATAGCAGCCACGTAAAACATGCAACAACAAATTAGAGGACGTCTAACTTGTTTTTGTAAGGTATGCTTGTGATATGATATGGCCAATGACGTGATGTGATATATTGGATGTATGAGATGATCATGTTGTAATAGTTAATATCGACTTGCACGTCGATGGTACGGCAACCGACAGGAGCCACAAGGTTGTTTTTAAACTAACGTTTGTATTTGCAGACGCGTTTACTATATTGCTAGGATGTAGCTTTAGTAGTAATAGCATAAGTAGCACGAAAACCTTGATGGCGACACGTTGATGGAGATCATGATGATGGAGATCATGGTGTGGCGCCGGTGACAAGAAGATCGTGTCGGTGCTTTGGTGATGGAGATCAAGAAGCACATGATGATGGCCATGTCATGTTACTTATGAATTGCATGTGATGTTAATCCTTTTATGCACCTTATTTTGCTTAGAACGACGGTAGCATTATGAGGTGATCTCTCACTAAAATTTCAAGACGAAATTGTGTTCTCCCCGACTATGCACCGTTGCTACAGTTCGTCGTTTCGAGACACCACGTGATGATCGGGTGTGATAGACTCAATGTTCACATACAACGGGTGCAAAACAGTTGCACACACGGAACACTCGGGTTAAGCTTGACGAGCCTAGCATGTGCAAACATGGCATCGGAACACATGAGACCGAAAGGTCGAGCATGAATCGTATAGTTGATATGATTAGCATAGAGATGCTTACCACTAAAACTCTTCTCAACTCACGTGATGATCGGACTTGAGTTAGTGGATTTGGATCATGTACCACTCAAATGAATAGAGAGATGTACTTTTTGGGTGGGAGTTCTTAAGTAATATGATTAATTGAACTAATCATCATGAACGTAATCTAATGGTCTTTGCGAATTACGATGTAGCTTGCGCTATAGCTCTACTATTTTTGTATGTTCCTAGAGAAAATTTAGTTGAAAGTTGATAGTAGCAACTTTGCGGACCGAGTCCGTAAAACCGAGGATTGTCCTCATTGCTGCGCAGAAGGCTTATGTCCTTAATGCACCACTCGGTGTGCTGCACCTCGAGCGTCGTCTGTGGATGTTGCGAACATCTGACATACACGTTTTTATGACTACGTGATAGTTTAGTGCGTAATACTTAATGGCTTAGAAGCAAGGCGTCAAAGACGTTTTGAAACGTCGCAGAACATAAAAGATGTTCTAAGAGAAATTTCATGCTCGTGCCCTTGTTGAGAGGTATGAGACCTCCGACAAGATTCTTTGTCTACAAGGTAAATGAGAAAAGCTCAATCGTTGAGCATGTTCTCAGATTGTCTGAGTACAACAATCGCTTGAATCAAGTGGGAGTTAATTTCCCAGATGAGATAGTGATGGTTCTCCAAAGTCACTGTCACTAAGCTGCTAGAGCTTCGTGAAGAACAATAACATATCAAGGATAGATATGATGATCCTTGAACCGATTCACAATGTTTGACACTGCGAAAGTAGAAATCAAGAAGGAGCATCAATTGTTGATGGTTAGTAAAACCATTAGTTTGAAGAAGGGAAAGGGCTAGAAGGGATACTTCATGAAAGGGCAAACCAGTTGCTGCTCTAATGAAGAAACCCAAGATTGAACCCAAACCCGAGACTAAGTGCTTCTGTTATAAGGGGAACGGTCACTGAGGCAGAGCTACCTTAGATACATGGTAGATACGAAGGCTGGCAAAGTCGACCGATGTATATTTGATATACATGATATTGATGTGTACTTTACTAGTACTCCTAGTAGCACGAGGGTATTAGATACCGGTTCGATTGCTAAGTGATTAGTAACTCGAAATAAAAGCTACGGAATAAACGGTGACTAGCTAAAGGCGAGGTGATGATAAGTGTTGGAAGTGTTTCCAAGGTTGATGTGATCAAACATCACACGCTCCCTCTATCATCGGGATTGGTGTTAAACCTAAATAACTGTTATTTGGTGTTTGCATTGAGCATGAACATGATTGGATCGTGTTTATTGCAAAATGATTATTCACTTAAAGAGAATAATAGTTATTCTATTTGCTTGAATAATTACCTTCAGTGTTTTACTGAATCTCGGTCGTAGTGTTACACATGTTCATAATAATGGTGCCAAAAGATACAAAGTAATGATGATGGCACCACTTAGTTGTGGCACTGCCACTTGAGTCATGTTGGTGTAAAATGCATGAAGAGGCTCCATGCTGATGGATCTTTGTACTCACTCATTTTTTGAAACGTTTGATACATGCAAACCACACCTGTTGGTATAAAACGCATGAAGAAACTCCATGCGGATGGAACGTTTGGATTCACCTGATTTTGAATCACTTGAGACATGCAAAATAATACCACATGGAACAAGAAAGTGACTTGTTGGAAGTAATACATTTTTGATGTGTACAGTCCAATAAGTGCTGAGGCACGCAGTGGATATCGTTATGTTCTTACTTCACTAACGATTTGAGCAGATATAGGAGCATTTACTTGATGAATCACAAGTCTGAAATATTGAAAAAGTTCAAAACTATTTTAGAGTGAAGGTCGTCGTGACAAGAGGATAAACTGTCTACGATATGATCATAGAGATGAATATCTGAGTTGCGAGTTTTTGGTACACAGTTAAGACAATGTGGAAATTGTTTCGCAGTTCATGCCACCTGGAACACCATAGTGTAATGGTGTGTCCGAATGTCATAGCCACACCCTATTTGATATAGTGCATACTATGATGTCTCTTATCAAATTATCACTATCATTTATGGGTTATGCATTAGAGACAACCACATTCACTTTAAATAGGGCACCGCGTATTTCCGTTGAGATGGCTCAGTATAGACCATGGTTTGGAGAAACCTAAGCTGTCATTTCTTAAAAGTTTGGGGCAGCGATGCTTATGTGAAAAAGTTTCAGTCTGATAAGCTTGAACCCAAAGCGGATAAATGCATCTTCATAGGATATCCAAAACAGTTGGGTACATCTCCTATCTCAGATTCGGAAGCGAAGTGTTTGTTTCTAGAAATGGGTCCTTTCTCGAGGAAAAGTTTCTCTCGAAAGAATTGAGTGGGAGAGTGGTGGAACTTGATGAGGTTAATGAACCGTCACTTCAACCAGTGTGTAGCACGGCGCAGGAAGATGTTCCTGTGGCGCCTACATCAATTGAAGTGGAAACTGATAATGGTGATCATTTAGCTTCGGATCAAGTTACTACAAACCTCGTAGGTCGACAAGGTCACGTACTATTACAGAGTGGTACGGTAACCCTGTCTTGGAGGTCATGTTGTTGAACAACAATGAACCTACGAGCTATGGAGAAGTGATGGTGGGCCTGGATTCCGACAAATGGCTGGAGGCCATGAAATCCGAGATAGGATCCATGAAAGAAAACAAAGTGTAGACTTTGGAAGAACTACCTGATGGTCATAGGACTATTAAGTAAAGATGGATCTTTAAAAGGAAGACAGACAATGATGGTGAAAAGTCACTATTAATAAAAGCTCGACTTGTCGCAAATATTTTTCCGACAAGATCAAAGAATTGACTATGATGAGACTTTCTAGCTCGTAGCGATGCTAAAATTCTGTTGGAATTATGTTAGTAGTTGCTGCATTATTTATGAAATATTGCACATAGGATGTCAAAACATTGTTTCCTCGACGGTTTCCTTAAGGAAAGGTTGTATGTGATACAACTAGAAGGCTTTGTCGATCCTAAGGATGCTAAAGTATGCAAGCTCCAGCGATCCTTCTATGGACTGGTGCAAGCATCTCGGAGTTGGAATATACGCTTTGATGAGATGATCAAAGCTTTTGGTTTTGTACTAGGTTTATGAGAAACTTGTATTTCCAAAGAAGTGAGTGGGAACACTATAGAATTTCTGATAAGTATATGTGGTTGATATATTGTTGATCGGAAGTAATATAGAATTTCTGTGAAGCATAAAAGGTTGTTTGTAAGGAGTTTCTCAAAGGAAGACCTGTATAGAACTATTTGAACATTACGCATCAAGATCTATAGAGATAGATCAAAACGCTTAATAGAGCTTTCAAATGAAATGCATGCCTTGACAAGTTTTTGAAGGAGTTCAAAATAGATTGGCAAACAAGGAGTTCTTGGCTGTGTTGTAAAGTGTGAATATGAGTAAGACTCAAAAGCCCGACCACGGCAGAAGAAAGAGAAAGGATGAAGGTAGTCCCCTATGCCTTAGCCACAGGCTCTAAAGTATGCCAAGCTGTGTACCGCACCTAATGTGTGCCTTGCCATGAGTCTGTCAAGGGGTACAAAAGGTGATCCAGGATTGAATCACTAAAACAACAGTCAAAGTTATCCTTAGTAAACTAGTGGACTAAGGATTTTTTTTCTCGACTATGGAGGTGATTAAAGAGTTCTTCGTAAAGGGTTACGTCGATGCAAGCTTTGACACTAATCCGAATAAACTCTGAGTAGTAAAACGGATTCGTATAGTAGAGTAGATATTTGGAGTATTTCTGAATAGCACGTAGTAGCAGCATCTATAAGATGACATAAAGATTTGTAAAGCACACACAGATCCGAAAGATTCAGAACCGTTGACTAAAACCTCTCTCACGAGCAAGACGTGATCAAACCCCAGAACTATATGGGTGTTGGATTCGTTAAAATCACATGGTGATGTGAACTAGATTATTGACTCTAGTGCAAGTGGGAGACTGTTGGAAATATGCCCTAGAGGCAATAATAAATTAGTTATTATTATATTTCTTTGTTCGTGATAATCGTTTATTATCCATGCTATAATTGTATTGATTGGAAACTCAAATACATGTGTGGATACATAGAAAAAACACTGTCCCTAGTAGGCCTCTAGTTGACTAGCTCGTTGATCAAAGATGGTCAAGGTTTCATAACCATAGACAAGTGTTGTCACTTGATAACGAGATCACATCATTAGGAGAATCATGTGATGGACAAGACCCAAACTATTGATCGTGTCGTTTTATTGCTATTGTTTTGTGCGTGTCAAGTATTTGTTCCTATGACCATGAGATCACATAACTCACTGGCACCGGAGGAATACCTTGTGTGCATCAAACGTCACAATGTAACTGGGTGACTATAGAGGTGTTCTACAGGTATCTCCGAAGGTGTCCGTTGAGTTAGTATGGATCAAGACTGGGATTTGTCACTCCGTGTGACGGAGAGGTATCTTGGGGCCCACTCGGTAATACAAAATCACACACAAGCCTTGCATGGAATGTGACTAAGTGTAAGTCACGGGATCTTGTATTACGGAACGAGTAAAGAGACTTGCCGGTAACGAGATTGAAATAGGTATGCGGATACGGACGATCAAATCTCGGGCAAATAACATACCGAAGGACAAATGGAATGACATACGGGATTATATGAATCCTTGACACAGAGGTTCAACCGATAAGATCTTCGGAGAATATGTAGGATCCAATATGGGCATCCAGGTCCTGCTATTGGATATTGACCGAGGAGTGCCTCGGGGCATGTCTACATAGTTCTCGAACTCGTAGGGTCTGCACACTTAAGGTTCGGCGATGTTTTAGTATAGTTGAGTTATATATGTAAGGTTACCGAATGTTGTTCGGAGTCCCGGATGAGATCATGGACGTCACGAAGGTTTCCGGAATGGTCCAGAAACAAAGATTGATATATAGGATGGTTTCATTGGTTACCACAAGGTTTTCGGGCATTACCGACATTGTACCGGGAGTGACGAATGGGTTCCGGAAGTTCATCGGGAGGGGGCAACCCACCCAGTGGAAGCCCAATGGCCTTAGGGGTGGCGCACCAGCCCTTAGTGGGCTCGTGGGACAGCACAAGAGGGCCTTGGCGCCAAGAGAAGAAAGCCAAACAAAGGAAAAAAGGGGAGGTGGGAAGGAAGAGAAGGACTCCACTTTCCAATCCTAATTGGAGTAGGATTCCTCCTCTCGTCCCTGGCCGACGCACCCTTGAGGGCTTGGCCCTCAAGGCAAGCCTCCTCCCCCTCCCTCCTATATATAGTGGTGATTTAGGGCTGATTTGAGATAACTTTTTCCACGTGCAACTCAGATCTAGACACCATAGTTTTACCTCTAGATCGTATTTTGCGGAGCTCGGGCGGAGCCCTGCAGGAGTAGATCCTCACCACCACCGAAGCGCCATCACGCTGCCGGAGAACTCATCTACTTCTCCGTCTTGTTTGCTGGATCAAGAAGGCGGAGATCATCATCGAGCTGTACGTGTGCTGAACGCGAAGGTGCCGTCCGTTCGGCACTAGATTGGAACGGATCATGGGACAGATCACGGGACGGTTCGTGGGGCTGATCAAGGGACGTGAAGACGTTCTACTACATTAACCGCGTTTCTTAACCTTTCCTGCTGTGTGATCTACAAGGGTACGTAGATCCAAATCTCCTCTCGTAGATGGACATCACCATGATACGTCTTCGTGTGCGTAGGAACTTTTTGTTTCCCATGCAACGTTCCCCAACAAAAGGTCCCATAAAGTCAAAACCCCAAACATCGGATGGTTCAATAGCTAGTGAATAATTCATAGGCATTTCCTAACGTTTACCAATATTACCAACTCTTTGGTATTTATCACAAGAAAGGACAAACTTACGAGCATCTTTAAAAAGAGTAGGCGAATAAAAACTGGATTGTAGTACCTTGTGTGCCGTTCTGTCACGAGCGTGATGTCATCCATAAGCTCCAAAATGGCATTTCCCGAGGATCTATTCCTGTTCATGCTTAGGTATACAACATCTAATAACACCATCTACTCCTTCTTTATAAAGATGTGGGTCATCCCAAAAGTAGTGTCGTAAATCATAGAAGAATTTTTTCTTTTGTTGATAGGTGAAACTAGAGGGAATATATTTAGCAATAATATAATTAGCATAATACGCATACCAAGGAGTACTATGTGAAGTATTTATAACAGCAAGTTGCTCATCAGGGAAATTATCATCGATCGGTAGTGGGTCATCAAGAACATTTTCCATCCTAGACAAGTTATCTTCTACAAGGTTATCAGCTCCTTTACTATTAATGATATGCAAGACAAACTCTTGGAGTAGTAAGACCCATCTAATAAGTCTAGGTTTAGCATCCTTCTATTCCATAAGGTACTTAATAGCAGCATGATCAGTGTGAATAGTTCCTTTAGAGTCAACAATGTAGGGTCCAAACTTATCACATGCTAACACAACTGCTAAAAATTCCTTTTCAGTAGTAGCATAATTCCTTTGAGCGGTGTCTAGGGTCTTACTAGCATAGTGAATACCATTCAATTTCTTGTCTATGCTTTTCCCTAAAACAACGCCAACAACATAATCACTAGCATCACACATATTATTAAAGGGTACGTTCCAATGAGGTGGTTGAACAATATGTGCAGAAATTAAGGCTTTCTTAAGTATTTCGAAGGCTTCTACACAATCATCATAAAAAAAAAGGAAACCAATTTTTGTAGAAGATTAGTTAATGGCCTAGAAATCTTTGAGAAATCTTTAATGAAGCGCCTACACAAACTGGCATGACAAAGGAAACTTCTTATACCTTTGATATTTTTGGGGCAAGACATTTTCTCTATTGCACCAACTTTGTCTTTATGAACCTCAATACCTCGTTCGAAGATTTTATGCCCAAGCACTATACCTTCATTTACCATAAAGTGGCACTTCTGCCAATTCAATACAAGATTAGTTTCTTCACATCTCTGCAACACTCGATCAAGGTTGTTCATGCAATCATCAAAGGAAGTCCCATAAATGGAAAAATCATCCATGAAGATCTCGACAATCTTTTCACAAAAGATAGAGAATATAGCACTCATACATCTTTGGAAGGTAGCAGGTGCATTACATAGACCAAAAGGCAGACACCTATAAGCATAAGTTCCAAAAGGTCATGTAAATGTAGTCTTCTCTTGGTCCTCTTTTGACACAGGTATTTGAGAAAATCCAAAGTAACCATGAAGAAAGAAAAAGTGTGTGTGTGCTTAGATAATCTCTCTAACATTCGATCAATAAAAGGCAAAGGGTAATGATCTTTCCTAGTGGCTTTATTTAATTTTCTAAAATCGATCACCATCCTATAATAAGTTACTATACTTTGTGGAATGAGTTAATTCTTATCATTGGGCACAAAACTTATACCACCTTTCTTAGGAACACAATGAACATGACTTACCCAACTACTATCAGCAATAGGATAAATTATACCTCGCTCTAGAAGTTTTAGTATTTCAGTTCTTACCACCTCCTTCATTTTAGGATTGAGGCGGCGTTGATGATCAACAACTAGTTTGGCATCCTGTTCCATATTTATCTTGTGCTAACAGAGAGTAGGGCTCATGCCTTTAAGATCATCAAGAGTATAGCCAATAGCAACCCTGTGCTTCTTTACGGTTTTGAGTAATCTCCTTTCTTCATGTTGTGAAAGGTTAGCACTAATAATAACATGATATATCTTCTTGTCATCAAGATACACATATTTTAGAGTATCAGGTAAAGCTTTGAGCTCAAACACTGAATCTCCTTTGGGTGGAGGAGGACCGCCTATAATTTGAACTGTAAGTTGTGCTTAAGAATGGGTTGTTGATCAAGAAGTATCTTATCTAATTCATTTCTTTCATTCAAGTGCATATCATTCTCGTGGTCTAGCAGGTACTGTTCTAATGGGTCTGTAGGAGGTACAACAATAGAGGCAAGACCAATTATTTCATCTTTATTAGGCAATTCCTTTTCATGCGATTGTTTACCAAACTTCAAAAAGTTGAACTCATGTGATATATCCCTGAAGGTAACATTAACCTTCTCGGTAGCACAGTTAGTTTCAGCATTAACAATATTCAAGAAAGGTCTACCGAATATTATGGGGCAAAAGTTATCTTGTTCTGAACCAAGTACTAAGAAATTAGTGGGATATTTGACTTTTCCACGTAATACTTCAACATCTCTAACAATCCCAAGTGGCGATATAGTATCTCTTTTTGCAAGTTTAATTGTAACATCTATTTCGTCAATCGAAACGGGTGCTATATCATGCATGATTTATTTATATAAAGTAAAAGGTATAGCATTAATGCTAGCAACACGATCACAGAGGCCATCATAAGAATGTTCTCCAATCTTAACTGACATAACATGTGTGCCTACCACTAGTTTAATATTATCACGTTTGTCTTGTTTAGTTCTATCAGGCTTTGCAATTCTAGAACCTTCATGAGAGAGGTAAATAACTTGCCCATCAATGTTATCAGCTAAGAGATCTTTAACCATGGCAACCTTAGTCACAACATTAATTTTCTCAGAAGGTTTAGGTGTCATAACATGAATTTTATTAACCACTTTTGCAGCCCTAGCATGCTCTCTAATCTTGACAGGAAAAGGGGGTTTCTCAATGTAAGCAGTGGGAACAACTGGATCTACGTGGTTAATAATTTTTCATTCCTTGTTTATTTCAACAAGTTCATCTTGCAATTTTTCAGTAGGAGGATGGAATCTAAACCATTTCTCCTTAGGGATACCAACGTAAGTGGCAAAAGTTTCATAGAAGATAGCTACTATCTTAGGATCAAGGCCATATTTGTTGCTAAACTCATGAAAAGGAGAAGTCTCGATGAAAGATTTAATGCAATCAAACTTAGATTTCATACCTGATGCCTTACCTCTATCGAGTTCCCAATCTTCAGAATTGTGTCTAATATTTTCTAGAAGATTCCATCTGAATTCAATAGTCTCCTTCATGTAGGAGCCAACCGCACAAGCGTCGAGCAATGTTTGATCATCATCACAAACTCGAGCATAAAATTTTTGTATGATCAATTCCCTTGGGATCTCATGATTGGGGAAAGTGTGTATCCTAGATTTAAGCCTCCCACAAGCTTGAGCGATGCTTTCTCCTTCACGAGGGCAACAATTATAGATAAAATTCCGATCATGATGAATCAAATGCATAGGATAAAACTTCTGATGAAATTCCAATTTCAAGTGGTTCCAATCCCATGATCCAATATCACCCAGTAGCCTGTACCGCAATAATGATTTTCCCTCCAAACATAAAGGGAAAACTTTATTCTTGACTTGATCCTCGGGTAAGCTGAAAGCTTAAACAATCCACAAATTTCATCGACATATATTAAATGATAATCAGTATGAGTTGAACCGTTATAAGGATTAGCCAATAGTTTCTCTACCATACCCAATGAATCTCATAATAAATATTTTCAGTAGGTTCAGCAGGTTGAGGAATGATTTCCTCAACTTCCGTTCGAGGCAAAGATGCCCCGAACAAGCCACTCAAAGGGTGACCATTCATAGTGACAAGCAACCCTAAATTTCAGCATGTGACAAAAATATTCCCTTACAAATTTGCACTTACCAAAGGTGCTTCACTCCTCGACAACGGCATCAGAAAATAGTCTTGATGACCCACAAGGGCAGGGGATCAATTGTAGTCCTTTCAATAAGTAAGAGTGTCGAACCCAACGAGGGGCAGAAGGAAATGATAAGCTGTTTTCATCAAGGTATCCTCAACAAGTGTTGTAAGTAACTATGGTAGATCATTTTGTAGCAAGGTAATTCATAAAAAGTGACAAGTGACAATAGTAGCAAAGGTGCATCAAGGTAGCCCAATCCTTCTATAGCAAAGGACAGACCTAGAAGTTCCCTTATGTAAAGCAAGCACTCCCGAGGACACATGTGAATTTCTATCTAGTCATGTTCATCATATTAAGTTGATTCGTGTTTGCTACTTTGATAATTTGATATGTGGGTGGACCGGCGCTAAGGTGTTCTTCTTGCTTGAACTAACAACCTACTTATGACTAACCCCTCTCGCAAGCGTCCGTAACTACGAAAGAAGAATTAAGATAAATCTAACCACTGCATGAAACATGTGGATCCAAATCAGCCCCTTATGAAGCAACACATAAACCGGGGTTTAAGCTTCTGTCACTATCGCAACCCATCATCTACTTGTTACTACACAATGACTTCCTTTAGGCACGTAACATGGTGAAGTGTCATGTAGTCGACGCTCACATGAAACCACTAAAGGAAGTAACAACATACATATCACCAAAATATCGAATGAATGCAAACTTTATATGATTACTGTAATGCCCCAAGTGTGTAACCTTCCCCTTTTGGAACCTTCTTGTGTGGGTCCACCTTATCAATGAAATGAGAGCTCTATGCTTGTATGATTTCATGTGATGTCACTTGTTTATTCTTTCTTTGCATACATGCATGCCATATCATTTCATGCCCATGTCTTTGTGTGTTGCATTGTGATCATATGAGGAGGTGTGATACCTTGGGTGAGATGTGGTGTTGTGAATTGTGTGGTGTGGTGCTACTCTAGTAGAGGCTTGTGGATTTCAACTAGGGTTTCAAACCCTCTCTCTCTTTTATTCTAAGCCAAATAATCTTTGCCTCTTCTCTGGTTTTTAAAACGTCTAGGGTTTAGCATATTTTTGTGGTGAAATTGTAGAGGTGAAGTTGCTGCTTAAATCCTTATTTGCAAGGTGCAAATATTTCCAAAACAGCCAATATTAATGCTGTTTTGAAAATATTTAAATGCCCCAAATACTCCTTTTCTATTTTTCTTAAATAGGTCATGATTTATCATGACCAGGGGGGTTATAGTTTT
The DNA here is from genome assembly GCF_904849725.1 of Hordeum vulgare subsp. vulgare. Classification (NCBI taxonomy): domain Eukaryota; kingdom Viridiplantae; phylum Streptophyta; class Magnoliopsida; order Poales; family Poaceae; genus Hordeum; species Hordeum vulgare. The sequence continues at coordinate 558,501,818 of NC_058520.1, forward strand.
ATTTTTAGCACTTATAGTTTTCTCTGTGCTTTTATTTCTTTCTCTGTGTTATTTTAAACAGAGAGCAGCCCAAGGAATGTTTTCCCTTCTATGTTGCGCCACCCTGTGGGCTTCCTCTCACAAGACGGCCCACTCCCTCCTCTCTCTCTCGCGCTAGAGCCCAACATCCACGACTGCCTTCCTCCTTCATACGCCGTTTCCCCCTCTGCCTCCTTTCCGTCAGACTTGCAGAGAGAGCGCGCGTGCCGCCGTGAGGGCTCGGACGTCGAGGGTCCCCATATAACGTCGTCGTCCGTGCCTCCCCTCTTCCTAGGGTTTCTCTCTTCCATCCGCCTCCGCCGCTCCATTCCCCATCTCTCTTTCTCCCCCAAGGCGAGTCTTTGTAGCTAGGTGCAGAGAGGGAGAGAAGGTCCTCGCCGGCGTCTACCCCACTCCTGTCGTCGTCCGGCGCCGTCGTCATGTCCAGGGGCACGGGAGAGGTGCCCACGCCCCATTCCCGTCCTCAGTGAGGCCGGGGAACGTCCACGTCAACGGCCAGCTCTTCGTCTTCATCGTGTTCCCGGCGATCTCCCCCCTGTACCACTACTTTGTCTACAGCAGCACTTCCTCGCGTCTTCTTCCTCTCCAGTCGGCCTCCTCCACCGTACGACATCCCCTCTTCCTTCCCTAGGTGAGGATCCCTCTCCTCCCTACGTTCCCTCGGTTAGTTCCAGCAATAGCTCCGACCAGCGAGTTTTGCAAGTCTCTATTGTAGAAGAGGCCGACAGGACCTGTAGGTGTAGATCGTGGTGCATGTGTGTGTTCTGTGTGGTGTGCTCGTGTTAGATGCAGGCGCTCGAGTAGTTGAAGTAGCATGGGGGGTTTCCTCGTTTCAGATCTGGTAGATGCCATGCGGTGTAGCTGCAGCGACAAGACCAGCCCCGACGTCCTCCCTGTCGCCGGTGACTCTGTGTGCAGAGCAGAGCACCATGTGCTCGTGCTAGTGCACCTTGTATTAGCCCCTCTGTTCTTTCAAACTTTGATGCATAGCGTAGTGGTTTGTGGTGTGTGCGTGTTAGACCGAGATCGTGGGTTCGATTCCCAGGGGTTGCACCCCCCTTTTGATTTATTTTTCGGTACAGTGGCGTGCCGCAGCAGGGCAGCATATCCTGCGTGGATGCCCTATTCTATCAAGCACAATGCCTCTACAGAGTGATTTGGGTCTGTCGGCAGTACCCTGGGATCCAGGGTTCGATTCCCCCTCAACACCCCTTTTTATTTTTGTTGCTTTCTTGCTGTTTTCTTCTTGTGTTTGCTAGATGTGGTGCTATGGTATTTCTACTACATGTGGTTTTCTTTTTCCTCCTCTCAAACCAGCATGTGGTGCATAGATATTTTGTTAGTTTTGAATACTTGTTGATGTAGGTTGTGTGTGTGTGATGGCACACATACAAGTGGTGCATTGTGGTGCATGTGTGGTGTGCATCTCACACACATGAACAAGAGTTCATGTTGCACTTGGTTTTGTGAGCATGTGTGTAGGAATGTACTTGGAAGCTATGCATGTGTAGATGCATGACATGTTATTTAGTGTGGAATGTGATTTTTGTTCTTGTGGGTTTAGCTCATGCCCTAGTGGTGCAAGTAGAGTGTGGTGTGTGTGTGGATGGTTTCCCCCTCACCACATATTTTGGTGTGTGTGTGTGTGTTGCACTAGTGGTGCATGCTATGATTAGCATGTGATGTAGGTGTTGTTGTATGCATGCTTGTGTAGATTCATGTGTGGGGATGCACCTTGTGGATGTCATGGCACTAAGGTGGTGTCCCCTTGTAGTGCTTATGTGAGTGTAGATAGTGTGTGTGTCCTCTATATCATGTGTAGATGTTTGCATTATGATGTGCTTGTTGCTTGTGATGGAGTGGAGATGTGCCAATGCACATAGGCATGAGGTCTACCCCTCATGTACCCCCTTGATGTTGTGGTCATGTGCAAGAGCTTGTGTAGGTTAGCTCTAGTGATTTTGCACATGTGATGTAGCACTATTCACTATGTAGGATTCTATGTAGTTTTTCCTTCCTAGTTTGTGCTCACTTGTTCCAAGCAAGTGCATATGTTTTATATATGTTTTTGGGGTAGAATCATCCCAGGAATCCATTAGTGAAGTCATTTTTGCCTTTGGAACATTTTCTGGAGATGACATATTTCATTTTGTTCTATGTTTAGAGCTTGGTTCCATGAGTTGTGGCGTGCCCATGTGTTTGGTTCTTGGTTGTGGTAGTAGAGGGTGACCCCTCTACCACATGTTGGTTTCATTTCATGTTTAGGAATCCATATGTGCAAGTTGTGCCCAATCAAAATAGGCATGTGGCTGAAATTCCAGTTTAGTGAAAATCTGAGATTTTCACTAAGTGTGAGAATCTGTTTATATTTTCTTCTCCTGTTGATGAGGTTGTGCAGATCAATGTGTTGTGATGTAGCCTTAGCTTTCAACTGGAAAGTTGAAGCTTATATGTTTGTCTAGCTCCCTGTAAAATTTCATTCCATTTGGAGTCCTGTAGATATTGTTTTGGCTGCTGTCAAAATGCTCCAGAGCATAAACAGATAGCGAGAATCTGGAATTTTCACTAAGTCCCTGAAATCTGATATTTTTGGGCAAGTTAGCAGCTGTGTAACTTTCTGTGTGTAACTCCTTTGCATTATCTTTTTTTGCTTGTGCTTGTAGTACTCTTGGATAGCTACTGCCACGTATCTTATTTGTCATGTTTAGGTGGCTGTAGGTGCTTTGCATGTAGCTCACAAAGTGCTATGATGCAGTTTATGGCAGATTGTGTAGTTTTGGCATTTTGATGATTGTGAGTGCTTAGTTGATGACGTGGTGTCCTTCTTTGCTCCATCCCGTCCATGTTGGTTTGTTTTATGTCTTGGCTACTTGGAAATACCAGAGTTGAGCCATTGGAGTGTGTTGTGATGAATTTGACACGTAGGGCTTCATATCTTGTTTCGTTGATTCTCGTTGATCCGTAGCTCCGATTGTAATGTTCTTTATATGGTTTTGCATCGTTTTCACGAGACGCATCTGATCATCTCATTCTCATGCATGTCAAGATAGCTTAGGATGCAGATCTGTCCAGGAACATGTATTTACTCCTCATGCTTGTGCTAGTGATAGAAATAGTGATGCATGCCCATATTCATCTCATGCATCATGTGCTTGTTGCATCTTGAGGTGCTGTTGTTCATTGGATGTTGTTCTTATGTTGGGTAGCACCGGGATCGGAGAACGAGTACGTGGATTCGGGAGAGTACGTGCAGGACGATCAAGAACCATTCCAAGCTGAGGATATCACAGGCAAGATGATATGACTTTGATTCCATCTCTAGACTTGTTATGCTAGAATACGTTTCCTTTGTCATATGCTCCCTGCCTACCACTGAAATACATTGCCTTCTGATATGCCATGAAACCCAAACACTTATCCCTTCCTAGCAAATCTTGAATGGCTAAGTAGGCTTTGCTCAGCTACTAATGTTAGCGTTGCTAGATGCAGGTGCTTTGTCTCATGTGATAACATGAGCTTGATATCATTATCTTAATTCTGTTATTTAATTAATGCACCTATATACTTGGTAAATAACGGAAGGCCTAGCCTTTTGCCGGGTGTTTTGTTCCGTTATTGCCGCCATAGTTACCGGCTACCGGTGTTTGATTCCATATTGATCGCTCCTAACACGTTCGAGGTTGTTATGGGGGCCCCCTCGATAAATCGCGTAGTGATAAGACTTGTCCGGCAGGACCCAACATTGGTGTTAATTTGCTAATCACTTAATAATAATATGCATAGGGAATAGCTACCCCAAGAAATTTAATCAACAACCCGGGCCAGTGCTCCTCATGAGTGTTGGTCCAACCCAGAGCAGCTTATTACGCTCCCCGGGGCAACTCGGTGTTTTGGCGTGGTAACCATCGCTCATCCGGCGTGTCCTGAGACTGAGATACGCGACTCTTATTAGGGTCGTCGACACGTCGGGAGGTCCTGCTAGTCTTGTATTACCTTAGCGATATATCTTGCGTATAGGAATCCCGGTGAAGCTTTGGTTCTCCTGAGAGTTGAGGTTTTCCTCTAAGGAATCCGACGAGATCATGAGATTCATGACAGAGGATTACTTTGCGGCCCGTGTACGTTTGTGATGGACTAGTTGGAGCACCCCTGCAGGGTTTAATCTTTCGGAAAGCCGTGCCCGCAGTTATGTGGCAACTTGGAATATTTGTTAACATCCAGTAATAGATAACTTAAACATAAGCTAATAAAATTGCCAACTGTGTGCGTAACCGTGACTGTCCCCTTCGAAGATCTCTCTTCGATCGGGAACACGGTGGGGTTATGATTCAAGTAGGTAGGTGTTCAGGATCACTTAGTGATCATCTATTATCGACCGCTAGAATAGACCACCTTCATATATGTTCTACGTAAGATAGCCACCATATAAAGCTTAGGATGCTGCAACCTAAAAACTCCACCTTTCCAACCTAATAACTTGACTAGTTCTGGCATCGAGGTCATAGATTGCTGAGTCCCCGTGGCTCACAGATTCCTTCACAACACCAACAGGTTCAGGTACCCCCGAGACAGGTGATCCCAACGGCACGCAGCTGGCGTGGCAGTACGATGAGGAGAACGACCGCCTGTACGTGAACTATCCAGAAGATTGAGGCGTGGTCATGATCGTGGGCCAGCAGGCAGGGTAGCATAGTCATTTCCCATGTTTTGTAGTCTGTAGCGGAACTACCTTGATTGTATGCGTGATGTACTCTGATATATTTATGAGATGGCAATTGAATCCCTTATTGTCATTCTGTTGATATTATGTATGTGCTATGTTACCATGTTTGCGAAACGCTTAGATGCGCTTCTTTCCAATTCGGGGCCTCGTTCCCCAGATCAGAAAGGACCGCATCTTAGTCGTTACAATTACTTATAACAAGACTTCTCCCATGTCCTCAGAAACAATATTAACTACTCACACCTCATCAACATGTTCAACATCAGAGGTGTAACAAATATGATTAAGGCTCTCAACATTATGTCTTCCACCAAGTAATCCAACTAGCATCAACTACAAGATGTAATTAACACGACAAGCAAGCCACAAGTACCAATCTGAGGTTTTGAGACAATGATTGAATACACGAGATGAACTAGGCTTGGAGCTGAGATGGTGCAGGTGAAGATGTTGATGAAGATTGGTCCTCCCACGAAGGAGGAAGTGTTGGTGATGACGATGGCTTCAATTTCCCCCTCCCGGATAGGAATTCGTGTGGCAGAATCGCTTTGTCAGAGAGCAAAAAGGCATGTGCCTAGGATTTCACCTCGAGTCAGCGGCGCTTTATCCCGAAAGTTATCTCTTGATTTTTTCTAGGGTAAAACACATCACATAGGAGAAGAAGGGCATGAGAGACCAACAGGGGCCCCACAAGCTATCAGGCTGCGACCTGGGGGGCTGATAGCTTGTGCCCAGGTGGCTGCCCCTCTGCTGTGTATTTTTGGCCCAATAATTCTTATATACTTCAGAAAAATTCTTCATGAAGCTTCAAGTCATTTCCTGGGTTGCAGTGTGGTACTTGAGGCAGTGGCCATAGAGGACCTATGGATTTGGCACTCCTTCTTTGGTATGCGAGGTACTCACATTGACATCAACATACTGTAGTGCTCGAATGTCTTTACAACCTTGTTGAAGATCATGCTCCTCCGATGAACTTCAAGGTCAATGGGCGTCACTACAACAAGGGATACTATCTAGCCGATCGTATCTATCCGAGATGGTCCACAATTGTGAAGACAATCTCAAACCCTGTGCGAGGAGGCAAGAAGTCACATTTTGTTAAGTGTCAGGAGGCTTGCAGGAAGGATGTCGAGCGAGCATTTGGTGTGCTCCAATCTCGATTTGCTGTTGTCCGGTACCCCGCTCTCACCTGGCCGAAATCTCAGATGTGGGAGATTATGAATAGATGTGTCCTCTTGCACAACATGATCATTACGGGCGCGCAGGAAGAGCTAGTGTTTAGCACTGAACCATATTTCAGGCAGGGTCCTCTTGCAGTTGTTGATCACCAGGTACCGCTAACATAGGCTGCCTTCCTGAGTATGCGCTAGGAGATCGGAGACCCACAGATGCATCAAGAATTACATGACGATTTGATGGAGCACTTATGGAGGCTAAAGGGCAACACCTAATTCGATTTGTTTTAACTTGTGTTTGAATTATGAGCTTGCTTCGTTGAACTATTTAATTTCTATTAATTTCTGTGACAAATTTTGTCATAAAATTTAGCTTTTATTGAATTTTTGTCAAAAACGAAGCCGAATTTGGGTCAAAATTGGACGGAAATTGTGCCAAAATTAACAGGATTCCGTGTTCTGAAAGCCAGGGGAAAATGGCTCTCGGCAGGCAAAGACATGGAGGACTACTCTACTCACACGTCATGTATCCAAGCCAGGGGTTTCCTGTAGTCCCATTAGAGCAACTCTAGCAGACCCCGCATCCCACCCCGACCCGCTAAATAACCGCCAAAGTGCGGGTCGGGGCGGAAAAACCTGCCCGATCACACCCCGCATCCCGCCCCGGCCCGCAAATATCTTTGCGGGGCGCGGCAAAAGTTCTCCCCCAACCTCTAGTTTCATGGGCCGGGAGGCCGACCCGAGCTCAGCCTCTATCCGCAACAAGATTTGGCGGGAGGAACATTTCCGCGCGGCCTTTCCCGCTCCCCCACCCGCCGCCACCATTGCCTCGCCACCGCACGCTCCAGTGCATCCTTCGTGTCCGTCCCTCGCCGCCATGGACACCTCCTTGCTGCCCCCCGTCACCGTCGAGGTCGCGCACGCTCCTTCCCCTCGGGCGGATCTCGTCGCCGACCATGTTGGCCCCGCCGTCGCTCAAGCTAGCGCCGCACCTGCCCGCAAGCGGCAGGGCAACGTGGTCGTGCCGGGCGGAAATCCGACAACCCCCGCCGCGAAGGCTCGCGCTCCGGGCGCTAACGCTGTTGTGCGATCTCGGCCGGCGGCGGAGAAGGTCACCAAGGCTGCGGGCGTCAAGAGGAAGAGGATTCTGTCTCCTTCATCCTCTCACTCCATCCTGGAAAGAGATGCCCCGGCGATGCCGTTCAACGGTGTCGCTCCCCCCCGCAAGCGAGGTGTTCGACAAAATGGCCGGAAGGTATGCGTCTTCGGTCATGGTCATTTACTTTCGTTTTTTCCATTTGTGGCGATAGCTCGTGACTTGTCAATCGTTCAATATAGCCAAAGATCGAAGAACTACACGATCTTGGAAGATCAAGCTCTGATCCAAGCATGGAGTGCGGTGCCCCTTGATGTATGCACGTGTACTTCTCAAACCGCCAAGAGATATTGGCAAAGGATCGAAAATCAATACTTCCGCATTATGAAAAGTTTCCCAATAGGACTCCACACACATTTCGGTTGCTTGAAGGGCGTTGGAAGAATATCAAGCCTATGTGCAGCCGTTGGGCAGCTTGCTTGGAGCAAGTACGCAATGCACTTCCAAGTGAGACCGTGGAATCCGACTATGTGAGTTTGTTTTGCCTTTGTTCAAGTTGTGCGTAATCATATTTGCATCATGAGAATTGATTACACCACTTTGTTCACATTGTGTAGGACAAGATTGCCCAACATAGATACAAAGACATGGAAGTTTCGGAAGGCAAATTCTTCAAACTAGAGCATTGTTGGGAGTTGCTCCAAAAATGCGAGAAGTGGAAGTTGATCGACAAAGAATCTTTGTTGCTCGCCGAAGAGAACAAGATCATGTCAATGAACCGCGATGTCATGGACGACCTCACCAAAACATGGCATGATATGGCAAGGAGAGAGATCTTGAAGAGGAGAATGGTCTTCTTTGCTCCATATGGTGGCAATGCCGATGAACTTCAAGATGGACTCGATGGCGCGGAGTGAAGATCGACCAAGATGATGCAGGACCCTCTTTTGCGTTTGTCGTACTGAACTTGGCTTTATTTCCGCGTAAAACCGTGTTATGTTTGTTTGAATTTAAACTTATTTGTGAGAACTTATGTCAAATGCGAGAATTAAGCGTTTTCTGTTTTCGGACGACGCGGCCGTGTCCGAACAGACACCGCAAAAGCCGACCCATATAAAAGCATATTCGACGAATATACTTTTATATGGATCCGTTTAGGGGTCTGCATCCATGTCAGCCCGCGCCGGCCCGTAAAAAAAGTTTTGCACGAACTGCAAACGTGTTTTACGAACCGGCATTATGCGGGGTCTGCTAGAGCTGCTCTTATTGCTACACGCATAGCCCTTCACCCCGTATATCCGTTGAATGCGGATACCCTAGTCTTGTACTACGCGGCAGGCTGGACTTGTCTCACTATCAAAGTCAGCATACCACCACCAATCTAGCCAGCTTACTCGCTCAAAAATACTACTACTCGTATTGTTTTTCATGAAGAAAGTAGCTGGATTGCCGAGCTGTACATGTAGTATAAATATGAGCAGGAGAAGAGACACCAATTATTCATGAGATCGCATGATTTTGTTCGCTGGGCAGGATCAAGCACGTATATACGCGAGGAGCTTGTCAGATGTCACCAAGATCCTCAGCAGCACACTGTTGTGCCTGCTGTGCCTTAAACTAATCGCATGCTATTGTTTGGTTTTGTTTTCTAGTATTATACATTTGCAGAAACAACATGACAGAAGCAGCTGGTACGCTAACATCCAGCGCGACCGTACGCGTCACACGATTTTCCTCGAGAGAAAATTCAGTACCAGCAGTTCTCTTGCCCAATTGCATTTATTTTTGAAATTTTTGACAATTAGTTTCGGGGGTTTTAAAAAATTCTGAAAAAAATACACATGTACGTCGGGATATGCTTTACATGCTTGTAAAATTTTATGATGAAATGCGTTGAGGTTGAGATGTGAGCTAAAAAAAACATCAACTTATATGGTTTTTTTTAGAAAAGGATGAACTTATATGGTGAATGGTGTTATCTGTATTTCACATTGTAACACACTTCATCATAAGACTTTACACATGTGTGACGGTATCCCTACCCATATGTGTAGTTTCCTCGAGACTTTCTAAAACTTCAAAAGAAATATTGAAAATTTTAGAAAGGCCTTCATGAAGCCCGAGCTTCAATAGCAATCTGCTATCTAAGGGTGTGCAAAATGGTACTCCCTCCGATTCAAAATAAATGTCGCGATTTTGAATTAAAGTTAGTTCGATACTACGACACTTATAATGGATCGGAGGAGGTAGTACTATTTTAGCAGTAACATCTAGAATAAGTGATGACTTGAAAAACAGAGAAATCTTAAAGAAAGGAAAAACAGTTTGCTGTTTCTTATGTAGAGAAGACCTCTTAGTAAGTAATACTCCCTCCGTTCTTATATATAAGTCTTTTAAGCAATTTTATTAGGTGTCTACATACGAAGCAAAATGATTGAATCTATATTCTAAAATATGTCTATATACATTCGTATGTAGTCCACTAGTAAAAGCTCTAGAAAAACTTATATTTAGGAACGGAGGGAGTACTTGTTTAGTTTAACTTTAATCGCCCTATAGATTTAGTAGTATACAGATATAAATTGTTAGACAAAAATACCGAGAGATGATCCACAGTGTAATATACATAATTTCTTCTTCAAAAACTAGCATGGCATGAAACAAAACCGTCTTATCAACGATTGTGCGTGCACTAACCATGGAGTCAAGGCTAATTAATTGTCCTCAGTGAATAGCCGTTGCTGGGATGGTTAATCAGTGGAGGTTGGCCCCCCTGCAGTTGTATCGTAGCTCAGCAGCAGCATCCGGAGTTATAGCAGCTGCTGAGGCGACCTGCAACGATTGATGGGCTGTAATTTACCATGTGCCAGAATTAGTTGTGGTCGATTGTTCCTTGGCGAGGCCGTGATCTTAGGATCAGTTTTGTCATTTCTGCAGCTCCGTTCATGATCGATGCTACCTGGGCGGCTGGGGCTGTACGAGATCGTCCGTGATGGGGATCATCTGATGAGATAAGATACTGCTGATCTCCAAGGACAAGAACCCCTGTGGTTGTCATTTCTTCGGAGTTACTGCGGTGAAAACATGCGACACAAACCACGCCTGACACTAGCGTCCACGGACGTTTCATTGACCGGACCCGGGACTTCCAGTAAATCATGAATTTCAGGTTTGCCCATGTTTGTATTTTCTTGTGATGTTGTGCAGTGTACCACTCTAAGCTACACACTACTCCTCCCTCCGTATCAAAAACGCATGTTGTGCAGTGTACCACTCTAAGGTACAGAGGTAGTAGTACATGATAAGGATGTTTTCGGAATCATGTGCTGGCAACTTGGGATGCCTTGTCATTTCTTAAAAAGATAAGTTGGAAATTATGGGTTCAGTTTTTGATCATATGATACCATGTTTAAAAACTCAATATTTAATGTTTCAAGAAATTCTGAAAACAATTGTGTATGTTCACAGAACATGTGTTGACAATCCCTAGAAATATCAGATCCAAAATCGAAACATACATGTAGAAAAAAAAGACAAATTTACATGTAAAAAGTGTCATTTTTTGCATTTGTCTTTTTAAAACACTATTCATGCTGAATTTATTCTTTTTTATTTCTCAGTGTGTACTTCAAATTTGATGATCTTTTCTAGGGATACTAGACACCTGTCTTGCGAACATCCACGAATATCGTCAGATTTTCTTATAATATGCAAATTTGTTCAGACACGCAAGGAAAACCGACCGCCCATCTCTGCTTCAAAAGGAAAATGGAGTGTCGAGCCAGAACAGCGGGCCGCAATGATCGTATCCCGCTTCCGTCGCCGACCGAGGCCTAGCAGACACAACGAGGAGTATTAACTAGTTTCTTTAGCCTCTGAAAGCAACGCTGCTGCATGCGTCGTCTCGTTTCTTGTCCAGCCTCTCTATCTCTTCTCCTTGCCGGTTTTTCGTTTTTGCCTCTCTATCTATAAATCGAGTAATCGGTTCCTGCCACCTTTACCTTTCGCTTAACCGACCGGTTTACGGCCAGAGGTAAGTAGCTATCTATCTCGTTTCTTGATTATTTTTCTGGTTGTTTCGGTACATGCATGCATATGTGGCCATTGCCCCTACTGTCAGTTTGTTGCAACACGGAGATGGAAAGCCGTTCCTGCCTGTGCTGCTTCTGTGGGAGCTTTTGTTTTTTCCTCTGAAGCTTTTCCTCTTCTTCTTCTTTTGCTGGAAAAAGCTTTTTGTTTCCTGACAGCCGTTGTTTAAAAAATCAGATTGGATCGCCGGTCCGATCTGTAAAAACCAGAACCGACAACCTGTACGGTTTTATAAGCTAAATAGATCGTTCCGCAAGCGAAGCAAAAAAAAACCAGTTGAACCGTATGGTTTTCCTGTGGACCAGAGTTAGGAAAGAAACTGAAGTAGCTGAACCGGTCGTTGATGATGTTCTCTGCTGAGCTTGAAAAATACATTGCGTCAAGTGAGAATCAAACTCATGTCAATTCGTGACTGGTCAAACAAGCTAAATTTGTTCCAATAACCACTAAAACTCGCCCTGGTTGATGTATTAAAGGAAGGAATTTATCCTTTTGACTTTTCAGGCCGCAAAATATATAATCTTTTGCCTCTAGCAAACCAATAATCAAAGAGGTAAACAAGCAGTCCAGCTAATAAATACCTGAACGGTTGAACCGTTAGGGTCACAGTTCCTTTTTTAAAACATGTTGACACCGACTTCTATGGGTTACCAAAGTACAAAAGAATGAGTGAATGCTCAATCTATGTATTAAATTGATTTATATTTATATCACTATACATTGTTTATTTAATACCTTCCTCCATTCTCCAATGTGGCAAATTATTATTGAAGGCTCTTCTACTGATGAATTTGTTCCCTTCTTCATCCCTGATGTTTGCCCTGTTTCCATGGAACCTTTATGCTCTCAGATTCCAACAAGGAAGGATAACATGATGACCCCTAGCAAAGCTGGTGCTGTGGACATGGATTCTGCTTTCTTCCAAGGAAAAAGAAAGGAAAGAGCTCATGTTTTGGAGTCTAAGGTAAGAAGAAGTACCAGGCTTCAACTTATTTCAAAGGGTTTTAAGCATAAATCTTGTCAAGATGCTAATTGCATGGTCTGCTCTGCAAAACCTTGAGTATGTTCAAGCAAAGTTGTTAAAAACCTGAATTCCTCTTATTGCAAGGTGGATGCTACAACCCCTGGTAAGGCAGGAATCCACAAGAAGAAGACCAATAAAGGTGCTAGGTAAACTCCATGGAAGGACTGAAGGACTCTGCTAAAATAGAGATGGTTCTTAGGAGCTGGTTAAAGATCACTTTTGTAATGGATTGGAAGCTCTATGGACTCTTCAACCATTTTTCTTTTGTAAAAGACGAGTACTTTGTAAGGAACTTCATGTTTTACCTTGACTTGATGCAAGAATAATTGAGGGGCCTAGTTGATCACCCAGATTAGACTCTACTTCATGAATAGAGACTGGAAAATTCTGAATTGGAATATTAGGGGTATTAATTCTAGTAACAAATGGCTTGCCCTTTCAAACAAGATAGATGAATCTGATTGTTCTGTGGTGTGCCTTCAAGAAACAAAGAGGGACAATTTTGATAGTGCCTATTTAAAAAAATTATGTCCGAGAAAAAAATTCAAAATTTGAATTCTCTCCTTCTAATGGTGCCTCTAGAGGATTATTGATTGCTTGGAATGATTTTGTTTTTCAAGGAAAATGCCTTTTCAAAAATGAATTCTCTTCATCTGTGAGATTTACATCTATTCAGAATGGCAGTTCCTAGATTTTGACTAATGTGTATGGACCATGTGACTCTGCTGGCAGAATTCTTTTCTTGGATTGGCTTAAAAATAAACAAATGGATGATAACACAGATTGGATAATAGCACGTGACTTCAACTACATCAAATATCCTCATAATAGAAATCAAGGAAATGGAGATTTCAATAACATGCTCCAATTCAATGAGATGATTGGCTCCCTTGCCCTAGTTGAAATCCCCTTGAAAGGTAGAAGCTTTACCTAGTGCAATATGCAACAAGATCCCCTGTTAGAAAAGACTGACTCGATGTTCACTTCAGAATGCTAGTCTACCAACTACCCTAACACCATGGTCACTACCCTAGCTAAGCATGTTTCTGATCATATTCCTTGTGTGATTTCCATTGGTACAAACAATCCAAAAGCTCAGATTTTTTGATTTGAGAATTTCTAGTTAGAACACAAAGATTCCAAAAAGGTAGTGCAAAACATTTGGTCACAACCCTTGCAAGAGACTAACAGCGCCAAACTCATTTGTGCCAACTTCAAGAGATTAAGGCACTCATTTGTGCCAACTTCAAGAGGTTAAGAAAAGGTCTGAAGATCACGAGCAGGAATCTTCCTAATTTTTGTGGTTCAATTGAAGCCACAAATGAAGTGATCTCAATGTGGGATTTCTTTGAGGAGTTCAGGCCACTCACAGACATAGAAAGCTCTGGCACAAACATTATAAAAGAGCATTAACTCAAGCCGCTATCTTTTCAAAAAATTTATTGGAGGCACAGGGCAACCATTAGATGGGTCAAATTTGGGGATGAGAACTCCAAGTTTTTTCAAGCCAAAGCAACTATCAAATATAGAAAGTGATGGGGAACGTCGCGTGGGAAACAAAAAAAATGCTCATCAAGATCAATCTATGAAGATCAACATCTACGAGAAGCGGGTGCATCTACATTCCCTTGTAGATCACTAAGCGGAAGCGTATATATAACGCGGTTGATGTAATCGAACGTCTTCGTGATCCAATCACGATCCGTCCCGCGTTCTCATCACGATCCGTCCCATGATCCCATCATGATATGTCCCGATCTTGTGCTGAACGGATGACACATCCGCATTCAGCACACGTAAAGCTCGATGATGTTCTCCACCTCCTTGATCCAGCAAGCGAGGGTAGACAGGTAGATGAGTTCTCCGTCAACACGTCGACATGTCGGCTTTGGTGGTGGATCCGTTCCGGGAGGGCTTCGCCAAGCAATACCGAAGCAGATCTAGAGGAGAAAGTTGGTCTATGGGAGAGACGGGGCTGCGTCGTGGCATAGATGTGTTGCAGTCCTCTCTCCCCATCCGTATATATAGGGGGAAGGGAGAGGAGGCTGCGCCCTAGGGTTCCCCCCTAGGAGGGTGGTGGCCAAGAGAGGGAGGGGCGGCTGCCCTAGGGGTGGCTTGCCACCCAAGTTAGGGTGGCGCCCCCTCTAGGGTTGGCCCTCCACCAGCCCAGCCACATGGGCCTTAGGTGGGGAGGTGTGCCTGATAACCCACAAGCATAGGGGATCAATTGTAGCCTTTCTTGATAAGTAAGAGTGTCGAACCCAACGAGGAGATAAAGGTAGGACAAATATTCCGTCAAGTTCTATCGACCACCGATACAACTCTACGCACACTTTACGTTCGCTTTACCTAGAACAAGTATGAAACTAGAAGTACTTTGTAGGTGTGATATGATAGGTTTGCAAGATAATAAAGAACACGTAAATAAAAACTAGGGGCTGTTTAGATAAAGAAACAATTACGTTAGTTTAACGAGTGTGGAAAAGTGGTGGTAGGAGTTGCGGAATTGTCCCTAAGCAATTGACTATGTTACTAGACCGATAACAAGTTTTATGTGGGAGAGGCCACTGCTAGCATGTCATCCCTTACTTGGAATTCTATGCACTTATGATTGGAACTATTAGCAAGCATCCGCAACTACTAACGTTGTTCATTAAGGTAAAACCCAACCATAGCAATAAGATATATTGGTCCCCCTTCAATCCCGTATGCATCAATTTCTATGCTAGGCTGAAGCTTCTGTCACCCTTGCCCTCCAATACATAGTCCTATCAACATACTACTAACCCTATGGTGTGATCCACGCGCGCGCTCATATGATGGGAACCAAAGGACAGCAACATAACCACAAGCAAATTAAACCAATCATAGCAATTCATCAATCACCGATAGGACAATGAAAATCTACTCAGACATCATAGGATGGCAACACATCATTGGATAATAATATGAAGCATAAAGCACCATGTTCGAGTAGAGGGTACAGCGGGTTGCGGGAGAGTGGACTGTTGAATATAGATGGGGGAAGGTGATGGAGGTGTTGGTGAAGATGATGGAGGTGTTGGTGTAGATCGCCGTC
The DNA here is from genome assembly GCF_904849725.1 of Hordeum vulgare subsp. vulgare. Taxonomy (NCBI): domain Eukaryota; kingdom Viridiplantae; phylum Streptophyta; class Magnoliopsida; order Poales; family Poaceae; genus Hordeum; species Hordeum vulgare. Next base: position 558,517,043 of record NC_058520.1, read on the forward strand.
ACACGATGATGTCCCGGGCGGCGTTCTGGCACCGTCGGGAGAGAGGGGGAGAGAGCCCCCCTTCTTCTTCTTCTTCCTTGACCCCCTCCCTAGATGGGCAAGGGTTTCCCCTCTGGTCCATGGTCTCCATGGCGGCGGAGGGGCGAGAGCCCCTCCGAGATTGGATCTCTCTCTCTCTCTCTGTCCTTCTGTTTCTGCGCTCCCAGATTCTGGCTTTCACCGTTTCTTAAATTCCCGGAGATCCGTAACTCCGATTGAGGTGTCCTTTTAACATGATTTTATTCCGGATATTATCTTTCTTGCGGCGAAAGAAGGGCCCCAACCGCCTTAGGGATTGGTCACAAGCCTGCTAGGCGCGCTGGGGGGGGGGGGTAGGGCGCGCCTCCTCGGCTTGTGACCCCCTCGGGCATCGTTTCTCGTTGATTCTTGTCCCCAAAAATCATAAATATTCCATAAAAAATCCCCGTAGGTTTTTTTATTGCGTTTAGACTTTGTTTGGTAAGGATATTCCGCGAAACAAATAACATGCAATAGACAGGAACTGCCACTGGGCACTGGATCAATATGTTCGTCCCAAAAATAGTATAAAAAGTTGCCAAAAGTATATGAAAGTTGTAGATATTGGCATGAAACAATAAAAAATTATAGATACGATGGAGACGTATCAGTGCCCAGCCCACCAGGGGCTGGTGCGCATCCTTCACAGCCCATGTGGCCCCTCCGCAGCTGGTGGACCCCCGGAACCCTTACGCCAACCCCGGTACGCTACCGGTGACGGCCGAACTTTTTCTCGTGACCAACACGGAACTTCTCATATATCAATGTTTACCTCTGGACCATTCTGGAGCTCCTCGTCACCTCTGGGATCTCATCCGGGACTCCCGACAACCTTCGGTCACCATCATTCGTAACTTAACAATACCTAATCGTCCTCTAACCTTAAGTGTGCACACCGTGTGGGTTCGAGAGCTATGCAGACATGACCTCAGACACTCTCCGGTCAATAACCAATAGCAGGACCTGGATGCCCATATTGGCTCCTACATATTCTACGAAGATCTTTATTGGTCGAATCACGATGTCAAGGATTCATTCAATTCCGTATATTGGTCCGTTTTTCCATCGGTATGTTACTTGCCCGAGATTCGATCGTCGGTATCTCTATACCTTGTTCAATCTCGTTACCGACAAGTCTCTTTACTCCTTAGTCAAATTCCTTGCAAGCTCATTGTGATGTTGTATTACCGAGTGGGCCCAAAGACACCTCTCTGTCAAACGGAGTGACAAATGCCTGTCTCAATTCATGCCAACCCAACACACACCTTCGGAGATACCTGTAGAGCACATTTATAGTCACCCAGTTACGTTGTGATGTTTGATACTGATGACGACTTGATGGATATACTTCTCGCCCCTCGTTGTTACCCCAAGTGGAAGGTGGAGATGTAGTCAGCAGAAGATTTCCCTTACATGGAGACTGTAAGGTTTATCGAACCAGGAGGACTCCTAGGCTCAACAAGTAGGTGTCTTCCACCCTGGCGCTAGCAGAATACGTGGACCTGCACACACAACAAATAACTTTGCTCCGAATGAGTACAGAGAGGTTGTCAGTCTCTCCGGCCTTGTAGTTTGCAAAGGATCAAAACACAAGCGGGAAAGTAATAGTGATTGCAACAGAAAAGTAAATGAAAGAGGTAAATGATGGAGGTGTAAACAATGATGGTGATATGAACCGGAGTCACATGATGTTCACTAGTGACATCTCTCTCCCAAAAGACGATAAACAACTATGCTTGGGTAAACAAATCAGAGTTGGGCAATTGACAGAATTATGATCGCACCGCAATGCTTATTATGCTACTTGGTAGTTAGAGGTTCAATAGTAATGTGCAGTACGCCAAGACAAGTACACCGTTTATTCATCAACATCTCCTTACTAATCATCCACCTTGAGATATCTATCCAGAACATTTCTCCGGTATTAACTTGCGAGCCCCACCCAAAGTGTAAACTCAAAGCAACGGACAACTGCATTAACGAACTATGCGTAAGGTAAACAATCCTTGCAACCGTGGTCACAAGCACCATTGTTTTCTCCCTGGTGGCAACAAGCACATCCCCTAGTCTCATGTTTCTGTCACTCAAGCTAGACATCGAGGGGCATGAACTCACAATCATGCATAACGCTCCCTCTTGGAGTTACAATCTACTACTCGACCAAAGCAATAAGTAGCAACAGAGAACATGCATGAATCACTAAGGAACATAATATAAAAGTATAATCAAATATATAACTCATAACAATCTGAACATAATCTCATAATCCATCAGATCCCAACAAACCGAGCATAGCAATAGCAAGAGAATTACATAGATGCCTTGATCATGTAGGGAAGCTCACAAGGACTAACCGTTGAAGCACAAGATTGGAGAGAAGACATCACATAGCTACTCGTCATGGACTCATGGTCCAAGGAGGACTACTCACGTCACGTCCGGGAAGCGTCCATGTGGGTGGAGAAGCTCCTGGAGGTCAATCCTCCCTCCGGCAGGGTGCCGGGAGAGGTCTCCTAAGGCTCCCGATCTCGAAAGCGCTGCGGCGTTGGAATGATGGATAAATTCGCGATTCCAGAAGTTCTTTTATGGTTTCCTCCCGGGACTCTAAATATAGGCCAAAGGAGGGCACCGAGGAGGTGGGACCCACCCAGGCAGCCTCCTGGCGCGACCTAGGGCCTGGCTGCGCCAGAAGGTCGCCTGGGAGTCCACTGGCCCCCTCTGGCCCATCTTCGATGATCCGGAAGCTTCTGTTTCACTGATTTTTTATATATTTTTTCTGGAACTTTTTGGGCTTCGAAAAATTGGGTAAAAGCCCCTGCAAAATAGACATCATCAGACAGAAACTGGCACTGGGTGCACTGAGTTAATAGGTTAGTCCAAATATGTGTAAAATAATATAAAAGTGTAGAAAAACATATAACAATGTCACCCAAAATATCATGGAACAAGCAGAAATTATAGATACGTTGGGGACTTATCAACATCCCCAAGCTTAATTTATGCTCGTCCTCGCGTAGATAAATGATAACACAATAATTTCTGTGGTGACATGCTAACACACATATAAGAATTTAAAAGTAAAGCAATTGAGATATACAATTCAAGTCAAGAAAATAACAAGCAAGAGTCTATATCTAGTATCGAGTTTAGCAAAGTAGGAACACAAAGGTGCAAGAGCTCTCACTGTCCGTGACTCGAATGTCTCCAATGGTGTTTGCGTGCAAGAAGTGGGAGATGGGTTGAGATCATAAAATAGTTTTTAATTGAGAACTCAATCTACTAAAATTTCACACTTGGTCTCCTTCGGAATCTTATTTTGACTCATCCCCAGACCACTAGTCAGGCACAAGTCAAAATGATCCTCTCCTTTTCGACTTTGAGCACTCATGCAATGGATGAACGTAAGCAAGATATGTTGGCACTTAGGATGGCAAATAGAATAATGATGGGGAAGGAAGACAAAAAGGTGTGAAAGGCTCACATCAATGAGGACAACCATAGGCGAGAGAAAGCCAAATGATAGATATGATGTGAGGAGTAGGGATTTCCATGTAACGGATGCACATATGAGCTAAGGTAAGCTCTCCAACGGAACTAGTGGAGGTGCATCCAACTTGTTTGCTCATGAAGACCTAGAGCTCATTTGAGGAGGCTCATCATTGGAATATGCAAACCAAGTTCTATAGTGTAAGGGTCCCCACATAGTTATGCATGAATGATATGCAGCTCCTCGATCAAGCAAAAGCATGTATGACATGAAGATCAAGTCATGAGATGGTGGATGTTGCATGGCAATGTATCTCGAAAAGCTATGGGAATGCCTTAATAGGTAGGTATGGTGGTTGTTTTGAGGAAAGATATAATGAGGCTTGTTTATGACAGAGCGTATCATGTCATGGGTTTGGATGCACCGGCGGAGTTTGCACCAACTCTCAATGTGAGAAAGGGCAATGCACGGTACCGAAGAGGCTAGCAAAATATGGATGGTGGAAGTGCCAACAATCGAATACTCACATTAGTCCGAAGAACTCATACACTTATTATCGGTAACTCTCTATCTAGTTAGGAAATTCACAAAGAGACAAGTACCCCGAGGAGGAGTGCTTGCGGGTTTGGTTATCCTTGCGCATCCTCGACCCATGGTAACGTGAGGGTACTCTATATATTCCAACCCCTCCACAGGTTAGCGATCAATTTAGTAGCGAGAGTTCTCAACTAATTTTTAGTTTTTGAAAAACACATGGATTTCCCAAAATATGACACCTATCACTAATAGGCTCAAGTTGTTGGCACCAATAGTCCAAACATTACTCAAATCAATACCTCAAAACTATTGCAAGTTACTACTATACTTAACTAGAAACCTCAATTACCTACTCATGCAAGACACACAACTCAGTGCAACGAGCCAACTCTCTAAACAAGATAAGCATGAAAACTCAAGAGAGTTCCAGAAGAAACCTGAATAATAGCTCTTAAGAAGATAAGCATGAAAACTAAGAGCTAAGCATGACAGTAGCTACGAAAAGATGAAGAACAAACAAAAGGATAAGCATGAAAACCTATGTTGTGTTCTAGAGTGGAATGGAGCGTGTGTCTCTCCCAAAAAAGGTAGTCTAGGTTCCGACTTGTTATGGACAACAAGCAAAACTAAAACAAACTAAAAAGTAAAGAACGAGACACTCCAAGTATAGCACATAACATATGAAGTGATAAAAATATAGCATGGAGATGGACGAACTGATGATTGTTTATAGAGAAGGGGATGCGCGGGGGCATCCCCAAGCTTAGACGCTTGTGTCTCCTTTGAATATTTCTTGGAGTGCATGGGGGCATCCCCAAGCTTGAGCGCTTGACACTCATGTATCTTCTTTCATCATCTCCCATCGCATACATGAAAACTCCCTTCATACGGAACTCATCATAAGCTGATTAGAGTGGTTAGTTCCCTTAATAAAATAATTCATTACCTGCCGAAAATAAATATTTTCATGAAAAGCTACTGATTCTTATGAATTCCAAAAGGTTTTTGCAAATAAAAATTAAGCTTAGGATTTGGAAAACAATGAAAAAGCAAAACATGGCAGAATCTGTGAAAAACAGAACACCAGGTAGTAAACAATTTATTCGGGCACTTCTGCAGCTCAAATAAAAAAACTCAGAACAAATGCCAGAAAGGAAATTATATAGAGCATGGTATCAAAAAAATTCACATAAAAAAGATGATTTGGTGATTTTTGGTGAAGTTTTCCGTCAAGCAGACATAATGTGTTTCTGGACAACATGTCACAATTTTTGAACTATCTTACAATCGGAGGCTATAACTTGGCATAAAGCATAAAAATTAAAATACAATGATTTTGCTACAGTAGTAGCAAGCATCAAGACCACTAAAACAAGAAAGTAAAAACAAATTGTATTGCCTCCCAACAAGCGCTTTCTTTTATGCCTTTAAGCTATGCATAATGCAAGAAGATCAAGTGTTATCAACTCCAAAAGAATAACTTGCCCGAGTAAAGGACTCATAAGGTAACTTAATATTCTTTCTAGGGAAGTGTTTCATTCCCTTTTAAGAGGAAATTGGAATTTAATAATTCCCTCTTTCATGTGAATGATAGCACCAACGGTGCGGAGAAAAGGACGTCCCAAAATAATTGGACATGAAGGATCACATTCAATGTCCATAATAAGAAAATAAACGGGCACATAATTATCATTGACAATAATAAGCACATCATAAATTCTCCCTAAAGGTTTGTTTATGGAAGAATCAACAAGACGAACACCAAAAGAACATGGATCATAAGGTTTCCAATCAAGCATATCATACATTCTTTTGGGCATAACGGAGGCACTAGCTCCAACATCACACAATGCAAAGCAAGAGATATTATTCAATTTTATTTTGACCATAGGATCCCAACCATCTTCTAGTTTCCTAGGAATAGAAGTCTCTAGCTTGAGATTCTCCTCCCTAGCTTTGATAAGAGCATTGGTAATATGCTCGGTGAAGGCAATATTGAGCGTACTAGTGTGGGGGTCTTTAGCCATTGTTTGCAAAAAAGTGATAACTTCGGAGAGACTACAATTGTCAAAATTAAGGTTACTACCATTAATTAAAGTGGTAGTAATGTCATCTAAGCTCATTCTTTTGGTAGTCTCTAAATTCAAAGGACCTTCTTGTCCTATAGTTGAGGTATTAGCATACCCATTAATAGGTCCATTGGGACTAGGAGTGCGACGGGTGCTAAAAGTTTTGAGATCCTCAACAACTTGTATAGTAGCAATGGTAGTGTGTGTAGGAAGGCTCTTAATTCTCTCTTCCTCTTCCTTTTCTCTAGCCCATCTATCTTTAAGTTTGGCTAGCATTCTTATGTTCTCATTAATTTGGACTTGGATAGCATTCATGGGTGTGGTGTTCCTTTCCTCAAGTCGGTAAGTTCTAATTTTAAGCATCTCTACATCACGAGCTATGTTGTCCACCTTCAAAGAGAGGCTATCTAATTTTTCTAGTTTCTCTTCTACACTCTTGTTGAAGGCTTTTTGAGAGGTGATAAAATCTTTAAGCATGCTCTCTAATTCAGAAGTGGAGTTTTTTGTGCTAGGATAATTTTCATTGTTCCCATAGTTGTTGGATGGGACCGGTCTAGGATTGCTACCAAAATTACTCCTATAAGCATTGTTATTAAAGTTGTTCCTAGAAATAAAATTAACATCCACTTGCTCTCTTTCTTGAGCAACCAAAGAATTTAAAGGAACATCATGAGGATCAATAGGAGCTTGCTTAGTAAGTAGAGTCATGATCTTTCAACCTTATCATTAAGGGAGGAGATCTCCTCAACAGAGTTTACCTTCCTACCTGTTGGAGCTCTCTCGGTGTGCCATTGAGAATAATTTGTCATCATATCATCCAATAGCTCTGTGGCGGCATGAAGTGTAGTTGACATAAAGCTTCCTCCCGCGACCGAGTCTAATAGATTCCGCGAGGTAAAGTTCAATCCTGCATAGAAAGTTTCGATAACCATCCAAGTAGTCAAACCATGTGTAGGGAAATTCTTAACAAGAGACTTCATACGTTCCCAAGATTGAGCAACATGTTCATTATCCAATTGCCTAAAATTCATAATGTTACTCCTCAACTGGATAATCTTAGCAGGCGGGTAATACTTCCCAATAAAAGCATCTTTGCACTTATCCCAAGAATCTATGCTATTCCTAGGCAACTCCTCCTCTCAAGGAGAAAGGAAAAAAGCGTAAGTTTAACAATATCACCATCCTTCTTTATATTTTTGCATATCATAGAGCTCAAAAAAATTGTTCAAGTGCAAGGCAGCATCATCTCCAGCACCGGAGAATTGATCTTTCATAACTATGTTCAGTAAAGCAGGTTTAATCTCATAGGACGTGGCTCCAGTGGCGGGAGCAACAATAGGAGTGCAGATAAAGTCATTGTTGTTGTGACTAGTGAAGTTAGACAACTTGGTGTTTTCAGTGGAACCCATAGAAACGGCAACGAGCAAGAACAAAGCAACTAATTTTTTTGTGGTTTTTGGTATGAGACTCTAAAGCAAAAACTAAAAAGCAAAGGTAAAGGATAGCGTGCAACTCCCCTATCTTGAAGACTGGAGTCCCCGGCAACGAAGCCAGAAATTTGCTTGATGACGAGTTGATGGATATACTTCTCGCCTCTCGTTGGTTACCCCAAGTGGAAGGTGGAGATGTAGTCAGCAGCAGATTTCCCTTACACGGAGACGATAAGGTTTATCGAACCAGGAGGACTCCTAGGCTCAACAAGTAGGTGTCTTCCACCCTGGTGCTAGCAGCAGACGTGGACCTGCACACACAAAAAATAACTTTGCTCAACGAGTACAGAGAGGTTGTCAATCTCTCCGGCCTTGTAGTTTGCAAAGGATCAAACCACAAGCGGGAAAGTAATAGTGATTGCAATGGAAAAGTAAATGAAAGCGGTAAATGATGGAGGTGTAAACAATGATGGTGATATGGACCGGAATCACATGATGTTCTCTAGTGATATCTCTCTCCCAAAAGACGATAAACAACTATGCTTGGGTAAACAAATCACAGTTGTTAATTGACAGAATTATGATCACACCGCAATGCTTATTATGCTACTTGATAGTTAGAGGTTCAATAGTAAGGGGCAGTACGCCAAGACAAGTAGACCGTCTATTCATCAACATCTAGTTACTAATCATCCACCTTGAGATATCTATCTAGAACATCTCTCCGGTATTAAGTTGTGAGCCCCATGCAAAGCGTAAACTCAAAGCAACGGACAACTGCATTAACGAACTATGCATAAGGTAAACAATCCTTGCAACCGTGGTCACGAGCACCGTTGTTTTCTTCCTGGTGGCAACAAGCACATCCCCTAGTCTCATGTTTCTGTCACTCAACCTAGACATCGAGGGGCATGAACCCACAATCATGCATAACGCTCCCTCTTGGAGTTACAATCTACTACTCGGCCAAAGCAATAAATAGAAACGGAGAACATGCATGAATCACTAAGGAACATAATATAAAAGGATAATCAAATATATAACTCATAACAATCTGAACATAATCTCATAAATCATCGGATCCCAACAAACCGAGCTTAGCAATAGCAAGAGAATTACATAGATGCCTTGATCATGTTGGGCAGCTCACAAGGACTAACCATTGAAGCACAAGATTGGAGAGAACACATCACATAGCTACTGGTCATGGACTCATGGTCCAAGGAGGACTGCTCACGGCACGTCCGGAAAGCATCCATGGTGGTGGAGAAGCTCCCGGAGGTCAACCCTCCCTCCGGCAGGGTGCACGGCCAGAGGTCTCGTGACGCTCCCGATCTCGGAAGCGCTGCGGCGGCGGAACGATGGAGAAATTCGCGTTTTCATAAGTTCTTTAATGGTTTCCTCTCGAGCCTTTAAATATAGGCCAAAGCAAGGCACCATAGGAGGTGGGACCCACCCAGGCGGCCTCCTGGCACGACCTAGGGCCTGGCCGTGCTAGCAGGTTGCGTGGGAGGCCCGTGGCCCCCCTCTGGCCCATCTTCAGTGATCCAAAAGCTTCTATTTCGTTGATTTTTTTTTATATTTTTTCTGGATTCTTTCGGGCTTCGGAAAATTGGGTAAAAGCCCGTGCAAAATAGACATCAGCAGACAAAAACTGGCACTGGGTGCACTGAGTTAGTAGGTTAGTCCAAATATGTGTAAAATGATATAATAGTGTAGCAAAACATATAACAATGTAACCAAAAGATCATGGAACAAGCAGAAATTATAGATACGTTTGGGACGTATCATATACATACAAGGCATTCCTCCGGTGCCCAGGAGTTGCATGATCTCATGGTCATAGAAACAGATACTTTGACATGTAGATAACAGTAGCAATAAACTGACACGATCACATGCTACGTTCATAGTTTGGGTCTTGTCCATCACATCATTCTCCTAATGATGCAATCCCGTATAAAATGACAATTCATCTCTATGGTCAGGAAACCTTAACCATCTTTGATCAACGAGCTAATCCTTAGAGGCTCACTAGGGACAGTATGTTGCCTATGTATCCACACATGTATTTGAGTTTCCAATCAATACAATTATAGCATGGATAATAAACAACTATCATGAACAAGGAAATATAATAATAACTAATTTATTATTGCCTCTAGGGAATATTTCCAACAGTATCCCACTTGCACTAGGAGTTACCAATATTTAGGAACTGAACCCGGTGCTACTAGGAGTACTAGTAAAGTACACATCTATAACACATATATCTAATATGCTTCTGTTGACGTTGTGAGTCGTCTTATCTACCAAGTGTCTAGGGAAGTTCCGCCTTAGTGATCATTCCCCTCATTATAGAAGCACATAGTCTCGGGTTTGGGTTCAACCTTGGATTCTTCATTGGAGTGACAACTGACTTGTGATTCTCGAAGTTTCCCTTCTTTCCCTTGCCCTTCTTGAAACTAGTGGTTTTACTAACCATCAACACTTGATGCTCCTTCTTGATTTCTACATTTGCAATGTAAAACATTGCGAATAGCTCAAGGATCATCTTCTCCATCCCTCATATGCTATAGTTCATCATGAAGCTCAGTAGCTTGGTGAAAGTAACTTTGGAGAACTATGTCAATCACTATCTCATCTGGAAGATCAAGTCCCACTTGATTCATGTGATTGTAGCAACCAGACAATTTGAGCACATGCTCAATGATTGAGATTTTCTCCTTTACTTTGCTAGCAAATAATATTGTCGGAAGTCTCATATCTCTCAACACGGGCACGAGCCTGAAATCCTAATTTCAGCTCTTCGAACATATCATATGTTCCGCGACATTCAAAACGTCTTGAGCGCTGATACGTCTCCCACGTATCTATAATTTTTGATGGTTCCATGCTATTATCTTGTCAACTTTGGATGTTTTATATGCATGAATATGCTATTTTATATCTTATTTGGGACTAACCTATTAACTCAGTGCCAAGTGCCAGTTTCTGTTTTTTCCATGTTTTTGGCCCATTTTCAGACGGAGTCCAAATGGAATGAAACTTTACGATGATTTTTTTGGACCAAAAGGGACCCCCGAAGCTTCGAAAGAAGGCCAGAAGAGCCACGAGGGAGTCACAAGCCCTGACGCCGTCACCACCGCCTCGTGGTGGCGACCAGGCTTGTGACCTCCTCGTGGGCCCAACTGATGCAATTCCACCGCCATAAATTCCTATAAATTCAGAAACCCCCAAAAGAAACCTAGATCGGGAGTTCCGCCGCCGCAAGCCTCTGTAGCCACCAAAAAGCAATCTGGAGCCCGTTCTGGCACCCTGCCGGAGGGGGAATCCATCTCCGGTGGCCATCTTCATCATCCCGGCGATCTCCATGACGAGGAGGGAGTAGTTCTCCCTCGGGGCTGAGGGTATGTACCAGTAGCTATGTGTTTGATCTCTCTCTCTCTCTCTCGTGTTCTTGAGATGTCTTGATCTCGATGTACCATGGGCTTTTCTACTATAGTTGGATCTTATGATGTTCTTCCCCCTCTCCCTTCTTGTAATGAATAGAGTTTCCACTTTGGACTTATCTTATCGGATTGAGTCTTTGAGAACACTTGATGTATGTCCTGCACGTCTCTATCTGCTGTGATCAACTTGCGGGTTTGTGACAATTGGGAACCTATGCATATGGGTTGGCACACGTGGATTCATGTGAGTACTCGATGTATGTTTTGGTGATCAACTTGCGGGTTCGTGACATTAGGAACCTATGCACACGGGTTGGCACACGTTTTGACTCTCTGGTAGAAACTTTGGGGCACTCTTTGAAGTTCTATGTGTTGGTTGAATAGATGATTCTGAGATTGTGTGATGCATATCGTATAATCATACCCACGGATACTTTTGGTGACAATGGAGTATCTAGGTGACATTTGGGTCTTGGTTGATAAGTATCTTAAGGTGTTATTCTAGTACGAACTCTATGAAAGATTGAACGGAAAGAATAGCTTCGTGCTATTTTACTACTGACTCTTGAATAGATCGATTAGAAAGAATAACTTTGTGGTGATTTCGTACCCGACAATAATCTCTTCGTTTGTTCTCCGCTATTAGTGACTTTGGAGTGACTCTTTGTCGCATGTTGAGGGCTAGTTATATGATCCAATTATGTTATCATCGTTGAGAGAACTTCACTAGTGAAAGTATGAACCCTAGGCCTTGTTTCCACGCATTGCAATACCGTTCGTGCTAACTTTTACCATTTGTTACCTTTCTGTTTTTTTAATTTCAGATTACAAAAACCTATATCTACCATCCATATTGCACTTGTATCACCATCTCTTCGCCGAACTAGTGCACCTATACAACTTACCATTGTATTAGGTGTGTTGGGGACACAAGAGACTCTTTGTTATTTGGTTGCAGGGTTGCTTGAGAGAGACCTTCTTCATCCTACGCCTCCCGCAGATTGATAAACCTTAGGTCACCCACTTGAGGGAAAATTTCTACTGTCCTACAACCCTCTGCACTTGGAGGCCCAACAACGTCTACAAGGAGAAGGTTGCGTAGTAGACATCAAGATCTTTTCTGGCGCCGTTGCCGGGGAGGTTAGCGCTTGAAGGTATATCTTTAGATCTTGCAATCGAATCTTTTTGTTTCTTGTTCTTTCACTAAAAATTACAAAAAAAAATGGAATTGAGGATGCCTCATATGCTCCATCTTTTCAATGTCTTTCGTGAGCATGATGGGAAGGAAAATTGTGCTCAAGTGCTGAAAGAAGAATTACATAGAATGCTTGGCATAGAATATGTGAATGATGAGCATGATTGCAATGTTGTTAGCATGAATTCTATGAATACCCATGATGCTAATGATATGCAAAGCCACAAGCTTGGGGATGCTATATTTGATGAAGATGATCTTTTTAGTTCTTCCACTTTGAATGATCAAAATCATTTTGATGAAAGCATGCCCCCTATCTATGATGATTATTGTGAGGATACTTATGCTTTAAAGAAGAGGGATGATAAAACTTGTCATACTCGTGAGAACCCCTTTGCTAAACCTTGCTTTTTCATTGTGGACACAATTTGTAGTGCTCAAGTCTTTTACGATACTCCCACTACTATTCTTGAGAATAGATTTCCTTATGTGGAGAGTAGTAAAATTTCTATGCTTGTAGATCATGAAAAGAATGCTTTAGGTGCTGGTTATATTGTTGAATTCATTCATGATGCTACTGAAAATTACTATGAGAGAGGATCATATGCTTCTACTTATTGCAATAGTATCAAGCTTCCTCTCCATATGTTGAAAATTTTGAAGCTATGCTTGTTTTGCCTTCCTATGCTAGTTGATTCTTGCTCCAATAAATTGTTTGATCACAAAATCCCTATGCACAGGAAGTGGGTTAGACTCAAATGTGCTAGCCATTTGCTCCATGATGCTCTCGTTGTGTTTCAATCCTTACCTATTATGTGAGTATCATTGAAATCAATGCCTAGCTAAGGGCGTTAAACGATAGCGCTTGTTGGGAGGCAACCCAATGAATAAATTTTTCTTGCTTTTTTGCTTCCTGTTTTGTTTTCTCCACACGATCATAATTCTGTTATGATTGTGTCTTTTGTGTTTCTTTTTGCATTTGTGCCAAGCAAAACCGCTATGATTAGTCTTGGGGATGATCGTTTGGTCATGCTGGAAAAGACAGAAACTTTCTGCTCAAGAAAAGAATTTTCATTTTTTTTCTGTAAGAGCTTTTGAGTTGATTCTTTTTGCTGCTGATTTTTATGCAATTTCTTCAGACTATCGTAATTTTTCAGATTTGTTGAAGTACCAGAAGTATACGAAGTATACAGATTGCTACAGACTGGTCTGCTGTTAACAGATTCTGTTTTTGTTGAGTTGGTTGCTTATTTTGATGAAACTATGGATAGTATCGGAGGGTATTAGCCATGGAAGATTGAAAATACAGTAACCCAACATCAGCATAAGTAGAATTTAAGTTTGCTACAGTACCTAAGGAAGTGGTGGTTTGCTTTCTCCTACTAATGTTATCACGAGTTTCTGTTTAAGTTTTGTGTTGTGAAGTTTTCAAGTTTTGGGTGAAGTTCTTATGGACAAAGAGATAAAGAGTGGCAAGAGCTCAAGATTGGGGATTCCCAAGGCACCCCAAGAGATTCAAGGATTCCGTAAAAGCCTAAGCTTGGGGATGCCCCGGGAAGGCATCCCCTCTTTCGTCTTCAATCCATCGGTAATGTTACTTGGAGCTATATTTTTATTCACCACATGATATGTGTTTTGCTTGGAGCATCTTGTATCGTAGGAGTCTTTTATTTTTGTTGTGTCACAATCATCCTTGCTGCACACCTAGAGAGAGAGACATGCACTCATCGTGATTTTCTCGAGCTTCACTTATACCCTTTGGTAGACAATTCAGCTCACATGTGCTTCACTTATATCTTTTGAGCTAGATACTTTTGCTCTATGTGCTTCACTTATATCTTTTAGAGCACAGCGGTGTGTGGCTTGGTAGTTGATCTATGCTTTGAAAGTAGTCTCAAAATGGGTAGTTATCCAAAGGGATACGAAAACTTGCACCTTCATGTGCATTGAATAGTTAGAGAAGTTTGATTCATCTCAATTAGTTTTGAGTTGTGGTTTTGGTAATATTGAAGTCATGCTAGTAAGGTGTTGTGGGTCTAGAAATACTTGTGTTGAAGTTAGTGATTCCCGTAGCATGCACGTATGATGAACCGCTATGTGATGAAGTCTGAGCATGATTAGTCTTTTGATTGTCATCCTTTGTGTGGCGGTTGGGATCGCGCGATGGTTTATACCTACCAACCCTTCCCCTAGGAGTATGCGTTGAATGCTTTGTTTCGATTACTAATAAAACTTTTGCAACAAGTATATGAATTCTTCATGACTAATGTTGAGTCCATGGTTTAGATGCACTTTCACCTTCCACCATCACTATCTTCTTAGTGTTGTGCAACTTTCGTCGGTGCACAACACCCACCATTAGCCTGCCTCAAAACAGCCACCATACCTACCTACCATGGCTTTTTCAAAGTCATTCCGAGATATATTGCCATGCAACTACCACCATGACATGTGCCACCACATCTAGATTGCCCATGATCGTAAGATAGCTAGCATGATGTTTCCATTAATGTCTATGCCTTGCTAGATCATTGTTACGGTATACTACCGAAGGCATTTTAGATAGAGTCATCATTGCTCTAAGTTTTGAGTTGAAAGTTTGATGATCATCATTGATGGAGCATTGTCCCATGTGAGGAAATAAAAGAGGCCAAAGATGCCCACCAAAAAAGAGAGGCCAAAGAGCCCACCAAAAAAAATGAGAGAAAAAGAGAGAAGGGACAATGCTACCACCTTTCCACACTTGTGCATATTAAGCACCATAATCTTCAGGATTGAGAGTCTCTCGTTTTTCACCACCATATAGCTAGTGGGCTATTTTCATTATATAACTTGGCTTGTATATTCCAATGATAGGTTTCCTCAAAATTGCCTTAGGTCTTCGTGCGCAAGCAAGTTGGATGCACACCCACTAGTTTTCTTTAAGAGCTTTCACATACTCTTAGCTCTAGTGCATCATTTGTATGGCAATCCCTACTCATTCACATTGATATCTATTGATGAGCATCTCCACAGCTTCTTGATATGCCTAGTTAATGTGATCATCTTCTCCTTTTTTTGTCTTGCAACCTCCACCACACTCCACACCACTTATAGTGCTAAAACCATGGCTCACGCTCATGTATTGCGTGAGAGTTGAAAAGGTTTGAGAAAGTAAAGGTGTGAAACAATTACTTGGCCAATACCGAGGTTGTGCATGATTTAAATTCATTGTGCAATGATGATAGAGCATAGCTAGACTATATGCTTTTGTAGGGATAACTTTCTTTTGGCCTTGTTATTTTGAAAGTTCATGATTACCTTGCTAGTTTGCTTGAAGTATTATTGTCTTCACATCAATAGCAAACTATTGTTTTGAATCTAATGGATCTGAACATTCATGTCACGTGAGATAAGTTACAAAGGACAACTATGCTAGGTAGCATGCAACATCAAGAATTCATTCTTTATCACTTCCCTACTCGAGGACGAGCAGGAGTTAAGCTTGGGGATGCTTGATACGTCTCCAACGTATCTATAATTTTTGATGGTTCCATGCTATTATCTTGTCAACTTTGGATGTTTTATATGCATGAATATGCTATTTTATATCTTATTTGGGACTAACCGATTAACTCAGTGCCAAGTGCCAGTTTCTGTTTTTTCCGTGTTTTTGGCCCATTTTCAGACGGAGTCCAAATGGAATGAAACTTTACGATGATTTTTTTGGGACCAAAAGAGACCCCCGAAGCTTTGAAAGAAGGCCATAAGAGCCACGAGGGACTCACAAGCCCTGACGCCGCCACCACGCCCCAAGTGGTGGCGACTAGGCTTGTGACCTCCTCATGGGCCCAATTGACGCAATTCCATCGCCATAAATTCCTATAAATTAAGAAACCCCCAAAAAGAAACCTAGATCGGGAGTTCCGCCGCTGCAAGCCTCTGTAGCCACCAAAAACCAATCTAGAGCCCGTTCTGGCACCCTGCCGGAGGGGGAATCCATCTCCGGTGGCCATCTTCATCATCTCGGCGATCTCCATGATGAGGAGGGAGTAGTTCTCCCTCGGGGCCGAGGGTATGTACCAGTAGCTATGTGTTTGATCTCTCTCTCTCTCATGTTCTTGAGATGTTTTGATCTCGATGTACCATGGGTTTTGCTACTATAGTTGGATCTTATGATGTTCTTCCCCCTCTCCCTTCTTGTAATGAATTGAGTTTCCCCTTTGGAGTTATCTTGTCGGATTGAGTCTTTGAGAACACTTGATGTATGTCTTGCACGTGTCTATCTGCTGTGATCAACTTGCGGGTTTATGACAATTGGGAACCTATGCATATGGGTTGGCACACGTGGATTCATGTGAGTACTCGATGTATGTTTTGGTGATCAACTTGCGGGTTCGTGACATTAGGAACCTATGCACATGGGTTGGCACACGTTTTGACTCTGTGGTAGAAACTTTGGGGCACTCTTTGAAGTTCTATGTGTTGGTTGAATAGATTATTCTGAGATTGTGTGATGCATATCGTATAATCATACCCACGGATACTTGTGGTGACAATGGAGTATCTAGGTGACATTAGGGTCTTGGTTGATAAGTATCTTAAGGTGTTATTCTAGTACGAACTCTATGAAAGATTGAACGGAAAGAATAGCTTCGTGCTATTTTACTACGGACTCTTGAATAGATCGATCAGAAAGAATAACTTTGTGGTGGTTTCGTACCCGACAATAATCTCTTCGTTTGTTCTCCGCTATTAGTGACTTTGGAGTGACTCTTTGTTGCATGTTGAGGGCTAGTTATATGATCCAATTATGTTATCATTGTTGAGAGAACTTCACTAGTGAAAGTATGAACCCTAGGCCTTGTTTCCACGCATTGCAATACCGTTCGTGCTCACTTTTACCATTTGTTACCTTGCTGTTTTTGTAATTTCAGATTACAAAAACCTATATCTACCATCCATATTGCACTTGTATCACCATGTCTTCGCCGAACTAGTGCACCTATACAACTTACCATTGTATTAGGTGTGTTGGGGACACAAGAGACTCTTTGTTATTTGGTTGCAGGGTTGCTTGAGATAGACCATCTTCATACTACGCCTCCCGTGGATTGATAAACCTTAGGTCACCCACTTGAGGGAAAATTGCTACTGTCCTACAACCCTCTGCACTTGGAGGCCCAACAACGTCTACAAGGATAAGGTTGCGTAGTAGACATCAAGCGCCTCAATTCTAAGCATCACACACTGAACTATCACGTAGTCAACAAAACGTGTGTGTCAGATGTTTGTAACATCCACATACGACGCTTGGGGCAGCACACCGAGCTGTGCATTAAGGACATAAGCCTTCTGCACAGAAATGAGGACAATCCTCAGTTTACGGACCTAGTCTGCATAATTGCTACTATCATCTTTCAACCTAGTTTTCTGTGGGAACATATCAAAATACAAGGGAGCTATAGTGCAAGCTGATCATCTACTACATAATTTGCAAAGACATTTTGACTATGTTCATGATAATTAGTTCAATTAATCATATTACTTAAGAACTCCCACTAAAATTGACATCCCTGTGGTCATTCGAATGGTACATGATCCAAATCCACCAACCATGTCCGATCATCACGTGAGATGAGGTGGTTTCAAAGGTGAACATCTCCATGTTGATCATATCTACTATATAACTCATGTTTAACCTTTCGGTCTCTTGTGTTCCGAGGCCATGTATGTACAAGCTAGCCTCGTCAAGTTTAATCCGAGTATTCCGCGTGTGCAAAACTGTCTTGCACCCGTTGTATGTGAATGTAGAGTCTATCACACCCGATCATCATGTGGTGTCTCGAAACAACGAACTGTCGCAACGGTACACACTCGGGGAGAACACAATTTTATATTGAAATTTTAGCGAGGGATCACCTTATAATGCTACCGCCGTACTAAGCAAAACAAGGTGCATAAAAAGGATTAACATCACATGCAAATCATAAGTGACATGATATGACCATGAACTTGTGCTTTTGATCTCCATCTTCAAAGCACCAGCATGATCTCCATCGTCACCGAAGCCACACCATGATCTCCATCATTGTGCTGCCATCGAGGTTGTCATGCCATCTATGCTTGTACTATTGCTACTGATTTAGCGATAAAGTAAAGCATCACTAAACACGCAAAAATTAAGATAACCCTATCGCTCATGTCGGTTGCCGAAGCATCGACATGCAAGTCGATATTAACTATTACAACATGATCATCTCATACATCAAATATATAACATCATGTCTTTGGCCATATCATATCATAATATACCCTGCAAAAATAAGTTAGACATCCTCTAATTTGTTGTTGCGCGTTTTATGTGGCTGCAATGGGTATCTAGAAAGCATGCTTCTTATGTACGAAAAAATCACAATGGTGATACACAAGTTGCTATTTAACCTTCTCCAAGGACCGCCTTTGTCGAATCCAATTCAACTAAAGTAGGAGAGACAGACACCCGCCAGCCATCTTTACGCAACAAGTTGCATGTCTGTCGATGGAACCGGTCTCTCGTATACGGACGAGTAAGGTTGGTCTGGGACACTTCATCCCACAATACCGCCGAATAAATAAAAGACTAAGGAGGGCAGCAATCTGAATATCAACGCCCACAAACTCCTTTGTGTTCTACTCAAGATGTCACCTACGCATAGACCTAGCTCGTGATGCCACTGATGGGGAACTTCGCGTGGGAAACAAAAAAATTACAAAGCCCACCAAGATCAATCTATGGAGATCAACATCTACGAGAAGGGGGAGTGCATCTACATACCCTTGTAGATCGCTAAGTGGAAGTGTATATATAACGTGGTTGATGTAGTCCAACGTCTTGGCGATCCAATCATGACCCGTCCCATGATCTCATCACGATCCGTACCGTGATCCCATCACGATCCATCCCAATCTAGTGCCGAACAAACGGAACCTCCGCGTGAAGCACACGTAAAGCTCGATGACGTTCTCCACCTCCTTGATCCAGCAAGCAAGGGTAGAGAGGTATTGAGTTCTCCGTCAGCATAACAACATGGCAGATTTGGTGGTGGAGCTGTTCCGGCAGGGCTTCGCCAAGCAATACCGAAACCGATCTAGAGGAGAAAGATGATCTACGGGAGAGACAGGGTTGCGCTGTGGCATAGGTGTGTTGCAGGACTCTGTCCCCTCCGTATATATAGGGGGAAGGGAGAGGAGGTTGCACCCTAGGGTTCACCCTAGGACGGGCGACGACCAAGGGAGGGAGGGGCGGCTGCCCTAGGGGTGGCTTGCCACCCAAGTTAGGGTGGCGCCCCCTCTAGGGTTGGTCCTCCACCAGCCCAACCGCATGGACCTTAGGAGGGGAGGTGTGCCCAGGCCACCATGGGCTGGTGCACATCCCTCACAGCCCATGTGGCCCCTTCGGGGCTGGTGGATCCCCGTCACCCTTGTGGCACCCCCGCTACGCTACCAGTGACGCCCGAACTTCTTCTGGTGACCAACACGGAACTTCCCATATATCAATATTTAACTACAGACCATTCCGGAGCTCCTCGTGACGTCAGGGATCTCATCCGGAACTCCAAACAACTTTCGATCACCATCATTCATAACTCAACAATACCTAATCGTCACTGAACCTTAAGTGTGCAGACCGTGCGGGTTCGAGAACTACACGGACATGACCTGAGACACTCTCCGGTCAATAACCAATAGCGGGACCTGGATGCCCATATTGGCTCCTACATATTACACGAAGAACTTTATCGGTCGAACCACGATGTCAAGGATTCAATTAATCCCGTATACTATTCCCTTTGTCCATCGGTATGTTACTTGGCCAAGATTTGATCGTCGGTATCTCTATACCTAGTTCAATCTCGTTACCGACAAGTCTCTTTACTCGTTCCGTAATACAAGATCATGTGACTAACTCCTTAGTCACATTGCGTGCAAGCTCATTGTGATGTTGTATTACCGAGTGGGCCGAGAGATACCTCTCTGTCATACAGAGCGACAAATCCCAGTCTCGATTCACGCCAACTCAACAGATACCTTCGGAGATACCTGTAGAGCACCTTTATAGTCATGGAGTTACATTGTGACGACTGATACACACAAGACATTCCTCCGGTGCCCGGGAGTTGCATGATCTCATGGTCATAGAAACAGATACTTTGACATGTAGAAAACAGTAGCAATAAACTAACACGATCACATGCTCCGTTCATAGTTTGGGTCTTGTCCATCACATAATTCTCCTAATGATGTGATCCCATTATCAAATGACAACTCATGTCTATGGTCAGGAAACCTTGACCATCTTTGATCAACGAGCTAGTCCTTAGAGGCTCACTAGGGACAACATGTTGTCTATGTATCCACACATGTATTTTAGTTTCCAATAAATACAATTATAACATGGATAATAAATGATTATCATGAACAAGGAAATATAATAATAACTAATTTATTATTGCCTATAGGGCATATTTCCAGCAGAAAGAACTACATCAAAGTCATGCAAGATGAACATGGTAATGAGCATTCTGAGCATTTTTTCAAAGCACCAATTCTCTGGAAAGTATTCAAAGACATGATTGGACACACTTCTCCCACTAATAATTTGCTACAACTCACTTCCCTAGTCAATAAAATCCATGGGCTAGAGGATTTGGAGGTCCCCTTGTGAAAAAAGGAAATTTATGAGGTTGTTAAAAAACAGTCCAATGGATAAAGCTCATGTGCAAGATGGATTTAATGGTGCTTTTATCAATACCTGCTAGGACATTATTGCCCCTGATTTTTATTCATTGATTCATGATTTCCGGGAAGAAAAAATCTCTCTTCAAAGCATCAATGATTCCTTCATCGCTTTAGTCCCAAAGAAAGACAATCCAGAAACTGCTAACGATTTGAGACCAATCTTCCCGTTGAACTCCTCTATCAAGATTATCACTAAGTTGCTTGCCAATAGATTACAAAAAGTTATTCTTAATCTTGTTCGTATCAATCAATATGGCTTTTTGAAACAAAGATCTATTCAAGACTGCTTGACTTGTACTTTCGAGTACATTCATGAGTGTCAACAATCCAAGAAACCTACAGTAACCATCAACTAGATTTTGAGAAGGCTTTTGACATGATTGATCATCAAGCAATTATAGATATTTTAAGAGCAAGGGAATTTGGAGATAAATGGTTAACTTGGATAAATTTGATCTTATCTTCTGGCACATTTGTTGTTCTGCTCAGTGGTGTTCGAGGGAAGAAGTTCCATTGCAGGAGGGGAGTTAGGCAAGGAGATCCTCTGTCTCCCCTTCCTTTTGTTCTTGCAACAGATTTGTTGCAGACTACTATGAATGAGGCCATGAATCATCAGCTAATCATCCCTCCAATACCCACCTAAACATGTCCATATTTTCATGTGATCCAATATGCCGATGACACCATTGTTGATCTTCCAACAACACTAGCTCAGATCATGTACATTAAAAACACGCTCCTTCATTATGTTCATTGTCTGCTCCTTCATTATGCTAATTGCATTGGATTAAAAGTGAACTAAAAAAAAGTCTATAATTGTGCCAGTTAATGTCCATGAATCACTAATGGCCCCATTGGTGTCTATATTCGAATGCAAACAAGGTTCCTTCCCATTCACATATTTGGGACTCCCTATGAGCACCTCCAAACTAAAAATTGAAGATGTCCGCCCTATAATTCTTAGAATTGAAAGAAGGCTTTCTCGATGCTCCACAATGCTCTCTTATGATGGTAGATTTTTAGTTAATCAAGTTTGCCTCATTACCAATTTTCTTCATGTGCACCCTTGCCTTACCAATTAGAGTGACAAAACAAATCAATAAATATCTCAAGCACTTCTATTTGAGAAAATATGGAAGCATATACAAAGGCACTGCCCTGATTGCTTGGTCTAAGATGTGCAAACCCAAAGAACAAGGAGATCTTAGCATTCTAGATGCCCACACTCATAACAAAGCCCTGTTGATGAAGAACTTATATATTCTTAACAAGGAGGACATTCCTTGGGTCAACTTTAGCTGGGAGAAATATTACAAAGACTCTGTACCTTTTGAGAAGATTGAGGGTTCATTCTGGTGGAAAGCTCATCTCAAATTATTCCCTAAATTCACAGTTGCAAGTACGACGACGGTCAATTCTTCTTTGGAAAGATAATTGGGCCTCTAAGACTTTGGAACAAAACTTCCGAGAACTCCATTCTTATGCTATCAAGGACACCTCGTTTGTTCATGAATTTAGTATATGTGAAAACTGGTTTGACCACTTCCACTTGCCCATGTCCACTCAGGCATATGAACATTTCATGTTATTGGGGGATTTGATTCCCACTCTAAACCATGAAGGAAAGGATAAATGGATTTGTAACAGATTAACCAACACATACTCTTCTATGCATATGTACAAATTCCTCATGGGAGCTGATATTGGACACCCAATCTTCAATCTAATTTGGGGGACATCCAGCAGACTTAAGCATAAGATCTTCTTTTGGCTGGTGGCTCATTGCACAATAAACACTAGATCATTATACACAGAAAAGGAATGCTTCTTGAAGATCCTTTCTCTCCTCTCTGCAATCAGAACAGATTTACATTTGCGTTGGGATTGTGTATTTTCACACGAATCTTGGAAATCTCTAATTCAAAATAAAAAGAGAGGAACATCACTGTATGAGGAAACTTTACTTGCAACTGAACAGTTACCAGATACTTTTGCAACCGAGATTGTCATCCTTGGTTGCTGAACAATTTGGAGCCAGAGAAACGGAAAAATCTTCAGAGATGTTCCCCACACAATTCAATCTTGCAGATTCCACCTCAAGCAAGATCTAAATCTCCTGCAGCACAAGATAAAAAAGAAACATTCGGAAGAATTCAAGCAATGGCTACGTAGTAACTTTTAATCTTATGATTTCAATGTTTCCTAGAACACGCATTGGTTAACTTCCTTCTTTTAGTATGGGATCATTCTGATCCATTGTATGCGTAAATTTTTATTATTTATAAAATATAATGTAGAACTATAGACTACATACTAAGTAAAATGAGTGAATTTACACTCTAAAATATGTTTATATACATCTCTATGTAGGGCCTGTTTGGTTCATGTCCTGGGTGTCATGCGTGGAAAAAGTTGATGCCTGATAGTTGCCTGATAGAAGAAGGATTTTTTCCTGGCCAGGCAGTTGTGTGCATGTGATGTTTGGTTGCAAACCTAGCGTGGGACAAGTACTTAAATATTAAATAATTAGATGAGATGGATGAGTTGACAAAAAGTGCAATATACAACTTGCTAATTGGCTCAAAACGCATCTGCCTGGAGGCCAGGTGTCCAGTTCCATCGGCCTAGTCTAGGCTAACTAAGTTGCTTGTGATCTACCCAGGCTAATCAGCTGCATGTGACCTCGAGGCGAGCGACTTTCCTAGGATTTCAGGCTACCAACCAAACAACACCTAGGCACGACCTAGGGAGGTTTCAGGCGAGGCAACTTTGCTCGTGGAATTCAATCAAACACGCTCGTAGTCCATAGTGCAATCTCTTAAAAGACTTATATTTAGAAGATTACATGGCTAAGCTTAATCAGAATACATTATGCATGCAAACCTTAAGACACGGTCGTTTCTAGTTTGTTCTAGAACCTTTCATACTTTAGTTCTGCACCATTTTATCTTTGGAATGAATTGTCGCTCCTTTTCTATTTGTGATATATAATGCACCATATGCACAAAATTTAATAACCACACATTTGTCATTTATTTTTTAGTTTTCCAATTTTATAGTTCTCCCAAGCTTTTTTTTACTCTAAAAGAATTACCATCCACTTTTACATTATTATTTTCAAGGCAGAACCTTTATGAGATAATTTAATTTTCAATAGGATGAACTACGAGAGTTAAATCTTATGAGATTCTAAATTTACATGTTTGCCTGTCATAATGTGGTATGTGGATATTTGATTGTACTTTGGTTATTTAAACTCTAACTTGCAATTCACGTGTATGTTACTACTCCAAGTTATTGAAATTATGCAAATACCTTATTTGCAACACAAAAACATGATAACTATCTGGAAAAAATTGACACACATGTTTTAAGGATTACAATTTATCTCATAATATATGTATACTTCATCCATTTGCAAATAGTTGAAGTACCGACTCTGCATAGTCTCCAACGGGCAATAGTTAGTTCATGGCTAATATTTATATGAATAGATATATCAAAATTGATATGTTGTGAAATTCATGAATGACATAATATTTATTTGTTATATTGTTTCAATAAAATGCACAACTTGTGCCTCGATCTACTAAGCTCTCTGCCGTGAAACAGGGAATCCAACTCTAAAAAGAAAGGTTCAACTAGACCACCTATGTATGGAAGGAGGTAGCAAGTTGAAGTGTTGTGGACTGTCGGCCAGGTTTGGGTGCCCTAAATCAGTTGCTTGTGCCTGAACATTGCACCACATATTGTCACACCTGTCGCATATCACGGACAATAATCAACCGATACCCATTGATCTTGTGTGCTGTAAAATTAGATTGGGATCGTCATAAGACTTCAATTGGAGCACTAGTGTATTCATATTACCTAATTCACGATCATGAAATCATTGACAACTCTATGAGTGTCATATTAAAAGATGATTTAAAAGTATGTCTTCAAAAAATAGGGAGACTTTCCTCAGATCTATTGCAAAGAAAGAAGCTTGAAGATACTACAACAACGCAATTCCTCACAAGGCTCAAACTAAACTCGGGTTCAACAAGCAAAGTAAAACATTCAAGGAGTTCTACATAGCAGCCAACCACAACCATTCATAGAACAACACGCAAACTCTCATTACGGGCAGAGTATCCAAGAAAACAGCTTCAAGGGTCGACACTCGGCTCCTCTCCAATGCATGAGGGCATAGTTTTTTGATCGTCTTGTCGGCGATAGCTCCAGAACATGAGATGCTCGCTTTCCATGGACCAAGTTGTACCCCCACTTCAGCATAGAAGGGGACACAGTCATCTTGTGAATATGGAGAGAACTTGTTCACATGGGTAGCCATATGGTCTTTGACCATTTTCTTACTAGCCTTAAGACCAACCACCAAATGTGGTTAACAAAAATCGAGGGAGAGCCATAAGACATCATGTTATTTTTGTGTTTCCATAGAGCCCAAACAAATTCAATGAAAGAAGAGTATCCAACTTCTTCCCTTCTACCCAAAGAGAAGCAAACAAAGTGAAATTTACACCTAAGATTCTACCAAAGAAAAAAAAACTTAATTTGTTCTAGATTTTTTTGCTATGATACATTCAAAGAAAAGGTGGTGATAAATTCTTTGCATGAGCAGTAAACACAATCCTCGGGTTTCTTCAAGTTACTCTTATTGAGGTTATCCCGAGCCATCACTACTAGTGAAAATCCTATTAGTAGTGCAGGTTAAACTCCTAGTAGTAGCATGGGTGCCCACGCTATCACTAGGGCGCTACAGCTAACTGGGTAGTAGTAGCGAGATACGACTCCGTGCTACTACTACTTTTGTTAGTAGTAGTGCGGGTGCCACTCGTACTACTACTAATTATCTCTAGCGAGTCTCTTATACTCCACGCTACTACTATTAATTTTGAAAACAGGGAACAAAATCTCAATCGCATGTGTGTTGTCAATGGCAGCAATGGTTCGATCCAACGATGGCAGGGGTCGCTAGAGGCACAGACGGGCGGCGACATACTAGTTCCGACGGCGGTCGCTGGAGAGGGCCCAGATCCATGGTAGAGCAAGATGGAAGCATGGGTCTCCTCTTTGCAGCTAAGGTAGAGAGCTCCAGGTCATCCATGGCAACGACCTCCACGGGCATGGAGCTAGGAGGGTGAGTCAAACCATAGGGAGAAAGAGAAAAATAAAAATAAGGGAGACAGAAAGGAGATGGAGGGAGCAACGGGGCTGGTGACCGGTGGTGAGGTGCTCTCGCATGGTGGCATGGCTCAGGAAGACCAGCAAGCTCCTAGACACAATGATGCGAGGTGGCATCCTCTTTCGGCGCCATGGAAGAGGAGGCGTGCATGGGTAGGAGGTCCATGTGGATCCTATGGAGAGAGAGGGACGAGATGGACGGAAGAGAGGAAGGATTTGTGGGAGGAGATGGGGATTTCAAGGTTGTTAAAAAACCTGTACTTAGTAGCAATGCGGGGTTTATACCCCTCGCTAGTACTATGGCCTCTCCCGGGGGCACAGTGGAGACAACTTAGTAGCAGTGTGGGTTTATAGTACTTTATACCTCTCGCTACTACTATGGCCTGTCCCGAGGGGCACGGTGGAGACCACTTACTAGTAGTGTGGGTTTATGGCCCACGCTACTACTATCAACTTAGCAGTAGCGAGGGGTTTATACCCCTCACTACTACTAATTAGGAGCAGAGCGGCCCATATATCCCTTGATGTTGCTAAGCACCTATCTATAAGGTATTTCCTAGTAGTGCATGATCTTGTTATGAAAAGTATCCACAAGTTTCCAAACCGAGGGGATGAGAACTCAGGCGACTTATCTGAAATTAATAATCGCATAAAGAGAGTTGGAAGGGTCAAGTCCATTGCTCTCGTATTGCCATACTAGAGAATCATGAGTTCCAGATAAATGGATACTTTTTGCAATCTCAACAAGATCTAGTTGTTGGGTAACGTAGTAAATTCAAAAAAATTCCTACGCCATACAAGGATCTATCTATGGAGAAACCAGCAACGAGAGAGGTTGTAGAGAATCTTGATACCTTTGAAGATCGCTAAGCGGAAGCGTTACTAGAACGCAGTTGATGGAGTCGTACTCGGAGCGATTCAGACCGCGGTTGGTTCCGATCTATGTGCCGAATCACGGCACCTTCGCGTTCAAGACACGTACAGCCCGGTGACATCTCCCACGCCTTGATCCAGCAAGGAGGAGGGAGAGGTTGAGGGAGAGCTCCAGCAGCACGACGGCGTGGTGGTGGTGAAGCTACGAGGTATTCCGACAGGGCTTTGCCAAGCACTGCGAAAGAGGAGGAAGAGGAGCAGCAAGGCTGCACCGAGAGAGAGATTTCTGTGTTGCAGCCCTCCCCATCACCCCAATATATATAGGAGGGAGGGAGAGGGGCCGGCCACCCAAGGGTTTCCCCTAGGTGTCGCGACAGTCCTCCTAGATGGGAGGTGCGATGGCTAGGGTAGGGAGGGGTGGCGCACTAGGGGTGGCTTGCCACCCAAGGCAAGCCCACACGCCCTAGGGCTGCCCCTATTTGGCCCCTCTTGTGCCTTGGGCAGGGGTGGGAGGCGCACCAGCCCACTCTGGGCTGGTTCCCTTCCACCTTTCGGTCGATGTAGCCTTTGGGGCTGATTGCATCTCCCCCGTGGACCCCCAGAACCCTTCCGGTGGTCTCGGTACGTTACCGGTGATGCTCGAAACATTTCCGGTGTCCAAAACCTCTTATCCTATATATCAATCTTTACCTCTGGACCATTTCAGAGCTCCCCGTGACATCTGGGATCTCATCCGGGACTCTGAACAACCTTCGGTAACCACGTACATTATTTCCCAATAACCCTGGCGTCATCAAACCTTAAGTATGTAGACACTACGGGTTCGGGAGACATGCAGACATGACCGAGACATCTCTCTGGTCAATAACCAACAGCGGGGTCTCGATATCCATGTTGGTTCCCACATGCTCCATGATGATCTCATCGGATGAACCACAATGTCAAGGATTCAATCAATCCTGTATGCAATTCCCTTTGTTTATCGGTATGATACTTGCCCGAGATTCGATTGTCAATATCCCTATACCTTGTTCAATCTCGTTACCGACAAGTCTCTTTACTCGTTCCGTAAGACATCATCCCGTGGCTAACCCCTTAGTCACACTGAGCTCAATATGATGATGGATTACCGAGTGAGCCCAGAGATACCTCTCCGTCACATAGAGTGACAAATCCCGGTCTCGATTCGTACAAGTCAATAGACACTCTCGGAGATACCCGTAGTGCACCTTTATAATCACCCAGTTACGTTGTGACGTTTGGTACACCCAAATCACTCCTACGGTATCTGGGAGTTGTACAATGTCACTGTCTAAGGAAATGATACCTGACATTAGAAAAGCTTTAGCAGACGAACAACACGATCTAGTGCTATGCTTAGGATTTGGTCTTGTCCATCACATCATTCCCCAATAATGTGATCCTGTTATCAATGACATCGAATGTCCATGATTAGGAAACCATGATCATCCATTGATCAACGAGCTAGCCAACTAGAGGCTCACTAGGGACACATTGTGATCTATGTATTCACACATGTATTACAGTTTCCGGTTAATACACTTATAGCATGAATAATAGACAATTGTCGGGGGGATAACCCCGGGGTAGGCTCATCAAGCCCGCTCCTTTATTTCCGGCCCAAAGGACATGAACATATACAGTTTCCCAAGGCCCAAGTCTTCCGGCCGGCTAAGCTGCGCCTGCCGGCTAGAGGACGAGGCGGCCATCCCTCTGGCCGGCTAGGCAACCCCCGCCGGCTAGAGTCGAGACGGTTACTTCTTCTGAGCCGGCCTGGTCCAACCAGCCGGCTAGGAATGAGGCGGCCGCACCCAAGCCGGCTAGCCAAGCAGGCTAGCCGGCTGGGGGTCACAAGTCACATCAAGTCGTAGGTCAGGATGGGACCTTACGATTAAAGGTAGCTACGCGTCAGCAAAGGTACTGGATCGGGGCGTCCGACAGGTAAGAGCATCGACAGCCACGCCGCTGACCTACCCCGGCTCTGATCCATCACCTAGCATAGTGTCGGACCGTCGCACTCCCACTCCATTACTGCACTCGGCGTGGGAAACAGTGGAGGCGGTCGTACTACCTGCCCATGACGAATCTCGCTGGACGACGCTCGGCGTATAGCGCGTGCTCGGTGTCAACCTTACGCGAGATCTTCATTGGCCAGCCGGCGGGTCCCACTGCCAATCGAGACCATGCAGCTGGCGGGCCCCTCAAGCGACAAGACAAGACTCTAGTGGGCCCCTGGCTAGCCGGCGAGGCTGCCAACCGGGTCCCACATTTGTACCCTTTATGCATATTGTAGGCCGACGGGTTCGTTTATAAACCCCCCCGGTCGCCCTCCATGCAGGGGGGCCGATCATTCCACAGTCGAACAACACTACACACTCAGCAACCACAGAGACAGAGGTAGATACGAGCCGGATGATCACCTCTTCCTCATCCCAACACAGCTCCAGGAGCAACTCTATACTCTGTTCATACACATCAAACACTCCGGCAGGACTAGGGGTATTATATTTACGGAGAGCCCTGAACCTGGGTACACCATGTGTTCCATGCGTGTACCAACCTCGTTCCCAGCGCCCACCTTTGTCCCTTCGGTTCTCACCGACTTTAGCCTACCTATGACATATGTTGTGAGTATTCACCGACATTTGGCGCCCACCGTGGGGCCGATCGCGGCATCGGCTGGCTTTACGCGCTGGGCGGGGCCCCGCACCTACACCACTGGATGCATCGCGTCCGGATCGACGTCCCCGTCCGCCATGCGGATTCGGACGAAGATTCTGATGACGAGGCAACACCAATGATGATCGACGTCCCCGTCCGCCATGCGGATTCGGACGAAGATTCTGATGACGAGGCGCTTCTTAGTGTCGTCATCGCTGCTATGGAGAACCTCAACGTTCTCTTCAGTGACCTACGTCTCAACGACGGTCCGCGCTACTTCGGCGAGGACTTCGACATTGAGGTGCTCTACGCCAGCTTCAGCAGGCTCTCTATCGCTGAGACGCCTGTCCATGACGTATATCCCAGCAACATCCTCGTCTTTGACGGCCCTCCGTCGTCGGTAGGGTTCTTTACCCCATACCACGTTGCTGCCGTCTCCAACGCCGTGGAGGTGATGGTTATTGGCGCCGGCACCAGCACGGCTCCCGGCAAGGCATCAGCAGATGCTGGTGAGCCTGCTGCTGCTACCGCCGATACTCTTCGGGACGCCATTGCCGGCCTGGACACCCCCGTCGCTGCTTCCGCAAAGCCTGCTGATGCCCGGGCCACACTGGAGGAGGCTCGCAAGTGTATCTTGGAGGAGGGCATCGCCGTCGCTTCGGCAAAGCGTCGGATGGAGGCCACGCAACGCGAGTACAACTCCGCATACGGCCTCACTCCGATTTCCGAGGCCCCTAGCTGGCTTGGGTCGGTCCGCAGCCGCGGCCGGTTCATCGCCGAAGTCCTAGGTGGAAATCTGCCCACCTACGAGACCCGTGCAGCCAACATGCGAGCGGCTCAGGTAGCCATGGAGGAGATGGCAAGCTTGGAGGGTGACGAGCGCGCTTTCCAGGAGAAGCGGGTCAAGGACCTCCTTGACGCCGCCAACCAGCAACACATTCGACTGGACCCGGGTCAAGCCCAGTCGGAGTCTCCGGGACCCAACCCCGGAGCACGCCGCAACCCTAGTGGTCAGCACCATGCAGAAGGATCTTCCTCGCATCGCCCCTCCGGCCGGAGGGGCGAGGGAAGCCAAGACTCGCGCTCCCAGCGGCAAAGCGAGCACACTTCGGGCTTGCATCGCGGAGGCGACGAGGGCGATTTGGAGTGTGAGACTCTTCCCCCGCGAAGAATTCACGTCTCTAGCTCGCGAGGCGCCTCCCCTCTCGCCACTCGGGCTGGCGCTCACACTTCCCAGGATGATCGGGACGCTGCTACTGTGATAACAGACCTTCCCTGGCAACGGTGCTAGGAATCCTTCTGTCACGGGCTACGCCTATAGGGACTTCCTTGGCAAATATGCAAAGGATTTCCCCGCGGCCTTGGAGCCTTGCGTTGGTGTTCCCTTGAAGAGGAAAGGGTGATGTAGCACAGCGGCGGTAAGTATTTCCCTCAGTTTGAGAACCAAGGTATCGATCCAGTGGGAGGATCACGTCGAATCACAAGTACTTGCACAAACACAAAGAGCTTGCACCCAACGCTATGAAGGGGTTGTCAATCCCTAATAGTTTGTTTGCAAAGTGGAACTGAAAGCAAAATGTAAACAAAGCAAAGTAAAAGTGAAAGTGGAGATGATAGTTGTGAATAGACCCGGGGGCCGTAGTGTTCACTAGTGGCTTCTCTCATGAAAGCAAATAGACGGTGGGTGAACGAATTACTGTCGAGCAATTGATAGAACCGCGCAAAGTTGTAACGTTATCTATGGCAATGATTATATCTATAGGCATCGCGTCCAAAACAAGTAGACCGATACTTTCTGCATCTACTACTATTACTCCACACGTGACCGCTATCCAGCATGCATCTAGTGTATTAAGTTCATAAGAACACAGTAACGCCTTAAGCAAGATGACATGATGTAGATGGACAATCTCATATCTATGATAAAAGCCCATCTTGTTACCCTTGATGGCAACAACATGATGCGTGCCTTGCTGCCCCTTCTGTCACTGGGAAAGGTCACCACACGGTATGAACCCAAAACCAAGCACTTCTCCCACTGCAAGAATCATAGATCTAGTTGGCCAAACAAAACCCAAGACTCGGAGAGACTTACAAGGATATCAAATCATGCATATAAGAAATCAGCAAAGACTCAAATATAATTCATAGATAATCTGATCACAAATCCACAATTCATCGGCTCTCGACAAACACATTGCCAAAGAGGATTACATCGGATAGATCTCCATGAAGATCATGGAGAACTTTGTATTGAAGATCCAAGAGAGAGAAGTAGCCATCTAGCTACTAACTACGGACTCGTAGGTCTGAAGTGAACTACTCACGAGTCATTGGAGAGGTGATGATGTTGATGTAGAAGCCCTCCAACTCCAAAGTCCCCTCCGGCAGGGCACCGGGAAGGGCCTCCAGATGAGATCTCGCGGAAACGGAAGCTTGCGGCGGCAGAAAAGTGTTTTCGTGGATGCGCTGATTTTTTCTAGGATTTCAGGGAATTTATAGGCGAAAGAGCTAGGGCAGGGGAGCTCCAGGGGGCCACAAGCCTGGTAGCCGCCCCCTGGTGGCGGCTACAAGGCTTCTGGGCCCCGTGTGGCGCTCCTGCCTTGGCCCTCAAGTCCCCCGATCTTCTTCTATTCTGGAAAAATTTATTTTGGGGATTTTATTCCGTTTGGACTCCGTTCCAAAATCAGATCTGAAAAGAGTCAAAACAGAGAAAAACAGGAACTGACACTTGGCACTGAATTAATAAGTTAGTCCCAAAAAAGATATAAAGGGTACATAAAACATCCAAAGTTGACAAGATAACAACATGAAACCATAAAAAATTATAGATACGTTTGAGACGTATCAAGTATCCCCAAGCTTAACTCCTGCTCGTCCTCGAGTAGGGAAGTGATAAAAATGAATTTTTGATGCTTTCATGCTACCTAGCATAGATGTCCTTTGTAACTCCTCTTATGTGACGTGAATGTTCAGATCCATTAGATTCAAAACAATAGTTTGCTATTGATGTGGAGACAATAAAACTTCAAGCAAACTAGCAATGTAATCATGAACTTTCAAAATAACGAGGACAAAACAAAGTTATCCCTACAAAATCATATAGTCTAGCTATGCTCTATCATCCTTGCACAACGAATTTAAATCATGCACAACCCCGGTATTGGCAAAGTAATTGTTTTCACACCTTTACTTTCTCAAACTTTTTCAACTCTCACGCAATACATGAGCGTGAGCCATGGTTTTAGCACTAAAAGTGGAATGGAGTGTGGTGGAGGTTGCAAGACAAACAAGGAGAAGATGGTCATATTAACTAGGCATATCAATGAGCTATGGAGATGCTCATCAATAGATATCAATGTGAATGAGTAGGGATTGCCATACAAATGATGCACTAGAGCTAAGAGTATGTGAAAGCTCTTAAAGAAAACTAGTGGGTGTGCATCCAACTCGCTTGCTCACGAAGACCTAAGGCAAATTTGAGGAAGCCTATCATTGGAATATACAAGCCAAGTTATATAATGAAAATTTCCCACTAGCTATATGGTTGTGACAAAACGAGAGACTCTCAATCATGAAGATCATGGTGCTTAATAAGCACAAGTGTGGAAGGATAGTAGCATTGTCCCTTCTCTCTTTTTCTCTCATTTTTTGGTGGGCTCTTTGGCCTCTTTTTTTTTTTTTTTGGTGGGCATCTTTGGCCTCTTTTGTTTCCTCTCATGGGACAATGCTCCATCAATGATGATCATGACACTTACAACTCAATACTTAGAGCAATGATGACTCTATATGGAATGCCTTCGGTAGTGTACCATGGAAATGATCTAGCATGTCATAGACATTAATGGAAACATCATGCTAGCTATCTTACGATCATGCAATGGCAATGTAGAAGCTGTGGCATATGTCATGGTGGTAGTTGCATGGCAATATATCTCGGAATGGCTTTGAAAAAGCCATAGTAGGTAGGTATGGTGGCTGTTTTGAGGGAGGCTATATGATGGGTTTTGTGCACCGACGAAAGTTGCACGACACTAAAGAAGATAGTGATGGTGGAAGGTGAAAGTGCATCTAAACCATGGACTCAACATTAGTCATGAAGAACTCATATACTTGTTGCAAAAGTTTTAGTAGTAATCGAAACAAAGCATTCAACGCATACTCCTAGGGGAAGGGTTGGTAGGTAAAAACCTTCGCGCGATCCCGACCGCCACACAAAGGATGACAATCAATAGACTAATTAATCATGCTCAGACAAAACCGTCGTGCGATCCCGACCGCCACACTAACCATTGCAAGAATCATAGATCTAGTTGGCCAAACAAAACCCAAGACTCGGAGAGACTTACAAGGATATCAAATCTTGCATATAAGAAATCAGCAAAGACTCAAATATAATTCATAGATAATCTGATCACAAATCCACAATTCATCAGATCTTGACAAACACACCGTCAAAGAGGATTACATCGGATAGATCTTCATTAAGATCATGGAGAACTTTGTATTGAAGATCCAAGAGAGAGAAGAAGCCATCTAGCTACTAACTAAGGACCCGTAGGTCTGAAGTGCACTACTCACGAGTCATTGGAGATGCGATGATGTTGATGTAGAAGCCCTCCAACTCCAAAGTCCTCTCCGGCAGGGCACCGAGAAGGCTCTCCAGATGAGATCTCGCGGAAACGGAAGCTTGCGGCGGCGGAAAAGTGTTTTCGTGGATGCCCTGATTTTATCTGGGATATTCGGGAATTTATAGGCAAAAGAGCTAGGGCAGGAGAGCTCCAGGGAGGCCACAAGCATGGTAGCCGCCGCCCCCTGGTGGCGGTTACAGGGCTTGTGGGCCCCGTGTGGCGCTCCTGCCTTGGCCCTCAAGTCCCCCGATCTTCTTCTGTTCTGGAAAAAAAAATCGGGGATTTTATTCCGTTTGGACTCTGTTCCAAAATCAGATCTGAAAAGAGTCAAAAACACAGAAAAAACAGGAAATGGCACTTGGCACTGAATTAATAAGTTAATCCCAAAAAAGATATAAAAGGTACATAAAACATCGAAAGTTGACAAGATAACAACATTAAACCATCAAAAATTATAGATACGTTTGAGACGTATCAGACGCTCGTCGACGTCTCATCATCCTAGCCCAGTCAGCCCTCCTAGAGGAAGACGGTCCCGTCGGTCCGGCCTGCTTCGGCCCCCGGATCCGAGGGGAGCCGTTTCCCCGAGGTTTCACCTTGCCTCGGGACACGCCCAAATACAACGACACGACGAAGCCAGAGGACTGGCTGATTGACTACACCACGGCAGTCGGCATTGCCAGGGGCAACAAGCGCGTAGCGGTCCGCTACATGCCACTCATGTTGGCCGGCTCGGCCCGGACTTGGCTTAACAACCTTCCGGCCGGCAGCGTCAACTCCTGGGTGGAATTCGAGGAGGCGTTCGTCCGCAACTTCACTGGCACCTACAAGCGCCCTGGCCAGCCCCGCGAGCTGGCCATGTACATCCAGAAGCCCGACGAACCCCTTCGCGACTATGTCACCCGGTGGACAGAGCTCCGCAACTCCTGCGAGGGGGTCCATGAGGTACAAGCCATCCAGTACTTCATCGACGGTTGCCGAGACGACACCCTCCTCAAGCACAAGCTTATGTGCTCCGAGCCCACCTCTCTGGCAGTGCTCATGGCCAAGGCAGACAAATACGCCACGGCCGACTCGGCGGTGCGCGTCAAGGTGACCGCCTCGGACAAGGCTGTCCCTACGCCGGCTACCCCCAAGCCGGCTGGGGACAACCGAGGCGGCCAAAACAACAACAAGCGCAAGGCGGATCAGATGGATTCGCGCTCCAACAACTAGTTGGTAGCCAGCATGGAGGGCGAGACATCAGCTCCTCAAGCCGGCCCTGCGCGAAAGGGTGCCAACAGGAATAACACCAACTGGCTGCCCAGGCAGTCCTTCGAGCAACTGCTCAACACCCCCTGCAAGATACATTATGGGGTGCAGCAGTCCACCCATACCCTTCGACAGTGCAGCTTCGCACGCCGGCTGTCGCAAGGGGATGGCGTGCCGGCTCCCCCAGGTGCGTAGGCGGCCCCTCGTGCACCGGCTCCTGGTCCTGCTCCGGCTCCGCTGCCGCCGCCTCGCGACGACGGCCACCTCCACGATGACTACCCTCATCAAGACGAAGCATTCATCATCTTCACCAGCGAAGGCGACGACAAGCACAACCTGCGCCAGAGGCGACGCGAGGTGAATGCCACGGTTCCCCCGGTTCCCCAGTACATGCATTGGTAGGACAAACCAATCACATGGAGCCGGGTGGACCATCCAGCGGTGATGCCCAACCCAGGATCATACGCGCTCATCCTCGACCCCACCTTCGCCTCCAAGAGGCTCACCTGCCGATTCTCCCGGGTGCTGGTCGACGGCGGCAGCATCATCAACATCCTCTACCTCGACACTCTCCTCAAGCTCGGACTCAAGGAGACGGACGTCCTACCGCCCAGTACTGTCTTTCACGGCATCGTGCCTGGAAAGTCCTGCTCGCCCATTGGTAAGATCCAGCTGGACGTCCTCTTCGGCGACAAAACTCACTTTCGCCGAGAGTCCATATGGTTCGAGGTAGTGGACCTCAGCAGCCCGTATCACGCGCTGCTAGGAAGACCGGCTCAGGCCAAATTTATGGCTATTCCGCACCACGCCTACCTGAAGATGAAGATGTCGGGTCCCAAGGGCATCATCACTGTTGTTGGCGACTACAATAATTCGCTCAAGTGCTGGTGATTGCTGAGGGAAGCGGTAGATCGACCGGCTCGTGGCCCAGGCTACTGAGCAGCCGACGATTCCTTCTCCTCCGTCCCAGTCGGTCGGCGAGGGCTCTTTCAAGCCGGCCAAAGAGACCAAGCAGGTCCCACTTGACCCTGCCAACCCAAAGCAGTGTGTCACCATCGGGGCTGGCCTCAGCCCCAAATAGGAAGGCGAGCTCGTCGACTTCCTCCGTGAGAATCGGGACATCTTTGCATGGTCCCCAAGGACATGCCGGGTGTTCTGAGGAAGTACGCCGAGCACAAACTTCACGTGTGACTGGATGCAATGCCGGTGAAACAACCCTTGCGCCGCTTTGCCAAGGGGAAGCGACTCACGATCGGAGAAGAGATCACCCGGCTCCTTGCAGCCGGCTTCATCATGGAGGTTTTCCACCCGGACTGGCTGGCTAATCCAGTCCTGGTGCTGAAGAAGAACAACACCTGGCGAATGTGTATCGACTACACTAGCCTGAATAAGGCCTGTCCGAAAGACCCTTTCGCGTTGCCTAGGATAGATCAAGTGATCGACTCCACTGCAGGCTGCGAACTGCTCTCGTTTCTGGATGCTTATTCAGGCTACCATCAAATCAAGCTGGATCCAGCTGATCGCCTGAAGACCTCCTTCATCATGCACTTCGGGGCCTACTGCTACACCACCATGATGTTCGGTCTGAAGAACACATGTGCGACGTTCCAACGCTGCATGCAACAGTGCCTACTGCCATAGATTGGCAAAAGCATCCACGTCTATGTGGATGACATCATCGTCAAGACGAAGCAGCACTTCAGCCTCCTCGACGACTTGCGGGAGACGTTCGCCAACCTACGCGTGTACAAGATCCGGCTCAACCCGGAGAAGTGTGTCTTTGGGGTTCCAGACGGCAAACTCTTGGGGTTCTTCGTGTCCGCCCGCGGCATCGAGGCGAACCCCGAGATGATCGGCACCATTGAGCGGATGGTGCGACCGGCTCGAATCCTTGACGTCCAAAAGTTCGCCAGCTGCCTAGCGTCCCTTAGCCGGTTCGTCAGCCGGCTTGGCGAGAAGGCCCTTCCACTCTACCAGCTCATGAAGAAGACAACGAAGTTCGAGTGGAACGACCAGGCAGATGAAGCCTTCCGCGACCTCAAGCGGGTCATCTCGAGCCTGCCAATCTTGGCAGCGCCGTCTGAAAGGGAACCCATACTCATATACATTGCGGCGACCACTCGCGTGGTTAGCATAGTGTTGGTAGTTCATCGCAAGGATGGGGGCAAGGCACTTCCAGTGCAGCGCCCTGTTTATTACCTTAGCGAGATCTTGTCCGCCTCCAAGCAAAACTATCCGCATTATCAAAAAATGTGTTATGGTGTTTACCTTGCTGCAAAGAAGTTGAAGCAATACTTCCAAGAGCACGCCATCACTGTGCTAAGCACTGCTCCACTTTCAGAAATCATGGGCAACCGTGATGCCACGGGCAGGATTGCCAAATGGTCCATCGCTATGGTGGACCATGATATTCGGTACGAGCCCCGCACTGCCATCAAATCTCAGGTGGTGGCTGACTTCTTAGTCGACTGGGCCGAGACCCAGTTTGAGCCACCGCCCCAAGACTCCACGCATTGGCGGATGCACTTCGACGGCTCGAAGATGCGGATAGGACTGGGAGCCGGCATCGTGTTGACGTATCTGAAAGGGGACCAGCTCAAGTATGCTCTCCAGATCCAGTTCACCGCCTCCAACAACGTCGCCGAGTACGAAGCACTTGCTCACAGCCTCCGGCTCGCCAAGGAGATTGGCATCCGGTGGCTTATATGCTTCGGCGATTCTGACTTGGTGGTACAACAGGTCTCTGGCGAATGGGACGCCAGGGACGCCAACATGGAAAGCTACCGCTTCCTCATCCAGCAGCTCAGCGGCCCCTTCGAAGGCTGTGAGTTCCACCACATTCCCAGGGCAGAAAATGAGGCGGATGATACACTGGCAAAGATCGGTTCCACGAGAGAGGCTATTCCAGCCGACGTCTCCCTTGAGCAACTCCATAAGCCCTCTATCAAACCAT
Source organism: Hordeum vulgare subsp. vulgare (assembly GCF_904849725.1). Taxonomy (NCBI): domain Eukaryota; kingdom Viridiplantae; phylum Streptophyta; class Magnoliopsida; order Poales; family Poaceae; genus Hordeum; species Hordeum vulgare. The sequence continues at coordinate 558,555,607 of NC_058520.1, forward strand.
CTACCGAGTCGGCATCGATCTTTGTGCCGGCTGACTCTGCGGTGCAAGCGCCGTCGGCTCCACCAGCTATGCCGGCCGCAGCTCCTAGGCCGGCTACGCTGGCTATGCCGACTCCAATAGCGGCACCGGCTGAGTCCACGGTGCAAGCGCCGTCGGCTCCATCAACTACGCCGGCTACAGTTCCCGTGCCGGCTACGTTGGCCACAATGACTCCAATGGCGGCACGGGCTACAACAACAACCCTGGCTCCGCCTCGCCTCGAATCCTGTCGTCTCGACACCCAGTGGGTGGACGTCATGGAGGTAGACGGCGAGCTAGCTGCCGTAGCAGCACCAGATACACCTTGTCTCGAGTCCACAACCGCGGCTCCATCAAGCTCGGGGTTGCAGAAGCCCCCAACAGTCAGGTCGAGGCGGAGGCAACCCTTGTGTCGGCTCCGTCATGGGCTCAAACTATCCCGGCCTTCCTTGTTCACGGCGAACTTCCTCAGAACGAGGCAGAGGCGAGGCAGATCCAGCGCAGGTCTGCAGCCTACGCCATTATCAACCGCCAGCTGGTACGGCATAGCGTGACCAGCGTATTCCAACGCCGCGTCGAATCAGAAAAGGGACAGGAGATCCTCAGACACATTCACCAGGGGGAGTGTGGGCATCACACCGCCTCCAGAACCCTGGTGGCCAAAGCGTTCCGCCACGTATTCTACTGGCCCACGGCTCTCGAGGAGGCCGTGGATCTGGTAGACAAGTGCGAAGGCTGCCAATTCTTCAGCGTGAAGAGCCATATGCCGCCTTCGGCCCTCAAAACCATTCCCCTGTCATGGCCATTTGCCGTCTGGGGACTGGACATGGTAGGGCCCTTCAAGACGGCTCGTTGTGGGATGACACATCTCTTGGTAGCCGTCGACAAGTTCACCAAGCACTACAAAAATTAGCTTCTTTGTCGTGTGCCATCACAGGCGGCAAAGACTATATCACAGACGGCAAAGAGTATATCACAGACGGCAAAGAATCCCATGGCCGGCAAAATTTCTACGTCAGCCTATGACGACATTGCAGCTTCTTTGCCGTCTGTCTCACCGAAGAAGACGACAAAGAGCTTTGCCGTCAGCTTTTCATAAGAGCAGTCGGCAAAGTGGTCGAGACGGCAGCCGACAGGCGTTGCCTCCGTTAGGGGCTAACGGAGGCTTTGTCGTATGCCTCCCCTCTTCTGTGCCGTCTGCCTCCCCCCTCTTCTTTTTTGTCTGCCTACCCTCCTCCTCCCCCCTCCTCTGTGTCATCTGCCTCCCCCTCTTCTTTGTCGTCAGCCTCCACCTCCTCCCCCCTCCTCTGTGCCCTCTTCTTTGCCGTCTGCCCCCTAGAAGCAGACGACAATGATACTATATGGCCAGCTACTACTGCCCAGGTTGCACAGCTGGGCGCCACGTGGCACCTTTGTTGTCGGTCAGCTGATGGCAAAGGCCTTTGCCATCAGCTGGCAGACGGCAAAGAGCCTATATTGTCAAATTTTTGTTTATTTTTTCTATTTCACAGCACATATACATATAATTCATAGCACATATATGATAAATAGGTCACAACACATATATGATATACATATAAAGCTCATCAATGCCATTTGTTCATCAACGTACATCCCATATATCAAAAGAACCAACACATACAAAGTTTCATCCATATATACATACATATAGTTGCACATATATTGTTCATCCATATATACATATACGTATAGTTCCACATTGTTCATCAACTCAAATAAAAACGGAAACTAAAGCACTCCAATGCCAGCTTCCATGCATGTAGTACATCCAATCTGCAAAATGGGAATAAGAAAGTCAGAAGAAGAAGAACAACAACATATATATGACAAATAAGCTAAATTGAAGAAGAAAGAGAAGAAGCAAGAAGAGAACAAGGAGAAGAAAAACAAGAAGGAGGAGGAGGAGGAGGAGGAGGAGGGGAAGGAGAAGGAGAAGGAGGAGGAGAAGAAGAAAAAAGAAGAAGAGAATAAGAAGGAGAAGAAGGAGGAGAAGAAGGAGGAGAGAAGAAGGAGAAGAAGGAGGGCTCCTTCTCCTTCTTCTCCTCCTTCTCCTTCTTCTTCTCTTCTTCTCCCCCTCCTCCTTCTTCTTCTCCTTCTCCTTCTCCTTCTCTTCTTCTTCTCTTCTTCTTCTTCTTCTTCTTCCTTATTTTCATTTCTCCTCTTCTCCTCTTCTTGGAGCTAAATTAGCTAACTATGTCTTTTTGGAGCTAAATGGGATAATTATGTCATTATAGAGGAAAACAAGCTAAGTATATAATATTAATGAGCTAACCAAGATTCTTATGCCATTTTGAGGTTATTATGGCATTTTGGAGCTAAATGGGCTAATTATGTCATTGTTGGATAAATTAAGGCAAGGAGAATATGAAAGAGGAGAAGAAAGAGGAGGCGGAGGAGAAGAACAAGAAATAAAGAAGAAGGAGGAGAAGGAGGAGGAGGAGGAGAAGGACTAGAAGGTCCTTGGCCTTATTGTAAGTGCATCTAGTGCCCCTTAGTGATTTCGGTGGTTTGAAGACTTATAGGTTAAGTATCTAATGTGTTTTTAAGTGTACACAGGATCTATAAGTCATTGAGGAGTTTGAGATATTTGAAGAATATCGACCCCTAAAAATATAAGTCTTCAGTTGAAGAAATTGGTCTGAAGCTGAAGAAATGAATCGCGAAGAAATTGCGATGAAATTGATATTTCTCATGAAGATATTGATATTGAGAAGATCGGTGGTTCCTGAAGAAAATCATTCTGAAGAAATTGAAGCATGAAGATTTTCGTTTTCTGTTTTACTTTCTTCGCATTTGATGAATAGGAACACCGTACTGTTAAAGGGGGTCAAAGTAACACTATGGAATGGATTTCCTCATGATGCTCAACCCAAGCCAAATCCTACCAAAAGCCTCAAGTGAGGAATATGAGTGACATGAGGACTCTCACAGTTGAGAGTCCCGACCGTTTCGATAAGCCACGCCAAGTCACTGATCTTATCCACTCCAACGGTCATATTATTTAAGGGCATTAATGTCAAATCATGTCGGGATGCTCCCAGGCTATAAATAGCCGCCCCCCACAACCACTAGCTGGTTGGCTGCTCCGCTAGAAACTGACACTTGTCATAAGGGCAACCCAATTCCTCAGAGCTTTCGAGAGTAAATCATCAGTGAGGAAATACACCACCCACCGAAACCACAAGCCAAATCTAGTGATTGAGCATCACTGAAGAAGTTGTTCCTGTGTGGGACTGAAGCCTTTTACCTTTGAGGACTGTGCATCCTCCAGACGGTTAGGCGTCATGGTCTAGAGCAATCCAGCAGTCAATTGTGGATCGCCGGGTGACCGAGTTTGTGAGGGTTTGGAAGTCTGCCCTGAAGACTTACCACGAGTGTTGGGCGAGGACTGTGTGTCCTTAGCTCAAGGAGAATACGGTAGGGACTGTGTGTCCCGGGACTGGGTGTCCTTTGGTTTAAATACCAAGCCGCTCCAAACCAGAATTTGCTGAAGACTTTCTCTGAATTTCCTCAACCCCAAATTCTTCACTTGAGTAAATCATCATCTGTATTCTGCGTGCCTGCTTGCTGTGCAATCTGTTTTCATAATCTTCACTCTGTAATACTGCCATTGTGAACTATTGCACAACTGATCCTTAACTGTTTCCGCTGTAAGTTAGTCATCAGTGAGGAATTTCCTCAAAAGGAATTTCCTCAGTGATGAAATTCTAAAAATCTCCTATTCACCCCCCCTCTAGTCGATATAACGCACTTTCAATTGGTATCAGAGCAAGGTACTCCCTTGTTCTGTGTGATTTTGGTTTAACCACCTGGAGTTTTAGTTATGTCGACTGCAGGCATGTTTAAGGTGACTGCAGCATGTCCTACCTACGAAGGAAAGAACTTTCCCTTCTGGAAGAACAAAATGCAAATGCATCTACAAGCTATAGACAATGATCTCTGGTATATTGTGGAAAATGGTGTCCCCATCATTTCTGCTAGTGTCAGTGCAGCTGATGTGAAGAAATTCAAGCAACTCGATTCTCAAGCGAAGAACATCATCTGTGGTCATCTGAGCCCTGGGCAGTTTGGAAGAGTAAGTGACTTAGGCTCTGCAATACTGATCTGGGAGAGACTGTGCAAGGTAAATGAAGGAGTATCAACCCAACGCGACTCTCGTGTTGATATTCTTCGCAATCTCTTCAATCGCTTCAAGAGACATGACAATGAAAGCTGTCAAGACACCTTCGATCGCCTCACTGACATATCAAATGAACTGCAAGCACTGGGAGCTCGAGACATCACTGATCACGAAGTTGTGAAGAAACTGGTGAGATCTTTGGATTCTTCATTTGACACTTTAGTTCTGATGATTCAAGAAAGACCAGACTACAAGATGCTAGATCCTGCTGATATCCTCGAAAGGCTAAATACTCATGAATTCCAGCTAGAAGAAAAGAGAGATCTATATGGACAAAGCTATTCCAGACCACGTGCACTGAAGGCAAAAGCAATTTCCTCATCTGAAGAAGAAGACACAGATGACAACAGTTGTGACCCTGAAGAATTTGGTCAGGAACTTGCAATGCTTGTGAGGAAATTCCAGAGATTTACACGACGAGGCCAGTTCGGTAAATCATCAAGAAGAGACATGAGGAAATCAGAATCTGCATCTGAGGACTACAAGAGACGAACCTGTCACAAGTGCAAGAAATCAGGTCATTACATTGCTGATTGTCCTCGCTGGGGAAAGGAATCAAAGAAGAAGAAATACAAGGATGACAGTTCTGATGACTCAAAGAAGAAAAAGAAATCTTCAAAATCCTCATCTTCAAAGTCCTCCTCACACAAGAAGACTAGCTTCAGAAAGGCTCGGGCACTTATTGGCAAGGAAATGGATTCCGAGGCAGAATCAGAAGAATGTGATGATGAAGAAGGCTCTGGAGAAGATTCAGAATCCGGACAGGCTAGTCTTGCACTAGCAACCAATTTCGTCAGCAAGTCAATCTTCAATCATGAAGAAAATGAGTGCACCATCCATACTGATGACTATGCTGATGACTTCGCTCCAACCTATTGCTTCATGGCAAAAGGTTCAAAGGTATCACATAATGCCTCCTCATCTGATTCAAGTGACTGTGAACATGATGATTACAAAAAACCTAGTTACAGTAAACTTGCCATCATTGCCACTAAACAACAAACTGCTCTGGAAAAGCTTCAAAAACTGCTAGACAAAAGTGATGATCTGTTGAATGATGAAATGAATCTTAATCAAATCCTCGCTGATGACATGAAAAATCTTCAGTCTAGATTTGATATTCTTCAGGATCGTTATGATACACTCCTCACTGATCATGAGAAGCTTTCCTACGAATTTCTTCAAAGGAAGCTTGATCTTGAGAAGCTGAGGATGTCTTATGATGATCTTCGTACTGAAAATGATTCATTACTAGCTCAACAGATCAGCGCTAGTCAAGTTGAATTTATTCCTCCATGTCTTAAATGCATTGATCGTGAAACTGCTAATTCTTCACCAGAATCTTCAAATGCTACCACTGCTACAAATTCTTCAACTGCACCTGTTGTGTCTATTTCCTCACTTGAGGAAAACACAAATGTCACTGATGAAAATGCAGGGTTGAAGGAATTGTACTTGACAGGCATGTACAAAAGCCTCAAAGGACATCAAATCCTTTGTGATGTGCTCAGAAAGCAGATCTTGAACAGGAACCCAAGGAAAGAAGGAATTGCCTTTGAGAGGAAACTGAATGCTGATGGATCTTATTGGAAACCTGAGCAGTATCCCAAAACCTCATGGGTTGCTGCTACTGGGCCTCCTTTTGATCCATCTAATCTAACTGGCTTCTCATGTGAATTATCCTATTCCTCTGATGAGTCATTTGATTCCAACTATAAACTGTTCAAAAATCAATCTGGTGAAGTATTTGCTCGATATGTTGGAACTAACTGCAGGAATGGCCCTCCTCTGAGGAAAATCTGGGTTCCCAAAAGTTGTCTTGAAAATCTTCAAGTGAATGTCCTCATGACATCACCTCTGAAGAATCTGAACCCCAGATCAAATTCCTCAGGAGGACCAAAGTCTTCAAGAGGATCAAAATCCTCAACTGGTCAAAACTATGCTCATACCCGTGCTTATGCGTCTAACATGCAGGGAAACTACAAGGAATATGATTATGAGCGCTATTCTTCAAATCATTATGTTCATAAATCCTCAAACCAGTTCTCTGCATACTCATATGAGTACTTTAACCCCCCTACTGTTAAGAGAAGTGCATTAGCTTCAATGCCACCTTTCTCATATGGTGCTCGCAGGATGATGAACGCTTTGCCACCCCTTCATATGTGGGTGGTGAAGAAATCAAACTAATCACTTCTGCAGGTCAGGTCTCCAGATGAAAATCATCATCTGAAGAATTTGCTGGAGGCCTGAGGAAATGCTTGATAGGACGCAAGCTAATGATTGATGAAATAGAAATATTTCACACGTCCTTACATTTCTGTTATGATGAAATCACTCAACTGATGAAATTAGTATCATATTCTTCAAACTTGAAGCATATGAGATGGTAAGCTGTACCAATTCATCTGTAGGATGACAAACCCAAAAATACTGAGTGGGTTCTCGATAGTGGTTGCACACATCACATGACTGGTCATAAAAGCCTACTGATGAATATGCCACTAACTCCATCACCTCTGAAGCAAATCACATATGCTGATAAAGGTAAAAGCAAGGTATTGGGACTTGGCAAAGTAGCTATTTCCAAGGATAGGCATATGGATAAAGTGATGCTTGTTGAATCCCTTGGTTTTAACCTCATGTCAGTCTCAATGCTTTGTGATCTTGATATGATTGTTATCTTTGGTAGATATAGATGTGTAGTCATCATGGAATCTGACAGATCCAAAGTCTTCGAAGGTGTAAGAAGAGGGGATTTGTACATTGTTGATTTCTCTACAGGTCCTCAACCAGCCACTTGCTTACTAGCAAAAACCTCAGAAGGATGGCTGTGGCACCGAAGACTAGGTCATGCAGGCATGAGGAATTTGCACACACTTGCAAAGATGAAGCATGTCATTGGCATTGAATCAGTCAAATTCCTCAAGGATCATCTCTGCGGTGCTTGTGAATCTGGGAAAATAACCAGATCCAAACATCCCTCCAAAACCATCATGACTACTACTCGTCCATTTGAATTGCTTCATATGGATTTGTTTGGACCTACTCACTATGCAACACTAACCAATGCAGCATCTCTATATGGCTTTGTCATAGTTGATGATTATTCCAGATACACTTGGGTGCATATCATAGTGTATAAAACTGAAGTGCAGGAAATCTTCAAACGATTTTCTTCAAGGGCCTCGACGAACTTCAGCATCAAGATCAAACATATTAGGAGTGATAATGGAACCGAGTTCAAAAACACTGGTCTTGATGATTATCTTGATGAACTTGGTATTACTCACGAATTGTCTGCCCCTTATACTCCTCAGCAGAATGGTGTTGTCGAAAGAAAGAACAGGACTCTGGTTGAAATGGCAAGAACTATGCTTGAAGAATATCAGACTCCTCGTCGCTTCTGGCCTGAAGCAATCAACACTGCATGCCATATCATCAACAGGGTATATCTTCACAAATTCCTCAAGAAAACCTCATATGAACTTCTCACTGAGAAGAAACCCAATGTAAGTTATTTCAAAGTCTTCGGTGCAAAATGCTGGATTAGAGATCCTCACCATAGCTCAAAATTTGCACCTAAGGCACATGAAGGTTTTATGCTCGGTTATGGAAAGGACTCGCACACCTACAAAGTCTTCAACAACTATCACAACAAAGTTGTTGAGACTGTAGATGTGCGGTTCGATGAAACTAATGGCTCGCAAAGAGAGCAATTGCCTTCTGATCCAGATAAACTGTCCCCTGAGGAAGCGATAAAGCTTAAGCCTACTGAAGACATTGTTCCCACTGAGGAAATTGAAGAAGAAATAATTCCTATCGCTGACAGAAACCAAGGAGATGCTCCTGAGGAAATTGCAACAACACCACTTCCTCAGCCCAGACAAAATCCTCAACCAGCTCATCCGAGGATTGCAAATGAAGTAGAACTTGACAAAATCCTCAACGACATCAACGCGCCAGGTCCTCTCACTCGCTCAAAAGCTTCACACTTAGTTAACTTTTGTGGGCATTTCTCTTTTGTATCTATCACAGAACCCTCAAAAGTAGCTGAGGCTTTTCTGGAACCGGAGTGGATCCAAGCCATGCAAGACGAACTTCTTCAATTCAAGTTGAATGACGTATGGGAGCTCGTCAAACGACCCGATCCTCGCAAGCATAACATCATCGGCACCAAGTGGATTTTCTGAAACAAGCAAGATGAGGACGGTCAAGTGGTGAGGAACAAGGCACGACTTGTAGCCCAAGGCTACACCCAGGTTGAAGGAATAGATTTCGATGAAACTTTTGCACCTGTTGCTAGACTTGAAGCTATTCGAATTCTACTTGCTTATGCTAATCATCATAACATCATCTTATATCAAATGGATGTGAAAAGTGCATTCCTCAATGGTAAGCTTGAGGAAGAAGTATATGTTGCTCAGCCCCCAGGTTTTGAGGATCCAAAGAATCCAGACAAAGTCTTCAGACTCAAGAAGGCTCTGTATGGCCTCAAGCAAGCCCGTTGGGCATGGTATGATACATTGAAGGAATTCCTCATGAAGAAAGGCTTCAAACCTGGTTCACTCGATCCAACCCTTTTCACAAAATCTTATGATAATGAACTGTTTGTATGTCAAATTTATGTTGATGATATCATATTTGGTTGTACTGACAAAAGATACAGTGATGAATTTGCCTATATGATGAGTGAAGAATATCAGATGTCTATGATGGGGGAGCTGAAATTCTTCTTAGGTCTTCAAATTCGTCAACAAAACAATGGAATCTTCATATCACAGGAGAAATACCTCAAGGATGTTCTGAGGAAATTCGACATGCATGAATGCAAAGGTGCCAAGACTCCAATGCCTACCAACGGTCACCTCGGCACTGATGAAAATGGTAAAGATTTCGATCAACAGGTATACCGTTCTATGATTGGCTCTTTATTGTATCTATGTGCATCTAGGCCAGACATAATGCTTAGTGTTTGCATGTGTGCACGTTTTCAAGCAAAACCGAAGGAATCACATCATAAGGCTGTGAAACATATTCTTCGATACTTAGCTCACACACCAACACTAGGATTATGGTATCCCAAGGGCTCCAATCTTCATCTGGTAGGGTATTCTGATTCAGACTATGCTGGTGACCGTGTGGATCGCAAGTCAACATCTGGCACATGCCATTTCCTCGGAAGATCACTTGTTTGCTGGTCCTCAAAGAAGCAGAACTGCGTATCACTCTCCACTGCCGAAGCTGAGTACATTGCTGCTGGTTCTTGCTGTGCTCAATTACTATGGATGAAGCAAACCCTCAAGGACTACGGCATCAACATGAAGAATGTGCCCCTCTACTGTGACAATGAGAGTGCTATCAAGATTGCCTACAACCCAGTACAGCACTCGAAGACCAAGCACATCCAGATTCGTCATCATTTTCTTCGGGACCATGTCCTCAAGGGCAATATCCTCATCGACCATGTGAAGACTAATGATCAACTGGCTGATATCTTCACTAAGCCCTTGGATGAGAAAAGGTTTTGCAAGTTGCGGTGTGAGCTAAATATCTTAGAATCTTCAAATGTTTTGTAAAAACATGCACACATCCTAACACTTATGCAAAGTTGATGACTTAGATGTGCAACACATGATGAAACGATTTTTCTTCAACCAATGAAGAAAATCACTCTGAATGTGAAGAAATTAACAAAGAAATTGATTCCCAGGGCCCTACGACAATTGTACGCGGTGTCTGTAATCAATATTCTTATATGGTGGGTAACGCCACCGCCCAATGTGAAATTCCTCAAGTTGATTTTCTTCAAATGATCAAATCCCTCATAATGCATTGTTTTTCAAAACAGCTGTTCTTAATTGTGATGATCTATTGCAAAAATCTTCAAAAACACTTGATGACTTTCATTTGCCTATATAGACTGTGATTTCTAGTCCTCAACAGCATTCACTTATTGCTATTTCTTTAAGTTGATGTTTCTGCTAAGTGAATGTGATCGGACCCTATTTTCCCTCTATGCTATACTTATCCAGTCTATTCAATTCGTCATATGCGTTCTACTTGAAACTTTGTTCAAAATCCTCACTGCATCCTTGTCAGCTGATGATTTTGTAATGAAAATCCTCAAATCTTCGAAAAATTATTTTCTTCAAAGGAACAGTAACTGAACCCCCACTTCCCACGATTGGATAGCCACGATCTCCACTATCTCCACCGCATCGTACGGGAGCTACACTTGTCCTGCGGAGACGTAGAGGCAAGGGCTATTCGGTCCGAAACTTTCGCGCCAAACAGTAACTTTCGGGCTATCAATATGTCCTTAACCCCCTCGGTATCATCTTCTTCGCCTCATCGCTCTCCTGCCACAGCACACCGAACCCTAGCGCCACCGCTGGTAGTCTTGTCGCCGGCAAGGAAGAGCTTCACTGCCTCAACCTTCTCGCCGCCAGGATCACGCCGGAGACGGAACATCTACGTCCGCCGCCGCCGTAGACGTCCTCTGCTGCCAAGTTAGGGTGCATTGGACACTTGACCGAAGAGCCTCTCCAACGCCACCTTTCTGTGTTCTTCGTTCGCACCTTCCAGGGTAATTATATCCCATTTTTACAACAGATTAGATCTAAAATTTTACCTCTCCCGTGTGAAATCTGTTTTTCCTCAAGAAACGATGCGCACATGATTCCTCAAACACTATCCATCACCACAATCATTGATGAACTAGCTAAGCATCTAAGATTTTCACGAGATTCCTCAATTGTGCGAATTTTCGGATCTGTACAACTCTGGAACCCAAGAACAAAATGCTTAAGCAAATTCCTCAACCACTGGTTATATTCCTCAAACTGTCAAACTTTTCCATTTTCTTCAAATCTGAGAACGCATATGACCTCTCCAAATTCCTCGCAACTATACTCTGTTCACAGGTACACACATGTCAGCTGATGAATCTCTCGGTTCTCATCACATTAACTCATTTGCAGCGTTTCTGGAAGAAACTCTTCAAGGCTCATCAGAATCCTCAAGAGTTCAAAATCCTCAGATAATTCCTCGTCTGAAGAAAATGGAGGAAGAAAGGAAACAGAGGGGAGGAAAGAAACTGGAGCAGAACACAGCTGTGGACATTCCTGATGACATATACCTGGACTACTGCACGCCTGATGATGAACCTGAGACTATGCCTAAAAGAAAGATTAGGCTGCAGAAAATTGAACGCAGATGGGCAAAGGAGTGGAAGGAGTACAGGTTTGTGACTCAAAAATATGCGAAGAAATTCGCCTTGAAGCCTCCTGGCAGAAGGGCCCCACTTGAGGATCATCAAATTGCTCATCCCTCAAGTCTTATGACACTTGATGACTACCGAGAGGAAAAAGAAAGGCATCTGGCCAAGCTCAAGAAGCAAGCAGAAACAGCCGTGAAGAAATTTCATGAATCTTCAGTTGCTGCCTCCGGTGCTGCTCATTCCTCAGCAGCAGAAACCTCAGGCTCCGAGATTCCTCAACCAAAGTCTGTGCCAACAAAGCCAAAAGCTTCAAAGCCCCAAGAGAAGCTTGCACAGACTTCTGTCACCAAACCCTCAGCTCCAAAACCCTCAGCTCCAAAACCCTCGGTTCCAAAACCGTCCACGCCAAAACCCTCAGCACCAATCGTATCCACAACAAAGTCCTTAGCTCCACCTCCAAAGCCAATACAGAAGAAATTCGTGAAGACTACGACCGCCAGCTCCAGCTCCTCACTCCCAGCTGCAACTAGCTCGGAGACAAAGTCTTCAACTCCCCATGTGAAGACTTTGGCTACTACTGAACCTGCACCTCTGCCCAGCCCAAGCAAAATCATCTCAGTCCTGTCTGCATCAGAGGGAAGTGAAGAATATGATGATGAAACTCTGGAAGCCATCATCAGGAACAAACAAGAAAGGGTAGCACAAGCATCAGGCAGTGCTATTCCTCTGGCGATGGACCCCAAGGTCCTCCTCGATTTCATCAACGTGTGGTATGAAGATCCAAACACACCCATTGATGATTTGAAACTTCCTCCTGGTGTAAGCCACATGGTGGCTACTTTCATAAACGAAGCCAAGTGGAAGGAACAAAAGGCCAAGCAGGCAAAGATTGCAAAGGCCAGAAAGGAGAAATTCCTCAGGTAGAATGTTCTCAAACTGACGCCTGAAGCATTGGTGTCCACCCAGGCAGAACTGCAAGTCTTGACTGACAAGTGTGAGAAACTGTCAGATCGCACAAGCATCAAACGCAATTTCATCAAGCTAGCCACTAGTGCTGTTGATGACTACAACAGACGTCACCCCCCACCAGCACCAACTCCTCAGCCCCTGGTTGAACAGCCAAAAGATGCATCTCCTGTTGAGGAGGAAATTCCTCAAGCTGAGGAACAATACCAAGAGCGCCGTGCTGATGAGCCGGCCATTGAAGAAATCGTCACTGAGACCGCTCCTGATGAAACTGCAAACCCTACTGATCCAGCTGCTTCACCAAAGCAGGCTGATGACTATGTTCCAGCTGGTTCCTCACTGTCAGCTGAAGAATCTGTTAAGAATACACCTTCCCCAAAAATTTCAAAGGTGAAGAAGTTAATTCCGTCTGCATCAGACGCGAAAAAGACAAGGGCTGCTGAGAAGGAAGCAAAGAAGAGAAAAGCTTCCTCAGCAGAAGAAAAGATTGAGGCAAAACGCCTCAAGGAAATTGAAGAATCTGCCCACTGGACCCGATGCCTCTTAATGTTGCACCCTCATTTGAAATGGTCGTCGTTGGTGACCACACTACGAGGGCAGATGAGGAAATGAAGGATGCTGCCTCTGAGGAGCATACTGATGAGGAAATACAGATTGATGACAGTCCTCAACCTCATATTCCTCAGAAAAAGACTACTGAAGCCTCAGCTGCAGCAGCTGATGAATCTGCTTCTGCCACAAAGTCAGCTGATGAAAATCAAGCTGAAGAAAATGTCCAGTCTGAGCAGGCTCCTCCCACTGAACAAGCTGATCAAACTCCTCAAGCTGAGAAGGATGAAGAAATTCCTCAGCCTGATGCTCAGCTAGAACAAGAAATTCCTCATCCTGAGGAAACTGCTGAAGAAAATGTTCCCGCCCCTGACAATGAATTCATTGTCCTCAACCCAGAATCTGCCATGGTTGTTTCCCCTCCCATTCCTCAGCACAATCTCAATCCAGTTCAGCGCCTGCCATTCTCGAAGAGGCCCAAGTTTCAGAAAGATAATTTCTTTGAGGAACGTATGTATTTCATCGGAGAGAATCCTTATGACAAGCCTCAAATGAGGCATCTGAAGTTTTGGACAAGGACGCAGATGAACTACTATGCTTCTGTGCTCTGTGGCCGCAACAAGATATTCCAGCACAGGCACATTCCTCATGCTGACCTTGAAGAAATTCCCTGCATGGAACCAGTCCTCAGTGTCCTACATGATGCAGGTTTTCTCCCTATGTGCTCTGACATATCAGATTGGAATAGTGAGCTAATTCTTCAGTTCTATTCAACTCTGCACATTTCGGGCAATGCTGATGACATCAACACTTGGGTGTTCGACTGGATGACCCAAAATACTCACTACAAGGCTCCAGCGTCTGAACTCCTCAGAGAACTGCCCGTACCAATTCCTTCAGAAGGGGCACTGATGCTTTATGGTGAGCGTGAGCTGCCAAATGGAATGATGGAAGTCCTCATGAAGCCTTTGGCTGCAGGAAAACCCTCAAGAACCACATTCCTCGTCCATGAGCTAAAGTACACACCACGGTCTATCTACCGCATTCTCTGCAGTGTGCTAGCGCCAATCAAAGGCCATGATGATGACGAAGATGTCGTCGGCCTCATGAAGAATATCCTCTTCAACATCATTCACGGTATCCCCATGAGTATCCATGATTTCTTCTTGAGGACTTTGGCTGACAATGCAATGTACCCCTATGATCACAAAATCTATGCACCATGGATCATGAGATTCCTCAGGACAAGGACAGGCATCAACTTTCACGCAGATTTCCAGAACCATGTTGGTTATATGCCTCCTATCCGGGTCAACAAGAAGACTTTCGAGCCCATTGAGGGAAAAGGAAATTCTGTGATTGATGAAGGAAGCAGGCCCCTTGATGGACAGTTCAAAGAACCAGATGCATATTCCTCATGGGACGACACTGAGACTCGTCCGCCAAGCCCAGTTCCTCCTCGCGTGCTAACCACCAGAGAACTTCTTCTCAGTCTTCATCAGAAGGTGGATCACAACCACAAATGGGTCAAACGCCAGTTTGGTGCCATTGTAAAAACCCTCACTGAGACACAGAACAGTGTGAAGCTTAATCATCACTATCTGCATGAGGTTTTTGATCGCATCTGGGCTACTCTTGCACATCTGAAGACCCAGACTGAGCTTGAAGAATTGAACTTTGAGCAGGACTTTGACTGGTCGTGGCCTCCCAAGAAGAAGTTCAGGCCCATTCCTGTGCCAGATCTTGAAGACAGTTCCTTCTCATCCTTCCGCACCGCCGAATCTGATGAGGAACAACTTGACACCGCAACAGGCCCAAGAAAGAAGACTACACCCAAGAAGCGCCAAGGATCTTCCTCAACTGCCAAGCAATGTAGTCTTCACGGGCGTTAGTCCTCAGTTTGTCCCTTTTTGTCACTTGATGACAAAGGGGGAGAAACTTGAGAGTTAGTCTTCAAACGGGAATTATTTTTGGGGCTTATGAACTATATTTAAGTTACAAACTCTTGGCTCTTCTGAAGTTTTTATGTAATGAGTTGTAACTTAAGCCCGATGGTACTCTGACGCTTTTTGAACATTTTTCTTCGCATGCTTATTCCTCAAGTTTTAATGCACGCATGCTGGAATTCGTCAGATACCATTTGCAATCATGCATCTTCATTTTCTTCATATGACATGTTATATGTATGCATGATTTACAAGATTCAGGGGGAGATCTCCATGATATAAATCATCAATGTGCATATGCTATAAAAGCAAAATCCTCAAGGTATGCACATCTTCAGGGGGAGTCTCTGTGAGTCTTGTTTTCAAATTCCTCAAATGAGTATTTACACTTCATATTTTTGATCCCTCTTGAATACTTAACCTAATTGTCATCAACCACCAAAAAGGGGAAGATTGTAAGTGCATCTAGTGCCCCTTAGTGATTTTGGTGGTTTGAAGACTTATAGG
Source organism: Hordeum vulgare subsp. vulgare (assembly GCF_904849725.1). NCBI lineage: Eukaryota > Viridiplantae > Streptophyta > Magnoliopsida > Poales > Poaceae > Hordeum > Hordeum vulgare. Next base: position 558,571,016 of record NC_058520.1, read on the forward strand.
TTAAGTATCTAATGTGTTTTTAAGTGTACACAGGATCTATAAGTCATTGAGGAGTTTGAGATATTTGAAGAATATAGACCCCTAAAAATATAAGTCTTCAGTTGAAGAAATTGGTCTGAAGCTGAAGAAATGAATCGCGAATAAATTGCGATGAAATTGATATTTCTCATGAAGATATTGATATTGAGAAGATCGGTGGTTCCTGAAGAAAATCATTCTGAAGAAATTGAAGCGTGAAGATTTTCGTTTCCTGTTTTACTTTCTTCGCATTTGATGAATAGGAACACCGTACTGTTAAAGGGGGTCAAAGTAACACTATGGAATGGATTTCCTCATGATGCTCAACCCAAGCCAAATCCTACCAAAAGCCTCAAGTGAGGAATATGAGTGACATGAGGACTCTCACAGTTGAGAGTCCCGACCGTTTCGATAAGCCACGCCAAGTCACTGATCTTATCCACTCCAACGGTCATATTATTTAAGGGCATTAATGTCAAATCATGTCGGGATGCTCCCAGGCTATAAATAGCCGACCCCCACAACCACTAGCTGGTTGGCTGATCCGCTAGAAACTGACACTTGTCATAAGAGCAACCCAATTCCTCAGAGAGCTTTCGAGAGTAAATCATCAGTGAGGAAATACACCCCCCACCGAAACCACAAGCCAAATCTAGTGATTGAGCATCACTGAAGAAGTTGTTCCTGTGTGGGACTGAAGCCTTTTACCTTTGAGGACTGTGCATCCTCCAGACGGTTAGGCGTCATGGTCTAGAGAAATCCAGCAGTCAATTGTGGATCGCCGGGTGACCGAGTTTGTGAGGGTTTGGAAGTCTGCCCTGAAGACTTACCACGAGTGTTGGGCGAGGACTGTGTGTCCTTAGCTCAAGGAGAATACGGTAGGGACTTGTGTCCCGGGACTGGGTGTCCTTTGGTTTAAATACCAAGCCGCTCCAAACCAGATGTACAACTGCCACAGCAGTTGGAACTGGGTCATCAACAACAGTCTTCACCAAGAATCGGGTTCTAATTCCTCAACTCTTTACATTCTCTGTATTATGTGTTGATGACTGTCACTGTGACTGTTTAAAGAATTTGCTGAAGACTTTCTCTGAATTTCCTCAACCCCAAATTCTTCACTTGAGTAAATCATCATCTGTATTCTGCGTGCCTGCTTGCTGTGCAATCTGTTTTCATAATCTTCACTCTGTAATACTGCCATTGTGAACTATTGCACAACTGATCCTTAACTGTTTCCGCTGTAAGTTAGTCATCAGTGAGGAATTTCCTCAAAAGGAATTTCCTCAGTGATGAAATTCTAAAAATCTCCTATTCACCCCCCTCTAGTCGATATAACGCACTTTCACATATCCTCCTTCTCCTCCACCACCTCCTCCTCCTTCTCCTTCTTCTCCTCCTCCGTCTTCTCCTTCTCCTTCTCTTCTCTTTCTCTTCTTCTCTTTGTTCTTCCTTTTCATTTCTCCTCTTCTCCTCTTCTTGGAGCTAAATTAGCTAACTATGTCTTTTTGGAGCTAAATGGGCTAATTATGTCATTATAGAGGAAAACAAGCTATGTATACAATATTAATGAGCTAACGAAGGTTCTTATGCCATTTTGAGCTTATTATGGCATTTTGGAGCTAAATGGGCTAATTATGTCATTTTTGGGGAAATTAAGGCAAGGAGAATATGAAAGAGGAGAAGAAAGAGGAGGAGGAGAAGAAGACGAAGAAATAAAGAAGAAGGAGGAGAAGGAGGAGAAGGAGGAGAGGGACTAGAAGGTCCTTGGCCTTCTCCTCCTTCTTCTCCTCCTCCTCCTCCTTCTTCTTCTTCTCTTATTCTTCTTCTTCTTTCTTTTCATTTTTCCTATTTCTTCTCCTCTTCTTGGAGCTAAATTAGCTAACTATGTCTTTTTGGAGCTAAATGGGCTAATTATCCCATTTTAAGGAAAACAAGCTAAGTATATAATATTAATGAGCTAACCAAGGTTCTTATGCCATTTTGAGCTTATTATGGCATTTTGGAGCTAAATGGGCTAATTATGTCATTGTTGGGGAAATTAAGGCAAGGAGAATATGAAAGAGGAGAAGAAAGAGGAGGAGGAGGAGAAGAAGAAGAAATAAAGAAGAAGGAGGAGAAGGAGGAGGAGGAGGAGGAGAAGGACTAGAAGGTCCTTGGCCTTCTCCTCCTCCTTCTCCTCCTCCTCCTCCTCCTTCTCCTTCTTCTCTTCTTCTTCTTCTTCTTATTTATTTTCATTTTTCCTATTTCTTCTCCTCTTCTCCTCTTCTTGGAGCTAAATTAGCTAACTATGTCTTTTTGGATCTGAATGGGTAATTATCCCATTTTAGAGGAAAACAAGCTAAGTATATAATATTAATGAGCTAACCAATGTTCTTATGCCATTTTGAGCTTATTATGGCATTTTGGAGCTAAATGGGCTAATTATGTCATTGTTGGGGAAATTAAGGCAAGGAGAATATGAAAGAGGAGAAGAAAGAGGAGGAGGAGGAGAAGAAGAAGAAATAAAGAAGAAGGAGGAGAAGGAGGAGGAGGAGGAGAAGGACTAGAAGGTCCTTGGCCTTCTCCTCTTTCTCCTCCTCCTCCTCCTCCTCCTTCTCCTTCTTGTCTTCTTCTTCTTCTTCTTCTTCTTCTTCTTTCTTTTCATTTGTCCTATTTCTTCTCCTCTTCTCCTCTTCTTGGAGCTAAATTAGCTAACTATGTCTTTTTGGAGCTAAGTGGGCTAATTATGTCATTGTTGGGGAAATTAAGGCAAGGAGAATATGAAAGTGGAGAAGAGAAACTTACCGTAGTGGTCATCAAGGAGGAGAAACACCTGGAGAAGGGTCGTGCGATGCCGCTCGGGAGTTATTCTGCAGAATAGATATTTTCCAATGTCTTAGTTAGCATGATGACACTCAATTATTAATACTAGTTTATAATGAAACTCACCGTGCCAATCGAAGAGAAGACGGGCATCGGCGGAGGGACTTGACCGCTCTTCTTGCACAGACCCTGAAGAGTGGGTCGTATTAGTTAGTAATGAAACAGACATTACACACATGATTTGGCTAATGTGATAAAAAACTTCCCACAAAAAGCTCGTACAAGGCCCATTGACCCGCCTCATTCTGGGACTTCTCCTCCTCAATCAATCGTGTCGTGGTCTGGTCCATCTCATCAAGAGCAGCCTGACTTGCCAATCTCTCTTTCTCAAGAGCAGCCTGAAGAGCAGCCTGGCTTGCCAATCTCTCTTTCTCAAGAGCAGCCTGGTTTGCCAATCTCTCTTTCTGAAGAGCAGCCTGAAACACCATTCCTCGTTACCACAGTAATGATCTATGGTGACACACATAAAGAAATGGATGAAAGTGTTCTTAGTCTGTACAACTAACCTCGATGGCAAGATCGACTGGCCGTGGACGACGCGTTATTTCAGGACAGCTGCTCGACTGGCGCGCCTTGATCTCCGGGAGAGTGAGTGGACAACGTATCATCCCATCTCCAATGGTTATCGAGCCATGGGGCCTCCAGCCACCAGATATCATCACCAGCTCTGGATCCAAAAGTTCCTAGCTAGGGTTAAAGTCATCCCCTTTCGTAGCCTTCCCCACGTCCCTGTATGCCACGAGCTTGTGATGGGATGATATGTTGGTGAAGTTATTGGGATCATCCTGGTCAGACTCAGAGAATGCCTTCGCCTTCTTGTACGAGGCAGTATGGGCCATGCCATAAAGGTCGTACAAGTGTGGCATCTCCGTCTTATTGTGATGCGCCTAAAAGAGAGGAACAAAATATTAGCATGAAGAATGAATTGCATGAATCATGAAGCAAATCACATACTCAGTTTAGTTCGAACTGAAGTAAGTTGGCGCTGCCTTGATGGTGTGGCACACCAACCATTTGACTACGCCGATCCTTCATATTCTTGTGGACGGATCACCAGCTGCCTGTGCACCACTCATCAGCCAACGCCTCCCAACAATCGATCTTATCCGCACACCATCTCGGGGGCACTTGTTAGTTATTAGAAAGAATTTTGAGCGCTACGCCTATGAATGAAATCAAGAAAACTACGTAGAAGGACTTAAGAATAGGTAATTACCTTCATGTATTGCTCCTTCTTCAGAAACTTTCCGCGGCAATCCTTCTTCTGCTTCTTAATACCACGCGTGGCGTAGTAGTCTCGAATAGCCTGCCGCCGAGCCTTGTGGCGTAAGTTCTGTAGTAACTGCCTACACTCGGCCTCGAGAACCCTGGCCGCCTCCTCCTCATATCCATCCTCACACCTATAGAAGGTCTGCAATCAAACGTGAAAACACCGATTAGTACAATAATTAGCTATATTGTTAATTTTAGATTGTGTAAAAGGACAATTTACCCAAAAGCTCTTTATCACCTTCTCGGCCCTCGTGTGGCACAAGACACCATCTATAATCTCCTCCGGTGGGGCCTGCGCAGCCTGGTAGTGCTCTGAGGAAAATCTAGTGTAGGAACCTGACCCTCACCAGGCAACGTGACAAACCCCGGGAAATTTGTCCGGCAAAACACACCAAGGACGGAGTTCGGCCTGCGGAATCCAAGAGGGTGTACCCATCCCCTGCAGTATGATAAGGTCAACGCATTAGATATTTGAACAAACTTGAAGGCAAAAGCTAAAAAAAGAGTAAATGTACTTACCTATCTCCTTCAGGTTTAATCACCGGCCTCTGCTCGCGTGTAGCCGGCACGACCGGGAGACGTGTACTACCACGCTTGTACACGGTGGCCCCATGCACCTGCACATCGCCCTCACTATCCGTAAGCTCATCCCCGCCATCCCCGCCCCCTGAGCCACCCGGACCCTCGGTCCAATCCGGCAACTCGGTCCGATCCGGCCAGGTCTCCCATCCGGGCCTCTCGACGTCGGGTGAAGCCTTCGGAACTGTAGTCTCATGGGCGGAATGCACCTCGACCCGAGGCCGATGCTGGACCGGAGTCTCATGGGGCGAATGCCCGTCAACACTAGGCTCCTAGACTGGAATGCCCGTAGCCTCCTCCGCAAACGGGTCGACCATAGTAGTCCTATGCTCGGGTGAATGAGCTGGTGGTGGTGGCGAGGACGGCTCAACAGTCCTCCTGGATCTTCCGCGGCCACCACCTCTCCCTGTACCCTTCCCCTTCTTCCCTACCCGACCAGCACCTCTCCCAGTGGGCAATGCCGCCGACGAAGAAGAATCCACAGGTGGTGTCGACAGACTGTCTGCCAAGGCTCTACGGAGACATAGGGGTGGAAGGGAAGTACCACCCCTCGTGCGGGGCGGCTGGGAAGAACCCGTCGAGCGCTCTGGACCAGCGCCCACCATCTTTCAACACCTGGTGACCTACCATGATAAAGATTAAAATAAATTAGTACAACATAAAAAAATTGAGTAACTGACATAAATAATAATATGTACATGAATAATAAAGATTAAAAAATATATAATTTAAGTTGTGAATCTTACAAACTAATAATCATAATCAATAAATGCATCATCATCATCACTATCACGCATGTATTCATGAATGACGTGCTCGTCGGGTTCAACGGCGTGAAGTTGTGAAAGGCCTTTCTTTAATCGTTGAAGCATTGACAGGTCATCCGCATCAGTAACCTCTACGAGTTCCATGTCTTCTGGTTCCGGCTCAGGAGTGGAGTCGGATTCATTGTCGCTGTCTACTTCCATGTTCTTGGGTGAAGCACGGCGGTTCTTGAAACGTTTCTTGGAAAGACGTGTTTCTTGGAAGAATTCTCCATCATATGTGTCTGGGTTAATGTGAGGTTCATAATCCTGTTCATTTGGGAGAGGTGGTCTGACATGTGGCGGCACTTCATGAACAACATACCAACCTTCTAGATTCTTATCCGTTTGGCATGCCCACGGTAGATAGAAAACTTGGGTCGCCTGTTGAGCCGTAATATAGACATCGGGAACATCTAAATGGGTGTTTGGATTGATTTCGACTAGTCCTATATGTTTATGAGTCCTTCTAGTCTCCTTCGGCTGGAACCAATAACATTTGAAGACTACGACGTTCGGTGGGTTTTCACCATAGAATTGAAGTTCATAAATTGCTTCAACTCTTCCATAATACTCGATAACACCTTCGCCGATAGCAGAGACACCACAATTTGTAGATTTCCGGTCGGGCATAGATAGCTCTTTGCCAAAGGTACGAAAGAGATACCTGTCGATGTTGTATTTATCAAATAAACGGACCTTATAGTCAAAACCATTGGCGACTTGTCTCAATTCGGCGCCCATAGACTCTGAATTAGCCTACAAGTTTAATACGAAACGATTGTTGCATTAGCCGCAAGTTAGACCAAGAAATGAAATGGTGCATTATTGATAATTACCGTTTGTTTGAACCAAGAGATGAAACCGGGATAGCCGCCTCCTGTCTTTGACAGAAGCTCATACTGTTCGACGGAATCATTTTCGATCACCGCTTCATCCGAGAATTTGGCGACGTAACGGCTGTTTGAAATATCCGGGAATAAGAGCAGTTCAAATGAATTAGAAGTTACGGGAAAATGTGCCGAGAACTCACTCGATGTACGGCCGTACTTATGTTAGGTTGTTGAAGATATACAACGAAATGTTCCGCCATTCTTCGACATCCAACGTTATTGGTTTCGAAGCACCGACTGGTGCGAGCTTCCCTTTGAATAGGCTGAGGTTGGACCCACCTTTTTTAGGGTCTGCATCATTGTGCCGAGGCTTCGGATTATGCAAATGATGATTTTTGGCTTCGTAGTGTGCTGTCACAAAGTTTGCCACCTCCTCAGTAATGAATGCATTAGCCATCGATGCTTCAATTCTATGCTTATTTTTACATTTAGCTCGAAGGGTCTTCTGCATCCTCTCAGTTGCATAGCACCAACGATCTTGCACGGGCCCACCCAATCTTGCCTCGGTCGGTAGATGTAAAATCAAATGCTGCATTGGATTAAAGAAGCCCGGTGGAAAGATCTTCTCTAACTTGAAAAACAACTCCGGTGCAAACTCCTCCATGTCTTCAACCACGCCAGGCGACAATTCTTTCGCACAAAGAACACGGAAGAAATAGCTTAGCTCCGCCAGTACTAGCCATTCATCCTCCGGAATAAAGCCACGTAACATCACCGGCATTACCCGCTCTAGCCATATGTGCCAATCATGACTCTTGAGACCAAAGATTTTTAATTTTTCAAGACTCGCTCCCCTCTTTAGATTCGCTGCATACCCATCGGGGAACATCAAGTGCATTTTGATCCACAAGATAATTTCCCTCATAGCTGGCCTTCCAACATTGAACCAGGCCTTTGGCTTCGACCACTTCTGCTTTCCTTTGCCTTCTCGCATGTTTTGTAACGGTCTATGACATAGTGTCTCTTGATCGAATCTATCCTTAGTATTATCCTTTGTCTTCCCATCTATATCGAACAATGTACCAAAAATAGCCTCTCCGATATTCTTTTCAGTGTGCATTATGTCGATATTGTGTGGAAGAAGGAGGTCTTTGAAGTAAGGCAGATCCCAGAAGCATGGCTTGTGAGTCCAGGCGTGTTTTGAATTATACCCCTTGAAATACCTTGGACGCTCTGGATCAGGCTCGAGGGCGTTTAACTGATCGAGGATCTGTTGGCCTATCAACGCAGGTGGTGCCAAGTTTTTGACAACTTTACCTTTGGTAAAGTTCTTCTTGTCTTTTCTGAACTGATGGTCAAGATCCAGGAACTGTCTATGCAAGTGAAAGCAAGAATACTTCCGACCCTCCTGCAACCAATGAGACTGAAGAGCTGCCTTGCATTGGGGGCATGGGAACCTTCCATGCACACACCATCCAGAGAATAGCGCATACGCTGGCAAGTCATGCATAGAGTACATGTACCACACATGCATTTTGAAGTTTTCTTTTCTAGCAGCATCGTATTTCTTGACCCCATTATTCCAAGCTTCTTCCAATTCATCCTTAAGAGGTTGCAGGTACACATTCATATTCTTCCCCGGATAATTGGGCCCTGGAATTATCAACGTCAGAAATATGTTCTTTCTTTGCATAATCTGCCGGGGGGGGGGGAGATTGAGTGGAATGACAAATACAGGCCAACAACTGTATTGGGTTGCCATCATGCCGAAGGGATTGAAACCATCCGTGGCGGCGCAGACTCGAGGATTCCAAGGATCTGCTGCTTTATCCTGGTGCAATCCATCGAAATGTTTCCACGCTTCCCCATCCGATGTGTGTACCACCATCTTATTCCCATCCGCATCTAGTTCGGTTCTTTTGCCCAATTTGTGCCATGTCATCTGTCTGGTTGTCTCTTCGACCATGAAAAGACGTTGAAGTCTTGGTATGATTGGCATATACTGAAGAACACTAACTGCGATTTTGGTCTGCCTCTTCTCACCCATACCGTTGTCTACCACAAGATACCTGCAAGACTCGCAATTGGGACAATAGTCCAAGTGTGCATACTCCTTCCTAAATAAGACACATCCTTTCTCACATGCATGTATATTCTCATAGGGCATCTTAAGTACATGAAGTATTTTGTCCGACTGGTACAGGTTTGCAGGCATGACATGGCCTTTGGGTAGGAAGCGTCCAAATAGTGTCATCATCGCGTCGTAGCATTCTCTTCCCAAGTTGAACTGAGCCTTCAGAGCCATTACTTGTGCAATTGCATCCAGATGACAGAGCTCGGTGTGCTCATGGAGAGGACGTTTTGAAGACTCCAACATTTCATAAAAGGCCTTTGCAGATTCCTCCATCTCATCTTTCGAATCCCGAGCATCATCAAAGTCTTGCACCATGTCTTCGATCCTGATACCATGCTCGTTCGTGCGATGACAGACCACCTCAGCTCTTATGCATTGTACAGACTCACCATGAAATGTCCACACCGTATAATTAGGCTTAAAACCCCTCCTCTGCAGGTGTTTAATCATTACAGCCTATGTCGTCTTTTTATAGTTGTCGCATCGAGGACATGGGCAATAGTTTCTTTCCTGGCCATTTGCGAATGCGGCTTTCACAAATTCCTTTGTTTTTACAAACCATTCTTTCGTCATCTCTTTCTGACTAGGGTGACCGGTATACATCCACGCATGATCACTCATCTTGCCTAGCTACTAAAGACAGAAGAAATATATTTATATATAATTTAGCATATATATTCATCGGTTAATCAGGTTCACCATTTTTATTACGTCCAGGCAACCTACACCCTAATAGGTAAAGATAGGTCCTAATCCCACCCGAGTATGTGTAGATTGGGTTCGTTTTCCCATGCTCTGCTCCGGATCCAACACAAAATTTCGGCAGCACCTCCCCGCCGTTCTCCTGATACACGTCTCCGCAATAAACAAACATGATGTGCATTCGGAGAACAACAGGGAGGCACTGACGAAATTCCGCATCGGATCCAGAGCACAGCATACGGGAAAACGAACCCAATCTACACATACTCGGGTTGTCCATGGATAATGTTGGACAATTCGAAAGGATGGCGGTTATAAATATGAAAGACATGCATATTTATAGATGTCGCCCTTTCGAACGGGAGACGCATACTGGTCACGCATACTGATAAATTAATTTAATTACCTAAATCTAGAAAGTTTCATCCGGAAAACGAGCCACGGTAAATGAAGGGGCGGGGAGGAGATGAAATTTGTACTGACCCACGAATGCAGGGGCGGAGCTCGTACAACGCACGGGGAGGTCTTCGCACAGCAGACCTCACAGCGACGAGACAACTATCACATGTAAATCCACCCGATCAACACAAATATTCTAATTATGTCATTTTAGAGGAAAACAAGTTAAGAATATAATATTCATGAGCTAACCAAGGTTTTTATGCCATTTTCTAGCTAAATGGGATAATTATCTCATTGTTGGGGGAAATAAGGTAAGGATAATAAGATAGAGGAGAAGAAAGAGGAGGAGGAGAAAAAGAAGAAGAAATCAAGAAGAAGGAGAAGGAGGAGGAGGAGAAGAAGGAGGAGGAGAAGGTATTCTTCTTCTCTTCTTCTCTTCTTCTTCTCTTCTTCTTTTCTTCTTCTCCTTCTTATTTTTGTCTTCTCCTCCTGCTCCTCTTCTTCTTCTTCTTCTTCTCCTCCTCCTCCTCCTCCTCTTCTTCTTCCTATTCTTTCTATTAAGCTAACTAACTAACTAGCCAAGCTAACTAAACCTATCAATAAACCTAGATAACACTAAACAGCAAAAAAAAACAGAATCTACCACTAAGTAACTAAAAAAGAATCTAGCTACCACTAAATACCAAACAATAAAAAATCAACTTCTTCTTCTTTTTTCTCTTCTTCTCCTTCTTATTTTTTTCTTATTCTCTTCTTCTCTTCTTCTTCTCTTCTTCTTCTCTTCTTCTTCTCTTCTTCTTCTCTTCTTCTTTACTTCTTCTCCTTATTTGTTTCTTCTCTTCTTATTCTTCTTCTTCTCCTTCTTATTTTTTTCTTCTCCTCTTCTTCTTCTTCTTCTTCTTCTTCTTCTTCTTCTTTTTCTCCTCCTCCTCCTCCTCCTCCTCCTCCTCTTCTTCTCCTCTTCTCCTCCTCCTCCTCCTCTTCTCCTCTTCTCCTCCTCCACCTAACTAACCAAGCTAACTAACTAACCTAACTAAAACTACTAAGCTAACTAAATCTACCACTAAAACTACTAACAATAACAACTACTCAAACTACTAAAAAATAATGTGGGTGCGGGGGGGTGTGGGGGCTCACCAGGAGGGGCGGCTATGGAGGGGCCGGGGTGTTGGGGTGGCCGGGCGGCACCTGGGGCTACGGCGCGACGGTAGTGGGGCAGCGGCAGCGGGGGCGAGGTGGGGGCAGCGGCGGACGGTGGTGGTGGCGCGATGGTGGCGGCGGGGGCGACAGGGGCGGCGGCGCGACGGTGGTGGCGGCGCGACGGTGGGCGTCGGGGATTGGGAGAGAGAGGGGGGTGCGCGGGGTGAGCCGTTACACAGAGAGAGATGGGGGGGTGGGGGGGAGGAGCCGTTAACGGAGTTAGCGCTTTGCCGTCTGCCGGCGGACGGCAAAGAGTCTAGACTCTTTGCCGTCTGCCTCCGGACTCTTTGCCGTCCGCTAGCAGAGGCAAAGAAGGGAGTCCAGTTTGACCTAACCACCCCGCGGTCAGGTGGGCCCATCTACATCTTTGCCGTCTGCTGTGCGACTCTTTGTCGTCTGCTACCTGACGACAAAGATGTGACTGATGGCAAAAATACTCTATGCCATCAGCCAGTGCTTTGCCGTCTGCTTTGTTGAAGCTGACGGCAAAGACACTCTTTGCCATCAGCTAGCCGACGGCAAAGACAAGGCATATGGCAACAAACTGTTTTCCAGTAGTGAAGTGGTTTGAAGCCAAACCTATCAAGAAGCTTGATGGCCCCACTGATGTCAAGTTCATCACAAACATCTCTATCCGATATGGCATTCCCCACAACATCATCACCGACAATGGCACCAACTTCGCCAAAGGCTCTCTAGCACTCTACTGTTCCAATGTAGGCATCCGGCTCGATTTGGCATCAGTAGCACATCCCTAGTCGAATGGCCAAGCGGAGAGGGCCAACGGCCTGATTCTGGCTGGCATCAAGCCAAGACTGGTGGCACCACTAGTCAGATCGGCCGGCTGCTGGATTGAAGAACTGCCGGCTGTCTTATGGAGCCTCCGCACCACGCCCAACTGGTCGATCGGCTTCACGCCGTTCTTTCTTGTATACGGGTCCGAGGCTATTATTCCCACGGATATCGTGTTCTACTCGCCTCGGGTCGCCCTATACACAGAAACAGAGGTGAATGAGGCAAGATAAGACGGTGTGGACCTCCTCGAAGAAGGAAGGGACTTGGCCTTGAGCCGGACGGCCATCTATCAACAGAAGCTGAGATACTACCACAGCAAAAAGATCAAGCCTCTCTCTTTCAGGGAGGGAGACTTGGTTCTCAGAAGAATCCAACGCACTATCGTCCAACACAAGCTCTCATCCCCATGGGAGGGACCCTTCATCATCAGTAGGGCATTGCACAACAACGCTTACTACTTGATCGATGCCCAAAAGCCAAGGAAGCGCAAGAGGGACGACTCCGGCCAGGAGACGGAACGTCCATGGAACGTGGCGCTGCTTCGCCCGTGCTATTGCTAGAAGGAAGAATCAAACAATGGAAAGAGCATGCATATGTATCTTTCTCCCTCTTCAGGGACCCTCAACAAATGCAATAAAAAGAGCATGTCTCATGTTTCTTTTTATTGAGAGTTTTCACTCAGTGGACGCCCCTTGCTGGCTTCAATAAGGTCGGGGGCTACACCGCGTACACCTCTTGTCTCATGTCTCATATCTCATGCAAAGTTCGGCTACGAAGGGTCGCCGGCTCGGGCTGGCTCGATCATATTTACGATCTCATTCAAGCCGGCCTCTGTTGGTTTATGTCTTGGTCTTTAAGTCTTGATGGCTTCGAAAAATCTAAGTCTCGTATTCTAAGGTCAGAAACCTCGACCCAGCCACAGACCGGCTCCCGGCTGTCGGGCTGGCGGGGAGGAAGATCGGGAATACGAGGATTGGAGAAAAAGGAGTCAACCAGGAATCAAAAGACAAAGATATAAAACAACACACATGGCAATACGAATATAATGTTGAATACATACATTCAAAAAAGCATTGGCCCACGGCCCACGTTCATTACATCCCTCAGGGGGTGGAACAAAACAAAAAGGACACGAGCAACGGGGCTGCGGCCTCATCGGTCGCCCCGGCCGCTGCTCCTGAAGTGGTGGCTTCACCATCCCCGGCTGCTCCCGAGGCGGTTGCGCCGTCTCCTTCGCGAGGGCACCCGGCTCCATCCTCACCGGAGTCGGCGTATGCCGCACCGCTCGAGGCGGCAGCAGATTCCATAACATGGGCCGCCTCGCCGGAGATACCATCGGGGTCATAGGGCTGAAGGCCGTGCAGATCTTCAGCGATCACGCTGCCAGCTTCACCCCGCTCGAAAACAAAATCGTCCCATGCGGCGTATTCGGCGATGTCGCTGGCCCTCACGCGCAACGCCTCCTCCACGCCCTGCAGCTCCGCCTACGAGCCGTCATGCTGGGCGGCAAGCTTCCCCAAGTCGAGGTTCCGATACCAGGACTTGGCCAAGCGCAGGGCCATGTAAGCTCCGGCACACGCGACAGAGGCGCGCCAGGCATCCAGGCGTTCCCCGCCAGTTGCAAGCCAGCGGGCGAGCCGGCTCATCGACGCCGGCTCCACGCCCTCCAGCCACAGGGCCGCCACCATCGACGAGCCTGCAACCTAGACCTGAACCACAGACTCACCCAGGGCGCGCAGGCGGGCCCGAAGGCCCACCCCGATCTCATCCACACTCCAGCCGGAGGTGGTGTCTACCTCCTGCCCAGCTGCACGGCGCTCCTCGCGGCTCACCTCGACGGCAGTGTCGGCCGCGACCTGGGTCTCAGGGAAGAGACCTGGAATAGCAAAAGCGAGGGCACAAGGGCACAGTGAGAAGAGGAGACAGCCAAAAAGCCAAAGACAAAGCAAGGAAGAGAGATTCACGATGAAAGGCCCCATCGGTCTCATGGGAGCTCTCGAGAACCTCGAGCTCCTGCACCTTGCTCGCGTGAGTAAGGCGGGCAACCTCCTCCTGGAGAGCCGCCGTAGACTCCAAGGCCTTGACCAGCTGCGATTGCTTCTGGACAAGGGCCTCCTCCTTCTCCCTCAAGGCGGCGTCCTTGAGGTTCATCTCCTTGAGATGAAGCGACGCGAGGCAATCCACGTCGGCGGAGTAGGAGGCCTCCTTCTCCTGCAGCGTATCGCTCAGTCGCTCCAGCTCGACCCAGCTGGCCGCCTCGAGCTCCTTCTTCTCCGTCTGAAGAAGGGCGAGCTGCTCCTGGAGCCGGTTGCCGGCACCACGAGGGCTTCCCGCTCCGTGGCAACTTCGCCCAGCCGGACTTCGAGCTCGGCAATCTGGCCATCAACTCCTAGGTGCTGGGTCCACATCTCATTGTAAGCCTGCGCCTGAGCGTCATAAAGCTCCTGCCAAAAAACCAAAAAGAAGCATGATTAAGATTCGTCCTGGCTAAGACTTAACCATCCCGATTCTTGGGGGGCTACACCCAGTGGGTGCGCTAGCGCGCCCCCACTAAAGAAGCAAAACAAGGAAAAGAAGCTCCAAGAGATTCGGACCGGCCGACGATCGACCAGCCCGATTCTCGGGGGCTACACCCAGTGGGTGCGCTGTCGCGCCCCCACTAACGCAAAAGAAGAAAAGATAAGAAAACCAAAGAGGAAACACCTACCTGGGTGCGGGCCTCCAGGCTCTCCATGTCGCTACACACCATGCGGGCGGACTGCTCCACCTTGGACCGGCTGTTGGTAAACATCGACACCAGCTCCGGGACGCCGGTGAGTGCGGTGCTGGCGGGCAGTCGCAGGCGCGCCAGGTTGCCCGCCCGCCATGTCTTCATGGGCCGGCTCCCGACCCGGCCTCCAGCTCCCGGCGCGACTGGGCTGTGGTAGGGAACGACGACGGCGCCGGCTCCGGGTGCCGGCTCGGCGGCCGACTCTGCCATCTCCCTGGCCGGTGCTGCCTCCCTGATAGGAGGTAGATGGGTCGCATCCGGCGCATCCATGGCCACCCCTGGCGCATAAGGGGCCGCGTCCGGCGCGTTCAGGATCAGCTCCGGCGCGTTGGGCGCCGCCTCGGCCCTGGGGGAGTTGGGGATCGTCTCCAGATCCACCGGGGCCGAGACATCCGACTCGGAGGGCTGGACCTCCTCAGCCCTTGGGGAGTGCCTTGAAGCCGCTTCGCTAGCTGGCTCCTCCGTGCGAGCATGCGCGGAGGGGTCATGTCTAGCCTTCGCACGCTTCTCCACCGGCTTCTCGACCCGGCTGGGGCGAGACAGGCCCACGGCCGTCTTCCCCGCAGCCACGTCCCACCGGTGCTTGGACTGCGTCTCAAGCTCCCTCTGGGCAGCATCGGCTGTTGTCCAGCCAGCACGCTCTGCTGCGGAGGTGGTGTCTTCCTCCACATCCTCCGCCTCCCTGTCAAGCAAAGTCCTTAAGGAACAAAGCTTCTCGCAATATAAACGAAGAAAAGGGGAGAAAATCTTATCCCGCTACCATAGGCACCTGCCTCCGGCCAGCACCACGGCGTTTCTTGGCGTCGCCTGCTCGCTGTCTGGCTGGAGGACCCGGCGTCGGCCGCTTATGAGCCGGCCGGGATGCTGTGGCACCCTTGCCCTTCCTCCCGGCCGCCTCGTCAGCGGCGGTCGCTCCGCCCCTTTGATGCCAGCTGCGCGTCAATGGCGGGTTTGTGACCTCCTCCACCTCGTCCGAGTCCTCCTCAAAGGCTGCACCAGAGAAGAATGAGGGAGTCTAGTCGTCATCCGTCCAGTCTGCGATGGAGGGCCATGGGTACTCACCAGACGGCTTTGTCCCTTCCGACTCCAGGGGATTCTCCGAGCCGGCGGAGGAGTCCGAGCGGGATTCAATCATACCCTCATCCTCAATCTCCGAGGCATCGGACATATCCACGTCAAGAGCGGGCGGACGGAGGGACCCCTGCAGATTCTCGTACAGCTGCGAAAAGGGATTCAATCGCTGGCTCAGCAACACGACCGGCTACAAGGCAAACGACAAAGAATAAAGAGGCCACCTACCATCAGAGGCGGACGGGACCTGTTGAAGGGGGTCATGCCCCACGTCCATTCCCCGCCCTCATCCATGCGGGCGGTGGAGATCAGATTCACTCTTCGCGCTACCGTGCCGGGGGTGAACCTCTTGGTGGACAGCCGAGAAGGATCATGCCGGCTGCTCATCTGGCAGACCAGATGCGGCCGCCTCTGAAGGGCAGGATCCGGCAGGCCACCATGGTGGTGATCAGGTCACGGCCAAGGAGGTCGCCCTTCTCCAAAATGTCGAGGTGGGCATAGATCAGCGGCACCTCAGAAATCGGCTTGGGGGTCTTCGCCGCCCAGTTCAACCTCGTCGGCGGGTCCATGTTGAACGACGGAATGTTGCGGGCGTCCAGGGCGGGGTCGGTGTTCTTCACGTAGAAGAAACCATTCTGCCACTGCTTGACGGATTCCTGCAGAGGCATCTGGGGGAAGCCCGACTTCGAGCGGTGGTGCACCACCGCGGCGCCGCACGGCGTCATCGGGCGCGGCCCCTTGAGCTTCTCCACCTCGGATTTCTCCATGGCAATGGATTGCTGCTTGAAGAAGAACAAGTTGCAGCATAGGTCGACGCGGGGGTCGATCCCCACAAAGCCCTCGCACAGGATCACGAAGGCCGACAGCTGCAGTATGGCGTTCGGCGCCAGGTGATGCGGCTGCAGGCCAAAGAAGCGGAGCCATTCAGAGAAGAAGGCGCTGGCAGGAAGCCCGAAACCCCAGTAGAAATGCTCGGTGAAGACCATGACCTCTCCCACGGCGGGTGTGGGAGCGGTCTCGGCGCCAGGGAGTCGCACCAGCACTTGGGAGGCCGGGGGCAGCAGCCGGTGGTAACGAAGCGCCTCGATGAGCTCCTCGCCGACTTCGCTGCCCAGCCAGGCTCCCTGCGACGACGCCTTCTGCGCCGAGGGCCTTTTCGAGGAAGAACCGTCGGCCATGACTGCGGGCGACTAAAACTCGAAGGGGTTGGCGGCTTCGCGGCGACGAAGACGAGGAAGACGAAGGATACGAGCTCTTTCTCTCTGAGCGCAGGGAGGAAGACGGCGTGGATGCGGGGCAAGGAGGGGGCAAATGGCCTCCTCGGAACCCCTGCATCCCATTTAAACCCCCAAGAAGCATCATGGGGAGGGGATCCGGTGCGCACGGGTCCCCCACCAACCCTGTGTATTACGGGCGGTAACGCTTCCCTAAGCCCAACCGTCGCGGAGTAAATCCACAGAGGATCTCTCGCGTGGAGGCCGAGGAGGCGTCATGGCGGGACCCAGAGCCCAGGCCCGGTACCGTCACCAGTAATCACCATCATTATCTCAGGCGAGGCCTGGCACGTGGCGCTCTCCGAGCGACTTGCGACGAAGCCGAGGCGTTGTTTCGAAGTCAGCCGGTTTCGGAACCGGCGCTCCTCGTCACGAATAGCGGCAAAAATACCAAGACAAATCATCAAGCCGGTGACGCCGCCCGCCCGCAGGCGGTAGGCCTCTCCAGCTTCGGGGACTACTGTTGGGGGGATAACCCCGGGGTAGGCTCATCAAGCCTGCTCCTTCATTTCCGGCCCAAAGGACATGAACATATACAGTTTCCCAAGGCCCAAGTCTTCCGGCAGGCTAAGCCGCGCCTGCCGACTAGAGGACGAGGCGGCTATCCCTCTGGCCGGCCAGGCAATCCCCGCCGGCTAGAGTCGAGGCTGTTACCTCTTCTGAGCCGGCCTAGTCCAGCCAGCCGTCTAGGAATGAGGTAGCCGAACCCAAGCAGGCTAGCCGGCCGGGGGTCACAAGTCACATCAGATCGTAGGTCAGGATGGGACCTTACGATTAAAGGTAGCTATGCGTCAGCAAAGGTACTGGATCGGGGCGTCCGGCAGGTACGAACATCGGCGGCCACGCCGCTGACCTACCCCGGCTCTGATCCATCACCTAGTATAGTGTTGGACCGTCACACTCGCACTCCATTATTGCACTCGGCGTGGGGAACAGTGGAGGCGGTCGTACTACCTGCCCATGACGAATCTCGCTGGACGACGCTCGACGTACAGCGCGTGCTCGGCGTCAACCTTACACGAGAGCTTCATTGGCCAGCCGGCGGGTCCCAGTGCCAATCGAGACCATGCAGCCGGCGGGCCCCTCAAGCGACAAGACAAGACTCTAGTGGGCCCCTGGCCAGCCGGTGAGGCTTCCAGCCAGGTCCCACATTTGTATCCTTTATCCATATTGTAGGCCGGCGGGTTCGTCTAAAACCCCCCGGTCGCCCTCCATGCAGGGAGGCCGATCATTCCACAGTCGAACAACACTACACACTCACCAACCACAGAGAGAGAGGTAGAGACGAGCCGGCTGCTCACCTCTTCCTCATCCCAACACAGCTCCAGGAGCAACTCTGTACTCTATTCATACACATCAAACACTCCGGCAGGACTAGGGGTATTATCTCTACGGATAGCCCTGAACCTGGGTACATCGTGCGTTCCATGCGTGTACCAACCTCGTTCCCAGCGCCCACCTTTGTCCCTTCGGTTCTCACCGACTTTAGCCTACCTATGGCATATGTTGTGAGTATTCACCGACAACAATTATCATGAACTAGGAGAAATAATAATAACCAACTTATTATTGCCTCTAGGGCATATTTACAACAGTTTCTCACTTGCACTAGAGTCAATAATCTAGTTCACATCACTATGTGATTGCAATGAATCCAACACCCATACAATTCTGGGGATCGATCATGTCTTTCTTGTGAGAGAGGTTTATTAATCAATGGGTCTGAACGTTTTAGATCCGTGTGTGCTTTACAAATATCTATGTCTTCCTATACATAATCCTACCATGCACCATTTGGAACTATTCCAAATCACCGCTCCACTATACAAATCCGGTTTACTACTCAGAGTTATCCGGATTAGTGACAAAGCATGCATCGACGTAACCCCTTTACGACGAAATCTTTAATCACCTCCATAATCGAGAAAAATTCCTTAGTCCACTAGTTACTAAGGATAACTTTCACCGCTGTCCAGTGATCCATTCCTGGATCACTCTTGTACCCCTCGACTGACTCATGGCAAAGCACACTTTATGTGTGGTACACAGCATAGCATACTTATAGAGCCTATGGTTGATGCATAGGGGACGACATTCATCCTTTCTCTTTCTTCTGCCGTGGTGGGGCTTTTGAGTCTTACTCAAATTTATACCTTACAACATAGCCCAGAACTCCTTCTTTTGCCGACCCATTTTGAACACTTCCAAAAACTTGTCAAGGCATGCATTTTGTTGAAAGTTATATTAAGCACTTTGATCTATCTCCATAGATCTTCATGCTCAATGTTCAAATAGCTTAATCCAGGTTTTCCTTTGAAAAAGTCCTTTCAAACAACCCTTTATGCTTTGCAGGAAATCTAAATTATTTCTGATCAAGAATATGTCAACCACATATATTTATCAGAAATTCTATAGTGCTCCCACTCACTTCTTTGGAAATACAAGTTTC
Source organism: Hordeum vulgare subsp. vulgare (assembly GCF_904849725.1). Lineage (NCBI taxonomy): Eukaryota > Viridiplantae > Streptophyta > Magnoliopsida > Poales > Poaceae > Hordeum > Hordeum vulgare. The sequence goes on from NC_058520.1 coordinate 558,590,180, forward strand.
TCATAAACTTTGTATAAAACCAAAAACTTTGATCATCTCAACAAAGTGCATATTCCAACTCCGAGATGCTTGCTCGAGTCCATAGAAGGGTCACTGGAGCTTTGCATACTTGTTAGCACCCTTTAGGATCGACAAAATATTCTGGTTGTATCACATACAACCTTTCCTCAAGGAAACCGTCGAGGAAACAATATTTTGACATCCTATCTGCAAGATTTCATAAATGATGCAGCAACTGCTAACATAATTCCAACAGACTTTCAACATCGCTACGAGTGAGAAAGTCTCATCGTAGTCAAACCTTTGAACTTTGTCTAAAACATCTTTGCGACAGGTCGAGCTTTCTTAATGGTGACTTTTCACCATCACCGTATGTCTTCCTTTTAAAGACCCATCCATAGTTAATAGTCTTACGACCATCAAGTAGTTCTTCCAAAGTCTACACTTTGTTTTCATACGTGGATCCTCCTCTTGGATTTCATGGCCTCCAGCCATTTGTCAGAACCGGGCCCACCATCGCTTCTCCATAGCTCGTAGGTTCATCGTTGTCCAACAACATGACATTTGGGACAGGGTTACCTTACCACTCTGGAGTAGTACGCGTCCTTGTCGACCTATGAGGTTCGGTATTGTCTTGATCCGAAGCTTCATGATCATTATCATCAGCTTCCACTTCAATTGGTGTAGGCGCCTCAGGAACAACTTCCTGCGCCCTGCTACACACACTGGTTGAAGTGATGGTTCAATAACCTCATCAAGTTTCCACCAAAAATCCCACTCAATTCTTTCAAAAGAAACTTTTCCTCGAGAAAGGATTTGTATCTACAAACAAACACTTCGTTTCTGGATCTGAGATAGGAGGCATACCCATCTATTTTGGGTGTCCTATGAAGATGCATTTATCCGCTTTGGGTTCGAGCCTATCAGGCTGAAACTCTTTCACATAAGCATCGCAGCCCCAAACTTTTAAGAAATGACAACTTAGCTTTCTCTAAACCATGGTTCGTACGGTGTCATCTCAACGGAATTACGTGGTGCCATATTTAAAGTGAATGCGGTTGTCTCTAATGACTAACTCATAAACAATAGTGGTAATTTGATAAGAGACATCATAGTATGCAACATATCTAATATGACACGACTATGACATACAGACACACCATCAGACTATGGCGTTCCAGGTGGCATGAGTTGTGAAACAATTTTCACATTGTCTTAAATGTTCAACAAACTCGTAACTCAGATATATATGTTTACCTCCACGATCACATCGTAGACATATTATCCTCTTGTCACGATGATCTTTAACTTCACTCTGAAATTACTTGAACCTTTCAATAATCCAGACCTCTGTTTCATCAAGTAAATACACTAGTATCTACTCAAATCATCTGTGAAGTAAGAACATAATAATATCCACCGCGTGCCTCGGTACTTGATACATCTCCATCGTATCTACTTTTCCAAACTCTTTTGTCCTTGTTTTGGACTCTAATTTGCATGATTTGAATGGAACTAACCTCGACTGACGTTGTTTTCAGCAGAATTGCCTTGGTGTTGTTTTTGTGCAGAAATGGAAGTTCTCGGAATGTCCTAAAAATTTACGGAGAATATTTCTGGAAAATAAGAAAAATACATGCACAAAGATCCACCGGAGGGGATGGGTGAGTGGGCCACAAGCCCTGTAGCCGCCGCTCCCTGGTGGCGGCTACCAAGCTTGTGGGGCCCACGTGGCTCTACCGCCCCCAAACTCAGCTCTATAAATTCACTTTCGTCCCAGAAAAAATCAAGACAGAAGATTTCGTCACGTTTGCGATACGGAGGCGCCGCCACATCCTGTTCTTCATCTGGAGGGCAGATCTGGAGTCCGTTTTGGGCTCCGGGGAGGGGAAATCGTCGTCATCGTCATCATCAACCTTCTTCCCTCTCTAATTCCATGAAGCTCTTCCTCGTTCGTGAGTAATCTATTCGTAGGCTCGCTGGGCGGTGATGAGTAGGATGAGATCTATCATGTAATCGAGTTAGTTTTGACGGGGATTGATCCCTAGTATCCACTATGTTGTGAGGTTGATGTTGCTAGTACTTTGCCATGCTTAATGCTTGTCACTAGGGCCTGAGTGCCATGATTTCAGATCTTAAATTATTATGTTGTCACCACTATATGTGTGTTTTAGATCTGATCTTGCAAGTTGTAGTTACCTACTATGTGTTATGATCCGGCAACCCCGGAGTGACAATAACCGGAACCACTCCCGGTGATGACCATAGTTTGAGGAGTTCATGTGTTCACCAAGTGCTAATGCATTGGTCCGGTTCTTTATTAAAAGGAGAACCTTAATATCCCGTAGTTTCCTTTTGGACCCCGCTGCCACGGGAGGGATGGACAATAGATTTCATGCAAGTTCTTTTCCCTAAGCACGTATGACGACACACGGAATGCATGCCTACATCACATTGACGAACGGGAGCTAGCCACATATCTCTCTGTGTTATAACTGTTGCATGATGAATGTCATCGAAACAAATCACCGACCCATTGCCTACGAGTTTGTCCCACTACTGCTGTTACTTGTTTTGCTCTGGTGCTGTTACTACTGTTGCTGTTGCTGTTACTTGTTTTGCTCTACTGTTGTTACCACTGTTGCTGTTGTTGTTACTTGCTTTGCTCTGCTGCTACTTGCTACTGCTTTTACTTGCTACTGTTGCTACTTGCTACTGCTGTCACTACTGCTGTTCCTTGCCACTGCTGTTACTCGTTACACTGTTGCTACCTGCTACAATACTTTTTCTCGCGCCGTTGACGGGAAAGAATATTTTCCGTCCACGGTCAACTTCTGGTGCCATTGATACAACCGTTAAGAATAGTCTGCCGTCAACAGATCGTTTCTGGCACCGTTGTTATCATACTACTTTGTTGCTGATACTTTGCTTGCAGATACTAATCTTTCAGGTGTGGTTGAATCTAACACATTCAGCTGCTAATATTTGAGAGTATCCTCTCACTTCCTGTCGGGCGAACCAACAAATTTGGGTTGAGTACTCTACCCTTGAAAACTGCCGTGAACTCACGCGCTGGTGGGCCATTGCAAGACAATTGCTAATTGTTGAGCAACTGGGAGCAGTTCTGACTCCGTTGCCGGGGAGGCATCAAGTCAGTAACGCGTCAACAACATTCTTCTAGTGCCATTGCCGGGGACTGCTAGCAGTACTCATTGGACTGTACACATCAAAATGTATTACTTCCAACAGTTTAACTTATTGTTCAATCTCATAGGAAAACGAGGTCTTTAGTCATCTTGCCCATGTGGTACGATTTGCATGTCTCAAGTGATTCAAAAATCAAGTGAGTCCAAACGATCCATCCGCATGGAGTTTGTTCATGCATTTATACCAACAGACATGGTTTGCATGTCTCAAACGTTTCAAAAAGAGTGAGTACAAAGATCCATCAGCATTCTTCTAGTGCCGTTGCCGGGGACTGCTAGCAGCACTTTTTCTAGCGCCGTTGCCAGGGAAGAGATTGCTATATTCTCTGAGTCACTTGGGATTTATAGCTGCTGATCACTATGAAGAATCTGAAAGATCCAAAAACCAAAGTCTTGCCCTCAACTACGAGGAGAGGTAAGGAACTGCCATCTAGCTCTGCACTTGATTCACCTTCAGTTATGAGTAAGTTTGCGATGTCACCTCCTGCTAGAAATCTTGATATGTCGCCTGTGCTTGATGATGCTTATGATGCTACTATGCCTGATACTGCTAGAGATGCTATGCCTGATACTTCTAGAGATGCTATGCCTGATACTGCTAGAGATGCTATGCTTGATACTGCTTTGCCTAATGATGCTAGAGATGCTATTTTGCCTGATGATGCTATGCTTGATACTACTAGAGATACTACTTTGCCTGATATGCCACTAGGGGTATTCCTTGATGCTCATATTGCTACAGTTACTGCCAATGCTCGTGATGCTTCTGAAACTGCCGATACTATTGAGATAGAACCTGCTTTAGCTCTTGCTAGATCTAGCTCCCCTAGACATGAATTGCCTGATATACCTGAGGGTTATGTTATGGAGGGAGAGATAGACGAGGATTTTCTTGCGTGTAAGGATGCCTATGACGCTGAGAAATTACTTCTCAAGTGGAAGGAAAAATCTCTGAAAGCTAGGATGAAATACGACCCAAAGTTTGCCACTTCACCTATCTTTATCACCGATAAGGATTACGAATTCTCTGTCGACCCTAAGATAATCTCTCTAGTCGAATCTGATCCTTTCCACGGTTATGAGTCTGAAATGGTCGTAGCCCATCTTACCGAACTGCATGATATAGCCACCCTTTTCACTAGTGAGGAGAAGATCCGCCACTACTATATCCTTAAGCTGTTTCCTTTCTCTCTAAAGGATGACGCTAAAGCCTGGTTCACTTATCTTGCTGCTGGATGTGTGAGTAGTCCCCAGGATATGGTGTATTACTTTTGTGAGAAATATTTCCCTGCCCATAAGAAGCAAGCTGCCTTGCAGGCAATATACAACTTTTCTCAACTCAAAGAAGAGAGTCTCCCACAAGCTTGGGGGAGGATCATCCAGCTACAGAATGCTTTGCCTGATCACCCTCTTAAGAAGAACGAGATACTTGATATCTTCTATAACGGACTTACCTATGCTTCTAGAGACCACCTAGATAGTTGTGTCGGTTGTGTTTTTAGGGAACGAACTATAGAACAAGCTGAGATTCTACTGAATAACATCTTGATCAACGATAATGCTTGGACTATTCCCGAACCACCTCCTAAGCCAACTCCTAAGAAAATAGGTATTCTATTCCTCAGTCCCGAAGATATGCAAGAAGCCAAGAAATCTATGCAAGAGAAAGGCATTAGATCTGAAGATGTCAAAAATCTACCACCTATCGAAAAGATCCATGGTCTCGATAACCCGATACAGGTAGTAGAAGTGAATTTTCCGCGTAGGTTTGATGAGAGTGATATTCCTTTTGACAAACATGCTAGCCTATGCTTTGATGAATTTGATAACTTTTTTGCCAAACAACAGAGTTTCAATGATTATGTTAGTAGACATTTGGAACAAAGTACTCGTATGCTTAGTCATTTAAGTGCTTGTGTAGACAGAAATGTCAACGATGTGAAGCTTCTGAGTAAACATGCCTCTATGACTACTACTCAGGTAGAACAAGTACTTAAAGCTCAGAATGACTTGCTCAATGAATTAAATGACAACTCTGTTAGAGTCATTACTAGAGCAGGCAAAATGACTCAGGAACCTTTGTATCCTGAAGGCCATCCTAAGAGAATTGATCAAGAATCTCAAGGAATTAATGGTGGTACACCCAGTCATCCTAAGAATGAGGATGATAGAAACCTACATGTCAGTTCACCAAATACTGTCACACCTGAAGAACCAAATGATATTTCTGTGTCTGATGCAGAAACACAATCTGGTGATGAACATGAACCTGGTGACAATATGGACAGCGATGTTCCTAATGAGGCTCAACCTAGCAATGATAAGGATGTGGAGACTGAACCTACCGTTAATCCTGATAACCCACAACCTAAGTGGTATGATAAGAATGACTTGGCTGCTAGGAAGCATGGTAAAGAAAGGGAGCCATGGGTTCAGAGACTGATGCCTTTTCCTCCTAGGACATCCAAGAAAAAGGATGATGAAGATTTTGAGCATTTCGTTGAGATGATAAGACCCGTCTTTCCGCAGATGCGGTTAATTGATATGCTCAAAATGTCTCCATATGCCAAGTACATGAAAGATATCGTGACTAATAAACGGAAGATACCAGATCTTGAGATCTCCACCATGCTTGCCAATTACACTTTCAAAGGTGGAACTCCTAAAAAACTTGGTGATCCTGGAGTGCCCACTATACCTTGCTCCATTAAAGGAAACTACGTAAGAACTGCCTTATGTGACCTTGGAGCCGGTGTTTGTGTTATGCCGCTCTCTCTTTATCGTAGACTTGAACTGGACAAGTTGACACCCACTAAAATCTCTCTGCAAATGGTCGACAAATCAACTGCTTTCCCTATTGGCATTTGCGAGGATGTGCCTGTTGTGGTTGCTAACACCACTATCTTAACAGACTTTGTTATCTTGGATATTCCCGAGGACGATGCCATGGCTATCATCCTTGGAAGACCCTTTTTAAAAACTGCAGGGGCTGTTATAGATTGCAACAAAGGCACTTTCCACGTCAACGGTAATGAGCATACAGTGCACTTTCCGAAGAAATGATATCAAGTACATTCCATCAATGCTATCGAAAAAACTTCATCGATTCTTATTGGGAGCTTTGAATGCCCTATTACTCGTGTCAAGATGAAGTATGATTTGCTTGTTGGGGAGATGCACATCCCCATTGAGGTGACTTAGTGGCTATTTGACAATTCTCCGTTCCCACTTGCGATTCGAAAAGGTTTTGTCATGAGGATTTGATCAACCCCATTGACGAATTTCTTTCGATGACCATGAAATGGATGAACCAAGGAGTCACATACCTCTGTTTTAAGCTTTCACTTTCTGTTGCTTAGAATAAAAATGATAGATTTAGTTCAGTTTTTTATGTTTTCTATTTTAGCGTCCCGGAGAAAAATACCCCGAAAATAAAAGTTCTCCCATGGTCCTGAAAATCTAGTATGATTTTTTCTCGAATTTTTTAAAAATACTGGGACTGAGAGCTGGCCTGGGGCCCACACCAGTGGGCCACAAGCCTTGTAGCCGCCGCCCCCCTGGCGGCGGCTACCAACCTTGTGGGGCCCACAGGGACCCCCCCACTCATTCCAGCTCCCATCCTCTTCTCCTACCTCCAGAAAAAATCGTTTCGCAGCTCAAACATGTGTTCTTGCTCATTTGGGTGTGATTTTCGATATCCTTGCTCAAAGCACCATTCTCTGAACCGTTTTGGGGAAATTACTCCTTGGTAAGTGACTCCTCCATTGGTCCAATTAGTTTTTGCTGTAGTGCTTTATCCTTCGCATATTCTTGCTACCTTGGTGACCCTGTTCTTGAGCTTGAAATGTTGATTTTAGCTGGTACCAAGTAGTTTTAGCGCGTGATACGGTCTCTAGGCACTAGTAGGAGTAGTTGCTACGAGTTGGGTTAATCCTTACTCACTTTTCTTTTGAAGTCTCTAAAAATTTCAGAATTTTTCAGAGCTAGAAAAGGAAAAAGATGAGGAGGTTCTTGAGAGGCTCTTCAAGCCGTAATCCCAAGGAGGATGAGAATAACCACCCCAAGTACGTGGTTCCTCGAGTCACAGAAGTTCGAGCGTGCGAGTGGCCAAGCGATGAATTTGTGCGCGTCGCTGGGCTTTATGAAGACTTTTATTACTTGGTGGAGAACGCAGGTCTTACCGCGTTCGTTGAAGATAAGTGCTCACAATACCTCCTCCTCACCAATATTTTCGTTCAAAGCTTCAACTTTTATCCGAGGAAGAATCCTCCCATGGTTGAATTCATGTTATACGACATCCCCCCAGTACATGACACTACATGATTTTTGCAATGTTTGCAAATTACCTTATGTTGGGGATATTCATGACCCTCGTCCACGGGACTTGGAGGATTTCATAGGTACTATTGCTGTTGGAGAGGAGAGAGGAGTGTCTCGCGCTAGAATTGCTAGCATTCATTTTCCTGTGCTTCGATACTTCTCATTATTTGTGGGAAAATGTTTGATTGGCCGTGGGGAGTGATATGTCCATTTTGCATCATGCTTTCATGTTGATAATTATCGCTTTTTGGACTGTTATATTACCTTGTGGTACCATACTTATGCCTTTTCTCTCTTATTTTGCAAGGTTTATTTGAAGAGGGAGAATACCGGAAGCTGGAATTCTGGACTCGAAAAGGAGCAAGTCCGAGTCCTCTATTCTGCGCAACTCCAAATGCCCTGAAAATCAACGTGGAATTTTTTGGGATTATATAAAAAATACTGGGCGAAAGAAATACCAGAGGGGAGCTACCAGGGCCCCACAAGCCTGGTAGCCGCCGCCCCCATGGTGGCGGCTACAGGGCTTGTGGGCACCCTGGCGGCCCACCGGCCCCCCTCTTTTGCTATATGAAGGGTTTCGTCCAGGAAAAAATCAGAGTGGAGCTTTTTCGTGGATTCTCCGCCGCCACGAGGCGGAACTTGAGCAGAACCAATCTAGAGCTCTTGCAAGACGATCCTGTCGGGGAAACTACCCTCCCGGAGGGGGAAATCGTCACCATAGTCATCACCAACACTCCTCTCGTCAGAGGGGAGTCATCTCCATCAACATCTTCATCAGCACCATCTCCTCTCCAAACCCTAGTTCATCTCTTGTAACCAGTCTCCATCTCGCGACTCCGATTAGTACTTGTAAGGTTGCTAGTAGTGTTGATTACTCTTTGTAGTTGATGCTAGTTGGATTACTTGGTGGAAGAGTTTATGTTCAGATCCTTGATGCTACTCATTACACCTCTGATCATGATTATGATTATGCTTTGTGAGTAGTTAGTTTTATTCCTGAGGACATGGGATAAGTCATGCTGATAATAGTCATGTGAATTTGGTATTCGTTCGGTATTTTGATATGCTGTATGTTGTCTTTTCCTCTAGTGGTGTTATGTGAACGTCGAGTACATAACACTTCACCATCTTTGAGCCTAGAGGAAGGCATTGGGGAGTAGTAAGTAGATGATGGGTTGCTAGAGTGACAGAAGCTTAAACCCCAGTCTATGCGTTGCTTCGTAAGGGGCTGATTTGGATCCACTAGTTTAATGCTATGGTTAGACGTTGTCTTAATTCTTCTTTCGTAGTTGCGGATTCTTGCGAGAGGGGTTAATCATAAGTGGGATGCTTGTCCAAGTAAGGGAAGTACCCAAGCGCCGGTCCACCCACATATCAAACTATCAAAGTAACGAACGCGAATCACATGAACATGATGAAACTAGCATGACAGAAATTCCCGTGTGTCCTCGGGAGCGCTTTTCCTCCTGATACAAAAGGGATTGGGCCACTTTGCTGCACCGTTGCTACTACTTGTTACTTGTTACTTTTCACTTGCTATGTTTCACCTCACTACACCATCACTTGTTACCGCTACTTTCAGTGCTTGCAGTTATCACCTTGCTGAAAACCGTTTATCAGAGCCTTCTGCTCCTTGTTGCGTTCGACACTCTTACTTATCGAAAGGACTACGATTGATCACATATACTTGTGGGTCATCAGGGAGGCTGGATCACTTAGCTCTCCAGACCTTGCGGTTTTGCGCGAAGGCCTTTATAATGATAAGACTTATAGCCTAGGTGATATAGTAGCCCAGTGGTTGAACACAAACCGTTCCAAGGGTTTCGTCGATGGAGGTATCTATGCTACCCGTCTTGCCAGGCACTTTGAGATACCCGTTAGACTGGGAGAGGAAGGAGAGATGCTTCTTCCTGAGAAATATCTGGATTATGACAGCATGGTTTGCCATGATTTTCTAGATAGAGATGCTAGTAGACGGATGATTTATAACCTGGTATTTAGTCAGGGTACTCGAGAGACTATTATTTTGCCTGCTCCTTCTTTGTTCGATCTTCATGCAGGCAGGTACACTATTATTCCCTCGGACATCTACGCATATTGGGGCTTGGTCCAACCACAGGTGCCCGTGCCCGAGCCGCCAGTGGAGTACCAGACGCCAGTTTATCAATGGGAGCCAGAGGAGCTCACACAGCAGTGGCATCCACAGTCCGCTCCGGAGTATCCCGGAGCTGGTTATTTCCCGCCTTGGGAGTAGACCAAGCTAGGCCAAAAGCCTAAGCTTGGGGGAGTACGTGTTCTCACCGACCTTACATTCATGCTTATGCTTTCACTTTGTTAGTCGGTGTTTACACTTTGCCACTGTATTATCCATGCTAGTTTATTTTCGTTTTCTTGTTTTCTTGTTTTGTGTCCTTTTGAGAAAATCCAAAAAGATTTTCCTTTCTTCTTTTGCTTGTTGGGAGTTTTCCCGTGTAAATAGTTTTCTTTTTCTTTGGGTCAAGGTAGAAGATATTGGTTACAATGTTTAGTGGCTCTTGCATGCATACCTGTTTAGCTTTCAAAGAGCCATATTACTTTGTCTTCTCCTTTGTGTGTGCCTGCAGATTCAGCTTAGTCCAATGCACGAGCACTCCTATTATTGTTCACATCGTTCGATCGTGCAAGTGGAAGGCAATAATGATGATATATGATGAAGTGACTGAGACTGGAAAAGCTGGTATGAACTCTATCTATTTTGTTTTTGTAAATATGACTAGCTTGTCGTCCCAGATTCAGCTTTTTGTGAGAGAACCATGTTTGCAATGACAACTTAGAGATCATAGTTTCTGATGCCATGCTTAATTAGCTGAGAGCTTATAATGGTTTGTATTGAATGCCAACATAGATTTTTAGATACCTATGGTGTAGTATATTAGGATGGTATTCTCCTTTGAATGATTCAAGTGGCTTGACTTGGTGCATGTTCATGCATGTCGTTGAAACAAAATCAACATAGCCTCTATGATGTTCGTGTTCATGGTGATTTATATCCTTTTCATGCTTGCCCTCAATGTTAGTCAAACTCATTGCATCTTGATGACTGTTGTCGCTCTCTAGTTGGTCGCTTTGGAGTCTTTTTCTAGCCTTCACTTGTACTAAGCGGGAATATTGCTTGTGCATCCACTCCCATAAACCCAAAAGTTTTTCCATGAGAGTCCACCATACCTACCTATTTGCGGTATCTACCTGCCGTTCCAAGTAAATTTGCATGTGCCAGTCTCTAAAACTTCAAGAAATAATCTGTTTTGCATGCCCGAACCGCTCCTGTGGTGACAGGGGGCTATTGGTATCTTCCATGTTAGGCGTGTTATCCTCGACATGTGTTTATTCACTGTCATTTACGAGAAAGGGGTCGGTAATTGGAATGCCCAGTTCCACTCTTAAATCGGAAACATAACTGTAAAACAAGACTCCCCCCGGATTGATGTTAGTATGGACGGTACCCGAGGATTCGGCAAGCCGTGGAGTGTGATTGGTTGGTGGTGGGGGAATTAAAACTTTACTTTTTTTTTGGGAACCGCCCTATAGCATGCGTAGCGTGGAAGATATTAAGAAATCTTGGTCATTGCGTTGACAATGAAAGCATGCCACCAAAAAATATTATCTCTTTTTCAAAGCTTGAGCTCTAGCACCTCTCCAAATCAACGCTTCCCTCTACGAAGGGCCTGTCTATTTATTTTCCTGTTGAGTCATCCTCCTCTTGTATAAGCACCAATTAGAGAGCACCTCTATCATTTTTATGCTTTGCTTTTGATTGATATTGAGTATGACTATGACTGGATCTTCGTTGCTATGAATTACAATGTTTAGTCAGCCCTTGATCTTTGAAAGTGCTCTACATTTATGTTTTGCGGTCTCAGAAAGAGCTAGCGAGGTACCACCTATTCGTATTGCGTCATGCTTGTTTTGATTGAATTGTTGGTATCTGAAACTCATTATTATTTGCTCGCTAGCTGATTATGCCATTGATATTAGTTTACCGTGAGACCTTTGTGTCACTTGCTTATGTGGTTAACTTGTGATCTTGCTGAAATTCTGGTTATGAGTTAGACATAGTTGCAACAACAAGATCAAATAGAGTTTGTCAAAGTTTTTCTTTCTCTTTCAGTTTGTCAACTGAGTTGCTTGAGGACAAGCAAGGTTTTAAGCTTGGGGGAGTTGATACGTCTCCATCGTATCTACTTTTCCAAACTCTTTTGCCCTTGTTTTGGACTCTAATTTGCATGATTTTAATGGAACTAACCTGGACTGACGCTGTTTTCAGCAGAATTGCCTTGGTGTTGTTTTTGTGCAGAAATGAAAGTTCTCGGAACGTCCTGAAAAATTACGGAGAATATTTCTGGAAAATATGAAAAATACCTGCGCAAAGATCCACCGGAGGGGATGGGCCAGTGGGCCACAAGCCCTGTAGCCGCCGCCCCCGTGGTGGCGGCTACCAAGCTTGTGGGGCCCATGTGGCTCTGCCGCCCCCAAACTCAGCTCTATATATTCACTTTCGTCCCAGAAAAAATCGAGAGAGAAGATTTCGTCGTGTTTGCAATACGAAGGCGCCGCCACATCCTGTTCTTCATCTCGAGGGCAGATCTGGAGTCCGTTTTGGGCTCCGGAGAGGGGAAATCGTCGCCATCGTCATCATCAACCTTCTTCCCTCTCCAATTCCATGAAGCTCTTCATCGTTCGTGAGTAATCTATTCGTAGGCTCGATGGGCAGTGATGAGTAGGATGAGATCTATCATGTAATCGAGTTAGTTTTGACGGGGATTGATCCCTAGTATCCACTATGTTCTGAGATTGATGTTGCTACTACTTTGCCATGCTTAATGATTTTCACTAGGGCCCGAGTGCCATGATTTCAGATCTGAAATTATTCTGTTGTCACTAATATATGTGTGTTTTAGATCCGATCTTGCAAGTTGTAGTTACCTACTATGTGTTATGATCGGGCAACCCCGGAGTGACAATAACCGGAACCACTCCCGGTGATGACCATAGTTTGGGGAGTTCATGTGTTCTCCAAGTGCTAATGCGTTGGTCCGGTTCTTTATTAAAAGGAGAACCTTAATATCCCGTAGTTTCCTTTTGGACCCCGCTTCCACGGGAGAGATGGACAATAGATGTCATGCAAGTTCTTTTCCCTAAGCACGTATGACGACACATGGAATGCATGCCTACATCACATTGACGAATGGGAGCTAGACACATATTTCTCCGTGTTATAACTATTGCATGATGAATATCATCCAAACAAATCACCGACCCATTGCCTACGATTTTGTCCCACTACTTTTGTTACTTGTTTTGCTCTACTGCTGTTACTACTGTTGTTGCTGATGTTACTTGTTTTGCAATGCTACTGTTACTGCTGTTGCTACTGCTGTTACTTGCTTTGCTCTGCTGCTACTTGCTACTTGCTACTGCTGTCACTACTGATGTTCCTTGCCGCTGCTGTTACTCGTTACACTGCTGCTACCTGCTACAATACTTTTGCTCGTGCCGTTGACGGGAAAGAATATTTTCCGTCCACGGTCAACTTCTGGCGCCATTGATACAACCGTTAGGAATAGTCTGCCGTCAACAGATCGTTTCTAGCACCGTTGTTATCATACTACTTTGCTGCTGATACTTTGCTTGCAGATACTAATCTTTCAGGTGTGGTTGAATCTGACACATTCAACTGCTAATACTTGAGAGTATCCTCTCACTTCTTGTCGGGCGAACCAACAAATTTGGGTTGAATACTCTACCCTCAAAAACTACCGCGAACCCACGCGCTGGTGGGCCATTGCAAGACTATTGCTAATTGTTGAGCAACTGGGAGCAGTTCTGACTCCGTTGCCGGGGAGGCATCAAGTCAGGAACACGTCAACAACATTCTTCTAGTGCCGTTGCCGGGGACTGCTAGCAGTAATCATTGGACTGTACACATCAAAATGTATTACTTCCAACAGTTTAACTTATTATTCAATCTCATAGGAAAATGAGGTCTTTAGTCATCTTGCCCATGTGGTATGATTTTCATGTCTCAAGTGATTCAAAAATCAAGTGAGTCCAAACGATCCATCTGCATGGAGTTTCTTCATGCATTTATACCAACAGACATGGTTTGCATGTCTCAAACGTTTCAAAAAGAGTGAGTACAAAGATCCATTAGCATGGAGCTTCTTCATGCATTTTATACCAATATGACTCAAGCAGTAGTGCCACAAGTAAGTGGTACTATCATTACTACTTTGTATCTTTTGGCAACAATATTATGAACATGTGTATCACTACAATCGAGATTGAATAACCCGTCCATTTTAGGTGCAAGACCATTGAAGGTATTATTCAAGTAAACAGAATAACCATTATTCTTTTAAATGAATAATCGTATTGCAATAAATATAATCCAATCATGTCTATGCTCAACGCAAACACCAAATAACATTTATTTAGGTTTAACACTAATCCCGATGATAGAGGGAGCGTGCGATGTTTGATGACATCAACCTTGGAAACTTTTCCAACACACATCGTCACCTTGCTCTTAGCAAGTCTCCGTTTATTCCGTAGCTTTTATTTCGAGTTACTAACACTTAGCAACTGAACCGGTATCTAATACCTTGGTGCTACTAGGAGTACTAGTAAAGTACACATCAATATCATGTATATCCAATATACTTTTGTCGACTTTGCCAGCCTTCTTATGTACCAAGTATCTAGGGTAGTTGCTCTTCAGTGACTGTTCCCCTCATTACAAAAGCACTTAGTCTCGGGTTTTGGCTCAACCTTGGGTCTCTTCACTAGAGCAGCAACTGGTTTGTTGTTTCATGAAGTATCCCTTCTTGCCCTTGCCCTTCTTGTGATTGGTGGTTTTACGAACCATCAACAATTGATGCTCCTTTTGATTTCTACTTTCGCGGTGTCAAACATTGTAAATAACTCAAGGATCATAATATCCATCCTTGATATGTTATAGTTCATCATGAAGCTCTGGTAGCTTGGTGGCAGTGACTTTGGAGAACCATCACTATCTCATCTGTAAGACTAACTCCCACTTGATTCAAGTGGCTGTAGTACTCAGACAATCTGAGCACATGCTCAATGATTGATTTTTTCTCCTTACTTTGTGGACAAAGAATCTTGTCGGAGGTCTCATACCTCTCAACAAGGCCACGAGCATGAAATCCCAATTTCATCTCTTGGAACATCTCGTATGTCACGCGACGTTCGAAACGTCTTTAACGCCTCAATTCTAAGCCTTTCAAGCAATATGCACTGAACTATCATGTAGTTATCAAAAACGTGTATGTCGGATGTTCGCAACATCCACGAATCACGCTTGGGGTTCAGCACACTGAGCGGTCCATTAAGGACATAAGCCTTCTGCTTAGTAATGAGGACAATCCTCACTTATCGGACCGAGTCCGCATAATTGCTATTTCTATCCTTCAACTAATTTTTCTCTAGGAACATATCAAATACGTGAGAGCTATAGCGCAAGTTACAACATAATTTGCAAAGACCTATTTGAATATGTTCATGATAATTAAGTTCATCTGATGAACTCCCACTTAGATCGACATCCCTCCAGTCATCCAAGTGTTACATGATCCACGTCGACTAGCCCGTGTCCGATCATAACGTGAGACGGACTAGTCATCAATGGTGAGCATCTCCATGCTGATCACATGAACCATACAACTCATGCTCGACCTTTCGGTCAACGTATTCGAGGCCATGTCTGTACATGCTAGGCCCGTCAAGTCAACCTAAGTGTTTTGCGTGTGTAAACTGGCTTACACCTGTTGTATGCGAACGTTAGAATATATCACACCCGATCATCACGTGGTGCTTCGAGACAACGATCCTTCACAACGATGCACACTTAGGGGAATACATATCTTGATTTTTTTTAATGAGGGATCATCTTATCTTTCCCACCGTCGTTCTAAGCAAATAAGATGAAAAACATGATAAACATCACATGCAATCATATAGTGACATGATATGGCCATTATCCTCTTGATCCTTTGATCTCCATCTTCGGGGCACCATGATCATCATTGTCACCGGCATGACACCAGGATGTCCATCATCATGATCTCCATCATTGTGTCTCTGTGGAGTCGTCACACCAACTATTACTTCTACTACTATAGCTAACCGTTAGCGATAAAGTAAAGTAATCAACATGGCGTTGCATCTCATACAATAAATTAAGACAACTCCTATGGCTCCTGCCGGTTGTCATACTCATCGACATGCAAGTCATGAATCCTATTACAAGGACATGATCAATCTCATACATCACATATGTGACATCACATCCTTTTGGCCATATCACATCACATAGCATACCCTGCAAAAACAAGTTAGACGTCCTCTAATTGTGGTTGCAAGTTTTACGTGGCTGATTTGGGATTCTAGCAAGAACATTTCTTACCTGCGTGACAGCCACAAGAATATATGCTGATGCTATTTACCCTTCATAAGGACCCTGTTCATCGAATACGATCCGACTAAAGTGGGAGAGACAGACACCCGCTAGCCACCTTATGCAACAAGTGCATGTCTGTTGGTGGAACCAGTCTGTGTAAAGTCAGTCTAGGCCGCTTCATCCCACGATGCCGCCGAATCAAGATAAGAGTAGTAAAGGCAAGCAATTGACAAAATCAGCGCCCACAACTTATGTGTTCTACTCGAGCATAGAATCTACGCATAGAAGCTTGGCTCGGATGCCACTCATTTGGGTTTCTTAGTAAATTCAAAAAAATCCTACACGATACAAGGATCTATCTATGGAGAAACCAACAACGAGAGAGATTGTAGAGCATCTTCATACCTTTGAAGATCGCTAAGAGGAAGCGTTACTAGAACGCAGTTTATGGAGTCGTACTCGCAGCGATTCAGATCGCGGTCGGTTCCGATCTATGTGCCGAATCATGGCACCTCCGCGTTGAACGCACGTACAGCCTGGTGACATCTCCCTTGCCTTGATCTAGCAAGGAGGAGGGAGAGGTTGAGGGAGAGCTCCGGCAGCACGACGGCGTGGTGGTGGTGGAGCTACGAGGTATTTCGATAGGGCTTCGCCAAGCACCGCGGAAGAGGAGGAAGAGGAGGAGCAGGGCTGCGCCAAGAGAGAGATTTCTGTGTTGCATCCCTCCCCATCACCCAAATATATATAGGAGGGAGGGAGAGGGGCCAGCCACCCTAGGGTTTCCCCTAGGTGGCGCGGCAGCCCTCCTAGATGGGAGGTGCGGTGGCTAGGGCAGGGAGAGGTGGCGCGCTAGGGGGTGGCTTGCCACCCAAGGCAAGCCCCCATGCCCTAGGGCTGCCCCTCTTTGGCCCCTCTTGCGCCTTGGGCTGGGGTGGGAGGCGCACCAGCCCACTCTGGGTTGGTTCCCTTCAACCTTTCGGCACATGTAGCCTTTGGGGCTGATTGCATCTCCCCGGTGGACCCCCGAAACCCTTCCGATGGTCCCGGTACGTTACCGGGGACGCCCGAAACATTTCCGGTGTAAAACCTCTTATCCTATATATCAATATTTACCTCCGGACCATTCCGGAGCTCCTCGTGACGTCCGGGATCTCATCCGGGACTCCGAACAATCTTCGGTAACCACGTAAATTATTTCCCTATAACCCTGGCGTCATCGAAACTTAAGTGTGTAGACCCTACAGGTTCGGGAGACATGCAAACATGACCGAGACATCTCTACGGTCAATAACCAACAGCGGGGTCTGGATATCCATGTTGGTTATCACATGCTCCACGATGATCTCATCGGATGAACCACGATGTCAAGGATTCAATCAATCCCGTATGCAATTCCCTTTGTCTATCGGTATGATACTTGCCCGATATTCGATCGTCGGTATCCCTATACCTTGTTCAATCTCGTTACCGGCAAGTCTCTTTACTCGTTCTGTAACACATCATCCCGTGGCTAACCCCTTAGTCACACTGAGCTCAATATGATGATGGATTACCGAGTGAGCCCAGAGATACCTCTCCGTCACACGGAGTGACAAATCCCGGTCTCGATTCATACAACTCAACAAACACTCTCGGAGATACCCGTAGTGCACCTTTATAATCACTCAGTTACGTTGTGATGTTTGGTACACCCAAAGCAATCCTACGGTATCCGGGAGTTGCACAATCTCACGGTCTAAGGAAATGATACTTTACATTAGAAAAGCTTTAGCAGACGAACAACACGATCTAGTGCTATGCTTAGGATTAGGTCTTGTCCATCACATCATTCCCCAATGATGTGATCCCGTTATCAATGACATCCAATTTGCATGATCAGGAAACCATGATCATCCATTGATCAACGAGCTAGCTAACTAGAGGCTCACTAGGGACACATTGTGATCTATGTATTCACACATGTATTACGGTTTCTGGTTAATACACTTATAGCATGAATAATAGACAATTATCATGAACTAGGAAATATAATAATAACCAAATTATGATTGCCTCTAGGGCATATTTCCAACACTAGTCACATGTTAAACAACCTATCATCAAAGGTTCTTCTGAAAGTAATTTTCAGAGTTTCACCGTCCCATATGTGCTGGATAGTTTGACATTGTTGCTAGCATATGCTCAAAAGTTCCCACTAGCTAGGGGAGAAGTGCCAAACCACTAGTCTTCTGAGAACCATATGTTCCTACCATCTCCCACTAGACATTGATATCCAAACTTAAAAGTTTTAGTCGCCCACATAAGAGTTAACAATATAGAGTCACACATCATATTTGTCGCGAAAATGATGGTTGATGTATACACGCATCTCCTAAGCGGGTCCTTAAACCGCCCACAACCATCTGTACTGCACGGTATGGATGTTGTTTGCCATTCAACATGACTTTGTATCCATCTGTTAGTTTGGGAGGTCGAGGGATGTCAGCGTCCTACATGGCTGTTATCCAGTCCGCACAACTGCCACATAGGACTGTGACACCCCTAGACCGCCCAAAATCCCTCCCGGGCCCCGTGTCACGATCCTTACCTTTTTATCCAAATCAGTTTCTCACGCGCCGACACCACCGCTACACCTCCTTGTCCGCCCATCAAACCCTTCCCAGAGCTTTTGCGACCTCCACCGCTACACCCGGCTCCCATGCCGCTTTTCCTCCGTCGTGGGTCCACAACTCTGT
Organism: Hordeum vulgare subsp. vulgare; assembly: GCF_904849725.1. Classification (NCBI taxonomy): domain Eukaryota; kingdom Viridiplantae; phylum Streptophyta; class Magnoliopsida; order Poales; family Poaceae; genus Hordeum; species Hordeum vulgare. Next base: position 558,608,899 of record NC_058520.1, read on the forward strand.
AACATCCATTGTGTACATACCGTTCACCCCTACGGTACTCACCATGCCCGACAAAGTGGTTTCTGAAATGCCCATGCTAAAAAATTGTCCCTTATGTTTTGAAGCAGTGGATTCAAATATGTAGTACATATGTGAGCACTACGTTCAATCATCCGATGAGCAGGACTACACAGATAAGAATGCGATGATGCAAGTGATCCTTGTAGACGTTGAGCATGCACAACAACATGCTCTCAATTTCTAGGGATGGATCAAGGATCATAAAATTCTTAATCAGAGGAGGACAGACAATCATTCAACATTGATGGATGACTATTTTTCTTTCGATGCTCTATTCACTGACAATTATCGTCAATGCTTCCAGATGCAAAAAATGTCTTTAGTCGTCTTTACCATGGCGTCAGGTCCTTTAATGATTATTAAATCTTCAAGAAGGATGTCATAAGAAGAATTGAATTATGTGAGTACCATAAGTGCATGACCACATTGGGGATGCTTGCATATGGCATGGTTGTTGATTCGTGGGACGAATACCAATGCATGAGAGCACATGCGAAAATGCATGATCAGATTTTCTACTGTCGTAGTCTTGGTGTTTGGACCTTAGTGAGAGAACTAATTGTCGCTGACACGGAGAGGATCTTGGCAAAGTCTGAAGCAAGAGGGTGGTTAAGTTTGCTCACATCTCTTGACTACATGTATTCGAGATGGAAGAACTCCTCAAAAGCTCTACAAGGGCAATAAGGGTCATGTTAAAAGACGACCATCATTCTTCAAGCATTTGCATCACAAGATCTCTAGATTTGGCATGTCTCGCTCTCACAGTTACATCAATGTGTTGCATCGATCTTCATTGTTTGTTAGGCTGGCTCGAGAGAACCTCCTTGTTGAAACTATACTATCAATGACCGCAAATAAAACATGAGCTACTGTCTGGTTAATATTATCTGTCCTCCTTGAGCTACCTTTTGTCAAGATCATCTCTAAACCACTTGGTCAAAAAAAGTCTCATTTTCCCCTAAGTCAGAGAAGATGTTCGCATGGCATTTGGAGTTCTCCAAACGATATTTGCAGTTGTTCATGGACCGGCTAAACAATGAGATCTGAAGACCTTATGGAGGTGATGACATGTTGTGTGATCACGCACATCATGATTGTGGAGGATGAGGGTGAGGATGTTGTGTCAACTCTTGAATTTAAGAAAATGGGTGATCCTATCGAACTTTCAAATAAGAATCCGACCATGTTCGATGAGTTTGTTCAAATGCATCAATAAATTCGACATCGAGCAACTCATAAAAACTGAAAGGAAATTTGATTGAGCACATGTGGACGATTAAAGAGGACAATTAGAACATCTGTGCCATTTGATTTCAAGTTTGAGCTACGTTAATTTGGATTTTTGTTGAAGTGTAATATTTCACTTAAAACTATGATTTGATATGCGGTTATTTTAAGCTCGTGGACTTCAAAATGACAAGCAAAACATTTGTGGTTATGCGGCCCCCAGACGGATGATGTTTGATCTAAGGCTCGGTGATGGAGAATCTCTACAGTGGTAAAGAAACCTATACGAAGTAAGGGAAACTCCAACACACGACCCCAAATGGTCTGTGCGCGTCCATTTGGGGGTAAAACGATATAAACCGCGGCCCAACGTGCGGGAGCAAATGGACGAATGTCCGTTTTCGAACCGATTTCGACTCATTCCCGGCCCAAGTTTGGGTCGCGTTTTCGGCAGAACGGACATCGGGTGGATGGACGGGACACGCGCCCTTGTCCTCCCTGCCCCGCCAGTCGGGGGCACACCCCTCCCACATTCCCTCCATTTCGCTCAAATTCTCCCACACGCCCCCTCCCAGCTCTTCTTCATGGACGGTGACCCTATGAACCCCGGCGATGCGTCCGTGGCCACTCCCCCCGCGACAAATAAGAAGGGTCCCAAAGGTCCCAGGAAGCCTCGGTCCGAGTTCATGCCAGCGAAGATCGCCAAATTCAACGTCGGCTCAGCGAAGAGGAGGGGCCGACATTTAAAGGTGGAGAAGATGAAGGCGGATGCGGCCTACAGTGTGGAGGTTGCCCGTGATATCTTGCCAACATCAACGACAAGGAATTCATCGTCTCCAAGGCACATGCCCTCCTCATGCTAGGTTTGGAAGGACCATAGTCGGCCATCCTCTCGGTCGCTGCCATGGCCATGCGAGGCACGGGATCATTTACCGGTCAGCCTTGTCAGTACAAGTCCACCACACCCAAGACGCCATGATGTCGTCCTCCGCACGGCCATGGGCAGACACGGTTCTCCACATCATTGGAGTACAACGTGGTCGCTCCGGCCATGCCCACGCATGTCATTGACCTCTTCATGACACCGGGGTATAGTGGCGTGATACGTCTCCATCGTATCTACTTTTCCAAACTCTTTTGCCCTTGTTTTGGACTCTAATTTGCACGATTTGAATGGAACTAACCAGGACTAACGTTGTTTTCAGCAGAATTGCCTTGGTGTTGTTTTTGTGCAGAAATGAAAGTTCTCGGAACGTCCTGAAAATTTAAGGAGAATATTTCTGGAAAATACAAAAAATACCTGCACAAAGATCCACCGGAGGGGACGGGCCAGTGGGCCACAAGCCCTGTAGCCGCGACCTCCCCCTTGGTCGCGGCTACCAAGCTTGTGGGGCCCACGTGGCTCTGCCGCCCCCAATTCCAGTGCTATTTATTCCCTTTTGTCCCGGAAAAAATCAAGAGAGAAGAGTTCATCGCGTTTCACGATCTAGAGGCGCCGCCTGATACGTCTCCATCGTATCTACTTTTCCAAACTCTTTTGCCCTTGTTTTGGACTCTAATTTGCATGATTTGAATGGAACTAACCAGGACTAACGTTGTTTTCAGCAGAATTGCCTTGGTGTTATTTTTGTGCAGAAATCAAAGTTCTCTAAACGTCTTGAAAATTTACGGAGATCATTTATGGAAAATAAGAAAAATATCTGCGCCAAGTTCCACCTGAGGGGGTGGGCCAGTGGGCCACAAGCCCTGGCTTTGCCACCACCCCCCTGGTGGCGGTGGGCAGGCTTGTGGGGCCCACACGGCTCTGCTGTCCCCAATTCCAGCTCTATAAGATCCCTTTTGTCCCAGGAAAAAAAGTTTTCGTCGTGTTTGCGATACGGAGGCGCCGCCACCACCTGTTCTTCATCTGGAGGGCAGATCTGGAGTCCGTCTTGGGCTCCGGAGAGGGGAAATCATCGCGATCGTCATCATCAACCTTCTTCCCTCTCCAATTCCATGAAGCTCTTCGTCGTTCGTGAGTAATCTGTTCGTAGGCTCGCTGGGCGGTGATGAGTAGGATGAGATCTATCATGTAATCGAGTTAGTTTTGATGGGGATTGATCCCTAGTATCCACTATGTTCTGAGATTGATGTTGCTACTACTTTGCCATGCTTAATGCTTGTCACTAGGGCCCGAGTGCCATGATTTCAGATCTGAAATTATTATGTTGTCACCAATATATGTGTGTTTTAGATCCGATCTTGCAAGTTGTAGTTACCTACTATGTGTTATGATCCGGCAACCCCGGAGTGACAATAACCGGAACCACTCCCGGTGATGACCATAGTTTGAGGAGTTCATGTGTTCACCAAGTTCTAATGCGTTGGTCCGGTTCTTTATTAAGAGGAGAACCTTAATATCCCGTAGTTTCCTTTTGGACCCCGCTGCCACACGAGGGATGGACAATAGATGTCATGCAAGTTCTTTTCCCTAAGCACGTATGACGACACACGGAATGCATGCCTACATCACATTGACGAACGGGAGCTAGCCACATATCTCTCCGTGTTATAATTGTTGCATGATGAATATCATCCAAACAAATCACCGACCCATTGCCTACGAGTTTGTCCTACTTCTGCTGTTACTTGTCTTGCTCTGCTGCTGTTACTACTGTTGCTACTGCTGTTACTTGTCTTGCTCTGCTGCTGTTACTACTGTTGATATTGTTGTTACTTGTCTTTCTCTACTCCTACTGTTGCTACTACTGTCACTTGCTACTGTTGCTACTTACTACGGCTGTCACTATTGCTTTTCCTTGCCGCTGCTATAGCTCGTTACACTGCTACTACCTGCTACAATCCTGATCGCTGGTCGTTGACGGGAATCGACAATTTCCATCAATGGGCAACTTGGCGCCATTAATACAATCGTTAGGAATAGTCTGCCGTCAATAGATCGTTTATGTGACCGTTGTTATCATACTACTTTGCTTGCAGATACTAATCTTTCAGGTGTGGTTGAATCTGATGCATTCAGCTGCTAATACTCGAGAGTATTCTCTCACCTCCTGTCTGGCTAACCAACAAATTTGGGTCGAATACTCGACCCTCGAAAACTGCTACGTTCCCACGCGCTGGTGGGCCGTCAACAACATTCTTCTAGTTTCGATTGCCAGAGAGTGCTAGCAGCATTCTTCTAGTGTCGTTGCAAGGGGAAGAACAGTTGACATCAAGAATTTTTCTAGCGCCGTTGCCGGAGAAGTATTGCTATATTCTCTGAGTCACTTGGGATTTATATCTGCTGATCACTATGAAGAATCTGAAGGATCCGAAGACCAAAGTCTTGCCCTCAACTACGAGGGGAGGTAAGGAATTGCCATCTAGCTCTGCACTTGATTCACCTTCAGTTATGAGTAAGTTTGCGACATCACCTCTTGCTAGAAATCTTGATATGTTGCCTATGCTTGATGATGCTTATGATGCTACTGCTAGAGATGTTATGCTTGATACTATGCCTGATGATACTATGCTTGATACTATGCCTGATGTTATGCCTGATACTGCTAGAGATGCTATGCTTGATACTGCTTTGCCTCATGATGCTAGAGATGCTATTTTGCATGATGATGCTATGCTTGATACTGCTAGAGATACTACTTTGCGTGATGTTCCACTAGGGGTGTTCCTTGATGCTCATATTGCTAGAGTTACTGCCAATGCTCGTGATGCTTCTGATACCGCCGATACTATTGAGATAGAACCTGCTTTTGCTCCTGCGAGATCTAGCTCTCCTAGATATGAATTGCCTGATATTCTTGAGGGTTACGTTATGGAGGGAGAGATAGCTGAGGATTTTCTTGCGTGTAAGGACGCCTATGACGCTGAGAAATTACTTCTCAAGTGTAAGGGAAAATCTCTGAAAGCTAAGATGAAATATGACCCGAAGTTTGCCCCTTCACCTATCTTTATCACCAATAAGGATTATGAATTCTCTGTCGATCCTCAGATAATCTCTCTAGTCGAATCTGATCCTTTTCACGGTTATGAGTCTGAGACAGTCGTAGCCCATCTTGCCAAACTACACGATATAGCCACCCTTTTCACTAATGAGGAGAAGATCTGCCACTACTATATCCTTAAGTTGTTTCCTTTCTCTCTAAAGGATGACGCTAAAGCCGGGTTCACCTCTCTTGCTCCTGGATGTGTGAGTAGTCCCCAGGAGATGGTCTATTACCTCTGTGAGAAATATTTCCCTATCCATAAGAAGCAAGCTCCCTTGCAGGAAATATACAACTTTGCTCAACTCGAAGAAGAGAGTTTTCCACAAGCTTGGGGGAGGCTCGTCCAGCTACAGAATGCTTTGCCTGATCACCCTCTTAAGAAGAACAAGATACTTGATATCCTCTATAACGGACTTACCGATGCCTCTAGAGACCACCTAGATTGTTGTGCCGGTTGTGTTTTTAGGGAACGAACTATAGAACAAGCTGAGACTCTACTGAATAACATCTTGATCAACGATAATGCTTGGACTATTCCCGAACCACCTCCTAAGACAACTCCAAAGAAAAGAGGTATTCTATTCCTCAGTCCCGAAGATATGCAAGAAGCCAAGAAATCTATGCAAGAGAAAGGCATTAGATCTGAAGATGTCAAAAATCTACCACCTATCGAAGAGATCCATGGTCTCGATAACCCGATACAGGTCGTAGAAGTGAATTCTCTACGTAGGTTTGATGAGAGTGATATTCCTTTTGACAAACCTGCTAGCCCATGCTTTGATGAATTTGACAACATTGTTGCCAAACAACAGAGTTTCAATGATTATGTTAGCAGACATTTGGAACAAAGTACTCGTATGCTTAGCCATTTAAGTGCTTGTGTAAAGTGAAACATCAATGATCTAAAGCTTCTGAGTAAACATGCCTCTATGATTACTACTCAGGTAGAACAAGTACTTAAAGCTCAGAATGACTTGCTCACTGAATTAAATGATAACTCTGTTAGAGTCATTACTAGAGGAGGCAAAATGACTCAGGAACCTTTGTATCATGAAGGTCATCCTAAGGGAATCGATCAAGATTCTCAAGGAGTCAATGATGATACACCTAGTCATCCTAAGGAGAAGAAGAAGGATGATAGAAACCTGCACGCCAGTTCACCAAACACTATCACACCAGAAGAACCTAATGATATTTCTGCGTCTGATGCAGAAACACAATCTGGTGATGAACATGAACCTGGTGACAATATGGACAGTGATGTTCATAATAATGCTCAACCTAGCAATGATGAGGATGTGGAGATTGAACCTACGGTTAATCCTGATAACCCACAACCTAAGAAATACGATAAGAATGACTTCACTGCTAGGAAACATGGTAAATAAAGAGAGCCATGGGTTCAGAGACCTATGCCCTTTCCTCCTAAGCCATCCAAGAAAAAGGATGATGAGGATTTTGAGCGTTTCGTTGAGATGATAAGACCCATCTTTCTGCAGATGCGGTTAACTGATATGCTCAAGATGTCTCCGTATGCCAAGTACATGAAAGATATCGTGACTAATAAACGGAAGATATCAGATCTTGAGATCTCCACCATGCTTGCCAATTACACTTTTAAAGGTGGAACTCCTAAGAAACTTGGTGATCCCGGAGTGCCCACTATACCTTGCTCCATTAAAGGAAACTACTTAAGAACTGCCTTATGTGACCTTGGAGCCGGTGTTAGTGTTATGCCGCTCTCTCTTTATCGTAGACTTGAATTGGATAAGTTGACACCCACTGAAATTTCTCTGCAAATGGCCGACAAATCAACTGCTTTCCCTATCGGCATTTGCGAGGATGTGCCTGTTGTGGTTGCTAATACCACTATCTTAACAGACTTTGTTATCTTGGATATTCCCGAGGACGATGCCATGGCTGTCATCCTCGGAAGACCCTTTTTAAACACGGCAGGGGCTGTTATAGATTGCAACAAAGGCAATGTCACTTTCCATGTCAACGGTAATGAGCACACGGTGCACTTTCCGAAGAAACGATATCAAGTACATTGCATCAATGCTATCAAAAAGACTTCATCGATTCTTATTGGGAGCTTTGAATGCCCTATTCCTCGTGTCAAGATGAAGTATGATTTGCTTGTTGGGGAGATATGTATCCCCATTGAGGTGACTTAGTGGCTATTCAAAAAAAAATTGTTCTCTCTTGAGATTCGAGAAGGTTTTTTCATGAGGACTTGATCAACCCCATTGACGGATTTCTTTCGATGACCATGAAACGGATGAATCAAAGAGTCACATACCTCTGTTTTGACCTTTCAGTTTTTGTTGCTTAGAAGAAAAATGATAGAGTTAGTTTAGTTTTTCCTGTTTTAGCATCCCGGAGAAAAATACCTCGAAAATAGAAGTTCTCCGATGGTCCTGAAAATTTAGTATGATTTTTTCTAGAATTTTTGAAAATTACTGGGCCTGAGAGCTCGCCTAGGGGCCAGACCAGTGGGCCACAAGCCCTGCCACCGCCACCCACCCCCTTGTGGCGGAGTGCAAGCTTGTGGGGCCCACAGGGACCCCCTACACTCGTTCCAGCTCCCAGCCTCTTCTTCCACCTCCAGCAAAAATTGTTTCACAGCTCAAACCCGTGTTCTTGCTCATTTGGCTGTGATTTTCGATCTCCTTGCTCAAAGCACCATTCTCCGAACCGTTTTGGGGAAATTACTCCTTGGTAAGTGACTCCTCCATTGGTCCAATTAGTTTTTGCTCTAGTGCTTTATCCTTCGCGTATTCTTGCTACCTTGGTGCCCTGTTCTTGAGCTTGAAAGGTTGATTTTAGCTGGTCGCAAGTAGTTTTAGCGCGTGATACGGTCTCTAGGCACTAGTAGGAGTAGTTGCTACAAGGTACGGTTTCCAGTCCAGAATTCCAGCTGCCGGTATTCTCCCTCTTCTAATATACCTTGCAAAATAAGAGAGAAAAGGCATAAGTAAGGTTCAACAAAGTATAATATCAGTCCATAAAGCGATAAATATCAACATGAAAGCATGATGCAAAATGGACGTATCAACTCCCCCAACTTAGACCTCGCTTGTCCTCAAGCGAAAACCAAGACCCAAAACATGTCCACATGTTTAGGGATGAAGGTGTCGATAAAACAAAATACGGACATGAGGGCATCATGATCACACATAGAACAGCAATGCATCATAGAGATTCTTATGGGAAAGTAACAATTCCTTCAAAAAGCAAAGTATGAAACAAAAACCTTACCGAGAAGTGGCCAACAACCGTCCAAAGTCATTGAAGCAATTGCAATTTATCATATTATCAGAAAGAGTCAAATAACAGATTGTGAAGCAAATCCACATACTCAATCATCTCTTTTGTTTTCCACAATTGTTACAACTCACGTGGTACTCATGGTATCGAAGTTTCAGTTGGACACAGAGAAAGATAGGGGCTTATAGTTTGCCTCCCAACCATTTACCTCAAGGGTAAAGTCAACAATAATAAAGCATAAGTACTCAGCTCCAAGTTGATATATGAATATAGATCTTTCCCAAGCATATGACGTTCACCAAGAAAAAGGCTAAATAAGGAATTGGTGAAGATCACCATGACTCTTACAAGGGCAAAAAGTAAAGGTACAAGATAGGCCCTTCGCAGAGGGAAGCAGAGGTTGTCTTGTGCTTTTGAGGTTTGGATGCGGGTCCTCTTAGTGCAGAGGAACGTCACTTTATATTGCCTCCTGTGATAAAGAACTTTATTATGCAGTCTGACGCTTTTATGTCTTCCTCATCACAGGTTCGTACAAAGCTTATATTCCACACACTAATAGATCATACATATTAGAGAGCAATTTTTATTGCTTGCACCGATGACAACTTACTTGACGGATCTTATTCAATCCATAGGTAGGTATGGTGGACACTCATGGAAAAACTGGGTTAAAGGTTTATGGATGCACAAGTAGTATCTCTACTTGGTGCGGGAGTTTTGGCTAATATGAGGTGGAAGCAATCGTCACATGCTAAGGGATCTCTAATCATATAACATTGTTTGGAACCAAGCAAACACTATTCATTATGTTGTATTCCTTGTCCAACATCTACTTCTAGGCACGTAATAGTTTGGTGAGTGCTCACAATTATAGAAAGTGTCTAAGATGATATATTCATATGTGAACCTCTCTTTCCTTATTACTACTTATTAATTGCAACAACGACTGAGGTCTATCTTGGTCTACTCTCAACAAGTTTCAACCATCATACTTGTTATATGTGAAGCTATCACTTTCCATAAGATCATCTCTTGATCTTTCATGCTATCGTTCTTTCCATAAGGGGATTGCCCATACCAATGCTTAGTTGTCTTCCTTTGGTGGTGATGGTGGTGGTGTTGCAACATGAGTTTGATCCTTCGTCTTTGATTCCAAGAGAGCTATCAATCTTTGATTTATACCTTTGAGATCTGCGACATGGTTTTCCAGCAAAACAACTTCACGAGAAAGGGAAATATTGCGAGCACGAGTTGTTTCACAAAACCTCAAGAGTTCAATCAAGGATGGAGACAGCACATGGAGGAAGGGTTGGAGAAAATCTACTCCTTCAACGTCTTCAATGTTGAACCTAGCTTGAGCTTCCTCCCTAGCTTGGGTTTTCTCCTTAGTTTTGTCCCTGGCTTCCGTGACTTCGACTCTTTTCAGATCAGCATCTTCTTCTTCATGAACTTGAGGGAGATTATTCTCCCCAACAGATTCCTGAGACATCTTTGCTCTAAATCTGCGGCAGACAACAGGCTCGAAACGAAAACAGAGGAAAACTACGCGATACGGAGATCAAAACCCTCGGGCGTATATATAATGATTTTTTCTGGACCAGAAGGAGTGATCCGCAAGAAAACGGAGTCCGGGAGGCACACGAGCTGCCCACAAGCCCTGTTGCCGCGGCCTGGGGGGAGGCCGCGGCAACCAAGCTTGTGGCCGCCTCGTGCGCTCTCCGACTGCTTTTTATTTTTCTAATTTTCCATAAATTCCAAAACGGAGAAAATTTCCTATTGGAAAAGTTTCAGAGTCCAATTAATTACCAAAATAGATACCTCTTGGTTTTCAGGGTCTGAAACAGGCTGATAAACATCCCTTATGTACTCCTCTGGAGTTATGATATTGATGATATTGGTCTCAACATTTATGGGAGTACCAGAGATATAATGCTTGATTCTTTGCCCGTTTACCACTCTAGGAAAATTGCCTTCCGTGTTATAGATTTTGATGGCACCAGAATGATATACTTCCTCGACAACGTTGGGACCTTCCCATTTAGAGAGAAGCTTGCCTACAAAAAATCATAAACGAGAATTGTATAGCAGGACATAATCAGCTGCATTAAACTCTCGTTTTTGTATTCTTTTATCGTGCCATCTCTTAACCTTTTCCTTGAACAACTTGGCATTCTCATATGCCTGGGCCCTCCATTCATCTAATGAGTTGATATCAAACAACCGCTTCTCACCGGCAAGTTTGAAATCGAAGTTGAGCTCTTTGATTGCCCAAAAAGCTTTGTGTTCCAGCTCAAGAGGTAAATGACAGGCCTTACCATAAACCATTTTATACGGCGACATGCCCATGGGATTCTTATAAGCAGTCCTATAAGCCCATAGTGCATCGTCAAGTTTGCTAGACCAATTCTTTCGAGATCTATTGACGGTCTTTTGTACGATCAATTTGATCTCCCTATTACTCAACTCCACTTGACCACTAGACTGAGGATGATAAGGATATGCAACTCTATGGTTGACATCGTACTTAGCGAGCATCTTGCGGAAAACACGATGAATGAAGTGTGAACCGCCATCGGTCATCAGATATCTAGGGACTCCAAATCCTGGGAAAATGACTTCTTTAGCATCTTAATAGAGGTGTGTTGATCAGCATTTTTAGTGGGGATAGCCTCTACCCACTTAGTGACATAATCCACAACAACTAAGATGTGAGTGTACCCATTGGAACTCGGGAAGGGTCCCATATAATCAAAGCCCCAGACATCAAATGATTCAATGACCAGTGAATAGTTCATAGGCATTTCCTGACGTTTGCTAATGTTCCCTATTCTTTGACATTCGTCACAAGACAAGACAAACTTACGAGAATCCTTGAAGAGAGTGGGCCAATAGAAACCCGATTGCAATACCTTATGAGCAGTTCTGTCTCTAGCATGGTGTCCTCCGTAGGCCTCGGAATGACACTTCTGCAGGATCTGTCCCTGTTCATGTTCAGGCACACAACGTCTAATAACACCATCTACTCCTTCCTTATAAAGGTGAGGATCATCCCAAAAGTACTGTCTCAAATCAAAGAAGAGTTTCTTCTTTTGCTGGTAGGTGAAACTGGGTGGTATGTATTTGGCTACGATATAGTTTGCGTAATCAGCATACCACGGTGCACTATGTGAAGTGTGGATGACATTCAATTGCTCATCAGGAAAAGTGTCATCAATAGGTCGTGGGTCATCAAGGACATTCTCTAGCCTAGACAAGTTATCTGCTACACGGTTATCAGCACCCTTTCGGTCAACAACGTGCAAATCAAATTCCTGTAGCAGGAGAACCCATCTGATTAGCCTAGGCTTAGCATCCTTCTTCTCCATGAGTTACTTAATAGCAGCATGATCAGAGTGAATAGTGACTTTGGAGTCAACTATATAAGATCTGAACTTTTCACATGCAAACACGACTGCTAAAAACTCCTTCTCCGTAGTGGCATAGTTTCTTTGGGCACTGTCTAGAGTTTTACTAGCGTAGTGAATGACATTCAACTTCTTGTCAACTCTTTGTCCTAGAACAGCACCAATAGCATAATCACTAGCATCGCACATGATTTCAAAGGGCAGGTTCCAATCAGGTGGTTGAAGAATAGGTGCGGTTATTAAGCCTTCTCAAGTATTTCGAAAGCTTCCTCACAATCCTCATCAAAAACAAAAGGAACATCCTTCTGCAAGAGGTTGGTAAGTGGCCTAGAAATCTTAGAGAAGTCTTTAATGAACCTCCTATAGAAACCAGCATGACCTAGGAAACTTCGTATACCTCTGATATCTGTGGGGCAAGGCATTTTCTCAATTGCATCAACCTTAGCCTTATCAACTTCAATGCCTCTCTTAGAGATTTTGTGTCCTAAGACGATGCCTTCATTAACCATGAAGTGGCACTTCTCCCAGTTCAAGACGAGGTTGGTATCTTTGCATCTCTGTAAGACTCGATCAAGGTTATTGAGGCAATCGTCAAAGGAAGAACCGTAGACGGAGAAATCATCCATGAAAACCTCAACAATCTTTTCACAAAAGTCACAGAATATAACCATCATACATCTTTGAAAGGTGGCACGTGCATTGCACAAGCCAAAAGGCATGCGTCTATAAGCGAAGGTACCGAAGGGGCATGAGAAGGTGGTTTTCTCTTGATCAGATTGTGCAACAGGTATTTGCGAGAAACCTGAATAATCGTCTAGAAAGCAGAAGTGTGTGTGTTTAGATAGCCTTTCTAGCATTTGGTCGATAAACGGCAAAGGATAATGGTCTTTCCTAGTTGCCTTTTTCAGTTTCCGGAAGTCTATCACCATCCTCTAGCCAGTAATAATCCTCTGTGGGATTAGTTCATTCTTATCATTAGGAACGACGATGATACCTCCCTTCTTAGGTACGCAATGTACTGGACTTACCCAATCACTATGAGCAACAGGATAAATGATTCCTGCTTCCAGAAGCTTCAATATTTCTTTTCTCACGACCTCTTTCATCCTCGGATTTAGTCTCCGTTGATGATCAGCAACTGGCTTAGAATCAGGATCGGTTTTAATCTTGTGCTGACATAGAGTGGGACTAATACCCTTTATATCATCAAGAGTATATCCAATAGCAGCACGGTGCTTCCTCAAAGTCTTTAATAACTTCTTCTCTTCGTGATTCGAGAGGTGAGCACTAATAATAACAAGATATATCTCCTTCTCATCAAGATAGGCATACTTAAGAGTATCTGGTAACTGTTTTAGCTCGAACACAGGATCACCCTTTGGTGTGGGAGGATCCCCAAGTAGTTCAACAGGCAGATTATTCTTGAGAATAGGATATTGTTCTAAGACAATTTTATCTATCTCATCTCTTTCCTCCATATGCATATCATTTTCATGCTCAAGAAAATATTGCTCTAAAGGATCTGTAGGAGGTACGGCAATAGAGGCAAGAGCAATGATTTCATCCCTACCAGACGACTCTTTTTCATGGGGTTGTCTTCCAAACTTGTAGAAGTTAAATTCATGAGACACACCCTCGAAACTAACAGTGACAGTCTGTTTAATGCAATCAATGTGAGCATTGACAGTGTTGAGAAAGGGTCTACCAAATATGATGGGACAAAAGCTATCTTGTGCAGTAGCAAGGACGAGGAAATCAGTAGGATACTTCATCTTACCACACAGGACTTCTACATCTCTCAAAATTCCCAGAGGGCAGATAGTGTCTCTATTAGCTAGCGTAATAGTGACATCAATGGGTTCTAACTCAGCAGGTGCAATCTCATCTTTGATTTCATCATATAGGGAATGGGGTATTGCACTAACACTACCACCCATATTACATAAACAATGGTAACAGTGATCTCCTATCTTGACAGAAACAACGGGCAGGCCAACTACAGTTCCGTATTTATCTTTCGCGTGAGGTTTAGCTATTCTAGCGGAGTCCTCACAGAATTTGATAACATGCTCGTCTATGTCTTTGGATAAGAGATCTTTGATAATAGCAACACTAGGTTCAACTCTAATTTTCTCAGGGGGTGCAAGTGGTCTAATGTAACCCCTACTTATCACAGTTGGAGCTTTAGAATAATCCTTTTTCCTAGCAGGGTATGGTAGTTTCTCAGCGTAGGCACAAGGAACAATAGGATCACTAAAGGCAATGACTTTCTCCTCAACTAGATTGGGTTTAACTATGTTGATTTCTACAGGAGGATGATACTTAAACCACTTCTCTTTGGGAAGATTAACATGAGCAACAAAAGATTCACATAGAGAAGCTACTATCTCAGAGTCAAGTCCATACTTAGCGCTAAAATCTCTAGAAGTGTCTATTTCAACAAAACATTTAACGCAATTAAACTGGAAATTCATACCTAACTCCTCACCTTCTTCCAGCTCCCAATCTTCAGAGTTATGTTTGATTCTTTCCCATAAATTCCACTTGTAATCAATATCCTTCTCCATAAAAGAACCGGTACAAGAAGTATCAAGCATGGTACGACTTTCATGGGAAAGTCGAGCATAAATGTTTTGAGTGATAATTTCTCTCGAGAGCTCATGATTGGGGCATGAATACAGCATTGATTTAAGCCTCCCCCAAGCTTGAGCTATGATTTCCCTGTCACGAGGCCAAAAGTTATAAATATAATTCCGATCACGGTGCACTAAATGCATAGGATAAAACTTTTGATGAAATTCCAATTTCAACCGATTGTAGTCCCATGATCCAGTATCATCACATAGCCTATGCCATGTCAATGCCTTATCCTTCAAAGATAAAGGAAAGACTTTCTTCTTTACCTCATCCTTGGGCAAACCCGCAAGCTTAAATAAACCACAAACTTCATCTACATAGATTAGATGCAAGTCTGGATGTGAAGATCCATCTCATGTGAAAGGATTAGCCAGCAGTTTCTCAAGCATACCCGAAGGAATTTCATAAAAGATATTTTCAGTAGGTACCTCAGGTTGAGGAACAACTCCTCGTGCTTCCGTTCATGGCGAAGATACCCCGAACAAAATCCTCAAAGGGACAGTTGCCATAGTGACAAGTGACGATAAATTTCAGCACAGTATATAAATGTTTCCTTACCAAATTCCACTTACCAAAGGCGCTTCCCTCCCCGGCAACGGCGCCAGAAAAGAGTCTTGATGACCCACAAGTATAGGGGATCAATCGTAGTCCTTTCGATCAGTAAGAGTGTCGAACCCAACGAGGAGGAGAAGGCTCTGATAAACGGTTTTCAGCAAGGTAATAACTACAAGCACTGAAAGTAGCAGTAACAAGTGATGGTGTAGTGAGGTGAAATGTAGGAAGCGAAAAGTAACAAGTAACAAGTAGTAGCAACGGTGCAGCAAGTGGCCCAATCCCTTTTGTAGCAAGGGACAAGCCTGAACAAAGTCTTATAAGAGGAAAAACGCCCCCGAGGTCATACGGGAATTTCTGTCATGCTAGTTTCATCATGTTCATATGATTCGCGTTCGTTACTTTGATAGTTTGATATGTGGGTGGACCGGCGCTTGGGTACTGCCCTTACTTGGACAAGCATCCCACTTATGATTAACCCCTCTCGCAAGCATCCGCAACTACGAAAGAAGAATTAAGACAACATCTAACCATAGTGTTAAACTAGTGGATCCAAATCAGCCCCTTACGAAGCAACGCATAGACTGGAGTTTAAACTTCTTTCACTCCAGCAACCCATCATCTACTTACTACTCCCCAATGCCTTACTCTAGGCCCAAATATGGTGAAGTGTTATGTAGTCGAC
The DNA here is from genome assembly GCF_904849725.1 of Hordeum vulgare subsp. vulgare. Lineage (NCBI taxonomy): Eukaryota > Viridiplantae > Streptophyta > Magnoliopsida > Poales > Poaceae > Hordeum > Hordeum vulgare. The sequence goes on from NC_058520.1 coordinate 558,624,717, forward strand.
GTTCACATAACACGAGTAGAGGAAAAACAACATACATCATATCAAAATACCGAACGAATATCAAATTCACATGACTATTATTAGGATGACTTATCCCATGTCCTCGGGAACAAAAGTAACTACTCACAAAGCATAATCATAATCATAATCAGAGGTGTAATGAATAGCATCAAGGATCTGAACGTAAACTCTTCCACCAAGTAATCCAACTAGCATCAACTACAAAGAGTAATCAACACTACTAGCAACCTTACAAGTACCAATCGGAGTCGCGAGACAGAGATTGGTTACAAGAGATGAACTAGGATTTGGAGAGGAGATGGTGCTGATGAAGATGTTGATGGAGATGCCTCCCCTCCGACGAGAGGAGTGTTGATGATGACGATGGCGACGATTTCCCCCTCTGGGAGAGAAGTTTCCCCGGCAGGATCGTCCTGCCAGAGCTCTAGATTGGATCTGCTCAAGTTCCGCCTCGTGGTGGCGGAGAATCCATGAAAAAGTTCCACCTTGATTTTTTTTCCGGACGAAACCCTTCATATAGCAAAAGAGGGGGCCAGTGGGCCACCAGGGTGCCCACAAGCCCTGTTGCCGCGGCCAGGGGGTAGGCCGCGGCAACCAGGCTTGTGGGCCCCTGATTGGTCCCCACTGACACTTCTTTCGCTGAGTATTTTTTATAAAATCCAAAAAAAATCCACGTTGATTTTCAGGGCATTTGGAGTTGCGCATAATAGAGGACTCAGACTTGCTCCTTTTCCAGTCCAGAATTCCAACTGTCGGTATTCTCCCTCTTCAAATAAACCTTGCAAAATAAGAGAGAAAAGGCATAAGTAAGGTTCCACAAAGTATAATATCAGTCCATAAAGCGATAAATATCAACATGAAAACATGATGCAAAATGGACGTATCAAGAGTCTCCCACAAGCTTGGGGGAGGCTCATCCAGCTACAAAATGCTTTGCCTGATCACCCTCTTAAGAAGAACGAGATACTTGATATCTTCTATAACGGACTTACCGATGCTTCTAGAGACCACCTAGATAGTTGTGCCGGTTGTGTTTTTAGGGAACGAGCTATAGAACAAGCTGAGATCTTACTAAATAACATCTTGATCAACGATAATGCTTGGACTATTCCCGAACCACCTCCTAAGCCAACTCCTAAGAAAAGAGGTATTCTATTCCTCAGTCCCGAAGATATGCAAGAAGCCAAGGAATCTATGTAAGAGAAAGGCATTAGATGTGAAGAAGTCAAAAATCTACCGCCTATCGAGGATATCCATGGTCTCGATAACCCGATACAAGTAGTAGAGGTGAATTCTCTACGTAGATTCAATGAGAGTGATATTCCTTTTGACAAACCTGATAGCCTATGCTTTGATGAATTTGACAACTTTGTTGCCAAACAACAGAGTTTCAATGATTATGTTAGCACACAATTGGAACAAAGTACTCGTATGCTTAGTCATTTAAGTGCTTGTGTAGACAGAAATGTCAATGATCTGAAGCTTCTGAGTAAACATGCCTCTATGATTACTACTCAGGTAGAACAAGTACTTAAAGCTCAGAATGACTTGCTCAATGAATTAAATGACAACTCTCTCAAAGTCATTTCTAGAGGAGGCAAAATGACTCAGGAACCTTTGTATCCTGAAGGCCATCCTAAGAGAATTGATCAAGATTCTCAAGGAATTAATGTTGATACACCCGGTCATCCTAAGAAGAAGAAGAAGGATCATAGAAACCTACATGTCAGTTCACCAAATACTGTCACACCTGAAGAACCAAATGATATTTCTGTGTCTGATGCAGAAACACAATCTGGTGATGAACATGAACCTGGTGACAATATGGACAGCGATGTTCATAATAATGCTCAATCTAGCAATGATAAGGATGTGGAGATTGAACCTACGGTTAATCCTGATAACCCACAACCTAAGAGATACAATAAGAATGACCTTACTGCTGGGAAGCATTGTAAAGAAAGGGAGCCATGGGTTCAGAGAACTATGCCCTTTCCTCCTAAGCCATCCAAGAAAAAGGATGATGAGGATTTTGGCGCTTTATTGAAATGATAAGACCCGTCTTTCTGCAGATGCGGTTAATTGATATACTTAAAATGTCTCCATATGCCAAGTACATGAAAGATATTGTGACCAATAAATGGAAGATACCAGATCTTGTGATCTCCACCATGCTCGCCAATTACACTTTCAAAGGTGGAACTCCTAAGAAACTTGGTGATCCCGGAGTGCCCACTATACCTCGCTCCATTAAAGGAAACTACGTAAGAACTGCCTTGGAGCCGGTGTTAGTGTTATGCCTCTCTCTATTTATCGTAGACCTGAACTGGATAAGTTGACACCCACTAAAATTTCTCTGCAAATGGCCGACAAATCAACTGCTTTCTGTGTCGGCATTTGCGAGGATGTGCCTGTTGTGGTTGCTAACACCACTATCTTAACAGACTTTGTTATCTTGGATATTCCTGAGGATGATGCCATGACTGTCATCCTCGGAAGACCCTTTTTAAACACTGCAGGGCTGTTATAGATTGCAACAAAGGCAATGTCACCTTCCATGTCAACGGTAATGAGCATATAGTGCACTTTCCGAAGAAACGATATCAAGTACATTGCATCAATGCTATCGAAAAAATTTCATCGATTCTTATTGGGAGCTTTGAATGCCCTATTCCTCGTGTTAAGATGAAGTATGATTTGCTTGTTGGGGAGATTCATGTCCCCATTGAGGTGACTTAGTGGCTATTCGACAATTCTCCATTTCCTTTTGAGATTTGAATTTTTTTTTGTCATGGGGATTTGATCAACCCCATTGACGGATTTCTTTCGATGACCATGAAATGGATGAATCAAGGAGTCACATACCTCTGTTTTAAGCTTTCACTTTCTGTTGCTTAGAAGAAAAATGATAGATTTAGTTTAGTTTTTCCTGTTTTCTGTTTTAGCGTCCCGGAGAAAAGTACCCCGAAAATAAAAGTTCTCCGATGGTCCTGAAAATCAAATATGATTTTTTCTGGATTTTTTTGAAAAATACTGGGATTGAGAGCTGGCCTGGGGGGCACACCAGTGGGCCACAAGCCCTGTAGCCGCGGCCTCCCCCCTGGTCGCGGCTACCAAGCTTGTGGGGCCTACAGGGACCCCCTCCACTCATTCCAGCTCCCATCCTCTTCTTCTACCTCCAGAAAAAAATCATTTCGCAGCTCAAACCCGTGTTCTTGCTCATTTGGCTGTGATTTTCGATCTCCTTGCTCAAAGCACCATTCCCCGAGCCGTTTTGGGGAAATTACTCCTTGGTAAGTGACTCCTCCATTGGTCCAATTAGTTTCTACTCTAGTGCTTTATCCTTCGCGTATTCTTGCTACCTTGGTGACCCTGTTCTTCAGCTTGAAATGTTGATTTTAGCTGGTCCCAAGTAGTTTTAGCGCGTGATACGGTCTCTAGGCACTAGTAGGAGTAGTTGCTACGAGTTGGGTTAATCCTTACTCACTTTTCTTTCCAAGTCTCTAAAAATTTCAGAATTTTTCAGAGATAGAAAAGGGGAAAGATGAGGAGGTTCTTGAGAGGCTCTTCATGCCATAACCCCAAGGAGGATGAGAAGAACCACCCGAAGTACGTGGTTCCTCGAGTCACACAAGTTCGAGCGTGCAAGTGGCCAAGTGATGAATTTTTGCGCGCCACTGGGCTTTATGAAGACTTTTATTACTTGGTGGAGAACGCAGGTCTTACCGCGTTCGTTGAAGATAAGTGCCCACAATACCTCCTCCTCGCCAATATTTTCGTTCAAAGCTTCAACTTTTATCCTAGGAAGAATCCTCCTATGGTTGAGTTCATGTTATACGATATCCCCCAGCGCATGACACTACGGGATTTTTGCAATGTGTGCAAATTACCTTATGTTGGGGATATTCATGATCCTCGTCCACGGGGCTTGGAGGATTTCATAGATACTATTGCTGTTGGAGAGGAGAGAGGAGTGTCTCGCGCTAGAATTGCTAGCATACATTTTCCTGTGCTTCAGTACTTCTCATTATTTGTGGGAAAATGTTTGATTGGCCGTGGGGAGGCTGGATCACTTAGCTCTCTAGACCTTGCAGTTTTGCGCAAAGGGCTTTATAACAATAAGACTTATAGCCTAGGTGTTATAGTAGCTCAGAGGTTGAACACAAATCGTTCCAAAGGTGTCGTCTATGGAGGTATCTATGCTACTCGTCTTGCTAGACACTTTGAGATACCTATTAGACTTCGCGAGGAAGAAGAAATGCTTCTTCCTGAGAAATATCTGGATTACGACAGCATGGTTCGCCATGATTTTCTGGATAGAGATGCTAGTAGACGGATGATTTATAACCTGGTATTTAGTCAGGGTACTCGAGAGACTATTACTTTGCTTGCTCCTTCTTTGTTCAACCTTTAGGCAGGCAGGTACATTATCATGCCCTCAGACATCTACGCATATTGGGGCTTGGCCCAACCACAGGTGCCTGTGCCCGAGCCGACAGTCGAATACCAGACGCCAGTTCATCAATGGGAGCCAGAGGAGCTCACACAGCAGTGGCATCCACAGTCCGCTCCGTAGTATCTCGGAGCTAGTTATTTTCCTCCTTGGGAGTAGACCAAGCTAGGCCAAAAGCCTAAGCTTGGGGGAGTACGTGTTTGCACCAACTTTATATTCATGCTTATGCTTTCACTTTGTTAGTCGGTGTTTACACTTTGCCACTGTATTATCCATGCTAGTTTATTTTCGCTTTCTTGTTTTCTTGTTTTGTGTCCTTTTGAGAAAACCCAAAAAGATTTTCCTTTCTTCTTTTGCTTGTTGGGAGTTTTCCCGTGTAAATAGTTTTCTTTTTCTTTGAGTCGAGGTAGAAGACCATGGTTACAATGTTTAGTGGCTCTCGCATGCATACTTGTTCATTTGTTAAAGAGCCATATTACTTTGTCTTCTCCTTTGTGTTTGCCTGCAGATTAAGCTTAGTCCAACGCATGAGCACTCTTATTATTGTTCACATTGTTTGATCGTGTAAGTGAAAGGCAATAATGATGATATATGATGAAGTGACTGAGACTGGAAAGGCTGGTATGAACTCTATCTATTTTGTTTTTGTAAATAGGACTAGCTTGTCGTCCTAGATTCAGCTTTGTTGAGAGAGAACCATGTTTGCAATGACAACTTAGAGATCATAGTTTCTGATGCCATGCTTAATTAGCTAGGAGCTTATAATGGTTTGTCTTATATGCAACCATAGATTTTGAGATGACTATGATGTAGTATGATAGGATGGTATTCTCCTTTGAATGATTCAGGTGGCTTGACTTGGCGCATGTTCATGCATGTAGTTGAAACAAAATCAACATAGCCTCTATGATGTTCGTGTTCATGGTGATTTATATCCTGTTCATGCTTGCACTCAATGTTAGTCAAACTCATTGCATCTTGATGACTGTTGTCGCTCTCTAGGTTGTCGCTTCCCAGTCTTTTGCTAGCCTTCACTTGTACTAAGCGGAATACTGCTTGTGCATCCACTTCCATAAACCCAAGAGTTTTTCCATGAGAGTCCACCATACCTACCTATTTGCGGTATCTACCTGCCGTTCCAAGTAAATTTGCACGTGCCATTCTCTAAACCTTCAAGAAATAATATGTTTTGCATGCCCGAACAGCTCATGTGGTGACAGTGGGCTATTGGTATCTTCCATGTTAGGCGTGTTATCCTCGACATGTGTTTATTCACTGTCATTCACGAGAAAGGGGCCAGTAATTGGAATGCCCTGTTCCACGCTTAAATCAAAAACATAACTGTAAAACAAGACTCCCCCCCGGATTGATGTTAGTATGGACGGTACCCTTGGATTCGGCTAGCCGTGGAGTGTGATTGATTGGTGGTGGGGGAGTTAAAACTTTACTTCTCTGTTTGGGAACCGCCTATAGCATGAATAGCATGGAAGATTTTGAGAACTCTTGGTCATTGCGTTGACAATGAAAGCATGCCACCCAAAATTATTATCTCTGTTTTCAAAGCTTGAGCTCTGGCACCTCTGCAAATAAATGCTTCCCTCTGCGAAGGGCATGTCTATTTATTTTCCTGTTGAGTCATCCTCTTCTTATATAAGCACCAATTAGAGAGCACCTCTGTCATTTTTATGCTTTGCTTTTGATTGATATTGAGTATGACTATGACTGGATCTTTGTTGCTATGAATTACAATGTTTAGTCAGCCCTTGATCTTTGAAAGTGCTCTGCATTTATGTTTTGCGGTCTCAGAAAGAGCTAGCGAGATACCACCTATTCATACTACTTCATGCTTGTCTTGATCGAATTGTTGGTATCTGAAACTCAATATTATTTGCTCGCTAGCTATTTATGCCATTGATATTAGTTTACCGTGAGACCTATGTGTCACTTGCTTATGTGGTTAACTTGTGATCTTCCTGAAATTCTGGTTATGAGTTAGATATAGTTGCAACAACAAGATCAAACAGAGTTTGTCAAAGTTTTTCTTTCTCTTTCAGTTTGTCAGCTGAGTTGCTTGAGGACAAGCAAGGTTTTAAGCTTGGGGGAGTTGATACGTCTCCATCGTATCTACTTTTCCAAACTCTTTTGCCCTTGTTTTGGACTCTAATTTGCATGATTTGAATGGAACTAACCCGGACTGACGTTGTTTTTAGCAGAATTGCCATGGTGTTGTTTTTGTGCAGAAATGAAAGTTGTCGGAACGTCCTGAAAATTTACAAAGAATATTTCTGGAAAATATGAAAAATACCTGCGCAAAGATCCACCAGAGGGTACGGGCCAGTGGGCCACAAGCCGTGTAGCCGCGGCCTCCCCCTGGCCGCGGCTACCAAGCTTGTGGGGCTCACGTGGCTCTGTCACCCCCAATTCCAGCGCTATTTATTCCCTTTCGTCACGGAAAAAATCAAGAGCGAAGAGTTCATCGCGTTTCACGATCCAGAGGCGCCGGCACATCCCGTTCTTGCCCTGGAGGGCAGATCTGGAGTCCGTTTTGGGCTCCGGATCAAGGAGATCATCGCCATCGTCATCATCAACCTTCTTCCCTCTCCAATTCCATGAAGCTCTTCATCGTTCATGATTAATCTATTCGTAGGCTCGCTGGGCGGTGATGAGTAGGATGAGATCTATCATGTAATCGAGTTAGTTTTGACGGGGATTGATCCCTAGTATCCACTATGTTCTGAGATTGATGTTGCTACTACTTTGCCATGCTTAATGCTTGTCACTAGGGCCCGAGTGCCATGATTTCAGATCTGAAATTATTATGTTGTCAACAATATATGTGTGTTTCAGATCCGATCTTGCAAGTTGTAGTTACCTACTATGTGTTATGATCCGGCAACCCCGGAGTGACAATAACCGGAACCACTCCCGGTGATGACCATAGTTTGAGGAGTTCATGTGTTCACCAAGTGCTAATGCGTTGCTCCAGTTCTTTATTAAAAGGAGAACCTTAATGTCCTGTAGTATCCATTTGGACCCCGCTGCCACAGGAGGGATGGACAATAGATGTCATGCAAGTTCTTTTCCCTAAGCACGTATGACTACACACGGAATGCATGCCTACATCACATTGACGAACGGGAGCTAGCCACATATCTCTCCGTGTTATAACTGTTGCATGATGAATGTCATCCAACAAATCACCGATCCATTGCCTACGAGTTTGTCCCAAAGCTATTGTTACTTGCTATGTCGTTACTACTATTGCTGCTAGTGTTACTTGCTTTGTCCTGCTGCTGCTGCCACTACTGTTGCTACTATTGTTACTTGTTGTTGCTGTTACTCGATACTATTGCTACTTGCTACTGTTGTCACTGCTGTTGTTCCTTGCCACTGTTGTTACTCGTTACTCTGCTGCTACCTGCTACAATACTTTTCTGGCGCCATTGATACTTCAGTTAGGAATAATCTGCCTTCAACAGATTCTTTCCTAGCACCGTTGTTATCATACTACTCTTGCTGCTTATATCCTGCTTGCAGATACTAATCTTTCAGGTGTGGTTGAGCCGACAACTCAACTGCTAATACTGGAGAATATCCTTTCACTCCCATCGTGTCGAACCAACAAATTTGAGTTGAATACTCTACCCTCGAAAACTGCCGTGATCCCACACACTGGTGGGCCATTGCAAGACAATTGCTAATTGTTGAACAACTGGAAGCATCTCTTTTCTGGCACCGTTGCCGGGGAAGGGAAGCATGGCGCTGGCCACACGACCGACTGGACACAAAGGAGGCATCCCCAGTCGTTTCCGACGGCCACCATGGCTGGCGCCCGCAAGCCGTCCGGCGCAATACCACACCGACGCCCACAACCAACGACCTTGATTGCTCGTCATTCATGGAGAACATCATCTTCGAGGGCCGTGGCGAGGCCTTCCACTATGACGACCCAATGCTGGGTTGTCGATCCTGATGAGAGCCAGAGCCAAGATAGTCGCGACCACTATGATGACACTGAATTTGTCGACCATGATGAAGAGGAGGACGACCATGGCAACTCATGGCATATTGATGATGACTTGAATTGTGAAGATGAGGAGGACGAGGCCGAAATTTATCAAGAGCCGTTGGTGCTTATCGATGAGTTCACCCAAAGGTACGAGGCACAAAAGAGGAGGCAAAGCATTCGCACAGGATCATACATCCAAAATAAGGATAAATTGATTTGCGAGAGTTGTATTGAGATAGGGGAAGATACGATAGGAGGTGTCGAGCAAAAGGGATCCATCGTTTGGACAAGAGTTCATAAAACCTTCCATGAGCGAAGGAATTTTGGCCCCTACCAATTTGTGAGTACTCGCAACATCAACTCAATCCAAAAGAGATGGGGGTTCATTCAACAAGAGTGCAACAAGTATTGTGTCGCACTTGAGATCGTCCAAGCCCGTTCCATGAGTGGCCTAGGCGTTGGTGACTTGGTATGAACCTCTCGCATTTTAATTTTGTGTCCATTCATGTTGGCATGCTTTTTATTGTGTAGGCATTTTTTGTCCATTCTGTTGTGTGGGCATTTCAATCTTTGGAAGCCTTCAAGGCACGGTGCTAGAACAAGCCATTCACCCTCACGCATTGTTGGGTGCTCATCAAAGATTGTACCAAGTTCAAAGACCAATATGCCGCTAGTAAGAAGAAAGGAGGGAAGAAGGTTGATAACCCACAAGTATAGGGGATCGCAACAGTTTTCGAGGGTAGAGTATTCAACCCAAATTTGTTGATTCGACACAAGGGGAAGCCAAAGTATATTCTTGAGTATTAGCAGTTGAGTTGTCAATTCAAACACACCTGAAAGAGTTAGTATCTGCCGCAAAGTTTTAGTAGAAAAGTAGTATGATAGCAACGGTAGCAACGGTAACAGTAGCAACAATGACATCAGTAGCTGTAAAGTAACGGCAGTGACAGCAGTAGCGGTAAAGTAACATAGCAAGGACCAGTAGGAAAAGACACGTAGGCATTGGATCGGTGATGAATAATTATGCCGGATGACATTCATCATGTAATAGTTATAACATGGGGAGATATGTAACTAGCTCCAGTTCGTCAATGTAATATAGGCATGCATTCTGTACATAGTCATACGTGCTTATGGAAAAGAACTTGCATGACATCTATTGTCCATCCCTCCCGTGGCAGCGGGGTCCTAATGGAAACTAAGGGATATTAAGGGTCTCCTTTTAATAGAGAACCGGAACAAAGCATTAGCACTTGGTGAATACATGAACTCCTCATACTATGGTCATCTCCGGGAGTGGTTCCGGCTATTGTCACTCCGGGGTTTCCGGGCCATAACACATAGTAGGTGACTACAACTTGCAAGGTAGGATCAAGAACACACATATATTGATGAAAACATAATAGGTTCAGATCTGAAATCATGGCACTCGGGCCCTAGTGACAAGCATTAAGCATAGCAAAGTAGTAGCAACATCAATCTCAGAACATAGTGGATACTAGGGATCAATCCGGATCAAAACTAACTCGATTACATGATAGATCTCATCCAACCCATCACCGTCCAGCAAGCCTACGATGAGATTACTCACGAACGTTGAAGAGCATAATGGAATTGGCGATGAAGGATGGTTGGTGATGACGAAGGCGTCGATTCCCCCTCTCCGGAGCCCAGAACGGACTCCAGATCTGCCCTCCAGAGGAAGAACAGGTGGTGGCGGCGCCTCCGTATCGTAAAAGGCGATGAACTCTTCTCCTTGATTTTTTCCCGGTCGAAGGAGAATATATAGAGTTGGAATTGGAGGCGGCGGAGCCACGAGGGGCTCACAAGCCTGCCGGGCCCGGCCAGGGGGGCGGGCCAGGTGGGCTTGTGAGCTCCTGGCTCCGTCCCTCCAGGTGATTCTTGCGCTAGTATTTTTTATATATTCCACAAAAATTCCTCGTAAATTTCCAGGTCATTCTGAGAACTTTTATTTCTGCGCAAAAACAACACCGTGGAAATTCTGCTGAAAACAGCGTCAATCCGGGTTAGTTCCGTTCAAATCATGCAAATTAGAGACCAAAACATGGGCAAACGAGTTTGGAAAAGTAGATACGATGGAGACGTATCAAATCCCCCAAGCTTAAAGCCTTGCTTGTCCTCAAGCAATTCAGTTGACAAACTAAAAGAGACATGAGAAAAAAAATTACGAACTCTGTTTGACCTTGTTGTTGTAATTATATCTAACTCATATTCAGATTTTCAGCAAGATTATAAGCTAACCACATAAACAATGACATTTAGGTCTCAAGATGTACTCATATCAATGGCATAATCAACTAGCGAGCAATAATAATAAGTTTCAAACGTCAACACTTCAATCAAAACAGTCATGAAGCAATATGAACAGATGGTATCTCGCTAGTTCTTTCTGAGGCCGCAAAACATAAATGCAGAGCACCTTCAAATACCAAGGGCAGACTGAACATTGTAATTCATGGCAAAGAAGATCCAGTCACAGTCATACTCAATATCAATTAATAGCAAAGCATGAAAATGACAGAGGTGCTCTCTAATTGGTGCCTTTTATAAGAAGAGGATGACTCAACAGAAACGTAAATAGATAGACCCTTCGCAGAGGGAAGCATTGATTTGCAGAGGTGCCAGAGCTCAAGCTTTTAAAAGAGAGATACATAATTTTGGGTGGTATGCTTTCATTGTCAACGGAATGACCAAGAATTTTCACCATCTTCCATGCTACACATACTATAGGCGGTTCCCAAACAGAAAAGTAAAGTTTTGACTCCCCCACCACCGATCAATCACACTCCACGACTAGCCGAATCCTCGGGTGCCGTCCATACCAACAACAATCCAGGGGGAGTTTTGTTTGTAATTATATTTTTGTTTTGAGCATGGAACTGGGCATTCCGATTACTGGCCCCTTTCTCGTGAGTGATAGTGAATAAACACGTATCGAGGATAACACGCCTAGCATGGAAGATACTGATTGCCCCTTGTCACCACATGAGTGGTTCGGGCATACAAAACAGATTATTACTTGAAGATTTAGAGAGTGGCACATGCAAATTTACTTGGAACGGCAGGTAGATACCGCATATAGGTAGGTATGGTGGACTCATATGGAACAACTTTGGGTTTATGGAAGTGGATGCACAAGCAATATTCCCGCTTAGTACAAGTGAAGGCTAGCAAAAGACTGGGAAGCGACCAACTAGAGAGCGACAACAGTCATCAATATGCATTGAAATTAACCAACATTGAGTGCAAGCATGAGTAGGATATAAATCGCCATGAACATGAATATCATAGAGGCTATGTTGATTTTGTTTCAACTACATGCGTGAACATGTGCCAAGTCAAGCCACTTGAAACATTAAAAGGAGGATACCGTCCTATCATACTACATCATAATCATCTTGAAATTCATGTTGGCATCCAAGACAAACCATTATAAGCTCCTAGCTAATTAAGCATGGCATCATAAACTATGATCTCTAAGTTGTCACTGCAAACATGTTTCTCTCATAACAATGCTGAATCAAGAATGATGAGCTAGTCATATTTACAAAAACAAAATAGGTCGAGTTCATACCAACTTTTCCACGCTCAGTCACTTCATCATATATCGTCATTATTGCATTTCACTTGCACGACCGAATGGTGTGAATCATAATGAGAATGTCCGTGCATTGGACTAAGCTAGAATCTGCAGGCAGACACAGAGGAGAATACAAAGTAATATGGCTCTTTGACGGATAAACATTATGCATGTGAGAGCCACTAAACATTTTAACCATGGTCTTCTACCTTGACCCAAAGAAAAAGAAAAGTATTTACACGGGAAAGCTCCCAACAAGCAAAAGAAAGGGAAATATTTTTGGGTTTTCTTTTTAAAACACCATTAAGCAAGCTGGAAAGCAAAGTTACAACTATTTTTTTTGTTTTTCTCAGTCTAAACAAACACACGAGAAGAAAGCGAGAAAAATAAATAAACTAGCATGGATGATACAATGGCAAGGTGTCAACACCGTGTAACAAAGTGAAAGTGTGAGCATGAATATAAAGTCGGTGAGAAACACGTACTCCCCCAAGCTTAGGCTTTTGGCCTAAGTTGGTCTACTCCCACGGCTGGTCCGGGTGATATCCAAAATCATGATGGGGGTTGTACGGGATCGCGGCAGCTACAGCCTGAATAGCTGCCTCACGGAGGCGAGCAGCCTTTGCCTCCCTCTCATACTCCTCTGCCTCTCCTCTGGTTATGTAATATCTCTAGTTTCTCCAATAGTTATACTAGAAAAGAAATCTTTAACCGAAGACTTAGGAGGATCATTGGGACTACCCCAATCAGGTATCTTGCAAATTCTATTAAAATCCTCTAAATCCAAGGTATACTATTTGTCATAAAGATCAAACAGTATGGATGAGTCATGGCCAACTGAAAATCTGAATCTACGAACAAAAGAGGGAGTGAGCATAGTATACTGTTCGCATTTGTTGGAGATGAATTCTTCGAGCCTGGCGTTCTGAACAAATGCATCAAACTCGTCTTTGAAACCTGCATCAATCATGAATTCATCGGAAGGCCATTCACATGGTTGTACCTGTGCGTTCCTCGGCTGATAAGAGTCGGGTTCCCGAATCGAGAGACGGGGATCCCTTTTACTTGAGGAACCACCATGATAGTTTCTCCTGAACATCTTCTTTTTTCTGAATTTTTTAGTGACTCAAGAGAAAAGTGAACGAGGCTCAATAAAACTCATAGCAACTACTCCTACAAGTGCCTAAAGGCAAGATCATGCATCAAAACTACTTGGGACCAACTAAAATGAACATGCAAAGCTCAAGAACAGGGTCACCAAGGCAGCAAAAATAAGCAACGAATAAAGCACTAGAGCGAAAACTAATTGGACCAATGGAGGAGTCACATACCAAGGAACAGCTTCCCCAAAACAGTTCGGTGAATGGGGCTTTGCACAAGGAGATCGAAAAATGCAGCAAGAGGAGCAAGAACACGGGTTTGAGTTGTGGAATGAATTTTTCTGGAGGTAGGAGAAGGAGATGGGAGCTGGAATAAGTGGAGGGGGGCATGTGGGGCCCACAAGCCTGCCAGGCCCGGCCAGGGGGGTGGCCGGGCCTCCTGGGCTTGTGGCGCACTGGCGCATCCCCCTAACTAGCTCTCTATCTCAGAATTTTTCAAAAATTCCAGAATAAATCATACTTGAATTTCAGGGCATTTGAAGAACTTTTATTTTCGGGACACTTTTCTAAGGGATGGAGAAAGCAGAAAACAGGAAAATAAAACTAAATTTATCATTTTTCTTCTAAGCAACAGAAAGTACAAGTTGGGGACAGAGGGTTGTGTTTCCTAGATTCATCCATCTCATGGTCATCAAAAGAAATCTGTCAATGAGGTTGATCAAGTCTCCTTGACAAACTTTTTTCGAATCACATAAAACCGGAGAATTTTCGAATAATCACTAGGTTACCTCAATGGGGTGTGCATATCCCCAACAAGTAAATCATACTTCATCTTGACAATAGGTATAGGGCATTCAAAGCTCCCAATAAGAATCGATGAAGTTTTTTCAATAGCATTGATGCAATGTACTCGATATTGTTTCTTCGGAAAGTGCATCGTATGCTCATTACCGTTAACATGGAAAGTGACATTGCCTTTGTTCCAATCAATAACAGCCCCTGCAGTGTTTTAAAGGGTCTTCCAAGGATGACCGCCATGGCATCATCCTCGGGAATATCCAGAATAAAAAAAATCCCATTAAGATAGTAACGTTAGCAACCACAACAGGCACATCCTCGCAAATGCCGATAGGAAAAGCAGTTGATTTGTCGGCCATTTGCAAGGAGATTTCAGTGGGTGTCAATGTTGTTGGCTACGCCTATAGGGATTTCCTTGGCAAATATGTAAAGGATTCCCCTGCGGCCTTGGAGCCTTGCTTTGGTGTTCCTTTGAAGAGGAAAGGGTGATGTAGCACAGCGGCAGTAAGTATTTCCCTCAGTTTGAGAACCAAGGTATCAATCTAGTAGGAGGATCGCGTCAAGTCACAAGTACCTGCACAAACACAAAGAGCTTGCACCCAACACTATGAAGGGGTTGTCAATCCCTTATAGATTGTTTGCAAAGTGAGAACTGAAAGCAAAAAGTAAACAAAGCAAAGTAAAAGTAAAAGCTGAGATGATAATTGCGAGTAGACCCGGGGGCCGTAGTGTTCACTAGTGGCTTCTCTCATGAAAGAAAGTAGACGATGGGTGAACGAATTACTGTCGAGCGATTGATAGAACCGCGCAAAGTCATGACGTTATCTATGGCAATGATCATACATATAGGCATCACGTCCAAAACAAGTAGACCGATACTTTCTGCATCTACTACTATTACTCCACACGTCGACCACTATACAGCATGCATCTAGCATATTGAGTTCATAAGAACAGAGTAACGCCTTAAGCAAGATGACATGATGTAGATGGACAATATCAAATCTATGATGAAAGCCCATCTTGTTACCCTTGATGGCAACAACACGATGCGTGCCTTGCTGCCCCTTCTGTCACTTGGAAAGGTCACCGCACGGTATGAACCCAAAAGCAAGCACTTCTCCCATTGCAAGAATCATAGATCTAGTTGGCCAAATAAAACCCAAGACTTAGAGAGACTTACAAGGATATCAAATCATGCATATAAGAAATCAGCAAAGACTCAAATGTAATTCATAGATAATCTGATCACAAATCCACAATTCATTGGATCTCGACAAACACACCGCCAAAGAGGATTACATCGGATAGATCTCCATGAAGATCATGGAGAACTTTGTATTGAAGATCCAAGAGAGAGAAGAAGCCATCTAGCTGCTAACTATGGACCCGTAGGTCTGAAGTAGACTACTCACAAGTCATTGGAGAGGCAATGATGTTGATGTAGAAGCCCTCCAGCTCCAAAGTCCCCTCCAGCAGGGCACCGGGAAGGGTCTCTAGATGAGATCTCACAGAAACGGAAGCTTGCGGCGGCGGAAAAGTGGTTTCGTGGACGCCCTTATTTTTTGTGGGATTTTAGGGAATATATAGGCCAAAGAGCTAGGGCAGGGGAGCTCCAGGGAGGCCACAAGCCTGGTAGCCGTGGCCCCCCTGCCCGCGACTATAGGGCTTGTGGGCTCCCTGTGGGCCTCGTGCCTTGGCCCTCAAGTCCCCCGATCTTCTTCTGTTCTGGAAAAATTCATTTCGGGGATTCTATTCTGTTTGGACTCCGTTCCAAAATCAGATCTGAAAAGAGTCAAAAGCACAGAAAAAACAGGAACTGGCACTTGGCACTGAATTAATAAGTTAGTCCCAAAAAAGATATAAAAGGTATATAAAACATCCAAAGTAGACAAGATAACAGCATGAAACCATCAAAAATTATAGATACGTTTGAGATGTATCAAACATCCCCAAGCTTAACTCCTGCTCGTCCTCGAGTAGGGAAGTGATAAAGAATGAATTTTTGATGCTTTCATGCTACCTAGCATAGATGTCCTTTGTAACTCCTCTTATGTGACATGAATGTTCAGATCCGTTAGATTCAAAACAATAGTTTGCTATTGACGTGGAGACAATAATACTTCAAGCAAATTAGCAAGGTAATCATGAACTTTCAAAATAACAAGGCCAAAAGAAAGTTATCCCTACAAAATCATATAGTCTGGCTATGCTCTATCATCCTTGCACAACGAATTTAAATCATGCACAACCTCGGTATTGGCCAAGTAATTGTTTTCACACCTTTACTTTCTCAAACTTTTTCAACTCTCACGCAATACATGAGCGTGAGCCATGGTTTTAGCACTATAAATGGAATGGAGTGTGGTGGAGGTTGCAAGGCAAACAAGGAGAAGATGGTCACATCGACTAGGCATATCAATGAGCTATGGAGATGCTCATCAATAGATATCAATGTGAATGAGTAGGGATTGTCATACAAATGATGCACTAGAGCTAAGAGTATGTGAAAGCTCTTAAAGAAAACTGGTGGGTGTGCATCCAACTTGCTTGCTCACGAAGACCTAAGGCAATTTTGAGGAAGCCCATCATTGGAATATACAAGCCAAGTTATATAATGAAAGTTTCCCACTAGCTATATGGTGGTGACAAAACGAGAGACTCTCAATCATGAAGATCAGGGTGCTTAATAAGCACAAGTGTGGAAAGATAGTAGCATTGTCCCTTCTCTCTTTTTCTCTCATTTATTTGGTGGGCTCTTTGGCCTCTTTTTATTTATTTATTTTTTATTTTTGTGGGCATCTTTGGCCTCTTTTTGTAAATGGGCTTCGCTGGCCTCTTTTATTTCCTCACATGGGACAATGCTCCATCAATGATTATCATCACACTTACAACTCAAAACTTAGAGCAATGATGACTCTATATGGAATGCCTTCGGTAGTGTACCATGGCAATGACCTAGCATGGCATAGACATCAATGGAAACATCATGCTAGCTATATTATGATCATGCAATGGCAATGTAGAAGCTGTGGCACATGTCATGGTGGTAGTTGCATGGCAATATATCTCGGAATGGCTTTGAAAATGCCATAGTAGGTAGGTATGGTGGCTGTTTTGAGGGAGGCTAATGGTGGTTTTATGCACCGGCGAAAGTTGCACGGCACTAAAGAAGATAGTGATGGTGGAAGGTGAAAGTGCATCTAAACCATGGACTCAACATTAGTCATGAAGAACTCATATACTTGTTGCAAAAGTTTTAGTAGTAATCGAAACAAAGCATTCAACGCATACTCGTAGGGGAAGGGTTGGTAGGTATAAACCATCGCGCGATCCCGACCGCTACACAAAGGATGACAATCAATAAACTAATCATGCTCAGACTTCATGACATAGCGGTTCACCATACGTGCATGCTACGGGAATCACTAACTTCAACACAAGTACTTCTAGATCCACAACACCTTACTAGTATAACTTCAATATTACCACAACCACAACTCAAAACTAATTGAGATGAATTAAACTTCTCTAACTACTCAATGCACATGAAGGTGGAAGTTTTCATATCCCTTTGGATAACTACACCTTTTGAGACTACTTTCCTAGCATAGATCAACTACCACGCCACGCACTGCCGTGCTCCAAAAGATAGAAGTGAAACACATAGAGAAAAATCAACTAGCTCAAAAGGTATAAGTGAAACACATGTGAGCTGAATTGTCTAACCAAAGGATATAAGTGAAGCTCGACAAAATCACGGTGAGTGCATGTCTCTCTCTCTAGGTGTGTAGCAAGGAAGATTGTGACACAACAAAAATAAAAGACTCCTACGATACAAGACGCTCCAAGCAAAACACATAACATGTGGTGAATAAAAATATAGCCCCAAGTAACGTTACCGATGGATTGAAGACGAAAGAGGGGATGCCTTCCCGGGGCATCCCCAAGCTTAGGCTTTTTCGGCATCCTCGAATCAACTTGGGGTGCCTTGGGCATCCCCAAGCTTGAGATCTTGCCACTCTTTATCTCTTTGTCATAAGAACTTCACCCAAAACTTGAAAACTTCACAACACGAAACTTAAACAAAAACTCATGATATCATTAGTATAAGAAAGCAAATCACCACTTCCTTAGGTATTGTAGCAAACTTAAATCCTACTTATGTTGATGTTGGGTTACTGTATTTTTAATCTTCCATGGCTAATACCCCCCGATACTATCCATAGTTTCATCAAAATAAGCAACCAACTCAACAAAAACAGAATCTGTTAACAGCAGACCAGTCTGTAGCAATCTGTATACTTCATATACTTCTATTACTTCAAAAATTCTGAAAAATTACAACAGTCTAAAGAATTTGCGTAGCAATCAGCAGCAAAAAGAATCAACTCAAAAGCTCTCACAAAAAAATTAAAATTCTTTTCGTGAGCAGAAAGTTTCTGTCTTTTCCAGCATGATCAAACGATCATCCCCAAGACTAATCATAACGGTTTCACTTGGCACAAACGCAAAAGAAACACAAAAAACACAATCATAACAGAATTCTGAAAGTGTGGAAAACAAAAAACGGAAATAAAAAGGATAGATTCGTTGGTTGCCTCCCAACAAGCGCTATTGTTTAACGCCCTTAGCTAGGCATAAGGTGATGGAATCACGTATAGTCATCTTTGGTGCTCAAACTATAAGTAGTCCTCATCATAGATTCATACGGCAATCTTATTTTCTTTATAGGGAAATGCTCCATGCCCTTCTTTAGAGGAAATTGAAATCTAATATTCCCTTTCTTCATATCGATGATAGCACCAATAGTCCTTAGGAAAGGACTACCAAGAATAATGGGACATGAGGGATTGCAATCTATGTCAAGTACAATGAAATCCACAGGTACATAGTTATTATTTGCAACAATAAGAACATCACTGATCCTTCCCATGGGTTTCTTGACAGTAGAATCCGTAAGATGCAAATTAAGAGAACACTCTTCAATCTCATGAAAACCAAGAATATCACATAAAGACTTTGGAATCGCGGAAACACTAGCACCCAAATCACACAAAGCATTGCATTCATAGTTTTTGATTTTGATTTTGATAGTAGGTTCCCACTCATCATGAAGTTTTCTAGGTATAGAGACTTCTAATTTGAGTTTCTCTTCAAGATATTTCATCATAGCATCTACGATATGTGCGGTAAAGGCTTTGCTTTGGCTATAAGCATGTGGAGAGTTTGCAATGGATTGCATCAAGGAAATGCATTCAAACAAGGAGCACTATCATAATTGAATCCCTTGAAATCCAAAGTGGAAGTTTCATTACTACCCAATATTTTGATTTCTTCTACTCCACTCTCCACACCTTTATCATCAAGATAGGTGGACTCCGAATCATTGGGGTGTTTTTCAACCAAAGTGGATTCATATCCAGCCCCTTCATCAATAGGTTTGACACACGAAAACAAAGATTCAAGAGGAGTCACACCAAGCACTTTAAGATCTTTGTGATTTGCATCACTATAACGCCCCCTTTTAAACCATTCATGCTTAGCGCGAATTTGGGAGGTTCTTTCTTTGCTCTCATTCATGGAGACACGCATAGCTTTTAAAGTTTCATCCAATTTAACCTTGGGAGGAGCACATCTAACTTTCAAAGCATCAATATCACAAGACATCCTATCAATGCTTTTAGCCAAATCGTCTATTTTTAGTAGTTTTTCCTCTATGGACGCATTGAAAATCTTTTGAGAGTTGATGAACTC
This sequence comes from Hordeum vulgare subsp. vulgare, assembly GCF_904849725.1. Lineage (NCBI taxonomy): Eukaryota > Viridiplantae > Streptophyta > Magnoliopsida > Poales > Poaceae > Hordeum > Hordeum vulgare. The sequence continues at coordinate 558,644,456 of NC_058520.1, forward strand.
TTTGATATTACTCTCTAAATCAGAGGGTAATTTGTTATGATTTCCATAAGTGTTGTTGTAGGAATTTCCATAATTTTTAGAGGAGTTACTAGGAAAAGGCCTAGGAACATAGTTTCCTCTAAAAGCATTGTTGTTGCCAAAATTGTTCCTACCAAAAAAAATAACGTCCAAACTAGCGTTGCTACTCTCAATCAAGGAAGATAGTGGCACGTAATTAGGATCTAAAGGAGCATTTCTACTAGCAACCAAATTCATCAACTCGTCCATCTTAGCACTAAGCGAGTTAATTTCTTCTATAGCGTGTACCTTTTTGCTAGCAGGTGACCTTTGAGTGTGCCACTGAGAGTAGTTGGTCATGATATTGTCTAGGAGTTTTGTAGCTTCTCCTAACATGATTTCCATGAACGTTCCACCTGAGGCGGAGTCCAAGATATTTCTAGAAGCAAAGTTCAAACCAGCGTAAAAGATTTGTATAATCATCCACAAACTCAAGCCATGAGCGGGACAATTTCTAATCATTAACTTCATCCTCTCCCAAGATTGTGCAATGTGTTCATGATCAAGTTGCTTGAAATTCATGATATCGTTACGGAGAGAGATAATCTTAGCCGGCGGAAAATACTTGGATATGTAAGCATCTTTGCACTTATTCCAAGAATCGATACTATTTTTAGGCAAAGAAGAAAACCAAGTTTTTGCACGATCTCGCAAAGAGAACGGAAAAAGCTTCAATTTAACATCATTGTCCACATCTTTCTTCTTTTGCATATCACAAAGTTCAATGAAAGTATTAAGATGGGATGCGGCATCTTCACTAGGAAGGCCAGAAAATTGCACTTTCATAACAAGATTCAGCAAGGCAGCGTTGATTTCATATGATTCCGCACTAGTGGCGGGAGCAATCGGAGTACTAATAAAATCATTATTATTAGTATTCGAGAAGTCGCAAAGTTTGGTGTTTTCAGCCATGATGACTTCAACAAACAAACAAGAACACAAGCAAGCAAGAAAACTGGCAAAGGAAAATGGCAAAAGGCAAATGAAAACGGCAAAGGAGAAAGGCAAATGAAAACGGCAAATGTGAAGTGGGGGAGAGAAAATGAGAGGCAACTGGCAAAAAGGTAAATACAAGAGATGAGTTTGTAACACTTACTTGGATAGATCTTGACTTGATCTCTCCCCGGCAACGGCGCCAGAAATCCTTCTGCTGTTGGCTACGCCTATAGGGATTTCCTTGGCAAATATGCAAAGGATTCCCCCGCGGCCTTGGAGCCTTGCGTTGGTGTTCCCTTGAAGAGGAAAGGGTGATGTAGCACAGCGGCGATAAGTATTTCCCTCAGTTTGAGAACCAAGGTATCAATCCAGTAGGAGGATCGCATCAAGTCACAAGTACCTGCACAAACACAAAGAGCTTGCACCCAACACTACGAAGGGGTTGTCAATCCCTTATAGATTGTTTGCAAAGTGAGAACTAAAAGCAAAAAAGTAAACAAAGCAAAGTAAAAGTAAAAGCTGAGATGATAATTGTGAGTAGACCCGGGGGCCATAGTGTTCACTAGTGGCTTCTCTCATGAAAGCAAGTAGACGGTGGGTGAACGAATTACTGTCGAGCAATTGATAGAACCGCGGAAAGTCATGACGTTATCTATGGCAATGATCATACATATAGGCATCACGTCCAAAACAAGTAGACCGATACTTTTTGCATCAACTACTATTACTCCACATGTCGACCGCTATCGAGCATGCATCTAGTGTATTGAGTTCATAAGAACAGAGTAACGCCTTAAGCAAGATTACATGATGTAGATGGACAATCTCAAATCTATGATGAAAGCCCATCTTGTTACCCTTGATGGCAACAACACGATGCGTGCCTTGCTGCCCCTTTTGTCACTGGAAAGGTCACTGCACGGTATGAACCCAAAAGCAAGCACTTCTCCCATTGCAAGAATCATAGATCTAGTTGGCCAAACAAAACCCAAGACTCGGAGAGACTTACAAGGATATCAAATCATGCATATAAGAAATCAGCAAAGACTCAAATGTAATTCATAGATAATCCGATCACAAATCCACAATTCATCGGATCTCGACAAACACACCGCCAAAGAGGATTACATCGGATAGATCTCCATGAAGATCATGGAGAACTTTGTATTGAAGATCCAAGAGAGAGAAAAAGCCATCTAGCTACTAACTACGGACCCGTAGGTCTGAAGTAGACTACTCACGAGTCATTGGAGAGGCAATGATGTTGATATAGAAGCGCTCCAGCTCCAAAGTCCCCTCCGGTGGGGCACCGGGAAGGGTCTCCAGATGAGATCTCGTGGAAACGGAAGCTTGCGGCGGCGGAAAAGTGGTTTCATGGACGCCCTTATTTTTTCTGGGATTTTAGGGAATATATAGGCCAAAGAGCTAGGGCAGGGGAGCTCCAGGGAGGCCACAAGCCTGGTAGCTGCGGGCCCCCCTGGCCGCGGCTACAGGTCTTGTGGGCTCCATGTGGGCCTCCTGCCTTGGCCCTCAAGTCCCCCGATCTTCTTCTGTTCTGGAAAAATTCATTTCGGAGATTTTATTCCGTTTGGACTCAGTTCCAAAATCAGATCTGAAAAGAGTCAAAAACACAGAAAAAACAGGAACTGACACTTGGCACTGAATTAATAAGTTAGTCCCAAAAAAGATATAAAAGGTATATAAAATATCCAAAGTAGACAAGATAACAGCATGAAGCCATCAAAAATTATAGATACGTTTGAGACGTATCAGTCAACTTATCCGATTCAAGTCTACGATAAAGAGAGAGAGGCATAACACTATAACACCAGCTCCAAGATCGCATAAAAGCAGTTCTAACATAATTTCCTTTAATGGAGCAAGGTATAGTGGGCACTCCAGGATCACCTAGTTTCTTAGGAGTTCCACCCTTGAAGGTGTAGTTGGCAAGCATGGTGGAAATCTCAACCTCACGTATCTTCCTTTTGTTGGTCACAATATATTTCATGTACTTAGCATAAGGAGTCATTTTGAGCATATCTGTCAAACGCATTTGCAAAAAGACATGTCTAATCATTTCAACAAAGTGCTCAAAATCCTCATCATCCTTTTTCTTGGACGGTTTGGGAGGAAAGGGCTTGGGTTTCTGAACCCATGGTTCTCTTTCTTAACCATGCTTCCTAGCAATGAAGTCGTTCTTATCGTATCTCTTGTTCTTAGGTTGTGGGTTATCAAGATCAACACTAGGTTCAATCTCCACATCCTTATCATTACTAGGTTGAGCATCATCATGAACACCACTATCGATATTATCACTAGGCTCATGTTCATCACCAGATTGTGTTTCGGCATGAGAAATAGAGATATCGTTTGGATTCTCAGGTGTAATAGCAACAGGTTTGCTAGCATGCAAGTTCCTATCATCTTTCTTTTTCTTCCTATCACTAGGATGACTAGGTGCATCAGTGCTAACTCCTTGAGAATCTTGTTCAATTCTCTTAGGATGGCCCTCGGGATACAAAGGTTCCTGAGTCATTCTACCACCTCTAGTGACGACTCTAACAGAATTGTCATTCAACTCATTGAGCAAGTCATTTTGAGCCTTCAGTACTTGTTCTACTTGAGTAGTGACCATAGAGGCATGTTTACTCAAAAGCTTAAGATCATGACATTTCTATCCACACAAGCACTTAAATGACTAAGCATACGAGCATTCTGTTCCAATTGTCTGCTAACATAATCATTGAAACTTTGTTGTTTGGCAACGAAGTTATCAAATTCATCTAAGCATAAGCTAGCAGGTTTATCAAAAGTAATGTCACTCTCATTGAATCTACGAAGAGAATTTACCTCTACTAGCTGTGTCAGGTTATCAAGACCATGTATTTCTTCGATAGGTCGTAGATTCTTAACATCTTCAGATTTAATACCTTTCTCTTGCATAGATTTCTTGGCTTCTTGCATATCTTCAGGACTGGGGAATAGAATACCTCTTTTCTTCGGAGTTGGCTTCGGAGGTGGTTCCGGGAATAGTCCAAGCATTATCATTGCTCAAGATATTATTCAATAGAATTTCAGCTTGTTCCACAGTTCGTTCCCTGAAAACACAACCAGCACAACTATCTAGGTGGTCCCTAGAAGCATCGGTTAGTCCATTATAAAAGATATCAAGTATTTCATTCTTCCCAAGATGGTGATCAGGCAAAGCATTCAGTAACTGGACAAGCCTCCCCCAAGCTTGTGGGAGACTCTCTTCTTCAACTTGCACAAAGTTATATATATCCTGCGAGGCAGCTTGTTTCTTATGGGCAGGAAAATATTTCTCAGAGAAGTAGTAGATCATATCCTGGGGACTACGCACACAACCAGGAGCAAGAGAAGTGAACCAAGTCTTAGCATCATCCTTTAGTGAGAAAGAAAACAGCTTAAGGATATAGTAATGGCGAATCTTTTCCTCACTCGTGAATAGGGTGGCTATATCATTCAGCTTGGTAAGATGTGCTACAACCGTTTCAGACTCATAACCATGAAAAGGATCTGATCCGACCAAAGTGATTAACTCAGGGTCAAAAGAGAATTCATAATCCTTATCGGTTACAAAGATGGGTGAAGTAGCAAACTTAGGATCGTATTTCATTCTAGCATTCAGAGATTTTTCCTTCCACTTGCGCAGTAAATTCTCAAGATCATAGCTATCCTTACAAGCAAGAAAGTCCTCAGCTACCTCTCCCTCCATAACATAACCCTCAGGTATATCAGGCAATTCATATCTAGGAGAGCTAGCTCTAACAGGTGAAATATCAGGTTTTACTTCACTAATTTCAGCAGTTTCACAAGTATCATCACATTCAGCAGCAACTCTAGCAATTTGTGCATCAAGAAATGCACCCAAAGGCAAAGCAGTATCAAGCAAAGCATCATCATAAGCATCATGGATAGAAGAAGAAGCATCATCAAGCACAGGAGACACATCAGAATTTCTAGTAGGTGGTGGTGTCGCAAACTTACCCATAACTGAAGGTGAATCAAGTGCATAGCTAGATGGCAGTTCCTTACCTGTCCTCGTAGTTGAGGGCAATACTTTAGTTTTTGGATATCTCGGATTCCTCATAGTGATCAACAGACGTAAATACCAAGTGACTCAGAGAATAGAGATATGCCTCCCTCGCAACGGCGCCAGAAAATAGTCTTGATAACCCACAAGTATAGGGGATCGCAACAGTTTTGGAGGGTAGAGTATTCAACCCAAATTTGTTGATTCGACACAAGGGGAAGCCAAAGAATATTCCCGAGTATTAGTAGTTGAGTTTTCAATTCAACCACACCTGAAAGACTTAGTATCTGCAGCAAAGTTTCAGTAGCAAAGTAGTATGATAGCAACGGTAGCAACGGTAACAGTAGCAACAGTGACAGCAGTAGCGGTAAAGTAACGGAAGTGACAGCAGTAGCGGTAAAGTAACGTAGCAAGGACCGGTAGGAAAAGACTCGTAGGCATTGGATCGGTGATGGATAATTATGCCGTATGACATTCATCATGTAACCGTTATAACATGGGGAGATATGTAACTAGCTCCAGTTCGTCAATGTAATGTAGGCATGCATTTCGTATATAGTCATACGTGCTTATGGAAAATAACTTGCATGACATCTATTGTCCATCCATCCCGTGGCAGCAGGGATATTAAGGGTCTCCTTTTAATAGAGAACCGGAACAAAGCATTAGCACTTAGTGAATACATGAACTCCTCAAACCATGGTCATCTCCGGGAGTGGTTCCGGCTATTGTCACTCCGGGGTTGCCGGGTCATAACACATAGTAGGTGACTACAACTTGCAAGATAGGATCAAGAACACACATATATTGATGAAAACATAATAGGTTCAGATCTGAAATCATGGCACTCGAGCCCTACTGACAAGCATTAAGCATAGCAAAGTAGTAGCAACATCAATCTCAGAACATAGTGGATACTAGGGATCAATCCCCATCAAAACTAACTCGATTACATGATAGATACCATCCAACCCATCACCGTCGAGCAAGCCTACGATGAGATTACTCACGAACGATGAAGAGCGTCATGGAATTGGCGATGAAGGATGGTTGGTGATGACGAAGGCGTCGATTCCCCCTCTTGGAGCCTAGAACGGACTCCAGATCTGCCCTCCAGAGGAAAAACAGGTGGTGGCGGCGGCTCCGTGTCGTAAAACGCGATGAACTATTCTCCTTGATTTTTTTTCGTTCGAAGGAGAATATATAGAGCTAGAATTGGAGGCGGCGGAGCCACGAGGGGCTCACAAGCCTGTCAGGCCCGGCCAGGGGGGCGGGCCTGGTGGGCTTGGGAGCTCCTGGCTCCGTCCCTCCATGTGATTCTTGCGCCAATATTTTTTATATATTCCACAAAAATTCCTCGTAAATTTCTAGGTCATTCCGAGAACTTTTATTTTTGCGCAAAAACAACACCATGGCAATTCTGCTGAAAACAGCGTCAGTCCGAGTTAGTGCCATTCAAATCATGCAAATTAGAGACCAACACAAGGGCAAAAGTGTTTGGAAAAGTAGATACGATGGAGACGTATCAAAGGCCGTGACAGATGAGGGATACTTGCTCAAGAGTCCGAGGGGCAAGACATGCTCGAAGACCGACGAGAGGCGTGATGCGTCTGTTGCCTTGCAAGAGACTTTGGATACCATGATGAGCCAAAAGGAAGTGAGAGGAGAGAGGAGGAGCAAAGGAAAGGAGGAGCAAATGAAAATATATCTAGAGCTCCAAAAGTAGAAGCTTGCCATGAAGGAGGCCATTGAGAGGAGGGAGCTCTACATGGAGGAGGCAACGAAGAGGAGGAAGCTTGACATCGAGGAGGACGCTCAACTCAAGAAGTTCGATATCGAGGCCACCATGGCTGACATCAAATCTAAAGAGGTGGCACTCACGTTCATGATGTAGACAAGAACAACATGTCATCGGAGAGGAAGGCTAGGTTCGCGAATCCGCAAAAGGAGATGTTTGCTCGCGGCGGCTTGAACTAGGTGATACCTCGGGTCGTGGCCAATGTCCGTTCATTTTGAAGGCTCGACCGTGTGTCGGACGTTGGCTTTCTTGGCAGCGTCAAAAACTTGTTCATTTTGAGGGTTGGCTCCTGTGTTGTCCTTTTTGAAGGCTGGATCATGTGTCGTCTACTTGCTCTGTTGCCAATGTGAGACTCTAGGGTGAGTATTGTGTAAGCCGGTGACTGTGTTACCAGCCGGCGCGAACTAGTGCGAACCGCGCCCGCGACCAACAGCATTTGTTCTATCTATATTTGCATGCACGTGAACGAGATGGGGCCAAAGATGTGGCCGCGTGTTGGACGTTTGACCGACGCAAACACAAATCCAAAATGGCCTTATTTCCATCTCCAAACGGACGAAATCCAGAAAAAAGGAACGTCCATTTGGGGTCGTGCGTTGAAGTTGCCCTAACGTCTGGTCCCTAGTAACATCGTTAGAGCACATACAACCGGACCCCTCAAATGAACCCTCATACAACCGCGGACGCATCCGGTCACTGACCGAACAAAAAAGAGAAAGAAAAAATTGATCCAACTGGACCCCTCATATCGTCCCTATATGTTCGGGTTGTCCACGAACCCTCTTATCCATCTCGAATATGGAGAGCATATGAGGGCTCCCGAACGCGCCCGTACGCGTCCGTTGAGTCCTTCACATAAGACACGACCCCATCGTGGACCACTTTTTTATTTTCTTTATTCATTTTTTTTCTTTCTCTTTCTGATACGTCCATTTTGCATCATGATTTTGTGTTGATATTTATCGCTTTTTGGGCTGTTATTACACTTCACGGTACAACACTTATGCCTTTTCTCTCTTATTTTGCAAGGTTTACATGAAGAGGGAGAATGCCGGCAGCTGGAATTCTGGCCCGAAAAAGGAGCACGTTTGAGATACCTATTCTGCGCAACTCCAAAAGTCGTGAAAATCAACGAGGATTTTTGTTGGAATTTATAAAAATACTGGGCCGAAGAAGTACCAGAGGGGCGCCAGCACGAAGCCACAAGCCTGCTAGGTGCGGCCTCCCCCTGGTCGCGCCTACGGGGCTTGTGGGCTCCCAGCTGGTCCTATGGCCCCCCTTTTTTGCTACAAGAAGGGTTTCGTTCCAGAAAAATTCAAGAGGAGGCTTTCGGGAGGAATCGCCGCCGCCACGAGGCGGAACTTGAGAAGAACCAATCTACAGCTCCGGCAGGATGATCCTGCCGGGGAAACTTCCCTCCCGGAGGGGGAAATCGTCGCCATCGTCATCATCAACACTCCTCTCATCGGAGGGGACTCATCAACATCAACATCTTCATCAGCATCATCTCATCTCCAAACCCTAGTTCATCTCTTGTAACCAATCTCCGTCTCGCGACTCCGATTGGTACTTGTAAGGTTGCTAGTAGTGTTAATTACTCTTTGTAGTTGATGCTAGTTGGATTACTTGGTGGAAGATTATATGTTCAGATCTTTGATGCTACTCATTACTTCTCTGGTCATGAATATGATTATGCTTTGTGAGTAGTCACTTTTGTTCTTGAGGACATGGGATAACTCATGCTATAAGTAGTCATGTGAATTTGGTATTGGTTCAATATTTTGATGTGTTGTATGTTTTTTTCCTCTAGTGGTGTTATGTGAACGTCAACTACATAACACTTCACCATTATTTGGGCCTAGAGGAATGCATTGGGAAGTAGTAAGTAGGTGATGGGTTGCTAGAGTGATCCTAGTTTATGCGGTTCTTCGTAAGGGGCTGATTTGGATCCACTAGTTTAATGCTATGTTTAGACTTTGTCTTAATTCTTTTTTCGTAGTTGCATATGCTTGCGAGAGGGGTTAATCTTAAGTGGGATGCTTGTCCAAGTAAGGGCAGTAACCAAGCGCCGGTCCACCCACATATCAAACTATCAAAGTAGCGAACGCAAATCATATGAACATGATGAAAACTAGCTTGACAGAAATTCACATGTGTCCTCGGGAGCATTTTACCTCCTATAAGACTTTGTCCAAGCTTGTCCCTTGCTACAAAAGGGATTGGGCCACTTTGCTGCACCTTTGTTACTATTGCTACTTGTTACTTGCTACTTGCTACGAATCATCTTGTCACACAACTACTTGTTACCGACAATTTCAGTGCTTGCAGATATTACATTGCTGAAAACAACTTGTCAGATCCTTCTGCTCCTCATTGGGTTCGACACTCTTACTTATCGAAAGGACTACGATAGATCCCCTATACTTGTGGGTCATCAAGACTCTTTTTTGGCGCCGTTGCCGGGGAGTGAAGCGCCTTTGGTAAGTGGAGATTGGTAAGGAAGCATTTATTTAGTGTGCTGAAATTTATTGTCACCTGTCACTATGGAAACTAATCCTTTGAGGGGCTTGTTCAGGGTATCGTCACCTCGAACGCAATCACAAAGAGTTGCTCCTCAACCTGCTGCACCTACTGAAAATATTTGCTATGAATTTCCTTCAGGTATGCTTGAGAAACTGGTGGCTAATCCTTTTACAAGAGATGGAACATCACATCAAGACTTGCATCTAATCTATGTAGATGAAGTTTGTGGTTTATTTAAGCTTGCAGGTTTGCCCTAGGATGAGGTCAAGAAGAAGGTCTTTCCTTTACCTTTGAGGGATAAGGCGTTGACATGGTCTAGGCTATGTGATGATACTAGATCATGGAACTACAATCGGTTGAAGTTGGAATTTCATCAAAAGTTTTATCCTATGCATCTAGTACATCATGATCGGAATTATATTTATAATTTTTGGCCTCGTGACAGAGAAAGCATCGCTCAAGCTTGGGGGAGGCTTAAATCAATGTTATATTCATGCCCCAACCATGAGCTCTCGAGAGAAATTATCATTCAGAACTTCTATGCTCTGCTTTCTCATGATGATCGCACCATGCTTGACACTTCTTGTACCGGTTCTTTTATGAAGAGAGATATTGACTTCAGATGGAATTTATTGGAAAGAATTAAACGCAACTCTTAAGATTGGGAGCTTGATGAAGGTAAGGAGTCAGGTATGAATTTCAAGTTTGATCGCGTTAAATCCTTTGTTGAAACAAATACTTTTTGTGATTTTAGCACTAAGTATGGACTTGACTCTGAGATAGTAGCTTCATTGTGTGAATCTTTTGCTGCTCATATTGATCTCCCCAAAGAGAAGTGGTTTAAATATCATTCTCCCTTAGAAGCCAATGTAGTTAAACCCAATCCAGTTGAAGAGAGAGTCATTGCCTATAATGATCCTATTGTTCCTAGTGCTTACATTGAGAAACCACCTTTCCCTGTTAGGATAAAGGATCATTCTAAAGCTTCAACTGTGATACGTAGAGGCTACATTAGAACACCTACACCCCCTGAGCAAATTAGAGTTGAACCTAGCATTGCTATTATCAAAGATCTCCTGTCCGACAATGTTGATGGCCATGATATTCACTTCTGTGAAGATGCTGCTAGAATTGCTAAACCACATGCTAGAGACAAACATAGGCCTGTTGTTGGCACACCTGTTTTTTCTGTTAAGATAGGAGATCATTGTTATCATGGTTTATGTGATGTGGGTGCTAGTGTTAGTGCAATACCTCAATCCTTATATGATGAAATTAAAGACGATATTGCACCTGTTGAGATGGAACCTATTGATGTCACTATTCAGCTTGCCAATAGAGATACTATCTGCCATGTGGGAATTGTTAGGGATGTGGAAGTACTGTGTGGTAAAACGAAGTATCCTGCTGATTTCCTCGTTCTTGCTACTACACAAGATAGCTTTTGTCCCATCATATTTGGCAGACCTTTTCTCAATACTTTCAATGCTCATATTGACTGTGAGAAGCAAACTGTCACTGTTGGCCTTGAAGGTGTGTCACATGAGTTCAATTTCTCCAAGTTTGGTAGACAACCTCATGAAAAAGAGTTGCCTAGTAAGGATGAAATTATTGCCCTAGCTTCTATTACCGTGCCTCCTACTGATCCCTTAGAGCAATACTTGCTTGAGCATGAAAATGATATGCATATGGATGAAAGGGATGAGATATATAGATAGAGTTGTCTTAGAACAATATCCTATCCTTAAGAATAATTTGCATGTTGAACTCCTTGGAGATCCACCCCCACCAAAGGGTGATCCTGTGTTCGAGCTTAAACAGTTGCCTGATACTCTTAAGTATACTTATCTAGATGAGAAAGAGATATATATTGTTATTATTAGTTCTAGCCTCTCAGAGATGAAGAAAACAAGTTATTAAAAACTCTGAGGAAGCACCGTGCTGCTATTGGATATACTCTTGATGATCTTAAGGGCATTAGTCCCACTCTATGCCAGCACAAGATTAAAACTGATCCTGATTCCAAACCAGTTGTTGATCATCAACGGAGATTAAATCCTAAGGTGAAAGAGGTAGTAAGAAAAGAAATACTAAACCTCCTGGAAGCAAGTATTGTCTATCCTGTTGCTCATAGTGATTGGGTGAGTCCGGTGCATTGAGTCCCTAAGAAGGGAGGTATTACCGTTGTCCCTAATGATAAGGATGAATACATCCCACAGAGGATTATTACTGGTTATAGGATGGTGATCGATTTTAGGAAATTCAATAAGGCCACTAGGAAAGATCATTACCCTTTGCCTTTTATCGACCAAATGCTAGAAAGACTGTCTAAACACACACACTTCTGCTTTCTAGATGGTTATTCTAGTTTCTCCCAAATACATGTTGCACAATCTGATCAGGAGAAAACCACTTTCACCTGCCCTTTCGGTACCTTTGCTTACAGACGTATGCCTTTTGGCTTATGTAATGCACCTGTCACCTTTCAAAGATGCATGATGGATACATTCTCTGACTTTTGTGAAAAGATTGTTGAGGTTTTCATGGATGACTTCTCCGTTTATGGGTCTTCTTTTGATGATCGCCTCAGCAACCTTGATCGAGTCTTGCAGAGATGTAAAGATACCAATCTTGTCTTGAATTGGGAGAAGTGCCACTTTATTGTTAATGAAGGCATCATCTTAGGACATAAAATTTCTGAAAGAGGTATTGAAGTCGATAAGGCTAAGGTTGATGCGATCGAGAAAATGCCATGCCCCACAAAAATCAAAGGTATAAGAAGTTTCCTTGGTCATGCTGGTTTCCATAGAAGGTTCATTAAAGACTTCTCTAGGATTTCTAGGCATCTTACCAATCTCTTGCAAAAGTACATTCCTTTTGTTTTTGATGATGATTGTGAGGAAGCCTTCGAAATACTTAAGAAGGCTTTGATAACTGCACCTATTGTTCAACCACCTGATTGGAACTTACCTTTTGAAATCATGTGTGATGCCAGTGATTATGTTGTTGGTGATATTCTAGGACAAATAGTTGATAAGAAGTTGAATGTTATTCACTATGCTAGTAAAACTCTAGACAGTGCCCAAAGAAACTATGCTACTACGAAAAAGGAATTTTTCGGAGTCGTGTTTCCATGTGAAAAGTTCGATCTTACATGCTACCTCCGTCCCGGTGTATAAGTCATTCGCGTAGTTCTAGGTCGATAATTATGTATCATATGTGACAAAATATATATATTTAAAAACTACATCCGTGTAGAAATCTAGTGATATATTTTTCATGACATATAACACATATTTAATTTCTCAAATCGATGACCTAGAACTACGCGAATGACTTATACACCGGGATGGAGGGAGTAGTTGACTCCAAAGTCACTATTCACACTGATCACACTGCTATTAAGTACCTCATGGAGAAGAAAGATGCTAAACCTAGACTCATCAGATGGGTTCTTTTGCTACAAGAATTTGATTTGCATGTTGTTGACAGGAAGGGTGCTGATAACCAAGTAGGAGATAACTTGTCTAGGTTGGAGAATGTTCTTGATGACCCACAACCTATTGATGATAGCTTCCATGATGAGCAACTGAATGTCATCAATACTTCGCGTAGTGCACCGTGGTATGCTGATTATGCAAATTATATCGTTGACAAATATATACCACCTAGTTTCACATACCAGCAAATGAAGAAATTCTTCTTTGACTTGAGACATTACTTCTGGGATGATCCTCACCTTTATAAGGAAGGAGTAGATGGTGTTATTAGACGTTGTGTACCTGAACATGAACAGGGACAGATCCTACATAAGTGTCACTCCGAGGCTTACGGAGGACACCATGCGGGAGATAGAACTGCACACAAGGTATTGCAATCAGGTTTCTATTGGCCCACTCTCTTCAAGGATGCCCGTGAGTTTGTCTTCTCTTGTGACGAATGTCAAAGAATAGGTAATATCAGTAAACCTCAGGAAATGCCTATGAACTATTCACTTGTCATTGAACCATTTGACGTTTGGGGCTTTGATTATATGGGACCTTTTCCAAAATCCAACGGGTATACTCATATCCTAGTTGTTGTTGATTACGTCACTAAGTGGGTAGAAGCTATCCCAACTAGTAGTGTTGATCACATCACCTCTATCAGGATGCTTAAAGAAGTTATTTTCCCTACATTTGGAGTCCCTAGATATCTAATGACTGATGGTGGTTCACATTTTATTCATGGTGCTTTCCGTAAAACGCTTGCTAAGTACGATGTCAACCATAGAATTGTGTCTCCTTATCATCCTCAGTCCAGTGGTCAAGTAGAGCTAAGCAATGGAGAGATTAAACTAATTCTGCAAAAGACTGTCAATAGGTCTAGAAAGAATTGGTCTAAGAAGCTCGATGATGCACTGTGGGCTTCTAGAACTGCCTATAAGAATCCCATGGGCATGTCCCCGTACAAAATGGTTTACGGCAAAGCATGCCGTTTACCTCTTGAGCTAGAGCACAAGGCTTATTGGGCAATCAAAGAGCTCAACTTTGATTTCAAACTTGCTGGTGAGAAGAGGTTATTTGATATTAGCTCGCTTGATGAATGGAGAGCTCAGGCATATGAAAATGCCAAGTTGTTCAAAGAAAAGGTTAAGAGTTGGCATGATAAAAGGATACAAAAGCGTGAGTTCAATGTAGGTGATTATGTCTTGCTATATAATTCTCGTTTAAGATTTTTTGCACGCAAGCTTCTCTCTAAATGGGAAGGTCCTTACATTGTTGAGGAAGTATATCGTTCCGTTGCCATCAAGATCAACAACACGGAAGGTAATTTTCCGAGAGTGGTAAATGGGCAGAGAATCAAGCATTATATCTCAGGTACTCCCATAAATGTTGAAAGCAATATTATCAATACCATAACTCCGGAGGACTACATAAGGGATATTTATCAGCTTGTTTCAGACTCCAAAAACGAAGAGGTATGTGATTCGGTAAGTAAATGACTCCAAAACTTTTCCAGTAGGATTTTTTCTCCGTTTTGGAATTTTTAGAAAAATAGAAAAATTTTAAGCAGTCCGGAAAGCGCACCAGGAGGCCACAAGCCTGCCACGCGCGGGCCACCCCCCTGGCCGCGCCTGGGGGGCTTGTGACCACCTTGTGTGCCTCCTGGACCCTGTTTTCTTGCAGAGTACTCCTTCTGGTCAGAAAAAAATCATTATATATTCTCCCGAAAGGTCTGACCCTTGTATCAAGCAAATTTTCCTCTGTTTTCGTTTCGAGCCTGTTTCTGCTGCAGATTTAAGGCAAGATGTCTTCTCAACATTCACAGGGGGGAGCTATGTGGCCGATTACCTTGCTAACCCCAAGGTCTATGGGGACTTGGATCCTTATGGCTGGACCACTAATGAGGAAGAAGATTATGATCCCAAGGGGAAGGAAGGAACAAGTTCCGAACAAGCTCCTCTACCTCAACTTGGAGACACGCGTGTGGAGTTCAAGAAGTCGAGCCTCCCTAACTCAAGGAAGAAGCCTAAGATTTTGTTTATCCATTCTCGTCTTTTGCAGGAGAGTAAGCAGGAATTATGCCAAAGGGTGTTGAGGCTTGAAGAGGAAATTAATGATCTGAAGGAGCAGAATTTTATGCTCAAGAGGAAATTAAACAAGTTCAAGAACTCTGCAACAACTCCACCACCGTCACCTCCAAAGGAAGACAACTAAGCATGGGTATGGTCAATCCCCTTGGCTTGTGCCAAGCTTGGGGGAGTTTCCCCGGTATCGTATCACCATCACATCTTTTGCCTTTACCTTTTCTTAGTTCGATCCTTTTTGGTTTTCTTTTTCTCTAATAGATTAGAGTTCTTAGTGTTTTAGGCTTGAGTTTTGCTTTGTGTCACCCCCAATATATTCGATCTCATGAGCCATATAATAAAGAGTGTCTTAGTTAAGGGCCTTGCCTGATGCCATGATCAAGAGAATGAGAAAAGAACAAAAGCACGAAAGATCATGTAATGATCTTATGGGAAGTGATGGCTTAGCATATAAAAGAATGTTGATTGAAACTTGTTGAGGGTAGACAAACGTAGACCTTGGTCATTGTTGCAATTAATAGGAAGTGATAAAGAAGGAGAGGTTCACATAATATTATCATCTTTGACACCATCTAATATTGTGAACACTCACTGAACTATTACATGCTTAGAAGTAGATGTTGGACAAGGAAGACAACATAATGAATTGTGTTTGCTTGGTTCCGAACAATGTTATATGAATAGAGATCCCTTAGCATGTGACGATTGCTTCCACCTCATATTAGCCAAAACTCCCGCACCAAGTAGAGATACTACTTGTGCATCCATAAACCTTCAACCTAGTTTTGCCATGAGTGTCCACCATACCTACCTATGGATTGAATAAGATCCCTCAAGTCAGTTGTCATCGGTGCAAGCAATAAAAATTGCTCCCTAATATGTGTGATATATTAGTGTGTGGAAAATAAACTTTGTACGAACCTGTGATGAGGAAGACATAAAAGCGACATACTGCATAATAAAGTTCTTTATCACAGGAGGCAATATAAAGTTACGTTCCTCCACACTAAGAGGACGCACATCCAAACCTCAAAAGCGCATGGCAACCTTTGCTTCCCTCTGCGAAGGGCCTATCTTGTACCTTTACTTTTTGCCCTTGAAAGAGTCATGGTGATCTCCACCAATTCCTTATTTCGCATTTATCTTGGCTAACGTCATATGCTAGGGAAAGATCTATATTCATATGTCAACTTGGAAGTAAATGTTCATGAATTATTATTGTTGACATTACCCTTGAGGTAAATGGTTGGGAGGCGAAACTATAAGCCCCTATCTTTCTTTGTGTCCGACTGAAACTTTGATCTCATGAGTACCACGTGAGTTGTAGCAATTGTATAAGACAAAAGGATGATTGAGTATGTGGATTTTCTTTACAAGCTCTTACTTGACTCTTTCCGATGTCGTGATAAATTGCTATTGCTTCAATGACTAAAGGCTATCGGTTGTTAATTCTCAGTAAGGTTCTTGATCCATGCTTTACTTTGTGAAGGAATTGTCACTTTAGCATAAGAGATGATATGATGGTATTGTTGTTCTGAGTATGATCGTGATGCATGCATATCCGTATCTTGTTTTGTCGACACCTCTCTCTCTAAACATGTGGGCATATTTATTGATCTTGGTTTTTGCTTGAGACCAAGCGACGTCTAAGCTTGGGGAAGTTGATACGTCCATTTTGCATCATGCTTTCATGTTGATATTTACCGCTTTTTGGGCTATTATTACACTTCACGGTACAATACTTATGCCTTTTCTCTCTTATTTTAGCAAGGTTTACATGAAGAGGGAGAATGCCGGCAGCTGGAATTCTGGCCTGAAAAAGGAGCAAGTTTAAGATACCTATTCTGCGCAACTCCAAAAGTCGTGAAAATCAACAAGGATTTTTGTTGGAATTTATAAAAAATACTGGGCCGAAGAAGTACCAGAGGGGCGCCAGCACGAAGCCACAAGCCTGCTAGGCGCGGCCTCCCCCTGGCCGCGCCTAGGGGGCCTGTGGGATCCCAGATGGCCCTCTGGCCCCCCTCTTTTGCTACAAGAAGGGTTTCGTTCTAAAAAAATCAAGAGGAGGCTTTTGGGAGGAATCGCCGCCGCCACGAGGCGGGACTTGAGCAGAACCAATCTAGAGCTCCGGCAGGACGATCCTGCCGGGGAAACTTCCCTCCCGGAGGGGGAAATCATCGCCATCGTCATCACCAGCACTGCTCTCATCGGAGGGGACTCATCAACATCAACATCTTCAGTAGCACCATCTCATCTCCAAACCCTAGTTCATCTCTTGTAACCAATCTCCGTCTCGCGACTCCGATTGGTACTTGTAAGGTTGCTAGTAGTGTTAATTACTCTTTGTAGTTGATGCTAGTTGGATTACTTGGTGGAAGATTATATGTTCAGATCTTTGATGCTACTCATTACCTCTCTGGTCATGAATATGATTATTCTTTATGAGTAGTCACTTTTGTTCCTGAGGACAAGGGGTTAAGTCATGCTATAAGTAGTCATGTGAATTTGGTATTCGTTCGATATTTTGATGTGTTGTATGTTTTTTTCCTCTAGTGGTGTTATGTGAACGTCGACTACATAACACTTCACCATTATTTGGGCCTAGAGGAATGCATTGGGAAGTAGTAAGTAGATGATGGGTTGCTAGAGTGACAGAAGCTTAAACCCTAGTTTATGCGTTGCTTCGTAAGGGGCTCATTTGGATCCACTAGTTTAATGCTATGGTTAGACTTTGTCTTAATTCTTCTTTCGTAGTTGCGGATGCTTGCGAGAGGGGTTAATCATAAGTGGGATGCTTGTCCAAGTAAGGGCAGTACCCAAGCGTCGGTCCACCCACATATCAAACTATCAAAGTAGCTAACGCGAATCATATGAACATGATGAAAACTAGCTTGACAGAAATTCCCATGTGTCCTCGGGAGCGTTTTACCTCCTATAAGACTTTGTCCAGGCTTGTCCCTTCTTACAAAAGGGATTGGGCCACTTTGTTGCACCTTTGTTACTATTGCTACTTGTTACTTGCTATTTGCTACGAATCATCTTGTCACACAACTACTTGTTACCGACAATTTCAGTGCTTGCAGATATTACCTTGCTGAAAACCACTTGTCAGATCCTTCTGCTCCTCGTTGGGTTCGACACTCTTACTTATCGAAAGGACTACGATAGATCCCCTATACTTGTGGGTCATCACTTTCCCCTCCTTCAATCACGTGCAAGTGACCGGACATATGAGAAAAAAGATGAGAAATGTGGTTGTGTGGACAGACAAATAGGGGACACGTTTGGTCACTCACCGGGTGCATCCGCGGGCGTTTGTGCGCCTGAATTTGCAAGTCATGGCTGAAGATGCTCTTATCATGAGATCTGAAGACCTTATGGAGGTGATAACATGTTGTATGTCACAACATGATTGAGGAGGATGAAGGTGAGGATGTCGTCTCAACTCTTGAATTTAAGAACGTAGGTGATCCTATCCAAATTCCAAATAAGAATCCGGCCATGTTCGATGAGTTTGTTTGAATGCATCAACAGCTTCGACATCGAGCAATTCATGAGAAACTGGAAGAAAATTTGATCGAGAAAATGTGAACGCTTAAAGAGCACAACTAGAACATATGTGCTATTTGATTTCAAGTTTGAGCTACATTAATTTGAATTTTTTGTTGAATTGTAATATTTCAGTTAAAATTGCAATTTGATATGCAGTTATTTTGAGCTTGCAGACTTCAAAATAACTAGCGGCGAAGATGCACGGCGCACACCGCGCCCGTCGAAAGTCTCATTTATATTTCGAATAAGTACTTCAATTTTATTTTTATTGCATGCATGTAATATTTTTCATGTTTAGCTGGTTGGATTTTTTGGGGGTTTTATAGGACGGAAAGGATGTGTAGTTTCGTTTTGGCACAATTCACTCGTGTAATAAAGTTATTTGTAACACGTTTAAATCGTCGTAGTTGTTCTTTTGTCTCTAGGTGTAGAGATGCTTGATTTATTTTTTGTATAGAGCGACAAAGACCATTACCAGTGGAGTCTATTTCATGTTCTTAATAGAACCGAAGCGTTTTAAGGATCATGCAATTGAAGTTTTGAATGAATCGTGATTTATTGATAGGAAGAGTTTAATAGTACAGGCGAGCAACAAAGACCATTACCGGTGGAGTCTATTTCATGTTCTTAATAGAATAAAAGCGTTTTAAGGTTCATGCAATTGAAGTTTTGAATGAATCATGATTTATTGATGGCAAAGAGTTAAATAGTACAGGCGAGGTACAAAACAAACCATTCTAAATACGGTGCAACAAATTCAAATCTTTGTTTAGTCTTTATATGGGTAAATCATTAGTGTTTCGCCTTTTTTGTCCTTGCGGAATTTCTTTAACATGCGAGACCTGGTGATATTCAATAAGAGAAGTGAATCAGTGTTATATTACTTCTAAATTTTATTGTTTCTTATCTCGGTGCTAGGGACTTCTTCATGCATGACCTCTGTGCATTATATTTATAATTGGTCTGTCATATCTTCATAGTATTCATCTGGAAGTTTTAGCACGCGAACAATGTTAGAATCAGTAGCATCAAAGCTGGTTTTTCTTGTACGTGTGAGTAATGCTGGTAGAGTGAGATTTCTCTTATCGTACATGGTGAGCGAAGGATGGTAGGGTTAGCAACGATCATAGTGGTTGTAGAGCTTCAATAGATCATAATGCAAGAGTAGGTAATACAAAAAATAAAAACAAGAAAAATAATCGTTAATCATAGAAAAACTCAGGTTTTTTCTTTTCTATTTTCGTCGGATTATTGCTTACGCGGATGCAATGTGTTGGTATTATTTCGGTTTACAGTTTATGTATTTTTTATGGATGTGGATATATTTCAGTTTATTCAGTGGGTATGGAAACACTGATCATATGAAGCGCTATTTCATACGAAGTGTCTCTTTGGAAAATAGTGTTCCGGTTTAGTCGGGTTATCTGTTCCAATTTGTTAGTTTTACGGTTCTCTTAAAGTGAGATCTCACTCAAACCGTTAGAGAAAACTAAATTTTGAGGCACCAATACATAAGAATGAATCTAATGAAAAATAATTGAGCAATACCATTTTAAACAACAAAAGAAGGTTGACACCCAAGATGCCATATTTTCTCGGATTTTGGTTGCGTGGTAATATTCGAGTGGAAAGACAATCACTTTATTATCAAAGAGCAATGCCATTAGGTAAAATTAATTATTAGATAATATGTATATAGATTAGATCAAACTAAGTTACTAAATTGGTATTTATTTGGTTTATTTTTCTCCTCTACGTCTCTAAGTATTCCATTAGATTTGTGTGTTTCACTTTAGGAATTATCTATATATAAGTCTAAAAGATAGCATGGTATAATTTTATTAAAGGAAACTCATAGACAATTTACTAAGCAATAGAAATAATAATAATATCGGAGTACTTGTACGTATAAGAGGGTAAAAAAATATACATAAAGATCTTTTTTTAGAAATAAAAATACCTATGATGATATACAATACGTAAACTCGACACGTAAATAAGCAAAAGATTTGTTGTTACAATTAAATACCAGCTCTTGCATTAGTCTCCATCGACCTGGAGACAGATGATGTCTGATTTAAGGGTCGGTGATAGAGAATCTCTATAGCGGTAAAGAAACCTAGACGAACTAACATCTGGTCCCTAATGACATCGTTATCATGAATGAACAGAAGTCCAAATACTCCATAGAGCTACAGTGTCTTATGGACCACCACATCATGGACACATTACCCATAGCTCAACATTTTACGTTCGGTATCTTTCTCTTTAACAAAGTTCTCCTATGTACGGTTATGGTTTGGACGGATTACCAAAACGACCATACATTTCTCAATATAGTACTACAACAGTGATGTGCTGAGAAGCACGCCGTGTCATTGACCAAGGCTAGCTGTGCGACCCAAACTTTCACCGGTTCGATTTATCTATCATTTCCGCATACATATTTTTTATCCGGGCGGAAGGGATGCCGATGATCAATAAGAGAAGTGAATCGGTGTTATATTATTTCTAAATTTTATTGTCTCTTATCTCGGTGCTAGGGACTTCTTCATGCATGACCTCTGTGAATTATATTTATATTTGGTCTGTCATATTGGTTGGGGAACGTCGCATGGGAAACAAAAAATTTCTTACGCGCACGAAGACCTATCATGGTGATGTCCATCTACGAGAGGGGATATTCGATCTATGTACCCTTGTAGATCGCACAGCAGAAGCGTTAGTGAACGCGGTTGATGTAGTGGAACATCCTCACGTCCCTCGATCCGCCCCGCGAACCGTCCCGCGATCAGTCCCACGATCTAATGCCGAACAGACGGCACCTCCGCGTTCAGCACACGTACAGCTCGACGATGATCTCGGCCTTCTTGATCCAGCAAGAGAGACGGAGAGGTAGATGAGTTCTCCGGGAGCGTGACGGCGCTCCGGAGGTTGGTGGTGATCTAATCTCAGCAGGGCTCCGCCCGAGCTCCGCAGAAACGCGATTTAGAGGTAAAACCATGGAGATATGTGGTCGGGCTGCCGTGGCAAAGTTGTCTCAAATCAGCCCTAAAACCTCTGTATATATAGGGGGAAGAGGGGGAGCCTTGCCTTAGGGTCCAAGGACCCTCAAGGGGTCCGGCCGAGCCAACGGGGGGAGTCCCCCCCCCTTCCAAACCGAATCCAACTAGGTTTGAAGGAGGAGTCCTTCCCCCTTTTCCCACCTCCTCTTTTTTTCTCTTTGATTTTCTTCCTACGGCGCATAGGGCCTTCTTGGGCTGTCCCACCAGCCCACTAAGGGCTGGTGCGCCACCCCCAAGGCCTATGGGCTTCCCCGGGGTGGGTCCCCCCCCCCCCGGTGAACACCCGGAACCCATTCGTCATTCCCGGTACATTCCCGGTAACTCCGAAAACCTTCCGGTAATCAAATGAGGTCATCCTATATATCAATCTTCGTTTCCGGACCATTCCGGAAACCCTCGTGACGTTCGTGATCTCATCCGAGACTCCGAACAATATTCGGTAACCAACCATATAACTCAAATACGCATAAAACAACGTTGAACCTTAAGTGTGCAGACCCTGCGGGTTCGAGAACAATGTAGACATGACCCAAGTGACTCCTCGGTCAATATCCAATAGCGGGACCTGGATGCCCATATTGGATCCCACATATTCTACGAAGATCTTATCGTTTGAACCTCAGTGCCAAGGATTCATATAATCACGTATGTCATTCCCTTTGTCCTTCGGTATGTTACTTGCCCGAGATTCGCTCGTCAGTATCCGCATACCTATTTCAATCTCGTTTACCGGCAAGTCTCTTTACTCGTTCCGTAATACAAGATCCCGCAACTTACACTAAGTCACATTGCTTGCAAGGCTTGTGTGTGATGTTGTATTACCGAGTGGGCCCCGAGATACCTCTCCGTCACACGGAGTGACAAATCCCAGTCTCGATCCATACTAACTCAACGAACACCTTCGGAGATACCTGTAGAGCATCTTTATAGTCACCCAGTTACGTTGCGACGTTTGATACACACAAAGCATTCCTCCGGTGTCAGTGAGTTATATGATCTCATGGTCATAGGAACAAATACTTGACACGCAGAAAACAATAGCAACAAAATGACACGATCAATATGCTACGTCTATTAGTTTGGGTCTAGTCCATCACGTGGTTCTCCTAATGACGTGATCCAGTTATCAAGCAACAACACCTTGTTCATAATCAGAAAACCCTGACTATCCTTGATCAACTGGCTAGCCAACTAGAGGCTTGCTAGGGATAGTGTTTTGTCTATGTATCCACACATGTATATAAGTCTTCATTCAATACAATTATAGCATGGATAATAAACGATTATCTTGATACAGGAATTATAATAATAACTATATTTATTATTGCCTCTAGGGCATAATTCCAACAGTCTCCCACTTGCACTAGAGTCAATAATCTAGCCCTCACATCATCATGCGAATTACATTGTAATAAATCTAACACCCATATAGTTCTGGTGTTGATCATGCTTTTCCCGTGGAAGAGGTTTAGTCAGTGGGTCTGCTACATTCAGATCCGTGTGCACTTTGCATATATTTACGTCCTCCCCTTCGACGTAGTCGCGGATGAGGTTGAAGCGTCGTTTGATGTGTCTGGACTTCTTGTGAAACTGTGGTTCCTTTGCTAGGGCAATGGCACCCGTGTTGTCACAGAACAAGGTTATTGGATTCAGTGCGCTTGGCACTACTCCAAGATCCGTCATGAACTGCTTCATCCAGACACCCTCCTTAGCCGCCTCCGAGGCAGCCATGTACTCCGCTTCACATGTAGAATCTGCTACGACGCTTTGCTTGGAACTGCACCAGCTTACCGCACCCCCATTAAGAATAAATACGTATCCGGTCTGCGACTTAGAGTCGTCTGGATTTGTGTCAAAGCTTGCTTCGACGTAACCCTTTACGGGGAGCTCTTCGTCACCTCCATACAGGAGAAACATCTCCTTAGTCCTTTTCAGGTACTTCAGGATATTCTTGACCGCCGTCCAGTGATCCACTCCTGGATTACTCTGGAACCTGCCTGCCATACTTATGGCCAAGCTAACGTCTGGTCTAGTGCACAGCATTGCATACATGATAGAACCTATGGCTGAAGCATAGGGGACGGTGCTCATATGCTCTCTATCCTCATGAGTTGCTGGGCACTGAGTCTTACTCAATCTCGTACCTTGTAAAACTGGCAAGAACCCTTTCTTGGACTGTTCCATTTTGAACCTCTTCAAAACTTTATCAAGGTATGTGGTTTGTGAAAGTCCTATCAGGCGTTTCGATCTATCCCTGTAGATCTTAATGCCTTGAATGTAAGCAGCTTCTCCTAGGTCCTTCATAGAGAAACTTTTATTCAAGTAATCCTTTATGCTCTCCAAAAACTCTACGTTGTTTCCAATCAGCAATATGTCATCCACATATAATATTAGAAACGCCATAGAGCTCCCACTTACTTTCTTGTAAATACAAGATTCTCCAACCACTTGTATAAACCCAAATGCTTTGATCACCTCATCAAAGCATTTGTTCCAACTCCGAGATGCTTGCACCAGCCCATAAATGGATCGCTGGAGCTTGCACACCTTGTTAGCATTCTTAGGATCGACAAAACCTTCGGGTTGCATCATATACAACTCTTCCTTAAGGAAACCGTTAAGGAACGCCGTTTTGACATCCATCTGCCAGATTTCATAATCGAAAAATGCAGCTATTGCTAACATGATTCTGACGGACTTAAGCATCGCTACGGGTGAGAATGTCTCATCGTAGTCAACTCCTTGAACTTGTGAAAAACCCTTTGCCACAAGTCGAGCTTTGTAAATGGTCACATTGCCGTCAGCGTCCGTCTTCTTCTTAAAGATCCATTTGTTCTGAATAGCCTTGCGGCCCTCGGGTAGTACTTCCAAAGTACATACTTTGTTCTCATACATGGATCCTATCTCGGACTTCATGGCCTTTAGCCATTTGTTGGAATCTGGGCCCACCATTGCTTCTTCATAATTTGCAGGTTCATTGTTGTCTAACAACATGATTGACATGACGAGATTACCGTACCACTCTGGAGCAGCACGTGGTCTCGTCGACCAGCATGGTTCGACAGGAACTTGAACCGGAGTTTCATGATCATCATCATTAACTTCCTCCTCAACCGGCGTCGCAATTACAGAGGTTTCCCCTTGCCCTGCGCCACCATCTAGAGGGATGAGAGGTTCGACAACCTCATGAAGTTCTATCTTCCTCCCACTCAATTCTCTCAAGAGAAACTCCTTCTCGAGAAAAGCTCCGTTTTTCGCAACAAACACTTTGCCCTCGGATTTGAGATAGAAGGTGTACCCAACTGTCTCTTTTGGGTAACCTATGAAGATGCACTTTTCCGCTTTGGGTTCCAGCTTTTCAGGCTGAAGCTTTTTGACATAAGCATCACATCCCCAAACTTTAAGAAACGACAACTTTGGCCTTTTGCCATACCACAGTTCGTATGGTGTCGTCTCAACGGATTTTGATGGTGCCCTATTTAAAGTGAATGCAGCTGTTTCTAATGCATAACCCCAAAACGATAACAGCAAATCGGTAAGAGACATCATAGATCGCACCATCTCTAATAAAGTACGATTACGACGTTCGGACACACCATTACGTTGTGGTGTTCTAGGCGGTGTCAACTGTGAAACAATTCCACATTGTCTTAAGTGAGCACCAAACTCGAAACTCAGATATTCACCCCCACGATCAGATCGTAGGAACTTGATCTTCTTGTTACGATGATTTTCAACTTCACTCTGAAATTGCTTGAACTTTTCAAATGTTTCAGACTTGTGCTTCATTAAGTAAACATAACCATATCTACTCAAATCGTCAGTGAAGGTGAGAAAATAACGATATCCGCCGCGTGCCTCTACGCTCATCGGAGCGCACACATCGGTATGTATGATTTCCAACAAGTCACTTGCACGCTCCATTGTTCCGGAGAACGGAGTTTTAGTCATCTTGCCCATGAGGCATGGTTCGCACGTGTCAAGTGAATCAAAGTCAAGTGACTCCGAAAGTCCATCAGCATGGAGTTTCTTCATGCGCTTTACACCAATATGACCTAAGCGGCAGTGCCAAAAAAATATGGCGCTATCATTGTTAACTCTAACTCTTTTGGTCTCAATGTTATGTATGTGTGTATCACTATCAAGATTCAATATGAACAATCCTCTCACATTGGGTGCATGACCATAAAAGATGTTACTCATAGAAATAGAATAACCATTATTCTCTGACTTAAAAGAGTAACCGTCTCGCAATAAACAAGATCCAGATATAATGTTCATGCTCAACGCAGGCACTAAATAACAATGATTCAAGTTCATAACTAATCCTGATGGTAACTGAAGTGAAACTGTGCCGACGACGATTGCATCAACCTTGGAACCATTTCCTACGCGCATCGTCACTTCATCTTTCGCCAGCCTTCGTCTATTCCGCGGTTCCTGTTTTGAGTTGCAAATATGAGCAACAGAACCGGTATCGAATACCCAGGCACTACTACGAGAGCCGGTTAAGTACACATCAATAACATGTATATCAAATATACCTGATTTTTCTTTGGCCGCCTTCTTATCAGCCAGATACTTGGGGCAATTGCGCTTCCAGTGACCCATACCCTTGCAATAGTAACACTCTGTTTCAGGCTTAGGTCCAGCTTTGGGTTTCTTCGTCGGATTGGTAAAAGGCTTGCCGCTCTTCTTTGAATTACCCTTCTTGCCTTTGTCGTTTCTCTTGAAACTAGTGGTCTTATTCACCATCAACACTTGATGCTCTTTACGGAGTTCAGACTCTGCGACTTTCAGCATCGCAAACAACTCGCCGGGTGACTTGTTCATCCCTTGCATGTTCTAGTTCAACACAAAGCCTTTATAGCTTGGCGGCAGTGATTGAAGGATTCTGTCAGTGATAGCCTCTTGCGGGAGTTCAATCCCCAGCTCAGCTAGACGGTTTGAGTACCCAGACATTTTGAGCACATGTTCACTGACAGACGAGTTCTCCTCCATCTTGCAAGCATAGAATTTATCGAATGTCTCATACCTCTCGATCCGGGCGTTCTTCTGAAAGATGAACTTCAACTCCTGGAACATCTCAAATGCTCCATGACGCTCAAAGCGACGTTGAAGTCCCGGTTCTAAGCCATACAAGACTGCACATTGAACTACTGAGTAGTCCTCCTTACGTGTTAACCAAGCGTTCTTAACATCTTGGTCAGCCATAGCGGGTGGTTCATCTCCTAGCGCAGCATTAAGGACATAATCCTTCTTCCCAGCTTGTAAGATTAGCTTAAGATTACGAGCCCAGTCTACAAAGTTGCTTCCATCATCTTTCCACTTAGCTTTCTCTAGGAACGTATTAAAATTCAGGGTGACTATCGCGTGAGCCATGATCTACAACACAAATATATTCAAAGTGGACTTAGACTATGTTCAAGATAATTAGAGTTTAACTTAATCAAATTACTTGCTAAACTCCCACTCAAAAAGTACATCTCTCTAGTCATTTGAGTGGTTCATGATCCACTTACACTAGCTCAAGTCCGATCATCACGTGAGTTCAGTATAGTTTCAGTGGTAAGCATCCCTATGCTAATCATATCATCTATATGATTCATGATCGAACTTTCGGTCTCATGTGTTCCGAGGCCATGTCTGCACATGCTAGGCTCGTCAAGCTTAACCCGAGTGTTCCGCGTGTGCAACTGTTTTGCACCCGTTGTATGTGAACGTTGAGTCTATCACACCCGATCATCACGTGGTGTCTCGAAACGACGAACTGTAGCAACGGTGCACAGTTGGGGAGAACACAATTTCGTCTTGAAATTTTAGTGAGAGATCACCTTATAATGCTACCGTCGTTCTAAGCAAAATAAGGTGCATAAAAGGATTAACATCACATGCAATTTATAAGTGACATGATATGGCCATCATCACGTGCTCCTTGATCTCCATCACCAAAGCACCGGCACGATCTTCTTGTCACCGGCGCCACACCATGATCTCCATCAACGTGTCGCCATCGGGGTTGTCGTGCTACTCATGCTATTACTACTAAAGCTACATCCTAGCAAAATAGTAAACGCATCTACAAGCACAAACGTTAGTTTAAAGACAACCCTATGGCTCCTGCCGGTTGCCGTACCATGGACGTGCAAGTCGATATTATCTATTACAACATGATCATCTCATACATCAAATATATCACATCACATTGTTAGCCATATCACATCACAAGCATACCCTGCAAAAACAAGTTAGACGTCCTCTAATTTTGTTGTTGCATGTTTTACGTGGTGACCATGGGTATCTAATAGGATCGCATCTTACTTACGCAAACACCACAATGGAGATATATGAATTGCTATTTAACCTTATACAAGGACCTCCTCGGTCAAATCTGATTCAACTAAAGTTGGAGAAACTCACACTTGCCAGTCATCTTTGAGCAACGGGGTTACTCATAGCGATGAACCAGTCTCTCGTAAGCGTACGAGTAATGTCGATCCAAGCCGCTTCAATCCAACAATACCGCGGAATCAAGAAAAGACTAAGGAGGGCAGCAAAACGCACATCAACTCCCACAAAAACTTTTGTGTTCTACTCGAGAAGACATCTATGCATGAACCTAGCTCATGATGCCACTGTTGGGGAACGTCGCATGGGAAACAAAAATTTTCCTACGCGCACGAAGACCAATCATGGTGATGTCCATCTACGAGAGGGGATATTCGATCTACGTACCCTTGTAGATCGCACAGCAGAAGCGTTAGTGAACGCGGTTGATGTAGTGGAACGTCCTCACGTCCCTCGATCCGCCCCGCGAACCGTCCCGCGATCAGTCCCACAATCTAGTGCCGAACGGACGGCACCTCCGCGTTCAGCACACGTATAGCTCGACGATGATCTCGGCCTTCTTGATCCAGCAAGAGAGACGGAGAGGTAGATGAGTTCTCCGGGAGCGTGACGGCGCTCCGGAGGTTGGTGGTGATCTAATCTCAGCAGGGCTCCGCCCGAGCTCCGCAGAAACGCGATTTAGAGGTAAAACCATGGAGATATGTGGTCGGGCTGCCGTGGCAAAGTTGTCTCAAATCAGCCCTAAAACCTCCGTATATATAGGGGGAAGAGGGGGAGCCTTGCCTTGGGGTCCAAGGACCCTCAAGGGGTTCGCCCGAGCCAAGGGGGGAGTCCCCCCCTTCCAAACCGAATCCAACTAGGTTTGAAGGAGGAGTCCTTCCCCCTTTTCCCACCTCCTCTTTTTTTCTCTTTGATTTTCTTCCTACGGCGCATAGGGCCTTCTTGGGCTGTCCCACCAGCCCACTAAGGGCTGGTGCGCCACTCCCAAGGCCTATGGGCTTCCCCGGGGTGGGTTTCCCCCCCCCCCCCCCCCCGGTGAACACCCGGAACCCATTCGTTATTCCTGGTACATTCCCGGTAACTCCGAAAACCTTCCGGTAATCAAATGAGGTCATCCTATATATCAATCTTCGTTTCCGGACCATTCCGGAAACCCTCGTGACGTCCGTGATCTCATCCGAGACTCCGAACAAAATTCGATAACCAACCATATAACTCAAATACGCATAAAACAACGTCGAACCTTAAGTGTGCAGACCCTGCGGGTTCGAGAACAATGTAGACATGACCCGACTGACTCCTCGGTCAATATCCAATAGCGGGACCTGGATGCCCATATTGGATCCCACATATTCTACGAATATCTTATCGTTTGAACCTCAGTGCCAAGGATTCATATAATCACGTATGTCATTCCCTTTGTCCTTCGGTATGTTACTTGCCCGAGATTCGATCGTCAGTATCCGCATACCTATTTCAATCTCGTTTACCGGCAAGTCTCTTTACTCGTTCCGTAATACAATATCCCGCAACTTACACTAAGTCACATTGCGTGCAAGGCTTGTGTGTGATGTTGTATTACCGAGTGGGCCCCGAGATACCTCTCCGTCACACGGAGTGACAAATCCCAGTCTCGATCCATACTAACTCAACGAACACCTTCGGAGATACCTGTAGAGCATCTTTATAGTCACCCAGTTACTTGCGATGTTTGATACACACAAAGCATTCCTCCGGTGTCAGTGAGTTATATGATCTCATGGTCATAGGAACAAATACTTGACACGCAGAAAACAGTAGCAACAAAATGACACGATCAATATGCTACGTCTATTAGTTTGGGTCTAGTCCATCACGTGATTCTCCTAATGACGTGATCCAGTTATCAAGCAACAACACCTTGTTCATAATCAGAAGACCCTGACTATCTTTGATCAAGTGGCTAGCCAACTAGAGGCTTGCTAGGGACAGTGTTTTGTCTATGTATCCACACATGTATATAAGTCTTCATTCAATACAATTATAGCATGGATAATAAACGATTATCTTGATACAGGAATTATAATAATAACTATATTTATAATTATAATATAATTATAAAGGAAAGAAGGACTCCACCCACCAAACCAAGTAGGACTCGGTTTGGGGGGGGGAGACCTTCCCCCCTTGTCTCGGCCGACCCCCTTGGGGCTCCTTGAGCCCCAAGGCAAGGCTCCCCCTCTCCCACCTATATATACGGAGGTTTTAGGGCTGATTTGTGACGACTTTTCCACGGCAGCCCGACCACATACCTCCACGGTTTTTCCTCTAGATCGCGTTTCTGCGGAGCTCGGGCGGAGCCCTGCTGAGACAAGATCATCACCAACCTCCGGAGCACCGTCACACTGCCGGAGAACTCTTCTACCTCTTCGTCTCTCTTGCTGGATCAAGAAGGCCGAGATCATCGTCAAGCTTTACGTGTGCTGAACGCGGAGGTGCCGTCCGTTCGGCACTAGATCATGGGACTGATAGCGGGACGGTTCGCGGGGCGGATCGAGGGACGTGAGGACGTTCCACTACATCAACTGCGTTCACTAACGCTTCTGCTGTACGGTCTACAAGGGTATGTAGATCTCACATCTCCTCTCGTAGATGGACATCACCATGATAGGTCTTCGTGCGCGTAGGAAAATTTTTGTTTCCCATGCGACGTTCCCCATCAGCTTTACCATTGGGATCACTGTCAAGCTTGCATCTTGTTGGCATGGGGAACTTGACCGGTTTGACATCTTCAAGCTCGAACCGTTTGAGCATGTCTTGAGTGTACTTGGCTTGTTTGATGAAGGTCCCTTCTAGGCCTTGTTTAATCTCGAACCCGAGGAAGAACTTCAACTCTCCCATCATGGACATCTCAAATTTCTCAGTCATTAGTGCGGCAAATTCTTCATTGAAGGAAATGTTAGGAGAGCCAAAGATAATATCATCAACATATAGTTGGCATATGAACAAATCCCCTTTAACCCTCTTAGTAAAAAGAGTGGGATATATCTTCCCAATTTCAAACCCACGATCTTGTAACAACTCAGTAAGATACTCATACCATGCACGT
This sequence comes from Hordeum vulgare subsp. vulgare, assembly GCF_904849725.1. Lineage (NCBI taxonomy): Eukaryota > Viridiplantae > Streptophyta > Magnoliopsida > Poales > Poaceae > Hordeum > Hordeum vulgare. Next base: position 558,675,446 of record NC_058520.1, read on the forward strand.
GGGGCTTGTTTAAGGCCATAGAGTGCCTTATTAAGTTTGTACACATGATTGGGGAGCTTGGGATGTTCGAATCCCGGGGGTTGTTTGACATAGACCAACTCATTTAAAGGACCATTAATAAAGGTACTTTTCACCTCCATTTGTTGTAATTTGAAGTTATGATGAGAAGCAAATGCAAGCAACATGCGAATAGATTCTAGACGAGCAACAGGGGCAAAGGTTTCACCGTAGTCGATACCCTCAACTTGGGAGTAGCCTTGAGCCACAAATCTTGCCTTGTTTCGAATCATAATCCCATTGGCATCTTGCTTGTTCTTGAATATCCATTTGGTCCCGATGACATTATGTTCCTCCGTTGGCCTTGGCACTAAATCCCAGACTTGGTTGCGCTCGAAGTTGTTAAGTTCTTCATGCATGGCCATAAGACAATCCTCATCATCGAGCGCTTCCTGTACCTGTTGAGGTTCACAATACGAAACAAACGTGTGATGCTCACAATAATTCCAAATCTGTTGACGGGTGGATACTCCCCTTTTTAGACTGCCAAGTACATTCTTCATAAGATGTGACTTGACTCTCAGCTTGTTCGCAATCTTGGCTGCTCGATGCTCCAAGAGTTTTTCATTGGATAACTGGGGAGCATCGACTTGTTTACTTTGCTTGCCCTTGCGTCTTGAGCCTCCCTTGGCACCGGCTGTTGGTGCTGCGGAAGGGAATTGTGACATAGTATCCTGATCATCTTGACTTTCGACTTGAGCAGGTTCACTTGTTTGTTCTTGTATTTGTGGTTGCTCTTGATCTTGATCTTGTGCTTCTACTTGGTCTGGATCTCGTGGTTGCACTTGATCTTGATCATGAGCAGGTTCGGAGCCTTGGGTGAGTGCTTGAATATCATGGGACACATCATCATTGTTGGGCAATTTATCTTGACCTTGAGCTTGTTCATTTTGTTAAGAGTCTTCTCTTTGTTCATCAGAAGCGTGTGGGGCTTGTGGAGGTGATGGCTCCATTTGAGTAGAGCATTGTCCTTCTCCTTCGGCCACAAAGGGTTCCTCAATGGGGAGTATTTGACCAATCCCCATTCTTCTTATGGCTTGGGGAGGAATTTCATCACCTACATCACAAAGACCACTTTGCTCCACTTGGGAGCCATTATTTTCATCAAACTCCACGTTACACGTATCCTCAATGAGTCCGCTGGACTTGTTGAGGACATGGTAAGCATGAGAGTTTGTAGCATAACCAACAAAGATGCCCTCATGTGCTCTAGAATCAAATTTATCTAAACGTGCACCTTTATTGAGCATGAAACACTTACAACCGAATACCCGGAAGTACTTGCGATTGGGTTTGTTTACAGTTAGAATCTCATATGGAGTCTTGTTCAAGCCTTTGCGAATATAGAGCCGATTGGACGCATGACATGCTGTGTTGATGGCTTCTGCCCAAAAGTTATACGGAGATTTGAATTCCGCCATCATTGTTCTTGCAGCTTCTATCAAGGTCCGGTTCTTCCTTTCTGCCACGCCGTTTTGTTGAGGGGTATATGGTGCTGAATATTGATGTTTTATTCCCTCATCACCTAGAAACTCATCCAAGGTGTAGTTCTTGAACTCGGTGCCGTTGTCACTTCTAATCATCAAGATCTTTGCTTCATGTTGACGTTGAGCTTCATTGGCAAAGTTGATGACAGTTTGTTGAGTTTCACTCTTCCTTTTGAAGAAATATACCCAGGTGTATCTTGAGTAGTCGTCAACAATCACCAAGCAGTACTTTCTCCCTCCAAGACTATCAAATGATGGAGGACCAAACAGATCCATATGGAGGAGCTCCAATGGCCTCTTAGTGTAGATGAGAGTCGTTTGACGATGAGCAGTTTCATGAATCTTTCCTTCAATGCAGGCACTGCAAGCACGATCTTTAGCAAAACTCACATTTGTTAGTCCACGAATATGGTCCCCTGTTAGAAGACTTTGCAAAGATCTCATATTGACATGAGCTAAATGGCGATGCCAAAGCCAGCCCACATCAACTTTAGCCATTAAACACGTCGCGGTCTTAGTGGGTCGCTTTGAGAAGTTCACCACATAAAGACCATTTTCGACATATCCAACATAGGCTACTTTAAGAGTCTTACTCCATAGGAGGACCACAGTATCAAGATTAAAGAATGTGGAAAAACCCATAATTGCAAGTTGACGAACCGAAAGTAAATTGTAGGCAAGTGACTCAACAAGCATGACCTTCTCAATAGATAACTCTTGAGAGACGACCACCTTACCAAATCCCAATACCTTTGACGAGGATGCATCGGCGAATTGGACATGGGTGGGCATAGATGGAGAAGGATGCACATCCACCACTAAGTCCTTGCTTCCGGTCATATGATTTGTTGCTCCACTATCGAGCAACCATGACACCCCACCGGAAGCAAACTCCTGCAATAGATCAAGGCTTGGTTTTAGGTACCCATTTTTTAATGGGTCCTTTCATGTTAGAGACAAGGGTCTTAGGAACCCAGATAGCCCATTCAATGTACTCATCGTACGAACCAACAAATCTGGCATAAACATTCCCATCACTAGCACGACATAAGACATAAGAAGAATTGAGTTTGTCGGCTGTGTTAGTAGGAATGGTTTTGCCCTTCTTGAGGTTTCCATAGTCCACCTTGTTCCTGTTCACCTTCTGAGTCCCCTCACCCTCTTTGACAAAGATGTCCATGAGGGTAGGAGATCGTTTGTTCCTGTTCCTCCTTTTACCTTTTGACTTGGAGGTAAGTCCAAGTCCCTCCTTTCCTACAACACCTTTTTGAGTGCTCAAGAGGTCGTTCAGGCTCTTCTCACCTTGTATGCATGCCACAAGGCCCTTCTCAAGTTTCTCCTTTAACTTGGCATTTTCCACAAGATGTACATGCTCACAACAGGGATTAGTTGCACAAGCATTATCAATTAACACAAAGGGAGGACAAGTAGAGATCTCCTTGGCAAGCTTTTCTTGGAGTTGATCATGAGACTCTTTCAGAGAGAAATGAACACCTTTCAATACCTTGTGGGCCTTGTCAAGTGTGTCAAACTCCACTTTGAGTCTGTCATGGCCAACCCCAAGAGCATACTTTTCAGACTTAAGCATACGAGTAAGAACAACATCATGATCTAGTTTCTTTTGAATTTTAGCACGGTCATCGTTATATGACTCCTCAAGAGCCAAACGAAGAGTGCGCTCCTTTTCTAGAGCAATAGATAATTCAGCAATTTCATCGGCATAGTCACGACTGTGTCCCTGAAGCTCGGAGATGGTCTCCTCATGAGACTCAATGAGGTCAGTGGCCTCACCCAGTTGTTCCAAGAGAGAAACAAAGTGCTTCTTGGATTCTCCCTTAATAGTGCACAGAAACTTGTCAAGATCATGCTCATTAAGTTCCCCAACATCACTATCATCAACACAATTTAATAATGAAGGAGCAGTAGCCATGTTGGTCTTAATGATGGGGGTTACCTGATTGATACCTTTTGCCATGAGGCACTTGGTGATGTGGTTCTCGTTGGGGGCGTTGAAGAGAGACACCTTCTGGGGAGAGGTAGTGGCAATGGAAACAGTTGCCGTTGCCACTTATCATCATCATCATCATCATCGGAAGGGTACTCTTCAAGGGCCACCATCCCTTTTGGGTGGGGTTTCTTCACAAAGTTGTTCTTGGTTGGAAATGATTTGGTTTTGTCTTTGCGAATGAGCTTGCCTCCATTGTCTTCCCTTTTCTCATAAGGACATTCGGCCACGAAGTGGCTCACGTTACCACAGTTATAACATGCCCTCACTCGTTGCTTGGGTTTGAATCCACTCGAGTTGTTCTTGGTGAAGGTGGGTCTTGAGTTCCTCTTGTTGCCCAGAATTGCCTTGACGCAAGAGCCATGTCCTCATGATAGGCATACTTTGTGTCTTCAGGGCAGCTCTCCTCTTCCTCATCCTCTTCTTCTTCTTCAAACATTGATTTTGCTTTTAACGCAAGGCTGGGTGAAGTTGTCTTTGAGCAAACACGAGCAAGTGCATTGTCGGCTGTTTCGTTCATGATTGACATTGCAATAAATTCGTCCAACACCTCACTGGAAGACAAGGAGTGGAAGTCTGGCCGTTGATGAATGACAGATGACATGGCTTTGTTGAAAGGCATGATGGCTTTGAGGAACTTGCGCTTGACCCATGTATCATCCACATCCTTGCTCCCATGATCGTTGAGTGCCACAGCAATAGCAGTCACCCTCCGATAGAGATCACAAGGGTCCTCGTCTTCCTTCATCACAAACTCATCGGCCTTATCAAGTATCACTTCATAATTGGATCGTTGAATGCTTGAGCTTCCTTGTACAACACCATAATATGCTCCCAACAATCCTTGGCCAAAGTGAAGGGACGCAGGTGAGGAAGATCTTCAGGTGGCACTGCGGACTGGAGAATGAACAAAGCGGAGTGATTGTATTGATTGTTTGCATCTTCTCTTGGAGTGAGGTTGCTTGGATCATGAGGATAATATCCTTGCTCGATGATTCTCCACAAATTTGTTGAGCTGTGATTCAAATGAGGCTTAATAGAAAATACCCAGTTAGCAAAGTCAGCTTTCACAAGCTTAGGAGGAGGACCAACAGGGTTAAGACGCGGTGTGGGAACGGATCCTCCATAAACTATGGGGGGTGGAACTGAGGCATAGGTTCCAGTCCCATCCTTTTCGTGAGATGAGGAAGGTCGCATACCTTTAGCCGCTTCCTTGGAGGAATTGGCCTCCGAATCGGTGATGGTGGGTTTAACCACTAACGCCGGTTCGGGTGGACTTTTAAATCCCTCAATTAACTCTTTAAGCATGGTCTTGACTTCGTTCGTCAAGGACGTCTTGAGGGCGGCCATAGCCGTATTCAAGTCGTCCCTTGTGACCGAAGTCAAGTCCATGGCCTCGGGTTGCCCATAATAATTCCCTCTTCGCCTTCCATACTCGTCGGGTGGTGAAACCCTTAATAAAGAGACGTGGCTCTGATACCAATTGAAAGCATCGATATGGTTGACTAGAGGGGGAGTGAATAGGCAACGAACACTTTTTAATTAATCTTAGCAAGTTAGGGTAAACAACATACGGGTTCACAAATATAACAACAATGGGGTGAACCGTAATGAAGCTAACAACGAGAGCTACTAAGACAAGTAAGAGATAGACAACAACATAAACATACACAAAGTAAAGGTTAGAGATAACCACAAGTGGAACCAATGAAGCCGAGGATGTGTTACCGAAGTTCCTTCCCTTTGACAAGACGTACGTCTCCGTTGGAGCGGTGTGGAGGCACAATGCTCCCCAATAAGCCACTAAGGCCACTGTATTCTCCTCACGCCCTCGCACGATGCAAGGTATTGTGATTCCACTATAGGTGCCCTTGAAGGCGGCGACCGAACCTTTACAAACGAGGTTGGGGCAAACTCCACACAAAGCTTGGAGGCTCCCAACAAGACCACGAAGCTTCACCACAATGGAATGTGGCTTCGAGGTGACCTCAACAGTCTAGGATGCTCAAACACCCAAGAGTAACAAGATCCGCAAGGGATTGGTGGGGGAATCAACTTTTCTCTTGGTGGAAGTGTAGATCTAGGCCTTCTTAACCAATCCCTAAAGAATCAACAAGTTTGATTGGCTAGGGAGAGAGATCAGGCACTTTTGAGCTTAGGGAGCAACAATGGAGCTTGGGAGGGTAAGAGATAGGGTTCCGCAGCTAGAAGAACCCCTTATATAGTGGGGGGATCCAACCGTTTTCCCACTCACAGCCCGTGCCTAGCGGTACTACCGCTGGCACTCCAGCAGTACTACCGCTGGCTGCAGCGGTACTACCGCTGGGCCCCTGGTAGTGCATAAGCACTACCACCGCCAAGAAAGTATTCGCAAAAAGGTCTGTCCAAGTACAACCGCTAGGAAGGCGGTACTAAGCTCCTGGAGCGGTACTACCGCTGACCAGGGGCGATACTACCGCCAGCTAGCGGTACTACCGCTAGGGCCAGCGGTACTACCGCTGGGGGACCATTTGCAAAGAAGAAGGAAACACCAAGGCGGGAGCCACTCCAAAGTTGCTGGCAAGGGGGAAAAGAGGTGAAGTGTGCGCGTGCAAGATTGATTCCACCCAAACCTTTCCACTACGGTTCCCCTCTTAATAGTATGGTTTTCCTATGACTCAAATAAAGAGAATCGTAGAGAACACCGTGCTTCTGTTCCATGAAAGAGGGGGCGAGTCGTCTTGTGCCGTTGATGTGTGTTATCTGAAATCTTAACACACATGGTTAGTCCTTTGCGGTACTGTCATCAATCACCAAAATTACTTAGGCATAAACTATGCCCCAACAAAATGTCAGCTCCTGACTTAGTCTCCATCGGCCCGGAGACAGATGATGTGTGATTTAAGGGTCGCTGATGGAGAATCTCTACAGCGGTAAACAAACCTAGACGAACTAACATCTGGTCCCTAATGACATCGTTATCATGAATGAACAGAAGTCCAAATACTCCATAGAGCTACAGTGTCTTATGGACCACCACATCATGGACACATTACCCATAACTCAACATTTTACGTTCGGTATCTTTCTCTTTAACAAAGTACTCCTATGTACGGTTATGGTTTGGACCGATTACCAAAACGACCATACATCTCTCAATATAGTACTACAACAGTGATGTGTCGAGAAGCACGTCGTGTCATTGACCAAGGCTAGCTGTGCGACCCAAACTTTCACCGGTTCGATTTATCTATCATTTCCGCGTAGATATTTTTTATCCGGACAGAAGGGATGCCGATGATCAATAAGAGAAGTGAATCAGTGTTATATTATTTCTAACTTTTATTGTTTCTTATCTCGGTGCTAGGGACTTCTTCATGCATGACCTCTGTGCATTATATTTATATTTGGTCTGTCATCTTTTCATAGTATTCATGTGGAAGTTTTAGTATACGAACAATGTTAGAATCAGTAGCATCTAAGCTGTTTTTTTTTGCACGTGTGAGTAATGCTGGTAGAGTGAGATTTGTCTTAGCGTACATGGTGAGTGAAGGATGGTGGCGTTAGCAACGATCATAGTGGTTACACAGGTTTAAATGATCATAATGCAACAGTAGGTAATACAAAAAAAATAAAAAGAAGGAAAATAATCGTTAATCATAAAAAACTCAGGTTTTTCCTTTTGTATTTTCGTCGGATTATTGCTTACGCGGATGCAATGTGTTGGTATTATTCCGGTTTAAAGTTTATGTATAATTGTTTTTATGGATGTGGGTATATTTCAGTTTATTCAGTGGGCATGGAAACACTGATCACATGAAGCACTATTGCATACGAAGTGTCTGTTTGGAAAATAGTGTTCCGGTTTATTCGGGTTATGTGTTTCAATTTGTTAGTTTTACCGTTCTCTTCAAGTGAGATCTCACTCAAACCGTTAGAGAAAACTAAATCTTGAGGCAACAATCTATAAGAATGATGTAATGAAAAATAATTGAGCAATACCATTTTAAACAACAAAAGCAGGTTGACACCCAAGATGCGATATTTTCTCGGATTTTGGCTTCGTGATAATATTGGTGTGGAAAGACGATCACTTTATTATCAAAGAGCAATGTCATTAGTTAAAATTAATTATTAGATAATATGTATATAGATTAGATCAAACTAAGTTACTAAATTGGTATTTATTTGATTTATTTTTTTCCTCTGCGTATTTAAGTATTCCATTAGATTTGTGTGTTTCACTTGAGGAATTATCTATATAAATCTAAAAGATAGCATGGTATAATTGTATTAAAGGAAACCCGTAGACAATTTACTAAGTAATAAAAATAATAATAATATCGGAGTACTTGTACGTATAAGAGGGTAATAAAATATACATAAAGATCTCTTTTTAGAAATGCAAATACCTATGATGATATACATTACTTAAATTGGACACGTAAATAAGCAAAAGATTTGTTGTTACAATTAAATTTCAGCTCCTGCATTAGTCTCCATCGGCCCGGAGAGACATGATGTGTGATTTAAGGGTCGGTGATGGAGAATCTCTACAGCGGTAAAGAAACCTGTACGAACTAACATCTGGTCCCTAATGACATCGTTATCATGAATGAACAGAAGTCCAAATACACACAAGAGCTACAGTGTCTTATGGACCACCACATCACGGACACATTACCCATAGCTCAACATTTTACGTTCGGTATCTTTCTCTTTAACAAAGTACTCCTATGTACGGTTATTGTTTGGACGGATTACCAAAACGACCATACATTTCTCAATATAGTACTACAACAGTGATGTGCCGAAAAGCACCTCGTGTCATTGACCAAGGCTAGCTGTGCGACCCAAAATTTTCACCGGTTCGATTTATCTATCATTTCCACATACATATTTTTTATCCAGACGGAAGGGATGCCGATGATCAATAAGAGAAGTGAATCAGTGTTATATTATTTCTAAATTTTATTGTTTCTTATCTCGGTGCTAGGGACTTCTTCATGCATGACATCTGTGCATTATATTTATATTTGGTCTGTCATATTTTCATAGTATTCATCTGGGAGTTTTAGCACGCGAACAATGTTAGAATTAGTAGCATCAAAGCTGTTTTTTTTGTCCGTGTGAGTAATGTTGGTAGAGTGAGATTTCTCTTATCGTACATGGTGAGCGAAGGATGGTGGGGTTGGCAACGATTATAGTGGTTCTAGAGCTTTAACAGATCATAATGCAACAGTAGGTAATATAAAAAATAAAAAGAAGGAAAATAATCGTTAATCATAAAAAACTCAGGTTTTTCCTTTTGTATTTTCGTCGGATTATTGCTTAGGCGGATGCAATGTGTTGGTATTATTCCAGTTTACAGTTTATGTATAATTTTTTTTATGGACGTAGGTATATTTCAGTTTATTCAGTGGGCGGGGAAACACTGATCACATCAAGCATTGTTGCATACGAAGTGTGTGTTTGGGAAATAGTGTTCCGGTTTATTCGGGTTATTTGTTCCAATTTGATAGTTTTACCGTTCTCTTAAAGTGAGATCTCACTCAAACCGTCAGAGTAAACTAAATCTTGAGGCAACAATCCATAAGAATGAATGTAATGAAAAATAATTGAGCAATACCATTTTAAACAACAAAAGAAGGTTGACACCCAAGATGCGATATTTTCTCAGATTTTGACTTCGTGGTAATATTGGAGTGGAAATACAATCACTTTATTATCAAAGAGCAATGCCACTAGGTAAAATTAATTATTAGATAATATATATATAGATTAGATCAAACTAAGTTACTAAATTGGTATTTATTTTGTTTATTTTTTTCCTCTGCGTATTTAAGTATTCCATTAGATTTGTGTGTTTCACTTTAGGAAATATCTATATATAAGTCTAAAAGATAGCATGGTATAATTGTATTAAAGGAAACCCGTTGACAATTTACTAAGCAATAAAAATAATAATAATATAGGAGTACTTGTACGTGTAATTGGGTAATAAAATATACATAAAAATCTCTTTTTAGAAATGCAAATACCTATGATGATATACATTGCGTAAATTGGACACGTAAATAAGCAAAAGATTTGTTGTTACAATTAAATGTCAGCTCCTGCATTAGTCTCCATCGGCCCGGAGATAGATGATGTCTGATTTAAGGGTCGGTGATGGGGAATCTCTACAGCGGTAAATAAACCTAGACGAACTAACATCTGGTCCCTAATGACATCGTTATCTTGAATGAACACAAGTCCAAATACTCCATAGAGATAGAGTGTCTTATGGACCACCACATCATGGACACATTACCCATAGTTCAACATTTTACGTTCGGTATCTTTCTCTTTAACAAAGTACTCCTATGTACGGTTATGGTTTGGACAGATTACCAAAACGACCATACATTCCTCAATATAGTACTACAACAGTGATCTGCCGAGAAGCACGTCGTGTCATTGACCAAGGCTAGCTGTGCGGCCCAAACTTTCACCGGTTCGATTTATCTATCATTTTCGCATACATATTTTTTATCCGAATGGAAGGGATGCCGATGATCAATAAGAGAAGTGAATCACTATTATATTATTTCTAAATTTTATTGTTTCTTATCTCGGTGCTAGGGACTTCTTCATGCTTGACCTCTGTGCATTATATTTATATATGGTCGGTCATATTTTCATAGTATTCATCTCGGAGTTTTAGCAGCCGAACAATGTTAGAATGAGTAGCATCAAAGCTGTTTTTTTGTACGTGTGAGTAATGCTGGTAGAGTGAGATTTCTCTTATCGTACGTGGTGAGCGAAGGATGGTAGGGTTGGCAACGATCATAGTGGTTGTAGACCTTTAATAGATCATAATGCAACAGTAGGTAATACAAAAAATAAAAAGAAGGAAAATAATCGTTAATCATAAAAAACTCAGGTTTTTCCTTTTGTATTTTCGTCGGATTATTGCTTACGCGGATGCAATGTGTTGGTATTATTCCGGTTTACAGTTTATGTATAATTTTTTTTATGGATGTGAGTATATTTCAGTTTATTGAGTGGGCAGGAAAACACTAATCCCATGAAGCATTGTTGCATACGAAGTGTCTGTTTGGGAAATAGTGTTCCGGTTTATTCGGGTTATTTGTTCCAATTTGTTAGTTTTACCATTCTCTTAAAGTGATATCTCACTCAAATAGTTAGAGAAAACTAAATCTTGAGGCAACAATCTATAAGAATGAATGTAATGAAAAATAATTGAGCAATACCATTTTAAACAACAAAAGAAGGTTGACACCCAAGATGCCATTTTTTCTCGGATTTTGGCTTCGTGGTAATATTGGAGTGGAAATACGATCAATTTATTTTCAAAGAGCAATGCCATTAGGTAAAATTAATTATTAGATAATATGTATATAGATTAGATCAAACTAAGTTACTAAATTGGTATTTATTTTGTTTATTTTTTCATCTGCGTATTTAAGTATTCCATTAGATTTGTGTCTTTCACGTTATGAATTATCTATATATAAGTCTAAAAGATAGCATGGTATAATTGTATTAAAGGAAACCCGTAGACAATTTACTAAGCAATAAAAATAATAATAATATCGGAGTACTTGTACGTATAATAGGGTAATAAAATATACATAAAGATTTCTTTTTAGAAATGCAAATATCTATGATGATATATAGTACGTAAATTGGACACGTAAATAAGCAAAAGATTTGTTGTTACAATTAAATGTCAGCTCCTCCATTAGTCTCCATTGGCCCGGAGATAGATGATGTCTGATTTAAGGGTCGGTGATGGGGAATCTCTACAGCGGTAAAGAAATCTAGACGAACTAATATCTGGTCCCTAATGACATCGTTATCATGAATGAACACAAGTCCAAATACTCCATAGAGCTACAGTGTCTTATGGACCACCACATCATGGACACATTACCCATAGCTCAACATTTTACGTTCGGTATCTTTCTCTTTAACAAAGTACTCCTATGTACGGTTATGGTTTGGACGGATTACCAAAACGACCATACATTTCTCAATATAGTACTACAACACTAATGTGTCGAGAAGCACATCGTGTCATCGAACAAGGCTAGCTGTGCGACCCGAACTTTCACTGGTTCTATTTATCTATCATTTCCGCATTCATATTTTTTATCCGGACGGAAGGGATGTCGATGATCAATAAGAGAAGTGAATCAGTGTTATATTATTTCTAAATTTTATTGTTTCTTATCTCGGTGCTAGGGACTTCTTCATGCATGACCTCTGTGCATTATATTTATATTTGGTCTCTCATATGTTCATAGTATTCATCTGGGAGTTTTAGCACGCGGACAATGTTAGAATGAGTAGCATCCAAGCTGTCTTTTTGTACGTGTGAGTAATGCTGGTAGAGTGAGATTTCTCTTATCGTACATGGTGAGCGAAGGATGGTGGCGTTGGCAACGATCATAGTGGTTATAGAGCTTTAACAGATCATAATGCAACAGTAGGTAATACAAAAAATCAAAAGAAGGAAAATAATCGTTAATCATTATAAAACTCAGGTTTTTCCTTTTGTATTTTTGTCGGATTATTGCTTACACGGATGCAATGTGTTGGTATTATTTCGGTTTACAGTTTATGCATTTTTTTATGGATGTGGGTATATTTCAGTTTATTCAGTGGGCGGGGAAACACTGATCACATGAAGCATTGTTGCATACGAAGTGTCTGTTTGAGAAATAGTGTTCCGGTTTATTCGGGTTATTTGTTCCAATTTGTTAGTTTTACCGTTCTCTTAAAGTGATATCTCACTCAAATCGTTAGAGAAAACTAAATCTTGAGGCAACAGTCCATAATAATGAATGTAATGAAAAATAATTGAGCAATACCATTTTAAACAACAAAAGAAGGTTGACACCCAAGATGCCATATTTTCTCGGATTTTAGCTTCGTGGTAATGTTGGAGTGGAAATACGATCAATTTATTTTCAGAGAGCAATGCCATTAGGTAAAATTAATTATTAGATAATATGTATATACATTAGATCAAACTAAGTTACTAAATTGGTATTTATTTTGTTTATTTTTTCCTCTGCGTATTTAAGTATTCCATTAGATTTGTGTGTTTCACTTTAGGAATTATCTATATATAAGTCTGAAAGATAACATGGTATAATTGTATTAATGGAAACCCGTAGACAATTTACTAAGCAATAAAAATAATAATAATATCGGAGTACTTGTACGTATAAGAGGGTAATAAAATATACATAAAGATCTCTTTTTAGAAATGCAAATACCTATGATGATATACAGTACGTAAATTGGACAGTGTAAATAAGCAAAAGATTTGTTGTTACAATTAAATGTCAGCTCCTGCATTAGTTTCCATCGATCCGGAGACAGATGATGTCTGATTTAAGGGTCGGTGATGGGGAATCTCTACAGCGGTAAAGAAACCTAGACGAACTAACATCTGGTCCCTAATGACATCGTTATCATGAATGCACACAAGTCCAAATACTCTGTAGAGCTACAGTGTCGTATGGACTACGACATCATGGACACATTACCCATAGCTCAAAATTTTACGTTCGGTATCTTTCTCTTTAACAAAGTACTTCTATGTATGGTTATGGTTTGGACGGATTACCAAAACGACCATACATTTCTCAATATAGTACTACAATAGTGATCTGCCGAGAAGCACGTCGTGTCATTGACCAAGGCTAGCTGTGCGACCCAAACTTTCACCGGTTCGATTTATCTATCATTTCCGCATACATATTTTTTATCCGGATGGAAGGGATGCCGATGATCAATAAGAGAAGTGAATCAGTGTTATATTATTTCTAAATTTTATTGTTTCTTATCTCGGTGCTAGGGACTTCTTCATGCATGACCTCTGTGCATTATATTTATATTTGGTCTGTCATATCTTCATAGTATTCATCTGGGAGTTTTATCAGCCGAACAATGTTAGAATCAGTAGCATCAAAGCTGTTTTTTTTACGTGTAAGTAATGCTGGTAGAGTGAGATTTCTCTTATCGTACATGGTTGAGCGAATGATGGTGGGGTTGGCAACGATCATAGTGGTTGTAGAGCTTTAATAGATCATAATGCAACAGTCGGTAATACAAAAAATAAAAAGAAGGAAAATAATCGTTAATGATAGAAAAACCTAGGTTTTTCCTTTTATATTTTCGTCGGATTATTGCTTACGCGGATGCAATGTGTTGGTATTATTCCGGTTTACAGTTTATGTATAATTATTTTTTATGGATGTGGGTATATTTCAGTTTATTCGATAGGCATAAAAACATTGATCACATGAAGCATTGTTGCATACGAAGTGTATGTTTGAGAAATAGTGTTCCGGTTTATTCAGGTTGTTTGTTTCAATTTGTTAGTTTTACCGTTCTCTTAAAGTGAGATCTCACTCAAACCGTTAGAGAAAACTAAATCTTGAGGCAACAATCCATAAGAATGAATGTAATGAAAAACGACCATACATTTTTCAATATAGTACTACTACAGTGGTGTGCCGAGAAGCACGTCGTGTCATTTACCAAGGCTAGTTGTGCGACCCGAACTTTCATCGATTCCATTTATCTATCATTTTCGAATACATATATTTTATTCGGACGGAAGGGATGCCGATGATCTCATCCCAAACCAAAAAGAAAGAGAAAACATATATCGAGGGAACGGATCAAAAGCAAATAAAAATGACGTGCATGAGCAAAGCGCGTAGCAGCTTGGAGGCCGGAGCAGGCCGAACAAAATCGGAGTGGAAAGCAACCAGCGAGTCAAGGATTGGAGGGATAGATAGGCAAGCATCAAGGCTGACGAGTTAACAAGAATGCGCACCTAAACATGCCTGTTTTTATAAGACTTATGTGTGAACGAATCGAAGGAAGCGTCGGTCGTCCCAGTTCCCTTGCCTGTACTTGTATTAAAATGCACACGAACCCAATCATTGCAACGAGAAAAGATTACTCCTACGTAATAGTAGTACTTACGATAAGTGGCCACATGTTCAAATCCTCGGCCAGAGTGGTAAGCAGATCATAATAATACAATCAGAGTTCGGCATGCTTAATTGGGATGCATGCCACGCGTGCCTTGCTTACATTGATTCGAGTCCCACACTTCATCTGACTCGTACCCACCTGCATTCTTGTCCCCCCTATTCTCCGAGCAAAGGGCTTGTCCTGCTATAACCAGGACTAGTACAACCAATTGACGCATTTTTATTATCCTTTTTGTGAACAACAGGGGCTAAAACGCACCCTTACTCATCAATTAATAAAATATTCTTGCTAAGCATTTCGGAATCCCGCAGAAAGCAGAGTTTATTCTTACACGACCCTCCACCTCGGCAACGCGATTACACCATCTGATAACGCACTTGATATTCCTTGGACGCCACTTTCCGGAAAAAGGAAAGAAAACCTCGAGGCATCCTTGCGTATGCCACGCGAGCGAGCCAGCTTCATTTCCCCCACATTCGATAGTACTACCTCCGTTCCGGTGTATAAGTCATTTTCCGCCAAGAGTTTTTCCGTGGCCAGCTGAGCCGAATGGGGTTCCGGCCGGGCGGGCGGTTCGTTGGGCGAGCGCGTCATCCCGGCCGTCCGTCACCGATCCAACGGCCCCCGTCCGGGCAGGAGATTTTCGGCAAGCCCCCGCGCGTATCTCCGGGTCGAATCGCGCCGCGGTGGCGTGGCGGGCCAGGAGCGCCGGCTTGCCGAGCCCGATGGAACTCTTCCTCCCAGCCGAACGGGCCATGTCGGTTTTCCGTTTTTGTCTTGGAAGCTGGAGCTCATCACAAGCTCACAACCAACTGCTGCTACTACTATTCGACATGGCTGTGTCACTGCTCACTGCTCACTGTGTATGTATGGAGTGGCACAACGGGCCGGAGATGAAATTGAAACGAAACCAAGGAATCTGTGTTTGTTTGCGATAGAATATGAGTATGTATGTACAGGGAGAGGGAGAAGCTATGATGGATGGATGACCTTGAAGCTCTCGAACTAGAAATATCTTCGACGAGGATCAGTAAGCCGGCCAGTTAAATCAGGGGTTAATTCCTAGTAGTGGTATAATAATCACAGTTGAGGGGCCAGGCCGTCTGGCTCAGATCAGCCCCAGGGTCTGGACGAGCCCGCCCATCTGCAGGGCCGCGTACTGCCACTGCAATGCGCCGGCGCGCTGCCGCCCCACGAACTCCATCACCTTGCCGACCACGCCGCCGCCGCCCTCGCCCGCTGCCTCGGCGGCCGCCGCCGGAGGCTTCTTCAGCAATGCGATGTAGGTGCCGAGGTCGTGCACGGCGGCTGGGTCGCGGGCGCTGAAGTAGTCGAGCGGCAGCTCCACGCCGACGTGGGTGTAGCAGGACGCGCGCCACGGGCGGAGCACCCCCGTCGTGGCCTCGTTCAGGAGGATGCCGGGGAGCTTGGTGATCGGGTCGTGGACGTTGGCCACGCGGAGCGCCTTCACGCCCAGCTCGTCGCACCGCGCCTTGAACGCCGCGTTGCCCACCCTCGGCCCGCCGAAGGAGAAGACGGTCACCGGCGCGGCGCGGTTCAGGCCCAGCTCCGCGAGGTCGTAGGCCAGGAGCAGCGCGAGGGCGCTGCCCATGCTGTGCCCGGCGAGGGTCACGCTCACGTCCTCGCCCTTCTTGCCCGAGTGCGCGTCGACGAGGCGGGAGACCTCGCGGAGGAGCTGCTCCCGGCAGCTGCCGGCGCCGCCGAATCGGCACGTCTTATCGGCGGAGGTGTAGAGGCTGAGGAAGCCGGACTCGACCATGACGTCCGGGCGCGGGTCGCAGGGGTCGAGCCGCGCCGGCTCGAGGGAGCTCATGAAGTTGGCCATCCACTCGGCGGGGGTGACGGTGCCGCGGAACGACACGAGCACGTCCCGCCGCCCGAGCCGCCGGGTCATCTCGTCCGTGGACACCGCCACGTAGCCGATCCACCTCCCGCGCCCGCTGGTGGAGGCCTCCATGGTGGGCACGGTCATCACGTCCGGCGCCGCGTAGATGTACTTGGTCACCTCGTACCCGGCGCCGGCCATGCCCACCTCCTCCAGCATCCGCTCCTTGCCGTACTTGCAGTTGAGGTACCGGCGCGAGGCCCGGTCGAGGTCGAATGCCTTGTAGCAGGCGTCCACCAGCTCGCCGTACCGCGCCACCTCGCTCCGCAGAGCGGGCGCCGGTCCATCGATCCCGAGCAGCTCCTCCCAGTCGTCGCACCCCTGAAGCTGCCGCCACATGCCCGCGACGGACGCCGTCCTCCGCGGGCCGCGTCTCGCCGCCGCCACCGGCACGGCCGCGATCGCCGACGTGGATGCGCAGCCCTCCGCCGTCAAGGCCGCGGCCGCTCTGCACCGCGCGGCCCGGCTCATCGGCTGGCTCCCGGCGCCGTAGAGCGTGGCGCATTGCGGCTTGAGCGCCATTGCTGCAATCGAGGAGGTGGCGTTTGCGGTGGCGGGCGCGAAGGCCATGAGCTAGCAGGTGCGCTGCGATCGAGGCGGTGGGAACGCGAAGACCATAGAGAGCGAGGGAGAGGGGGGGAGGAGAATGGCAGCGACGAGGATGATGGTGCATGGGGCGCGCGCGCGGGAGGGCATATAAAGGGTCCGCGGGACACCTCGGCTTGCGGTGGCTTGCACGCATGTCCCAATCCGCGCTGTGCGTCGGTACAGTGCTGAGTCTCCAAGCCAGTCACTCAGGAACGGGGGAAGCTGCCACAGCCGCTGCCGCCGCGCCCCTTTTCGGAATAATAACCAACTTGGCCATGACAGCCGCGCAACCACACCGCACCTCGATCGACCGGCAGAAACCCGAAAGAGAAATCGAGAAGTACTGCGACGACGACGACGACGACGACGGCTGCCGGTGATTGGAACGCGCACGTAATTCTCGTCTCGCGGGGGGGGGGGGGGGGGGGGAGTTTTTGACCGCCGTGGAAAGATCGTTTTCACCCGTCGGAGATTGTTTGGCGAGCGATTGACCGCTGGACGGACGGTTCGGACAATTGGACGGAGCACTTTGAGTTGGGATTGGTGCTGGGGGATTGATGGATGGATGGGCAGACAGATAGATGCGTACATACACGGTCATAATCATAATCGTATGCATATTATTCAACTCATGAGTCGTGATCGGGAGGAACGGAATCTCGGATTGGTTGGATCCTGCCTGGCCTTGGTTTCTCTCAGGATCACATAAAAATATTGAGCCCGTACCAGGTTTTCAGGCAGGTAGATGTATATGCTGCTGCCTCAGTGGAAGCAGAGCGGCATTCAGCTCCCCTACCTCCCTCCCTAGGTCAAGCCTGAACTGAACTGAAGGGGTGGTTCTTTCTTCTTTCTTTCGGAGAAGAGACTCTGTTGGTCAGTGAGATGCTAGCTAGAGTAGCACATTCACCTCAATTGCAGACCAATGACCAATTACAGTTAACCATCAGCTCCTGGAAAAGAGAGTGAGGACGCAACCAGTCCAGAGTCCAGACAGCTTAACCGCGCAAGCTGACAAGAACTGCTAGGTTAGCCAATCCCGCTGCTCCAAATGCTGATATGCATACACCAATGGAGTCTTGGATCAGAACTCCTGCGGGCACCGCAGGAGCGGGGACACAGTTGAGTGCAGCACGGCGGCGAGGACGTGCGCCGCGCCACCGTCACCATGCCATTGCCATCCATCATTGATCATTCCTTGCGTAAATCAACCCGCGCCCAAGGTCGTCGTAGGGGGGCCAGACCGAGACCAGCAGTACAGCCTACGCCACGGCGGAGCGGAGCGGAGGCGGAGAGAATTGATGCCGAAAAGCTTGGGTCGATCGGTCGCCCGTCCCTCGGCGATTAATGGCGCAATTAAGGGCGCCGGTTGAGGTCGTCGCGGGGGCTACGTGGGCGAACGGAGTCCACGCCCGGCGGCCGCGCTTTCGGGTTTGATTAGCGGTTGGCCGCCCATGCTTAGCGTTAGCGAGGTCCTCCGTCCTCCCGCGCTGCAAAAGGTTTGATCTTTGAGGCCGCGACGACATCGCTCGCTAATGCGAGGGGATTAATGCCGCGGGAGGGGACGTTTAGCGGCCAACCGTGACGCTGCCTCCAGCGCGCGCCGCGAAGGGTCAACGCCAGCGACGTGGCCCCGTCCACGTCCCCATGCCTGGCCTATCCATCTAACCGGTCTTCTTCTTTTTCTTTTATTTTTTTTTTCATTTTTTGCCTGCTTTGTAGGAGTAGCACTTATGGTTCTCTCTGTTGCCGATTCCTTTCGAAAGAAAAATTTACGGTAGAACTGTAATTTAAAGTGCTAGTGGAGTTTTCACCCTTGAAAGTGTGCAGTCTACTGTAAAAATTGTTAGAAATTAATTAGTAAAGGGTGTGTCCAACTCCAAACAGCCATGTCTTTTCTCTCTCTATTGCCAACATGCATCTGTTGTGGAGGGATGTCTTCGAACAAACACATTTTCTTCCCACCTCTTTCAGATGTATATATACTTGAGAATCAATAGAAACAGAACTAATCGTCCATTCGTTTTTATTCAATCTCGTTTTACTCTAACACGTTATCACACACGCCTCTACCGAGAGCACGGGCGACACATCGACGCTCCCCGCACAGATCGGTAGCGCTCGAGGCCACGCCCCAGGCCAGCCCTCTACAGCGATGCCGACACACCATTGCTACTAAATGTGGCGTGGTAGGTAGACTTTTTGTTACTAAATGACTCCACTACAAATCTGACGTATTTTTGCATCGAGAATGAATTATTTAGTTCTCAATCATGACAAATATAGCTTAGTTTATTTTTTACAAGGAAATTGTTGTGTTCGCAAACTAAATTTGTCATCATCATGCAATTAAATTTGCCATAGAAACATTTGATTTGTCATGCTTAAAAATCTGACATCAGACTTTTAGCATTATCACTAATAAATGCTTACATCATCAAAGACAGCCTCCACGCCGGTTTGTACTCTCGGACACTTATCATTGGCTCACTTCGAGATTATCTCATTATGTATTCTGTAAAAATATTTTGATTCTAGGCTCACAGTATGGTGATTTTTTTTTTTTTTGGATTCATAAGTTTCTTATTTATCAATGAAAAATTCTATTATCAGTTCACTCTTCATCAATCCTTGGCCTAGTGATCAGAGGGAGTACTAGTTAGCATATACTATAGAAACAAGGCTTTATCTCCTTTCTTCAACAAGTCTATATCTGAGGAGGGTCTGGAAGGTGTCAAAAATTGTCGAAGGGCACCGGTAACCTCCCATCATCAATTTGCGGATGACTCATTAATTTTATTATTCTTTCATGTGTGTGAGCAGCAGGCAGGATTGCTTAAAGATTTGTTGAACACTTATATTTCCTCAACGAGGCATCTGGTAAACCCTTCAAAGTGCTCCATCTTTTTAGTGATAATTGTATGTCCATTGTTCCTATGGAGGTGAAACATATTTTGGAGGTCGCACAAGAAATTTTTTGCCAAAATATGTGGGACTTCTTGTTACCAACGGAAGAATGCACAAAGACATGTTTGAAACTGTCCAAGCTTTGTTGAGCAAAAGTCTAGTGGACTGGAGTAAGCAGCATATATCCTCTATGAGTAAGGAAATATTGACAAAAACAATCCCTCGAGCCACTCCCGCCTATGTGATGAGTGTGTTCCTTTTGCCTGCATCAGTTTGTGATGACCTCACACGTTTAATGCGGTAATATTGATAGAGAGTTGAGAAATGGACACGAAAGATGGTATGATTAAATTGGGACAAGATGGGGGCATATGCGGTTAAGCCTTGCGCATGTGGTAGACTCGTAGTGATTTGGTCTATGACAATGAAGTTCCCCTATGGAACCTACTGTTAAAATCTTAGATAGCTACACAAGAGATAGTGAAGGGGGAGATCTTAGCAAATGATGAATGGAAGATGCTCGAGGAAAAGTCCCAACATTGAATGCCCTTTGTCCTCCGTCGGTGGCGGATCAAGCTGCATTGTATGCTGACGGGTCGTTCCTAGCGTCGGATGGGTCAGGAGCTGCTGGGATGGTACTCAGGAGACATGATGATGTATGATCTTTGCAGCATATTGATATGTCTTCAAATCTATTGGTGCTTGGGGGCCTAGATCCACGCTCTTAAGCAAGGGATGACACTTGCAATCCAACATACAAACCTCTCGGTCATTGTTCAATTGAATTACTCTGAGGCACTATCTACATTCTCTAGTGATGGACTAGCTCGTTCACCTTACGAACATCTCGATGTGGAAGCTAGAGATATGATGGTCGAGAGAGAGTTTATTCCACAGCAGTTTTGCCGAGAACAAACTAGAGTTGCAGACCGATTGGCAAATTATAGCGAGACTAAATGTTCATTATCGTCGTTTGGCTACATAGATGAAAGGGCATGCATAGATGGAATTTTGCCTCTTGACCGTAACACTATAATTATGAATTATATATAAAAGAACATTACCCGCAAAAGAAAGCAACTAATATTCAAAAAACGATCCTGGTATTTCAGACATCTAAAAACATACATGGTTTTATTAGTATGGATTGTTGGTTTCATAAGAGCATTTACAGCCGGACGTAGGAAATATGATCCCTAAAAATCCACGGACGTGCGCGATCAGTGACCGGGCATGTTTCCTATTATTTTATCTGCACAACCACACTCTTTATTTTCTTTCTCATATGTCCGGTCACTTGTACGTGATTGGTGAATAGAAAGAGGGGAAAAATGAATAAAGAAAAGAAAAGGTGGTCCGGAATGGGGTTGCGTCTTACGTGGCTGAGACTGACCGGACACGAGCTCGCACAAGAGTTCGTGGACAACCTGAACATATAGAAATGATATGATGAATCTGGTTGAATTATTTTTCTCATTCTTTCTTTTGTCCGATCATGCGTTCATGAACGTATAAGGAATCGTTTGAAGGGTCCGGTTAACGCCTCCGCAGTTCTGGAACGCGGCGCGAGCCATGAGCGACGTGGCCGGCATCGGCATCACGAGCGAGCGGTCACGGAGATAAAACAGACGGATCGGCTGCTGCTGCTGGGAGGGTAGACAGGAGGATTTAAGGGGGGCCCGGGGCGGACTCGTCCTTGGGCCTTGAATCAATGCATTAAAAAATGCAGGCATGTAGCGCGAGTGTTGACTTGGTGTTGAACTTGGTTGTGGCGTAGGCATCCGTGTGGTTGGCGATGGCGTGTAGCCGGTTGCCGCTGCGGTGTAGGCATCGCTCATCACTCGTTGACATCTTCCCCCCTCTCCCTTTCTCTCTCTCGGTCTCGCTGTCGCCGTGTGTACGGCCTCCGGTGAACATTCGATGCCCTGATCGCTGAAAGGCGCCCTTTGGACATTGAATGCCGTGGGCACGGCACAGGGCAGGAGGGCGCCTGTCCCGTGTAGGCGCCATGACCCCCACCCCTAGGACGTGGCCTCATTTGTCTCCAAGTCTGCTTTCTCAAAACTAAACAAAAATTGTCTCCCGAGAGGCCAAGACTCGCGCGTACGTCCATCGTCTCCTGGTCGGATCGGATCAGGCTGCTGGGTATATGCTGCACCTTCATGCACGCGCGCGTGCCGGTCTGGGAGCACGAGTTAAGATGTTTTTTATTCGTATCTTTTTTTTTTTTTACTTTGTGCTCCCTTGCTAGCTAGGCTTTGCTTCTTCGGCTGGTGCTCTCTTTGAAAACTGCATTGCCTTTGCCTTGGCACTACTAAGTAGGGGCACCGATCGAGTACGTACGGGCACCGATCGAGTGGCGTCATTTCGTTGACACCAGCCAAGTTAGGTAAATGCTAGTAGTACCGTAATCCCCTATTAATCAATAGAAAGTTGGATAAGAGTCGAGCCCATTGCACAGAATGAACCCACGACGCATTATTATTATGCAATATATACTAAGTACTACTACTAACGTAAAGGCCAATCGACGGAGCAATGAATCGGTGAGCGTAGCGTGCATGGGCGCTACCTATCTACGTCCTACAGCCGAGACTGCTGCGAGCACAGACGATACCGACCGATCATCGCCGAGGCTGACACGTCGACGCGTCGACTGCGGTGCGTCGACATGGCCGATTACCAGCCAGCCAAGCTAGCGCATGAGGTAATTAATATAGAAAATTGCCCAAGGAAGAAGATGGCCCGGATTCAATAGAAAAGGGAAACGAAAGAGACGCCGCCTTCCCTCGACATCGCCATCCATCAATCGCTTTGCCCGCAACAGAAAAAATGATGATCCGATCGATGTGTTTCTACTGCGGCTTCGTCGACGTCGACGCCGTTCGGTGGATCGATCGATCGCGATCTAGCTGTTTGGCTCGGCCGGTCACTTAATCTGGTGGCGGAATTGACCGGACGAAAGGGCCGGGAAACCAGCGAGCGAGCGAGCGAGTCGCCGCCGCCGACGTCCGTCTCCCCGCCCCCGGCGGCCGGGCCAGCGTGCATGCATACTGCATCTGCATGGTCCATGCATGGCCACGATCCACGATCAACTTGATCCTTTTCTATGTTTCAATCGGGACCATCGTGAGTTCGGGACCGGCCGGATATAACTGGGAGGCGATGGATGCACTGCACCAGGCCGGGCGTGCGTCACACGTCAGGGGAGGCGACGATTAACTTAACGGAGCTAGCGCGTACGGCGATTAGCTAGTTAGCTAGCTTTTGGACCCGGGTAACGGCAGCCTGCGAATATTTAGGCTCGGCTCCAACCAGCCGTGGAACAGCATGCAGGCCCGTACGTACGCGTGCAGCGCATGCATGCATGCATGTGCGGCCGGTCACCCGGAACTGAGAACTACTCGGACTGCTGCCGCTGCTACCGAGCGTGTCACGCGGATCCTCGATATATTTCATTATTAACTTGATTCAAAATTATTCAAAATTCAAAAAAGTATGTTTTGATCCCGGCAGGAACCATACACACGTACTCTAGTGTAAGTAACCCTGGCCGGCCTACCAAACGTACGATTTTTGTCCCCGGTAGACTCGTCACGTTCGCTAGCGCGGCAGAGCATGTACCGCACGTAAGGGCCACTGACACGTACGTAGGGCGGGCACCGGTCTGAACAAGCAAGGAACCAGCGGCAGCGGCACAGGTGCACTGACACGTACGTGAGCGTGAGCGAGGTCGGTGACGACGGAGTTTCTGGGGTTCCAGTCCGGCGATCGTAGACCGGGTTTGGGCCACACAAACGGCCGGGAGGAACGACTACAAATATAAGCCTGTCATTAGCGAGCTAGCTAGAGACCGGACAGGGTTACCTATAGCGCATTGATTGAGGCAATGCCCCTGTCTTTCCAACAGACCCAAACAAAAAAAAATGTTACTATAAGTGCACTCGCTAACAGCGAGTATGGTAGTACGTATTTGTTGAGCAGTGTTGTAACCATGACGCTAGTACGCTCGCTAACAGTGATGTATGGCAGTATTTGTTGGGGGCCATCATTAATAAGTAGCGTAAGCGGTGCAGCCCGGCGCGCGTATTAATTGGAGGCGACCCCTTTGACCGAGAGCGCCACGTACTCTACGTACGACCGCGTGCGGCTCGTTTGCGTAGAATACAGCTCGGTCGTGTGAAAACCCGGCGGCCGCTGTCACGACTCCGGCCGCCGCCGCCCCGGGAGATCGACCGACGGACCGGAGTAGCCGAGCTTGCTTGCTTGCTCTCGCTCGTCTCGTTCTTCGTTCGTTGCGTGGCACGACTCGGCCGGCGAGCGTTGGCTGGACGCAGCTCGTGGGCAGGCGCGCACGACCGTCGTCGATCTCGGCCCCATGCCGTATATATCGCTCGCTCGACCGGTGCAGCTGAATTAACAACGCGACGACGGGCCGGTCCGGCGTCACATTCCTGTACGTATTTCGAGGAGGGAGACCATGGATCGGGTTCACATGGCAGCGGCGGCAACACGTACGCGACAAGGAGATGCTACGCGCGCACGTAGCCGAGATCGGCGTTGGTTGGTTACTTGGTTGACTGACAATGCAGCTGTCTCAGCTTAGGCGTGCGTGTGTGTGTGTCTGAACGTCGCCGCCCGTAATTCCGTGCGCGTGCTCCAGGCCGGCCGGCCGGGCGCGCCTCGGCCGCACGGGTGGCGCGCTCTGGGCGCTCCCGGTCGACACCTGCACCGCCGCGCGCGCGTACGGACGAGCTAAAGCGCGACGACTTTTGCCGTGCGTATCGACCGATCATGGGTTGGTGGGCCTGGTAGCTTGGCTAGGGGCGTCGCTTGTAGACTACGAACACCGGACCGTCCATGCGCTTTCTGCGAGCCTCCTCTCTCGCCGGCGTGGCCTCCTCTCTCGCCGGTCGGCCGGCCGAGACAAAAACTAGACCGCGCCTAAAAGCGCCTTGATGGCGGGATAAACCCTCGTCCCGTACGCATCACACACAACCAGCCAGCCAGCCAGCCAGCGCCCACGTAACTTTTTTCCTTTTTGGTCAAGCCTTTCCGGTTACCGCGACCCGGCCGGCCGGACCAGCTAGCTAGCCTGCATTGCGAAAAAATCCCGAGGAGAAGCGACACGCGGCGAAGCTTCCCGCGCCGCCGGCGTGGCCGTGCAATGCGTGCCTGCCTGCCGGACGGTCGGGGAGGCGACAGCTCCTCGCCATTTTTCCAGGCCCGGTCGACGGATGCGGTGTCCGATACGGAGAGCTAACTGGAGCTGAACCTTCTTGGCGCCTGCACTGCAGCGCCGGCCGGTGCAGAGAAAAAGGAAAGCGGGAACCGGATTTTTCTTTCTTTCTTAGTGAGTAGGAGTATATTTCTTTCTTTCCACCCGCCAACTTGTCCCACTTCGCTACGTCGGACGGATTCGACAACGTCGGGAGCGAAAAGGGAGAGGAAGAGGAAGAGGGAGGGATTATGCTATGCGGCAGCGATCGCATCGGATAATGTTTCTCCGGCCACCTTTTTGGGCATACGTACGTTGGTCCTCGTCAGTTCTCCCCGATAATATTCCACCATGACATTGCCAAGCTAGCCTAGCCATAGCAGCAGAAAGGCGTCCCTTGTATCGATCGGGATAACATGCTGCTGCTATACACGCTTCACGTCACCAGCAGGCAGGATTCCTTTCCTTGCTTCTTTCTTTCTCATCTGGTGCATGGCACAGCTTTCCTCCAGGGGCTTATTTTTTTTCTTTCCAGGAGATAATGGTATGATGATCTCATAGATTGGGGCCCTTACTTAAAAAGGCCATGGCATGGCAACTTTGGCTGGCTGCTGGGGCCGGCAGGCATTTGTTATAAGCCAGGATGAGGTATCTGAGCTGAAGGCGATCCATCTGAAATCTTTGTCTATTCCATTTCCATCTAATTGGGCTGTGTCCTCGTCACCTTCTGGTTGGCACACACCACACCAGCACCAGCAGCAACTTGGACGCTTACTATACTGCTACTACTTGATTTTCTTGGCCCTCTCTTCTGTCAGAGAGGACTGAATGCAGGCAGCTCACCGCCAAGGACAACACTTAGCCCCATGAGCACAAGTGGACGAGGGTGCAAGTCTTTGTGCTTCAAGTGAGAAGACCTTTCTACTGATTCACTTGGAGCTTCCCATAATATTTGTCAGATGAGGACGTTGAGCTTCAATCATATGCGTCATGCACCTGGTCCAGAGGCTACCTAACACCCTGTTACGAGAGAGGCAAACAAAGTCAACAGGGGTCGTAAATGAACGCTCTAGTCAACATGCGCCTTAAATCATACTCCGTATTCAGTAAGCACGATGGCGATTAGTGTAGACCTAGCTGCCACATTTACAGTGTTAAACTTTAACTTTGTCGGAGCTAATAAAACAGTAGCTTGTATATTGTTTTCTATCCATGAATTCATGGCAGTTCGGATTTTACAGCGTTAACTTACATGTGCTGGTGTCAAAGTTACAACACTGCTCGAAGCAAAAGTTTGACACCAGAGGATTTAATTTAGTAGTACAAGCTTGTCATAAAACAAAGAAGCCGGTCTTCGTTGACCGATGGTGTATATATAAGAGCTGCCCTAGCTACCAGGAAAGCTGAATACAACAATGGTGAGGTCAAGTAATGCTCATCAGGATGCACTCAAGGCTCGTTTCGGCCCTTGCTTCTTCTACACCTTCCTAAATTAAGTATGTGAAGAGCACATGATCATATCTCCATAACTTGTATATGTACAGAAGAAACAAGGAAGAGGTCAAGCTGAAT
The DNA here is from genome assembly GCF_904849725.1 of Hordeum vulgare subsp. vulgare. NCBI lineage: Eukaryota > Viridiplantae > Streptophyta > Magnoliopsida > Poales > Poaceae > Hordeum > Hordeum vulgare. Next base: position 558,702,187 of record NC_058520.1, read on the forward strand.
AATGATACATTTGTACCAGCCTAACAGTTTTCAGTTAGACAGAATCCTCTCCGGTGGATGAATTGCGAATGGGCTGGTTCCGGTTCCGTCTTTCTATAACCCTTTGCATGCCATAGTGGCACCTGCAAAGCAAATAGGGAACAATGTTGTACATTAGTTATCCTTGTCACAGAAAAATGTACAAATTGAGGAAGCATAGCAGTTAACAAACAGGAATTTCTGTTACATGTTTATACTTAGATCTATAGTGTAATCTCAATCCAATTAATTTAGAATAGATTAAGCTCTGCACCCATTCTTCATTTGTAACAGCAAGGAAAATATAACTCTTAAACCTAATGAACTTTCCACATGAGTGGAGTACTAGAATTTTGACACTCCCTCCGATTCAAATTAGTTGACGCAGCCTCTATAGAATGTCCATTTTACATTGTATAGAGGATGTGTCAATTAATTCATATCGCAGGGAATATAATAAGTCATTATTCCACGTGTAAAGAGATTTATAGCGTATACCTCCATGGGAGATGATCAAGGAACATGCGAGGGGTCACAACAAGGTCCATAAAGTCCTGCCGATTTGCTACAAATGCTTTATAACTCTTGTTCTTGTGACGAGTCACAAGTGTCTTCCGTGATGGAGAGGTACCATTTTTTATGGGAACGATATGAATAATGAGGCCAGGGAGGTACACCTCTGGCGACTGCCCTTCAGATAAACTTGTTGTACAGATGTGATCAGGAGCAGGTGAGAGCTCAGTACCATCATTTGAATGAGGTAACCTGTAACTACTTCCGGATTCATCCAAGCCAGCTTCTGGAAACTTGCCATCTCGGTATGCATCGCTAGGTTCTCCAGAAGGTGCACCATCCAGAACACCATGGGAAGCAACAGTCAATTTTTCTCCATTATAGGTTAACGTTGTTCTAGATCGCCCCAACTCGTACTTAATTGCCGCAGTGGAGCTAATTCTATGCTTTGGAGTATTTACCAAGCAAGATATTGCTTGACCAAAGAGGAACACACCACCTCTAACTGTATGCATTACACTCTTTCCATAGATTTGACCGTTACTTAGCTTTGCATCGCTGACTGTCTGAAGAGCACCAGGAGCAGCAAATTGAACCACATCGCATTGTTCATCATGCCCTTTGATGCTCGTGAAGCCACTCACTAGTTTGCCAACTTTAGTAGAATTTGGCGAAGTATCCTTTGATAGAGCTTTGATAGCAGCGCCACGTAATCTAATTACCGAATTCATGGATAATCTTGAGGAAAATTCATCGTTGTGGACAATGCTGCAAGCAACAGATAACTTATCAGAAAATCACATGCTGTTGCCACTTGCCAGTAATAAAAAAAAATACGGACAATAAGTTCACTAGTACAGAAATTTGAAGTTCACCTGGTAACAAACTGTGAGCATGCATCTGCTATCACGAAATCTACACAGGGTGCAGCTCCATAAGTAAAGACATGTAATTTTGGAAACTGTTTATATAGCTGCATATTATAACACAGGTTAATTGTCACACATGAATATGTCAATAGAACTCAACAGTTAACGATTGCAAGAACATAGAAGTGAAATGATATGGTGCCTCATGGGCAAGTGCCCACATTTGCGAAAAGTGAGATACCCAAAATAGTTCAGCGGAAGGTCTGATGTGCAGCTGCTCATGGCAAGGATTGAGTCAGATGCGCGTATGTGGGCTTCGTCTAGTGCGGCTGGGTTGCACAAGACGCAGCGAACAATGCAATAACCAGGAGCACAGTCTCGTGCGTGTGGTCTGGGTTTTTGGCCTAGTCTTAGGTTTGTACATTACAGCCTTTTCTATTAGTGCACCAAGACGCAATTTTTTTTCTAAAAACAAAATAATAACCAATCAAGCTTATAACTGAATAACAAATCAACATAATTAAATGCATGAAGTAAATCACTGTAAAAAAAAATGCATGAAGTAAATCCCATGCAAATATAAAATAGCTAACTTACCCTAATACCAAGAAGTGCAGCTACAGCACCTCCTAAAGAATGTCCAACAATTTCAATATTGTATCCATCACACTCACATCCAGCTCCGAGCAGCGAAGATAAGAACCCAGCTGTCATCAGCTCTGACTTATCTGCAGGCAGTTCCATACTAGCTGTTAATATAAAAGACAAGTTATTATTGCAGCGGTTGAAATGTTCTTTTTTTTATTGGCATACGAGGTTCTGGTGTATTGCACCGTGCTAGTTTTATAAGAACACAGTGAAAGTGTTTGCATAGAAGATAAATCTGCATTTAGTTCCATGTTAACCTTGATGAATGGGCTGCCCTTCAAGCTTTGTGTACAATTCTCGAGCTGATTCAATAATTCCCGCATGTCCATAGTGTGGAAAAGACGAGAGCACAGCCTCCTTCACTTGAGGGGGTAACTGATCAGAACTGCAATATAAAATATCATTTATAAGGTAAATGAAGAGTCAAATTCATAATTGAGTTCAGAGTGACCATTGACAAACACTAGGTGAATGAGAAACCCCCACAGATTCGCTCATGGCAGCCTACTAGGGGTGGACAGTTCCTAATAGTTCCTTTTTAGTTTCTCATACGAGGGTAAACTCCCAGACTCTATTACCAGAAGACAACGGAGCAAATCATTTATGAGGTAAATGATTCGATTCATAATTGAGTTCAGATAACCATTTACACTAGATGAATGAGAAAAACCTCCAGGTTCAATCATGGGAGTCTACTGGTGGTGGAGAATTCCGATAGTTTCATTTTAGTTCCTCATACAAGGTAAAAAAAAACCAGGCTCTACTACCAGAAGACAAACAGAACAAGTTCCTACAGTTTACACCTACTGCTAACAACTGAACTCGTACAGGAAAATGAACGAGTTTATGCTCATCTGATAACCCAGAGGAAAAGTGTACATAAGGCCTGATGAAGCACTGGCCACAGGACCATCCAACCAGCAAAGGTAGTTATTCAGTAACTATGTCATGATATGAGTCATAAAATTCTTTCATATATGAGCCTAATTTCAGAAGAAAACTTCAGTTGACTCTGTATAAATTTCAGTATGACAGATAAGGCTAATGCAGATAGAGTTAGTTACTTGACCAGCCCATCCAAGTCATCCATCGTAAGAGAGCATTCCCTACATAAGCCATCGGTTATAACATCTTCTGGAGTCTCGGTTCCACGAATGGCAATGACTACTGTTTTCAAGTCATGTAAGACAATAATAAAGTAGGCAGCCTCACGTTTTGTCTGCAAGAAGAAGAGAAAAAGACTTACATTATTCAGAACAAAACCGCAAAGAAGTTAATCCAGTGGATGTGCTGATTTACCTGGCTAACACGCCCTTTCCGAAGAACTTCTGGGGGCACATTGACATACTTTAGGAAAGCCGCTGCATGCCCTCTCCACCAATTATCTCCTTCAAGGATTGGTCGTCTAAGGAAGTAAAGTTCTATAAGCTGATTATGCATCATGCAACAGAGAAAAAGACATCTCGCAAAAAAGACTCAATTTATTGGTTCAGATGCCAATGAAATTTGTTTATCCTGCAAACTTTACTTTTGAACTCAACAGAGAAACCACAAGATGCCATGTTTAAGAGATTGTGGTTAGACGGAAATGTAGTTATCAAATTAAATGATGCAAATGACTGAAGGGAGCTACTGACTTCAAATCCAGAGCAAACATTTCACAGAATAATGGAACCAACATATAGTGGACGAAATTGAAACAGCTAATAAGATCCCCGCTGAGACCTCGATCAAATAACTAGTTGATGTTTTTGTGGCCTAAAAAATGAACGGACGCCAAACTGAGCTGGCATCAACGATCCAAATGTTAAAGATGACAGAAGCAGTTGTATAATACTCAATTCTACAAACAATAATCCTTGTTAAACTAGAAACAATGATCTGATGATTGATTGCAAAGTCATTTAGAAAAACCTAGAATATTTACCTAGCACGAGTCCATGGAGTTAAAATACCTTGCCTATTGAGCCAAACACAGGGAAACATAAGAGGATTCCTTCCAAAATCAAGTAACGGACCCTACAAGGAGAACATGTCAACAATACTACATAAAACACTGGAAATGGGACGAAGTGAAGGATGCAGAAAGTAACTGTATATGCAGCTTCAGCAAATGGATGAAACAGAATAGCCTCTTGGATGAGATCATGAGGAGCCTCTGCTTGTTCTCTTGAAACAACCGTCGACATCTTGGATTTCTGCAACAATGAAAACCCTGACAAAATTCATTTGTCACAAATATTAGTGCTAGACTATAATGGTGCTAAACAGAAGCATCATGAAACCACAACGCCAAAGCACAGACAAACACAACAAGATCGAACAGAACCGTGCTTTGAGTGAGAAGGTAAATAGAAAAACAACCTGCTATGAGCTCAAGATGGCCAGTTCCAGATGCACGATAAGCCATAATATCGCCCAACAGTTTTGCCACGACACATATATCATCATCTTCCAGTACACTCCTGGCAACGTGAAGGAAAAAGTTGCTGAGATTGATCAAACATGAATGCAGAAATGACATACCACTCAGCACCAGAGAGACATACGAGTACTTCACCCGTCCTAGACAACATAAAACCTCACGAATGCCATGATCAAACACCTCCCTGTAGTGAGCCCTCCATGCTATATCATGAGTTGCATAAAAGGACCTCCATCTTAATACATCGGAACCTGTGGCACACTGGACTATTGTTCCCACCCACATAAGAACAAGAAAAATTATTAACAAGATATTCTTCCAGTCATTGTTGTCCTTGCCGTGTCCTGGTAAATTTCACAGAACATAACTCAGTGACTATAAAGTAGAATTATACTACAGGAATTCCCAAAAGTCCTGCACCTAACAAACTAAATGAGCATTCTTATATATCAGTACGTGTCTTTGTCGATACCGATAATTTAATCACAAAGAACAAGGGTAGGTTAGATAAAGAAGTTCTTTGTACTTTAGAAAAATTTAGTAATTGTGAATGTACCTGAAAAACACTCTTTCAACGACTTCCCAGATGAGAAATCCTTTACAATAATGCACATCAAATAAAGTGCCAGCACAAATTGGAGCACTGTAATTACCATCCCAAACCTTGCCCACCAAAGCCATCTATTGTATCGTAGCTGTCCACAAAATAATAATAGTAAATGATCACATGGTTCAGACTTCAGAATGCTATTATGAAACATCTACAAACCAAGTAGGTTATGAATCATGTTAACACTAAAACTTGAAGGCGGTAGTCAAACTATCAACAATAAGTGCTAAAGGGCAAGTGGCATCACTTCCTTTAAACTAACAACATTGAAGGATGCGATGCCACTGAGCCAAATAAAAAAATGAAACTAACAATGCCAAGAATTAGTAAAAGAGGCCTAAAATTAGCTAGATATCCACTTTCACTCTGTCATGGTGGGTAAGATATTTGGCGGACTTGGTTGCATTGATACTAAGTTCTACAGAGGAAAGGCCAATGATTGCAGTAGTCAGCACGTTCTATGAAAAGTGCCCGCAGCTACCGAGCTCCATGACTCTTGGTATTTGAATTTTTTGAAAATCACACTTCCGGTGCTACTAAAAATATTAAAACAAATACGTGAATACATACATATATTCCTAAGGCTCGGTAAATATCTGGAAAAGAACTCTGTATTTTGGGAAATACAAAAAATAGAAATTTCTGACAGAAATGACATCCTTTTTCTCCTATTTACTGTCAGAAATTTGTCTTTTCCTATATTTATCCCAAAACGAAACGAGATTTCTACGGGAACTTGCCACAGGTATTCAAAATGTGTATATTTGTCCCTGGGAAATATTTCACATATTTCTGAAATTTCAAAAACACGGATTTCAAAATGTTCAAATATAGAGCACCGGAGCTCGGGTGCTGCAAACTCTCTCTCGCACGTTCTAGGATATCCTAGCTGACAAAGTAAGTAATGTTTGGGTGTGGCAGATGTATATGGCCACTGATGTTTCACTCCCACAGGTCCAAGCAACCAATTTCTTCACCACATTTTTAATGGTTTTGCCATAGTTTAGCAGAAAAAATATTTTAAATTTCAGCTCTGAACCAAACATGTTGAAATGTTAAAGCTGCCAGTAATTGACCCGGCTGAATCCAACAAAATCACCAATTTTAACCATGCCACCTTCCCAATTTGGCTACCTTATTGTGACTGTTTCTCATATTGCCGGCCTGTGGCAGTCCAGTTCTAGCTTAGCTAGGTGATTTGAGACAAGCAAATTGGGTAACTCTATTTCCCGCAAATCAAAAAACTCTTACCTTTTATAGAAGCATTGGACCAAAATATTGGCCATGAACATGACATTATTACTGATACTACTCAGTTACATATACTGGAGTAAAGTAGCTCCTAAAATCCATTTTTCCATGACACTCCTGAAATAGTGGCTCGCACAAGTTTGGCATTGATTGATCTGTAAACGAGTTGTAACTAGCTCAATGAACTAGTTATCTGCATGTTTAGACATTATCCGCATGTTTTAGCCGTCCGCTATGCACTGGGGCTTCTGGAGGCCTGCACTTAATATGCCCAAACCATCTCAGACGATGTTGGACAAGTTTCTCTTTAATTGGTGCTACCCCAACTCTATCTCGTATATCATCATTCCGGATTCGGTCCTTCCTTGTCTGGCCGCACATCCATCTCAACATGCGCATCTCCGCCACACCTAACTGTTGCACACGTCGCCTTTTAGTCGGCCAACACTCAGTGCCATACAACATTGCAGGTCAAACCGCTGTCCTATAGAACTTGCCTTTTAGCTTTTGTGGCACCCTCTTGTCATAGAGAATGCCAGAAGCTTGACGCCACTTCATCCATCCGGATTTAATTCGATGGTTCACATCTTCATCAACATCCTCATCCTTCTGCAACATTGACCCCAAATATGAAAAGGTGTCCTTCTGAGGCACCACCTGACCATCAAGGCTAACATCCTCCTCCTCCTCGTGCATTGTAGTACTGAAAGTGCACCTCATGTACTCAGTTTTAGTTCTACTAAGTCTAAAACCTTTCGATTCCAAGGTTTGCCTCCATAACTCCAACTTCCTGTTGACCCCCGTCCAACTATCATCGACTAGCACCACATCGTCCGCAAAGAGCATACACCATGAGATATCTCTCCTTGTATATCCCTTGTGACCTCATCCATCACCAAGGCAAAAATATAAGGGCTCAAAGCTGACCCCTGATGCAGTCCTATCTTAATGGGGAAGTCATCAGTGTCGCCATCACTTGTTCGAACACTTGCCACAACATTATCGTACATGTCCTTGATGAGGGTAATGTACTTTGCTGGGACTTTGTGTTTCTCCAAGGCCCACCACATAACATTCCGCGGTATTTTGTCATAGGCCTGCTCCAAGTCAATGAACACCATATGCAGGTCCTTCTTTTGCTCCCTATATCTCTCCATAAGTTGTCGTACCAAGAGAATGGCTTCCATGGTCGACCTCCCAGGCATGAAACCAAACTGATTTTTGGTCACGCTTGTCATTCTTCTTAAGCGGTGCTTAATGAATCTCTCGCATAGCTTCATTGTATGGCTCATCAGTTTAATTCCACGGTAATTAGTACAACTCTGAACATCCCCCTTGTTCTTGAAGACTGGTACTAATATACTCCATCTCCATTCTTCTGGCATCTTGTTTGCCCGAAAAATGACAAAGAAACTAACATTGCCAAGAATTAGTAAAAGAGGGCTAAAATTAGCTAGATATCGACTTTCACTCTGTCATGGTGGGTTAGATATTTGACAGACTTGGTTGCATTGATACTACGTTCTATAGAGGAAAGGCCAATGATCGCAGTAGTCAGCACGTTCTAGGATATCCTAGCTGACAGAATAAGTAATGTTTGGGTGTGGCAGATGCGTATGGCCACTGATTGTTTCACTCCTACAGGTCCAAGCAACCAGTTTCTTCACCGCATTTTTAATGGTTTTGCCATAGTTTAGCAGAAAAAATGTTTTAAATTTCAGCTCTGAACCAAACATGTTGAAATGTTAAAGCTGCCAGTAATTGACCCGGCTGAATCCAACAAGATCACAAATTTTAACAATGTCACCTTCTCAATTTGGCTACCTTATTGTGACTATTTCTCATATTGCCGGCCTGAAGCAGTCCAGTTCTAGCTTAGCTAGGTGATTTGGGACAAGCAAATTGGGTAATTCCATTGGCTCTCAACAGTAATTCTATTTCCGGCAAAACAAAAAGCCCTTGCCTTTTATAGAAGCATTGGACCAAAATATTGGCCATGAACATGACATTATTACTGATACCACTCAGTTACAAAAACCGGAGTGAAGTACTGTAGCTCCAAAAATCCATTTTTTTCATGACACTCCTGAAATAGTGGCTCGCACAATTTCCGCATTGATTGATTTGTAAACGAGTTGTAACTAGCTCAAGGACAAGGCCGCATTACTCTGGGCAGCTTACCCGCGAGAGATGCCGGAGGTCGCGGTCGCTGTCGACGTGCGCCCCGATGGCGCCGGCGGCGATCGCGCTCGCCGCCAGGCCCTGCGCGAACCCGGCCGCGGCGGACGCGAGGAGCCTCGCCGCGGAGGCCGCAGACGCCGCGGCTGCTGCGGGGCCGAGCGAGCCCCCGCAGCGGCCTCGGAGCGCGAGGGCGGCGACGGCCGCGCCGGTGCAGGCGGCGGCGGCGTTGAGCAGCGCCGAGCAGGCGGTGGACCACCGCACGGTGGCCAGCACGCCGGCGGGCATGACGAGGCGGGGGCGGAGGCGACGAGGTGGCGAGTGGTGGAGGCACACGAGGCCAGCACTAGGTGGGCAGCACCAGATGCCATTGGCGCTGCCTTTTTCTCTTATGACGAGGCGATTGCTGGAGCCTGGAGGCGGGGGAAGGGGACAGCGGGTGGGGCCCGGCGTCAGCGAGCGTGGGGTTTTGCGTAGGGTGGTGTCTGGTTGGCAGTTGAGCTGACCTCTTTATCTCGCTCTCTGCGCGCTCTCGTGCGGAAAGGTTCCGTGTACGAAATGGCATTATTTTATAGCATTGACACTTCGGTGTGCGACCCTCGCTGCACTGTGGGCCAGATGGCGTTTCTGCTCTCTGGGTCCCGCCTGTCATTGTGATTTAGTGGCGGAGGGCTACATACATCGAGGAAAAATTGGTTGCGGTTTATGGTTGGCAGGCCACGTGGGAAATTAATGGCGCGTTTTTTTCTAACACAATGCAGCGGGCATACATTCAATTTTATGAATATACACATCTGTACATTCTATCTCTATAAATATATTTAAAAGACTAAGTTGACATATCATCATATATGTACATTCTATCTCTATATAAACATTTTTAAAAGATCGAATCATCACCGTAGGTGGCTCGTCGTTGATGGAAGTGTTTCCTTCAACTAAACGCATATTCAAAAATTATAAAATAAATGTAAAAATAATGCAATCATCAGAACATGAACTTTGATGGATTAAGAATACCACCGTGAAAGATTAGAAGGTACTTATAGTACATCATGTACATGGTTCGCTCGGTCGCTCGAGGTGTTGGAGGTAGGTCAGCCAGGTCAATGCGTCGGATCCACCGCAACCACATGACGAACAACTACAGTTTAAGTGCGGAGCGGAAGGCAAATACTCGAGCAACCACATCCCGTAAAAGAGCGTGACCTGTAAAATGGGTTTACAGGTCGCTACAGAGCAATTTTGGAGGGCCATTTCGTGCGTCAAAGATCAGACCCCGTATATGAAACTGTAAAATTTGAAAATGGTTCGCGGAAAGCAACTACTACATCATTCATCAAACTATAACATTGTTCTTCATCAAACTACATCATTTCTTGATCAAACTACATAAGTTCTTCATACTACTACTAGGTAGGGGGGAGGATCCGTGGGCCGTGCAGCGTACCCGAGCCAATGCTATCAAAAATGACGAGTGCGGCGGCGACGACGCGGCGGAGGAGCCGGAGGAGCTCAGTCCTAATTGGAGTCGAGGTTGATCAAGATCTTGTACTGCTCGGCCTTCAGGACACGCAGGTCCGCCTCCTTGGACGCGCTCGCGTGTGACGCCGTGACCCCTTGCTCAAGGAAGATCTACTCGATCTCGAGCTCGCGGCGGTTGCGCGCGGCGTCCTCCGCCGCCTCCCTCACCGAGCGCTCCATGATGGCGTACATGAGGTGATCCTCCTCCCTCGAGGGGAGGTAGTCCTCGAGGCCGATGACACCTCCACGCAGCTGGCTCGCGTCGTCCTCGAGTTTGACGGCGAGCGGCCCAAGCTCCTCCGCCCTTCTCTTCACCGGAGTGATTGTCCGGGAGGACGAGGCTCCCGTGGACGAACTCCTAGCAGCAAAGGAGCAGGAGGAGCCCATGCGTCGAGCCGCGAGCTCGCGGCGTTCGAAAGTCGGCGGCGGCTGTAGTAATCCCCGCTTGCGTGCGGCGTCGGAGGCGCGGCGGAGACGGAGCTCGGTGTCATCCCCTCCATTTCTGTGGCCGACCTTGGTCGGGACGACCCGCTGGTGGTTTTTTGTCTCGTCGGCGGCGAGAAATTAGGGCGGAGTGGGGGTTGAATCGCGGTGGAGCTACGGCGGCGGAGGATAGGGTTTGATCAGTAAACGCGTTGTGAAACCGCATATATGCCGGCTGGAGGGGTCTTTTTGTGGGCCGCGATAAAAAAATTACGGGTCGGATGTGCAATACGGGGTCTGTTCTGGCCAGTAAAACGGGCTGAACCCATACTCGCCGGAATTTTGCGGCTTCAGCCTTTTTATGGGGTCTACTAGAGATGCTCTTATGATCACCATCTCAATGTTAACCCGTAAATTTGCTCTCGCATCCATCCGCAGACAGGAAAACTAGTCTATGGGAACAGACGCTGGAGCCGGTCATCCAATGTTGTCCTAATACAATTGAAACTGTATTTGAATTAACCGGATGACAATCATGCAAACACGGCCATCTTCATTAAAATTCAGACATAATTTACATAAAAATGTTGATATTTCAACCGTTTAACTAAAACTAAAAAAGCTAAACCATATACCGCACTACCACGTCGTACGTGTGGCCCCCCTGTCCTACCACACCGTCGTCGTCGTCCCTCCAACGACGAACGAGTGTCGAAGGGTCGCGGCAGCCTTGTCGTCGGTTGCGTGCCCCTCACGGACGAGTCGCTTGGTATCCTGTTGTGTGGTGCGAAGGGCCGCCTTGACCACTGCCGACTGCGCTGGCATAGCCCTGAAGGCGGCCTTGCCCCCACCGACATTGATGGAGCTATCGCTAAGGGACCACTCATCGCTGATCTTGGCGAGCTCGCCGTCAGGCAGTGGAGGCATCTGGCGAATGTATCCACGATGGTGACGGGGCGGTTGAGGTCCATGTGGCAGCGAAGTCCGGGTCATTGCGGACCCATTTCGACGCTATGTCGGTCTTCGTGATCATGAAAAGATGGGTGGCGTTTCGCTAGTCGTACTGCGTCGTGCTCTCGTTGTTGGAGATGACGACCTTCGAGCATGAAGGACCACCGACACTACCGCCTCCGAGGTAGTGTAATATGCGTCCTCGCGTGCGAAGGAGGGGCGAGGCAGGCCCGTCGATGTGGGTGTACCAGTTGTGCGGGGCGAGGCTAGCTCTTCCTTAAAACGGCATATGATCTGGACATCGCTATTGAGCAGGGCCAAGGCCCGCACGTCCTTGACGTGACATCCAATATGGACGCCATGGTGGTTGCGCGAGGGGGAGGCGGGGTTCCTCCTTCAGTCGTCGGAGTGGGGACAACGGCTCCTGCTTGACGTAGTAGTGCGACGGGGACGGTGGCTCCTCCTTGACCCGCACGAGCGACGATGGCGCCACGCCCATCTAATAGAGCGAATGCTCTGTCATGATTTCCATTTGACAATGAACTTTTCGTCTGTTAGAGCTGCCTCCACGAGGAGACATGACCCTGCTCCGACTGTTACTATGGCTTCTTGTCCTCCTCGCCACCAGAGGAGATGACTATCTCCTCCTTGCGAGAGGAACCAACCGCGGTGGATGCTGAGGGTCCCGGAGAGCGAGGGTGGCGACGCGAATATCTGCTTGATGATGAACTATTACTACTCCCCTAGGAGTTGTTGGACTTCCCCAAAGAGGAAAGGTGATGTAGCACAATGGTAGAAAGTATTTCCCTTGGTTAAGAACCAAGATTTATGAATCAGTAGGAGGCACCTTACTAACCATCTTAGCAGTGTGTGCAAACAAACACACCAATTTCATGCACCCAAAATAGGCTAGGGGGTCGTCACTCCCCTTGTTCTTGCTAGTTACAAAATTAAAGCTCGTGGTGGATGAAGAAAAACAAAAAAAGGTTGTGATACGTCTCCAATGTTTCTATTGAAAGCGCGTTATATCGACTAGAGGGGGGGGGTGAATAGGAGATTTTTAGAATTTCATCACTGAGGAAATTCCTCACCGATGACTAACTTACAGCGGAAACAGTAAAGGATCAGAAGTGCAAAGTTTCACAACAACAGTTTTTCAGTGTGAGGAATGTGAAAACAGATTGCATAGTGAGCAGGCACGCAGAAAACAGATGAGGATTAACTAGCGTGAAGAATATGGGGTTGAGGAATTTCAGAGAAAGTCTTCAGCAAATTTTTCAAACAGTAACAGTGAAAGTCATCAACACATAATCTGAGGAAAGTAAGGAGTTGAGGAATTAGAACCCGGTTCACAGCGAAGACATTAGTTGATGACCCAGTTCCAACTGTTGTGAGAGTTGTACATCTGGTTTGGAGCGGCTTGGTATTGAAACCAAAGGACACACAGTCCCTACCGTGTTCTCCTTGGGCTAAGAACACAGAGTCCTCGCCCAACACTCGTGGTAAGTCTTCAGGGCAGACTTCCAAACCCTCACAAACTTGGTCACCCGACGATCCACAATTGACTGCTGGAAAGCTCTAGACCATGACGCCTAACCGTCTGGAGGATGCACAGTCCTCAAAGGTAAAAGGCTTCAGTCCCACACAGGAACAACTTCTTCAGTGATGCTCAATCACTAGGTTCTAGGTTTGTGGTTTCGGTGTATAGGGTATTTCCTCACTGATGAATTACTCTCGAAGACTCTGAGGAATTGGGTTGCTCTTATGACAAGTGTCAGTTCCTAACGGAGCAGCCAACCAGCTAATGGTTGTGGGGGCGGCTATTTATAGCCTGGGAGCATCCCGACATGATTTGACACTAATGCCCTTAAATAATATGACCGTTGGTGTGGATAAGACCAATGATGTGGCGTGGCTGTCGAAACGGTCGGAACCCTCAACTGTGAGAGTCCTCATGTCACTCGTATTCCTCACTTGAGGCTTTTGGTAGGATTAGGCTTGGGTAGAGCATCATGTGGAAATTCATTCCAAAGTGTAACTTCGACCCCCTTTAACAGTACGGTGTTCCTATTACTCAAGTGTGAAGAAAATAAAACAGAAAGAGTAAATCTTCATGCTTCAAAGTCTTCAAAATGATTTTTCTTGAGGACACACCGAATTCTTCAATTTCAATATCTTCATGAGGAATATCAATTTCATCGCAGATTCTTCGCAATTCAATTCTTCAGCTTTAGACCAATTTCTTCAACCGAAGATATACAATTTTAGGGGTCGATATTCATCAAATATCTCAAACTCCTCAGTAACTTATAGATCATGTGTACACTCATAAACACATTAGATACTTAACCTATAAGTCTTCAAACCACCAAAATCACTAAGGGGCACTAGATGCACTTACAATCTCCCCCTTTTTGGTGGTTGATGACAATTAGGTTAAGTCTTCAACATGGATAACAATATGAAGTGTAAATACTTATTTGAGGAATTTGAAATCAAGATTCAGAGAGACTCCCCCTGAAGATGTGCATATCTTGAGGATTTTGCTTTCTACAGCAAATGCACATTGATGATTTATATAATGGAGATCTCCCCCTGAGTCTTGTAAATCATGCATACATGTAACATATAGTATGAAGAAAATGAAGATGCATGATGACAAATGGTATCTGACGAATTCCAGCATGCGTGCATTAAAAACTTGAGGAATAAGCATGCGGAGAAAAACGTTCAAAAGCGTTAGAGTACCATCGGGCTTAAGTTACAACTCATTACATAAAAACTTCAGAAGAGCCAAGAGTTTGTAACTTAAATATAGTTTATAAGCCCCAAAATATCCCGCTTGAAGACTAAATCTCAAGTTTCTCCCCCTTTGTCATCAAGTGACAAAAAGGGACAAACTGAGGACTAACGCCCGCGAAGACTTCACTTCTTGGCGGTTGATGCAGAGGCGTGACGCTTCTTGGGAGTAGTCTTTTTCCTTGGACCGATGGCAGTGTCGAGCTGTTCTTCATCAGATTCAGCAGTGCGGAATGAAGAAAAGGAACTGTCTTCAAGGTCTAGAACTGGAATGGGCCTGAACTTCTTCTTGGGAGGCCACGACCGGTCAAAGTCTTGCTCAAAGTCCATTTCTTCAAGTTCTGTCCGAGTCTTCAGATGAGCAAGTGTGGCGAGGTGCGATCAAAAACCTCATGCAGATAGTGATGGTTAAGCTTCAAAGTGTTTTGTGTTTCAGTGAGGGTTTTCACAATGGCGCCAAACTGGCATTTGACCCACTTGTGATTGCGATCCACCTTCTGGTGAAGACTGAGGAGAAGCTCTCTTGTATTCATCACGCGAGGAGGAACAGGGCTTGCCGGGTGAGTCTCAGTATCATCCCATGAAGAATAAGCTTCCGGCTCTCTGAACTGGCCATCAAGGGGCCTACGGACTTCATCAATCACTGACTTGCCTTTTCCTTCAACTGGCTCGAAAGTCTTCTTGTTGACCTTGATAGGAGGCATATAACCAACATGGTTGTTGAAATCAGCGTGGAAGTTGATGCCTGTCCTTGTCCTGATGAATCTCATGATCCATGGGGCATATATCTTGTGATCAAATGGATACATAGCATTGTCGGCTAAAGTCCTCAAGAAGAAATCATGTATGTTGATAGGAATACCATGGATGATGTTGAAGAGGATATTCTTCATGATGCCCATGACATCTTCTTCTTCATCATGGCCTTTGATCGGCGCAAGCACACTGCAGAGGATTCTGTAAACAGACCTTGGTGTATATTTGAGCCCGTGGACGAGGAAGGTTTTTCTCGGTGATTGCCCTTCAGCCAAAGGTTTCATGAGGACTTCCATCATCCCGTTGGGCAGCTCATGCTCACCGTAAAACTTCACAACCTCCTCTGAGGGAATTGATACTGGCAGTTCACGCAGGAGCTCAGTAGCAGGAGCCTTGTAGTGAATGTTTTACGTCCTCCAGTCAAACACCCAGGTGTTAATGTCTTCAGGATCGCCAGATATGTGAAGAGTGGCATAAAACTGAAGAATGAGCTCACTGTTCCAATCAGAGATGTCTGAGCACATTGGTAGCAGGCCAGCTTCATGAAGAACATTTAGGACTGGCGCTAGGCATGGTATTGCTTAAAGTTCCACGTGACGAATATGCCTGTGCTGGAATATCTTGTTTCTTCCACACAGGACAGAGGCATAGTAATTCAGCTGTGTCCTCGTCCAAAACTTCTGATGTCTCATTTGAGGCTTATCATAGGGATTCTCTCCAATGAAATACATGCGTTCTCCAAAGAAGTTCTCCTTTTGAAACTGCGGTCGCTTGGAGAATGGCTGACGCTGCATTGGCTGAAGATTTTGCTAAGGAACTGGAGGGGAGACAACAATTGCAGTCTTTGGGTTCAGCACGACAAAAGCATTTTCTTGGTCTGGTGCATTTTCCTCAGCATTTCCCTCAGGGTGAGGAATTTCATCAGCTTGGGCTTCAGGCTGAGGAGCTTGCTCATGTTGTGCTTCATGTTGAGGAATGGGATATGGCTGGGTATCAGGCTGAGGAATTTCATTCTGAGCCTCAGTGTGAAGATCTTGCTCAGCTGGAGTAGTTGGGTCAGCCTGTTCCTCATCTTGAGGATTTTTCTCAGGACTATGAATTTCATCAGCTTGAGGAATTTCACTTTGCTCTTCCTCAGCATGCTTGGTGACAGAGGCAGTTTCATCAGCTGGTGCAGCTGATCCTTGTGCAGTGTCTTCCTGAGGAATGGAGGGTGAGGACTGTCGTCAATACGAATTTCTTCGTCAGTGTGTTCCTCAGATGCGGCATCCTTCATCTCCTCACCTGTCCCTTTTGCTTGGTCATCAAGGATGACCATTTGATAAGACGGAGCGACGTTGAGGGGCACGGGGTCGAGTGGAGCATTATCTTCAAGCGCTTTGAGGCGCTTGGCCTCTATTTCTTCTTCTGCTGAGGAGGCTTTTCTCGTTTTGGCTTCCTTCTCAGCAGCTCTGGTTTTCTTCACGTCTGATGCAGACGGAATCATCTTCTTCACCTTTGAAGCTTTTGGTGAAGGGGTTCTCTCGACAAATTAATCAGCTGGCTTTGAGGAACCAGCTGGAGCAGAGTCATCAGCTTGCTTTGATGCAGCAACTGGATCAGGGGCAGTCTCACCAGCTGTAGCAAATTCATCAGCTGGATTTTCCGTGGTGATTTCTTCAATAGCCGGTACATCCACATGACTTTCTTGGGGTATTTCCTCAGCTTGAGGAGTTTCATCAGCTTGAGGAGATTCATCAGCTGGCTCTTCAATCAAGGGCTGAGGAGTTGGTGCTGGAGGGGTAGCCTTCTTGTTGTAGTCATCAACAGCTTTAGTGGCCAGTTTGATGAAAGTGCTCTTGAGACTCTGACGACCAGATAGCTTGGAGTACTTATCACTCAAAGTCTTCAACTCAGCCTGTGTTGACACCAGTGCATCAGGCGTCAAGTTGAGGAGATTCTGCTTGAGGAATTTCTCCTTTTTAAGCTTTGCAACCTTGGCCTGCTTGGCTTGCTGTTCTTTCCACTTGGCCTCGTTGATGAATGTGGCCACCATGTGGCTGATGCCAGGGGGAAGTTTCAAATCATCAAGCGGAGTGTTGGGGTCCTCATACCAGATGTTTATGTAGTCTAGGAGGACCTTGGGGTCCATGGCCAGAGGAATAGCGCTACCAGAAGCTTGAGCTACCCTCTCCTGCTTGTTTCTGATTATAGCTTGCAGGGTTTGATCATCATATTCATCACCACCCTCTGATGTAGACGGGACTGTGATGATTTTGTTGGGGCTTGGTTGTGTTCCTCTTTCAGCAGACACCCGAGTCTTCACAGGAGGTGGTGAAGACTTTGTCTCCGAGCTGGTTGTAGCTGGGAGTGAGGAGCTGGAGGTAGCGGGCAGTGGCTTCATGACGGGCTTCAGTTCTGGTTTCTCTTGAGGCTTTGGTGGTGGTGCTGAGGATTTTGGCGCTGTGGGTTTTGGCGCCGAGGGTTTTGTAACTGATGCCTGAGCAGATTTCTCTTGAGGCTTTAGAGCCCTTGGTTTTGACGACACAGACTGTGGTTGAGGAATTGCTGAACCACAGGTCTCAGCGGGAGAGGAAGTAGCTGCAGTTGAGGCAACAACTGAGGATTCATTGGATTTCCTCACCGCAGCATCTGTCTGCTTCTTGAGCTTAGCCAAATGCTTGTCCTTTTCATCCGGATAGTCATCAATGGTCTTGAGGCTTGAGGGATGTGCTACTTGATGAGCCTCAAGTGGGGCCCGTTTGCCAGGAGGCTTCAAGGCGAATTTCTTCACATACTTGGCAGTTACAAATCTGTATTCCTTCCATTCCTTAGCCCATCGACGTTCAATCTTCTGAAGCCGAATCTTTCTCTTGGCCATTGTTTCATTTTCATCAGGTGTGCAATAGTCCAAGTAAATATCCTTAGGAATATCCAAAGCTGTGTTCTGCTCAAGTTTCTTCCCTCCCTTCTGTTTCCTGTCATCCTCCATTTTCTTCAGCTGAGGATTTTGCTGATGAGATTGAATTCTTGAGGATTCTGATGAGACTTGAAGATTTTCTTCAAGAAACACTGCAAATGAGTTAATGTGATGAGAACCAAGAGATTCATCACCTGACATGTGTGTACGTGTGAACAGAGTATATTTGCGAAGAATTTGGAGAGGTCATATGCGTTCTCAGATTTGAAGAAAATGAAAAAGTTTGACAGTTGAGGAATTTAACCAGTGGTTGAGGAATTTGCCTAAGCATACTGTTCTTGGGTTCCAGAGTTGTACAGATCCGAAAATTCGCACAATTGAGGAATCTCGTGAAAATCTTAGATGCTTAGTGAAGTTCATCAATGGTGTGGTGATAGGCAGTGTTTGAGGAATCAAGTGTATATCGATTCTTGAGGAAAACAGATTTCACATCGGAGATGTAAAATATTAGATCTAACTTGCTGTAAAAATGGGGTTTTTATTTACCCTTGAAGGCGCGCACGAAGGACACAGAAAATTTGTAGAGAGAAGCTCTTCGGTGCGTGTCCAATGCACCCTAACCCGGCAGCAGAGGACGTCTACGACGGCGGCGGACGAAGATGGTCCGACTCCGGCGTGGTTCCGGCGATGGAGAAGTCGAGACAATGAAGCTCTTCTTCGCCGGCGACGAGACTTCCAGCGGTGGCGCTAGGGTTCGGTGCTTTTTGTTGTAGCAGGAGAGCGATGGGGCGAAGAAGTGTTTGTCGAGGGGGATAAGGACATATTTATAGCCAGACAGTTACTGTTGGCGCAAAGAATTCGGACCAAACAGCCCCTACCTCTACATCTCCACGGGACACGTGTAGTTCCCGAGCAAGACGGTGGAGATAGTGGAGATCGTGGTTATCCGAACGTGGGAAGTGAGGTTCAGTTACTGTGCATTAAAGAAACATTTTTGAAGATTTGAGGATTTTTGTTACAAAATCATCAGCTGACAAGGACGCAACGAGGGTTTTGAACAAAGTTTCAAGTAGAACGCATATGAAGAATCGAATAGACTGGATGAGAATAGCATAGAGGGAAAGTAGGGTCCGATCACATTCACGTAGAAGAAATATCAACTTGAAGAAATAGCTATAAGTGAATGCTGTTGAGGACTTGAAATCACAGTCTATCTAGTCAAACGAAAGTCATCAATTGTTTTTGAAGATTTGAGTAACTTGAGGATTTTGTGATAAATCGTCACAATGAAGAACAACTGTTTTGAAGAAAAACACATTTTGAGGAAATGGAACATTTGAAGAAAATCAACTTGAGGAATTTCACGTTGGGCGGTGGCGTGACCCACCATATAAGAATGTTGATTACAGACGCCGCGTACAATTGTCGTAGGGCCCTGAGAATCAATTTCTTCGTTGATTTCTTCACATTCAGAGTGATATTCTTCATCTGTTGAAGAAAATCGATTCATCATGTGTTGCACATCTAAGTCATCAATTTTGCATAAGTGTTAGGATGTGTGCATGTTTTTACAAAACATTTGAAGATTCTAAGATATTTAGCTCACACCGCAACTTGCAAAACCTTTTCTCGTCCAAGGGCTTAGTGAAGATATCGGCCAGTTGATCATCGGTCTTCACATGGTCGATGAGGATGTTGCCTTGAGGACATGGTGCCGAAGAAAATGATGACGAATCTGGATGTGCTTAGTCTTCGAGTGATGTACTGGGTTGTATGCAATCTTGATTGCACTCTCATTGTCGCAGTAGAGAGGCACATTCTTCATGTTGATGCCGTAGTCCATGAGGGTTTCCTTCATCGGTAGTAATTGAGCACAGCATGAACCAGCAGCAATGTACTCAGCTTCGGCAGTGGAGAGTGATACGCAGTTCTGCTTCTTTGAGGACCAACAAACTAGTGATCTTCCGAGAAATGACATGTACCAGAAGTTGACTTGCGATCCACACGATCACCGTCATAGTCAGAATCAGAATATCCTACCAGATGAAGATTTGAGCCCTTGGGATACCATAATCCTAGTGTTGGTGTGTGAGCTAAGTATCGAAGAATATGCTTCACAGCCTTATGGTGTGATTCCTTCGGTTTTGCTTGAAAACGTGCACACATGCAAACACTAAGCATTATATCTGGCCTAGATGCACATAGATACAATAAAGACCCAATCATAGAGCGATATACCTGCTGATCGAATTCTTTACCATTTTCATCAGTGCCGAGGTGGCCGTTGGTAGGCATTGGAGTCTTGGCACCCTTGCATTCATGCATGTCGAATTTCCTCACAACATCCTTGAGGTATTTCTCCTGTGATATGAAGATTCCATTGCGTTGTTGACGAATTTGAAGACCTAAGAAGAATTTCAGCTCCCCCATCATAGACATCTGATATTCTTCACTCATCATGTAAGCAAATTCATCATTGTATCATTTGTCAGTACAGCTAAATATGATATCATCGACATATATTTAGCACACAAATAGCTCATTATCATAGGATTTAGTGAAAAGAGTTGGATCGAGTGAACCAGGTTTGAAGCCTTTCTTCATGAGGAATTCCTTCAATGTATCATACCATGCCCGAGGGGCTTGCTTGAGACCATAGAGCGCCTTTTTGAGTCTGAAGACTTTGTCTGGATTCTTTGAATCCTCAAAACCTGGGGGTTGAGCAACATATACTTCTTCCTCAAGCTTACCATTGAGGAATGCACTTTTCACATTCATTTGATATAAGATGATGTTATGATGATTAACATAAGCAAGGAGTATTCGAATAGCTTCAAGTCTAGCAACAGGTGCAAAAGTTTCATCAAAATCTATTCCTTCAACCTGGGTGTAGCCTTATGCTACAAGTCGTGCCTTGTTCCTCACCACTTGACCGTCCTCATCTTGCTTGTTTCGGAAAATCCACTTGGTACCGATGATGTTGTGCTTGCGAGGATCTGGTCATTTGACGAGCTCCCATACGTCATTTAGCTTGAATTGAAGAAGTTCGTCTTGCATAGCTTGGATCGATTCCGGTTACAGGAAAGCCTCAGCAACTTTTGAGGGTTCTGTGATAGATACAAACGAAAAATGCCCACAAAAGTTAACTAAGTGTGAAGCTTTTGAGCGAGTGAGAGGACCTGGCGCGTTGATGTCGTTGAGGATTTTGTCAAGTTCTACTTCATTTGCAATCCTTGGATGAGCTGGTTGAGGATTTCGTCTGGGCTGAGGAAGTGGTTCTGGTGCAATTTCCTCAGGAGCATCTTCTTGATTTTCGTCAGTAATGGGGATCGTTTCTTCATCAATTTCCTCAGTGGGAACAATGTCTTCAGTAGGTTTGAGCTTTATTGCTTCCTCAGGAGACGGCTTATCTGGATCAGAAGGCAATTTCTCTCTTTGCGAGCCATTAATTTCATCGAACCGCACATCTACAGTCTCAACAACTTTGTTGTGATAGTTGTTGAAGACTCTGTAGGTGTGCGAGTCCTTTCCATAACCGAGCATAAAACCCTCATGTGCCTTAGGTGCAAATTTTGAGCTATGGTGAGGATCTCTAATCCAACATTTTGCACCGAAGACTTTGAAATAACTTACATTGGGTTTCTTATCAGTGAGGAGTTCATATGAGGTTTTCTTGAGGAATTTGTGAAGATATACCCTGTTGATGATATGGCATGCAGTGTTGATTGCTTCAGGCCAAAAGCGACGAGGAGTCTGATATTCTTCAAGCATAGTTCTTGCCATCTCAACCAGAGTCATGTTCTTCCTTTCGACGACACCGTTCTGCTGAGGAGTATAAGGAGCAGATCATTCGTGAGTAATACCAAGTTCATCAAGATAGTCATCAAGACCAGTGTTTTTGAACTCTGTTCCATTATCACTCCTAATATGTTTGATCTTGATGCCAAAGTTCGTCAAGGCCCTTGAAGAAAATCGTTTGAAGATTTCCTGCACTTCAGTTTTATATACTATGATATGCACCCATGTATATCTGGAATAATCATCAACTATGACGAAGCCATATAAAGATGCTGCATTGGTTAGTGTGGCATAATGAGTAGGTCCAAATAGATCCATATGAAGCAATTCGAAAGGACGAGTAGTGGTCATGATAGTCTTCGAGGGATGCTTGGATCTGGTCATTTTCCCAGATTCACATGCACCGCAGAGATGATCCTTGAGGAATTTGACTGATTCGATGCCGATGACATGCTTCTTCTTCGCGAGCATGTGCAAATTCCTCATGCCTGCATGACCTAGTCTTCGGTGCCACAGCCAACCTTCTGAGGTTTTTGCTAGTAAGCAAGTGGCTGGTTGAGGATCTGTAGAGAAATCAACAATGTACAAATCCCCTCTTCTTATACCTTCGAAGACTTTGGATCTGTCAGATTCCATGATGACTACACATCTGTATCTACCAAAGATAACAATCATATCAAGATCACAAAGCATCAAGACTGACATGAGGTTAAAACCAAGGGATTCAACAAGCATCACTTTGTCCATATGCCTATCCTTGGAAATAGCCACTTTGCCAAGTCCCAATACCTTGCTTTTACCTTTGTCAGCATATGTGATTTGCTTTAGAGGTGATGGAGTTAGTGGCATATTCATCAGCAAGCTTTTATCACCAGTCATGTGATGTGTGCAGCCACTATCAAGAACCCACTCAGTATTCTTGGGTTTATCATCCTGCAGATGAATTAGTACAGCTTACCATCTCATATTCTTCAGATTTGAAGAATATGATATCAATTTCATCAAATAAGAATTTCATCACAACAGAATTATAAGGACGTGTGAAATATTTCTATTTCATCAATATTAGCTTGCGTCCTATCAAGCATTTCCTCAGGTATCCAGCAAATTCTTCAGATGATGATTTTCGTCTCGAGACCTGACCTGCAGAAGTGATTAGTTTGATTTCTTCACCACCCACATGTGAAGGGGTGGTAAAGCATTCATCATCCTGCGAGCACCATATGAGAAAGGTGGCATTGAAGCTAATGCACTTCTCTTAACAGTAGGAGGGTTAAAGTACTCATATGAATATGCAGAAAACTGGTTTGAGGATTTATGAACATAATGATTTGAAGAGTAACGCTCATATTCATATTCCTTGTAGTTTCCCTGCATGTTAGACGCATTAGCACGGGTACGAGCATAATTTTGACCAGTTGAGGATTTTGATCCTCTTGAAGACTTTGGTCCTCCTGAGGAATTTGATCTGGGGTTCAGATTCTTCATCGGTGGTGTCATGAGGACATTCACCTGAAGATTTTCAAGACAGCTTTTGGGAACCCAGATTTTCCTCAAGGGAGGACCATTCCTGCAGTTAGTTCCAACATATCGAGCAAATACTTCACCAGATTGATTTTTGAACAGTTTATAGTTGGAGTCAAATGACTCATCTGAGGAATAGGATAATTCACATGAAAAGCCAGTTAGATTGGATGGATCAAAAGGAGGCCAAGTAGCAGCAACCCATGAGGTTTTGGGATACTGCTCAGGTTTCCAATAAGATCCATCAGCATTTAATTTTCTCTCAAAGGCAATTCCTTCTTTCCTCGGGTTCCTGTTCAAGATCTGCTTTTTGAGCACATCACAAAGGGTTTGATGTCGTTTGAGGCTTTTGTATATGCCTGTCACATACAATTCCTTCAACCTTGCATTTTCATCAGTAACATTTGTGTTTTCCTCAAGTGAGGAAATAGACACTACAGGTGCAGTTGAAGAATTTGTAGCAATAGAAGCATTTGATGATTCTGGTGAAGAATTAGCAACTTCACGTTCAATGCATTTAAGACATGGAGGAATGAATTCAGCTTGAGCAGCACTGATCTGTTGAGCTAGTAATGAATCATTTTCCATACGAAGATCATCATGAGAAATCCTCAGCTTCTCTAGATCAAGCTTCCTTTGAAGAAATTCATAGGAAAGTTTCTCATGATCAGCGAGGAGTGTATCATGACGATCTTGAAGATTATCAAATCTAGACTGAAGACTTTTCACATCTTCAGTGAGGATTTGGGTAAGATTCATTTCATCATTCAACAGATCATCACTTCTATCTAGCAGTTTCTGAAGCTTTTCCAGGGCAGTTTGTTGTTTAGTGGCAATGATAGCAAGTTTACTGTAATTGGGTTTTTTATAATCATCAGGTTCACAGTCACTTGAATCAGAGGAGGAAGCATCATTCGATACCTTTGAACCTTTTGCCATGAAGCAATAGGTTGGAGCGAAGTCATCAGCATAGTCATCAGTGTGGATGGTGTTATCATCTTCTTCAAGGTTGAAGATTGACTTGCTGACGAAAGTGGTTGCCAGTGCAAGACTAGCCTGTCTGGATTCTGAGTCTTCATCAGAACCCTCTTCTTCATCACATTCCTCTGATTCTGCCTCGGAATCCATTTCCTTGCCAATAAGTGCCCGGGCCTTTCTGAAACTAGTCTTCTTGTGCGATGAGGGCTTTGAAGATGAGGATTTTGAAAATTTCTTCTTCTTCTTAGAGTCATCAGAACTGTCATCCTTGTATTTCTTCTTCTTTGATTCCTTTCCTCAACGGGGACAGTCAGCAATGTAATGACTTGATTTCTTGCATTTGTGGCAGGTTCTTTTCTTGTAGTCTTGAGATGAAGATTCTGATTTCCTCATGTCTCTTCTTGAAGATTTACCGAACTAGCCACGTCGTGTAAACCTGTGGAATTTCCTCACGAGCATTGCAAGCTCCTGTCCAAATTCTTCAGGGTCACCAATGCTATCATCCGAATCTTCTTCTTCAGATGAGGAAATTGCTCTAGCCTTCAGTGCACGTGGTCTAGAATAGCTTGGTCCATATAGATCTTTCTTTTCTTCTAACTGGAATTCATGAGTATTGAGTCTTCGAGTATATCAGCTGGATCAAGCATCTTGTAGTCTGGTCTTTCTTGAATCATCAGGACTAAAGTATCAAATGAAGAATCCAACGATCTTAGCAGTTTCTTCACAACTTCGTGATCAGTAATTTCTCGAGCTCCCAGTGCTTGCAGTTCATTTGATATGTCAGTGAGGCGATCAAAGGTATCTTGGCAGCTTTCATTGTCATGCCTCTTGAAGCGATTGAAGAGATTGCGAAGAATATCAACACGAGAGTCACGCTGGGTTGATACTCCTTCATTTACTTTGCACAGTCTCACCCAGATAAGTGTTGTAGAGCCCAAAGCACTCACTCTTCCAAACTGGCCTGGGCTCAGATGGCCACACATGATATTCTTCGCTTGATAATCAAGTTGTTTGAATTTCTTCACATCCGCAGCAGAGACACTAGCATAGATGATGGGGACACCATGTTCCACAATATACCAGATATCATTGTCAATAGCTTGTAGATGCATTTGCATCTTGTTCTTCCAGAAGGGAAAGTTCTTTCCTTCGAAAGTAGGACATGCTGCAGTAACCTTAAACATGCCTGCAGTCGACATAACTAAAACTCCAGGTGGTTAAACCAAAATCACACAGAACAAGGGAGTACCTTGCTCTGATACCAATTGAAAGTGCGTTATATCGACTAGAGGGGGGTGAATAGGAGATTTTTAGAATATCATCACTGAGGAAATTCCTTTTGAGGAAATTCCTCACTGATGACTAACTTCCAGCGGAAACAGTAAAGGATCAGAAGTGCAAAGTTTCACAACATTAGTTTTTCAGTGTGAGGAATGTGAAAACAAATTGCACAGTGAGCAGACACGCAGAAAACAGATGAGGATTAACTAGCGTGAAGAATTTGGGGTTGAGGAATTTCAGAGAAAGTCTTCAGCAAATTCTTCAAACAGTAACAGTGAAAGTCATCAACACATAATCTGAGGAAAGTAAGGAGTTGAGGAATTAGAACACGTTTCACAGCGAAGACATTAGTTGATGACCCAGTTCCAACTGCTATGACAGTTGTACATCTGGTTTGGAGCGGCTTGGTATTGAAACCAAAGGACACACAGTCCGGGGACACACAGTCCCTACCGTGTTCTCCTTGGGCTAAGAACACAGAGTCCTCGCCCAACACTCGTGGTAAGTCTTCAGGGCAGACTTCCAAACCCACACAGACTTGGTCACCTGGCGATCCACAATTGACTCCTGGAAAGCTCTAGACCATGACGCCTAACCGTCTGGAGGATGCACAGTTGTAAGTGCATCTAGTGCCCCTTAGTGATTTTGGTGGTTTGAAGACTTATAGGTTAAGTATCTAATGTGTTTGTGAGTATACACATGATCTATAAGTCATTGAGGAGTTTGAGATATTTGAAGAATATCGACCCCTAAAAATATATGTCTTCAGTTGAAGAAATTGATCTGAAGCTGAAGAAATGAATCGCGAGGAATCTGCGATGAAATTGATATTCCTCATGAAGATACTGATATTGAGAAGTTCGGTGGTTCCTGAAGAAAATCATTCTGAAGAATTTGAAGCATGAAGAATTCAAAGTCTTCAAAATGATTTTCTTCAGGACACACCGAATTCCTCAATTTCAATATCTTCATGAGGAATATCAATTTCATCGCAGATTCTTCGCGATTCAATTCTTCAGCTTCAGACCAATTTCTTCAACCGAAGATATACATTTTTAGGGGTCGATATTCATCAAATATCTCAAACTCCTCAGTGACTTATAGATCCTGTGTACACTCATAAACACATTAGATACTTAACCTATAAGACGTCAAACCACCAAAATCACTAAGGGGCACTAGATGCACTTACATCTATAATTTCTGATTGTTCCATGCTATAATATTATCATTCTAGGATGCTTTTTGGGTGTTTATATACCAATTAATATTATTTTGAGCACTAACCTATTGACCCAGTGCCGAGTGTGAATTGTTGTTTTCTGCATGTTTTTTGGTTTTTCAGGTTAGAAGTACCAAACGAAGTCCAATTTCCCCGAAACTTTTTTTGTAATTTTTTTACACCAAAAGAAGACTTGGAAGCTTCGGGAGGATACCGGAGGCTGCACGACAGAGGCATCACATATCACGGCTAGCCCAAGGGGGTGGTCGTGCCTTGTTGTGTGCTGGCCCCGTTAGGCTTCTGCTTGTGTACCTCTTCCTCCTATCAATTCTCAAATACCCTAAAAACCTTAGGGAGCCACTCGAAACGCTTTTTCTACCGTCGCAAGTCTTTGTTATGTCTTTTGGATCTGAATTTTTTACATAGTATTTTTATACAAATTCCTCAAGTCGTCCTAATTGTTCAGAATTTTTAGAGTTAGAGAAGTATGGTAATTAATTATATCATTACATACTTTTATGTTTTAGACAAATTATGTTTTTTCTTGCATAGTTTGCTTGTTTTGATGATGTCATGGATTGTATCGGGGGTATAAGTCATGGAGAAGTTAGAATATAGTACCTTATGAAATAATAAAATATGAATCAATTTATAGCAATATCTAAAGTATTTGATATGTTTATTATACTAATGGATCTCAGGAAGTTTCTGTTGAGTTTTGTGTGTTGAAAATTTCAAGTTTTGGGTGTTATCACAATGGATGAAGGAATAGGAGCGACAAGAGCCTAATATTGGGGATTCCGAAGGCACCCCAAGGTAATATTCTAGGAAGACTCAAGTGTCTAAGCCTGGGGATGCCGCGTAAGGCATCCCCTCTTTCGTCTCAATCCATCGGTATGTCACTTGGAGCTACATTTTTATTTATCACATGATATGAGTTTTGCTAGCAGCGTCGTTTGCTTTAATTTGCTTTTTGTTTTAGTTTTTCACAATCATTATTATGTGAATACACCCACTTGAGAGAGACACAAGATCACCATGATTTATTAGAGTACTATATGTGCTTCACTTATATCTTTTGATCTTAGCAGTTGATCTAGTGCTCCACTTATATCTTGTAGAGCATGGTGACATATAGATTTTAAAGAAATAATTACACTCTTGTTCTTCACTTATATTTGTTTGAGAGTTAATAAACAGTGACGGTAATTTGCATGGGTTATAAGACTAGTCCAAAAATAATATGTATTCAATGAGTTCATAATCAAAACCACATGTAGCACATAAAAGAGAAATCATTCTTAATGATATTGACGTCTGAATGTGAAAAAACATGAGTGTGTGATCATTGGTTAATATAGGTATCGTGAATTAGAGGTGTTAACTTGTTGTTCATCCAAATATTTGTATGGAATGGTGATGATGTGTGAGCATATTTATTCCCCATTGAAATCCTAGTGTTGTTTGAGTCGGGGGCGCGTGATGGTTAAGTCCTACCAACCTACTCCCTCAGGGTATGCGAGTAGTGCTTTGTTTCGAGAGAGCTAATAAAATCTTGCAATGAGTATGTGAGTTCTTTATGACTAATGTGAATCCATGAATATACACACTCTCACCCCCGCATATTTGCTAGCCTCTTCGGTACCGTGCATTGCCCATTCTCACCTCGAGGATCAGTGCAACCTTCATCGGTGCATCAAAATCCGTTACATGATATGCTCTGTTGCACATAAACCTCATTATATCTTCCTCAAAACAGCCACCATACCTATCTATCATGGCATTTCTATAGCCATTCTGAGATATATTGCCATGCAACTTCCACCGTCACATTATATGACTATTACTTTCATTGTCATATTGCTTTGCATGATCATATGAGCTGCTATAGTATTTGTGGCAAATCCACCATTGATCTTTTTTATACATGTTACTCTTGATCATTGCACATCCTGGTACACTGCCATAGGCTTTCATATAGATTCATATTACCGTTTTCTTGTTGAGTTATAAGTAAGTAAAAGTATGAGTATCGTCATTATTAGGGCATTGTCTTAGTGAGGAAAGCATGATCGAGACAATGATTCTCCCACGAGTTGGGATGAGACTCCGGACAAAAAATAAAAAATAAAAACATCAGGAAGAAGAGAAAAAAGGGGAAATAAAAAAATAGAAAAAGGGGAAGAAAAAGAAATAAATGAGAGAAAAGAGAGAAGGGACAGTGCTACTACCTCAAAGTGGCACCATGTTCTTCATATGAACATCCCGGATGTGGAGCACCCCCTCACGCATCTCAATGGCTTGAGGGTGCTTCATCACCTCTGACAAGTAGGGGTTGATGATCCTCTCAAAGAACTTGTCCTTGGAGGAGCTTGATGAGTCCATGGTGATCTAGATCTGTCAGAAAAACATCATGAAACAAGAACAGAGGATTTCTCCATGGTACAGAGGTCAAATCATCAAGAGATATATATAAATAATTTTTATACATGGAAATACTTGTCCTACAAGAAAATGGAGCCACGAAGGTCTCCGTGGGGCCCACTACACGTGAGGGCACGGTAGGTGGGGCTGGCGCACCCTGGTGCTTAGTGGGCACCTGGGTTGCCTTCCCATGTGTTTATCAATTTCCTATTTTTTGTAACACTCCAAAACTAACAGGAAATATTTTTGCAGATTTTTTGGAGTCCGTTTACTTACCGTACCACATACCTCCTCCTTTTAAGGGTTCTGGAGTGTTCTGGAAGGTCTCCTTTATGTATTCCTTCGGTATCATGGTTTGAATAATATTCATTTCAACATTAATAGGTGTACCTGAAATATAGTGATTTATTCTTTGTCCATTGACCACCTTCGGGTTAGTGCCTTCGGGATTATTGATCTTAATAGCTCTACACCGATAAGCTTCTTCAATGATATATGGTCCTTCCCATTTAGAAAGAAATTTTCCTGCAACAAATCTAAGATGAGAATTGTACAACAGAACATTTTCACCAACTTTCAATTATCGCTTTTGGATTCTTTTGTCATGCCATCTTTTAACTTTCTCTTTGAATAGTTTGGCATTTTCATAAGCTTGGGTTCTCCATTCATCTAGTGAGCTAATATCAAATAACCTCTTTTCACCAGCAAGTTTGAATTCATAGTTGAGCTCTTTAATTTCCCAATAAGATTTATGTTCTAACTCAAGAGGTAAATGAAATGCCTTTTCCAGAAACCATTTTATAAGGAGAAGTACCCACATGATTTTTATAAGTTGTTCTGTAGGCCCACAATGCACCATTTAATTTACTGGACCAATTCTTTTGGGACCTATTGACAGTCTTTTGCAATATTAATTTATTTCTCTATTGGTTAATTCTACTTGACCACTAGATTGAGGATGATAGGGAGATGCAATTCTATTGTTAACATCATATCTAGTAAGCAACTTACGAAAAGCACCATGAATAAAATGTGAACCACCATTAGTCATTAAGTATCTAGGGACTCCAAAACATGGGAAAATAACTTCCTTATGCATTTTAATAGAGGTGTTATGATGAACACTACTGGTTGGAATAGCTTCTGCCCACTTAGTGACATAATCCACATCAACCAAAATATGTGTATGCCCATTAGAGGAAGGAAAAGGTCCCATACAATCAAGTTCCCAAACATCAAATGGTTCAATAACAAGTGCATAGTTCATAGGCATTTCTTGACGTCTACTAATATTACCAATTCTTTCACATTCATCACAAGAGAGTACAAAATTACGAGCTTCTTTGAAAATAGTAGGCCAATAAAATCAAGATTGTAATACCTTCAGGGCCGGTCCTGAAGATTCGGAGGCCCCGGGGCGAAGTCAAATAAATGGGCCCATGGCGACATAGGAGGAAAAAAAGATTCCATATATTGATAGTTTTTTTTGAAAAGCTACAATAAACAGTGGTAATTTTCCTTGTTAAATAATATATGATAACAACGTCATACTTCACCATATACCATAGAAGTTACATAGCATAAACAAAAATAGATGACGCTAACAAAGCTGCAAGCCTTCGTTGATCATGAGAAATGGCTCCTCCGTGCATTCTTTGACGCAAAATCATTAATGATAGTGTCAAGATTGATGTTATCCAACACATCCTTGTCAATACAACATATTGACAATCCATTCAATCTTTCTTGCGACATAGTTGACCTCAAATATTTTTTCAATAACTACAATTTTGAAAAACTTCGTTCGGCTGATGCAACTGTCACATGCACAGTTAAGAGAATTCGATAAGCAATTGAAACGTTTGGATAATAGTCTGCAACTCTAACAAACTCAAATATTTGATCAGCTGGCATGAGTGTATTTGGCAATGTCATTTGCGACACTTTCAGCTCAAAAACAAAATCATCTAAGTCATCATCTGCCGAATTGTCATGAGAAAAGGTCTTTGCAAAATTAGTGCAACATCTTCTCAAATCAATCTCATCCAAGGGTTTCAACTTTTTAGAGTTGAATAAGAAGCCAAATATACTCCCAAATGACTTAAGCTCATCAAATCTGGTGGTCAGGGAATTAATTGCAACATCTATCATCACAAGAAAGTATTGAGAGGTTTCTTCAGATGAGGTTTCTTCAGATAAGAGAAAATTATCTAGCGATTTACCTCGTTGGCTTTCTCTCATGAAGGATTTCCTGGCATCCCTGCACCGCCGCTGTTGCAGGAATCGCCCCTTGCCTGGATCGGCCGATTTGTGGAGGGCTGGAGGCGAACAGGCGAGAAAAGGAACCAGCGTCGGCGTGCAGGAATAAAGTATTCAGGCCGATCGCCTTGTGCAGGAATAAGGAATTGTTCTGGACGAGTTGGGACATTACTACGTATAAGCTCGGGGCCCTGTATCTGTCTAGCAGGTTGCAGTACTAGCTCGGGGCCCCTAGTTTAGCTGGGCCCCGGGCCATCGCCCCTCCTGCCCTGGCCCAGGGCCGGCCCTGAATACCTTGTGTGCAGTTCTATCTCCCACATGGTATCCTCCATAAGCCTCGGAGTGACACTTCCGAAGGATTTGTTCCTGTTCATGCTGAGGTATACAACGTCTAAAAATACCATCTACTCCCTCTTTATAAAGATGTGGGTCATCCCAAAAGTAATGTCTTAAATCAAAGAAGATTTTTTTCTTTTGCTGATAGGTGAAACTAGGTGGTATGTATTTAGCAACAATGTAATTAGCATAATCAGCAAACCACGGTGTGTTAGGAGAAACATTGACCACGTCTAGTTGTTCATCGGGGAAGCTATCATCAATGGGTAGTGGGTCATCAAGAACATTTTCTGACCTAGACAAGTTATCAGCTACGGGGTTCTCAGCTCCTTTCCTATCAATGCTATGCACATCAAATTCTTGTAGCAAAAGAACACACCTAATAAGTCTAGGCTTAGCATCTTTCTTTTTTCATAAGATATTTAATAGCAGCATGACCAGTGTGAACAATCTTTAGAATCAACAATGTAAGATCTGAGTTTATCACAAGCAAATACAACTTCTAAGAATTCTTTTTTGGTGGTAGCATAATTCCTCTGGGCACTGTCTAGAGTTTTACTAGCATAATGGATAACATTTGATTTGTTATCAACTCTTTGTCGTAGAACAACACAAACAACACAATCACTAGCATCACACATAATTTCAAAAGGCAAGTTCCAGTGAGGTGGTTGAACAATAGGTGCTGAAGTTAAGGCTTTCTTAAGTGTTTCAAAGGCTTCTACACAATCATCATCAAAAACGGAAGGAACATCCTTCTGTAATAAATTGGTAAGAGGTCTAGAAATTTTAGAGAAGTCTTTAATAAACCTCCTATAGAAACCAACATGACCAAGGAAACTACGGATACCTTTAATATCTTTAGGACATGGCATCTTCTCTATTGCACCAACTTTAGCCTTATCCACCTGAGTACCTCGTTCGGAAATTTTATGACCCAGGATAATACCTTCATTTACCATAAAGGGGCACTTCTCCCAATTCAAGACAAGGTTAGTTTTCTCACATCTCTGCAAAAATAGATCAAGGTTTCTTAGGCAATAATCACAAGAAGTTCCATAAATGGAAAAATAATCCATGAAAACCTCATCGATCTTTTCGCAAAAATTAGAGAATATAGCAGTCATGCATCTTTCAAAGGTAGAAGGTGCATTGTATAATCCAAAAGGCATACATCTATAAGCATAGGTTCCAAAAGGACAAGTAAAGGTGGTTTTCTCTTGATAAGGTTGTGACACGGGTATTTGAGAAAAACCAGAATAACCATCTAGAAAGCAAAAATGTGTGTGCTTCGATAATCGTTCTAGCATTTGGTCTATGAAAGGTAAAGGATAATGATCTTTTCTAGTAGCTTTGTTTAATTTTCTAAAATCAATTACCATTCTATAGCGGGTCACAATTCTTTGTGGAATGAGTTCATTTTTATCATTAGGAACAATAGCAATACATCCTTTCTTAGGAACACAATGCACGTGACTTACCCATCTACTATCACCTATGCGATAAATTATACCTGCTTAGAGAAGCTTTAATATTTCATTTCTTACCACTTCTTTCATTTTGGGATTCGGTCTTCATTGATGATCAACAATGGGTTTAGCATATGGTTCCATATTAATCTTGTGCTGACAGAGAGTGGGACTAATGCCCTTAAGATCATCAAGAGTATACCCAATAGCAGCTCGGTGCTTCCTTAAAGTTTGTAACAATTTTTTTCTTCATGCTCTCTAAGGTTAGCACTGATAATAACCGGATATATCTTATTTTAATCAAGATGAGTATATTTCAAAGTGTCAGGTAATTGCTTTAACTCAAACAAAGGACCACCCTTGGGTGGAGGAGGACCTCCTAGAGTTTCAACAGGCAAGTAGTGTTTCAGGATAGGCTGTTGTTCAAAGAACATTTTATCTATTTCATTTCTTTCACGCATATGCATATCATTTTCATGGTGTAGCGAATATTGTTCTAAAGGATTAGTAAGAGGAATGGTAATAGAAACAATACCAATTATTTCATCTTTACTGGGCAATTCGTTATCATGGGGTTGCTTAATGAACTTGGATAAATTAAACTCATGAGACATACCACGAAAATTAACACCGACATATTCCTTTTTGCAATCTATTTGAGCATTGACAGTGTTCAAGAAGGGTCTACCAAATATTATGGGACAAAAATCATCTTGTGGTGAGCCAAGTACTAGATAACCAGTAGGTTATTTTACTTTCCGCACAAGACTTCAACATATCTAACAATCCCAAGTGGTGTGATAGTGTCTCTATTAGCAAGTTCAATAGTAACATCTATGTCTTGTATTTCAGCGGGTGCTATCTCATGCATAATTTCTTGATATAAGGTAAAAGGAATAGCACTAACACTAGAACCCATATCATATAAACCATGATAACAGTGGTCTCCTATTTTGACTGAGACAATGCCATGCCATCAATGTGTCTATCTTTATCTTTAGTATTAGGTTTGGAAATTCTAGCAGCTTGATCACACAAATAAATAACATGCCCATCAATATTATCAACCAAGAGATCTTTAACCATAGCAATACTAGGTTCTACCTTGATTTCCTCAAAGGGTTTGGTTATTCTAACATAACTTTTGTTAACCACGGTAGAAGCTTTAGCATGTTCCTTTATCCTAACATGGAAAGGTGGTTCCTCAATATAAGTAGTAGGCACAATTGGGTCAACATTGTAAATGATAGTTTCATCCTCAACTTTAAATGGTTCTTCAACTTTTTATTTAATAGGTGGATGATATTTAAACCATTTATCTTTGGGGATATCAACATGAGTAGCAAAGGTTTCACAAAATGAGGCTACTATCTCAGAGTCAAGTCCATATTTAGAGCTAAAATCATTGAAAGCATCGGTATTCATAAAATAATTAACACAATCAAACTCAAGTTTTATACCTCACTCTTTACCTTCGTCGAGTTCCCAATCTTAAGAGTTGCTTTTAATTCTTTCCAAAAGATCCCACATAAATTCAATAGTCTTCTTCATAAAAGAACGAAACAAGAAGTATCGAGCATGGTTTGATCATTGCAAGAAAGCCGAGCATAAAAATTCTGAACAATAATTTCTCTGAGGACCTCATGATTGGGGCATGAATATAACATTGGCTTAAGGCTCCCCCAAGGTAGAGCGATACTTTCTCCTTCACGAGGCCAAAAATTATAGATAAAATTCCGATCACGATGAACAAGATGCATAGGATAGAATTTTGGTGAAACTCCAATTTCAATCGATTGCAGTTCCAAGATCCTCTATCATCACATAGACTATACCATGTAAATGCTTTCCCCCTCAAAGATAAAGGGATAACCTTCGTCTTGACTTCATCTCCGGATAAACATGCAAGCTTAAATAATCCCCAAACTTCATCCACATAGATTAGGTGCATATCGGGATGTTTTGTTCCATCTCCTACATAAGGATTAGCTAGCAGTTTCTTTATCACACCCGAAGGAATTTCATAATAAATATTTTCAGTAGGTTAAGTAGGTTGAGGGACAACTCATGGTGTTCCCGGTCGAGGTGAAGATACCCCAAACAAACCCCTTAAAGGATTACTTTCCATAGTGACAAGTGACAGTAAATTTCAACACGTAATATAAATTTTCCCTTACCAAATTCGGCTTACCAAAGGCGCTTCACTCCCCGGAAACGGCACCTGAAAGAAGTCTTGTTGACCCACAAGTATAGGGGATCAATTTTAGTCCTTTTGATAAGTAAGACTGTCGAGCCCAACAAGAACCAGAAGGAAATGACAAGCGGTTTTCAGCAAGGTAAATTCTTCAAGCACTAAAATAGTTGTAACAAGTTTTTTGATAGCAAGATATTTGTAAAAAGTCACAAGTAGCAATAGTAACAATAAGTGCAGCAAGGTAGCCCAATCCTTTTGTTGCAAAAGACAGGCCAGAATGGTTTCTTATAATAGGCAAAGCGTTCTTGAGGGCACACATGAATCTCATCTAGTCACTTTTGTCATGTCGGATTAATTGGCGTTCGACACTTTGATATTTTGATATGTGGGTGGAATGGTGCTTGGACGTTGTTCTTACTTTAAAAAGCCTCCAACTTATGATTAACCCTCCTGCAAGCATCCGCAACTACAAAAAAAGTGTTTAGAATAAATTCTAACCATAGCATTAAATATAGGAATCCAAATCTGCCCCTTACCAAATAGCGCCTAAACTAGGCTTTAAGTTTCTGCCACTCTCGCAACCCATCATCTAATAACTACTCCACAATGCATTCCCTTAGGCCCAAAGATGGTGAAGTGTTATGTAGTCGACATTCACGTAGCATCACTAAGGGAATCACAACATTCATATCATCAAAATAATGAACGAATATCAACTTCACATGACTACTTGCAACATGACTTCTCCCGTGGCCTCAAGAACAAAAGTAACTACTCACAAGTGATAAACATGTTGTAATAAAAGAGGTATTAAATAACATATTGGATCTGAACATATGGTCTTCCACCAAATAAACCATAAAGCGTCAACTACAAGATGTAATCAACACTACTAGTCACCCCCAGGTACCAATCTAAGGTTCCGGTACAAGATTGAGCACAAGAGATGAACTAGGGTTTTGAGAGGAGATGGTCTATTGAAGATGTTGATGAATATTGGCATCCCCAAGATGAGAGGGTTCTGGGTGATGACGATGGCCTCGATCCCCCCCCTCTAGGAGGGATTTCCCCCAGCGGAATTGTTCCGTCGAAGGGCAAAAGTTCTCCTGCCCAAGTTCCGCCTCGAGACGGCGGCGCTCCATCCCAAAAGTCATCTCCTTATTTTTTTCTAGGTCAACTGTGAATATATACCAGAAGATGGTCGTCATAAGTGGGTTGTGTGGCCCACTACCCCCTGGTGCCTAATGATCACCTGGCAGCCCCTTTGGTACTGATTTCTTCTAATATTTTTATTTATTCCATAAAAATTCTCCATGGAGTTTCAGCCCATTTGGATATGTGCATAATAGGTATCTCTCACGTTGTTTTTTTAGGTCTAGAATTCCATCTGTCGGCATTCTCCCTCTTGGTGTAAACCTTGCAAATTATGGGAGAAAGGGCATTAGAATTACTCCATTAAATGGTATAATGCATAAAAACACTATAAATAACAGTAGCAAATCATGATGCAAAATGGACGTATCAAGTACCCAGACATTCTGAGTATGTGCTCACTGACAAAACTGTTCTTCTCCATCTTGCACGCATAGAATTTATCGGAGGTCTCATACCTCTCGATCCGGGCATTTTCTTGAAAAACAAAGTTCAACTCCTTGAACTTCTCATATGCTCCATGACGTTAAAAATGCTTTTGAAGTCCCGATCCTAGGACGTACAACATGGCACACTAAACTATCGAGTAGTCATCAACACGCGTCTGCCACATGTTCACAACATCCACATGCGACATTGGAGGGGGTGGTGCACCAAGCGGCGCATCAAGGACGTATGACTTTTTCAAAGCCGTGAGGATAATTCTCAGATTATAGACCCACTCTACAAAGTTACTTTCATGATCATTCGGCTTAGCTTTCTCTAGGAACGCAATGAAATTCAGGGGAGCTACTGCGCGAGCCATCGATCTACAACATAATTTGCAAAGGCAACTTAGTCTATGTTCATGATAATGAGTTCAATTAATCATATTACTTAAGAACTCCCACTCAAATTAACATCCCTCGGGTAGTTCGAGTGTAACATGATCCAAATTCACCAACCCAAGTCCGATCATCACGTGAGATGAGGTAGTTTCAATTGTGAACATGTCCATGTTGATCATATCTACTATATGACTCATGTTCGAACATTCATTCTCTTGTGTTCCAAGGCCAGCTTTGTACATGCTAGGCTCGTCAAGTTTAACCCAAGTGTTCTGCATGTGCAAAACTGGCTTACACCCACTGTATGCGAATGTAGAGTCTATCACACCCGATCATCATGAGGTTCCTCGAAACGACGAATGTTTGCAACGGTGCACACTTGGGGAGAACACAATTTTTTCTTGAAATTTTAGCAAGGGATCATCTTATAATGCTACCATCGTCCTAAGCAAAATAAGATGCATAAAAGGATTAACATCACATGCAAATCATAAAAGTGACATGATATGGCCATCATCATGAGGGGCAGAGCCAGGATTTGAACATAGTGTTGGAAATATGCCCTAGAGGCAACAATAAATTAGTTATTATTATATTTCCTGTTTCAAGATAGTTGTTTATTATCCATGTTATAATTGTATTGAAGGGAAACATAAATGCATATGTGGATATATAGACAAAACAATCTCCCTAGTGAGCCTCTAGTTGACTAGCTTGTTGATCAAGGATGGTTAAGGTTTCCTAGCCATAGACAAGTGTTGTCACTTGATGACTGATACATCTCCATCATATCTACTTTTCCAAACTCTTTTGCCCTTGTTTTGGACTCTAATTTGCATGATTTGAATGGAACTAACCCGGACTAACGCTGTTTTCAGCAGAATTGCCATGGTGTTGTTTTTGCGCAGAAATAAAAGTTCTTGGAATGACCTGGAAATTTACGGGGATTTTTTGTGGAATATATTAAAAATACTGGCGCAAGAATCAACCAGAGGGGTGGAGCTGAGAGCCCACAAGCCCACCAGGCGCGGATCCCCCCTGGCCGCGCCTGGCAGGCTTGTGGGGCCCACGAAGCTCCACCGCCTCCAATCTCAGCTCTATTTAGTCCCTTTCGTCCGGAAAAAAAATCAAGGAGAAGAGTTCATCGCGTTTTACGATACAGAGTCGCCGCCACCTCGTGTTCTTCCTCTGGAGGGCAGATCTGGAGTCCGTTCTGGGCTCCGGAGAGGGGAGATCGTCGCCATCGTCATCACCAACCTTCCTTCATCGCCAATTCCATGATGCTCTTCACCATTCGTGAGTAATCTCATCGTAGGCTTGCTGGACGGTGATGGGTTGGATGAGATCTATCATGTAACCGAGTTAGTTTGGACGGGGATTGATCCCTAGTATCCACTATGTTCTTTGATTAATGTTGCTACTACTTTGCCATGCTTAATGCTTGTCACTAGGGCCCGAGTGCCATGATTTCAGATCTGAACCTATTATGTTGTCGCCAATATATGTGTGTTCTTGATCCTATCTTGCAAGTTGTAGTGACCTACTATGTTTTATGACCCGACAACCCCGGAGTGACAATAGCCGGAACCACTCCCGGAGATGACCATAGTATGAGGAGTTCATGCATTCACTAAGTGTTAATGCGTTGGTCCGGTTCTTTATTAAAAGGATAACCTTAGTATCCCGTAATTTCCATTAGGACCCCGCTGCCACGGGAGGGATGGACAATAGATGTCATGCAAGTTCTTTTCCTTGAGCAGTATGACTACATAAGGAATACATGCCTACATTACATTGACGAACTGGAGCTAGTTACACATCTCTCTGTCTTATAACTGTTGCATGATGAATAACATGAGACATAATCATCCATCACCGATCCAATGCCTACGAGTTTTTCCTACTGGTCCTTGCTACGTTACTTTGCTGCTATTGTTGTCACTGCTGCTACTGTTACTCTGTTGCTACTGATGTTACTTTGCTACTACTGTTGTCACTTTGCTGCTACTCGTTACTGTTGCTACTGCTGCTATCATACTACTCTGCTACTGATACTTTGTTGCAGATACTAAATCTTTCAGGTGTGGTTGAATTGACAACTCAACTGCTAATACTTGAGAATATTCTTTGGCTTCCCCTTGTGTCGAATCTATAAATTTGGGTTGAATACTCTACCCTCGAAAACTGTTGCGATCCCCTATACTCGTGGGTTATCAAGACTATTTTCTCGCGCCGTTGCCGGGGAAGCATAGCTATATTCTCTGAGTCACTTGGGATTTACGTCTGCTAATCACTATGAGAAATCCAAAAGATCCAAGAACTAAAGTCTTGCCCTCAACTACGAGTACAGGTAAGGAACTACCATCTAGCTCTGCACTTGATTCACCTTCAGTAATGAGTAAGTTTGCGACACCACCTCCTGCTAGAAATTTTGATGTGTCGCATGTGCTTGATGATGTTACTTCTGATGTCCATGACACTTGTGATGATGCTATGCTTGATACTGCTTTGCCACTAGGTGCATTCCTTGATGCACAAATTGCTAGAGTTGCTGCTAGATGTGATGGTACTTCTGAAACTACTGATACTATTGAAGTAGAACCTGCTATTTTGCCTGTTAGAGCTAGCTCCCCTAGATATGAATTGCCTGATATGCCTGAGTGTTATGTTATGGAGGGAGAGATAGCTGAGGACTTTCTTGCTTGTAAGGATAGCTATGATGTTGAGAAATTACTGCTCAAGTGGAAAGAGAAATCTTTGAACGCTAGGATGAAATACGACCCGAAGTTTGATACTTCACCTATCTTTGTGACCGATAAGGATTATGAATTCTCTGTCGACCCTGAGTTAATCACTTTGGTCGAATCTGATCCTTTTCACGGTTATGAGTATGAAACGGTTGTAGCCCATCTTACCAAACTGCACGATATAGCCACCTTATTCACTAGTGAGGAAAAGATTCACCACTACTATATCCTTAAGTTGTTTCCTTTCTCGCTAAAGGATGATGCTAAAACTTGGTTCACCTCTCTTGCTCCTGGTTGTGTGCGTAGCCCCCAGGGTATGATCTACCACTTCTTTGAGAAATATTTCCCTGCCCATAAGAAGCAAGCTGCCTTGCAGGAAATATACAACTTTGCGCAAGTTGAAGAAGAGAGTCTCCCACAAGCTTGGGGGAGGCTCGTCCAGCTACTGAATGCTTTGCCTGATCACCCTCTTGAGAAGAATGAAATACTTGATATCTTCTATAATGGACTCACCGATGCTTCTAGAGACCACCTAGATAGTTGTGCTGGTTGTGTTTTTAGGGAACGAACTGTAGAACAAGCTGAGATCCTATTGAATAACATCTTGTGCAATGAGAATGCTTGGACTATTCCCGAACCACCTCCTAAGCCAACTCCGAAGGAAAGAGGTATTCTATTCCTCAGTCCTGAAGATATGCAAGAAGGTAAGAAATCTATGAAAGAGAAAGGCATTAGATCTGAAGATGTCAAAAATCTACCACCTATCGAAGAGATCCATGGTCTTGATAACCCGATACAGGTAGTAGAAGTAAATTCTCTTCGTAGATTCAATAATAGTGATATTCCTTTTGGTAAACCTTCTAGCTTATGCCTGGATGAATTTGAAATTTTTTTTGCCAAACAACAGAGTTTCAATGATTATGTTAGCACACAATTGGAACAGAATGCTCATATGCTTAGTCATTTGAGTGCTTGTGTAGACAGAAATGTCAATGATCTTAAGCTCCTGAGTAAACATGCCTCTATGGTTACTACTCAAGTAGAACAAGTACTTAAAGCTCAGTATGACTTGCTCAATGAGTTGAATGAAAATTATGTCAGAGTCGTCACTAGAGGCGGTAGAATGACCCAGGAACCTTTGTATCCTGAAGGTCATCCTAAGAGAATTGAACAAGATTCTCAAGGAGTTAGCACTGATGCACCTAGTCATCCTAGGAAGAAGAAGAAAGATGATAGGAACTTGCACGCTAGCAACCCTGATGTTGTTACACCTGAGAGTCCAAACGATGTCTCTGCCTCTCATGCCGAAACACAATTTGGTGATGAACATGAGCCGAATGATAATATCGATAGTGATGTTCATGTTGATGCTCAACCTAGCAATGATAAGGATGTGGAGATTGAACCTGATCTTGATAACCCACAGCCTAAGAATAAGAGATACGATAAGAACGACTTCGATGTTAGGAAGCATGGTAAAGAAAGGGAACCATGGGTTCAGAAACCCATGCCCTTTCCTCCCAAACCATCCAAGAGAAAGGATGATGAGGATTTTGAGCGATTTGTTGAAATGATTAGACCCGTCTTTCTGCAAATGCGTTTGATAGATATGCTCAAAATGTCTCTGTATGCTAAGTATATGAAGGATATTATGACTAATAAGAGGAGGATACCTGAGGTTGAGATTTCCACCATGCTTGCTAACTATACCTTCAAGGGTGGAACTCCTAAGAAACTAGGTGATCCCGGAGTGCCCACTATACCTTGCTCCATTAAAGGAAACTACGTTAGAACTGCTTTATGCGACCTTGGAGCCGGTGTTAGTGTTATGCGTCTCTATCTTTGTTGTAGGCTTGAACTGGATAAGTTGACACCCACTAAAATCTCTCTGCAAATGGCCGACAAATCATCTGCTTTCCCTATCGGCATTTGCGAGGATGTGCCTGTTGTGGTTGCTAACGTTACTATCTTGACGGACTTTGTTATCCTGGATATTCCCGAGGACGATGCCATGGAGGTCATCCTTGGAAGACCCTTTTTAAACACCACAGGGGCTGTTATAGATTGCAACAAAGGCAATGTCACTTTCCATGTCAACGGTAATGAGCATACGGTGCACTTTCCAAAGAAACAATATCGAGTACATTGCATCAATGCTATCGAAAAAACTTCATCGATTCTTATTGGGAGCTTTGAATGCCCTATACCTCCTGTCAAGATGAAGTATGATTTGCTTGTTGGGGATATTCACATCCCCATTGAGGTAACCTAGTGGCTATTCGAAAATTCTCCGTTTCCTTTTGCGATTCGAAAAAGTTTGTCAAGGAGACTTGATCAACCTCATTGACGGATTTCTTTCAATGACCAGGGGATGGATGAATTGAGGAGTCACAAACCTCTGTTCCAAGCTTTCACCTTAGGTTTCTTAGAAGAAAAATGATAGATTAGCTTTAGTTTTCCCTGTTTTCTGCTTTTAGCGTCCCGTAGAAAAGTACCCCGAAAATAAAAGTTCTCCAAATGCCGTGAAAATCAAGTATGATTTTTTCTGAAATTTTTGAAAAATACTGAGACGGAGAGCTAGTCACGGGGCTGCACCAGTGGGCCACAAGCCCTGGAGGCGCGGGCACCCCCCTGGCCGCGCCTACCAGGCTTGTGGGGCCCACGTGTACCCCCTCCACTCATTCTAGCTCCCATCTGCTCCTCCTACCTCCAGAAAAAATCGTTTCGCAGCTCAAACCAGTGTTCTTGCTTTTCTTGCTGCTATTTTAGATCTCCTTGTGCAAAGCTCCATTCACCAAACTGTTTTGGGGAAATTGCTCCTTGGTAAGTGACTCCTCCATTGGTCCAATTAGTTTTTGCTCTAGTGCCTTATACGTCGCGTATTTTTGCTGCCTTGGTGACCCTGTTCTTGAGCTTTGCATGCTAATTTTAGCTGGTCCCAAGTAGTTTTGATGCGTGATATGGCCTCTAGGCACTTGTCGGAGTAGTTGCTATGAGTTTCGTTGAGCCTTGTTCACTTTTCCTTAGAGTCACTAAAAATTTCAGAAAATTTCAGAGATAGAAAAGGGAAAAGATGAGGAGGTTCTTAAGAGGCTCTTCAAGCCAGGACCCCAAGGATGATGGGAATGAGAAGAAGAAACCCAAGTATCCGGTCCCCCGAGTTGCAGAAGTTCGAGCGTGCGAGTGGCCAAGCGATGTGTTCCTACGCGCCGCCGGACTTTATGAGGACTTTTACTACTTGGCGAAGAACGCAGGCCTTACCGCCTTCGTTGAAGATAAGTGTCCGCAATACCTCCTCCTCACTAATATTTTCGTGCAAAGCTTTAATTTCTATCCGAGGAAGAATCCTCCAATTTTTGAGTTCAAGTTATATGATATCCCCCAGCTCATGTCACTTCAGGATTTTTGCAATGTTTGCAAATTACCTTATGTTGGGGATATTCATGAACCTCGTCCACGGGATTTGGAGGCTTTCATAGATGCTATTGTTGTAGGAGAGGAGAGAGGAGTGTCTTGCGCTAGAGCTGCCAGCATACATTTTCCCACGCTTCGGTACTTCTCATTATTCGTGGGAAAATGTTTGATTGGCCGTGGGAAAGCTGGGGCCCTTAGCTCCCTAGATCTTGCGGTTTTGCGCGAAGCCCTTTTTAATGACAAAACTTATAGCTTGGGCGCTATAGTAGCTCAACGGTTGAACACGAACCATTCTAAAGGCGTTGTCTATGGATGTATCTATGCTACCCGTCTTGCTAGACATTTTGAGATACCTATTAGACTTGCCGAGGAAGAAGAGATTCTTCTTCCTGAGAGATATCTAGATTATGATAGCATGGTTCGCCATGACTTTCTTGATAGAGATATAAATAGAAGTATGATTTATAACCTGGTATTTAGTGAGGGTACTCGTGAGACAATTACTTTGCCTGCTCCTTCTTTGTTCAATCTTCATACATGCAGGTACATTATTATGCCCTCGGACATCTATGCATATTGGGGCTTAGCCCAACCACAGGTGCCCGTGCCCGAGCCACCAGTCGAGTACTAGACGCCAGTTTATTAGTGGGAGCCGTAGGAGCTCACACAGCAGTGGCACCCTCAGTACAGTCCGGAGTACCTCGGAGCTGGTTATTTCCCTCCTTGGGAGTAGACCAACTTAGGCCAAAAGCCTAAGCTTGGGGGAGTACGTGTTTCTCACCGACTTTATATTATTGCTTACACTTTCACTTTGATAGTCGGTGTTCACACTTTCCCGCTGTATCATCCATGCTAGTTTATTTCTTTCTCTCGTTTTCTTTTCGTGTGTTTGTCTAGTTTGAGAAAAACCCAAAAAGATTTTCTTGTTCTTCTTTTGCTTGTTGGGAGCTTTCCCGTGTAAGTAGTTTTCTTTTTCTTTGGGTCAAGGTAGAAGACCATGGTTACAATGTTTAGTGGCTCTTGCATGCATATC
Source organism: Hordeum vulgare subsp. vulgare (assembly GCF_904849725.1). Lineage (NCBI taxonomy): Eukaryota > Viridiplantae > Streptophyta > Magnoliopsida > Poales > Poaceae > Hordeum > Hordeum vulgare. The sequence goes on from NC_058520.1 coordinate 558,746,709, forward strand.
TGTTTATCTGTCAAAGAGCCATATTACTTTGTCTTCTCCTTTGTGTTTTCCTGCAGATTCCAGCTTAGTCCAATGCATGAGCCCTCTTATTATTGTTCACATCATTCGGTCGTGCAAGTGAAAGGCAATAATGACGATATATGATGAAGTGACTGAGCCTAGAAAAGCTGGTATGAACTCGATCTATTTCATTTTTGTAAATATGACTAGCTCATCGTTCCTGATTTAGCTTTGTTGTGAGAGAAACATGTTTGCAATGAAAACTTAGAGATCATAGTTTCTGGTGTCATGCTTAATTAGCTAGGAGCTTATAATGGTTTGTCTTGGATGCCAACATGAATCTTGAGATGACTATGATGTAGTATGATAGGATGGTATCCTCCTTTGAATGATTCAAGTGGCTTGACTTGGCACATGTTCACGCATGTAGTTGAAACAAAATCAACATAGCCTCTATGATATTCATGTTCATGGTGATTTATGTCCTACTCATGCTTGCACTCAATGTTGGTTAATCTCAATGCATTTTGATGACTGTTGTCGCTCTCTAGTTGGTCGCTTCCCAGTCTTTTGCTAGCCTTCACTTGTACTAAGCGGGAATACTGCTTGTGCATCCACTTCCATAAACCCAAAGTTGTTCCATATGAGTCCACCATACCTACCTATATGCGGTATCTACCTGTCGTTCCAAGTAAATTTGCATGTGCCACTCTCTAAACCTTCAAGAAATAATCTATTTTGCATGCCCGAACCGCTCATGTGGTAACAAGGGGCGATCAGTATCTTCCATGCTAGGCGTGTTATCCTCGATATGTGTTTATTCACTATCATTCACAAGAAAGGGGTCGGTAATTGGAATGCCCAGTTCCATGCTCAAATCGAAAAGATAATTGCAAACAAAACTCCCCCTGGACTGATGTTGGTATGGACGGCACCCGAGTATTCGGCTAGTCGTGGAGTGTGATTGATTGGTGGTGGGGGAGTCAAAACTTTACTTTTCTGTTTGGGAACCGCCTATAGCATGTGTAGCGTGGAAGATGGTGAATACTCTTAGTCATTGTGTTGACAATGAAAGCATGCCACCCAAAATTATTATATCTGTTTCAAAGCTTGAGCTTTGGCACCTCTTCAAATCAATGCTTCCCTCTGCGAAGGGCATGTCTATTTATGTTCCTGTTGAGTCATCCTCTTCTTATAAAAGCACCAATTAGAGAGCACCTCTGTCATTTTTATGCTTTGCTTTTGACTGATGTTGAGTATGACTGTGACTGGATCTTCTTTGCCATGAATTACAATGTTTAGTCAGCCCTTGGTCTTTGAAGGTGCTCTCCATTTATGTTTTGTGGTCTCAGAAAGAGCTAGCGAGATACCATGTGTTCGTACTGCTTCATGATTGTTTTGATCGAAGTGTTGACGTTTGAGACTTATTATTATTTGCTCACTAGTTGATTATGCCATTGATATGAATTTACCGTGAGACCTAGATGTCATTTGCTTATGTGGTTAGCTTGTGATCTTGCTGAAATTCTGGATATGACTTAAACATAGTTGCAACAACAAGATCAAACAGAGTTCGTAAAAGTTTTTCTTTTGTCTCTTTCAGTTTGTCAACTGAATTGCTTGAGGACAAGCAAGGTTTTAAGCTTGGGGGAGTTGATACGTCTCCATCGTATCTACTTTTACAAACTCTTTTGCCCTTGTTTTGGACTCTAATTTGCATGATTTGAATGGAACTAACCCTAACTAACGTTGTTTTCAGCAGAATTGCCATGGTGTTGTTTTTGCGCAGAAATAAAAGTTCTCGGAATGACCTGGAAATTTACGGGGATTTTTTGTGGAATATATTAAAAATACTAGCGCAAGAATCAACCGGAGGGGTGGAGTTGAGAGCCCACAAGCCCACCAGGCGTGGGCCCCCCGGCCGCACCTGGCAGGCTTGTGGGCCCACAAAGCTCCACCGCCTCCAATCTCAGCTCTATTTAGTCCCTTTCGTCCGGAAAAAAATCAAGGAGAAGTGTTCATCGCGTTTTACGATACGGAGGCGCCGCCACCTCCTGTTCTTCCTCTGGAGGGCAGATCTGGAGTCCGTTCTGGGCTCCAGAGAGGGGAGATCGTCGCCATCGTCATCACCAACCTTCCTTCATCGCCAATTCCATGATGCTCTTCACCGTTCGTGAGTAATCTCATCGTAGGCTTGCTAGACGGTGATGGGTTGGATGAGATCTATCATGTAATCGAGTTAGTTTTGACGGGGATTGATCCCTAGTATCCACTCCGTTCTGAGATTGATGTTGCTACTACTTTGCCATGCTTAATGCTTGTCATTATGGCCCGAGTGCCATGATTTCAGATCTGAACCTATTATGTTGTCGCCAATAGATGTGTGTTCTTGATCCTATCTTGCAAGTTGTAGTCACCTACTATGTGTTATGACCCGGCAACCCCGGAGTGACAATAGCCGGAACCACTCCCGGAGATGACCATAGTATGAGGAGTTCATGTATTTACTAAGTGTTAATGTGTTGGTCCGGTTCTTTATTAAAAGGAGAACCTTAATATCCCATAGTTTCCATTAGGACCCCGCTGCCACGGGAGGGACGTACAATAGATGTCATGCAAGTTCTTTTCCCTAAGCACGTATGACTACATACGGAATAGATGCCTACATTACATTGACGAACTCGAGCTAGTTACATATCTCTCTGTGTTATAACTGTTGCATGATGAATAACATCCGAGAAAATCATCCATCACCGATCCAATGCCTATGAGTTTTTCCTACTCGTCCTTGCTACGTTACTTTGTTTCTACTGCTGTCACTACTGCTACTGTTACTCTGTTGCTACTACTGTTACTTTGTTGCTACTGGTGTCACTTTGCTGCTACTGGTTACTATTGCTACTGCTGCTATCATACTACTCTGCTACTGATACTTTGCTGCAGATACTAAATCTTTTAGGTGTGGTTGAATTGACAACTCAACTGCTAATACTTGAGAGGGTTATCCCTTGTGTCGAATCAATAAATTTGGGTTGAATACTCTACCCTCGAAAACTATTGCGATCCCCTATACTTGTGGGTTATCAATGACGGGATCACATCATTACGAGAATGATGTGATGGACAAGACCCAAACTATAAACGTAGCATATGATCGTGTCATTTTGTTGCTATTGTTTTCTACATGTCAAGTATACATTCCTATGACCATGAGATCATGTAACTCACTGACACCGGAGGAATACCTTGTGTGTATCAAACGTCGCAACATTAGTGGGTGACTATAAAGGTGCTCTACAGGTATCTCCGAAGGTGTCCGTTGAGTTAGCATGGATCAAGACCGGTATTTGTCACTCCGTGTGACGGAGAGGTATCTCGAGGCCCACTCGGTAATACAACATCATAAACAAGCCTTGCAAGCAATGTGACTAAAGAGTTAGCCACATGATCTTGTATTGCGGAATGAGTACAGAGACTTTCCGGTAACGAGATTGAAATAGGTATGTCGATATCGATGATCGAATCTCGGGCAAGTAACATATCGAAGGACAAAGGGAATGATATACGGGATTGTGTGAATCCTTGACATAGAGGTTCAACCAATAATATCTTTGTAGAATATGTAGGATCCAATATGGACTTCTAGGTCCCGCTATTGGATATTGACCGGAGTGTGTCTCGGTCATGTCTACATAGTTCTTGAACCCGCAGGGTCTGCACACTTAAGGTTCGATGACGTTTTCGGTATAGTTGAATTATTGATGTTGGTAACAGAATGTTGTTCGATGTCCCAGATGAGATCCCGAACGTCATGAGGGTCTCTAGACTGGTCCGGAAACGAATATTGATATATAGGATTGTTGCATTCGGCTTCCGGAAAGATTTCGGGCATTACTGGTAAAATACTGGGAGTGACGAATGGGTTCCGGGGTTTTACCGGGAGGGGCCACCCACCCGGGATAGGACCTAATAGGCCCATGGGTGGCGCACCAGCCCTTGGTGGGATGTTGAAGCCATCCCAATAAGCCTATTTCATCTGAAGCAAAAATAAAAGGGGAAAAGGAAAAAGGAAGGAGGTGGACAAGATGGGAAGGACTCCTCCACCAAACCGAATTGGAGGAGGAATCCTCCCTCTTGGGCTCGGCTGAACCCTCCTACTTGGAGTAGGAGGCAAGCCAACTGTCCCTCTTGTTCCTCCTATATATAGTGGAGATTTGAGAGGATTTTTACACCCCAAGCCTTTGTGCGGCCCTCTGATACGTCCATTTTGCATCATGCTTTCATGTTGATCTTTATTGCTTTTTGGGTTGTTATTTCACTTCACGGTACAATACTTATGCCTTTTCTCTCTTATTTTGCAAGGTTTACATGAAGAGGGAGAATGTCGGAAGCTGGAATTCTAGCTTGAAACTGGAGAAACTTTGAGATACCTATTCTGCGCAACTCCAAACGCCGTAAAAGTCAACGAGGATTTTATTTTGGGAATTATAAAAAATACTGGGCCGAAGAAGTGCCAGAGGGGCGCCAGCAGGTGGCCACAAGCCTGCTAGGCGCGGCCACCCCCCTTGCCGCGCCTAGGGGGCTTGTGGGCATCCAGCTGGCCATCTGGCCCCCCTCCTCTGCTATATGAAGGGTTTCGTCCGGAAAAAAATCAGGAGGAGGCTTTTTCAAGGATTCACCGCCGCCACGAGGCGGAACTTGAGCAGAACCAATCTAGATCTCCGGCAGGACGATCATGCCGGGGAAACTTCCCTCCCGGAGGGGGAAATCGTCGCCATCGTCATCACCAACACTCCTCTCATCGGAGGGGACTCATCACCATCAACATCTTCATCAACACCATCTCATCTCCAAACCCTAGTTCATATCTTGTAATCAATCTCCATCTCGCCACTCCGATTGTTACTAGTGGTGTTAATTACTCTTTGCAGTTGATGCTAGTTGGATTATTTGGTGGAAGAGTTTATGTTCAGATCCTTGATGCTACTCATTACCTCTCTGGTCATGAATATGATTATGCTTTGTGAGTAGTTACTTTAGTTCGTGAGGACATGGGACAAGTCATGCTAATAGTAGTCATGTGAATTCGGTATTCGTTCGATATTTTGATGTGTTGTATGTTGTTTTTACTCTAGTGGTGTTATGTGAACGTCGACTACATAACACTTCACCATTATTTGGGCCTAGAGGAAGGCATTGGGAAGTAGTAAGTAGATGATGGGTTGCTAGAGTGACAGAAGCTTAAACCCTAGTTTATGCGTTGCTTCGTAAGGGGCTGATTTGGATCCACTAGTTTAATGATATGGTTAGACTTTGTCTTAATTCTTATTTCGTAGTTGCGTATGCTTGCGAGAGGGGTTAATCATAAGTGGGATGCTTGTCCAAGTAAGGGCAGTACCCAAGCACCGGTCCACCCACATATCAAACTATCAAAGTAACGAACGCGAATCATATGAACATGATGAAAACTAGCATGACAGAAATTCCCGTGTGTCCTCGGGAACGTTTTTCCTCCTATAAGACTTTGTCCAGGCTTGTCCCTCGCTACTAAAGGGATTGGGCCACTTTGCTGCACTAGTGCTACTTTGTTACTTGTTGCTCGCTACGAATCATCTCACCACACAATCACTTGTTACCGATAATTTCAGTGCTTGCAGATACTTCCTTGCTAAAAACCACTTGTCACCTCCTTCTGCTCCTCGTTGGGTTCGACACTCTTACTTACTGAAAGGACTACGATAGCTCCCTTATACTTGTGGGTCATCAAGACTCTTTTCTGGCGCCGTTGCCGGGGAGTGAAGCGCCTTTGGTAAGTGGAAATTGGTAAGGAAACATTCATATAGTGTGCTGAAATTTATTGTCACTTGTCACTATGGAAACTAATCCTTTGAGGGTCTTGTTCGGGGTATCTTCACCTCGAACGGAAGCACAAATAGTTGCTCCTCAACCTGCTGCACCTACTGAAAATATTTGCTTTGAATTTCCTTCGGGTATGCTTGAGAAACCGCTGGCTAATCCTTTTACAGGAGATGGAACATCACATCCAGACTTGCATCTAATCTATGTAGATGAAGTTTGTGGTTTATTTAAGCTTGCAGGTTTGCCCAAGGATGAGGTCAAGAAGAAGGTCTTTCCTATATCTTTGAAGGATAAGGCGTTGACATGGTATAGGCTATGTGATGATACTGGATCATGGAACTACAATCGGTTGAAATTGGAATTTCATCAAAAGTTTTATCCTATGCATTTAGTACATCGTGATCGGAATTATATTTATAATTTTTGGCCTCGTGACAGAGAAAGCATCACTCAAGCTTGGGGGAGGCTTAAATCAATGTTATATTCATGCCCCAACCATGAGCTCTCGAGAGAAATTATCATTCATAACTTCTATGCTCGACTTTCTCATGATGATCGCACCATGCTTGACACTTCTTGTACCGGTTCTTTTATGAAGAGAGATATTGACTTCAGATGGAATTTATTGGAGAGAATTAAACGCAACTCTGAAGATTGGGAGCTTGAAGAAGGTACAGAGTCAGGTATGAATCTCAAGTTTGATTGCGTTAAATCCTTTGTTGAAACAAATACTTTTTGTGATTTTAGCGCTAAATATGGACTTGACTATGAGATAGTAGCTTCATTGTGTGAATCATTTGCTGCTCATATTGATCTTCCCAAAGAGAAGTGGTTTAAATATCATCCTCCCTTAGAAGTCAATCTAGTTATACCCAATCCAGTTGAAGAGAAAGTCATTGCCTATAATGATCTTATTGTTCCTAGTGCTTACATTGAGAAACCACCTTTCCCTTTTAGGCTAAAGGATCATTCTAAAGCTTCAACTGTGATACGTAGAGGCTACATTAGAACACCTACACCCATTGAGCAAATTAGAGTTGAACCTAGCATTGCTATTATCAAAGATCTTCTGTCCGACGATGTTGAGGGACATAATATTCACTTCTGTGAAGATGCTAGTAGAATTGCTAAACCTCATGCTAGAGACAAACATAGGCATGTTGTTGGCATGCCTGTTGTTTTTGTTAAGATAGGAGATCATTCTTATCATGGTTTATGTGACGTGGGTGCTAGTGTTAATGCAATACCTCAATCCTTATATGATGAAATCAAAGATGAGATTGCACCTATTGAGATAGAGCCTATTGATGTTACTATTCAGCTTGCCAATAGAGATACTATATGCCCTGTGGGAATTGTTAGGGATGTTGAAGTCTTATGTGGTAAAACAAAGTATCCTGCTGATTTCCTCGTTCTTGCTACCGCACAAGATAGCTTTTGTCCCATCATATTTGGTAGACCTTTTCTCAATACCGTCAATGCTCATATTGACTGTGAGAAGCAAACTGTCACTGTTGGCTTTGAAGGTGTGTCACATGAGTTCAATTTCTCCAAGTTTGGTAGACAACCTCATGAAAAAGAGTTGCCTAGTAAGGATGAAACTATTGCCTTAGATTCTATTGCCGTGCCTCCTACTGATCCCTTAGAGCAATACTTGCTTGAGCATGAAAATGATATGCATATGGATGAAAGGGGTGAGATAGATAGAGTTGTCTGATGTTTGCTGTGTATCCCCGGCAAGGTGATAGAAATGCTTCTGATGTCTGTTATGCTACTGCACAAAAGACCTTCCAGTGGCGCCAGAAATGGGCACGTTGACGGCACCAGGAATCCTTCTGCGTTGGTGTTCCCTCGAAGCGGAGAGGATGATGTAGCACAACGGAGGTAAGTATTTCCCTCAGTTTTGAGAACCAAGGTATCAACCCGGCGGAGGAGTATCTCAAGATCCTGCGCAAACACAAAAGCTTGCTCCCAACGCTATGAAGGGGTTGTCAATCCCTTATAGATTGTTTGCCAAGTGAGAACTAAAAGCAACAAAGTAACAAAGCAAAGTAAAAGCGGAGATGTAAACGATGGATGTGAATAGACCCGAGGGCCGTAGTGTTTACTAGTGGCTTCTCTCATGAAAGCAAGTAGACGGTGGGTGAACAAATTACTGTCGAGCAATTGATAGAACTGTGCAGAGTCGTGACGATATCTATGCAATGATTATTTCTATAGGCATCACGTCCGAAACAAGTAGACCGATACTGTCTGCATCTACTACTATTACTCCACACGTCGACCGCTATCCAGCATGCATCTAGTGTATTAAGTCCATAAGAACAGAGTAACGCCTTAAGCAAGATGACATGATGTAGAGGGATAATCTCAAACCAATGATAAAACCCCCATCTTTTTATCCTTGATGGCAACTGCTTGATGTGTGCCTTGCTGCCCCTACTGTCACCGGGAAAGGTCACCACATGGGAGAACCCAAAACCAAGCACTTCTCCCATTGCAAGAATCATAGATCTAGTTGGCCAAACAAAACCCAAGACTCGGAGAGACTTACATGGATATCAAATCATGCATATAAGAAATCAGCAAAGACTCAAATATATATCATAGATAATCTGATCACAAGTCCACAATTTCATCGGATCTCGACAAACACACCGCCAAAGAAGATCACATCGGATAGATCTCCATGAAGATCATGGAGAACTTTGTATTGAAGATCCAAGAGAGAGAAGAAGCCATCTAGCTACTAACTACGGACCCGTAGGTCTGAAGTGAACTACTCACAAGTCATTGGAGGGGCGATGATGATGATGAAGAAGCCCTCCAACTCCAAAGTCCCCTCCGGCAGGGCGCCGGGAAGGGTCTCCAGATGAGATCTCGCACAAACGGAAGCTTGCGGCGGCGGAAAAGTATTTTCGAGGCTCCCCTGGTTTTTTGCGGAATATTTGGGAATTTATAGGCCAAAGATCTAGGTCAGGGGGTGGCCAGGGAGGCCACAAGCCTGCCCACCGCCGCCTCCCCCCTGGTGGCGGAGTGGGGGCTTGTGGGCTCCCTGGAGCCCACCTGGCTTGGCCCAAAAGCCCCGTGGACTTCCTCCATTCGGGAAAAAAACATTTCGGGGTTTTTCTTCCGTTTGGACTCCGTTCCAAAATCAGATCTGAAAAGAGTCAAAAACACGGAAAAAACATGAACTCGCACTTGGCACTGAATTAATAAGTTAGTCCCAAAAAGATATAAAAAGGTACATAAAACATACAAAAAAGGTAAGATAACAGCGTGAAATCATCAAAAATTATAGATACGTTTGAGACGTATTATTGTCTTAGAACAATATCCTATCCTTAAGAATAACTTGCGTGTTGAACTGCTTGGGGATCCACCCCCACCAAAGGGTGATCCTGTATTCGAGCTTAAACAGTTACCTGATACTCTTAAGTATGCTTATCTTGATGAAAAAGAGATATATCATGTTATTATTAGTGCTAGCCTCTCAGAGCATGAAGAAAAGAAGTTACTAAAAGCTCTGAGAAAGCACCGTGCTGCTATTGAATATACTCTTGATGATCTTAACGACATTAGTCCCACTCTATGCCAGCACAAGATTAAAACTGATCTTGATTCCAAACTAGTTGTTGATCATCAAAGGAGATTAAATCCTAAGATGAAAGAAGTAGTAAGAAAAGGAATACTAAAGCTCTTGGAAGCGGGTATTATATATCTTGTTGCTCATAGTGATTGGGTGTGTCCGGTGCATTGCGTCCCTAAGAAGGGAGGTATTACCGTTGTCCCTAATGATAAGGATGAATTGATCCCACAAAGGATTATTACTGGCTATAGGATGGTGATCGATTTTAGGAAATTGAATAAAGCCACTAGGAAAGATCATTACCCTTTGCCTTTTATCGACCAAATGCTAGAAAGACTGTCTAAACACACACACTTCTGCTTTCTAGACGGTTATTCTGGTTTCTCCCAAATACCAGTTGCACAATCTGATCAGGAGAAAACCACTTTCACTTGCCCTTTGGGTACCTTTGCTTATAGACGTATGCCTTTTGGCTTATGTAATGCACCTGCCACCTTTCAAAGATGTATGATGGCTATATTCTCTGACTTTTGTGAAAAGATTGTTGAGGTTTTCATGGATGACTTTTCCGTTTACGGGTCTTCCTTTGATGATTGCCTCGGCAACCTTGATCGAGTCTTGCAGAGATGCAAAGACACCTATCTTGTCTTGAATTGGGAGAAGTGCCACTTTATGGTTAATGAAGGCATCGTCTTAGGATATAAAATTTCTAAAAGAGGTATTGAAGTCGATAAGGCTAAGGTTGATGCGATCGAGAAAATGCCATACCCCACAGATATCAAAGGTATAAGAAGTTTCCTTGGTCATGCTGGTTTCTATAGAAGGTTCATTAAAGACTTCTCTAAGATTTCTAGGCCTCTTACAAATCTCTTGCAAAAGGATATTCCTTTTGTCTTTGACGATGATTGTGAGGAAGCCTTCTAAATACTTAAGAGGGCTTTGATAACCGCACCTATTGTTCAACCACCTGATTGGAACTTACCTTTTGAAATCATGTGTGATGCTAGTGATTATGCTGTTGGTGATATCCTAGGGCAAAGAGTTGATAAGAAGTTGAATGTTATTCACTATGCTAGTAAAACTCTAGACAGTGCCCAAAGAAACTATGCCACTACGGAAAAGGAGTTTTTAGCAGTCGTGTTTGCATGTGAAAAGTTCAGGTCTTACATAATTGATTCCAAACTCACTATTCACACTAATCACGCTGCTATTAAGTACCTCATGGAGAAGAAGGACACTAAACCTAGACTTATCAGATGGGTTCTCTTGCTACAAGAATTTGATTTGCACGTTGTCGACAGGAAGGGTGTTGATAACCCAGTAGCATATAATTTGTCTAGGTTAGAGAACGTTCTTGATGACCCACAACCTATTGATGATAGCTTTCCTGATGAGCAATTGAATGTCATCAATGCTTCACGTAGTGCACCGTGGTATGCTGATTATGCAAACTATATCGTTGCCAAATATATACCACCTAGTTTCACATACCAGCAAAAGAAGAAATTCTTCTTTGACTTAAGACATTTCTTCTCGGATGATCCTCACCTTTATAAGGAAGGAGTAGATGGTGTTATTAGACGTTGTGTACCTGAACATGAACAGGAACAGATCCTACAGAAGTGTCACTCCGAGGCCTACAGAGGACACCATGCGGGAGATAGAACTGCACACAAGGTATTGCAATCAGGTTTCTCTTGGCCAGCTCTCTTCAAGGATGCCCGTAAGTTTGTCTTGTCTTCTGACGAATGTCAAAGAGTAGGTAATATCGGTAAACGTCAGGAAATGCCTATGAACTATTCAATTGTCATTGAACCCTTTGATGTCTGGGGCTTTGATTATATGGGACCTTTTCCAAAATCCAACGGGTATACTCACATCTTAGTTGTTGTTGATTACGTCACTAAGTGGGTAGAAGCTATCCCCACTAGTAGTGCTGATCACAACACCTCTATCAGGATGCTTAAAGAAGTTATTTTCCCTCAATGTGGAGTCCCTAGATATCTAATGACCGACGGTGGTTCACATTTCATTCATGGTGCTTTTCGTAAAACGCTTGCTAAGTACGATGTCAACCATAGAATTGCGTCTCCCTATCACCCTCAGTCCAGTGGTCAAGTAGAGTTAAGCAATTGAGAGATTAAACTAATTCTGCAAAAGATTGTCAACAGGTCTAGGAAGAATTGGTCTAAGAAGCTCGATGATGCACTGTGGGCTTATAGAACTGCCTATAAGAATCCCATGGGCATGTGCTCCGTACAAAATGGTGTACGGTAAAGCATGTCATTTCCTCTTGAGCTAGAGCACAAAGCTTATTGGGCAATCAAAGAGCTCAACTTTGATTTCAAACTTGCTGGTGAGAAGAGGTTATTTCACATTAGCTCGCTTGATGAGTGGAGAACTCAGGCATATGAAAATTCCAAGTTGTTCAAAGAGAAGGTTAAGAGGTGGCATGATAAGAGGATACAAAAGCTTGAGTTCAATGTAGGTGATTATGTCTTGCTATATAATTCTCGTTTAAGATTTTTTGCAGGCAAGCTTCTCTCTAAATGGGAAGGTCCCTATATTCTTGAGGAAGTATATCGTTCTGGTGCTATCAAGATCAACAACACGGAAGGTAAATTTCTGAGAGTTGTAAATGGGCAGAGAATCAAGCATTATATCTCACGTACTCCCATAAATGTTGAAAGCAATATTATCAATACCATAACTCCGGAAGAATACCTAAGGGATATTTATCAGCGTGTTTCAGACTCCGAAAACGAAGAGGTATGTGATTCGGTAAGAAAACAGACTCCAAAACTTTTCCAGTAGGAATTTTTCTCCGTTTTGGAATATTTGAAAAAAATAGAAAAATTGGAAGTAGTCCGGAAAGCGGGCGAGGAGGCGACAAGCCTGCCAGGTGCGGGCCCACCCCCTGGCCGCGCGTGGGGGGTTGTTGGCCACCTCGTGTGCCTCCCGGACTCCGTTTTCGCGCGGAGTACTCCTTCTGGTCTGCAAAAAATCATTATATATTCTCCCGAAAGGTCTGACCCTCGTATCGTGCAGATTTCCTCTGTTTTCATTTCGAGCCTGTTTTTGTTGTAGATCTAGATCGCTATGACGTCCCCAAAAGCTCCGAAGGACAAGATCTTTGAGAAGGTCATCAATCCCTACCTCACGGGAGTGCTGCAACACCCTCAATCTATCGAGATGCGTGAGGGGATGTTGCACATCCGTGATGTTGAGGGGCCTAAGAAGACTGGAAGCATTGAGGCGAGGCTCGAAGCAATGGAGCAACATGTCTTCAAGTGCCAAGGGATGGTGGAGCGTGGACTCAACGCCAACCGCATGATGATCACGGAGTTCACCAGCAAGCACAAGATTGATGCCAATGACATTGGGAAGCACCTCTCCAGGCTCTATGACAGGATTGATCAACTCTAGGACCAGATCTATGACCTACAGAACCGACTCCATATTTGAGGATTCCGGAGACTCGTTCATCTTTCCATGATGGAGAACCTATGCCTTGGAAGACGGAGGATCAAACCCATGTTGCAACAACTCCACCACCATCACCTCCAAAGGAAGACAAATAAGCATGGGTATGGGCAATCCCCTTGGCTTTTGCCAAGCTTGGGAGATTGCCCCGGTATCGTATCACCATCACATCTTTTGCCTTTACCTTTGTTTTAGTTTGTTCGTTTTCAGTTTTCTTTTTCTCTAGTAGAATAAAAGTCTTAGTATTTTAGTCTTGAGTTTTGCTTTGTGTCACCGCCGATGTATTCGAGCTCATGAGCCATATAATAAAGCGTGTCTTACTTGAAGGGCTTTGCCTCTTGCCATGATCAAAAGAGTGAGAAAAGAACAAAAGCATGAAGATCATGTAATGATCTTATGGGAAGTGATCGCTTCACATATAAAAGAATGTTGATTGAAACTTGTTGAGGGTAGACAAACGTAGACCTTGGTCATTGTTGCGATTAATAGGAAGTGATAAGGAAGGAGAGGTTCACATATAAATATATCATCTTTGACACCATCTATGATTGTGAACACTCACTAAACTATTGCATGCTTAGAAGTAGATGTTGGACAAGGAAGACAACATAATGAATTGTGTTTGCTTGGTTCCGAACAATGTTATATGATTAGATATCCCTTAGCATGTGACGATTGCTTCCACCTCATATTAGCCAAAACTCCCGCACCAAGTAGAGATACTACTTGTGCATCCATAAACCTTCAACCCAGTTTTGCCATGAGAGTCCACCATACCTACCTATGGATTGAATAAGATCCCTCAAGTAAGTTGTCATCGGCGCAAGCAATAAAAATTGCTCCCTAATATGTATGATCTATTAGTGTGTGGAAATAAGCTTTGTACGAACCTGTGATGAGGAAGACATAAAAGCGACATACTGCATAATAAAGTTCTTTATCACAGGAGGCAATATAAAGTGACGTTCCTCCACACTAAGAGAACACGCATTCAAACCTCAAAAGCGCATGACAACCTCTGCTTCCCTCTGCGAAGGGCCTATCTTGTACCTTCACTTTTTGCCCTTGAAAGAGTCATGGTGATCTTCACCAATTCCTTGCTTCGCCTTTATCTTGGCTAACGTCATATGCTTGGGAAAGATCTATATTCATATGTCAACTTGGTGGTAAGTATTCATGAATTATTGTTGTTGACATTACCCTTGAGGTAAGCAGTTGGGAGGCAAAACTATAAGCCCCTATCTTTCTCTGTGTCCAGCTAAAACTTTGATGTCATGAGTACCACGTGAGTTGTAGCACTTGTAGAGAATGAAAATATGATTGAGTATGTGGACTTGCTTTAAAAGCTCTTATTTGACTCTTTCTGATGTTGTGATAAATTGCAATTGCTTCAATGACTAAAGGCTATCGGTTGTTACTTCTCGGTAAGGTTCTTGATCCATGCCTTACTTTGTGAAGGAATTGTCACTTTAGCATGAGAGATTATATGTTGGTATTGCTGTTTTGATCATGATCATGATGCTTGCATGTTCGTATCTTGTTTTGTCGACACCTCTCTCCCTAAACATGTGGACATATTTATTGAGCTAGGCTTTCACTTGAGGACAAGCGAGGTCAAAGCTTGGGGGAGTTGATACGTCCATTTTGTTGTTCTGTAACGTAGCATAAATTCAAAAAAATTCCTACGCATATTCAGATTTTCCTATGGAGAGACCAGCAATGAGAGAGGGGTGAGTGCATATTCATACCTTTGAAGATCGCTAAGCGGAAGCGTTGCTAGAACGCGGTTGATGGAGTCATACTCGCGGCGATTCAGATCGCGGTGAGATTCTGATCTAGTGACGAACCACGACACCTCCGCGTTCAACACACGTGCATCCCGGTGACATCTCCCGCACCTCGATCCAGCAAGGAGGAGGGAGAGGTTGGGGAAGATCTCCGGCAGCACGACGGCGTGGTGTCGATGGAGAGACGAGGTCTCCCGGCAGGGCTTCGCCAAGCACCGTGGGAGGAGGAGGAAGGAGGGGAGCAGGGCTGCACCGAGAGGAGAAGAAACCGTGTGCAAAATAGCACCAAACCCCTAGGTATTTATAGGAGGAGGGGAGGGGGTGCCACCCCTAGGGTTCCCCCCCCTAGGTGGTGCGGCAGCCCCCCCATATGGGAGGTGCGGCGGCTAGGGTAGGGGGAGGGGGTGGCGCATCCCTTAGGTGGGCCTTAGGCCCACCAGCGCGAGGGTTCCCCCCCCCTTCTCTCCCTCCTGCGCCTTGGGCCTCTTGTGGGAGGCGCACCAGCCCACTTTGGGCTGGTTGCCCTCCCCCTCTTGGCCCATGCTACCTCTTGGGCCTGGTGGCCCCTCCCGGTGGACCCTCGGGACCATTTCTGGTGGTCCCGGTACGCTACCGGTGATGCCCGAAACATTTCCGGTGTCCAAAACAATCCATCCTATATATCAATCTTTACCTCCAGACCATTCCGGAGCTCCTCGTTACGTCCGGGATCTCATCCGGGACTCCAAACAACTTTCGGTAATCTCGTATAACATTTCCCTATAACCCTAGCGTCATCGAACCTTAAGTGTGTAGACCCTACGGGTTCGGGAAGCGTGCAGACATGACCGAGAGTTCTTCGGCCAATAACCATCAGCAGGATCTGGATACCCATGGTGGCTCCCACACGTTCCACGAAGATCTCATTGGATGAACCACGATGTCAAGGATTCAATCAATCCCGTATACAATTCCCTTTGTCTGTCGGTATAGCACTTGCCCGAGATTCGATCGTGGGTATACCTATACCTAGTTCAATCTCGTTACCGGTAAGTCTCTTTACTCGTTCCGTAGCATGTCATCATGTGACTAACTCCTTAGTCACATTGAGCTCATGATGATGTTCTACCGAGTGGGCCCACAGATACCTCTCCGTCACACGGAGTGACAAATCCCGATCTCGATTCGTACCAACCCAACAGACACTTTCAGAGGTACCCGTAGTGCACCTTTATAGTCACCCAGTTACGTTGTGACGTTTGATACACCCAAAGCACTCCAACGGTATCCGGGAGTTGCACAATCTCACGGTCGAAGGAAAATACACTTGACATTAGAAAAGCTTTAGCATACGAACAATACGATCTAGTGCTATGCTTAGGATTGTGTCTTGTCCATCACATCATTCTCCCAATGATGTGATCTCGTCATCAATGACATCTAATGTCCATGATCAGGAAACCATGATCATCTATTGATCAACGAGCTAGCCAACTAGAGGCTTGCTAGGGACACATTGTGATCTATTTATTCACACATGTATTACTGTTTCCTGTTAATACAATTATAGAATGAACAATAGACGATTATCATGAACAAGGAAATAAGATAATAACCATTTTATTATTGCCTCTAGGGCATATTTCCAACATTTGCATCATGCTTTCATGTTGATCTTTATTGCTTTTTGGGCTGTTATTTCACTTCACGGTACAATACTTATGCCTTTTCTCTCTTATTTTGCAAGGTTTACATGAAGAGGGAGAATGCCGACAGCTGGAATTCTGGCCTGAAATTGGAGCAAGTTTGAGATACCTATTCTGCGCAACTCCAAACGCCGTAAAAATCAACGAGGATTTTTTTCAGTAATTATAAAAAATACTGGGCCGAAGAAGTGCCAGATGGGCGCCAGCAGGTGGCCACAAGCCTGCTAGGCGCGGCCACCCCCTGGCCGCGCCTAGGGGGCTTGTGGGCATCCAGCTGGCCCTGTGGCCCCCTCGTCTGCTATATGAAGGGTTTCGTCCGGAAAAAAAATCAGGAGGGGGCTTTTTCGAGGATTCGCCGCCGCCATGAGGCGGAACTTGAGCAGAACCAATCTAGAGCTCCGGCAGGATGATCGTGCCGGGGAAACTTCCCTCCCGGAGGGGTAAATCGTCGCCGTCGTCATCACCAACACTCCTCTCATCGGAGGGGACTCATCACCATCAACATCTTCATCAGCACCATCTCATCTCCAAACCCTAGTTCATATCTTGTAACCAATCTCCGTCTCGCGACTTCGATTGGTACTTGTAAGGTTGCTAGTAGTGTTAATTACTCTTTGTACTTGATGCTAGTTGGATTATTTGGTGGAAGAGTTTATGTTCAGATCCTTGATGCTACTCATTACCTCTCTAGTCATGAATATGATTTTGCTTTGTGAGTAGTTACTTTTGTTCCTGAGGACATGGGATAAGTCATGCTAATAGTAGTCATGTGAATTTGGTATTCGTTCGATATTTTGATGTGTTGTATGTTGCTTTTCCTCTAGTGGTGTTATGTGAACGTCGACTACATAACACTTCACCGTTATTTGGGCCTAGAGGAAGGCATTGGGAAGTAGTAAGTAGATGATGGGTTGCTAGAGTGACAGAAGCTTAAACCCTAGTTTATGCGTTGCTTCGTAAGGGGCTGATTTAGATCCACTAGTTTAATGCTATGGTTAGACTTTGTCTTAATTCTTCTTTCGTAGTAGCGGATGCTTGCGAGAGGGGTTAATCATAAGTGGGATGCTTGTCCAAGTAAGGGAAGTACCCAAGCGCCGGTCCACCCACATATCAAACTATCAAAGTAACGAACGTGAATCATATGAACATGATGAAAACTAGCATGACAGAAATTCTCGTGTGTCCTTGGGAGCGTTTTTCCTCCTATAAGACTTTGTCCAGGCTTGTCCCTTGCTACAAAAGGGATTGGGCCACTTTGCTGCACCGCTGCTACTTTTGTTACCTGTTGCTCGCTACGAATCATCTCACCACACAATCACTTGTTACAAATAATTTCAGTGCTTGCAGATACTTCCTTGCTGAAGATAACTTGTCAGATCCTTCTACTCCTCATTGGGTTCGACACACTTACTTATCGAAAGGACTACGACAGATCCCCTATACTTGTGGGTCATCACCCTCTCTCCCTCACTACTTCGTGACACCTTGTAGCTAGTTCGATACGACACGGCGAAGCCCTGCCGGAGCAGCTCCACCATCATCACCACCACGCCGTCGTGCTGCCGGAGAATTCAGCTACCCCTTTGTCTCTCTTGCTGGATCAAGAAGGTGGAGATCGCCATCGAGTTGTACATGTGCTGAACGTGAAGGTGTCGTTTGTTCGGCGCTAGATCAGGACGGATCGTGGGACGGCGGTGATTTGGATCGCGAAGACGTTCCACTACATCAACCACATTTCTTAACGGTTCTCGCTTAGTGATCTAGAAGGGTATGTGGATCCGATCTCCCTCTCGTAGATGATCATCACCATGATAGGTCTTCGTGTGCATAGGAAAATTTTGTTTCCCATGCAATGTTCCCCAACAGTGGCATCATGAGCTACGTTCATGAGTAGATGATATCTCGAGTAGAACACAAAAGAGTTTGTGGGCGTTGATGTTCAATTTTCTGCCCTCCTTAGTATTTTCTTGATTCAACGGCATTGCTGGATTGAAGCGGCCCGGACCAACTTTACTCGTACGCTTACGGGAGACCGGTTTCATCGACTGACATGCAACTTGTTGCATAAAGATGACTGGCGGGTGTGTGTTTCTTCAACTTTAGTTGAATCGGATTTGACCGAGGCGGTCCTTGGAGAAGGTTAAATAGCAATTTTCATATCACCGTTGTGGCTTTGCATAAATGAGATGCGATCATACTAGATACCCATAGCAGCCACGTAAAACATGCAACAACAAATTAGAGGACGTCTAACTTATTTTTGCAGGGTATGCTTGTGATGTGATATTGCCAAGGACATGATATGATATATTGGATATATGAGATGATCATGTTGTAATAGTTAAATATCGACTTGCACGTCGATGCTACGACAACCGGCAGGAGCCATAGGGTTGTCTATAAAATTATTTTGCGCTTGTAGATGCTCTTGCTATATTGCTAGGCAGTAGCTTTAGTAGTAACAACATAGATAGCGTGACAACCTCGATGGCAGCACAATGATGGAGATCATGGTGTGGAGCCGATGACGATGGAGATCATGTCGGTGCTTTGGTGATGGAGATCAAGAAGCACAAGTTCATGTCCATATCATATCACTTTTTTTGATTTGCATGTGATGTTAATCCTTTTATGCACTTTATTTTGCTTAGAACGACGGTAGCATTAGAAGGTGATCCTTCATTAAAATTTCAAGATAAAATTGTGTTCTCCCCGACTGTGCACCGTTGCGACAGTTCGTCGTTTCAAGACACCACGTGTTGATCGGGTGTGATAGACTCAACGTTCATATACAACGGGTGCAAAACAGTTGCACACGCGGAACACTCATGTGAAACTTGACGAGCCTAGCATGTACAGACATGACCTCGGAACACAAGAGACCGCAAGGTCGAGCTTGAATCATATAGTTGATATGATCAACATGGAGATGTTCACCATTGAAACTATACTCAACTCACGTGATGATCGGACTTGAGTTAGTGAATTTGGATCATGCGACACTCGAAAGACTAGAGGCGTGTCTATTTGAGTGGGAGTTTATTAGTAATATGATTAGCTAAACTCAATTATCTTGAGCATAGTCTAAGTAATCTTTGCAAAATTTTATGTTGTAGATCAATGGCTCGCGCAGTAGCAACCCAGAATTTTAATATGTTCCTAGAGAAAGCTAAGCTGAAAGATGATGGAAGCAACTTTGTTGACTAGGCTCGCAATCTAAGGCTTACCCTCACGGCTGGCCAAAATAAATATGTCCTTGATGCTGCGCTAGGTGATGCACCACCCGCTACAGCGACCCAAGACGTTTTGAACGCTTGGCAAGCGCGTAAGGATGACTACTCACTAGTTCAATGTGTAGTTTTGTATGGCTTAGAACCGAGACTTCAAAGACGTTTTGAACGTCATGGGGCATATGAGATGTTCTAGGAGTTGAAGTTTATCTTTGAGAAGAATGCCCGGGTCGAGAGCTATGAGACCTCCAATAAGTTCTATGCTTGCAAAATGGAGGATAATTCGTCTGTCAGTGAACACGTGCTCAAAATGTGGGTACTCTAACTGTCTAGCTGAGCTGGGGATTGAACTCCCGCAAGAAGCTATCACTAACAGAATTCTTCAGTCACTGCCACCTAGCTATAAGAGCTTCATGTTGAACTATAACATGAAAGGGATGAATAAGTCACCCTACGAGTTGTTTGCGATGCTGAAAGTCGCTCAGTCCGAAATCCAGAAAGATACTCAAGTGTTGATGGTCAATAAGACCACTAATTTCAAGAAAAACGACAAAGGAAGAAGGGTAACTCCAAGAAGAGTGGAAAATTAAAGTTGTTGCCTCTCCGACGAAGAAACCCAAGGCTGGACCTAAGTCGGAAACTGAGTGATATTATTGCAAGGGGACTGGTCACTGAAAGCGCAACTGCCCCAAGTATTTGGCCGATAAGAAGGCGGACAACGCCAAACAAGGTATATTTGATATACATGTTATTGATGTGCACCTCACCATCTCTCATAGTAGTGCCTAGGTATTTGATACCGGTTTTGTTGCTCACATTTGCAACTCGAAACAGGTACTGCGAAATAAACGAAGACTGGCGAAGGATGAAGTGACGATGCGCGTGGGAAATTGTTCCAAGGTTGATGCGATCGCCGTCGGCACACTCTCACTTCAATTACCATCGGGATTAGTGATGAACTTAAATAATTGTTATTTAGTGCATGCGTTAAGCATGAACATTATATCTCGATCTTGTTTATTGCGAGACGGTTACTCATTTAAGTCACACAATAATGGTTGTTCTATTTATATGAGTAATATCTTTTATGGTCATGCACCCAATGTGAGGGGTTTGTTCATATTGAATCTAGATTGTGATGACACTCATGTCCATAACATTGAGACCAAAAGATTTAGAGTTGATAATGATAGCGCCACTTTCTCGTGGCACCGCCGCTTAGGTCATATTGGTGTAAAGCGCATGAAGAAACTCCATGCTGATGGACTTTTGGAGTCACTTCACTTTGAATCACTTGACACATGCGAACCATGTCTCATGAGCAAGATGACTAAGACCCCATTCTCCGGAACAATGGAGCGCGCAAGTGACTTGTTGGAGATTATATATACTGATGTGTGCGGACCGATGAGCATAGAGGCGCGCGTCGGATATCGTTATTTTCTCACCTTCACCGACGATTTGAGTAGGTATGGATATATCTACTTGATGAAGCACAAGTCTGAAACGTTTGAAAAGTTCAAGCAATTTCAGAGTGAAGGTGAAAATCATCGTAGCAAGAAGATCAAGTTCCTACGATCTGATCAAGGAGGTGAATATCTGAGTTACGAGTTTGGTGCTCACTTAACACAATGTGAAATTGTTTCACACTTGACACCGCCTGGAACACCACAGTGTAATGGTGTGTCCGAACATCATAACCGTACTTTATTAGATATGGTGTGTTCTATGATGTCTCTTACCAATTTGCCATTATCATTTTGGGGCTATGCATTGGAGACAGGTGCATTCACTTTAAATAGGGCACCATCAAAATCCGTTGAGACGACACCATATGAGCCGTGGTATGGCAAGAAGCCAAAGTTGTCGTTTCTTAAAGTTTGGGGATGTGATGCTTATGTCAAAAAGCTTCAGCCTAAAAAGCTGGAACCCAAAGAATGAAGCTTTTCTTGAGAAAGAGTTTCTCTCGAAAGAATCGAGTGGGAGGAAGATAGAACTTGATGAGGTTGCGGAACCTCTACTTCAACAAGATGGTGGCGCAGGGCAGAAAGAAATTTCTATCGAGGCAACACCAGTTGAAGAGGAATCTAATGATGGTGATCATGAAGCTTCAGATCAAGTTATTGTCGGACCTCGCAGGTCGACAAGAGCATGTACTGCTCCTTAGTGGTACGGGAATCCTGTCTTGTCAATCATGTTGTTGGACAACATTGAGCCTGCGAATTATGGAGAGTGAGATTTCTATTGGAGATAGGACACACATATTATGTGCATGACGAGGTCACATTGACATTCTTTTTTGGAAATGATAAATCACGAACGTTTGAGATGTTACCGTGGAAAATCAAACGCTTTTGATGGCAACTTCACTGATGTGAGGATGGAAAATCGAACGCTTTCAATGGCAACTTTAGTGATGCGAGGATGAAAAGTTTAGTCGACACACATGACAATTTCCTAGCAAAAAATACGCTAAGCCTAGATTTTCCATGGTTTTGAACTAAACTTTTTATTCTCACGTCACTAAATTTCATCAAAAATGTTTGCCCATGGTCAAATCTTGATCGTTTGAGCGCTATCGGGGTCTTCCGCTATGTATCCCTAGTCTTACTTCACTAATTTTCATGCGTTTAGTGCCCACACTCAAGGAATTAGTTAGGTTCTACAGAGGACATATATACTCAGAAACCCTAAACCTACAGATGAGTCTTACAAACTGCAACGTACATGGACCACTATACTCTAGTTTCATGGTGGGGTTCATAATGATTCCCTCCTCCCTATGATTTTCATGTTGGGGTTTGATACGTCTCCAACATATCTATAATTTTTGATGGTTTCATGCTATTATCTTGTCAAACTTTGGATGTTTTGCATGCCTTTTATTTATTTTCTGGGACTAACTTATTAACTCAGTGTCAAGTGCCAGTTCCTGTTTTTTCCATGTTTTTGACCCCTTTCAGAGGAGATTTTGAAACGGAGTCCAAACAGAAGAAAATCCCCGAAAAGATTTTTTCTGGAACGGAAGAAGATCGGAGGACTTGGGAGCCAAGCCAGAAGAGCCCAAGGGGCCCCACAAGCCCCCACCCCGCGGCCAGGGGGGCGCGCCATGCAGGCTTGTGGGCCCCCTGGAGGTCCCCTGACCTAGATCTTGCGCCTATAAATTCCCAAATATTCCCAAAAAAATCAGGGGAACATCGTAATCACTTTTCCGCCGCCGCAAGCTTCTGTCTCTGCAAGATCCCATCTGGGGCACGTCCTGGTGCCCTGCCGGAGGGGGGATTCGGACACGGAGGGTTTCTTCATCAACACCATGACCTCTCCGATGATGCGTGAGTAGTTCACCATAAACCTACGGGTCCATAGCTAGTAACTACATGGCTTCTTCTCTCTCTTGGATCTTCAATACAAAGTTCTCCATGATCTTCATGGAGATCTATCCGATGTAATCTTCTTTTGCGGTGTGTTTGTCGAGATCCGATGAATTGTGGATTTATGATCAGATTATCTATGAATCTTATTTGAGTTTCTTCTAATCTCTCTTATGCATGATTTCATATCCTTGTAATTCTCTTCGAGTTGTGGGTTTTGTGTGGCCAACTAGATCTATGATTCTTGCAATGGGAGAAGTGCTTGGTTTTGGGTTCATACCGTGCGGTGACCTCACCCAGTGACAGAAGGGGTAGCGAGGCACGTATCGTGTTGTTGCCATCAAGGGTAAAAAGATGGGGTTTTCATCATTGGTTTGAGATTATCTCTCTACATCATGTCATCTTGCTTAAAGCGTTACTCTGTTCGTCATGAACTCAATACACTAGATGCATGCTGGATAGCGGTCGATGTGTGGAGTAATAGTAGTAGATGCAGAAAGTATCGGTCTACTTGTCTCGGACGTGATGCCTATATGTTAGATCATTGCCTTAGATATCGTCATGACTTTGCGCGGTTCTATCAATTGCTCGACAGTAATTTGTTCACTCACCGTAATACTTGCTATTTTGAGAGAAGTCTCTAGTGAACACTATGGCCCCCAGGGTCTACTCCGCACCATATTTTCAGCCTTACACTTTTTACTTCGTTGCACTTTCCGCCTTCAGATCTCACTTTGCAAACAATCTTGAAGGGATTGATAACCCCTTTGAAGCGTTGGGTGCAAGCTTGCTTGTGTTTGCGCAGGTACTCTGGACTTGACGAGACCCTCCTTCTGGATCGATACCTTGGTTCTCAAACTCAGAGAAATACTTACTGCTCCTGTGCTGCATCACCCTTTCCTCTTCAAGGGAAAAACCAACGCAAGCCCAATCTCCGTCAACGTGTCAATTTCTGGCGCTGTTGTTTGAGAAGTAGCAGAAGGATTTCTGGCGCCGTTGCTGGGGAGGAAGATCAAGTCAAGAACTCATACAAGTAAGTGTCGCAAACTCATCTCTTGCATTTACTTTGTTTGCGAGTTGTCTCTCGTTTTCCTCTCCCCCACTTCACCAATTTGCCTTTTTTGTTCGCCTTTTCGTTCGCCCTTTTTCTCGCCCGCTTTTTGTTTGCTTGTGTGCTTGCTTGCTTGCTGAAGTCACCATGAACTAAAACACCAAACTTTGTGACTTCTCGAATACTAATAATAATGATTTTATTAGTACTCCGATTGCTCCCGCCACTAGTGCGGAGTCATACGAAATCAATGTCGCTTTGCTGAATATTGTTATGAAAGAGCAATTCTCTCGCCTTCCTAGTGAAGATGTCGCATCCCATCTCAATACCTTCATTGACCTTTGCGATATGCAAAAGAAAAAAGATGTGGATAATGACGTGATTAAATTGAAGCTTTTTTTCCTTTCTTGTTGCGAGATCACGCAAAAACTTGGTTTTCTTCTTTGCCCAAAAATAGTATCGATTCTTGGGATAAGTGCAAAGATGCTTATATATCCAAGTATTTTTCGCCGACTAAGATCATATCTCTCCGTAATGATATCATGAATTTAAAGCAACTTGATCATGAGCATGTTGCACAAGCTTGGGAGAGAATGAAATTAATGATTAGAAATTGTCCCGCTCATGGCTTGAGCCTTTGGATGATTATTCAAATCTTTTACGCTGGCTTGAATTTCGCTTCTAGAAATATCTTGTACTCCGCCTCAGGTGGAACGTTCATGGAAATCACGTTAGGAGAAGCCACAAAGCTCTTAGACAACATCATGACAAACTACTCTCAATGGCACACTGAAAGGTCACCTACTAGTAAGAAGATACACGCTATAGAAGAAATTAACTCGTTGAGTGCGAAGATGGATGAGTTAATGAATTTGATTGCTAGTAGAAGTGCCCCTTTGGATCCTAATGATATGCCTTTGTCTTCTTTGATTGAGAGTAGCAACGCTAGCTTGGACGTTAATTTTGTTGGTAGGAATAACTTTGGCAACAACAATGCTTTTAGAGGAAACTATGTTCCTAGGCCTTTTCCTAGTAACTCCTCTAATAATTTTGGCAACTCCTACAACAATACTCATGAAATTACAATAGATTACCCTCTGATCTAGATAGTAATATCAAAGAGTTCATCAACTCTCAAAAGATTTTCAATGCATTCATAGAGGAAAAACTACTCAAAATTGACGATTTGGCTAAGAGCGTTGACATGATTTCTTGTGATGTTGATGCTTTGAAAGTTAGATGTGCTCCTACAAAAATCAACATGGATGAAACTTTGAAAGCTATGCGTGCTTCCATGATTGAGAGCCAAGAAAGAACCGCCCAAATTCGTGCTAGACATGAATGGCTTAAAAAGGCGTGTTCTCGTGATGAGAATCACGAAGATCTTAAAGTGCTTGGTGTGACTCCCATTGTATCTTAGTTTTCTTGTGTCAAACCTAATGATTATGGGGATGGATATGAATCCACTTTGGTTGAAAAGTGCCCCAATGATTCGGAGTCCATCTACCATGATGCTAAACGCATTAAAAGTGGAGTAGAAGACATTAAAACTTTGAGTAGTAATGAAATTACTACCGTGGATTTCAAGGAATTCAATTATGATAGTTGCTCCTTGATTGAATGCATTTCCTTGATGCAATCCATGTTGAACTGTCCACACGCTTATAGCCAAAACAAAGCCTTTACTGATCATATCGTCGAAGCTATGATAAAAGCCCTTGAAGAGAAACTTGAATTGGAAGTCTCTATCCCTAGAAAGCTTCATGATGAGTGGGAACCTACCATCGAAATCAAAAATAAAAAACTATGAGTGCAATGCTTTGTGTGATTTGGGTGCTAGTGTTTCTGCGATTCTAAAGTCTTTATGTGATGTTCTGGGTTTTAATGAGATTGAAGAGTGTTCTCTTAATTTGCATCTTGCTGATTTTACTGTCAAGAAACCCATGGGAAGGATCAATGATGTTCTTATTATTGCAAATAGGAACTATGTACCAGTGGATTTTATTGTGCTTGACATTGATTGCAATCCTACATGCCCTATTATTCTTGGTAGACCTTTCCTAAGGACTATTGGTGCTATCATCGATATGAAGGAAGGGAATATTAGATTTCAATTTCCTTTAAGGAAGGGTATGGAACACTTTCCTAGAAATAAAATAAGATTTCCTTATGAATCCATGATGAGGGCCACTTATGGTTTGAGCAGCAAAGACGACGATACATGATTCTATCGCTTTTATGCCTAGCTAAGGGCGTTAAACAATAGCGCTTGTTGGGAGGCAACCCAATGAATTTATCTTTTTTCTTTCTGTTTTGTTGCGTCCACACTTTCATGATTTTGTTGTGATTGTGTTTTTTGTGTTTCTTTTTGTGTTTGAGCCAAGCAAGGCCTTTATGATTAGTCTTGGTAATGGTTGTTTGATCGTGCTGGAAAAAGACAGAAACTTTTCTCTCACGAGATGATTTTTCATTTTTATTCAGAAAGATCTTTTGAGTTGATTATTTTGGCTGCTTATTGATATGCTTTTTCCCCATACCGTCGTAATTTTTCAGATTTTTGAGGTACCATAAGTATACGAAGTATACAGATTACTACAGACTCGTATGTTTTTGACAGATTCTGTTTTTGTTGAGTTGGTTGCTTGTTTTGATGAGACTATGGTTAGTATCGGGGGGTACTAGCCATGGAAAAGTGAGAATAGAGTAGCCCATCATCAATATAGATGGAATTCAAGTTTTCTACAGTACCAAAAGAAGTGGTAGTTTGTTTTCTTATACTAATGTTATCACAAGTTTCTGTTTAAGTTTTGTGTTGTGAAGTTCTCAAGTTTTGGGTGATGTTCTCATGGACAAAGAGATAAGGAGTGGAAAGAGCTCAAGCTTGGGGATGCCCAAGGAACCCCAAGCTAAATTCAAGGACACCAAAAAGCCTAAGCTTGGGGATGCCTCGGGAAGGCATCCCCTCTCTCATCTTCAATCCATCGGTAACATTACTTGGAGCTATATTTTTATTCACCACATGATATGTGTTTTGCTTGGAGCGTCTTGTACCATAGGAGTCTTTTATTTTTGTTGTGTCACAATCATCCTTGCTGCACACCTTTTTGAGAGAGAGAGACATGCACTTATCGTGATTTTGCTAGAATGCTCAATGAGCTTCACTTATATCTTTTGAGCTAGATACTTTTGCTCATGTGCTTCACTTATATCTTTTGAGCTAGATACTTTTGCTCATGTACTTCACTTATATCTTTAGAGCACGGCGGTGCGTGATTTGGTAGTTGGCTTATGCTATGAAAGTAGTCCCATGTGCTAGGTACCCAAAGAGGATGCAAAAACCTCCATCTTCATGTGCATTGAGTAGAAAGAGAAGTTTCGATTCCTCTCAATTAGTTTTGAGACATGGATTCGGTAATATTGAGAGTTATGTTAGTAGGGTGTTGTGAATCTAGAAATATTTGTGTTGAAGTTAGTGATTCTCGTAGCATGCACGTATGGTGAACCGCTATGTTAGGAAGTCGGAGCATAATTGATCTATTGATTGTCATCCTTTGTGTTGAGGTCGGGATCGCGCGATGGTTTACACCTACCAACCCTTTCCCTCGGAGTATGCGTTTAGCACTTTGTTTCGATTACTAATAAAAACTTTCGCAATAAGTATGTGAGTTCTTTATGACTAATGTGAGCCCATGGTATAGATGCACTTTCACCTTCCACCATTGCTAGCCTCTCTAGCGCCGCGCAATTCTCGCCGGTGCACAAACCCACCAAGTTCCTTCCTCAAAACAGCCATCATACCTACCTACTATGGCATTTTCATAGCCATTCCGAGATATATTGCCATGCAACTACCACCGTTCCGTCTCATGACTTGCGCCGTCACTCTCATATTGCCATTGCATGATCACACTAGATCGTTGCACATCCCGGTACACTGCAGGAGGCATTTCCTATGGAGTCATCATCATTGTGATCTTTGAGTTGTGAATAAATAAAAGTGTGATGATCATCATTATTAGAGCATTGTCCCATGTGAGGAAATAAATAAATAAATAAAGAGAGGCCAAAGAGCTCAAATACAAAAAAAAGTGAGAAGAGAAAAAAAAGAGGCCTAAGAGCCCAAATAAAAAAAATGAGAGAAAAAGTGAGAAGGGACAATGCTACTATCTTTTTCCACACTTGTGCTTCATGTTAGCACCATGTTCTTCATTATTGAGAGCTTCTTGCTTTGTCACTACCATATGCTAGTGGGAATCTTTTATATAACTTGGCTTGTATATTCCAATGATGGGCTTCCTCAAAATTGCCCTAGGTCTTCGTGAGCAAGCAAGTTGGATGCACACCCACTAGTTTTCCTCTTGAGCTTTCACATACTTATAGCTCTAGTGCATCTCTTGTATGGAAATCCCTACTCATTCACATTGATATCTATTAATGGGCATCTCCATAGCCTATTGATACGTTGAGTCAATGTGACCATCTCCTCCTTTTTTGTCTCACAACCACCACCACACTCTATTCCACCTATAGTGCTATATCCATGGCTCGCGCTCATGTATTGCGTGATAGTTATAAAAAGTTTGAGAAAGTAAGAGTGCGAAAAAATTACTTGGCCAAATCCGGGGTTGTGCATGATTTACATTAGTTGTGTGAGGATGATGGAGCATAGCCAGACTATATGATTTTGTAGGGATAACTTTCTTTGGCCTTGTTATTTTGAAAGTTCATGATTACTTTGCTAGTTTGCTTGAAGTATTACTGTTTTCATGTGAATAGCAAACTATTGTTCTGAATCGTACGGATCTGAACATTCATGCCACGTGAAAGAAGTTGCAAAGGACAACTATGCTAGGTAGCATTCCACATCAAAAATTCATTCTTTATCACTTCCCTACTCGAGGACGAGCAGGAGTTAAGCTTGGGGATGCTTGATACGTCTCCAACATATCTATAATTTTTGATGGTTTCATGCTATTATCTTGTCAAACTTTGGATGTTTTGCATGCCTTTTATTTATTTTCTGGGACTAACTTATTAACTGAGTGCCAAGTGCCAGTTCCTGTTTTTTCCATGTTTTTGACCCCTTTCAGAGGAGATTTTGAAATGGAGTCCAAACGGAAGAAAATCCCCGAAAAGATTTTTTCTGGAACGGAAGAAGATCGGAGGACTTGGGAGCCAAGCTAGAAGAGACCCAAGGGCCCCACAAGCCCCCACCCCGCGGTTAGGGGGCGTGCCATGCAGGCTTGTGGGCCCCCTGGAGGTCCCCTGACCTAGATCTTGCGCCTATATATTCCCAAATATTCCCCAAAAAATCAGGGGAACATCGTAATCACTTTTCCGCCGCCGCAAGCTTCTGTCTCCGCAAGATCCCATCTGGGGCACGTCCTGGTGCCCTGCCGGAGGGGGGATTCGGACACGGAGGGCTTCTTCATCAACACCATGGCCTCTCCGATGATGCGTGAGTAGTTCACCATAGACCTACGGGTCCATAGCTAGTAACTAGATGGCTTCTTCTCTCTCTTGGATCTTCAATACAAAGTTCTCCATGATCTTCATGGAGATCTATCCGATGTAATCTTATTTTGCGGTGTGTTTGTCGAGATCCGATGAATTGTGGATTTATGATCAGATTATCTATGGATCTTATTTGAGTTTCTTCTGATCTCTCTTATGCATGATTTCATATCCTTGTAATTCTCTTCGAGTTGTGGGTTTTGTCTGGCCAACTAGATCTATGATTCTTGCAATGGGAGAAGTGCTTGGTTTTGGGTTCATACCGTGCGGTGACCCCACCCAGTGACAGAAGGGGTAGCGAGGCATGTATCGTGTTGTTGCCATCAAGGGTAAAAAGATGGGGTTTTCATCATTGGTTTGAGATTATCCCTCTACATCATGTCATCTTGCTTAAAGCGTTACTCTATTCGTCATGAACTTAATACACTAGATGCATGCTGGATAGCGATCGATGTGTGGAGTAATAGTAGTAGATGCAGAAAGTATCGGTCTACTTGTCTCGGACGTGATGCCTATATGTTAGATCATTGCCTTAGATATCGTCATGACTTTGCGTGGTTCTATCAATTGCTCGACAGTAATTTGTTCACCCACCGTAATACTTGCTATTTTGTGAGAAGCCTCTAGTGAACACTATGCCCCCAGGGTCTACTCCACACCATATTTTCAGCCTTACACTTTTTACTTCGTTGCACTTTCCGCCTTCAGATCTCACTTTGCAAACAATCTTGAAGGGATTGAGAACCCCTTTGAAGCATTGGGTGCAAGCTTGTTTGTGTTTGCGCAGGTACTCTGGACTTGACGAGACCCTCCTTCTGGATCGATACATTGGTTCTCAAACTGAGGGAAATACTTACTGCTCCAGTGCTGCATCACCCTTTCCTCTTCAAGGGAAAACCAAGGCAAGCCCAATCTCCGTCAACGTGTCAATTTCTGGCGGTGTTGTTTGAGAAGTAGCAGGGTTCATCATGATATCTGATCAACTACTAACACGTGAGTTCATAAGTTATGTCCATAAAAATGATGTGGGGTTGTAAGGAAGCTCCAAAGTGGCTTGTAGTATACTATGGAATATCCTCTCAAACCTCCTAGTCCTCTACAGGGTGCCAACATATTGTTCATTGATACACCCAAACTCGAGCAAAACATCTATACAATTATTATCACTATAATTTTTAGAGGAGTCTCGGGGCGGGGGTTATCAGGTGATACCAACACTTAGATGCTCCCATGGTACTAATTCAAAATTTCAAATTTAAATATTTCAAAAAATGCCAGAAAGTCATGAATGTTCAAAACACATGTGTCTACAATTCTAAAAAATTCAGATCCAAAATGCATATACACAATGAGAAACAAAAACGACAAACGTGTTTGCTTTTGTCAACTGAAACAAATTCGCATGTACCACAACTAACCGATAGCTGATAGGGCGTGAGCCCCTTCTCTAAGAGAGCAGATCCATTTCTTTCTACTCAGCGTGAATATTATAAAAAAAACACAAAAGCATAAATATTGTGAAATTTGTGTTTTTTGTTTCTCAATGTGCATATCGAATTTGGACATGGATATTTCTGGCTTTGTAGACACAAGTTGTGAACATCCATGACTTTTTGGAATTTTTTTAAACATTTAAATTTGATTTTTAATTAGTATCATGGGAGTTCTAATAGGGTGTTTGGTTGGGATTTTATACTTGCCTTTTTCACTTTGTCTTATAAGCCAAAAACACCTAAATAGGTGCTTTTTTGGCTTATAAGGGGCTTTGGAGACAATATAAGCCAAAAAAGCTAGGTATTTTTTTTGGCTTATAAGCCAACATGAAAAGGCCAAATAAAATCCCAACCAAACACCCCCTTAGTGTTGGTAGTACATGATATTTTCCTCTGTGATTGATGTACAATTGCTCTTAGGAATAACAACGAGATTACTAAGATGTCGAACCATGCATGACATGCCTAATCTAAAGGTAATGAATGCCTAGCCGTCAGCTAGATTGCGAGCTTCAAAAATTAAGATTCTATTTTCATGAACAAAATCACATAAAATGAAATAATTCATCCAAGTTTCGATCTCCTTGATAACTCCTTTGTAGTGCCCTCTTGCTCCTTCATGCATATGTTTTATGGTCAGTCTTGCAATCCAATGCGACAAAAAGACTTCGGATGCCCATGTCTTCATCAATGGAAAGAGATTCACGAAAAGTGATGGCTTCCAATAACACAAGATCAGATAGGCCCTCGCGAAGGACCCCAAATATACTCCATTTCAAGCACAATACACGACCGCAGGTGCACCCAAATTCCCAACCCCAGATACACCGACCTTAACATTGAATTTGACATGTCCTTCTGTCACGCCCAAGATGCGACCCTATCCTCGATTTGGCTCGAGGGCCTCGTCAGGGATAGAAGCGCATCTCGTCGTGTCGCAAGAATGGATATCGTTACAAGTACGTGTACTGAAAAGAAGAGATATATAAAGAGTTGGCTTACACTCGCCACAAGCTACATCAGAGTCACACCAGTACATTACATAATCATCAAGAGTAAGAGCAGGGTCCGACTACGGATGAAAACAAACGACAAAAGAAGAACGACGTCCATCCTTGCTATCCCAGGCTGCCGGCCTGGAACCCATCCTAGATCGATGAAGAAGAAGAAGAAGAAGAGGCAACTCCAAATGAACAATCAACGCGCTCGCGTCATGTAACCTTTACCTGAACCTGCAACTCGTGTTGTAGTAATCTGTGAGCCACAGGGGACTCAGCAATCTCATTTCCAAAGGTATCAAGACTAGCAAAGCTTAATGGGTGAGGTATGGTTAAGTGGTGAGGTTGCAGCAGCGGCTAAGCATGTATATGGTGGCTAACTTACGAGTACCAGAAATAAGAGGGGGAAGATCTACGCATAGCGGACGTGAACAACTGATGATCAAATGAATGATCTGAACACCTACCTACGTCAGACATAACCCCACCGTGTCCTCGATCGGAGAAGGAACTCACGAAAGAGACAGTCACGGTTACGCACACAGTTGGCCAATTTTAATTAAGTTAACTTCAAGTTATCTAGAACCAGTGTTAAAAAAAGCTTCCACGTTGCCACATAACCGCGGGCACGGCTTTCCGAAAGATTTAACCCTGCAGGAGTGCTCCAACTAGTCCATCACAAATTACCACAAGGCGCATAGAAATCCTCAATCACGAAGCTCGCGATCTCGTCGGATTCCCTAGTGGAAAACCTCAACTCTGAGATTACCCAAAGCATCACCGGAATCCCGATGCACAAGATATTTCGTCAAACGCAAAACTAATCCAGCAAGGCCGCCCGACGTGTCGACGATCCCGATAGGAATCGCGTACCTCGTTCTCAGGACACGACGGATGGGTCACACTAGGAGTACCAAACCTCGGGTTGCCCCGCGGTGGCCCCGTAGTCTGCCAATTTGGACCAACACTCATGAGGAGCACTGGCCCGGGGGTTGATTAAATTATCCTCGGGGTCCGGAAAGTCCCTATGCAATTTTATTAGGTGTTTAGGCAAATGTAGTACCAAAGTTGGGCCTTGCCAGACCAGTCTTAATCAAAAACGAATTATCAAGGGGGTCCCCATAACAACCCCGATCGTGTTAGGAGCACTCAAATATGGAACATAACACCGGTAGCCGGAAACTAAGGGGGCAAAGGTGGAACAAAACACCAGGCTAGAAAGGCCGAGCCTTCCATCTTTTACCAAGTATATAGGTGCATTAAATTAGATAGCATTTAATATGGTGATATATCAAGGAACCCATGCTTTCACATGGAAGCATCTGCACCTGCAACTAGCAACGCTATCAACAGGGTTAAGCAAGCAGTAACATAGCCAATCAGTGGTTTGCTAGGTTGAACAGGTTGAATGTTTTCATGGCATTGTTGAGAGGCTGAATTTAACAGGTGGTAGGCAACGAGACATAAACGATAGAAGCGATAAACTAGCATGGCAATGATAGTAATGGTATCTGGGGAAATGATCATCTTGCCTGAGATACCGCTTGGAAGAAGAACAACTCCGTGAAGCAGACGAACCGACGTAGTCGAACGGGTCCTCACATCCGACACCCTTGCGGACTCTATCGAGACGGGGAAAACCGGAAACAAGAATCAACACACGATATTCACCACACGATGCACGACACAAATGATGCATGAGAAGCTGAAAACATGCAAGGCGCAGCATGACAATTCACGCAATCAAACACTACACATTAAGTGAAGTTCAATATGCAAAGAGTTGCATATTGACGATACTCCACGTCTATTTATTTAGTGCTATCCCGATTAGGTACACGGCAATATTAAATATGAGTAAGCATGGCAAGAGGTGAAGCGTAATTAAACTACTTATCTAGGCATTTTAAGTGAGGTCGGAAATGACATATAGCACCTCCGAAATGGCCCCACGTGTTAATTTACAATTCTGTCCAGATCTGAACTAATGCATTTAATTGGTTGTTAAACAGCAAAACAAATAGGTTCACGTGATTCTACGCGTCATGGCAAGAAATCTACACATAAGGAACATCTCCAACGGAGCTACGGATCAAAAGATACGGACACCGCAAGATATGATGGCATGAATGCAAAATGTGTGCAACGGCGGCTACGAGCACTTCATCACATGCAACCAGCAAGAGAAAATGAAACTTCACGAGATTCTAAGCAAGTTTCATGTAAGACACGATCAAATCGGAGCTACGGTTCAACATCTACGAGCAAAACAAGAAATCACTACAATCTGTCAAAAACAGCCACCTAGCATATTCTACGCCCCACAACTACGGCTACACAACTCCGATATGCACAAGAAAGGCATGGCACGGAAGAGGGCAAGGCGCTCTACTACGAACAACTAACAACAACCAGCATGGCAGCAAGGAGCACTAGGACACGAAGACACAAAATGGCATCTCACACACTATTTCAGACTTGGTGAAAATAACCCCTCATGAAAGTGCAGTTTTCGATCTGAAGCTATATTGACAGCAGCAAAACCTATAGCTACAGGACTCCAAATGGCATGAAACTTCACAACATGCTAGAGAAACACAAGGGGTACAACTAACTCCATTGGACCAACCTCAAAAGAGCTACAGATCACAAGATGCAAGCAAGACAAGACAGCAACAAAATATAACAGATTCCAGACTTAGAAATATCTCAGCTCCTCTAAAACAGCACTATTTCTAGCAACTTGAGGGCAATCAAAACACACCTAAACATGCATTTCTATTGCAACCAAAAATACCAGGGGCTAAACAAAACATCCAAGATCAACTCACTAGTTGACAACTAATTCAAACGAGGCACGGAATAACGCCTACGAATTAATCAAAAGGGCAACATAGCAAAATATCTCACGAACTAACTTACTCGAAAGCTAAAACTAATTGCACAGAAAAATCCGTGGGATTTTTCAACCCCGGAAACATATAAAATATGTGGGGTTTGCAACACAAAATAAAGCCACACATTAATGCGGGAAAATAACCTATATACTGGAAAATAAACTAGAGGCAATTCCCTACACGCAAAAATACAAATGACTGCTCTAAAATGCATGAAAAAATGGCCCCTAAAACATGGGCATTTCTATCATGGCATTCGATCAATCCGGACTTGCGCGAAAATTAAATACGGACTAAATTCTATTGGGACAGCACGCTAATCTAGGCAACCGGCACGCCAAACGACGTCAAACAATTATGCATGTTTCAAATACGTATTCTACGCGCGAAACTATCACAAAACCATATATAATACGCCTCGATCCGATTAAACGTTTAAAAGTTACGGGGGTTTAAATATAGCTATTTTGCTGGAATTTACTAATTCCGAAAAGTACTAATTTCTAATGGGCCGGATCTACTACTAGGCCCAACACATCTAGCACAGCAACAAAATTAAAAAAAAATAAACAGGCGCAGGGGGATCTCACCTCGGTGGGCCTCGGGCCCATGAGGGAAGGCTGGAGCGGACTGGTTGTGGAGGGCGAAGCCGACTGGGCCGGCTGCTGGGGGAGGCCGACCGGCCTGGCCTGGGGGCGCTCGGTGGAGCAGGCCGGGCTGCTGGGCCGGCGGTCAACGCAGGGGAGCCATCGATCTGGCGATCCAGATTGCAGGAGGGACGGCGCGCTCGATGGGGCGGTTGGCCATCGATCTGACCGGTGGCGTAGGAGGCCACGACGGCCATGGAAGGCGCCTCTTGAAACGCAGATCCGGCGCGGGCAGCTGCCGCGGCGGGGATGCCGGGAACTGGCGCGAGGCGGCCGGGGCTGGGCATCGGCGGCTGCTGGCGGTCTTGGCCGGCGGACTCGGTGCTGGTTGCCGCGGCTCCGGTCACCTGCAGCGGCCGCGAGGGCGAAGCTCCGGCGAGCGGGCTCAGCTAGCTGCCGGCAGTGCGCGCGAGGAGAGGCGGCGTGCTAGGGCGCGGGGCTGGTGGCGCCATGGGAGGGATCTGCGAGGAGCTCGGCATGGGGGATCGGGAACAATGGCCTGGGCTCCAAACGGGCTCGGGCGGGCCCAACGCGGGCCCCGCGGGCCCGGCGGCTGGAGGTGGGAGGAGGGAGCAGGATAGAGAATGGGGGGATTAGGGTTAGGCACGGATTTCGAGGAGAGAGGAGAGGGGGCTGTCTAAAAATATGAGGAAGGGGTATTTATAGAGAAAAGAGGGGCTCGGTTAACCGGAATCGCGCTCAGGATCCAACCGCGGGGTCGGATTCGGACGATTCCGAACGCGGGTATGGGTACGTGGCTGTGTAGAGGGAATATCCGGAGACGAGGGGGAGAACGGGCGGCGCGGCATGAGTTTTAAAACACCGAAAGACGTCCGACGAATAACCGAAGACGGTGCCGCTACGGGCGACCGTTCGGGTACCAGACGGTCTCCGATCGCGACGAAATTCGACGGGCGGCCTCGCTATAACTAATCACGACCGCACGTCAAATCTCAACCCGATCAGAGGAAGTTTTAAAAGCACTTTAAAAACAGGGTTTCGACGGTGCCGCGGGCGCGTGCGTGTGTGGTCGGACTCAGAACGGACAACGACGAGGACCGGCAACTACTAGCGGATGCAAGTTTGAAAACTGGCGGCAACGGAGATGCCGATGCAATGCAGATGATGCGAATGACGCGATGATGATGCAACTAAATAAAAGAGACACACGACGAAAACGGAAAGAAGGGGGAATCTTCTGGAACGTCGGCATCGGGCTGTCACACCTTCTCGAGGGAGGATCCACTTCTCATGAGTTCTCGCGCTTGGCGAAAATGACATATCATATGAAGATCTTGAAATACGTACTAAAAGTCTAGGACAAGTTCAGAAATAAACTTTGTAATAAAAAGAGGTCGCTACCCGCTAAAAAAGGTGAGATCACCAATTTTTTTATCAGAACAATAGATAGCCCAATGTCGTCTAAAAGTAGGTAGGGAGCAGGTGTACCTCACCCACCACGAGGCACGAGCTCGTCTCGCCTCAACCTCACAACTAATGGGTCGGGCCAAGTAGTTTCACGGATTAACACATTATGTTCAATCTTTTTTTCACATTTTAGAAAATATTCTATGCGCATAAGTTTCAAAACATAAATTACTTAAATAAATAAAAATTGCGAATTTGAAAAATGTGAACACAGTGTTAAACGATTGTAAACATAGTTTTAAAACATATTGATAACATCCAAAATAATGTTTGTGACATTTAGAAAAGGTTCACATGTTTCAAAAAAATATACACAACATTTATAAAATATTTTTATAGAATGTCAAATATTGTTCTTGTAGTTCAAAAAATGTTTTGTACCATTCATAAAAATGTACGTTGCGTTTACAAAAATGTTCACATGTTTCAAAAATATGTCCATGACATGTTTGAAATTTTGATACAATGTAATTCATGTAGTTTAAAAAATATGTCATATCATTCAAAACTAATGTCTCCATGTGTATTTTATTTTTTCAACACGTATTTGTTTTTTTTTCAGAAGAATATATTTAAAAACGTTAATCATGTATATGAAAATGTTAAACGTGTATACAAATAAATTTTCAGATATATACAAAAAGTGTACCGTGTGTATGAAAATGAGTAGACAGCAAAACATATGTTTATGAAAATGTTATCACGTGTTTAGAAAATGTTAAACATGTATAAAGAATGTTTTATATATATATAAAAATGTAAATTTTGTATAAAAAGTAGAACTCAAAGCTTATATTTGAAAAAAATGAAATAATATATTTGGAAAATGTTAAATTTGTATAAAAATGCTGCTGGTGTATACGAAAAACGTTGAATATGTATGAAAAAAGCAGACATGTGTTTGAAATAAAATAAAATATAAAATAATTAAATAAACCAAAAGAAACTAAGAAAGCAAAATGAAATCTGGAGAAAAAAAGGGAAATGAAATTTAAAGAAAACTTCAAACAGTCTTTTTTAGTGGTAAATGTTGTACTTTATTGCTATATGTGAATAGTTACAACATCATGTGGCTCAAGAAGCCTAGTGTGTGGACCTAAATTTAAAGACAAATAAAACTTCGCTAAATTACCTGCTTCATAGTTTCTTCTACGAGATTCATGCACTAGTAAACACAACTGGAGCTTGTTTCCCTTGGCAATCACCTCCCTCACAATGGATGCATGATTCCCTCTTGTACCATCTTCTATGCCCTTGATCACCACTGAGTTGTCACATGATATAAGAACCCCCTCTTTCCATCAAGTCATCTGAAGGCATAGAGCCTCTCGAGCCAAGATACTTGCCAATTGCGTCCCTACATACTGCCGCCACTACTCTGTTTTTCTAGGGGTTGCTCGCACACACTATCCTTGCAGTAAGCTAGACATATGCTCGACCAATCTGCATGCAGACATGCCTTGTTTGTTGGGTTGAATTGAATGGAACCAGTCCGCAAAACAGTACGACTATGAAGCCTACAATTGAGCCCACGCACACGAAGTTAAATGAAAATTTCAGGGTTTTTCCGTCCAAGAAAAGGAAAAATAATGTTTTATTTCTTCTAGAAAAGGTATGGTCCATGCACCCACGCGAGATCGATTTGAGTTGTATCCTATGAGCATATTACTACTGTCCCGCACATGACAGCAAGTTCAGAGACTACATTGAGACGGGCTTTGCCTAAAGAAGGGTGCACAAAACTGAATACAGACGGATCATGGACTGCCGATGGGCAAGCTGGTGCCGGTATAATCCTTCGTGACAGCGTGGGCAACATCATTTATTCGTCACGCAGAGAACTTTTCTCTTGCAGGAATGCCTCGCCATCCAGAGAACGGAACTCCCCATTCATGTGGAGATGGACTCCCTCACACCCGTGAATGTGATTAATGAGGAGAATATTGACAGACCAAAATTTTGCCAGTCTAGTGCGGGAAATCAAGCATCTATTGAGTCTTTGTGTAACTTGCGTTACATATGTTGCTCCTGGCCAAAATATTGTCAGTGACTTCTTGGCTAAATTTGCTAGGACAGAGAGTAGAACTGTCGTTTCGTTGAACTCTGGTTTGTCAGAGGTACATGATCTTTGTAATTCAGACCGTAGCAATGTTGCTACTTGAGTAATAGAATTATCAACCGCAAAAGAAAAAAACTGCGTGGCTTTGTTTCTTTCCTCCATCTCTCATGATATTGGCATCATTTGTATAGTCGTATTAGTGACTTCGTTCCCCTCCGCTGACAAGAATAGATCCACTGAAACTCGATCTGACGCTCCCCTCCGCGCGGGCGGCCGAGGGGCTCCAACCCTAGCCTCCGGTCTCTCCCCATCCCACCCCTCCCCTCCGGCGTCGCTGGAGGAAACCGCCGGGCTAAGCCCGGACGGATGACGGCGGTGGCGGAGGAGCCTCTCCTTCTCGCGCGCGTGGGTGGCACGGGGCATCCAAGCGCGACGTGCGTCCCCAGATCCGAGTGGCTCGCTCCTGGCGCGGCGGTGGCTCGCTCCTGACGGCGAGCGGCGGCAGATGCAGCTGCTGCATTGGGCCGTGGCGCTGCGTCTCCTCGGATCAGCGATGGCATGGAGGGACTTGGTTGACTGGTCAGCTGCAGGCGTAGTAGGCCCTTTGGTCAGATCTGATCTGGCCTGAGTGGCTAGCTTGCTCTGCGTTGGCGGAGATCGGTGGTCGCCTGTGCGCACGATGTGAGACAGAGATTCGTAGAGCGAATCCGGGAGAAATCCTTGTTCTTGGCTTGTTGCTAAGTCCGGCGATGGCGGCACTCTTCTATGTCGTCATCTTCTTAGGGCATCGCCGTGGAGAAGCTCAAGACCTCTATCCACTACCTTCGGGGGAACCCTAGATCAGTAGATCGGATGATTGCGGCGCGCAGGTGTCTTTTTTTCTTGAAGACGTCATTCTTGGATGTGTACACGGGCTTGAGGGACCAGTGGACGGCTTTTTTAGTGGAGCGGTGCTTCATTTTACTCATTGATGGCGGTGGATCTCGGCAGCGTGGCGCAGCGGAAACTCGGTGTCTCATGCGTGGAGATGGACTTGTGCAGGAGGTGAAAGCTCTCTGGCGTCATGGTGGCGTCGATGGCAGAGAGGTCTAGCAAGTCGGTTTGTTAGTTTCTTCTCTGAAGACGGATTGGTGGAAGATGGCGCCGACGACACATGAGAGTGCGTCGAACCGGTTTGTACCATAAACCCAGTATGTGGCTCGGTTGGGGCCTCCGGCTTTAGATGTTAGGCTTTGATGCGATGTCTATTTGGTATTAGGCTCGAACTATCGACACCCCTTCATCAAGTGGTTAGGAGTAGCGATAGTTGTTGCTAAGAAGGTGGCTTCGGACAAACTGATGTACCACTTGTAAGGTCTTTGTGAATAACTAATAAAATGGTTGCATGCATCGTCCACATGCAGAGGTCGGGGGTAATCCTTTAAAAAAAATCTTTGTTTCTTTCTTGGTACCATTGACCCTGAACCGCGCTGTTTTGCCCTTGTGAGGCCGGCCACATACGACCAGGAAGCGAGGAACCAAGCAAGCAAACAACACATGCGAAGACTGGAGCAACAGGCCAGGGTCACGTGGTGAGACACGTACGTCTACCTATAGGCGCGCCTCCTACACCCAACGAGCTACCTCTATAGACGCATGCATATTGCATTGGTCAAACGACCGATGGAGTGACGCATTTCATATCCTACACGGCTGTTTGTAACCCCATAATAAAAAAATAACAATAAGAGTAATACAGTCTATATATCAGGCTAACAGCACGCCGTATATGCACCTAAGTTATTTTTCAAGGTAATATATGTCTCAATCATATAACGAACAATAACGTACAAGCAATGTAGGCACCAATCTAGCAAAACTAGAGAGACAATAGAAACCGAGCTTAAATGCAAATTATCCTAGCCAAGATTTTTTTTTAATTCAGATCGAAGAATTCTAACACCTTGATGCCAACTCCGGTCACCGCCTTCTGACACCACCATAGCGGTAACTAAAGGAAAAGGGGACAACTCATCTCTTCATCTGAGTTTGACGAGGCTCCATCGCTTGTTAGCAGCCTTTCGACCTCCAAAGCAGCTCACTAAAGATGATGCTAATGTCGTTCAAGAATCTAATCGGGCCAGCACCGAAAACGTGCCATCAAACTCCACATCTGACACTAGTAGGCACACCTTTAATTGGTGACGCACCATTTACAACCAACGCCACCATTAATCTTTTTAAGTAGTGGCGGTATCGGCATATTTGGTATGCCAGCTTTACAACGCTAGAGTGGCGTTGCTTTTTCTAACACAACACAAATAGGTGGGCCTAACTGATGGCATTGAATTTCATTGTACCCCATAGATAATTAGTGCCTTTTGATGTCAGTAGTAAGTTTTGCATATATATATAGGAGTGTTGGGATTGCTTGTTTCTCAAAGAATTCCACTTCCTTTCTCCATAAAAATATTCGCCCTAACTAGTTAGCTCCTCTTAGTTTTTGTTCTTCCCACTTAGCTACCTACATGGTCGGTAATGGACCCACTGGAGCGTGTCGATTCTACACGGGCCCCGCGTGTGAGCCCGCGTCAGCGGAGCATGTCAAAAGGTTGGCACTCCGCCATCTTGGCTAAGCTCTCCTCTGGCCTTGTTGGCTACGCCATGAGTCAGCCACAGCCAATGTAGTTGGCATTGTCTAGTGAATCATTCCGTTGTAGCACTGAAACATGCATTCGATTTACCGGCTACATCACCAGCGTCGAAGCTACGGGGAATCGGGTGAGGGCACCTGTGTTGCTTTCTAGTTGTCGACGCCCTATTGTTATTGTTAAGAATACCTCGCACACAAAATGAATCTAGAGCAAGTTTTCTACATCTGCGCAGGTCGTAAGGTATATGGTACAAAATACCTCGATCTATTTCAGCAAATTAGCACAATTCAAATCTAGTGTCGCTCACATCATTATGTGTATATTGTGAACTACGGGAATGTGACAACCCGATGTCGACGTTCCAGAAGATTCCCCTCTCTTTTTGTTTTCGTCGTGTGTCTATTTTTATTTTTCGCATCATCATCGCATCACGCGTATCATCTGCACTGCATCAGCATCTCCGTTGCCGCCCGTTTTCAAAACTTGCATCCGTTGTTAGTTGCCGGTTCTCGTCGTTGTTCGTTCTGAGCCCGTTCACACTCGCACGCGCCC
This sequence comes from Hordeum vulgare subsp. vulgare, assembly GCF_904849725.1. Classification (NCBI taxonomy): domain Eukaryota; kingdom Viridiplantae; phylum Streptophyta; class Magnoliopsida; order Poales; family Poaceae; genus Hordeum; species Hordeum vulgare. The sequence continues at coordinate 558,788,985 of NC_058520.1, forward strand.
GCGGCATCGTCAAAACCCTATTTTAAAGTGTGCGTAAAACTTTCTCTGATCGGGTTGAGATTTGACGTGCGGTCGTAATTAGTTATCGCTAGACCGCCTGTCGAATTTCGTCGCGATCGGAGATCGTCTGGTACCCGAACGGTCGACCATAGCGGCACCGTATTCGGTCTACCATCGGACGTCTTTTGGTGTGTTATAATTCGTTGCCGCGCCGCCCGTTCTCCCTCTCGTCCCCGGATATCCCCCTACACGGCCGCGTACCCATTCCCGCGTTCGGATTCGTCCGAATCCGACCGCACGGTTGGATCCGGAACGCGATTCCGGTTAACCGAGCCCCTCTTTTCCCTATATATACCCCTCCTCCTAATTTTTAGACAGCCATCCCCCTCTGCCTCGAAAACCGTGCCAACCCCCGAAACCCTATCCCTAATCCCACCTCTCTCTCTCCTTCCCTCAGCCTCCAGCCGCCACGGGCCCACCCAGGCCCATCTGGAGCCCGCCCGGGCCCGAACCGAGCCGCCGTCGGCGCCCTGCATCCCCTGGCCGAGGTGCTCCTCCCGAGCCCCAACCCCGCTACCTCCGTGCCCGGCACCTTTCCCGCCGGTCGCCGGAGCTCCGGCCACTGGGGTAGTCGCCGCCGCCTTCTGCCCTTCGCCGGCCGGAACCACTGGAGCCTCGGTCGACCTCCCTGCCTCGCCGTGCAGCGCCGCCGCGCCAAGCCTCGCTGCGCCGCCCCTCCAACTCCGCCGCGAGCCGCCGGCACCCTAGCTCCGGCCAACCCCAACGCCAGGTTCCCCAAGTGTCGCATCGCCGCCTCCTCCCGTCGTGCGCCAGCCTCGATCGGATCCAGATCGAGATCTGGATCGCCAGCTCTGTCGGCGCTGGGAGAGCGCCAGCCGCCCGCGACGTCCGGTCGCGTTGACTGCCTCCTACCTCGCCCGGGCCGGTTCCCTCCCCTCGGCCCAGCTCGCCAGCAGCAACCGCCCAGATCCGGCCCAGCTCCACCGCGTGGCCCAGCTCGCCCTCCTTCCCCTGTTCGTCCCACCCTCAGCCGGGCCAAGGCCCCAAGGTGAGCACCCCCCAAGCCACTATTCCGCGCTCGTGGCATTTGTTAGCTATATTGCGCCTTAGTTTTGGCCCGTTAGCCTTTATAGGTTTTTAGGAGTTTATTTCTCTTCAGGGTATAGCTAAATATTAAATCGACCGTAGTTTCTATTCCGTGTGTCGGAACGAAGCGAGTAATATATGTTTTTTGTGTAGAATTTTGCGTAGAATACGATTTTCAAACTTGCATAATTATTTGACGTCGTTTAGCATGCCGTATGCCTAGAAAACACGTGCTGTCCTATTATGTTTCCGACCCGTATAATTTCTCGTGCGTGTCCGGACTGCCCGTATACCGTAGGTTAAATGTCCACGTTTTAGGAATCATTTTTGCATGTATTTTAGAGCGGTCAATTGTATTTTTACGTGTAGGGATTTGCCGGTAATTTATTTTCCCGCGTATAGGTTATTTTTCTCGCATTTATGTGCGGCATTATTTTGTGTTGCAAACCCCACATATTTTATATGTTTCCGAGGTAGAATAATCCCATGGATTTTTCTGTGCAATTAGTTTTAGCATTAGAGCAAGTTAGTTCGCGAGATATTTTGCTAAGTTGCCCTTTTGTTTAATTCGTAGTATTTATTCCGTGCCTCGTTTGAATTAGTTGTCAACTAGGGAGTTCTTCTTAGATGTTTTGTTTAGCCCCTTTAGCCCCTGGTATTTTTGGTTGCAATAGAAATGCATGTTTAGGTGTTGTTTGCTTGCTCTTAAGTTGCTAGAAATAGTGCTGATTTGGAGGAGCTGAAATATTTCTAAGTCTGGGATCTGTTATTATTTTATTGTTGTCTTGTCTTGCTTGCATCTTGTGATCTGTAGCTCTTTTAAGGTTGGTCCAATGGAGTTAGTTGTACCCCTTGTGTTTCTCTAGCATGTTGTAAATTTTCATGTCATTCGGAGTCCTGTAGATATAGGTTTTTTTGCTGTCAATATTGTTTCAGATCGAAAACTGCACTTTCATGAGGTGTAATTTTCACTAAGTCTGAAATAGTGTGTGAGATGCCATTTTGTGTCTTCTTTTCCTAGTGCTCCTTGCTGTCACGCTAGTTGTTGTTAGTTGTTGGTAGTAGAGCGTCTGGCCCTCTTCCGTGCCATGCCTTGCTCGGGCATATCGGAGTTGTGTAGTCGTAGTTGTGGGGCGTAGAAGAAGCTATGTGGCTGATTTTGGCAGATTGTAATCATTTCTTGTTTTGCTCGTAGTTGTTGAACCGTAGCTCCGATTTGATCGTGTCCTACATGAAACTTGCTTAGAATCTCGTGTAGTTTCATTTTTCTCTTGCTGTTTGTATGTTTTGAAGTGCTCGTGACCGTCGTTGCACACATATTGCATTCATGTCATCATATCTTGCGGTGTTTGTAACTTTTGATCCGTAGCTCCGTTGGAGATGTTCTTTATGTGTAGGTTGCTTGAAATGACGCGTAGAATCACGTGAACCTATTTGTTTTGCTGTTTAACAACCAATTAAATGCATTAGTTCAGATCTGGACAGAATTGTAAATTAACATATGAGGTCGTCTCAGAGATGCTATATGTCATTTCCGACCTCATTTAAAATGCCTAGATAGGTAGATTAATTACGCTTCACCTCTTGCCATGTTTAATCACATTTAATATTGCCGTGTATCTAATCGGGATAGAACTAAATAATTAACGTGGAGTTTCGTCAATATGCAACTCGTTGCATATTGAACTTCACTTAATGTGTAGTGTTTGATTGTGTGATTTGTCATGCCGTGACTTGCATGTATTCAGCTGTTCATGCATCATTTGTGTTGTGCATCGTGTGGTGAATTCCGTGTGTTGATTTGTGTTTGCGGTTTGCTTCGTCTCGATAGAGTTCCGCAAGCGTGTCGGATGTGAGGACCCGTTCGACTACGTCGGTTCGTCTGCTTCACGGAGGCATTCTTCTTCCAAGCGGGATCTCAGGCAAGATGATCATTTCCCCAGATACCATTACTATCATTGCCATGCTAGTTATTTCGATGTTGTCGTTTATGTCTCGTTGCCTACCACATGTTGAATATCAGCCTCTCAACAATGCCATGAAAACCATCAACCTGTTCAACCTAGCAAACCACTGATTGGCTATGTTACTGCTTGCTTAACCCTATTGTTAGCGTTGTTAGTTGCAGGTGCAAATGCTTCCATGTGAAAACATGGGTTCCTTGTTATATCGCCATATTTAAATGTTATTTAATTTAATGCACCTATATACTTGGTAAAAGGTGGAAGGCTCGGCTTTTCTAGCCTGGTGTTTTGTTCCACCTTTGCCCCCTTAGTTTCGGCTACCGGTGTTATGTTCCATAAATGAGCGCTCCTAACACGATCGGGGTTGTTATGGGGACCCCCTTGATAATTCGTTTTAGGTTAAAGCTGGTCTGGCAAGGCCCAACTTTGGTACTACATTTGCCTAATAACCTAATAATAATGCATAGGGACCCGCGGGCACCCACGGACTATTTTAATCAACCCCCGGGCCAGTGCTCCTCATGAGTGTTGGTCCAAAACAGAGCACCGTGCGGGGCCACCGCGAGGAAACTCGAGGTTTGGTACCCGTACGCTTCGCTTATCCGTCGTGTCCTGAGAACGAGGTACGCGACTCCTATCGGGATCGTCGACACGTCGGGCGGCCTTGCTGGATTAGTTTTACCTTTGACGGAATATCTTGTGCATCGGGATTCCGGTGATGCTTTGGGTAATCTCAGAGTTGAGGTTTTCCACTAGGGAATCCGACGAGATCGCGAGCTTCGTGATTGAGGATTTCTATGCGGCTTGTGGTAATTTGTGATGGACTAGTTGGAGCACCCCTGCAGGGTTAAATCTTTTCGGAAAGCCGTGCCCGCGGTTATGTGGCAACGTGGAGACTTTGTTTAACACTGGTTCTAGATAACTTGAAGTTAAATTAATTAGAACATGCCAACTGTGTGCGTAACCGTGACTGTCTCTTTCGTGAGTTCTTTCTCCAATCGAGGACACGGTGGAGTTATGTCTGACGTAGGTAGGTGTTCAGGATCATTCATTTGATCATCAGTAGTTACGTCCGCTATGCGTAGATCTTCCCCCTCTCATTTATTGTACTCGTAAGTTTAGCCATCAAATATATGCTTAGTCGCTGCTGCATACTCACCACTTAACCTTACCTCACCCATTAGGCTTTGCTAGTCTTGATACCTTTGGATATGAGATTGCTGAGTCCCCTGTGGCTCACAGATTACTACAACACCAGTTGCAGGTACAGGTAAAGGTTACTTGACGCGAGCGCGTTGATTGTTCATTTGGAGTTGCTTCTTCTTCTTCTTCTTCATCGATCTAGGATGGGTTCCAGGCCGACAGCCTGGGATAGCAAGGATGGACGTCGTTCTTATTTTTTCGTTTGTTTTCGTCCGTAGTCGGACCCTTCTCTTACTCTTGATGATTAAGTAATGTACTGATGTGACTCTGATGTAGCTTGTGGCGAGTGTAAGCCAACTATGTATATATATCTCTTCTTTTCAGTACATGTACTTGTAACGATATCCACTCTTGCGACACGACGAGATGCGCTTCTATCCCTGACGAGGCCTTCGTGCCAAATTGAGGATATGGTCGCATCTTGGACGTGACAGGGAAGAAATAAAGTTTTGCTACACATGGATACGGGTTGTTCTTGTGCGAAAAATGTAAGTGAGTTGCTCGAGTACTCCATTGGACCACTCAGACAACACGTAGATAAGATGCAAGTCAACAATGATGTGATGCAAAGCCAAATCCAAAAAAATGGAAGTTTCGATATGCACTTTTTAGCCGCTGTTATTATTGGGCTCATTCTTTCAGCTGGATAAGTGACAACAATTCTTCTCATGGGAGTCAATACACTGATGACAGTCTTAGTCTATGCAAATTAACTAGATAGAGTATAGTAGACGTTATATTTTTTATAGTTTATCATTCTTGGCCAACTATTATGTATCTAGGTCAGATTAATGAGATCAATGTTGTTCTAATTGTTGTCTTCAACTATTTTATTATGTATATTGCCTAAAATAATAAAATGAAATAAATAATTAGTATATAGTAAATAAAATAAAATAGTAATCAAAATATAATTATAACTATAAATCATGTGTATAAAATATAAACTAAGAAAGGAAAATTTAAAGAGTGAAAAATAGCAATGGCGTGAGCCACATCAATCCATGCCAACAACTACTCGCCCGGCCCCCTCAACCCCTACCCGATCACGCCATCCAAATCTATCGCCACCTGACGCCGCCGCCACCGCCAAAACACCTTCGCATTGTCATCTCCGGCATCGCCTCCATCGTCACGTTCATCTTTATCGCCGTCGTCCCCAACACTTCTGCCATGTCTCGCGCCCCGCCGCCATGTCCCGTGCCGCCAACGCCCATGCCTTGCCTCTCTGATTTTCTCCACCATCGTCGTCATCGTTGCCAACGCCGTGGTGAGTTGTAGTGTAGTGTAGTGTAGTTGTAGTAGTAAAAAAATAGTGTAGTTGTAATATTTTTAGTGTAGTGTAGTTGTAATTTTAATGTAAAATTTTAGTGTGGTGTAGAACTTAGTGTAAGATTTTAATGTAAAATTTTATTGTAATTGTAGTTGTAGATTTCATTATAGAGTAATTTTAGTGTAGTTGTAGGTTTTAGTGTAGAATTTTTAGTGTAATTGTAGTTGTAGGTTTTAGTATAGTTCGTGGAATTTTAGTGTAGTTGTGCAATTTTGTATTTGTATATTGTACATTGTAGGTTTTTGCAGGTACTCGACGTCAATATATCTAGTTTATAGACAAAGTCATGACATGATGACTATATATATAGTTCAATATTTTTACTAACTTGTTAGGTTTATATGCATCGTCAAAGATGACATCGAAGTTTCATATTGTGCGACGGAAGGTGAACAAGTGGTATGCAACCACTAGAGAGGACAATGTAGTCTACGAGATCTTGACCACTCGTACATCCCGGAGTTAGCGGTGCGTATCTATGATGCCAAGGCGGTTGAATTCTATTAGGAAGGGGGGCTTTCTAAACCTCCCTTACTATCATGAGTACATGGGGATCCTCGTGCCGAAGGGCATGAAGATATGTACCAAGGCTGAACAGAAGGAGCACCTCCAGGAGGAGATGCAGTTCTTCGACCCCATGGTGACGGAGCTTGCTACAGATGAGCAACTCGTGGAGATCAACAAGATGATGATCCTTCAGTATGAAGCCAAGAAGATCACATCAGAGGATCTCGTAGACTGGGATGACATCGTGGGTTAGAAGGGCGTCGTAGGTCCATGAGGGACAACCACGAGGCCGACGCCTTTGACCACTAGCTTGCTAGATAAATAGCACTAGTTCACACAAATTGTTTAACTATATGCATGTTTTATATTTGAACTATGTGCATGATTTATGGAGCTGCTTAATTACTAGTATGTGTATAATATCTAATGTACATAGCTAGGTATATGTGTTTTATGTTCAATTATATCTATCCACGTGTTCTGTCTTGGTCATTTTGGTTAAGGATGCACATTTATTTCCGTCAACATGGTGAATGCAGTAAATGAAGCCCCGTGTGTGACATGTGGTGCCGTTAGATACCAAAGGACACAAATCTCTTCATATATCTTCCAAATGACTTCCTCGCTAGGACGATATGTTTTAGTTCAACATGTTCTGATTAAGTTTCATATGGTGATTGTGCTCTTTCTTTTAATTTTGCTCAGATCGCCCCGTGCGGATAAGATGTGACTTCTTAGAGAGGTTTTGAGCTCCACTTGATGCAACCATCACATTCAATGCACCCTAATGATGATGCTAATGCCTGAAGACATTAATTATCTCGTCACCAATGATCCAAACCGCACCTATTTCGGTTCCCCTGGTTGGAGAGCTCTTGCAAATGAGTACGTGATGAAAACTGGGGAGAGATCCACGTTCTACCTCGAGTATGATTGTAATGAGATCATCGTCTACTAAAGGCCTGGTCGTAGCTCTAGTTCACTTACTCCAGACTACGACCCTGGGTCTGCATGTCGAAGAGTCTAGTTAGTAGGTGTTAGAGCATATTTCTTCATATGTGGTTTTGGTAATTGATGACAATCCCTATGGACTAATGGTTGCCTTAAGTTATATTCGAAGGATTTGTCCATAGGCACTTCTTGAAGATCTGTTGGTTTCAAGGAGTTTATATGATGAGCAAGGTGGTATTCAAAGTATTATCCAAAGATTGGTCATAAAGACACAAGGTTGATCAAAACTAAGCAGAGAGTAAATCAAGATGATCAACACACAGAGTGTACAAGATGTATCGAGAGGGATCAAGTGATCCCATGGTATGGTAAGCATTGTCCATAACGTTTTTGTGTACTAACCCATGGTCTTAGTGAGAGTTCTATGTGGGGTTAGGTGTGTTTCCATGGGTTTCCGTCAAGAGGAATATCTCATTCAACCCATGAAGGATGACATCAAATGGTGATCATCATCAAGATTGCGATGTGCAAGTTCAAGTGGAGCATCACAAAGATATTATGCTTGAATCTAGCAATCCATTGTGGTGGCAATGGACTTGTGAAGATGTGCTCAAGAGTGGCTCACCCATAGTGAGTATGGGGGAGCAATCAACTAGTCTTCGTCAAACCAACCAATCAAGAAAGGTTGTCCATCTTGAGGAAGCCAAGTTCATCATCATCTAGTTCAAGAGGACTAGGTGCAAGGTACAGGTTTGCCCTTGATAGGTTTTTTACTTTAGGATAGATTGTCGTACTGTCAAGGGGGGCCTCAAGTGAGTAGCTTGATCGTACCATTTCCATCCTTGCATCATATTTCTTGGTTCTTGTTTGGTATTTCTCTTTGCGAGTTTTAGAGCTTATGACCATCTTCATGACAAGCTCGAGTTCATCGAAAACGAAGTCCATATGCATCTTCTATGATGTTTTCAATGTTGGAAGTTTTTGTCAGTTCTTCATTCATAGAGGTCTCACATCTCTATATCATTGGCATTTTCATTGCTGTTTGGATAGCTTTGATTGTCCTGAATCCAACAAGCTTGAGTTTGCTCGATTCGGAGCTCGTGTGCGAAAGTTATGGCAGTTTCAGTGGCCAGCAGTAGTAGTACTGCACATGCGAGCGGTAGTACCACTCTTGGAGCGGTAGTAGTTTTTTACTACCGCTCTCTGGCGGTAGTACCGTCCGATACTACCGTGTCGTCGGACTTTTGCACAACTGCAACCTCAGCGGTGGTAGGCACAAAAGTATTTTTTTTACTACCGTGGTTGGTGAACCTACTGTGTGGTAGTACCGCTCCTAGCAGCAGTAGTACCGCTCCTAGCAGCGGTAGTACCGCTCTGCTCGGGGTGTGAGTGGGGGTAACAGTTGGATTCTTTCCCCCACTATATAAAGGGGGTCTTCTTCCTCATTGGATCTTATCCATCTGTTGAGCTTGTGTTCTTCCTCCATTTTTGACCTTCTTAGAGGTTGCTAACTCTCAATCCCTCCAATGATTCTTGCTAGTTCTTGAGGGAAAAGAGAGAGGAGATCTAGACCCAAATCTCCACCAATAACTTTCTCCTCTGTGTGAGGGGAACCCCTTGGATCTTCATCTTGGAGTTCTTTGTGAGCTCCTTGTTCTTCCTCTCATATATCTCCATAGCTTTGTTGTTGCGGAGGTATTTGAGTGTGAGGGACTTGACCACTTAGTGTGTTCTTGTCATTGCATTAGTTGCATCAGTTTGAGTTCTCCACAGTGATACGTGGAAGTGGGAAGTTGAGAAGCTTATTACCCTTGGGTACTTGGTACCCCTAGAGATTGTTCTTCGTAGATGCTTTGGCATCCTAGAAGCTTGGTGGTGCCTCAGAGCTCAATCATTGTGGTGTAAAGCTCCGGGCAAGCGTCGGGGTCTCCAATTAAGTTGTGGAGATTTCCCCGAGCATTTGTGGTCACCTCGAAGCCATATGCCATTGTGGTGAAGCTTCGTGGTGTGGTTGAGAGCCTCCAAATAAGTTGTGGAGATTGCCCCAACCTTGTTTGTACGGATTCGGTGACCGCCCTCAAGGGCCCCTTAGTGGAATCACGGCATCTTGCATTGTGCGAGGGCGTGAGGAGATTACGGTGGCCTTAGTGGCATCTTGGGGAGCATTGTCCCTCCACGCCGCTTCAAACGGTGATTAGCATCCGCAAGGGTGTGAACTTCAGCATACATCGTCGTCTCCGCGTGCCTCGGTTATCTCTTACCCGAACCCTTTACTTATGCACATTATTTTGTGATAGCCATATTATTTCTTGTCATATATCTTGTTATCACTTAGTTATTTATCTTGCTTAGCATAAGTTGTTGGTGCACATAGGTGAGCCTAGTTGTTTTAGGTTTTGTGCTTGACAAATTAAACGTTAGTTTTATTATGCATTTGTACAAGCCTAAACCATAATTATTTTAAAGCACCTATTCACCCCCCCTCTAGGCGACATCCACATCCTTTCAGTAGGCATCCATGACAAATCATGTTATTAGCACCTCCATTTAGTTGAACTTGTGTCTCTTTTTAGTACATTGTTGAACTATGTTAATTAGTACATTGCTGAACTTAAATGTTTTTATTTGCGTATTTAATATTGTAAAAACTTGATTTTGTTGTTGTCGGTAAATTGGATTATGCTATCATTTGGTTGGGATAGCGCTATTGTATAGTTTTTATTTCAAATCTTAAAATCCAAATTGTTGGCATGGCGCCAACATGGTATGGCACTACTAATGAATATTAGCGGTGGCGTTGGCCACGTGCCACGCCATCAACATCTAAAATATTGCTTATATGGGATCCAACACCACTGGTATTTTTTAACAATGGCGCCATATTGGAGGCATTAGGCTCCCACCCCAACAAGACACTTTTTGCCACGCCATAGCTAGACTTTTCTACACTAGCGTGACACCTCTGCATGATGATGTCTGACAAAGAAACCTGATCCGCCAATCATTAACCATGAATCCATCGTCTTCCATTTGCCATCGTCGGTGAACACCGTCGGTACTCGCTCTAACAACCTATCGTGCTTTGGGCCATACCAGTGCGAACATTGCTGCAATGGCGGTGCCTAGCATCTTGCAACGTCGACACTCTCTCTTGAACAACCTCATGTGTTTTGTGCTGACGCCGAAGTGTAATGACGGAGCCATGGACACAAATCCACTAGGGATGTTGTCGCCCTCACACCGTCCCCACTTAATAAACATTGTAGCCAAAGATCCATCACCCACCAAAGATTAGAACTTCATGTTGGTGAAGGATCCGAAGCTTTATTATTCTATCATCGCCCTTGCTGAAGCCAAGACGTCGAGCAGCCAAAACCTAACCTACTATATCCAAAAAAATCAAAACCTACATAATCTACATGCGCGGGGTCCGATGAGCCCCCCATCATCGATGACCGAGTGGAAGTAGACAAAGGGGAACCGACGGATCCTGAAGGTTGTTCTCTCTTGGCGAAAATCACCTTTATTTATTTCTTGAGAAGAAATAAAATGGCCTAGATGTATCTAAGATGGAAAATAGATGGGTGGTGAGTGCCGGACTAAAAAACACACAAGTACTTTTTTTCAAGGGGGCAAACACAATTTATTTATGTACACATGTGTTCCAACTTTGCTGTAATATGTCATAAATCGACTCGAACATGAGCATGCATTTTAGGTTGCTGCTAAGAATGGTATAACTAGATTTCAAGATAGGAGCATTGGAAAAGGGCTGGAAAAACCCTAATCTTATGGCTATATTTTTTTTCAAAAGCCAAAGGACATATATGTTAAGTAGTACATACACTTAAAAAACACCCTTACAAAAACTAAAAAATAGATCCAAATCTTTGGGGGTGCTGAAGTCTTCTTCCTCGTGCATCCACGAGTTGTGCCTAGTGAGTAAAGTTCGTTGGGGCCTCCGTCTTAGTGAGCCAAACTTGTTTAAACCCAAGAGGTTGTATAACAACCGTTGGGAAGTCGTCCATTAGACTAAAAGATGTCGGCAACCACCATATGTGTAGAAAATCAAATGCATGAGAGATAACACCCCATATCCTAGTTGACGCAGTCTGGGAACGCAATTGTCGCACACTTCCCGATGATTTTCAACTTGACCAATCTTCGTCGGTCGAAGCTAGAGCCGGAGGACCAAGATGCACAACCGTGCCACTCAGACAAACCTATAGAAGAAGAAAAATGCAAACCAGAGAACAAGATCTCGAGACACATCACTGTCCACATGCATCCCAACAATGCCAATAAGCACTATCGTAATGAGCACGAGACATGGAGGACTATGTCGAACAAGTATATGGGGTCAATCTAGTCCTTTCAATAAGTAAGAGTGTCGAACCCAACAAGGATCAAAAGGAATAGACAAGTAATTTTCAACAAGGTTTTAGTGTGAGTGTTGTAAAGATAGTTTTGATAACAAGATAATTCTCCTCAGCATCAACAACAAGATGTAATCAACACATACAACTAGCTCCGAGGTACCAATATGAGATTTGATAGAAAGATTGAACACAAAGGAGAAACTAGGGTTTGGAGATGAGATGGTGTTCGTGAATATGTTGACGATGATGATGATCCCCACGATGATTGAAGTGTTGGTGATGATGAAGGCTTTGATTTCCTGCTCCCGAAGGGAAGTTTCCCTGGCAAAATCGTTCCACCCGAGAGCAAAAGTGTTCCATCCAAGTTCCGCCTTATAGATGGCGGCGGAAAGTCTTGAGGTTTTCCTATGATTTTTTCTTGGTCAAATTGGAATTTATAGCCAACGGGCATGAGGAGACGAGCCACCACGACCACACATGTCCGGGTGGCACGGCGCCCGTGGGCCCCTCTGGTACTTCTTTGCTTCATAATTCATTATATATTCAAAAATAATTCTCCAAAATTCCACGCTGCATTTGGAGCTCCAGAAAATTATTATTTCTTATGTTGCATTTTAGGTCCAGATTTCGAGCTATCCAACAATACCCCTCTCTTTTCATTCTACGGGGTTTAAGAGAGAAGATGCAATATAATTGCATCATATTGTGAAATATATCATTAAAGTAGGATACATTATAATAGGAAATAGTGATGCAAAATGGGTGCATCATGGTGTCATCGCCTTATTAATTACCACCAACAAGTGAGGACCAAAACCTAAACTAAATACCTCACCCTACCACCACCGGTCTGAAAACGGCGGGATCCGTGCCACCTCTCGTCGCCGAAATAACGGAGAAAGGAAGAGGACGATCAATCTAAGCAGGGTGGCGCTAGATCTACATCTCTGTCCTAGTTCCCAGTGTTTCGTGTGAGAGAGAGGGGGAGGGAGAGAAGGGGGGGGTAGAGAAAACACATGTTTTTCTTTAGTTGATGGTACAACACTTAAACTGATGGATATCAATGTTGAGTTGGAGAAAACTTTGGTTTGTCATACTTCTTAGAAGAGTGTGTTGTTTGGAATGTACAAACTTATGCTGGAACATCAAAAGTGCTGGAACTGGGATGTGATGTATTCCGGATTCCTGTATGAACAAAATTCATAAATCGAAACATCAAGAGCGACGGTCACACAAGAAAATGTTGGGGAACGTCGCAAGGGAAACAAAAAATTTCCTATGCGCACGAAGACCTATCATGGTGATGTCCATCTACGAGAGGGGATGTGTGATCTACGTACCCTTGTAGACCGTACAGCAGAAGCGTTAGTGAACGCGGTTGATGTAGTGGAACGTCCTCACGTCCCTTGATCCGCCCCGCGAACCGTCCCGCGATCAGTCCCACGATCTAGTGCCGAACGGACGGCACCTCCGCGTTCAGCACACGTACAGCTCGACGATGATCTCGGCCTTCTTGATCCAGCAAGAGAAACGGAGAGGTAGAAGAGTTCTCCGGCAGCGTGACGGCGCTCCGGAGGTTGGTGATGATCTTGTCTCAGCAGGGCTCCGCCCGAGCTCCGCAGAAACGCGATCTAGAGGAAAAACCGTGGAGGTATGTGGTCGGGCTGCCGTGGAAAAATCGTCTCAAATCAGCCCTAAAACCTCCGTATATATAGGTGGGAGAGGGGGGGCCTTGCCTTGGGGCTCAAGGAGCCCCAAGGGGGTCGGCCGAGCCAAGGGGGGAAGGTCTCCCCTTCCAAACCGAATCCAACTTGGTTTGGAAGGTGGAGTCCTTCTTCCCTTTCCCACCTCCTCCTTTTTTTCTCTTTGATTTTCTTCCTATGGCGCATAGGGCCTTCTTGGGCTGTACCACCAGCCCACTAAGGGCTGGTGCGCCACCCCCAAGGCCTATGGACTTCCCCGGGGTGGGTTGCCCCCCCCCCCCCGGTGAACTCCCGGAACCCATTCGTCATTCCCGGTAGCTCTGAAAACCTTCCGGTAATCAAATGAGGTCATCCTATATATCAATCTTCGTTTCCGGACCATTCCGGAAACCCTCGTGACGTCCGTGATCTCATCCGGGACTCCGAACAACATTCGGTAACCAACCATATAACTCAAATACGCATAAAACAACATCGAACCTTAAGTGTGCAGACCCTGCGGGTTCGAGAACTATGTAGACATGACCCGAGAGACTCCTCGGTCAATATCCAATAGCGGGACCTGGATGCCCATATTGGATCCTACATATTATATGAAGATCTTATCGTTTGAACCTCAGTGCCAAGGATTCATATAATCCCGTATGTCATTCCCTTTGTCCTTCGGTATGTTACTTGCCCGAGATTCGATCGTCAGTATCCGCATACCTATTTCAATCTCGTTTACCGGCAAGTCTCTTTACTCGTCCCGTAATACAAGATCCCGCAACTTACACTAAGTCACATTGCTTGCAAGGCTTGTGTGTGATGTTGTATTACCGAGTGGGCCCCGAGATACCTCTCCGTCACACGGAGTGACAAATCCCAGTCTCGATCCATACTAACTCAACTAACACCTTCGGAGATACCTGTAGAGCATCTTTATAGTCACCCAGTTACGTTGCGACGTTTGATACACACAAAGAATTCCTCCGGTGTCAGTAAGTTATATGATCTCATGGTCATAGGAACAAATACTTGACACGCAGAAAACAGTAGCAACAAAATGACACGATCAACATGCTACGTCTATTAGTTTGGGTCTAGTCCATCACATGATTCTCCTAATGATGTGATCCCGTTATCAAGTAACAACACTTGCCTATGGCCAGGAAACCTTGGCCATCTTTGATCAACGAGCTAGTCAACTAGAGGCTTACTAGGGACAGTGTTTTGTCTATGTATCCACACAAGTATTGTGTTTCCAATCAATACAATTATAGCATGGATAATAAACGATTATCATGAACAAAGAAATATAATAATAACTAATTTATTATTGCCTCTAGGGCATATTTCCAACAGAAAAACATATGAATTATAAATACAAAAGGAGAAAAATGCACGTGTTAACTTGTGTTTAGTTTCCTCTAGGAAATGTCATTCCATAGGAATCTAAGGACTTGTTTGGTCCACATGAATATAAGAAATGAAAAGTGTACAAAAAATATCATTTACACACATTCAAAGAAAAAAACATGAACACATGAATCTTACAATCCGCTTGGACCTTCTTTCAGAATCCCTACACATGAACTATGATACCTCAGTCTTTAGGTGCATAATGAAACCCTAATGACACTTTTCATGTGGTTTGACTTTGATTTGATTGTGTTGAGAAGGACTCCTTTGTGTTTTCATGCTTATGCAAATGAAAACTGCAAGTCAATGATATCCCTACGTTTTCAAATCATTCATTTTGCACACGCATTCCCATGATATTTTCATGTGTTTTTACTATTCGGTGTTTTCAGAATCCCGAGAACCAAACAAGCCCTAAGATATGAGATTATTTGTTCGAAACGCAAACCAATTTCATAAAAAGGATTGCGCCCCACTTTATAGATAAAGCATCGACCACGTACAATCATCCGCATACAAACACAACACCGCGTACGCCCAAGGCCGGATACAACAAGGTGCTGAAAATCAGCTACATCACACCATACACCACTAAGCAAAGCGAAAGTTAAGCAAAACAAAAGCATCACTTGAGGTAGTGAGGGACAAAGACGGACATCGACGAGCCGAGGCCTCCAAGACGGTGCCTGCAAGAAGGGCATAACACCGACACTTGAAGGAAGTGAATTATACTATAGAAGCCCCATATTCTAGAACTCCTACATTTTCAAAAAAATTCATATGTTTTATCACTTGACTCAGACCGGGTTAGGAGTCTTAGTCGACTAAGATCTAATCACACCATTTTTCCTTTGTTTCGAGGACCTTGAAGGAAGCACCTTATCGTGGCAACAATTTGTACTTCGATCTTTTTGTGATCTTGTTCCTTTTTCTTCTACTCTACACACACACACACACACAAAAAGGCTGAAACTGTACACACAAGCAAATTATATATATTTTGCAAAAGAAAAGCATTCCAATCCAGAAGCATGCTTGCACATCCATGCATGCGTGGCTGACTGAGTGGCAGTCTGTCAGAAAAGAAGGGAAGGGAACGCATACAGTAGCATGATCAGAAAAAAGCGAGCACGGGCGATCAGAAAACGCGGCGATAGACCTTGCTTAGCCTGCCGCAGGGCTATAGCACCACTGGCCAGTAGCATAGGTCTCGGATACGCTCTGAGCGGACAGCAGCTGCGGGTGATAAGAATGTTAGCCAATCTACGTAGCCTTCAAAACCAAACGGGTCGCTGCTCTGCTCGGCCTAGCTAGCTATAGCTAATCTACTCTACTCTAGCTAGTCTCCCACAAAAGCTGCCCGAATCAATGCAAGTGTTTTCAGTGGGATTGCCTCCCCTGACCCTACCCCTCTCCTCGCTCCCTCCCTCTCCCCCATGCATGCATGGGGGCTAAAGGTTAACTGCATGCAAAGCGTAGTAGTAGTACCACTAATTATGGAGTATTAATTAGTCTACACAAGGTTATCTTTACGGTGTTTACGAGGAGGCACGGGCGCTCTCCGTTGATTTCTCCCAGGCCAGTGCATGCTGCTCAACTAGGGTTTCAATGACCCATGCATGCATGCATGCATGCATGCTCGGTGCACCCCTGCCAGGGGTATTATTCTACTTTTACCAGCATCGTGTAGCACCGGCCTCCGCTAGCTAAACTCTTGTTTGCATCTCAGACTACCTAAACCAAGTCGTTACTATTCAAAAACGACGGGGGATACTTGACGTAGCAGAAAGACCAAACATATGCATCCATTCCCGAACCCGACACAAGTTTGCATGTTAATGGGAGAGAAGGAGAGAAAATGTATACTACGTACAATTCGTCATTTTTTACGTGAACTTTTTGTGTAATTTTTACCGGGGCATAAGTAGAGATGCTACTCTTTTCTTTTTTGTCGTTGGCCCTGAGGCATCTCTGGTGGTTTATTTTTGACATTTGGGGGCCTAGCTATTAAGTCATATTTTTAAATTATAACCACCAATATTGTTTCACATGTTTGTATGAAACTTGAAAATCGTATGCCCAGATATCTCTGAGGGCGTACTTCTGGAATATTACAATTTTGTTGGTGATTCAACATAGTTGCAACATAAACTAGCACTCCATATTAGATTTTAAACACGTCGTCTAAAGTATCATTTTCAGTACAATGTTTTTTTAAATTCAAAAAAGTACAATGGTTTTTTTAGACAAGAGTACAATGGATTGATGAACCTTTCCCTTTTATGAAAGGTAGAAGGATGTAAACAAAGTAATAAATGGATGTATATATGTAGCTACATGGATGATAAACAATATAGCTAGATGAATTTTGTTCCTTAATGCTAGTCCATATTACAATAATATAGCTAGATGCCTAAATGATAAAGCTTAAAACATGTTATTTAACATTTTCACTATTTTTAAATAAAAATTATCGAAATCTAAAATACATAAGTCGCCTTATACAAAACCAAAATATTTGTGTTCTCCTTAAAAAAACTTTATTATTCCCTCCGTTTCAAATTAAATTTGAACTAAAAGTAAAACACTTATTTCCGAATAGAGGGAGTACGTGAACTGGGATAAACACCCAAAATATCCATTTTGACCACCAAAAGAATCCTGGGGTACAATCTCGGGCCGCATTATGACTCAGTGATAGTTTCTAGGATGCATTTGCCCATATGACATAGAGCATTTTTCCCCACAACCAGTTGGAGCTAACATTTTTGTCCTAAATCACCCTGATATTTCATGTATTCCCATGTATTTGGACATTCATCAATAATGAGAAGTGTGTTTAGACTACAAAAACTATCTTGTCCATTGGTCGTGCATCCAAGGGTTGATGAAGTTTGTTTGCACTTACACCCTGCAGGTTCATGGTAATTATGTAGTGTTTTTTAATGGAAGAGTATGTGTGAACTATTTCTTTGACCATGTATGTTATGTTTGGGAAAAATATTGATAAAATCTTTATTTGATTATGACAGGAGGAAGAATTTTGTAGGCATTGTTGTTTCCTTGATCAAGGAATGTGGTTGTTGTTAATCAAGCACCCAAACACATACATGGTTTGTAAAAATTTAAATATGAATACAAGTTTGAGGTCTATTGATGAAACGTGAGGGGCTTCAGTGGGAAACTTTGGATGCACTCGCCTTAGAGGCCTATTTTGTAAATATCGACACAACCTTGATGAACTCATGCCTAGAGAATTTTTGTACGTCCAACTAGTTGTGTGCTTGAATACTCCGATATGGCGGCAAAGTTACACAATTCTAATCGTCTACTGCCCATATCATTGATTATGCATGTGTGCCATCATAATTGCATGAACAAACCTTTTGAGTGACATGTTGACAACACCCCCAACTTGTGATGCTTTATACACACTTAATCCTGTGCAGGGAGAAAGGAGAAGTCCCGAATGAAGAAGCTACATGTTCAGGGAGAAGGGAGAATCAAAGTCCCGAAATGAAGAAGCTACATGTTCTGGCAAATGATCGATGTACGTAGCCACTACAAAGCTAAAACTGGATGACGTGGGTCGTGACACGGGGGCAGGTTTTGTGTAAGTTGCTTGAAATAACCAGATACACATGTGTTAGTTCTTAAACATTCCCGAAAAAGGTTGGATACATATTGGTGGTATAATATGAACATACAAATTTAATAATAAAAATAGATATGATTATGCTCTGCAGGAAAAGAAAAAGGAGAGAAGAGTGTCATAAATATTCAAACTGGGCGAAACTTTGTGGGTTCAAAATCTATCATATGATGTGGGCCCATATGTTACTTTAGAATATCTTAAAATTTGGCAATGAGAAAAGCTAACGAGGAGCATATGTACTCCCATGCAATACTCTACTTAAGCACCTTCGAAACCAGCCTTGGGATGTGAAGCATCCCGGTATTACAATTTAAGAGGTTTAAACAGACAAAGTTATATTATTTTGTATATGATCTGCACATAAGACCAAATAACAGATAATGTGGCAACTTGTCAGGACGTGACCAAAGGGTATCTTATAACACTCCCATCGCCCAATGCCCTGCAGTGTTGACACCAAACACATAGCAATGGATAAGTTGTTTTTTGCATGAGGAGTTAACATTAAGAGATATTGATGTTTTGATCACTCTAGGGTTCCGGTTATGTTGTGTTAGATTTGGTCCTTCAATCCTTCTCCAGTATGATCATATGTGATAGTGTGAAGAATCAATTTATGTCATTTGTGACGTTGATGTACATGCCCTAACAACAAACGACTATTGTTCGATGTTGATATTTGTCACTATATATGATCTGCCAAAAGATTGATGGAGAAAAGTAAGATTCATTTAGTCGTGGGTGTTGTAATATAGCCATGGTGATTGGCTCTAAGGAGTACAATAAGAAGATTGTCACTGGAACATACTTTTTTGTCATTGGGACATAGGCCCTGTTTGGATACTCTAACTTAGCTAGAGGTTAGAGTTAGTTTCTAACTTTAGTCTAACCATGAACTAACTCTAGCCTTTGGTGGTGTTTGGATGTAAAGTTTAGTTTGACAATAAATGCACTTTTTTCAATCATGTGTCTCTTTTAACCAGGATTTGTTGTGGCCAGCTTTTGTGTAGGCCTGGTGCAGGGGTATGGAGGAGGATGGAGGCGACCGGTGGCAGGCGGACGAGACGGCCTGGACGGGACGCGACAGAGGTGGCCGGCGGGGGCCGCAAGCGCGGCCGACGGGGCGAGCAGGCCGAGGGGGGCGAGCGCGGCCGAGCAGGCCGAGCGACGCGCGATGCAGAAGGATGGAGAGGAAAGGATCCGATGCGGTCAAAATATTATTATTTTTACCTGTTCATCCCCAACTAGCTTCAATTAACACCTCTTCTCAGGGCTAGTTTTTTTGACGGGTTAGTTTGCATCTAACCAAACTAGCCTATGTGTTTGGATACTTTGG
Organism: Hordeum vulgare subsp. vulgare; assembly: GCF_904849725.1. Lineage (NCBI taxonomy): Eukaryota > Viridiplantae > Streptophyta > Magnoliopsida > Poales > Poaceae > Hordeum > Hordeum vulgare. The sequence goes on from NC_058520.1 coordinate 558,808,524, forward strand.
GAGCTAGTTTAGCTCTAACTAGCTCAAACTAGCTCTAGCAGTGGGATCCAAACAGGACCATACTACATGCATGCATATGTGCACAATAAGAAGATTGTCACTGGATCATACTACATGTCTACTGTCTACATATATGATCGACCGATGAAGCAAGCAATTAGCAGAGTGGCGAGCACATGGGGGCGGTATCCCTCTGGTACACCATAGGAGACTAACCCGATCGTCCCAGAGGCACACGTGTGCGTGTCCAGACTTGAGTAGAAGAAGAGCATGCAAGCACATGCCATTGCCATGCCAATGGCCTCGCACATGCACTTTATCGTTCCAAGAGAAGATTGGGCGGTCGAGGTCGACGACGGTGGACTGTGATCAGTGTGTGCACGTGAGAAGCCCAACTTGATCACTTAACAACACCCTCCATTTTCTTCCTAAATCATATCATATCTCACATCATCAAGCGTACGTACGCGTCTAATTAGTCCGCAATGAAAGCCCTGGCTAGCTATAGCTAGGTACGCTGACTGAATGTACATGTGTATTTTTGAAAGAAATAATAATAATAGTATACATGTGTACGCGTACGTATACCACATTTCTGAGGGAATCTCCAGGAGTACGCCTCCACCATCTGATAGCACATTCACACGGCCGAGAACTAGCAAGTACCAGTAATAAATCAACCACGCGGTTAATCGGTAAAAGACGATGAGGTTCCAGTCTGAACGCTAAACAGAATAGGCAATTAAAGAGACACGCGCGTACATACACCTCTCGCACGCTTGCTTCCGGTTTGAATACGATCCAGCTTTGACCGTCAAAGTTTTAGGCGGGGGCAAGCGGTGCAATTACCAAGGTGAAAACACACACACCCGGCCTATCTTAACCCCCGCTTCTCCTGCCCCCATAAAGAGAGAGAAGAAGAAGAAAGCAACGTACACTCGCATTCTTAATCTCTCTCTCTAGTAGAGTACTACTGACCCTTGCTGCTTATAGAGAGAGAGAGATTAGCTAGGTAGGTCTTGATAGTACTGGTAACAAGTTGTCATGGGGGATCCTATGCGAGGTTTAGGGTTCCGCTCGCGCGTTTCTCCATGCGTTTCTGGAGAGGATCGACGCCAAGGTTTTTCTATGGCCGGAAGACGAGGGTCCGTGTCGTCATCTAGGGTGCAGGTAGCACATTATCTCCTCCTCCTCCCAGTCCCCTCTCCTCCATCACTCTACCAGTACGTACGTACGAGACAAGTGGTGATTTCCTTTCCCCCTTTTCCAGCCTCTCTTTGTTCTGCTACTACTAGCTATATATATGTAGCTACCTTATGCTTTCCAGTGAAGAGAAACGAATCCATGGCTAGCACCACAAGCAAAAATATATTTTGCAATCTTATATTCCTACTATCAAATCTATACTAAGCTATTTAAGTTGTCATGTGCGAATTACAGAGTTTAATCTCATCATGTGTACGTATGTCACTTGCAAATTTGCAGTGTTATCCGTATTATTTTTCATGAGATTTTCATTGCCGATTTCGTTGAAGTTGTTGAAAATACTGCAGCTGTTGCAGGGGAGACTAGTGCATCCAAATGTAGGGCGCCTATCACTGTGCATGCCACCCTTTGTGTCATTGTATGTGTTGGTGTGTCAGGAGGAGGGGGGCAGAGCCTAGGGCTTTGAAAGAAATAAACCTTGTCAGGGATTCAGCTTCGGCAGCGGCGAGTGGTTTTTAGGGTTTGAGAGGCGAAGCCGGCCAGGACTTAATTGTTCATACGTGGATTCTTCACTGTTGAACAGTGTTTTGGCACATAGTTAGCAATTGATTAACAATGTTACCAGTAGGAGTACCAGTTGTATATACACGCACATATGCATATGTCAACTGCCCAACTGCGTGCATATATGTCCAGGGCATCCAACCGTGCGCCTGCATGTGCACCTCCGCAATTGAAAAAGGAGATGAGATACTATGTACGCAAAGAACATCTGCTCGCGATCGAATTGTGATCCTAGACAAATAGAATGAAGCTAGATCTTGCAACATTTCTTAAATTTTTCCAAGGGGGCATCAGTTTTCTAATCACCTGTGAATACCAGCTTTTCAGTCAAAAAAGGGCATGACAACTCATACTGTTATCGAGTAAAGGGCACCGCTTTACTACTACATGTACATGCAGGCAACAGGGTGCACTCATGTAGGCATATCTTGACGTGTTTTTGGGGAAAATGAGACAAAATATGGTGGACTCGACCTCCCCCCAGAAAGCACAAGCAAAAAGATGTCCCTGCTCAGCTAAACCATGCCACTGTTTTTTGTATTGCACACAGCTGATACAAAATATAGGACCCTTTTTATGTTCGGAAAAAGCTTCCTACTACATGTACATTCCACTAATTAATCGAGGAGTATCATATGTATACAGTAGTCTCACACTCTAACATAGGAGTGTTAATAGCGTTAAGGATTAGTGCACTATAACAATTTGTATAAATATCTGCCTCTGTAGTACTTGTGTACTAGTAGTAGCACAGTTGCTCAAGTCTCCAAACTCCAAAGCTCTCTTGGGTCTTGACCTCTCCAGCATCTCCTAACCTTGGGCTCCTCAGCAACAATGGCTTCTTGATCTGCAGCTCTCCCTTTCCCGGCCTATCAAACAGCAAGCTTAAGAAGAGACCAGTTAATCACTTCCACGTACTGTGTTGCTTTTAGGTAGCTTCCACCATGGCCACCGTGAACAACTGGTTGGGCTTCTCCCTCTCCCCGCAGGAGCTCCCTCCCTCCGCCTCCGCCTCAGGTGACGTCTCCGGCGCCGACGTCTGTTACAACATCCCACAAGGTAGATACACACCCACCCTAGTATTCTTGTGATTGGTTTAAGTGCATCAAGCAGTAGTATATGAAAATCTTGTGATTGGTTTGTTGCGCAGATTGGAACATGAGGGGATCGGAGCTGTCGGCGCTGGTGGCGGAGCCCAAGCTGGAGGACTTCCTCGGTGGCATATCCTACTCCGACCACCACCACCACCACAAGCAGGCCGGTGGCAACAACATGGTCGTCCCTGCAGGTAGTGGCAGCGGCGGCGCCGCTTGCTACGCGAGCTCGGGAGGGAGTAGCGTGGGCTACCTGTACCACCCCAGCTCGGCCTCCCTCCAGTTTGCTGACTCTGTCATGGTGGCTTCCTCTGCCGGTGGCCTCCACCACGACGGCGCTGGCATCATGGCGAACGCCACAGCCAACGGCGACCTTCATAATGGCGGCACTGGTGGGGGCATCGGCCTGTCCATGATCAAGAGCTGGCTGCGTAGCCAGCCATCCCCGGCACAACAACCGGAGCAGCAGAGGGCAGAGGTGGCCGCGCAGGGGCTCTCGCTGTCCATGAACATGGCGGCGGGCATGCCGCAGCTTGTCGGCGGGGAGCGTGGCCCGCAGGAGTTGGCCATTGTCCGGAAGGATGACACGGCCGGTGGCAGCAGCGCTGGTTCTGGTGCGGTGGTGTCGGCCGGTGCAGATAGCACGGGCGGAAGCAGTGGCGCGGTGGTGGAGACGCCAGCGTCGAGGAAGACGGCTGACACGTTTGGCCAGCGGACTTCGATTTACCGTGGCGTGACCAGGTATATAGTAGTATTAGTGCATTGCAATATACATGAAAGTATCTGAACAAACTCTACTTAAAAGATTTGAGCAATATATATTTGATTGCTTTTTGTGGCATTATGCTGAGCGTCTAGCTAATGCATAGTTTCGGGCATTCTTGTTTTCTAGCTAATCATAAACTCAAACAGTGATATCGCCAAGCATGCATGGATCAATGTGGTTTCTTTCCCTTTTTCTGTTTTTGCAATGACCCTAGTATCACTTTATATATTTTTTCTCTTAATTTCTTCTTTGCGTCAAGTGAGTATTGTCATTTGCTTTTGAGGCTCTTTTTTAATAATGTAGCTGCATAGGAAATGCGTAATGCAATTATGTGGGCATGATTGTGGTAGGCTTACAAAGTGTGTATTTTTCTGTTTTGTGTTTGGCTTTAATAGGCATAGATGGACCGGGAGATATGAGGCTCACTTATGGGACAACAGTTGCAGAAGAGAAGGGCAAACTCGCAAGGGTCGTCAAGGTACTGATGTGTCATCTTTAAAGTTGTTTACATATATATGATCAATCCACCTCCAGTGTTGCTAATTAAAGTTATTCTTTGATTGATATTTCAACCTTGTATGAACTCGGCATGTACAACTCCACTCAGTCTATCTAGGTAAGCAAGATCCAGATTGAAGTAATTACAATTGGTTTTGTCACATTTTCTGGATGCATTCATTGCTATCAATTCTTTAAAATACAATTTTTAGAGCTTAAACTACATTTTATTTGTTTATCTTCTGATCTTGAAATGCATATATAGGTGGCTATGACAAAGAGGAGAAAGCTGCAAGAGCTTATGATTTGGCTGCTCTCAAGTATTGGGGTGCAACAACGACGACAAATTTCCCCGTAAGTTACAATGCTCCTTTTATCATTATTTTTGGAAAAAGCTTTTATAATTTATCACCATTTTATTATTCGTTGATCAATGGAATGATGAACATCATAGCTACATTTCTCTAATTATTATCTTTTGGGAAGCCTATCTTACTGAAGTGGTCCTTAAAGACATGCATATTTTCCTTTTTTTTAGGTAAACAACTACGAAAAAGAGCTAGAGGAGATGAAGCACATGACAAGGCAGGAGTTTGTGGCATCTTTGCGAAGGTCGGTCTCTTATATTTTATATATGAATCGTAGGTACATGATTAGCAAACCAATCTTCAAACCAAAGGATACTAATGTTATTTGATGTGTGTATGTGCAGGAAGAGCAGTGGTTTCTCTAGAGGCGCATCTATTTATCGTGGAGTAACTAGGTATGTGTTTCCGTTTCTTGCTTGTGTGCATCGTATGGTGTACGTAGAGGTTAGGAGAACAATCCTTGTATTAGCTACATAGAAATTTGATTGCTATTGCTGATCCATTTTAATTTTGTGTAATAAAGGCACCACCAACATGGCAGATGGCAAGCGAGGATAGGGAGAGTTGCAGGGAACAAGGATCTCTACTTGGGCACCTTCAGTAAGTACTCCATATGTTTCTTTTTACTTTGCATATAAGATTTGTTTGAAGTCAAACATTATAACGTTTGACCATGTTGATAGGTAAAAATATCAACATTCCCAGTACCAAATCAATATCATTAGATGCATCATGAAATTGATTCTAAAACTGTATAGCTTTGGTATTATATTCTAAAACTGTATAAATTTAGTCAACTTTTATGAAGTTTGATTTCAGATAAAAATTTTATGCCGAGTAAAAAGAAACAGATGGATTATATATGTATACTTAGTACTCCCTCCGTTTCTAAATATAAGACCTTTTAGAGATTACATTATGGACTACATACGGATGTATATAGACATATTTTAAAGCATAAGTTCATTCATTTTGCTCCGTATGTAGTTCATAGTAGAATTTCTAAAATGTCTTATATTTAGGAACGGAAGAAGTATTTGTCTGTGCCCCGTACAAAATACATTTTGTTATACGGAAATTAGAGCATATTCGTTTGTACTACTATGTTTCTAAAAAATCAGATATAGAAACATTTTGTGCCGACATTTAGAGGGTGCTTGGATACGTTTTAGTCTCATGACTAAAAGTAATGAGACTAAGAGGGTGCTTGGATCCAAGAGACTAAAACTAGTCTGACTAAAACTAGTCTCTTTAAGAGGCTAAAGTTCCAAGCACCCCTGACTAAAGAGAGGCTAAAACTAGTCTTGAGGCTAAAATCTTTTAGTCAGGGGTACCCCTACTAAAATGTGCATTAGTCCTCTCTCTCCTCATTTAACTCCTCATGCAAGTTCTGGATTGAAGGGTTTGGAGGATAATAAATGCTCATTAACTTGATTTTAGTCTCTTCAGTACTTGGATCCAAGCATGGGTGAGGCTAGCAAGTTTTAGTCTCATTACTTTTAGTCATGGGACTAAAACGTATCCAAGCACCTTCTAAAACTTGCTAGCCTCATCCATGCTTGGATCCAAATACTAAAGAGATTCAAATCGAGTTAATGAGCATTTATTATCCTCCAAACCCTTCAATCCAGAACTTGTCTCGGGAGTTAAATGAGGAGAGAGAGGACTAATGCATATTTTAGTAGGGGTACCCCTGACTAAAAGATTTTAGCCTCAAGACTAGTTTTAGCCTCTCTTTAGTCAGGGGTGCTTGGAACTTTAGCCTTTTAAAGAGACTAGTTTTAGTCAGACTAGTTCTAGTACCTTGGATCCAAGCACCCTCTTATTAATAATCCCCCAGTGGAAACTAAATATGATCTCCAATCCATGTCCAGATGGTACTAGTTGATTTTCCAATTGTAATCCATGTCCAGCTGATGATGTGTGGGTCCAAGAACAACTCACATGTACACATGTGAGAAATGCATGGAGTGACAAATCATAAAATGCCAACGAATGGAGCGACAAAATCGTAGATTTCCAGTAGAAAATGGACCTTCTTCAAGTCATGCCAAGTTGCGTCAAGCATATTAATATCGTACTTTGTGCATGAGTGCATGCTTTATTAAACGTAGCTTCCATGTTTAGTGCTGCCGCTGTCTCCACTCGCCGGTGCATCTAGTCAAAATATTCGAGCTGCGTCTGCATGCATGCACGCATTTGCAGTAAACTATTGATTAATTAAAATAATTAAGCTTGCTTGCCACAGCTCACATGCATACATCTACATGCATGCATGGCATCGACTGGTAGATTGCGTTGGTACTCTACTAACTATCGTCTCTGTGTGTAATGTAGGCACGCAGGAGGAGGCTGCGGAGGCCTACGACATCGCGGCGATCAAGTTCCGAGGACTCAACGCCGTTACCAACTTCGATATGACGCGCTACGACGTCAAAAGCATCCTCGACAGCACCGCGCTACCCATCGGCAGCGCCGCCAAGCGCCTCAAGGACGCCGAGGCGGCCACAGCGTCGTCCCTCGCGCAGCAGCAGCATCACGCCGGCGTGGTGAGCGGCTACGATATCGGTGCCCTGGCCGCGTATGGCGCGGCATACCACCACCACCATCCCTCCGTTGCCGGCGCCGCTGCATGGCCGACCATCGCATTCCAGGCCCTGCCTCAGCAGCAGGTATCCAGCGTCGGTGGTGGACACATGTACCACCCATACGCCCATGCGCAGCCGCTGCGCGGGTGGTGCAAGCAGGAGCCGGACCATGCCGTGATCGCTGCCGCGCACAGCCTGCAGGAGCTCCACCACCTCAACCTCGGCGCTGGCGCAGGCGCACACGACTTCTTCTCGCAGCATGCCCAGTCGATGCAGCAGCAGCACGGCGGCCACGGCAGCATCGACAACGCGGCGGGCGCCTCGCTCGAACACAGCACAGGCTCCAACTCTGTCGTGTACAATAACGGCGCCGTCGAGAGCTTCATGCTGCCCATGAGCACCACCACCACCGCTACGGCAAGCCACGCCCACGAGCAGGCGGCAGCAGCTCATGCCCACGCACGCGCGGTGGCGGCACAGGCGTACAGCGGGGGCAACATGAGCAGGGATCACGACGACGGGAAGATCGCCTACGAGAACTACCTCGTGAGCACCGCCGAAGCCTACAGCGGGGGCAGGATGGCTGCCTGGACGCCGGCCTCAGCCCCACCGGCGACAAGCAGCAGCGACATGACCGGCACGCAGCTCTTCAGCGTCTGGAACGACACTAACTAGGTCAGCTAGAGAGAAAAACACTAACATCACAAAGCACTTAGGGTTCATGCATGAGATGGCCATTGAGGTGTTTCTGTCGTGTTCTATTATTGTTACTCATTAGCTAGTTTGGATGGTGTTCTTCTGGAGGAAGGTGATGGCCTGTGAGAGGGCTATGCATTGCACTGCATTGTTCTTGGATCAGTTGAGCTGTTATCATTTTGGGGTTAAGTTCAGAAGAACATATATGGTGGGGGCATTGACCAGGGAATTAGATCCTTTAGAAATCAATGGAGCTAGAACTAGCCTGCTTGTAAATTTTGAATTGCTAGGGTGGATGGCACTGCATGATGGCGATCGATGCTCAAACGAGTTTTTTTTTTAACAAAGTTCTCAGCTTTATTTCTGTTTCTTTTTTAGTGTTTTATTTGGTTCCAATGTGAGGAGGAAAGTACTATCTGGCCGAAATAATTTGAGTAGCGAAGATCATCTCATTTCTATTTTTTAGACAAGCCATCATCTCTCATGGACCCAATCTATGGTGCTGGGCTAGGTTGTTGGATTGGGAAGTAGTACAAATGGGCCAAGTTGTTTGATACTGAATTCAAGTGAGCCCATAATGCAAAAAACTCTCGGTATCTGAATTGGCTGCCACCAAATGACATCCATATACATCCATAAAAAAAATATACCTTCCATTCATTCTTATTCTTATTCTCTTATTAATCAAATATAAGCCTCCAGCTCCCTAAAACATCAGTCTCACAGATGATTGCAAGAGAAAAATAAGACCAAAGCATGTTGAATTGTTAGTTAAACCTGCTCAATTCATTCGTGGAGCAGAGGAGACAAGACATGGATGCAAAAGCTTTCCTTTGACCAAGGGCACACATACACCTTTTGCTTTCTTTGCCCTGGGTTTGGTTTTGGTGAGCTGCTACATTATTGTGGTCAGCAGCCTAGTATATTTGAGCAGTTGAAGCTAGACATACCACTCACTCTCCTCGGCTCACCTGACAAGATAATGTGGCAGTTCATTTAATCTTTTTTTCCTGTCTCTTGTTAGATTCTACCACCAGCTGTAAAAAACATGGCGAATCCATTTTTCTTGTACTACTTGTTTAATTATTTTTAAGCAAGGGTGAATCTGCAGCTCAGAGTAAATACTGACAGCCGAAGTCTAAGAAATGGCTGAGTAGCCACATCTATGGACTGGAAATGTTACCTTGCATCACCATCAGGTCATCCCTGTGAGGAACAAAGGGCAAACATGCCACAGATGCCGCTAGATGTTTACCAGAATGGACGGTTTAGCTGCACCACTGTGAACACTCCTTGGAAACCTTCCAGATTGTTACCGCCGCAGTTTTGTTGCCAAACTCGAAGATGACGACCAGGCCTATTTCATCTTATACAGTAGCCCAACATAGCATGTTCCGATTCCAAGCGGACACACCTGGAAATTTGCCAGTTGGGTAAATAAGGCTTTAGCCTTTACCACCTCGATCACCACCTCGAAATTTCCCAGTTCATGTTTCAGAGCTTATAAATGTTATGCCCTTCAGAGACTCTGGGTTTAAACAACTCAGGTTGAATGTTTCTATAAATAGTGTAGGAAAATTTGCGTCATAAAACCTTAGTTTATGCTGTCAAGTACTATGAAACATGAACTTTTAAAGATAAATAGAAAAAATGCCAAAATGCTCTGCTCTTTTACATTTAGGTGAGATGAATTCAGTATGGCAGGATAAACAGCAAAACATATGTACCAAGACCCCTTGAGCATTTACAAGCAACTAAGTAAATATGTGCATCACGTTGATGATTTTGTTTTCATGGCTAACATAATTGTTGCTCTGCGATTACTTCAAAACCTACAATACTTATTCTCTGAAATAACATACAAGCAGATTCATATACTCCAACTACAAAAGGTTATCATAAATCACAACTAATTACATCTTCTCTCTGAAATCAAGTGGTGACAAAGTGTACATGCTCTTTTTTTTCTTTTTTGAGGGAAGTACAGTCTCTAATCATTCAAATGGCCATACCACCTTACCAGCTCCACCTGCTTCCCCAGAGACCCTGCCAAGTGCCACCTTGAACATTATAAATACTCATCCATACCAAAGCCAAAATCATTCACATTCTCCCATCTCCTCTTCTCACTTCAGAAAGCACTGTCCAGGCATGGAAGTAAGCGTTGGAAGCCAGCCAAAGCGCCAGCTATGGCTGGTCTTAGCCGTGCTGGTTGCCATGGCAATGCTCGGTGAGGCAGCCAGAAGCTTACCACCACCTTCTCTTTCAGCATCACCAACGTATGCTCCTATCATTAAGGTGATAGGCAAAGCATACTGCTATAGATGCTTCAATGAGGCGCACCCAGAAGAATCCCATGGGAAGGAGCACCTGGAAGGTAAATTTTGGTTATTTGCAGTTCTTATTATCTATGCACGTTAATGCAGTCAGCTTGGAAATATGTCAAGTTTCTTCTTGTTCATAATTATCTTGGAAATGCACTACTTGCTGGCAAGAAAACTGTATTCAAGAATATCATACAGAAGATCCAAGAACATGGCTAGAGCCAAATTTTGAGCTTGGTTAACAATATTATCTGCTGTAGTTACACAAAAAAAATCTGCCAAGAAGGATCTGCACATTTCCTTTGGTACATGGCAGTTTTAGTGTTCTAGAAGCCTATATGATCTTGCTTAAATAAAAAACATCAAGTTAAAGTTGCTACCAGGTAGGCCAAATTACAGTAGACTAAGGATACACATACATGGATATGTGACTAATACCATGATGAACTGTGAACCCAAATTGCAGCTAAATTCATCGAAGAGAAAAACTGCTAAGAAGATGGATGATGTTTTACAAATTCTTCATTCTTCCTAAATGTCTTTCAGCATTTCATACTGCAACTTAATACCTTTTTATCATTATCTGGTGCAGGAGCCATGGTCAAGGTCACTTGCCAGGCCAATGACCAGGCAATAGTGAGATTTGGCTACACCGAAAGCAATGGCAAATACAGCGTGGCCATTACCGGTTTGCCACTTAGTGGCACCTTTGGGGCTGACTCGTGCAAGGTTGAGCTCCATGCGGCAGCAGGAGGATCTGACTGCAATGTGCCCATGGAGTTAAATCTCTCTGGAGTTAGTGTTTACTCAAAGTCCAATGAAGAAGTGGTTCTCCAAGCCAACCAAGTAATGGCATTTGGATCAAAGAAGACATTTGCTGGATGTTCAAAACCTCACATTCTACCATCGATGTATCCATCTAATTCACCGCCACTCCCATACCAGCATCCCTCGCCTCCACCCAACTACAAATCCCCACCGTTACCGTACCAGCATTCACCACCAACTTCTAACAAGTTTCCACCTCCATCGTATCAGTATCCATCACCTCCGCAGAACTTGTACTCTTCACCGCCACCGTACCAACAGTCCACACCTTCAAGCAACTACCAAGCTCCACCAACATCTAACAATCCAACACCAACCCACAAGTATTTACCACCTCCATACTACTACAACTCCCCATCTTCGAACAGCCACGTAGCTCCACCACTGCCATACCTGCAGTCCCCACCTCCGTACAACTACAAGTCACCTGTTCTACCATTGTCACCAATGCCTCCTCGCCATTATAACTCTCCACCTCCATTTAACTATGGATCTTCACCCCCACCTTACCAATATTCTCCACCGTTACCTCCAAAACATCTACAACCAAATGTTCCTCATGGTACTCCGCCACCAGCATCAATATCACCACAGCCTCTTTACCCCTATGGCTCTCCACCACCAGCATCAATATTTCCACAGCCTCTTCACCCCTACAGCTCTCCACCACCATATCTGAACTCGTACCAATCCCCACCACCACCGATGCAGCTCCCTCATGTAAAATCGCCACCAGTTTCTTCAACATCTCCACAGCCTCTTTACCACTACAGCTCTCCACCACCATCTCTGAACTCGTACCAATCCCCACCACCACCGACTCAGCTTCCTCATGTAAAATCACCACCAGTGTCTTCAACATTTCCACAGCCTCTGCACCACTACAGCTCTCCACCACCATATCTGAACTCGTACCAATCCCCACCACCACCGATGCAGCTCCCTCATGTAAAATCGCCACCAGTTTCTTCAACATCTCCACAGCCTCTTTACCACTACAGCTCTCCACCACCATCTCTGAACTCGTACCAATCCCCACCACCACCGACTCAGCTTCCTCATGTAAAATCACCACCAGTGTCTTCAACATTTCCACAGCCTCTGCACCACTACAGCTCTCCACCACCATCGCTTCTGAACTCCTACCAATCCCCACCACCACCAAATCAGCTGTCTTAAGCATGAGGAATGGTTTCTTGAAATGTAAGTTTCCTAGTGGGCTTTATGTGGTACAGTATAACATCTTAACGTTTACATATGATGTATCATCTTTATGAATTTGAATCGTAATAATGTGAACTTTCACGATAGCTCATATAAACTCAATATAAAAGATTGCATTGGTGAGGACTCCTTATTTCAAATAAAAGAGTAATAAGATTCCTAAAGTATAGCGACAGGACATGTTAAGTTGTTAACCATATGATTCCATCCATCTCATTTCAGGATATGATGTGGGCAGAATAAACGGAAGAGTCGAAGTCTATCTCAAGAAGAAGCGCCGTAGCTGGAATTGTCAGCTATGGGTCACAGTTTCTAGAATTATCTACCCAAGTATCTAGTGTGTTTCAGCTTTCACTTTGTTGCCTAGAGCTATTTCAGCAATGTAACCATAAGTTGTATGAGCTATTGTTAGTAATAGCAATGTTCTGTACTCAATCCAATATATGCTGCGGCATCTACCCAAGATAGAACAAATCCAGGGGGGGGGGGGGGGGGGGCTTCTCCACCGTGAAATTCTGTGGCTCAAATTCAATTCAGAAACCAAAAGTTGGAAAACTGAGCTTGGAATGCAGTGCGCTCATGAGTCGCTACCGGTCACCGTCATCTCAGGGGAAGCATAATATCACCAGTAAATCAGCGCAGTTCCTAGGTAGTAAAATAAAACCACAGGATCCGTCACCCAACCACGCGCCGGAAGGCACATTTCTTCAGTTCAGTGGGTAGCAGCGGTTTTCCAGAGAAATTTCGGCTGCTAAACCTAAACGGGAGTAAGCAACAGCAACAACAACAACGATCGACCACTCGACGAAAGTAGTTCATCTTCCTCTCGGATCTCGCGGTATCTATCTACCATGGATTGTTCGTCTACAGCCTACAGGCGACCAAGGGAGGAGACCTACGCGGACTGTGGCAAGAGGAACGAGCAAAGCAACCCGGGCACTGACCTGACTCCAGTAACCCACCGCAGATTGACGACGGCGACCACGGAAGCGGCGGTCTCTGCGCGAGAATTAATCGCCGGAGCTGGCGGACGGCCGGCGGTCCGCTCCGGTCAGGTCAGGTCTGCAGGCAGCAGAGCGCCAGAGCCTGACGCGGCGGCGTTGAGTGGGGACGGAGAGAAGATCCGGGCCAGTTTGGGTGGGCTTGGGCCGCATGTCCGCGCGTGTAAATAGCAACAAACAAACTCAGGCCTACTGGCTCTGGGCTGGGCTGTCCGGGCCGCCTCGCGAGAACGCGGTGCAGCCGTGCACGTGCAGTGCTCGGCGCCGGCGGTTGCCTTTCCATTTCGGTGCCGGTGCATGTCGCCGCACCGCACTACGGGTGACCTTAAGCAGAACACATGGCCCCACACGTCATTTTCCCAAGACAAAAAAAGCGAGGGTACAAACGTACGGAATAAAATACCAGCAGCAAAACCGGAAAGTTTTCCGATAAGTAGTGCAAAAATAGAGAGCATGCGGATGTATGTGTGTATATAAATAATGAACGTATCGTGTGTGGAAATGTCTCGTTCTTTGCGTGATATGATAATCCAGCCGATCGTGCGGTTTTGGTGCGTGGCGGACGATGACGAGCGTGAGGCCGGCGTTGCAGATTCCTTCCTTCCATCCGGAGGCCCAGACTTTGATGCCAACGGAATGGTACAACTTGGAAGACATATTCCCCTCGCCTGCTCTGCTGCTATTGGTGGCACGAGGCTAGGTACGACACATGGCACACGTCCGCCACAACTGACATACGCATAGCGCGAAGATGCTCTCCTATCTGCAGGTATCTTCTCACTCGAATGCTATCCATACATCCTTCATCCGCTGCACACCAGGCTTATCGCCCGGCCCAACATGGCGCATGATGAGTGAGACCCTGCCAATTTCCGTTTTGTTCTTCTAAAAAACTATAGTACATTTTTACGACCAAGTGATGTAGTTCTACGTGCTGGAGTTTTGTGTGTTTGGTTTTTGCGGGGAGTTGTGCGTAGAGTTTGTGTGCCAAAACTGCCAACAGACGTGATGTTTATAGAATAATTAAAGCGTGAAGCAAAGCGTCCCTGCCAACACCACTCGCTCATTTTTAGCAGTGGGGCCAACGTAGTAGTACGCTTTAAATGCGGAAATTACCCCTCGAGATCCACTCCTCACCAACCCCAACCAAAACCAAATGAAAACAATCTCAGTTCCGCTATGCGTTGCATTCATCAGAAAACAAGAGAAACATACACAAGAATCTGCAGCTTCAAAGAGAGCGAGGGCAGAGGAATCTGCTGCTGCGATTATAAAAAACGGGGTTTGGAACTTGGGTCAGCACAGCCGCAATCCTCAAAATAAAAAATCCGCACAAGAGTTAAATTACCAAAAGCGCCCTCACGTAGTGCCGCTGCCCCACGCCTGAAAGCACACGACGAGAGGGGGGGAGAGAAAAACAGAGGAGCGAGCGAGGGGAGAGGAGGCTCGCCAAGGCCGTAGCCACCGTCACTCTTCGCCGCCGTGATCCGCCTGGGCCCCGCCGTGCCGGGGCTGCTGGAGAGAGCGAGCGGGTGGGTCGCCGGCCTCGCCGCCTCCGTCCCGTATTTCCCTCTGATCCTGCCCTCTCCGTGGTGTGGGTCTCAGGGGACCAAACCTTTCCGCCGCGGCTTGCTGGCGAGTGAAGGTGCGTGCGCGCTGCTACTCTCTCTTATTCTCCTCCTCCAATCAAGATTGGCTGCGACCAGCGCGTGTCCGCGTGATCTCTTCTCGGGAGACGGCGGTGGTGTCAAAGAACTGGTCTCAGGGTCAGGGACAATAGAAGTAATCTTGTGTTGTTCTGCCGTTGGACGGCTGATTATTCACCAGTCCAACTGTTTCCTGAGGACGTGAGTCTCCACCGCGGCTCCTGGTTCAGGCTGGAGGATTTGGTCGAATCACTTGTGTGTTGAAGCGTGCGATTTTATGCTGCGTGCGGCAGCGGCTTCAGTTTTTTTTTTTTTTTTTTTGACAGTGTTCTTGATCCTCCAGGCCCCACCAGAACGCGAGGTGCTCAGGAACTAGGGTTCTGGATTGAAGGGGCCAAAAATAGAATTTGCGGAGTGTGCTAGTGGTTACTGTGAATGGCAATTCGACACAATTCAGAGTGGCTCTTTTTTTCGGGGACATGTAGAATTGCAGTAGGGAGGAGGAATGCTGAACCTTTTATATTGGATTTACATGAGTTGTTGATTTTCTTTTCAAGATCATCTTTCTCCCAATTTTTATGCGGCGTTCTATGCTCTGTTTGTCTGGTATGATTTGAGGATCTCTAGATGGTTGGCTTCTTCTGCACCCTCAGTTAGGATCACTGCTGGAGAAGGGGGAATGCTGATTGTGCACCTTGCCTTCGCTGAAGGAATTAAGATTTCGCTTTGCGACTAGTCGTGTCATTCATTATTTGTTTCAGTCTCTGCTTTAGCCATTTTCATTACTTGTATAATTTGCTGATTAATGGCACTTCTGTTTTTGAAAGAAATCGATGACACGTTTTCGCTTGTCATAAAAGAAAAATCATATGTAGTGCATCATCTCTTACTCGTTATTTTTCTTTTCATGTTTGCACAGTGCTTTTCTTAGTTTCCAATCGGCGTATTTTTGCACACATAATTGGTTTTCCTTCATTGGAGTTTACCAATGTCGGCCGGAGCCACTATAAACTGGATCAGAACCCCATTTCACACCCAGAGATTTCATGACTTCTCAAGTCTAAGGTCACTCCCTCCTTCATTACTTTAACTTAATCCCTTGAATGGTGTTTTTTTTTTGAACCTGACTGACGTAACAATTTATTTTAGTTTTAGATGCCGAAACACTTTTGGGTCAATTCAGCCTTGCTGGTTGGCAACTGATCAGGATTCATCCCTCTCTAAAGTCCGTGTGGCTGCAGACTACTCAGATTCATTGCCAGATTCCAAGTACATGAGAGATCGGGGATACCATCCTCTTGAAGAAATTAAAGAACGCCCAAAGAAGAAGGACATTTCACTGACAGATGTAGAAACAGCTAGAACAGTAGTAGAGGTAACCTAGGATAACAAAACAGTGATTTTGTTGCTAAATGCATCCATCGTTTTTATTCTGCATAGCAATGACTATAAACTTCCTCAGCTTAAATCTGAGTACACATCTGTAAAAACTAGCATAAATCCCGCCTGCTGTACTAAATATCTTACCATTTGCTGGACAACCTTTCCATCTTGTGTAGGCAAATAGCAAGGGATTGCTCATATTTCCTGCCAGGGTGCATAATGAACCTCATGGACATGTTTCATGGTCAGAGTTTCAGTATGTTGTTGATGACTATGGAGGTAATTCCTTTGTGCGTGAGTGAATATTTTACAGCAGAATCTTCATCATTTCCTTCTTGTGCATCTAACACTTACACTGGGTGAAATTTCATACAGACATTTTCTTTCAAGTACCTGATGATGGGAACATCTTGGAAGATGATGATGCAAACAACCCTGTGGTAAGATGGCTTATGTTTCCATTTCTGTCGGTGTGTCTCTTGATGTTTTTATATGAGTATCAGTGGTCTACTGACAGGCCAAAAAGGGTTCACTATCTTCCAAATCCCATTTTGAGTTCACATTATATGGACCCTATGGTGCATCATCGACTTAGTTCGAGTCTTTATTTTGTGATGCAGTCATCATAATGTTGGCTTGTTTAACATCAATGCTATTCGCAAGTGTAGTGTGCACCAACGTTTTGACTGCAAGAAATTTTTCTTACGGTTGAAATGGCATTTTTGTTGCAGACAGTTTTGATCGGAACAGATGGTGCAATTATTGGAGAAACTAGTGTGGTAACTAGTGATTTCAACGACCACGTGGTCATTGAGGATTCTATGGACATGCATGATGATGACAGCAAGGTTTGCTAAGAAAGTTTTTATCTGCTTTCAGCTGGTATTATCCGTCAGTTTTCTCATTAACAACAAACCCTGTCACAGGTTGACACAGAAATAACGAATATTCTCATAGAGTGGGGAATGCCAGTAACAATGCGTTCAATACATCCTATATACTTTGCCAAGTGTTTGACAAAGGTAAGTCATGAACATTTACTGTGTCATAAGCAACTAGGCTCATATCAAGCTAAAAAAAAGGTACCCCCTCCGATCCATATTAATTGTCGTTGATTTAGTACGACTGTGTACTAAATCAGCGACAATTAAAATGGATCGGAGGGGGTATAGAATTCAAGATCTGCTAAAATTTCTCTCGAGATAATTGCTGTTTGTCAACTGGAACAAAAAATAATCAAGATATGCACTCAGCCAGTCAAAGGGATAGTAAAAACTAGGAGTACATTCTATCACTATGGAGGGGTAAGGCTTGCCTCGTATAATCCTTCCTCAGACCCCACTTTGTGTGTGAGCTTCTAGCACCGGGTCTGTCCTTTGTTATATGCATTCCATCAATTACTATGTTGTATAAAAGCTGCGCCAAAAACTAGAGTGGATTGCTGAAACATATCACATATCATTTTAGAGTGCAGAACGAAATCGAAACTACAAAGCACCACCTAGTTTTTACTATCATTCTTAATTTTCGTGTAGAAATTCATTAATAGTGAATGCTTTCGCTAGCATATTTCATAGCCTGAATTGTCACATGGAGGACTACCTTATCTCCACCATTCCTTAACCGTGCTAAGCATTCGTTTCTTATGCAGGCTGTTCATGATAATCACGGGGAGAAGATTGATAATCCATCAAACGGGGTCTCTATTGTAGGATACCTGAGACCTGCTTTTATAGAAGAAGAATCTTATTTGAGGAGTTTATTTCATTCTGAATGCAATGCCGATGGTTATTCATCTGAGTGGAGAGGTGCTTCTCAGCTTGCTCATAGTTACTTCTATTAGTCATGTGATTCCATCCAATTATTTTTCTAATAAATAGTCAATCAAACAGAGGAATACAACAGAGAACCCCGGCCAGCTTCTGGAACCAATGGCCTAATTGGTAATTTGATCAGTTTAAATCTTTCATTCAGTCACTTGCCTTGAACATCCGTGTGACTAATAGTAAGTGAATATTCAGATGGTGATAAATCGAGATTGGACATCAATGATGTGGGAAGTAGCATTGATTCAACCATCTATAAGCTGGAAATGATGACAATTGAGCTGTTTTCCGTCTATGGGAAGCAGGTACAGCATCCCTCTTCAGCCCAATGTTTTCAGTTACAAGTAAAGGACAGTTCATTCGATGTACTCCCTCCTTCCCGAATTACTTGTCCCAAAAATGGATACAAATGGATGTGTCTAGAACTAAAGTATGTCTAGATACATCCATTTCTGCGACAAGTAATTCCGGTTGGAGGGAGTATTACTTTGTAAAGCGAAAATGGGAAATAATCAGCATTGTTTTTCTTGGCTTGGTAGTCATCATGTTGATTGTTGCAGTTTATGATTGATCCACAAGACTTTCAAGATGCAGAACCAGATCTTCTTTCAAATCATGCTTCGGACATTATAAAACGCATGGAAGAAAATAGTGATCAGTGTACCATGGCTCTACGGTCCCTCTGTAGCAGAAAAAAAGGCCTCACGGTAGAGGTGTGTTCTGTTCAGTATTGTTTTACTCAGCTTCCATACTCCTTAGTGGGTTATTGTGTATGATGAATAGGATAATTCTCACCATCACCTGAACTTTGGAGTTGCACTATCAAACTGTACCTGAAATCGATTCCTCAAAAAAACTATACCTGAAATGTAATCTTGGTGATATGTGTGAATTTGCACCTGGTTGAACTTTGGAGTTGAACTATCATACTTTGCCTGAAATTTAGTTCTGGTAATTTGTGTGAATTTACATCTAGTACAATATCTGAAACTAATCATTCTTATATACAAGAAGCTCTGCTTTGCCTACAGGCCAAATTGAATACTTCATTTTGAGAAATGGCATCAATAGACTTTTTTTTCCTTGTTTATATTTTGTAAGATTGTAACAGTACCTTTCCATATTTTGTGAAATTTGGTTTGCTCATAGACTAAGCTCAGTCTTATTGATTTTGCAGGAGGCACGCTTGATAGGCGTTGATAGTCTTGGTATCGACGTGAGAGCCTTTTCTGGCTTGGAAGCTCGGACAGTTCGATTTTCATTCAATGCCCAGGTGGGTTATTGGGATTAAACTTCTCAAATTACCTCTGCCTTTTCATGCAATCTAGAATAACCTTTCTGAACCTTTGGTTTCAGGCGTTATCTGAACGTTCAGCCGAAAAGAAGATCAAGCGAATGCTTTTTCCTCGTTATCGCAAGACCGTGAAAGCTTCCGCTGAAGATGAATGTTAGCCAACTTATTTAATTTTAGCTTCGAACGCCTAACAGTAAGCTGGTGAGGACAAAGGGTGTGCAGGGAACTCAACCAAAGATGTGCACCCAGTCAGCTCCCAGTTTGTTAGGAGAAGCTAACACCCGTCGACATGAAATGACCTCAAGTGCTAGAGTGCTCGGTGGAGGTTTCGGCTTGGTCGGCTATAGAAGGCCAACCACCCATGGCTTCTGACAAATAAGGCGGTGGCCATGTATAGAGGAGCATCCTTGGACGGGACGTGAGGCGATTCGGTGTCGGTGCAATCTGCAGCTGATCAACCATAGCCCATAAGTTTTCCCCTAAACAAAATAAGGTGCAGGAGACGCAGGATACAAAGCGACAGCTCTTTGGCCTGAATAAACAACGTCTTCTTAGTTTACTACAAACATGTAACTAACTCCATCTGATCCGTTTCCTTCCCATCCTGAATAAATTGCAATTATGTTATTTCGCAAACAAAAAATGCAATTATATTTAGTGCCAACATGTCGCTGTCGAAACCTTGATGGTGTCTCGGCAATAAAAATATTACTTTGCCGTTAATTTTGGAGAGGCATCAGACATGAAGCATGCTTATCGTGCAGAATGGGACGTAACTGGGCATGCTTGTTTGTTTGCTTTGCTTGTTGGTGAGTAGCTTTCCTTTCAGTGAAGTACCTTTCTGCTGCTGTGTTGTGTTGTGTTGTGTCCGATAAGATTGTGACCGGATGGGTTAGAAGATAGTGTTTACTCCTACTAGTGAGGTAGTGGCAGTCGCCGTCCTGGAACGGAAATGGTGACGCCCCCTGATCGTCTCTTTCTGCCTGGATTGGCCGGTGGCGCTTTTTTCGTCTGCCGGATTCGGTGGAAGCTGATGAAGAAGCCGCCTCTAGAGCCGTGTTACCACTGGTACTTCAGGGGAACCACAATAGATTGGTAGCATGCATGTTGTTGTATCGTAGCGTTGAACACAACGGATTGGTAGCATGCTAGTTATTGTATGGTGCTCATACTTTGAACTAGATGGTTTGCTAGTTTGCGTGCTATGCTTACTGTCCATGCGCGTGCTACGATTATAAGACATGATCGTGCAAACATAAGAATTTAGTCAGCCCATTATTTTGTCCCAGAGCCAGTTTCAGACGTCCTATGTCGAGGACTTCTAGCGCCCATCGAGGACCAAATGACTCCTGGTTCATATGTGTTCCAAGGTTCCGCATCGGGTCCTCCTTTTGTGCCTATAACATTTGTGCTTTGTTGTGCAAAATGTTGTTGATATTGCCGCTGCACAAAAAGGAGTCGTGAAGGCAAAGAGGATGGTTGGGGGAACACCTTGAAATGGGAGCCGTTCTTCATGTTCATGCTTAACAAGATGTGTGAGCTCGTAGGCAGTGGGTTAGGACTGACAAGGGTTTCGAGAAGATGCACTTGAACAACGTTGCAAAGCAGGTGTTCGAGTTATGTGGCCAGAAGGTGACCATCACCCAGGAACTGTCCAAGCTCAGAAACCTTAGTGGCTCCTGATGGGATCAGACCACCTACTCGATCGTTCTGGAGGCATAGCACTACCAAGGTCACGTAGCGGTTAGCTCATGGCCCCGTTGTTTAAGCATGTCAACCATTATGCTGTCACATCACATTGCATTTCTTACTTTCGACTACCCCCAAGGGCGCAGAGTTCCTCAACACACCCATCCACAACTACTCTGGGGTACAACACATCTTCTTCTTTGGGTTGGCAACCGCCAATCATGCCATGGCATCTGGCGAGCCACTCGATTCTCCTATGCCTAAATATACAGACACCCGGGAGTCAGAGAGCATCATCCTTGATGGTCCTGCTAAGGGTTTTGAGCACACACATATACTTGATAGTAAAAGGGAGAGAGGTGACTTGATGGAGGACGAGCTCCACGTCTTCAGCGGCATGACTCATGCCGTCAAGAAGGTGGCAATAGTCATAAGGGAGAGTAAGCCGGTTGACATGCACCCTGACCAGTGGCGGAGCCAGGAAAATGAAATGGAAAGGGCCAACCGTTGCTAAATCTTCTTGGGAGGGCCAATACATAAAAATACATTGGTTTAATAGCAAAAAAAACAGTGTTTACATTAGTATTAGGCTTAAACAGGTGACATTAAGGGGGACAAGGCCCCTGTTGGCCCCCCTCTGTCTCCGCCACTGACCCTGACCTCTATACCGTCGTCATGGACGAAGGTGGCTTCAACCCAGGGACCTTGATGGTTGCTTTGAGCCACCTAATGGACAACAAGGCCCAGTGCGTTGGGTTTGTTGTTATGCCAGACGTCCATAGAGTGCTTTGGCTCAGGACGTGGTTGGGAAAGCAGTACTACTAGTATTGTTTTTGGTGGTGGTGGCCGTGTGCATGATCCTCCATGATGATGACGACGATGGTGACGATGACGACGTACATTTTGTGTAGCTAGGATTTGCAAACTATTGCTGGTATGTATATTTTGATGAGGTGGTATATACTAACCCCTTATATTGATGGTGAATTTATTTTTCAAGGATACACTCGTAAAAAGGTGTATCAAGATCATAGAAGAAGAGGCCAAAGATGGCCGATACAACGCCAAGAGGCTACATGATATAAGCACGACGCCACGCGGAACACAACACAACCCACACCCGCCAAGCAACAAGACTCGCCTTGCACATCCTCCCGCTATGAATGTCGAGGAGGGGGTACACCGAGCTTCAAAGCCGCGTCATGACCGAAGATGGAAACTTCAGACCTACTCCAACTCCAAGAAGGCACAAGCTAACGCACCGCCCGCCCATAAGCGCCTAAGAGTCGGCGAGTGGACGGCGGGGCTGGATCGACCAAAGGAGGCGTCGACTAAGAAGCGCCCGAGACGGTGTACATGGTGAACTTTCGATGATAGAATTACATCCTCTTTTTTTTGAAACGTAGGCAAAAGATTTGCTTCATCAATTAATTAAGAAGAGAATAGAGTTTGAGACTTTTACAAAACCCCAATAGCACGACATGCCAATTACTGACGCCTAATGATATTCCCTAGTCGCTTAGCACCCGCCGTAACCCAAAGGTTTGCCTCGTCGCAGATCGCCCTCGACAGAACTAGTGGTGGAGCGCTCTTGTTCCAGAAAACGCGAGAATTTCTTTCATTCCATATGGTCCAAGATAAAAGCATGGTTATGGATGCCATGGCACTTCTATCTAGTGTTTGTAGACCGGTCATTTTGTCCCACCAAACCATGACAGAGTCTTGCATGCGCTAGTAGGAGAAAGGCTATGAGTAGTGTTGGTTTTAGCCTTACTAATTGCGCTGTGGCCAGCGCTAGCAGTAGCACTGGAATTGAAGCGCTACTGGTACCTACCTTAGCGGCAGCGTTGGAAAAGATAAAGCGCTACTACTAAGCCAGCGCTACTACTAATATTCCTGCTTTCAATATTAATTCCCGTCGTATTTATGCCCCTCTACGTATTTGTGCATGTTCTAAACAGTAGTTTCATCGTATCATAATAAACATGCATTATTCTCATCATATCATACACATAAAGTAGTCTCGTCATTTATACCAACTCATCATCATCTTAATCATATACCAAGTTAAAATCTCATAAAACAGAAAAGCATCATAATAATTATCATATGCATGCATCCTAATCGATCATGTCAAGTTAATATCAACCAGATAAACTTGTCTCTTATAAGACCTAGTCCCCGCTCCTAGGTATAATGTCATAATACAAAATAACACATATGTCTACATGATGAAGAACAGAGATCCAACGGTCTCCAACTTGTGGCTTGCGATCCTTCTTTATTTCTCTCCATTCTTCAATTCAGAGCCTTTTTGATTTGCGGTCAGTCGAGTATGGAGCATCGAACTCAGCCCTCAGCGGGCTTTTAATTTTCATATGACCTTTTGGGTGCATCAACCGAGACACTACATCATTTGGCAGTTGTTGTTGAAGAACATAATAATACTCTAGTTAGCAATGTAATCAACACCATTTATGCAATAGTAGAGCGTACTTAATTAGCAAACTCTTATCAAGATATTTTGGTGAATGTCATCCGTCCTCAATCTATGCACTAGTGGCATGTAAAATGTATAATTTGGGCCACGGGAAGTTCTCCCTACCAACCAGGACACCAACAAGAAAGTAGAGAGAAACATCCTTCTCCTTTCAAGTTAGATGTGATCCATACGTGTAGTGTGTCGTATCAATTAGTTTTCGTAATTCACTTGAAGTACCGAAATAAGCTGTAAATTATAATTTAACAAAATTAGTATATGGATGAACACCAACTATTTTTAAATATAGAATGCAAATTACTTGAAAAATATGGTTGACAAACTTACATGGAGGTAAAACAGGAAGCATATCGACATCCACCCAATTGTCGATGTTACCTGGCATATTATCTTCAGGACGAAGATCGAAGGTTATTTCCATACCCTCCTGAAATCCATATGCCTTGCAAAGATCTTCCCAATTTGGGCACCATATTTCTGTGTTAAAAACTGAATTCATTACTTTGATCACAAATGTGTGACTATGTATAGTCCTTGGGTTAGCTGTTCTCGTCTCCATACTTTCGCGGTCTTCGAAACCGAGCCTCTCCAACACATACCTTCTTGCATGGCAAGGGATGAACTAGTCGAATTGTATAAAACAAAAATTACATGTTGAAGTAAAGAAACAGAAGTCATGCATGCTTAATTACGAAAAAAATGCCTGTCATCGTTGCGTACCATACAAACTTCGAAGGTCTCGTCAAGCTTGATGCTGAAGAACCTGTCGTCTCGCAAGTGAGGCATGTCGCACATACCCCGATAGTCGCCGCAATATTCACCCTCTCAATAATCATCGTCAGACATTTCCTGTTTTAATATGGTAATTTAACTCATAATTCATGAAACATGTTTGTAAATGTGTAAACAACAACCGTGACACTATATCTAAAGAATTGAACATCTATATATAAATAGAAGCATGAATAATAAAAGAGGGATTATATTTGGTCGGAATGTTGGTTCATTCCCTTTCCGGCAATTCCCGGACACTCAATATGTCCTAGTTTCTAGCACTAGTCATGCCAAAATTCACGGAAATTTTTGGCATGACCTTTTGTCACGCCCAAGATGCGACCCTATCCTCAATTTGGCACGAGGGCCTCGTCAGGGATAGAAGCGCATCTCGTCGTGCCGCAAGAATGGATATCGTTACAAGTACATGTACTGAAAAGAAGAGATATATGTATATAGAATTGACTTACACTCGCCACAAGCTACATTAGAGTCACATCAGTACATTACATAATCATCAAGAGTAAGAGCAGGGTCCGACTACGGACGAAAACAAACGACAAAAGAAGAACGACGTCCATCCTTGCTATCCCAGACTGCCGGCCTGGAACCCATCCTAGATCGATGAAGAAGAAGAAGAAGAAGAAGCAACTCCAAATGAACAATCAACACGCTCGCGTCAAGTAACCTTTACCTGTACCTGCAACTGGTGTTGTAGTAACCTGTGAGCCACAGGGGACTCAGCAATCTCATTTCCAAAGGTATCAAGACTAGCAAAGCCTAATGGATGAGGTATGGTTAAGTGGTGAGGTTGCAGCAGCGGCTAAGCATATATTTGGTGGCTAAACTTACGAGTACAAGAAATAAGAGGGGGAAGATCTACGCATAACGGACGTGAACTACGGATGATCAAATGAATGATCCTGAACACCTACCTACGTCAGACATAACCCCACCGTGTCCTTGATCGGAGAAGGAACTCACGAAGGAGACAATCACGGTTACGCACACAGTTGGCAAGTTTTAATTAATTAACTTCAAGTTATATAGAACCAGTGTTAAACAAAGTTTCCACGTGGCCACATAACCGCGGGCACGGCTTTCCGAAAGATTTAACCCTGCAGGGGTGCTCCAACTAGTCCATCACAAATTACCACAAGCCGCATAGAAATCCTCACTCACGAAGCTCGCGATCTCGTCGGATTCCCTAGTGGAAAACCTCAACTCTGAGATTACCCAAAGCATCACCGGAATCCCGATGCACAAGATATCTCGTCAAAGGTAAAACTAATCCAGCAAGGCCGCCCGGCGTGTCGACGATCCCGATAGGAGCCGCATATCTCGTTCTCAGGACACGACGGATGGAACTAGCTACGGGTGCTAAACCTCGAGTTACCCCGTGGTGGCCCCGCGGGCATACCATTTGGGACCAACACCATCAGCATTGGCCCCCCTGTTTATGTAAAATTACTCCTCGGGTTCATGACGCCCTATGCATTTCAGTATTAACAAAGTTATTATGTTGGGCAAATGTAGAACCAATGTTGGGCCTTGCTAGACTAGCTTTAATCTAAAACGAATTATCAAGGGGGTCCCCATAACAACCCCGATCGTGTTAGGAGCGCTCATTTATGGAACATAACACCGGTAGCCGAAACTAAGGGGGAAAGGTGGAACAAAACACCAGGCTAGAAAGGCCGAGCCTTCCACCTTTTACCAAGTATATAGGTGCATTAAATTGAATAGCATTTAATATGGTGATAAAACAAAGAACCCATGTTTTCACATGGAAGCATCTGCACCTGCAACTAGCAACGCTAACAACAGGGTTAAGAAAGCGGTAACATAGCCAATCAGTGGTTTGCTAGGTCATACAGGTTGAAGGTGATCATGGCATTGTTGAGAGGCTAATATTTAACAGGTGGTAGGCAACGAGACATAATCGATAAAAACGGTAAAACTAGCATGGCAATGATAGTAATGGTATCTGGGGAAATGGTCATCTTGCCTGAGATCCCGCTTGGAAGAAGAACAACTCCGTGTAGTCGACGAACCAATGTAGTCGAACAGGTCCTCACATTCCGACACGCTTGCGGAGCTCTATCGAGACGGGCAAACCGGAAACAAACATCAACACAAATATTCACCACACGATGCACACATGATGCACAACCTAATATGATGCATGAACATATCAATGATGCAAGTGATGGCATGGCAATTCACCTCACGCAAACCCTACACATTAAGTGAAGGTCTATATGCAATGAGTTGCATATCGACGAAACTCCACGTTTAATTATTTAGTTCACTCCCGATTATTAACACGACAATGTTTTATGTTGTTTAACATGGCAAGGGGTGAAGCGACGGTTCTACGTGGCATCCTAGTCGGGTAACACGCGAGACATAGAACGGAGCTACGACACAAGAGGCATGCAACACAATATGTATATGCCATGAATGCGTCATGCATGCGAGTTCAAACATCACGGGCAAGAAGAGAAAGAAACAGGTGTCGCCACGGCGAGCGAGAGGGAACCATGGCGGCAAAACGGAAACGAAGCCACGACAACGTTCATATCCCGATAACTCGTCGAGATATCGGTGCCAACGAACTGGAAGCGTGTGCGGGAACGTTAAATAAGATGGGGTGATCCCGTATCTCAGGTTCCCATGTGTCGGGCACAACATAGAGGGACAACGTGCAACATTCAAACATACGGTGCATACATAAATTCAACTCAAACAACACATGCATACGGTTCTCGACCACGTCTCATCGGTATACCTTTGACGCGTGCGAATCGGAGGGGATCGGGTCGTAGCGGACGTCGTGGAAGTAGTGGTACTCGGTCTCGTCGACGGTAGTCGTACACGGTTCTTCTCGCCGGATGTCAAACACGTCTCCGGGGGTCGTCGAGGACGACGTGGTGCTCGGCGAGCTCGTCGTCGACCCACGGCAAGCGGGGATGGTGCACGCGGCGACGGCAAGCGCAGCACAAGCTAGCAACAGCAATCTACAGCAACACGGGCAACATCAACACGCAAGCAAGCAATAGCATCTACAACAACTAGCTATCTAGCAGCAAGACTCGGCACATCAGCTAGCAACCTAGCATCTAACAGGAAAAACTAGTAGCACAAGCTTTAGCAACTACAGCTAGCAGCAAGCAAGCATCTACAGCAGCAGCAACAAGCATCAGCAAGCAACCTACATCTTCTAGCAAAGCGGCACTTGCACTAGCAAGCATGGCAGCAGGGCTACCACCTAGCAGGCAAGCAAGCAACAACATACAACAAAAATACCATCAGCCTAGCAACTACATGCATCGAATCAGGCTTGCTGCAGCAACTAGCCACCTCCACCACGGTGCGCAGCAACATCAACATAAGCCAGCAACTTCAGGTAGCAGCTGGCTGGCAGCAGCGACAGCAACAAAACGGCGACATAGCACGCAACGGCAGCAACGGCAATGCCAGCAGGCAACAGCAACGAGTGCAGCAGGGGAACTCCATGGCGCGGCGGGCCCTCGTCCTGGTAGCAACCAGGGAACCTCCGCGACGGCAGCATGGCGGGGCGCATCTCCGGCGAGAGGAGACGGCCGGCGGGCGGTGAGCCACGGGACGAGGACAGCGCGCGGGGAGGAGCACGGCGGGGCGCAGCGCGGGGAGGCGAGCACGGCGCGGAGGAGGCGACGCGCGGGCGAATGGCGACGAGGGCTCGACGGGGCTGGCGAGGTCTGGCCGAGGTGCAGCACGGCGGCGCGGCAAAACGGCGCGACACCGGTGCGGGGAAACGGCGGCGCAGCGCGGGGAGGGGGGATGCGGGAGGCCAAGGGCATGGCGAGGCGGCTGAGCGCGGGCGAGGCAGTGAGGCAGAGCAGCAGGGGCTTGGCGGCCGACGGCGAACGCGGCAAGGGGAGAGGGAGGTGCCACGGTGCAGGGGAGCAACAGAGGGATCGGGGAAGGAGAGGCTGCGCGAGAAGGAGGATGCGCGAGGGGAGGGATCGAGCCGAGAGGGGCTGGGCTAGGTTAGGGATTTGGGCCTGGGACTGGCCTTGGGCCTGGGAACTCCCTCCCCCTTTTTTGCCTTTTGGTTTTTTTCTCTTTTAAAAGAGAAAACACACACACACACAAAATAGAATTTTACAAAATAAAATAAAATAAAATACTTTTGACATCTTTTAAAACAAACCCCAACTATAAAATAGATTGGGCATTTCTTTTAAAAGAATAAAATGAAACCTTTTTTGAAGAATAAAATAAAACCCTTTTTACAAAAGAATAATATAAAACCCTTTTTATAAATAAAAGAGTCTCTAATTTTAAAAATAAACAAAAGGGAAAAATAAAGGAAACCCACGGGGTTGCCCCTCATTTAATAAAAGGACCTTTTTAAAAGAAGACGCGTTTTTTTAGAAGGGTTAAAACGGAAACTTTAGCAAACCGCAAAAACGAAATAAGAGGGGAGAGGGGGAGCTACTATCGCACTACGACTCGGTGATCACTCGAAGCACAACACTCAAAACACCACATGCGACAGACGATGCCAGATGCCATGCATGATGCGACGATGCAAACTAAATGAAGATGCAACAAAAAAAACTAATCACACGACGGAAACTGAAATAAAATGGGGAATCTTCTGGGCGTCGGTCTCGGGTTGTCACAACTCTCCTACACTACAAGAGGATCTCGTCCCGAGATCCAAGAATGAAAGGGGGAGAGGATGAGAAAGCAAGAGGTAAAACTTAGTCGCTTCTTGACAAACGAGTGAAACCAACGATCCTTGAAGGTTGCAAAGCGATGAGGAATGATATGAGAAAGAAGCAAGGATTCACGAAAAATTTCGGCAGCACTTCAGTAGGAAAATGGGACAAAAAATTCGATAAGAAGAGAGAATTACACAATATTCATAACAAACAACTAAATAGAGCAAGGCACACCATGATCTTGATAGAACAACATGATAGGCCCAAAAGAGCAACATCACAAAGCCTCCGGAACAATAGAATATGAACTAGCTCAAGCAGAAGAAGAGAATGAAGAAAAGAATGACAACTATCATCACCATAGGATTGAAGAGCCTCCGGACAGAGAATTGACGTAGTGGTTGGAAAACCACCAACGAAAAACAAGATAGTAGTGGGCTTATGAAAATCATCTCAACAAATATGAGGTAACAACCAACCACTAAAAGAAACAAGGATAGTTGAAAGCAAAGATATCAAAACTTCTTACACCAAGAGGGTGCATTGAGAACTCGGATTAATGACAAGCACCATGATAGCATAATCCATAGGAAAAGCTTTAGGTGAAGTCTAAACCAAGATAGCTCAGCGAAGAAATCATAGGTTGAAAAATATCTCATGATCAAAGAATTGGTGGTTTTAATTATCTCATACTTGAAAGGAAAATTCTTCGAGACTCCTACACTAACAAGAATGCTATAATACCACCTCAAATGATAAAGGAGAACAAACGCATTGGAAATGCAAGAGAAAGAATACTTGAGGTACTCCAACAGAATCTTGAGGAACAGTTGAGAATGAATTGAAACCTTGATGAACCACCAAGAAGGACCTCCGTATACAAATGAATGATGCAAAGACATGAAGGTAGAAAAGAATAAGATTATGACCTTGCAAAGTCTTCGATGAAGCTTCACGAAGAGAAACTTGAGAAAACTTGGCATTCTAGAAAGAAAAGATAAGAACACTTGAGAAAAAGGAATTGATATCATGAGCCACTCCAGAAGAAAGATTGAAATCACTATGAAACAGGAATAAGAATTATGTTATGCTTATCCTTCATCAAGTTTAATTGATGAAAAGCAACGGATTTAGCATACAACTTATTCCTCTTGAAAGAATCTTGAAGAGACAGAGAGATAAGCACCACACGAGGCGTGATTGAAGGACGCACCGGTAAGAATTCACAACTGAATGGGAATACCACGAATTAATGGAGATACATGAGAATGAAGAGATCATGAGCGACCTGAGAGAAGAATTTTGAACAAGGCACCGGATAAACGAGAGACGAACGAAGAGACGACAATTGAGAAGAATTGAGGATGAAAGCTGAAAGCTGAGAACGAAGAGTCTTATGAAATGATGGCCTTCGAAGGATCGAGAAATAAAACCAACTCAGAAATGCACCGAATAGCAAGAAAGGAATTACCCATGACTGACAACAATTAAGAAGATGGCACAAAGCTGAAATGATGAATCTACAATAGAATGGACCAAGATTGAGAGAAACACTCCTTCGGATTGCAAGCTGAGAATGATGACGAGAACAACACCACCAAGAATTAATGAGACACTCCGGAATAAAGAAGAATGAAATGTTGAGCCAAAAATGAGAATTAATTCGAATAGATTTTTGGAGAAGGGATATGACTGATGAAATTCATACTTACGTCATAGTTGCAACGATTTAGAGATCTCCGGAAAAAGATTAAAAGCGCCAGGAAAGATCCTGGGAAAGAACCTGTGGGTTATGGGCCCACTCAAAGAAACCACCGTTTGAAAGATTGCTTAGAAGAGAGATATTGCACCGGTAGAAATGAAAAACTTGATGAGGTTGAGCACCTCCAAATAATTATAGGATTGAAAACTAGAAATTCTGAGATAATTTCAACGCTCCAGATAGAATAGAGATAAATGACAACAGAAGATTTGATAAGAATCTCCAACACAGGAAAGAATTTAAAGGATGGCAATGATATGAGGAACACGGATAACTGAATTGAATTGACCAGAAAAGATTACAAGATTGAATAAAGATGAAAACGAAGCTCCTGAGAATCTTCACAATGAATCACCGGGTAAGAAAGAAAGGACAGACAGCGGAATCACAATGAAAAGAAAACTCCTGGATAAAAATTGAATCACTGAAGAAAAAGGGTGGGAGGGCGGGGAAAAACAAAGACGACTTGGGACAGATGAGATGAACTCCGGAATAAAATGAGAGAATGATCTGCAATATTGGAGAGGGTAGACTACACTTGAAGAGAAGCACACCGATTGAAAAAGAATTAACATGACGACTCCGGTTGACAAGAATGATAAGACAATTGATTAAGCAAAAGGATTAGTACTCTCATATGAATATGAGATCACTACTTAGAAAAGATCTGAAATCACCACTTGACATCAAAGCAACTCGAATTACCATATTCCAACAACACAAGGGGTGCGACTTATGAAACAGCCAGAACAAACTCATGAGAAAGATTTCGTCTGATATTTTCGTGGACAGGAATCCACTAGATGTCGAACCCCAACCTAACATCATGCATTTGTTGGAAGATTGTCCTATAAGCAACTACTTGAATTCCCACCTAAGAATTCCCGAAATATCTAGTCATGCAATCTGGTACACGGATACAAGGAGTAATATCACACAACTCATATACTAACCCGTCACCTGTATCACATCCGTCAACACACAACCAGAATCTCAGACCTTCATCTACAACAGACCCTCATGATCAGAACGATACAAAGTATGGTAGTACTCCCGAACAATCTGCACCAGTACTGGGGACATCGGGGTTATCTCGCCACTACTAGTACTGAAGCAATTACGAACATCCTTCGTTCTGAGATATTAAGAAATCTGAATGATAATGATGTGCTCAAGAATCCCCTGGAGCTCAACTCCCCTGAAACTCAAAGCAGATAGGAGGCACCAAGACAGAACTTCGTCACATCGGCATCATATAGATCCCAAGAATATCCGCGTGATCCTAAAAAAATTTGAGTGAGAAGAGGAGTAGAATAAAATTATTACGTCAAGATTCCTCACCAGAGCATAGAAGAGGAGAAAAAAGAATCCTACTCTCCGATATATAACTAGACTCAAAGCAGTTTTTCACTAGACTCGACTCGGCCAAGTTCGATCAATCAAGGGGGCTCCTAGGTCGGTACTGCTCTGATACCAACTTGTCACGCCCAAGATGCGACCCTATCCTCAATTTGGCACGAGGGCCTCGTCAGGGATAGAAGCGCATCTCGTCGTGTCGCAAGAATGGATATCGTTACAAGTACATGTACTGAAAAGAAGATATATATATATATATATATATATATATAGAATTGGCTTACACTCGCCACAAGCTACATTAGAGTCACATCAGTACATTACGTAATCATCAAGAGTAAGAGCAGGGTCCAACTACGGACGAAAACAAACGACAAAAGAAGAACGACGTCCATCCTTGCTATCCTAGGCTGCCGGCATGGAACCCATCGTAGATCGATGATGAAGAAGAAGAAGAAGCAATTCCAAATGAACAATCAACGCGCTCGCGTCAAGTAACCTTTACCTGTACCTGCAACTGGTGTTGTAGTAATCTGTGAGCCACAGGGGACTCAGCAATCTCATTTCCAAAGGTATCAAGACTAGCAAAGCTTAATGGGTGAGGTATGGTTAAGTGGTGAGGTTGTAGCAGCGGCTAAGCATATATTTGGTGGCTAAACTTACGAGTACAAGAAATAAGAGGGGGGAGATCTATGCACAACGGACGTGAACTACGGATGATCAAATGAATGATCCTGAACACCTACCTACGTCAGACATAACCCCACCGTGTCCTCGATCGGAGAAGGAACTCACGAAGGAGACAATCACGGTTACGCACACAGTTGGCAAGTTTTAATTAATTAACTTCAAGTTATCTAGAACCAGTGTTAAACAGGGTTTCCACGTTGCCACATAACCGCGGGCACGGCTTTCCGAAAGATTTAACCCTGCAGGGGTGCTTCAACTAGTCCATCACAAATTACCACAAGCCGCATAGAAATCCTCAATCACGAAGCTCGCGATCTCGTCGGATTCCCTAGTGGAAAACCTCAACTGTGAGATTACCCAAAGCATCACCGGAATCCCGATGCACAAGATATCTCGTCAAAGGTAAAACTAATCCAGCAAGGCCGCCCGACGTGTCGACGATCCCGATAGGAGCCGCGTATCTTGTTCCCAGGACACGACGGATGGAACTAGCTACGGGTGCCAAACCTCGAGTTACCCCGTGGTGGCCCCGCAGGCAGACCGTTTGGGACCAACACCATCAGCATTGGGCCCCGTGTTTATGTAAAATTACTCCTCGGGTTCATGACGCCCTATGCATTTCAGTATTAACAAAGTTATTATGTTGGGCAAATGTAGAACCAATGTTGGGCCTTTCTAGACTAGCTTTAATCTAAAACGAATTATCAAGGGGGTCCCCATAACAACCCCGATCGTGTTAGGAGCGCTCATTTATGGAACATAACACCGGTAGCCGAAACTAAGGAGGCAAAGGTGGAACAAAACACCATGCTAGAAAGGTCGAGCCTTCCACCTTTTACCAAGTATATAGGTGCATTAAATTAAATAGCATTTAATATGGTGATATAACAAAGAACCCATGTTTTCACATGGAAGCATGTGCACCTGCAACTAGCAACGCTAACAAAAGGGTTAAGCAAGCGGTAACATAGCCAATCAGTGGTTTGCTAGGTCATACAGGTTGAAGGTGATCATGGCATTGTTGAGAGGCTAATATTTAACAGGTGGTAGGCAACGAGACATAATCGATAGAAACGGTAAAACTAGCATGGCAATGATAGTAATGGTATCTGGGGAAATGGTCATCTTGCCTGAGATCCGCTTGGAAGAAGAACAACTCTGTGTAGTCGGCGAACCAATGTAGTTGAACGGGTCCTCACATTCCGACACGCTTGCGGAGCTCTATCGAGACGGGCAAACCGGAAACAAACATCAACACAAATATTCACCACACGATGCACACATGATGCACAACCTAATATGATGCATGAACAGATCAATGATGCAAGTGATGGCATGGCAATTCACCTCAGGCAAACCCTACACATTAAGTGAAGCTTGATATGCAATGAGTTGCATATCGACGAAACTCCACGTTTAATTATTTAGTTCACTCCCGATTATTAACACGGCAATGTTTAATGTTGTTTAACATGGCAAGGGGTGAAGCAAAGGTTCTACGTGGCATCCTAGTCGGGTAACACGCGAGACATAGACGGAGCTACGACACAAGAGGCATGCAACACAATATGTATATGCCATGAATGCGTCATGCATGCGAGTTCAAACATCACGGGCAAGAAGAGAAAGAAACAGGTGTCGCCACGGCGAGCGAGAGGGAACCATGGCGGCAAAACGGAAACGAAGCCAAGATAACGTTCCTATCCCGTTAACTCGTCGAGATATTGGTGCCAACGAACTGGAAGCGTGTGCGGGAACGTTAAATAAGATGGGGTGATCCCGTATCTCGGGTTCCCATGTGTCGGGCACAACATAGAGGGACAACGTGCAATGTTCAAACATACGGTGCATACATACATTCAACTCATACAACACATGCATACGGTTCTCAGCCACGTCTCATCGGTGTACCTTCGACGCGTATGAATCGGAGGGGATCGGGTCGTATCGGACGTCGTGGAAGTAGTGGTACTCGGTCTCGTCGACGGTAGTCGTACACGGTTCTTCTCGCCGGAAGTCGAATACGTCTCCGGGGGTCGTCGAGGACGACGTGGTGCTCGGCGAGCACATCGTCCACCCACGGCTGGCGGGGATGGTGCACGCGGCGACGGCAAGCGCAGCACAAGCTAGCAACAACAATCTACAGCAGCACGGGCAACATCAACACGCAAGCAAGCAATATCATCTACAACAACTAGCTATCTAGCAGCAAGACTCGGCACAGCAGCTAGCAACCTAGCATCTAACTGGAAAAACTACTAGCACAAGCTTTAGCAACTACAGCTAGCAGCAAGCAAGCATCTACAACAGCAGCACCAATCATCAGCAAGCAACCTACATCTTCTAGCAAAGCGGCACTTGCACTAGCAAGCACGGCAGCAGGGCTACCACCTAGCAGGCAAGCAAGCAACAACATACAACAAAAATACCAGCAGCCTAGCAACTACATGCATCAAATCAGGCTTGCTGCAGCAACTAGCCACCTCCACAACGGTGCGCAGCAACAACAACATAAGCCAGCAACTTCAGGCAGCAGCTGGCTGGCAGCAGCGACAGCAACAAAACGGCGACATAGCACGCAGCGGCAGCAAAGGCAACGCCAGCAGGCAACAGCAACGAGTGCAGCAGGGGAACTCCATGGCGCGGCGGGCCGTCATCCTCGTGGCGACCAGGGAACCTCCGCGACGGCAGCACGACGGGGCGCATCTCAGGCGAGAGGAGATGGCCGGCGGGCGGCGAGCCACGGGACGAGGGCGGCGCGCGGGGAGGAGCACGACGAGGCGCACCGCGGGGAGGCGAGCATGGCGAGGAAGAGGCGGCGCGCGGGGGGAACGGCGACGACTGCTCGACGGGGCTAGCGAGGTCCGGCCGAGGTGCAGCACGGCGGCGCGGAAAAACGGCGCGGCACCGGCGCGGGGAAATGGCGGTGCAGCGCAGGGGGGGATGCTGGAGGCCAGGGGCATGGCAAGGCGGCTGAGCGCGGGCGGGGCAGCGAGGCGGAGCAGCAGGGGCTTGGCGGCCGGCGGCGAACGCGGCGAGGGGAGAGGGAGGTGCCACGACGCAGGGGAGCAATAGAGGGATCGGGGAAGGAGAGGCTGCGCGAGAAGGAGGATGCGCGATGGGAGGGATCGAGCTGAGAGGGGATGGGCTAGGTCAGGGACTTGGGCCTGGGACTGGCCTTGGGCCTGGGAACTCCCTCCCCCTTTTTTGCCTTTTGGTTTTTTTCTCTTTTAAAACAGAAAACACACAAAAAAATAGAATTTTACAAAATAAAATACTTTTGACATCTTTTAAAACAAACCCCAACTATAAAATAGATTGGACATTTCTTTTAAAAGAATAAAATGAAACCTTTTTTGAAGAATAAAATAAAACCCTTTTTACAAAAG
The DNA here is from genome assembly GCF_904849725.1 of Hordeum vulgare subsp. vulgare. Classification (NCBI taxonomy): domain Eukaryota; kingdom Viridiplantae; phylum Streptophyta; class Magnoliopsida; order Poales; family Poaceae; genus Hordeum; species Hordeum vulgare. The sequence goes on from NC_058520.1 coordinate 558,844,705, forward strand.
AATAATATAAAACCCTTTTTATAAATAAAAGAGTCTCTAGTTTTAAAAATAAACAAAAGGGAAAAAATAAAGGAAACCCACGGGGTTGCCCCCTCATTTAATAAAAGGACCTTTTTAAAAGAAGACACATTTTTTTAGAAGGGTTAAAACGGAAACTTTAGGAAACTGCAAAAACGAAATAAGAGGGGAGAGGGGGAGCTACTATCGCACTACGACTCGGTGATCACTCGAAGCACAACACTCAAAACACCACATGCGACAGACGATGCCAGATGCCAGATGCCATGCATGATGCGACGATGCAAACTAAATGACAATGCAACAAATAAAACTAATCACACGACGGAAACGGAAATAAAAGGGGGAATCTTCTGGTCGTCGGTCTCGGGCTGTCACACCTTTGCTAAAAAGTGAACATATGAAGCGCGTGAAATTTGTCGGAACGGAAATGAATCAGAAGTCCGGCAAAACATAGGCCACACAGACTTCCTCAAACAAAAAAGTTTGCCTCAATAAAAATGCTCATTTCTTTTCAATAGGATTGCTCACATCAAGAATCAAGATTGTGCACAAGTGTCAAACTCAAGTGTCCACAACATCAGAAGATTATATTTTAACATATCAAAATTGCAATGGCAGAAATTTCATGATCCAAGCATCCAAAGAACTTGATTTTGATAAAGAAGAGATTGTTTCTTTTAACTTCCTACTTAGCTCTGATTTGCCTCGAACCACATGGAGGAAAAATGCACATGAATCGATCCAGGATTTGGCTCGACTAATCAATTTGTCGATCTGAACATTATGTTGATCTGTGGTTTATTTTTGAGGAAAAATGCTCTTGTGGATTTTTTAACCTCGTGGACTAACCTGCTCATATACTTGGTATTCATGGTCAGTCCTCTAATCAACATTTACACATGAAACCTGCATTTCCTAGTTACTCCTAGAGTATTTTTCCTAGACTACATCCTGGATATAGCATGTCCATGCAATAAACTTGTAGAAACTAGTAGAATCCTAGTGATTTTGCATGCCCCTTCCTATATTACATAAAGTAAATATTTATCTGACTATTTTTGTGTGTGTGTTTGTTTTCTAGGGCATTGCTATGGATGTGAAGGCTACAAGCCAACTATTGTTCATCCTAACAGCTAAGCATACGACACGGGTCCTAGATGCTCCGTAGAACACGACTAAGTGTGTGGCTATCAATGTGAGGATGAATCGGCAAGCTGGATCAATTTAAAACAAAATTAAAATAAAATAAAATTTCCTGTCCTTCCTCCTCCTCCTCCTCCTCTTCTTCTTCTTCTTCTTCTCCTTCTTTTCCTCCTCTTCTCCCTCTCCTTCCTCTTCTTCCTCTCCTCCTCTTCTTCTTCTCCTCATCCTCTTCTTCCTCTCCCACAGGAGCACTGCTGCTGCTGCTGCTGATTCTGCGGCTGTTGTGGGGCACTGCCGCGGGCACTACGAAGATGACAATGACGATAGCACGCAACAACAGAGAGAGGCAAGGAGGGCAGGGGCGACATACCTCGGGGGAGAAAGAAGAGGTAGAGGAAGCAGACGCGAGGCGCTGACGACAACGGCGACAGAGCAGGTCTCCGACGGGCGGCGTTAGGTCGAGGGCGCGCAGGGACGGGCGGCGGCGACGACACATGAGCGTGGGGAGAGGAGGGAGAGGCAGGAGTGGAGGGAGAGGGGGAGTTAGGGGAATTTTGGAGCCAGTTAGGTAAACATAGTAGTAGCGCTGGATTGGAACCAGCGCTACTACTACGTTAGCAGTAGCGCTGGTGCCGATCCATCGCTACTGCTAACTTTATTTTTTTAATTTTCTTTATTACTTTATTTTTATTATTTTTCTGTACTATTTTACTTTTTTATTTTTATTTTTATTTTTATTATTTTCCTTTCCTTTTCTGTTTAGTTTTCTTTTTCTTTTGTATTGTTTTCTCCCTTCTGTTTTTGTTTTTTGTTTTTATCCCGACGGCCTCGCATGCAGTCGACGAGGAGAACGTCTCCCTCCCACACTGTGCGAATATTACTGAAACCATGTGTTGTTTCGTACACAAAATACATACATATATATAAATGATTATTTCTCAGCTGCGTCGATGACGTTTCACATTGAACTTCTTTCCTTTTTTGTTCGTTGTGTTGATTCTTCTTTTCCGGCAGCATGGAGTACGATCTTTCTTAGGTAATGTAGTCTTGATACTTCTTTTCACGTATGCTTTATCGTCATCATGATCTTCCCTCATAGGATTGCCGTATTGATCGTAGTCTTCCTCGTTGACGACTCCATCAATTCCGACGATGTTCCTTTTGCCTCTCCACACGATAATACGATTGGGATTGGTCGGGTCAGTTATGAAGAAGCATGGTGTCACGTGCTTAGCATGTATCCATGGCTCAGTTTTGGCGCGGACGTTAACATTCATGGTAGTGCTTTTTGAGTCGGGTATAGACATGATAGTGAAATACTTGTTTCCTCTTACGACGGTCTTAGCCCACCTGACACGGAACATCGTCGCATCGTGCTTTCCAGCATAGTTAATCTTCCATATCTCTTCGACCCTTCCGTAGAATCTTTCAGTTGTGTCATTGGAGTCGGTCACGCATTCAGTCGTCACCCTTGAGTTCTGGTAATCACTGTCCATGTCTTTGGCCTCCGTGTAGAACGTGTACCCATTGATATCGTATGCCTCATAGGACACGAGTTTGGGCGTGGGGCCCTGTGCTAAGATGTGTATGAGAAACATATCCGCACTGTCCTCTTTGGGGGGATTAGCACGAACCTGCTCTTTGAGCCAACACAAGAAAGTGGCGATGTGCTCTATAGTAACTTCGTCGTCCGTCTTGCGCGTCCCCTGATCATGGTACTTCTTTGCGATGATTTCTTTGTGCAGTATCACATAATCATCTACCACATCTAGGTGTTGTGGCACTACTAAGTTATTCATGTCAAAGTCGTCCCGTCGATCCGAGTAGTCCACGTGCAATTCCCTCCTGTCGTGTTGTGACCTTCTCCTCCGAGCCTCCCCTGGATGATGCTCCCCTCGGGACGATACATGTTACGAACGGATTCTTTGATGACCCCATTCATCCTCTCGAACAACATCATGTTGTGAAGGAATGTCGACCCGAGGTCGATGATGTCGTCCACGATGTGGACACGCAGATGCACCATGACGTCAAAGGAATTTCATTTTTATAATCTTATTTCAAAGAACTTCTAATATGCAAAATAAAAAACATATAAAAATAGCAAAAGTCAAAATAGATGCGCTTATAGAGAAAATTCAACCTAATTTCAAAGCGTTAGTTGTACATCATCCGCACAACTAGCACTTTGAATATTAGGTCGAATTTTCTCTATAGACGCACTTGGAGTTGGCAGCCGTGGAGGGGCTTATAAACCACTACCAGCACACTTCGTTTGGCGAGTTGGGACTAAACTTGTGGATGTACCAGCCACGTGTAGGCGTAGCGCTTTTTATAAAGCAGCGCTAATGCTAAGTGGGTGCAATAGCCGTAGAGCCGGTTTCAGGAAAGCGCTACTCTATTCTACTTAGCAATGGTGCTTTTTACAAGCGCGCACTGCTGCTGCTACTACCACTACTGTCGGTGGCCTCGTTGGTCCTCCTTTAGCAGTAGTGTTTGAAATATATCCAGCGCTACTGCTATTGACCCTCGTACGTAGTAGCGCTTTACATATCCGGTGCTACTGCTAAGTAGCAGTAGCGCTTGCTTTTTTCTAGCGCTACCTCTAGGCTCCTACCTATAAAGATTTTCCTACAAGTGATGTGCCGGCCCGACGTGTCAACATGGACAAGGCCGAAATAATCGATTATCAGACGCCACAGCCTTTGGGTGTACCGACACTTGAAGAATAGGTGCGGACCTGTTTCTTGTTCTCTCTTGCATAAAGGGCATAGTCCACAGTTATCCCAACCGCGCTTTTTAAGCCGACCGGCTGTTCAAATTCGGTCTTGCAGAGCCAACCAAGAGAAGAATTTCACTTTCGGTGGTCCCAATCCTTCCACACCATGGGTTCCATAGGGGAGAGAGTCATCCTTAAAAATTACGCCTTGTAAGCGGTGGAGGAAGAATAAATGACATCACTGGAGTGCTAGGATGACATCATTCTAGCGGTAGGATAAACAAACTTGTTACAAGTATGATCATGTATGCTTTCATATGTTTTATGTCTAATGTGTTTCTTGCTTGAATTGTTGCTCTCCTGCCGCTTGAGGGCAAGTGGGATGTATGTTCCGAGGAAGGGTTCCGCCTGGATTACAAGACGTAAAAAGTTATCGAGAATTTGACGCAAAGTCTAGAGAAAAATCATACTACGCGTTGATTCCAAGACGTAAATCGACAGTGGCACTTTCTCTCTGTCTATCATATGCTGCACAAAGCAGCAGCCAAAAGAAGACGTGCCCTGTCACTAGAGACATGACGAGGCACGAACGAGATCCATCCATTCACACGGAGTCGAAACTTGCTCCCGTCGTTTCGCTGTAACCGGGGTCCGTACGTACGGCGACTGTGCGGGTGCCGATCGAAGAGGACCAAGCAGCCGAACCACACGCGGCGGCTGTGGCCGGATCGTGATCGCGAGATCCCTCCAAGAATCCGTGGAAATTAAGTAATTAACCAAGCGGCCGCCGGCCGGTCCCCTTCGTCGCACGTCGGCCTCCGCGCGCGAGCGGCCAGGCGCGCCGCGACGCGGGTAAGCAGTGGCACGGCGACGAGACCGGTCGGTCGAGCGCCGTCGCAGCCATGGTCGGAACATACGTACGTCGCCGCCCGCCAGTCGCCGTCGAGGTGCTACCTGGAGGGCGGGCGCTGCAGATCGATCGCTTAGGCTACAAGATTGGAGACTGTTTGGCGCGTGGGGGCGGCAAGTTTCCCGCTGTGGTTGCTCTGTCGGTGCGCGTACCGCTCCGATCGAATCGATCAAGTTCGGTCTATTGCTACTAGCTACTTCTCGCCATGGCTACTTTAAGGTCTCTTTGATTTGCCCACTTCTTTTTTTCTTTTCGTCAAACATTCACAATATTCTTTAAACATAGTAGCATAAGATTGAAGCTCTTCTTTCTTACTGAATGGCTCATCACTGGTAAGGCTACTGTGTGTTTTGACTTTTGAGGTGGATGCACCATGTTTCGATCACAATGCATGCGCTTCGCTATGTTGAATCATTTGTCGTATGCTCCCATGCGATCTCATGATTAATTTAGACGGACACAAACAATTGGTACCACTCTGGATAGTAAAATATTTTAAAAAATAACATGGATGAGCAGATATTTTTTTCAAAAAAACGCACCTTGCTTTATTAATAGGTATAGACTACTCTTGAATAAATTTAATTCCTTAAAAATGTAACAATGTTTGAGACATATGGGATACACCACATATAGAAATACAGTAAAATATCAATATGATAAATGCTTATGTTTTGTGAAACTACCGGTGGACATTAATAACAAAGCATAATTGTGCAGTTTGGCGAACATGAAAAAATAACGATTGAAAAATGTAAAGTTACCTTTTAGATTTTTTTGTAAACACGGTAAGAATTTTATAGCATGTTTTTGTTTGTAAGTCATGTTCTTTTTTGTAAAAAACTTGGAAGGAGAAGCGCGCGCTCTCTCTCTCTCTTTGGTATATGAAGTCTTATCCATGCAAGGGCCGTAAAAGACCAAAATACTCCAATAGGCGTGTGAATCTCGCATTACCATCATGGTGGTAGATATCAAGTTGGTGAAGTTAGTGGTACTAGTGATGTCAAAGAGAACCGACAAGAATGCAAGAAGGACCCTCCTCATGTAAAGTGGCAAGAAGGAACCAAGAGGAAATAATAAAGGCCAATGTAAGGATTTCAAATACAAGGGCACAATCCATGAGTTCGATCTTTGTGTCATGGAGATAAATGATAGAGGCACGACGATGATGAACAATACCTTGCACAATTTGACGACACATGGCTTATTAAGACCACACACATTCCAATTGAGCACCGTACAATTGTTGATGTGGGTCATCAGTAACTAATGATACACTATCATGACAGGATATACAAAGGGTGTGGGCAAAGATGCCCGGATAGCAGGAACTACCTAAAGACAACAAACTGAAGAAACTAAAAGACAATGAACTAGAGAAACTGTAAGACAATGAACTGATATAGAGGGAAGGGGGGAGGGGATGCAAAATACAGGGGCAGTCGACCTGTCCCTAACCATGAAGAGTACGTACATGAAGAAACATGCACTCAGTGAAGGTGGCGTGCACAAGGGGTAAGAATCCGTCGCCCCTCGGCCTCATTCCCGCCCCTCCGAGATGTAGCGGGGCACCTGGGGGTCTTGCTGGTGGCCTTGGAGAGCTGGAAGGCTCCGAACAATGCCTCAACAATGTTGGTTTCATCCAAAGATAGAGGATAGAGGCTATTAAAACAGTGTGAGGAAGCATTGCACGAGAACACCGCCCGCCGCTACCGCATCGTTGTCACATCAAAAACATTCTAAAAAGTGTGTTTTATCATCTTGCTCTTAAAGGTCGTTTTGTTTGAAGCATTTCAAATAGCTTAGACGATTGTAGCAAAGCACATTGGTGAATAGTTCCTTGCCATCACGCCAAAAAACATAACACCCACCCAAAAAATGCCAAAAAAAAAAAACGCCCAACATAGGCCCCCACCCTTCTCCAAACCACTTTTGCAATAGGGCAGAAAAAAGAGAGCAAGTGTTGGGATGGTTCTACTTGATTGCAAAAGGAACACATGGGATTACCATGACAACTTTTTTCCTTTACGTAACTTGTCTAGTTTTCACATGTACCTACAATACAACCAGACAAGGACTTTTCCAATCCTTTATAGATGGATTTAGTGGTACATTTGGATTTATTTCCCAAACCCCAAAAAACACAATCTGGCCAAGAAGACAAATGCAAGCTATACACAAAAATAAAATGAACTGGTTTATATATTAAAGTCTAAAGTGCATTTGCCTCTTCAAGTTAGTTTGAGCTATATACTACTCCCTCTAAAAAATGCTACTGTATTATATTATGATACGGAGGGAGTAAAATAGAATGAGCTAGTTTTGCCACAAGCTCAAGCTTTAATCATTTTTTCAGACAAGCCATATTTTAATATAAAAAATTAGGACGTGGCCGTATTTTAATCGAGCCTAGCCTGAACTTTCTGCGGGCCCCATCCAACGACAACGGCCGGGCCTGCGAGGGTAACCGCCGTGCTCCTCAAATACCAATACGAAGGAACACGACGGCCGCATCGGAACCACTCCACTACGCTTCGAGCACTAGCTCGGATGCTCGGAGCATCCGATACTGCTGTCCACCCCAGTGTGCCCATCACACGACGCCATGCCGCTCCCGGCGCCGGCGGTGGACGCCGTCATCAAGCCGCTGCCGCGGGCGCTCTCCCTCGCCGCGGCGGCGGCCGCTGCGGCCGCGACGTCTCTCCTCCTCATTTCCGCCGTCGTCTCCCGCGCCCGGGACGACTACGCCTCGCCTCCCCCGTCCACCAGCGCCTCCACCACCGCCGCGCTCCCCCCGGCGCCCGAACCCTCGCCGCAGCACCATGAGCACCCACACCCCCCGCCGCCGCCCGTCCCGCCCTGCCCGCCCAACGCCTCCCACCACACCCCCTGCCACGAACCTCCCTCCGGCGAGCGCCACTGCCCCCCGCACCCTCCTCCGCCTCATCCTCCGCACCCGCCCGAGGACCCTCCGCCTCACCCTCCGCCGCCACCGCCGCACTGCCGCGTCCCCCCGCCCCCCGGGTACCACCCGCCCCCGCCGTGGCCCGCGCGGCGGGAGCGCGCGCGGTACGCCAACGCGGATCTGCCGCCACTTACCGTGTCCAAGCTGGCCGCCTCTCAGGACCCCGTGCACGCGCGCGGGGAGTGGCTGGTGTTCCCCAAGGGGGCGGGGAATTACGTCGAGCAGCTTGAGCGCGTGGTGCCGCTCCGTGGCGGCGTGGTTCGAACGGCGCTCGACATCGGCTGCGGAGTGAGTAAATGGACTAAATCACTCCGTGCTTCCATTAGATTTCCATATGTTCTCATCGCTGATGCTCTGGCTCGTTCCAGGTTGCGAGCTTTGGGGACTACCTGCTGGGCTATGGCGTCCTCACCATGTCCATTGCTCCGAGGGACAGACACGATGCGCATGTCCAGTTCGCTTTGGAGCGTGGACTGCCTGCGATGATTGGAGCGCTCAGCGCTCACAGGCTGCCTTATCCTTCGAGGTCCTTCGACATGGTGCACTGCGCCAACTGCCATGTTTCATGGACTGCTCATGGTAGGACATGCACTAAATTAATACTACTCACTCCGTTCCTAAATATAAGTCTTTGTAGGCATTAATAGAGGTCTATATACGAAGCAAAATGAACGAATCTAGATTCTAAAATATGTCTATATACATTCATATATAGTCTAATAGTGAAATGTTTAAAAAGACTTATATTCAGGAAGCGGAGGGAGTAACTGCGAAAAAGAACACATTTCCAGTCTTAGTATCGCATGGTTGCACATATTTTCTGATGTTCTCATTCACCTATAGCTGATTCCAGATGGGCTGTATATGCTGGAAATTGACCGTCTTCTCAGACCTGGTGGGTATTGGGTTATGTCTTTTCCACCCAACGGCTGGAAATCACCCTACAATAGCCTCAACCAAACAATCAAAAACTTTGATGGTGAGCAATTAGCGATGGAAGATACTGCAAATAAGCTTTGTTGGGAAAAGGTGTCAGATAAGGCCACAGTTTCTGTTTGGAGAAAGCCTACTAATCATCTCCACTGTGACCAAGAAGCAGAGTTCTTGAGATCACCACCACTCTGTATTGAAGACAACCCAGATTGTGCTTGGTAAGGTTCTCCTTGGCAGTCTCAATTTTCCTTTCTAGGCATTTTTGTGTGCATAATAGTTCACCGTCTCATTTCCCATTGTCCTCAATACTGCCCAAGAAGTTGACACAGCACAGGATAGTTTGGCCAGGATTAATGTTTATGTTCTACACCGGACTTGTTATTGTGAGGCTGACAAGAAACATACAAATATAACAGCGATGTTTCTTGTCAGACTCACAATAACAAGCACGGAGTATAACTAAAAAGAACTTTACCCGATACTTAAAGTCTTAGATGAATGCTAATTCTCCGGGTTAGTTGAACATAAGTGTGCCTAGAAATTCTCAGGAGACAACTCAATAACTAAAAAGAACTTTACCCAATACTTAAAGCATGTACGAAGAAGTGCATCTAAGTGAGTTAGTAAGAGTATGAGTACAGCACCAGTGAATCCAAAGTGCTTACTGCCGAGCAGGACAAAAAGAAGGCAGTTGCTGAGTCATTGGATAATTTAAAATATTAGCCATCTCTTGCTTGCACTGAATGAATACTTTATCGACAAACTCATAAAAGGATGATTGGATGTCTTCTACCTTGCAGGTATGTAAATATCTCGATGTGTAGAACTCATCTTCCAAGAGTTGAACTTCTTGGTGATATTGCTGGTGGCCCCGTGGAGAAATGGCCTCAAAGGCTCGCTGCAGTGCCACCAAGAATAGCCAATGGGGAAATTAAGGGGATGTCCATCCAGGCATACAAACATGATTGTTCAATTTGGAAGAGAAGAGTCGAACTCTATGGAACATATTTGAAAGATTTATCTCATAGGAGCTACAGAAATGTTATGGACATGAATGCCGGTTTTGGTAGCTTTGCTGCTGCCATGTCGAAATACCCTGTTTGGGTCATGAATGTGGTTCCTGCAAATATAACGGACAACACTCTCGGTATCATCTATGAGCGTGGCCTGATTGGAACATACATGGATTGGTAATATTACAAAGTGAATATATTCTTGTAGTGGAGTACCATTTCTATTTTTCCATTAAGGTATAGAGATGAAACTCAGTATCTTGAGCCATTTTTTCCTATGTCAGGTGTGAGGCTTTCTCTACTTATCCACGTACATATGATCTGATACATGCTAATGGAGTATTCAGCTTGTACATAGATAAGTAAGTGATTCTTCATAATTCTCTTTGCTCAATTATAGTTGCCCTTGTTCCGAGGCAGAACAACTTAGAAAGAAACAAGAATGGCATGTTGCTTTGCTAGGGGCAAACTCTGCCTGAACACTAAATACCCCCACCATTAACCTTTAGCCATGGATATAGGCTTGCCAAATTTGCTCTCTGAAATAAAAAGAACGAGTACCGAATATGAAAAATTCTGACTTAGTTATGTTTCTCATTTTTCAACACATCACTTGACGAATATGACGCCTTCGCAAAGGACATTGTCACTAGACAACTCAAATAAGTATTGCAGTTCACCATGGCACCATGCCATTCTGACAACAATCGATTTTCAGGTGTGGCACCCTCGATGTACTAGTCGAGGTCGACCGCATTCTCCGGCCAGGAGGGGCTGCGATAATTCGAGACACGGCTGATGTTGTTCTGAAAGTGAAGGAGGCTGCTGATCGGCTGCGATGGCGCAGCCGGGTTGTCGACACGGAGGATGAGGGCCCAGATCCTCAGAAGATTCTCATCGTCGACAATTCCCTCCCACTGCCAGGGAGCGAGTACAATAACTAGAACGGTATCCGTTGACAGTACCATGGTCTTATCAGTTACCTGTACAGAGGAAAACCCCGAAGGCGAGGTTACACTCGCAGTTACATGCCCAGAAGATAAGCAAATAACTCTGACAGGGCTTGGTACATTGCCGCCAGGATGCATGGTGTTTGAGTGTGTGGAGTGTGGTGTAGATGCCATCAACCTAGACCCTGGCACTCCGTAGATACAGCGAGTGAGCGTGAGTTTGTATCATAGGTCAATATAGGTGTCTTGTGAGAGGTGGTGTATTATAGCTGTGCCAGCGAGGAGTACATATGTATACATGTTGGGTTATTGTGATCTCTTCTTCGAAAGAACGATCTGTCCCAGGTTCAGGCTTGATGTCAAAAGGGTCGGTTGTTAAGGGGGTGATGTACAAGCAAAGCGGAAATCGAGTACGACCGTGCCTTTTTATCTCTCTAAAATAGGGGCATTTTTCTTGAAACTTTAAGATCTTCTTTTATCGGCAATTAATACTACTGATGTTGCTAAACAGCTGGGAGCCCGGGAACTGTAAAGCTGCGAAATTTCTTATGTAAACTTACCTAATAATTATAGGGAAACCCTTCCGAGTGCGGACCTTTGGAGCTCGGCCTCCATGAAGGCCGAAATTTTTGAATAATTCAAAATTCAAACTTTTCGGTTTCAAAAAATCTGAAAAAAAATATGAAAGTAAAGAAGAATGTTATGCGTATGTGTGTAAAAATTTAGGATGAAATACCTTGAAATACGATCTGCACAAAAAAGACAAATTCATGACCTGAAATGATGAATAGTGTCATGTGTAAAAACGCCTCAGATTTGTCTTTTTTGCACAACCCTCATTTCAATGTATTTTTTTCTGAAAATTTACACACATGTGTGTTACGCCTTCACTTATCCCTGTATTTTTTTCAGAATTTTTTGGAATGTAAAAATATGAATTTTCATGAAATTTGAGTTTTAAATTTAAAGGGCTTCATGGAGCTCGGGAGCCAAAAGCAATTTCCGAACCCTTCCTATCTATAGGCTGAAGAGACTCCAACGTCAGACTACCCGAGGGCCGTCGATCTGATCTAAATCTGACACTCAATATTTGGCTTTGTTTGTAAATAAAAAATAGATAAAAATGCAGCTGAGTAACTACCCGTAACCCCGTGCGTAAATCGCTCTCCCTAATCCCTCCAGAATCCATCATCCGTAATGGCACGCTACCCACAGACCTTCCTCCACCTCCCTGGCCCCAGATCCGCTTCTTTGACCGCATCTCTCTCCCTAGGTGGCTGCGACTGCCATGTCCACCCGGTTCGTTGCATCACCAGGCTGCGTGGACATTGAAGCCTCTGTCGGAGCACGTACCTCCCGTGTACCGACGAACCAGCAGTGGCATCGGGTCCTTCCCCTGGCCTGATTCGAAGTCCCCTTTCATGATCGAAGGTATCAGTTTGCGTGAATCATCCCTATTTCCATCATCGCTTGTCCCCACTCCAAACACATCTATTAGTCTTAATTTGTTTCTATTAATTTCTGTGCCTAATTCCACTCGTAGATGGTCATACCACGCCCAGTATTGTGTTGTTGGCTGTCAAATTGGTCTTTCCGGTAATGTTCATCACCAAGTCATCAGCAGAACTAGCTGTTTATTTGGTATTTAGTTCTCCAAAGCTCTCATAGCTATATCATGCAGTTGTAATTATTACTGTTCATATGATAACAATTGAGATAGCAATGTTTTCGTGCTTCTTACATATGAAGCTTCCAAAGTATACCACATATGATTCTGCTGCCTTGACAATGTGCATCAATAGCTCACCATACATTTGTTTCGTCACTGCGGTTCACTCCATGGCTTCTTTTCCCTAGACAACTTTCTTCCATAGTTCAACCAAATTCCATGAAATTTCTGGAACGCAGGTGACATCTTTGACTTCTTCTCGTCGCCGACTTCCATTCACTGTGGCCATAGCCTCAAGTTGTATGTGCGACATTTACGGTGATGTAGAAGACACAAAGGAGCACAAACATGCCATATTTCCATGCCCTGGGTGCATATCACTGGTGGGTAAGAATTATAAGATGATGATGATATTCTTCACAGAAGCAACACTGAGCTGTCATCTAGCGCTAGTTCAAGAAATTTTCAATTTCTGTCGGAAGAAAACTGTATTTTCCTTTGAAGCAATATATAATATCTTTATAAGCAATGTTTTGATTGATGTAAAGAAATATTTGTTCTGCTAGAATCAATTGAATGTTACACTCGAAAAATAAAATCAGTCGTTTGAAGCGTATGTAAAAAATCATTATATTGTACATATTCATTTTACTATGTCGAAGCAACCTCCTGCTTGCATGGAAGCAATTTCTTTGCACTGATGTGCTACAATTACAATTTCTCCACAAGTGTGCTGCAATTATCTTTTTTTCTTGCTTCATACGACTGGGTCCGTGCTTCATTGAACACACACTTCGATTACAAGTCTTCTCTCCTTCATGCAACCTTTTTTCATCTTTCAATGGTTATGTGCTCCAAATTCAATCTTCAGAGCCTGTCACATCAAAGACATCACTTGCGGGTTCATGTCTCACCTTCGGTCGGCAATGACTAGTGCTGCTAGCTTGTTTAATATATATAAAGCATGTAAGAAACACATGTATTGCAGAGGGTGTCTGATATGACAATATAAGAAGCAAATTGATGACCAGGATGAACCAAATATTTAGGGCATTGAAAACATGTTATATGGATAAATAAAGCATGTTAATTTTCAGTCAACATCGAAGCAAATTTCAATAGGAAAGGAAGCCGATTTTCATATCGTCAGAAACAATGATTGGGTGCATTGGAAATAAATTAGTACAGTAGAAACAAATATTTTCGGCATCGCTTTGGTTACAATGGAAGCATTTTTTGGTAATATTAGATAAAGTTTACTTCGCAAGAAAAGAAACTACAGATTCAGAAGCTTAATTTAGAATTGATTTTCTGAGATGTGTATTGCATCCTAGAATTATTGATATGTTTCCTCAAATCACGTGATGTGGTGGCAGTTATGGGTTTCCTCCACAAATCACGTGATGTGTTGGCAGTTATGGGTTTCCTCCAATCACATACGTAACAAATTCCTTGGCGCACGGTCCCATGCCCATGCTATCAACGCTCTACAAGCTTCTGATGGATCGCCAGGGATCGGTACCAGATCGACGGTCAACGATTAGTCTGATAAAATGAAAAGCATCAGTAGTCTGATGCCTAGCACTCCCCATAATTATAATTCTCTATCAGACTACCCACAATGGAAGTAACATAGAGTAATAACATGCATACGTTAGTACTAGTCTAAATTAATACTCCCTCATTTTCGGTTTATAGAGCTCATCTTAAATTTTTCAGATTTCCATTATATTAGGCTTATTTTAAGTCTAATTAAGTTAAAGTGTGAAAGCACAATTGCTCACTAGGGTGGTTTTGATAATTGATCACGACATATGCATTATTGAACTAATATGTTTTTCAAGTATATTTCAGAAAAGTTCAAAAAATGCTTTGGCTAAAGGTTTATGCGGAGATTCCCCTTGATGCAAGAAAGGAATAATATTGGCTCAAGCTTCAAGCTAGAATACTCTTTATTTTATATTTGTGAGAAAGCACTTTTGAGTCCATAGGAAAGTCAATACTATTAAAAGGAGGTGAGGTAGTAAAATGAACTGATTACTCAAAGTGCTCAGAGTTAGTTACCAAAATACCCAGTCATTTTCCCCACATATCCACTCTGTAAATCCCATATACACAAATTCAGTGTCACCAACTTTCATATTTCGGACCCACCGACTCTGACCTCACACAGAAACCCTAGACACTGCCACCAAATCGGTGCAACCGAATCCATATCGGTGTTACCGAGTTTGGGTGACCAACTTTCGGGTGCCTCGTTACACAAAATCAGAATTTCCGAGTTTGAGTATCGCTGCCACCGAGTTTGGCCATCTAACTGTTAGCTATCTTTTCAGTGCCACCGAGTTTCACATATCGGTCTCATCGAGATTCAAAAGTTCACACCTTTGTGCTAATCGGTACCATCGAGTTTTCAACTTTGGTGTCATCGAGTTTGCCACTTTGTGTGTACCGGTTGGATTTTGGTTGCTGCCTATATATACCCCTTCACTCACCTCTCATTCGTGGGAGAAACACTCAGAACAAACACTTCATATCGAGATCCATTTTCTGAGAGAGAACCACCTACTCATGTGTTGAGACCAAGATATTCCACTCAAGTCATTTGAATCTTGATCTATAGCCTCTCCAAACAACTTTCCACCAAATCAACCTCTCTTACCCATGCATATTTTGCGAGAGAGTGATTTTGTGTTGAGGAGACTATCTTTAGAAGCACAAGAACAAGGAGTTCATTGATGTACCACGTCTATTACCTTTTGGAGGGTGGTGCCTCCTAGATTGGTTAGGTGCCGCTTGGGAGCCTCCTACTTCGTGTTGTGGAGTTGAACCAAGATGTTTGTAAGGGCAAGGAGATCGCCTACTTCGTGCAGATCTACCGTGAGTAAGGCTAGTCCTCCAGGGATGGAAGCCGTGGTGGAATAGACAAGGCCGCTTCTTTGTGGACCCTTTGTGGGTGGAGCCCTCCGTGGACTATCACAGTCGTTACCCTCCGTGGGTTGAAGTCTCCACTAACATGGACGTACGATAGCGCCACCTATCGGAACCATGCCAAAAATCGCCGTGTCAACCTCATGCATTTGATCTCCCTACCTTACTCCTTTACTTTACACTTGCATGTTTTACTTTTCACTGCTACACTCTTAGAACTGCATGTGTAGGGTGTACTTGACTTGTGATAACTGCCATAGCTGCCTCTCAACTAAAATTGGGAAAAGGCAAAAAATATATCTTGTCAAGTAGTCTAATCACCCCTCTAGACATACTTTCGATCCTACAAAGTGTTTTGAGTCTCACGCCACATTTAATTCATAGAGATAAAAGAAAGGAAATTAGTGGCTATGCATGCATCTTTTTCTACATGCACCGTGGCGGAGCTTCAGACGAAATCATGAGGGGCATGGGCTGAAGTCGGGAGCAAATGTACTCACAATTCGCCTTGGTTGATGAGATTTCAGATTTGAGCTCTATAAACCTGAAAGGAGGGAGTATCTCCACACTTGGTAGTAAGGGGTAGTAATATTGAGCTTTTTATTTATTAGCTTATATATAGACGCATCTTTTCTTGGTATGTGTGATGTTACTCATAGTACGAGTAACTAGCTATGTTACTCAATTTCTCTCTTTTCTCATTAATTAGCCGCCACATCATATATTTTTCTTAAATGACATCTATGTTACTCCTACTGTGGGTAGTCTCATGTAAAACACGTAAATTCCTTTACGTGTGTGTAAATTCAGTGGTGTAGCTTCAGTCAGCTGACAATCGTAAATTTTTGCCAAGAGCATAGATAAAAAAAAACTAGCCCTTACAAACCATACAAAAATAAGAAATATAGGCAAGCCTTTGAAGAAGTCAACACCATCTTCCTTCTGCGTTCATTGACGACATGCCGTGAGCAAAGTTTGTTATTGTCTCTGGGCATCCATATCAACGGACCAATCTTGTTGAAACCCAAGAGCTTGAAGAAGCAGCGGGCGAAAAGTCATTGATTTGAATATGCCAACAATCACGATATGGAAATATCGCAATCTCGGAAAAGTTGTCACCGGGTAGGTCCCGAAGATAATCCCAACTCCATTCAGACATAGGGGAGACACAAACATCGTAAGTTCCTCAAGGAAGCACCATCTTGCTGAGCTTCATTAGATGAAGAATGAACCAGAAAAAAAAATGCAACATTATCGATCATCTAGACAAAAGGAGGCCCAAGATCTGCCCATCACTGAACATCCACACCACCGATGCCAAACAACATAGCCAGAAAGAGGACATGACAAGGAGAACTTATTCCTCGTTGTCAATGGCACCATCACCTCACGAGGGATGTTAATGACTAGAGACTCCAGAGACAACCAAGCAATGTTAAAAAGAAGCATAAGCGAAGCGAAAAGCCACAACTTAAAGCAAATTTACCAAAAGTTTCACTATTTTTGAATAATATGCATAGGTAAATAGAAAACATAGCACACATGTAATTGAAATAGCATCTAAAATATAGTTCACACCATAGCAAATATATATCATATTCACACAACGAGCAAAGTAACAACTAAAACATTGTTCTGTTCAAATAGAGATAGCCTAACACAGAAGATGTGGCCAGAACCTGAAGGAAGTAGTTGTTGGCAATATGCCCTAGAGGCAATGATAAATAGTTATTATTATATTTCCTGTTTAAAGATAATCGTTTATTATCCATGCTATAATTGTATTGAATGAAAACATAGATACATGTGTGGATACATAGACACAACAATGTCCCTAGCAAGCCTCTAGTTGGCTAGCCAGTTGATCAAGGATAGTCAAGGTTTTCTGACTATGTGCAAAGTGTTGTTGCTTGATAACTCGATCACATCATTAGGAGAATCATGTGATGGACTAGACCCAAACTATGAACATAGCATATTGATCGTGTCGTTTTATTGCTATAGTTTTCTGCGTGTCAAGTATTTGTTCCTATGACCATGAGATCATATAACTCACTGGCACCGGAGGAATACCTTGTGTGCATCAAACGTCACAACGTAACTGGGTGACTATAAAGGTGCTCTACAGGTATCTCCGAAGGTGTCCGTTGAGTTAGTATGGATCAAGACTGGGATTTGTCACTTCGTGTGACGGAGAGGTATCTCGGGGCCCAGTTGGTAATACAACATCATACACAAGCCTTGCAAGCAATGTGACTAAGTGTAAGTCACGGGATCTTGTATTACAGAACGAGTAAAGAGACTTGTCGGTAACGAGATTGAAATAGGTATGCAGATACCGACGATCAAATCTCGGGCAAGTAACATACCGAAGGACAAAGGGAATGACATACGGGATTATATGAATCCTTGACACTGAGGTTCAACCGATAAGATCTTCGGAGAATATGTAGGATCCAATATAGGCATCCAGGTCCCGCTATTGGATATTGACCGAGGAGTACCTCGGGGCATGTCTACATAGTTCTCGAACCCGCAGGGACTGCACACTTAAGGTTCGGCGATGTTTTAGTATAGTTGAGTTATATGTGTGGTTACCAAATGTTGTTCGGAGTCCCGGATGAGATCACGGACGTCACGAGGGTTTCCGGAATGGTCCGGAGACGAAGATTGATATATAGGATGACTTCATTTGGTTACCGGAAGGTTTTCAGGCATTACTGGGAATGTACCGGGAGTGACGAATGGGTTCTGTATGTTCATCGGGAGGGGGGAAACTCACCCGGGGAAGCCCAAAGGCCCTAGGGGTGGCTTACCAGCCCTTAGTGGGTTGGTGGGACAGCCCAAAGGGACCTATGCGCCAAGAAAGAAAAACCAAAGAAAACAAAAAAAAGAAAGGTGGGAAGGAAGAGTAGGACTCCACTTTCCTAATCCTTTTATGCACCTTATTTTGCTTAGAACGACGGTAGCATTATAAGGTGATCTCTCACTAAAATTTCAAGACGAAATTGTGTTCTCCCCGACTGTGCACCGTTGCTACAATTCGTCGTTTCGAGACACCACGTGGTGATCGGGTGTGATAGACTCAACGTTCACATACATCGGGTGCAAAACAGTTGCACACGCGGAACACTCGGGTTAAGCTTGACGAGCCTAGCATGTGCAGACATGGCCTCGGAACACATGAGACCGAAAGGTCGAGCATGGATCGTATAGTTGATATGATTAGCATAGAGATTCTTACCACTGAAACTATTCTCAATTCACGTGATGATCGGACTTGAGTTAGTGAATTTGGATCATGTACCACTCAAATGACTAGAGAGATGTACTTTTTGAGTGGGAGTTTAGCAAGTAATTTGATTAGTTAAACTCCAATTATCTTGAACATAGTCTAAGTCCCCTTTGAAATATTTGTGTTGTAGATCAATGGCTCACGCGAGAGTCACCCTGAATTTTAATACGTTCCTAGAGAAAGCTAAGTTGAAAGATGATGGAAGCAACTTTGTAGACTGGGCTCATAATCTTAAGTTGCTCCTGCAAGCTGGGAAGAAGGACTATGTCCTTAATGCTGCGCTAGGAGATGAACCACCCGCTACGGCTGACCAAGATGTTAAGAACGCTTGGTTAACATGTAAGGAGGACTACTCAATAGTTCAATGTGCAGTCTTGTATGGCTTAGAGCCGGGACTTCAACGTTGCTTTGAGCTTCATGGAGCATTTGAGATGTTCCAGGAGTTGAAGTTTATCTTTTAGAAGAACGCCCAGATCGATAGGTATGAGACCTCCGATAAATTCTATGCTTGCAAGATGGAGGAGAATTCGTATGTCAGTGAACATGTGCTCAAAATGTCTGGGTACTCAAACCGTCTAGCTGAGCTGGGGATTGAACTCCCGCAAGAGGCTATCACTGACAGAATTCTTCAATCACTGCCACCAAGCTACAAGAGCTTTGTGTTGAACTATAACATGCAAGGGATGAACAAGTCACCCGGCGAGTTATTTGCGATGCTGAAAGTCGCAGAGTTGGAACTCCGTAAAGAGCATCAAGTGTTGATGGTGAATAAGAGCACTAGTTTCAAGAGAAACGACAAAGGAAAGAAGGGTAATTCAAAGAAGAGTGGCAAGCCTGTTGCCAATCCGACGAAGAAACCCAAAGCTGGACCTAAGCCTGAAACGGAGTGTTATTATTGCAAGGGGATGGGTCACTGGAAGTGCAACTGCCCCCAGTATCTGGCTGATAAGAAGGCGGTCAAAGAAAAATCAGGTATATTGATATACATGTTATTGATGTGTACTTAACCAGCTCTCGTAGTAGTGCCTGGGTATTCGATACCGGTTCTGTTGCTCATATTTGCAACTCTAAATAGGAAGTGCGGAATAAGCGAAGGCTGGCGACGGATGAAGTGACGATGCGCGTGGGAAATGGTTCCAAGGTTGATGCAATCGCCGTCGGCACTGTTTCACTTCCATTACCATCAGGATTAGTTATGAACTTAAATAATTGTTATTTAGTGCCTGCATTAAGCATGAACCTTATATATGGATCTTGTTTATTGCCAGACGGTTACTCGTTTAAGTCAGAGAATAATGGTTGTTCTATTTCTATGAGTAATATCTTTTATGGTCATGCACCCAGTGTGAGAGGATTGTTCTTATTGAATCTTGATAGCGATGATACACATATACATATAATTGATACCAAAAGAGTTAGAGTAAACAATGATAGCGCCATGTTTTTATAGCACTGCCGCTTAGGTCATATTGGTGTAAATCGCATGAAGAAACTCCATACCGATGGACTTTTGGAGTCACTTGTCTTTGATTCATTTGACACGTGCGAACCATGCCTCATGGGCAAGATGACTAAGATTCCGTTCTCCGGAACAATGGAGCGTGCAAGTGACTTGTTGGAAATCATACATACCGATGTATGCGGTTCGATGAGTGTGGAGGCGCGCGACGGATATCGTTATTTTCTCACCTTCACTGACGATTTGAGTAGATATGGTTATGTCTACTTGATGAAGCACAAGTCTGAGACGTTTGAAAAGTTCAAGCAATTTCAGAGTGAAGTTGAAAATCATCGTAACAAGAAGATCAAGTTCCTACGGTCCGATCGTGGGGGTGAATATCTGAGTTTCGAGTTTGGTGTTCACTTAAGACAATGTGGAATTGTTTCACAGTTGACACCTCCTGGAACACCACAGCGTAATGGTGTGTCCGAACGTCGTAATCGTACTTTATTAGAGATGGTGCGATCTATGATGTCTCTTACCAATTTGCCGTTATCGTTTTGGGTTTATGTATTAGAGACAACTGCATTCACTTTAAATAGGACACCATCAAAATCCATTGAGACGACACCATACGAATTGTGGTATGGCAAAAGACCAAAATTGTCGTTTCTTAAAGTTTGGGGATGTGATGCTTATGTCAAAAAGCTTCATCCTGAAAAGCTGGAACCCAAAGCGGAAAAGTGTGTCTTCATAGGTTACCCAAAAGAGATAGTTGGGTATACCTTCTATGTCAAATCCGAGGGCAAAGTGTTTGTTGCTAAAAATGGAGCTTTTCTTGAGAAGGAGTTTCTCTCGAAAGAATTGAGTGGGAGGAAGATAGAACTTGATGAGGTTGTCGAACCTCTAATTCCTCTAGATGGTGGCGCATGGCAATGGGAAACCCATGTTGCTGCGGTGCCGGTTGAGTAGCAAGTTCATGATGATGATCATGAAACTTCGGATCAAGTTCCTATTGAACCTCGCAGGTTGACAAGATCACGTACTGCTCCTGAGTGGTACGGTAATCCTGTCTTATCAATTATGTTGTTGGACAACAATGAACCTACGAATTATGATGAAGCAATGGTGGGCCCGGATTCCAACAAATGGCTGGAGGCCATGAAGTCCGAGATAGGATCCATGTACGAGAACAAAGTGTGGACTTTGGAAGTACTACCTGAAGGCCGCAAGGCTATTCAGAACAAATGGATCTATAAGAAGAAGACGGACGCAGACGGTAATGTGACCGTTTATAAAGCTCGACTTGTGGAAAAAGGTTTTTCACAAGTTCAAGGAGTTGACTACGATGAGACTTTCTCACCGGTAGCGATGCTTAAGTCCGTCTGAATCATGTTAGCAATAGCTGCCTTTTACGATTATGAAATCTGGCAGATGGATGTCAAAACGGCGTTCCTTAATGGTTTTCCTAAGGAAGAGTTTTATATGATGCAACCCGAAGGTTTTGTCGATCCGAAAAATGCTAACAAAGTATGCAAGCTCCAGCGATCCATTTATGGACTGGTGCAAGCATCTCGGAGTTGGAATAAGCGCTTTGATGAGGTGATCAAAGCATTTGGGTTTATACAAGTGATTGGAGAATCTTGTATTTACAAGATAGTGAGTGGGAGCTCTGTGGCATTTCTAATATTATATGTGGATGACATATTGCTGATTGGAAACAACGTGGAGCTTTTGGAGAGCATAAAGGATTACTTGCATAAAAGTTTCTCTATGAAGGACCTAGGAGAAGCTGCTTACATTCTAGGCATTAAGATCTATAGGGATAGATCGAAACGCCTGATAGGACTTTCACAAAGCACATACCTTGATAAAGTTTTGAAGAAGTTCAAAATGGATCAGTCCAAGAAAGGGTTCTTGCCAGTATTACAATGTATAAAATTGAGTAAGACTCAGTGCCCAGCAACTGCAGAAGACAGAGAACAAATGAGTTCCGTCCCCTACGCTTCAGTCGTAGGTTCTATCATGTATGCAATGTTGTGCACTAGACCAGACGTCAGCTTGACCATAAGTATGGCAGGCAGGTTTCAGAGTAATCCAGGAGTGGATCACTGGATGGCGGTCAAGAATATTCTGAAGTACCTGAAAAGGACTAAGGAAATGTTTCTCGTTTATGGAGGTGATAAGGAGCTCGTCGTAAAGGGTTATGTCGATGCAAGTTTTGACACCCATCCGGATGACTCTAAGTCACAAACCGGATACATATTTATTCTTAATGGGGGTGCAGTAAGCTAGTGCAGTTCCAAGCATAGTGTCGTAGCAGATTCTACATGTGAAGCGGAGTACATGGCTGCCTCGGAGGCAACAAAGGAGGGTGTCTGGATGAAGCAGTTCATGACAGATCTTGGAGTTGTGCCGAGCGCACTAGATCCATTAACTCTGTTATGTGACAACACTGGTGCCATTGCCTTAGCAAAGGAACCAAGGTTTCACAAGAAGACCAGACACATCAAACGACGCTTCAACCTTATCCGCGACTACGTCGAAGGAGAGGACGTGAATATTTGCAAAGTGCACACGGATCTGAATGTAGCAGACCCGCTGACTAAACCTCTTCCACGGGCAAAACATGATCAACACCAGAACTGTATGGGTGTTTGATGTATTACAATGTAAATCGCATGGAGACGTGAGGACTAGATTATTGACTCTAGTGCAAGTGGGAGACTGTTGGAAATATGCCCTAGAGGCAATGATAAATAGTTATTATTATATTTCTTGTTTAAAGATAATCTTTTATTATCCATGCTATAATTGTATTGAATGAAAACATAGATACATGTGTGGATACATAGACACCACAATGTCCCTAGCAAGCCTCTAGTTGGCTAGCCAGTTGATCAAGGATGGTCAAGGTTTTCTGACTATGTGCAAAGTGTTGTTGCTTGATAACTGGATCACATCATTAGGAGAATCATGTGATGGACTAGACCCAAACTATGAACGTAGCATATTGATCATGTCGTTTTATTGCTATAGTTTTCTGCGTGATAGGTATTTGTTCCTATGACCATGAGATCATATAACTCACTCGCACCGGAGGAATACCTTGTGTGCATCAAACGTCACAACGTAACTGGGTGACTATAAAGGTGCTTGATGTCTACTACGCAACCTTCTCCTTGTAGACGTTGTTGGGCCTCCAAGTGCAGAGGGTTGTAGGACAGTAGCAATTTTCCCTCAAGTGGGTGACCTAAGGTTTATCAATCCGCGGGAGGCGTAGGATGAAGATGGTCTCTCTCAAGCAACCTTGCAAACCAAATAACAAAGAGTCTCTTGTGTCCCCAACACACCTAATACAAAGTTGTATAGGTGCACTAGTTCGGCGAAGAGAAGGTGAAACAAGTGCAATATGGATGGTAGATATAGGTTTTTGTAATCTGAAATTACAAAAACAGCAAGGTAACAAATGGTAAAAGTGAGCAAGAACGGTATTGCAATGCGTGGAAACAAGGCCTAGGGTTCATACTTTAACTAGTGAAGTTCTCTCAACAATGATAACATAATTGGATCATATAACTAGCCCTCAACATGCAACAAAGAGTCACTCCAAAGTCACTAATAGCGGGGAACAAATGAAGATATTATTGTCGGGTATGAAACCACCACAAAGTTATTCTTTTTGATCGATCTATTCAAGAGTCCGTAGTAAAATAACACGAAGCTATTCTTTCCGTTCGATCCATCATAGAGTTCGTACTAGAATAACACCTTAAGATACATATCAACCAAGACCCTAATGTCACCTACATACTCCATTGTCACCTCAAGTATCTGTGGGCATGATTATACGATATGCATCACATAATCTCAGAATCATCTATTCAACCAACACATAGAACTTCAAAGAGTGCCCCAAAGTTTCTACCAGAGAGTCAAAACGTGTGCCAACCCCTGTGCATAGGTTCCCAATGTCACGAACCCGCAAGTTGATCACCAAAACATACATCAAGTACTCACATGAATCCACGTGTGCCAACCCATATGCATAGGTTCCCAATTGTCACAAACCCGCAAGTTGATCACAACAGATAGACACGTGCAAGACATACGTAAAGTGTTCTCAAAGACTCAATCCGATAAGATAACTCCAAAGGGGAAACTCAATTCATTACAAGAGGGAGAGGGGGAAGAACATCATAAGATCCAACTATAGTAGCAAAGCCCATGGTACATCGAGATCAAGACATCTCAAGAACACGAGAGAGAGAGATCAAACACATAGCTACTGTACATACCCTTAGCCCCGAGGGAGAACTACTCCCTCCTCGTCATGGAGATCGCCGGGATGATGAAGATAGACACCGGAGATGGATTCCCCCTCCGGCAGGGTGCCGGAACGGGCTCCGGATTGGTTTTTGGTGGCTACAGAGGCTTGCGGCGGCGGAACTCCTGATCTAGGTTTCTTTTTGGGAGTTTCTGAATTTATAGGAATTTATGGCGGTGGAATTGCGTCAGTTGGGCCTACGAGGAGGTCACAAGCCTGGTCACCACCACCGGGGGGGGTGGTGGTGGTGGCGTGAGGGCTTGTGACTCCCTCGTGGCTCTTCTGGCCTTCTTCCAAAGCTTCGAGGGTCTCTTTTGGTTCAAAAAAATCATCGTAAAGTTTCATTCCATTTGGACCCCGTCTAAAAATGGGCCAAAAACACGGAAAAACAAAAGCTGGCACTTGGCACTGAGTTAATAGGTTAGTCCCAAAAAAGATATAAAATAGCATATTCACGCATATAAAACATCCAAAGTTGACAAGATAATAGCATGGAACCATAAAAAATTATAGATACGTTGGAGACGTATCAAGCATCCCCAAACTTAACTCCTGCTCGTCCTCGAGTAGGGAAGTGATAAAGAATGAATTTTTGATGTTGCATGCTACCTAACATAGTTTTCCTTTGTAACTTCTCTCACGTGACATGAATGTTCAGATCCGTTAGATTCAAAACAATAGTTTGCTATTGACGTGGAGACAATAATAATTCAAGTAAACTAGCAAGGTAATCATGAACTTTCAAAATAACAAGGCAAAAAGAAAGTTATTCCTACAAAAGCATATAGTCTGGCTATGCTCTATCATCATTGCACAACGAATTTAAATCATGCACAACCCCGGTATTGGCCAAGTAATTGTTTCACACCTTTACTTTCTCAAACTTTTTCAACTCTCACGCAATACATGAGCGTGAGCCATGGTTTTTGCACTATAAGTGGTGTGGAGTGTGGTGGAGGTTGCAAGACAAAAAAAGGAGAAGATGATCACATTAACTAGGCATATCAATGAGCTATGGAGATGCTCATCAATAGATATCAATGTGAATGAGTAGGGATTGCCATACAAATGATGCACTAGAGCTAAGAGTATGTGAAAGCTCTTAAAGAAAATTAGTGGGTGTGCATCCAACTTGCTTGCTCACGAAGACCTAAGGCAATTTTGAGGAAGCCTATCATTGGAATATACAAGCCAAGTTATATAATGAAGATTTTCCCACTAGCTATATGGTGGTGACAAAACGAGAGACTCTCAATCATGAAGATCATGGTGCTTAATATGCACAAGTGTGGAAAGGTGGTAGCGTTGTCCCTTCTCTCTTTTTCTCTCATATTTTTTTTGGTGGGCTCTTTGGCCTCTTTTTTTTGGGTGGGCATCTTTGGCCTCTTTTATTTCCTCACATGGGACAATGCTCCATCAATGATGATCATCACACTTTCAACTCAAAACTTAGAGCAACGATGACTCTATATGGAATGCCTTCGGTAGTGTACCGTGACAATGATCTAGCATGGCATAGACATTAATGGAAACATCATGCTAGCTATCTTACAATCATGCAATGGCAATGTAGACGTGGTGGCACATGTCATGGTGGTAGTTGCATGGCAATATATCTCGGAATGACTTTGAAAAAGCCATAATAGGTAGGTATGGTGGTTGTTTTGAGGGAGGCTAATGGTGGGTTTTGTGGACCGGCGAAAGTTGCACGACACTAAGAAGATAGTGATGGTGGAAAGTGAAAGTGCATCTAAACCATGGACTCAACATTAGTCATGAAGAACTCATATACTTGTTGCAAAAGTTTTATTAGTAATCGAAACAAAGCATTAAACGCATACTCCTAGGGGAAGGGTTGGTAGGTATAAACCATCGCACGATCCCGACCGCCACGCAAAGGATGACAATCAAAATACTAATCATGCTCAGACTTCATCACATAGCGGTTCACAATACGTGCATGCTACGGGAATCACTAACTTCAACAAAAGTATTTCTAGATCCACAACACCTTACTATCATGACTTCAATATTACCACAACCATATATCAAAACTAATTGAGAGGAATCAAACTTCTCTAACTATTCAATGCACATGAAGGTGGAAGTTTTCGTATCCCTTTGGATAACTACCACTTTTGGGACTACTTTCATAGCATAAGCCAACTACCAAGCCACGCACCGCTGTGCTCTAAAAGATATAAGTGAAGCACAAAGAGAAAAAGTATCTAGCTCAAAAGATATAAGTGAAGCTCGACAAAATCACGGTGAGTGCATGTCTCTCTCTCTAGGTGTGAAGCAAGGATGATTGTGACACAACAAAAATAAAAGACTCCTACGATACAAGACGCTCCAAGCAAAAACACATAACATGTGGTGAATAAAAATATAGCCCCAAGTAACGTGACCAATGGATTGAAGACGAAAGAGGGGATGCCTTCCCGGGGCATCCCCAAGCTTAAGCTCTTGCCACTCTTTATCTCTTTGTCCATAAGAACTTCACCCAAAACATGAAAACTTCACAACACGAAACTTAAACAGAAACTCGTGATAACATTAGTATGAGAAAGCAAACCACCACTTCCTTAGGTACTGTAGCAAACTTAAATTATACTTATGCTGATGCTGGGTTACTTTATTTTCAATCTTCCATGGCTAATACCCCCCGATACTATCCATAGTTTCATCAAAATAAGCAACCAACACAACAAAAACAGAATCTATTAACAGCAGACCAGTCTGTAGCAATCTGTATATTTCGTATACTTCTGGTACTTCAAAACTTCTAAAAAATTACGACAGTCTGAATAATTTTCGTATCTATCAGCAACAAAAAGAATCAACTCAAAATCTCTTACAGAAACAAAATGAAAATTCTTTTCGTGAGCAGAAAGTTTCTGTCTTTTTCCAGCATGATCAAACAATCATCACCAAGACTAATCATAACGGTTTTGCTTGGCACAAACACAAAAAGAAACACAAAATAAACAATAAAACATAATTATGATGGTGTGGAGAAAAAAAACAGGAAGCAAAAAGCAAAGGAAAATTTATTCATTGGGTTGCCTCCCAACAAGCGCTATCGTTTAACGCCCTTAGCTAGGCATTGATTTCAATGATGCTCACATAAAATGTAAGGATTGAAACACAACGAGAGCATCATGGAGCAAATGGCTAGCACATTTAACTCTAACCCACTTCCTATGCATAGGGATTTTGTGATCAAACAATTTATTGGGGCAAGAATCAACTAGCATAGGAAGGCAAAACAAGCATAGCTTCAAAAATTTCAACATATGGAGAGGAAGCTTGATACTATCGCAATAAGTAGAAGCATATGATCCTCTCTCATAGTAATTTTCAGTAGCATCATGAATGAATTCAACAATATAACCATCACCTAAAGCATTCTTTTCATGATCTACAAGCATAGAAATTTTACTACTCTCCACATAAGGAAATCTATTCTCAAGAATAGTAGTGGGAGTATCGTAAAAGACTTGAGCACTACAAATTGTGTCCACAATGAAAAAGCAAGGTTTAGCAAAGGGGTTCTCGAGAGCATGACAAGTTTTATCATCCCTCTTCTTCAAAGCATAAGTATCCTCACAATAATCATCATAGATAGGGGCATGCTTTCATCAAAATGATTTTGATCATTCAAAGTGGAAGAACTAAAAAGATCATCTTCATCAAATATAGCATCCCCAAGCTTGTGGCTTTGCATATCATTAGCATCATGGTTATTCAAAGAATTCATGCTAACAACATTGCAATCATGCTCATCATTCACGTATTCTATGCCAAGCATTCTATGTAATTCTTCTTTCAGCACTTGAGCACAATTTTCCTTCCCATCATGCTCACGAAAGACATTGAAAAGGTGGAGCATATGAGGCATCCTCAATTCCATTTTTTTAGTTTTCTAGCGAAAGAACAAGAAACAAAAAATTCAATTGCAAGATCTAAAGATATACCTTCAAGCGCTAACCTCCCCGGCAATGGCGCCAGAAAAGAGCTTGATGTCTACTACGCAACCTTCTCCTTGTAGACGTTGTTGGGCCTCCAAGTGCAGAGGGTTGTAGGACAGTAGCAATTTTCCCTCAAGTGGGTGACCTAAGATTTATCAATCCGCGGGAGGCGTAGGATGAAGATGGTCTCTCTCAAGCAACCCTGCAAACCAAATAACAAAGAGTCTCTTGTGTCCCCAACACACCTAATACAATGGTAAGTTGTATAGGTGCACTAGTTCGGCGAAGAGATGGTGAAACAAGTGCAATATGGATGGTAGATATAGGTTTTTGTAATCTGAAATTACAAAAACAGCAAGGTAACAAATGGTAAAAGTGAGCACGAATGGTATTGCAATGCGTGGAAACAAGGCCTAGGGTTCATACTTTCACTAGTGAAGTTCTCCCAACAATGATAACATAATTGGATCATATAACTAGCCCTCAACATGCAACAAAGAGTCACTCCAAAGTCACTAATAGCGGGGAACAAACGAAGATATTATTGTCGGGTATGAAACCACCACAAAGTTATTCTTTCTGATCGATCTATTCAAGAGTCCGTAGTAAAAATAACACGAAGCTATTCTTTCCGTTCGATCCATCATAGAGTTCGTACTAGAATAACACCTTAAGATACAGATCAACCAAGACCCTAATGTCACCTAGATACTCCATTGTCACCTCAAGTATCCGTGGGCATGATTATACGATATGCATCACATAATCTTAGAATCATCTATTCAATCAACACATAGAGCTTCAAAGAGTGCCCCAAAGTTTCTACCAGAGAGTCAAAACGTGTGCCAACCCTGTGCATAGGTTCCCAATGTCACGAACCCGCAGGTTGATCACCAAAACATACATAAAGTACTCACATGAATCCACGTGTGCCAACCCATATGCATAGGTTCCCAATTGTCACAAACCCGCAAGTTGATCACAACAGATAGACACGTGCAAGACATACGTCAAGTGTTCTCAAAGACTCAATCCGATAATATAACTCCAAAGGGGAAACTCAATTCATTACAAGAGGGAGAGGGGGAAGAACATCATAAGATCCAACTATAGTAGCAAAGCCCATGGTACATCGAGATCAAGACATCTCAAGAACACGAGAGAGAGAGAGATCAAACACATAGCTACTAGTACATACCCTCAGCCCCGAGGGAGAAGTACTCCCTCCTCGTCATGGAGATCGCCGGGATGATGAAGATGGCCACCGGAGATGGATTCCCCCTCCGGCAGGGGGGCGGAACGGGCTCGAGATTGGTTTTTGGTGGCTACAGAGGCTTGCGGCGGCGGAACTCCCGATCTAGGTTTCTTTTTGGGGGTTTCTGAATTTATAGGAATTTATGGCGGTGGAATTGCGTCAGTTGGGCCTACGAGGAGGTCACAAGCCTGGTCGCCACCACCGGGGGGGGTGGTGGCGGCGTGAGGGATTGTGACTCCCTCGTGGCTATTCTGGCCTTCTTCCAAAGTTTCGGCGGTCTCTTTTGGTCCAAAAAAATCATCGTAAAGTTTCATTCCATTTGGACTCCGTCTGAAAATGGGCCAAAAACACGGAAAAAACAGAAACTCGCACTTGACACTGAGTTAATAGGTTAGTCCCAAAAAAGATATAAAATAGCATATTCATGCATATAAAACATCCAAAGTTGACAAGATAATAGCATGGAACCATAAAAAATTATAGATACGTTGGAGACGTATTAGTGCTCTACATGTATCTCCGAAGGTGTCCGTTGAGTTAGTATGGATCAAGACTGGGATTTGTCACTCCGTGTGACGGAGAGGTATCTCGGGGCCCACTCGGTAATACAACATCACACACAAGCCTTGCAAGCAATGTGACTAATTGTAAGTCACGGGATCTTGTATTAAGGAACGAGTAAAGAGACTTGCCGGTAACGAGATTGAAATAGGTATGCGGATACCGACGATCAAATCTCGGGCAAGTAACATACCGAAGGACAAAGAGAATGACATACGGGATTATATGAATCCTTGACACTGAGGTTCAACCGATAAGATCTTCGGAGAATATGTAGGATCCAATATGGGCATCCAGGTCCCGCTATTGGATATTGACCGAGGAGTACCTCGGGGCATGTCTACATAGTTCTCGAACCCGCAGGGACTGCACACTTAAGGTTCGGCGATGTTTTAGTATAGTTGAGTTATATGTGTGGTTACCGAATGTTGTTCGAAGTCTCGGATGAGATCACGGACATCACGAGGGTTTTCGGAATGGTCCGGAGACGAAGATTGATATATAGGATGACTTCATTTGGTTACCGGAAGGTTTTCAGGCATTACCGGGAATGTACCGGGAGTGACGAATGGGTTCCGGATGTTCACCGGGAGGGGGGCAACCCACCCGGGGGAAGCCCAAAGGCCCTAGGGGTGGCGCACCAGCCCTTAGTGGGCTGGTGGGACAGCCCAAAGGGACCTATGCGCCAAGAAAGAAAAAACAAAGAAAAGAAAAAAAAAGGTGGGAAGGAAGAGAAGGACTCCACTTTCCAATCCTAGTTGGACTAGGATTGGAGTAGGACTCCTCCTCCTCCCTAGCCGGCGCACCCTTGAGGGCTTGGCCCTCAAGGCAAGCCTCCTCCCCCTCCCTCCTATATATAGTGGTGATTTAGGGCTGATTTGAGACAACTTTTGCCATGTGCAACTCAGATCTAGACACGATAGTTTTTCCTCTAGATCGTATTTGTGTGGAGCTCGGATGGAGCCCTGCAGGAGTAGATCCTTCACCACCACCGGAGCGCCGTCATGCTGTCGGATAACTCATCTACTTCTCCATCTTGCTTGCTGGATCAAGAAGGCCGAGATCATCGTCGAGTTGTATGTGTGCTGAACGCGGAGGTGTTGTTCGTTCGGCACTAGATCGGAACGGATCGTGGGATGGATCGCGGGACGGTTCGTGGGACGGTTCGCGGGGCGAATCGAGGGACGTGACGACGCTCCACTACATCAACCGCGTTTCTTAACGCTTCCTGCTGTGCAATTTAGAAGGGTACGTAGATCCAAATCTCCTCCCGTAGATGGACATCACCATGATAGGTCTTCGTGTGTGTAGGAAAATGTTTGTTTCCCATGCAACGTTCCCCAACAGTAGTTTCCGAACAAACCCTAATAATATGATAAATGTCATATTGCCATTATTGAGGTGCTGCAGAGTTGCAGAATTTTGGAGGGTTTGATGGGCTTTCTTTCTTATGTTGATCAAGACTTGGGTCTCTCTTTATTTTTAGATGTTGTGGTGGTCTATGTTGATACTTTGAGGTGATGCGGTTTCACTTCTAGGTTGTGTGGATCTTTTTGTTGGATTCCTGTAGTATTGCGGTATTATGGTATGTGTTTAGTTAGGCGATCTTAGGTGATATTATGTTTTTGCCCCATAGTCTGGTGTTCCTAATGACAGGCACAAACAGTGGGTTTCCTAATATTGCCTCGGGTTTGCTCTTTCTCTTTCCCTAGTCTTTCAGTCTTTCATCCCTGTTTAAAACTATGTATTTCCGGTATCAAAGTAATGGAAAGGGGGAAAAGCCTGGTTCAAAAAATATTGCCATTATTGTGCAAGCAACCAAGCAAATTTAGTTTTTAGAAAGGTTTTAATCTACTGCTCAGGGTCATAGCAAAGTGTTTTGCTATGGCTCGATGCTTAAAAGTTGCTTTCAAAGACTTGCTTGAGGCTGGCCATAGTGGGGAGTAACATAGACTAGTATCATGTATATGATACTAGTCTTTGTTACTAAATCTCCATACTGGTTAGTATCATTGTTGGAAATATGCCTTAGAGGCAATAATAAAGTGGTTATTATTATATTTCATTGTTCATGATAATTGTTTATTATCCATGCTATAATTGTATTGATTGGAAACTAAAATACAGGTGTGGGTACATAGACAACAAAGTGTACCTAGTATGCCTCTACTGGACTAGCTCGTTGATCAAAGATGGCTAAGGTTTCCTAGCAATAGACATGAATTGTCATTTGATAACGGGATCACATCATTAGGAAAATGATGTGATGGACAAGAGCTGTCGTGGGTATAAGTCTGACAGTAGATGTGTAGGGTACGAAAGGATGGGTAGAGCCTTAGCTACGGCGAGGTTGTATGAGTTCAGGCCCCTCTACGGTGGAGGTAATAGCCCTACGTCTCAGTGCTCTGGGAGCTTGTTGTCGAGTGGAATATGGATTACAGTGAATTGCTAACCCCCGCACCAGTGGGGAAGGGTGGCTTATATAGAGTGCGCTGCCCTTCACAACAGTAGGTGCACAGGGGTGGAGTAGTGGCGAATAAATGCCTATGTTACATGTAACGTACGTCTTAAATGCTAATAAAGGCACATGGAAATGTATGACCGTTTCCCTCCAGGGGGGTTACGATGCACAGAGTGGAATCCAGTCGGTTAGTTTGATACACTCCGAATGCTCATCTCCGACTGGGTGCTGGAGGATTCGTCACCGACTGGATGATGGGAAGTCCTTAATTCAGTCGGAACTGACTAAGGGCCTTATCCCTTATGAAGGGTAGTCCTTGGGTAGGACTTATAGGACAGGCCTATGACCCTACCCTAGGACTATAACCCCATCATTAGTCCCCGAATGGATTGGGGTTGGAACGACGAAGCGATGCTTGGAGTACGGATCCGACTGGTACGGATGCGACTTTGGTGTTGTTTGCCTCGATCCATTTTATCTTCTTTGACCAATGATCCGAGTGGATGTATTTGTGAAACGAACCGTCAGGGACCGAGTGCTTCCGTGGTATCTTTTGACGTGACCAGTCAACTGACGGCGGCGGATTTTCCGGGATTCTCAAATTTTGGTTGCCCCGCGCTCAGCGGGGATGACGACATCGCAATCGAGTAGTACTTGACGCCTCGATTCCCGCACCTTCATCTTCTCCACTAATATCGCAGCAACCGGTCGGGGGATAAGATTTCGGGGCCACTTGCTAGTGACCCGGTCGGAACCCTATTTAAACTTCTGCGGCGAGG
This sequence comes from Hordeum vulgare subsp. vulgare, assembly GCF_904849725.1. Classification (NCBI taxonomy): domain Eukaryota; kingdom Viridiplantae; phylum Streptophyta; class Magnoliopsida; order Poales; family Poaceae; genus Hordeum; species Hordeum vulgare. The sequence continues at coordinate 558,878,049 of NC_058520.1, forward strand.
GTTTTTCGTTACACTCGCCGGATAACTTGCATTTGTTCCGCTTCTCTCGCCATCTCCTACGCATCCCAAGCTCCTTCCTTCTCCTTCTCCCTCGCGAATCCGCAGCCTCCGCCATGACAAAGGGGCAGACTAGCAAGCTAGAGGCGCGGAAGAAGAAGGGGAAGGCGGCGGCTCCTGCTCAGCGGCGGCAGCGAGCGCTACCGGCGGGTTGGATCCAGGGGGATTTCCTTCCCTCCACGGTGACGGAGGAGAACTTGCTGGAGTTGGTGGAGCACGGAATGATTGCGCACAAGTCGTGGAGGTTGCCGGCGGAGGGCGAGACCAAGCCGGCGCCCCGGGAGGGGGAGCGCGTCTTGCTGCTCAGCCACGTGCACCGAGGTTTCTCTCTGCCTCCTCATCCCTTCTTCAAAGGTATAATGAACCACTTCGGGGCGCAGCTCCACCATTTTCCTCCAAATGCCATAGCTCATCTCTCTGCCTTCGTCGTGTTGTGCGAGTGTTTCATCGGTTGTCCTCCCCATTGGGGGCTTTTCAAACATATCTTCTCTGCTAGATCCCAAACCATCAAACGACTAAACCAATCGGATGATAAAACTCACCTCCTCCAGCTCTGCAGAGGTTTAGGCTTCGAAAAGAAGAGTAAAAGTAGCTATCCTGCTCTTCAGTTGAACGAATCTGTTAGGAACTGGCAGTCGACATGGTTCTACTGCCAGGACGTTGCATGCCCGAATGCCACCACTGGACTGCCTCTTTTAGCTTAGACCGACTGGCTGCGCCTAAGCAGCTCGCGCTCACGAAGGCGGAGAAGATTCAGATCCAGCCTCTGGTAGATGCGCTTGTAGAAATCGTCCGAAGGGGAGTCACCGGCATAGATTTGCTGGAGGTTTTTCTGGGTCGGCGTATCGAGCCTTTGCAAGCTCGACACCACGCCATGTGGCACTACACGGGGCCTGAGGATTCCACTCGGACTAACGTCGAGTGCGTGACTGGGGAGACGGTGGCGTCGTGGGTCCTCAACATCACAGGCGCGTGCGAAAACCCCAGAGGGGCCTGGCGAGTGAAGGCCTTCCGCGCGGACAACCCTCCTCCGAATGAGGTGAGTACAACTTGTCGAGTGCACACAATTGTCTTAGATTTATCACTTTCTTGAATCACTGTCTGACGTCTGATGTTGTCGACTGTATCTCGTGCACGCGTGGACCAACTGGATTTCTCCTGTCTCGAACGGGAATCCGGCCGAGGAAGAGGAAGGTAGCCAGGAGGGCAGCGTGGAGAGCGTCGAGTATGTCTCCGACAGCGGGGAGACGGAGGAGGAGTCTGAAGAAGAAGAGGAGGGAGATGAGGAGCAGAACTCGCCACCCCCACCACCAGAGCTTCGAACTAAACGTCGTCATGAACCCGCGGCTCCTTCGGCCCCTCCAGCATCCTCGAGTGCCCCGCCAGCCGCTCCTGTGGTTCCGAGCGCCTCGCCAGCCGTTCCCGTGGTTCCGAGTGCTCGGAGCACCAAGAGGACCAGGGACGCTGCTGCTGAGCCTGCGGGTCAGCCCTCTAAGGTGGACAAACCGAGTGGATCTAAGCCTCGGAAGGCTTTGCCGCGGATGAGGGTCACAGTTCCCGTCACTTCAACGTAAGTGCATTGTTCTTCTATCTTCTTTCAGTATTTGATTGAACTCCTACTTATTGGTCGAATGAATTTTACTCGACAGAGTTACCACCTCTGCCACCTCTCCGGCACACCAGGGGGACGATCCCATGGACATGGACAACGTTGTCACATCCCAGCCAGGTGCGTCGTGGCGATTCCGAGAGTTTACATTATTGCATCACGAATTCTGTCTTTGGTCTTGCCTTTTTCCTGTGGTCTCACGCCGTTCGGTCGGGTTTCCCTCAGGGGTGATTTATGTGGAGGAGGACGACCAGAGGAGGTCTGAGCAAGCTGCGGTGCATGTCCTTGAGGTTGTTCCGCCGGTTACTACTCTCGCCATGGACGCGCCGCCGACTGAGACGATGTCGTCGACTGAAACGGCGCTGATCGTTGCTGAACCGACTGGAGCAGGTCTTGGGATGCCCAAGGAGTCTCTTACGATGCCAGGTCCGTCGACTGTCTAGTACAACGTCCAGCGCCGAAGATCAGGTGGGAGCTGCCAAGGGGGCCATGGTGCAGGCGGAGCTGATGGTGGGAGAGGCCAAGAGAGTGTACGACTCCATCGCGTCCGTGTACAAGCGAAGCTTGGAACTGCGGGACGATATCCGAGTAAGTGGGCTAGTAAGTATTTACTTTCCTCTTGTAACCCAGTGGGTGTTTGAGCAACGCACTCGGATAGAGTATGATTATTTTGCAGTGAGTTCACTCTTAGTGAACCCATTGGGTGTAGTCCCCGAGACTTCTGGCGAGTGCTTGCACCGGCAGTTGTCCTTATACACATTTTCTTTAACTTGATCAGATCAAAAACTAATCTGTTCGAATGTTACCGGTGGGGGCACTCCGAGTGCACCTACTGAATGAGTCCCTAAGAGTAGTTTTACTCAGGTCGGGTAGTAATAACCTCATAGGGTTGTTTGTTGTCATGTATCTCAATAGGGCTGACCTGTTTGAGCTTTCATGCCAGTGGGGTCACTCTTAGTGAACCCACTGGGTGTAGTCCCCGAGACCGCTGTCGACTGCTTGCGTCGGCAGGGGTCTGAAGAACTTAGAATTTTTATTGTTGTCCTTGTTGAGTTTGTCTGATGGTCTCTTGGCGCTGACTTGCAGAAAACTTGCGAGATGGGAGCAGCGTACGAGACTCTGAGGACTGAAAAGGTTCAGTTTGCTGGGGAACTGGATGCCACAATGGCTGCCTTGGCTGGTATGAAGGATGTTCTGGCTGAACGAGAAAAGTCCTTGGAGGAGGCCCGTGAGGCAAACAAGGCATTGGCGGCTGAAGTGGAGAAAATGGGGAAACAAAGGACCGAGCTGATGGGACAGATGCAAGTGTTGAACAGGCGGTGTATAGCACAGGAAAATTACGTCAGTGACTGGGCCCGGAAGATGATAGCGCTTCTCGGTGGTAAGTTCTGTTTTTCCGAGTGCTTGTGGACTGTGCATTGCACTCCGCGCTTACTATTTGCTCGTCCTGTCTTTGCAGATTTTTGCATGCACGCTGAGGCTGAAGCAGCTAACGTTGAGCGTTCGATTCTTCCGAACATTCCACTCGGCGATGACGCCAATCGAGATATGCTCCGAGCGCTCATTCGCCTGGGAAAAGTGGGACCTTTCATCGGTCAACTGAGAGAGGTCGTCGGCCGAATCGACAAGGAGCTTTGGCCTAAAGACGAGACTCGGCACAAGATGGAAGGCTTGATGACTCGGCTGGAGGAGGTCCCGAACCGAGTGCAGGCGTGGAAGAAGTATGCGGCTCGCTGTGGTGCGGACCTCGCTCTGTCGCTTGTCCGAGTGCACTGCAAGGAGGCTCGCGAAGAGAAGCTGAAGGCGTTGCAAGTCGCCAACACCAAAAAGCTTCGATTCGAAGATTTTATGGAGACCTTCCTTGAGAGTGCCACTCGCATCGCAGACGGGATCGACCTCGACACATTCGTGGAGCTTGCCAGTCCCAGTGCCAGTCCTGACGATGTTTAAGAAAACTTTTACCTCGGTATGCCGAGTGTTGGTTGTAAGAAACTTTGGCCACTGCTGTTGGCCGTCACATTTGTGGTTCAGTGTGGATAAGCTTGATCTACACCGAGCCACCTATCCTTAGGCGAACTTTGAATTTGAATCGAATCTTTGTCTCTTCTTTTGCCAAAGAGTTGTTGACACGATTTTGGCTCGTGGTTTTTGTTTGGCGTTTCTTGGTGAAGCCAATGGCAAACATGTGGAGCATGTAATTGTCAGTTGTCTTGACATCTGCATGAGCCTCACTGAGGGTCTTCTGAGTCTCCGAGTGGATCTGCAGGATACACTCGAAGGCAATTGAGTACTTAGGCGATTCGTGATCGCGGCTAAGTCTTCGAGTGCGACTGTAAGGTCGTACTCGGAGTGAGTTGATACTCATGTAATTGTCAGTTGTCTTGACATCTACATGAGCCTCAATGAGGTTCTGCTACTCATGTAATTGTCAGTTGTCTTGACATCTACATGAGCCTCGCCGAGGGTCTGGTGAGTCTCCGAGTGGATCTGCAGGATACACTCGAAGGCAATTGAGTACTTAGGCGATTCGTGATCGCGGCTAAGTCTTCGAGTGCGACTGTAAGGTCGTACTCGGAGCGAGTTGTTACTCATGTAATTGTCAGTTGTCTTGGCATCTACATGAGCCTCGATGAGGTTCCGCTACTCATGTATTTGTCAGTGATCTTGACATCTACATGAGCCTCAATGAGGGTCTGCTAAGCCTCCGAGTGGATCCGTGAGATACACTTGAAGGAAGCTTTCTATTTTAAGCGATTCTTGATCGCAGGCAAGTCTCCGAGTGCGACGTTAAGTGCACACTCGGAGAAAGTTTGTACTTAGGCGATTGTTGATCGCAGCTAAGTCCCCGAGTGCAACGTTTAGTGCACACTCGGAGAAAGTTAATACTTAGGCGATTCTGGATCGCAGCTAAGTCTCCGAGTGTGACGTTTAGTGCACACTCGGAGAATGTTTGTACTTAGGCGATTCTTGATCGCAGCTAAGTCCCCGAGTGCGACGTTTAATGTACACTCGGAGAAAGTTTGTACTTAGGCGATTATTGATCGCAGCTAAGTCCCCGAGTGCGACGTTTAGTGCACACTCGGAGAAAGTTTGTACTTAGGCGATTCTTGATCGCAGCTAAGTCCCCGAGTGCAACGTTTAGTGCACACTCGGAGAAAGTTAACACTTAGGCGATTCTGGAGCGCAGCTAAGTCCCCGAGTGTGACGTTTAGTGCACACTCGGAGAATGTTTGTACTTAGGTGATTCTTGATCGCAGCTAAGTCCCCGAGTGTGACATTTAATGTACACTCGGAGAAAGTTTGTACTTAGGCGATTCTTGATCGCAGGTAAGTCCCCGAGTGCGACGTTTAGTGCACACTCGGAGAAAGTTTGTACTTAGGCGATTCTTGATCGCAGCTAAGTCCTCGAGTGTGACGTTTAATGGACACTCGGAGAAAGTTTGTACTTAGGCGATTCTTGATCGCAGCTAAGTCTCCGAGTGCGACGTTTAGTGCACACTCGGAGAAAGTTTGTACTTAGGCGATTCTTGATCGCAGCTAAGTCCCCGAGTGCGACGTTTAGTGCACACTCGGAGAAAGTTTGTACTTAGGCGATTCTTGATCGCAGCTAAGTCCCCGAGTGCAACGTTTAGTGCACACTCGGAGAAAGTTAATACTTAGGCGATTCTGGATCGCAACTAAGTCCCTGAGTGTGGCGTTTAGTGCACACTCGGAGAATGTTTGTACTTAGGCGATTCTTGATCGCAACTAAGTCCCCGAGTGCGACGTTTAATGTACACTCGGAGAAAGTTTGTACTTAGGCGATTCTTGATCGCAGCTAAGTCCCCGAGTGCGACGTTTAGTGCACACTCGGAGAATGTTTGTACTTAGGCGATTCTTGATCGCAGCTAAGTTTTTTTTTGAGACCGGAGTCTGCGACCGCGGAAGAATTTGGAATCTGCAAAAACTCAATCTGCTTTGTATTACTTCAACGATATTTGTTCTTTACATTGCTTCAGTCGACGGTCACGTGTAGAAGCGCTTCAGGAGATCTCCGTTCCATGCTCGCGGCTCGTCCGTTTCCCTGTCGATGTTGTAGAGTCGGTATGCTCCGTTTTTCAGCACCTTGGAGATGATGAAGGGTCCTTCCCAGGCGGGAGCCAACTTATGAGGTCTCTGCAGATCCACTCGGAGCACCAGGTCGCCTGCTTGGAATGTACGACTCCTGACGTGTCGCGCGTGAAAGCGTCACATATCTTGTTGATAAATGGTTGAGCGAGTCAGTGCCATCTCGCGCTCCTCCTCTAGAAGATCCACTCCGTCTTGCCTTGCTTGTTCTGCTTCAGCTTCGGAGAAGAGTTCAACTCGTGGAGCGTTGTGAAGCAAGTCACTCGGAAGGATTGCCTCTGCTCCGTAAACGAGGAAGAACGGGGATCGCCATGTAGATCTATTTGGGGTTGTGCAGAGACCCCAAAGCACTGAAGGTAGCTCGGTGACCCATGCGCCAGCGGCATGTCCCACCTCTCGCAGGAGTCGAGGCTTCAAACCTTGCAGAATAAGTCCATTCGCCCGCTCTGCTTGCCCATTTGTTTGGGGATGCGCCACAGATGCAAAATCCACTCGGATACCTTGGCCTGTACAGAAACCTTTGAATCTGTCCGAGTCAAAGTTTGTCCGTTGTCAGTGATTATGCTGTGAGGTACCCCGAATCTGGAGATGATGTCCCTGACAAACTTGATGGCCGTTAGGGCGTCGAGCTTCTTGATGGGCTTGGCTTCGATCCACTTTGTGAACTTGTCGACTGCCACCAACAGATGTGTGAATCCCCTTGGCCTGTCCTGAATGGACCGACTGTATCTAATCCCCATACCGCAAACGGCCAAACAAGAGGGATTGTCTTCAACGCAGATGTTGGTTTGTGGGACTTGTTAGAGTAGAACTGACAGCCTTCACATCGGTCGACCATATCTTTCGCCATTTCATTCGCCTGCAGCCAAAAGAAGCCAGCTCTGAATGCTTTGGCGACGATTGCTCTTGAGGAGGCGTGATGACCGCAGGTTCCCGAGTGAATTTCTTCCAGGATCAACTGTCCCTCCTCAGGGGAGATGCATCGTTGAAGGATGCCTGAAATGCTTTCCTTGTACAACTGTCCATCAATGACAGTGAACGACTTTGACCTGCAGACGATCTGTCTGGCTTGGACTTCGTCTTCCGGTAATTCTTGCCTCAGGATGTATGCGATGAATGGCACAGTCCACTCGGGGATGACAGCAAGAATCTCCATGATCAAATCAAACACAGCAGGGACTTCGACTTCAGTCGGATCTGTGGAGCTCTTTGGTTGTACTGGTTCCTCTGTGAAGGGATCTTCTTTAACTGAGGGTAGGTGGAGGTGCTCGAGGCAAACGTCACTCGGGACTGGTCTCCGAGTGGATCCGAGTTTTGCCAACTCATCAGCTGCTTGGTTTTTTCAGTCGCGGAACGTGGTGGAGTTCCAGACATTCAAACTTTTTCTCGAGCTTCCTCACTACATTGCAGTACGTGGTCATGGTGGGGTTCCTGACGTCCCACTCCTTCATCACTTGATTGACCACCAAATCCGAATCGCCATAGACCATCAAGCGACGGACGCCGAGTGAGATGGCCATGCGCAGTCCATAAAGGAGAGCTTCATACTCTGCCTCGTTGTTGGAGGAATCAAAGTGTATCTGCAGCACATACTTGAGTTTGTCGCCCTTTGGCGATATGATCACAACACCAGCGCCGGAGCCATTCAACATCTTGGACCCATCGAAGAACATTGTCCAATGAGCCGAGTAGATGTGGGTTGGTTGCTGTTGTTCTACCCATTCTGCTATGAAGTCAGCCAGAGCTTGAGACTTTATAGCTTTCTTGGCCTCGAACTTGATGTCGCAGTACAACATCTCCATTACCCATTTCTCCACTCGGCCCGATGCATCCCGATTGTGGAGGATTTCCGACAACGAAGCATCAGAAACGACAGACACCGAGTGGTCTTGGAAATAATGAGGTACCTTCTTCGCAGTCATGTAAATCCCGTAGATAAGTTTTTGATAGTGGGGATACCTCTCCTTGGAAGGAGTCAGGACTTCAGAGACATAATACACTGGCCGCTGAACCTTATAAGCTTTGTCTTCTTCTTCCCGTTCGACTCTGAGAACAGTGATGACGACTTGATTTGTAGCCGCGATGTACAGAAGAAGGGGCTCTTTACTGAGCGGAGCAGTAAGAACCGGCTGGGTGGAAAGTAGGACTTTGAGGTCGTCGAATGCGACTTGAGCTTCGTCTGTCCACTCGAAAGCATCTGATTTCTTCATGAGTCGGTACAGAGGAAGCGCTTTCTCGCCGAGTCGACTGATAAACCTGCTCAAAGCCGCTAGGCAACTTGTGAGCCTTTGAACATCGTGTATTCTGACCGGTCGCTCCATTCGGACGATGGTCCCGATCTTTTCGGGGTTGACATCGATCCCTCGTTCTGAAATGAAGAAACCGAGTAACTTTCCGCTGGGAACACCGAATGAACACTTGGCTGGGTTGAGCTTGATATCGTACCTACGAAGGTTGGCGAATGTTTGTGCCAAGTCAGTCAGCAGGTCGGGGCCTTTGCGTGACTTGACTACGATATCATCCATATACGCCTCCACATTCCGACCGATCTGGTCGAGGAGGCATTTTTGGATCATGCGCATAAAGGTTGCTCCTGCATTCTTCAAACCAAATCGCATAGTGATGTAGCAGAAGCACCCGAATGGGGTGATGAAAGCTGTTTTTAATTCATCGGGGCCATACAGACGGATCTGATGATAGCCCGAGTAGGCCTCAAGAAATGACAAACGCTCGCAACCCGCAGTCGAGTCGACAATTTGATCGATGCGGGGGAGCGGAAAATGGTCTTTCGGGCAGACCTTATTGAGGTGCTTGAAGTTGATGCACATTCGGAGCGACTTGTCCTTCTTGGGCACCATGACAACATTGGCGAGCCACTCGGAGTGGTGTACCTCGCGAATGAAGTTGGCTGCCAAAGCTTGGCCACCTCTTCTCCGATTGCCTTCCTCTTGTGCGCGACGGACCGACGCAGGCGTTCTCGGACAGGCCGAGCGGCAGGATCCACATGCAGTCGGTGCTCAGCCAACTCCCTGGGTACACCTGGCATGTCAGAGGGCTTCCATGCGAAGATGTCCCAGTTCTCACGGAGGAATTGGATGAGCTCGGCTTCCTATTTAGGATCGAGGGTGGTGGAGATGTTCGTCGAGGCAGCAGTGTCATCCGTCGGGTGGATGCTGACCTTCTTCGTCTCTCCCGTCGACTGGAACGCGGACTCCGCAGCTGGCTTCTTCGAACGCATCAAGTCAGCGGGGTCGACTGTCTTCTTGTACTCGTCAAGCTCGAGGACAGCCATCTCCTGATCGGCGATCCTTGATCCCTGCTGTAGACATTCCTCAGCCCGCTGTCGATTGCCTGTGATAGTGATCACACCTTTCGGGCCTGGCATCTTCAGCTTCAGGTACACGTAACATGGACGGGCCATGAAACGCGCATACGCCGGGCGGCCCAGAATTGCGTGGTACGCGCTCTGGAAGTCCACCACCTCGAACGTCAGCTTTTCCTTGCGAAAGTTCTTGTCGGAGCCGAAGACGACGTCCAACGCGATCTGGCCGAGTGACTTGGCCTTTCGTCCAGGGACGACTTCGTGGAACTGCATGCTGCTCTCGCTGAGTTTGGACATCGGAATGCCCATCCCCTTGAGAGTGTCGGCGTACATGATGTTCAAGCCACTGCCGCCGTCCATGAGGACTTTGAGCAGTCGGACTCCTTCCACCACCGGGTCGACGACCAGAGCCTGCCTCCCTGGGGTGGGTACGTGTGCTGGATGATCCGACTGGTCAAAGGTGATCGCAGTCTGGGACCATTTGAGGAACGTGGGGTTGGTCGGCTTGGCCATGTTCACCTCCCTGTTCACCAGCTTCAGTCGACTCTTGCTCTCAACGTCAGCAAAAATCATTAGTGTTGCATGGACTTGGGGGAACGGATCCTCCTTGTCCTCCTCATCCTGTTCATTGCCCTTTTCACTCGGTTGCCCTTCGCCGAACCCCTGGATCAGGAGGCGACATTGCCGAGTGGTATGCTTCGGATATATGGCGTTGCCCTCTTCATCCACCTTCGTGTGAATCGGACATGGCTGGTCCAGGATGGGGTTGCGGAACTGCTTCTTCTTGGGGGTGAATTGAGCCTTCCCCTTGCCTTTGAACTTGGCATTGGTAACAGCTGCGGCTTCTGCGTGCGGAGTGGACGGAGCTTTCTGCTTCTGCTTCCGAGTGTTATTCCCATCTCCATCGGTGACTGCTTTGTGCTTGCCGCTACGGATGCGGTCCTCTTCTTCGCCATTTGCAAAGCGTGCTGCTATCTCCATCATCTTGCTCATGGAGATGTTGCATGTTCGACCGAACTTCAGGTACAGCTCTCTGTACCGCACGCTTGCCTTGAAGGCGCAGACTGCTTGGTGCTCTGTGACATTCTCCACCGTGTGGTAGAGGGTCCTCCAACGCTGAATGAAATCGCGCAGGGGCTCATTCTGCTTCTGGACACAATGCTGGAGCTCCATGAGGTCAGCAGGGCGTTTGCACGTCCCTTCGAAGGTCCTGATGAACACTCGGGCCAGATCTGCCCAGCTGTAGATGCTTGAGGGAGCCAATTGGTTCAGCCATGCTCGTGCTGAGCCGTCGAGCATCACAGGGAGGTGCTTCATGGTGACGTGGTCGTCCCCTCCTCTGATCTGGACCGCCACTCGGTAGTCGTCCAGCCACGTTTCTGGCTTGGATTCTCCTGTAAACTTGCTGATCCCCGTCGCCAATCAGAAGTTGGGAGGGATGTCAGCCGACCGGATGGCTCGACTGAAACACTCGGGACCAGAGACGATGGTCCTGCTTCCACTCGGACGGTCCATATTGTGACCATCGCGGTGGGCTCGGCCCCTGTCGACCCTCCGCTCGGCGATATGCCCTCTCGCATCAGGCCTTGGGTCGTAAGTGTCACCGAATGAACGCCGATCATCATGATGTCAGGGCCCGTAGGGCCCACCCCACGGAGGGGTGTGTGAACGGCGACGATCTTCGGGATTTATGAAACGGCTGCCTCCCCTGTGTCGCTGATGAGAACCAGGGCTGTAAACTGACCGATGCGTGTTCGCATGAACAGAACTATTGTGGATCCTCTTGTGCGACTCGGAGACCGCCGAATTTTGCTGCTGCGCCATGTGCAGCAGGGCGCGGATTTGCTCGATCCCCGTGCCAGCCTCTGAATCAGTCGGCTGAAGGGAATCGGCTATCTTGGCGGCGGCAGCCAAGTTGAGGATGGGTGTGCGGAACACCTCCACGTTGCTCCGCCGAGTGTGCCGACTGGCAGAACGGCGGGGCGGACGGCGAGCGCCGGATGTTTCGCCGATCTCGTGCTCGTTCCGGCCAGTTTGGCGGGGACTTTCATGGGAGTTGGCCATGTGCACTTCTGCTGCAGGCCCGCGACCCAAGTACTCGGAAGGAAACTCAGTCGGAACCGAGTCCGAGCGCTGGGACGACGGGGCAACCACAACCGACTCTAGGACCGCCACTTGTGAAGTCGCGTTCTGGCGCGCATGAGCGTGTTGCACCCAACGCTGGAGCCGCGGACGGCGGGACCGCTTGTTGCGGCGCGTGAGGGCGGCGAAGGTCGACACCGGAGCCGACTGCTGGAGAAGAAGAATACCGCGGGCGCCGGCACGGAAGTGCGTAGCCCCGCGACGGGGGAGCACCTCGACGTCGAGAGGGGCATCCCGAAGCCACGCCGAATCGTCGACGACGAAGGAGATAGCACCGAAGAGGATCTCGCGATCCATGCTCAAATCTCCACCGGATGACATGACGAAAAGATGTAGTCGCAAACTCGCCGGAAGTCGCTTAGACGCCTGCCCCAAGGTGGGCGCCAACTGTCATGGGTATAAGTCTGACAGTAGATGTGTAGGGTACGAAAGGATGGGTAGAGCCTTAGCTACGGCGAGGTTGTATGAGTTCAGGCCCCTCTACGGTGGAGGTAATAGCCCTACGTCTCAGTGCTCTGGGAGCTTGTTGTCGAGTGGAATATGGATTACAGTGAATTGCTAACCCCCGCACCAGTGGGGAAGGGTGGATTATATAGAGTGCGCTGCCCTTCACAACAGTAGGTGCACAGGGGTGGAGTAGTGGCGAAAAAATGCCTACGTTACATGTAACATACATCTTAAATGCTAATAAAGGCACATGGAAACGTATGACCGTTTCCCTCCAGGGGGGTTACGATGCACAGAGTGGAATCCAGTCGGTTAGTTTGATACACTCCGAATGCTCATCTCCGACTGGGTGCTGGAGGATTCGTCATCGACTGGATGATGGGAAGTCCTTAATTCAGTCGGAACTGACTAAGGGCCTTATCCCTTATGAAGGGTAGTCCTTGGGTAGGACTTATAGGGCAGGCCTATGACCCTACCCTAGGACTATAACCCCATCAAGAGCCAAACCTTAAGCATAGCGTTTGGTCGTATCCAGTTTACTGTTATTGCTTTCTACGTGTCAATGTATCTGTTCCTATGACCATGAGAACATGCAACCCACTGACACCGGAAGAATGCCTTGTGTGTATCAAACGTCACAACGTAATTGGGTGATTATAAAGGTGATCTACAAGTATCTGCAAGGGTGTCTATTGAGTTGGCATGGATCAAGATTGAGATTTGTCACTCCGTGTGACGGTGATGTATCTTGGGTCCCACTCGGTAATACATCATCACAATAAGCTTGCAAGCAATGTGACTAAGTAGTTAGTCACGGGATCTTGTATTACGGAACGAGTAAAGAGACTTGGCAGTAACGAGATTGAACTAGTTATGGAGATACCAACGATCGAATCTCGGGCAAGTAACATACTGATGGACAAAGGGAACAACGTACGGGATTAGGTGAATCCTTGACATCGTTGGTTCGACCGGTAAAGGTCTTTGTAGAATGTGTGGGAACCAATATGGACATCTAGGTCCCGCTATTGGTTATTGACCGTAGAGGTGTCTCGGTCATGTCTGCATAGTTCTCGAACCCGTAAGGTCCGCACACTTAATGTTCGGTGGTGATATAGATATAGTTGATTTGTTGTGTTGGTGACCGAAGGTTGTTCGCAGTCTTGGATGAGATCCCGAATGTCACGAGGATCTATGGAATAGTCCGTAGGTAAAGATTTATATATAGCAAAGTGGTATTCAGATTCCGAAAAGGTTTCAGGTTTTTCGGTATTGTACCGGGAGTGCCGAAAGGGTTCCGAGTGTCCATCGGGAGGGGCCCACGCACCTCGGGGGCACATGGTCCTAAGAGGTGGCGCGCCAGCCCCTGGTGGGCTGGGCAGCCGACCCCAATAGGGCCCATGCGCCCAAGAGTTAGGTGGAGGAGGAGTCCTCCCTAGGGTGTCCACCTCCCTTGTTGGAGGTGGACTCCTCCCTAGTTCGGCCGACCCACCCTCCTTGGAGGAGAGGCCAAGTGATAGAGGCGAGGGTCCCGATCTTTCGATGAGATGGTGGCTATAGATTTGGTGGATATGACTTTGACGATCTGACTACAAACGTGCACGACGTTGCGCCTTAGCAATCGCTAAAGCAACTCCAAGAGGTTATTGACCATGCCAGAGCACGATCAACCTGACCACAAAGGTCTCTTCCTGCAACCAATCAAAGAACAAGCAAGAATATGATATTGCAATCTGAATATTGTGAATATAGATGAAGTATTAAAATTATTAATAAGGGTGGCGATCCGAAAGCGTTCTTAGTATGATCGTTAGACACAAACGAAGTACACGAAGTTCCAATGGCTAACTTTTAACTAAACAAATCCCCAGCCAAAGGCTACTAGTTTGATCTACTTATATAGTAGCAAGGGGTGGAGGCCAATGAAGTGGGAGTATGTCCCAAGGCACCTAAAACTAACCCTACGTCGTACAAGGCCTATGGGCCCAAGTGGAGGTGATGCAACACCTTTGGACTTGTGGTTTGACTCGAATTTTGGTGCAAATTCACATTGTTTCATCAATATCTCCATGCTCCGACCGAATTTTAAGGTGATTCCAATTGGGCTGGAACGTACATAAAATATTCTTTCCAACAAAGAAAGAATCGCCCAATTCGGAGTCCTTATGAAAATGTTATTGATGTTTTGAGACAGGTATGTATGTGTAGTCCGAATCTGAGTCCACAACGTGAGAGACTTGGACTTTATCTTCTCTTGGACTAAAAGTGATGTGAAAGAACTTCTTGAACAACACATAATAATTTCCTTTGATGTGATAGGACTTCTTGAACAACACCTAATCATTTCCTCTTCCTTTATCTTCACACCTGGTTCGTGCAAGCGTTCGAAAATTCTGCATTTAGGCATGGAGTAAAAATAGGTGACGTATTTTTGTTTTGGATAACATAAATAAATTATTGCATAATTATTATAAGAAATCACCTCACAAATATGCAAATATGAAATATTTTTGGTCGTATCCAAGGTAGCCATTTCCTCATCACCAAGGCTGAGCCCTACCTACCCCTTCCTCCTATAAACATAGAGGTAGAGGGAGGCAACCAGCACACAATTGCTTGGTGGCGCCATACCTCTCTCTCTCTCTCTCTCTCGTAGTAATTCTCCACTGCCATGATCATGCCAACGCTTGGCAAAGCCCTTCTGAGATTGCACCACCACCACATCGTCGTGCTGCCGGAGTACTCAACCTCTACTTCACCATCTCTCGCTGGATCAAGGAGGTGAAGGCGCCATCGAGCTGTACGTGTGCTGAACACAAAGGTGTCGTTTGTTCTACACTTGATCTGGACATTCATGATCGTATCGCGGGACGGATCATGATTGGATCGCGAAGACGTTCGACTACATCAACCACATTTTTCAACGCTTTTTCCACTTAGTGATCTACAAGTGTATGTAGATGTACTCCCCTCTCATAGATATTAGTCTCCATAGATTGATCTTGGTGAGCGTAGGAATTTTTTTTGTTTCCCATGAGATGTTCCGAACAGTGGAATCATGAGCTAGGTCTATGCGTAGATAACATGCATGGGTAGAACACAAAAGAGTTTGTGGGCGTTGATGTTCAGATTGCTTACTTCCTTAGTCTTATTTCTATTCGGTGGTATTGTGGTATGAAGCGGCTCAAACCAACCTTACTCGTCCATGTACGAGAGACCGGTTCCATCGACTGACATGCAACTTGTTGCATAAAGATGGCTAGCGGGTGTGTGTCTCTCCCACTTTACTTGAATCAAATTCGACAGAGGCAATCCTTATAGAAGGTTAAATAGCAACTTGAATATCACTGTTGTGGCTTTCCGTAGGTAAGAACGGTTCTTGCTAGTCACCCATGGCAGCCACACAAAACATGCAACAACAAACTAGAGGACGTCTAACTTGTTTTTGCAGGGTATGTTGTGATATGATATGGCCAAGAACATGATGAGATATATGTGATGTATGAGATGATCATGTTTTGTATAGTTTATAATGACTTGCATGTTGATGAGTACGACAACAAGCATGAGACATAGGGTTGTCTTTAAGTATTTGTTCCTTTTTGCTTTACTTGATTGCTATGAGTTAGCTATAGTAGTAGAAGCATAGTTGGTGCGACAACCTCAATGGCGACACGATGATGGAGATCATGATGATGGAGATCATGGTGTCATGTCAGTGTCAATGGAGGTCATGCCAGTGCTTTGGAGATGGAGATCAAAAGCACAAGATGATGATGGCCATATCATGTCACTATTATGATTTGCAGGTGATGTTAATCCTTTTATGGATCTTGTTTTGCTTAGGACAACGATAGCATTATAAGATGATCCCTCACTAAAATTTCAAGATAAACTTGTGTTCTCCTGAAGTGAGCACCGCTGCGAAGGTTCGTCGTTTAGAGGCACCACGTGATGATCGGCCGTGATAGACTCTATGTTCGGATACAACGGGTGTATACCAGTTTTGCACATGCAGAACACTTGGGTTAAACTTGACGACCCTAGCATGTACAGACATGGACTCGGAACACAGGAGAATGAAAGGTCGAACATGAGTCATATAGTAGATATGATCAACATGGAGATGTTCACCATTGAAACCACCTCATGTCACGTTATGATTGGACTTGGGTTGGTGGATTTGGATCATGTCACACTCGAACAACCCGAGGGATGTTGAGTTGGAGTGCGAGTTCTTAAGTAATATGATTAATTGAACTCATTATCATGAACAATACTCTAAGTTGTCTTTGCAAATTATGTTGTAGATCAATGGCTCCCATGGTAGCTCCCTTGAATTTTAATGTGTTCCTAGAGAAAGCTAAGCTCAAAGATGATGGAAGCAACTTTTGAGACTCGATCCATAATCTGAGGATTATCCTCACGACTTCGCAAAAGGCTTATGTCCTTGATGCACCGCTTGGTGCGCCACCCCCTCCAGTGTCGTCTGTGGATGTTGTGAACGTCTGGCAGACACGTGTGGATGACTACACAATAGTTCAGTGCGCCATGTTGTACAGCTTAGAATCGAGACTTCAAAGGCGTTTTGAACCTCATTGAGCATATGAGATGTGAGTTGAAATTTGTTTTTCAAACAAATGCCCGGATCGATAAGTATGAGACCTCCATTAAATTATTTGCCAGCAAGATGGAGGAGAATAGTTCTGTCAGTGAGCACATACTCAGAAAGTCTGGGTACTACAACCGTTTAACTCAGCTGGGAGTTGAGCTTCCGCCTGAGACGGTCACTGTCACCTAGCTATAAGGGCTTCGTGATGAACTATAATATGCAAGGGTTGAACAAGTCAGTCTCCGAGCTATCCGTGATGCTGAAAGTCGCATAAGTAGAAATCAAGAAGGAGCATCAAGTGTTGATGGTCAATAAAACCACCAGTTTTAAGAAGGGCAAGGGAAAAGAAGGGTAACTTCAAGAAGAATGGCAAAGCAGTTGTCGCTCCCGTGAAGAAACCCAAGGCTGGACCCAAGCCTAAGACTGAGTACTACTGTTGCAAGGGAACTGGCCACTCAAAGCGGAACTGCCCAAAGTATCTGGCCGATAAGAAGGCTGGCAACATCAACAAAGGTATATACGATGATACATGTTATTGATGTGTACCTTACTAGCTCTCATAGTAGTACCTGGGTATTTGATACTGGTTCGCTTGCTCAAATTTGTAACTCAAAGCAGGAACTACGGAATAAACAAAGGCTGGCAAAGGATGAAGTGGCGATGCGTCTCGGAAATGGTTCCAATGTTTATGTGATCGTCGTCGGCACGCTCGCTCTTCGTTTACCATCGGGATTAGTGAGGAACCTAAATAATTGTTATTTGGTGCTTGCATTGAGCATGAGCATTATATGTGGATATTGTTTAATGCTAGACAGTTACTCATTTAAATCAAAGAATAATGGTTGTTCTATTTATATGACTAATATCTTTTATGGTCATGCGCCCAATGTGAATGGTTTGTTCTTGTTGAATCTTGATAGTGATGATACACATATTTATAACATTGATGCCAAAAGATGCAGACTTAATAATGATAGTATCACTTTCTTGTGGTAGTGCCGCTTAGGTCATATTGGAGTAAAATGCATGAGAAAGCTCCATCCTGATGGACTTTTGGAGTCACTTGACACATGTGAACCATGTCTCATGGGCAAGATAACCAAAAACCCGTTTTCCAATACAATGGAACAGGCAAGTGACTTGTTGGAAATCATACACATTGATGTGTACGGTCCAATGAGTGTTGAGGCGCGCGGTGGATATCGTTACTTTCTCACCTTCTCCGATGATTTGAGTAGATATGGGTATATTTACTTGATGAAGCACAAGTCTGAAACGTTTGACAAGTTCAAGCAATTTCAGAGTGAAGTTGAGAAGCATCGTAACAAGAAGATTAAATTCCTGTGATCTGATCGAGGAGGAGAATATCTGAGTTATGAATTTGGCATGCACTTAACACAATGTGGACTTGTTTCACAACTCATGCCGCCTGGAACACCACAGCGTAATGGTGTGTCCGAACATCGTAATCATACTTTATTGGATATGGTGTGTTCTATGATGTCTCTTACCGATATGCCACAGCGTAATGGTGTGTCTGAACATCGTAATCATACGAGCAGGAGTTAAGCTTGGGGATGCTTGATACGTCTCCAACGTATCTATAATTTTTGATGGTTTGATGCTATTATCTTGTCAAACTTTGGATGTTTTGCTTGCCTTTTATATATTTTTTGGGACTAACTTATTAACTCAGTGTCAAGTGCGAGTTCTTTTTTTCCATGTTTTTGACCCCTTTCAGAGGAGGAATTTGAACGCAGTCCAAACGGAATGAAACTGCCAAAAAGATTTTTTCCAAAACAGAAAAAGACCGGGAAGCCGGAGAATCAGGGCAGGGGGCCTGCAGGGACCCAACAAGACCTCATGGCGCGGCCGGGGGGGGGGCGCCTCCCTGGCTTGTGGGCTCCCTGGGCCACCTCTGCCCTAGGTTTCGCGCCTATATATTCCCTAAAATCCGAGAAAAAATCAAGAGATCATCGAAAGTACTTTTCCGCCGCCACAAGATTCTGTCTCCGCAAGATCCCATCTGGGGCACGTTCTGGTGCCCTGCCGGAGGGGGGATTCGGACATGGTGGGCTTCTTCATCAACACCATGACCTCTCCGATGATGCGTGAGTAGTTCACCATAGACCTACGGGTCCATAGCTAGTAGCTAAATGGCTTCTTCTCTCTCTTGGATCTTCTATACAAAGTTCTCCATGATCTTCATGGAGATCTATCTGATGCAATCTTCTTTTGCGGTGTGTTTTGTCGAGATCCGATGAATTGTGGATTTGTGATCAGATTATCTATGAATCTTATTTGAGTTTCTGCTGATCTCTCTTATGCATGATTTCATATCCTTGTAATTCTCTTCGAGTTGTGGGTTTTGTCTGGCCAACTAGATCTGTGATTCTTTCAATGGGAGAAGTGCTTGGTTTTGGTTTCATACCGTGCGGTGACCTCACCCAGTGACAGAAGGGGTAGCGAGGCACGCATCGTGTTGTTAACATCAAGGGTAAAAATATGGGGTTTTCATCATTGGTTTGAGATTATCCCTCTACATCATGTCATCTTGCTTAAGGCATTACTCTGTTCGTCATGAACTCAATACACTAGATGCATGCTGGATAGCGGTCGATGTGTGGAGTAATAGTAATAGATGGAGAAAGTATCGGTCTACTTGTCTCGGACATGATGCCTATATGTATGATCATTGCCTTAGATATCGTCATGACTTTTTGCGGTTCTATCAATTGCTCGGCAGTAATTTGTTCACCCACCGTAATATTTGCTATTTTGAGAGAAGCCTCTAGTGAACACTATGGCCCCTGGGTCTACTCCACACCATATTTTCAGCCTTACACTTTTTCTTCGTTGCATTTTCCGCCTTCAGATCTCACTTTGCAATCAATCTTGAAGGGATTGACAACCCCTTTAAAGCGTTGGGTGCAAGCTCTTTGTGTTTGCGCAGGTACTCTAGACTTGACGAGATTCTCCTACTGGATTGATACCTTGGTTCTCAAACTTAGGGAAATACTTACTGCTCCTGTGTTGCATCACCCTTTCCTCTTCAAGGGAAAAACCAACGCAAGCTCAAGAGACGACAGAAGTATCTCTGGCACCATTGCCAGGGAAGGACTTTTGTTGCCGTAGCAGAAGGATTTCTCGCGCCGTTGCCGGGGAGGATCAAGTCAAGAACTCATCCAAGTAAGTGTCGCAAACTCATCTCTTGCATTTACTTTTTTTCCTCTCGTTTTCCTCTCCCCCACTTCTGAAAAACAAAAATTTACAAAAATATTTGCCTTTTTCCTGTTTGCCTTTTTTGTTCGCCTTTCTTCCGCTTGCTTTTTGTTTGCTCGTGTTGCCATGTGCCTTCAATATGGTTGCATCTTCGCTTGCTGAAAATCTATTGATATGGATCCTCATCCACTTGCTAATATCTTTAAGAGATCCAATTATGTTGATCCAATTGCTAGTGAGTTGAGTGCACTTGACTTTTTCTATGAGGTTTTGCTTGAGATGCGTGAATCTGAAAATCGCGATGAAGAAATTTACGAAGTGATTCACGAGGGCTTCTTGAATGAAAAGCATGATTGCAATGGTTTCACTATAAATTCTATTAGTGGCAATCATGCTAAAAATATGCAAAACCCTAAGCTTGGGGATGCTAGTTTTGCTATGTCCAGTACTTGTTGCAATGATATTGAAAGTGGGTTTGGAGAAGTCATGACTTTAGTTGATGATAATCCCACTATTTTTGAAGAGCGTCAACTTTGCATGCATGTGGATCATGAAAATAATATCCTATGGGATAGCTATATTGTTGAATTTGAATATGATCCCACATGTAATTATTATGAGAGAGGAAAAGATTGTGGTAGAAACTTTCATGTTACTAAACCACCTCTCATTGTGTTGAGATTGCTATTGTCTCTTTCTTCTTCCTTGCATTTGGTAACTATTGGTTGTCTTGCCAATTTGTTTTCCTATAAAATTCCTATGCATAGGAAGTATGTTAGACTTAGATATGTTAGTCACATGTTTCATGATGCTCTCTTCGTGTCTGATTGCTATCTTTTATGTGAGCATCATTGAATTATCAATGCCTAGCTAAGGGCGTTAAACAATAGCGCTTGTTGGGAGGCAACCCAATGAATTTATCTTTTTTCTTTCTGTTTTGTTGCGTCCACACTATCATAATTCTGTTATGATAGTGTCTTTTGTGTTTCTTTTTGCGTTTGAGCCAAGCAAAACCTTTATGACTAGTCTTGGTGATGGTTGTTTGATCCTGCTGGAAAAAGACAGAAACTTTTCGCTCACAAGATTATTTTTCATTTTTATTCAGAAAGATATTTTGAGTTGATTTTTCTGCTGGTTGATATGCCTTTTGCCCAGGCAGTCGTAATTTTTCAGAATTTTTGAGGTACCAGAAGTATACGAAGTATACGGATTGCTACACACTGGTCTGTTTTTGACAGTTTCTGTTTTTGTTGAGTTGGTTGCTTGTTTTGATGAAACTATGGATAGTATCAGGGGATACTAGCCATGGAAAAGTGAGAATACAGTAATCTAACACCAATATAAATAGAAATCAAGATTGCTATAGTACCTAAAGAGGTGGTAGTTTGTTTTCTTGTAATAATGATATCACGAGTTTCTGTTTAAGTTTTGTGTTGTGAAGTTTTCAAGTTTTGGGTGATGTTCTCATGGACAAAGGTATAAAGAGTGGAAAGATCTCAAGCTTGGGGATGCCCAAGGCATCCCAAGCCAAATTCAAGGACACCAAAAAGCCTAAGCTTGGGGATGCCCTGGGAAGCATCCCCTCTTTCGTCTTCAATCCATCGGTAACATTACTTGGAGCTATATTTTTATTCACCACATGATATGTGTTTTGCTTGGAGCGTCTTGTATTGTAGGTGTCTTTTATTTTTGTTGTGTCACAATCATCCTTGCTGCACACCTTTTTGAGAGAGAGAGACATGCACTCATCATGATTTTGCTAGAATGATCATAGTGCTTCACTTATATCTTTTGAGCTAGATAATTTTGCTCTATGTGCTTCACTTAGATCTTTTAGAGCACGGCGGTGTGTGACTTGGTAGTTGTCTTATGCTATGAAAGTAGTCCCAAAGGTGATAGGTACCCAAAGAGGATACAAAAACCTCCATCTTCATGTGCATTGAGTAGAAAGAGAAGTCTTGATTCCTCTCAATTAGTTTTGAGACGTGGATTTGGTAATATTAAGAGTTATGTTAGTAGGGTGTTGTGAATCTAGAAATACTTGTGTTGAAGTTAGTGATTCCCGTAGCATGCACGTATGGTGAACCGCTATGTTAGGAAGTCGGAGCATAATTGATCTATTGATTGTCATCCTTTGTGTTGAGGTCAGGATCACGCGATGGTTAACACCTACCAAACCTTCCCCTAGGAGTATGCGTTTAGCACTTTTTTTCGATTACTAATAAAAACTTTCGCAACAAGTGTGTGAGTTCTTCATGACTAATGTGAGTCCATGGTATAGATGCAATTTCACCTTCCACCTTTGCTAGCCTCTCTAGTGCCGCGCAATTCTCGCCGGTACACAAACCCACCATATGCCTTCCTCAAAATAGCCACCATACCTACCTACTATGGCATTTTCATAGCCATTCCGAGATATATTTCCATGCAACTCCCACCGTTCCGCCTCATGACTTGTGCCGTCACTCTCATATTGCCATTTGCATGATCGTAAGATAGCTAGCGAGATGTTTCAACGTCATACGCCAAGCTAGATCGTTGCACATCCCGGTACACTGCCGGAGGCATTTCCTATAGAGTCATTTCTAAGCTTTGAGCTGTGAGTAAATAAAAGTGTGATGATCATCATTATTAGAGCATTGTCCCATGTGAGGAAATAAAAAAAAGAGGCCAAAGTGCCCAATAAAAAAAAGAAAAGAGAAAAAAGAATGGCCCAAGAGCCCAAATAAAAGAGAGAGAGAGAGAGAAAAAGAGAGAAGGGACAATGCTACTATCTTTTTCCACACTTGTGCTTCATAAATAGCACCATGTTCTTCATGATTGAGAGCTTCTTGCTTTGTCACTACCATATGCTAGTGGGAATCTTTATCATATAACTTGGCTTGTATATTCCAATGATGGGCTTCCTCAAAATTGCCCTAGGTCTTCGTGAGCAAGCAAGTTGGATGCACACCCACTAGTTCTCCTTTTGAGATTTCACATACTTATAGCTCTAGTGCATCCCTTGTATGGAAATCCCTACTCATTCACATTGATATCTATTAATGGGCATCTCCATAGCCCTTTGATACGCCGAGTCAATGTGACCATCTCCTCCTTTTTTGTCTCACAACCACCACCACACTCTATTCTACCTATAGTGCTATATCCATGGCTCACGCTCATGTATTGCGTGATAGTTATAAAAAGTTTGAGAAAGTAAGAGTGCGAAAACAATTACTTGGCCAATACCGGGGTTGTGCATGATTTACATTCGCTGTGTGAGGATGATGGAGCATAGCCGGACTATATGATTTTGTAGGGATAGCTTTCTTTGGCCTTGTTATTTTGAAAGTTCATTACTACCTTGCTAGTTTGCTTGAAGTATTATTGTTTTCATGTCAATACCAAACTATTGTTTTGAATCTTAAGGATCTGAACAATCATGTCACGTGAAATAAGTTGCAAAGGACAACTATCCTAGGTAGCATTCCACATCAAAAATTCATTCTTTATCACTTCCCTACTCGAGGACGAGCAGGAGTTAAGCTTGGGGATGCTTGATACGTCTCCAACATATCTATATTTTTTGATGGTTTCATGCTATTATCTTGTCAAACTTTGGATGTTTTGCTTGCCTTTTATATATTTTTTGGGACTAACTTATTAACTCAGTGCCAAGTGCGAGTTCCTGTTTTTTCCATGTTTTTTACCCCTTTCAGAGGAGGATTTTGAACGGAGTCCAAACAGAATGAAACTGCCAAAAAGATTTTTCCGAAACAAAAAAAGACCGGGAAGCCGGAGAATCAGGGCAGGGGACCTGCAGGGACCCCACAAGCCCTCATGGCACGGTGAGGGGGGCCCGCGCCTCCCTGGCTTGTGGGCTCCCTGGGCCACCTCTACCCTAGGTTTTGCGCCTATATATTCCCTAAAATCCCAGAAAAAAATCAGGAGATCATCGAAAGTACTTTTCCGCCGCCGCAAGCTTCTGTCTCCGCAAGATCCCATCTGGGGCACGTTCTGGTGCCCTGTTGGAGGGGGGATTCGGATACGGAGGGCTTCTTCATCAACACCATGACCTCTCCGATGACGCGTGAGTAGTTCACCATAGACCTACGGGTCCATAGCTAGTAACTAGATGACTTCTTCTCTCTCTTGGATCTTCAATACAAAGTTCTCCATGATCTTCATGGAGATCTATCCGATGTAATCTTTTTTTGCGGTGTGTTTGTCGAGATCCTATGAATTGTGGGATTTGTGATCAGATTATCTATGAATCTTATTTGAGTTTCTTCTGATCTCTCTTATGCATGATTTCATATCCTTGTAATTCTCTTCGAGTTGTGGGTTTTGTCTGGACAACTAGATCTATGATTCTTGCAATGGGAGAAGTGCTTGGTTTTGGGTTCATACCATGTGGTGACCTCACCCAGTGACAGAAGGGGTAGCGAGGCACGCATCGTGTTGTTGCCATCAAGGGTAAAAAGATGGGGTTTTCATCATTGGTTTGAGATTATCCCTCTACATCATGTCATCTTGCTTAAGGCATTACTCTGTTCGTCATGAACTTAATACACTAGATGCATGTTGGATAGCGGTCGATGTGTGGAGTAATAGTAGTAGATGCGGAAAGTATCGGTCTACTTGTCTCGGACGTGATGCCTATATGTATGATCATTGCCTTAGATATCGTCATGACTTTGCGCGGTTCTATCAATTGCTCGACAGTAATTTGTTCACCCACCGTAATATTTGCTATTTTGAGAGAAGCCTCTAGTGAACACTATGGCCCCCGGGTCTACTCCACACCATATTTTCTGTCTTACACTTTTTCTTCGTTGCACTTTCTGCCTTCAGATCTCACTTTGCAATCAATCTTGAAGGGATTGACAACCCCTTTAAAGCGTTGGGTGCAAGCTCTTTGTGTTTGTGCAGATACTCTGGACTTGACGAGATTCTCCTACTGGATTGATACCTTGGTTCTCAAACTGAGGGAAATACTTACTGCTCCTGTGCTGCATCACCCTTTCCTCTTCAAGGGAAAAACCAACGCAAGCTCAAGAGACGACAGAAGGATCTCTGGCACCATTGCCAGGGAAGGACTTTTGCTGCCGTATCACATGATGCAAGAAGATGTTCCTGTGGTGCCTACATCAACTGGAGAGTAAGCTAATGATGGTGATCATGAAGCTTCGGATCAAGTTACTATCTAACCTCGTAGGTTGACAAGGACATGTACTGCTCCTGAATGGTACGGTAATCCTGTCTTGGAGGTCATGTTGTTGGACAATGATGAACCTACGAGCTATAAGTATGGCTAGAAGGTTTCAAAGTGATCCAGGAGTGGAACACTGTACAACGGTCAATAATATCCTTAAGTACCTGAAAAGGACTAAAGAGATGTTTCTCGTTTATGGAGGTGATCAGGAGCTTGTCGTAAAGGGTTCGGTAATGTTTTCGTATTATTGAGTTATGTTTGTTGGTGACCGAAGGTTGTTCGAAGTCCTGGATGAGACCCCGGACGTGACAAGGAGGTCTAGAATGGTCCGGAGGTAAAGATTTCATATATAGGAAAGTGGTATTCGGGTTCCAGAAAGGTTTCGGGGTTTTCCGGTATTGTATCGGGAGTGCCGAAAGGGTCCCGGGGGTCCACCGGGAGGGGTCCACCCACCTTGGGGGGCACATGGGCCTAAGAGGTGGCGCACAAGCCCCTAGTGGGTTGGGTAATCAACCCTAATAGGGCCCATGCGCCCAAGGGTTAGGTGCAGGAGGTGCCTTGGTGGAGGAGGAGTCCTCCCTAGGGTGTCCACCTCCCTTGTTGGAGGTGGACTCCTTCCTAGTTCGGCTGACCCACCCTCCTTGGAGGAGGGGCCAAGGCTGAGCCCTACCTACCCGTTCTTGCTATAAGTAAAGAGGGAGAGGGAGGCAACCAACACACAATTGCTTGGCGGTGCCATACCTCTCCCTCTCATAGTAATTCTCCACCGTCATGATCGCAACAATGCTTGGCGAAGCCCTGCTGAGATTGCATCACCACCACCGCTACCATGTCGTTGCGCTGCCGGAGTACTCAACCTCTACTTCACCATCTCTCACTGGATCGAGGAGGTGAAAGCGCCATCGAGTTGTACGTGTGCTGAACGCGGAGGTGCCATCCATTCGGCACTTGATCGGGACGTTCGTGATCGGATCGCAGGACGGATCGTGATTGGATTGCGAAGACGTTCGACTACATCAACCGCGTTTCTCAACGCTTCCGCTTAGCGATCTACAAGGGTATGTAGATGCACTCCTCCTCTCGTAGATATTAGTCTCCATAGATTGATCTTGGTGAATGTAGGAAATTTTTTGTTTCTCATGCGACGTTCCCCAACAATCATAAGTGTGGTAAATAGAGTGCTTCATTTATTGTTTTGTGGGATCTATAGTACCACTTCAACCTTGTGATCTATTTGTGGCAAGCACCAATATGGAATATTGTTTGAAGGTGCACATGGATAAATACATAGCCATAAAATTGAATGGATCCATAATAAATAATAAAGAGCCAATTTTAAAATGTATAAACCATATTGAGCATGACATGGATCAAGACTCAAAACTAATCTACCTTCCCAAACTTTTTCCAAATATGCTCAATCAAATCATTTTTCAGAGCCCTATGCGATGGACGTTCACGAATTCTAGCCTCTCTTTCAAGTACCTCAGCAAATTATGGCATGTCACCATGAGTAAATATGGATGAAGGACAATCTACGAGCCTGCTTCCTCATTCAAATCAACAATATTGCATGCCTCTTCTTTCTCATCCTCGACTATCATGTTGTGCATAATGAAGCAAACTAACATCACATGATGGAGATTGCCCCGATCATATAGACGTGACGGAAGCCGTGAAATAGACCATCGTGCTTGGAGCACACCAAATGCGACAGGCGATCACGAATTCTAGCATCTCTTTCAAGTACCTCAGCAAATTCTGGCATGTCACCATGAGTAAATATGGATGGAAGGACAATCGATGAGCATGCTTCCTCATTCAAATCAACAACATTGCCTGCCTCTTCCTTCTCATCCTCGACTATCATGTTGTGCATAATGATGCAAGCTAGCATCACATGATGGAGATCGCCCCGGTCATATAGACGTGTCGGACGCTGTAAAATAGACCATCGTGCTTGGAGCACACCAAATGCATGTTCCACGTCCTTCCTTGCTCCTTCTTGATGTTCAGCGAACAATTTGTGCTTTGCTATTTGAGCCATTGGTATTGACTTCACGAATTCTACCCACTCAGGGCATATTCCATCTACAAGGTAATAACTAAGTTGATATCCCTTCTCATTGACACTATAGTTCACTCGAGGAGCTTGCCCTTTTAGTTGCTCAATGAACAATGTCGATTGATTAAGTAATGTCATTGCTGGATCCGACAACACCAAAAAAAAGCATGCCATATCCAAAGATCCTGAGAAGCAACCGCCTCAAGAATAAGAGAAGGACCGCCTTTATACCCGCTCGTGAATTGTACCCTCCATGACGTGGCACATTTCTCCCAGCGGAGTGCATACAGTCGAGGCTTCCGCACATGCCAGGAAACCCATGCCTATCCCCAATATCAAGTAAACGCTGCACATCATGCACTTAATTCGAAGTGCACTCGACAATTTTGAGGTACTCATCAAGAGCATCTGCCGGAGTACCATACGCCAATTGGCAAATAGTGACGTGCATTTCTGCAATGGAGAGAGTCCATCGCGGTCAAGAGCATCTTTCCTTTGTGTGAACTCTGGAGATCACTCGGCTAGTGCAGGAACGATACACTCAAAGAGGGGTCTTCTCATCCAGATTCTTCTACGAAATACTTTGCTGGAATAGAGAGGATTATCATAGAAATAGTCTCGTACCAACTACTCAGTGACTTCTTCACTGGCATATTCACGTAAATTCCTGGGCCACTTCTGCTTGATCTTGCTTCATCTTCAAGGCTTTCCTTCACTTCCATTGTGATCTCCTTGGAGAAGGAGTCTAGCATGTCCTTGTGGAGAAGGTAGTCGTCCAGTGTGTACACAGAGGAAGGATCGATGATGGTTGCTTCACCTTCCATGTCGACTGGTTCACCATCCGAAGCATGAGCTTGTTGATTGCTTGCCATCTTGTAGAAGAGGGAAAGAAGTGGATAAACGTGAAGGAGTGAGGAAAGGAGATGGCATAGGCCTGTATATATAGCACACTACACTCAAACGATTCATGTGAAACCAGAAACCAAAACGATTCACCTTTGTCCCAAAACTTCTCACCCTTCTTGTCATTCCCATCAATGCGATCAGTTGAACACTCCAACCAAGAACTTGCCTACATTGTGAACATTTAATTTTGTTTAGCCTAACAAGCTACAAGAATTTAAATCATATAGAAAGTATTTGAGCAAGTAATATTGACACTACCAATCGTTCATGTTCCTCGGGTGTATAGGATAGACGGTGTGCGATCCTTTCGCTTGGTTCCTCATCATCATCAACATTGATGATTGATACGTCTCCGTCATATCTACTTTTCCAAACTCTTTTGCCCTTGTTTTGAACTCTAATTTGCATGATTTGAATGGAACTAACCCGGACTAACACTGTTTTCAGCAGAATTGACATGGTGTTGTTTTTGTGCAGAAATAAAAGTTCTCGGAATGACCTGAAAATTTACGGAGAATTTTTCTGGAATTAATGAAAAATACCTGCGCAAAGATCCACCAGAGGAGGTGTGCCAGTGGCCACAAGCCCCTGGGTCGCGGCCAACCCCCCCCCCCCCCAGGTCATGCCGTGAGGGCTTGTGGGGCCCACGTGGCACCACCGCCTCCAAACTCAACTCTATTTATTCTGTCTCGCCCGGAAAAAAATCAGAGAGAAGGATTCATCGAGTTTTACGATACGGAGGCGCCGCCACCTCCTGTTCTTCATCTGGAGGGCAGATCTGGAGTCCGTTCTGGGCTCCGGAGAGGGGAAATCGTCGCCATCGTCATCATCAACCTTCCTCCATCGCCAATTCCATGATGCTCTTCACCGTTCCTGAGTAATCTCATCGTAGGCTTGCTGGACGGTGATGAGTTGGATGAGATCTATCATGTAATCGAGTTAGTTTTGACGGGGATTGATCCCTAGTATCCACTATGTTCTGAGATTGATGTTGCTACTACTTTGCCATGCTTAATGCTTGTCACTAGGGCCCGAGTGCCATGATTTCAGATCTGAACCTATTATGTTGTCGCCAATATATGTGTGTTTTAGATCCTATCTTGCAAGTTGTAGTCACCTACTATGTGTTATGACCCGGCAACCCCGGAGTGATAATAGCCGGAACCACTCCCGGAGATGACCATAGTATGAGGAGTTCATGTATTCACCAAGTGTTAATGCGTTGGTCCGGTTCTTTATTAAAAGGAGAACCTTAATATCCCGTAGTTTCCATTAGGACCCCGCTGCCACGGGAGGGATAGACAATAGATGCCATGCAAGTTCTTTTCCCTAAGCACGTATGAAAACATACGGAATACATGCCTACATTAGATTGACGAATGGGAGCTAGTTACTTATCTCTCCGTGTTATAGCTGATACATGATGAATCACATCCTCATACTCATCCATCACCGATCCACTGCCTACGAGTCTTTTACTACTGGTCCTTGCTATGTTACTTTGTCGCTACTACTGTTGCTACTGATGTTACTCTGCTGCTCTTCACTACTGTTGTTCCTTGCTACTTCTGTCGCTACTGCTGTTACTTGTTGCTGCCATCACTACTGCTGTTACTCGCTGATACGTCCATTTTGCATCATGCTTTCATGTTGATATTTATTGCTTTTTGGGCTGTTATATTACTTGTGGTACCATATTTATGCATTTTCTCTCTTATTTTGCAAGGATTATTTGAAGAGGGAGAATTCAGGCAACTGGAATTCTGGACTTGAAAAGGAGCAAATCCTAGTCCACTATTCTGCACATCTCCAAATGCCCTGAAAATTTACGTGGATTTTTTCTGGAATATATTAAAAATACTGGGCGAAAAAACTACCGGAGGGGGGCCACCAGGGCTCCACAAGCTTGCCCACCGCCACCACCACCCCTGGTGGCGCAGGGCAGGCTTGTGGGTTGCCTAAAGGCCCACTAGCCCCCCTCTTTTGCTATATGAAGCATCCTGGTCTGGAAAAAATCAATCGGGAGCTTTTTCGTGGTTTCGCCGCCACCACGAGGCGGACCTTGAGTAGATCCAATCTAGGGCTCCGGTAGGACGATCCTCCCGGGGAAACTTCCCTCCCGGAGTGGGAAATCGTCGCCATCGTCATCACCAACACTCCTCTCGTCAGAGGGGAGGCATCTTCATCAACATCTTCATCAGCACCATCTCCTCTCCAATCCCTAGTTCATCTCTTGTAACCAATCTTCGTCTCGCAACTCCGATTGGTACTTGTAAGGTTGCTAGTAGTGTTGATTACTCTTTGTAGTTGATGCTAGTTGGATTACTTGGTGGAAGAGTTTATGTTCAGATCCTTGATGCTATTCATTACACCTCTGGTCATGATTATGAATATGTCTTGTGAGTAGTTACTTTTGTTCCTGAGGACATGGGATAAGTCATGCTGATAATAGTCATGTGAATTTGATATTCGTTCGGTATTTTAATATGTTGTATGTTGTTTTTCCTCTAGTGGTGTTATGTGAACGTCGACTACATAACACTTCACCATGTTTGGGCCTAGAGGAAGGCATTGGGAAGTAGTAAGTAGATGATGGGTTGCTGGAGTGACAGAAGCTTAAACCCCAGTCTATGTGTTGCTTCGTGAGGGGCTGATTTGGATCCATTAGTTTAATGCTATGGTTAGACGTTGTCTTAATTCTTCTTTTGTCGTTGCGGATGCTTGCGATAGAGGTTAATCATAAGTGGGACGCTTGTCCAAGTAAGGGCAGTACCCAAGCGCCGGTCCACCCACATATCAAACTATCAAAGTAACGAACGTGAATCATATGAACATGATGAAACTAGCATGACAGAAATTCCCGTATGTCCTCGGGAGCGTTTTTCCTCCTATAAGACTTTGTTCAGGCTTGTCCCTTGCTACAAAAGGGATTGGGCCACTTGCTGCACCGTTGCTACTACTTGTTACTTGTTACTCCTTGCTTGCTACGTTTCACCTCGCTACACAATCACTTGTTACCGCTACTTTCAGTGCTTGCAGTTATTACCTTGCTGAAATCCGTTTATCAGAGCCTTCTGCTCCTCGTTGGGTTCGACACTCTTACTTATCGAAAGGACTACGATTGATCTCCTATACTTGTGGGTCATCAAGACTCCTTTCTGGCACCGTTGCCGGGGAGTGAAGCGCCTTTGGTAAGTGGAAATTGGTAAGGAAACATTTATATACTGTGCTGAAATTTATTGTCACTTGTCACTATGGAAACTGTTTCTTTGAGGAGTTTGTTCGGGGTATCTTCACCACGAACAGAAGCATGAGGAGTTGCTCCTCGACCTGAGGTACCTACTGAAAATATATTTTATGAAATTCCTTTGGGTATGCTTGAGAAACTGCTGGCTAATCCTTTCACATGAGATGGATCTTCACATCCAGACTTGCATCTGATCTATGTAGATGAAGTTTGTGGTTTATTTAAGCTTGCAGGTTTGCCCGAGGATGAGGTAAAGAAGAAAGTCTTTCCTTTATCTTTGAAGGATAAGGCGTTGACATGGTATAGGCTATGTGATGATACTGGATCATGGGGCTACAATCGGTTGAAATTGGAATTTCATCAAAAGTTCTATCCTATGCATTTAGTACATCGTGATCGGAACTTTATTTATAACTTTTGGCCTGGTGACAGGGAAAGCACAACTCAAGCTTGGGGGAGGCTTAAATCAATGCTATATTCATGCCCCAATCATGAGCTCTCGAGAGAAATCATCACTCAAAACTTTTATGCCCGACTTTCTCATGAAGATCGTACCATGCTTGACACTTCTTGTGCGGTTCTTTTATGAAGAAGGATATTGATCACAAGTGGAATTTATTGGAGAGAATCAAACGCAACTCTGAAGATTGGGAGCTCGAGGAAGGTAAGGAGTGAGGTATGAATTTCTAGTTTGATTGCGTTAAATCTTTTGTTGAGACAAACACTTCTAGAGATTTTAGCGCTAAGTATGGACTTGACTGTGTGATAGTAGCTTCTCTTTGTGAATCTTTTGCTGCTCATGTTGATCTTCCCAAAGAGAAGTGGTTTAAATATCATCCTCCTGTAGAAAGCAACATAGCCAAAACCAGTCTAGCTGAGGAGAAAATCATAGCTTTTAGTGATCCTGTTGTTCCTTGTGCTTACACTGAGAAACCACCATACCCTGCTAGGATAAAGGATTATTCTAAAGATCCAACTGTGATACGTAGGGGTTACATTAGACCACTTGCACCCCCTGAGGAGATTAGAGTTGAACCTAGTGTTGCTATTATCAAAGATCTCTTAGCCGAAGACATAGATGGGCATGTTATCAAATTCTGTGAGGACTCCGCTAGAATTGCTAAACCTCACGCGAAAGACAAGCACGGACCTGTAGTTGGCCTACCCGTTGTTTCTGTTAAGATAGGAGATCACTGTTACCATGGTTTATGTGATATGGGAGCTAGTGTTAGTGCAATACCCCGTTCTCTATATGATGAAATCAAAGATGAGATTGCACCTGCTGAGTTAGAACCCATTGATGTCACTATTACGCTAGCTAATAGAGACTCTATCTGTCCTCTGGGAATTGTGAGAGACGTAGAAGTCCTGTGTGGTAAGACGAAGTATCCTACTAATTTCCTCGTCCTTGGTACTGCACAAGATAGCTTTTGTCCCATCATATTTGGTAGACCCTTTCTCAACACTGTCAATGCTCACATTGATTGCATTAAGCAGACCGTTAAAGTAAGTTTCGAGGGTGTGTCTCATGAATTTAACTTCTCCAAGTTTGGTAGGGATGAAATCATGCTCTTGCCTCTATTGCCGTACCTCCTACGGATCCTTTAGAGCAATATCTTCTTGAGCATGAAAATGATATGCATATGGAGGAGAGAGATGAGATAGATAAAATTGTCTTAGAACAATATCCTATTCTCAAGAATAATGTGCCTGTTGAACTGCTTGGGGATCCTCCCCCACCAAAGGGTGATCCTGTGTTCGAGCTTAAATAGTTGCTTGATACTCTTAAGTATGCCTATCTTGATGAGAAGGAGATATATCTTGTCATTATTAGTGCTCTCCTCTCAGAGTGCGAAGAGAAGAAGTTACTAAAAACTCTGAGGAAGCACCGCGCTGCTATTGGATATACTCTTGATGATCTTAAGGGTATTAGTCCTACTCTATGTCAGCACAAGATTAAAACCGATCCTGACTTTAAACCAGTTGCTGATCATCAAAGGAGATTAAATCCTAAGATGAAAGAGGTCGTTAGAAAAGAAATATTAAAGCTTCTAGAAGCAGGAATCATTTATCCTGTTGCTCATAGTGATCGGGTAAGTCCAGTACATTGCGTACCTAAGAAGGGAGGTATCACCGTCGTTCCTAATGATAAGGATGAACTAATCCCACAAAGGATTATTACCGGCTATAGAATGGTGATAGACTTTCGGAAACTGAACAAGGCAACCATGAAAGATCATTATCCTTTGCCGTTCATCGACCAAATGCTAGAAAGGCTATCAAAGCACACACAGTTCTGCTTTCTAGACGGTTATTCAGGTTTCTAATAGATACCTGTTGCACAATCTGATCAAGAGAAAACCACTTTCACCTGCCCTTTTGGTACCTTTGCCTATAGACGTATGCCTTTTGGCTTATGTAATGCACCTGCCACCTTCCAAAGATGTATGATGGCTATATTCTCTGACTTTTGTGAAAAGATCGTCGAGGTTTTCATGGATGACTTCTCCATTTACGGGTCTTCCTTTGATGATTGCCTCAGCAACCTTGATCGAGTCTTACAGAGATGCGAAGAAACCAACCTCGTCTTGAATTGGGAGAAGTGTCACTTTATGGTTAATGAAGGTATCGTATTAGGACACAAAATCTTTGAAAGAGGCATTGAAGTTGATAAGGCTAAGGTTGATGCAATTGAGAAAATGCCTTGCCCCACAGATATCAGAGGTATACGAAGTTTCCTAGGTCATGTTGGTTTCTATAGAAGGTTCATTAAAGACTTCTCTAAGATTTCTAGGCCTCTTACCAACCTCTTGCAGAAGGATGTTCCTTTTTTTATGAGGATTGTGAGGAAGCTTTCAAAATACTTAAGAAGGCTTTGATAACCGCACCTATTGTTCAACCACCTGATTGGAACTTGCCCTTTGAAATCATGTGTGACGCTAGTGATTATGCTGTTGGTGCTGTTCTAGGACAAAGAGTTGACAAGAAGTTGAATGGCATTCACTATGCTAGTAAAACTCTAGACAGTGCTCAAAGAAACTATGCCACTACGGAGAAGGAATTTTTAGCAGTCGTGTTTGCATGTGAAAAGTTCAGATCTTACATAGTTGACTCCAAAGTCACTATTCACTCTGATCATGCTGCTATTAAGTACCTCATGGAGAAGAAGGACGCTAAGCCTAGGCTGATCAGATGGGTTCTCCTGCTACAGGAATTTGATTTGCACGTCGTTGACCGAAATGGTGCTGATAACCCTGTAGCAGATAACTTGTCTAGGCTAGAGAATGTCCTTGATGACCCACTACCTATTGATGACAGCTTTCCTGATGAGCAATTAAATGTCATCCGCACTTCACTTAGTGCACCGTGGTATGCCGATTATGCAAACTATATCGTAGCCAAATACATACCACCCAGTTTCACTTATCAACAAAAGAAGAAATTCTTCTTTGATTTGAGACACTACTTTTGGGATGATCCTCACCTTCGTAAGGAAGGAGTAGATGGTGTTATTAGACGTTCTGTGCCTCAACATGAACAGGGACAGATCCTGCAGAAGTGTCATTCCGAAGCCTACGGAGGACACCATGCTGGAGATAGAACTGCCTATAAGGTATTGCAATCAGGTTTCTATTGGCCCACTCTCTTCAAGGATGCCCATAAGTTTGTCTTGTCTTGTGACGAATGCCAAAGGATAGGGAACATCACTAAACGTCAGGAAATTCCTATGAACTATTTACTTGTCATTGAACCATTTGATGTCTGGGGCTTTGATTATATTGGACCCTTCCCGGGTTCCAATGGGTACACTCACATCTTAGTTGTTGTGGATTACGTTACTAAGTGGGTAGAAGCTACCCCCACTAAAAATGCTGATCACCACACCTCTATTAAGATGCTTAAACAAGTCATATTCCCAAAATTTGGAGTCCCTAGATATTTGATGACTGATGGCGGTTCACACTTCATTCATGGTGTTTTCCGCAAGATGCTAGCTAAGTATGATGTCAACCATAGAGTTGCATCTCCTTATCATCCTCAGTCTAGTGGTCAAGTGGAGTTCAGTAATAGGGAGATCTAGTTGATCCTACAAAAGACCGTCAATAGATCTCGAAAGAACTGGTCTAGCAAACTTGACGATGCACTATGGGCTTATAGGACTACTTATAAGAATCCCATGGGCATGTCACCGTATAAAATGGTTTACGGTAAGGCTTGTCATTTACCTCTTGAGCTAGAACACAAAGCTTATTGGGCAATCAAAGAGCTCAACTTTGATTTCAAATTTGCTGGTGGGAAGCGGTTGTTTGATATCAGCTCGTTAGATGAATGGAGAGCCCAGGCATACGAGAATGCCAGGTTGTTCAAGGAAAAGGTTAAGAGATGGCACGACAAATGAATACATAAACGAGAGTTCAATGTAGGTGATTATGTCTTGCTATACAATTCTCGTTTGAGATTCTTTGCAGGCAAGCTTCTCTCTAAATGGGAAGGTCCCTATGTTGTCGAGGAAGTATATCGTTCCGGTGCCCTCAAAATCAATAACACGGAAGGAAATTTTCCTAGAGAGGTAAATGGGCAAAGAATCAATCATTACATCTCTGGTACTCCCATAAATGTTGAGACCAATATCATCAATGTCATAACTCCAAAGGAGTACATAAGGGATGTTTATCAGCCTGTTTCAGACCTTGAAAACAAAGATGTATCTGTTTCGGCAAGAAATTGGACTCTGATACTTTTCCAATAGGAAATTTCTTCCGTTTTGGAATTTTTGGAAAATTAGAAAAATAAAAAGCAGTCCGGAGAACGAACGAGGCAGCCACAAGGCCCCACTCCGCCACCACCCCTCCCGGCGGCGGTGGGCAAGCTTGTGGGCACCTCGGGTGCCTCCCGGACTCCGTTTTCTTGTGGAGGACTCCTTTTGGCCCAAAAAAAATCAATATATAGTCGCCCGAAGGTTTTGATCTCCATATCGCGTAGTTTTCCTCGGTTTTCGTTTCGAGCCTGTTTCTGTGACAGATCTAGATCATCATGACTTCCCCAAACGCTCCTAAGGACAAGATCTTCGAGAAGGTCATCAATCCCTACCTCACGGAAGTGCTGAAACACCCTCAATCTATCAAGATGAGCGAGGGGATGTTGCACATCCGTGATGTTGAGGGGCCTAAGAAGACCGGAAGCGTGGAGACGAGGCTCGAAGCAATGGAGCAACAAGTTTTTAAGTGCCAAGGGATGGTGGAGCGTGGACTCAACGCCAACCACACGATGATCACGGAGTTCACTAGCAATCACAAGATGGATGCCATTGATATTGGGAAACACCTCTCTAGGCTCTACGATAGGGTTGACCAACTTCAGGGCTAGATCTATGACCTACAAAATCAAAACTGTGAGTATGACTACAGATTTAAATCAATAAGGTTGGCTGCAGATTTCAGGATTCCGGCAACTCGTTCATCCTGCCATGATGGAGCACCTATGCCTTGGAAGACGGAGGATCATACTGCTCCAACAACACCACCATCACCACCAAAGGAAGGCAACTAAGCATTGGTATGGGCAATCCCCCTGGCTTCTGCCAAGCTTGGGGGAGTTTCCCTGGTATCGTATCACCTTTATATCTTTTGCTTTTACCTTTGTTTTAGTTGTTTCCTTTCAGTTTTTATTTCTTCTCTTAGAGGAATAAGTCTTTAGTTTTTAGTTTGAGTCTTTTGCTTTTGTCTCCCCCCCGCAATGTATTCGAGCTTACGAGCTATATAATAAAGAGTGTCTTAGTCAAGGGCTTTTCTTTGTGCCATGATCAAAAAGTATGAAAAGAACGATAGCATGAAAGATCATGAGACGATCTTATGGAAAGTGATAACTTCACTTATGACACGTATGATGATTGAAACTTGTTGAGAATAAATCAACATAGACCTCAGTCATTGTTGCAATTAATAAGAAGTAATAAGGAAAGAGAGGTTCACATATAAATACATCATCTTAGACACTTTTTGCAATTGTGAGCACTCACCAAACTATTACATGCCTAGGAGTAGATGTTGGACAAGGAAGCAACATAATGAATTGTGTTTGCTTGGTTCCAAACAATGTTATATGATTAGAGATCCCTTAGCATGTGACAATTGCTTCCACCTCATATTAGCCAAAACTCCCGCACCAAGTAGAGATACTACTTGTGCATCCATAAACCTCCAACCAGTTTTGCCATGAGAGTCCACCATACCTACCTATGGATTGAATAAGATCCTTCAAGTAAGTTGTCAATGGTGCAAGCAATAAAAATGCTCTCTAATATGTATGATCTATTAGTGTGTGGAAAATAAGCTTTGTACGAACCTGTGATGAGGAAGACAGAAAAGCGACACACTGCATAATAAAGTTCTTTATCACAGGAGGCAATATAAAGTGGCATTCCTTCTCACTAAGAGGACACACATTCAAACCTCAAAAGCGCATGACAACCTTTGCTTCCCTCTGCGAAGGGCATATCTTGTACCTTTACCTTTTACCCTTGTAAGAGTCATGGTGATCATCACCAATTCCCTTTTTTCCTTTGTCTTGGCTACCGTCACATGCTTGGAAATATCTACATTCATATATCAACTTGGAGTTGAGTACTTATGCTTTATTGTTGTTGACTTTACCCTTGAGGTAAATGGTTGGGAGGCAAAACTATAAGCCCCTATCTTCCTCTGTGTCCAGTTGAAACTTTAACACCATGAGTACCACGTGAGTTGTAACAATTGTGGAAAACAAAAGAGATGATTGAGTATGTGGGTTTGCCTTACAAGCTCTTATTTGACTCTTTCTGATGTTGTGATAAATTGCAATTGCTTCAATGACTATGGACTATTGTTGGTTACTTCTCGGTAAGGTTTTTGCTTCATGCTTTACTTTGTGAAGGAATTGTTACTTTCCTATAAGAATCTTTATGATGTATTGCTGTTCTATGTGTGATCATGATGCCCTCATGTCCGTATTATGTTTTATCGAGACCTTCGTCCCCAAACATGTGGACATGTTTATTGAACTTGGTTTTTGCATGAGGACAAGCGAGGTCTAAGCTTGGGGGAGTTGATACGTCCATTTTGCATCATGCTTTCATGTTGATATTTATTGCTTTTTGGGCTGTTATATTACTTGTGGTACCATATTTATGCCTTTTCTCTCTTATTTTGCAAGGATTATTTGAAGAGGGACAATTCAGGCAACTGGAATTCTGGACTGGAAAAGGAGCAAATCCTAGTCCACTATTCTGCACATCTCCAAATGCCCTAAAAATTTACGTGGATTTTTTCTGGAATATATTAAAAATACTAGGCGAAAGAACTACCGGAGGGGGCCCACCAGGGCTCCACAAGCTTGCCCACCGCCGCCACCACCCCTGGTGGCGCAGGGCAGGCTTGTGGGCTGCCTGAAGGCCCACTAGCCCCCCTATTTTGCTATATGAAGTGTCCTGGTCTGGAAAAAAAAATCAATCGGGAGCTTTTTCGTGGTTTCGCCGCCGCCACGAGGCGGAACTTGAGCAGATCCAATCTAGGGCTCCGGTAGGACGATCCTCCCGGGGAAACTTCCCTCCCGGAGTGGGAAATCGTCGCCATCGTCATCACCAACACTCCTATCATCGGAGGGGAGGCATCTTCATCAACATCTTCATCAGCACCATCTCCTCTCCAATCCCTAGTTCATCTCTTGTAACCAATCTTCGTCTCGCAACTCCGATTGGTACTTGTAAGGTTGCTAGTAGTGTTGATTACTCTTTGTAGTTGATGCTAGTTGGATTACTTGGTGGAAGAGTTTATGTTCAGATCCTTGATGCTATTCATTACACCTCTGGTCATGATTATGATTATGTCTTGTGAGTAGTTACTTTTGTTCCTGAGGACATGGGATAAGTCATGCTGATAATAGTCATGTGAATTTGATATTCGTTCGGTATTTTGATATGTTGTATGTTGTTTTTCCTCTAGTGGTGTTATGTGAACGTCGAGTACATAACACTTCACCAAATTTGGGCCTAGAGGAAGGCATTGGGAAGTAGTAAGTAGATGATGTGTTGCTGGAGTGACAGGAGCTTAAACCCGAGTCTATGCGTTGCTTCGTGAGGGGCTGATTTGGATCCACTAGTTTAATGCTATGGTTAGACGTTGTCTTAATTCTTCTTTTGTAGTTGAGGATGCTTGCGAGAGAGGTTAATCATAAGTGGGATGCTTGTCCAAGTAAGGGCAGTACCCAAGCGCCGGTCCACCCACATATCAAACTATCAAAGTAACGAACGCGAATCAAATGAACATGATGAAACTAGCATGACAGAAATTCTCGTATGTCCTCGGGAGCGTTTTTCCTCCTATAAGACTTTGTTCAGGCTTGTCCCTTGCTAGAAAAGGGATTGTGCCACTTGCTGCACCGTTGCTACTACTTGTTACTTGTTACTCTTTGCTTGCTACGTTTCACCTCGCTACACAATCACTTGTTACCACTACTTTCAGTGCTTGCAGTTATTACCTTGCTGAAATCCGTTTATCAGAGCCTTCTGCTCCTGGTTGGGTTCGACACTCTTACTTATCGAAAGGACTACGATTGATCCCCTATACTTGTGGGTCATCACTCGCTACTTTGCTATTACTTGTTGCAAGACTTTTCTGGAGCCTTTGCCGGGGAAGAATAGTCCCCCGTCCACGTGCTATTTACTGGCGCCATTGATGCAACAAGTTAGGAATAGTCTGTCGTCAACAGATCTTTTTCTGACACCGTTGCTATCATACCACTTTTCTACTGATACTTTGCTTGCAGACACTAATCTTTTAGGTGTGGTTGAAATTGACAAACTCAGCTGCTAATACTTGAGAATATTCTTTCGCTTCCCCTTGTGTCGAATCAATAAATTTGGGTTGAATACTCTACCCTCGAAAACTGTTGCGATCCCCTACACTTGTGGGTTATCAAGACTATTTTGTGGCGCCGTTGCCAGGGAGGCATAGCTATATTCTCTGAGTCACTTGGGATTTTCGTTTGCTAGTAACTATGAAGAATCCGAAAGATCCAAGAACTGAAATCTTGCCTTCCACTACGAGGACAGGTAAGGAACTGCCATCTAGATCTGCACTTGATTCACCTTCAGTTATGAGTAAGTTTGCGACATCACCTCCTGCTAGAAATTTTTATATGTCGCATGTGCTTGATGATGCTACTTCTGCTGCCCATGATGCTATGCTTGATACTATGCCTGATGATGCTATGCTTGATACTATGCCTGATGATGCTATGCTTGATACTATGCCTCATGATGCTATGCTTGATACTGCTTTGCCACTAGGTGCATTCCTTGATGCACAAATTGCTAGAGTTGCTGCTAGACGTGATGATACTTCTGAAACTGCTGATACTATTGAAGTAGAACCTGCTACTATGCCTGAATTGCCTGATATGCCTGATACGCGTTATGTTATGGAGGGAGAGATAGCTGAGGATTTTCTTGCGTGTAAGGATAGCTATGATGTTGAGAAATTACTGCGCAAGTGGAAAGAAAAGTCTCTGGACGCTAGGATGAAATACGACCCGAAGTTTGCTACTTCGCCTATCTTTGTGACCGATAAGGATTATGAATTCTCTGTCGACCCTAAGTTAATCACTCTAGTCGAATCTGATCCTTTTCACGGTTATGAGTCTGAAATGGTTGTAGACCATCTTACCAAACTGCATGATATAGTTACCCTATTCACTAGTGAGGAAAAGATCCGCCACTACTATATCCTCAAGTTGTTTCCTTTCTCGCTAAAGGATGATGCTAAGACCTGGTTCACTTCTCTTGCTCCTGGTTGTGTGCCTAGTCCCGAGGATATGGTCTACTACTTCTCTGAAAAACATTTCCCTGCCCATAAGAAGCAAGCTGCCTTGCAGGAAATATACAACTTTGCTCAAGCTGAGGAAGAGAGTCTCCCACAATCTTGGGGGAGGCTCATCCAGCTACTGAATGCTTTGCCTGAACACCCTCTTGAGAAGAATGAAATACTTGATATCTTCTATAATGGACTTGTCGATGCTTCCAAAGACCAGCTAGATAGTTGTGCTGGTTGTGTTTTTAGGGAACGAACCATAGAACAAGCTGGGATCCTATTGAATAATATCTTGTGCAATGAGAATGCTTGGACTATTCCCGAACCACCTCCTAAGCCAACTCCGAAGAAAAGAGGTATTCTATTCCTCAGTCCTGAAGATATGCAAGAAGCCAAGAAATCTATGCGAGAGAAAGGCATTTAATCTGAAGATGTAAAAAATCTACCACCTATCGAAGAGATCCATGGCCTCGATAACCCGATACAGGTAGTAGAAGTAAATTCTCTGTGTAGGTTTGATGAGAGTGATATTCCTTTTGGTAAACCTGCTATCCTATGCCTGGATGAATTTGATAACTTTGTTGCCAAACAACAAAGCTTCAATGATTATGTTAGCAGACAATTGGAACAACATGCTCGTATGCTTAGTCATTTAAGTGCTCGTGTGGACAGAAATGTCAATGACCTTAAGCTTCTGAGTAAACATGCCTCTATGGTTACTACTCAGGTAGAACAAGTACTTAAAGCTCAGAATGACTTGCTCAATGAGTTGAATGACAATTCCGTCACAGTCGTCACTAGAGGCGGTAGAATGACCCAGGAACCTTTGTATCCCGAGGGTCATCCTAAGAGAACTGAACAAGATTCTCAAGAAGTTAGCACTGATGCACCTAGTCATCCTAGAAAGAAGAAGAAAGATGATAGGAACCTGCACGCTAGCAACCCTGTTGCTGCTACACCTGAGAGTCCAAACGATGCCTCTGTTTCTCATGCTGAAACACAATCTGGTGATGAACATGAGCCTAATGATAATATCAATAGTGATGTTCATGATGATGCTCAACCTAGCAATGATAAGGATGTGGAGATTGAACCTGTTGATCTTGATAACCCACAGCCTAAGAATAGAAGATATGATAAGAATGACTTCGCTGCTAGGAAGCATGCATGGTAAAGAAAGGGAACCATGGGTTCAGAAACCCATGCCCTTTCCTCCCAAACCATCCAAGAAAAAGGATGATGAGGATTTTGAGCGATTCGTTGAAATGATCAGACCTGTCTTTCTGCAAATGCGTTTGACAGATATGCTCAAGATGTCACCGTATGCTAAGTACATGAAAGATATTGTGACTAATAAGAGGAGGATACCTGAGGTTGAGATTTCCACCATGCTCGCTAATTATACCTTCAAGGGTGGAACTCCTAAGAAACCAGGTGATCCCGGTGTGCCCACTATACCTTGCTCCATTAAAGGTAACTACGTTAGAACTGCTTTATGCGACCTTGGAGCCGGTGTTAGTGTTATGCCTCTCTCTCTTTATCGTAGACTTGAACTGGATAAGTTGACACCCACTGAAATCTCTCTGCAAATGGCCGACAAATCAACTGCTTTCCCTATCGGCATTTGCGAGGATGTGCCTGTTGTGGTTGCTAATGTCACTATCTTAACAGACTTTGTTATCTTAGATATTCCCGAGGACGATGCCATGGTGGTCATCCTCGGAAGACCCTTTTTAAACACTGCAGGAACTGTTATAGATTGCAACAAAGGCAATGTCACTTTCCATGTCAAAGGTAATGAGCATACGGTACACTTTCCGAAGAAACAATATTGAGTACATTGCATCAA
Source organism: Hordeum vulgare subsp. vulgare (assembly GCF_904849725.1). NCBI lineage: Eukaryota > Viridiplantae > Streptophyta > Magnoliopsida > Poales > Poaceae > Hordeum > Hordeum vulgare. Next base: position 558,920,676 of record NC_058520.1, read on the forward strand.
TGCTATCAAAAAAACTTCATCGATTCTTATTGGGAGCTTTGAATGCCCTATTCCTCGTGTCAAGATGAAGTATGATTTGCTTGTTGGGGAGATACACATCCCCATTGAGGTGACCTAGTGACTATTCGAAAATTCTACGTTCTCTTTTGTGATTCGAAAAGGTTTGTCGAGGAGACTTGATCAACCTCATTGACGGATTTTCTTTCGATGACCATGAGAAGGATGAATCGAGGAGTCACAAACCTCTGTTCCAAGCTTTTACTTTAGGTTGCTTAGAAGAAAAATGATAGATTTAGTTTAGTTTTCCCTATTTTCTGTTTTAGCGTCCGGTTGAAAAGTACCCCGAAAATAAAAGTCCTCCTAACGTCCTGAAAATCAAGTATGATTTTTTCTGGATTTTTGAAAAATACTGAGACGAAGAGCTTGTCTGGGGGCTGCACCAGTGGGCCACAAGCCCTGATGGCACGGGCACCCCCCTGGCCACGCCACCCAGGCTTGTGGGGCCCACAGGCACCCCCTCCACTCATTCTTGCTCTCATCTGGTTCTCCTACCTCCAGAAAAAACCGTTTCGCAGCTCAAACCCGTGTTCTTGCTCCTCTTGCTGGGATTTTCGATCTCTTTGCTCAAATCACCATTCTCCGAACTGTTTTGGGGAAATTACTCCTTGGTAAGTGACTCCTCCATTGGTCCAATTAGTTTTTGCTCTAGTGCCTTATACTCCGCGTATTTTTGCTGCCATGGTGACCACGTTCTTGAGCTTTGCATGCTAATTTTAGCTGGTCCCAAGTAGTTTTGATGCGTAAAATGGCCTCTAGGAACTTGTTGGAGTAGTTGCTACGAGTTTAGTTGAGCCTTGTTCACTTTTCCTTTGGGTCACTGAAAATTTCAGAAAAGGAAGATGTTTAAGAGAAACTTTCATGGTGGTTCCTCAAGCAAGAGAGGTCCCCGTCTTGCGATTCGGGAGCGTGATCCTTACCAACCAAGGGACGCTCAGGTACAACCATGTGAATGGCCTTCTGATGAATTTATGATTGAGGCGGGTTTCAAAGATAAGTTTTATGCACTTGTTCACAACGTCGGACTCGAAGAATTCATCTCCGATAAATGTGAACAGTATGTTGCTCTCGCTGCCTCTTTTGTTCGTAGATTCAAATTTTCAGCTGGCCGTGAGACATCAATACTGTTTGATCTCTATGATAAATCGTATACCATGTATTTAGAGGATTTCAATAGAATTTGCAAAATACCTATTTGGGGTAGCCTCAATGATCCTCCTAAATCTTCAGTTAGAGGTTTTTGCTCTGGTATTACTGTTGAAGAAACTAGAGATATTACGCAAGCTACCATGGGGAGTATTCATTTTCCTGCCTTGCATTATTTTGCCCTCTTCATAGGCAGATGCATTAATGGCAAGATTGAGCATTGTCACCTCTGCGCACCCGACCTTAGTATCCTTAAGAGCGAAGTGATGGGTGACAAAAGTTTCAACATGGGAGCTATAATAGCAAGGAGGCTGAATAATAATGCTAATGAAGGGGATTTATTTGGTGGGATCTATGCCACTCACATAGCAAATTTTCTTGGAATACCCATCCGCGAAGGAGATCCCCCGCTCCATACAGCTTTCCTTGACCGCGTCGCTTTGACATGCTACCAGTTCCTTGAGAGGGATGACGAATCCCTCCTATACCGTTTGATATTTAACCGACATCATGTTTTCCATATTACCCTTCCTGCTCCTGCCTTCTTTGACTTTTAGGTAAAACGGAGATATTACATAACCAGAGGAGAGGCAGAGGAGTATGAGAGGGAGTCAAAGGTTGCTCGTCTCCGTGAGGCAGCTGTTCAGGCAGTGGCTGCAGCACTCCCGTATAACCCCCATTATGATTTTGGGTTTCGCCAGGACCATCCTTGGGAGTAGACCAACTTAGGCCAAAAGCCTAAGCTTGGGGGAGTACGTGTTCTCACCGACTTTACATTCTTGCTTATGCTTTCACTTTGTTAGCCCGTGTTCACTCTTTGCCACTGTATCATCCATGCTAGTTTATTTTCTTTTTCTCGTTTTCTTTTCGTGTGTCTGTCTAGTTTGAGAAAAACCAAAAAGATTTCCTTTTTCTTCTTTTTCTTGTTGGGAGCTTTCCCGTGTAAATAGTTTTCTTTTTCTTTGGGTTAAGGTAGAATATATTGGTTACAATATTTAGTGGCTCTTGCATGCATACTTGTTTAGCTTCCAAAGAGCCATATTACTTTGTCTTCTCCTTTGTGTTTGTCTGCAGATTCCAGCTTTAGTCCAATGCACGAGCACACTTATTATTGTTCACATCATTCGGTCGTGCAAGTGAAAGGCAATAATGACGATATATGATGAAGTGACTGAGCCTGGAAAAGCTGGTATGAACTCGATCTATTTTGTTTTTGTAAATATGACTAGCTCAGCATGCCTGATTCAGCTTTGTTGTGAGGGAAACATGTTTGCAATGACAACTTAGAGATCATAGTTGCTTATGCCATGCTTACTTAGCTAGGAGCTTATAATGGTTTGTCTTGGATGCCCACATGAATTTTGAGATGACTATGATGTAGTATGATAGGATGGTATCCTCCATGGAATGATTCAAGTGGCTTGACTTGGCGCATGTTCACGCATGTAGTTGAAACAAAATCAACATAGCCTCTATGATATTCATGTTCATGGTGATTTATGTCCTACTCATGCTTGCACTCAATGTTAGTTAATCTCAATGCATTTTGATGAGTGTTGTCGCTCTCTAGTTGGTCGCTTCCCAGTATTTTGCTAGCCTTCACTTGTACTAAGCGGGAATATTGCTTGTGCATCCACCTCCATAAACCCAAAGTTGTTCCATATGAGTCCACCATACCTACCTATGTGCGGTACCTACCTGCCGTTCCAAGCAAATTTGCATGTGCCACTCTCTAAACCTTCAAGAAATAATTTGTTTTGCATGCACGAACCGCTCATGTGGTGACAGGGGGCTATTAGTATCTTCCATGCTAGGCGTGTTATCCTCGATATGTGTTTATTCACTATCATTCATGAGAAAGGGGCCGGTAATTGGAATTCCCAGTTCCATGCTCAAATCGAAAAGATAATTGCAAACAAAACTCCCCCAGGATTGATGTTGGTATGGACGGTACCCGAGGATTCGGCTAGCCGTGGAGTGTGATTGATTGGTGGTGGGGGAGTCAAAACTTTACTTTTCTATTTGGGAACCGCCTATAGCATGTGTAGCGTGGAAGATGTTGAGAACTCTTAGTCATTGCGTTGAAAATGAAAGCATGCCACCCAAAATTATTATCTCTGTTTTCAAAGCTTGAGCTCTGGCACCTCTGCAAATCAATGCTTCCCTCTGCGAAGGGCTTGTCTATTTATGTTCCTGTTGTGTCATCCTCCTCTTACATAAGCACCAATTAGAGAACACCTCTGTCATTTTTATGCTTTGCTTTTAACTGTGTTGAGTATGATCGTGACTGGATTTTCATTGCCATGAATTACAATGTTTAGTCAGCCCTTGGTCTTTGAAGGTGCTTTGCATTTATGTTTTGCGGTCTCGGAAAGAGCTAGTGAGATACCATCTGTTCGTACTGCTTCTTGTTGTTTTGATTGAAGTGTTGACATTTGAGGCTTGTTATTATTTGCTCGCTAGCTGATTATGCCATTGATATGAGTTTACCGTGAGACCTAGATGTCATTTGCTTATGTGGTTTACTTGTGATCTTGCTGAAATTCTCGTTATGAGTTAGACATAGTTGCAACAACAAGATCAAACAGAGTTCGTCAAAGTTTTGCTTTTGTCTCTTTCAGTTTGTCAACGGAATTGCTTGAGGACAAGCAAGGCTTTAAGCTTGGGGGAGTTGATACGTCTCCGTCGTATCTAATTTTCCGAACTCTTTTGCTCTTGTTTTGAACTCTAATTTGCATGATTTGAATGGAACTAACCCGGACTAACGCTGTTTTCAGCAGAATTGCCATGGTGTTGTTTTTGTGCAGAAATAAAAGTTCTCGGAATGACCTGAAAATTTACGGAGAATTTTTCTAGAATTAATGAAAAATACCTGCACAAAGATCCACCAGAGGAGGTGTGCCAGTGGGCCACAAGCCCCTGGGCCGCGGCCACCCCCGAGGCCACGTCGTGAGGGCTTGTGGGGCCCACGTGGCACCACCGCCTCCAAACTCAGCTCTATTTATTCCGTCTCGCCCGAGAAAAAAATCAAAGAGAAGGATTCATCGCGTTTTACGATACAGAGGCGCCGCCACCTCCTGTTCTTCATCTGGAGGGCAAATCTGGAGTCCGTTCTCGGCTCCGGAGAGGGGAAATTGTCGCCATCGTCATCATCAACCTTCCTCCATCGCCAATTCCATGATTCTCTTCACCATTCGTGAGTAATCTCATCGTAGGCTTGCTGGACGGTGATGAGTTGGATGAGATCTATCATGTAATCGAGTTAGTTTTGACGGGGATTGGTCCCTAGTACCCATTATGTTCTGAGATTGATGTTGCTACTACTTTGTCATGCTTAATGCTTGTCACTAGGGCCCGAGTGCCATGATTTCAGATCTGAACCTGTTATGTTGTCGCCAATATATGTTTGTTTTAGATCCTATCTTGCAAGTTGTAGTCACGTACTATGTGTTATGACCCGGCAACCCCAGAGTGACAATAGCCGGAACCACTCCTGGAGATGACCATAGTATGAGGAGTTCATGTATTCACCAAGTGTTAATGCGTTGGTCCGGTTCTTTATTAAAAGGAGAACCTTAATATCCCGTAGTTTCCATTAGGAACCCGCTGCCACGGGAGGGATGGACAATAGATGTCATGCAAGTTCTTTTCCCTAAGCACGTATGACTACATACGGAATACATGCCTACATTAGATTGACTAACGGGAGCTAGTTACTTATCTCTCCGTGTTATAGCTGTTACATGATGAATCACATCCGTCATACTCATCCATCACCGATCCACTGCCTACGAGTCTTTTACTACTGGTCCTTGCTATGTTACTTTGTCGCTACTACTGTTGCTACTGCTGTTACTCTGCTGCTGACACTACTGCCGTTCCTTGCTACTGTTGTCACTACTGCTGTTACTTGTTGCTGCTGTCACTACTGTTGTTACTCGCTACTTTGTTGTTACTTGTTGCAAGACTTTTCTGGAGCCGTTGCCGGGGAAGAATAGTCCCCCGTCCACGTGCTATTTACTGGCCCCATTGATACAACAAGTTAGGAATAGTCTGCCGTCAACATATCTTTTTCTGACACCGTTGCTATCATACCACTTTGCTACTGATACTTTGCTTGCAGACACTAATCTTTCATGTGTGGTTGAAATTGACAAACTCAGCTGCTAATACTTGAGAATATTCTTTCGCTTCCCCTTGTGTCGAATCAATAAATTTGGGTTGAATACTCCACCCTCGAAAAATGTTGCGATCCCCTACACTTGTGGGTTATCAATGATCTTACTTTTCCTTTTGGAATACTTTGAATTCACTTTGGTAGGAGCAGACTGAGATGCAACTTTAGGGTGCGGCGGCGATGGTGGTGTTGAGAACGGATCATGTGGGGAAGTACCAACAAAGTGTTGATTCTCCATCATTTGGTTTCCTGGTTCATGGTAGTGCATTGATGTTTGTTGGAAATTATACGGATGCATTGGCGGCAATTGTCCAAACCTAAGCAAACCTTCACGTGCAGGGGTATACAATGGCCTCCTAATACAAGTATCGTAATTCATGAGTAAAACATCTGATAATGGATATAACATGTAAAGTGAAATAATAGCAACTTTGGAAGATCATGACAATCTGAAGCAAAATACAAGGTAAGCATAGCATGAAAATCTGAAACCAAATTATTCACATGCTAACTTTGCAAGATCTATTTACTAGCCTCTATCTATAACTGATTTCTTAGCAACAAAATCTGAGAATGAGGGTCCCTCTCGATATGACTTGCATGAAAAAAAAATTGGCTAGAAACCCACATACACAAGGCATGTATTAATTGCCTCTCTGCCAATAATTTTGTTCTAATTATCTAGCAAAACCAGGAGGAGCATGTACCATTGACTCAAAGATGGGTTTGCCGAGGAGCTCGTCGAAGCACCAGGGTAGAAGTGCGGCGGTGTCGAGGGGGCGACGGAGGAGCTCGCGAGGGCGCTGTGGTAGAAGTGCGGAGGTGGACATAGATTGGAACAGGAGCTCATCGGGGCACCGGGGAACTGCTACGGCGGCGAGGTTGGTGACGGCCGGACAGGGGTCGTCTCCTTGTTGGCACCAGATCTCGCCATGATGGGTGGCGCCATCGCCCGCCGCCGCCACCGATGGGAGGGACGAAGAGATGACTTCAGAGATGGAGACGACTGAGGGATGGAGGTGCTAGGTGGGATAGTGGGGGAGAAGTACTAGAGAAGAAAGAAGCCTAGGATATCAATGACTGGGGGATAGCAACAACGCGCAACGCACACGAGATCAGATTGCATTTTTTTTATAGCCTGTGCTTTGTTACGGTATCTATCTATTGTACTACCACCTTCTCTCTCTTCTTTAATTTGGTGCCACATCAACATTTTTTAGAGTCCCAAGTTTATGATAGTGGTTATGTTACCCCCACTATGGCCATCCTGAACACTGTGCCAAGTCCGTGACCTTCCACCTTCCACCTCACATGCGTTGGAAGGTACCCGGAGGTGAGTAGAACCAACAAGAGCGGGAGCTAGGAGGAAACAATATTTTGCTTCTCAAATCTCAATCTTGTTTTTAATACTTTTAAACATTTAACCAACATGTAACTGTTTTTCACCTCGGCATTAGTTAGGTTATCAATCTTTATTGTGGGAGACCAGAAAATGACATGAAAATCTTCATGATGCATGCGGGACTGAGCAGACCGCAGGGATAAAAATAATAATGAATGATGAATTGAAATTAGCTAAATGAAAAAATAGCCAAGCGTTTTTCAAAACTTTTTCTTAGACGCCTCTCTTTTTCTTCTTTGAGGGGATTTTTTTAGATGCTTCTGAGGGCGAGTTCTTTTCATGCAGCATTCTACAGAATCAAGATTCTGAAAAATTCTTCCAGAATCTGTTGTCCAGTTCTTTTTAGAGATTGTAGTTTAAAATTCTAGAAAGTGTTATTTGTTGAAATGTTTGTAAAGCCCGGCCCAAAACCCGGCCCGGCCCGGGATATGCCCAGGTTTAGGCCTCAGTCTCGTTGGCATCTCTGACCCTGCAAAACCCAACGGAAAAGCCACCACTCTCACCCGTACACGCGTGAATTGTGCCCCCAATCTAGAAACTGCTCACTGGCATGTAGCATCCTCCCGCTGGGGACCCATGGGCAGCGACACATCCGGCCGTTCCGTTTCCTCGCCAGCTCCAAGGTAAAAGTAAACACACACAAACAAAAAGAAAGTAAAGAAAAGAAGAGTTCAAAAAGGAAAGGGAAAGAGAGCGAGACGCTATATAAAACGCGACCGCCGCCTCCGTCTCCGCCTCCTCTCAGCCCCCGAGACGACGAAGCCGACGAAAGTAAGCAACGCCGCCGACCCCTCGAGGTGAGCAAGGTCTCCGCGGCCCCAACATCCACCCCCTCCCCGAAATCCCGCCGCGCCGCTCCGGCGACGGCCCGCTCCTCCTCCTCCTCCGCTCCCCCCTCGCGGAAATGCGCGCGATCGAGCCCGCCCGATGGGGTTTTTGCGGCGGCCGGCGTCTTGGGCGTGGGCGGGGAGGCCTCGCGCTCCGCGATTGACTGGGACCAGGCCCGGGGGTTCTGCCGGGGAAGCGATTTGTTAGGTTTGGGGTGTGGTTTTCAGGTTCTCCGTGATCATGTTTCGGTGCCCTGGATCTCGGCGCTCGTAGTCGGCCGGACACTGTCTGTCTTAATTTTCTGGAGTTTGCGTGGGCTGTGCGTGGTGGTGGGGTCGCAGATGCCGGGCTTGGCAGTGAAATTTGCAGTGTTTGGAGTATATTATGCGAGGTGATTTTTGTAGTCTGGGATGGGAATTTCTGTCAGACGGCCGCAGTTTGTTTTCAGTTGAAATGGTTGCAGAAATCCTGCGGTATGGTCGATGTGATATGTATACGTGCAAGTTCGTTGGTCCCAGATAGAGCAAAGTCTAGCTGATGTATACATTTAATCCGTGAGATGATTTCTGGTTCCAGGTTGTTTCAGATTTTATTTCTCACATTGAAACGCTTTGCTTCATTGGGAACAACTTTGATGTTTTGAAATGATGACATAAAGTCCTAAACCACTTTGACGAAATAAAAAACGAAGTGACGCTCCTTGTGAACATAGATGCTGGTTCAAATGCTGCTGTTCTAGAATTTATGCTTCTGTTGTTTGTGAACTTCTATTGCATTATGGGCTGGCTTCATTGGTTAGGAGATGACATCGGTGCTCTAAAGTTAAATATGCTCCTGTGTTGATCCTGTAATATTTTTCCTGATAAAATTCATTTATGTGCTTTCTATAGTAGGGGTGAAACAAGACAAAGAGAGAGTAATGTGGCGTCGCTGCATTTGCTGTCAAGCCGCTGAGTTTGATGAGAATGAAAATGGGCGTGCCAAGTCCAAGGCCAAGGCCCCAACAAATAACGTAGATGGTACACTCATTTTACCTTGATTGTATCATTTGCTTGCTAGTTTACAGTTATCATGCCACTTAAACTTAAAACTCTCTTATGGTGAAGTGGTGATTTATCTTACATTCAGCATTCCACATAGAATTTGATGTTATTTCCTCTGTTTTTTTGAAAGGAATGAAAAAGGGTTTGAAAGATTCAGCTACTGTGAAAGCAGAGCCACAAGATTCAGCTCCCTCTATCAATATTCCTGTTCTATCTTTGGATGAATTAATTGAAAAGACTGATGATTTTGGGGCAAAGGCTTTAATAGGCGAAGGATCTTATGGGAGAGTGTACTACGCTGTGCTTGATAATGGGACAAAAATGGCAGTGAAGAAACTTGATTCTACTGAAAATGAGCCCATATCAGAATTCTCGACTCAGGTTGGCTTACTATTGAAGATTGGAATTATTCTTCTGGTTATACGACTGACACTTCTTAATGCATGGAGTGTTCTCTTATTTTAAATATGTATATTTTTCTTAAAATGCATGAGAGTCCATCAGCAATGATCGATACTTTCTGATGCTAGGTTTCCTTGGTTTCAAGATTGAAACATGAAAACTTCGTAGACATATTGGGATACTGTATGGAGCGTAACCTTCGCATAGTAGCCTATGAGTTTGCCACCATGGGGTCTCTGCATGATGTTCTACATGGTATGATTATGCATATCCATAACACTCCACAGTTTGATACAAAATTTTCTATTCTCGTTGGGAACTTGGGGATTGGGGTGGTACAGCTATTGTGGATTATCTCTAAGCAAGTATGTCTTAACTTGTGCTAACAGGAAGAAAAGGAGTACAAGGTGCACAACCTGGTCCACCACTTAATTGGATGCAGCGAATGAAAATTGCTGTTGATGCTGCCAAAGGACTTGAATACCTGCACGAGAAGGTCCAGCCTTCTATTGTACATAGAGATGTTAGATCCAGCAACATCCTCTTATTTGAGGACTTCAAGGCCAAGATTGCAGATTTCAATCTTTCAAATCAGGCTCCAGATATGGCTGCTCGGTTGCATTCTACTCGTGTGTTGGGAACCTTCGGTTATCATGCCCCAGAGTAAGAATCCTGTACTTTCAAACTACGAAATCCATGATAAATTAATACTTTGATAACTATTTTATTGCTAAAATATACTCTCTCCGTTCCTAAATAAAAGCCCTTTTAGAGATTCCAATATGGACTACATACGGAGCAAAATAAATTATTCTACACTCTAAAATATGTCTATATACATCCGTATGTAGTCCGTATTGGAATCTATAAAAAGGCTTATATTTAGAAACGGAGGGAGTAGTTCTATTTGGACTGCAAACTTGTCTAGTTAATTCCTTAAAAGATCGTTTGCATTGCGTGTTCTAAGCAGATGTTAAAAAATGTCAACAGATAAGCACATCTATCAGCAACATTAGAATTTAATCATTTCCTGGCATATATTTATACATTTTGACACTTTGCATTCATAGTAATATGCAAAACTTGTGTCATTAGAATCCATCAGCCAGTTGTTACTTCTCTTTATTCGGATCTTGTTTGACCAGATAAAACCTGTTTATACTCAACTACCAATCAGAAAAAGAATCAAGTTGACCAGGTGGAGGCACCAGTTTCCTGTACTTGGGCAGAATCAGCTACAAATATTTATGTATTTTATCTGTTACTCCTTCCGTTCCATAATTCTTGTCATGTTTTTTGCTCTAAAACCACGACAAGAATTATGGAACGGAGGGAGTACTAACCAGTTCTATAACTGGCCAGAAACTTGTAAACTCCACCTAGCAGCAACCACTAATACTGGGGGCACTTGTTACAGAAAATCCTTCTTGAAGTGATACAGTTGTCTACATAATCCTGATATTGCACAATACTGTTTTTGTATAACAAATGTTTTGTAATGATTAACTTTCTGCAGGTACGCAATGACTGGTCAGCTGACCCAGAAAAGTGATGTGTATAGTTTTGGGGTTGTTCTCTTGGAACTTCTGACAGGAAGAAAGCCTGTGGACCATACAGCGCCCCGAGGGCAGCAGAGCCTGGTTACATGGGTAATGCTCACATCATAGTTACTTATTTCTCATAATAACAAGGCACATCCCCATCCTTCACTGCAGACTGTGTTAACCAGTTCTCTGAGCATATAGCTTCTGTTGTGCAGGCTACACCAAGATTAACCGAAGACAAGGTGACGGCTTGCATAGATCCCCGGTTGGAGGGTGAATATCCGCCAAAGGGAGTTGCAAAGGTCTCCCTACTCCTGTCTCTTGCCCCCTCTTTTGTTTACCCACTAGCTTGACAACTACTACTCCCATCCCATAATATAATATCCTTTTTGACACTAGTGTAATGTCAAAAACGCTCTTATATTATGGGACGGAGGGAGTAATAACTTATTCTTCCATCTGTTTTCACACTTTTCACCTTTCGCACCTTAATACAGCTTGGGGCGGTAGCAGCTCTGTGTGTGCAATATGAAGCCGAGTTCCGTCCAAGCATGAGCATTGTGGTGAAGGCTTTATCTCCCCTGACCTTGAGCAGGCAAACTCCACCTGCGCCACCACCAGCGCTGGACAGTTGATCCACAGAATTGACCAAAGAAATAAGTAAGTTCATACAGTTGTCATAGAGCTCTGTTCATCGCATATGTAAGAAGCTAAGAGTTATGTTTTTGTCAGGATATACCTCTTAACTGAAGATGGTCTGCATGAACATAGTCCGTCCGCTTGCCTCATGCTGCTATCTCTTTTACTGAAAGCTGATGATATGCAAGCCAAGATATGAAGAAATTGGAGCCTTTACCTGTCAGATCACTTTAACTAACTGAATTAAGACGTGTGGCTTTGGTGGAACACAGAGACGTCCTTTTCCATATCCGTAGAACTTTTGGAATTATCAGTAGCGAAAAATATCTGCATTTTTCACATTCATCGAGAGTGGATTGTAGAACTTCCTAGTCTCTCTACTTTTGGCCTTTCTTGCTATCCTCTATTACCGTCCTTGGGCTTATATAGTTTCTTGATTCGTTGTAGATCATTCACTAAGATCGTGTAATCTGCATACGTGGCAACAACTACGGTATTTTCAACTGGTTTATATACGGTGCTGCCCGCTCGCTAGGGCATCATGGCGGATCGCAGTTTACCTAGTTGGCATCCTCCGCTGACGCGTAACCCTACCTTGTTAGGGCATCTCCATTGCTGACCCTTGACGCGTAACCCTACCTTGTTAGGGCATCTCCATCGCTGACCCTTAAACCGTTCGCGACCTTAAACTGTTCGCGACCGCGTGGTCCGGATGTGTTTTGTCATGCAACGTGGTCATGTATTGCTCCACTCCAAGTGGGGCATGCCCGCTTTTGCTCTGCATCCTTTTCCGTCGAAGTGAGCTGACCGCATACATGTTGTTTTCGCTTTGCATTATTGTCGGTCCAGAGTGAACGTGGCCGTCCCTTTGTTTGCCGGCCGAAAAAACAACTCAGATGCCCGCGCATTGACGCACCCGGAGGCTTGGTTGGCATCCACTATAGCCCGCATCCTTTCCCGCCAGAAGGAGGGCATGCCTGCTTCTGCTCTAGCCCATCCACAAATCCCTCCCTTGTCCCCATCCTTTCCAGCCCGAAGCCAGCTGGCCGCATTCATGTCGTTCCCGCTCTACATTTATGTCGGCCCAGAGCGGATGTGGCCTCTGGTCAGTCCGCGTCGCGTTTTTGGTGTTCGTGCATGTTCAATGCCAGAGCGCGCACGCCGGGGAGGGGGGGGCATGACTGCTTTTGCTCTCGCCCACCCAAAAATCACTCCCTCGTCCGCATCCTTTCCCGTCTAAGCGAGCTGACCGCATGCATGCCGTTTCCACTCTGCATTGATGTCGGCCCACAGCAGATGTGGCCTCTATCCAACCCTCCATAATTCATCGGATCTCGACAAACACACCGCAAAAGAGTATTACATTGTAGAGATCTCCATGAAGATCATGGTATTGAAGAAGAAAGAGAGAGAAGAAGCTATCTAGCTACTAGCTATGGACCCGTAGGTGTGTGGTGAACTACTCACGCATCATCGAAGGGGCAATGGAGTTGATGTGAATGCCCTCTGTGATCGATTTCCTCTTCGGTAGATTACCGGAAAAGTTTCCTAGATTGGATCTCACAGGAACAGAGGTTCCCGGCGGCGGAAAAGTATTTTTTGGCTCCTTCCGGTATTGGGGGAATATTTGGGAATTTATAGGCCAAGGATTAGGGTTAGGAGAGCTGTAGGGGGCCCACAAACCAGGGGGCGGCCCCCTATAGGGCGTGCCGTGCAGGCTTGTCGCCTCCCGGCAGGTCTCCTGCCCGCTTCTCCAAGTCTGGCAGGTGTCTTTTGGTCCAAGAAAAATCATTTCAGAGATTTTATTCCGTTTGGACTATGTTTAATATTCCTTATCTGCAATACTCAAAAACATGAAAAAACAGAAACTGGCACTAGGCTTTAGATTAATAGGTTAGACCCAATTTTTTTTATAAAACATCCAAAAGTGATAATATAGTAGCATGAAGCAATAAAAAATTATAGATACGTTGGAGACATATCAGCCAACCATTTCAACCATAATAGCTCTTTGTTCGCCTCTGTTACTGCAATGCATTCAGCTTCAGTTATATGCAGTGCCACACACTTTTGCACACTGCTTTTCCATGATGCTGCTCCCCCTGCATAGGTAACCAAGTAACCTGAAGTAGACTTCCTTCTGTCAACATCTCCAATCATGCCAGAATTTGAAAAAGCAATCAGCTTGGCCTCACCACCACCAAAGCGAAGCTTTAGATTTGTGATGCCCCGGAGATATCTCAAAATCCACTTCACGGATTCCCAATAAGCTCTTCCTGGATTAGACATAAATATTCTCACAGTAGTAACCCCATGAGCAATATCAGGCCTTGTACACACCATAGCATACATCAAACTCCCAACCGCTGAAGCATAAAGAAGAAGATGCATTTCCTTCTTCTTCTCACCAGTGGTAGGACATTGATTTGTTCTCAACTTGAAATGGGCTCCTAGTGGCCAACTCACAACTTTAGCATTATCCATCTCGAACTTCTGAAGTACCTTCTCAATATACTTCTCTTGAGACAAGTACAACTTGTTGGAATTTCCGTCTCGCTCAACTTTCATTCCGAGAATATTCTTTGTTGGACGTAAGTATTTCATGGCAAAAGATTTGTTCAACTCTTTCTTCAACTTAGCAATCGTAGAGAAATTCTTGCTAACAATCAGGATATCATCAACATAGAGCAATAATATGACAAAATCATCACCTGAGAACCTCTGAATAAAAACACAATGGTCTGAGCTACACTTCTTGTAGCCTTGCTCCCCCATGACAGTTTCAAATTTCGTGTACCACTGTCTTGGGGCTTGTTTTAGGCCATAGAGACTTTCCTTTAGCTTGCACACATAGTCTTCTTTGCCTTTCACAATAAACCCCTCAAGTTGCTCCATGTATATTTCTTCCTCCAACTCACCATGAAGGAATGCAGTATTCACATTCATTTGCTCAACCTCCAAGTCGAGACGAGCTCACATGCCAAGGATAACTCTAATGGATGTCATCTTCACAACCGGAGAAAAATATATCATAATAGTCAATGCCTTTTCTTTGGCTGAATCCTTTTACAACTAGCATGACCTTGTACTTTGGATGTGATGTGTGCTCTTCTTGCTTGATTCTGTAGACCCACTCGTTCTTCAGGATTTTCTTGTTTTGGGGCAACTTCACCAACTCATAAGTATGATTTTTATGCAAGGAATCCATCTCTTCTTGCATAGAATTTTTCCACTCCTCCTTGTGTTCATCTTCCATTGCGTGCGTAAAACATTCATGTTCTAAACCGTCAGATAATAACACCACATATTGATCTAAGTGATACCTGCTGGAAGGAATTCAACCCTTGTTGGATCTTCTGAGTGGAGTGGCCGGTGGACTTTCTGGTGCTGGTGCTTCCTGCTCATCCGGATCATCAACTTCAACATCATACTCTTGCTACTATCGGTGAGCATCTTCTTCACCCGCACCACCATTTACATCATCTTGTACATCTCCTGCATCTTCTTCAACTTGCACAGGAGCTGGTGCTGCAGGAACTGGGTCAGAATCAATCATGTCTTGCCACTGCTGAGGAGGAACCTTCCCCTTCGTCTTCACAATATCCTCAATTGTTTGGTCTTCTACAAACACAACACCACAACTTCTCACAACTTTCCTTGCAATAGGGTCAAACAACTTGTAGCCAAACTCACCACCTCCATAGCCAAGAAATATGCATTGTCGTGTCTTCGAATCAAGCTTTGACCTTTCATCTTGAGGAATATGAACAAAGGCCTTGCATCCAAAAACTTTCAAGTGGTCATATGATACGTCCTTGTCACAATAAACTTTGTTAGCTACATCTCCGTGCAAAGGATAACTTGGTGAGAGATTAATAAGATAAACTGCAGTCACCAAAGCCTCACCCCAAAAGTGTTTGCACTTGATAGAAAACATCTAACTCTCTCCACAATTGTCTTGTTCATCCTCTTAGCAAGACCATTCAGTTGTGGTGTCTATAAGGGAGTAAACTGATGCCTAATACCTTGTTGCTTGCAATATGCATCAAATAGCCCAATATACTATCCTTCATTATCAGTGTGAATGCACTTGATCTTCTTCTCATTTTGTCTCTCAATTAAGGCTTGGAGTTGCTTGAATACACCTAGTACTTGATCGTTGGTCCTCAAAGTGAAGGCTCAGACTTTCCTGGAAAAGTCATCAATAAAAGTCACAAAGTACTTAGCACCACCAAGAGATCTGACCGACATTTTGCAAACATCGGAATGTATCAAGTCCAGCTTCTCAGGCTTCTTGTGAGGAGGTAGAGTCTTGAAGGCAACTCTGTGTTGCTTCCCTGCTAACCAATCTAAACATTTTTTGATGTGAACTCCTTGCACACCCTTCAAGAATTTTTTCTTCACTAGCACTGTCACCCCATCTCACTCACGTGCCCCAGTCTCGTGTGTCATAGAGCACAATGATCATCCTTCTCTAGTGCATTGACACAAGCACTAAAGAGCTTAGTATGAACATGATACAAAACGGAGACCATTTTACCTCTTACAACAATCATGTTCCCTTTGGTGAGCTTGTACTACCCTTTTCCAAAACTAGTCAAGTAATCATCTCCATCAAGCAAACCAACTGAGATAATATTGAGACAAAGTGCCTCAACATGCCTCCCAGACTTGAGGACTAACCTTGTACCATTTGCGGTCTCCAAATGCACAACTCCTTTTGCAATGATGGCTGCCCTATGATTGTTCCCCATCTTCATAACACCAAAATGACGAGATATATAGTTAGTGAAGAGCTATCTGCGAGATATAGCATGAATGGTAGCACCGCTGTCCGGTATCCAAATTATCTCGTCGCCATCCACAAGGTTGATGGTTTCATCACAAACAACCGTGATCATGTCTTCAATAGTGGAACCAAATCTGCATTCATTTTCTTTATGCATAACAAGCATGATGTACTCTTCCATTGTAGTAACTCGGTTTCCCTCTGCGTCACTATTAGTGCGAGCTTTCTTCTTCTTTTTCTTGTTGTCTTTCTTCCACTTGTCACATTGCCACTTAATGTGGCCCTTCTGATGGTAGTGATGACAATCATAATCAGCACACTTGCCTCTTGATTTGCTCCTACCTCTTTCCGCCCCTTTACCTGAACCTTTGCTCTTGCTTGTCCCCTTGGATAGAGTGGCCAACAACGCTAAATGTGAGGAAGAACCAGCTTCAGCCACCTTTATCGATTCTTCATTTATTACCATGGTTTTCATAAGATTCCAAGTGACAACTCCATTAGGTGCTGAATTGCAAACCATGACCTTAAAGGTCTCCTAGCTGTCCGGTAATGAGCCTAGTAGCAGCAAGGCTCTTGCTTCATCTTCAAATGTAATTCCCATTGAAGAAAGTTGATTTACAACGCCTTGGAATGTATTCACATGATCTGCAATTAGAATGCCCTCTTTGTACCTCAAACACATCAATTGTTTGATCAAGAACATCTTGTTTGTACCTTCTTTTCGGGAAAACAACTCTTTCAATTTCTGTCATAAGGTGCGTGCATGTGTCTCATCAATGATATGGTTTAAAACATTGTCATCGACCCATTGTCAAATAAACCCACAAACTTGGCGATGAAGTACCTTCCACTAACCTTCCTCAATGCCCTCCGACGTCTTAGTGGATAACACTAGCTTCGAGTATTCTTTCACATATAACAGGTCCTCCATCTTGCCCTTCCATGCTTGGTAATTTCTACCGTTCAAAGATATCTTCCTGCTGGTATTCACTTCCATGTTTCACCACAAGAAACTCAGCAATTTGCACAAGCAAATCAAGGCTCTAATACCACTTTGTTGGGGCTAGACAACAACAATAAACTGCACAAATTCACCATGGAAAATATGCACACTACACATCCCCCTTCTGTTGTGATGAACTCTGAGGACAGCTTCAACCAACAAGTAAGCAGCGGAATAACACAAACAACATGCACATGTGACACATGATTTAACGCGGAGAACCCTTTTTAAGTTGAGGAGTAAAAAAACACAATGTGGACCGACCGGTCCATACAAATTCACTATAACAATGATGAGTACAAAGTCTTCTTTAAAACATCTAGATAAATTTAGAACACACTCTCCATATTGCCAACCGGCAACAACCACCACAACCACAAGAGGCAAGATTTCAGCAAAGCCGAGTGCACACATTTCTGTCCCTTTCAGTATTTTGCAAACTGCTCTTTACCCTTGAACCAAACAACACCAAATTTGAGACACAAGTAGACACACGAGTTCCTGAGATGCCCTCAAAATTTCAACTCAATCGGACACCGTTTGCCTACCCAAAATGGTCGTCTCCCAAAACTACTCTATTCTGAAACTATGGCAGTTAATGCTGACTAAACCACTCTCAAATCGGATGCTTCATTGACCCAATCCTCAAACCAGCTAACAAGATCGAAGTACTCAAAGCAAGAAACGAGCTCACCAAGTTTAGGGTCGATCCAAGCATGTTTGAACCTCAAATCACCAGCTTAGACAATGTCTAGTCAGAGGCACCAAAAGTGAACAGAACCTCCACTTATTGTTCTTCCTTTCTCACACATGTTGTGTTTTCTCTTGTGTGCTCTCTCTCGCTCTCACCAATGACAGCCACCACCAGCACCAAATACTACCAGCCACACTATGACAGTTCTTTGTGCCAGCGCTCTGCTTACATGCGTGGAAGCCAAGTATATGTTTTTGCCGTGTATACTACAACACTAATCGGCTTAGATGGATGAAGCTGAATACCCGCGTCTTGCCACTCCGTGTACACAATAATAGTCAACATCACGTGATTTTTCTATAGTGGGATGTCCGGCTAGGCCCACCTTCAGCATGTCACTGCCGCAAAATGGTAATGAGAAATTGTGGTTGCCTTGTTTGGCCGGAACGGGGAGGCGGGGGCAACCTTATCCCAATCACTGCGTACATCGACGTCGCCCTATCAGAAAATAACGCTTGAATTATTTATTTATTTATTTAACAAGGGAAGATAACGTTTGATCATCAACCAATTGCATACATAACGTCTATTCGAACCCACTCAGAGACGAGGCAAACACTGTTTCAATCATATGTTACAGTATTCTATTCACACAGAATTGTTGGGCCATTAGCACAAATGCAATTTGTTCAACAACTGAAATTATAAACTCCCTTCATTCTAAATTGAATGTTATTGATTTAGTATAAAGTTGTCACACCGCATGGGACATGTGGTTGATTAGCAAACTCAAAATTCACATAAAGTTGTCACAGAAGAGAAATGATCATACGCCGCATTTCATGAAATATGAAATATCCTTCACTAATTAATAATTCCAACATCTCAAAAGAAAAAATAATCTAACATGGAAATAATGCAGTGCAAATATTCAGTAGTTGAAAAAAATAAGATCAGTGAGTGCACTTCGACCCTTGCCACTAGGCTACTCCTTAGTTCTCAAAAAGTATATATACTCCTAATAACTAGACCTAGTAAAAAGTAATAACCGTGCGTAACATAGGTAGGACAACTGACTGCGTGGCTAGTCACTCTCCCATCAAGCGCAGCACATCATCTACTTCAGGGCAGCTCCCGATGATATCAAAGAGCACATCCTGGGCCACCTCATCTATGCCCCCGAGCGGCAGCAACACGGAATGCATCGGCGGCAGATCGTCCTTTTCCCGGTCACCATAGCTTTCGACCCCCTGCATGCAGCCGTAGTAAAGCTTCATAAGCTCGTTGATCGGGCTCCGGCTCTCCTCTGTGATTGCAGTAGCCAGCTGATCCGGCAGCATTATGGTCAGCTCTGACCCGCTCCCACCCGAGCTGCCGCTGCGAGACATCTCGCGCTTGCGTTTGTCCTGCGCGCCGCGCACAACGCTCTCCAGGCCATCGTCGTCCCTCTCCTTCCCAGCCTTCTTCTTCTTCACCTCCTCCCCCTCCTCCTCCTCCTCCTCCTCCCGGTCGAACGGCGTGATACACAGCGAGCTCTTTAGCCGGCTGCCAAGCGCCTCCTCCTGCCTAAGCACCTTGGACCAGGTCTCCGACTCCTTGGCGCTCATCTTCTGCTGCAGCCGCTTGGACTGCCACACGAGCTTGCGCATCTGGTCGAAGCGCGGGCTCATGTGCTTGATCACCGCGCTGAGCAGCGAGATCTTCCACGCCTTCTTCAGGTCGTGCGGCTTCCGGTACGGTGGCACGCCCTGGTGAGCCTGCATCTCGCCCTGCGTGCCCCACCAGGACTCATGCCCCGTCGGCCACCACGGCGGCGCCAGGCCGCGCTCCAGCGGGAAGCTCCTCTGCGGTGGCTCGCAGTGCTGGATGAGTGCAGAGAGCACGGATCCGAGCGTGCTGTCCTGGATGTCCTGGAGACGATGCAGGGAGGAGGCCAGGCCCACCGGGCTCTCGCCCATGGGGCCGACCAGACCCATCGGGCCGGCGCGGTCGAAGCTCACGTTCTCCTTCCACCAGCCGCGGAGGCTGTCGGAGGAGCCGGACATGGGCTCGCCGGCCTCGTCGATGACGCCGTACACGAACCCGCGCGCGTTGCAGGCCTCCATCATCCTGAGCATGTGCCGGAGCACGCCGTCCTGCGCGCGCAGCATGGCCTTGCGGCGGCACCGCACGTCGGGAGGCTCCTCCTGGCCCGAGCCCGACATCGACGAGGACGCGCGTGCAGCTGCAGCCGCCGCCGCCGCCGCCACGCCCCTGGCGCCGGCGCGGCCCTCGAGCCTCGTGAGCAGCATCTGGTCCTTCCACATGCGCTTCTTGAGGTCGGAGATCTCGACTGGTTCAGAGCCTGATTCGGAGTCGCTCATCTCCTCCTCCCCCTCCTGCTGCCCCCCAGGGTCTGGACCGCCGGGCCCGTCCCCGTGCTCCATGCCCGACTCTGCGGGAAGATGCCTCCTACTACCGTGTGTGCCTTTATTCATGGAGTATAGCTGACAATTAGCAAAAAATGATCTATGACGAGCCAATGGTTGCACCGGCGAACTATTTATATGCGCGCCCGCGGTCGACGTGTCCAGTCGAGGAGAATTCAGTGGCCGGCGGCCGCCCGATGCATGTCGCGGCGTGGCTGCGAGCTCATGAATCTGGCCAAAGGACGTCTCGGGAATCTGAGCTCTATATATGTTTCAGTGTAAGCCCGTCCTGCCTTCGGCGTTCCAGGCTCTAGGCGAGCTAGCTACCCCGGTGTGCGCACATGGTTTTGGATATGGATCGGAAAATGACGGCAAGATATTACGCTCCCTTCCAGTCTCACTTTGTTTAGTCGTTTACGTGTATGGTTTTGACATGAGTTCATGTGCATGCGGTGGCGGGTGGGCGGGCATGCGTGCAAACATGCAAATTTTCTAAGTAGCGGTCGCCAAACGATACACATACTTGCCCTTAAAAATAATACGTACACGTTATGCATGAACCATCAAGCTCACATGATCTCAGCTTGAGAGGTAATATCCAGAAACACGTGCAGATTATTGATATGCGGAGATGATGGATTGTGTGTTGAGTTTGTGGTTGGTGACTAGTATGTATAGTTTTCTTCTCTTACACCTTCATTGAAGGAGGATGTTAGATCTCAAGTTTTGATGCCTCGATCTGATTCTTTCAACGGTTATGGTTTCGTTTTTGATGATGGACGGACGTTAGGCATCAAGCTTTGGGGATTCTTTTGTTTTAATTTTAATTTTTTGTTTTTACTGGAGGTCCTTTGCGTAAAGATTAATTATTTGTTGTCTTTTAATTTTGTCAGACGTGATTTTTTTTGCGAAATCATCCAGGGGAAGTTCTTCCACCTGAATATATTGCCTAAAAACAGTCAAAATTAAAGGTCATCCTTAGGTTTCTGCTCATCCAGTTTATAAGAAAAAGCGGATCAAAAATTGAACAAGATGGACCCGTTTATGAGGATAACCAGACCAAAAATCATACAAGCAAAAGTAAACAAAGAAGAGGGAAAGAACACACAGACAAGGTATGCCTACCTGGCATATAGAAGGACCATCGCCATGAAAGACACTCATAGACGTGGGGTCTCGTCAAGAGATCACACTACGAGAACTTTGTAAGCAACCTAAAGCACCACACTTCTATGCATACCGATCACCATGGCACAACTCGGAAGTGTCCATAATCAACGAGGGCAATTAAACACGAACCTTAGCTAGGAACTCCGCCACGGAAAATCGGACCGATTAGCAAGGTGAGGAGGCATCTTGCACCATCAATGAGCAAAGTGAATAGAGGCATCACCAAGAGCACGTAGATCGCCGCAACACATCAACAACCATGGGAAGATATTGAGCATGCACATCAATAGGGGCGAGAAACCTTCACGAGGGAAAAAGGTATGGATGCATCACAACGCCGAAGACACTCTCGTCGAACCCCAAAGAACACCACCGAACTACCATTGTCGACTCCTACCGGCCACACCACCACCAGCAGCATCCCCGCTGCTTGCCACTACCCAACAAAACAACATGGCCGACTTCTTGATGATACCTTCAAGAAGGGGTGCGACGCAAGGATGCGCCACCATCATCGGTTCCAAGCAGACCTCGAAGCAGAGTTTCCTTCAAAGTCGAGCATGGGATGGCGATATCAACATTTCAACAACCCCTCCAAGAAGGTTAGCGGCGCCCATGGGCGTCACCAACGTCGGCTCTAGGTAGAGCATGGCTTTCGGCCAGTTGAACATACACACACCCTAGGCACAGGCTATTCGAGGTAGACTACACACCTACACCACCATGAAGCTCCCAATTCGGACAACCGCATGCCAGAACTGACCCACACACGTCGGAATTACCTCAAGCAGATATGGAGAAGCAGCTTGCGGACATAGCCACCCTCACCACGAGGAGGCACACATCCGCGAAGCCATCCTACATCACGACCGCCAACTCCTCACAACGTGCTGCAGAGTGCCATCGAGCCTCCATATCCGACGTGGTTTAATTTCTACCTTGATCTTTATTATATAAATGAGACATGTATTATCATGCAAAAAAAACTCACATGGCTAGTCATGCATGTTTTAAAACATACGAGTAAAAGATATATCACTTTGCTATAGAACAATCTACCCCTAAAACATCAACGGAACCAGCGGGTGTGCTGGGTGTGCCGTGGCACACCTAGAAAGTTGATGTTTTATATAAATTGAAAATTATAATTTATTTGCATGAGACCCCGTTGGCCCACCTCATCCTTTTCTCCATCTCGCAACTTGCGACAGAGGCAGAGAGCGAGCGGAGCAAAGGACCTCGCCCTGCTCCCTGCTAGGGCTCGGTGCCGCCGCTTCTTGCGCTCGCGCTCGATCGCCGCCGGCCCGCCGCTGCTCGGTGTTGGACATATGCCCTAGAGGCAATAATAAAATGGTTATTATCATATTTCCTTGTTCATGATAATCATCTATTTTTCATGCTATAATTGTATTAACAGGAAACAGTAATACATGTGTGAATAAATAGATCACAATGTGTCCCTAGCAAGCCTCTAGTTGGCTAGCTCGTTAGTCAATAGATGATCATGGTTTCCTGATCATGGGCATTTAGATGTCATTGATAACGGGATCACATCATTGGGAGAATGATGTGATGGACAAGACCCAATCCTAAGCATAGCACTAGATCGTATTGTTCGTATGCTAAAGCTTTTCTAATGTCAAGTATCTTTTCCTTTGACCGTGAGATTGTGCAACTCCCGGATACCGTAGGAGTGCTTTGGGTGTATCAAACGTCACAACGTAACTGGGTGACTATAAAGGTGCACTACGGGTACCTCCGAAAGTGTCTGTTGGGTTGGTGCGAATCGAGATCGGGATTTGTCACTCCGTGTGACGGAGAGGTATCTCTGGGCCCACTCGGTAGAACATCATCATGAGCTCAATGTGACTAAGGAGTTAGTCACACGATGACGTGCTACGGAACGAGTAAAGAGACTTACCGGTAACGAGATTAAACAAGGTATTGGTATACCGACGATCGAATCTCGGGCAAGTTCTATACCGACAAACAAAGGGAATTGTATACGGGATTGATTGAATCCATGACATCGTGGTTCATCCGATGAGATCACCGTGGAGCAAGTGGGATCCACCATGGGTATCTAGACCCCGTTGATGGTTATTGGCCGGAGAGGTATCTCGGTCATGTCTGCCTGTCTCCCGAACCCGTAGGGTCTACACACTTAAGGTTCGGTGACGCTAGGGTTATAAGGAATTATTATACGAGGTTACCGAAAGTTGTTCGGAGTCCCGGATGATATCCCGGACCTCACGAGGAGCTCCGGAATGGTCCGGAGGTAAAGATTGATATATAGGACGGATGGTTTCGGACACCAGAAGTGTTTCGGGCATCACCGGTAACGTACAAGGACCACCGGGACCACCGGAGGTGGTCCCGGGGGTCCACCGAAAGGGGGCAACGACCCCGGGAGGTAAGGTGGGCCAAGTGGGGGAGGGAACCAGCCCCTAGGTGGGTTGGTGCGCCTCCCCACTCAGCCCAATGCGCACGGGAGATGGAAGGGGGGGCAAACCCTAGGCACAGGTGGGCCTTAGGCCCACCAGCTGGTGCGCCACCCCCTCCCACCCTAGCCGCCGCCCCCTTTCCCATCTGGTGGCTTACGCACCACCTAGGGGGAACCCTAGGGGTGGCGCACCCCCTCCCCCTCCTCCTAGAAATAGAGAGGGGTTTTGGCCCTTGGGAGATAGACCTCTCCCTCTCCCTCGGCGCAGCCCTGCCCTTCTTTCTCCTCCTCTCTGCCGGTGCTTGGCGAAGCCCTGCCGGGAGACCTCTTCTCTCCATCGACACCACGCCGTCGTGCTTCTGGAGTTCTTCCCCAACCTCTCCCTACTCCTTGCTGGATCAAGGTGCGGGAGACGTCACCGGGCTGCATGTGTGTTGAACGCGGAGGTGTCGTAGTTCGGCACTAGATCGGAACCGCTGCGAGTACGACTGCATCAACCGCGTTCTAGCAACGCTTCCGCTTAGCGATCTTCAAAGGTCTGAAGATGCTCTTACCCCTCTCTCGTTGCTGGTCTCTCCATAGGAAGATCTGAAAATGCATAGGAAAATTTTGAATTTATGCTACGTTCCCCAATAGTGGTATCAGAGCCAGGTTTTCTATGCGTAGATTCTATGCACGAGTAGAACACAAAAGTTGTGGGCAATGATTTGTCAATTTGCTTGCCGCTACTAGTCTTATTCTTTTCCGGCGGTATTGTGGGATGAAGCGGCCCGGACCGACTTTACACGTACGCTTACGTGAGACTGGTTCCACCGACAGACATGCACACCGTGCATAAAGGTGGCTAGCGGGTGTCTGTCTCTCCTACTCTAGTCAGATTTGATTTGATGAAAAGGGTCCGTATGAAGGGTAAATAGCTTTGGCATATCATCGTTGTGGCTGTCACGTAGGTAAGAAGGCGTTCTTGCTAGAAACCCAAATCAGCCACGTAAAACTTGCAACAACAATTAGAGGACGTCTAACTTGTTTTTGCAGGGTTTGACATGTGATGTGATATGGCCAAAGTTGTGATGTTCATGTATGATGTATGAGATGATCATGTTATTGTAATAGGTTTCACGACTTGCATGTCGATGAGTATGACAACCGACAGGAGCCATAGGAGTTGTCTTGTATGACATGAAATGCCATGTGCTTACTACTTTTACTTCATTGCTAACGGTTAGCTATAGTAGTAGTGATAGTAGTAGTTGGCGTGACGACTTCACGGAGACAGGATGATGGAGATCATGGTGTCACGCCGGTGACGATGATGATCATGCGATGCCTAAAGATGGAGATCCAAAGGGCAAAGATGATAATGGCCATATCATGTCACTATATGATTGCATTGTGATGTTTATCATGTTTTCATCTTATTGCTTAGAACAACGGTAGCATAATAAGATGATCCCTCTTAAAATTTCGATAACGTATTCCCCTAAGTGTGCACCGTTGCGAAGGATCGTTTTCCCGAAGCACCACGTGATGATCGGGTGTGATAGATTGTAACGTTCGCATACAACGGGTGTAAGCCAGATTTACACACGCGAAACACCTAGGTTGACTCGAAGAGCTTAGCATGTACATACATGACCTCGAATACAAGAGACCGAAAGGTCGAACATGAGTCGTATGGTTGAATACGATCAGCATGAAGTTGCTCACCATGGTGACTAGTCCGTCTCACGTGATGATCGAACACGGGTTAGTCAACATGGATCATGTATCACTTAGATGACTAGAGGGATGTCGATTTAAGTGGGAGTTCATACTTAATTTGATTAAATGAACTTAATTGTCATGAACTTAGTCTAAAAGTTGTCTTTATAAATATTGTAGATGGCCAACGTCAACCTCAATTTCAACGCATTCCTAGAGTAAAACAAGCTGAAAGATGATGGTAGCAACTATGCGGACTGGGTTCGCAACTTGAGGCTCATCCTTGAAGCAGCTAAAAAGTCTTATGTCCTAGATGCGCCGCTAGGTGACCCTCCCGCTCCCGCAGCAGCCCAGGACACTCTGAACGTCTGGCAAACGCGGAGTGATGACTACTCTCTGGTTAGGTGTGGCATGTTATACAGTTTAGAAACGGGGCTCCAAAGGCGTTTTGATCAACACGTGGCATATGAGATGTTCCAGGAGCTGAAGCTAGTTTTTCAAGCTCATGCCCGTGTCGAGAGATATGAAGTCTCCGACAAGTTCTTTAGCTGTAAGATAGAGGAGAATAGTTCTGTTAGTGAGCACATACTCAAAATGTCTGGGTTACACGGTCGTCTGACTTCACTTGGAGTCGAACTTCCGGATGATGCTATAATTGACAGAATCCTCCAGTCTCTCCCACCAAGCTACAAAGGCTTTGTGCTTAACTACAACAAGCAAGGGATGGAGAAGACCATTCCCGAGTTGTACTCGATGCTCAAGTCTGCAGAAGTAGAAATCAGGAAAGAGCATCAATTGTTGATGGTCAACAAGACCACTAGTTTCAAGAAAGACAAGGGTAAGAAGAACTTCAAGAAAGACGGCAAAGTTGTTGCCGCGCCCGGTAAGCCAGATGCCGGGAAGAAGAAAAAGAATGGACCCAAGCCTAAGACTGAGTGCTTCTATTGCAAGGGAAAGGGTCACTCGAAGCGGAACTGCCCCAAATACTTAGCCGACAAGAAGACCGGCAACGTTAAAGGTATATGTGATATACATGTTATTGATGTGTACCTTACCAGCGCTCGTAGTAGCTCCTGGGTATTTGATAC
Organism: Hordeum vulgare subsp. vulgare; assembly: GCF_904849725.1. Lineage (NCBI taxonomy): Eukaryota > Viridiplantae > Streptophyta > Magnoliopsida > Poales > Poaceae > Hordeum > Hordeum vulgare. The sequence goes on from NC_058520.1 coordinate 558,947,210, forward strand.
CGGTGTTGTTGCTCACATTTGCAACTCAAAGCAGGGACTGCGGAATAAGCGGAGACTGGCCAAGGACGAGGTGACGATGCGCCTCGGGAATGGTGCAAAGGTCGATGTGATCGCCGTCGGCACGCTACCTCTACATCTACCGTCGGGATTAGTCTTAAACCTTAATAATTGTTATTTAGTACGAGCTTTAAGAATGAACATTGTATCAGGGTCTTGCCTAATGCGAGACGGCTACTCATTTAAGTCAGAGAATAATGGTTGTTCTATTTATATGAGTGAGATGTTTTATGGTCATGCTCCGCTGGTGAATGGTTTATTCTTGATGAATCTCGATCGTGGTGTTACACATATTCATAGTGTGAGTACCAAAAGATGTAAAGTTGATAATGATAGTTCCACATACTTGTGGCACTGCCGCCTTGGTCATATCGGCGTTAAGCGCATGAAGAAGCTCCATATTGATGGACTATTAGAGTCTCTTGATTTTGAATCATTTGACACATGTGAACCGTGCCTCATGGGCAAGATGACTAAGACTCCATTCTCAGGACTAATGGAGAGAGCAACCGACTTATTGGAAATAATACATACTGATGTGTGTGGTCCGATGAACGTTGAAGCTCGCAGTGGCTATCGGTATGTTCTCACTCTCACCGATGATTTGAGTAGGTATGGGTATATCTACTTGATGAAGCACAAATCTGAGACGTTTGAAAAGTTCAAGGAATTTCAGAGTGAGGTTGAGAATCAACGTGACAGAAAAATTAAATATCTACGATCTGATCGTGGAGGAGAATATTTGAGTCACGAGTTTGGCACACACCTAAGGAAGTGTGGAATCGTTTCACAACTGACACCGCCTGGCACACCGCAACGCAACGGAGTGTCTGAACGTCGTAATCGCACTTTATTAGAAATGGTACGATCTATGATGTCTCTTACCGACTTACCGCTATCATTTTGGGGATACGCATTAGAAACTGCAGCATTCACTTTAAATAGGGAACCGTCTAAATCCGTTGAGACGACACCGTATGAACTATTGTTTGGCAAGAAACCTAAGTTGTCGTTTCTTAAAGTTTGGGGCTGCGATGCTTATGTGAAGAAACTTCAACTAGAAAAGCTCGAACCCAAAGCGGAGAAATGCGTATTCATAGGATACCCTAAGGAAACTATTGGGTATACCTTCTATATTAGATCCGAAGGTAAAACCTTTGTTGCCAAGAACGGATCCTTTCTAGAGAAAGAGTTTCTCTCGAAAGAAGTAAGTGGGAGGAAGGTAGAACTTGATGAGGTAATTACACCCCCTCTCGAACGGGATAGTAGCGCAGCGCGGGAAGTTGTTCCTGTGGCGCCTACACCAACTGAAGAGGAAATTAATGATGATGATCATGAAGCTTCGGATCAAGTTACTACTGTACCGCGAAGGTCCACAAGGGCACGCTCCACACCAGAGTGGTACGGCAACCCTGTGATGGAAATCATGTTGTTAGACAACGGTGAACCTTCGAACTACGAAGAAGCAATGGCGGGCCCGGATTCCAACAAGTGGCTTGAAGCTATGAAATCCGAGATAGGATCCATGTATGAGAACAAAGTATGGACTTTGGTGGACTTGCCCGATGACCGGCGAGCCATAGAAAATAAATGGATCTTCAAGAAGAAGACTGATGCAAACGGTAATCTAACCGTTTACAAAGCTCGACTTGTCGCAAAGGGTTTTCGACAAATTCAAGGAGTTGACTACGAAGAGACTTTCTCTCCCGTAGCGAAGCTGAAATTAGTTCGAATCATGTTAGCAATTGCCGCCTTTTATGATTATGAAATTTGGCAAATGGAAATCAAAACAGCATTCCTTAACGGGAACCTTAAGGAAGAGTTGTATATGATGCAACCAGAAGGTTTTGTCGACCCTAAGGGTGCTAACAAAGTGTGCAAGCTCCAGCGCTCCATCTATGGGCTGGTGCAAGCATCTCGGAGTTGGAACATTCACTTTAATGAGGTGATTAATGCGTTTGGGTTCATACAGGTTTACGGAGAAGCCTGTCTGTACAAGAAAGTGAGTGGGAGCTCTGTAGCTTTCCTCATACTGTATGTGGATGACATATTATTGATGGGGAACAATACAGAAATGTTGGAGAGAATAAAGGCCTATTTGAACAAGAGTTTTTCAATGAAGGACCTTGGAGAAGTTGCATACATATTAGGCATCAAGATCTATAGAGATAGATCGAGACGCCTCATAGGTCTTTCGCAAAGTACATACCTTGACAAGATATTGAAAACGTTCAATATGGAAAACTCAAAGAAAGGGTTCTTGCCAGTTTTGCAAGGTATGAGATTGAGTAAGACTCAGTCGCCGACCATGGCGGCAGATAGAGAGAAGATGAGTTATGTCCCCTACGCATCAGCCGTGGGCTCTCTAATGTATGCCATGCTGTGTACCAGACCTGATATAAACCTTGCCATAAGCTTGGTAGGGAGGTACCAAAGTGATCCCGGTATAGAACACTGGACAGCGGTCAAGAATATCCTTAAGTACCTGAAAATGACTAAGGAAATGTTTCTCATTTATGGAGGTGACGAAGAGCTCGTCGTAAAGGGTTACGTCGACGCTAGCTTCGACACAGATCCGGATGACTCTAAGTCACAGACCGGATACGTATATGTGTTGAATGGTGGGGCAGTGAGCTGGTGCAGCAACAAGCAAGAAGTCGTGGCAGCATCTACATGTGAAGCGGAGTACATAGCTGCTTCAGAAGCAGCTCATGAAGGAATTTGGATGAAGGAGCTCATCACCGACCTTGGAGTGGTTCCAAGCGCGTCGGGTCCAATGACACTCTTCTGTGATAACACTGGGCCATTGCCAGAACCAAGGAGCCCAGGTTTCACCGGAAGACGAAGTACATCAAACGCCGCTACAACTCCATCCAGGACCATGTCCAGTGTGGAGTGATAGATATTTGTAAAGTACACATAGATCTGAATATTGCAGACCCGTTGACTAAACCTCTTCCACGAGCAAAACATGATCAACACCATAATCCTATGGGTGTTCGATACATCACAATGTAACTAGATTATTGACTCTAGTGCAAGTGGGAGACTGTTCGAAATATGCCCTAGAGGCAATAATAAAATGGTTATTATCATATTTCCTTGTTCATGATAATCGTCTATTGTTCATGCTATAATTGTATTAACAGGAAACAGTAATACATGTGTGAATAAATAGATCACAACGTGTCCCTAGCAAGCCTCTAGTTGGCTAGCTCGTTAGTCAATAGATGATCATGGTTTCCTGATCATGGGCATTTAGATGTCATTGATAACGGGATCACATCATTGGGAGAATGATGTGATGGACAAGACCCAATCCTAAGCATAGCACTAGATCGTATTGTTCGTATGCTAAAGCTTTTCTAATGTCAAGTATCTTTTCCTTCGACCGTGAGATTGTGCAACTCCCGGATACCGTAGGAGTGCTTTCTGTGTATCAAACGTCACAACGTAACTGGGTGACTATAAAGGTGCACTACGGGTACCTCCGAAAGTGTCTGTTGGGTTGGTGCGAATCGAGATCGGGATTTGTCACTCCGTGTGACGGAGAGGTATCTCTGGGCCCACTCGGTAGAACATCATCATGACCTCAATGTGACTAAGGAGTTAGTCACACGATGACGTGCTACAGAACGAGTAAAGAGACTTACCGGTAACGAGATTGAACAAGGTATTTGTATACCGACGATCGAATCTCGGGCAAGTTCTATACCGACAAACAAAGGGAATTGTATACGGGATTGATTGAATCCTTGACATCGTGGTTCATCCGATGAGATCATCGTGGAGCAAGTGGGAGCCACCATGGGTATCTAGACCCCGTTGATGGTTATTGGCCGGAGAGGTGTCTCGGTCATGTGTGCCTGTCTCCCGAACCCGTAGGGTCTACACTTAAGGTTCGGTGACGCTAGGGTTATAGGAAATTTTATACGAGGTTACCGAAAGTTGTTCGGAGTCCCGGAAGAGATCATGGACGTCACGAGGAGCTCCGGAATGGTCTGAAGGTAAAGATTGATATATAGGACGGATGGTTTCGGACACCGGAAGTGTTTCGGGCATCACCGTAACGTACCGGGACCACTGGAGGTGGCCCCAGGGGTCCACCAAAAGGGGGCAACGACCCCGGGAGGTAAGGTGGGCCAAGTGGGGGAGGGAACCAGCCCCTAGGTGGGCTGGTGCGCCTCCCCACTCAGCCCAATGAGGAGGGGAGATGGAAGGAGGGGCAAACCCTAGGGACAGGTGGGCCTTAGGCCCACCAGGTGGTGCACCACCCCCTCCCACCCTAGCCGCCGCCCCCTTTCCCATCTGGTGGCTGTCGCACCACCTAGGGGGGAATCCTAGGGGTGGCGCACCCCTTCCCCCTCCTCCTATAAATAGAGAGGGTTTTGGCCCTTGGGAGATAGACTTCTCCCTCTCCCTCGGCGCAACCCTGTCCTTCTTTCTCCTCCTCTCTGCCGGTGCTTGGTGAAGCACTGCCGGGAGACCTCGTCTCTCCATCGACACCACGCCGTCGTGCTGCTGGAGTTCTTCCCCAACCTCTCCCTCCTCCTTGCTGGATCAACGTGCGGGAGACGTCACCGGGCTGCACGTGTGTTGAACGCGGAGGTGCGTAGTTCGACACTAGATCGGAATTGCTGCGAGTACGACTCCATCAATCGCGTTCTAGCAACGCTTCCGCTTAGCGATCTTCAAAGGTATGAAGATGCTCTTACCCCTCTCTAGTTGCTGGTCTCTCCATAGGAAGATCTGAATATGCGTAGGAAAATTTTGAATTTATGCTACGTTCCCCAACACTCGGCACCTCCCCGACGGTCGCCACGACTGCGTGTCCTCCCCGTAGTTGGTCTCATCTCTTGCTCCAGATCCCTCGCTCCATCGCTGCTCGCCCGGTGCCCCGACCATCCGACCTCCACCCCTCCAGTGTTCCTCCGTTCTGGCGTTGTGTGCCCGGCCATGGAGCCGCCACCACTGCCTCCCGTCCTTCCCACTCCGAGCCTCCAACGCTGCATCGCTGCCCGCCCAAGGCCTAGCCGCTGGTCGTGGGTGAGTTGCTCAGTTGCTCAGTTGGATCTCGCTTGCAGCTTTGTACTTCTGTAGCACTTTTCTAGTGTAGTAGTGTTGCTAACATTATGTTTGAATTGTAGTAGAACTGAATATGAAGAGGAATGGTGACATTAATTCATTTTTTCATAATTATGAGGCAAAAACAAGAAAGGTTGCAGCCCAAGAGCAACATGAACCTGACATTGATACACCTCCACTCCATTCGGATTCAGAGATTGACATTGGTATTTATTCACCTTGAGTCCATTCCGGTCCAGAGATTGACATTAATATTGATGATGAAGCACCACGACAACCATCACCCCAACATCCAAATGCAAGATCGTATAATATTCAAAGGCTTCCAATTGATCCAGGGGAAAGGATTCCTATTTCAAAGTATGATGTTGGTGATCAAGATGAAGTTCGGAGACGGTACATTGCAAAGAATGCAGTCCAACCATATGCACACAACTTTGAAGTCAAGAAAATCTTTGGTAAAAATCGGCACTTCAACTTTGTTTGGTTTGAGAACTATAAATGGCTAGAATATAGTGTCAAATATGAGTCAAAATTTTGCTTTGTGTGTTATTTGTTCAAAGGCAAATCGAATGGGGGACCTAGGGGTGATGCATTTGTTAAAGGTGGTTGAAAAAATTGGAATATGCCTGACGCATTAGACAAACATGAGGGTGGTATTAATAGCATTCACAACAAAGCTCAAGAGAAGTACAATTTATTTGTGGCACCCCAACCATCAATTGATGATATCATTGTGAGGGTGTCTAAAGAGGATCTACGTATGTACAAGTCTATGCTAACTTATTCACTTAAATGCTTGAGGTTTATTTTGAACCAAGGATTGTCATTTCCTGGACATGATGAAAGTGAAGACTCTAGCAATAGGGGGAACATTCTTGAACTTCTTAAATGGCTTTCTGCTGAAGAAGTTAATAATGTTGTTTTGAACAATGCTCGTGGGAATTGCATATTGACTAGTCCAAAGATACAAAATCAAATAATTGAATGTTGTGAGGCGCAAAAAACTAAAAGAATTATTGAAGATATTGGTGATGACCACTATGCAATCCTAGCTGAAGAGTCCAGTGATGCATCTCACAAAGAACAACTTGCTCTCTGCATACGTTATGTTGATAAATAGGGAAGAGGGTGTGAGAGGTTCCTTGGAGTTGTTAATGTTGGCAATACAACTTCATTGTCACTAGTCAAATACGTGGACAAGGATATGATGGGGCTAGGAACATGAAAGGGGAGATTAAAGGGTTGAAAACATTGGTCATGAAAGAGTCACCCTCGGCCTATTACATCCATTGTTTTGCATATCAACTTCAATTGGTTCTTATAGCTGTGGCAAAGGATAATGAACCATGTTTGTGGTTATTTGATCATGTTTCTTACTTGCTCAATATTGTTGGAGTTTCTTGTAGGCGACATGACATGCTTCAAGATCATAGAGCTCAAAAGGTTTTGGAAGCTCTTGAAATGGGTGAGATTAAAAGTGGAAGTGGGCAAAATCAAGAGATAGGACTATCTAGACCTGGCGATACTCGTTGGGGTTCTCATTTTAAAACCATTATGCATATTCTTAGCATGTATTCCACAATTCTTGAGGTACTTGACGCTATTGGAAAAGATCCTTCACAAAAAGGTGATTGGACAAGAATACGTGGAGTTACTCAAGCCATTGAATCATTTGACTTTGTTTTTAATCTTCACTTGATGCTTGTTATTCTTGGCTATACAAATGAGTTATCCAAACCTTTACAAAAGAGAGATCAAGATATTGTTAATGCAATGGTACTTGTTAGTTTGGCAAAGAGTAGAATGCAACACATGAGGTCTCATGGCTGGGAATAATTTCTTCCAAAGCTAACCTTATTTTGCAACAAACATGACATTCAAGTTCCTTTATGAGAGGATACTTATGAGCATCATGGAAGATCACGTCGGTATTATGAAGTACAAACAAATGGTGATCATTATAGAAGAGAAGTATATCTTAGTGTCATTGACCAAACATTCAAGAGCTTAACAACCGGTTTGATGAGGTTAATACGGAGTTGCTTATTTGCATGTCGGCTTTGAATCCCCTCAATTCATTTTCTTCTTATGATGCATTCAAGGTAATGAAACTTGCTGAATTCTATCCCATGGACATATCAAGCACGGTTTCGATAAGGCTAGAATTTCAACTTGCCACTTTTATTGATGATATGAGACAAGATGATAGGTTTATAAATGCAAGTAATATTGGTGAGCCCTCTATTTTGCTTGTTGCAAAAAAGAAGCATGTTCTTTATGATTTGGTCTACTTACTCATCAAATTGATATTGATTTTACCGGTGGCAACGACGAGTGTTGATAGGGTATTTTCTGCAACGAATCTAGTGAAAAATAAATTGAGGACTAGTATGAGTGATGATCGCTTGAATAATTGCTTGGAGACATTCATTGAGCGAGATATGTGTTGGAAATATGCCCTAGAGGCAATAATAAAATGGTTATTATCATATTTCCTTGTTCATGATAATCGTCTATTGTTCATGCTATAATTGTATTAACAGGAAACAGTAATACATGTGTGAATAAATAGATCACAATGCGTCCCTAGCAAGCCTCTAGTTGGCTAGCTCGTTCGTCAATAGATGATCATGGTTTCCTGGTCATGGGCATTAGATGTCATTGATAACGGGATCACATCATTGGGAGAATGATGTGATAGACAAGACCCAATCCTAAGCGTAGCACTAGATCGTATTGTTCGTATGCTAAAGCTTTTCTAATGTCAAGTGTCTTTTCCTTCGACCGTGAGATTGTGCAACTCCCGGATACCGTAGGAGTGCTTTGGGTGTATCAAACGTCACAACGTAACTGGGTGACTATAAAGGTGCACTACGGGTACCTCTGAAAGTGTCTGTTGGGTTGGTACGAATCGAGATCGGGATTTGTCACTCCACGTGACGGAGAGGTATATCTGGGCCCACTCGGTAGAACATCATCATGAGCTCAATGTGACTAAGGAGTTAGTCACACGATGACGTGCTACGGAACGAGTAAAGAGACTTACCGGTAACGAGATTGAACAAGGTATAGGTATACCGACGATCGAATCTCGGGCAAGTTCTATACCGACAGACAAAGGGAATTGTATACGGGATTGATTGAATCCTTGACATCGTGGTTCATCCGATGAGATCATCGTGGAGCAAGTGGGAGACACCATGTGTATCCAGACCCCGCTAATGGTTATTGGCCGGAGAGGTGTCTCGGTCATGTCTGCCTGTCTCCCGAACCCGTAGGGTCTACACACTTAAGGTTCAATGACGCTAGGGTTATAGGGAATTGTTATACGAGGTTATCGAAAGTTGTTCGGAGTCTCGGATGAGATCCCGGATGTCACGAGGAGCTCCGGTATGGTCCGAAGGTAAAGATTGATATATAGGACGGATGGTTTCGGACACCGGAAGTGTTTCGGGCGTCACCGGTAGCGTACCGGGACCGCTGGAAAGGGTTCCGGAGGTCCACCGGGAGGGGCCACCAGCCCCAAAAGGTGACATGGGCCAAAAGGTGGAAGGGAACCAACCCAGAGTGGGCTGGTGCGCCTCCCACCAGGGGCCCAAGGCGCAGGGGAGAGGGAAGGGGGGCAAACCCTAAGCCAGATGGGCCTAAGGCCCACCAGGGGTGCGCCACACCCCTCCTCCCCTCCTGGCCGCCACCTCGTGGCGCAGATGGGGGCTGCTGCACCCCTTGGGGTGGGAACCCTAAGGGCTGCGCCCCCTCCCTCTCCCCCTATATATAGTTGAGGTTTGGGGCTGTTTTGAGACACAGTTTTCCCTCTCCCTCGGCGCAGCCCTGCTCTTCTTTCTCCTCCTCTCTGTGGTGCTTGGCGAAGCCCTGTCGGGAGACCTCGTCTCTCCATCGACACCACGCCGTGGTGCTGCCGGAGATCTTCCCCAACCTCTCCCTCCTCCTTGCTGGATCAAGGTGCGGGAGACGTCACCGGGCTGCACGTGTGTTGAACGTGGAGGTGCCGTGGTTCGGCACTAGATCGAAATCACACCGCGATCTGAATCGCCGCGAGTACGACTCCATCAACCACGTTCTAGCAACACTTCTGCTTAGCAATCTTCAAAGGTATGAAGATGCACTCACCCCTCTCTCGTTGCTGGTCTCTCCATAGGAAGATCTGAATATGGCGTAGGAAAATTTTGAATTTATGCTACGTTCCCCAACAATGTGTTCATGAAAGTAAGTGAAGATGAAATAGTTGATGCTTTCATGGCAATGCAACGACGTAGAGTTACCTAGTGTTGTAATTTTTTTACTTCTGTTTCTTTCATGTAAGCCTTTTGTATTGTAACTGAGCACATTTGAGATATATTGTGTGAACTAAATGGTTGTGAGATTTGAATTGAGCTATTTTGTTATTCTTTTGCCATATTTCGTTACACTTGGATTAGTTAGAAAAAAATAGAGTGTGCACACCTTCATTTTATTCCTGGTTCCGCCAGTTCCTAAAAAGAGTATAACAACAATCAATCTCAAAAAGTTAGATAATGCAAATGCATATTTTATTTTTGAAGTGTTGCCTTCCATTAGCCCTAACATTTTATGTTTCTACCATAGTTGGCTCCGTTGTGTGGTTTCTACTTAATTAAATTAGTTATTTTCTCAATTAGTGAATCTTATACATAAAAAAAATTGAAGTTCAAATGCAGCTTAAATTTACCGTCGTTAAAGATCAATTAATGCATACATACATACATATATTCTATCTACTTGAACATGACATAGTAAAATCAAAGACATTAGAATATTAGGCTTAAATCAAGATTTGTTTATACATATAGTCATCATCAATTCAACATATCATACTTACACCAGGTTTATGCTCGCCAAACTAACTCAGAATCTCAAAAAAAGGTGATGGTAACATAAAAGGTGTTTTTTGCAGTATTTCTCCATAAATGTGCACATTTACTTGGAGCGTCTTAGTGGGACTCCAAATAGCTAATCCTGATATGGCTCAAGGAGAATAATAATAGTTCAGTATAATACATGTCTGTTGGAGATATGCCCTAGAGGCGATAATAAAGTGGTTATTATTATATTTCCTTGTTCATGATAATCGTTTATTATCCATGCTATAATTGTATCGATCAGAAACTCAAATATATGTGTGGATACATAGACAACAAAGTATCCCTAGTAAGCCTCTACTAGACTAGCTCGTTGATCAAAGATGGCTAAGGTTTCCTAGCCATGGACATGAGATGTCATTTGATAACGGGATCACATCATTAGGAGAATGATGTGATGGACAGCACCCAAACCGTAAGCATAGCATTTGATCATCAAGTTTAATGCTACTTCTTTCTGCATGTCATTGTATCTGTTCCTATGACCATGAGATCATGCAACACCCTGACACCGGAGGAATGCCTTGTGTGTATCCAACATAAACGTAATTTGGTGATTATAACGATTCTATACAAGTATCTCCGTGGGTGTCTGCTGACTTGGCATGGATCAAGACTAGGATTTTTCACTTCGTGTGACGGAGTGGTATCTCGGGGCCCACTAGGTAATACATCATCAGAGTAAGCTTGCAAGCAATATGACTAAGGAGTTAGTCACGGGATGTTGTATTACAGAATGAGTAAAGAGACTTGGCGGTAACGAGATTTATCTAGGTATGAAGATATCGACGATCAAATCTTGGGCAAGTAACATACCGATGGACAAAGGGAACTCCATATGGGATTAGGTGGATCCTTGAAATCGTGATTCGACTGATATAGATCTTTGTAGAACATGTAGGAACCGATATGGGCATCCAGGTCCCGCTATTGGTTATTGACCATAGAGGCGTCTCGGTCATGCCTCCATAGTTGTCGAACCCGTAGGGTCTGCACACTTAACGTTCGGTGACGATATAGATATAGTTGAGTTATTGTGTTGGTGAACAAAGGTTGTTCCGAGTCCTGGATGAGATCGCAAACATGACGAGGAGCTTCGGAATGGTCCAGATGTAAAGATAGATATATGGGAAGTTGGTCTTCGAGTTCTGGAAGAGTTCCGGAAGGATGCTAGTTTTGTGATGGAAGTTTCGGAAGAGTTGCAAGGGTCCAGCGGGAGGGTCCACCTGCCCTGGAGGGGCCCATGGGTTGTGAGAGGTTGCGCACCAGCCACTGGTGGGCTGGTCACCCTCCCACTTAAGGCCCATGCGGACAAGGAGGAGGACTGGCCCAGAGGTGGTCGTCGCCCCTCCTTCCTTGGGGGCGAAGCCACCTATTGTTGGCCGTCGCCCCACCCTAGGGAAACCCTTGGGCGTCGGCCTCCTCCTCCCCTCCCCCTATATATACTAGAGAAGAGGGAGGGTAGCCACACCTAAAAGCCATGGCGCAACCCTCCTCTCTCCCTCTCTCTCTCTCTCTCTCTCTCTCTCTCTCTCTCTTAGTATTTCTCCACTGGCATGATTGCGAACAATCTTTGCCTTTTACTGGAAAATGTTTTTTAGGAAACAACAGAACTCTGATGCGTATTTTGTTCCCAAATAAATGGTACGAAGTCCTAATCTATACCTATAATAATAAAGGGACTATTTCTTCTTGTGACACGTCACAAAAATGCCCCTAAATTTATAAAATATTATCCATCAATATCACCTATAAGATCATCTCCAATAGATGATGTATATTTAGTGATGTAAAACTAGGTGTTGTATAATTTACAACACCAAAAAGTGCATTTTACATCACCAAAAGAAAGTCAACTCCAACAGATGATGTAAAACTCCAACTCCAATAGATGATGTAAAACCGATCGGCTGTCGCGCTGCTGCTGTTCGGCTGCTGCTATGCTACTGTTGGTTGGCTATCAGCCACATTTGCAACTCAAATTTTCATAAAAAGTACCAACAAAAGTTAAACATCAATCATGGTTTTTAGTTGCTACAAGCAAAAGTCAAACGAACTACTTGGTCCAAAAAATGAAAATGCACATAGAAATCACTCATCAAGGCCATCTTTGTGGACAGTTTCATCTTCACCGGTGGTGTCTTCATCTTCATCGCCATATTTGTCAATGTTTTCATATGTTGTAGTCTCATTGTCGAGAGCTCAATCAGAAGGACCATCATTGCTCATGTAGCCACCGAAGCCACCTCCCATGGTGCCACACATCATGTTGCCGCTGAAGCCACCTCCCATGGCACCCATCATGTTTCCACCGAAACCACCTCCCATGCCACCCATCATGTTGCCGCCGAAGCCACCTCCCATGTGATATCTACACACGCTTCTATTCTTGTAGACTATGTTGGGCCTCCAAGCGCAGAGGTTTGTAGGACAGCAACAATTTCCCTCAAGTGGATGACCTAAGGTTTATCGAACTCAGGAAAGAGAGGTTGAACATGGTCTCCCTCAAGCAACCGTGCAATTAAGAAACAAGAAGTCTCTTGTGTCCCCAACACACCTAATACGATTGTCAGTTGTATAGGTGCACTAGTTCGGCGAAGAGATGTTAAAAGACAAGTGATATGGATGGTAAAACAAGGTATTGTAAATCTGAAATAAAAATGGCAGCAAGGTAGCAAGTGACCAAAGTGAGCATAAATGGTGTAACAATGTTGAGAAACAAGGCCGAGGCTTCGTACTTTCACTAGTGGAAACTCTCAACAACATTAACATAGTCTAATCACATGATATTTCCACTAAAACATGCAATGGTGACGTACTCAGAGGTCATTCCTTTGTGATCAAGAGAGGACGATAATTATGTAGGGCTACAAAAGCACACCTCCGAGTTCGTAGTTTTCTCTATGGATTTCCCAATGTCACCGTGGCCATCCAAAGAGAGTACCACAATCACCACAACGTATCTCAAGGATAGTCAAAGACAAGCACCAAGAGACTTTGAATCTTCAACCAATTCACAAAAGAGGAAATTACTCATGAAAATATTCTTCTAATCCATGTCCGATAGACCGCTGTCACCATGGTCTCGGGGATTATACTAGATAAGATCAAGTGAGTACATCAATCCAATACATAGAAGAAGCGGAAACATCATGAGATCACCCTAGATTAACATAGCTTATGATCACAATCAAGATCACATCATGGGAGAGAGAATTAAGCACATAGCTATTGTAGAAGACCTCAGCCCCGAGGAGGAACTACTCCCGCTTCATGGAGGGAGGAAGCAACGTCGATGGAGATGAATCCGGGGGCACTTCCCCGTCCCAGATTGGTGCCGACACGGGAATTCCGGTCCCCCGAAACTTGTTGGCGATGGCGGCTGAGATCGGAATTGCTTCTCAAGAAAAGGGTTCCAGAATCAGGGTTTCCTCCACGGGGGGTAAATTTAGGCCAAAGGAGGGCGCCAGGGGGTGGACCCTCCACCCAGGAGGCCTGGTGGCGCGGCTAGGAGGGAGCCCGCGTAGGGAGGCCGCCTGGGTGAGCCTTGGCTCCTCTCTGGACCACCTTGGTGCTTCGTGAAGCTTTCGTCAGGCTGATTTTTATATATTTTTCTCAGAATTTTTGGGGCTCTGTAAATTGGGGTAAAAGTCCCTACAAAAAAGACATCAGCAGACAGAAACTAGCACTGGGTGCACTGAGTTAGTAGGTTAGTCCAAATATGTTGAAAAAGGTATGAAAGTGTACAAAAAACATAGCAATATCACCCAAAATTTGCATGGAGCAAGCAGAAATTATAGATACGTTTGGGACGTATCAACATCCCCAAGCTTAATTCCTTCTCGTCCTCGAGTAGGTAAATGATAACACAAATAATATCTGTGGTGACATGCTAAAACACATATAAGAACTTCAAAGTAAAGCAAGTAAGATATGCAATTAAAGTCAAGACAATAACAAGCAAGAGTCTATATCTAGTATTGAAACTAGCAAAGTAAGAACATAAAGGTGCAAGAGCTCTCGCTGTCCGTGACTCGAATGTCTCCAAATGTTGTTTGCGTGCAAGAAGTGGGAAATGGGTTTAGAGCATAAAAATATTATATAGTTTAATTGAGAACTCAATCTACTAAAACTTCACACTTGGTGTCCTTCGGAATCTTATTTTGACTCATCCACACACCACTAGTCAGGCACAAGTCAAAATGATCCTCTCCCTTTCGACTTTGAGCACTCATGCAACGGATGAGCACAAACAAGATATGTTGGCACTTAGGATGGCAAAGATAATAATGATGGGGAAGGAAGACACAAAAAGGTGTGAAAGGCTCACATCAATGAGGACAACCATAGGTGAAAGAAAGACAAATGATAGATATGATGTGAGGAGTAGGGATTGCCATGCAACGGATGCACATATGAGCTAAGGTAAGCTCTCCAATGGAACTAGTGGGGGTGCATCCAACTTGCTTGCTCATGAAGACCTAGAGATCATTTGAGGAGGCTCATCATTGGAATATACAAGCCAAGTTCTACAGTGTAAGGGTCCCCACATAGTTATGCATGAATGATAATCTCTATGAAGTACAAATATAACAATGGAATACGAGTGTGGATCTTTCAAAAGGAATAGTAGGGTTGCCCCCTTCTTCTTCTTTTTGTGGCCTCTTTGGCTCTTCCTATTTATCTCTCATTTGTCCTCTTTGGGATCTTTTAATTTGTTCTCTTTGGTATATTTTAATTTGTCCTCTTTGGGATCTTTTCCTCACTTTAGGGCAACACCCTATGTTCTACAAGAATAAAAAGAAGATCTTCACACTTTAATAGAAGTACTCAACATAAAGAAAAATGAAAACTATCATGATGTATGCAAATGTATGCGTGTGTCAATGTAGCAGGATATGCAATGATACTAGCGCGTCATGTAGCAATAATAAGGCAAGGCCCAACTAGCATGCAATTCCTCAATCAAGGAAAAGCATGTATGCCATGAAGATCAAGTCATGAGATGGTGGATGTTGCATGGCAATGTATCTCGGAAAGGCTATGGAAATGCCTCAATAGGTAGGTATGGTGGCTATTTTGAGGAAATATATAATGAGGCTTATGATGATAGAGCTGTTGGGTAACGTAGCATAAATTCAAAATTTTCCTACGCATATTCAGATCTTCCTATGGAGAGACCCGCAACGAGAGAGGGGTAAGAGCATCTTCATACCTTTGAAGATCGCTAAGTGGAAGCGTTGCTAGAACGCGGTTGACGGAGTCGTACTCGCAGCGATTCCGATCTAGTGCCGAACTACGGCACCTCTGCGTTCAACACACGTGCAGCCCGGTGACGTCTCCCGCACCTTGATCCAGCAAGGAGGAGGGAGAGGTTGGGGAAGAACTCCAGCAGCACGACGGCGTGGTGTCGATGGAGAGACGAGGTCACCCGGCAGGGCTTCGCCAAGCACCCGCAGAGAGAAGGAGGAAGAAGGGCACGGCTGCGCCGAGAGAGAGGGAAAAGTCTATCTCTCAATGGCCAAAAGTGCCCGGTATATATAGGGGAAGGGAGGGGCTGCGCCCCCTTGAGGGTTTCCCCCTCCTGGGGGGGCGGCAGCCCTAGATGGGGGCTGGTGCGGCAGCCAAGGGGGGAGGAGGGGTGTGGCGCACCCCTGGTGGGCCTTAGGCCCACGTGGCTTAGGGTTTGCCCCCCCTTTCTCTCCCTTGCGCATTGGGCTGAGTGGGGAGGCGCACCAGCCCACCTAGGGGCTGGTTCTCTCCCCCACTTGGCCCATCTTACCTCCCGGGGTCGTTGCCCCCCTTCGGTGGACCCCTGGGGCCACCTCCGGTGATGCCCGAAACACTTCCGGTGTCCGAAACCATTCATCCTATATATCAATCTTTACCTCCGGACCATTCCGGAGCTCCTCGTGACATCCGAGATCTCATCCGGGACTCCGAACAACTTTCGGTAACCTCGTATAACAATTCCCTATAACCCTAGCGTCATCGAACCTTAAGTGTGTAGACCCTACGGGTTCGGGAGACAGGCAGACATGACCGAGACACCTCTCCGGCCAATAACCATCAGCGGGTTCTGGATACCCATGGTGGCTCCCACTTGCTCCACGATGATCTCATCGGTGAACCACGATGTCAAGGATTCAATCAATCCCGTATACAATTCCCTTTGTCTGTCGGTATAGAACTTGCCCGAGATTCGATCGTCGGTATACCAATACCTTGTTCAATCTCGTTATCGGTAAGTCTCTTTACTCGTTCCGTAGCACGTCATCGTGTGACTAACTCCTTAGTCACATTGAGCTCATGATGATGTTCTACCGAGTGGGCCCATAGATACCTCTCCGTCACACGGAGTGACAAATCCCTATCTCGATTCGTACCAACCGAACGGACACTTTCGGAGGTACCCGTAGTGCACCTTTATAGTCACCCAGTTACGTTGTGACGTTTGATACACCCAAAGCACTCCTACGGTATCCGGGAGTTGCACAATCTCACGGTCGAAGGAAAATATACTTGACATTAGAAAAGCTTTAGCATACGAACAATACGATCTAGTGCTATGCTTAGGATTGGGTCTTGTCCATCACATCATTCTCCCAATGATGTGATCCCGTTATCAATGACATCTAATTTCCATGATCACGAAATCTATTGACTAACGAGCTAGCCAACTAGAGGCTTGCTAGGGACACATTGTGATCTATTTATTCACACATGTATTACTGTTTCCTGTTAATACAATTATAGCATGAACAATAGACGATTATCATGAACAAGGAAATATGATAATAACCATTTTATTATTGCCTCTAGGGCATATTTCCAACAGTCTCCCACTTGCACTAGAGTCAATAATCTAGTTACATTGTGATGTATCGAACACCCATAGCATTATGGTGTTGATCATGTTTTGCTCGTGGAAGAGGTTTAGTCAACGGGTCTGCAATATTCAGATCTGTGTGTACTTTAGAAATATCTATCACTCCACTCTGGACATGGTCCTGGATGGTGTTGTAGTGGCGTTTGATGTGCTTCGTCTTCCGGCGAAACCTGGGCTCCTTGGTTCTGGCAATGGCCCAGTGTTATCACAGAAGAGTGTCATTGGACCCGACGCGCTTGGAACCACTCTTCCTTAAGGAACGTTGTTTTGACGTCCATTTGCCAAATTTCATAATCATAAAAGGCGGCAATTGCTAACATGATTCGGACTGATTTCAGCTTCGCTACGGGAGAGAAAGTCTCTTCCTAGTCAACTCCTTGAATTTTTCGAAAACCATTTGCGACAAGTCGAGCTTTGTAAACGGTTACATTACCGTTTGCATGAGTCTTCTTCTTGAAGATCCATTTTTTTTCTATGGCTCGCCGGTCATCGGGCATGTCCACCAAAGTCCATACTTTGTTCTCATACATGGATCCTATCTCGGATTTCATAGCCTCAAGCCATTTGTTGGAATCCGGGCCCGCCATCGCTTCTTCATAGTTCGAAGGTTCACCGTTGTCTAACAACATGATTTCCATCACAGGGTTGTCGTACCACTCTGGTGTGGAGCGTGCCCTTGTGGACCTTCACGGTTCAGTAGTAACTTGATCTGAAGCTTCATGATCATCATCATTAACTTCCTCTTCGGTTGGTGTAGGCGCCACAGGAACAACTTCCCGCGCTACGCTACTATCTTGTTCGAGAGAGGGTGTAATTACCTCATCAAGTTCTACCTTCCTCCCACTTACTTCTTTCGAGAGAAACTCTTTCTCTAGAAAGGATCCGTTCTTGGCAACAAAGGTTTTACCTTCGGATCTAAGATAGAAGGTATACCCAATAGTTTCCTTAGGGTATCCTATGAATACGCATTTCTCCGCTTTGGGTTCGAGCTTTTCTGGTTAAAGTTTCTTCACATAAGCATCGCAGCCCCAAACTTTAAGAAACGACAACTTAGGTTTCTTGCCAAACCATAGTTCATACGGTGTCGTCTCAACGGATTTAGACGGTGCCCTATTTAAAGTGAATGCTACAGTTTCTAATGCGTATCCCCAAAATGATAGCGGTAAGTCGGTAAGAGACATCATAGATTGTACCATATCTAATAAAGTGTGATTACGATGTTCAAACACTCTGTTGCGTTGCGGTGTGCCGGGCGGCGTCAGTTGTGAAACGATTCCACACTTCCTTAGGTGTGTGCCAAACTCGTGACTCAAATATTCTCCTCCACGATCAGATCGTAGACACTTAATTTTTCTGTCACGTTGATTCTCGACCTCACTCTGAAATTCCTTGAACTTTTCAAATGTCCCAGGTTTGTGCTTCATCAAGTAGGTATACCCATACCTACTCAAATCATCGGTGAGAGTGAGAAGATAACGACAGCCACCGCGAGCTTCAACGTTCATTGGACCACACACATCAGTATGTATTATTTCCAATAAGTCGGTCGCTCTCTCAATTATACCTGAGAATGGAGTCTTAGTCATCTTGCCCATGAGGCACGGTTCGCATGTGTCAAATGATTCAAAATCAAGAGACTCTAATAGTCCATCAATATGGAGCTTCTTCATGCGCTTAACGCCGATATGACCAAGGCGGCAGTGCCACAAGTATGTGGAACTATCATTATCAACTTTACATCTTTTGGTACTCACACTATGAATATGTGTAACACCACGATCGAGATTCATCAAGAATAAACCATTCACCAGCGGAGCATGACCATAAAACATCTCACTCATATAAATAGAACAACCATTATTCTCTGACTTAAATGAGTAGCCGTCTCGCATTAGGCAAGACCCTGATACAATGTTCATTCTTAAAGCTCGTACTAAATAACAATTATTAAGGTTTAAGACTAATCCCGACGGTAGATGTAGAGGTAGCGTGCCGACGGCGATCACATCGACCTTTGCACCATTCCCGAGGCGCATCGTCACCTCGTCCTTGGCCAGTCTCCGCTTATTCCGCAGTCCCTGCTTTGAGTTGCAAATGTGAGCAACAACACCGGTATCAAATACCCAGGAGCTACTACGAGCGCTGGTAAGGTACACATCAATAACATGTATATCACATATACCTTTAACGTTGCCGGTCTTCTTGTCGGCTAAGTATTTGGGGCAGTTCCGCTTCGAGTGACCCTTTCCCTTGCAATAGAAGCACTCAGTCTTAGGCTTGGGTCCATTCTTTTTCTTCTTCCCGGCATCTGGCTTACCGGGCGCGGCAACAACTTTGTCGTCTTTCTTGAAGTTCTTCTTACCCTTGTCTTTCTTGAAACTAGTGGTCTTGTTGACCATCAACAATTGATGCTCTTTCCTGATTTCTACTTCTGCAGACTTGAGCATCGAGTACAACTCGGGAATGGTCTTCTCCATCCCTTGCATGTTGTAGTTAAGCACAAAGCCTTTGTAGCTTGGTGGGAGAGACTGGAGGATTCTGTCAATTATAGCATCATCCGGAAGTTCGACTCCAAGTGAAGTCAGACGACCGTGTAACCCAGACATTTTGAGTATGTGCTCACTAACAGAACTATTCTCCTCTATCTTACAGCTAAAGAACTTGTCGGAGACTTCATATCTCTCGACACGGGCATGAGCTTGAAAAACTAGCTTCAGCTCCTGGAACATCTCATATGCCACGTGTTGATCAAAACGCCTTTGGAGCCCCGTTTCTAAACTGTATAACATGCCACACCTAACCAGAGAGTAGTCATCACTCCGCGTTTGCCAGACGTTCAGAGTGTCCTGGGCTGCTGCGGGAGCGGGAGGGTCACCTAGCGGCGCATCTAGGACATAAGACTTTTTAGCTGCTTCAAGGATGAGCCTCAAGTTGCGAACCCAGTCCGCATAGTTGCTACCATCATCTTTCAGCTTGTTTTTCTCTAGGAATGCGTTGAAATTGAGGTTGACGTTGGCCATCTACAATATTTATAAAGACAACTTTTAGACTAAGTTCATGACAATTAAGTTCATTTAATCAAATTAAGTATGAACTCCCACTTAAATCGACATCCCTCTAGTCATCTAAGTGATACATGATCCATGTTGACTAACCCGTGTCCGATCATCACGTGAGACGGACTAGTCACCATGGTGAGCAACTTCATGCTGATCGTATTCAACCATACGACTCATGTTCGATCTGTCGGTCTCTTGTATTCGAGGTCATGTCTGTACATGCTAAGCTCGTCGAGTCAACCTAGGTGTTTCGCGTGTGTAAATCTGGCTTACACCCGTTGTATGCGAACGTTAGAATCTATCAGACCCGATCATCACGTGGTGCTTCGAGACAACGAACCTTCTCAATGGTGCACACTTAGGGGAATACGTTCTCGAAATTTTAAGAGGGATCATCTTATTATGCTACCGTCGTTCTAAGCAATAAGATGTAAAACATGATAAACATCACAATGCAATCATATAGTGACATGATATGGCCATTATCATCTTCGCCCTTTCAATCTCCATCTTCAGGCACCGCATGATCATCATCGTCACTGGCGTGACACCATGATCTCCATCATCATGATCTCCATAATCGTGTCTCCGTGAAGTCTTCACGCCAACTACTACTATCACTACTACTATAGCTAACCGTTAGCAATGAAGTAAAAGTAGTAAGCACATGGCGTTGCATCTCATACAATAAATTAAGACAACTCCTATGGCTCCTGCCGGTTGTCATACTCATCGACATGCAAGTCGTAAAACCTATTACAATAACATGATCATCTCATACATCATACATGCAACATCACAACTTTGGCCATATCACATCACATGTCAAACCCTGCAAAAAACAAGTTAGACGTCCTCTAATTGTTGTTGCAAGTTTTACGTGGCTGATTTGGGTTTCTAGCAAGAACGCCTTCTTACCTACGTGACAGCCACAACGATGATATGCCAAAGCTATTTACCCTTCATACGGACCCTTTTCATCAAATCCAATCCGACTAGAGTAGGAGAGACAGACACCCGCTAGCCACCTTTATGCACGGTGTGCATGTCTGTCGGTGGAACCAGTCTCACGTAAGCGTACGTGTAAAGTTGGTCCGGGCCGCTTCATCCCACAATACCGCCGGAAAAGAATAAGACTAGTAGCGGCAAGCAAATTGACAAATCATCGCCCACAACTTTTGTGTTCCACTCGTGCATAGAATCTACGCATAGAAAACCTGGCGCGGATGCCACTGTTGGGTAACGTAGCATAAATTCAAAATTTTCCTACGCATATTCAGATCTTCCTATGGAGAGACCAGCAACGAGAGAGGGGTAAGAGCATCTGCATACCTTCGAAGATTGCTAAGCGGAAGCGTTGCTAGAACACGGTTGATGGAGTCGTACTCGCAGCGATTCCGATCTAGTGCCGAACAACGGCACCTCCGCGTTCAACACACGTGCAGCCCGGTGACGTCTCCGGCACCTTGATCCAGCAAGGAGGAGGGAGATGTTGGGAAAGAACTCCAGCAGCACGACGGCATGGTGTCGATGGAGAGACGAGGTCTCCCGGCAGGGCTTCGCCAAGCACCGGCAGAGAGGAGGAGGAAGAAGGGCAGGGCTGCGCCGAGAGAGAGGGAAAAGTCTATCTCTCAATGGCCAAAAGTGCCCGGTATATATAGGGGAAGGGAGGGGCTGCACCCCTTGAGGGTTTCCCCCTCCTGGGGCGCGGCAGCCATAGATGGGGGCTGGTGCGGCAGCCAAGGGGGGAGGAGGGGTGTGGCGCAACCCTGGTGGGCCTTAGGCCCACCTGGCTTAGGGTTTGCCCCCCTTTTCTCTCCCTTGCGCATTGGGCTGAGTGGGGAGGCGCACCAGCCCACCTAGGGGCTGGTTCCCTCCCCACTTGGCCCATCTTACCTCCCACGGTCGTTGCCCCCTTCGGTGGACCCCCGGGGCCACCTCCGGTGGTCCCGGTACGTTACCGGTGATGCCCGAAACAGTTCCGGTGTCCAAAACCATCCATCCTATATATCAATCTTTACCTCCGGGCCATTCTGGAGCTCCTCGTGACGTCCGGGATCTCATCCGGGACTCCGAACAACTTTCGGTAACCTCGTATAACAATTCCCTATAACCCTAGCGTCATCAAACCTTAAGTGTGTATACCCTAAGGGTTCGGGAGACAGGCAGACATGACCGAGACACCTCTCCAGCCAATAACCATCAGCGGGGTCTGGATACCCATGGTGGCTCCTCCTTGCTCCATGATGATCTCATCGGATTAACCACGATTTCAAGGATTCAATCAATCCCGTATACAATTCCCTTTTGTTTCTCGGTATAGAACTTGCCCGACATTCGATCGTCGGTATACCAATACCTTGTTCAATCTCGTTACCGGTAAGTCTCTTTACTCGTTCCGTTGCACGTCATCGTGTGACTAACTCCTTAGTCACATTGAGCTCATGATGATGTTCTACCGAGTGGGCCCAGAGATACCTCTCCGTCACACGGAGTGACAAATCCCGATCTTGATACGTACCAACCCAACAGACACTTTCGGAGGTACCCGTAGTGCAAATTTATAGTCACCCAGTTACGTTGTGACGTTTGATACACCCAAAGCACTCCTACGGTATCCGGGAGTTGCACAATCTCACGGTCGAAGGAAAAGATACTTGACATTAGAAAAGCTTTAGCATACGAACAATACGATCTAGTGTTATGCTTAGGATTGGATCTTGTCCATCACATCATTCTCCCAATGATGTGATCCCGTTATCAATGACATCTAATGCCCATGATCACGAAACCATGATCATCTATTGACTAACGAGCTAGCCAACTAGAGGCTTGCTAGGGACACATTGTGATCTATTTATTCACACATGTATTACTCTTTCCTGTTAATACAATTATAGCATGAACAATAGACGATTATCATGAACAAGGAAATATGATAATAACCATTTTATTATTGCCTCTAGGGCATATTTCCAACAAGAGCGTATCATGCCAAGGATTTGGATGCACCGGCGAAGTATGCACCAACTCTCAAGATGAGAAAGGGCAATGCACGGTACCGAAGAGTCTAGCAAAATATGGATGGTGGAAGTGCCAACAATCGAATACTCACATTAGTCCGAAGAATTCATGCACTTATTATAGGTAACTCTCTATCTAGTCAGGAGATTCACAGAGAGATAAGTACTCCGAGGAGGAGTGTTTGGGGGTTTGGTTATCCTTGCACATCCTCGACCCATGATAACGTGAGGATACTCTATATATTCCAACCCCTCCAGAGGTTAGCGATCCATCTAGTAGCTAGAGTTCTCAACTATTTTTTTTAAATACACACGGATTTGCCAAAATACGACACCTATCACTAATAGGCTCAAGCTCTTGACACCAAAAGTCCAAACGTTACTCAAATCAATACCTCAAAACTGTTGCAAGTTACTACTACACTTAAATATCAACCACAATTACCTACTCATGCAAGACACACAACTCAGTGCAACAAGCCAACTCTCTAAACAAGATAAGCATGATAACTCAAGAGTGTTCCAAAAGCATCTAAATAATATCTCTTAAAAAGATAAAGCATGAAAACTAAGAGCTAAGCATGACAGAAGCTATGAAAAGATAAAGAACACACAAAAAGATAAGAATGAAAACCTATGTTGTGTTCTAGGGTGGAGTGGAGTGTCTTTCTCTCCCAAACAAATAAGGCTAGGGTCCAACTTGTTATGAACAACAAGAAAAACTAAAACAAACTAAAAAGTAAAGAGCGGGACACTCCAAGCATAACACATAACATATGAAGTGATAAAAATATAGCAAGGAGAAGGACGAACTGATGATTGGTGATGGAGAAGGGGATGCACGGGGGCATCCCCAAGCTTAGACACTTGAGTCTCCTTGCATATTTCTTGGGGGTGCATGGGGGCATCCCCAAGCTTGAGTGCTTGACACTCCTGGATCTTATTTCATCATCTTCCATCGCATACTTGAAAACTCCCTTCATACGGAACTCATTATAAGCTGATTAGAGTGGTTAGTACCCATAATAAAATAATTTTTCTCCACTGGAAATAAAGATTTTCATGAAGAGATACTGTTTCTCAAGATTGCCCAAAAGTTTTTTGCAAAGAAAAAGCAAGCTTAAGATTTGCAAAATGATGAAAACGCAAAACGTGGCAGAATCTCTGAAAAACAGACCAACAGGTAGTAAATAATTTCTTCAGGGCACTTCTGCAACTCAAATAAAAAAACTCAGAACAGACGCCAGAAAGCCAATTTTATAGAGCATGTTGTAAAAACAATTCAGATCAAAAAGATGATCTGATGATTTTTGGTGATTTTTTTTGTCAAGCAAACAAAATCTGTTTCTGGACAGCATGTCACAACTTTTGAACTTTCTTGCAATCGGAGGCTAAAACTTGGCACAAAGCTTAAAAGTAAAGATACAATGATGTTGCTACAGTAGTAACACACATCAAGACCACTAAAAACTGAAAGTAAAAACTCAAAGTAAAGATAACAAGGGTTGTCTCCCTAGAGCTCTTTCTTTATAGCCATAAAGATAGGCTTAAGATTTTAATGATGCTCTCGTAGGAATAAGAGTTGTAGAACAAAAGAGAGCATCAAGAAGCAAATACCAAACACATTTAAGTCTAACATGCTTCCTATGCATAGGAATATTGCAATAGAATAATTCATTGAAGCACAAAGCAATAAGCATAGGAAGGTAAAACAAGTGCAGCTTCGAAACCTTGAACATAAAGAGAGGGAACTTGATATTATTGAAATATCTATAAGCATATGTTCGCTTCTCATAATAATTTTCAGTGGGATCATGAATGAACTCAACTATATAACTATCACATAAGGCATTATTTCCATGATCCAAAAGCATAAAAGTATCATTACTCTTCTTATAAGCAAAATCTTTCTTATTAGGAATAGTGAGAGTAAAGCAATCATTATAATCATGGTAATCATCAAAGCAAATTTTCTCCTCAAAAGTTGGGGGACTAAAATATCATGTTCATCAAACCCGTCATCCCCAAGCTTAGAGCTTTCCATGTCATTAGCAATATTGATATTCAAAGAAAGCATACTAATATCATTGCCACCATCATAATTGTTATGCAAATAATAAAGTTCCATAGGTTTTTAAATTTTCTCCTCAAACACTTCATGCCCTAGTTCAAGATAAAGTTTATAAAGCTCTCTCATATTTTTGTTGTTTTCCATTAAGCCTAACTAGTGAAATAAAACAAGAAACGAAAATATTTAATTGCAAGATCTAAAGATATACCTTCAAGCACTCACCTTCCCGGCAAAGGCGCCAGAAATAGCTTGATGTCTACGCACGCTTCTATTCTTGTAGACTATGTTGGGCCTCCAAGCGCAGAGGTTTGTAGGACAGAAGCAATTTCCCTCAAATCGGTGACCTAAGGTTTATCGAACTAAGCGAAGTAGAGGTTGAAGATGGTCTCTCTCAAGCAACCCTGCAATTAAGAAACAAGAAGTCTCTTGTGTCCCCAACACACCTAATACAATTGTCAGTTGTATAGGTGCACTAGTTCGGCGAAGAGATGTTAAAAGACAAGTGATATGGATGGTAAAACAAGGTATTGTAAATCTGAAATAAAAATGGAAGCAACGTAGCAAGTGACAAAAGTGAGCATAAACGGTGTAACAATGTTGAGAAACAAGGTCGGGGCTTCGTACTTTCACTAGTGGCAACTCCCAACAACATTAACATAGTCTAATCACATGATATTTCCACTAAAACATGCAATGGTGACGTACTCGGAGGTCATTCCTTTGTGATCAAGAGATGGCGATAATTATGTAGGGCTACAAAAGCACACCTCAGAGTTCGCAGTTCTCTATATGGATTTCCCAATTGTAAGTGCATCTAGTGCCCCTTAGTGATTTTGGTGGTTTGAAGACTTATAGGTTAAGTATCTAATGTGTTTATAAGTGTACACAGGATCTATAAGTCATTGAGGAGTTTGAGATATTTGAAGAATATCGACCCCTAAAAATATATGTCTTCAGTTGAAGAAATTGGTCTGAAGCTGAAAAAATGAATCGCGAAGAAATTGCGATGAAATTGACATTCCTCATGAAGATATTGATATTGAGAAGATCGGTGGTTCCTGAAGAAAATCGTTCTGAAGAAATTGAAGCGTGAAGATTTTTGCTTTCTGTTTTACTTTCTTCGCATTTGATGAATAGGAACACCGTACTATTAAAGGGGGTCAAAGTAACACTATGGAATGGATTTCCTCATGATGGTCAACCCAAGCCAAATCCTACCAAAAGCCTCAAGTGAGGAATATGAGTGACATGAGGACTCTCACAGTTGAGGGTCCCGACCGTTTCGATAAGCCACGCCAAGTCACTGATCTTATCCACTCCAACGGTCATATTATTTAAGGGCATTAATGTCAAATCATGTCGGGATGCTCCCAGGCTATAAATAGCCGCCCCCCACAACCACTAGCTGGTTGGCTGCTCCGTTAGAAACTGACACTTGTCATAAGAGCAACCCAAATTCCTCAGAGCTTTCGAGAGTAAATCATCAGTGAGGAAATACACCACCCATCGAAACCACAAACCAAACCTAGTGATTGAGCATCACTGAAGAAGTTGTTCCTGTGTGGGACTGAAGCCTTTTACCTTTGAGGATTGTGCATCCTCCAGACGGTTAGGCGTCATGGTCTAGAGCAATCCAGCAGTCAATTGTGGATCGCCGGGTGACCGAGTTTGTGAGGGTTTGGAAGTCTACCCTGAAGACTTACCACGAGTGTTGGGCGAGGACTGTGTGTCCTTAGCTCAAGGAGAGTACGGTAGGGACTGTGTGTCCCGGGACTGGGTGTCCTTTGGTTTAAATACCAAGCCGCTCCAAACCAGATGTACAATTGTCACAGCAGTTGGAACTGGGTCATCAACAACAGTCTTCACCAAGAATCGGGTTCTAATTCCTCAACTCTTTACATTCTCTCTATTATGTGTTGATGACATTCACTGTAACTGTCTGAAGAATTTGCTGAAGACTTTCTATGAATTTCCTCAACTCCAAATTCTTCACTTGAGTTAATCATCATCTGTTTTCTACGTGCCTGCTTACTGTGCAATCTGTTTTCATAATCTTCACTCTGTAATACTGCTGTTGTGAACGATTGCACGATTGATCCTTAACTGTTTCCGTTGTAAGTTAGTCATCAGTGAGGAATTTCCTCAAAAGGAATTTCCTCAGTGATGAAATTCTAAAAATCTCCTATTCACCCCCCTCTAGTCGATATAACGCACTTTCAATTGGTATCAGAGCAAGGTACTCCCTTGTTATGTGTGATTTTGGTTTAACCACCTGGAGTTTTAGTTATGTCGACTGCAGGCATGTTTAAGGTGACTGCAGCATGTCCCACCTACGAGGGAAAGAACTTTCCCTTTTGGAAGAACAAAATGCAAATGCATCTACAAGCTATTGACAATGATCTCTGGTATATTGTGGAAAATGGCGTTCCCCTCGTTTCTGCCAATGTCACTGCAGCTGATGTGAAGAAATTCCAGCAACTCGATTCTCAAGCGAAGAACATCATCTGTGGTCATCTGAGTCGTGGCCAGTTTGGAAGAGTAAGTGCCTTAGGCTCTGCAACACTGATCTGGGAGAGACTGTGCAAGGTAAATGAAGGAGTATCAACCCAACGCGACTCTCGTGTTGATATTCTTCGCAATCTCTTCAATCGCTTCAAGAGACATGACAATGAAAGCTGCCAAGACACCTTTGATCGCCTCACTGACATATCAAATGAACTGCAAGCACTGGGAGCTCGAGACATCACTGATCATGAAGTTGTGAAGAAACTGCTGAGATCTTTGGATTCTTCATTTGACACTTTAGTTCTGATGATCCAAGAAAGACCAGATTACAAGATGCTAGATCCTGCTGATATCCTTGAAAGGCTAAATACTCATGAATTCCAGCTCGAAGAAAAGACAGATCTTTATGGACAAAGCTATTCCAGATCACGTGCACTGAAGGCAAGAGCAATTTCCTCATCTGAAGAAGAAGACACAGATGACAGCAGTTGTGACCATGAAGAATTTGGTCAGGAACTTGCAATGCTTGTGAGGAAATTCCAGAGATTTACACGACAAGGCCAGTTCGGTAAATCATCAAGAAGAGACATGAGGAAATCAGAATCTGCATCTGAGGACTACAAGAAACGGACCTGTCACAAGTGCAAGAAATCAGGTCATTACATTGTTGATTGTCCTCGCCGGGGAAAGGAATCAAAGAAGAAGAAATACAAGGATGACAGTTCTGATGACTCAAAGAAGAAGAAAAAATCTTCAAAATCCTCATCTTCAAAGTCCTCTTCACACAAGAAGACTAGCTTCAGGAAGTTTCGGGCACTTATTGGCAAGGAAATGGATTCCGAGGCAGAATCAGAAGAATTTGATGATGAAGAAGGCTCTGGAGAAGATTCAGAATCCGGACAGGCTAGTCTTGCACTAGCAACCAATTTCGTCAGCAAGTCAATCTTCAATCTTGAAGAAAATGAGTGCACCATCCATACTGATGACTATGCTGATGACTTCGCTCCAACCTATTGCTTCATGGCAAAAGGTTCAAAGGTATCACATAATGCCTCCTCATCTGATTCAAGTGACTGTGAACATGATGATTACAAAAAACCCAGTTACAGTAAACTTGCCATCATTGCCACTAAACAACAAACTGCTCTGGAAAAGCTTCAAAAACTGCTAGACAAAAGTGATGATCTGTTGAATGATGAAATGAATCTTAATCAAATCCTCGCTGATGACATGAAAAATCTTCAGTCTAGATTTGATATTCTTCAGGATGATGAGAAGCTTTCCTACGAATTTCTTCAAAGGAAGCTTGATCTTGAGAAGCTGAGGATGTCTTATGATGATCTTCGTATGGAAAATGATTCATTACTAGCTCAACAGATCAGCACTAGACAAGTTGAATTTATTCCTCCATGTCTTAAATGCATTGATCGTGAAACTGCTAATTATTCACCAGAATCTTCAAATGCTACCACTGCTACAAATACTTCAACTGCACCTGTTGTGTCTATTTCCTCACTTGAGGAAAACACAAATGTCACTGATGAAAATGCAGGGTTGAAGGAATTGTACGTGACACGCATGTACAAAAGCCTCAAAGGACATCAAATCCTTTGTGATGTGCTCAAAAAGAAGATCTTGAACAGGAACCCGAGGAAAGAAGGAATTGCCTTTGAGAGGAAATTGAATGCTGATGGATCTTACTGGAAACCTGAGCAGTATCCCAAAACCTCATGGGTTGCTGCTAGTGGGCCTCCTTTTGATCCATCTAATCTAACTGGCTTCTCATGTGAATTATCCTATTCTTCGGATGAGTCATTTGATTCCAACTATAAACTGTTCAAAGATCAATTTGGTGAAGTATTTGCTCGATATGTTGGAACTAACTGCAGGAATGGCCCTCCTCTGAGGAAAATCTGGGTTCCCAAAAGTTGTCTTGAAAATCTTCAAGTAAATGTCCTCATGACATCACCTCTGAAGAATCTGAACCCCACATCAAATTCCTCAGGAGGACCAAAGTCTTCAAGAGGATCAAAATCCTCAACTGGTCAAAACTATGCTCATACCCGTGCTTATGCGTCTAACATGCAGGGAAACTACAAGGAATATGATTATGAGATCTATTCTTCAAGTCATTATGTTCATAAATCCTCAAACCAGTTCTCTGCATACTCATATGAGTACTTTAACCCCCCTACTGTTAAGAGAAGTGCATTAGCATCAATGCCACCTTTTTCATATGGTGCTCGCAGGATGATGAACGCTTTGCCACCCCTTCAAATGTGGGTGGTGAAGAAATCAAACTAATCACTTCTGCAGGTCAGGTCTCCAGATGAATATCATCATCTGAAGAATTTTCTGGAGACCTGAGGAAATGCTTGATAGGACGCAAGCTAATGATTGATGAAATAGAAATATTTCACACGTCCTTACATTTATGTTATGATGAAGTTAGTATCATATTCTTCAAATTTGAAGCATATGAGATGGTAAGCTGTACTAATTCATCTGCAGGATGACAAACCCAAAAATACTGAGTGGGTTCTCGATAGTGGCTGCACACATCACATGACTGGTGATAAAAGCCTACTGATGAATATGCCACTAACTCCATCACCTCTGAAGCAAATCACATATGCTGATAAAGGTAAAAGCAAGGTATTGGGACTTGGCAAAGTAGCTATTTCCAAGGATAGGCATATGGACAAAGTGATGCTTGTTGAATCCCTTGGTTTTAACCTCATATCAGTCTTGATGCTTTGTGATCTTGATATGATTGTTATCTTTGGTAGATATAGATGTGTAGTCATCATGGAATCTGACAGATCCAAAGTCTTCGAAGGTGTAAGAAGAGGGGATTTGTACATTGTTGACTTCTCTACAGGTCCTCAACCAGCCACTTGCTTACTAGCAAAAACCTCAGAAGGATGGCTGTGGCACCGAAGACTAGGTCATGCAGGCATGAGGAATTTGCACACACTTGCAAAGAAGAAGCATGTCATTGGCATCGAATCAGTCAAATTCCTCAAGGATCATCTATGTGGTGCTTGTGAATCTGGGAAAATGACCAGATCCAAGCATCCCTCTAAAACCATCATGACCACTACCCGTCCATTTGAATTGCTTCATATGGATTTGTTTGGACCTACTCACTATGCAACACTAACCAATGCAGCATCTCTATATGGCTTTGTCATAGTTGATGATTATTCCAGATACACTTGGGTGCATATCATAGTGTATAAAACTGAAGTGCAGGAAATCTTCAAACGATTTTCTTCAAGGGCCTCGACGAACTTCGGCATCAAGATCAAACATATTAGGAGTGATAATGGAACCGAGTTCAAGAACACTGGTCTTGATGATTATCTTGATGAACTTGGTATTACTCACGAATTGTCTGCTCCTTATACTCCTCAGCAGAATGGTGTCGTCGAAAGAAAGAACAGGACTCTGGTTGAAATGGCAAGAACTATGCTTGAAGAATATCAGACTCCTCGTCGCTTCTGGCCTGAAGCAATCAACACTGCATGTCATATCATCAACAGGGTATATCTTCACAAATTCCTCAAGAAAACCTCATATGAACTCCTCACTAACAAGAAACCCAATGTAAGTTATTTCAAAGTCTTCGGTGCAAAATGCTGGATTAGAGATCCTCATCATAGCTCAAAATTTGCACCTAAGGCACATGAAGGTTTTATGCTCGGTTATGGAAAGGACTCGCACACCTACAGAGTCTTCAACAACTATCACAACAAAGTTGTTGAGACTGTTGATGTGCGGTTCGATGAAACTAATGGCTCGCAAAGAGAGCAATTGCCTTCTGATCCAGATAAGTTGTCTCCTGAGGAAGCAATAAAGCTTAAGCCTACTGAAGACATTGTCCCCACTGAGGAAATTGGTGAAGAAACAATCCCCATTGCTGATGAAAGTCAAGAAGATGCTCCTGAGGAAATTGCAACAGCACCACTTCCTCAGCCCAGACAAAATCCTCAACCAGCTCATCCAAGGATTGCAAATGAAGTAGAACTTGACAAAATCCTCAACGACATCAACGCGCCAGGTCCTCTCACTCGCTCAAAAGCTTCACACTTAGTTAACTTTTGTGGGCATTTTTCTTTTGTATCCATCACAGAACCCTCAAAAGTAGCTGAGGCTTTTCTGGAACCGGAGTGGATTCAAGCCATGCAAGACGAACTTCTTCAATTCAAGCTGAATGACGTATGGGAGCTCGTCAAACGACCAGATCCTCGCAAGCATAACATCATCGGCACCAAGTGGATTTTCCGAAACAAGCAAGATGAGGACGGTCAAGTGGTGAGGAACAAGGCACGACTTGTAGCCCAAGGCTACACCCAGGTTGAAGGAATAGATTTCGATGAAACTTTTGCACCTGTTGCTAGACTTGAAGCTATTCGAATTCTACTTGCCTATGCTAATCATCATAACATCATCTTATATCAAATGGATGTGAAAAGTGCATTCCTCAATGGTAAGCTTGAGGAAGAAGTATATGTTGCTCAGCCCCCAGGTTTTGAGGATCCAAAGAATCCAGACAAAGTCTTCAGACTCAAAAAGGCTCTGTATGGCCTCAAGCAAGCCCCTCGGGCATGGTATGATACATTGAAGGAATTGCTCATGAAGAAAGGCTTCAAACCTGGTTCACTCGATCCAACTCTTTTCACAAAATCTTACGATAATGAACTGTTTGTATGTCAAATATATGTTGATGATATCATATTTGGCTATCCTGACAAAAGATACAGTGATGAATTTGCCTATATGATGAGTGAAGAATATCAGATGTCTATGATGGGGGAGCTGAAATTCTTCTTAGGTCTTCAAATTCGTCAACAAAGCAATGGAATCTTCATATCACAGGAGAAATACCTCAAGGATGTTCTGAGGAAATTCGACATGCATGAATGCAAAGGTGCCAAGACTCCAATGCCTACCAACGGTCACCTCGGCACTGATGAAAATGGTAAAGATTTCGATCAGCAGGTATACCGTTCTATGATTGGCTCTTTATTGTATCTATGTGCATCTAGGCCAGACATAATGCTTAGCGTTTGCATGTGTGCATGTTTTCAAGCAAAACCGAAGGAATCACACCATAAGGCTGTGAAACATATTCTTCGATACCTAGCTCACACACCAACACTAGGATTATGGTATCCCAAGGGCTCCAATCTTCATCTGGTAGGGTATTCTGATTCAGACTATGCTAGTGACCGTGTGGATCGCAAGTCAACTTCTGGCACATGCCATTTCCTCGGAAGATCACTGGTTTGCTGGTCCTCAAAGAAGCAGAACTGCGTATCACTCTCCACTGCCGAAGCTGAGTACATTGCTGCTGGTTCTTGCTGTGCTCAATTACTATGGATGAAGCAAACCCTCAAGGACTACGGCATCAACATGAAGAATGTGCCTCTCTACTGTGACAATGAGAGTGCTATCAAGATTGCCTACAACCCAGTACAGGACTCGAAGACCAAGCACATCCAGATTCGTCATCATTTTCTTCGGGATCATGTCCTCAAGGGCAATATCCTCATCGACCATGTGAAGACTGATGATCAACTGGCTGATATCTTCACTAAGCCCTTGGATGAGAAAAGGTTTTGCAAGTTGCGGTGTGAGCTAAATATCTTAGAGTCTTCAAATGTTTTGTAAAAACATGCACACATCCTAACACTTATGCAAAGTTGATGACTTAGATTTGCAACACATGATGAAACGATTTTATTCAACCAATGAAGAAAGTCACTCTGAATGTGAAGAAATTAACGAAGAAATTGATTCTCAGGGCCCTACAACAATTGTACGCGGCGTCTGTAATCAACATTCTTATATGGTGGGCAACGCCACCGCCCAATGTGAAATTCCTCAAGTTGATTTTCTTCAAATGGTCAAATTCCTCACAATGCATTTTTCTTCAAAATAGCTGTTCTTCATTGTGGTGATCTATTGCAAAATCTTCAAAAACACTTGACGTCTTTCATTTGCCTAGGTAGACTGTGATTTCTAGTCCTCAACAGCATTCACTTATTGCTATTTCTTCAAGTTGATGTCTCTGCTAAGTGAATGTGATCGGACCCTACTTTCCCTCTATGCTATACTTACCCAGTCTATTCAATTCTTCATATGCGTTCTACTTGAAACTTTGTTCAAAATCCTCACTGCATCCTTGTCAGCTGATGATTTTGTAACAAAATCCTCAAATCCTCAAAAAATATTTTCTTCAAAGGAACAGTAACTGAACCCCCACTTCCCACGATCGGATAACCACGATCTCCACTATCTCCACCGCATCGTACGGGAGCTACATGTGTCCTGCGGAGACGTAGAGGCAAGGGCGATTCGGTCCGAAACTTTCGGGCTATAAATATGTCCTTAACCCCTTTAGTATCTTCTTCTTTGCCTCATCGCTCTCCTGCCATCACACTCTCCATCGAACCCTAGCGCCACCGCTGGTTGTCCTGTCGCCGGCAAGGAAGAGCTTCACTCTCGCCGTCGGGATCACGCCGGAGTCGGAGCATCTACGTCCGCCGCCGCCGTAGACGTCCTCTGCTGCCAAGTTAGGGTGCATTGGACACTTGACCGAAGAGCCTCTCCAACACCACCTTTTTGTGTTCTTCGTTCGCACCTTCCAGGGTAAATATATCCCATTTTTACAGCAGATTAGATCTGAAATTTTACCTCTCCCATGTGAAATCTGTTTTTCCTCAAGATACGATGCGCACATGATTCCTCAAACACTATCCATCACCACAATCATTGATGAACTAGCTAAGCATCTAAGACATTCACGAGATTCCTCAATTGTGCGAATTTTTGGATCTGTACAACTCTGGAACCCAAGAACAGAATGCTTAAGCAAATTCCTCAACCACTGGTTATATTCCTCAAACTGTCAAACTTTTCCATTTTCTTCAAATCTGAGAACGCATATGACCTCTCCAAATTCCTCGCAACTATACTCTGTTCACAGGTACACACATGTCAGCTGATGAATCTCTCGGTTCTCATCACATTAACTCATTTGCAGCATTTCTGGAAGAAACTCTTCAAGGCTCGTCAGAATCCTCAAGAGTTCAAAATCCTCAGAAAGTTCCTCATCTGAAGAAAATGGAGGAAGAAAGGAAACAGAAGGGAGGAAAGAAACTGGAGCAGAACACAGCAGTTGATATTCCTGATGACATATACCTGGACTATTGCACGCCTGATGATGAACCTGAGACTATGCCTAAAAGAAAGATTAGGCTGTAGAAAATTGAACGCAGATGGGCAAAGGAGTGGAAGGAGTACACGTTTGTGACTCCAAAATATGCGAAGAAATTCTCTTTGAAGCCTCCTGGCAGAAGGGCCCCACTTGAGGATCATCAAGTTGCTCATCCTTCAAGTCTTATGACACTTGATGACTACCCAGATGAAAAAGAAAGGCATCTGGCCAAGCTCAAGAAGCAAGCCGAAACAGCAGTGAAGAAATTTCATGAATCCTCAGCTGCTGCCATTGGTGCTGCTCATTCCTCAGCAGCAAAAACCTCAGGCTCAGAGATTCCTCAAAAGCAGTCTGCGCCATCAAAGCCAAAGGCTCCAAAGCCTCAAGAGAAATATGGACAGGGTTCAGTCACAAAACCCTCAGCTCCAAAACCCTCGGTTCCAAAACCGTCAACACCAAAACCATCAGCGCCAAAACCCTCAGCACCAATCTCATCTACACCAAAGTCCTTAGCTCCACCTCCAAAGCCAGTACAGAAGAAAGTCGTGAAGACTACGACTGCCAGCTCCAGCTCCTCACTCTCAGCTGCAACTAGCTCGGAGACAAAGTCTTCAACACCTCTTTTGAAGACTTTGACAACAACTGAACCTGCACCTCTGCCCAGCCCCAACAAAATCATCACAGTACCGTCTGCACCAGAGGGAAGTGAAGAATATGATGATGAAACTCTGGAAGCCATCATCAGGAACAAGCAAGAAAGGGTAGCACAAGCATCAGGCAGTGCTATTCCTCTAGCGATGGACCCCAAGGTCCTCCTCGACTTCATCAATGTGTGGTATGAAGACCCAAACACACCCATTGATGATTTGAAACTTCCTCCTGGTGTCAGCCACATGGTGGCTACCTTCATAAACGAAGCCAAGTGGAAGGAACAGAAGGCCAAGCAGGCAAAGATTGCAAAGGCCAGAAAGGAGAAATTCCTCAGGCCAAATGTCCTCAAGCTGACTCCTGAAGCATTGGTGTCCACCCAGGCAGAGCTGCAAGTCTTGACTGACAAGTGTGAGAAACTGTCAGACCGCACAAGCATCAAACGCAATTTCATCAAGCTAGCCACTAGTGTTGTTGATGACTACAACAAACGTCACCCCCCACCAGCACCAACTCCTCAGCCCCTGGTTGAACAGCCAGAAGATGCATCTCCTGATGAGGAGGAAATTCCTCAAACTGAGGAACAACACCAAGAGCGCCGTGCTGATGAGCCGGCTATTGAAGAGATCATCACCGAGACCGCTCCTGATGTATCTGCAACCCCTGATGAAACTGCTCCTGATCCAGCTGCTTCATCAAAGCAGGCTGGTGACTCTGTTCCAGCTGGTTCCTCACTGCCAGCTGAAGAATCTGTTGAGAAAACACCTTCACCAAAAAATTCAAAGGTGAAGAAATTAATCCCGTCTGCATCAGACGCGAAAAAGACAAGAGCTGCTAAGAAGGAAGCAAAGAAGAGAAAAGCTTCCTCAGCAGAAGAAAAGATTGAGGCAAAACGCCTTAAGGAAACTGAAGAATCTGCCCCTCTAAACCCGGTGCCTCTTAATGTTGCACCTTCATATGAAATGGTCGTCATTGGTGACCACACTACAAGGGCAGATGAGGAAATGAAGAATGCTGCCTCTGAGGAGCATACTGATGAGGAAATACAAATTGATGACAGTCCTCAACCTCATATTCCTCAGAAAGAGACTACTGAATCTTCAGCTGCAGCAGCTGATGAATCTGCTTCTGCCACAAAGTCAGCTGATGAAAATCAAGCTGAAGAAAATGTCCAGCCTGAGGAGGCTCCTCCCACTGAACAGGCTGACCAAACTCCTCAAGCTGAGAAGGAAGAAAAAAATTCCTCAGCCTGATGCTCAGCCTGAGCAAGAAATTCCTCAACCTGAGGAAACTGCTGAAGAAAATATTCCCGCCCCTCACAATGAATTCATTGTGCTCAACCCAGAGACTGCCATGGTTGTTTCCCCTCCCATTCCTCAGCACATTCTCAATCCAGTCCAGCGCCTGCCATTCTCAAAGCGGCCAAAGTTTCAGAAACAGAATTTCTTTGAGGAACGCATGTATTTCATCGGAGAGAGTCCTTATGACAAGCCTCAAATGAGGCATCTGAAGTTTTGGACACGGACTCAGATGAACTACTATGCTTCTGTGCTCTGTGGCCGCAACAAGATATTCCAGCACAGGCACATTCCTCATGATGAACTTGAAGAGATTCCCTGCATGGAACCAGTCCTCAGTGTACTACATGATGCAGGTTTGCTCCCTATGTGCTCCGACATATCAGATTGGAATAGTGAGCTAATTCTTCAGTTCTATTCAACTCTGCACATCTCGGGCAATGCTGATGACATCAACACTTGGGTGTTCGACTGGATGACCCAAAATACTCACTACAAGGCTCCAGCGTCTGAACTCCTCAGAGAACTGCCCGTACCAATTCCTTCAGAAGGGGCAGTGAAGCTTTATGGTGAGCGTGAGCTGCCAAATGGAATGATGGAAGTCCTCATGAAGCCTTTGGCTGCAGGAAAACCCTCAAGAACCACATTCCTCGTCCATGAGCTAAAGTACACACCCCGGTCTGTCTACCGCATTCTCTGCAGCGTGCTAGCGCCAATCAAAGGTCATGATGATGACGAAGATGTCGTCGGCCTCATGAAGAATATCCTCTTCAACATCATTCACGGTATCCCCATGAATATCCATGATTTCTTCTTGAGGACTTTGGCTGACAATGCAATGTGCCCATATGATCACAAAATTTATGCACCATGGCTCATGAGATTCCTCATGACAAGGA
The DNA here is from genome assembly GCF_904849725.1 of Hordeum vulgare subsp. vulgare. Lineage (NCBI taxonomy): Eukaryota > Viridiplantae > Streptophyta > Magnoliopsida > Poales > Poaceae > Hordeum > Hordeum vulgare. The sequence goes on from NC_058520.1 coordinate 558,984,870, forward strand.
CAGGCATCAACTTTCACGCAGATTTCCAGAACCATGTTGGTTATATGCCTCCTATTCGGGTCAACAAGAAGACTTTCGAGCCCATTGAGGGAAAAGGAAAGTCCGTAATTGATGAAGGAAGCCGGCCTCTTGATGGTCAATTTAAAGAGCTAGATGCATATTCCTCATGGGACGATACAGAGTCTCGTCCACCAAGCCCAGTTCCTCCTCGCGTGCTAAACACCAGAGAGCTTCTTCTCAGTCTTCATCAGAAGGTGGATCACAACCACAAATGGGTCAAACGCCAGTTTGGTGCCATTGTGAAAACCCTCACTGAGACACAGAACAGTGTGAAGCTTAATCATCACTATCTGCATGAGGTTTTTGATCGCACCTGCGCTACCCTTGCACATCTGAAGACCCAGACTGAGCTTGAAGAATTGAACTTTGAGCAGGACTTTGACTGGTCGTGGCCTCCCAATAAGAAGTTCAGGCCCATTCCAGTACCAGATCTTGAAGACAGCTCCTTCTCGTCCTTCCGCACCGCCGAATCTGATGAGGAACAGCTCGACACCGCAACAGGCCCAAGAAAGAAGACTACACCCAAGAAGCGCCAAGGATCTTCATCAACCGCCAAGAAATGAAGTCCTCACGGGCGTTAGTCCTCAGTTTGTCTCTTTTTGTCACTTGATGACAAAGGGGGAGAAACTTGAGAGTTAGTCTTCAAACGGGATTTATTTTTGGGGCTTATGAACTATATTTAAGTTACAAACTCTTGGCTCTTCTGAAGTTTTTATGTAATGAGTTGTAACTTAAGCCCGATGGTACTCTGACGCTTTTTGAACGTTTTTCTTCGCATGCTTATTCCTCAAGTTTTAATGCACACATGCTGGAATTTGTCAGATACCATTTGCCATCATGCATCTTCATTTTCTTCATATGATATGTTATATGTATGCATGATTTACAAGATTCAGGGGGAGATCTCCATGATATAAATCATCAATGTGCATATGCTATAAAAGCAAAGTCCTCAAAGTATGCACATCTTCAGGGGGAGTCTCTGTGAATCTTGTCTTCAAATTCCTCAATTAAGTATTTACACTTCACATTTTTATTCCCTGTTGAAGACTTAACCTAATTGTCATCAACCACCAAAAAGGGGGAGATTGTAAGTGCATCTAGTGCCCCTTAGTGATTTTGGTGGTTTGAAGACTTATAGGTTAAGTATCTAATGTGTTTATAAGTGTACACAGGATCTATAAGTCATTGAGGAGTTTGAGATATTTGAAGAATATCGACCCCTAAAAATATATGTCTTCAGTTGAAGAAATTGGTCTGAAGCTGAAAAAATGAATCGCGAAGAAATTGCGATGAAATTGATATTCCTCATGAAGATATTGATATTGAGAAGATCGGTGGTTCCTGAAGAAAATCGTTCTGAAGAAATTGAAGCGTGAAGATTTTCGCTTTCTGTGTTACTTTCTTCGCATTTGATGAATAGGAACATCGTACTGTTAAAGGGGTCAAAGTAACACTATGGAATGGATTTCCTCATGATGCTCAACCCAAGCCAAATCCTACCAAAAGCCTCAAGTGAGGAATATGAGTGACATGAGGACTCTCACAGTTGAGGGCCCCGACCGTTTCGATAAGCCACGCCAAGTCACCGATCTTATCCACTCCAACGGTCATATTATTTAAGGGCATTAATGTCAAATCATGTCGGGATGCTCCCAGGCTATAAATAGCCGCCCCCCACAACCACTAGCTGGTTGGCTGCTCCGTTAGAAACTGACACTTGTCATAAGGGCAACCCAAATTCCTCAGAGCTTTCGAGAGTAAATCATCAGTGAGGAAATACACCACCCATCGAAACCACAAACCAAACCTAGTGATTGAGCATCACTGAAGAAGTTGTTCCTGTGTGGGACTGAAGCCTTTTACCTTTGAGGATTGTGCATCCTCCAGACGGTTAGGCGTCATGGTCTAGAGCAATCCAGCAGTCAATTGTGGATCGCCGGGTGACCGAGTTTGTGAGGGTTTGGAAGTCTGCCCTGAAGACTTACCACGAGTGTTGGGCGAGGACTGTGTGTCCTTAGCTCAAGGAGAGTACGGTAGGGACTGTGTGTCCCGGGACTGGGTGTCCTTTGGTTTAAATACCAAGCCGCTCCAAACCAGATGTACAACTGTCACAGCAGTTGGAACTGGGTCATCAACAACAGTCTTCACCAAGAATCGGGTTCTAATTCCTCAACTCTTTACATTCTCTGTATTATGTGTTGATGACATTCACTGTGACTGTTTGAAGAATTTGCTGAAGACTTTCTCTGAATTTCCTCAACTCCAAATTCTTCACTTGAGTTAATCATCATCTGTTTTCTGCGTGCCTGCTTACTGTGCAATCTGTTTTCATAATCTTCACTCTGTAATACTGCTGTTGTGAACGATTGCACGACTGATCCTTAACTGTTTCCGCTGTAAGTTAGTCATCAGTGAGGAATTTCCTCAAAAGGAATTTCCTCAGTGATGAAATTCTAAAAATCTCCTATTCACCCCCCCTCTAGTCGATATAACGCACTTTCACCAATGGCACCGCGGCCATCCAAAGAAAGTACCACAATCACCACAACGTATCTCAAGGATAGTCAAAGACAAGCACTAAGAGACTCTCAATCTTCAATCAATTCACAAAAGAGGAAATCACTCATGAAAATATTCTTCTAATCCATGTCCAATAGACCGCTTTCACCATGGTCTCGGGGATTATACTAGATAAGATGAAGTGAGTACATCAATCCAATACATAGAAGAAGGGGAAACATCATAGGATCACCCTAGATTAACATAGCATATGATCACAATCAAGATCACATCATGGGAGAGAGAATTAACCACATAGCTACTGTAGAAGACCTCAGCCCCGAAGAGGAACTACTCCTGCTTCATGGAGGGAGGAAGCAACGTCGATGGAGGTGAATCCGGGGGCACTTCCCCGTCCCGGCACGGGAATTCTGGTCCCCCAAAACTTGTTGGCGATGGCGGCGGAGATCGGAATTGCTTCTGGAGAAAAGGGTTCCGGAATCAGGGTTTCCTCCACGGTGGGTAAATATAGGCCAAAGGAGGGCGCCAGGGGGTGGACCCTCCACCCAGGCAGCCTGGTGGCACGGCCAGGAGGGAGCGTGCGCAGGGAGGCCGCCTGGGTGAGGCCTGGCTCCCCTCTAGCCCACCTTGGTGCTTCGTGAATCTTCCGTCACGCTGATTTTTATATATTTTTCTCAGAATTTTTAGGGCTCTCTAAATTAGGGTAGAAGTCCCTGCAAAAAAGACATCAGCAAACACAAACTCGCACTGGGTGCACTGAGTTAGTAGGTTAGTCCAAATATGTTGAAGAAGGTATGAAACTGTACATATAGCAATATCTCCCGAAAATTGCATGGAGCAAGCAGAAATTATAGATACGTTTGGGACGTATCACCATGTCACAAATCATGTTGTCGTCGAAGCCACCTCCCATTCCACCATCCATGGTGCCACTCATCGTGTTCATCATGTTTGCACTAAATGCACCATTCATGGCACCACCCATCATGTTCATGTACCCTCCCATGGCACCTCCTATTCATCCACCCATTCCTCCTCCCATTCCTCCCATGTCACCTCCCATTCCACCATCCATTCCTCCTCACATTCCTCGCATGTCACCTCCCATTCCTCCTCTCATTCCTCCCATGGCACCCCCCATTCCTCCTCCCATTACTCCCATCATGCTTCTCACGAGTACTTACTTCTTCATGAGCGCTTCATCACGGTAAAGTTCGACAAACGCCCTTGCCTTGGCATCCATAGTAGATGTGTCCATGAACATATACTTGAGTGCCTTCTCTTTCACTTTGTTCATTCCATCGACCGCCGCCTTTTTCTCCTCAAGTTCAACCTTTCTCTCCTCGACCACCGCCAACCTCTCTTCGGCTGCTGTCCTCTTCTCCTCGGCCGCTGTCCTACGATGCTCCGTCTCACTTCTCTCTTCCATCTCTTTGAGCTTCAACAATTTCTTTTCTTCCGCTTACTCTTTCCTCGTCATGACAATGGCCTCAAGTCTTTCCTTGAGCTCATTGTTCGTGGCCTTCCCCTTCAAAACTTTCTTGGCTCTATCGGGCCTATATGCTTTGGTCACTGATTGAGGAGTGGCACTCCTTGTCTCCTCACCGAGGGCATCTTCATCATTGTCCACCACCACACTTTCTTCTTGGAAGCATCAAATACTTCTCTAGTTTTCCACTTCTCCTCATCCTTGAGCTCCAAATAGCAATGATAGAAAGTGAAGGATTTTCCTTTCTTCTTCTTCTTCTCCCATTTGGTGTTCCTCTCACGAAACAATCCTTGTGTAATCATTTTCTACAACAAAACAAGTGGAGGAACACACAATTTAGTGAACAATGCAAGTGAGGATCACACAAATAAATGAACAATGCAAGTGAGAAGCACACAGTTTACCATGTCGCTTTCGCCGCAACCACTTGGGTTCATGCGGTCAACATTTGACAAGCAACCCGCCCACTTTTTACATTGGGCGTTGATGGTTCCCCAACGTTGGTGAATGGAGGCACAAGAGCATTGGTGGCCGCTAGTGTTGCGTGCTTAAAAAAATCCTTGATGCGTTGCCAATATGTGTTGGCCGATTGGTCGGCCCAATGGTTGCATCAAGAGAGACTTCCCTCCATGCGGTGCAAATCAACACATCTTCTTTGGTGCTATAATTTGCGGTTCTTCCTTTCATTACAAAGCCCTCCTCATCCATGTCAAGATTGTCATCACCAAGTGGAGTATCAAATTCTTGTGATGCATACTCATCACCATATGGATAATCATCATTTGTCACATTATTGGCGCCCATAAAAGCTTCATCATCAAGACTACAAGTGCAAGAAAACACAATCAACTAAAATTGGAACAAGCAAAAATGCACAAGAATCAATATTGCAATTTTTTTTACCTCTCGGACATTCCATCAAACACGTTGAAGGCGGCCGTCGGCGTTGAAACTTCCTCTTCCATTAGCGATTTGCGGCGGCGGTGGATGAGAAGCAGCCACACTGCTAGAGGACGACACGGTCGCCTGTAGCTCCAAATTGGCCGGTTTTTTTTATTTTCGACAGCCCACCATCCGTCATGACCGTGGAGCCACCGCGCCAAGTCGCCCGCTTGGAACCGCCACCACAAGCCTTGTTGTTGGCTCCCTTCTTCTTCCCCGCCTTCGAAGCGACAGCGACCGACCGGTGCGGCGAATTGCCGAGCAGCCTGCTACTACGGCGGTGGCGTCGGTGGCGGATGCGGCCGTGTTAGAGGTTGTGGTAGAGGCGGTGACCGTCGCGAGGCGGTTGAGGGAGGCGGCGACGTTGTCAGAGAAGGCGACGGGGCCGTCGCCGTCGGGCATGGCGGCGTCGGCGGACGGGCTGGGGTGGTTAGGGGAAAGTGGAGCGACGGGCGGTCACGCGAAATGAAGGGAAATCGGCGGTTGGGCGTTGGCGTGCGGCTGGCCGTTTTACAACACTTGGCTGTGGGTGTTGTACATTTGCAACATCAACTACAAAAATATATAACACTTGGAGATGGTGTTGTAATTTTTTTTACATACACAAATCTGTTGGATTAGCGTTTTTGGGCCTCGGTGATGCAAAAATTAGTTAGTTATACATATACAACATCTATTGAAGATGTTCTAAGTGGTAGAAAACGATTCACGCATAAAGAAATTCCTGGCTGGGCCAGCCCATGCAGTAGGGGCGTCCTATACTCCGCTCCTCATGCTGGAAGAACACGCAGCACGCCCGGTTGCACCTGTCCATGTCTGAATGGCCTGCTTTTTAAATTTCGTTTGTTTATTTTCATTGTTCTTTTCTGTTTTCATCTACTTTAAATAATTTTTGACTTACGGAAATTTCCAAAAACTAAAAAAAATACTTTTTTGAAATAACATGTTTAATAAATCAAAAAATGTTTGTGATTTAAAAATGTTCGCAATTTTGTACAAACTGTTTCCTTACTAAAAAAATATTTGAAATATTAAAAAGAAATATTCGCCAAATAAATAATAATAATACTTTTTAGAAAATTTCTTTATTAACAAATATTAGTTAAATTGTATAAATTTTGCAAATTCAAAGATTATTCATGGATGGAAAAATATCCTAAAAATTAAAATATTGTTCATGACTTATAAAATAGTTTATTCATTCATAAAATGTTCCCAGATACAAAAATTGGCAATGCATTTGAAAAAATGTTTTTCAATCAAAAAATGTTCCTGAATTTCAAATTTTGTTTCACCAATTTCCAAAAAATGTTCATTGATTCTAGAAATATTTGCCGATTCAAGAAATGTTGAAAAATGTTTAGAATTTCAAAAAATGTTTGCAAATATTATAAAATGTTCATGAATTAAAAAATGTTTGATAATTTTTATGAGTTTTCACGAATTTGAAAAATGTTCACGCTTTGAAATATGTGCACGAGTATAAAAAATGTACATGATTTTAAAAATGGCTCATGATTTTACGAAATTGAGAATGATAGTGTATTTCGATGATGCAGTAAAATATGATCTTGGTCATTGAAGATTATGATTTTTGTTGTTCCGTTGCAATGCACGGGCCCTTTTGCTAGCTAAAATAAAAGAAAACAAGGAAGAAAACTATACAATGGAATTACAACAACAACAACAACAAAGGGAAAACAGGAACTATCTAAATGCAGTGATCCTCGACGATGTTGATATAAGCAGATGATACTTGCTTAAACACACTATAGAAACGGTGTTGATGAACGAACTTCATCGTTTAATCACTTTATACATTATTTAATCAACAGTACAAAATTACATTCTTGTATCAAGCTAACATCCCAAACAGGTAGGTAAATACCTCCTCCGTCTTAAAAAAAATGACTCAACTTTGTATTTACTTTGGACTAATATAAAGTTAAGTCATTTATTTATTTTGAAACGGAAGGGAGTATGTGGTATTCGACGACACTGAAACTGATATGGAAATAAGCAATAAGCCTCATATTAGGATATACCACCCTCATACCTAGCGAATTTTCCTACACACGCCACGGCAGGAAAAAGTGGATTATGGCGATCAATGGGAGCACGTATCTTAAGGCAAAGCCGTGCTCGATCAGAGCTGTGGAAACGCCTCACAATCTTCGGTTTTACGCTTATATAAGTATAAGCTCTTGATGGAAGAAACGTTGTTGATGAGCGGCCGTCAATTAGTTCCCTTGCTTTGCTTAGCAGCACAGCTTGGCGCGCAAGTCAGCCGCGTCCACCTCCTTGGCGGCGCCCGACGGCCGGTAGTAACCGGTCACCGGGTCCGGCACCCACGCCGCCTTCTCGGCGCCAGCGCCCACGTCCTTCCTGGCCGCCATTGCGCTCTTCGCCGCGACGGCGGTCTTCTCCTCGGCAGCGGGGCTCCTCCCGGCTCCCTTCGCCATGGCCGCGGCCGCAGAGTAGCCCCTCCTGCACGGGCAACGTCAACAAAGAACCATCAGTACAGATACAGAGCTACACCACGAGACATGGCGTGAAACAACACCAGACATAGCATGGATCTAACTGCATCTCGTATCACGGCAAAGATTGCAAACCTTTGTGCGAGGAGGCTGGCACAGCGCGATGCAACCCTCTCCATGGGTATCCTGCTCTTCTCTTCTGTTTCCTCTCGCTGTGCTCGTATCTCCTTGTAAAAAAATGCCTCTAGAATTATGCGCGATGTGAGGATGAAGCGTGCAGAGAGGGCCTTGTTATATAGACCGGGAAGAGAAGCTAGAGCTCGAACTCTGAGAGCCACGGACGCACTGCATTGCGAAGGCTCATGGAAGACGGCCATACGTTTACCGAATCAGAGGTCGTTCGGCACGCGTAGGCCGACGTGCGGGGCCGCGGCGACGGGGAACCTGGACCGGTCTCGGGAATCCGTGGCGGCCAAGCTGGCCATGTGTTGCGGACCAATTCGCTGGCCAACCAACCGGGGGAAAAGGCCACGACAGCTTTCGAGCCTTCGCTCGCCAGGAATGGAATTTCGACCGGTTTTTTGTATTGTCGTGGCCACCGTTCAAAGGTTCCTTCGTTCGGCGCGCCAGCACGGATCGCACGCCGAACCGGCATGCAGGTCCATTCAATGTTGCCTCCAAAGGTTCGGCGTCACGCTCGAACAGATGCTACGGCCTAAGATGTCATGTGTCACCAAAAAGCATCGTAGTAGTATGTGCTTTTATTCGGTGCGCCGTGCGCGCCCGCGCGAGTATGCGGCGCCCAATTAACGGTTTGTTTGTGAGACATCCAAAATGTTTGGCCACTGCACGGCCGGGGAGTTCCTCGACTTGTTCTTTTACCGTCTGTTTGGTAGCATTCCTAATCTAGTATGATTGTTAATATAGATATATCGAGTACATGCATTTGTTGTTATTTGGTAATGATGTACTCCCTTCGTTTTTAAATATAAGGTGTATTTTTTTTCAGTCAAACTTCTCTAATTTGACCAAGTTTATGGATAAAAATATCAATGTTTAGAATACAAAATTATTATCACTAGATTAACCATGAAATATACTTTTATATTTTGTATTTTTAGTATTGTACATGTTTATATACTTTCCTATAAACTTGATAAAAGATAGACATCATTTGACTTTTTAAAAAACTAATACACTTTATATTAAGGAACGGAGGGAGTATGTGCTAAGACATGTTAAGTTGACACTCTCTTTGGCACCTTGTATTTCTTTAGACATGTTGGTCCATGATGTAGCAACCGATATTTTCAAACAAGTGAACAAAACACTTAAAAATGTGAATAATTTTTTGAAACATGAAAGAAGTAAAACATAAATGAAAAATTAAACTTTTTTAAAATTCTAAAGTTTTTTCTGAAAATTTAAACAATTTTATAATTTTAAAAAATTAAACAAATTTTGAAATGTGAACATTTTTTGGAAAAACAGAAAATTTAAAAATTCTAAACATTTTACGAAAATTTAAACAAAATTTGAAATTCTGTACATTTTTTAAAATTTAAACATATTTTGAAAATCTCAACATTTTCCTAAAATTTTAAATAATTCTAAATATCTGGACATTTTTTTTAAATTTGAACAAAATTTGAAAGTCTAAATATTTTTTGGTATTCTGAATATTTTCTGAAAATTAAATTATTTTTTCAAAATCCTGAACATTATTTGAAACACATTGTCGCTCGCTTTGCTCATACATGCTGACCAGCAAACAGTTGTTGGGGTGTTCTCTCTTCGTGCATGCTAAGAGGATATTTGGGATGATGTCGTGCATGCTCACGAGACCCCGTGGAGGCTACCAAACACCTAAAATGGATTGAAGAGGGAATTTTTGAGCTCATGCACCCTCCATGCACCCTATCAAACACACCCTTAGACGCTCACACGCACGGGGCGGATCGACCGCATTCAGAGCCATTGGATCCATGATACCCATCCGATTTAGCCGTGTGAGTTGTTTAGTGCGACCAATCTATTTGCAACATGTGTCATGTTGTCGCGGCATGATTCATGTTGCATTCGAAAAAACATGTGCGTCTTTATATCATTCTGTTATCTAGCCATGTTTATAACATGAGTCATGTTGCGTTCATCGGTTGCAACAGGACTCATGTCGCCCTCGGTAAAACATTCGTGGTTGTCCACCATTGCTTTATCTGGCCATGTTTGTAACATGAGACTTATGTTGTGCTCGATAAAACATTCGTGGTTATTCACCATTGTTTTATCTGGCCATATATGTAACATGAGACTTATATTGTGCTCGGTAAAATATTCGTGGTCGTCCCCACCGTCTTATATGACCACGTTTGTAACATGATACTTATGTTGCACTCGTTGGTTGCAATATCAACCATGCTGCGCTCGAAGAAAAATGTGACCGTTCATCACCCTATTATTCGACCATGTTTTCCAAAATGAGTCGTGTTGTTCTCGTTGGTTGCAACATAACCTATGTAACGTTACGTACCAAAGCGTTCACAACACGAGTCATTTTGTCATCGTAATATACAACCCCAATGACCTATGCAACCCATCGCACACCAGTGAGCACCCCCTCCGCACTAGTTGACGCATGCGGCTTCTACGAGATCCCGGTTGAAACACTAGCAGTTGATACTCGTGATCTGCGTTGGGTTTTCCGTGCAGAGGAACGGGTTGTCGCAGCACAAAGTGGGTAAGTATTTCCCTCAGTTAAGAGATAAAGGTTTTTCAAACCAATAGGAATATCAACAACAACCATCTTCAGCGGCTGCACACAAAAGAACAAACAACTTGCATCCAACGCGGGCAAGAGGGTTGTCAATCCTCTTGTCTTGTTATTTGCAAGCAATAAACAACTTGCATCCAATGCGGGCAAGAGGGTTGTCAATCCTCTCGTCTTGTTATTTGCAAGCAAGTGAAGTGTGTAGATAATTATAGATAGCAAAATAAAAAGAAAACAAATAAATGACAGCAAGGTATTGAAGGTTTAATCAATATGTTGTCAATAGACCCGAGAGCCATAGCTTTCCCTAGTGACATCTCTCATGACAAATAGCATACGATGGGTAAAAAATTACTATTGGAAAATTGATAGAAAAGCAGATAGTTATGCGATATTCACGGCAATGATCATCTGTACATGGGCATCACGTCCATAAACAAATAGGCGGACTCATGCCTGCACCTATTACTATTACTCCACTCGTCGACCGCTATCCATCATGCATCTAGAGTATTAAGTAAAACAGAGTAATGCATGGAGTAAGATGGCATGACGTAGACAAAGTAAACTCAAGCAATATGAATAAACCCCCTCATTTTATCGTTAGTAGCAGCAACACAAAGAATCATCTTGTCCCCTTTTTGTCACTTGGATATAGAAATTCGTCAGGTTGAACCTACTACAATGCACCTCTCTCACCGAAGAAATATCAATCTAGTTGGTCAAACTATTTCAATAGATGAGAGAGAATTACGAAGCTATCATAATCATGAACATTAAAATATATAAGTATTCAGAAAAGTCTCAAATATTTATCATGAATAATCTGAATATAAACCCGCAATTCATCGGATCCCAACAAGCGCACCGCACAAAAGTGAATTACATCGTGTGGATCAAAGCGAAGATGTGATGATCATTGTATTGAAGATCAAAAGAGAGAGAGAGAGATTGCCATCTAGGTACTGCCACAGACCCGTAGGTCTGTGGTAAACTACTCACACATCATCGTGAGGTGCTGATGCAACAAAAGACCTTCCAAAGGCGCCAGAAACACGTGCTGACGGGAGACTGTTCTTGATACTCCTCAGCAACGGCACCAGGAATCCTTCTGCTACGGCTACGCCTTTAGGGACTTCCTAGGCAAATATGCAAAGGATTTCCCTATGGCCTTGGAGCCTTGCGTTGGTGTTCCCTCGAAGCGGAAAGGGTGATGTAGCGCAGCGGTGGTAAGTATTTCCCTCGGTTTTGAGAACCAAGGTATCGATCCAGTGAAGGAGTATCACAAGTACCTGCACAAACACAAAAAGCTTGCTCCCAACGCTATGAAGGGCTTGTCAATCCCTTATAGATTGTTTGCCAAGTGAGAACTGAAAGCAACAAAGTAACAAAGCAAAGTAAAAGCGAAGGTGTAAACGATAGGTGTGAATAGACCCGGGGGCCGTAGTGTTTACTAGTGGCTTCTCTCATGAAAGCAAGTAGACGGTGGGTGAACGAATTACTGTCGAGCAATTGGTAGAACCGCGCAAAGTCGTGACGTCATCTATGGCAATGATTATATCTATAAGCATCACGTCCAAAACAAGTAGACCGATACTTTCTGCATCTACTACTATTACTCCACACGTCGATGGCTATCCAGCATGCATCTAGTGTATTAAGTCCAAAAGAACAGAGTAACGCCTTAAGCAAGATGACATGATGTAGATGGACAATCTCATATCTACGACAAAGCCCACCTTGTTACCCTTGATGGCAACTACACGATGTGTGCCTTGCTGCCCCTACTATCACTCGGAAAGGTCACCACGCGGTAATAACCCAAAACCAAGCACTTCTCCCATTGCAAGAATCATAGATCTAGTTGGCCAAACAAAACCCAAGACTCGGAGAGACTTACAAGGATATCAAATCATGCATATAAGAAATCAGCAAAGACTCAAATATATAACATAGATAATCTGATCACAAATCCACAATTCATCGGATCTCGACAAACACACCGCCAAAGAGGATTACATCGGATAGATCTCCATGAAGATCATGAAGAACTTTGTATTGAAGATCCAAGAGAGAGAAGAAGCCATCTAGCTACTAACTACGAACCCGTAGGTCTGAAGTGAACTACTCACGAGTCATTGGAGGGGCGATGATGTTGATGAAGAAGCCCTCCAACTCCAAAGTCCCCTCCAGCAGGGCACCGGGAAGGGTCTCCAGATGAGATCTCGCAGAAACGGAAGCTTCCGGCGGCGGAAAAGTGTTTTCGTGGACGCCGTGATTTTTTCTGGAAGGGCATATATAGGCCAAATACCTAGGGCAGGGGAGCGCCAGGGAGGCCACAATCTTGGTTGCCGCGGCCTCCCCCCCCTTGCCGTGGCAACAAGGCTTGTGGGCTCCCTGTGGGCCCACTTGCTTGGCCCTCAAGCCTCCTGATATTCTTCCGTTCTGGAAACAATCATTTTGGGGATTTTATTCCGTTTGGACTCCGTTCCAAAATCAGATCTGAAAAGTGTCAAAAACACAGAAAAAACAGGAACTGGCACTTGGCACTGAGTTAATAAGTTAGTACCAAAAAAGATATAAAAGGTAAACAAAACATTCAAAGTTGACAAGATAACATTGTGAAACCATCAAAAATTATAGATACATTTGAGACGTATCACGAGGGCAGCAAGGTTGATGAAGAGGCCCTACATGATAGATCCCCCTCCGACACGGTGCTGGAACGGAGCTCCAGATGGCCACCCATCATAACAGAGACTTGCGATGTCGTAAAAAGTGTTTCGGGATTCCCCGTAGTGTTTTTAGGGTAGATGAGATCTTATAAGACAAAGAACGGAGTCGGGAGGGCCACAGGGGAGGCACAAGCTATCAGGACACCCCCAGGTCGTGCCCTGATGGCTTGTGGGCCCCTCGTGAGGCCTCCAGCCTTCTTCTATGCTTGTTGGTCTTCTCTTGGTCCCATAAAAAAATTTAAAAAGTTTCAGGGCAATTGGACTTTGTTTGGTATGGAAAACCTGAAAAGTGAAAAACACACAGAAAACAACAACTAGCACTTGGCATTGGGTCAATAGGTTAGTGCTTAAAAATAATATAAAATGGTCAATAAATACCCCAAAAGTATTCTAGAATGATAATATATTAGGATGGAACAATCAAAATTATAGATACGTTGGAAACGTATCAACAACCACCAACAAAGTTGAATCGGTCTCAAGAAGCATTGATTATTGGCTTTGGAGCACACCCACTAGCACCGCCAGCACGGTCGTTGGGCGAAGGATTGCAATAGGACCTTATAACAAAAGGCTCCCCTCCAACACCTCCGAGCAGTGTCCTTGCAGCGGTATAACAGAACAACCATCAAAACCGCCAATTGTGGTATTTTGATGACATACCGATGGGGTTGCATTGAAAGAAAGACCTTCTCCGATCGCGAGTCATGCAGCCACACCGTTCTATACTACGGCACTCTCCGAGCGGCATACTTGCAACAACAGCCTCAAGCCAAGCGACGATTACTAGCCCATCAGTGCGATGGGGGCAGGCAATTAATGGGTGCGACAAGATGTGAGAGGATGAGAGTGATACAACCCATACCTAGAGGAATAAGAATTGGTGAATGTTACATTGGAGTCTCCATTTATTACATCAAAAAATCTATTCCACTCGAGTCTCTTCTTTCTACGGTGTGATGGCGCACTCCTCCCCCTTAGCCAGGGTGATCCTCCTAACCCCCCCCCCCCCCCCCTCCCTAGCCACCGGCTCTTGCATACAAGATCGAGAAGAATGATAGATAATAGTATGATCTTCAAAAAGGGAGAATATAAGAATAAACATTACAATGAGAAGCCAACTGTAGTTCTCACCTACTAATACTAGTTAGTTACATCAAAGAAAGAAATTAGGGAATTTAAAAAAAAGGAGAACCGAAACTTTACTAGCATCTCTAGTATATTTGTGAACAAGTTGGGTGGGATGACCAAAAGCAACTAACTTAAGGCTAAGACCGTGTGAGAGTGGGAGTGTCTACCTTTCGTTGTAGAATTATAATTTGCCACATGACGTACATTTAAAATAGTTTGCATTTTTGAATAAGAAGCTTTGCAACGTAATGATTATGTGTTCTTGTACTACCTTGACACTTGATGAATGGATCGGAAGTTTTTTCCAAAAATAAATAAATTGTATGCATTAAATGATGCACTACCTTTACACTTGATGAATAGATAGAAAGTTTTTCCATAAAAAAAGATTGCGTGCATCAAATGACGTAGAAGTCAAGGAAAACATGTTGAAACAGTCGGATGATCTGTTGCTTTCATAAGTTGTGTCCGTTGTTGTTTGATTCTATATGATCGTGTGGCGTGGAACGCGTCTATGTCCCCTCCTCGCGAAGGCAGCCTACCTTTGTGAGTTTGTGACCTATAGCAGCGTTCAGTGACTATATTTTTATAATCCTTTTACGGCTATATACTCCACATGCAGTGATGTTGCGAGGTAGCACACCATCTTCTCAACGTTGATCGTGGGTGTTTGATTTGATTTGGTACTAGCAGCTCAAAGAGTCAAGGTGCTTCGATGTAGCATTCTTTATGCCGCTGCCGGTTTCTTCAAAGCATCACTGGAACAGCCACGCCGCCATCACCGCATCGCTACATCCTTCGAAGCATGCCATCACACCATCATTAAAGCAGAAATGCCTATTGTCACAATACTACCGCGTCCATGAAACATGTCGTTGCAACACCGTCCGAGCAGTTGGGCATCCGGTTTCTTCAACGCATGCCATCGCAGAATCGTCGGACCAGCCGGACCGCCATCGCCGCATCACTGCATCCGTCGAAACACGTCGTCACACAATCATTAAAGCAGTCATGCATGTTGTCACAACACTCTTGCGTCCATGAAACACATCATTGTAGCATCGTCGGAGGAATTAGGCCTCCGTCGTAGCACCGCTACTTTTATCAAAGCACGAAGTCACAGCATGGCCACGACTATTCGAAGCGCAATGCCATCACAATAACATTGCGGGCAACCACACCACAAGCAATTGGAACATATCGATGTGCAATCGCTGCGACCGCCGCAACACGCCTCATAACATCACCGTGATCGTCGAAGCATGCCATCACGACATACTCGCAGCTGTCGAAGCACAACATGGGTGTTCGAAGCATGTTGTCATGCAATAGTCGTAGCACGCCTCGTAGCATCACCGCGACCATCGAAGCATGTCGTTATGGCATCATTGCAGTGGTCGAAGCACACCATGAGTGTTCAAAGCATGTTGTCGTGCCATCGCCGCGACCATACCAGCACACGTCGTAGCATCATCGTGACCGTTGAAGTATGCAGCCATGGCATAGTCGTAGCCATCAAACCACACCACAGGTGTCCGAAGCATGTTATCGTGCCAACGCCATGTTCGAAGCATGTTGTCGTGCAAACGCCACAATCGTCGCCACATGCCTCATAGCATCACCGGGGCCGTCGAAGCATGCCGCCGCAACATCCTCAAAGCCTCCATTATGTTGCCGCATGTCGTGGTCGTCAAAGCACACCGCAGGCATTCGAAGCATATTGTCGCTCCATCTCTGGGTCGTCGCACATCCTCGAAACAACAAGGATGCCGTAGCATGTCGCGGCCATCAAAGCACACCACAGACGTCAGAAGCATGTCAATGCGCCATCGTTGGGGCTATCAGCTCGTCGCAGCCATTGAAGCAGTTGGGAATCACAAAGACCACCGTTCAGTGTCGCAACATTGCCCCACATTCTCGCAGTGACGTCCATAGCGGTGAGACCACCCTCACAACATTGTCATCTTGACTTACATTGCGACAACCCTCATAGCAATATCCACTCCGTCGCTGATCTTTGAAACAGCTCGTGTCGCTACAGCGGTGGCTGTCATTTTACTTCAAAATTGCACGTTGTTGCATGTTAATACACGCTGAGGGCGGGCGTGGCTGGAAGTCGCCATGCCTCGAGTGTTGATGGAATGACGGTTCTGCCGACTGATGATGTGAAGGTTGTTGTGTTGCAACATGCAAGGCCAGGCAAAATTGACAAAAATGACCTCTAGGGCAAAAGAAATCACGAAGTGAACCCAAAAGCAAAAAATATCACCCGGCTGATCCTTTCGTGTGGCGCCCGAGACCTAGGTGCCACACTACACTGTGTGACGCCTAAGTCGTCGGTGCCACACTCCTGGCCACCTGGCACAGCTGGCCCCACCCCCCAGGCAGTGCGACGCCTAAGCCTCAGGCGTCGCACCCTGTAAAGTGTGGCGCCGAAGGCTTAGGCGTCACACTGCGAGTTATCCAGCCACGGCCCAACCCCCTTCCCCACCCCCCCCTCATTCCCCTCCCATTCATTTTTCAAATCAGCGGCTGGCTCTTCTCCTCATCCGAATCCCCTTTTCTAAATGCTTCAAATCTGGTGATTTCTTCCGTGGATTGATCCCCCAAACTTGTCTACGAGGTAATCTCTTCCGTTTCCCATCTATCTATCCAAATAGTATTGCTTATTTTTCAGATTTGGGTTAGTTAGTTGAGAGTCATATTTTGATTGGATTTGAAATGTAATTGAGGAGTTAGTCCTATTTTATTAATCCTAGATGAGTAGTTGTGTTCTATGACTATTCCTATGAGTAGATGGCGTGGATTTTATGAGGATATGAGTAATATGAGTATTTTTTTAAGATGAGTAGATTCATATGAGTATTTCTTTTAGTAATATGTAGATGAGTGGATGAGTAGATGAGTGGGTTAGTAGATGAGTAGATTCATATGAGTATTTTTTTGAAGATGAGTAGATTCATAAGTTTATTTTTTTGTGATATGTATGATGGTGTGGCTTTTGAATGATGCCTATGACGTTGAACACCGAGCCTTTTTTATGTCGGAGAAGGAAATGGTAAGTAGATCATATGTTAAAAAATCATGTATTTATTTAATAAGATGAAACTGTAAAGATATCACCCCTATCTGTTTGCAGGAGCTTATGCCCTTGAAGATTTGGTCTCACGGGGCATCGACTATAATGCAGTACAATGAGCGGTATGCACCATATATCGAGACGACAGGACTCCTTCCATTCATTCAGCTTGTGAGTCGGTCAACGCCCAACCTAAACGCTGCGACAATCACTGCACTTATTGATCGGTGGAGGCCGGAGACCCATAGTTTTCACCTCCGGACCGGAGAGATGACAGTGACTCTTCAAGATGTTTCCATGATCACCGCACTTCCGATCGAGGGGAAGCCTCTTTGTATGAGCATTGATTCTGAGGGATGGCGGCACCAAATGGATGCCCTTATTGGTATGTCACCTCCAGAGCCGGAGGTAGAAGATGGAGGGAAGAAAGATAGAGTCTCGGCTCGCGCTCCTTTCACTTGGATTGCCGCCAACTTTGCTCATTGTCCTGAGGACGCAAATGACGAGGTGATCCAGACTTATGCTCGCGTGCACATGTGGTATGCGATCTCTAGGACTATATTCGCTGATGGCACTGGCAAGAATGCTCCATGGATGTGGCTGAAGGCATTGACTGTTTTCGACAACAAGTTCAGTTGGGGCTCGGCCGCACTGGCCTACTTGTACCGGAAGGTAATAAATTGTTAATGGTAAGTTCAGTTTTATACTTTTCTGCTAAACTGATCCATGTTTGTTGTTACTTGTAGTTGGATGATGCTTGTCGCAGGTCCACAAAGGACGATGGAGTTGGTGGTTGTATGCTCCTACTTTCGGTATGGAGCTGGGAACGCCTTCCTGTTGGATGCCCTAAAGCCGCAACGTGGAAGACCTGGGATGACCACGGCAACCCTATACGGCTTCCTACCTGGGCTTACAAGTGGGACATGGTATCGGAGGTGGCGAGCGATGTGAAAGGGGGCAAGCCCGTGTCTGGATAAGTCGCAGTGTGGCGCCTAAGCCTTCGGCGCCACACTTTACAAGGTACGACGCCTGAGGCTTAGACGTCGCACTGCCTGGGGGGTGGGGCCAGCTGTGCCAGGTGGCGGGGAGTGTGGCGCCGATGACTTAGGCGTCATACAGTGTAGTGTGACGCCTAGGTGTCGGGCGCACATGAAAGGGTCAAACGGGTGATTTTTTTTACGTTCGGATTTACTTCGTGAGTTCTTTCGCTACACAGGTCGTTTCGTCAATTTTGCCGCAAGGCCACGGGCTCCTCCATTGGTGACTAGTTGCATGGAGTGCAACTCATAACGAGCAGGGCTGGCTTACGTGCTCCATGAAAATGCAAAGGAGTGTACGGCTGTGAGATATGAAAGGAAAATAATTATTGATGTTTCCATCTAGCGGTAATGCTGGTCTTAATCAAACAGCTGGCAAGGCGGCTGATCCCCACACGAGATCAACCGGATAATTTGTAGCACGGGCCAGAAGCCAATGACACTTATTTAGAGTAAAAACACAAGATTTTCCTTTCACAAAAGATGGATTACCCTCACCCTCTATATCATCACGATGCACACATACATGTATGATTTAAGATAGAAAAACTTCACACCACGGTTACAACATACTCATACATCGACACTAGATCTTTGATGGCGTGCGTTGCAACGCCCTCCTATTTTGGCTCTTATAATTCTTAAGATATGAAATAATTTAAATTCTATGTTTCCAATGTTCTGAAGTATTGTTTCTTATAGCATCTTGTGCTTGTCGTCTTAAATTTAGCTCTCACAATGAGTTTTGAATTACAATGGTTGATGAATACATGTTTTGTAATTGATCGTGACCTCACAAATTAAGGCTGAAGTCATGATGTCTTAAATATATAAATGTTGAGAAATAACAACAGAAATACTTGGAAAATAAAAATATGTCATACAAACACTTGAAAAATTGAACAAGATATTATGTAAACAATCTCAATGTATTTCTAACATTATTGATGTCCCACAAGAAAACATACATTTTTGTCAAACATATAAGATTCTACAACCACATATGAAAGGTATTACACCTGGGCATGCAACTTTTGTCGTCATCTTTACAAAATGTTGGCAAATTTGTAGCTCTACAATTCCTTTTTTAATTTCAATGACACCACCTTGACCATGCCGACACGCATCAGTTGCCTTGGTTTGGCCTTATGACCATGTTGTTGGACGAAGAACCAGTAACCCTAGAGTATCATGTGGCCATGTGGGCTTACTTGAGGTTCTTTATCTAGTCATACTCACCATCTAGGTTCTTCGACACCGTCACATGGATTGATTGAAGCAACACTGCATTTTTAAATTATTAAGTAGTTGCCTTGTCAAGTTTGTTTTCTTGCTTGTAGCTAGCTTTTCAAAACAAAAGGAGTAAAACAGAAGTGAAGTTCCCAAAATATGAGGACACCAAATGAGCATATACATACACATAGGAACATCGGAAGGTATATAAACCTAAAATATTTGAAATATGCAAGGTACCACACATAAAAAAACAAACTACACTTGCTCTCTATTTTCACATGAATAAAATGCATGTCATCTTAAATATTTTTATCAATAAGTTATATGGTCAAATGACATATCTACCGTTGTATCGTAGGAGTAACTCTATCTCACGAGGCACAACACTTTGCTGCATCATTCCACAAATAGATTGTGTGCCTTACCTACTTTGCATTCCTTTAAGATGTCATAGATGACTTGCATGCCCAAAATTCAAGGAGCAGTCTTGTCGTTTCACAACTTGCCCGGTTTAGTCACATTTGGTGCGAGAACGCTTGGCATCACAAAGAGATTATATGCTGATTACATAATACCTATGTATTACCTTTATGTAATAGTACAATATTAATACCTGAAAATTGGCCCACATTATTTAGAGATAATTCACATGAGTAAAATAAAAATCAGGATGCTAATATATAATGCAACATAAATATAAGATGTTGGTAGTATCCAATATACTGTACTTTGACATTTTGCTGACACATGTGTCTATAGAGTTATAGACATTGCTTTGATTTTAGTCAATTAATAATTTAATATGCAGTAGAGGGGAACAAAAATACAATAAAATAGCTTAGGACAAGTATTGGAAGGTCGTTGGTTACCAAACTGAATCAAGAAAGCCACGACACATCAGAAACTTTGTAAACAATTTATACTTTCTGCATATTTGGATTGGACAAACTGGTGTGTGTGCGCAATGCAAAATAATATCTCTGCAAGTCATCACAAACACCACAAACAAATATCATTTAAGTTAGCAAGTCCTCTTATCTACTAGTGTAAACATGATAGAGACATACACAAATTAGAGTACAACAAGTCCGCATTGGAATAATATTAATTCTGGAAACAGTAGAAGTACATTGTGTTAGATTTCATAAAAGGGACTTCTAAAAAGCAATGAAAGAAATTTAGCAAGTTCTCTTATCTGCAAGTATAAACATGATACAGGCATACACAAATTAGAGATCATAATTGATTCAACCTTTCATTCTATTATTTTCTTCTAATCTGCTATTGGAGGATCTCTAACTCCACAAGGAATAACATAAAAGCATCTATTAGAGATCGTTGGTTCCTATTAAAAAAACTTCTTATTATATGAAAATTGAGAAACCATTGTTGCCTAAAATATAGAACTACCATATGCCACCTTCCTGAAGTCCTAAATGGGTAGCAGGATTATACCGCATAACTCGGTAGTGAGGATGGCTAAACGGAATCCAATATCACACGTAATCCACAAACCACGACTGCCAAAGGTGGAGAAGGACAATGGGGTGTCCCGGCAGAAGATTAGAGTTGGAAATTTAGCATAGAGAAGAGAGGATGTCACGCGAAAAAAATGATGCACGAGATAGTTGATGGCTCACCGGCGGCTAGCTGCAGGGACGGCGGGTAACTACAAATGGAGGCTCGTAGAGTGACATGGATGAAACATATAAACATATGTACTTGTAGTCCGAGGCGGCGGAAACAATGGGAACATCACGTGTAATGAATGTGCACACATAAATTGAAGAATTACTAAAAGGATTGTTTATATTGTATAACAAATTTTACAGATAAAATGAGGAAACATGTCTAGTGATCTAGTGGGGACAATGAAACCAGGTTTTGTAGCACAGTGTGATGGTGATGACTGATGACCAAATGATGGGGGAAACAACTCAAATTATAGATTGCCTCCTGTAGTGAAAACAAATAATCAACAAATCGTACATGGATATAATCAAAATAGCCAAATGGTTACAGTCAATTTCTAAAACAAATCTAATTAGGCCCCATCTACAAACTTCCATAAATAACAAGAACCGAGCAGCACGATCTGGGCAAAAAAACTGCGGATGGGGAATGGGAAGTGGGGTGCTCGTTGCTCACCTTGTTGCTGATGGCTCACGTAGATTGGGGAGGCAGCGGCTGCAGGGTTGGGGGGAGGACAGACGATCAGAAAGTCAGAGGGTAACGAGGCAACCGAGGATGTTGCACGCGCGCCGTCACGTGATGTGGACCCTTGTCCTCCTACAATCGATGGCGATCTCAATGGCCCAGCCGCTCGAGGTCGTCGCCAATAGCGATCGATTGATGGTCTCTCAGCACGAACAAATCACGACCTTTCTATCTAAATTGGGCTGGATGAGAAGGCCCGGTTAACCAGAGACCTCAGATTTTTCTTGTGGAGTAGCTGCCCTTTAGGACAGCAGATCTGACGGCGGCCAATGCCCCAATCATAAAAATGGACGGCCCAAAACGATGAGATCCTGAGAGAGCAGGGATTTGGTTCTGTTTTAGAGCCTGTTTGGGACTGCTCTACTCCTTAAAATTCAGCCCTGCTCTAGAAAAAACAAGTCAAACGGGATAGTTCCACGATATGCTGCTCCACAAAAAAACTAAAATCTGGGGTACAACTTCAAAGTTTTCATGAAGCTCCTGAGAGGGTGCTCCAAAAAAGACTAGTTGGGGGAAAATTTCCCACCACTGCCAACAGTAAGTGGATACACCTTCATTTCTTTCCCCTCAGCCAATCAAATAGATTATTTCCATCAATTTTTTTATTCTTGAAGCTGGAACGAGATGGAAGTCAAACATTCTTTTGATAGTGCTATAGCTTCTGTATGAAACTGCTCCAAAACGAATTTGATGAAATGAAGTTAATTTTGGTGAATTGAAGCAGTGCCAAACAGGTTGTCCTTAATAATAGTGTTGAGAACTGTTGGAATCTTTTGCAGTACAATACAGTACAATCGTTCCGGTGTGGACCCCAGTACCCGACCCAAGGTGTCATCCACACTAGGGGACGGTACGTACTGCAGGATACCAACTACTCCAACGCTACACGCAAACGTGCACCACTTATCGGCTTATTGCTCCACCTCCGCTCATACAGTCATACTCCGTACTTATTGTTCACAAACACGCTGACTGGCGCCTAGTGCTGGCCAGGCAGCTTTTCCTTGATCTTGTCCATAATACCCTTCTTCTCGCCGGTACCGGCCAGCCCGGCGTGACCTTGCTGGTTGTAAGCACCGCCGGTTGCCGTGGTCCCGTGTGCTCCGGTGCCGGTCATTCCGGGGTGCCCTTGATGATCGTAAGCACCGCCGGTCGTCGCGTGCCCATGCGTTCCAGTCCCGGCGTGCCCTGGCTGACCACCGTAGCCGCCACCGGTAGTGGTGTTCCCATCCATTCCGGCGGCAGTCATCCCGGGCTGCCCGTAGGCGCCAGCGGACGGCATGGTGTGCTGCCCGTTCTTGTGACCTCCCGGAAGTTTCTCCATGATCTTGTCCTTCATGCCCTTCTTCTCACCAGTCGCCGTGGTCCCGTGCGCCCCGGTGCCGGTCATGCCAGCCGGAGCGGGCTGCCCGTAAGTGCCGGTCGTCGCCGTGGTCCCGTGAGCTCCAGTACCTGCCGGAGCGGGCTGCACGTAAGTGCCGGTCGTCGCCGTTGTCCCGTGCACTCCAGTGCCAGCCGGAGCGGGCTGCACGTAGTGAGGGCCGCCGGTCGCCCCGGCGCCGGTCATGCCAGCGGGCGCAGCGGGCTGGCCGTAAGTCTGCTTCCGAGCCCCGGGAAGCTTCTCCTTGATCTTCTCCTTGATGCCCTTCTTCCTCCGTCCACCCATGCCATCGTCCTCGGACTATGTATATAAATCAAAACGGAGCAGATTAATACAAGTTTCATACTAGGCTAGCCATGGGAATAAGGTGTCAATGGCAGTACAGTACATGCATCCATTTACAGCCGATGGATGCATTGCATGCAAGAAGAGATCGAGAACCCATACGTACCGAGCTGGAGCTGGAGCTGCTGGACCGGCGGTGGAGTATGCCGCGGGTCTTGTGCTCCTCCCTGCCCGGCTGCAGCTGCCCGCCGGTGGGCGGTCCCGTCACGGCGGTGGCTCCAAGTGCGGCGACCGGGTTGCCGTGCTGGTCCACGCGGTTGGCGGCGTTGCCGTGCTGCCCCTGGTATTCCATCTTGCTGCCTCTTAGCAGATCTCTCTCTAGCTTGTACTGTAAGCAATACGTGCGCGCGCTCTATAAATGCGAAGGATGTGTTCGTAGCTAGTGATGCGAGACGAGTGCAGATGCAGAAATGCTGGCAGGTTTATTTATAGGAACGGCTGCGAGAGTGAGGTACAGGAGAACGCCGCAGAAGGGTTACGTGTGCTGTTTTTTTCCTTCGGAGGCAGGGGTTACGTGTGATTATTCGGGAAGTGGGGATAAAGAGGAACCTAGCTACGTGTACCGTGGCACGGAATCCGCCCGTGGCGCCACTTACCCCCTTCTCCGGGCGTTCTGGAAGGGTGATCGGACGGGCTAGCTGGCCGTTTCCTAACAGCATCTACAACAGCCGCGCTACCCGCCGCGCTTAAAAAAGACGATTGCCGCGCGCGCTTCGGCAGGTTTATCTGCATCATCATCATCGTCGTTGGTGTCGTCAGAGGTTGACAGCCAGATGTCAAACCAACGTTCATCTTCTTTAGTGAAGAAGGACCTCCCGCCTGCATTCACGAGGTCGGCCTGCGCACACGCCAATGCCTTTCGACGACGCCTGTCCAACCGCTCCTCGCGGCGCCGTTCCCAATATTCCTGCTCGTAGGCGACGTCCTCCAGGTGGCGCCGGCGCCACTCCGCCATGACCCGCTCGTCCTCCTGGGCGACGAGGAGGCGGCGCTGCAGCGCAGTGTGCTCCGCACGATCTTGTGCGGACTTTAGACGAGGCGGCGGGGCGACGTCTAACGCCTGCTGGAGCGTGTGGACGTCCGGGAAATTCATTTGGAGGCGCGGCCTGCCTAGGTGCCACGCCGCCGCGTCGAACGCGCGGGCGGCCTCGTGCGCCGTGTCGTAGGTTCCGAGGCTCAGCCGGAGATCGCCGGAGCGTATCTCGGCGTAGAACCCGCCGTTGGGGCGCTGGCGGACGCCGCGGTAGCCCGACGCAGAACGGCGGCGGGGCGGCATGGTGGCGCGTCGGCGGCGGCGCGAGAGGCAGAGGAAGAGAGAGCGCGTCGGGCGGCGGCGCGAGAGGCAGAGGGAGAGAGAACGCGCGCTGCAATGGCGCGAGGAAGCGGCAGCGCGCTGCCTTTTATGGACGCGCGGGACGCGGCGCCGCAAAAATGGCGCGCGAGCTGCCGCCTTTTCGCGCGCGGTTTTCCCGTCGCCGCTGGAGCGCGCCAATCTGTCCCGCGCGCGATAAAATGCAGGTTTAGCACGCGTGCGCGCCTCTTTGCGCCGCTGTTGGAGATGCTCTAAGTACCAGCGCCATCGGGCATCGATCGGTCCGTTCCGCCGCGTCCGATCTTTTTAAAAAAAACACACACAAGCATTTGTAAACACTAGCAAAAGAGCCCTTGCGTTGCAACAGGAGAAAAAAAAATCACTATCTTCAATGACGATGACCACATTATGTTCATATCTCATCGCATGATTTTAAAAAATTATTCATAAATGTAAAAAAATGTTTCTTCTTTTAATTTTATTCACAATTCACAAGATAAAGTTTAACTTTAGACAAAGCAGAGTAGATAAAAACAAAGAGAGTAGAACATTTGACTGAATTTTGAATAATTAATATTACAAATAATTTTCATGGACTACGACGGATTACTACAGTGACATGACCAAAACACTGTGGACGCGTATACACTACTCCACAGTCACATACACTACTCCAGCCGAGTCTGTGCACTGCTTAATAATTATTCGAAGCACCCATATATATGGACGTAAAATTCATACATAGGTCGATCGACTTAATGGCAAACACACCTGATGGTAATAACAGTCATGCGACACGTGTGGAACACAATATGCTGTTTAATTATGCTTTAATTAGTGGCGGGCGACGAAGCTCTTGATGGCGTCGATCAGCTCTTGGGCTCGCTCCCCGGTGGTGGGGTCCATGTCGACGGCGAACTTGTTGAGGTAGAAGGAATGGGTCATGCCGCGGTTGATGAGCACCTCCACGTCCTTGCCGGCCGCACGCAGCGCGTCGCAATACTCGAGGTTGGTGTCTTGGATGAGGTCCTTCTCCTCGACGGTGACGAGCATCGGCGGCAGGGGAACGGACTCGAGCGGCGGTGCGTTCGGGCCCATCGGGCACGCGTATGGGTGGTCCTTGGCGCCATGGCCATGAACTTGTCCAACATGTCCAGCGTGAAGAGGACCGAGTCCGGCGTCACCTGCAGCTCCGACTTGCTCCGCGTGGCGCGCACGAACCCCGGGTGGATCGAGACGCCGCCGGCGACGCGGAGGGGCGCCCAGGCATCCGCGCCGTCCTCACCGACGCGTGCGGCCACGAGGTGGACGAGGTGGGTTTATTTTATGAAAACTGAAGGAGGTTTCTACAAAATATCCAACGATTCGTTCTCTCACTGTATTATGTACTGCGGGTTGATATCGGGAAAGCACAAGGGGTTTCCTATAAAAACGAAAAAACGATTCGTTTCTAACTTAAATCCGGACTGCGGGTTGATTTCGAGAAACTTCAGGGGGTTTTCTGCAAAACGACCACGACAGGCGAAAGAAGCACTGCGTGCTTTATTATTAGGGAGAGATGCGCATATATTTTTGTTTCTATATCTCGTTTTTGGAAGATCCTTAATGGTATTTCGTTTTTGTCCGTGAATACGTTTGGACCGTATTTTGGTCAAACCGAACATATGGTCCTTGGTGGTGGATCCCCACAGCTCCTCATGGTATTTTGAGAATGAAATTGTGTCTATGAGGGACATACCTTACGGGTGACCGGGACATGTGATACGTCTTTAACGTATCTATAATTTTTGATGGTTTCATGCTATTATCTTGTCAAACTTTGGATGTTTTGCATGTCTTTTATATATTTTTTGGGACTAACTTATTAACTCAGTGTCAAGTGCCAGTTCCTGTTTTTTCCATGTTTTTGACCCCTTTCAGAGGAAGATTTTGAACGGAGTCCAAACGGAATGAAACTGCCAAAAAGATTTTTTCCGGAACAGAAAAAGATTGGGAAGTCAGAGAATCACGGCAGGGGGCCACCAGGGACCCCACAAGCCCTCATGGCGTGGCCAGGGGGCCCGCGCCCCCTGGCTTGTGGGCTCCCTGAGGCTCCTTTGCCCTAGGTTTTGCGCCTATATATTCCCTAAAATTTCATAAAAAATCAGGAGATCATCGAAAGTACTTTTCCGTCGCCGCAAGTTTCTGTCTCCGCAAGATCCCATCTGGGGCACGTTCTGGTACCCTGCCGCAGGAGGATTCAGACACGGAGGCTTCTTCATCAACACCATGACCTCTCCGATGATGCGTGAGTAGTTCACCACAGACCTACGGGTCCATAGCTAGTAACTAGATGGCTTCTTCTCTCTCTTGGATCTTCAATACAAAGTTCTCCATGATCTTCATGGAGATCTATCCGATGTAATCTTATTTTGCGGTGTGTTTGTCGAGATCCGATGAATTGTGGATTTATGATCAGATTATCTATGAATCTTATATGAGCTTCTTCTGATCTCTCTTATGCATGATTTCATATCCTTGTAATTCTCTTCGAGTTGTGGGTTTTGTTTGGCCAACTAAATCTATGATTCTTGTAATGGGAGAAGTGCTTGGTTTTGGGTTCATACCGTGCGGTGACCTCAGCCAGTGACAGAAGGGGTAGCGAGGCATGCATCGTGTTGTTGCCATCAAGGGTAAAAAGATGGGGTTTTCATCATTGTTTTGAGATTATCCCTCTACATCATGTCATCTTGCTTAAAGCGTTACTCTGTTCGTCTATGGTGAACTACTCACACATCATCGGAGAGGTCATGGTGTTGATGAAGAAGCCCTCCGTGTACGAATCCCCCCTCCGGCAGGGCACCAGAACGTGCCCCAGATGGGATCTTGCGGAGACAGAAGCTTGCGGCGGCGGAAAAGTATTTCCGTGGATCTCTCTCGCAGTTTTGCAATTTTCAGGAATTTATAGGCGGAAGAGGTAGGGCGGACGAGCCACAGGGGGCACAAGCCTGCTAGGCGCGCCCCCTGGCCGCGCCTAGGGGGCTTGTGGGGTCCCCTGGTGGCCCCTGCCTTGGTTCTCACGTCCCGTGCGTATCTT
This sequence comes from Hordeum vulgare subsp. vulgare, assembly GCF_904849725.1. NCBI lineage: Eukaryota > Viridiplantae > Streptophyta > Magnoliopsida > Poales > Poaceae > Hordeum > Hordeum vulgare. Next base: position 559,012,680 of record NC_058520.1, read on the forward strand.
CTGTTCCAGAAAAAATCTTTTCGGAAGTTTTATTCCGTTTGGACACGGTTTAAATCCTCCTCTCAAAAGGGTCAAAAACACGGAAAAACAGGAACTGGCACTTGGCACTGAGTTAAAAAGTTAGTCCCAAAAAAGATATAAAAGGCATACAAAACATCCAAAGTTGACAAGATAATAGCATGGAACCATCAAAAATTATAGATACGTTGGAGACGTATCAAGCATCCCCAAGCTTAACTCCTGCTTGTCCTCGAGCAGGGAAGTGATAAAGACTCAATTTTTGATGTGGAATGCTACCTAGCATAGTTGTCCTTTGTAACTTCTTTCATGTGACATGAATGTTCAGATCCGTAAGATTCAAAACAATGGTTTGCTATTAACATGAAAACAATAATACTTCACGCAAACTAGCAAGGTAATCATGAACTTTCGAAATAACAATCCAAAGAAAGTTATCCCTACAAAATCATATAGTCTATCTATGCTCCATCATCCCCACACAACTAGTTTAAATCATGCACAACCCCCATATTGGCCAAGTAATTGTTTTCGCACTCTTACTTTCTCAAACCTTTTTCAACTCTCACGCAATACATGAGCGTGAGCCATGGATATAGCACTATGGTGGAATAGAGTGTGGTGGTGGTTGAGAGACAAAAAGGAGGAGATGGTCACATTGACTCGGCGTATTAAAGGGCTATGGAGATGCCCATTAATAGATATCAATGTGAATGAGTAGGGATTGCCATACAAAGGATGCACTAGAGGTATAAGTATGTGAAAGCTCAAAAGGAGAACTGGTGGGTGTGCATCCAACTTGCTTGCTCACGAAGACCTAGGGCAATTTTGAGGAAGCCCTGTTGGAATTATGCCCTAGAGGCAATAATAAATATAGTTATTATTATAATTCCTGTATCAAGATAATCGTTTATTATCCATGCTATAATTGTATTGAATGAAGACTCATTTACATGTGTAGATACATAGAAAAAACACCATCCCTAGCAAGCCTCTAGTTGGCTAGCCAGTTGATCAAAGATAGTCAGTGTCTTCTAATTATGAACAAGGTGTTGTTTCTTGATAACTGGATCACGTCATTAGGAGAATCACGTGATGGACTAGACCCAAACTAATAGACGTAGCATGTTGATCGTGTCATTTTGTTGCTACTGTTTTCTGCGTGTCAAGTATTTATTCCTATGACCATGAGATCATATAACTCACTGACATCGGAGGAATGCTTTGTGTGTATCAAACGTCGCAACGTAACTGGGTGACTATAAAGATGCTCTACAGGTGTCTCCGAAGGTGTTAGTTGAGTTAGTATGGATCAAGACTGGGATTTGTCACTCCGTGTGACGGAGAGGTATCTCGGGGCCCACTCGGTAATACAACATCACACACAAGCCTTGCAAGCAATGTAACTTAGTGTAAGTTGCGGGATCTTGTATTACGGAACGAGTAAAGAGACTTGCCGGTAAACGAGATTGAAATAGGTATGCGGATACTGACGATCGAATCTCGGGCAAGTAACATACCGAAGGACAAAGGGAATGACATACGGGATTATATGAATCCTTGGCACTGAGGTTCAAACGATAAGATCTTCGTAGAATATGTAGGATCCAATATGGGCATCCAGGTCCCGCTATTGGATATTGACCGAGGAGTCTCTCGGGTCATGTCTGCATAGTTCTCGAACCCGCACGGTCTGCACACTTATGGTTCGACGTTGTTTTATGCGTATTTGAGTTATGTGGTTGGTTACCGAATGTTGTTCGGAGTCCTGGATGAGATCACGGATGTCACGAGGGTTTCCGGAATGGTCCGGAAACGAAGATTGATATATAGGATGACCTCATTTGATTACCGGAAGGTTTTCGGAGTTACGGGGAATGACGAAAGGGTTCCGGGAGTTCACCGGGGGGGGCAACCCACCCCGGGGAAGCCCATAGGCCTTGAGGGTGGCACACCAGCCCTTAGTGGGCTGGTGGGACAGCCCTAAAGGCTCTATGCGCCAAGGAGAAGAAAATCAAGAGAGAAAGAAAAAAAAAGGAGGAGGTGGGAAGGAAGGGGGACTCCCTCCCACCAAACCAAGTCCAACTCGGTTTGGGGGGGGGAGAGTCCTCCCCCTTGGACTCGGCCGACCCCCTTGGGGCTCCTTGAGCCCCAAGGCAAGGTCCCCTCCCTCCCACCTATATATACGGAGGTTTTAGGGCTGATTTGAGACGATTTTTCCACGGCAGCCCGACCACATACCTCCACGGTTTTTCCTCTAGATCGCGTTTCTACGGAGCTCGGGCGGAGCCCAGCTGAGACAAGGTCATCACCAACCTCCGGAGCGCCGTCACGCTGCCGGAGAACTCTTCTACCTCTCCTTCTCTCTTGCTGGATCAAGAAGGCCGAGATCAACGTCGAGTTGTACGTGTGCTGAACGCGGAGGTGCCGTCCGTTCGGTACTAGATCGTGGGACTGATCGCGGGATTGTTCGCGGGGCGGATCGAGGGACGTGAGGACGTTCCACTACATCAATCGCGTTCTCTAACGCTTCTGCTGTACGGTCTACGAGGGTACGTAGATCACTCATCCCCTCTCGTAGATGGACATCACCATGATAGGTCTTCGTGCGTGTAGGAAATTTTTTGTTTCCCATGCGACGTTCCCCAACAATGGCATCATGAGCTAGGTTCATGCATAGATGTCTTCTCGAGTAGAACACAAAAGTTTTTTGTGGGCGGTTATGTGCGTTTTGCTGCCCTCCTTAGTCTTTTCTTGATTCTGCGGTATTGTTGGATTGAAGCGGCTTGGACCGACATTACTCGTACGCTTACGAGAGACTGGTTTCATCGTTACGAGTAACCCCCTTTGCTCAAAGATGACTGGCAAGTGTCGGTTTCTCCAACTTTAGTTGAATCGGATTTGACCGAGGAGGTCCTTGGATGAGGTTAAATAGCAACTCATATATCTCCGTTGTGGTGTTTGCGTAAGTAAGATGCGATCCTACTAGATACCCTTGGTCACCACGTAAAACATGCAACAACAAAATTAGAGGACGTCTAACTTGTTTTTGCAGGGTATGCTTGTGATGTGGTATGGCCAACGATGTGATGTGATATATTGGATGTATGATATGATCATGTTGTAATAGAAATATCGACTTGCACGTCGATGGTACGGCAACCGGCAGGAGCCATAGGGTTGTCTTTATACTAACGTTTGTGCTTGCAGATGCGTTTACTATTTTGCTAGGATGTAGCTTTAGTAGTAATAGCATGAGTAGCACGACAACCCCGATGGCAACACGTTGATGGATGATCATGGTGTGGCGCCGGTGACAAGAAGATCGTGCCAGGTGCTTTGGTGATGGAGATCAAGAAGCATGTGATGATGGCCATATCATGTCACTTATGAATTGCATGTGATGTTAATCTTTTTATGCACCTTATTTTGCTTAGAACGACGGTAGCATTATGAGGTGATCTCTCACTAAAATTTCAAGACGAAATTGTGTTCTCCCCGACTATGCACCGTTGCTACAGTTCGTCGTTTCGAGACACCACGTGATGATCGGGTGTGATAGACTCAACGTTCACATACAACGGGTGCAAAACAGTTGCGCACGCGGAACACTCGGGTTAAGCTTGACGAGCCTAGCATGTGCAGACATGGCCTCGGAACACATGAGACCGAAAGGTCGATCATGAATCATATAGATGATATGAGTAGCATAGGGATGCTTACCACTGAAACTATACTCAACTCACGTGATGATCGGACTTGGGATAGTGTAAGTGGATCATGAACCACTCAAATGACTAGAGAGATGTACTTTTTGAGTGGGAGTTTATAATTTGGTTAAGTTAAACTCTAATTATCTTGAACATAGTCTAAGTCCACTTTGAATATATTTGTGTTGTAGATCATGGCTCACGCGACAGTCATCCTGAATTTTAATACGTTCCTAGAGAAAGCTAAGTTGAAAGATGATGGAAGCAACTTTGTAGACTGGGCTCGTAATCTTAAGCTAATCTTACAAGCTGGGAAGAAGGATTATGTCCTTAATGCTGCGCTAGGAGATGAACCACCCGCTACGGCTGATCAGGATGTTAAGAACGCTTGGTTAGCACGTAAGGAGGACTACTCAATAGTTCAATGTGCAGTCTTGTATGGCTTAGAACCGGGACTTCAACGTCGCTTTGAGCGTCATGGAGCATTTGAGATGTTCCAGGAGTTGAAGTTTATCTTTCAGAAGAACGCCCGGATCAAGAGGTATGAGACCGCCGATAAATTCTATGCTTGCAAGATGGAGGAAAACTCGTCTGTCAGGGAACATGTGCTCAAAATGTCTGGGTACTCAAACCGTCTAGCTGAGCTGGGGATTGAACTCCCGCAAGAGGCTATCACTGACAGAATCCTTCAATCACTGCCGCCAAGCTATAAAGGCTTTGTGTTGAACTACAACATGCAAGGGATGAACAAGTCTCCCGGCGAGTTGTTTGCGATGCTGAAAGTCGCAGAGTCTGAACTCCGTAAAGAGCATCAAGTGTTGATGGTGAATTAGACCACTAGTTTCAAGAGAAACGGCAAAGGCAAGAAGGGCAATTCGAAGAAGAGCGGCAAGCCTGTTGCCAATCCGCCGAAGAAACCCAAAGCTGGACCTAAGCCTGAAACGGAGTGTTACTATTGCAAGGGTATGGGTCACTGGAAGCGCAATTGCCCCAAGTATCTGGGAGATAAGAAGGCGGGCAAAGAAAAATCAGGTATATTTGATATACATGTTATTGATGTGTACTTAACCGGCTCTCGTAGTAGTGCCTGGGTATTTGATACCGGTTCTGTTGCTCATATTTGCAACTCGAAACAGGAACTGCGGAATAGACGAAGGCTCGCGAAAGATGAAGTGACGATGCGCGTAGGAAATGGTTCCAATGTTGATGCAATCGCCGTCGGCACAGTATCACTTCAGCTACCATCGGGATTAGTGATGAACTTAAATCATTGTTATTTAGTGTCTGCGTTGAGCATGAACATTATATCTGGATCTTGTTTATTGCGAGACGGTTACTCTTTTAAGTCAGAGAATAATGGTTGTTCTATTTCTATGAGTAACATATTTTATGGTCATGCACCGAATGTGAGAGGATTGTTCATATTGAATCTTGATAGCGATAGCATATACATAACATTGAGACCAAAAGAGTTAGAGTAAACAATGATAGCACCATATTTTTGTGGCACTGCCGCTTAGGTCATATTGGTGTAAAGCGCATGAAGAAACTCCATGCTGATGGACTTTTGGAGTCACTTGACTTTGATTCACTTGACACGTGCGAACCATGTCTCATGGGCAAGATGCCTAAGACTCCGTTCTCCGGAACAATGGAGCATGCAAGTGACTTATTGGAAATCATACATACCGATGTGTGTGGTCCGATGAGCGTGGAGGCATGCGGCGGATATCGTTATTTTCTCACCTTCACTGACGATTTGAGTAGATATGGTTATGTCTACTTGATGAAGCACAAGTCTGAAACATTTGAAAAGTTCAAGCAATTTCAGAGTGAAGTGGAAAATCATCGTAACAAGAAGATCAAGTTCCTACGGTCTGATCGTGGGGGTGAATATCTGAGTTTCGAGTTTGGTGATCACTTAAGACAATGTGGAATTGTTTCGCAGTTGACACCGCCTGGAACACCACAGCGTAATGGTGTGTCCGAACGTCGTAATCGTACTTTATTAAAGATGGTGCGATCTATGATGTCTCTTACTGATTTGCCGTTATCGTTTGGGGTTATGCATTAGAAACAGCTGCATTCACTTTAAATAGGGCACCATCAAAATCCGTTGAGACGACACCATACGAACTGTGGTATGGCAAAAGACCAAAGTTGTCGTTTCTTAAAGTTTGGGGATGTGATGCTTATGTCAAAAAGCTTCAGCCTGAAAAGCTGGAACCCAAAGCGGAAAAGTGCGTCTTCATAGGTTACCCAAAAGAGACAGTTGGGTACACCTTCTATCTCAAATCCGAGGGCAAAGTGTTTGTTGCTAAAAACGGAGCTTTTCTCGAGAAGGAGTTTCTCTCGAGAGAATTGAGTGGGAGGAAGATAGAACTTGACGAGGTTGTCGAACCTCTCATCCCTCTGGATGGTGGCGCAGGGCAAGGGGAAACCTGTGTCGTTGCGACGCCAGTTGAGGAGGAAGTTAATCATGATGATCATGAAACTCCAGTTCAAGTTTCTGTTGAACCACGCAGGTCGACGAGATCACGTGCTGCTCCAGAGTGGTACGGTAATCCCGTCTTGTCAATCATGTTGTTAGACAACAATGAACCTGCAAATTATGAAGAAGCAATGGTGGGGCCAGATTCCAACAAATGGCTAGAAGCCATGAAATACGAGATAGGATCCATGTATGAGAACAAAGTGTGGACTTTAGAGATACTACCTGAGGGCCGCAAGGCTATTCAGAACAAATGGATCTTTAAGAAGAAGACGGACGCTGACGGCAATGTGACCGTTTATAAAGCTCGACTTGTGGCAAAGGGTTTTTCACAAGTTCCAGGAGTTGACTACGATGAGACTTTGTCACCTGTAGCGATGCTTAAGTCCGTCAGAATCATGTTAGCAATAGCTGCATTTTTCGATTATGAAAGTGGTTGGAGAATCTTGTATTTACAAGAAAGTGAGTGGGAGCTCTGTGGCGTTTCTAATATTATATGTGGATGACATATTACTGATTGAAAACAACGTAGAGTTTTTGGAGAGCATAAAAGGTTACTTGAATAAAAGTTTCTCTATGAAGGACCTAGGAGAAGCTGCTTACATTCTAGGCATTAAGATGTATAGGGATAGATCAAAACGCCTGATAGGACTTTCACAAAGCACATACCTTGATAAAGTTTTGAAGAGGTTCAAAATGGAACAATCCAAGAAAGGGTTCTTGCCAGTTCTACAAGGTACGAAATTGAGTAAGACTCAGTGCCCAGCAACTGATGAAGATAGAGAGCATATGCGCTCCGTCCCCTATACTTCAGCCATAGGTTCTATCATGTATGCAATGATGTGCACTAGACCGGATGTTAGCCTGGCCATAAGTATGGCAGGTAGGTTCCAGAGTAATCCAGGAGTGGATCACTGGACAGCGGTCAAGAATATCCTGAAGTACCTGAAAAGGACTAAGGAGATGTTTCTCGTATATGGAGGTGACGAAGAGCTCGCCGTAAAAGGTTACGTCGATGCAAGCTTTGACACAGATCCGGACGACTCTAAGTCGCAAACCGGATACGTATTTATTCTTAATGGGGGTGCAGTAAGCTGGTGCAGTTCCAAGCAAAGCGTCGTAGCAGATTCTACATGTGAAGCGGAGTACATGGCTGCCTCGGAGGCGGCTAAGGAAGGTGTCTGGATGAAGCAGTTCATGACGGATCTTGGAGTGGTGCCAAGCGCACTGAATCCAATAACCTTGTTCTGTGACAACACTGGTGCCATTGCCTTAGGAAAGGAACCACGGTTTCACAAGAAGACCAGACACATCAAACGACGCTTCAACCTCATCCGCGACTACGTCGAGGAAGAGGACGTAAATATATGCAAAGTGCACACGGATCTGAATGTAGCAGACCCGCTGACTAAACCTCTTCCACGGCCAAAACATGATCAACACCAGAACTGTATGGGTGTTAGATTTATTACAATGTAATTCACATGGTGATGTGAGGGCTGGATTATTGACTCTAGTGCAAGTGGGAGACTGTTGGAATTATGCCCTAGAGGCAATAATAAATATAGTTATTATTATAATTCATGTATCAAGATAATCGTTTATTATCCATGCTATAATTGTATTGAATGAAGACTCATTTACATGTGTGGATACATAGACAAAACACCATCCCTAGCAAGCCTCTAGTTGGCTAGCCAGTTGATCAAAGATAGTCAGTGTCTTCTGATTATGAACAAGGTGTTGTTGCTTGATAACTGGATCACGTCATTAGGAGAATCACGTGATGGACTAGACCCAAACTAATAAACGTAGCATGTTGATCGTGTCATTTTGTTGCTACTGTTTTCTGCGTGTCAAGTATTTATTCCTATGACCATGAGATCATATAACTCACTGACATCGGAGGAATGCTTTGTGTGTATCAAACGTCGCAACGTAACTGGGTGACTATAAAGATGCTCTACAGGTATCTCCAAAGGTGTTAGTTGAGTTAGTATGGATCAAGACTGGGATTTGTCACTCCGTGTGACGGAGAGGTATCTCGGGGCCCACTCGGTAATACAACATCACACACAAGCCTTGTAAGCAATGTAACTTAGTGTAAGTTGCGGGATCTTGTATTACGGAACGAGTAAAGAGACTTGCCGGTAAACGAGATTGAAATAGGTATGCGGATACTGACGATCGAATCTCGGGCAAGTAACATACCGAAGGACAAAGGGGATGACATACGGGAGTATATGAATCCTTGGCACTGAGGTTCAAACGATAAGATCTTCGTAGAATATGTAGGATCCAATATGGGCATCCAGGTCCCGCTATTGGATATTGACCGAGGAGTCTCTCGGGTCATGTCTGCATAGTTCTCGAACCCGCAGGGTCTGCACACTTAAGGTTCGACGTTGTTTTATGCGTATTTGAGTTATGTGGTTGGTTACCGAATGTTGTTCGGAGTCCCGGGTGAAATCACGGACGTCACGAGGGTTTCCGGAATGGTCCGGAAACGAAGATTGATATATAGGATGACCTCATTTGATTACCGGAAGGTTTTCGGAGTTACCGGGAATGTACCGGGAATGATGAATGGGTTCCGGGAGTTCACCGGGGGGGGCAACCCACCCCGGGAAGCCCATAGGCCTTGAGGGTGGCACACCAGCCCTTAGTGGGCTGGTGGGACAGCCCAAAAAGCTCTATGTGCCAAGGAGAAGAAAATCAAGAGAGAAAGAAAAAAAAAGGAGGAGGTGGGAAGGAAGGGGGACTCCCTCCCACCAAACCAAGTCCAACTCGGTTTGGGGGGGAGAGTCCTCCCCCTTGGACTCGGCCGACCCCCTTGGGGCTCCTTGAGCCCCAAGTCAAGGTCCCCTCCCTCCCACCTATATATACGGAGGTTTTAGGGCTGATTTGAGACGATTTTTCCACGGCAGCTCGACCACATACCTCCACGGTTTTTCCTCTAGATCGCGTTTCTGCGGAGCTCGGGCGGAGCCCTGCTGAGACAAGGTCATCACCAACCTCCGGAGCGCCGTCACGCTGCCGAAGAACTCTTCTACCTCTCCGTCTCTCTTGCTGGATCAAGAAGGCCGAGATCAACGTCGAGCTGTACGTGTGCTGAACGCGGAGGTGCCGTCCGTTCGGTACTAGATCGTGGGACTGATCGCGGGGTTGTTCGCGGGGCGGATCGAGGGACGTGAGGACGTTCCACTACATCAACCGCGTTCTCTAACGCTTCTGCTGTACGGTCTTTGAGGGTACATAGATCACTCATCCCCTCTCGTAGATGGACATCACCATGATAGGTCTTCGTGCGCGTAGGAAAAATGCTGTTTCCCATGCAACGTTCCCCAACAAGCCCGTCATTGGAATATACAAGCCAAGTTATATAATGAAAATTCCCACTAGCATATGGTGGTGACAAAACAAGAGGCTCTCAATCATGAAGAATATGGTGCTATTATGAAGCACAAGTGTGGAAAGAGATAGTAGCATTGTCCATTCTCTCTTTTTCTCTTTTTTTTGTTTGGGCTCTTTGGCCTATCTCTTTTTATGTGGGAAACTTTGGCTTTTTTTTTTATTTCCTCGCATGGGACAATTCTCCAATAATGATGATCATCACACTTTTATTTACTCACAGCTCAAAGCTTAGAACGATGATGACTCTATAGGAAATGCCTCCCGCAGTGTACCGGGATGTGCAATGATCTAGCTTGGCGTATGACGTTGAAACATCTCGCTAGCTATCTTACGATCATGCAATGGCAATATGAAAGTGACGGCACAAGTAATGAGACGGAACGGTGGGAGTTGCATGGCAATATATCTTGGAATGGCTATGGAAATGCCATAGTAGGTAAGTATGGTGGCTGTTTTGAGGAAGGCATATGGTGGGTTTGTGCACCGGTGAAAGTTGCGCGGTACTAGAGAGGCTAGCAATGGTGGAAGGTAAAAGTGCATCTATACCATGGACTCACATTAGTCATGAAGAACTCATATACATATTGCGAAAGTTTTTATTAGTAATCGAAACAAAGTGCTAAACGCATACTCCTAGGGGAAGGGTTGGTAGGTGTTAACCATCACACGATCCCGACCGCAACACAAAGGATGACAATCAATAGATCAATTATGCTCCGACTTCCTAACATAGCGGTTCACCATACGTGCATGTTACGGGAATCACTAACTTCAACACAATTATTTCTAGATTCACAACCCCCTACTAACATAACTCTTAATATTACCAAATCCACGTCTCAAAACTGATTGAAAGGGATCAAACTTCTCTTTCTACTCAATGCACATGAAGATGGAAGTTTTATTGTATCCTCTTTGGACACCTACCACCTTTGGGACTACTTTCATAGCACAAGCCAACTACCAAGTTACGCACCGCCGTGCTCTAAAAGATCTAAGTGAAGCACATAGAGCAACATGGTCTAGCTCAAAAGACATAAGTGAAGCACAATGAGCATTCTAGCAAATTCACGATGAGTGCATGTCTCTCTCAAAAGGTGTGAAGCAAGTATGATTGTGACACAACAACAAAAAAGACTCCTACGATACAAGACACTCCAAGCAAGACACATATCATGTGGTGAGTAAAAATATAGCTCCAAGTAATGTTACCGATGGATTGAAGACGAAAGAGGGGATGCCTTCTCGGGGCATCCCCAAGATTAGGCTTTTTGGTGTCCTTGAATTTGGCTTGGGATGCCTTGGGAATCCCCAAGCTTGAGCTCTTTCCACTCTTTATCCATTTGTCAATGAGAACATCACCCAAAACTTGAAAACTTCACAACACAAAACTTAAACAAAAACTCGTGATATCATTAGCACAAGAAAACGAACTACCACCTCTTTAGGTACTGTAGCAATCTTGATTTCTATTTATATTGGTGTTAGATTACTGTATTCTTGCTTTTCCATGGCTAGTACCCCCGATACTTGATATGTCCATTTTGCATCATGCTTTCATGTTGATATTTATTGCTTTTTGGGCTGTTATATTACTTGTGGTGCCATATTTATGCCTTTTCTCTCTTATTTTGCAAGGTTTATTTGAAGAGGGAGAATTCAGGCACCTGGAATTCTGGACTGGAAAAGGAGAAAATCCTAGCCGACTATTCTGCACATCTCCAAATGCCCTGAAAAGTTACATGGATTTTTTCAAGATTATATAAAAAATACTGTGCGAAAGAACTACCGGAGGGGGGCTGCCAGGGCGCCACAAGCCCTGACACCGCCACCCCCTGGTGGCGGAGTGGGGGCTTGTGGGCTCCCTGACGGCCCACTAGCCCCCCTCTTTTGCTATATGAAGCGTCCTGGTCCAGAAAAAATCAATCCGGAGCTTTTTCGTGGTTTCGCCGCCGCCACGAGGCGAAACTTGAGCAGATCCAATCTAGAGCTCTAGGAGGACGATCCTTTCGGGGAAACTTCCCTCCCGGAGGGGGGGAATCATCGCCATCGTCATCACCAACACTCCTCTCGTCGGAGGAGAGGCATCTTCATCAACATCTTCATCAGCACCATCTCCTCTCCAATCCCTAGTTCATCTCTTGTAACCAATCTTCGTCTCGCAACTCCGATTGGTACTTGTAAGGTTGCTAGTAGTGTTGATTACTCTTTGTAGTTCATGCTAGTTGGATTATTTGGTGGAAGAGTTTATGTTCAGATCCTTGATGCTATTCATTACACCTCTGATCATGATTATGATTATGTTTTGTGATTAGTTACTTTTGTTCCTGAGGACATGGGATAAGTCATGTTGATAATAGTCATGTGAATTTGATATTCGTTCGGTATTTTGATATGTTGTATGTTGTCTTTTCCTCTAGTGGTGTTATGTGAACGTCGACTACATAACACTTCACCATATTTGGGCCTAGAGGAAGGCATTAGGAAGTAGTAAGTAGATGATGGGTTGCTGGAGTGACAGAAGCTTAAACCCCAGTCTATGTGTTGCTTCGTGAGGGGCTGATTTGGATCCACTAGTTTAATGCTATGGTTAGACTTTGTCTTAATTCTTCTTTTGTAGTTGCGGATGCTTGCGAGAGAGGTTAATCATAAGTGGGATGCTTGTTCAAGTAAGGGCAGTACCCAAGCGCCGGTCCACCCACATATTAAACTATCAAAGTAACGAACGTGAATCATATGAACATGATGAAACTAGCATGACAGAAATTCCCGTGTGTCCTCGGGAGCGTTCTTCCTCCTATAAGACTTTGTTCAGGCTTGTCCCTTGCTACAAAAGGTATTGGGCCACTTGCTGCACCGTTGCTACTACTTGTTACTTGTTACTTTTTGCTCGCTGCGTTTCACCTCGCTACACAATCACTTGTTACCGCTACTTTCAGTGCTTGCAGTTATTACCTTGCTGAAATCCGTTTATCAGAGCCTTCTGCTCCTCGTTGGGTTCGACACTCTTACTTATTGAAAGGACTACGATTGATCCCCTATATTTGTGGGTCATCAATATTATCCATAGTTTCATCAAAACAAGCAACTAACTCAACAAAAACAGAATCTGTCAAAAACAGACGAGTCTGTAGCAATCTGTATACTTCGTATACTTCTGGTACCTCACAAATTCTAAAACATTACGACAACTTGGGAAAAAGGCATGTCAACTAGCAGAAAAAATAATCAACTCAAAATCTCTTTGTGAATAAAAATGAAAAATTATTTCGTGAGCGAAAAGTTTCTGTCTTTTTCCAACATGATCAAACAACCATCACCAAAACTAGTCATAAAGGTTTTGCTTGGCTCAGACACAAAAATAAACACAAAAAATACAATCATAACAGAATTATGGTGGTGTGGATGCAACAAAACAAAAATGAAAAAGATAAATTCATTGGGTTGCCTCCCAACAAGCGCTATTGTTTAGCGCCCTTAGCTAGGCATAAGGTGATGGAATCACGTATCGTCATCTTTGGTGCTCAAACCATAAGTAGCCCTCATCTTAGATTCATAAGGCAATCTTATTTTCTTTCTAGGAAAATGCTCCATGCCCTTATTTAAAGGAAATTGAAATCTAATATTCCCTTCCTTCATATCGAAGATAGCACCAATAGCCCTTAGGAAAGGTCTACCAAGAATGATAGGGCATGTAGGATTGCAATCAATATCAAGCACAATGAAATCCACGGGAACATAGTTCCTATTTGCAATAATAAGAACATCATTCATCCTCCCCATGGGTTTCTTGACAGTAGAATCCGCAAGATGCAAATTAAGAGAACACTCCTTAATCTCATTAAAGCCTAGAACATCACATAAAGGCTTTGGAATTGCGGAAACACTAGCACCCAAATCACACAAAGCATTGCATTCATAGTTTTTTATTTTGATTTTGATAGTAGGTTCCCACTCATCATCAAGCTTTCTAGGCATAGAAACTTCCAACTCAAGATTCTCTTCATGAGATTTTACCATAGCATCGACGATATGATTGGTAAAGGCCTTGTTTTGGCTATAAGCGTGTGGAGAGTTTAGCATGGATTGCATCAAGTAAATGCATTCAATCAAGGAGAAACTATCATAATTGAATTCCTTGAAATCCAAAGTAGTAGTTTCATTACTACTCAAAGTTTTGATATCTTCTACTCCACTTTTAATGCTTTTAGCATCAAGATAGATGGACTCCGAATCATTGGGGCGTTTTTCAACCAAAGTGGATTCATATCCAGCCCCATCATCGTTAGGTTTGACACTAGAAAACAAATATTAAATGGGAGTCACACCAAGCACTTTAAGATCTTCGTGATTCTTATCACGAGAACACACCTTTTTAAGCCATTCATGTCTAGCATGAATTTGGGCGGTTCTTTCTTTGCTCTCATTCGTGGAAACACGCATAGCTTTCAAAGTTTCATCCATATTGATCTTGGGAGGAGGACATCTAACTTGCAAAGCATCAATATCAATAGAGATTCTATCAACGCTCCTAGCCAAATCATCAATTTTGAGTAGTTTTTCCTCTATGGACGCATTGAAAATCTTTTGCGAGTTGATAAACTCTTTAATATTACTCTCTAGATCAGAGGGTAATCTATTGTAATTTCCATGAGTATTGTTGTAGGAGTTGCCAAAGTTATTACAGGGGTTACTAGGAAAAGGCCTAGGAACATAGTTTCCTCTAAAAGCATTGTTGTTGCCAAAATTATTCCTACCAACAAAATTAACGTCCAAGCTCGCATTGCTACTCTCAATCAAGGAAGACAAGGGCATTTCATTAGGATCTAAAGGAGCACTTCTACTAGCAATGAAATTCATTAACTCATCCATCTTGGCACTCAATGAGTTAATTTCTTCTATAGCGTGTACCTTCTTACTAGTAGGTGACCTTTTAGTGTGCCACTGAGAGTAGTTTGTCATGATATTGTCTAGGAGTTTTGTGGCTTCTCCTAATGTGATTTCCATGAACGTTCCACCTGAGGCGGAGTCCAAGATATTTCTAGAAGCGAAATTCAAACCAGCGTAGAAGATTTGTATAATCATCCAAAGACTCAAGCCATGAGCGGGACAATTTCTAATCATCAATTTCATTCTCTCCCAAGATTGTGCAACATGCTCATGATCAAGTTGCTTAAAATTCATGATATCATTACGGAGAGAGATAATCTTAGCCGACGGAAAATACTTGGATATATAAGCATCTTTGCACTTGTTCCAAGAATCAATACTATTTTTGGGCAAAGACGAAAACCAAGTTTTTGCTCGATCTCGCAACGAGAACGGAAAAAGCTTCAATTTAATCACATCATTATCCACATATTTCTTCTTTTGCATATCGCAAAGCTCAATGAAGGTATTAAGATGGGATGCGGCATCTTCAATAGGAAGGGCGGAGAATTGCTCTTTCATAACAAGATTCAGCAAGGCAACATTGATTTCGTATGATTCCGCGCTAGTGGCGGGAGCAATAGGAGTACTAATAAAATCGGTATTATTAGTATTCGAGAAGTCACAAAGTTTGGTATTTTCAGTCATGGTGACTTCAGCAAGCAAACAAGCACACAAGCGAACAGAAAGCAAGCGAGAGAAAAGGGCGAACGAAAAAGGCAAACGAAAAAAGGCAAATATTTTTGTAAATTTTTGTTTTCCAGAAGTGGGGGAGAGGAAAACGAGAGGCAAAAAAGTAAATTCAAGAGATGAGTTTGCGACACTTACTTGGATGAGTTCTTGACTTGATCCTCCCCGGCAACGGCGCCAGAAATCCTTCTGCTGCCTCTTGAGCTTGCGTTGGTTTTTCCCTTGAAGAGGAAAGGGTGATGCAGCACACGAGCAGTAAGTATTTTCCTCAGTTTGAGAACCAAGGTATCAATCCAGTAGGAGAATCGCGCCAAGTGTCCAGAGTACCTGCGCAAACACAAACGATCTTGCACCCAACGCTATAAAGGGGTTATGAATCCCTTCAAGATTGATTGCAAAGTGAGATCTGAAGGCGGAAAGTGCAACGAAGTAAAAAGTGTAAGGCTGAGAATATGATGTCAAGCAGACCCGGGGGCCATAGGGTTCACTAGAGGCTTCTCTCAAAATAGCAAATAAGACGGTGGGTGAACAAATTACTGCCGAGCAATTGATAGAACCGCGCAAAGTCATGACGATATCTAAGGCAATGATCATACATATAGGCATCACGTCCGAGACAAGTAGACCGATACTTTCTGCATCTACTACTATTACTCCACACATCGACTGCTATCCAGCATGCATCTAGTGTATTGATTTCATGATGAACAGAGTAACGCCTTAAGCAAGATGACATGATGTAGAGGGATAAACTCAAACCAATGATGTAAACCCCAACTTTTTACCCTTGATGGCAACAACACGATGCGTGCCTCGCTGCCCCTTCTGTCACTGGGAGAGGTCACGCACGGTATGAACCCAAAATCAAGCAATTCTCCCATTGCAAGAATCATAGATCAAGTTGGCCAAACAAAACCCACAACTCGAAGAGAATTACAAGGATATGAAATCATGCATATAAGAGATCAGAAGAAACTCAAGTAAGATTCATAGATAATCTGATCATAAATCCACAATTCATCGAATCTCGACAAACACACCACAAAACAAGATTACATCGGATAGATCTCCATGAAGATCATGGAGAACTTTGTATTGAAGATCCAAGAGAGAGAAGAAGCCATCTAGCTACTAGCTGTGGACCCGAAGGTCTATGGTGAACTACTCACGCATCATCGGAGAGGTCATGGTGTTCATGAAGAAGCCCTCCGTATCCGAATCCCTCCTCCGGCACGGCACCAGAACGTGTCCCAGATGGGATCTTGTGGAGACATAAGCTTGCGGCGGTGGAAAAGTATTTTCGTGGATCTCTCTCGCAGTTTCAGAATTTTCAGGAATTTATAGGCGGAAGAGGTAGGGAAGACGAGCCACAGGGGGGCTACAAGCCTGCTAGGCGCCCCCCTGACCGCGCCTAGGGGGATTGTGGGGTCCCCTGGTGGCCCCTGCCTTGGTTCTCACGTCCCGTGCGTATCTTCTGTTCCGGAAAAAAATCTTTTCGGAAGTTTTATTCCGTTTGGACACCGTTTAAAATCCTCCTCTGAAAAGGGTCAAAAACACGGAAAAAACAGGAACTGTCACTTGGCACTGAGTTAAAAAGTTAGTCCCAAAAAATATATAAAAGGCATACAAAACATCCAAAGTTTCACAAGATAATAACATGGAACCATAAAAAATTATAGATACATTGGAGACGTATCAGCTACCAAGTGGATGGTGGGTGGGCCGTAAAATTGCTCATAATATGCATCCGGGCCGGTCCAAGTATAGGTCAGGCTCGGGCCATCCGCAATTTTCAGTGACTGGATCTAGTCGAGTGTCTGGTTTAACATCGAGAGGTTGTCCTGATCGGTTCCTTGATGGTTTTTGGAGTTGACCTACGTGGCTTCCACAAGGGACTCATATTCAGTGATAGCCATTTGCTACTTCTCGGGCACTAAAGTCAGGTCCGGTCTCAAAGCCAACTCTCCGACAAAGAGGGAACCGAGGTCATGGTCGGGCGAGAGACCTGAAGTCAAGGCTTCGGGATTTTGGAGCTCATCGGATGAAAACGTGATATTAGCGAGGAAAAGATCGCCCCGGGAGTCGACAGAGAATTCGAGATTCCCGAACCTTATCTCCTTACTAGGGACAAAGCCTCCGATCCGGCAGAAGCGATTGGTTGGGTCGGCACGCAGCGTGAAGATGCCGAACGCGAGAACCTTACCGGGAACGAAGATGTCCCCATTGCTGATTCGATCGCTGATGAGCGAGCCATCAATCCTTCCGGTGATCTCAAAATGGAACTCTCAATGAAAGCACAAATGTCGGTGTCAAAACCGGCGGATCTCGGGTAGGGGGTCCCGAGTTGTGGACCTTGGATCGATGGGTTACACGGGACAAAGGAGACAGTGTTTACCCAGGTTCGGGCCCTCTTGAGGAGGTAAAACCCTACGTCATGCTTGATTATATTGATGTGTATGAGGATTACAGAGTTGATCTACCTTGAGATCGTATGAGCTCAAATCCTAGATGAGTCAACCTGCCTATACAGATGAAACCCTCTGGTTTATATAGACACCATGGGTTCCTAGGATTACATACGACCGACCTCTAGAAGGGGATAGATGCGCCGACCTAGACTACTTTAACTTGGATGACACGCCAGTCTTCAGAGCTTTCCTTGCTAAACATGAGGTCGTCACACAATCTAGTCTTCCACAACACGACCCATTAGGCCGGCCTGTAAGAGATGGGCCGACCGTCCGAGGACCCCTTAGTCCCGGACTCCCTCACCTCTTCTCTCGGTCAAAATAGGAGATCATTGCTATCTGTGAAAGGATCGATATGGTTGACTAGAGGGGCGTGAATAGGCAACGACCACTTTTTAATTAATCTTAGCAAGTTAGGGTAAGCAACATACGGGTTCACAAATATAACAACAATGGGGTGAACCGTAATGAAGCTAGCAACGGTAGCTACTAAGACAAGTAAGAGAAAGACAACAACATAAGCATACACAAAGTAAAGGTTAGAGATAACCACAAGTGGAACCAATGAAGACGAGGATGTGTTACCGAAGTTCCTTCCCTTTGACAGGAAGTACGTCTCCGTTGGAGCGGTGTGGAGGCACAATGCTCCCCAATAAGCCACTAAGGCCACCGTATTCTCCTCACGCCCTCGCACGATGCAAGGTACCGTGATTCCACTATAGGTGCCCTTGAAGGCGGCGACCGAACCTTTACAAACAAGGTTGGGGCAAACTCCACACAAAGCTTGGAGGCTCCCAACAAGACCACGAAGCTTCACCATAATGGAATGTGGCTTCGAGGTGACCTCAACCGTCTAGGATGCTCAAACACCCAAGAGTAACAAGATCCGCAAGGGATTGGTGGGGGAATCAACTTTTCTCTTGGTGGAAGTGTGGATCTAGGCCTTCTCAACCAATCCCTAAAGAATCAACAAGTTTGATTGGCTAGGGAGAGAGATCGGGCACTTTTGAGCTTAGGGAGCAACAATGGAGCTTGGGAGGGTAAGAGATAGAGTTCCATAGCTAGAAGAACCCTTTATATAGTGGGGGGGAATCCAACCGTTTTCCCACTCACAGCCCGTGCCTAGCGGTACTACCGCTGGATGCAGCGGTACTACCGTTGGCACTCCAGCGGTACTACCGCTGGCTGCAGCAGTACTACCGCTGGGCCCCTGGTAGTGCATAAGCACTACCACCGCCAAGAAATTCTTCGCAAAAAGGTTCGTCCACGTACAACCGCTAGGCAGGCGATACTAAGCTCCTGGAGCGGTACTACCGCTGACCAGGGGTGGTACTACCGCGAGCTGCAGCGGTACCACCGCTAGCACTCCAGCGGTACTACCGCTAGGGCCAGCGGTACTACCGCTGGGGGTACTACCGCTGGGGGACCATTTGCAAAGAGGAAGGAAACACCAAGGCGGGAGCCACTCCAAAGTTGCCGGCAAGGGGGAAAATAGGTGAAGTGTGCGCGTGCAATATTGATTCCACCCAAACCTTTCCACTACGGTTCCCCTCTTAATAGTACGGCTTTCCTATGACTCAAATAAAGAGAATCGTAGAGAACACCGTGCTTCTGTTCCACGAAAGAGGGGGGCGAGTCGTCTTGTGCCGTTGACGTGTGTTATCTGAAATCTTAACACACACAGTTAGTCCTTTCCGGTACTGTCATCAATCACCAAAATTACTTAGGCATAAACTATGCCCCAACAATCTCCCCCTTTTTGGTGGATTGATGACAATACCGGATTTGCACAGAGAATAATATGAGAACAAAAAGATAGAGACATATGAAAATAAGGAGCATATGACTCACAGCATATGATGGAAATAAATCTCACACAAGTTCATGTCTCACGAAAGATAGCAAAATAGAAGCAAACCAAGTTCGAAGCAAAACACGAAAGATAAGCAAAGCTAAGCAAAGTTCAACTCTCAAAGCAAATCCAGCTCCTAGACTCTCTCCCCCTTTGGCACAAGACACCAAAAAGGGGCACACCTAACGCCACAGGTGGTTACTCCTCATCCTCATCATCGCCAGAGTCGTCAGTAGCATCCGGATCGTCCTGCTGCTCTTCATTGTCCTCTTCCTCCTCAGCACCAGACCACTGGTACCCTTGAGCCCGCATCCAAGCAGCCTCTGGAGTGATGCCGTCCTCTGATCCGCTGGAGATGTCAACATCAAGTGTCCTCAGGACACGCTTGTGCCTCTGACGGTTCTCCTTCTAAGCCACGTGCGTCTGATACTGGCCCTTAGCCTGCATACAGAAGAGAGTCTTCATCTTATCCTGCAGTTTCATGGCCCAAGATGGCATGGCAGAAGAGCGGGACTGAGAAGCGGTTCCTCTGTCAGCAGCAGTCTCTGTGTTAGTGTCCATGTGGTGAGATGAAGTGGATGGGTTGGCCCATTTGTCCTTGACGCGAAGCTTGACAGGATCATGCACAAAGTAGTCAGCCTGAATGTATAACTCCTGCTGCGGATAGGTGTCTTGCCACTTCTGATGGATATAAGCAAACAGGTAGGGCCCGTAGATGGGAACCTTGCGCATCATGATGCAGTTCCAGAGCTCAGTGAACATCACATCAGAAATATCAAGAGGGGCAGACTCCTTAGTCATAGCCTCCTCACAGAGCAGTAGCATCTCACCCAGAGAGCCATGTATCTCGTCGAAGTTGCCAATGCAAGGAAAGAGGGTGTTGCGGAAGATCCGATGCATGATGTTGAGATGCCTGGGGAGCACACCTTTCTCCACATAGAGTTGTTGCAATCTGTCCTTGGCGTAGGCCCTATCAGTGGGAGCTGCAGCATGAGGACGCGACCCAAGTGGAGTGTCAGCTCCCTGAAAATCAACCTTGAGGAAGGCCATGAATTCACGCCACGAACCGGTCATCTTCTGAGTCCCAGTCATCCACACGAGGGAGCGCTCGTCATCAGGCGAGAAGTGAACCGTGACATAGAACTGGGCAACAACATTGGGGTCAAAGTCTGTCTTGAAGGAGATGATCTCCTTAATGCCCAGCTTGTCAATCAGAGAGAGAGCATCACCAAAGTAGTACATGTTCCGCTGAAGGTGAGCCAGGTCAATCAACTGAACGGGAACAAAACTCTTCTTGAAATGGTTGATGATATCACGGTATATCCTGCAGTGATCCTTTGCCCAAACATGCTCGACATTCTTGATCATAGCCCTCTCTTGGAGATAGTGGTTTTGGGTGCGGAACCTCAGAAAATCCTTAGGGGGCATGGTGCGAACGTTGACCCCCTTGTCCTTGTGAGCGGTCTTCTTAAAGGCCTGCTTTTTGGGTTGCAGACCTGAAGTGGCGGAGCCCTCTGGAGCCTCTAGGTTGCGATAATGCTTTGACTGTGTGTCCCGTGGGGGGTTCGAGCGGCGAGCACCACCTGTGACACAAAACACACACCGAAAAAGAGTGACAAAAGGAGTCAAGGCAATGAACAAGAGAATGCAGAAAAGTAAACACACATTGCCAAGCAAATGAAAAGAATACACAGAAAATCCTCCTGGCGGTAGTACCGCTACCCCTGGCGGTAGTACCGCTGGGGTCAGAGGGGTAGTACCGCTACCCCTAGCGGTAGTACCGCTGGGGTCCTCGCGGTAGTACCGCTGCCCTTGGCGGTAGTACCGCTGGGGTTTGATTTTTCAGATCTAAATATGAAGAGAACCCATAGAGATGGCTACATGGATTTTACGAGGGCTATGGGCTGTGTATAATCACTAAGAACTCCACCACAGCCCTAACGACATGAGGATCACAAGTACCATCTAAATAAGGACAAGCCTAGCCAAGAGAGAGCAAGTTTTAGATCTAATCCAAACATAGTCCAAGTGCTTGATCTAAAACATGTAAATCCTAGGGCATGGCAATATAAAAGCAAAGATTCATAGGACCGACACTCCCCTCGAATACCTCCTTCATGCCATCTAAGAACAAAGCACACTATCAAAGGCATGGATCCAAACCACCAATGCTCCTAACCCTAGAACAAGAGAACATCAACCAAGAGAAGAAGGGGAGGAGCTTTACCGGGATCCATGGCACTTGGAGGAGGAAGGAGAAGTGGAGCAAACCCTCCAAGTCAATGGGGAGAAGGGGCTCCACGGATAGAGATCCAAATAAGGGGAGTTCGGGGTTGGGGAGGGAGGAGCCATGAGGGAGAAGAAAGAGGCAGAAAAACGGGCTCCCCCTCCTTTATATAGACCAAGGGGTACGGGCCAGCGGTAGTACCGTTGTGGTCCTGGCGGTAGTACCGCTACCTGGGGTAGTACCGCTGGCTGCAGCGGTAGTACCACTGGGGTCCTGGCGGTAATACCGCTCCCCCTGGCGGTAGTACCGCTCCCCCTGAGACAACCCTAGAAATGTCCTAGTTAGGTCGTGGTAGATCGGGGTCATGGCGGTAGTACCGCTGTCCCTAGCGGTAGTACCGCTGGGGTCTTGGCGGTAGTACCGTTGGGGTCCTGGCGGTAGTACCGCTGCAAATGTCACAACGGGACCTAGGAGATGAGAAGAACGCAGGCAAATGACAAGTGAGTGAAAATAAGAAGATAGCACCAGCAAGATATACTGACTTGTCATATTATATCCTTTAGGGGGGGGTGGCCGAGGCCACCTATGTTTGAGACAAAGGTATGACACCGCGAAGAATTATCCTTGGGTTCATGACCAACACTCGTCTTTGAAGCACAAGTGCCATTTGACAATGGCTAAAGTGAAAGACTAGATCGATTTATGCATAATGGGGGGAGGAAAAGTTCATTGAGAGAACAACACTCCCCCTATGTCCATGCCTACATCTAGAACAAGATAGAATGCATAGTAAGGTGCAACGTGCCTAGCTTCAATCCACATTACTTAAATCAATGATATTTAGATCATGCCTTAACTCCCGGAACCTTGCTTCATCTAGGGGCTTAGTGAAAATATCTGCAAGTTGCTCTTCAGTGTGGATGAAGTGAACCTCAATATCACCTAGCTTGATATGTTCATGGATGAAGTGATGACGAATATCAATATGCTTGGTTTTGCTATGTTGCACTGGGTTGAGGGAAATCTTGATAGCACTTTGATTGTTACATAGAAGAGGCACTTTGTCACAAGTGACACCGTAATCCTTTAAAGTTTGCCTCATCCATAGCAATTGTGCACAACAACTTGCAGCTGCCACATACTCAGCTTCGGTGGATGATAGAGAGACGTAATTCTGCTTCTTTGAAGACCAACTTACCAGTGAGCGACCAAGGAATTGGGATCCTCCAGAAGTTGACTTCCTCTCCACAAAATCTCCTGCCCAATCTGAGTCAGAATAGCCAACTAGGTTGAAGTTTGCTCCTTTGGGATACCATAGGCCAAAGTTTGGGGTATGAGCCAAATATCGAAAGATTCGCTTAACAGCCATATAATGACTTTCTTTTGGTGCAGATTGAAACCGTGCACATATCCCTGCACTCAACATAATATCCGGTCTAGATGCACAAAGGTAAAGGAGGGATCCAATCATGGAGCGATATACCTTTTGATCCACTGCTTTACCATTGGGATCACTGTCAAGCTTGCATCTTGTTGGCATGGGGAATTTGACCGGTTTGACATCTTCAAGCTCGAAACGTTTGAGCATGTCTTGAGTGTACTTGGCTTGTTTTATGAAGGTCCCTTCTAGGCCTTGTTTAATCTCGAACCCGAGGAAGAACTTCAACTCTCCCATCATGGACATCTCAAATTTCTCAGTCATTAGTGCAGCAAATTCTTCATTGAAGGAAATGTTAGGAGAGCCAAAGATAATATCATCAACATATAGTTGGCATATGAACAAATCCCCTTTAACACTCTTAGTAAAAAGAGTGGGATCTATCTTCCCAATTTCAAACCCACGATCTTGTAACAACTCAGTAAGATACTCATACCACGCACGTGGGGCTTGTTTAAGGCCATAGAGTGCCTTATTAAGTTTGTACACATGATTGGGGAGCTTGGGATGTTCGAATCCCGGGGGTTGTTTGACATAGACCAACTCATTTAAAGGACCATTCAGAAAGGCACTTTTCACATCCATTTGTTGTAGTTTGAAGTTATGATGAGAAGCAAAAGCAAGCAACATGCCAATAGATTCTAGACGAGCAACAGGGGCAAAGGTTTCACCGTAGTCGATACCCTCGACTTGGGAGTAGCCTTGAGCCACCAATCTTGCCTTGTTTCGAATCACAATCCCATTGGCATCTTGCTTGTTCTTGAATATCCATTTGGTCCCGATGACATTATGTTCCTCCGTTGGCCTTGGCACTAAATCCCAGACTTGGTTGCGCTCGAAGTTGTTAAGTTCTTCATGCATGGCCATAAGCCAATCCTCATCATCGAGCGCTTCCTGTACCTGTCGAGGTTCACAATACGAAACAAACGCGTGATGCTCATAATAATTCCAAATCTATTGACGGGTGGATACTCCCCTTTTTAAACTGCCAAGTACATTCTTCATAAGATGTGACTTGACTCTCAGCTTGTTCGCAATCTTGGCTGCTCGACGCTCCAAGAGTTCTTCATTGGATAACGGGGGAGCATCGACTTGTTTACTTTGCTTGCCCTTGCGTCTTGAGCCTCCCTTGGCACCGGCTGTTGGTGCTGTAGAACGGAATTGTGAGACAGTATCCTGATCATCTTGACTTTCGACTTGAGCAGGTTCAATTGTTTGTTCTTGTATTTGTGGTTGCTCTTGATCTTGATCTTGTGCTTCTACTTGGTCTGGATCTCGTGGTTGCACTTGATCTTGATCATGAGCAGGTTCGGAGCCTTGGGTGAGTGCTTGAATATCATGGGACACATCATCATTGTTGGGCAATTTATCTTGACCTTGAGCTTGTTCATTTTTTTGAGAGTCTTCTCTTTGTTCATTGGAAGCGTGTGGGGCTTGTGGAGGTGATGGCTCCATTTGTGTAGAGCATTGTCCTTCTCCTTCGGCCACAAGGGGTTCCTCAATGGGGAGTATTTGACCAATCCCCATTCTTCTTATGGCTTGGGGAGGAATTTCATCACCTACATCACAAAGACCACTTTGCTCCACTTGGGAGCCATTATTTTCATCAAACTCCACGTTACACGTCTCCTCAATGAGTCCGGTGGACTTGTTGAGGACACGGTAAGCATGAGAGTTTGTAGCATAACCAACAAAGATGCCCTCATGTGCTCTAGAATCAAATTTAGCTAAACGTGCACCTTTCTTGAGCATGAAACACTTACAACCGAATACCTGGAAGTACTTGAGATTGGGTTTGTTTCCAGTTAGGATCTCATATGGAGTCTTGTTCAAGACTTTGCGGATATAGAGCCGATTGGACGCATGACATGCTGTGTTGATGGCCTCTGCCCAAAAGTTATATGGAGATTTGAATTCCGCCATCATTGTTCTTGCAGCGTCTATCAAGGTCCGGTTCTTCCTTTCTGCCATGCCGTTTTGTTGAGGGGTATATGGTGTTGAATATTGATGTTTTATTCCCTCATCACCTAGAAACTCATCCAAGGTGTAGTTCTTGAACTCGATGCCGTTGTCACTTCTAATCATCAAGATCTTTGCTTCATGTTGATGTTGAGCTTCATTAGCAAAGTTGATGACAGTTTGTTGAGTTTCACTCTTCCTTTTGAAGAAATATACCCAGGTGTATCTTGAGTAGTTGTCAACAATCACCAAGCAGTACTTTCTGCCTCCAAGACTATCAAATGATGGAGGGCCAAACAGATCCATATGGAGGAGCTCCAATGGCCTCTTAGTGTAGATGAGAGTCGTTGGACGATGAGCAGTTTCATGAATCTTTCCTTCAATGCAGGCACTGCAAGCACGATCTTTAGCAAAACTCACATTTGTTAGTCCACGAATATGGTCCCCTGTTAGGAGACTTTGCAAAGATCTCATATTGACATGAGCTAAACGGCGATGCCAAAGCCAGCCCACATCAACTTTAGCCATTAAACACGTTGCGGTCTTAGTGGGTCGCTTTGAGAAGTTCACCACATAAAGACCATTTTCGACATATCCAACATAGGCTACTTTAAGAGTCTTGCTCCACAGGAGGACCACAGTATCAAGATTAAAGAATGTGGAAAAACCCATAATTGCAAGTTGACGAACCGAAAGTAAATTGTAGGCAAGTGACTCAACAAGCATGACCTTCTCAATAGATAACTCTTGAGAGACGACCACCTTACCAAATCCCAATACCTTTGACGAGGATGCATCGGCGAATTGGACATGGGTGGGCATAGATGAAGAAGGATGCACATCCACCACTAAGTCCTTGCTTCCGGTCATATGATTTGTTGCTCCACTATCGAGCAACCATGACACCCCACCGGAAGCAAACTCCTGCAATAGATCAAGGCTTGGTTTTAGGTACCCATTTTTTAATGGGTCCTTTCATGTTAGAGACAAGGGTCTTAGGAACCCAGATAGCCCATTCAATGTACTCATCGTAGGAACCAACAAATCTGGCATAAACATGCCCATCACTAGCACGACATAAGACATAAGAAGAATTGAGTTTTTCGGCTGTGTTAGTAGGAATGGTTTTGCCCTTCTTGAGGTTTCCATAGTCCACCTTGTTCATGTTCACCTTCTGAGTCCCCTCACCCTCTTTGACAAAGATGTCCATGAGGGTAGGAGATCGTTTGTTCCTGTTCCTCCTTTTACCTTTTGACTTGGAGGTAAGTCCAAGTCCCTCCTTTCCTACAACACCTTTTTGAGTGCTCAAGAGGTCGTTCAGGCTCTTCTCACCTTGTATGCATGCCACAAGGCCCTTCTCAAGTTTCTCCTTTAACTTGGCATTTTCCTCCACAAGATGTACATGCTCACAACAGGGATTAGTTGCACAAGCATTATCAATTAACACAAAGGGAGGACAAGTAGAGATCTCCTTGGTAAGCTTTGCTTGGAGTTGATCATGAGACTATTTCAGAGAGAAATGAACACCTTTCAAGACCTTGTGGGCCTTCTCAAGTGTGTCAAACTCCTCTTTGAGTCTGTCATGGCCAACCCCAAGAGCATACTTTTCAGACTTAAGCATACGAGTAAGAACAACATCATGATCTAGTTTCTTTTGCATTTTAGCGCAGTCATCGTTATATGACTCCTCAAGAGCCAAACGAAGAGTGCGCTCCTTTTCTAGAGCAATAGATAATTCAGCAATTTCATCGGCATAGTCACGACTGTGTCCCTGAAGCTCGGAGATGGTCTCCTCATGAGACTCAATGAGGTCAGTGGCCTCACCCGGTTGTTCCAAGAGAGCAACAAAGTGCTTCTTGGATTCTCCCTTAATAGTGCACAGAAACTTGTCAAGATCATGCTCATTAAGTTCCCCAACATCACTATCATCAATACAATTTAACAATGAAGGAGCAGTAGCGATGTTGGTCTTAATGATGGGGGTTACCTGATTGATACCTTTTGCCATGAGGCACTTGGTGATGTGGTTATCGTTGGGGGCGTTGAAGAGAGACACCTTCTGGGGAGAGGTAGTGGCAATGGCAACAGTTGTCGTTGCCACTGTATCATCATCATCATCATCATCGGAAGGGTACTCTTCAAGGGCCACCATCCCTTTTGGGTGGGGTTTCTTCACAAAGTTGTTCTTGATTGGAAATGATTTGGTTTTGTCTTTGCGAATGAGCTTGCCCCCATTGTCTTCCCTTTTCTCATAGGGACATTCGGCCACGAAGTGGCTCACATTACCACAGTTATAACATGTCGTCACTCGTTGCTTGGGTTTGAATCCACTCGAGTTGTTCTTGGTGAAGGTGGGTCTTGAGTTCCTCTTGTTGCCCCAGAATTGCCTTGACGCAAGAGCCATGTGCTCATGATAGGCATACTTTGTGTCTTCAGGGCATCTCTCCTCTTCCTCATCCTCTTCTTCTTCTTCAAACATTGCTTTTGCTTTTAACGCAAGGTTGGGTGAAGTTGTCTTTGAGCGAACACGAGCAAGTGCATTGTCGGCTGTTTCGTTCATGATTGACATTGCAATAAATTCATCCAACACCTCACTGGAAGACAAGGAGTGGAAGTCTGGCCGCTGACGAATGACGGATGACATGGCTTTGTTGAAAGGCATGATGGCTTTGAGAAACTTGCGTTTGACCCATGTATCATCCACATCCTTGCTCCCATGATCCTTGAGTGCCACAGCAATAGCAGTCACCCTCTCATAGAGATCACGAGGGTCCTCGTCTTCCTTCATCACAAACTCATCGGCCTTATCAAGTATCACTTCATAGTTGTATCGTTGAATGCTTGAGCTTCCCTTGTACAACACCATAATATGCTCCCAACAATCCTTGGCCAAAGTGAAGGGACGCAGGTGAGGAAGATCTTCAGGTGGCACTGCGGACTGGAGAATGAACAAAGCAGAGTGATTGTATTGATTGTCTGCATCTTCTCTTGGAGTGAGGTTGCTTGGATCAAGGGGATAATATCCTTGCTCGATGATTCTCCACAAATTTGTTGAGCTGTGATTCAAATGATACTTAATAGAAAATACCCAGTTAGCAAAGTCACCTTTCACAAGCTTAGGAGGAGCACCAACAGGGTTAAGACGCGGTGTGGGAACGGATCCTCCATAGACTATGGGGGGTGGAACTGAGGCATAGGTTCCAGTCCCATGCTTTTCATGAGATGAGGAAGGTCGCATACCTTTAGCCGCTTCCTTAGAGGAATTGGCCTCCGAATCGGTGATGGTGGGTTTAACCACTAACGTCGGTTCGCGTGGACTTTTAAATCCCTCAATTAATTCTTTAAGCATGGTCTTGACTTCGTTCGTCAAGGACGTCTTGAGGGCGGCCATAGCCGTATTCAAGTCGTCCCTTGTGACCGAAGTCAAGTCCATGGCCTTGGGTTGCCCATGGTTAATTCCCTCTTCGCCTTCCATACTCTTCGGGTGGTGAAACCCTTAATAAAGAGATGTGGCTCTGATACCAATTGAAAGGATCGATATGGTTGACTAGAGGGGGGAGTGAATAGGCAACGACCACTTTTTAATTAATCTTAGCAAGTTAGGGTAAGCAACATACGGGTTCAAAAATATAACAACAATGGGGTGAACCGTAATGAAGCTAGCAACGATAGCTACTAAGACAACTAAGAGAAAGACAACAACATAAGCATACACAAAGTAAAGGTTAGAGATAACCACAAGTGGAACCAATGAAGACGAGGATGTGTTACCGAAGTTCCTTCCCGTTGACAGGAAGTACGTCTTCATTGGAGCGGTGTGGAGGCACAATGCTCCCCAATAAGCCACTAAGGCCACCGTATTCTCCTCACGCCCTCGCACAATGCAAGGTACCGTGATTCCACTATAGGTGCCCTTGAAGGCGGCGACCGAACCTTTACAAACAAGGTTGGGTCAAACTCCACACAAAGCTTGGAGGCTCCCAACAAGACCACGAAGCTTCACCATAATGGAATGTGGCTTCGAGGTGACCTCAACCGTCTAGGATGCTCAAACACCCAAGAGTAACAAGATCCGCAAGGGATTGGTGGGGGAATCAACTTTTCTCTTGGTGGAAGTGTGGATCTAGGCCTTCTCAACCAATCCCTAAACAATCAACAAGTTTGATTGGCTAGGGAGAGAGATCGGGCACTTTTGAGCTTAGGGAGCAACAATGGAGCTTGGGAGGGTAAGAGATAGAGTTCCATAGCTAGAAGAACCCTTTATATAGTGGGGGGGAATCCAACCGTTTTCCCACTCACAGCCCGTGCCTAGCGGTACTACCGCTGGATGCAGCGGTACTACCGTTGGCACTCCAGCGGTACTACCGCTGGCTGCAGCGGTACTACCGATGGGCCCCTGGTAGTGCATAAGCACTACCACCGCCAAGAAAGTCTTTGCAAAAAGGTCCGTCCACGTACAACCGCTAGGCAGGCAGTACTAAGCTCCTGGAGCGGTACTACCGCTGACCAGGGGCGGTACTACCGCCAACTAGCGGTACTACCGCTGGCTGCAGCGGTACCACCGCTAGCACACCAGCCGTACTACCGCTAGGGCGAGCGGTACTACCGCTAGGGCCAGTGGTACTACCGCTGGGGGACCATTTGCAAAGAGGAAGGAAACACCAAGGCGGGAGCCACTCCAAAGTTGTCGGCAATGGGGAAAATAGGTGAAGTGTGCGCGTGCAAGATTGATTCCACCCAAACCTTTCCACTACGGTTCCCCTCTTAATAGTACGGCTTTCCTATGACTCAAATAAAGAGAATCGTAGAGAACATCGTGCTTCTGTTCCACGAAAGAGGGGGGCGAGTCGTCTTGTGCCATTGACGTGTGTTATCTGAAATCTTAACACACACGGTTAGTCCTTTGCGGTACTGTCATCAATCACCAAAATTACTTAGGCATAAACTATGCCCCAACATCATGGTTTATGTGATATGGGTTCTAGTGTTAGTGTTATCCCTTTCACCTTATATCAAGAAATTATGCATGAGATAGCACCCGCTGAAATAGAAGACATAGATGTTACTATAAAACTAGCTAATAGAGACACCATCACAACACTTGGGATTGTTAGAGATGTTGAAGTCTTGTGTGGAAAAGTAAAATACCCTACTGTTTTTCTAGTACTTGGCTCACCACAAGATGATTTTTGTCCCATAATATTTGGTAGGCCCTTCTTGAACACTGTCATAGCTCAAATAGATTGCAAAAAGGAAACCGTCAGTGTTAATTTTGGTGGTATGTCTCATGAGTTTCATTTCTCCAAGTTTAGTAAGCAACCCCATGATAAAGAATTGCCTAGTAAAGATGAAGTAATTGGTCTTGCTTCTATTGCCATTCCTCCTACAGATCCATTAGAACAATATTTGCTAGACCATGGAAATGATATGCATATGCGTGAAAGAAATGAACTAGATAATATGTTCTTTGAGAAAAAGCCTATCCTTAAACACAACTTGCGTGTTGAAACTCTATGATGTCCTCCTCTACCCAAGGGTGATCCTGTGTTTGAATTAAAGCAATTACGTGACACTTTGAAATATGCTTATCTTGATGAAAATAAGATATATCATGCTATTATCAGTGCTAACCTTATAGAGCATGAAGAAGAAAGATTGTTAAAAACTTTAAGGAAGCACGAAGCTGCTATTGGGTATACTCTTGATGATCTTAAGAGAATTAGTCCCACTCTCTATTAGCACAAGATTAATATGGAACCAGATGCTAAACCGTTGTTGATCACCAAGAAGACTGAATCCCAACATGAAAGAAGTGATAAGAAACGAAATACTAAAGCTTCTCGAAGCAGGTATAATTTATCCCACAGCTGATAGTAGATGGGTAAGTCCCGTTCATTGTGTTCCTAAGAAAGGAGGTATTATTGTTGTCCCTAATGATAATAATGAATTCATTCCACGAAGAATTGTCACTAGCTATAGAATGGTAATTTATTTTAGACAATTAAACAAAGCTATTAGGAAAGATCACTATCCTTTATCTTTCATAGACCAAATTCTGTAAAGATTATCGAAGCACACACATTTTGCTTTCTAGATGGTTATTCTGGTTTCTCTCAAATACCCGTGGCACAACCTGATTAGGAGAAAACCACCTTTACTTGTCCTTTTGGAAACTATGCTTATAGACGTATACCTTTTGGATTATGCAATTCACCTGCTACCTTTCAAATATGTATGATTGCTATATTCTTTGATTTTTGTGAAAAGATTGTTGAGGTTTTCATGGATGATTTTTTCATTTATGGAACTTTTTTTGATGATTGCTTGAGCAACCTTGACCGAGTTTTGCAGAGATGTGAGCAAACTAACCTTGTATTGAATTGGTAGAAGTGACATTTTATGGTAAATGAAGGTATTGTCTCGGGTCATAAAATTTCTGAACGAGGTATTGAGGTGGATAAGGCTAAAGTTGATGCAATTGAGAAGATGCCATGTCCTAAAAATATTAAAGGTATCAGTAGTTTCATTGGTCATGCCGGTTTCTATAGAAGGTTTATTAAAGACTTCTTTAAAATTTCTAGGCCTCTTACTAACTTATTACAAAAGGATGTTCCTTTCGTTTTTGATGATGATTGAGTAGAAGCCTTTGAAACACTTAAGAAAGCCTTAACTTCTGCACCTATTATTCAACCACGTGATTGGAACTTTCCTTTTGAAATTATGTGTGATTCTACTGATTATGTTGTTGGTCTTGTTCTAGGACAAGGAGTTTATAAGAAATTTAATGTTATTCATTATGCTAGTAAAACTCTAGAAGTGCCTAATACGTCCATTTTGCATCATGCTTTCATGTTGATATATATTGCTTTTTGGGCTGTTATATTACTTGTGGTACCATATTTATGCCTTTTCTCTCTTATTTTACAAGGTTTATTTGAAGAGGGAGAACTGAGGCAGCTGGAATTCTGGACTGGAAAAGGAGCAAATCATAATCCACTATTCTGCACATCTCCAAATGCCCTGAAAACTTACGTGGATTTTTTTGGGATTATATAAAAAATACCGGGCGAAAGAACTACCAGAGGGGGGCTGCCAGGGCGCCACAAGCCCTGACACCGCCACCCCCTGGTGGCGGAGTGGGGGCTTGTGGGCTCCCTAACGGCCCACTAGCCCCCCTCTTTTGCTATATGAAGCGTCTTGGTCCAGAAAAAATCAGACGTGAGCTTTTTCGTGGTTTCGCCGCCGCCACGAGGCGGAACTTGAGCAGATCCAATCTAGAGCTCCGGCAGGACGATCCTGCCAGGGAAACTTCCCTCCCAAAGGGGGAAATCGTCGCCATCGTCATCACCAACACTCCTCTCGTTGGAGGGGAGGCATCTTCATCAACATCTTCATCAGCACCATCTCCTCTCCAATCCCTAGTTCATCTCTTGTAATCAATCTCCGTCTCACGACTCCAATTGGTACTTGTAAGGTTGCTAGTAGTGTTGATTACTCTTTGTAGTTGATGCTAGTTGGATTACTTGGTGGAAGAGTTTATGTTCAGATCCTTGATGCTATTCATTACACCTCTGATCATGATTATGATTATGTTTTGTGAGTAGTTACTTTTGTTCCTGAGGACATGGGATAAGTCATGTTAATAATAGTCATGTGAATTTGATATTCGTTCGGTATTTTGATATGTTGTATGTTGTCTTTTCCTCTAGTGGTGTTATGTGAACGTCGACTACATAACACTTCACCATATTTGGGCCTAGAGGAAGGCATTGTGAAGTAGTAAGTAGATGATGGGTTGCTGGAGTGACAGAAGCTTAAACCCCAGTCTATGCGTTGCTTCGTGAGGGGCTGATTTGGATCCACTAGTTTAATGCTATGGTTAGACTTTGTCTTAATTCTTCTTTTGTAGTTGCAGATGCTTGCGAGAGAGGTTAATCATAAGTGGGATGCTTGTTCAAGTAAGGGCAGTACCCAAGCGCCGGTCCACCCACATATTAAACTATCAAAGTAACGAACGCGAATCATATGAACATGATGAAACTAGCATGACAGAAATTCCCGTGTGTCCTTGGGAGCGTTGTTCCTCCTATAAGACTTTGTTCAGGCTTGTCCCTTTCTACAAAAGGTATTGGGCCACTTGCTGCACCGTTGCTACTACTTGTTACTTGTTACTTTTTGCTTGCTACGTTTCACCTCGCTACACAATCACTTGTTACCGCTACTTTTAGTGCTTGCAGTTATTACCTTGCTGAAATCCATTTATCAGAGCCTTCTGCTCCTCGTTGGGTTCGACACTCTTACTTATCGAAAGGACTACGATTGATCCCCTATACTTGTGGGTCATCAAGACTCTTTTCTGGCGCCATTGCCGGGGAGTGGAGCGCCTTTGGTAAGTGGAAATTGGTAAGGAAACATTTATATATTGTGCTGAAATTTATTGTCACTTGTCACTATGGAAACTGTTCCTTTGAGGAGTTTGTTCGGGGTATCTTCACCACAAACGGAAGCACGAGGAGTTGTTCCTCAACCTGAGGTACCTACTGAAAATATCTTTTATGAAATTCCTTCGGGTATGCTTGAGAAACTGCTGGCTAATCCTTTTACAGGAGATGGATCTTCACATCCAGAATTGCATCTAATCTATGTAGATGAAGTTTGTGGTTTATTTAAGCTTGCAGGTTTGCCCGAGGATGAGGTAAAGAAGAAAGTCTTTCCTTTATCTTTGAAGGATAAGGCGTTGACATGGTATAGGCTATGTGATGATACTGGATCATGGGGCTACAATCGGTTGAAATTGGAATTTCATCAAAAGTTCTATCCTATGCATTTAGTACATCGTGATCGGAACTTTATTTATAAATTTTGGCCTCATGATAGGGAAAGCATAGCTCAAGCTTGGGGGAGGCTTAAATTAATGCTATATTCATGCCCCAATCATGAGCTCTCGAGAGAAATCATCACTCAAAACTTTTATGCTCGGCTTTCTCATGAAGATTGTACCATGCTTGACACTTCTTGTACCGGTTCTTTTATGAAGAAGGATATTGATCACAAGTGGAATTTATTGCAGAGAATCAAACGCAACTCTGAAGATTGGGAGCTGGAGGAAGGTAAGGAGTCAGGTATGAATTTCCAGTTTGATTGTGTTAAATCTTTTGTTGAGACAAACACTTCTAGAGATTTTAGCGCTAAGTATGGACTTGACTCTGAGATAGTAGCTTTTCTATGTGAATCTTTTGCTGCTCATGTTGATCTTCCCAAAGAGAAGTGGTTTAAATATCATCCTCCTGTAGAAAGCAACATAGCCAAAACCAATCTAGTTGAGGAGAAAGTCATTGCTTTTAGTGATCTTGTTGTTCCTTGTGCTTACACTCAGAAACCACCATACCCTGCTAGGATAAAGGATTATTCTAAAGCTCCAACTGTGATACGTAGGGGTTACATTAGATCACTTGCACCCCCTCAGGAAATTAGAGTTGAACCTAGTGTTGCTATTATCAAAGATCTCTTAGCCGAAGACATAGACGGGCATGTTATCAAATTATGTGAGGACTCCGCTGGAATTGCTAAACCTCACGCGAAAGACAAACACAGACCTGTAGTTGGCCTGCACGTTGTTTCTGTTAAGATAGGAGATCACTGTTACCATGGTTTATGTGATATGGGAGCTAGTGTTAGTGCAATACCCCGTTCTCTATATGATGAAATCAAAGATGAGATTGCACCTGCTAAGTTAGAACCCATTGATGTCACTATTACGCTAGCTAATGGAGACACTATCTGCCCTCTGGGAATTGTGAGAGACGTAGAAGTCCTGCGTGGTAAGACGAAGTATCCTACTGATTTCCTCGTCCTTGGTACTACACAAGATAGCTTTTGTCCCATCATATTTGGTAGACCCTTTCTCAACACTGTCAATGCTCACATTGATTGCACTAAGAAGACTGTCACAGTTAGTTTTGAGGGTGTGTCTCATGAATTTAACTTCTCCAAGTTTGGAAGACAACCTCATGTAAGAGAGTCGTCTGGTAGAGATGAAACTATTGCTCTTGCCTCTATTGCCGTACCTCCTATGGATCCTTTAGAGCAATATCTTCTTGAGCATGAAAATGATATGCATATGGACGAGAGAGATGAGATAGATAAAATTGTCTTAGAACAATATCCTATTCTCAAGAATAATCTACCTATTCAACTGCTTGGGGATCCTCCCCCACCAAAGGGTGATCCTGTGTTCGAGCTCAAATAGTTGCCTGATACTCTTAAGTATGCCTATCTTGATGAGAAGGAGATATATCCTGTCATTATTGGTGCCCTCCTTTCAGAGCACGAAGAGAAGAAGTTACTAAGGACTCTGAGGAAGCATCGCGCTGCTATTGGATATACTCTTGATGATCTTAAGTTTATTAGTCCTACTCTATGTCAGCACAAGATTAAAACCGATCCTGACTTTAAACCAGTTGTTGATCATCAAAGGAGATTAAATCCTAAGATGAAAGAGGTCGTTAGAAAAGAAATATTAAAGCTTCTGGAAGCAGGAATCATTTATCCTATTGCTCCTAGTGATTGGGTAAGTCTAGTACATTGCGTACCTAAGAAGGGAGGTATCACCATCGTTCCTAATGATAAGGATGAACTAATCCCACAAAGGATTATTACCGGCTATAGAATGGTGATAGACTTCCGGAAACTGAACAAGGCAACCAGGAAAGATCATTATCCTTTGCCGTTTATCGACCAAATGCTAGAAAGGCTATCAAAACACACACACTTCTGCTTTCTAGACGGTTATTCAGGTTTCTCGCAAATACCTGTTGCACAATCTGATCAAGAGAAAACCACTTTCACCTACCCTTTCGGTACCTTTGCCTATAGACGTATGCCTTTTGGCTTATGTAACACACCTGCCACCTTTCAAAGATGTATGATGGCTATATTCTGTGACTTTTGTGATAAGATTGTCGAGGTTTTCATGGATGACTTCTCCGTTTACGTGTCTTCCTTTGATGATTGCCTCGGCAACCTTGATCGAGTCTTACAAAGATGCGGAGAAACCAACCTCGTCTTGAATTGGGGGAAGTGCCACTTTATGGTTAATGAAGGTATCGTCTTAGGACATAAAATCTCTGAAAGAGGCATTGAAGTTGATAAGGCTAAGGTTGATGCAATTGATAAAATGCCTTGCCCCACAGATATCAGAGGTATACGAAGCTTCCTAGGTCATGCTGGTTTCTATAGAAGGTTCATTAAAGACTTCTCTAAGATTTCTAGGCCTCTTACCAACCTCTTGCAGAAGGATGTTCCTTTTGTTTTTGATGAGGATTGTGAAGAAGCCTTCGAAATACTTAAGAAGGCCTTGATAACCGCACCTATTGTTCAACCACCTAACTGGAACTTGCCCTTTGAAATCATGTGCGACGCTAGTGATTATGTTGTTGGTGCTGTTCTAGGACAAAGAATTGACAAGAAGTTGAATGTCATTCACTACACCACTAAAATTCTAGACGGTGCCCAAAGAAACTATGCCACTACGGAGAAGGAATTTTTAGCAGTCGTGTTTGCATGTGAAAAGTTCAGATCTTACATAGTTGTCTCCAAAGTCACTATTCACTCTGATCATGCTGCTATTAAGTACCTCATGGAGAAGAAGGACGCTAAGCCTAGGCTGATCAGATGGGTTCGCCTGCTACAGGAATTTGATTTGCACGTCGTTGACCGAAAGGGTGCTAACAACCCTATAGCAGATAACTTGTCTAGGCTAGAGAATGTCCTTGATGACCCACTACCTATTGATGATAGCTTTCCTGATGACCAATTAAATGTCATCCGCACTTCACATAGTGCACCGTGGTATGCAGATTATGCAAACTATATTGTATCCAAATAGATACCACCCAGTTTCACCTATCAGCAAAAGAAGAAATTCTTCTTTGATTTGAGACACTACTTTTGGGATGATCCCCACCTTTATAAGGAAGGAGTAGATGGTGTTATTAGACGTTGTGTGCCTGACCATGAACATGGACAGATCTTGCAGAAGTGTCATTCCGAAGCCTATGGAGGACACCACGCTGGAGACAGAACTGCCCACAAGGTATTGCAATCAGGTTTCTATTGGCCCACTCTCTTCAAGGCTGCACGTAAGTTTGTCTTGTCTTGCAACGAATGCCAAAGAATAGGGAATATCAGTAAGCGTCAGGAAATGCCTATGAACTATTCACTTGTCATTGAACCATTTGATGTCTGGGGCTTTGATTATATGGGACCCTTCCCGAGTTCCAATGGGTACACTCACATCTTAGTTGCTGTGGATTACGTTACTAAGTGGGTAGAAGCTATCCCCACTAAAAATGTTGATCACCACACCCCTATTAAGATGCTTAAAGAAGTCATATTCCCAAGATTTGGAGTCCCTAGATACTTGATGACTGATGGCGGTTCACACTTCATTCATGGTGTTTTCCGCAAGATGCTAGCTAAGTATGATGTCAACCATAGAGTTGTATCTCCTTATCATCCTCAGTCTAGTGGTCAAGTGGAGTTGAGTAACAGGGAGATCAAGTTGATCCTACAAAAGACCGTCAATAGATCTCAAAAGAACTGGTCTAGCAAACTTGACGATGCACTATGGGCTTATAGGACTGCTTATAAGAATCCCATGGGCATGTTGCCGTATGAAATGGTTTATGGTAAGGCATGTCATTTACCTCTAGAGCTGGAACACAAAGCTTATTGGGCAATCAAAGAGCTCAACTTTGATTTCAAACTTGCCGGTGAGAAGCGGTTGTTTGATATCAACTCGTTAGATGAATGGAGAACCCGGGCATATGAGAATGCCAGATTGTTCAAGGAAAAGGTTAAGAGATGGCACGACAAACGAATACAGAAACGAGAGTTCAATTAGGTGATTATGTCTTGCTATACAATTATCGTTTGAGATTCTTTGCAGGCAAGCTTCTCTCTAAATGGGAAGGTCCCTATGTTCTCGAGGAAGTATATCGTTCCGGTGCCATCAAAATCAATAACACGGAAGGAAATTTTCCTAGAGTGGTAAATGGGCAAAGAATCAAGCATTACATCTCTGGTACTCCCATAAATGTTGAGACCAATATCATCAATGTCATAACTCCACAGGAGTACATAAGGGATGTTTATCAGCCTGTTTCAGACCTTGAAAACGAAGATGTATGTGTTTCAGTAAGAAATTGGACTCTGATGCTTTTCCAATAGAAAATTTCTTCCGTTTCGAAATTTTTGGAAAATTAGAAAAATAAAAAGCAGTCCGGAGAGCGAACGAGGCGTCCACAAGCCCTGCCACCGCCCCCTACCCCCCTGGTGGCGGAGGGCAAGCTTGTGGGCACCTCGTGTGCCTCCCGGACTCTGTTTTCTTGCGAAGGACTCCTTTTGGCCCAGAAAAAATCAATATATAGTCGCCGGAAGGTTTTGATCTCCGTATCGCGCAGTTTTCCTCTGTTTTCGTTTTGAGCTTGTTGTCTGTCGCAGATTCAGGTCAAGATGTCTTCTCAAGATTCAGAAGAAGAGATCTATGTGGCCGATGATCGTGCTAACTCTAGGATTAATGGGGACTTGGAACCATATGGCTGGACCACTGATGAGGAAGAAAACTATGAGCCCAAGGGGAAGGAACAAACGAGTTCCGATGAAGAGGAGGCTCCTCTACCTCAACCTGCAAACACCCATGTGGAGTTCAAGAAGTCAAGCCTCCCCGTCCATAGGAAGAAGCCTAAGACCTTGTTTATCCCTTCTCGTTTCTTGCAGGAGAGTAAGCAGGAACTTTACCATAGAGTGTTGAAACTTGAGGAAGAAAATGACGATCTAAGGGAGCAGAACTTTTTGCTCAAGTGGAAATTAGACAAGCTCAAGACTGCTTCAACAACACCACCACCATCACCACCGAAGGAAGGCAACTAAGCATTGGTATGGGCAATCCCCTTTGCTTCTGCCAAGCTTGGGGGAGTTGCCTTGGTATCGTATCACCTTTATATCTTTTGCTTTTACCTTTGTTTTAGTTCTTTCCTTTTCAGTTTTTATTTCTTCTCTTAGAGGAATAAGCCTTTAGTGTTTAGTTTGAGTCTTTTGCTTTTGTCTCTCTCCCGATGTATTCGAGCTTACGAGCTATATAATAAAGAGTGTCTTAGTCAAGGGCTTTGCTTTGTGCCATGATCAAAAGTATGAAAAGAATGATAGCATGAAAGATCATGAGACGATCTTATGGAAAGTGATAACTTCACTTATAACACGTATGATGATTGAAACTTGTTGAGAATAAATCAACATAGACCTCAGTCATTGTTGCAATTAATAAGAAGTAATAAGGAAAGAGAGGTTCACATATATATATATATCATCTTAGACACTTTTTACAATTGTGAGCACTCACCAAACTATTACATGCCTAGGAGTAGATGTTGGACAAGGAAGACAACATAATGAATTGTGTTTGCTTGGTTCCAAACAATGTTATATGATTAGAGATCCCTTAGCATGTGACGATTGCTTCCACCTCATATTAGCCAAAACTCCCGCACCAAGTAGAGATACTACTTGTGCATCCATAAACCTCCAACCAGTTTTGCCATGATAGTCCACCATACCTACCTATGGATTGAATAAGATCCTTCAAGTAAGTTTTCATCGGTGCAAGCAATAAAAATTGCTCTCTAATATGTATGATCTATTAGTGTGTGGAAAATAAACTTTGTACGAACCTGTGATGAGGAAGACATAAAAGCGACAAACTGCATAATAAAGTTCTTTATCACAGGAGGCAATATAAAAGTGACGTTCCTCCGCACTAAGAGGACACGCATTCAAACCTCAAAAGCGCATGACAACCTCTGCTTCCCTCTGCGAAGGGCCCATCTTGTACCTTTACTTTTTGCCTTGTAAGAGTCATGGTGATCATCACCAATTCCCTATTTTTGCCTTTGTCTTGGCTACCGTCACATGCTTGGGAAAGATCTATATTCTTATATCAACTTGGAGTTGAGTACTTATGCTTTATTGTTGTTGGCTTTACCTTTGAGGTAAATGGTTGGGAGGCAAAACTATAAGCCCCTATCTTCCTCTGTGTCCAGCTGAAACTTTGACACCATGAGTACCAGTTGAGTTGTAACAATTGTGGAAAACAAAAGAGATGATTGAGTATGTGGGTTTGCCTTACAAGCTCTTATTTGACTCTTTCCGATGTTGTGATAAATTGCAATTGCTTCAATGACTATGGTTTATTGTTGGTTACTTCTCGGTAAGGTTTTTGCTTCATGCTATGCTTTTGTGAAGGAATTGTTACTTTCCCATAAGAATCTTTATGATGTATTGTTGTCCTATGTGTGATCATGATGCCCTCATGTCCGTATTATGTTTTATCGACACCTTCGTCCCTCAACATGTGGACATGTTTATGGAACTTGGTTTTCGCTTGAGGCCAAGCGAGGTCTAAGCTTGGGGGAGTTGATACGTCCATTTTGCATCATGCTTTCATGTTGATATTTATTTCTTTTTGGGCTGTTATATTACTTGTGGTACCATATTTATGCCTTTTCTCTCTTATTTTGCAAGGTTTATTTGAAGAGGGAGAATTCAGGCAGCTGGAATTCTGGACTGGAAAAGGAGCAAATCCTAGTCCACTATTCTGCACATCTCCAAATGCCCTGAAAAGTTACGTGGATTTTTTTGGGATTTTATAAAAAATACTTGGGCAAAAGAACTACCGGAGGGGGGCTGCCAGGGCGCCACAAGCCGTGACACCGCCACCCCCTGGTGGCGGAGTGGGGCCTTGTGGGCTCCCTAACGGCCCACTAGCCCCCCTCTTTTGCTATATGAAGCGTCTTGGTCCAGAAAAAATCAGACGAGAGCTTTTTCATGGTTTCGCCGCCGCCACAAGGCAGAACTTGAGCATATCCAATCTAGAGCTCCGGCAGGATGATCCTGCCGGGGAAACTTCCCTCCCGGAGGGGGAAATTATCGCCATCGTCATCACCAACACTCCTCTCGTCGGAGGGGAGGCATCTTCATCAACATCTTCATCAGCACCATCTCCTCTCCAATCCCTAGTTCATCTCTTGTAATCAATCTCCGTCTCACGACTTCGATTGGTACTTGTAAGGTTGCTAGTAGTGTTGATTACTCTTTGTAGTTGATGCTAGTTGGATTACTTGGTGGAAGAGTTTATGTTCAGATCCTTGATGCTATTCATTACACCTCTGATCATGATTATGATTTAGTTTTTTTGAGTAGTTACTTTTGTTCCTGAGGACATGGGATAAGTCATGTTAATAATAGTCATGTGAATTTGATATTCGTTCGGTATTTTGATATGTTGTATGTTGTCTTTGCCTCTAGTGGTGTTATGTGAACGTCGACTACATAACACTTCACCATATTTGGGCCTAGAGGAAGGCATTGGGAAGTAGTAAGTAGATAATGGGTTGCTAGAGTGACAGAAGCTTAAACCCCAGTCTATGCGTTGCTTCGTGAGGGGCTGATTTGGATCCACTAGTTTAATGCTATGGTTAGACTTTGTCTTAATTCTTCTTTTGTAGTTGCGGATGCTTGCAAGAGAGGTTAATCATAAGTGGGATGCTTGTCCAAGTAAGGGTAGTACCCAAGCGCCGGTCCACCCACATATCAAACTATCAAAGTAACGAACGCGAATCATATGAACATGATGAAACTAGCATGACAGAAATTCCCGTGTGTCCTCGGGAGCATTTTTCCTCCCATAAGACTTTGTCCAGGCTTGTGCCTTGCTATAAAAGGGATTGGGCCACTTGCTGCACCGTTGCTACTACTTGTTAATTGTTACTTTTTGCTTGCTACGTTTCACCTCGCTACACAATCACTTGTTACCGCTACTTTCAGTGCTTCCAGTTATTACCTTGCTGAAATCCGTTTATCAGAGCCTTCTGCTCCTCGTTGGGTTCGACACTCTTACTTATCGAAAGGACTATGATTGATCCCCTATACTTGTGGGTCATCAGTGCCCAGAGAAATTATACCGCCATTGAAAAGGAATTCTTAGCAGTTGTATTTGCTTGTGATAAATTCAGATCTTTCATTGTTGATTCTAAAGTAATTGTTCACACTGATCATGCTGCTTTTAAATATCTTATGGAAAATAAATATGCTAAGCCTAGACTTATTAGGTGGGTTCTTTTGCTCAAGAATTTGATTTGCGTATCATTGATAGGAAATGAGCTCAGAACCCCGTAGCTGATAACTTGTCTAGCTATGGTGAATGTTTGTCATAACACACTGTGGTTTGGTGATTATGCTAATTACATTGTTGCTAAATACATACCACCTAGTTTCACCTATCAGCAAAAGAAAAAAATCTTCTTTGATTTAAGTCATTACTTTTGGGATGACCCACATCTTTATAAAGAGGGAGTAAATGGTATTATTAGACGTTGTATACCTGAGCATGAACATGAAAAAATCCTTCAGAAGTGTCACTCTGAGGCTTATGGAGGACACCATGCGGGAGATAGAATTGCACACAAGGTATTACAGTCCGGATTTTATTGGCCTACTCTTTTCAAAGATACTCGTAAGTTTGTCCTCTCTTGTGATGAATGTCAAAGAATTGGTAATATTAGTAGACGTCAGGAAATGCCTATGAATTATTCACTTGTTATTGAACCATTTGATGTTTGGGGATTTGGTTATATGGGACCTTTCCCTTCCTCTAATGGGTACACACATATTTTGGTTGTTGTTGATTATGTCACTAAATGGTAGAAGCTACCCCAACCAATAGCGGTGATCGTAACACCTCTATTAAAATGCTTAAGAAAGTTGTTTTCCCATGTTTTGGAGCCCTAGGTACTTAATGACTGATGTTGGTTCACATTTTATTCATGGTGGTTTTCATAAGTTGCTTGCTGGATATGATGTTAACCATAGAATTGCATCTCCCTATCATCCTCAGTCTAGTGGTCAAGTGGAATTAACTAATAGAGAAATAAAATTAATATTGCAAAAGATTGTCAACAGGTCCCGAAAGAATTGGTCTAAGAAATTAGATGATGCATTGTGGGCCTATAGAACAACTTATAAAAAACCCATGGGTATGTCTCCTTATAAATTGGTTTATGGGAAAGCATGTCATTTACCTCTTGAGTTAGAACATAAAGATTATTGGGAAATTTAAGAACTCAACTATGATTTCAAACTTGCTGGTGAAAAGAGGTTATTTGATATTAGCTCATTAGATGAATGGAGAACCCAAGCTTATGAAAATGCCAAGCTATTCAAAGAAAAAGTTAAAAGACAACATGACAAAAGAATCCAAAATTGAGAATTTGAAGTTGGTGAATATGTTCTATTGTACAATTCTCATCTTAGTTTTTTTGCAGGAGAACTTCTCTCCAAATTGGAAGGACCATATATCATCGAATAAGTTTATCCATTTGGAGCTATTAAGATCAATAACCCCGAAGGCACTAATCCGAAGGTGGTCAATGGACAAAGAGTAAATCACTATATTTCAGGTACACCAATTAATGTTGAAACAAATATTATCCAAACCATGACACCGGAGGAGCACATTAGGGAGACCTTCCACAACACACCATAACCCTTAAAAGGAAGAGATATGTGATAAGGTAATTAAACGAACTCAGAAAAATCCGCAAAAATATTTCCCGTCAGTTTTGGAATATTAGAAAATTTAGGAAATTGAGAAACACACGGGAAGGCAACCCACGTGCCCACGAGGTACTAGGACGCGCGAGCACCCCATGGCGTGACCTGATGTCTAGTGGGCCCTCGGGCACCTTCATGGATCCGTTTTCTCATGGGACATGTATTTCCCTGTATAAAAATTCTCTCTATATATCTCCCTATGATTTGACCCATTACCATGGAGAAATCCTCTGTTCTTTGTTCGTGTTGTTTTTCTGACAAATCTAGATCACCATGTCCTCATCAAACTCCTCCAAGGACAAGTTCTTCGAGAGGGTCATCAACCCCTGCTTGTTGAGGTGATGAAGCACCCTCAAACCATTGAGATGCGTGATGGGGTGCTTCACATCCGGGATGTTCAAGGGCCCAAGAAGACGGGGACTATGGAAGCTAGGCTTAAGGCGGTGGAATAGGAGATCTTCAGGTGCCAGGGCATGATGGAGCATGGACGCGGTGCCAACCACTCCATGATCACATAATTCACCCGTGATCTAAAGGTGGATGGCAGGCCCTTGGAGGATATCGTCTTCACCCTCAACGAGCAAATCAATTTTCTGGAAGGCCAAATCTTCGATCTTCAAAACCAAATCTTTGGGTATGAAGCAAGGTTTAAAGGTATGAGTTTAGCTGCGAGTTGCAGGACTCTGGAGACTCGTGCCTCTTCTTATAAT
The DNA here is from genome assembly GCF_904849725.1 of Hordeum vulgare subsp. vulgare. Taxonomy (NCBI): domain Eukaryota; kingdom Viridiplantae; phylum Streptophyta; class Magnoliopsida; order Poales; family Poaceae; genus Hordeum; species Hordeum vulgare. The sequence continues at coordinate 559,057,252 of NC_058520.1, forward strand.
GGTGAGCCACTACCATGGAAGCCGAAATATAAGTTTGATGCTACTTCATCATCTACACCACCACCTCCATATTCACCACTAAAGGAGACTTGAGTACATGGGTATGGGCACTCCCCTTGGCTTGTGCCAAGCTTGGGGGTGGTGCCCCGGTATCGTATCACCATAAATCTTGTTTTCTTTATCCATCTTAGTTCTATCTTTAGTTATTTCATGATTTAGTCAAGTAAAAGTTTAGTTCGATTCTTTTCTTTTGAGTGTTAGTTTCGTGCTCTACCATCTATCTATGTAATCGAGTGAGAGTTATATAATAAAGTTTAGTTTGGGTTTTGCTTCTTTACTTTCTTTCTGCAATCAAAATAAAGGAAAATAAATGAAAAAGATCATATTCTAATCCTATACTCCCTCCGTCCTAAAATAAGTGTTTCAAGTTTAGTACAATTTTATACTAGAGCTAGTACAAAGTTGAGACACTTATTTTGGGACGGAGGGGGTAGTAAGTAGCGACATCACATAAGGAAAAGTATAAGTGGTAAAATTTATTGAAGGTTGACAAACATAACATTGGTCGATGATGCAACACATGAAAGAATTAGTAAAGGAAGAGAAGATTTACTTGCAAATACATTATCATTGGCATCTTTTATGATTGTGAGCCCTCATTAATTATAATATGCCAAAACTATTGACATTGGACAAGGAATGCAACATAATTATTTATGCTTATTCACATTCACATAGAAGTTATATTGTTATAAATCCTCTAACATGTGGTGCTTGCCCAATATCTTTGTTAGCCAAAACTCTGCACTAAGTAGAGATACTACTTGTGCATCCAAAACCTTAAACCCAAATCCATGTTTCATAAGTCCACCATACCTACCTATGGATTGAGTAAGATCCTTCAAGTAAGTTTTCATCAGTGCACAAAGCAATAAAAATTGCTTCTAAACATGTTTGATCATTTGGTGTAAGGTAAATTAAGCGTTATACAAACTTGTGATGGCAGTAATAAAAACGACGGACTACATAATAAAGGTTGCCATCACAAGGGACAATATAATGTAACGTTCCTTTGCACTAACAGATTTGACATACAACCAAAAAGTGCATGGCAACCTCTGCTTCCCTCTGCGAAGGGCCTATATTTTACCTTTATGTATTTACTTTTGTGCAAGAGTCAAAGTATTTTCATCTACTCCCCTTTATCTCTTCTTTGGCAAACATCATGTGGTGGGGAAATATCTAGACATATATATCCAACTGAATGTGGGTGGTCATGAATTATTATTGTTGACATCACCCTTGAGGTGAATACGTTGTGAGGCAACACTACAAGCCCCTATCTTTCTATGTGTTCGGTTCAAACCTTTTCCTCATATGTATGTGGTGAGTGTTAGCAATCATATAAGACTAAATGATGGTTGAGTATGTGGACTTGCTTAAAAGCTCCGCTACGTGACCCTTTCTGAAAATATGATGAATTGTGTTGCAAAGTTGTCTGAAAACATAGTTTGTTAGCTTTCAATAGAGTTTATGCTTCATACTTAGATATTGTGATGAATTGTTACTTGTTTATAATAAGCCTTTATGATGAAAGTTATATGATGATAATGCTCCGATGAAGTGTTTTATATAGTTTTATTTGCTGCTATAATAATGAGCATGATGCTTCTATGTCCGTATTTTATTTTTATCGACACCTCTCTCTTTAAGCATGTGGTCATGATTTTCGTTATCGGCTTTCGTTTGAGGACAAGCAAGGTCTAAGCTTGGGGGAGTTGATATATCCATTTTGCATCATGATTTGTTACTGTTATTTATAGTGCTTTTATGCATTTTGCCACTTGGTGGAGTAATTCTAATGCCTTTTCTCTCATAATATGAAAGGTTTACATCAAGAGGGAGAATGCCGACAGACGAAATTTTGGAACTGAAGAAGCTACGTCAAAGATACCTAATCTGCACATCCCCAAATGGGCTAAAACTTTACGGAGAATTATTATGGAATAAATAAAAAATACTGGAGCAAAGAAGTACCAGAGGGGGGCTACGAGGCGCCCACTAGACACTAGGGCACGTCAGCCCCCCCTCGCGTGGCCTGATGTCTAGTGGTCCCCCTGGCCCACCTATGGCGACCATCTTCTGGTATAAATTCCCTTCTGCCCTGAAAAATCAGAGGAGGACTTTAGGGACGAAGCGCCGCTGTCTCGAGGCGGAACCTAGGTAGGAGCACTTTTCCCCTCCGGCGGAGCGATTCCGTCGAAGAAACTTCCCTCCCAGAGGGGGAAATCAAGGCCATCATCATCACCAACAACCCCCTCATCTTGGGAGGCCAATTTTCATCAACATATCCATCAACACCATCTCCTCTCAAAACCTAGTTCATATCTTGCGCTCAATCGTGTACTGGAACCTCAGATTGGTACCTAGGGTGTGACTAGTAGTGTTGATTACATCTTGTACTTGATGCTTTTTGGTTTATTTGATGGAAGATCATATGTTCAGATCCAATATGCTATTTAATACCTCTATGATCATGAGCATGTTTATCACTTGTGGGTAGTTATTTTTGCCGTCCGGCGGAGCGATTCCGTCGGAGAAACTTCCCTCCCGGAGGGGGAAATCAAGGCCATCGTCATCACCAACAACCCCCTCATCTTGGGAGGCCAATTTTCATCAACATATCCATCAACACCATCTCCTCTCAAAACCTAGTTCATATCTTGCGCACAATTGTGTATTGGAACCTCAGATTGGTACCTAGGGTGTGACTAGTAGTGTTGATTACATCTTGTACTTGATGGTTTTTGGTTTATTTGATGGAAGATCATATGTTCAGATCCAATATGCTATTTAATATCTCTATGATCATGAGCATGTTTATAACTTGTGAGTAGTTATTTTTGTTCTCGAGGCCACATAAGAAGTCATGTTGCAAGTAGTCATGTGAAGTTGATATTCGTTCGATATTCTGATGATGAGAATGTTGTGATTCCCTTAATGGTGTTATGTAAACGCCGACTACATAACATTTCATCATCTTTGGGCATAACAATGCATTATGGAGTAGTAATTAAATGGTGGGTTGCGAGAGTGACAGAAACTTAAACCCGAGTTTATGTACTATTCCGTAAGGGGCTGATTTGGATCTCCATGTTTAATGCTATGGTTAGAATTTATTTTTAATACTTTTCTCGTAGGCGCGGATCATCTTAATAAATAAAATAAGGGCACTTATGTGTTGGATTCGAACACATGACCTCCCGTTCCATCATCAAGAATGATACCAACTGAACTCGGGTCTGCTTGTGTTAGAGCATCTCTAGTAGAACCCTCAAACCCTTAAATGTAAAACCAGTTTTAAGGGTTGAGAATTGCCCATTTTTGACACTTTTAAGGGTTGAAAAACAGGGGCAAAGACTAGAACCCTCAAACCCAACCCTTATAACGGAATTCCGTTATAAGGGTTGGGTTTGAGGGTTCTAGTCTTTGCCCCAACCCCAAACCTTAAAACTGTCATTTCATATATCACACATTTCATCACATTTCATCATATGACATATCACAAATTCAATCACATTTGACATAAAACAATAATCATTCTAGTTATTATTACAACACCGAATAAAACAATAATCATTCAAATCATTACAACGATGTTTGAGCAAATTACAAAAATTGTTCGAATCAAATAGGACATAGAAAAGTAAAACAAAGATACATCATGGGCCAATGCGCCGCCCATCCAAATGCCAGTGGTGCTCTACTAGATCATCCCGGAGCCGACCATGAGTGGTTCCATCCTCAATCTCACAATGTGCTTCAAGAAAAGCTTGTTTGTGAGAAGGGTTTCTTTTCGGTTGCACACGGGTACCAACATTGTCATAGAAACAAGGGAGGTTTAACCCTCTCTCATCCTCTAGGATCATGTTGTGTAGAATCACACAACATTTCATGATGTTCATCAAGGTTTTTTGTCCCAAAACCTTGCTGGACCCCGAACTATGGCAAACCTAGCTTGCAAAACACCGAAAGCGGAGGGGACGCGGCCGGGGAGCGGAGGGGCGGTGGCCGGGGCGCGGTGGGCCGGCGGGGCGACGGTCGGGGCGTGGAGGGGCGGCGGCCGGGGCGCGGAGGGGCAGCGGGGCGGCGGCCGGAGCGCGGGGGCGGCGGGGCGACGGCCGGAGCGCGGGGCGGCGGCGGGGCGGCGACCGGGGCGCGGAGGGGCGGCGGGTCGACGGCCGGGGCGCGGAGGGGCGGCGGAGCGCCGGCCGGCGGCGGGGCGGCGGCGGCCGAGGCGAATTCCTCCCGCGCGGGGGAACCAACTGCCTCCCGCGCGAGGTGGGAAAATGAGTGCGGGTTGGGGGCAGTTCCCCCTCCCCCCCCCAACCCTCACTTCTACAGGCTGGGAAGGGGTTTGAGGGTTGGACCTCTATTTTTTTACGAGTTTAAGGGTTTAAGGGTTCTAGTCTACGTCGTTTTTCCGATGAAAACTGTAAAAAACGATTATTTTTAAGGGTTTAAGGGTTTTAGAACTCTACTAGAGATGCTCTTAAAAGCCAAAGTTCCTTCCGGAATAATTAGTCCCGCCTCGCTTCTTTGCACTAATACTCACCAATTTAAATACGAACGAGTTAAACAAGTGAAAAAGCAACCCCGAGACTTGATACAGAGAGATAATGCAGGAAGAGAACTAGGAAGGGCCCTGTGAAGGGAGAGAGATAACGTGTGAAAGTAAGTGACTTATGTGATTTCTAGGAATGATATCTTGCATTATATCGCCTAAGAGATATCTTAGAACTTTTAAAAAATAAAAAGATACTACGATGTGATTTTGGTCCATATTTTTTTCATAAAAGAAATCCTATGAATTTCAAAAAATGAATGTTTACTACTTAAATCCTAGCGCGTACACATGCACGAGTTGAGTTATTAACGTTTCATTGCGCTCGCATGGTTCAATGTGACGTGCGGTGATTGAGTTCGTAGCATTATGATTGACCATGTTCGGGCCGTTGTGATTTTTTGAACACCGCCAATAAAAATTAGATTAGATGAACACTAGGGCCATCATCGACGAAGGCGGGAAGGAGGATAAGTCATGACATGGGTGAGATGTCCAGTAAAAATAGACAACATGGACCCCGGAGGACTTGAGCCATGATTGTTTGGTTATAGGTCCGCGTGATTTTTTTTTTACGTTGCAACGCACATGCCTTTTTGTTAGTATGACATATAAGGGTAGGAGAGTAGTGTTTGATCTTTATCGAGGTTATCTTTTTTCGCATTACCCTAGTGAATGTAGTAAATGGGACTGACATGTGGGTTTTACCGATCATAACGTTTAATTTATCAACGGCAAAAGGAAAGATAGTTCTACTGCATTCTTAAAACAAATACTACACCATTATGTTGTAAAGACCTTTTTTGACACTAGTGAGAATAGTTTTTATTCTATTTACTCTTGTTTCATGGATTAGAAAATTAGAGCTTGATTCGAATGTACCATGTGTTTTTTGGAGTGAAATAAATTATCTTTTTTAGTTGATGACGGTCCATATATAAATTCAAGGTTTAATATCTATACCTATACCTACTAATAGAAGAAATATGTATTCTTAATCAATCAAACTATATTTTTAGAAAACCTCTCAAATTTGTGGTCATCAACCCGTAGTAGATAATAATTGATTTTTCAAAAACCCATATCTTTTGAACCCTAACTCTGAATTTAACATGTCATATATGAATTTTGATTAGAAAAATATATAGGATCTAAATATGATATTATTTAACATGTTAACCTTTGAAAATGATATTTATGATGAAATCTTAATCAACAACGTATGGTCGCTCTTTTTTTCATATCGGTGTCGTTCCGAATTGACAATGAACACTTCAGCAAAACTAAGACGAGGAACGAAAAAATATCTATAACCATGCATGCACAACTTACCAAATAGCAGAAAAAATAGATTGTCATCCTATATCAAGAGGAAGACGTATTAAGATTGACAACATTCAAACGTGTTGTGATGGTATGAACACTAAAGCCACCATCGACGAGAGTAGGAAGAAGGATAAATAAAAACACATATGGGATGACATGTGTTGAAATAAAAGATATGGACCTATTGAAATCTTGAGTCATGCTTATTATGTTAGCGAGTGTGTTCTCTTTTCACCCTTTGCAACGCACGAGGTCATTTACTGGTTACCACTTAAATGAAAATAATGAAAAAAATAAAACAGATTTTACCATTGTGAAAGAAAGCAAAAGAGAAAGGAAAACTCTAAGAATCTACTGACTGATTTGTTTCTCCCGTAAACCGCCTCCTCGAGGCGACACGTGCATGATTTCAACCTCCGCATCTACCCTAAAGTCCCAACATTATCTTTTCTTCATAGTTTTTTTTGCCCACACGTTATCCTCTCCATTTATCCCCTTTCCTCTCATCAAATATGGTGACAGCTCTTAGCTGCGACCACCACTTTCCCGTCATCGTGAATCGAGAGTGGATTCCGTCGCATAAGGAAAGAAGTTCGCCGTGGCTGCATAGCAGCTCCCCCGTCATCACCGTGCGCTGCATATCAGCTCCTCCGTCATCGACACACGCTGCATCGCGAGCTTTCATCATGCCCGTCAGCGTGGCGTCGTAGTATCTGCCATTGCAGGCGCTGCATCGCAACTCCCACCGTGGCCACCACGTGTTGCGTTGCAACACCCGTTATTGTCGGCACTACATCACAACATTTGCCGTCATTGTTGGTGCTGCATTGCAGCAACCACTGCGTCGTCATCGACGATGCTTCATCGCAGCTCCCGTCATGGCTGTCAAGTGTTGCGTTGCAACACTGCATCATAGCAACCACTGCGTCGCGTCGCAGCTTCAGTCGTCGTCCCCGGCCATGCACTACATCGCAACATCAGCCATTACTGTCGGTGATGCAGCATTCATCGCTGCCCGCTGCTCATAGGTGTTGGTACAGTCGGCGACGCAGGGGGCGAATAGATGTGTGTGCTCGGGGAAGAAAGAAGCCATGGACTGACGCTCAGAAAAGGAAGAAAACGATGAAGCAATGTTGATCTATTCAACGGCTTACACACGACTAGTTGTGTGCCCGTGCGTTGCCACGGGTTAATAATAAATGTTAACGAGTAAAGAACTGTTTTGCTTCAAAAACATGTGTCAAACATGATAACATTTAGTTTGTATTTATATATGGCAGCAGTTGTCTCTCTCACACCTATCCTCCTCAGACCTCCTTCCCCTCAATCTTCATTCCCATCGTCGTGTTTAATCTCTCTTTTCAAATTATTAATTTTCAATAGTGTATATTTTTCTACTCTTTTTTTTGCAAACAATCAATTGAATAAATAGAGAGGAATAACTTCCCCTCAATCTTGATTCTCATCACCGTGTTTAATGTCTCCCTTCAAGTTCTTATTTTTCAACCGTGTATTTTTTTATCAACTCAAAAGATTTTTCTAATCTCTTTTTTTTCCGCAAACAATCAATTGAATAAATAGGGAGGAACAATTTCATTGTCGGTATTTTCATTTTTAGTAATACAGGTAAAGTTTAGCACTGACTTGGTATAAATTTGATCTAAACAATTTTACCAATAAGTATCAATAAGTTATGATTCAACTGCTGCCGTGAGTTCCTGTTTAAGCCCATCGATGAAATGAGTTGTGCCAATGGCGCAAAGGGCGAGAGGGAGCCAAGTATTGAAAGAATATTCAGACACCCAAGTCTTTACTGCTCGTACATGGATGTGTTGGAATTATGCCCTAGAGGCAATAATAAATGTATAGTTATTATTATAATTCCTGTATCAAGATAATAGTATATTATCCATGCTATAATTGTATTGAATGAAGACTCATTTACATGTGTGGGTACATAGACAAAACACCGTCCCTAGCATGCCTCTAGTTGGCTAGCTAGTTGATCGATGATAGTCAGTGTCTTCTGATTATGAACAAGGTGTTGTTGCTTGATAACTGGATCACGTCATTAGGAGAATCACGTGATGGACTAGACCCAAACTAATAGACGTAGCATGTTGATCGTGTCATTTTGTTGCTACTGTTTTCTGCGTGTCAAGTATTTATTCCTATGACCATGAGATCATATAACTCACTGACACCGGAGGAATGCTTTGTGTGTATCAAACGTCACAACGTAACTGGGTGACTATAAAGATGCTCTACAGGTATCTCCGAAGGTGTTAATTGAGTTAGTATGGATCAAGACTGAGATTTGTCACTCCGTGTGACGGAGAGGTATCTCGGGGCCCACTCGGTAATACAACATCACACACAAGCCTTGCAAGCAATGTGACTTAGTGTAAGTTGCGGGATCTTGTATTACGGAACGAGTAAAGAGACTTGCCGGTAAACGAGATTGAAATAGGTATACGGATACTGACGATCGAATCTCGGGCAAGTAACATACCGAAGGACAAAGGGAATGACATACGGGATTATACGAATCCTTGGCACTAAGGTTCAAACGATAAAGATCTTCGTAGAATATGTAGGATCCAATATGGGCATCCAGGTCCCGCTATTGGATATTGACCGAGGAGTCTCTCGGGTCATGTCTACATAGTTCTCGAACCCGCAGGGTCTGCACACTTAAGGTTCGACGTTGTTTTATGCGTATTTGAGTTATATGGTTGGTTACCGAATGTTGTTCGGAGTCCCGGATGAGATCACGGACGTCACGAGGGTTTTCGGAATGGTCCGGAAACGAAGATTGATATATAGGATGACCTCATTTGATTACCGGAAGGTTTTCGGAGTTACCGGGAATGTACCGGGAATGACGAATGGGTTCCGGGAGTTCACCGGAGGGGGGCAACCCACTCCGGGGAAGCCCATAGGCTTTTGGGGGACACACCAGCCCTTAGTGGGCTGGTGGGACAGCCCCAAGGGAGCCTATGCGCCAAGATAAGAAAATCAAAGGAAAAGAAAAAAAAAGAGGGAAGAAGTGGGAAGGGAGGGGGACTCCTCCCACCAAACCAAGTCCAACTCGGTTTGGGGGGGAGTCCTCCCCCCCTTGGCTCGGCCGACCCCTTGGGAGTCCCTTGGACCCCAAGGCAAGGTCCCCCTCCCTCCTCCTATATATATGGGGCTTTTAGGGCAGATTTGAGACGACTTTCTCACGGCTGCCCGACCACATACCTCCATAGTTTTTCCTCTAGATCGTGTTTCTGCGGAGCTCGGGCGGAGCCCTGCTGAGACAAGATCATCACCAACCTCCGGAGCGCCGTCACGCTGCCGGAGAACTCTTCTACCTCTCCGTCTCTCTTGCTGGATCAAGAAGGCCGAGATCATCGTCGAGTTGTACGTGTGCTGAACGCGGAGGTGCCGTCCGTTCGGTACTAGATCGTGGGACTGATCGCGGGATTGTTCGCGGGGCGGATCGAGGGACGTGAGGACGTTCCACTACATCAACCGCGTTCTCTAACGCTTCTGCTGTACGATCTACAAGGGTACGTAGATCACTCATCCCCTCTCGTAGATGGACATCACCATGATAGGTCTTCGTGCGCGTAGGAAATTTTTTGTTTCCCATGCGACGTTCCCCAACAGTGGCATCATGAGCTAGGTTCATGCGTAGATGTCTTCTCGAGTAGAACACAAAAGGTTTTGTGGGCGGTGATGTGCATTTTGCTGCCCTCCTTAGTCTTTTCTTGATTCCGCGGTATTGTTGGATTGAAGCGGCTTGGACCGACATTACTCGTACGCTTACGAGAGACTGGTTTCATCGTTACGAGTAACCCCCTTTGCTCAAAGATGACTGGCAAGTGACGGTTTCTCCAACTTTAGTTGAATCGGATTTGACCGAGGAGGTCCTTGGATGAGGTTAAATAGCAACTCATAGATCTCAGTTGTGGTGTTTGCGTAAGTAAGATGCGATCCTACTAGATACCCTTGGTCACCACGTAAAACATGCAACAACAAAATTAGAGGACGTCTAACTTGTTTTTGCAGGGTATGATTGTGATGTGATATGGCCAATGATGTGATGTGATATATTGGATGTATGAGATGATCATGTTGTAATAGAAATATCGACTTGCACGTCGATGGTACGGCAACCGGCAGGAGCCATAGGGTTGTCTTTATACTAACATATTTGTGCTTGCAGATGCGTTTACTATTTTGCTAGGATGTAGCTTTAGTAGTAATAGCATAAGTAGCACGACAACCCCGATGGCAACACGTTGATGGATGATCATGGTGTGGCGCCGGTGACAAGAAGATCGTGCCGGTGCTTTGGTGATGGAGATCAAGAAGCACGTGATGATGGCCATATCATGTCACTTATGAATTGCATGTGATGTTAATCCTTTTATGCACCTTATTTTGCTTAGAACGACGGTAGCATTATGAGGTGATCTCTCACTAAAATTTCAAGACGAAATTGTGTTCTCCCCGACTGTGCACCGTTGCTACAGTTCGTCGTTTCGAGACACCACGTGATGATCGGGTGTGATAGACTCAACGTTCACATACAACGGGTGCAAAACAGTTGCGCACGCGGAACACTCGGGTTAAGCTTGACGAGCCTAGCATGTGCATACATGGCCTCGGAACACATGAGACCGAAAGGTCGATCATGAATCATATAGTTGATATGATTAGCATAGAGATGCTTACCACTGAAACTACTCTCGACTCACGTGATGATCGGACTTGGGATAGTGTAAGTGGATCATGAACCACTCAAATGACTAGAGAGATGTACTTTTTGAGTGGGAGTTTAGCATATAATTTGATTAAGTTAAACTCTAATTATCTTGAACATAGTCTAAGTCCACTTTGAATATATTTGTGTTGTAGATCATGGCTCACGCGACAGTCATCCTGAATTTTAATACGTTCCTAGAGAAAGCTAAGTTGAAAGATGATGGAAGCAACTTTGTAGACTGGGCTCGTAATCTTAAGCTAATCTTACAAGCTGGAAAGAAGGATTATGTCCTTAATGCTGCGCTAGGAGATGAACCACCCGCTATGGCTGATCAGGATGTTAAGAACGCTTGGTTAGCACGTAAGGAGGACTACTCAATAGTTCAATGTGCAGTCTTGTATGGCTTAGAGCCGGGACTTCAACGTCGCTTTGAGCGTCATGGAGCATTTGAGATGTTCCAGGAGTTGAAGTTTATCTTTCAGAAGAACGCCCGGATCGAGAGGTATGAGACCTCCGATAAATTCTATGCTTGCAAAATGGAGGAGAACTCGTGTGTCAGTGAACATGTGCTCAAATGTCTGGGTACTCAAACCGTCTAGCTGAACTGGGGATTGAACTCCCGCAAGAAGCTATCACTGACAGAATCCTCCAATCACTGCCGCCAAGCTATAAAGGCTTTGTGTTGAACTACAACATGCAAGGGATGAACAAGTCTCCCGGCGAGTTGTTTGCGATGCTGAAAGTCGCAGAGTCTGAACTCCGTAAAGAGCATCAAGTGTTGATGGTGAGCAAGACCACTAGTTTCAAGAGAAACGGCAAAGGCAAGAAGGGCAATTCGAAGAAGAGCGGCAAGCCTGTTGCCAATCCGCCGAAGAAACCCAAGGCTGGACCTAAGCCTGAAACAGAGTGCTTCTATTGCAAGGGTATGGGTCACTGGAAGCGCAATTGCCCCAAGTATCTGGCAGATAAGAAGGCGGGCAAAGAAAAATCAGGTATATTTGATATACATGTTATTGATGTGTACTTAACCGGCTCTCGTAGTAGTGCCTGGGTATTCGATACCGGTTCTGTTGCTCACATTTGCAACTCGAAGCAGGAACTGCGGAATAGACGAAGGCTGGCGAAAGACGAAGTGACGATGCGCGTAGGAAACGGTTCCAAGGTTGATGCAATCGCCGTCGGCACCGTGTCACTTCAACTACCATCGGGATTAGTGATGAACTTAAATCATTGTTATTTAGTGCCTGCGTTGAGCATGAACATTAAATCTGGATCTTGTTTATTGCGAGACGGTTACTCTTTTAAGTCTGAGAATAATGGTTGTTCTATTTCTATGAGTAACATCTTTTATGGTCATGCACCGAATGTGAGAGGATTGTTCATATTGAATCTCGATAGCGATACGCATATACATAACATTGAGACCAAAAGAGTTAGAGTAAACAATGATAGCGCCATATTTTTGTGGCACTGCCGCTTGGGTCACATTGGTGTAAAGCGCATGAAGAAACTCCATGTTGATGGACTTTTGGAGTCACTTGACTTTGATTCACTTGACACATGCGAACCATGCCTCATGGGCAAGATGACTAAAACTCCGTTCTCCGGAACAATGGAGCGTGCAAGTGACTTGTTGGAAATCATACATACCGATGTGTGTGGTCCGATGAGCGTGGAGGCACGCGGCGGATATCGTTATTTTCTCACCTTCATTGACGATTTAAGTAGATGTGGTTATGTCTACTTGATGAAGCACAAGTCTGAAACATTTGAAAAGTTCAAGCAATTTCAGAGTGAAGTAGAAAATCATCGTAACAAGAAGATCAAGTTCCTGCGGTCTGCTCGTGGGGGTGAATATCTGAGTTTCGAGTTTGGTACTCACTTAAGACAATGTGGAATTGTTTCGCAGTTAACACCGCCTGGAACACCACAGCGTAATGGTGTGTCCGAACGTCGTAATCGTACTTTGTAGATGGTGCGATCTATGATGTCTCTTACTGATTTCCCGTTGTCATTTTGGGGTTATGCATTAGAAACAGCTGCATTCACTTTAAATAGGGCACCATCAAAATCCGTTGAGACGACACCATACGAACTGTGGTATGGCAAAAGACCAAAGTTGTCGTTTCTTAAAGTTTGGGGATGTGATGCTTATGTCAAAAAGCTTCAGCCTGAAAAGCTGGAACCCAAAGCGGAAAAGTGCGTCTTCATAGGTTACCCAAAGGAGACAGTTGGGTACACCTTCTATCTCAAATCCGAGGGCAAAGTGTTTGTTGCTAAAAACGGAACTTTTCTCGAGAAGGAGTTTCTCTCGAGAGAATTGAGTGGGAGGAAGATAGAACTTGACGAGGTTGTCGAACCTCTCATCCCTCTGGATGGTGGCGCAGGGCAAGGGGAAACCTCTGTCGTTGCGACGCCGGTTGAGGAGGAAGTTAATGATGATGATCATGAAACTCCAGTTCAAGTTTCTGTTGAACCACGCAGGTCGACGAGATCACGCGCTGCTCCAGAGTGGTACGGTAATCCCGTCTTGTCAATCATGTTGTTAGACAACAATGAACCTGCAAATTATGAAGAAGCAATGGTGGGCCCAGATTCCAACAAATGGCTAGAAGCCATGAAATCCGAGATAGGATCCATGTATGAGAACAAAGTGTGGACTTTGGAGATACTACCTGAAGGCCGCAAGGCTATTCAGAACAAATGGATCTTTAAGAAGAAGACAGACGCTGACGGTAATGTGACCGTTTATAAAGCTCGACTTGTGGCAAAGGGTTTTTCGCAAGTTCCAGGAGTTGACTACGATGAGACCTTCTCACCCGTAGCGATGCTTAAGTCCGTCAGAATCATGTTAGCAATAGCTGCATTTTTCGATTATGAAATCTGGCAGATGGATGTCAAAACGGCATTCCTTAATGGTTTCCTTAAGGAAGAGTTGTATATGATGCAACCCGAAGGTTTTGTCGATCCTAAAAATGCTGACAAGGTGTGCAAACTCCAGCGATCCATTTATGGACTGGTGCAAGCATCTCGGAGTTGGAACAAGCGCTTTGATGAGGTGATCAAAGCATTTGGGTTTATACAAGTGGTTGGAGAATCTTGTATTTACAAGAAAGTGAGTGGGAGCTCTGTGGCGTTTCTAATATTATATGTGGATGACATATTACTGATTGGAAACAACGTAGAGCTTTTGGAGAGCATAAAAGGTTACTTGAATAAAAGTTTCTCTATGAAGGACCTAGGAGAAGCTGCTTACATTCTAGGCATTAAAATCTATAGGGATAGATCGAAACGCCTGATAGGACTTTCACAAAGCACATACCTTGATAAAGTTTTGAAGAGGTTCAAAATGGAACAGTCCAAGAAAGGGTTCTTGCCAGTGTTACAAGGTACGAGATTGAGTAAGACTCAGTGCACAGCAACTGATGAAGATAGAGAGCATATGCGCTCCGTCCCCTATGCTTCAGCCGTAGGCTCTATCATGTATGCAATGCTGTGCACTAGACCGGATGTTAGCCTGGCCATAAGTATGGCATGTAGGTTCCAGAGTAATCCAGGAGTGGATCACTGGACGGCGGTCAAGAATATCCTAAAGTACCTGAAAAGGACTAAGGAGATGTTTCTCGTGTATGGAGGTGACGAAGAGCTCGCCGTAAAAGGTTACGTCGATGCAAGCTTTGACACAGATCCGGACGACTCTAAGTCGCAAACCGGATACGTATTTATTCTTAATGGGGGTGCAGTAAGCTGTTGCAGTTCCAAGCAAAGCGTCGTAGCAGATTCTACATGTGAAGCGGAGTACATGGCTGCCTCGGAGGCGGCTAAGGAGGGTGTCTGGATGAAGCAGTTCATGATGGATCTTGGAGTGGTGCCAAGTGCACTGGATCCAATAACCTTGTTCTGTGACAACACTGGTGCCATTGCCTTAGCAAAGGAACCAAGGTTTCACAAGAAGACCAGACACATCAAACGACGCTTCAACCTCATCCGCGACTACGTCGAGGAGGAGGACGTAAATATATGCAAAGTGCACACGGATCTGAATGTAGCAGACCCGCTGACTAAACCTCTTCCACGGCCAAAACATGATCGACACCAGAACTGTATGGGTGTTAGATTTATTACAATGTAATTCACATGGTGATGTGAGGGCTAGATTATTGACTCTAGTGCAAGTGGGAGACTGTTGGAATTATGCCCTAGAGGCAATAATAAATGTATAGTTATTATTATAATTCCTGTATCAAGATAATAGTTTATTATCCATGCTATAATTGTATTGAATGGAGACTCATTTACATGTGTGGATACATAGACAAAACACCGTCCCTAGCATGCCTCTAGTTGGCTAGCCAGTTGATCGATGATAGTCAGTGTCTTCTGATTATGAACAAGGCGTTGTTGCTTGATAACTGGATCACGTCATTAGGAGAATCACGTGATGGACTAGACCCAAACTAATAGACGTAGCATGTTGATCGTGTCATTTTGTTGCTACTGTTTTCTGCGTGTCAAGTATTTATTCCTATGACCATGAGATCATATAACTCACTGACACCGGAGGAATGCTTTGTGTGTATCAAACGTCACAACGTAACTGGGTGACTATAAAGATGCTCTACAGGTATCTCCGAAGGTGTTAGTTGAGTTAGTATGGATCAAGACTGGGATTTGTCACTCCGTGTGACGGAGAGGTATCTCGGGGCCCACTCGGTAATACAACATCACACACAAGCCTTGCAAGCAATGTGACTTAGTGTAAGTTGCGGGATCTTGTATTACGGAACGAGTAAAGAGACTTGCCGGTAAACGAGATTGAAATAGGTATACGGATACTGACGATCGAATCTCGGGCAAGTAACATACCGAAGGACAAAGGGAATGACATACGGGATTATACGAATCCTTGGCACTGAGGTTCAAACGATAAAGATCTTCGTAGAATATGTAGGATCCAATATGGGCATCCAGGTCCCGCTATTGGATATTGACCGAGGAGTCTCTCGGGTCATGTCTACATAGTTCTCGAACCCGCAGGGTTTGCACACTTAAGGTTCGACGTTGTTTTATGCGTATTTGAGTTATATGGTTGGTTACCGAATGTTGTTCGGAGTCCCGGATGAGATCACGGACGTCACGAGGGTTTACGGAATGGTCCGGAAACGAAGATTGATATATAGGATGACCTCATTTGATTACCGGAAGGTTTTCGGAGTTACCGGGAATGTACCGGGAATGACGAATGGGTTCCGGGAGTTCACCGGGGGGGCAACCCACCCCGGGGAAGCCCATAGGCTTTGGGGAGACACACCAGCCCTTAGTGGGCTGGTGGGACAGCCCCAAGGAGGCCTATGCGCCAAGAGAAGGAAATTAAAGGAAAAGAAAAAAAAAGAGGGAAGAAGTGGGAAGGGAGGGGGACTCCTCCCACCAAACCAAGTCCAACTCGGTTTGGGGGGGGGAGTCCTCCCCCCTTGGCTCGGCCGACCCCTTGGGAGTCCCTTGGACCCCAAGGCAAGGTCCCCCTCCCTCCTCCTATATATATGGGGCTTTTAGGGCAGATTTGAGACGACTTTCTCACGGCTGCCCGACCACATACCTCCATAGTTTTTCCTCTAGATCGTGTTTCTGCGGAGCTCGGGCGGAGCCCTGCTGAGACAAGATCATCACCAACCTCCGGAGCGCCGTCACGCTGCCGGAGAACTCTTCTACCTCTCCGTCTCTCTTGCTGGATCAAGAAGGCCGAGATCATCGTCGAGTTGTACGTGTGCTGAACGCGGAGGTGCCGTCCGTTCGGTACTAGATCGTGGGACTGATCGCGGGATTGTTCGCGGGGCGGATCGAGGGACGTGAGGACGTTCCACTACATCAACCACGTTCTCTAACGCTTCTGCTGTACGATCTACAAGGGTACGTAGATCACTCATCCCCTCTCGTAGATGGACATCACCATGATAGGTCTTCGTGCGCGTAGGAAAATTTTTGTTTCCCATGCGACGTTCCCCAACAGGATGCTTAGTTATAATGTGATGCGCAAGGAAAATAGACAGAAAGAGATACATTATATATGTGGTATGAAGCGATAAACAGCAAACAGACCCATTGTTGAATTCTTGATAGTGGTTATGGTTGGTGGTTTTCATTGCCTAGAGCAAAAATTCCATCGATGCCATCGTCAAGGTTCCAGTAATACTTGTTTGTCTCTTGGAGTTTACATAAACCCTATAACTCTATATCGAATTTACATAAACTCGATAACTCTGTAAACCCAATTTACATATTTTGGCAATAAAACTGACCCAACTAACTATTCTATCGAGTAACATAACCATTCGTTGACAGATTAAACATTTGTATAAACATATGACAACCTAAATAGTAACATACTGAAAAATATATAGATTCCCTAAATAAAAAAATATATATTTCATTTGTCTTGGAGAGTACTTCCAGAATACATGACCAAATGGAACCTACATGTTGGAGTAAGAGATCACCGGGAGGTTAAGCCCGCCAATTCGCACACGTTGTATGCAAGGGAAGAAGGGCCCAACATGTACATCCACACCAGCAGTCTTCTAAGCATGCACAGGAACAAAAAAATGATGGAAGAGCAACACAAGTAAATTGCAATAAACTTTCTTCTTGGTCTTGTAACTTTGGGTAGTGGAGGGAGGCGACGATTTTGCTGGACTCGAAAGCAAAAGCATGTGTGCGTTATTGATTCACATGTTGGTTTAAAAATATTTTATGACATCATAGACTGTCGGTTGATTGAATGACAAATACAGGAACCGGGAGTGTGCATCATTGAAGAAAATATAAAAACGACCATAACATAATCATGACTTTTCAAAACATCGCCACTTATTTCGTATTATCAAAAAGTAGAGCAATCTCTGTAACTAATGTACGAGCTCACCATGCTTGCTCAAAAAATGCCTTATAGCGTTGCTACTCCATAACATGTGCTTATGTCGACATGATAATTGTATTACTGCAAAGTTTGCGCTACATAAACATAGTGAAAATCAAAATCTGCATTCATCATCAGAGAAAATCTTACATATCACGAACTGTTATTTATCTCTAAAGCGTGTCGTTGCTGGACGTTGGATGTAATAAGGCTTCACCCTTACAGCTGCCTAGGAGGCAATTGTGAGCATTACGCATCCCATGGTGTAATAATTAGGACCTGCTTGACGGTATCAATTGAACCATACAAAAAAAAGA
The DNA here is from genome assembly GCF_904849725.1 of Hordeum vulgare subsp. vulgare. Taxonomy (NCBI): domain Eukaryota; kingdom Viridiplantae; phylum Streptophyta; class Magnoliopsida; order Poales; family Poaceae; genus Hordeum; species Hordeum vulgare. Next base: position 559,075,188 of record NC_058520.1, read on the forward strand.
ATTACACTCATTTTCAGCTAATAAAGGAGGCATGTCAAATAATAATAGTTAGTATAGCGTACTTGTCATGAACAAATATGGCAAAGAAAATAAGTACCTTTTGAGGATGACCATATCTCGTGGAACTCGAATGCATTATTGTCCCCCAATAAAAACATCACCAGTAGTCATCATGCATGGCGCTACTCTGTGAACCTACATATTCGAAATTCTTTTGGAAGTAGTTAATTTCAGAGTTTATTAGACCAAAAGGTCAAAACAAAAAAATGTCCAAAAGTGAGAGAGAGGAAGAGGAAGACCATATGCTTGGGTGCGTTAGGTTTTTACCTGTCCCGGCCACTCGCCGACGATGCGCGTGTGTAACCCACACACTGCTCCTTGGCCCCATAGACGAACAAGCACACCAGTCATGTTGTCTCAACTAAAGCTTGTACGTGCAAAGAAGATGGAAATGGAAGAAGCAAGCAGAGAGGTGGGAGGTGGGTGTACCAGAGGCGAGTTGGGCTGGCGTGGTCCTGACAGTGTTGCGGGCGAGGAGGCGGCAGAAGGTGAGGGCGCGGCCTCCCTGCAGCCACATCCCCAACAGCTTAACCCCTTCCTGCAGCAGCAGCAGGGCACGACAGAGAGGTCATCGTCGAAGCAGATTTGGGGGCAGAGCAGAGGAGAAGGGAGCAGGGTACTCACATCGTGGGGCCTGGCGCAGTCGGAGGCAAGCTTTTGGACGACCTCCTCGACGTCGCGCGCGGTCGCCATGCTACCCATGCAAGTGTAAAAAGGTATAAGTGGCAAAAAATCATTTCTGAGGCCAGGCTCATCTACACCCGTGCTGACTATTTTTTTAAAAACAAATACTAAAAACATTAAAAACATTCAATCCATGCAAAAAAGTAGTCTGTGTGGCACTTTAATTATTAGAGAAGATTACTCATAATGTAAACTTCAAGAGCATAGTCTAATCCCGAGAAAAATAAAATTAGTATCACCATAATCAACATACAAGATTTCTAAAAAGCAAATAGCAACGTTGTTCAGAAAAAAGATTATAACTTCAATGTCAGGCAACATGACACTAATTCATACACACATAATTGTCATGTGTCCAGCATGCATCATTTGAAAATATGTTAAACTATTGGCAAATATTCAAAATTAGTCAAGAAATTATTTAATGATCGCCATGGTTCTACAACAAAATGATCTAGTTTGAGTACCTCGCAGTAAGTGTTTGCTTCACCCCTGCAAAAATCGAAGCACAATAGATATCATACATGATCAACGGAAATTGAATCAGTAATTAGTGTACACAGTCTACTATTGGTCGATGCTTATTGGCCATATACGAGCCGTTGATATGCTAATTGAACCTCATGGGAAAATTCTCAGTCCGAACATGAGGCCTGATGGGATCCTTCGTGATAACTAACAATAATGGAATAGTCCAAACAGAAAATCATGGGATTAAGTTAGAATAGAAGATCAAACTTGAGGTTGTAGCCTGTAGTGGCCGGAGACTCCTCGCACACCTCCGTCACTGGTCAACGATGGGTCAGACGCGCCGGCGTGTGCCAGAGTGAAAGAAAGAAGAGTCCGACGGGAGAGCGAACCAACACGAAGAAGACCTTATGAAGGATCAGCTTCGCACATCCGGTTGCCACCGCCTCCCTCGACAAGGTTTAACAACGCACATAGAAACATCAAAGAAAGGCATTAAACTCAGACTTTTTTGTCAACGGTTGAGTTAGTTAGATTAGTCCCTAGCAATTTGAGGCCAAAAGAAAATGATAGAACAAAAGAAAGAAGCATTTCCATCACCGCGTACAATATCAAATGAAACCCTTGCTACAACAAGACAACTGAATAACTGATCAATGTTCAATGTTTGACATCTTACCTTTTCATCTACTTGTATGTAATCTTGTGGGCACTTATAATTAGGACACGGTATCCAAAAGTCAGTGGTGGAGCCAACGAACCATACTACCAGCTCACAAATGATAACAATGCATGCTTAATTCCGACAGAAAGCGGCATACTTCAGGATAATCTGAACCAACTTTTTAACATTATCTATGAACATAATCACATACATAGAGAAGCAGATGAACTTCTTCTCAGTTTGCAAGAATAATGTTGACCACATGTCATATGTGGGACAAAGATATCTGGGTAATGCCACCATTCTGCACATAACAAATTAACAATACAACAGGAATCCTATTCTTGTTGTTCCAGTAATTTGGGGCATTGAATATTTTGGGACAAACATATACCTGAAAGGAAACATGGTATTGCCCTATAGTTAAGTCTCACAAACAATGGTCTCAAGGTACCTACCAATGCGAATTTATTTCTAGCAGTATCATTTTAATACAAACCCACCAGAATTTTACTGAAGTCAATAATCCAAAATTCAGTGTATTATCTAGGAATACAAGACTAAATCAACGAAAGGACCATGCTCTTACATGCTGAATCAGCCATGGCACTTGACATCATGCGGAGAAGAGAAACACAAAAACAATACATAATCAGAGACTACGAGAAAAATCTATTGAACAGAAAGGCATATTTAACCCACATCCTACGTGATCTGATGTGCATGTACCGTGAAGAATGAGTTAGCTTCTCTGGCCACGCGTTTTGAAACACCTGCTCCGATTCCCAACTAAAAACAGACATCAGTGAAGCCTAGCATCATGCGGCTACCGGCTGGATGCAAAAGCGTGCACAAATGTTTTAAACATGGACAAATGTTTTAAATACATGCAAAATTGCGTGCACAAATAACGTTCGAGAAGCTCTCATAAGACATAACAAAATCACTTATCAATGTTTTCTGCAGTTTTTAGTACATGCTTATTTTTGAGAGCTCCTCGTGGGTAAAACTTTGCAACAACTTAAAACATTTAATCATGTTTCAAGACGCAAATTTTCAGAATTTTTTTATCATGTTTGATAATGATTTGTTGTTTGTTTTTGTAGACTCACATGTAGTACATCCGACAGTAGAACATCCACTCTCATGAAACATAGGGTTTGAAAGGCAGCTCAGGTCATGTGATTCAAAGGAAATTTGTGAAATCCACAATGCACAAGTGCATTAGTATTACCTTTAACTTTTCCTTCCATGAGCTTGATTCACGGCAAGCATGCTTGCTCCTGCACCGCGCTCCATGTTGGGCAGTAGCTGGTCAACACTACAAACACAATCACATAAGAACACGTAGCCGGATGCGTGATGTCATGCCATCGACACTGCTAGTTACTGCAGTTCCTCCCTGCCTGCTTCATAGTGCATCACGCACTGTCGCCAAAAGGGCGTGAATCACAGGGTTGGGATCAGGAAGACACACCCAGTTATGAGTTGGGAGGGAACCAATCGGCAGAAACTAAGAGTTGGCCTTGCTTGCCGCGAGCGCCGAGCAGGGGCGAGACCGCTAGGAGCGCCCTGGCCCCTCTTCGCTGGCCCAATTTCAGCGGCGAGCACGACACCCTTGGGTCGAACACTCCCCCCTCCACCACTTGCCTCTGTCTGCGCTCATCACAGCGACCGGATCTGGAGGCATGGTGGCGACCCGTGGGTAGTGAGCGCAATCCCGACGCCGGCACGCCGGTGGATATCAAGTGACGCCGATATTCTTGCAAGCACCTTCCATAGTCGCCTCCACCGGCGCAGATCCCGTGCCCCCCTCCTAGACCTGCATACAGGTCCCGACGATGTCTACCTTGCGGGCATGGCAAAAATAGGCGGCCATGGCATAAGGTCCATGACCGGGCAGCACAAGATGGAGGGGCGGCGGCGGCGGCGAATTTTCTGGGAGCGAGGAGAAAAAAGAGATCGAGAGGAAGGGGAGGGGGAGATGGAGGAGTGGGCGTGGGATGTATGTTTCTGGTTTTTTTTTTGTTTTTTTCAGAAGGAAACGTGGGGAGCAGTGGGCACGGTAGGTGCCCGTGCGAGGGAGTGGGACGGGATATCGATCGGCAGGTGGGGAATTGGTAGGGGTGGTCGAACAGGATAGTCGAACCGGTTTAATTGCCGTTGGTTTTTGGAGGGATGGAAAAAAATCAGTGATAGGAGAACGTGGGTGGGGGACGAGCCAACGAGAGGTCGAACCATCGCTGTGGTCGAACCATCACGACGGCACATCCCCCTTTAATAGTAGAGACTAGCAAAAGGGCCCGTGCGTTGCAACGGGAGAAAAGAATACCACATGCTCTTAATTTACAAAAAAAATGTCTACAATTTGAGTATTGTAGCTATTACCCAAACAAAGATGATCTTAGCCTTCAAAAGCGCAGTTCAAAATTCCACATGTCTTCTATTTAAATATGACTTGAATTCAGATTTATTACATACAAAAAACGGTCAAGTGATCTTCTATTTTTTCTCTAATCATGATTTTGCTGAGATGTTCACCCACAATCCAAATCGGTACCGGTATGAAAGAAAGACGGGTAATGCATTATTGATTAAGATTGTATCCTAGATAGTATTTTTTAAATGGTTAACAGGTAAAATAACATCATATTCAGATTCTATATATTTTTCTAATCAAAATTCATATATAACATGTTAAATTTAGAGTTATGGTTTAGAAGATATTATTATTTTAAAAAACATTTGATATGTATTGCGGGTTTAATGTCACAAACATCAAAGGGATTTCTATAAAATACCATGACGGACTAAGAATACCTATTTCCTTTATTAGTATCATCCTCCTTCTTGATATGATCAATCCCTAAATGGTGTGGGCGATGAAGACCAATAACGCAAAGCTCAACCCTTGCACGAAAGATATCACCGACATGGATTCCAGGCACATGGCCAACATAAGTCTCGTCATTACACTGTGGAGGGCACCTCTCCCTGAGATTTTATAAGCTTGTAGATCGGCTCCTCCTTCCTGTGGCCTGTCTTTAAGTTTATTCACAAGATTCTTGTAAATTAAGCAGAAATCCCGCAAAGACCTGATGACGTTCTCCCTAGCAAGGGCAACTTCATTATTTGGCATTCCCTGATTGTCATCCTTTTCAACTTTCACCTTTTTATATGATGTTGAGGTGTCCTCACCTTTCCCTGAGGAGAAATCCCGCACGATCGAAACTCTAACATTCGAAATCCTCTTTCATTTGTAGTGACACATTCATCCATGTGGGAGCGATCTTCTCAAGTAGAGTCTAAACTTTCCTCCTATAACGAGAATTAAGTTAGATCTAGTAAAATGACTAACTGAAACACAAAGTCATGCAAAACCAAATAAATGGAATGCAACTTCATATCATCCATGAGACTACAATCTAAAGGGTGTCAGGTCAACTACAGTGAATTACCTTCTTAATGATTACATGATAGTATTACCTACAGCCAATAGGGTCGACATTCGTGATAGGACCCCTTTCTTCAGGATAGTATTTCCTGATGATTTTCTCATGTTCAGATGGTGTAATGTAAAAGAAGGGGAATGCTGCTGGATCATTGTCAAAAGCTAAATTTGGTAAAGGTTTCACAAATATATGATCTGGTTCTGCCATCAGTATGTACCTGTGATATTCAACAGAAAAGAACAATTATAAAGACACACAGAGAAAAAAAATTCCATGTTATGTATGCATGAATGTGACTAAATATGGTTCCCATCTTACATCTAAACACCAACAACAACTTCCCTTGTTTCGCTTATTTTTGGTTAACCATGGATGTCTGGATGCCAAATCATAAAGTGCCTTCAGGAAGTTTAAAAGTAAACCATACTGAAAGTATTTAAACCTTAAGGGCATATCAGTCTTTACTTACTCTTCTTCAATCTTTGCCTGCTGCAGCCATTGTACAAATGCCCATGGCATGTTTAGGACTATATAGCCCTGCAATTCAAGGAATACATTTTATGCAGTCAGTACCATTCAACTTTCGCAAGAACATAATCAACACATTTCTTCAGGAAAACCATTTCCTCTGTCCTGGTTCTATAAGAAGCAAGTTAAACCATAACAATTAATGAATAAGAAAAAAACACAAATAAAATGTAAGGGGAATGGTGGATGTGTCATTCTCTGTTAATAGTGCTAATCTCCTTAAATTTCTCATATCGCCCATATGTGATGCGCCAAAGAAACTATAAAGCTCAAGGCAGAGATCCATATACATCATACAACCATCCAGGTGCTTTAAAATTGTAGAGCATGGAACTGTCATGCCAAATATGACTATATCATACATAATACTTCCATGTATAGTGTGTCTGCATAAGCTCGTAGTTATGCTCAATTCATCACAAAAATGCTTATATTCACATTGGTACAAACTAAAATATAGCAACACGCATAAATATTTATTACTTTCACTTTTTTATCATTTGGAAAGTGTATTGTCTTTTGAGAATTGTTATATAATATTTTACATACTAACAGATAAAAGGAGTGCCCAAAGCAATATCCAACTGTCCTACTTCACTAAAGAATCATATCCACAAGCATAGACCCGAAGCAAAGAACACCAGTTGTTAAAACTTACAAGTTCCGGATTTAGATCACAACCATTTTCCTCCCATAGTCTCCTTATCACCTTACATGATTGCATTCCTTGATCAACACTACAACTCTATCCCCATCAATAGCAATCCGATGCAGAACAGTAATTTCGCTCAATTTCCAGCATATATTACTGTCAACGCTGGTTCTTTTCACAGGAAAAAATATCATCATAGAATGAAACATCGACTGCCAATGACCAGATGGCCCTCATCTCCACTTCTTAAAAGACATTTCATGTTGGAATTATGCCCTAGAGGCAATAATAAATGTATAGTTATTATTATAATTCCTGTATCAAGATAATAGTTTATTATCCATGCTAGAATTGTATTGAATGAAGACTCATTTACATGTGTGGATACATAGACAAAACACCATCCCTAGCATGCCTCTAGTTGGCTAGCCAGTTGATCGATGATAGTCAGTGTCTTCTGATTATGAACAAGGTGTTGTTGCTTGATAACTGGATCACGTCATTAGGAGAATCACGTGATGGACTAGACCCAAACTAATAGACGTAGCATGTTGATCGTGTCATTTTGTTGCTACTGTTTTCTGCGTGTCAAGTATTTATTCCTATGACCATGAGATCATATAACTCACTGACACCGGAGGAATGCTTTGTGTGTATCAAACGTCGCAATGTAACTGGGTGACTATAAAGATGCTCTACAGGTATCTCCGAAGGTGTTAGTTGAGTTAGTATGGATCAAGACTGGGATTTGTCACTCCGTGTGACGGAGAGGTATCTCGGGGCCCAATCGGTAATACAACATCACACACAAGCCTTGCAAGCAATGTAACTTAGTGTAAGTTGCGGGATCTTGTATTACGGAACGAGTAAAGAGACTTGCCGGTAAACGAGATTGAAATAGGTATACGGATACTGACGATCGAATCTCGGGCAAGTAACATACCGAAGGGCAAAGGGAATGACATACGGGATTATACGAATCCTTGGCACTGAGGTTCAAACGATAAAGATCTTCGTAGAATATGTAGGATCCAATATGGGCATCCAGGTCCCGCTATTGGATATTGACCGAGGAGTCTCTTGGGTCATGTCTACATAGTTCTCGAACCCGCAGGGTCTGCACACTTAAGGTTCGACGTTGTTTTATGCGTATTTGAGTTATATGGTTGGTTACCGAATGTTGTTCGGAGTCTCGGATGAGATCACGGATGTCACGAGGGTTTCCGGAATGGTCCGGAAACGAAGATTGATATATAGGATGACCTCATTTGATTACCGGAAGGTTTTCGGAGTTACCGGGAATGTACCGGGAATGACGAATGGGTTCCGGGAGTTCACCGGGGGGGGCAACCCACCCCGGGGAAGCCCATAGGCTTTGGGGAGACACACCAGCCCTTAGTGGGCTGGTGGGACATCCCCAAGGAGGCCTATGCGCCAAGAGAAGGAAATCAAAGGAAAAGAAAAAAAAAGAGGGAAGAAGTGGGAAGGGAGGGGGACTCCTCCCACCAAACCAAGTCCAACTCGTTTTGGGGGGGGAGTCCTCCCCCCTTGGCTCGGCCGACCCCTTGGGAGTCCCTTGGACCCCAAGGCAAGGTCCCCCTCCCTCCTCCTATATATATGGGGCTTTTAGGGCAGATTTGAGACGACTTTCTCACGGCTGCCCGACCACATACCTCCATAGTTTTTCCTCTAGATCGTGTTTCTGCGGAGCTCGGGCGGAGCCCTGCTGAGACAAGATCATCACCAACCTCCGGAGCGCCGTCACGCTGCCGGAGAACTCTTCTACCTCTCCGTCTCTCTTGCTGGATCAAGAAGGCCGAGATCATCGTCGAGCTGTACGTGTGCTGAACGCGGAGGTGCTGTCCGTTCGGTACTGGATCGTGGGACTGATCGCGGGATTGTTCGCGGGGCGGATCGAGGGACGTGAGGACGTTCCACTACATCAACCGCGTTCTCTAACGCTTCTGCTGTACGATCTACAAGGGTACGTAGATCACTCATCCCCTCTCGTAGATGGACATCACCACGATAGGTCTTCGTGCGCGTAGGAAAATTTTTGTTTCCCATGCGACGTTCTCCAACAGTGGTATTACAGCTAGGTTCATGCGTAGATGTCTTCTCGAGTAGAACACAAAAGGTTTTGTGGGCGGTGATGTGCGTTTTGCTGCCCTCCTTAGTCTTTTCTTGATTCCGCGGTATTGTTGGATTGAAGCGGCTTGGACCGACATTACTCGTACGCTTACGAGAGACTGGTTTCATCGTTACGAGTAACCCCCTTTGCTCAAAGATGACTGGCAAGTGACGGTTTCTCCAACTTTAGTTGAATCGGATTTGACCGAGGAGGTCCTTGGATGAGGTTAAATAGCAACTCATATATCTCCGTTGTGGTGTTTGCGTAAGTAAGATGCGATCCTACTAGATACCCTTGGTCACCACGTAAAACTTGCAACAACAAAATTAGAGGACGTCTAACTTGTTTTTGCAGGGTATGATTGTGATGTGATATGGCCAATGATGTGATGTGATATATTGGATGTATGAGATGATCATGTTGTAATAGAAATATCGACTTGCACGTCGATGGTACGGCAACCGGCAGGAGCCATAGGGTTGTCTTTATACTAACATATTTGTGCTTGCAGATGCGTTTACTATTTTGCTAGGATGTAGCTTTAGTAGTAATAGCATAAGTAGCACGACAACCCCGATGGCAACACGTTGATGGATGATCATGGTGTGGCGCCGGTGACAAGAAGATCGTGCCGGTGCTTTGGTGATGGAGATCAAGAAGCACGTGATGATGGCCATATCATGTCACTTATGAATTGCATGTGATGTTAATCCTTTTATGCACCTTATTTTGCTTAGAACGACGCTAGCATTATGAGGTGATCTCTCACTAAATTTCAAGACGAAATTGTGTTCCACCCGACTGTGCACCGTTGCTACAGTTCGTCATTTCGAGACACCACGTGATCGGGTGTGATAGACTCAACGTTCACATACAACGGGTGCAAAACAGTTGCGCACGCGGAACACTCGGGTTAAGCTTGACGAGCCTAGCATGTGCATACATGGCCTCGGAACACATGAGACCGAAAGGTCGATCATGAATCATATAGTTGATATGATTAGCATAGGGATGCTTACCACTGAAACTACTCTCGACTCACGTGATGATCGGACTTGGGATAGTGTAAGTGGATCATGAACCACTCAAATGACTAGAGAGATGTACTTTTTGAGTGGGAGTTTAGCATATAATTTGATTAAGTTGAACTCTAATTATCTTGAACATATTCTAAGTCCACTTTGTATATATTTGTGTTGTAGATCATGGCTCACGCAAGTGTCATCCTGAATTTTAATACGTTCCTAGAGAAAGCTAAGTTGAAAGATGATGGAAGCAACTTTGTAGACTGGGCTCGTAATCTTAAGCTAATCTTACAAGCTGGAAAGAAGGATTATGTCCTTAATGTTGCTCTAGGAGATGAACCACCCACTACGGCTGATCAGGATGTTAAGAACGCTTGGTTAGCACGTAAGGAGGACTACTCAATAGTTCAATGTGCAGTCTTGTATGGCTTAGAGCCGGGACTTCAACGTCGCTTTGAGCGTCATGGAGCATTTGAGATGTTCCAGGAGTTGAAGTTTATCTTTCAGAAGAACGCCCGGATCGAGAGGTATGAGACCTCCGATAAATTCTATGCTTGCAAGATGGAGGAAAACTCGTCTGTCAGTGAACATGTGCTCAAAATGTCTGGGTACTCAAACCGTCTAGCTGAACTGGGGATTGAACTCCCGCAAGAAGCTATCACTGACAGAATCCTCCAATCACTGCCGCCAAGCTATAAAGGCTTTGTGTTGAACTACAACATGCAAGGGATGAACAAGTCTCCCGGCGAGTTGTTTGCGATGCTGAAAGTCGCAGAGTCTGAACTCCGTAAAGAGCATCAAGTGTTGATGGTGAGCAAGACCACTAGTTTCAAGAGAAACGGCAAAGGCAAGAAGGGCAATTCGAAGAAGAGCGGCAAGCCTGTTGCCAATCCGCCGAAGAAACCCAAGGCTGGACCTAAGCCTGAAACAGAGTGCTTCTATTGCAAGGGTATGGGTCACTGGAAGCGCAATTGCCCCAAGTATCTGGCAGATAAGAAGGCGGGCAAAGAAAAATCAGGTATATTTGATATACATGTTATTGATGTGTACTTAACCGGCTCTCGTAGTAGTGCCTGGGTATTCGATACCGGTTCTGTTGCTCACATTTGCAACTCGAAGCAGGAACTGCGGAATAGACGAAGGCTGGCGAAAGACGAAGTGACGATGCGCGTAGGAAACGGTTCCAAGGTTGATGCAATCGCCGTCGGCACCGTGTCACTTCAACTACCATCGGGATTAGTGATGAACTTAAATCATTGTTATTTAGTGCCTGCGTTGAGCATGAACATTATATCTGGATCTTGTTTAATGCGAGACGGTTACTCTTTTAAGTCTGAGAATAATGGTTGTTCTATTTCTATGAGTAACATCTTTTATGGTCATGCACCGAATGTGAGAGGATTGTTCATATTGAATCTCGATAGCGATACGCATATACATAACATTGAGACCAAAAGAGTTAGAGTAAACAATGATAGCGCCATGTTTTTGTGGCACTGTCGCTTGGGTCATATTGGTGTAAAGCGCATGAAGAAACTCCATGCTGATGGACTTTTGGAGTCACTTGACTTTGATTCACTTGACACGTGCGAACCATGCCTCATGGGCAAGATGACTAAAACTCCGTTCTCCGGAACAATGGAGCGTGCAAGTGACTTGTTGGAAATCATACATACCGATGTGTGTGGTCCGATGAGCGTGGAGGCACGCGGCGGATATCGTTATTTCCTCACCTTCACTGACGATTTAAGTAGATGTGGTTATGTCTACTTGATGAAGCACAAGTCTGAAACATTTGAAAAGTTCAAGCAATTTCAGAGTGAAGTAGAAAATCATCGTAACAAGAAGATCAAGTTCCTGCGGTCTGATCGTGGGGGTGAATATCTAAGTTTCGAGTTTGGTGCTCACTTAAGACAATGTGGAATTGTTTCGCAGTTAACACCGCCTGGAACACCACAGCGTAATGGTGTGTCCGAACGTCGTAATCGTACTTTGTAGATGGTGCGATCTATGATGTCTCTTACTGATTTCCCGTTGTCATTTTGGGGTTATGCATTAGAAACAGCTGCATTCACTTTAAATAGGGCACCATCAAAATCCGTTGAGACGACACCATACGAACTGTGGTATGGCAAAAGGCCAAAGTTGTCGTTTCTTAAAGTTTGGGGATGTGATGCTTATGTCAAAAAGCTTCAGCCTGAAAAGCTGGAACCCAAAGCGGAAAAATGCGTCTTCATAGGCTATCCAAAAGAGACAGTTGGGTACACCTTCTATCTCAAATCCGAGGGCAAAGTGTTTGTTGCTAAGAACGGAACTTTTCTCGAGAAGGAGTTTCTCTCGAGAGAATTGAGTGGGAGGAAGATAGAACTTGACGAGGTTGTCGAACCTCTCATCCCTCTGGATGGTGGCGCAGGGCAAGGGGAAACCTCTGTCGTTGCGACGCCGGTTGAGGAGGAAGTTAATGATGATGATCATGAAACTCCAGTTCAAGTTTCTGTTGAACCACGCAGGTCGACGAGATCACGCACTGCTCCAGAGTGGTACGGTAATCCCGTCTTATCAATCATGTTGTTAGACAACAATGAACCTGCAAATTATGAAGAAGCAATGGTGGGCCCAGATTCCAACAAATGGCTAGAAGCCATGAAATCCGAGATAGGATCCATGTATGAGAACAAAGTGTGGACTTTGGAGATACTACCTGAAGGCCGCAAGGCTATTCAGAACAAATGGATCTTTAAGAAAAAGACGGACGCTGACGGTAATGTGACCGTTTATAAAGCTCGACTTGTGGCAAAGGGTTTTTCACAAGTTCCAGGAATTGACTACGATGAGACTTTCTCTCCCGTAGCGATGCTTAAGTCCGTCAGAATCATGTTAGCAATAGCTGCATTTTTCGATTATAAAATCTGGCAGATGGATGTCAAAACGGCATTCCTTAATGGTTTCCTTAAGGAAGAGTTGTATATGATGCAACCCAAAGGTTTTGTCGATCCTAAAAATGTTGACAAGGTGTGCAAGCTCCAGCGATCCATTTATGGACTGGTGCAAGCATCTCGGAGTTGGAACAAGCGCTTTGATGAGGTGATCAAAGCATTTGGGTTTATACAAGTGGTTGGAGAATCTTGTATTTACAAGAAAGTGAGTGGGAGCTCTGTGGCGTTTCTAATATTATATGTGGTGACATATTACTGATTGGAAACAACGTAGAGTTTTTGGAGAGCATAAAAGGTTACTTGAATAAAAGTTTCTCTATGAAAGACCTAGGAGAAGCTGCTTACATTCTAGGCATTAAGATCTATAGGGATAGATCAAAAAGCCTGATAGGACTTTCACAAAACACATACCTTGATAAAGTTTTGAAGAGATTCAAAATGGAACAGTCCAAGAAAGGGTTCTTGCCGGTGTTACAAGGTACGAGATTGAGTAAGACTCAGTGCCCAGCAAATGATGAAGATAGAGAGCATATGCGCTCCGTCCCCTATGCTTCAGTCGTAGGCTCTATCATGTATGCAATGCTGTGCACTAGATCGGATGTTAGCCTGGCCATAAGTATGGCAGGTAGGTTCCAGAGTAATCCAGGAGTGGATCACTGGACGGCGGTCAAGAATATCCTGAAGTACCTGAAAAGGACTGAGGAGATGTTTCTCGTGTATGGAGGTGACGAAGAGCTCACCGTAAAAGGTTACGTCGATGCAAGCTTTGACACAGATCCGGACGACTCTAAGTCACAAACCGGATACGTATTTATTCTTAATGGGGGTGCAGTAAGCTGGTGCAGTTCCAAGCAAAGCTTCGTAGCAGATTCTACATGTGAGGCGGAGTACATGGCTGCCTCGGAGGCAGCTAAGGAGGGTGTCTGGATGAAGCAGTTCATGACGGATCTTGGAGTAGTGCCAAGTGCACTGGATCCAATAACCTTGTTCTGTGACAACACTGGTGCCATTGCCTTAGCAAAGGAACCAAGGTTTCACAAGAAGACCAGACACATCAAACGACGCTTCAACCTCATCCGCGACTACGTCGAGGAGGAGGACGTAAATATATGCAAAGTGCACACGGATCTGAATGTAGCAGACCCGCTGACTAAACCTCTTCCACGGCCAAAACATGATCGACACCAGAACTGTATGGGTGTTAGATTTATTACAATGTAATTCACATGGTGATGTGAGGGCTAGATTATTGACTCTAGTGCAAGTGGGAGACTGTTGGAATTATGCCCTAGAGGCAATAATAAATGTATAGTTATTATTATAATTCCTGTATCAAGATAATAGTTTATTATCCATGCTAGAATTTTATTGAATGAAGACTCATTTACATGTGTGGATACATAGACAAAACATCATCCCTAGCATGCCTCTAGTTGGCTAGCCAGTTGATCGATGATAGTCAGTGTCTTCTGATTATGAACAAGGTGTTGTTGCTTGATAACTGGATCACGTCATTAGGAGAATCACGTGATGGACTAGACCCAAACTAATAGACGTAGCATGTTGATCGTGTCATTTTGTTGCTACTGTTTTCTGCGTGTCAAGTATTTATTCCTATGACCATGAGATCATATAACTCACTGACACCGGAGGAATGCTTTGTGTGTATCAAACGTCGCAACGTAACTGGGTGACTATAAAGATGCTCTACAGGTATCTCCGAAGGTGTTAGTTGAGTTAGTATGGATCAAGACTGGGATTTGTCACTCCGTGTGACGGAGAGGTATCTCGGGGCCCACTCGGTAATACAACATCACACACAAGCCTTGCAAGCAATGTAACTTAGTGTAAGTTGCGGGATCTTGTATTACGGAACGAGTAAAGAGACTTGCCGGTAAACGAGATTGAAATAGGTATACGGATACTGACGATCGAATCTCGGGCAAGTAACATACCGAAGGACAAAGGGAATGACATACGGGATTATACGAATCCTTGGCACTGAGGTTCAAACGATAAAGATCTTCGTAGAATATGTAGGATCCAATATGGGCATCCAGGTCCCGCTATTGGATATTGACCGAGGAGTCTCTCGGGTCATGTCTACATAGTTCTCGAACCCACAGGGTTTGCACACTTAAGGTTCGACGTTGTTTTATGCGTATTTGAGTTATATGGTTGGTTACCGAATGTTGTTCGGAGTCCCGGATGAGATCACGGATGTCAAGAGGGTTTCCGGAATGGTCCGGAAACGAAGATTGATATATAGGATGACCTCATTTGATTACCGGAAGGTTTTCGGAGTTACCGGGAATGTACCGGGAATGACGAATGGGTTCCGGGAGTTCACCGGGGGGGCAACCCACCCCGGGGAAGCCCATAGGCTTTGGGGAGACACACCAGCCCTTAGTGGGCTGGTGGGACAGCCCCAAGGAGGCCTATGCGCCAAGAGAAGGAAATCAAAGGAAAAGAAAAAAAAGAGGGAAGAAGTGGGAAGGGAGGGGGACTCCTCCCACCAAACCAAGTCCAACTCGGTTTGGGGGGGGGGGAGTCCTCCCCCCCTTGGCTCGGCCGACCCCTTGGGAGTCCCTTGGACCCCAAGGCAAGGTCCCCCTCCCTCCTCCTATATATATGGGGCTTTTAGGGCAGATTTGAGACGACTTTCTCACGGTTGCCCGACCACATACCTCCATAGTTTTTTCTCTAGATCGTGTTTCTGCGGAGCTCGGGCGGAGCCCTGCTGAGACAAGATCATCACCAACCTCCGGAGCGCCGTCACGCTGCCGGAGAACTCTTCTACCTCTCCGTCTCTCTTGCTGGATCAAGAAGGCCGAGATCATCGTCGAGCTGTAAGTGTGGTGAACGCGGAGGTGCCGTCCGTTCGGTACTGGATCGTGGGACTGATCGCGGGATTGTTCGCGGGGCGGATCGAGGGACGTGAGGACGTTCCACTACATCAACCGCGTTCTCTAACGCTTCTGCTGTACGATCTACAAGGGTACGTAGATCACTCATCCCCTCTCGTAGATGGACATCACCATGATAGGTCTTCGTGCGCGTAGGAAATTTTTTGTTTCCCATGCGACGTTCTCCAACATTTCACCCCAAAAATTGGTAAATGTGGCGCTCACTAATCATTAATAAAAAGTCAGCACGCTCAAGTCGTATCTAAGAAGCCTTTCCTTTATATCATATAAGAGATATCTGTAACAGAAAGAACAAAACAAAGCTAGTTAAAAGTTCCAGGTTTAAATCGAAACCATTGTTTTCCCCCTTATCACCTCACACGCTTTCTGTCTTTGATCAACACTTCAACTCTATCAGCACCAATAGCAATCTGAAGTGCAGCATATACTACTGTCCATGTTAGTTCTTATTACCCAGCCTAGGTATTGTATATCGGACTTGGTGCAACATCTCCAACAAGTCCAATTCTAGAAGGAAGCTGTGTGTCATTACCCCTTTGATTCCAACAGGAAATCGAGACACCGATGTTGATCTACGGATATGTTTCCTCTCTCCGGGCCCTCCAAAGTCATCCGCACCAACCGAATCTCCTAGATCACGAGCTCTTTCAGCCTAACCCTAGCTAGCAACGGAAACCTATACACAGAGAGGGGGTAAGGAGGGGGAGGCTCGCCTGTAGCCGTCGTCGTTTGAACGGGACCTCCGCCTCTCCCGGCGGCGGCGCTTGTGACGGGGCTTGCGGTCCTTGCGCACCTTGAGCGCGGAGGAGGAGCAGGCCGGTGGACGACGCGACATCCTTGCTGCGGCTGTGGCGGCGACGGACGCGGCGGTCGCTCCCCGATGAGGAGGAGGAACCGGTGGAGTCCGTGCTGCTAGCAGCGCACCTCTCCCTCTACCACGCCTCCAACCCTGGCAGCCCCTCCGCCTCCCCTCCCTCTCCCCGCGCGCCGTGATCCTGCGCTGGCTGGCCGCGCTCCCACCGCCGGCGCACGCGACGCGCGACGGCTTGCACGGCCCTCCTGCCCCCGTCCGCCTCGGCCGCGCTCCTCTCCATGCTCCGCCGCCTCCGCCTCCGCGGCCACTCCTCCTTCTTCGTCCTCGCCGACCCGGCCCCCTCCGACCCCTCATCCCCCACCGTCCTCTCGCACCTCTCCCGGGGCCTCCTCGTGCGCGCCGCCGCCGCCTCCCGCGTGCACGACCTGCTCTTCGCCCGCGCGCTCCTCTTCACCGCCACCCCCGGCTCCCCCACCCCCGATTCGCTCACGCTCGCCGAGCCCCTCCTGGTCGACCTCGACGCCTTCGTCGCCGCCATGGACGAGATCTTCGGCGGGGCCTTCCTCCGTGGAGGGCCGGCGGGGAGGGAGAGGGCGCGGCGG
This sequence comes from Hordeum vulgare subsp. vulgare, assembly GCF_904849725.1. Taxonomy (NCBI): domain Eukaryota; kingdom Viridiplantae; phylum Streptophyta; class Magnoliopsida; order Poales; family Poaceae; genus Hordeum; species Hordeum vulgare. The sequence goes on from NC_058520.1 coordinate 559,092,131, forward strand.
CGAGGAGGGCCGGTGGGAAGGGAGAGGGCGCGGTGGCGGCGGCACCGAGCGGCGCGGGGGCGTGTGCGGCGGCGAGTGGATGCGCGAGTGAACCATGACGACGACACATCCTGCTTTAATAGTAGAGAAGATTAATCAGATAAGTACCAACCCGATTGATTTCGTGGCGAGTCGGTCTGCCAGACTGCCACCGCACGAGACCGCGACGCCAAACCCGAACCACTTGTCCCGAACCGCGTCTCCTCCTTCGCTCGCTCTCTACACATCTCTTCCCCCCCGAGACTAGGGTTCCGGCCCCGCCACTCCCGCCGCCGGCGCCGCCATCCCCTCCCACCCCCGTCCGACTCATCTCCTCCCCTCTTCAAGTCGTCACCGTCCTCTTCATCTCCCCACCTTCTCCGCAGCTCTCTTCCACGACCCCGGCGGTGTTCCACCACGACTTCAGGCGGCTGCTCCCGCCAGCTCGCGCACGATCTCGCCCACGGCTCCCGGTGAGCACGCACGAGACGCACGAGCTCGCCTCCGCCTACCTGTTCGCAAGGTATTTTTAATCAATTACTGCAATATTTGCTGTCCAATCGAGTCTTGTACTCCGTATTATGCTGTTGATTGGGGAAGTATATGGTGTTAACTAGAGCAACATATGCCGTGCATGGTGCTCAGATCAGATGTTTGCGGTGGCACTTGTACGCCGGTGGTGATCAATTTGTGTTTGCGCATGGTGTTCCAATTTCGATGTGATTGTGAGTAATCTGTAGTTATGTAAGCCATGGCTTAGAGAAAATTATCTCTGATTTTAAAATTAATGGCAAATACCTTGTTCTGATCTAATATAGCTGTCAAACCATGCACTAGGAGGAGAAATCTAATGCATATACTCAAGTAAATGGGTGTGGCTAGGTCTCAGTCCATTGAGACTTAACCAAGTCTCAGTCGAGTGACATACTAGTATATAGGAAGAAAAAAGGAAAAACTGAAAAGAAAAAAACTGTATGAATCTCCATGTAAATCAAAGGAATATAGCATCGACTGAGACATAGCGAAGTCTCAGTCGAATGAGACTTAGAAAAACTGCAAGTAAATAGGTCAATATATTGGTATATCCACTGATCTGAAGGCAAATGGTTGATGCTCTAAATTTTTCTTGTCAACAGTTAGTGTCTCATCAATTGCATGTCAGGAATCTGGATGTAGAGACATATTAGGAAACCACATGCAAAAACATTACGATGGACTTATTTATTGAAGCCTATGCATCAGGTTTCTTCTACTGTATGCTTTAAAGGGTTTCACTGTGACATTAAATCAGAACATAGGGAGTTAAAACTGATCTAACGTTTGCTGTTTGTTTTGCTATTTGTGTTTTTAATATGAAGATTGATTTATCATTCCTCTATTAGTGTCCCATGGAAAAAACCATAAGCTGATCGGTGCAATTATTCTTATGAACTAATTCCCTGCCTGGTAAGTTCATCTCAGTGGAGCGAAGTTTGCCATTGTTGTACTCATGCTGCATTTTGTATTTTCTCCTCCTATGCTTTGGCCCTATTTGGAATGTAGGAACCCATCAGAATTCTGGATAATTTTTCTGTTCTATGCATAATTCCTGCATTCCAGACATGCCTCTAGTAGAATTACCACAAAATTTAGTGCCACAATATGATAAGAAGTAACTTGAGGAATGGTCATATCTAGCTTCAACATGTCCTCATGGATTGATTAACAGCTTGAGCTTCAGATGATTTATTTCTGGTCCGTGCAAAAGTTCCAGTGTGATGTAGTGATATGATGCTTAACTCTATGGTGTCATGTTTTTTTTACAGGATACACCAATAATATATCTACGCCCCAATATTTGGAAGATCATCAAGAATTAGCAGGATAATACGAGTGCTGAATTCTGGAAATGGATCGTGGGCGATATGCTCCACATCATGGATGGGAGAACAACAGTGTAATTGCAGCCTTTTCCTTTATTAACTACAAAGGATGCTGAAGATAGCAGATCTAGTGCCATGTGATTGCCTTCCGTGTAACAAGCGCTATGTTGTAAATAAATTCAAGAAGCGGCCGTTGCTTAAATGGAATGGATTTACCTGCCTGTTCTGTAGACTTTACTGCTGACTCAACTTACTCTGTTGAATCTACAGGCACCTGATGGGTATGGCGCCATTAATGAGCCAGACTTTAGGTGAGTCAAGTATTTCCTGTTACAATGTGGATATAAACACCAAGCGCTTTTAATCTATAAATACTTAAAGTCTGGTACCCTCTATTCTTAAAGGTAGATGTAATGTTTGTTCATTTATATTTGACATGCATTTTTGCTTTCAAGTGCTTTGTCATATTACCATATTCCTACTGCTAAGTGCTAACTCAATTTGCAGGGCTGGTGAACCCTACATTGGTAGGAGATATGTGGATGAAGGCTTTCCTAGTGATCGAAGGGGTGCATTTGGTCCAGATATACATGATAGAAATATGTATCCACCACCACCCACTGCTGGCACCATGTGGTCTCAGCCTCGAAGAAATTTTGATGAAGAATTCGCAACTACGAAAGATTACAGAAGGTATGCCTCTACTTTTTGCAATGATGGACATATCATGAATTTGATTCCCAAAGAGGGGTTGAAAGACTGATAATTATCGTGTTACTGAGAATGATCGTTAATCTGGCTGTTGTGATTTTCTGTTCATAGGAACAAAAGGATTGGAAGCAGAGATCGTGGGGAGTTTGGTGCTGAGTTTGAAGATCGCTACCAAGGCGGAGAGGACAACTATGAGAGAGATCATCAATATGGGCGTTACAGTTGTGATTCGGACTATGAGAGGGGCAGGAGAGATAGTAGTCGGAGAAGACTTGACTCGTTTGAGCACGAACGCGAAAGAAAAGGGTTAAGCCGTGAAAGAGACGACAGCCCATATGTTCGCCATAGCCGTTCTCGGTCACGTGGGCGTGATAACCGATCAAGATCTCGATCAAGGTCAAGGTCTCCACGAGGCAAAAGTCGTAGTTGGGGCCAAAGAGATGGCTTCTATGATGATACCCGCTATGAGAGAAGAGGAGAACAGGACTGGGATGAAAGAAGGCATGATGATTTGGTGGTGAGGACCGAGGACATACTTATTTTTTTCTTTCGTGTTTTGACACATATAAAGCTAATTAAATTTGCATTATTACTTGCAGGCGCCATCTGCGACTGTCGTTCTCAAGGGTCTGTCCCAGAAGACAAATGAAGATGACCTATATCAGATTCTTGTACAAGTTCCTCGTCATAAACTGTTAAAAGTGGTTGGAAGTGTATTGTCTCGTTCATTTTAATCATTTGGGTCTGGTCTCTTTTAGGCTGAGTATGGCCCTCTTCGTAGTGTGCGTGTGATCAAGGAACGACCCTCTGGCGTGTCTCGAGGATTTGCTTTTATTGACTTCCCTACTGTGGTACTGACCATACACGTGCTCTGAGCTGTACATTATTGATTTAGACTGCCAATTACTGTTATGCTCACAAAGATTTTGTGTGCTCCAACAGGAAGCTGCCCGCAAAATGAAGGAAGCTACTGGAGACAATGGCCTTAAAATTGATGGTAGGCAGATATTTTCTGAGTACAGGTATGTGTCCTTATCTTCAAAATGTGGTGCAAATTATTTATGTGATGCAGTTCTTGATTATGTAACTTCAGAATTGCCTTTAAACTAACGTCTTTCTGATTTATTTAACACAATAGCTTTATAATTGTAAGAACTGCAATGCTTGTACACTGCTAGAATCAATTAGTATGGAGACCATACTTGATTATTGTACTGCCATAAGAATCCATGATTGTGGAAACACTGGTTCTCTTTTGTCCACAAGCATCATGTTAGTAATTCTCACAGGAGCTTGTGTTGATATGTTAAACTGTCCAATGACTAAATCTTGGTGTACTTTTTCGTGTTTACAACCGTTTGAACAAACTCTGTCTGCCCATTAGCAATCAAAGCTAATTGCCAACTGCCATCCACTGATCCAAATTGTATATGATGTAGGTAAATCAAACAAGACAATAATTTATAGTTTATTTGCTGGCATTAAAGATTGACAAAATAGATTTTGTTTCGTTACTTTGTCATCTTTGAATGCTATTCTTGTATCGTATATCATTTATTTGTATACATGACGTTACTATTGCAAAAAGAGACATATTCAGGAAATTGAATAGAACATTAACTTTGATTTGTATGGAACGACCTTTTGACTCATTATATTCTCTCTTTAAAAGATTTTTGCTCTTATATACCATAGTCCTTTTGTGGTCATAGTCATATTCCTTATCTATTGCTTGTGCTGTGACAATTTCTGCTGACTGTCATCTTCACTGCAGTAGTAAACCAACTGGTGGGATGAGTGGTGATCCTCTTGGACAAGACCATATTACGAGGTCTACTTATGGCCGTAGGACCATATCCACACCATGTGATTGGATATGCACTATATGTGGCTGTATGAATTTTGCCCGCAGAACCTCCTGTTTTCAGGTATATATTGCGGTCCATGTAATGCAAACTACTGTTTGTAGCAATTCTTCATTAGGAGTTTGCGTTATGCTTTATACATAGTTAAGAAAATGGAAATACACGTATTTTTTTAAGAAAGCAATTTGCATTACTCTGAATCTAGTTTGTTTCATTTCCCCCTAGTCAATGGTTTGTGTTTCATTCCCCCCTAGTCAATGGTGTGAGTTACACTTAATTCCTTCCAAATGCAATGTATCTCAACTCTTCAGTTGTCCAGTTAGCCTGATTTTATTTGCTGAGGGCACCTTTTTTGGTTTTCCCATTTAATCACAGTATATCTCTTGTTAACAATGAGTTGCAAAGCCTAATCTGGAAAGTGGTTGTCTTGTAGCAGTTCAATTATCTGTGATGGTTTGAACCTAATTCAGAGTCCTGTGTCGATGTATTCACAATATCTCCATTATAAGGGTCAGTTAAGAGTCTCCATATGTTTTCGCTTCAGGATACAAATTATTAATTACATCACACAGATGTTGGATGGCTTGGACTGGAGTTCATATCTATGTGAAGTATTTATATATCCGTCCAACTGCGATGTTATCTGTTGCCCACTCCAACTAAAATTATCTTTTGAAGAAAAACCAAATTCAGTTGGACCATCCAGCTGTCCAAATCTAAACAACAGCTATATAACTCATTTATTTGACAGTGCTTTCGCTTTTGAGGGTGCTGTCGTCATGGATTATATAAAACATAAAAATAGAAGGAAGATCATCGATAAATCATCATGCCTACACTCTGATAACAAAGGACCCTGCTGCACCATGTCGTACATGATTTGCCTGCAGGATGTTTTTTGAACATCAAATCCTGGAAAAACATATCTTTCAAGATGTGTCACCTCTTTTTTGCTCCGCCGGACCAGGTTCTGGTTTTTGAAATATGGCAATAGCACCAATGAGATAGTCGAAGTTGTGTTCAATTGAGTAATTGAGAACAACTCATGTCTCATGCTGCCTTAGTTACATGGTAGCGTGCTAAAGGCTGACAAATAACAGTTGTTTGATAATTACTTGTCTACTTGTAAGTTCGTTGTTGCTCTTGCTTTCCTTTTCCAGCTAATTGCATGTTTACTTGTATTCTCACAGTGCAACGAGCCACGTACTGACGATGCTCCACCAGCTGATGCAGCATCTTCCATTCAACCGTTTGGCAAACGGGGATCTGAACTAGGCAAGTTTATGTCTCGTTTTTAGAATTATGTGAAATATGTAGTACATTGCCTAATTATATACTGTCATTGCAGGTCCAACTCATGTCTTAGTTGTTCGTGGTCTGGATGATAATGCTGACGAGGAAATGCTTCGATATGAATTTGCTAAACATGCACCAATAAAGGTAGGCAGAAGCCATTAACTCTTCTGACTATAATTTTTTCCTTTCTGTAGAGTTACATGTCAAATTCTCTGCAGGATATCCGGCTTGTTCGGGACAAATTTACTCATGTGTCTAGAGGTTTTGCATTTGTCCATTTTCATTCGGTAAGTACTAGTGTATCAGTAGGAGTAGGTTGTATCTGGTGTAAATTGTTGACAGTCACTATACATCCATCCGTGCTAGGTTGAAGATGCTACAAAAGCTCTTGAAGCTACAAATGGGATTAGACATGAGAAAAATGGTCATGTGTTACGCGTAGCCTATGCTAAAAGCACACATGGACCTGCATCAGGGGCTTCACAGTCAAACAGTCTTGCCGCAGCAGCCATCGAGGCTGCATCATTTGCCCAGCAGGTCTGTTATAGTAATACTCCCTCCGTTCCAAAATATAAGACCTTTTAGGGATTTCACTAAAAGACTACATACGGAGCAAAATGAATGAATCTATATTCTAAAATATGTCTATGTACATCTGTATGTAGTTTATAGTACAATATCTAAAAGGTCTTATATTTAAGAAAGGAGGGAGTACATCATTTGTGAAATTGATGAGCCATACTACCTTACAGCTTTGTTTTACTGTAGTTAATTAAGAGTTCGTCATGCTTTCATGTACTATCTTCATTTCAAATACAGGCATTGTCTTGGTCACTGACATAATCTGAAATACAGACACTTAGCTGTTTCATTTTGTGTACATATAATTCTAAAACGTATTCTACACATTCTAGAATTGCATCTATTTGTTTTGGGGCATTTATACATGGTCCCGTTATTTACTCTTATTTACCTTTTCGATCAGTATGATGCTGTGGGTTGGGCGCCAAAAGAGTACAATGCTGAGGACAATGTAGATGGTAATTCAGAATCACAGAAAAATGATTCTGCTCCACAGTCCGGATTTGTTTGGGATGAGAAATCGGGCTATTACTTCGATTCTTCTTCTGGGTTCTATTATGATGGAAATACTGGTAAGTACGCAAGTATACTGTTGTTGTAGTCTGAAACCTTATCCGTGCAGCTGAAACAGTTCTGCTGCACAGCCCTTGCCTTTGGAGATGTTTATGACTAAATTTGTTAAATTGTTCGTATTTCAGGTCTTTACTATGACAGTAATGTTGGAGTTTGGTATTCGTATGATCAGAAAAGTCAACAGTATCTTCCATGTAACGAAAGCAACAACACTAAGGCAACTGGAGACATGGCCAATGAAAGTCAAAGTAATGGCAGTAAGAAAGTGGTGATTTCTGCACCTGCAGCCACGATTAAACAAAGTGAGAAACCTTCATTGCCTGAAGCTGTTCAAGCTGCGGCGAATGCAGCGTTGGCTGCTGAAAAGAAAGAAAAAGAGAAAGCAAAGGAGATAAAGTTGGCCTCGAAAACTAATCTCTTAGCCAATAAGAAGAAGATGAATAATGTCCTAGCAATGTGGAAGCAAAGGAATAAAGAAGGCCAGGGTTCACATGTTGCCCTTGATGATAAGGAACCATCCAGATCCGTTGTTGACAAATTAAACAATTCAACCAGTGGAATTGGATTCTCATTGAAGGCCAAGCCTAAGTCCGATTTTGGAAATTCTAAGGATATGAACTTGGTTGCTGGATATAATTCTCTTGGCCGAGAAACTGGAGGCTCTCAAACACTGGATTCTGACATAAAACCTAGACCTGTCAGTAATAGCTTAGGAACTACCGTTATGGGTGTCATAAGAGGTTCTGGTAGAGGAGCAGTCAGCACATTTCATGCATCATCTGATGCTGGTGGCAGTAATTCTTCTGATATAACCCCAAGCACAAGTGGGTTAATGACGAACACTGAGACACACACTGCTTCCACACCCTTCAAAACAGATTTATCCTCTCTAGGATCATATGCTTCACCTGGAGTTTCCGGGAGTGCTAAGCGTCGGTTCTCTGAGGCACCAGGACAATCACAGTACAGAGATCGGGCTGCAGAAAGACGAAGTCTATACGGATCATCTTCATCACTTGCCAATGATGGACTGGATACAAGTAAGAATGCACTTCCTTTACTTCTCACCATGGCAAATTGTACAGTTGTTTCTTCTTTCCTAGACTCGTTTCTACTTTCTGGAGCACAATATGTCATGGACAAAATAATGTTTCTTCTTTCCTAGACCCGTTTCTACTTTCTAGAGCACAATATGTCACGGAGAAAATAATGTCCTTACTCTGTTACATTTTGCAACTATCATTTCTGTGTTCTGCTGAGTGCTGACAGTATATCCAGCCTTGTATTATTAGGCCGAACATGGTGTGGATGGACTCTGTTTCTTGATCCTATGCAATTATGCATTATAGGGCCGATGTTTTCAGTCTTGCTTGTTCAAGATCTGTATTAATATTCTGGAAATTCCTTGTTAAGCTGGTGAATATTCGTCTCGAAAGGGTTCAAGTGAGATGGGATCAATGCCATTTCCTCCAGGGGTGGGTGAACGTTCCGTTGGTGAAATTGACAACACTGAAAATTATGAGGTGATCACTGCTGACAGAGCAATAGACGAAAACAATGTGGGCAATCGTATTCTGCGCAACATGGGCTGGCAAGAAGGACTGGTATGTTTACGTATTTCTCAGCTTTTAGCCCCTTAGATGGATTAGCCGCAATTTTCCTTATTAGCATTAACTGTTGCCTGCATCTGATCACATGTTTGTAGTGCCTACATAATTTTTTTTGCCTTTTCTGTTTTCTATATTTTCGAGAACCATTCTGCTGTTGCTCTTTTGAAATAAACTATGTATGGCCTTATCTTAATACGTTGAATATTTTTCTCAATCCTTGTAACATTTTTCTTTAATAATAATTGCTTGTTTGGGTTTCTGTGGGCAGTCACTTGTCAGTTTAGGTTTTCACTCTTGACTGAGCTAGTAATATTATTCCTTCACATCTTCTGTTTAATAAAAAAAATGCTAAATTTACTTTTAGTAATTATAAACTATAATTGATTTTCTAGCTTTAAAAAACTTTGAATGGGCATAAACTGTGTTAGGCACACAAAGTTAATCCGACTGCAGATGGATCAGTTTGCCAATATTTCCTACAGAATGGAAGCTGGGTGTCTTGAACATTCCTTCTGACATGAGCATGTATTGGTATTTTTTTCCCTTGCAACTATTTTGCAAAATACCCAGGGTCTTGGAAAGGATGGTAGTGGCATCAAGGAGCCGGTGCAGGCCAAGCCTGGCGATGTGAGAGCTGGCCTTGGTAGTCAGCAGAAGAGAGCCGATCCATCGCTGGAGGCCCGAGCCGGCGACAGCTATAAAACCATAATCCAGAAGAAGGCAATTGCAAGATTCAGGGAGATGTCCTAAGTACTTCTCTTTATTTCATCATGTATAATTAGTTCTGCTACTCGTTTCATCGGTGTTAATGTTAAGACCCCCAAGGCTTGCATTTGTACCGTTAAATTTCCCTTTTGTCTTGCTAGCTCCATATTTCTTGGTGTAATTCAAGCACCAAGTAATTCAAACTATCTCTGTACCTGTTTTCTTTTTCTTGCCTACTTGAATTCAATGGTGTGATACTGAAAACCCCATGCTTTGTTGAATGGAGTTAAAACCTGGTGTTGCAATTTACCTGTTAGCCGGAAATGATTGCTTGCACTAGTCAAAAGTACTCCCTCTGTTCTTAAATACAAGTCTTTTTTAGAGTTTTCACTAATGAATTACATACGAAGCAAAATGAGTGAATCCACACTCTAAAGTATGTTTATATAAATCTAGTCTTTTAGTGCAACCTTTAAAAAGACTTATATTTAGGAACTGAGGGAGTATGCTGCATGCTAGTGGAAATTTACCTGCAAGTAGAAATCGTCACAGATAGTCCAGTTTTGTGTTCTGTTTCCCTTGGGAACCTATGTCAAGCAAAAAATAGAACAAGAAACTCACGGGAACGTAAGTAACACGAGACAAATAAAAACGAAAAGGATTCTTGTCAACCACATTTTTTTTATAGCGGTTGTCTATCTCAGATCGTCAGTGTACGACGGCCAAGATCGTGGAAACTTTCAGAGCTAACCTCTTATTCCAAGACGATTATTTTGATAGAATGGCCATATTTCCTGGGATTTTGATTCGGTGGCACACCTTGTTTTTTTGCTTGGTATAAGATGACAACATGTTTGACTGACTGTTGGACAAAATGGCACAGAACGAGGACCTTATATATCTCCATGTCTGGGCTCACCCGTCATACACTCTGGACGAGTTTGCCCTCTGTTCTTTTTTTCTCTCTGACTCGTTCAGTACAGAAGTGCCCGATCCAAATCACAGGGTACCCACTGAGAGTGGAGTAGAGAGAGAGAGAGAGAGAGAGACGCAGGCCGCATGGCGACGCTGCCACAGCGGTTCAAGCTGCTGGCGACGCGGTGCGCGGCGGGGGCGCCCAGCCCTTCGCGCAGCCCCGCGCCGTCCTACGCCACCAGCCCCGGGTACCGCCTCCGGCGCCGCCGCGGGTCGCGCCTGCGCCGCTTCCTCTGCCGCCGCGTCGGCGGCGGGCTGCCGGAGCCCGCGGGGCGCCGGGAGGAGGACAAGAAGCCGCTGGTGGGCCGCGGGAGCCGCACGCTGAGGGATCTGTTCGTCGCGTCGCCGGAGGCGGGGCGCACCCGCCGCGGATGCAGCTGCGACGCCGACAGCGACGACGACGACGAAGCAGGGCCCGCTGGCTCCGGCGGCGCGTCGGGGACGGCCGGCGGCGGCGGCGGGAGGAGGTTCCGGGCCGCCGGCGGCGGGCTGCGGAGCCTCCTGATGCGGCGTAGCTGGCGGCCGGTGCTGGTGGCGATCCCGGAGAGCGAGGGCGGCAAGATCGAGCTCGGCGCCATCGAGGAGTAATCAGCGACAGGACAAGAATTGCATTCCCCCGGCGTGGATCGGAGCCGGGAATCTCGCGTCGCTTTCCGCTGTCCGTCCTCTTTTTCTTTCTTGATTGATGATTGTTTGTCTCTTTTTTCACCTCTCCTAGGCGTCCGTCCGTCCGTCCCTGTGAATATGGAAATAGTACCAGATTACTGTCACACTGTCATCCTAAACCGTGAGTGCACAAGAACAAGAACAAAGACAGTGTGTGATCTTGTCAGTAATAGGAGCACTGCAGTTTTATAGCTAGACAAATCCAGGTGCAGCAATGCATGATGAGTGAGTACTCCAGAGTAGAGTAGCACCTCTGGTGATCTTGTCAGTAATAGGAGCACCGCACTTCAGTTAGACAAAGCCAGATGCAGCAATGTTAGTAGAGTACCACTCCTGATGTACCTGCCGAGGTGCCAACACAGGTTATGCGAGAAATGTTTACTGCCAAGATAACTTGGACCGGCGTAGTACTACGTATACGTACAGCCCTATTTATCTCTGTCACAGTGTAGTGCTGTGGCACAACTACATTTGTGACCACACACAGACACAATCAATGAATCTGGAGTTGGATGTGCCTGGGCCTGCATGCGTTATGATCGATCGGTTTATTAGTTTAACCGACCCGACGGACCCGCGCGTCGTGTCCACGTACAATCAATCGATGATCAGCTCAGCTCAGCTCAGCTCAGACAGATAATGTTTTTCAACGTGTGAGCTTTTGCACCCAGGAAAATCAGCGCCAACACACGTTCAGCTGTTCAGAAGAGATGAGATACAAAATCGCGATGCAATCGAATTACCAAAGATGATTGGTTTTCGGAGGTGAAAAAAAAATGTTCCTTGCCGGGCTCGCTGGCTCTAGGTCTTGTAGCATGTCACGCGAGCTGCCGCTGGGGGTGGGGACGGCGAGTGAAGAGATGGATCAGCCGGCGCCGTCGCGAGGGCAACCCGACGGCAACCGTTTGTTCGGATGGTCGGAGGTTCCGGTCTGGTACCAACGCTGGGAGCGACAATGCACAAGATGCCTACTCTATCGTGGGTAGTACAATGCATCTCAAAGCCGTCCGAGCCTGTCTAAAAAATGATGGTGGTATCTACTAATCACCTAGGAGTGGGACCACTAGTACGTTGACATGTTGTGATGCTCGTGAATAAACAACTACAGTAGAGATGAAAATGGATAGATATGTTACTTCAAATGAAAGAAGTGAGCCCTGCCGAGAGTTGACCTTCGCTTGTTTTGTGATCGTGGACCTTCTAGAATAGATATTCGATGCTTTCTCCTCACATGATAGATCCCTTAAATTTTGTTTCAAGCCATTTTATAAAGTTTTCTTTTAAGAAAAGGAGGAAGACTCCTGTCCTCTGCATCTCGACGATGCATGCAATCACTTTATTAATAATACACAAAAGACTTTACAAAGTAATACAGTAGTAAGACTGAAGCCACCGTTTAGACAACATCTATCATTACTTCTATTCATTTGATGAAGGGATGCAGATAGTCTGAGTCTAATACCAAACAATTATCGTAGCCAAACCTAACATGTAAGATCTCAGGCCCAACCAAGCCACCTACCGGTTATGGGGCACCCGTCGGTCTGGCGCACACTCATAGGCCGCCGCCGCCGTCGCCACCTGCTACCAATCCATTTTCATAGCTGTACTGATGCATCAACCTTGCCCGGTCTAGCTGTCGCCGACGCCACCACGACGTCAGACATCATCACCCTCCTGCGCGAGTCCATCATCGCACATCGGACGCCTAATCTCCAAGGCGCCATGCCATCAAGAACCGTCGCCATCAATGTGTATGATGAAGCACCACTCCATTGAAGATGTCATCCATTGGTCCCTCGAGCCCGTGTACACCTCCAAAAATGAGGCCCCAAGGGGGAAACGACGCAAGCGCGTCGCCGTCTTCTGATCGATCGATCTAGAGTTTTCCCCGAAGGTAGCACATAGTGATCTAGAACTTCTCCACGATGAAGCCTTCAAGAAGAGAACGACACCGTAAAGCGCCGCCATCGTGGCCTTGGCATCTAGCCAAGAGCAGGTTGTCACCCAGATCTGTTCGAAGAACTCCATCCGGCTTCTTATGCACGGATCGTCGCCTTCTCTGCCGGAGACTAGGCCAACAGGATCCAGACGCCGCCGCCTGACCGGCCGCGGCACCACCACAGTGCCAAAACATCCAGCTTTGCTAGGCTCACCACGCGAGCCTGCCGCCGTACCAGACCCGTCGGCCCGCCAAAGAAGACCTATCATGGGAAACAAAAAATTTCCTACGCACACGAAGACCTATCATGGTGATGATCATCTACGAGAGGGAGATCGGATCTACATGACCTTGTAGATCTCTAAGCGGGAAGCGTTAAGAAAAGCGGTTGATGTAGTGGAACGTCTTCGCGATCCAAATCGCCGTCGTCCCACGATATGTCCCGATCTAGCACCGAACGGACGGCACCTCCGCGTTCAGCACACGCACAACTCGATGACGATCTCCGCCTTCTTGATCCAGCAAGAGAGACGTTGAAGTAGATGAGTTCTCCGACAGTGTGACAACGTGCCGGTGATGGTGGTGATCTACTCCTGCACGACTTCGCGTGAGCACGGCAGAAATCCGATCTAGAGGAAGAACTACAAACTAGAGGAGAGGGTAGCACGTGGCTGAAATTGTGTCTCAAAAACCATGAAACCTCTAGTATATATAGGAGGAAGGAAGGGCTAGGCTTGCCTTCCAGGGGAGCCTTCCCTTGGCTCGGCCGAACTAGGAGGAGGAGTCCTCCTCCAATCCTACTTGGAGTAGGACTCCTCCCCAAGTTGTCCACCTCTTTTGGTTTTTCCACTTTTTACCTCATGGGCTTTTTTGGTTGACTAGTCAGCCCATCAAGAGCTATTGCGCCACCATCAAGTCCACGTGGCCCTCTTGGGGAGTGGTGGGCCCACATGATGGGCCCTCGGTACCCATTCGTCACTCCCGGTACACTGTCAGTAATGCCCGAAATCCTTCCGGAATCCAAATACCAACTTCCTATATATCAATCTTCGTTTCTGGATCATTCCGGTGTTGGAATTATGCCCTAGAGGCAATAATAAATATAATTATTATTATAGTTCCTGTATCAAGATAATCATTTATTATCCATGCTATAATTGTATTGAGTGAAGACTCATTTACATGTGTGGATACATAGGCAAAACACTGTCCCTAGCAAGCCTCTAGTTGGCTAGCCAGTTGATCAAAGATAGTCAGTGTCTTCTGATTATGAACAAGGTGTTGTTGCTTGATAACTAGATCACGTCATTAGGAGAATCACGTGATGGACTAGACCCAAACTAATAGACGTAGCATGTTGATCGTGTCATTTTGTTGCTACTGTTTTTCTGCGTGTCAAGTATTTGTTCCTATGACCATAAGATCATATAACTCACTAACACCGGAGGAATACTTTGTGTGTATCAAACGTCGCAACGTAACTGGGTGACTATAAAGATGCTCTACAGGTATCTCCGAAGGTGTTCGTTGAGTTAGTATGGATCAAGACTGGGATTTGTCACTCCGTGTGACGGAGAGGTATCTCGGGGCCCACTCGGTAATACAACATCACACACAAGCCTTGCAAGCAATGTGACTTATGTAAGTTGCGGGATCTTGTATTACGGAATGAGTAAAGAGACTTGCCGGTAAACGAGATTGAAATAGGTATGCGGATACTGACGATCGAATCTCGGGCAAGTAACATACCGAAGGACAAAGGGAATGACATACGGGATTATATGAATCCTTGGCACTGAGGTTCAAACGATAAGATCTTCGTAGAATATGTAGGATCCAATATGGGCATCCAGGTCCCGCTATTGGATATTGACCAAGGAGTCTCTCGGGTCATGTCTACATAGTTCTCGAACCCGCAGGGTCTGCACACTTAAGGTTCGACGTTGTTTTATGCGTATTTGAGTTATATGGTTGGTTACCGAATGTTGTTCGGAGTCCCGGATGAGATCACGGACGTCACGAGGGTTTCCGGAATGGTCCGGAAACGAAGATTGATATATAGGATGACCTCATTTGATTACCGGAAGGTTTTCGGAGTTACCGGGAATGTACCGGGAATGACGAATGGGTTCCGAGAGTTCACCGGAGGGGGGGGGGGCAACCCACCCCGGGGAAGCCCATAGGCATTGGGGGTGGCGCACCAGCCCTTAGTGGGCTAGTGGGACAGCCCAAAAGAGCCCTATGCGCCATAGGAAGAAAAATCAAAGAGAAAAGAAAAAAAAGAGGAGGTGGGAAAGGGAAGAAGGACTCCACCTTCCAAACCAAGTTGGATTCGGTTTGGAAGGGGAGACCTTCCCCCCTTGGCTCGACCGAAACCCTTAGGGGTCCTTGGACCCCAAGGCAAGGCTCCCCCTCTTCCCCCTATATATACGGAGGTTTTAGGGCTGATTTGAGACGACTTTTCCACGGCAGCCCGACGACATACCTCCACGGTTTTTCCTCTAGATCGCGTTTCTGAGGAGCTCGGGCGGAGCCCTTCTGAGACAAGATCATTACCAACCTCCGGAGCGCCGTCACGCTGCCGGAGAACTCTTCTACCTCTCCGTCTCTCTTGCTGGATCAAGAAGGCCGAGATCATCGTCGAGCTGTACGTGTGCTGAACGCGGAGGTGCCGTCCGTTCCGCACTAGATCGTGGGACTGATCGCGGGACGGTTCGCGGGGCGGATCGAGGGACGTGAGGACGTTCCACTACATCAACCACGTTCACCAACGCTTCTGCTGTACGGTCTACAAGGGTACGTAGATCACACATCCCCTCTCGTAGATGGACATCACCATGATAGGTCTTCGTGCGCGTAGGAATTTTTTTGTTTCCCATGCGACGTTCCCCAACATCCGGAACTCCTCGTGACGTCCGGGATCTCATCCGGGACTCCGAATAAAACTTCGGTCACCAGCACCTATAACTCAACTATACTGAAACATCACTGAACCTTAAGTGTGCAAACCCCACGGGTTCGAGAACTATGCAGACATGACGTGAGACACTCTCCGGTCAATATCCAATAGCAGTACCTGGATGTCCATATTGGATCCTACGTATTCTACGAACATCTTATCGGTTGAACCTCTATGTCAAGGATTCATATAATCTCGTATACCATTCCCTTTGTCCTTCGGTATATTACTTGCCCGAGATTCGATCCTCGGTATCTCGATACCTATTTCAATATCATTACCGGCAAGTCTCTTTACTCGTTCCGTAATACAAGATCCCGTGACTAACTCTTTAGTCACATTGCTTGCAAGGCTTGTATGTGATGTTGTATTACCGAATGGGCCCCGAGATACCTCTCCGTCACACGGAGTGACAAATCCTAGTCTTGATCCATGCTAACTCAACGGTCACCTTCGGAGATGACTGTAGAGTACCTTTATAGTCACCCAGTAACGTTGCTACGTTTGATACACACAAGGCATTCCTCCGGTGTCAGTGAGTTACATGATCTCATGGTCATAGGAATGAATACTTGACATGCAGAAAACAATAGCAACAAAATGACACGATCATATGCTACGTTTATAGTTTGGGTCTCGTCCATCACATCATTCTCCTAATGATGTGATCCCGTCATCAAGTGACAACACTTATCTATGGCTAGTAAACCTTAACCATCCTTGATCAACAGGCTAGTCAACTAGAAACTCACTAGGGACACAGTTTTGTCTATATATTCACACATGCATTTACGTTTCCATTCAATACAGTTATAGCATGGATAATAAATGATTATCTTGAAACAGGAAATATAATAATAACTATTTTATTATTGCCTCTAGGGCATATTTCTAATAGTCTTCCACTTGCGCTAGAGTCAATAATCTAGTGATTTACAATGTAATGAATCTAACACCCGTACAATTCTGGTGTTGTTCATGCTTTGCTCGTGGTAGAGGTTTAGTCAGCGGATCTGCAACATTCAGATCCATGTGCACTTTGCAAATATTTATGTCTTCCTCCTTGATGTAATCACGGATGGCGTTGAAGCGTCGCTTTATGTGTCCGGTCCTCTTGTGAAACCTTGGTTCCTTGGCTAGAGCAATGAGACCAGTATTGTCACAGAACAAATTGATTGGATCCAGTGCACTTGGCACTACTCCAAGATCTGACATGAACTGCTTCATCCATACACCCTCCTTGACCGCCTCTATGGCAGCTATGTACTCCGCTTCGCATGTAGAATCAGCTACGACGCTTTGCTTGGAACTGCATCAGCTTACCGCACCCCCGTTAAGAACAAATACGTATCCGGTTTGTGACTTAGAGTCATCCGGATCAGTGTCAAAGCTTGCATCGACGTAACCCTTTACGACGAGCTCTTCGTCACCCCCATAAACAAGAAACATTTCCTTAGTCCTTTGCAGGTACTTCAGAATATTCTTGACCGCCGCCCAATGTTCCACTCCTGGATCACTTTGAAACCTGCCTGCCATACTTATGGCCACGCTCATATCTGGTCTCGTGCACAGAATTGCATATATGATAGACCCTTTGGCTGAAGCATAGGGACGACACTCCTCTTTTCTCTATCTTCTGCAGTTACTGGACATTGAGTCTTGCTCAACTTTATACCTTGTAACACAGGCAAGAACCCCTTCTTGGACTGTTCCATTTTGAACTTCTTCAAAACTTTATCAAGGTATGTGCTTTGTGAAAGAGCTATTAGGCGACTCGACCTATTTCTATAGTTCTATATGCCCAATATGTAAGCAGCTTCTCCTAGGCCTTTCATTGAAAAACTCTTATTCAAGTAATCCTTTACGCTTTCCAAAAACTCCACATTGTTTCCAATCAGCAATATGTCATCCACATATAATACTAGAAACACTATAGAGCTCCCACTCACTTTTTTATAAATACAAGCTTCTCCAAAAACTTGTATAACCCAAACGCCTTGATCACCTCATCAAAGCGTTGATTCCAACTCCGAGATGCTTGCACCAGTCCATAAATGGATCGCTGGAGCTTGCACACCTTGTCAGCATTCTCTGGATCGACAAAACCTTCGGGTTGTATCATATACAACTCTTCCTTAAGAAACCCGTTAAGGAACGCCGTTTTGACATCCATCTACCAGATTTCATAATCAAAAAATGCAGTTATTGCTAACATGATTCGAACGGACTTAAGCATCACTACGAGTGAGAATGTCTCATCGTAGTCAACTCCTTGAACTTGTGAAAAACCCTTTGCCACAAGTCGAGCTTTATAAACGGTCACATTACCGTCCGCGTCTGTCTTCTTGTTAAAGATCCATTTGTTCTGAATAGCCTTGCGACCTTCAGGTAATATTTCCAAAGTCCACACTTTGTTTTCATACATAGATCCTATCTCGGATTTCATGGCTTCTAACCATCTGTTGGAATCTGGGCCCACCATTGTTTCTCCATAATTCGCAGGCTCATTGTTGTCTAACAACATGATAGACAAGACAGGATTCCCGTACCACTCGGGAGCAGTACGTGCTCTTGTTGACCTGCGAGGTCCGATAATAACTTGATCTGAAGCTTCATGATCATCATCATTAGCTTCATCTTAAACTGGAGTTGCCTCGACAAAAAATTCTTTCTGCCCTGCGCTACCATCTTGTTGAAGCAGAGGTTCTGTAACCTCATCAAGTTCTATCTTCCTCCCACTCAATTCTTTCAAGAGAAACTCTTTCTCAAGAAAAGCTCTGTTCTTAGCGATAAACACTTTGCCCTCGGATCTGAGATAGAAGGTATACCCAAGTACCTCTTTTGGGTAACCTATGAAGTCACATTTTTCCGCTTTGGGTTCCATCTTTTCAGGCTGAAGCTTTTTGACATAAGCATCACATCCCCAAACTTTAAGAAACGACAACTTTGGCTTCTTGCCATACAATAGCTCATATGGTGTCTTCTCAACGGATTTCGATGGTGCCCTATTTAAAGTGAATGCAACTGTCTCTAATGCATAGCCTCAAAAGGATAGTGGCAAATCGGTAAGAGACATCATAGATTGCAACATATCTAATAAAGTATGATTACGACGTCCGGACACACAATTACGCTGTGGTGTTCAAGGCGGTGTCAACTGTGAAACAATTCCACATTGTCTTAAGTGAGCACCAAACTCGTAACTCAGATACTCTCCTCCTCGATCAGATCGTAGGAACTTGATCTTCTTGTTACGATGATTTTCAACTTCACTCTAAAATTGCTTAAACTTTTCAAACGTTTCACACTTGTGCTTCATCAAATCGCCAGCGAAGGTGAGAAAATAACGATATAACCATCAAAAGTAGATATAACCATATCTACTCAAATCGCCAGCGAAGGTGAGAAAATAACGATATCCGCCGCGCGCCTCTATGCTCATTGGTCCGCACACATCAGTATGTATGATCTCCAATAAGTCACTCGCACGCTCCATACAGAGAATGGAGTCTTAGTCATCTTGCCCATGAGGCATGGTTCGCATGTGTCAAGTGATTCAAAATCAAGTGACTCCAAAATTCCATCAGCACGGAGTTTCTTTATGCGCTTACCACCAATATGACCTAAGCGGCAGTGCCACAAGAAAGTGGTGTTATCATTGTTAACTCTACATCTTTTGGTCTCAATGTTATGGATATGAGTGTCATCACAATTGAGATTCAATATGAACAAAGCCCTCACATTAGGTGCATGACCATACAATATATTACTCATATAAATAGAAAAACCATTATTCTCAGACTTAAACGAGTAACCGTCTCGCAATAAACAAGATCCAGATATAATGTTCATGCTCAACGCAAGCACTAAATAACAATTATTTAAGTTCATAACTATTCCCGATGGTAACTGAAGTGAGACCGTTCCGACGGCGATCACATCAACCTTGGAACCATTTCCCACACGCATCGTCACTTCATCCTTCGCCAGCCTTCGCTTATTCCGCAGTTCCTGTTTCGAGTTGCAAATGTGAGCAACATAACTGGTATCAAATACCCAGGCACTACTACGAGAGTTGGTGAGGTACACATCAATAACATGTATATCATATATACCTTGTTTGGCGTTGGCCGCCTTCTTATCGGCTAGATACTTGGGGCAGTTGCGCTTCCAGTGACCAGTCCCCTTGCAATAATAGCACTCAGTTTCCGGCTTAGGCCCAGCCTTGGGTTTCTTCGTCGGAGGGGCAACAACTTTGCTACTCTTCTTGGAGTTACCCTTCTTTCCTTTGTCGTTCTTCTTGAAACTAGTGGTCTTATTGACCATTAACACTTGATCTTCTTTCTGGATTTCTGACTCAACGACTTTCAGCATCGCAAATAACTCGTCACGCGACTTATTCATCCCTTGCATGTTATAGTTCAACACGAAGCTCTTGTAGCTAGGTGGCAGTGATTGAAGAATTCTGTCAGTGATAGCTTCTTGCGGGAGAGCGATCCCCAGCTCAGCTAGACGGTTTGAGTATCCACACATTTTGAGCACATGTTCACTCATAGACGAATTCTCCTCCATTTTGCAAGCATAGAATTTATCGGAGGTCTCATACCTCTCGATCCGGGCATTCTTCTCGAAAATAAACTTCAACTCTTGGAACATCTCATATGCTCCATGACGTTCAAAACGTCTTTCAAGTCCCGGTTCTAAGCCATACAAAACTGCACATTGAACTAGTGAGTAGTCATCCTTACGAGCTTGCCAAGCGTTCAAAACATCTTGGTCAGCCGTAGCGGGTGGTTCATCTCCTAGCGTTGCATCAAGGACATAATTCTTTTGCCCAACTTGGAGGATAAGCCTCAGATTTCGAGCCCAGTCTACAAGGTTGCTACCATCATCTTTCAGCTTAGCTTTCTCTAGGAACGTATTGAAATTCAGGGTTGCTACTGCGCGAGCCATTGATCTACAACATAAAATTTTGCAAAGATTAATTAGACTATGTTCAAGACAGTTGAGTTTAGCTTATCATATTACTTCTAAACTCCCACTCAAATAGACATCCCTCTAGTTATTCAAGTGTCGCATGATCCAAATTCACTAACTCAAGTCCGATCATCGCGTGAGTTGAGTATAGTTTCAGTGGTGAACATCTCCATGTTGATCATATCTACTATATGATTCATGCTCGACCTTTCGGTCTCTTGTGTTCTGAGGCCATGTCTGTACATGCTAGGCTCGTCAAGTTTAACCCGAGTGTTCCGCGTGTGCAACTGTTTTGCACTCGTTGTATGTGAACGTTGAGTCTATCACACCCGATCATCACGTGGTGTCTCGAAACGATGAACTGTTGCAACGACCACAGTCGGGGAGAACACAATTTTATCTTGAAATTTTAGTGAAGGATCACCTTATAATGCTACCGTCGTTCTAAGCAAAATAAGATGCATAAAATGATTAACATCACATGCAATTCATAAGTGACATGATATGGCCATGATCTTGTGCTTCTTGATCTCCATCACCAAAGCACGGGCATGATCTTCATCGTCACCGGCGCCACACCATGATCTCCATCATTGTGCCTCCACCGAGGTTGTCGTGCTATCTATGCTATTACTACTAAAGCTACTACATAGCAATATAGTAAACGCATCTGCAAGCACAAACCTTAGTTCAAAGACAACCCTATGGCTCCTACTGGTTACCGTAGCATCGACGTGCAAGTCGATATTTAACTTATTACAACATGATTATCTTATACATCCAATATATCACATCATGTCTTTGGCCATATCACATCACATGCATACCCTGCAAAAACAAGTTAGACGTCCTCTAATTTGTTGTTGTATGTTTTACGTGGATGCTATGGGTATCTAGTATGATCGCATATTACTTACGCAAAGCCACAACGGTGATATGAAAATTGCTATTTAACCTTCTCCAAGGACCGCCTCGGTCAAATCCGATTCAACTAAATTTGAAGAAACACACACCCGCCAGTCATCTTTATGCAACAAGTTGCATGTTAGTCGATGAAACCGGTCTCTCTAAGCGTACGAGTAAGGTTGGTCCGGGCCGCTTCAATCCAACAATACCGCCGAATCGAGAAAAGACTAAGGAGGGCAGAAAATCGAACATCAACACCCACAAACTCTTATGTGTTCTACTTGAGATTTCATCTACGCATGAACCTAGCTCATGATGCCACTGTTGTGGAATGTTGCATGGGAAACAAAAAAAATTCCTAGTCACACGAAGACCTATCATGGTGATGATCATCTACGAGAGGGAGATCGGATCTACATACCCTTGTAGATCGCTAAGAGGGAAGCATTAAGAAACACGGCTGATGTAGTGGAACGTCTTCGCGATCCAAATTGCCGCCGTCCCACGATCCGTCCTGATCTAGCACCGAACGGACGACATCTCCGCGTTCAACACACGTACAGCTCGATGACGATCTCCGCCTTCTTGATCCAGCAAGAGAGATGGGGAAGTAGATGAGTTCTCCGGCAGCGTGATGGCGCACCGCTGATGGTGGTGATCTATTCTTGCAGGGCTTCGCCTGAGCACCGCAGAAATCCGATCTAGATGAAGAACTACAAATTAGAGGAGAGGGTAGCACGTGGCTGAAATTGAGTCTCAAAAACCCTCAAACCTCTAGTATATATAGTAGGAAGGAAGGGCTAGGCTTGCCCACCAAGGGATCCTTCCCTTGGCTCAGCCGAACTAGGAGAGGAGGAGTCCTCCTCCAATCCTACTTGCAGTAGGACTCCTCCCCAAGTTGTCCACCTCTTTTGGTTTTTCCACTTTTTACCTCATGGGCTTTCTTTGGTTGACTAGTCAGCCCATCAAGAGCTATTGCGCCACCATCAAGTCCATGTGGCCCTCTTGGGGAGTGGCGGGCCCACCTGGTGGGCCCTCGGTACCCATTCATCACTCCGGGTACACTCCCGGTAATGCCCGAAATCCTTCCGGAATCCAAATACCAACTTTCTGTATATCAACCTTTGTTTCCGGACCATTCCGGAACTCCTCGTGACGTCCGGGATCTCATACGGGACTCCGAACAAAACTTCAATCACCAACACCTATAACTCAACTATACCGAAACGTCATCGAACCGTAAGTGTGCAGAGCAGGCCCTACGGGTTCGAGAACTATGCAGACATGACGTGAGACACTCTTTGGTCAATATCCAATAGCGGGACCTGGATGTCCATATTGGATCCTACATATTCTGAAGATCTTATCGGTTGAACCTCTATGTCAAGGATTCATATAATCCCGTATACCATTCCCTTTGTCCTTCGGTATGTTACTTGCCCGAGATTCGATCGTCGGTATCTCCATACCTATTTCAATCTCATTACCGGCAAGTCTCTTTACTTGTTCCGTAATACAAGATCCCGTGACTAACTCTTTAGTCACATTGCTTGCAAGGCTTGTATGTGATGTTGTATTACCGAGTGGGCCCTGAGATACCTCTGTGTCACACGGAGTGACAAATCCTAGTCTTGATCCATGCTAATTCAACGGACACCTTCAGAGATGCCTGTAGAGTACCTTTATAGTCACCCAGTAACGTTGCGACATTTGATACACACAAGGCATTCCTCTGGTGTCAGTGAGTTACATGATCTCATGGTCATAGGAATGAATACTTGACATGCAGAAAACAATAGCAACAGAATGACACGATCATATGCTACGTTTATAGTTTGGATCTCTTCCATCACATCATTCTCTTAATGATGTGATCCCGTCATCAAGTGACAACACTTATCTATGGCTAGGAAACCTTAACCATCCTTGATCAATAGGCTAGTCAAATAGAGACTCACTAGGGACACAGTTTTGTCTATATATCCACACATGCATTTATGTTTCCATTCAATACAGTTATAACATGGATAATAAACGATTATCTTGAAACAAGAAATATAATAATAACTATTTTATTATTCCCTCTAGGGCATATTCCCAACAGCGAGATCCGAGATTTCGACCGTCGCCATAGGGACGTCTCCCCCACACGAAGGCCACGTCGCCATTGTCGCCACTGCCATGTCCGTCGTCGGGATCCTGCAGCAGTGCACTACCGGGTCACCGAAGTCCATGTCGCCATCGCAACGGGAGGACGCCACCGCACGCGAGCGAAGAAGACCCTGCCGCCGCCGTCACGGCCCACAGCCCGGGCTTCGCCGGCGTGAACTCGGGCGGTGGCGAGAGGGAGAGGTCGAGGCGAGGTGTCGAGGGACGGCGACGCGGTTTCCCCCGTGTCGCCTAGGGTTGGCGACGCGGGGGCACTCGGGGCAAGCCATTTTATAAAGCCTGGTTAGGTTTAGAAAAAGATATCATCATTTACTATATTAAATAAGTGTATTAGGAATACATATTTCATGATGAAAGGGTTCTGATGGAGGATGCACTAACGGAGAAAATTCTGTCTCTTTATTAAGAGCATTATAGCATACCTCATCGCCATTTAAAGCATCTACAACCACAAACATCAAAAGCCGACCCACAAACGTCGACAAACGCGGTCGAACACATCTGCGGACAGTGACCACACAAAATTGCTCCTTCACAACCATAAAACTCAAATTTCATTACTCAAATCCATACTAGCCATGCAAAAAAACACATAAGACGTACATAGCTAAAACTACTCCTCGTCGGAGATTTCGACGACCGCTGTGCCTGAGCCGGGTAGATGGGCAAGTACGGTAGCTCGTGCGACTTCTCCACCCCTGCCGCCTCTACCACCTATTCCCGCCCCCCGTTGCCTCCGCGTCCAGTTTGGCAAACAATGCCTGGGTCACCGCTTGTTCTTGTCGGATGAACTGTCAGTTGGCGTCGACGTAGGCCTCGTCCTAGATGGACTGGAGGATGTTGTTCTGCTCTGCCATCTTCGTCGCTTGGTGGTGGTGGTGGTGGGGGGGCTCGTATTTTGCCTCTGCCTCCGCCTTGGAGAAACCCATAGCCTCGAACTCCTCCACATCATCCTCATCTCGCTCAGCCTCCTCCTCCTTCATTAGCCCCTCTTCCGAGGGATGCCCCCCTCCTTCTCCCCCGCCTGGTCCTCCTCATCCTCTCCCACCCCCTCCTCCTCATCCTCTAACGGCTCCAGCGAATCCAGATGAAGATCAACGACGAAACGGGTAGCCCGCCTCGCCTGGATCTGCTCCAGCAACTGTAGAGTATTTATATTAGTGCTTCTGTCACACACAAGGTGTCACACTTCTTATGTGAAGTAATTGTATGTGGCCCTGCATGGTTACTGTCTTAGTGGACTAATGAGCCACAGTGATAAATATTAAAGATTGAAAGTAATGATGGTAAAAGCTCTTGGTAGTAAATAACACAAATAAACATGAAAGTAAGGTTGTGTTTCCTGCAATGGAGAGATTAGGCGCGGAGAGAGGGTAGCTGTGGTATTATGTCAACTGTGACAGTGCGACGGTAATACCAGTTACCCTGTATTATATTCATAGATATGTTTGTTCTGAAGGCGAATCAACCGTTGGTAATGGAATTCCTCCTCACGTAATTACATTCCATTCTATAGTCCCGCTTCGCCGTTGCCACAGAGTGGTCGTCCCAATAATTAAGGTCCTTGGACCGTAACCAAGCATTAGGTTTTATGGATCATCATTATCTCATATTGTCTTCGGTCCTCATAGATGTCTTCATCTCTCACATCACAGGTCGCAGATTCCCTAAACAATATGTGTTACGTGTGTAGTTCTTGAGATCATGTTGCGTGGGCCCTTAAATTGGGCAACTCGCATAGAGTTCATCACATCATAACAACTTACTAGATAGATCATAAAACTACAAATACAAAAGACGACATATAGATCAGGTACAAATGAATCTTCAGCACTCACCTACATCTCCCATGCCTAAGGGAAATTACTCATGCATCATAAGAGAGAGACCTATCACACGAGAGATTAAACTCATGAGAACCATATCGATAATACCGTGAAGATCCACAATAATATGAAATGGACAATTCAAATGGTCTTGATCTCCAGATGAGTATATTGAGTTACAACTTGTTTTCACAACTTGGAATTTCTCTCACAACCGAGAGGAGTAAATAGCATAAAACTACTACAATTGGGGTTATGGTTACAAAAACATATCAATTTTTTTCACTCATAACTACCAAGTCAGGGGTCGACTCTTTAAAAAAACCCAAATCATCTAGTGCTTTACAATTGATCGTGATTATGACAGTTGGGGCCCACATGTAAGGGAACTGATTGTTTGATCGTTAAAAAACTGCAATCAGATCCCTGTATTTTTTTGAAAATACAATCAGGTCCCTCTCATTCCCGTGCTCTAGAATGAACGAAGCTCTGCCAGCCACAGCAGCCCCGTCGGATGAGCTCGCCGACGGAATTTCCTATATGCCGCTCACTGCAGTAAGTAGTTGCCGCTTCACACAGGAGGTGCGAGCGAGCGACGGGGTTTGGGCCGTCCCGTTAACACTTCCACCGTTTTTTTCAAAAGTACTACCTATTTTGTACCAAATTCGAAAAGCGTATGTCGAAATTGAAAAAAAACCAAAAATAGCACCCCGTCGGCCTGCAGTGGGGCGAAGAGTGGCCCGTTGGCCTGCGGTGGGCCGAAGAGGGGCTCGTCGGCCTACAATAGGCCGAAGAGGGGCCCGTCGGCCTCCAAGCGACCGAAGAGCGGCCTGTCGGCCTCCCGTTGGCCGAAGAGTGTCAGGGACATAAAACGTAATTAAGATGGCCTCAAATGAAAAAAGTTACCAACATGAAAAATCTTCGTCTCGTCGAAACGGTTGATTTTGATATTAAAATCGTCTTAATCCGAGGTCGTATGCAACCTGTAGATCCGAAACAAGGTCAGGGGCAAAAGGTGCCGAGTTACTTCGGACAGACCGGATGGATGTCAAAAAATTTATCAGGGGCACCCGGTGCACTTGGTGAGACCGTGTGGAATACAAAAGAGTACACAAGTTTGGTCAGGTTCACTCGGTGAGACCGAACCAAACCACTCGGAGGCTCCGAATGGATCCGAAAAATTGCTAAAGATTTTTGAATATAATTTTTAGTCTTTTTATTGTACGGGAAGTCCAGCCGCCTCATAAACCGATGTGGGCATTGTTCGTCTGCACCGGGAAGACACATGCGGGCATTGAAGAAATGTCTCTGTTGTGATGGCAGGAATTGAGACCAAAACTTTCGGCGGTGGCGCCATCCACCATGCAAAGTAGAGGCAATGGTCACCTCTCAGGCCTGTCACCGTGTACCCTCGACGCTGGGGGTGATGCACACAAAAACGTCACCGTGTACCGGCCGGAAGCGCGATACGCAAGCAGTCTTCCCGGTGCAGACGAACAATATTTCGGATAAAAAATCCTAACTTTAATTCCATATTTCCATTTTCCTTCTAATAAACAACTAATCACTTATTGCGGGGAATAAACACCTAATTACCTTTTTTACATAAAACGCATTTGGTCTGTCCGAAGTAACTCAGGGCCTGCACCGGGTGTCCCATGACAAATTTTCTAACATCCATTCGGTTTGTCCGAAGTAAGTGTGCAGCTTTTGCCCATGACCTTGTTTTGGCTTTACAGGTTGCATACGACCTCGGATTAAGACGACCTTTGTATCAAAATCAACCGATTCGACGAGGCAGAGATTTTTCATGTTGATAACCTTTTAATTTCAGGCCACCTTAATTGCGTTTTGTGCCCCTAACACTCTTCGGCCAATGGGAGGCCGACGGGCCCCTCTTCGGTCGCGTGCAGGCCGGCGGGCCCCTCTTCGGCCTCCCGACGGCCGACGGGATGCTATTTTTGAATTTTTTTTCAATTTGGACATACGTTTTTTGAATTTGGTACGAAATAGGTAGTATTTTTGAAAAACAAATCCTTCCACCGATCCCGGTTTTGAGAACCTTCTAGAGGTTTTCAGCCGTTTTTTCTGGTTTTGGGAAGTTTCTAGAAGATTCCCTGAACTGTTTTCTTTTGTTTTTTTTTCTGTTTCGGTTTGGAAAATGCTTTGGATTTTCAAAAATTGTTTCAGAATTTGAAAAAATATTCTATAATTTTGCCGGAATTTGAAAAAATGTTCCAGAATTTGGAAATGTTTCGGAATTTGACAAAAATGTTCCGGAATTTTACAAAATGTTATGGAATTTGAAAAATGTTCCGAAGTATAAAAAAATGTTCCGTAATTTGAAAAAATGTCCCGAATGTTTAAAAAATGTTCCATAATTTGAAAAAATGTTCTCGAATTTGAAAAAATGTTTTGGAATTTTTAAAATAACTTGGAATTTTTAGAAATGTTTCGAAATTTGGAAAAATGTTCAGAATTTGTTTTTTTTGGAATTTGAAAAAATGTTACGAAATTTTAAAAAATGTTTCGGATTTTTTTTGACTTTTCTGTTTTTTTAAATATTCTGGATTTTCAGAAAATGTTCTTCAAATTCGGAAAATGTTTTTGGTTTTCTATTAAATGATCTGGATTTTCAAAGAAATTTTCAAAAAAAATGGCTATAGTTTAAAAATGTTTCAACAACATTTAAAAAAATTGTGTTTCCAAATTTGATCGCATTTTTTTTAAAATTGTTCCCTGTTTCAAAAATGCCCATGTTTTCAAAAAATGATTGGAAAATCCAACTTTAGTTCGTTTTCATAAAAAATGACAAAAAG
Organism: Hordeum vulgare subsp. vulgare; assembly: GCF_904849725.1. NCBI lineage: Eukaryota > Viridiplantae > Streptophyta > Magnoliopsida > Poales > Poaceae > Hordeum > Hordeum vulgare. The sequence goes on from NC_058520.1 coordinate 559,120,592, forward strand.
AAAAAAAGAAAGAAAAACGAACCAATAAATAAAAAAGAAAGGAAATTAGTAGAAAAGGAAAAAAACATAAAAAAAGGAACTGGGCCGGCCCAGTCGGGCGACCGCCTTGTGCGACCAAGGGACTCCGTGCCGCAGAATGCGGCACATAGGAGCTCCCCTCGCCGACAGCCCCGCCGTGAGGAGCTCGCCGACCAAAAGCTATGGAGTCGCCGCGGAGCTCCCTTCCGTCGCCCGGCATAGCCCAATGCGCACGGGGTGGACCTCCGGCCGACAAGCCGCACTACACCTAGCTTCTACGACCGACGCCGCGCCCACAGCTGCCTTCTCCGGCCGGTGCCCCACGCCGCAGCCACCTCCTTCGACCAACGCCCCGCGTGCGCAACCGCCTCATCCCGCCGGCGTCGCGCCTGCACCACATCCTCCGGCTGAATCCACGCCCTCAGCTGCCCCCCTACAATCGACGCTCCACGCCCATAGCCGCCTCATCGAGCCGGAGCCGCTTCCGCTGCTGCCTCCTCCGGCCGGCGAGCCGTCTCTGGTTCTAAGGAGGAGAATGAAGGCAGAGGGAGGAAAAATGGGACAATGGAAGGTCATATATATATACAAACCTGGCCAAACGGGTCGTGCTAGTCGGGCCGACCCGACAACCCGCAGGCCAGGCACGACACGGGCCCGACCCGACACGACTTAAACGGACCGTGCCAGGCACGCGTCACGCCCCGGGCCGTGCCTGGGCCTGGAGGCTGGGCACGCGGGCCGGCACGACACGACCCGTTTTTTTTTACATATTTTTAGATATTTTTAATATATGTATACATAATATATGGTCCAATAGGCCTAAAAATAAGCCCATGAGGCTAAAATTATGTAGCCCAGCATACTAATCGGGCCAACAGGACGGCCCGTTTAGTAACCGGACCGTGCCTGGGCTTGGAGGCGCAGCCCACGGGCTGGTACGGCAAGACCCGATTACTAAACGTGCCTCGACGGACCGTGCTGGGCCAGGCACGTTTAGCACGGGCCGTGCCGTACCGTGCCGGGCCGGCCCGTTTGGTCAGGTATGTATATATATATAGAGAGAGAGAGAATAAGCCATATAGGTACTAACTATGGACCCGTAGGTCTGTGGCGGACTACTCACACATCACCGTGTAGGCAACAAAGTTGATGTAGATGGCCTCCATGATCGGTTCCCCGTCCAACAGGACACCGTAAAAGGTCTCCATATGGGATCACGACGAAAAAGAGACTTGCGGTGATGGGAAAAGTGTATAGGGGCCTGTGTGTTGGTTTCCCAAATTTAAAGAATTTATGAAGGTGGAATTAGGTTAGACAGAGCCACGAGGGGGCTAGAAGGCATCAGGTCGTGCCTACCTCCTAGGCGTGCCCTGTTGCCTTGTCATCTCCTCATGTGTCATCTGGTCTCCTTCCGAAGTTTTCAGGGTCTCCTTTGTCCATAATTGTTCTTCAAAATGTTATGTAGAGCTTGGACTTTGTTTGGTTCTAATTTCCTGAAAAATCAAAAACAAGTAGAAAACAACAACTAGCACTAGGCACTGGGTTAATAGGTTTGTTCCCAAAAATGATATAAAATAACATATTATTGCATATAAAGTATCCAAGATTGATGATATAATAGCATGAAACAATAAAAACTTATCGATACGTTGGAGAAGTATCAGCGACAACGGTTACATGTGAGGAGGCACCTCGAGAAATCGCGTTGTTTCCTGAACTGCCGACAATAATTACCCTCACTTTCCCTCATCGCTCTCTCTCCGCTCTCTCCACTCTCCCACTCTCCCACTGGAGGCGGAAATCAGCGGACCGGAGAATATCAAGGCGACCACCGGACTCCATCACCGGCACTAATAACATCACCCGCAACACTTCAGTAATTGTGGTAACCCCTATTTTCACCCTTTGACTTCTATTTCGCATTCGACCCGCATTTAGATTCTGTCCGCATAATCCATCCGCGTTCTAGGTGAATGTGAATCGAGGTACATAGCCATAGGATTGATTAGAACTTCATCATGAGTACTAAGTAGGGATGGATTTTAGTTTTCCGATCTGAATTAAGTACAAGGGAATGAGGATTTATGGTTAATCTTACATGGTAGCTTTGAATCCTAGTTGCAGTTACCCTAGAGGCACTTGGAGCAGTGGGGGGCCTTAGCCTTGTTGTTGTCCTACGACTGGACCATATCATGGACCATCTCATCATCCTCACCGTCGTCCAGATCGATTGACATAGCATGGGGGTCTTGCTCCGGTGCCGTGATCACCACCTCCACTGCTTCTTCCTCCTCCTACGGTTCTAGGGCGATGACTTCCAACGGTACCAACGTGTTAGTCTAGAAAGTTGCGACACGCTGGTCTTGAGGAGCCATCATAGGATGTCAACTAACATAGCGTCCTTCACTAGGTCAGGAATAAGTGTTCGCAACTCCTCCGTCGTCGTCTTCTTCACCACATCATATGCCTCTTTGTGCATGGTGTGGGCCGAATCTTGACGAGAGACCCGATATGTTGTTGTGGCCCAATCTTTCATGGTACTCCACCTCTAGCAGCAGTATCTCTCACTCGCGCACGCTATGTACACGAAGTAGAGGGTTAGAACCTTGCGGCTCAACATGAGAGAAAGAATCTGGTATGAATACGTGTATGGTTAGGCATCTCCTGCATACCTAGTTCGTTGTTCATAGTCTTCCTCACGCCCAAACATCACAAAATAGTAGCATGGTCTATAGTACTTGGTAGTAAATCTTCTGTATCATTGTCAATAATGGACAAATACGTTGGTGTATAAGCTGCATATTTTGGCACAACCTCGACAATAATAGGTTTGAAAAATATGCTAGTAGCTAGGTGTAATGCCCAAGATGCGGCCCTATCCTTAATTTGGCACGAGGGCCTCGTCAGGGATAGAAGTGCATCTCGTCGTTTCGCAAGAATGGATATCGTTACAAGTACATGTACTGAAAAGATGAGATATATGGAATTGGCTTACACTCGCCACAAGCTACATCAGAGTCACATCAGTACAATACATAAATATCATGAAGAAGAGCAGGGTCCGACTACGGACGGAAACAAACGAGAAAAGAAAACAACGTCCATCCTTGCTATCCCAGGCTACCGGCCTGGAACCCATCCTAGATCAATGAAGATGAAGAAGAAGAAGAAGCAACTCCAAATAAACAATCAACGCGCTCGCGTCAAGTAAACTTTACCTGTACCTGCAACTGGTGTTGTAGTAATCTATGAGCCACAGGGGACTCAGCAATCTCATTTCCAAAGGTATCAATACTAGCAAAGCTTAATGGTTGAGGTAAGGTTAAGTGGTGAGGCTGCACCACAAGACGAAGCATTTATTTAGTGGCTAGCTAACGAGTACAAGAATAAAGAGGGGGATGATCTACGCGTAACGGACGTGAACTATTGATGATCAAATGAATGATCCTGAACACTTACTTACGTCAAACATAACCCCACCGTGTCCTCGATCGGAGAAGGAACTCACAAAAGAGACAGTCACGGTTACGCACACAGTTGGCATGTTTTAATTAAGTTAACTTAGAGTTATCTAGAACCAATGTTAAACAAAGTTTCCACGTTGCCACATAACCGCGGGCACGCCTTTCCGAAAAGATTTAATCCTGCAGGGGTGCTCCAACTAGTCCATCACAAATTACCACAAGCCGCATAGAAATCCTCGATCACGAAGCTCGCAATCTCGTCGGGCTCCTTAGTGGAAAACCTCAACTCTGAGATTACCCAAAGCATCACCGGAATCCCGATGCACAAGATATTTCGTCAAAGGTAAAACTAATCCAGCAAGGCCGCCCGACGTGTCGACGATCCCGATAGGAGCCGCGTATCATTCTCAGGACACGACGGATGAGCTAGACGTCGGGATCGCTAAACCCTGGGTGACCAGGGGGCGCCGGACATCGCTCAGGTGGGACCAACACTCATGCGAAGCACTGGCCCGGGGGTTGATTAATTATCCTCGGGATCCGGAACGTCCCTATGCAATTTTATTAGGTTATTAGGCAAATGTAGTACCAAAGTTGGGCCTTACCAGACGAGCTTTAATCTAAAACGAATTATCAAGGGGGTCCCCATAACAACCCCGATCGTGTTAGGAGCGCTCAATTATGAAACATAACACCGGTAACCAAAACTAAGGGGGCAAAGGTGGAACAAAACAGCAGGCTAGAAAGGCCGAGCCTTCCACCTTTTACCAAGTATATAGGTGCATTAAATTAAATAGCATTAATATGGTGATATAACAAGGAACCCATGTTATCACATGGAAGCAACTGCACCTGCAACTAGCAACGCTAACACATGGTTAAGCAAGCGATAACATAGCCAATAGTGGTTTGCTAGGTTGTGAACAGGTTAAAGGTTTTCATGGCATTGTTGAGAGGCTGATATTTAACATGTGGTAGGCAACGAGACATAGCGACAGAAATGTTAATACTAGCATGGCAATGATAGTAATGGTATCTGGGGAAATGGTCATCTTGCCTGAGATCCCGCTGAGAAGAAGAATGACTCGGTGAAGCAGACGAACCGACGTAGTTGAACGGGTCCTCACTTTCCGACACGCTTGCGGAACTCTATCGAGACGAAGGAAACCGGAAACAAGAATCAACACACGATATTCACCACACGATGCACAACACATATGATGCATGAACGGTGAACATAAATGGAAGACATAGCATGACAATTCACACAATCAAACACTACACATTAAGTGAAGTTCAATATGCAACGAGTTGCATATTGACGAAACTCCACATACGAATTATTTAGTTCTATCCCAATTAGGTACTCGGAAATATTAAATGTTATTAAACATAGAAAGAGGTGACGCGCAATTAATCTACATATCTAGGCATTTTAAATGAGGTCGGAAATGACATATAGCATCTCCGAAACGACCTCACATGTTAATTAACAATTCTATCCAGATCTGAACTAACATGTTTTAATAGTTGTTAAACAGCAAAACAAATAGGTTCATGTGATTCTACGCGTCGTTACAAGCAATTTACACATAGAGAACATCTCCAACGGAGCTACGGTTCAAAAGATACGAACACCGCAAGATATGATGGCATGAATGCAAGATGTGTGCAACGACAGTCACATGCATTCCAAAACACACAACCAGCAAGATAATATGAAACTACACGAGATTCTAAGCAAGTTTCATATAGGACACGATCAAAACGGAGCAACGGTTCAACAACTACGAGCTAAACAAGAAATCACTACAAACTGCCAAAGACAGCCACATAGCATTTTCTACACCCCACAACTACGAGCTACACAAAACCAATTTACTCAACCAAGGCATGAGGCAATAGAGGGCAAGATGCACTACCACATGCAACTTATAACACCTAGCATGGAAGCATGGATCACTAGAAAAAGAAGTCACACAATGGCTTCTCACACACAGTTTCAGACTTAGTGAAAACCACAGATATGAAAGTGCAGTTTTCGGTCTGAAGGCATATTGACGGCAGCAAAACCATAAGCTACAGGACTCCAAATGGCATGAAAATTGACATCATGCTAGAGAATCCTAAAGTCTACAACTAACTCCATTGCACCAACCTCAAAAGAGCTATAGATCACCAGATAAACTCATGCAAAGACAACAACAAAATATAAAAGATTTCTGACTTAGAAATATTTCAGCATCTTCAAAACAACACTATTTTCTAGCAAGTTGAGAGCAAGAAAACCACACCTAAACATGGATTTCTATTGCAACCAAAATTACCAGGGGCTAGACTAAACATCCAAGAGCAACTCTTTAGTTGACAACTCCTCCATATCAAGCACAGATTAAAACCCACAAAATAAACAAAGGGGCATCACGGCAAAATATCACGTGCACTAACTTGCTCAAAAGCTAAAACTAAATGCACATTTAAATCCTATGGATTTTTCTACCCCGAAAACATATATAACATGTGGGGTTGCAACATAAAAATATCGCCACACGTATATGCGAGAAAATGTCCTAAACACGGTATAGCAAACTACCGAAGGAATCCTACATGCAAAAAAAACTACTCTAAAATACATGGCAAAAGGTCCCCTAAAACATGAGCATTTTATCTACGGAGTTCGAGCAATCTGGACACGCACGAAAATTAATACGGGACGATCCCCTATTGGGACAACACGCTAAACTAGGCATTTGGCAAGTCAAACAACCTCAAACATGCTTGCAAGTTACAAATTACGAATCTATGCGAAAATCTACACAAGATACATATATAGATCATCTCGATCCGACGCTCGGTTTAGAAACTACGATCGTTTTAATATATCTATATTCCTGAAAATAATAATAATCTGAAAATCCTAGAAATAAACTACCGGGCCTAAATTAGTGGGCGCAAGGGAACTATTCTGCGCCTAGGTGTGGAATAGAGGGGCTGGGGCTTACCTAGCTAGGCTCACCTTGGGCCGAGAGGAGATGGGCCAGCGCGGTTGGGGAAGGCCTGGGGCGGCAGCTGGGCCTGCTGGCTGACGGGGCGCTTGGAGGAGGTCGACCTGGGCTGGGAGGAGCTGGGCCGAGGCGCGGAGGGGCGAGCTGGGCCTTGCTCCTCGTGTGCTGGCGCAGGTCAGCAACGGGCGCTGTGCTCGGGCGAGCTGCTCGGAGCGGGAGGCCATGGCAGTGCCACAGCAGGTCTCGGCGAGGCCGACGGGACGCACAGAGCTCTCGCGACGGGAGGTGATACATCCATTTTGCATCATGTTTTCATGTTGATATTTATTGCTTCTTTTGCTGTTATTTCACTTCATGGTACTATTCTGATGCCTTTTCTCTCTTATTTTGCAAGGTTTACATGAAGAGGGAGAATACCGGCAACTGGAATTCTGGCCTGAAAGAGGAGCAAAGTTGAGATACCTATTCTGCGCAACTCCAAACGCCGTGAAAATCAACGGAGATTTTTTCCCAATTTATAAAATATACTGGGCCGAAGAAGTGCTGGAGGGGCACCAGGGGGTGCCCACAAGCCTGCACGGCACGGCCACCCCCAGGCCGCGCCATGGGGGCTTGTGGGCAGCCCACTGGCCCACTGCCCCCCTCTTTTGCTATATGGAGGGTTTCATCCAGGAAAAAAATCAGAAGGGAGCTTTTTCGTGGTTTCGCCACCGCCACGAGGCGGAACTTGAGCAGAACCAATCTAGAGCTGCAGCAGGACAATCTTGCGGGGGAAACTTCCCTCCCAGAGGGGGAAATCGTTGCCATCGTCATCACCAACACTCCTCTCATCGGAGGGGACTCGTCACCATCAACATCTTCATCAGCACCATCTAATCTACAAACCCTAGTTCATCTCTTGTAACCAATCTCCGTCTCGCGACTCCGATTGGTACTTGTAAGGTTGCTAGTAGTGTTGATTACTCTTTGTAGTTGATGCTAGTTGGATTACTTGGTGGAAGAGTTTATGTTCAGATCCTTGATGCTACTCATTACCCCTCTAATCATGATTATGATTATGCTTTGTGAGTAGTTACTTTTGTTCCTGAGGACATGGGATAAGTCATGCTAATAATAGTCATGTGAATTTGGTATTCGTTCGGTATTTTGATATGTTGTATGTTGTTTTTCCTCTAGTGGTGTTATGTGAACGTCGACTACATAACACTTCACCATTATTTTGGCCTAGAGGAAGGCATTGGGAAGTAGTAAGTAGATGATGGGTTGCTAGAGTGACAGAAGCTTAAACCCTATTTTATGCGTTGCTTCATAAGGGGCTGATTTGGATCCACTAGTTTAATGCCATGGTTGGACTTTGTCTTAATTCTTCTTTCGTAGTTGCGGATGCTTGCAAGAGGGGTTAATCATAAGTGGGATGCTTGTCCAAGTAAGGGCAGTACCCAAGCGCCGGTCCACCCACATATCAAACTATCAAAGTAACGAACGTGAATCATATGAACATGATGAAACTAGCATGACAGAAATCCCCGTGTGTCCTTGGGAGTGTTTTTCCTCTTATAAGACTTTGTTCAGGCTTGTCCCTTGCTACAAAAGGGATTGGGCCACTTTGCTGCACCATTGCTACTTTTGTTACTTGTTGCTTGCTACGAATCATCTCACCACACAATCACTTGTTACCGACAATTTCAGTGCTTGCAGATTTTTCCTTGCTGAAAACCACTTGTCAAATCCTTCTGCTCCTCACTGGGTTCGACACTCTTACTTATCGAAAGGAGTACGATTGATCCCCTATACTTGTGGGTCATCAAGACTCTTTTCTGGTGCCGTTGCCGGGGAGTGAAGCGCCTTTGGTAAGTGGAACTTGGTAAGGAAACATTCATATAGTGTGCTGAAATTTCTTGTCACTTGTCACTATGGATATTAATCCTTTGAGGGGCTTGTTCGGGGTATATTCACCTCGAACGGAAGCACAAAGAGTTGCTCCTCAACCTGCTGCACCTACTGAAAATATTTGCTTTGAATTTCCTTCGGGTATGCTTGAGAAACTGCTGGCTAATCCTTTTATAGGAGATGGAACATCACTTCCAGACTTGCATAATCTATGTAGATGAGGTTTGTGGTTTATTTAAGCTTGCAGGTGTGCCCGAGGATGAGGTCAAGAAGAAGGTATTTCCTTTATCTTTGAAGGATAAGGCGTTGACATGGTATAGGCTATGTGATGATACTGGATCATGGGACTACAATCGGTTGAAATTGGAATTTCATCAAAAGTTTTATCCTATGCATTTAGTACATCGTGATCGGAATTATATTTATAATTTTTGGCCTCGTGACAGAGAAAGCATCGCTCAATCTTGGGGGAGGCTTAAATCAATGCTATATTCATGCCCCAATCATGAGCTCTCGAGAGAAATTATCATTCAGAACTTCTATGCTCGGCTTTCTTATGATGATCGCACCATGCTTGACACTTCTTGTATCGGTTCTTTTATGAAGAGAGATATTGACTTCAAATGGAATTTATTGGAGAGAATTAAACGCAACTCTGAAGATTGGGAGCTTGAAGAAGGTAAGGAGTCAGGTATGAATTTCACTTTTGATTGCGTTAAATTCTTTGTTGAGACAAATACTTTTTGTGACTTTAGCGCTAAGTATGGACTTGACTCTGAGATAGTAGCTTCATTGTGTGAATCCTTTGCTGCCCATATTGATCTCCCCAAAGAGAAGTTGTTTAAATATCATCCTCCTTTATAAGTCAATGTAGTCAAACCCACTCCAGTTGAAGAGAAAGTCATTGCCTTTAATGATCCCGTGGTTCCCAGTGCTTACATTGAGAAACCACCTTTCTCTGTTAGGATAAAGGATCATTCCAAAGCTTCAACTGTTATACGTAGAGGCTATATTAGAACACCTACACCCCCTGAGCAAATTAGAGTTGAACCTAGCATTGCTATTATCAAAGATCTTCTGGCTGAAGAAGTTGAGGGACATAATATTCACTTTTGTGAAGATGCTGCTAGAATTGCTAAACCTCACGTTAGAGACAAACATAGGCGTGTTGTTGGCATGCCTGTGGTTTCTGTTAAGATAGGAGATCATTGTTATCATGGTTTATGTGACTTGGGTGCTAGTGTTAGTGCAATACCTCAATCCTTATACGATGAAGTCAAAGATGAGATTGCACCTGTTGAGATAGAACCTATAGATGTCACTATTCAGCTTGCCAATAGAGATACTATCTGCCGTGTGGGAATTGTTAGGGATGTTGAAGTCTTGTGTGGTAAAACGAAGTATCCTGCTGATTTCCTCGTTCTTGCTACCACTCAAGATAGCTTTTGTCCCATCATATTTGGCAGACCTTTTCTCAATACCGTCAATGCTCATATTGAGTGTGAGAAGCAAACTGTCACTGTTGGCTTTGAAGGTGTGTCACATGAGTTTAATTTCTCTAAGTTTGGTAGACAACCTCATGAAAAGGAGTTGCCTAGTAGGGATGAAACTATTGCCTTAGCCTCTATTGTCGTGCCCCCTACTGATACCTTAGAGCAATACTTGCTTGAGCATGAAAATGATATGCATATGGATGAAAGGGATGAAATAGATAGAGTTTCCTTAGAACAATATCCTATCCTTAATAATAATATGCCTCTTGAACTGCTTGGGGATCCACCCCCACCAAAGGGTGATCCTGTGTTCGAGCTTAAACAATTGCCTGATACTCTTAAGTATGCCTATCTTGATGAAAAAGAGATATATCCTGTTATTATTAGTGCTAGCCTCTCGGAGCATGAAGAAAAGAAGTTATTAAAAACTTTGAGGAAGCATCGTGCTGCTATAGGATATACTCTTGATGATCTTAAGGGCATTAGTCCCACTCTATGCCAGCACAAGATCAAAACTAATCCTGAATTCAAACCAGTTGCTGATCATCAAAGGAGATTGAATCCTAAGATGAAAGAAGTAGTGAGAAAAGAAATACTAAAGCTCCTGGAAGCAGGTATTATCTATCTTGTTGCTCACAACGATTGGATGAGTCCGGTGCATTGCGTTCCTTAGAAGGGAGGCATTACCGTTGTCCCTAATGATAAGGATGAGTTGATCCCATAGAGGATTATTACTGGCTATAGGATGGTGATTGATTTTAGGAAGTTGAATAAGGCGACTAGGAAAGATCATTACCCTCTGCCTTTTATCAACCAAATGCTAGAAAGGCTGTCCAAACACACACACTTTTGCTTTCTAGGCGGTTATTCTGGTTTCTCCCAAATACCAGTTGCACAATCTGATCAAGAGAAAACCACTTTCACCTGCCCTTTCGGTACCTTTTCTTATAGACGTATGCCTTTTGGCTTATGTAATGCACCTGCCACCTTTCAAAGATGTATGATGGCTATATTCTCTGACTTTTGTGAAAAGATTGTCGAGGTTTTCACGGATGACTTTTCCGTTTACGGGTCTTCCTTTGATGATTGCCTCAGCAACCTTGATCGAGTCTTACAGAGATGTAAAGACACCAACCTTGTCTTGAATTGGGAGAAGTGCCACTTTATGGTTAATGAAGGCATCGTCTTAGGACATAAAATTTCTGAAAGAGGTATTGAAGTCGATAAGGCTAAGGTTGATGCAATCGAGAAAATGCCATACCCCACAGATAGCAAAGGTATAAGAAGTTTCCTTGGTCATGCTGGTTTCAATAGAAGGTTCATTAAAGACTTCTCTAAGATTTCTAGGCCTCTTACCAATCTGTTGCAAAAGGATATTCCTTTTGTCTTTGACGATGATTGTGAGGAAGCCTTCGAAAAACTTAAGAGGGCTTTGATAACTGCACCTATTGTTCAACCACCTGATTGGAACTTGCCTTTTGAGATCATGTGTGATGCTAGTGATTATGCTGTTGGTGTTGTTCTAGGGCAAAGAGTTGATAAGAAGTTGAATGTTATTCACTACGCTAGTAAAACTCTAGACAGTGCCCAGAGAAACTATGCTACTACGGAGAAGGAATTTTTAGCAGTCGTGTTTGCATGTGAAAACTTCATGCCTTACATAGTTGATTCCAAAGTCACTGTTCACACTGATCATGCTGCTATTAAGTACCTCATGGAGAAGAAGGATGCTAAACTTAGACTTATCAGATGGGTTCTCTTGCTACAAGAATTTGATCTGCACGTCGTTGACAGAAAGGGTGTTGATAACCCAGTAGCGGATAACTTGTCTAGCTTGGAGAACGTTCTTGATGACCCACAACTTATTGATGATAGCTTTCCCGATGAGCAACTGAATGTCATCAATGCTTCACGTAGTGCACCGTGGTATGCTGATTATGCAAACTATATCATTGCCAAATACATACCACCTAGTTTCACATACGAGCAAAAGAAGAAATTCTTCTTTGACTTGAGACACTACTTTTGGTATGATCCTCACCTTTATAAGGAAGGAGTAGATGGTGTTATTAGACGTTGTGTACCTGAACATGAATAGGGACAGATCCTACAGAAGTGTCACTCCGAGGCCTACAGAGGATACCATGCGGGAGATAGAACTGCACACAAGGTATTGCAATCAGGTTTCTATTAGCCCACTCTATTCAAGGATGCCCGTGAGTTTGTCTTGTCTTGTGACGAATGTCAAAGAATAGGTAATATTAGCAAACGTCAGGAAACGCCTATGAACTATTCACTTGTCATTGAACCATTTGACGTCTGGGGCTTTGATTATATGGGACCTTTTCCAAAATCCAATGGGTATACTCACATCTTAGTTGCTGTTGATTACGTCACTAAGTGGGTAGAAGCTATCCCCACTAGTGGTGCTGATCACAACACCTCTATCAAGATGCTGAAAGAAGTTATGTTCCCTAGATTTGGAGTCCCTAAATATCTAATGACCGACGGTGTTCACACTTCATTCATGGTGCTTTCCGTAAAACGCTTGGTATGTACGATGTCAACCATAGAATTGCGTCTCCCTACCACCCTCAGTCCAGTGGTCAAGTAGAGCTAAGTAATAGAGAGATTAAACTGATTCTGCAAAAGACTGTGAACAGGTCTAGAAAGAATTGGTCTAAGAAGCTCGATGATGCACTGTGGGCTTATAGAACTGCCTATAAGAATCCCATGGGCATGTCTCCGTACAAAATGGTGTACGGTAAAGCATGTCACTTACCTCTTGAGCTAGAGCATAAAGCTTATTGGGCAATCAAAGAGCTCAACTTTGATTTCAAACTTGCCGGTGAGAAGAGGTTATTTGACATTAGCTCGCTTGATGAGTGGAGAACTCAAGCATATGAGAATGCCAAGCTCTTCAAAGAGAAGGTTAAGAGGTGGCATGATAAGAGGATACAAAAGCGTGAGTTCAATGTAGGTGATTATGTCTTGCTATATAACTCTCGTTTAAGATTCTTTGCAGACAAGCTTCTCTCTAAATGGGAAGGTCCCTATGTTGTTGAGGAAGTATATCGTTCCGGTGCTATCAAGATCAACAACACGGAAGGTAATTGTTCGAGAGTGGTAAATGGGCAGAGAATCAAGCACTATATCTCAGGTACTCCCATAAATGTTGAAAGCAATATCATCAATACCATAACTCCAGAAGAATACCTAAGGGACATTTATCAGCCTGTTTCAGACTCCGAAAACGAAGAGGTATCTGATTCTGTAAGAAAACAAAGTCCAAAACTTTTCCAATAGGAAATTTTCTCCGTTTTGGAATATTTGAAAAAATACAAAAATTGTAAGTAGTCCGGAAAGTGCGCGAGGAGGCGACAAGCCTGCACGGCGCGGGCCCACCCCCTGGCCGCGCCATGAGGGCTTGTGGCCACCTCGTGCGCCTCCCGGACTCCGTTTTCGTGCAGGGGACTCCTTCTGGTCTGGAAAAATTCATTATATATACTTCCGTTTGGTTTGACCTCTGCATCACGCAGATTTTCTCTGTTTTTCGTTTCGAGCCTGTTTTCTACCGCAGATCTAGGTCGAGATGTCTTCTCAGGATTCATAGGGGGGGAGCTATGTGGCAGATTACCTTGCTAACCCCAAGGTCTATGGGGACTTGGAACCATATGGCTGGACCACTGATGAGGAAGAAGACTATGATCCTAAGGGGAAGGAACCAGCGAGTTCCGATGAAGACGAGGCTCCTCTACCTCAACCTGGAAGCACTCATGTGGAGTGCAAGAAGTCGAGCCTCCCTGACTCAAGGAAGAAGCCTAAGACCTTGTTTATTCCTTCTCGTTTCTTGCAGGAGAGTAAGCAAGAATTATGCCAAAGGGTGTTGAAGCTTGAGGAGGAAAATGATGATCTGAGGGAGCAGAACTTTATGCTCAAGTGGAAATTAGACAAGCTCACGACCTCTGCAACAACTCCACCATCACCACCAAAGGAAGACAACTGAGCATTGGTATGGGAAATCCCCTTGGCTTGTGCCAAGCTTGGGGGAGTTGCCCCGGTATCGTATCACCATCACATCTTTTGCCTTTACCTTTGTTTTAGTTTTCCTTTTCAGTTTTCTCTTTTTTTTCTAGTAGAGTAAAAGTCTTAGTGTTTTAGTCTTGAGTTTTTCCTTGTGTCACCCCCGATGTATTCTTGCTCGTGAGCCTTATAATTAAAGAGTGTCTTAGTTGAAGGGCTTTGCCTCTTGCCATGATCAAAAGAGTGAGAATAGAACAAAAGCATGAAAGATCATGTAATGATCTTATGGGAAGTGATGGCTTCACATATAAAAAGAATGAGGATTGAAACTTGTTGAGGGTAGGAAAACGTAGACCTTGGTCATTGTTGCAATTAATAGGAAGTGATAAAGAAGGAGAGGTTCACATATAAATATATCATCTCTGACACCATCTATGATTGTGAACACTCACCAAACTGTTGCATGCCTAGAAGTAGATGTTGGACAAGGAAGACAACGTAATGGATTGTGTTTGCTTGGCTCTGAACAATGTTATATGATTAGAGATCCCTTAGCATGTGACGATTGCTTCCACCTCATATTAGCCAAAACTCCCGCACCAAGTAGAGATACTACTTGTGCATCCATAAACCTTCAAACCAGTTTTGCCATGAGTGTCCACCATACCTACCTATGGATTGAATAAGATCCCTCAAGTAAGTTGTCATCGGTGCAAGCAATAAAAATTGCTCTCTAATATGTATGATCTATTAGTGTGTGGAAAATAAGCTTTATACGAACCTGTGATGAAGAAGACATAAAAGCGACAGACTGCATAATAAAGTTCTTTATCACAGGGGGCAATATAAAGTGACGTTCCTCCGCACTAAGAGGACACGCATCCAAACTTCAAAAGCACATGACAACCTCTGCTTCCCTCTGCGAAGGGCCTATCTTGTACCTTTACTTTTTGCCCTTGAAAGAGTCATGGTGATCTTCACCAATTCCCTATTTTGCCTTTGTCTTGGCTACCGTCACATGCTTGGGAAAGATCTATATTCATATGTCAACTTGGAGGTAAGTATTCATGAATTATTATTGTTGACATTACCCTTGAGGTAAGCAGTTAGGAGGCAAATATAAGCCCCTATCTTTCTCTGTGTTCAGCTCAAACTTTGATCTCATGAGTACCACGTGAGTTGTAGCAATTGTAGAGAACGAAAGAATGATTGAGTATGTGGATTTGCTTTACAAGCTCTTACTTGACTCTTTCTGATGTTGTGATAAATTGCAATTGCTTCAATGACTAAAGGCTATCAGTTGTTACTTCTCGGTAAGGTTCTTGATCCATGCTTTACTTTGTGAAGGAATTATCACTTTAGCATGAGAGATTATATTTTGGTATTGCCGTTCTGATCTTGATCATGATGCATGCATGTTCGTATCTTGTTTTTTCGACACCTCTCTTCCTAAACATGTGGACATATTTATTGAGCTAGGTTTTCGCTTGAGGACAAGCGAGGTCTAAGCTTGGGGGAGTTGATACGTCCATTTTGCATCATGTTTTCATGTTGATATTTATCGCTTCTTTTGCTGTTATTTCACTTCACGGTACTATTCTTATGCCTTTTCTCTCTTATTTTGCAAGGTTTAGATGAAGAGGGAGAATACCAAACACTAAAATACTGGCCTAAAAGTGGAGCAAAGTTGAGATACCTATTCTGCGCAAATCCAAACGCCGTGAAAATCAACGGAGATTTTCCCAATTTATAAAAAATATTGGGCCGAAGAAGTGCCGGAGGGGCACCAGGGGGTGCCCACAAGCCTGCACGGTGCGGCCACCTCCCCCCAGGTCGCGCCATGGGGGCTCGTGGGCAGCCAACTGGCCCCCCTCTTTTGCTATATGGAGGGTTTCGTCCACGAAAAAAAAATCAGAAGGGAGCTTTTTCGTGGTTTCGCCGCAGCCACGAGGCGGAACTTGAGCAGAACCAATCTTGAGCTCCGGCAGGACGATCCTGCCGGGGAAACTTCCCTCCCGGAGGGGGAAATCGTCACCATCGTCATCACCAACACTCGTCTCATCGGAGGGGACTCGTCACCATCAACATCTTCATCAGCACCATCTCATCTCCAAACCCTAGTTCATCTCTTGTAACCAATCTCCGTCTCGCGACTCCGATTGGTACTTGTAAGGTTGCTAGTAGTGTTGATTACTCTTTGTAGTTGATGCTAGTTGGATTACTTGGTGGAAGAGTTTATGTTCAGATCCTTGATGCTACTCATTACACCTCTGATCATGATTACGATTATGCTTTGTGAGTAGTTACTTTTGTTCCTGAGGACATGGGATAAGTCATGCTAATAATAGTCATGTGAATTTGGTATTCGTTCTGTATTTTGATATGTTGTATGTTGTTTTTCCTCTAGTGGTGTTATGTGAACGTCGACTACATAACACTTCACCATTATTTGGGCCTAGAGGAAGGCATTGGGAAGTAGTAAGTAGATGATGGGTTGCTAGAGTGACAGAAGCTTAAACCCTAGTTTATGCGTTGCTTCGTAAGGGGCTGATTTGGATCCACTAGTTTAATTTTATGGTTAGACTTTTACTTAATTCTTCTTTCGTAGTTGCGGATGCTTGCGAGAGGTGTTAATCATAAGTGGGATGCTTGTCCAAGTAAGGGTAGTACCCAAGCGCCGGTCCACCCACATATCAAACTATCAAAGTAACGAACGCGAATCATATGAACATGATGAAACTAGCATGACAGAAATTCCCGTGTGTCCTTGGGAGCGTTTTTCCTCTTATAAGACTTTGTTCAGGCTTGTCCCTTGCTACAAAAGGGATTGGGCCACTTTGCCGCACCGTTGCTACTTTTGTTACTTGTTGCTTGCTACGAATCATCTCACCACACAATCACTTGTTACCGATAATTTTAGTGCTTGCAGATTTTTCCTTGCTGAAAACCACTTGTCAGATCCTTCTGCTGCTCGTTGGGTTCGACACTCTTACTTATCGAAAGGACTACGATTGATCCCCTATACTTGTGGGTCATCAGGAGGCCGGCGAGAAGCGTGGCAGGCGAGGTCACCGGCGGCAGGTTCACGAGGCGGCGCGCACGAGGCGGCGGGCTGGCAGCCAAATATGGTCGGATCGGGGCGAGCTGCGGCTGGCCGGATCTGCAGCTTGCCGGCGGCGGCGACCGGAGGCTGGCCGGCGAGGAACTGCCACACGGGGGCGCTCGGCTCGGGGCAACCGGGTGAACTGCTCATGCCCGAGAGGAGGAGGGACGGGCCTCGGGTGGCGGCGGCCGATCCGGGCCGGGAGGGCCTGGCTCGGGCCCCACGGGCTGGCCGGCGGCTGGCATGGGAGGAGAGAGAGGGTGGGCTGCTGTGCCGGCTAGGGTTGCTGGCACGGTTTTCGAGGAAGAGAGAGGGAGACCGAAATGGAAGGGGAGACCCTTCCTTTTATAGTTGGGGTAGCTAGGGTTATCCGAATTCGGATGAGTTTTCGACCACGTGATCGCGATCAAACAGCCACGGACGCGGGAATGTCTAGGTGGGTGTGTAGAGTGGCTAGGCAGAGGTGAGAGGGAAATAGCGCGGCGCGGCAACACGATATTTAAAACCCCGAAAACATTCGACGATAGACCGAATATGGTGCCGCTACGGTCGACCGTTAGGGTACCAGACGGACTCCGATTGCGACGAAATTTGGCATGCAGCCTACCTATATCTAAATAAGACCGCACGTCAAGTTTCAACCCAATCAGAGAAAGTTTTATTCACACTTTTAAAAACAAGATTTAGACGATGCCGCGGGCGCGTGCTTGTGTGGTCGGGCTCAACGCGGGCAACGATGAACACAGAGGGAACCGGAAACTAACAACGGATGCAGGTTTAAAAACCGGCGACAACGGGATGCCGATGCGATGCAGATGATGCGCATGATGCGATGATGATGCGATAAATAAAAATAACCACACGACGAAAACGGAAAAAAGGGGAATCTTCTGGAACGTCGATCTCGGGCTGTCACACTAGGATAGGCGTGGACCTATCAGTGCATGTCTTCGATGCTGGTGAAGTTCGAACACAATTTCATGGTGTTCTCAAACTTGGTGTTGTCACCGAACAAGCACCCGAGAAAGAATGATCTCCATCCAATGTCCTAGGGAAAGGGGTTGGGGTTAGAGTACATGACAAGAGAGAGGTGGAAGAGGAGTGAGAGTCAGAGAGGTTTAATTGAGTGTGGTTTGGGTAAGTCATGAGCATTTGGGTGGGTAAATACACGGGGTTGGACGACATTATTTAATGCTGATCAACCTTTAAATTTTCTGTTGGTCATAATGCAGATCGAGACGGATAACAAAGGCAAGGAGGTGGTGCCGGCAATGGACAAGGGCAAGGAGGTGCTGTCAGCAATGGATAAGGGCAAGGAGGCGGCGCCACCCTCAGAGGAGATTAATACATCTCCAACGTATCGATAATTCATGTAGTATTCATGTCATATTTATCCATGTTTACAATACTTTTGATGCATTTTTATATAATTTAATGGAACTAACCCGTACTGACGTTGTTTTCAGCAAAATTACCGTGGTGTTGTTTTTGTGAAGAAAATGGAAGTTTTCGGAACCGCCTGAAACTTTTTGACAATTTTTTCTTAAAGGAAAGTGACATAGGAATCTTCGAGGGAGTACCAGAAGACCCACAGGGGCCCCACAAAGGCATGTGGGCATGCCCGGGGGTTGGTCGCGCCCTGATACGTTGTCGGGCCCCCGTGGCACCTCGTGGCTTGATTCTAACACTAAAAAATCCTATATGTTCACAAATCCTCGAAAGTTAACCTAGAACTTCCGCCCCGCCGCCGTAAGCCTCTGTTTGGAAGCTATCTCATCCGAAGCCCTGTTCTGACACTCTTTCAAAGGGGGGAATTATCACCGGAGGCCATCTTCATCATCCCGGCAGTCTCCATTACAAGGAGGGAGTAGTTCACCCTCGGGGCTGAGGGTATGTACCAGTAGCTATGTGTTTGATCTCTCTCTCTCTCTCTATCTATCTATCTATCTATCTCGTGTTGTTGAGATGGCATGATTTTTATGTATCACGGGCTTTGTTAATATAGTTGGATCATATGGTGTTCTTCCCTTGGTATCTTGATGTGACAAATTAAGTCTTTTCCTTTGAGGTTTTCTTATGTATTTGATTTGGGAACACTTGATATATGTTTTGCATGTGGATACCCGCAGTGGCAATGTGGTGTTCTATTGATTCACTTGATATATGTTTTGGTAGTCAACTTGCGGATTCTCGTGGTGACAATGAGGTAATCTATGCATATGGGTCGATACACTTTCTTGTCCTACTTTCTCCGATAGAAATCTTGGGGTACTCTTTGAAGTTCTTTGTGTTGGACTGAATATGATGAATCTGAAATTGTTTGATGCATGTCGAATAATCAACTCACGGATACTTGTGATGACATTGGAGTATCTAGAGGACATTAGAGTTGGTTGATGCGTATCATAGGTACTATTTTAGTACGAACTCTAGGTTTGTTTGTGACACATATAAGGATGGCTCAATAGATTAATCGGAAAGAATAACTTTGAGGTGGTGTGGTACCTACAACAATTTCTTATGTTCTTCAGTTGATAAGAACTTTGGATTGATTCTTTGTCGCAAGTTGAGGGATGGTTATATGATTGAATTACGCTAGCATTGTTGAGGGGTTGCACTAGTGAAAGTATGAACCCTAGGCCTTGTTTCCAAGCATTTATATAATGTTTTGCTCATTCTTTACTATTTATTACCTTCCTGTTTTTATATTTTCAAATTACCAAAACCTATTTCTACTATCCATATTGTACTTCTATTACCATCTCTTCGCCGAACTAGTGCACCTATACAATTTACCATTGTATTGGGTGTGTTGGGAACACAAATATTTCTCGTATTTGATTGCAGGGTTGTTTGAGAGCGATCATCTTCATCCGACACCTCCCGCGGATTG
This sequence comes from Hordeum vulgare subsp. vulgare, assembly GCF_904849725.1. NCBI lineage: Eukaryota > Viridiplantae > Streptophyta > Magnoliopsida > Poales > Poaceae > Hordeum > Hordeum vulgare. The sequence continues at coordinate 559,140,481 of NC_058520.1, forward strand.
ATAAACCTTAGGTCATCCACTTGAGGGGGGTTTGTTGCTATCATACAAAACTGCAGTTGGAAGGTCTAACAACGTCTATAAGAATAAAGTTTTGTAGTAGACATCAGAGGTGTCGCCCACCGACGACGACGTGGTGCTGGAGGAGGGCCGTGGCGGCAAGCGCCTGAACTACGAGCGCTACCATGAGGAGGATGTGCCAACACACTTCTGCAAGTCCATCCTTGCCCCGAAGCTGGAGTTCCTACCAATGCCCCTGTACTTCAAGAAGCATTTCCCGTTCATGCCGATAGATTTCAAGCCGAAGACCAACACCGGCTGTGCATGGAGAGTCACCATCTATGGGTTGGGCACCCTTCATCGCCATCCACCGGATCAAGATCGAGTACATAGTGACCTTCAAGTTGCTAACTCATGACACTCTCAAGGTGACCGTCTTGAGCAACAACGACATTGAAGTGGTGACCAACTGTGAGGCACGATGATGCCTTCACCGTGAACATCTAGCACAACTCTTCCATTAGTTTGGTATCGACTAGGTCGTATTGCTTTGCTTGAAAACTGCTTGGTTTAATTGTGATGCTATGTTTAAAACTGATTGCTTTGGTTTAAAACTATGATTCTAACACAGTTTATATACTACTCCTTTCGTTTCTAAATATAAATATTTTAAGAGATTTCACAAGGAGACTACATACAAAGCAAAATGAATAAATCTACACTTTAAAATATGTCTATACACATCCGTATGTAGTCTCCTAATAGAATCTTTAGAAAGACTTATGTTTAAGAACGGAGGGAGTATCTATTTGTGTCTTTGGTTTGTTCTACACGTACCTGTGTGCTACTAACCGCATCATCTCGACGAAAAGGTTATTAAACAAACATCCAACGCATGTAACCAAATACAATGGCCTGTGTTTTCGCCTAAACAAGGGGCAACCAAACAACCCATCTTTCCTTTCGCCCCACGAAGGTTAAAGGGTATATAGGCAACCAAACAAGGCTCAACTGGGACAAAGATGCAATACAGGCAAAAGTAGATCGACAACTAAACACACACCATGTCGTCCCTGTAGCCAGCCATTTATGCATATCAAACCATCTCTCTATCTACACAAATTCAGGTTCCGCGGATAAGTATTTTGGAACGTGGGCAGTGCGCCACGTTAGGCAACAAAAAAGGGACTAAAAAAAGAGAATATGGGCTGAAATGCTGAATATATTTATTCCCTCATCCATCACATCAGTTTCACGACAACAAGATCATGGCATTGGTTCCCTTCTAAAGTATCTCAGCAAGTTCACAACCGAGCCACTCAACAATCAATTCTGTAATAGCACTCTAAACATCATCGCTATAGTGCAGCCTCACGAACATTAGGTCAAAAGGCTATAGGGCTATAAATCATCCAATGCTCAGTTGCAGAAGCTGTGTCGGCAACATCTATGCTGCTCGTCTCCCTGTCGACGGGAAGAGCTCGGATATACATATGGATCAGAGGAACTGAAATTGTCTGATACACATTCCTACTTCCTCGCAGAAGGAAAAGAAGACAGACCGTTAGACAGGATGAATTCACTGATAAGATGCACATGGCTACATGGTGGAAAGCAAAAAGGCCATATGTCAATTATGACCATTCAGAAAAAATAAGAGAAATACCTCCGAGACGTCATCAGACGGGAAGAAGTGGCTGCCTCTCATCAGATCCATGGCGGTGTTTAGCCTGAATGCACATATGGGATGTCTGTCACACTTGCAAATTGACAAAAACAGCGCCTTGAAAGTATATAGTTACCTCACTTGCCACCGTGTCAACTTTGACAATTACAGATTCCTCTAATCTGCTGGACAAGGCATCCATCAAAACACACATATTAGTACTAATGAAGTGCATCAAGTTTTCATTGGCTACAGTAGAAATCAATTAATTTCTTCTGAAGGCGGATCGCAGGACGAAACTTCAGAACAATTTGGGTGCACCAAGTATCAACTAGTCGAGTACAAAACATGACTAACCTGTCATCCTCAGCATCAGACATCTCAATTTTGCTGCTTGGCACTTGATCCTTAATTTGGTTTGCGAGATACTGCAACAAAAACCCACCAGAAACATGTAAGGGTACAAGTAACTTCAATGATTGAATCAACAAAGAAGGGAAGGCATGTTACCTGATGCATAGATATAATTACTATCGATATTCCAAGAACAAAATTTATAGTCAGAGTATGACCGAACAGTATAGCAGACGCTATCCCAGTAAAGATTGTGGCGATTGTGGATGAGTACTTCTTCAAAATTGTATCTGCATTCATCATTAATATGCTTGAATCTCACCACATTTCACTATCCACAAACTAACATACAGCAACCAAATTGCACATCATAGAATTAGAATATGCATGTATATATGTATGCTCTCACGGCTTAGGACTGAATAATCAGTACTCATGTTCAATGTGTTTTGTTACTCCGATTTTAAGCAAAACTTCGATTACTTAGATGCTCTTGCACATCACTGCAAGTTTTGGTGTGTACATGCAATGCAAATAGAATAAGAAGTCTTCAAGGATACTGAAGAAATGTGGTACATTTCAAGAGCATGTCAAAGAATTGCTAGGGAAGTTTGCTGGTAACATACCTGCATATTTGAAGAAAAATGATGATAGTATGCCTTGTGCAGCATTGTTGCAAATAAGAAACATGGTGGCCTTTGAATGCCCTTCCAGAATGTGAAAGCTACGAGGCCCTGTAAATTTTACACAACCAATGTCTTATAGCAAGTAAACATAACACCAATTTGTATCCACAGAGCAAACTGTTTTGGCAACACAACACATGACAAAAGAAAAGAACACAAAAGTTACATTGGTTATCATGAGATATATACTCCAAAAAGTTACCTTGGATGAGGGCAGTGATCACAAGCCCAAGGAAATTAAATATTGCACCATATCCATACAGAAATAAGTTCTGTAAAGATGAAAAACATGATGAGAAGTAGCTTTTAGAGAAATAAAACAAATGCATTAATATACTTAGGACATTGTAATTGGGTAGCAAATAGTGCCAGACTGAAATAGCCATAGAAGAGTACACAAGGATATGGTCATACCTGAAGATATATGCTGGTATCGAACTGGCTTTTCAGAGCCTTTTCATTGTAAACTGAAGCCAATGCAGGAACTGTTATCTGATTGCGCACGAAATTAGTATGCAATGTCACATGTCACATTAATTCTGCTCTCTTAAAAATTACTTTGAATACTTTGTTAATACGTTCAAATGAAAAAGGAAAGCTCCATATTGTCCCCATGTGAAGCAGATGAATTTGTAAATTCTATTTCAGAGTGCTTGCACATCCTATTATTTTTTCCACTGAAAGATTACAAGTTCTGGATCATATTAAGTAGATGCTGAAGTTGCAGGTAACCAAAAGCTAAACCATAATATCAAGAAATACGGTTAAAAGCAAGAAATAGCATGCCCCAACCCCAAGCACTGTACCAACTAGACAAAAAACTACAACATTTCTGATTAGCTACAGCTAAGAAGCAGGGCCTATACAACTATTACATAAATGATAGTTCTGCTAGCCTCCCAAATTTCATGGGCAGGCTACTCAGGCACAAATTATTTGAGAGGAAATATGAGATAAATCAATTAAAAACTAAGACAAAAGTCAAAACTTACAAAAAATAGTGTGTACATGTAGGCCCCAGCTGCAACAGGAAGACCAAGTGCAGTAGAACCTTCAGGCAGTGATTTCAGCTGATTAACAGATATTCCAATTAACAACAGAGCAAGGGCTTCCCACTGTCAATAAAAAACAGGATGATGTCAATTACACAAGTTCATGGCATCGCAAAATAAGTATAGCATTACATTTGGACACACACACACACACACACATACATATATATATATATATATATATATATATATATATATATATATATATATATATAAGTGATCAATTTTCTTTTAACTTGCACCAATAAAAATATGACTTAAACCCGGACCACTCATGCTTATAAATACTGAAACACAAACATGTCCAAATTCAGATTACATGACTAATGACAATTAAGAGAAAACTTACCTGAATTGTGGAAAAGCGCCTCCTCAGTAACACCTTTAGGAGCACAGCGATTATCAGAACCTACAAGCATCGATATAATACATACTTATGATCACAGAACACAAAAGTGTACGCCAGATGCAGCCAGGCCCCAAATGAACGTTAATGGTTGAAAGGCATATTCCAAAACTGAGATTACTAGGAGGTCATCCAACTAAAAAAAAGGAGGTTATGTATCATCAACGAAAGAATGTGTGCCCGTCCAAATGTGCATGTGTAGCCCATGCACGCACGGACCAACATTGAGATTATGCAACTACCAAGACTCAGACATCTAGCATGTAAAGAAGGAAACTACAATACCTTGAGATTACCCAGCATTTTCACTGTCGCGGGATTAAAGTATAGCTGCATAACACAGAGGATCAATTCTGTTGGTTAGAAAATTTGTACCATATTCAAGTTACACCAATATAAATGTTGGGCTCCGCTATTTTGCTTTTTTAACAGAAAAGAGAGAGTAAGAAAAGGTTACTATGCCAAGTCTAATTTCTGAGGTGCTGATCAATTTTTTACCTGCATTATAAACTTCAAATAATTGTTGATAGCATACAGAAAAGCAGGTACCGCGAGAAGAACATTGTTGCGGGCAGCCTGTCAAATGGTAAACAATTAGCATCACATATTAGATCACTAAATTTCCGCTATTTTTGCCTTCACGACAAAAATAAAGGTAGACTGATGGATAGTAGAAAGTAATAAATGATTAGCCGTCAGTTAAGTTGTGCTATCGTGTAGCAATTTGACAGTATATGGCCAGGTAATGAGGATACACAACCACATGTTCTCTTCAAACAAGATAGCATGCATATCCATCAAGCGGGGTTTTTCAATTGAAATCAGGCCAGGAATTGACCAGATGTTGCATAGCTACTCACCTGCACAAATGTTGAAACTGTGAGAAGTGGCTTCTCTCCCACCTTTACACGCCTAGCCTGCATGAGGTAAAACCAAACATGATAAGGGAGTCAGTCACAGAAATCGCTACGAGAGGAAGTCTTCTCTGATCAATGTTACAATTAAAACGTGAGAATATTATACAGAATGTTCATTCAGTCCACTTGGCAGCATACTCAAGTGAACAAACAGAACACCTAACCTCACAGAAATTAAATTATTTTCAGATCTCGATAATAGTGAAACTAAAGAATATGGACATAAAGACACATCATATGAAAGCAACGGATTAAAACAGATGATTCCACATACCTGGAAGAACAGCATGATGATGGCAAAGATAACTTTTGTAATCTCTGTCAAGAAGTTCACACTGACTGGGCTAAATTTGAATTTTCCATCCACTTTACACATGTATACCAATATCGGCTACAGAAAAAGGAGGTAGAAATGTGTCAACAGACATGAGAATGTGCAACATGAAATGCCAAAAAGTTAATGAAAACCTGGATGAACATGCTCAGTTGGCCACATAATTTTTTAACACCATTACTCTAGTACTCAATCCTATAACAAATTTAGGTATCAGCGATGCAAATTATAGAAGGGTCTAGATAGTAAGCAGACATCGGTTCTTCTACAGGCAGCTGGTGCGTGTTTCTAGGCAAATGCTGACATCAATATACAGTGGAGAGCACCCAAGTAAGCGGTCCAAAAAAATCACTACTTTCTCATCGAGTATTAATGACCCCATTCTCCAACACTGGGCACCGTCTGGTTACTCCAGTACTCCCTCTGTAAAGAAATATAAGAGTGATCTAAACACTCTTATATTTCTTTACAGAGGGAGTAAAATAAAACTGACACTGAAAAACAGAGCTCAGGAAACTCCATACTGAAAAACTAGCACCGGCCTGTACTGTAGCTAGCCATACGCACAAAACAGCGAGTTGTTGACCCCAAAACCACTCAATCCTACCGCAGCACAGGCCTGACGGTTCAGTCGTTACATGACAGTATGACACTTAGCGAATTGGAGACCGACCAGACACATTGATCAAACCGAGCAGAGCAGAATGCAGAGAAGGAAGCAGGCGTGACCTGGAGGCCGGCAAGGACGCAGTCGCCGGAGACGAGGAGGACGTTGAGCGCGCGCTGCCGCGACGAGACGGTGCTCCGGTGGCTGTCGTAGGCCTTGGACACGGCCGCCGCCGGCACGGCCACCTTGGCGTGGCACACGCTGCATTCCACCTCGCCGCTCATCCCCTCCGCCGAAAAAAGCCTCGCCAAAACCCTGCGTGCGGTTCGGGGGAGCAGCGCCGACAAAATGGCGGAGGGTTCCGGGGGAATCGCCCGAGAAATCGCGGGGAATTGCGGGCCGGGCCGGGACGAACCGGGGGGAGGCGGCAGCCCTATCCGGCGGCGGGCGCGCCCACCATGGGACGGGAGCTCGCGGCGGCCGAGGCGATCGCGATGCGAAGCTTCTGGAAGGCGCGGGCGGGCGAGGGGGGCAATGAGGAGCGGAGGAGAGGGAGAGGTCAGAGGAGAGGAGAGGAGAGGAGAGGAGCGGAAATATAAATTCCGTGGGAATATCCCATCGAGAACGAAAGGGGAAAGGGCTTTTCTGCGAGGTTTTATCTTTCCATGTAAGCCCCTGGCGTCTACCTGTTTCCGTATGAGGTCCCTCCTATATACAGTATACTCCGTCATACTACTACCAAACACGGCCCAAATATTTCTAAAAACGTACGTGAACCACGGCTGATTCTTCTTGTTATGAAAGAGGGTCTTTGGTGCCCCCGTGGACGAATGTGAAAAACCTGGTGAAACCGAGGGGCTAACTTTGGTCCATCATAATAGGGATTACCCGATATGCTCAAGCATAAGAATGGCATGAAACTATTACCCCATTAATGCATGCCATGTTTAGACAGCCTACGCCTTTCGTGCCATTAATTTGTGTTCCTTCTTCTAGGGAAACAATTTGTTCCTTCTAGTCCCATAATGCAATGCAGGTGTGCACCAAATAGCGTCCAGATTCAACGTCCAATCCCCTTCACCGGCACCGGTTCGCGTCAACATGGTTGCTTCTCCAACCCTAAAAGAAAAACATGGTTGTTTCCACCACCTTCAAAATACCCAGTAAAAAATGGCACTCCAGCTCGAGCATGCAGGAGAGTGCAGGGGCCAAACTGAAACTCGGCACCGTCCGTTTTCTGCCTGGCGGATTACGCAGACCGACAAAGTGGAGGCTGCCCAGACGCGCACACGCGAGCCGGTGTTCCGAGACTGCCCCCGTCCTCCGGCCCTGTCGGACGATGGCGAGTTCGAAGAGGGCAGGGGGCGTTTCGGGAACTTCAGGTCGCGCACGCAGGTGCGGCCGCGCCGAACCGTTAGACGGGGCGATAAATAAAATTGATTAATTGGTTGCGGGCTACGAGGAGGGGCTTGGGCTAATCGCTATCCGGAGTCAAGCCTGCACATGGGAGCATCCTGGCCGTTGGGGCCCGTGCAGGCGCCACGTGTGCCGCGTCTGCAGCAGCAGCAGGGCTGGCACCGACACGGAGCCAAGTGGAAGATCGGTTTGGTCCACATGGGGGCTCCTTTGGCAGCAGAAATACTCCAGCAGGCACTGCCATCTTCTATTTCAAAAAGTTCTCAAAAAAATTGTATTCCGAAATGTTTTGAACGAAATGTGCGCCTTTCAAACTTAATTTCTGAGTTCCTTGCAAAACGGTGGAGCGGTGTAGGTGTCGACGGGCGCACCATGGCACACGCACTCGCTCAGTCGGCGCATGCTTTTAAAACTAGAGCGGTGGAGCCCTCATGATTGAAGGTCCATCGCGTCGTTATTGATGGAAAATATGTGTGTTGTTTATCAAATATAGCATTGTTAGGGGTTTATTTGTTAAAATGTAATCGGCTACAGCCTTGCAATCGGTGGGCAGTGAGACGAGGCTAGTGGTGATGTCTGGAACGAAGGTGACAATATAGTTGCAGGAGAAAGGCTCATCGAGGTGGTTGGTTGGTGAGAAGACGACACCGTAGAGAAGGCATATCTCAAAGAGGCGGCAAGGAGGAGGGGGGACGCGAAGGCGACAGATGCCTGTAGGCTGGCCCTGGCACCGTGGTTTCCATGGGTTAGCCCACATGTTTTGTAGTCATCACTTACCTTGTGTCAGCCTGTGATGGCCTCATCTTCCATTGGCATCTAAGACCGGATTCACACACAAGCATACGCGCAACTTATAATTTTTACGCATGATACTTGTTTCATTTATGTTACCTTGCTAGCTTATGTGATATTTAGGCGACATCTCGTAAATGAAGGACTTGCTTCCAAGATAATAGCAGGTAATAATCTCAAGAAAAAAAAGACGGCTGGTGTATTTTTTCAAGAAGGTTTGTCTTCTTTAAAAAAACACAAGAATTCAATGAAAAAAAGAGTAGGCAATGCATTGTTTAAACAAAGTTTTGACTTTCTTACAAATAGCGATACAACATAGATGTCAATAGGCACACACACGCACGACACATACTTCAAATTTATAATCTCAAAGCTTTCAAGATCAAAAAAATCAGTGTATTGCTAATAATGGAAACATGGTCTCTCATGAACAAAATCAACTTAATGAGAGACACATGGCTTCAAATATAGCATTTCCATATGATTTGTTCTTTAAAATGTAGTTGATGATAATATCGAGCGTCGGTGGACTACAGAGACGAGAAAAAAACATAGCATCATGCTTATCCCAGATTGGTTGCTTCCCTTCATAACCACGAATTCCTGAATTGTGGTTCCCTACCATTTGGCTTCGGAGCTACGCAAACTTCTCTCTGTCCTTTTTGTATGCATTTTTGTCTCGGTAATCAAGGAGGTCCATTCCTCATCGGTAGTGCTAGGATATAGATTTTTGATATACTCTAAATCATACTCGTCGTCAAGTAGCTTGTTTGCACGGTATCTATTACTATTCAAGGCCTTAGTGAACACGTGCAAGGCATGGATTTCTCCAAGTGCATTGTCTCGTTCATTAAACTTGAAAATATCTATCATCTTTCCTAACAGGAGGTTTTCCCATTGCTTGTTTTTAGGGCCCCTTAAGCATCTAATGTTGATGCCACAACTTTCACGGGCGATGACACCTATGACGTTACCCCATTTCGTGGCGTTCTTGGTCGTACTAACGGGTCTCTCCTCTTTGTTAATCCATTTTATTATGTAAGTAGTTGTAGGCACCTTATTCCGTGACCTATGCTTTCGCGGCTGATTTTCCAAATATGTTTACCCACCGTATGCTTTGTTTGAGAGAGAAGCCTCGAGTGAAAACTATGGTCCCCGGGTCTACTTAATCATATCTGCTAGTACCATATAAATACATTTCTGCAATTTATTGTTTGTTTTTACTTTTTATATTTATATATCTATCTCTATCACAATTAATCCTTGCAAGTAACGAGTTCAAGGGGCTTGACAACCCTTTTGCCCGTGTTGCGTGCAACTGTTTGGTTTTATGTTTGTAGGTGCTGACAACGGGAGTTTGCTTGATTCTCCTACTGGTTCGATAACCTTGGTTCTCACTGAGGTAAATACTTATCGCTACTATATTGCATCACCCTTCCTCTTTGGGGAAACCTAAGTTCTCACCTAGGTAGTGGTAATGTTACTGGGAAAAGTGTGATTCAAGTTTTTTTCACTTTCACTGGTTGTTAACCATGATAGAGGGATCAATTCTTACTAGAACTAATAGTTACACGGATGCTATATATTTCCTTGCTTATAGTGGAATTGGAGAGCCAATTTGTGCACATGCGCCCTCCGTTTACAATGGTTGTTTCAAGAGTTTTCTAATATTCATGATCCTTCTACCAAGCGCCTAGCTAATATATTTCTTGTTCATGAGTTCACTCATATCATAAAAGAAGATAGAGAATTTTTACCACTATAGAATTAATGGTGAGTGTCCACCTATAGAAGGAATTATCTATGATCAAGAAGAAATAAGAAAATTAAGATTAACTGACTATGCTGCTTATGATGAGAATCTTAGGAAAAAGGTTCCACCTAATGTTTTAGTTGACAAACTTTTTGAACACAATGATCATTTTTTATAGGAAATATGGGATTAGATCTTGTACTTGATAAAGAGAAAAGGAAGTATCTTTATCAAAACTTATATTATGAAGAGATGGCTATTACTTATAAGAGGCCTAAGGAGGAGCCTCCTCCTCCTGAAATTGACCTCACAGATCCTTGCATTGTGAAATATAGTCCCTTCAACTACTTTTTCTTGCCCATTAGAAATATTGCTGCCGATAAGAGGGAATATGAGATGAGCATAGTGGATCTCCCTTACGATTACTACACTTGATACTATGCATTATGCCTAGCTAGGGGCATAAAACAATAACGCTTGTTGGGAGTCGGCCCAATAGTTATCTTTTTTTTCTTTTACTTTCTGTTTTTGTATGATGACATAATTATTGCTACTATAATGATTGTGTTTCTATGTTTTAGTTAGTGTTTGTGCTGATCCAGCAAAACACAAACGAGTTAGCATAAGAAGGTATGTGTGATACCCGACAAACAGTTCATTCATCAGAATTGTGTGGGAAGACCAATAATAACACAGACGGGTCATCCCAACAAGCTATGTGTGTCCTTGGCATACGGTTGCTGCTAAACAATTGTCAGCGATTGACTAAATCATTGCAGACACTACATAGGGAGGTGTTGTTTTTCTGTATTAATATCATAGACGTTTTATTGTTATTACCCGTCTGCCTGCGCATCACCCCGTGTTCCTCTCTAATGTATTGTTTCCTTGTGGCCCACAAGTAGCCCCCTCTTGTCGGCGTCAAAATCGGCAGATCTCGGGTAGGGGGTCCCGAACTATGGAGCTTAGATCGATGGGTTGCAGGAGAGAGGGGGGACGATGTTTACCTAGGTTCGGGCCCTCTTGAGGAGGTGAAACCCTACCTCCTGCTTGATTATATTGATGTGTATGATGATTATGGAGTTAATCTACCTCGAGATCGTACGAGCTAAACCCTAGATGAGAGAACCTGCCTCTATGCATAAGAACCTCTAGTTTATATAGACACCAGGGTACCTAGGGCTACTTGTTACTAACTTTAATTGGGGGTAGATGGGCCGAACTGGTCCTCCTGCCTTGGAGTGCACGCCTAGTCTTCGGAGCTTTCCATCTTGATTACGCAGTTGCCAGATAATCCGGTCTTCAATGACGCAACCCATATGATCGGCCCATAAGGGACAACCCGACCCCCCGAGGACTCCGTTAATCTGGAACTCCCTTAGTAGCCCCCGAACTGGCCTTCAACACCGATGTGTATGGTCTTCGACAGGCGAACACTAGAAAAATTGTCTTGCACGGTGAGTTTCCCCCTATATTCAGTTGGTATCGATCTAGTCGCTCCAATGATGTCGTATTCTCAAGAACGAGCGTCATTAATCCTACATGCTTGTAAAGGCCCAAAGGTGAATAGTCGTCCATCTAACAATTTTTCTGACGAAAAAGTCATGATAACAAGTAATGAGAAAAACTCGAATCGTGGCTCGAGGCCACTTACCCCGGGGCATGTTCTATCAACAAAAAAAAAGCATGTCCCATATTTAAGGGGATTTGAATTAATGGCCCGAGCCAACCTAAGCACGTTTCCATGGTGCGGCTGTTTCGGGAAGTTGCGGAGCTGGTCGCATAGTAAGAGGAAACTCTTGGTCTCATGACCTCCCTTAAAAGGGGAAAAAAGATCCAAAGCCCATCATAGGCATTCCAAACCCTTGTTCCTTCTAACTCCAAGCTCAAGCGCCCAGATCCATTCCATCTCCCACCCCTTCCGAGACGCCCTCCGTTCCAAGCTCTGCAATGGCCGGCTCGGGTTCTCACGGCAAATGGGAGATCTCGAGTGTCTCCAAAGGGGACATACACGAGCTGAAGCGATGCGGCTATATTGCCACCGACATCGCCCACCGAGCACCAGAAAAGGGGCAGGTGGTACCTACACCGAGGCCCGGGGAGCGGGTGGTGTTCGTCCCCACTTCCTCCGGGGGCTGGGATTCCCACTTCATCCCTTCGTTAGGGGTCTGATGTTTTATTACGGGTTAGAACTCCTAGGGTAAAGCCCCCAACCCGAAGGCATGGAGTTCACACCTTAAATTAACAAAGTTATACCCAATTGTTATCAAAAATGAGAACTCAGCTATTTTCAATAACAACCCGGTCCGAGATCTTCCGTCGGATCAGGTGTTGGAGGAGGGTTCACCGCCCGCCGAGCTGGCGGAGAGTGGGAACACATCCCACAATACTCCTCCCCAGTCTTCAGATGAGCTGGCCAAGGTGATGTTGCATCAGGCCCCGCCGACCACTACCGAGGTTGCGATGGTCGAGGTGGATACATCACACGCCAAGGATCGAGAGGCCTCGGACGAAGTCGATATACCATCCTCCAAGGACCGAGAGGTTCCAGCTGGTGTTGATACGACGGTCACCGAAGACGTGGAGATTTTGGCCAAGGTCCATACCTCGGTCATTGGGACCCAGGGGGCTGGTTCCTTCTCCGTAAGTGGAGAAAAGAACCAAATTCCCCCTGAGTATTTCCCAGAGAAAACTTCCGGGGGACCTGATGCTCCGATGTCTTCAGTGCCGCCCCGAGTGTCACCCACAGCAAAACAAGCTATGGCTGGGTGTCCGACCGTAATGGAGGATTCCTTGACCGGCTCCTCTATTGCCGAAGAACATCGCACCCTTATGGGTGTGGTCTTGAAAAGTATTTAGTCCGTTAACAACAGACTGAACGAGTCCTTCAACAGCTTGTTGATGAGTTTTAAGGTATGCCGTGTAATCTTTTAGATTTTATTTACAAAGTTATATACGCCTTTATGGGTATAACACCCCCCCCCCGAGCCAAGGGTAAGTTTGACAAGCTTACCCGTCGCTCAGAATAACTCCTAGGCAGGAAGAGTAATGCTGATATTTTCTAATTATAATGGTGTTTTGAAGTAATTTCGGGCAAATGCCTTGTATGCCAACAACTCATAGTCCTTAAAATTCATAATTCTGCCATGCATGCTTCATGATCCCGTGCGAATGCCAACGCGTTGGAGATAGCCAAGCTAAATCGGAAATTGAAGGTTTCTGATGATGAGCTCACCGCGTGAATGTTCGGCTTGATGAAAAGCAGGGCAAGTTGCAAGTACTGCTGTAATTAGTGTTATGCCCTTTAAACGCAGAAGGCTTATCCTGATTTTTAATGTCTGGCCTCGTTATGCCGATTTGGTCAGCAGCACAGGACGAAGATTTCGAGAAACTCAAGGCCGAAATGGAGCAGGCCAAGAAGGAGACCACTGCTCACAAGGTGGTGCTCGGACAAGCGGCTGCCGAGCTGAGCTGCATTAAGGTGGAAAGTAGCAAGTATGAGGCCAGGGTGTCCAAGGTTCAACAGGAGCTGTAATAAGCCAATTCTAAATGTGAGGCTTTGGAGCATAAGTCTCGGGAGCAGGTGACCGAGCTCTCCAGGTTGTCCGCCGAGCTTAAATTAGAGCAGGTGGAACGGAGGTTCTATGAAGAAGAAGTGCGCCAGGCCAAGCACATGACTTCTGGTAAGCAATACTTATTGCAATGTGCCTTTGGTGGAAACATGTATACATTTCTTACGCGGATGTGGCGTTCCTCACGCGCCTTCATGGACCTCCCAAGGAGTGTGGCGGAAGCAAACACACATTATTCGGCCCATGAAGGGGATGCTGAGCGGAGGCTTGATTCGTCTCCAACGTATCTATAATTTTTGATGGTTTCATGCTATTATCTTGTCAAACTTTGGATGTTTTGCATGCCTTTTATATCTTTTTTGGGACTAACTTATTAACTCAGTGCCAAGTGCCAGTTCCTATTTTTTTCGTGTTTTTGACCCTTTTCAGAGGAGGATTTTAAACGGAGTCCAAACGGAATGAAACTTCCAAAAAGGATTTTTCTGAAACAGAAGACGATCGGGAGACTTGAGAACCAAGGCAGGGGGTCACCAGGGACACCACAAGCCCCCAAGCCGCGGCCAGGGGGGCCCACGCCTCCTAGGCTTGTGGGCTCCCTGAGCCTCCTCTGCCCTAGGTCTTTCGCCTATATATTCCCTAAAATCCCAGAAAAATAAGGAGATCCACGAAAATACTTTTCCGCCGCCGCAAGCTTCTGTCTCCGCAAGATCCCATCTGGGGCACGTTCTGGTGCCCTGTCGGAGGGGGCGATTCGGATACGGAGGGCTTCTTCATCAACACCATGACTTCTCCGATGATGCGTGAGTAGTTCACCATAGACCTATGGGTCCATAACTAGTAGCTAGATGGCTTCTTCTCTCTCTTGGATCTTCAATACAAAGTTCTCCATGATCTTCATGGAGATCTATCAGATGTAATCTTCTTTTGCGGTGTGTTTGTCGAGATCCGATGAATTGTGGATTTATGATCAGATTATCTATGAATCTTATTTGAGTTTCTTATGATCTCTCTTATGCATGATTTCATATCCTTGTAATTCTCTTCGAGTTGTGGGTTTTGTTTGGCCAGCTTGATCTATGATTCTTGCAATAGGAGAAGTGCTTGGTTTTGGGTTCATACCGTGCGGTGACCTTGATACGTCTCAAACGTATCTATAATTTTTGATGGTTTCACGCAGTTATCTTGTCTTCTTTGGTTGTTTTATATATACCTTTTATATCTTTTTTGGGACTAACTTATTAATTCAGTGCCAAGTGTGAGTTCCTGTTTTTTCCGTGTTTTTGACTCTTTTTAGATCTGATTTTGGAACGGAGTCCAAACGGAAGAAAAAATCCGAAATAAATTTTTTCCTAAACGGAAGAAGACCAGGGGGCTTTTGGGCCAAGCCAGGTGGGCTCCAGGGAGACCACAAGCCCCCACTCCGCCACCAGGGGGAGGCGGCGGTGGGCAGGCTTGTGGCCTCCCTGGCCTCCCCTAGACCTAGGTCTTTGGCCTATAAATTCCCAAATATTCCGCAAAAAATCAGGGGAGCCTTGAAAATACTTTTCCGCTGCCGCAAGCTTCCGTTTCCGCGAGATCTCATATGGAGACCCTTCCTGGCACCCTGTCGGAGGGGACTTTGGAGTTGGAGGGCTTCTTCATCATCATCATCGCCCCTCCAATGACTCGTGAGTAGTTCACTTCAGACCTATGGGTCCGTAGTTAGTAGCTAGATGGCTTCTTCTCTCTCTTGGATCTTCAATACAAAGTTCTCCATGATCTTCATGGAGATCTATCCGATGTAATCTTCTTTGGCGGTGTGTTTGTCGAGATCCGATGAATTGTGGATTTGTGATCGGGTTATCTATGATATATATTTGAGTCTTTGCTGATTTCTTATATGCATGATTTGATATCCTTGTAAGTCTCTCCAAGTCTTGGGTTTTGTTTGGTCAACTAGATCTATGATTCTTGCAATGGAAGAAGTGCTTGGTTTTGGGTTCTGCCATGTGGTGACCTTTCCTAGTGACAGTAGGGGCAGCAAGGCACACATCAAGTAGTTGCCATCAAGGATAAAAAGATGGAGTTTTTATCTTTGGTTTGAGATTATCCCTCTACATCATGTCATCTTGCTTAAGGCGTTACTCTGTTCTTATGGACTTAATACACTAGATGCATGCTGGATAGCGGTTGACGTGTGGAGTAATAGTAGTAGATGCAGACAGTATCGGTCTACTTGTTTTGGACGTGATGCCTATAGAAATAATCATTGCATAGATATCGTCACGACTTTGCGCGGTTCTATCAATTGCTCGACAGTAATTTGTTCACCCACCGTCTACTTTCTTTCATGAGAGAAGCCACTAGTAAACACTACGGCCCCCGGGTCTATTCACATCAATCGTTTACATCTCCGTTTTTACTTTGCTTTGTTACTTTGTTGCTTTCAGTTCTCACTTGGCAAACAATCTATAAGGGATTGACAACCCCTTCATAGCATTGGGAGCAAGCTTTTGTGTTTGTGCAGGATCTTGTGATACTCCTCCACTGGATTGATACCTTGGTTCTCAAACTAAGGGAAATACTTACCACCGCTGTGCTACATCACCATTTCCGCTTCGAGGGAACACCAACGCAAGGCTCCAAGGCCACGGGGGAAATCCTTTGCATACTTGCCTAGGAAGTCCCTTAAGGCGTAGCCGCAGCTGAAGGATTCCTGGTGCCGTCAACACGACTATTTCTGGCGCCGTTGCAAGGGAAGCACAACTGACATCAGAAGTATTTCTGGCGCCGTTGCCGGGGAGGAGCACGTCAAGATAATTTCCCGACAACGTGCCTATTTCTGGCGCCGTTGCCGGGGAGGAGAAATCAAGATCTATCCAAGTAGGTCTCACAAACTCTTCTCTTGCATTTACTTTTGTTGCGAGTTGCCTCTCGTTTTCCTCTCCCCCACTTCACATTTGCCGTTTCCATTCGCCTTTCGCCTTCGCCGTTTTCTTTTGCCTTTGCTGGTTTTCTTGCTTGCTTGTATGCTTGTTTGTTTGTTGAAGTCATCATGGCTGAAAACACCAAACTTTGCGACTTCTCGAGCACTAATAATAATGATTTTATTAGTACTCCGATTGCTCCCGCCACTAGTGCGGAATCGTATGAAATCAACACAGCTTTGCTGAATCTTGTTATGAAAGAGCAATTCTCTGGCCTTCCTAGTGAAGATGCCACATCCCATCTCAATACCTTCATCGAGCTTTACGATATGCAAAAGAAAAGAGATGTGGATAATGACGTGATTAAGTTGAAACTTTTTCCTTTCTCATTGCGAGATCGCGCAAAAACTTGGTTTTCTTCTTTGCCTAAAAATAGTATCGATTCTTGGGATAAGTGCAAAGATGCTTACATATCCAAGTATTTTCCGCCGGCTAAGATCATCTCCATACGTAACGATATCATGAATTTCAAGCAACTTGATCATGAACACGTTGCACAATTTTGGGAGAGGATGAAGCTTATGATTAGAAATTGTCCCGCTCATGGCTTGAGTTTGTGGATGATTATACAAATCTTTTACGCTGGCTTGAATTTCGCTTCTCGCAATATCTTGGACTCCACCTTAGGTGGAACGTTCATGGAAATCACGTTAGGAGACGCTACAAAACTCCTAGACAATATCATGACCAACTACTCTTAATGGCACACTGAAAGGTCACCTGCTAGCAAAAAGGTACACGCTATAGAAGAGATTAACTCGCTTGGTGCTAAGATGGACGAGTTGATGAATTTGGTTGCTAGTAGAAACGCTACCGTAGATCCTAATGACATGCCACTATCTTCTTTGATTGAGAGTAGCAACGCTAGTTTGGACGTGAATTTTGTTGGTAGGAACAATTTTGGCAACAACAATGCTTTTAGAGGAAACTATGTTCCTAGGCCTTTTCCTAGTAACTCCTCTAACAATTATGGAAATTCCTACGACAACACTTATGGAAATCACAACAAATTACCCTCTGATTTAGAGAGTAATATCAAAGAGTTCATCAACTCTCAAAATATTTTCAATGCGTCCATAGAGGAAAAACTACTCAAAATAGACGATTTGGCTAAGAGCGTTGATAGGATGTCTTGTGATATTGATGCTTTGAAAGTTAGATGCGCTCCTCCCAAGGTCAACTTAGACGAAACTTTGAAAGATATGTGTATCTCCATGAATGAGAGCAAAGAAAGAACCGCCCAATTCGCGCTAGGCATGAATGGTTTAAAAGGGTGCGTTCTAGTGATGCAAATCACGAAGATCTTAAAGTGCTTGGTGTGTCTCCTCTTGAATCTTTGTTTTCGCGTGTCAAACCTATTTATGGAGGGGCTGTATATGAATCTACTTTGGTTGAAAAACGCCCCAATGATTCGGAGTCCACCCATCTTGATGATAAAGGTGTGGAGAGTGGAGTAGAAGAAGTCAAAATTTTGGGTAGTAATGAAACTCCCACTTTGGATTTCAAGGAATTCAATTATGATAATTGCTCCTTGTTTGAATGCATTTCTTTGATGCAATCCATTGCAAACTCTCCACATGCTTATAGCCAAAGCAAAGCCTTTACCGCGCATATCGTAGATGCTATGATGAAATCTCTTGAAGAGAAGCTCGAACTAGAAGTCTCTATACCTAGAAAACTTCATGATGAGTGGGAACCTACTATCAAAATCAAGATAAAAAACTATGAGTGCAATGCTTTGTGTGATTTGGGTGCTAGTGTTTCCGCGATTCCAAAGTCTTTATGTGATATTCTTGGTTTTCATGAGATTGAAGAGTGTTCTCTTAATTTGCATCTTACGAATTCTACTGTCAAGAAACCCATGGGGAGGATCAATGATGTTCTTATTGTTGCAAATAAGAACTACGTACCCGTGGATTTCATTGTACTTGACATAGATTGCAATCCTTTATGTCCCATTATTTTTGGTAGACCTTTCCTAAGGACTATTGGTGCTATCATTGATATGAAGGAAGGGAATATTAGATTTCAATTTCCTTTAAAGAAGGGCATGGAGCACTTTCCTAGAAAGAAAATAAGATTGCCTTATGAATCTATGATCAGGGCTACCTATGGTTTGAGCACCAAAGATGACTATACGTGATTCCATCACTTTCGCCTAGCTAAGGGCGTTAAACAAAAGCACTTGTTGGGAGGCAAACCAATGAATCTATCCTTTTTCTTTCTGTTTTGTGTTTTCCACATTTTCATAATTCTGTTATGATTGTGTTTTTTGTGTTTCTTTTTGCGTTTGTGCCAAGCAAAACCGTTATGATTAGTCTTGGGGATGATCGTTTGGTCATGCTGGAAAAGACAGAAACTTTCTGCTCACGAAAAAAAAATCATTTTTTTCTGTAAGAGCTTTTGAGTTGATTCTTTTTGCTGCTGATTGCTACGCAAATTCTTCAGTCTGTCGTAATTGTTCAGAATTTTTGAAGTAACATAAGTATACGAAATATACAGATTGCTACAGACTGGTCTGCTGTTAACAAATTTTGTTTTTGTTGTGTTGGTTGCTTATTTTGATGAAACTATGGATAGTATCAGGGGGTATTAGCCATGGAAGGTTGAAAGTATAGTAACCCAACATCAGGACAAGCAGAATTTAAGTTTGCTACAGTACCTAAGGAAGTGGTGGTTTGCTTTCTTGTACTAATGCTATCATGAGTTTCTGTTTAAGTTTCGTGTTGTGAAGTTTTCAAGTTTTGGGTGAAGTTCTTATGGACAAAGAGATAAAGAGTGGCAAGAGCTCAAGCTTGGGGATGCCCAAGGCACCCCAAGAGATTCAAGGATGCCGTAAAAGCCTAAGCTTGGGGATGCACCGGGAAGACATTCCCTCTTTCATCTTCAATCCATCGGTAACATTACTTGGAGCTATATTTTTATTCACCACATGATATGTGTTTTGCTTGGAGCGTCTTGTATGGTAGGAGTCTTTTATTTTTTTGTTGTGTCACAATCATCCTTGCTTCACACCTTTTGAGAGAGACATGCACTCATCATGAATTTGCTACAATGCTCATCGTGCTTCAGTTATATCTTTTGAGCTAGATAATTTTGATGTATGTGCTTCACTTAGATCTTTTAGAGCACGGTGGTGCGTGACTTGGTAGTTCGTTTGTGCTATGAAATTAGTCCCAAAGGTGATAGGTACCAAAAGAGGATACAAAAACCTCCATCTTCATGTTTATTGAGTAGAAAGAAAGGTTTGATTCCTCTCAATTAGTTTTGAGACGTGGATTTGGTAATATTAAGAGTTATGTTAGTAGGGTGTTGTGAATCTAGAAATACTTGTGTTGAAGTTAGTGATTCCCGTAGCACGCATGTATGGTGAACCGCTATGTTAGGAAGTCGGAGCATAATTGATCTATTTATTGTCATCCTTTGTGTTGAGATCGGGATTGCGCGATGGTAACACCTACCAACCCTTCCCCTAGGAGTATGCGTTTAGCACTTTGTTTCGAGTACTAATAAAAACTTTCGCAACAAGTATGTGAGTTCTTCATGACTAATGTGAGCCCATGGTATATATGCACTTTCACCTTCCACCATTTCTAGCCTCTCTAGTGCCGCGCAACTTTCGCCGGTGCACAAACCCACCATATGCCTTCCTCAAAACAGCCACCATACCTACCTACTATGGCATTTTCATAGCCATTCTGAGATATATTGCCATGCAACTCCCACCGTTCCGTCTCATGACTTGTGCCATCACTCTCATATTGCCATTGCATGATTGTAAGATAGCCAGCGAGATGTTTCAACGTCATACACCAAGCTAGATCGTTGCACATCCCGGTACACTGCCGGAGGCATTTCCTATAGAGTCATCATCGTTCTGAGCTTTGAGCTGTGAGCAAATAAAAGTGTGATGATCATCATTATTAGAGCATTGTCCCATGTGAGGAAATAAAAAAAAAGAGTCCAAAGAGCCCCCCAAAAAAAGAGGCCAAAGAGCCCAAATAAAAAAAAGAGAAGGGACAATGCTACTATCTTTTTCCACACTTGTGCTTCATAATAGCACCATGTTCTTCATGATTGAGAGCCTCTTGTTTCGTCACCACCATATACTAGTGGGAATCTTTATTATATAACTTGGCTTGTATATTCCAATGATGGGCTTCCTCAAATTGCCCTAGGTCTTCGTGAGCAAGCAAGTTGGATGCACACCCACTAGTTCTCCTTTTGAGCTTTCACATACTTATAGCTCTAGTGCATCCTTTGTATGGCAATCCCTACTCATTCACATTGATATCTATTAATGGGCATCTCCATAACCCTTTGATACGCCGAGTCAATGTGACCATCTCCTCCTTTTTGTCTCACAACCACCACCACACTCTATTCCACCTATAGTGCTATATCCATGGCTCACGCTCATGTATTGCGTGATAGTTGAAAAAGGTTTGAGAAAGTAAGAGTGCGAAAACAATTACTTGGCCAATACCGGGGTTGTGCATGATTTAAATTAGTTGTGTGGGGATCATGGAGCATAGCCAGACTATATGATTTTGTAGGGATAACTTTCTTTGGCCTTGATATTTCGAAAGTTCGTGATTACCTTGCTAGTTTGCTTGAAGTATTATTGTTTTCATGTCAATAGAAAACTATTGTTTTGAATCTTACGGATCTGAACATTCATGTCACATGAAAGAAGTTACAAAGGACAACCATGCTAGGTAGCATTCCACATCAAAAATTCAGTCTTTATCACTTGCCTACTCGAGGACGAGTAGGAGTTAAGCTTGGGGATGCTTGATACGTCTCCAACGTATCTATAATTTTTTATGGCTTCATGTTATTATCTTGTCAAACTTTGGATGTTTTGTATGCCTTTTATATCTTTTTGGGGACTAACTTATTAACTTAGCGACAAGTGCCAGTTCCTTTTTTCGTGTTTTTGACCCTTTTCAGAGGGGGATTTTAAACGGAGTCCAAACGGAATGAAACTTCCAAAAAGATTTTTTCTGAAACAGAAGACGATCGGGAGACTTGAGAACCAAGGCACGGGGTCACCAGGGACCCCACAAGCCCCCTAGCCGCGGCCAGGGGGGCCCGCGCCTCCCAGGCTTGTGGGCCCCCTGAGCCTCCTCTGCCCTAGGTCTTTCGCCTATATATTCCCTAAAATCCCAGAAAAAATCAGGAGATCCACGAAAATACTTTTCCACCGCCGCAAGCTTCTGTCTCCGCAAGATGCCATCTGGGGCACGTTCTGGTGCCCTGCCGGAGGGTGGGATTCGGATACAGAGGGCTTCTTCATCAACACCATGACCTCTCCGATGATGCGTGAGTAGTTCACCATAGACCTACGGGTCCATAGCTAGTAGCTAGATGGCTTCTTCTCTCTCTTGGATCTTCAATACAAAGTTCTCCATGATCTTCATGGAGATCTATCAGATGTAATCTTCTTTTGCGGTGTGTTTGTCGAGATCTGATGAATTGTGGATTTATGATCAGATTATCTATGAATCTTATTTGAGTTTCTTCTGATCTCTCTTATGCATGATTTCATATCCTTGTAATTCTCTTCGAGTTGTGGGTTTTGTTTGGCCAGCTTGATCTATGATTCTTCCAATGGGAGAAGTGCTTGGTTTTGGGTTCATACCGTGCGGTGACCTCACCGAGCGACAGAAGGGGTAGCGAGGCACGCATCGTGTTGTTGCCATCAAGGGTAAAAAGATGGGGTTTTCATCATTGGTTTGAGTTCATCCCTCTACATCATGTCATCTTGCTTAAGGCGTTACTCTGTTCGTCATGAACTCAATACACTAGATGCATGCTGGATAGCGGTCGATGTGTGGAGTAATAGTAGTAGATGCAGAAAGTATCGGTCTACTTGTCTCGGACGTGATGCCTATATGTATGATCATTGCCTTAGATATCGTCATGACTTTGCGCGGTTCTATCAATTGCTCGACAGTAATTTGTTCACCCATCGTGATATTTGCTATTTTGAGAGAAGCCTCTAGTGAACACTATGGCCCCCGGGTCTACTTCACATCATATTTTCAGCCTTACACTTTTACTTCATTGCACTTTCCGCCTTCAGATCTCACTTTGCAATTAATCTTGAAGGTATTGACAACCCCTTTATAGCGTTGGGTGCAAGCTCTTTTGTGTTTGTGCAGGTACTCTAGACTTGATGTGATTCTCCTATTGGATTGATACCTTGGTTCTCAAACTGAGGGAAATACTTACTGCTCCTGTGCTGCATCGCCCTTTCCTATTCAAGGGAAAAACCAACGCAAGCTCAAGAGACGACAGAAGATTTCTGTCGCCGTAGCAAGGCTCTTCTAGGCTCAGTTTCAGACCCCGAGCTCAACCCCAGTCTGAGTTATCAAATGAAACAACTCATGGAGCTGCATAGGATGGTGGAGCTGGCTATGAAGGATCTATGTATCCAGTTGTGGCATGTCGAGCCTTTGCCGAGTAGGTATTTAGGCTTAGTGCAGAAGTTGGTTGGTGTCATGCCCCGGATTGAGGTCCAGAATCGTTCCGTCTGCATAGAAGGAGCTCAGATGGCCTTTGTGAGGACCCTGGTGAACTATCCGGGGATGAAGCCCCTGACGATGGCAACCGCGCATCCACCTACGAGGAAGGAACACAGACGCCTCGAGCTCTATTTTCCCTCCGCGATGGAGGGTGCTCAGGTTATAGAGACCCAGTGCTCGAAAGATGTAATCTTCGAGTAATTGTATTGGCGTGTGCCTCCTAAACACTTATATTTATAATGTTTAGTATTTGTGCTTTGTGTATTATTTTGACTCCCATCAGTTGTCCGATTTAATTTGAAAGTTACCAGTTGTCGGCTTCAGCCCCCTGGTAGATACTACTCGGGGTGTGCTACCTCTTGAAATTGCGTTGGTTTTCCCTTGAAGAGGAAAGGGTGATGCAGCAAAGTAGATAAGTATTTCCCTTAGTTTGTTGAGAACCAAGGTATCAATCTAGTAGGAGGAACAAGCGAGACTCCAATAGTAGTACCTACACAAATAATGAAACACTTACACCCAAGACTATAAAGGGGTTGTCAATCCCTTCAACGTTATTTGCAAGGATGAGATCTGATAGAGATAGGTATAAAATATTGATAGATCTGAAAGTAAAACTAAAGTAAATAAATTGCAGCAAAGTATTTTTCGTGTTTTTGGTTTATAGATCATAAAATATGATATGGAAAATAGACGCGGGGGCCATAGGTTTCACTAGAGGCTTCTCTCATAAAGGAAAATAATACGATGGGTGAACAAGTTACTGTCGGGCAATTGATAGAAAAGCAAATAATTATGCATATAGGCATCATGTCTGTATCAAGTAGACCTAAACGGTTCTACATCTACTACTATTACTCTACACATCGACCGACTCCTGCGTGCATCTAGAGTATTAAGTTCATGAAGAACAGAGTAATGCATTATTCACCCTCGGAGCTGAGGCTTCGTACGAGTAGTTATGTGTTTAATATCTCGCTCTCGTGTTCTTGAGATGTCATGATCTTGATGTATCACATGCTTTGTTAATATAGTTGGATCATATGGTGTTTGTCCTTGCTATTGTTGTGATGAAATGAATCTTTCACTTTAAGATCTCGTTATGTTGGATTGAATATTCAGGTTTGAGAACACTTGATGTATGTCTTGCATCCGAAGACCCATAATGACATTGGGGTATTCAAGTGATTCACTTGATATATGTTATGGCATCAACTTGCGGATTCCGGTGACCTTGGGAATATATGCATAGGGGTTGATTGCACGTCTTCATACTATGTTCTCCGATAGAAATCTTGGGGTGCTCCTTCAAGTTCTTTGTGTTGGACTGAATATGAAGAATCTTAAATTGTTTCATGCATGTCGTATAATTAGCCCACGGATACTTGAGGTGACATTGGAGTATCTAGGTGACATTAGGGTTGATTGATATGTATCATGGGTGTTATTCTAGTACGCACTCTAGGATTGTTTGTGACACTTATAGGAATATCTCAAAAGATTGATGAGAAAGAATAACTTTGAGTTGGTTTTACTACCTACACGGATACATAGCTCAGAAAGAATAACTTTCATGCATGTCGTATAATTAGCCCACCGATACTTGTGCTGACATTGGAGTATCTAGGTGACATTAGGGTTGATTGATATGTATCATGGGTGTTATACTAGTACGAACTCTAGGGTTGTTTGTGACACTTACAAGAATAGCTCAGAAGATTCATCAGAAAGAATAACTTTGAGCTGGTTTTACTACCTACACCAATTTCATTTTATTGTTCTCCGCTAGATAGGAACTTTGGAGTGATTCTTTGTTGCACGTTGAGGGATGGTCATATGATTCTGTTATGTTAGCATTATTGTGAGATTCCACTAGAGAAAGTATGAACCCTAGGCCTTATTACCAAGCATTTATACAATGTTTCGCTCGTTGTTTTACACTTGCTACCTTGCTGTTTTGATGTTTTAATATTACAAAAACCTATATATACTATCCATACTACACTTGTATCACCATATCTTCGCCGAACAAGTGCACCTATATAATTTTTCATTGTATTGGGTGTGTTCGGGATACAAGAGATTTTCTGTATTTGATTGTAGGGTTGTTCGAGAGATACCATCTTAATCCTACACCTCCCATGGCTTGATAAACCTTAGGTCATCCACTTAAGAGAAAATTGCTACTGAACTACAAAACCTGTGCTTGGAGGCCTAACATAGTCTACAAGAACAAAGTTTTGTAGTAGACATCAACCTTTCAAGGTATTGGCACGCTACAATGACAATGCCTACAGGATTGACATTCCATGCGACAAGTACCATGTGAGCGACATTTTTAATGTCAAGGACCTATTCCCTTTCCTTGGTGATGAGGATCGCGATTCGAGGACGGATCTTTCCCAAGGTGTGTGGGGGGAGATGATGCAGAGCATCCCATGGTCATCCTGATGGATACCTCACCAACATCTCAAGCTCCAAGTGGTCCTATGACAAGAGCCCACGCACATGCCATCAAAACCGAGGTGACATCTCTCCTTAGTGATTCAATATTTGATACCCTCGAGAGATGGTCGCTATCTCAAGCGGAAACACTTTGTATACTCATGTACTCGGAGGAATATCATGGAACATCTATGAACGATAAAGAGGACACCAAGCGCGGAAAGATCCTAGAGGAGCTATGGATACGCTACAGCCACCGGAAGACCGGTTCATGCAGGACGTCTGGCATCCCAGAGATCTACCAGCCCGAAGGCCGAGCTGAACTCTACAGGGGTCAGACGACCGACAAGGACCCACTACTAGGGAAAACCTTATAGGTAGGAGCCTATTAGTAGCGCTGGAAAGTAGAAAGCGCTGCTGCTACTTAGCAGTAGCGCTGGAAAATACTATGCGCTATTGCTAATGTCCTTAGCAGTAGCGTGATATCCCACAAGCGTATGTGATCGCAACACTTTTCGAGGGTAGAGTATTCAACCCAAATTTATTGATTTGACTCAAGGGGAAGCAAAAGAATATTCTCAAGTATTAGCAGATGAGTTGTCAATTCAACCACACCTGAAAGATTAGTGTCTGCAAGCAAAGTATCAGTAGCAAGGTAGTATGATAGCAACGGTGCCAGGAAAGCCTTGCTGACAGGATGTAAGTGCCGCTTACCTAGACCGGCAACAGCGCCAACAAAGTATTGCAACAAGTAACAGCGGAGTAGTAAGGAACAGTAGTAGCAACAGCAACAAAGTAACAAGTAACAGCAGTAGTGCAGCAGCAGCAAAGTGACAACAGTAGCAACGTGGCCCAATCCCTTTGATAGCAAGGGACAAGCCTAGGCAAAGTAACGTAGCGAGAACTAGTAGTAAAAGACTCGTAGGCAGTGGATCGATGATGGATGAGTGTGACGGATGTGATTCATCATGTAACAGCTATAACACGGAGAGATATGTAACTAGCTCCCGTTCATCAATCTAATGTAGGCATGTATTCCGTATGTAGTCATACGTGCTTAGGGAAAAGAACTTGCATGACATCTATTGTCCATCCCTCTCATGGCAGCGGGGTCCTAATGGAAACTATGGGATATTAAGGTTCTCCTTTTAATAAAGAACCGAACCAATGCATTAACATGCGGTGAATACATGAACTCCTCATACTATGGTCATCTCTCGGAGTGGTTCCGGCTATTGTCACTCCGGGGTTGCCGGGTCATAACACATAGTAGGTGACTACAACTTGCAAGATAGGATCTAAAATACACATATATTGGCAACAACATAATAGGTTCAGATCTGAAATCATGGCACTCGGGCCCTAGTGACAAGCACTAAGCATAGCAAAGTAGTAGCAACATCAATCTAGAACATAGTGGATACTAGGGATCAATCCCCGTCAAGAACTAACTCGATTACATGATAGATCTCATCCAACTCATCACCGTCCAACAAGCCTACGATGAGATTACTCACGAACAATGAAGAGCATCATGGAATTGTCGATGGTGAAAGGTTGATGATGACGATGGCGACGATTTCCCCTCTCCGGAGCCCGAAACGGACTCCAGATCTGCCCTCCAGATGAAGAACAGGATGTGGCGGTGCCTCCGTATCGCAAAACGCGATGAAACCTTCTCTCTGATTTTTTTCCAGGTGAAACAGAAGATATAGAGCTGAGATTGGGGGCCGTGGTGCCACGTGGGCCCCACAAGCCCTCACGGCGCGGCCATAGGGGGTGGCTGCGGCCTGTGGGCTTGTGGCCCGCTGGCACACCCCCTCAGGTGGATCTTTGCGCACGTATTTTTCTTTTATTCCAGAAAAAATCTCCGTAAATTTTCAGGACGTTCCGAGAACTTTTATTTCTGCACAAAAACAACACCATGGCAATTCTGCTGAAAGCAACGTCAGTCCGGGTTAGTTCCATTCAAATCATGCAAATTAGAGTCCAAAACAAGGGCAAAAGAGTTCGGAAAAGAAGATATGATGGAGACGTATCATAGTGCTGGCCTTATATTCCTGCTACTGATAAACAGGGCCCAACGAGGCCACTCGCAGTAGCTATAGTAGCAGCGCTGTTCCTAATCCAGCGCTACTGCTAAGGTCCATAGCAGTAGCGCTGCATTGCATCCAGCGCTACTGCTAATAGGGGCCCAACGAGGTAACCGACAATAGCTGTAGTAGCGGCGCCAGCATGGTAAAAGCGCCACTACTAAGTACAATAGCAGTAGCGCTCCTCCGAAACCAGCGCTACTGCTATGTTGAGTTAACACCCCACCGCGTGCTAAAAAATTCCTAACTCTCCCCTACTCCCCCAGCCCCTCTCTCCTCGATCTCAAGCCGTCGTCGCCTCCCTTGTCGTCGCCGCCTCCCTTGTCGTCGCCATCGCCGCCGCCTCCCTCGCTGTCGCCACCGCCCCCTCCCCTCCCGCTCTGGTAATCCCCCTTCCCCTCCCGCTCTGGTAAGCCCCCTTCCCCTCCCGCTCCGGTAAGCCCCCTCCCCATCCCGCTCCGGTAAGCCCCCCTCCACGCGCCGCCGCCCCCCTCCCCTCCCGCTCTATGCACCCCAAGGATGGTGCCATTTTGATTTTAGGGCCATCGGTTTGGTGAGATGGACAGTTTTAATTCCATGGTTGGAGTTGATGAATTTTTTATGTTACACTAATGTTCAAATGGTGTTTACAGTTCCAGTGGTGTTTTTGGTTACGCTAATTTTTTTTTATGTTTAGGACAGTTTTGATGGTTACACTAATGAATTTTTTATGTTACACTAGTAAAATAAAATGAGCACGAACCACGTGAACCTGGAATGATGGGCTAATGAGTAGGAGCTATAGTTCCAGCGGTGTTTATGGTTCAAGACTTCATCTTGAGATACATGTTAATAAGAAAATCAAGATATGTTTGTTGAAGATCTTTTGATGGGCTAACTAGAAAGAAGGAAAAAAATCTATGGTTCACACTTAAATAAATAATTCCTGTTTGTAAATTTCATGTAAGTAGGCACATTAGTGAGTTTCTCACTTTTGCTTGCTAAGTTGTGCTAAGTTGTGCATAATTAACTAATTAGTTAATTAATCAATTAATGAAGACTACAAATATCATCCTTTTGTTGGTGTTAATGCATAAAACAGTAGTGAGTTTCTCACTTTTGCTTGCTAAGTTGTGCTAAGTTTTGCCGGAATGTCCGAGTGGCCTATGTTTTGCTGGAATGTTGATTCATTTCCATTTCGGCAAATTTCAGGCGCTCCGTATGTCCACTATTTAGCAAAGGTCATGCCGAAAATTTCCGTGAATTTCGACATGACTAGTGCTAGAAACTAGGACATATGGAGTGCTTGGGAATTGCCGGAAAGGGTAATGAATCAACATCTGACAAAATATAGATCCCTTTTTCTTATTCATGCTTCTGTTTATATATAGATGTTCAATTCTTTTGATATAGTGTCATGGTTGTTGTTTACACATTTACAAACATGTTCAATGGATTATAAGTTAAATTACCACATTAAAACAGGAAATGTCTAACAATGAATATTGGGAGTGTGAATATTGCGGCGACTGTCGGGGTATGTGCGACACGCCTCACCTGCGAGACAATAGGTTCTTCAGCATGAAGCTTGACGAGAACGGAGATATGTTCCTCCCTTGCCATGCAAGAAGATATGTGTTGGAGAGGCTCGGTTTCGAAGACCACGAGAGAATGGAGACGAGGAGCGCTAACCTAAGGACTATACATGGTCACACATTTGTTATCAAAGTATTTAATTCAGTTTTTCACACAGAAATAGGGTGCCCAAATTGGGAAGATCTTTGCAAGGCATATGGATTTCAGGAGGGTATGGAAATAACCTTCGATCTTCGTCCTGAAGATAATATGCCAGGCAACATCGACATTTGGGTGGTTGTCAATATGCTTCCTGTTTTACCTCCATGTGAGTTCCTCAACCATATTTGTCAAGTAATTTAAATTATATTAAGAAATAGTTGGTGTTCATTCATATACTAAATTTGTTAAATTATATTTTTAGCTTATTTTGTTTCTTCGAGTGAATTACGGAAATTAATTGACACGACACACTACACATATGGATCACATGTAACTTGGGAGGAGAAGGATGTTCTTCTCTAATTTCTTGTTGGTGTTCTGGTTTCTAGGGATAACTTCTCGTATAATTTGGAAATTGGCCAAAATTATACATTTTACATGCCACTAGTGCATAGGTTGAGGCCGGATGACATTCGCAAAATATCTTGGTAAGAGTTTCCTAATTAAGTACGCTCTACTATTGCATAAATGGTGTTGATTACATTGCTAACTAGGTTATTATTATGTTCTTCAACAGCAACTGCCACATGATGTAGTGCCTCTGTTCGATGCTCCATACTCGACTAACTGCAAATCAAAATAAAAAAGGCTCCAAACTGAAGCATGGAGAGAAATAAAGAAGGATCGCAAGCCACAAGTTGAAGACCGTTGGATCTCTCTGCTTCATCATGGAGACATATGTGTTATTCTGTTTTATGACATTATACCTAGGAGGGAGGACTAGGTCTTATGAGAGACAAGTTATTCTGGTTTATATTAACTTGACATGATCGATTAGGATGCATGCATATGATGACTATTATGATGTTTTTCTGTTTTACTTTATGTGTATCATATGATAACTTGGTATATGATTAAGATGATGATGAGTTGTTAGATGAGTATGTAAGATGATGATGAGTTATATGACATGATACTTTATGTGTATGATGTGATGCAAATTATGCATGTTTATTATGATATGATGAAACCACTGTATAGAGCATGCACAAATACGTAGGAGGGACATAAATACGATGCGAATTAAATATTAAAAGCAGGAATATTAGCAGTAGCGTTGGAATATTAACAGTAGCGCTGGCTTAGCAGTAGCGCTTTATTTATTCCAGCGCTACTGCTAACGTAGATACCGGTAGCGCTTTCAATAACGCGCTACTACTAACAGTTAGCTGTAGCACGTTAGCAGTAGCGCTGGCCCCAACGCTACTAGTAAGGGTAAAATCAGCGCTACTGGTAGCCTTTCTCCTACTAGTGACCGGACGTCCACCATGTTCCAGCGATGGACGTCCGATCGCCTACGAAAATCTAGCGTCCCAATACCAGCACCGAATCCATAAAAGATCGAAGCCCTCCGGAAGACCATGCCTCTAGACTCCCGGCAGCCTCCGGAAATCTAGCGTCCCTACACCAGAGCCGAATCATCGAAAGTCCAGCCTGCTCCGGACGACTGGTCCTTCCCGTGTCACTAGATGTCCGGTAATTTTCCAGAGGTCCGAATCATGTGTGTGTGCCGCCACTCGGGCCTTGACCCATGTACCCCTTCCTCTCTCTCTTGACTATAAGTACCATACCCCTTGGATGAATTAGGGTTCGATAATGTTTGGCTCTTAGTTAGTTGAGCATTGCTCCTTCCACTACCTCTCCCATGGAGATTACCTCCATATGAGAAGATCGCCTAGTGGATATGAATGCCCCTCTCGTAGGGAAGATCCCTTGGGATTTAAAGGCCCCATCGCTCTGGAGTGGGAATACTACCTCATTACTTGTGTCTCGTGTTGAACTCGGTTCGATGTATCCTTGTGTGTTTCTAGGGATTTAGTGGATGTGTGATCGGAGATTGTTCTTGAGAGTTTGTTGATTTCTCTTGGTTTTGTCCCTTTTTCCCTCCTCATGTGAAAAGATCGACCACCCTGGGTTTGCCCCGTATTAAAGATAGTCTCTATAAAACAACCCCGCAATCAAATACGAGAAAGCCCTTGTGTCCCCAACACACCCAATACAATGGTAAATCGTATAAGTGCACTAGTTTGGCGAATAGATGGTGATACAAGTGCAATATGGATAGTAGAAATAGGTTTTTGTGATCTTAAAATATATAAACAACAAGGTAACAAGTAGTAAAAGTGAGCATAAATGGTATGACAATGCTTCGAAATAAGGCCTAGGGTTCATACTTTCACTAGTGCAACCTCTAAAAAATGCTAGCATAAATGAATCATATAACCATCCCTCAACGTGCAACGAAGATTCACTCCAAAGTTCATATCTATCAGAGAACATAAGATGAAATTGTTATAGGTAGCAAACCACCTCAAAGTTATTCTTTCTGATCAATCTGTTGAGCCATTCCTATAAGTGTCACAAACAGCCCTAGAGTTCGTACTAGAATAACACCTATGATATGCATCAACCAACTCTAATGTCACCAAAAGTATCCATGGGTTGATTATTGGACATGCATTAAATAATTTCAGATTCATCATATTAAATCTAGCACAAATAACTTCAAAGAGTACCCCCAAGATTTCTATCGACGAAAGCAGGACAAAAATATGCATGAACCCATGTTCATAGATCCCCCAATGTCACCGGAATACACAAGTTGATGCCATAACATATATCAAGTGAATCAAAATCATACCCCATTGCCACCTCAGGTATCTACATGTAAGACATACATCAAGTGTTCAAATCCAAAGCATTCAATCCAACAGAATGAAACCTCAAAGGGAAAGACTCAATTCATCACAACAAGATAGCAAGGGAAGAACACCATATGATACAACTATATTAACAAAGCATGTAATACATCAAGACCGTGCCATGTCAAGAACATGAGAGAGAGAGAGAGAGATCGTGCAAATAGCTACTCGCACATACCCTCAGCCCCGAGGGTGAACTACCCCCTCCTTGTCATGGTGACCGCTGGGATATTGAAGATGGCTTCCGGTGATGATTGCCCCCTCCGGTAGGGTCCCCGAACAGGGCTACGAATGATATCACTTCGAAACAGGCTTGCGATGGCGGCTTGAAAGTTCTAGGTCAATTTCTAGGGGTTTCTCAATATATAGGATTTTTCAGCGATGGAATCACGCCGAACGGAGCCACAGGTGGCCCACAAGGCAACATGGCATGACCACCCCCGCGGGCACGCCCTGTTACCTTGTCACCTCATTATGGGTCCCCTGGGACTCCCCGAAGCTTCCTGGGCCTCTTTCCTTCTAGAAAAATCATCAAAAAGTTTCGGGCAATTCTGAAAACTTTTATTTTCTGCACAAAAACAACACCACGGTAATTCTGCTAAAAACAATATTAGTCTGGGTTAGTTCCAATTAAATCATATAAAGTGCATCAAAACCATAAAATATATTGTAAACATGGGTAAAATGGCATGAATACTTCATAAATTATCGATACGTATGAGACGTATCACCCGACAGTAATTTGTTTACTCACTGTATGCTATGTTCGAGAGAGAAGCCTCGAGTCAAAACTATGTCCCCCCGGGTCTACTTAATCATATATGCTATTACCCTAAAAATACCTTGTTATAATTTATTATTAGTATTTTACTTTTTATATTTATATATCTATCTGTATAAGAATTAATCCTTGCAAGTGACGAGTTCAAGAGGCTTGACAACCCTCTTGCCCGCGTTGGGTGCAAGTCTTTGGTTTTGTGTGTGTAGATGCTGACGACGAGAGTTTGCTTGATTCTCCTACTAGTTCGATAACGTTGGTTTTCACTGAAGAAAATACTTATGGCTATTGTATTGCTTCACCCTTCCTCTTAAGGGAAAAACCCAACGCACATCACAAGTAGCAGGCGTGTATAGCGCCCTTTTGATGAAGGTAGCCATACACTTACAAAGTAACATAACGGTGTTTTTAAAATAGGTTTAGCCGCCTCGTGGTAGTGTGATGACTCACAAGTGTACGGGATCATAACAATCTTTAAAGGAAGTATTGCAACGAAATTTATTGATTTAACACGAGGTCATTCAAAGAATATTTATAAGGCTTAGCAGTTAAATTTTCAATTCAACCACACTTGAATAGATAACTTGCTTGCAACAATTTATTAGTAGCATAGTAATATGATAGGAATAGTGATAGTAACAATAACAGTAGCGAAAAATGTATTGCAAAGTAGTAACTTTAGAGAGAGCACAGTAGTACAAAACGGAGGCATAAAAATAGATAGTGGGTTTTGTTCAGATGAGATTCATTATGTAACGGTCATAACATAGAGCGACAACTAACTAACTTCAATTCATCAATCATATGTAGACATGAATTCGATAATTAGTCGTACGTGCTTGCGATAAAAACTTGCGTAATATATTTTGTCCTATCCTTCCATGTAGTGGGATCCTAATAATAATTACAGGTAACTAAGGCATTTCTCTTAATAAATAATTGGATCAAAGCATTAACAAATAATGAATACGTGTAATCGATAATTCTCAAGGTAAAGTCACCCCATCGATATACCAATTATTGCCACTTTGGGATCTAGGGTTTAGAAGAACAACAGGTGCATACAATTTGCAGATAAGACTAAGAAGACAAATATATTGAACAAAACATAAAGGGTTCAGATCTGAAATCATGACACTTGGACCCTAGGGTCAAGCATTAAGCATATCAAAGTCATAACAACATCAATCTTAGAATATAGTGGATGCTAAGCATCAAGCCCTAATGGCCGGGGGCGATCCTCCTTTAAAAAAAAGCATCAAGCCCTAACAAATCTGACATCTTTTACGTAAGAAAATCTCATCCAATTTCCATCTATCTCATGTGCCTACATAGGAATTACTCACACATGGATGATAGCATAATGAAATTGTTGCTGAAGAAGGGTTGGTGATGTCGACGATAAGGATCCATCTCTTTGGGGCGCGACTGGAAACTTGATCCCCCCAGGCCGAAAAAAGCACTGGCGCAAATGCCCAACGCACTTCGCCGGATACGCTGGGGGTCAAACGGCTCGAGATGCTCTAAGACTTTTATGAGCTGATTTGGATGGAAGCTGCGTGCAGATACCCTACCAAAGTTCCTTTAGAAAGACAGGTAGAGATGATGAAGAAATTGCTTCTGTTGAAGGTTTTGAGCAGATTGGAGAGGGTGGTCCATATGATGGAGATGATCCAAGTCTTGATAATGAAGCTAATGGCAATAACCATAAAGATAGAGAGGATATGGATGCTGATGACCCGAATGAGGGTGATGAACCCACTGATGAATTAGACAAAGTGAACCTCACAGCTAGCACTTTTGGGCTTCTCGCGGTACATCGACTGGAAAAGGTGGATTTATCTGTGCCTACTGTGGATTTTCACCCTGTGAGTTTTCGTGAGGAAGTTTTGGCGAACAAGACACACAACTTTTTCCTGTGTAAATGGTTGGAGCTTTGGGCTCCATTAAAAGACCCCTGTTCAGCTCAGCGGAGTAGGCTAATTCTGACAAGAAAAATGAAGGGTGCTAAACCTGCTACTGGCACTTCCTCTAAGTGGGCTCCAGTTGTTGTCCAGAAACCCCATACCAGAAATCATGGTCATGTGGATATTATGGCCAAAACTACTGCTCATCAGAAGAAAAAGAATTTGGGAATTCCCCAGGTCTTTCAAAGGGGCGGGTTTGGAGAAGCACCAGGTGCATCCTGTCCAAGCTCAGTGGGTTTGTCCATCAACGGAAGGTTCTGCTGGATCGTCGTCCAGGAGAGACATTGCATGTGGCTAATCCTTCCCCGGGCCGCGATCGATGAAGAGAGGCGCCACATTCTGATTTCCAGCACATATTGGTTCCAATGTGCCTGATGAACCTTTTGGGGTGTCTGCTCATACGTGTGCTGCTTCTTTAGTCTAGTTCCTGACCTGCAATGACAGTATGCGTTTCTAAAACAGCCATATAAGATACCCCCTCTGTAACTTAATATAACATGTCAATAACCGGAAATTGCTTTTGGAGCTCGGCCTCCATGGAGGCCTTTAAATTTGAAATTCAAATTTCATGAAAATTCATATTTTTACATTTCAAAAAAATCTAAAAAAAAATACAGAGATAAGTGAAGGCATAACACACATGTGTGTAAATTTTTAGAAAAAATACGTTGAAATGAGGGCTGTACAAAAAAGACAAATCTGAGGCTTTTTAAAACATGATAATATTCATCGTTCCAGGCGAGTGAATTTGTCTTTTTTGTGCAGATCGTTTTCAAGGTATTTCATCCTAAAATTTTACAGACATACATATAACATCCTTCCTTACTTGCATATTTTTTTTCAGATTTTTTTGAAACCGAAAAGCTTGAATTTTGATTATTTTTTTTCAAAAATTTCGGCCACCATGAAGCTCGGCCTCCAAACGTCCATTCTCGTCAAAAACATCTTATATTAAGTTACAGAGGTTGTATGTTTTAAAGAGACCCCCTGCCTTCTCGGCCCGATTATACACCCAATTAGTGATGTGATTCACCTTTCCTTTCTCAGTCCTGAAGCTACATAGATTCAGTCCAGCGGGATCATATGGCATTCACAATTTCAGCAGCCACAGATCGCTGTTAGTCAGGACAAAGAAATGTATTTCAGAGCAAACTGTTTCTGCACCCTTGCAATGCAGTACAGCAGAATCAACAGATATGTTCATGCAAGTCCTATACAAGGTCTACTGCTCCAAAGCCAATCTAAGCTGAAAGGAGCACCAGAACAAAGCTATAATTGAACAAATCCACCGTAGGATTTGCAAAGCTCAACCCAGAGCAGTGTGGCGCAACCGGAGCACCTAGTGAGCACTAGTGCACTACCAGGAAGAGCAGAAACAAGCAGAGGTCTCAGGCACTTGCAAACGCTGCGCCATGTAGAGACAAGACACCCAAGAGGCCAAGAGGAATAGAAAGCTTCTGATGCTTTCAGATTAGTTCGACTGCGAGCCACCTTGCGATTTCTCTCAGTTCCATGTTGTCAGCAATCCTCTCCTCCTCTGAACTTTTGCAAATGCAATGGTCAGTTCTGTCGCCTCGATAACACGAAGCAGAAGCACATCCTCTGTATTTGCTCACCGAGCTCAATACCATATAAGCGCCGTTCTTCAACTTCAGCCACCTCCAGTTCAGCTTGTAGTAGCATATATGTTAACAGAGAACCAACGCACTACGAAGCTCCATCAGCTGCATAGTTTGACTGTGCATGCCACCGTCTGAGCCCAATACTTGAGCCTAGCTTTCACTTCCTCTGGATTATCACCTATCAAAGCAATATAGTTGCTGATCAGCCATGGGCAGTACATCTTTTGTAAGGAAATATAATCTCATGATTAAATTAACAGCAAATCGAACAGATATGGAGAACGTGCTTTGCACTGCTGGGGTAAGGGTAGCACGATTAGCGCATCTTCGAATATTTATATTTTTTAGGAGGAAATATGCATTGGAGAGAGGAGCATAATTCTCAGTGGGGACTGCTCTTGCTTTGCTTTGTTGTGAAGCTTGTCTTGGAGATGACAGTTCGCCCTTACCAAGAAAAGTGAATCATTGAGCAAGTCACA
Organism: Hordeum vulgare subsp. vulgare; assembly: GCF_904849725.1. Classification (NCBI taxonomy): domain Eukaryota; kingdom Viridiplantae; phylum Streptophyta; class Magnoliopsida; order Poales; family Poaceae; genus Hordeum; species Hordeum vulgare. The sequence continues at coordinate 559,177,388 of NC_058520.1, forward strand.
TGTTCAGTTTTTTCAGGGACATGCTCCACTTCTTTTATTTGCCTGTCTCTCATGTCGATTTCCCAAATAATAGGACTAAGAATACTAGCATTGTTTTCTCCATTCTACGCTAAAACTTTTTCCTTTTTTTCCCATTTGGCATCAAATTTAGATGTAACCAAAACCATAGGATACAAAACAACGAAAAAGCTCAGTAGAATCTTGGAATTGCCTACCATCCTAACCTTTTATGAACAGCCAAAGAAATGGCTTGCAATTTTCCACACCAGACATATTACAGACTACACCATGCAAAGCACCATCAAGACAAGGGCGAAACTGAAACCTATAGAATAAAGAATTGGCCATATCCTACCAAGAGTTGGTGAGTGCAATCGTAACTCACAATGAATTAACTGAATTGACATATTTTCAGTTGATTGCCTTAAATCTGTACACTAATTCATATACAGACAGCACACCTGTTGTTGTCCCGTAACAAAATGAATGTCGCAACTTTATGAGTTTGTGACAAATAGTATAACTAATACATGGAACAAACTGAGAACACTGTTGTTAATGAGCATGATTTATTGGAGAACAGAGATGATCTAAATCAGACATTAATTTGAATTGTTGCTTAATACTGGTTATAAATTTCCTCATTTTGCAATAACCTGGATGCATACTGTCTGGTACAAAGTATTGAAGCATGGATATCTTATATCTTCAGAATACATGTTTCGGCATCAGACATGAAAACCTCAATTTATCCAAGCAATCCAACACTCTGAACCAAAGTTTACTTCTAATCATCCCCAAATCAGAGAGCTCACGCACCAAAACAAACAGAGAACAAATCCACACCTTCGCATCGCTCCAAAACTGAAACTTTACCAAGAAAACAAAGAACAGGTGTACAGGAAAGCAATTCTTACCAGGGCCGGAGATCTTCCAGTCCGGGATGGGCGGCGCCGCCGGCGCAGCGGGCTCCAGCTGCCCGACCACCGCTCTCTGCTCGTCGAGGAACCTCCGCGTCATGGAGTAACAGAGCTCCAGGCCGGGGAGCGTCCCGCAGAGGACCGGGATCTGGTGGTAGGAGAAGCCGAAGCCGAGGTCGAGGCAGCCCTTGAGCTCCTCCAGGTCCACCTCCGTCAGGCTCCTGGTCCTCCCCACCACCGCGCCGCCGCCACCACTACCACTACCAGAGGCAGCGGCCGCCTCGAGCATGACGCAGCTGCCCATCCGCCGCCTACGGGGCTGCCGGCCGTTGCTGCTGCCTCCGGACGCCGGCAGCTGCGGCTGCGAGGAGAAGTAGGAGGTGGAGGAGATGGCCGCCATTATTTTCTCTACCTGTTTCTCTTGCGGCGACGTCTCCCCTTCGTGTGCGCGCGGTTTGTTTGCTGCCTCTTTCTCGGTTCGGGCTTGGGGCTTGTGGTTTGTGGAGCTTTGTGGCTCGTATTGGCTCATTTATAGGCGGGCAAAGAACTCGTTGGCTGCTTAGCTGCGCTGGAGAAAAGGGTTTGTTTTTGGATCTGTTTGAGCCTTTTAGGTGGGTAGTAACTCATGGATGCCTACCTTTTCTGGCTAATTTTGCGACGAGAAACCCTTTTGGAGTGTGGTTTTCGTTTCTGTAAAAGCTGTTTCGTCTCTCGAGAAAACAGAAGGAAAAACAGATTCTATTTCAGCCATGCTATGTTAGGGCAATATACAGTAGCCCGCTGTGGGTAGTAATTACCAGCGTTATTCTTTTTTTCTTAAGAAAATGTCACGGGGAAGAGGCTTCCCGCTTGAATATATTATTTCGAAAAATCCTACAAATGTGTGTGCAATTATGAACATTCATTCTCTCTCTTACTTCTCTCTCGTCGAGGGCAGAGCCAGCAAAATAGTAAGGGTTAACGTGTGCCATACCTAAAATTTGCCGTCAATGCTTACTATATAGGCTGTATATATGGAAATTAGAGCCGATCCACCATCACAGATCGATGGATTTCTTACCGGTGCATGGTTTTTTCTGTGTGTTGGGCCTGATGTAGTTTGGCTTCCGACTTGACACCATGGAAAAGAACCACAAATACATGAAAACCCTAGTTACCGTGCACTGAGGCGGCATGGAACATGGACGCGCGATATAATCCAACAAGCAGAGATCAACGACAGTCACCCGGCAAGCCCATCAAGCGGGATATTGTCAAGAGCATTCGAGAAGTCACGGCTCCATAGTAACGTGGCATGCAACTTAGGCCCATTTTGCGGGGTCGCTCTTTTACGGAGTGTGCTAGAGATGCTCTTAGTGTTTTTTGAACATTTGCATGGTGGCATTATACACAACTTAGGCTTTGTGTGAAACCACTCAGATGATATAATCCAGTTTTTATAATCTATTATGTCTTCAAACAGGACAACTTATGGTGTAGATTATAAAAATTAGATGAACAGATTATTAAAAACTCATAATCTACTCTACCCCAGCTAAAATCAAATTATGGATTGCTAATGACCCATTACCCTTGTAAAGTTGAAGTTGATTACATTCCTACCACCGCCACCCTCCTTAAAAAAAACAAAAGGCAGCCAAGTCATTATGCAATGTAAAATCTGACCTCTAAACATGTCCACCTAGATTATTTTTATAAATCAGATTATATAATCTATCTTTATAATCTAAATTATCATAATCTATCGTGGTTCCAAACTCTTTCATAAATTTCATCATACCTAAATGTTATTCCTGCCTTCACCACTGCTTCCCTCCGCATCATTAAAAATCTTATGTAACATCTCTTACACATAGCTTGCGAACGACTATTATACATGTCGCAGCTGCGTTTTCTTGTAGATTAAAAGAGGGCGTGTGCGTAATAATTCGTTGCTCTACATCATGATCTGAACAAGTGTTTCCTCGGCAGTTCCGTGTGGCGGACAAGGATTAAATAAAGCATGCCCTTTGTGCTAATACCACGTCTTTAGTGATGGCTGACGAGTGATGAGTAAATCCCACTCCAGCTGCTGCTGTTCTCCAGCTACGAGACAGGGTCAGACGAAAATGGTGGATGGAGGAGTCATGGAGATGGAGTGGACCGAAAATTACGTGCACTACGACGTTGCCGTCAATTGTCATGGGCCACCGCCCACCGGCGGGCAGCAGGGACCTGGAGAAGAGAACGGGCGACTCGCGTACGTGGCTTTGCTGCCCCGCCCCTCAGCACCTCATGATCACTCCCACTCCTCCTAGGACTGTCATGGCTCTTTTACACTTTTACTTACACACTCGACCTAGTATAAATAAATGATTGAATTTGATCACCTCCTCCGTGCAAAAATGGCAGGTGGTTAAATTATACGCCCTCCTTTTTAAAATAAGTATCGCTGTTTTAGTATAAAAATTTATATTGGTTTAATATTAAATTTGCGCCATTTATTTTAAGATAGAGGGAGTACCACATACACTATTGGAACAAAGGGCCACCTGCGGTGCTCACCAAGAAGCGAGAATCAAGAACTAGGTTCCGAGGTACGTGGACACGAGGTGGCCAGGTGGACCGCGGCGCCTGCACCTACAGATGTCATCCATCATGTGGATGTAAGTACAAGGAGAAGCAGGGAAGGACTTGTGTGGCGGAGGAGCGCAAGACCGGGCGCGGGCGGCCGCCGGTGACCCAATGGCCCTCGCCCGGAATCATTCTTGTGGCGTGGGGCTGAAGCCGCCGTGGCCCAAGCCGATCCCTGGCCGCTTGTTCGGTCGCCGGCACGTCCAGCCACACGCACGCTGCGGGGGGCAAACCACGTGATTCCGTCCCGTTCCCTGGCGATGGCTACGCTGCACCCTCTCCGCTCGTCCTTGAGCCGGGCCAGCTGCATGCCACAGTGATCGGCGCACATGCACCGAGGAGTGCACGCTACCTAGGGATGAAAATAAAGCGAAAACTTTTTTAAAACGGATCGACGCACATGCCATTGTGTTTTCGCTTTTTTAAAGTAAAAATAGAAACGCATAGGAAATATGAAAACGGAAACAGAAATTTACAAAACAAAAGTGAACATCGAATTTTTTATGCGAAAACACAAACAAAAACGAAACCGTATTTTCCCATGAAACATGTGCGAAAACGGAACTCTTCGCTTCCGCGAATATGGAATTTCTGCTTTTATCGTAGACATATCTTCTATACCTAAATAGCTAGCTCCCGCTAACATATTTCTCTTAACATGGAAACATGCCACCTCATCATTCAACACATATAAGAAACATATGGACGTTGCATTTCACATGCTTGCATGCTTGTAAAATTTCATTTTGTTATGCTATTTACATTTAATTCTTATATACTTTTAAAAACTATTACTTCAAATGATGTTTCGTATAACCAAAACCTCATTGTAATATTGCAAAATATTCCCGTGACAACATGCCGGGCATCATCTAGTGATGCGTTATAGCCCAATCACCAAACAACACACAATGACACAATGAGTAGACTAGAACATTTGAGGCCTAACTTCTACTATTCGTACATGTACTCAACTAGACCCTATACGCAGTTGTCTAATACTACTATAATACTAGGCTAAGTTGCTAACATAATGATATTATTTTGTAACCACGTTAATAAATCATTAATTTATTTGGTTTTGTGTGTATTTCTCTATGATGCAAGTGCTTTTTAAGTTCCGGTCAACACCCACTTTTGTTTCCGTTTTCGCTTTGTATTCAGGGTCTTCAAATGCTTCTTTTCCAACCTTTTCATCATCAACGTAGTCTATCATCCCAAAAATAACGGGCACAAATGTTAACCTATTTTATAAAATACTAGATTGAAAACTAAAAATGCTACTGGTTTTGGTTTTGGAATTGGAGTAATAAAAATAGAGATGACGATTTTTAAGTATAGATTTAAATACATAAAGGGGGATTTAAATAGGAACGATGTAGAAAACTTGTTCCAAATGGTGTACAAGTGGCACCATTAAATAGGTAAGGTTTTAGCGAAATTTTACAAATTTGAATCACTCGATTTGGACTTATTATGAGGACTGTGGAATTTTTGCAAGAATTTACAAAAAATAAAAAATAAAAAGAAAAGCCACCTTGTAGCTCGGCTTGACCAACCCGTAGCCGGGCCGGCCCGGAGCCATGTCAGCCCACGCGATCAGGTGCGCGCACGCCCATGTTCAAACTTGACGGTTGGGGCCCGGCAGCCAGTGACACAGAGAGGTGAGGATGACAGGCGGGGCCCTCTTGTCATCTTCAACCTTGCGACCAGGTAGGTGAGTGGGCTCACCGATGACGACTGGGGGCACGGTAGGGCTCGAGGACGGTGGGAATGGAACCAACGTCGAGCCGCCGTTCGGGTGGTGGTGAAGGGGGTCACCGGAGAGGCCTGAGTCACCAGCATTGAGGAACCACTTCGGAGACGCTTCAGGAGGAGGTCGCTGGCATCGTTCTACATAGCAAAAGACGGGAAGAGAGGGGAAATAATCATCAATGAGTGGATGATTCAGAGAAAGAGAAATGAGGGCCGGAGGAGCTTCCCACCATGCAATCTCTAGTGAGCCGACGCAGCGGACTTCAAGCTCGATCTCGAGCTCGGGAGCTCCTAGATAGGTGTGGCTAGGGTGGGAGTGCGACTGGAGGGGAGAGAGAGAGCCGAAGGGAGGAAGAGAGAGGTCTGGGGCGGCCTTATATAGCGTGCCCGGGGCTCACCGTGGACAGTATCCATGGGCATATGTGAGATAGGCCCCGATGAAGCGGCTGAAGCGTCTAGGAGCCGGAGGGTTGGAGAAGAGGAACATGGCGTGGATCCCCAAACGAAACTCTCAAGTCAAGAAGGATGCAACAACTTCTGTTGCAAAGCCGACAAGAATAAAGGAGGACAAGTAGGAAGCCAACAAGTGAACTGTCAATTTTCATCTCACTCTAGGAGACTCCATGTGGTGTGGCATCCATGTTCTTCAACCGTGCCATCAAAGCTGACGCTCTGTAATTTATCCCCAGCCGAAACATCTGATTTATTTCGGCTATTCACACTTTGGTGGATGGGTTCTCCAAGTCCTTTAAGATGAGGACGCATGGACGATATTTCCATATCGCCCTGAGAGTGCATCATGTTGGCGAAGCTGGTATCGGGCTGATGTCGTTCTTCACTGTTTATCTCATACCCGAAAGTCGATGCTCAATTTTACCAATAATTGTGAGGACAGCTTAACTATTGAGTTGACCACTGACAATGACATAGTGCAAGTCGGGTGGTCGACTTGAAGAAACATATTTTTCTTATTTGCAGGATCTAAGTTGAGAGGTGAGGCAAGTTGCACCACGGGATGCATCCATGGAGGCGTTTGTGTTATCAAGACAACAAATATTTGATCAGACCCTACCCAGGTGGCAGCCAGTCTGAGCATATGGCCCATATGATATTATCTCCCTAAGCATATGAATGGCCGATGGAGTGTTGACATTGTCCTAATAGCAAACATGGTGCAAGTTATTTTTCCGCACACAAACTTTGCCGAAAAACAGGGGAGCATGTGTTGACACGAGATTTTGACACGAAAGAAAACATTATTAAGATGGATTCAAATGAAGAAGTGATCTACATGAAAAAGTTCTGTCGTGTTGACATGAACATCTTTAAAGTTTGGTCCATCGCTGTCCGATCTGATCTCAAAGCCCGAAACGGTGTTTAAAGTATTGGCATTTCATATTCAGAGTACTGTTTGGCCGATTAAGCCTCCAAGACGACCTCATATGAAAAAAATGTTCAACGTGGATTATCTTCGTCTCGTTGAAATGATAGATTTTGATATGAAAATTCTCTCAATCAGAGGTCATATGAAAAAATTATAGCCATCAGAATCCGGTCCTACCACGAGGAAAAATGTGGCGCAAGGGATCGCACAACCACCTAAGTGATGTCTCATGGGTCCCGCCAGCTACTCATCCCTCAAGATGGCCTCTAATGGAAAACCTTACAACACGAAAAAGTTTCGTCTCGTCGAGCCGATCGATTTGATATATATATATATCGTCTAAATCTGTGATCGTATGCAACCTGAAGAGATAAAACAAGATCAGACCGAAGTTTTAGTCGGAAAATCCGAGTGAAAAGACATGCCGGGAAAGAGGTCTCCGGGCCATGGGAAATGCTTGCCGTGGAAGAGATTCCCGGAAAAGAGCTTGCCGGGTGAAAGGATTTCCTTGTAAAGAGCTTGCCAGGTGAAAAGCTTGTCGGTTGAAAGTTTGCCGACCGAGTGGAAAATATCAATCTTGGTCAATCCGACCAGAAGCTAAAAATGGGCTGAAACGATTATCTAGATGACCTCGTATGGAAAAGTGTTCTACAAAAAAGTTGTGAGTATCGTCGAAACGATCAACTTTGATTTTGGAGTAATCATCATTTGAGATAACATACGTCCTGTAAAATCTCTACAAAACTCGGACAGCCTACTCAGCCACAGGACCGAATCCGACAGAAAGTTAAAGATGACGTCGTGGAGTATTCAAGATGGCCTTACTTGAAAAAGTGATCAACAGAAGAATTGTTCGTCTCATTGAAACGATTGATTTAGATATATAAAATGTCACAATCAGAAGTTATATGCAGATTTTGTAGCCCGCACAAGGAGCAAGACAGAAGTTTGGGCCAGATTCGGGTTGAATCAGATTAGACTAGAGCTAGGACTCTGGAACGTGAATTGATGTAATTTTCTTATAAGGAAAGCTAAGATGAATCCTTTGCGTGTATGGAAAGTCCGTCGCCTCTTATATATAGTGGAGATGATGGTGGAGTGAAACAACACACAATCGAACAAAACAATCTATACTACTTTTTTGTGTTCATCTACTTTTTATCCCTCTCGCTTGTATCTTCTTCTCGTTCTTCGTCGTTCTTCAAGATTGGAGGGCAGCGAATCCACGAGGTCCTATGGATGGTCAGGCCGATATAGGACAGCCCATAGCCACCACGCGCCCTAACGGGGTACCTCCTGGACGTATGGGGTTTCGGGTCCTCAAAAGCCGCCCGTCAGATTGCTTGCGTACCGCGTTTCCGGACGGATCTCCTTCGACATGAGCTATGATACATCACCCCCAGTGTTGGGGGTATATAGTGACGTGTTCATGTGCGAACAATCTGTTGAAGAGTTTCCCCACATTGAAGGAAATGCTTATTTGTTATATTAATTTTGTTTTTCGTATATGATTTTTTTCGAGCAGCTAATACATGTTTTCTTCGTTGGTCTCGTAGCTATAAGAGTTGGGGAAGACAAATGGCTTACCATACATTCAGATAGCAAGTACCAACACTCTCTCTAGCCCGAGATAAATATGTTTATTAGGTTATAGCTTTCGTTTTTTACTACTCCCTCTGTAAACAAATATAAAATATTTTAGATCACTAATCTAAAAATGATTTAAAACGACTGCCTCTGTCTCTTCAGGTTATGATTAGTTTCTAAGTTTTCTTATATATACAAACAATTCCTGTGATTTGTTCTTATTCTTCATTCGGCACCGATAAAAATCCAATAAAATCGTGAAACATATGTGTTCATGGGGTCCCCTGCATTCTTAGTCTGGTTATCATACTTCGGTCAGTGCCTAATGTTTTTCTTCACAGTCTTGACACTTTCTATATTTAGTTTAGTGGGATCATATGATATCTACAATAACAACTTCCACAGCTTGTTGATAAGCCGGACAAAGAAATTTGTTATAGAATAAACTGTTTCCACACCTTTGCAGTGCAGTACAACACAATCAACAAATATGTTCATCAAAGTCCTATACAGTGTCTACTGGTTGAAATCAAATAAAAGTTCAAAGGAGTATGAGAACAAAGCCATACTTGAGCAAATCTACCGATGGGTTTTAAAGCTCAACCCGACGTAGCACAATCCAAGTGGAGCACCTAGTAATCATTAACATTACAGGGAAGATTAGAATCACTAGCAGGTCTCTGGAATTACATACTTAGAACCCCCGTGATGAATGAAAATGGCAAGCTTCAGTTGCTTTCAGAAAAGCTCTGACGACATATCACGTCGAGAATTTCTTACTCTTCCGTGGTCTCATAAGTCGTCTCCCTCCCTGAAGCTTTTGAAGAGCACCGATCTGTTATGTTGTCGACAGCGCGCATCGGAATTCAGAAGCGTCTCCTCAGTGTTCGCACAACATGTCTCAGAGCCATATGAGTAGATTCTTCAGCTTCGGCCACCTTCAGTTCGGCCCATCGTATCGTGCCCGTGTGATGGGATGGATCGGCAGACTCCCTTGCCGCGACCACTACTAGCTGCAGAGCTTGACTGTGCATGCCACTGTCTGCGCCCAATACTTGAGCCGAGCTTTCACTTGGTCTGGATCATCACCTATCAAAGCCAACGGTAATTGATTTGTCATGAGCAGCAGATCATGTGACGAAGAAATTAATCACAAACAAAATAGAATGTCACCATCAAATGCATAGCAAATCAAACAGATCTACAGAACAGGATCCGCGTCGCTGGTTTTGCATAAAGATATATTCAAGGCAGAAGGGAAAGCTCAACGTTTCTTCAAATCTTCCTATTCATATGTTTATTTGTTTGGGCAGTTGGAGAGGGGAGAATAGTTTTATGCAGGGGCTATTGCCATCATCTTGCATAATAAAAAGTGGCATCAATGAACAAGGCACATATTGAGCTCTGCTCTGTTTCTGTCGTGATACAATACAACTGAGGAGGTGACTTCAGCTGGGGTGATCTTCCTCGCCGAAACTTCACGGAAATGGGAACATATGTGTGCAGAAAGCAATTCTTACCAGGGCCGGAGATCTTCCAGTCCGGGATGGGCGGCGCCGCGGCGGCGGCGGCGGCGGGCTCTGGCTGCCCGACAACCGCGCTCTGCTCGTCAAGGAACCTCCGCGTCATGGAGTAGGAGAGCTCCAGGCCGGGGAGCGTCCCGCATAGTCCCGGGATCTGGTGGTAGGAGAAGCCGAAGCCGAGGTCGAGGCAGCCCTTGAGCTCCTCCAGGTCCTCCTCCGTGAGGCTCCTGGTCCTCCTCCCCACCGCGCCACCACCAGAGGCCGCCTCGAGCATGACGCAGCTGCCCGTCCGCTGCCGGCCGTTGCTGCCGCCGCTGGTAGAGGCAGGGTTGGCGCCGCTGGACGCAGGCAGCTGAGGCTGCGAGGAGAAGTAGGAGGTTGAGGAGATGGCCGCCATTTTCTCTTTCCCTTGAGACCTTTGTCTTCGTATGTGGTTTGTTTGCTGCTGCGTTTTGGGTTCTGGTTCTGGTTCTGGAGCTGAGGTGCCTCAGGCTGGCCGCGGTTCTGGCTTATTTATAGACAGGCAAAGAACGAGTGTGGACGTCTCAACTCATGGCCTATGAACTCGTTTTCAGAATACAAAGATGTATGCGTGAAACTTTTTTCAAATTTTTTGGACAACTAATAGTTGATTTTTTTTAAATGGGCTCATATGCCCATGAGTTCATCCATGCATTTTCCATGCTACTGTACTGAATGAAACAACTCGTTAACTCATGCATGGATGCCTATCTTTTCTGGCTGAGTTTGCCAATAAAGCATTTTTGTAGTGTGATCCCCGTTTCTGTAAATCTGTATCTCTGTCTCTCTCTATATATATATATAAAAGAGAAGAAGAAAAAAACCGACTCCATCATAGCCACTGTACAATTGTTCTGTAATACTCCCCCCGTTCCTAAATTTAGGTCTTTTTAGAGATTTTACAAGGAGACCACATATGAAGTAAAATGAGTGAATCTATACTCTAAAATACGTCTACATACATCCGTATATAGTTCTTTAGTGAAAACTTTAAAAAGACTTATATTTAGAAACGGAGGTAGTAATTATTATCAACGTTGCCTAGATAAGACTGGAAACAATTCACACAATAGCCTATCTGTATTTAGTTTGTTTTTAGTTATTATTATTCGTGAGTATAAGTTACACTCCCTCTGTCCCATATATAAGAGCGGTTTTGGCACTAATTAAAGCTCTTTCATCCCATGATATAAAGAGTGTTTTAGACACTTTATCCACACCAATAAAAGCGGTGACTCTAAGGCTCTGATTGGATGGTTGTTTCTCAATGATATACACTTATAAAATATACAGACCTCTGTTCGTCGTTTATTTTCCAGGTGAAAATCACGTTGTGGCTTGTGAAATACACCTCTAAGATAAATACGGGTGTAAAATGTTACATCCATACCAAGCGGAGCCTAATATGTTCATAAGAATCCTACGGACTGTGCGCGTTAAATTACATAGTATTAGATATTCTTTCTCTCTCGTTCCTCTACACCAGGTTTTTTCAGATTGCTAACCACTTTCGAGCGGTTTCTCTACACCAATTAGGATCTCGTTGGTTCACGAGATTCTAAAAATGCGAAAATAGGAAACAAAACTAAGAATTATCATGTCACATTCATCTCAATTCAACATGATTTTAGTTTTTTATTGCATCATAGAAAAAAATAAAGGATACATTTAAAGAGAATTGAGTGGATGCTAAAATTTGTATGAAAAGTTTGTTTGGATTGATTAAATAAAATGGCTGCATACATCGCCCCGATGCAGAGGCCGGAGGAAAACCTCCCTTTCAAAACAAAAAAACATAGAAAAAAAACCTTCGAATCAAAGGTACCCTTAAAGTTTACGTACATACTATTTACACATGCCCTAATGGCCTAGCTAGCAGCCTTTTCTTCCAAACTAAAAGAGGGCGCATGCTTATAATTCGTTAATCTACATCATGGTCTGAAGGAGTTTTTCCTCGGCAGTTCCGTGTGGCAGACATACAAGGGTTAAACAAAGCATGGCTAATGTGACTTTAGTGACGACTGATGAGTACATGTCACTCTTGCCGGCTGCTGTCGGTCTTGCGTTCTCCAGCTACGGGAGAGGATCAAGCGTAAATGATGGATAGAGGACCGAAAATTACGTGCACTAGAGGACGTTGTCGTCATGGGGCCTGCAGAATGAACGACTCTCTCGTATCGTACGTGGCCTTTACCGCATGCGCGCCTAGCACATCATGGTCACTCCCAGTCCCGCTCCCAGACCAGGTTTTTACGTGGTACTACGAGCTGGACGTTGCTCTTTTTTACTTGCGCACTCGAGGTAGCGTGAATGACTGAATTTGATCGTCTCCGCGCCAGAAATGGCCGGCAACTATAATAAATTAAACAAGCAAACGGAGCCCAGCAGAACAAATACTACTGTAGCAGTTTTAGCATAATATCGAACTTGTCAGCATTGGATTGGAGTAGCCATCCACTCCTAGATCAGCTACATCTATATGCGGTGTTCAGCAAGAATATTGTGGGCACGTTACGTGGACACGAGGTAGCCAGGTGGAGATGCGGCGCCTACATCTACATGGCTCGTGTCGTGTCTACTGTGGATAGTACGAGGACGAGCAGGGAAGAAGGACTTGTGGCCGCCGGTGACCCCTCTCGGAATCATTCGTGTGGCGTGGGGTTGGAGCTGTCGTGACCCAAGGACCCGACCGATGGATCCCTGGCCGCTTATTTATTTGATCCCCGCCCCGGCACGTTCAGCTAGCCACACGCAGGACGAGGGCGAGCAACCACATTTTGCCGCGCGCGGGCGGGTGGGAGCAAGCAGCCACGTGATTCTGTTTCGCGTTCAAGGTTGCCTCAGTTGCCAGAGGGCAGGATCGCTACGCTGCACCCTCTCCTCTCGCCCTTCAGTCCAGCCAGCTGCATAAGCATAACCGCACGGCACGGGGGTCGATCAATCCAGCGAACCAACTCTTGCATGATCGGTGGCCCTAGGTGGGCATAACTGTACCTATTCTTCTTTTAGACCTCATATGCTCTGTTTTGGAATGCCAAGAATGTTTAGGCAGAGCAGGGTTTTTAGGTGTCATGTCTAGTGCAATCATCAAGGGTCTCAAGGTATGGCTGCTCCGTTAATTTGCAAGACAAGACATGCCTTGAGAATTTCTCCGCCGCAATGGTCACAATGTTAATGATGGCATGGCACCTCCGACTCAAAGTTACGCTAATTAAAGTATTTGCTGCATTTGAAACATACAAAACCTTTTGCAAGAGACACGGGCCTTGCAAATGAGCCAAGTGGTAGGTGTGTAGAGTTTGATCGAGGAATAAGTGCCCCCTCCCCCAAGCACACACACACACAGCTCGAAAGACATCAATTCATCAAAAAAAAATGCGGGAAGAGGGCCAGTTGGAACTAATTCCAACACGATCTTCATAAATATTTGAGCATCAACATCAGAGGTGTGTGATCTAGCGAATTATTGCCATGATGCCATTCATCCAACGACCATATCTTAAAAAAAAACTATGTATCGTTTCCTAGTGGAGCAAGAAGTAACGTTTCAAAAGTTGGAGTGGAGTTTGATTACATCACACCGGCACAAGGATCCTACATGTGTAGCAGGATGAGGCACTAGTGACTCACTGAAGTAAGTGATGCCATTGTTGTTGTATAATTTGTGAAGGTAGTTCATAAGGATAGCTTCATTTTTATTTTATTTTTTGAAACGGAGGCAAAAAATTTACCTCATCCATTAATTAAGCAACTAACGGAGAACCGGGCAAAACCGTCACAAACCGCTGAGCGGCACATACAAACCGTGCCAGAACTCAGCCACCCGCGTCGAGGGCAGCACAACTCCGACTCTGAAGGAGAGATCCAAAGAAGAACTATGCCAGGCTGACGTCGTGGAAGACCACCAAACGGACCACCTGCTGCCTGTCATCGTTCCCACAGGGGCCCCGCCGCCGCAGCTCCGACTTCGCCGCAAAAAACAAAACCGAGGTAATCTCACGGACACTTCGAAGAAGAGCCGACTAACGCAACCACCGCAACGCCTCCGACTTCACTCGCCCCATCATCGTTGCCACAGAAGCCTCGACGCCACATCAACGCCTTCCACCACCTAACCTCCCAACACACCCATTGGTCCCTCTGACCGGATTAACCTCCAAAATCGATGCCCTCGAGAGGGGAACGACGTCCATGCCGCCAACGACCGACCCTCGGGTCTGGAGTTTCCCCTCGGAGTTGTCCCTCGCAGAGGAAGAGAGAGCATCCCGTCGACGCCTTCAGGAAGGTCACGGCATCCACGGACGCCGCCGTCACAGGCTCCACCATGGCCAGAAACGGGTTTTCACCCAGCCCTCGTAATCCTCTGCTCGACAGACAATCCGTCAGCCCACCTTCGGATCTACCCTCGCTGCACCTCCACGCATCAGCCACCCAGGCAGCCAAATCTTGCATCCCCATGGCTGCATCAGGATGGGATGCCTCGCCGGTCGCCTCTCCTTCGCCCAGGCCAGAGCTAGAGCACCCACGTTGACTCCAGATCTGAGCGCCAAGCCCCACGACCCGCCGCGCTCCGGTCCGCAGCCAACACCACCGCATCGCCCAACGGGAACGACGCCCGAGCTCCGGGGCCGCCCCGGCGTCCAGCCTCAGCCCCCTGCAGCACCACATCCGCGCAGCCTCCATCAGCACCTCCTCCTCACCGCGTGGAGCCACCGACAACCGCACACGCCGCGCCCCCTGCCGTGCCCGCGCGGCCGCGCTGCTCGCGGTCGCCGCTAGCCTGTCCCCGCGTCGCCTTGCCCCTTGATGCGCCAGATTCGCGCCCGGCCGCGCCAGCCTGCGCCGAAGCCACGCACGCGCGTCCTGGCCGCCCCCCTCCGTTGGACCCCGGCGAAGCCCGAGCTGCGCCCTCCGCATCCCGCAGCCTTCGGAACCCGACGACGCCCGAGATGCGCTTCTCTGCTTGGCAGGGTCGGCCCGCGCCGCCCACGCGCCTTGCGAGAGGGAAGAAGGGTCCTGCCGCCGCCCACACCGCACGGGCTTTGCCAGGCGGCGACGGGGGAGGGGAGGGATGGGGTGGGGGCTGGTGGCGGCGCCGCTAGGTTTTGCTCCCAGGCCGCTCGCGGGAGCGACACGGGAGATACGCTTCTGATAGCTTCATTATGTATATAAAGGTTATTGATTTCAAGGCATGCACATTTCTCCAATTTGCACAATTTGGTAGTACCACACGGGTTATCGGCTTATGGCCCACTTAACACGGGTATTCACATATTTTCTATACTTATTTCAGGCTTTTCGACATTATTCTTTCAATGGTATTGACGTGTCCGTCGACGATGAGGTTCATGTGATGATTTCATCAATCTCAACATCAATTATCTCGGTCTTTCCAAAGGTGAGCATAGGGGTATAGTGTGTGTGCAAGCGTTCATAATAGTGATTTTGTGTGCGTGTGCGACACAGTGTATGTGTATGTATCGTGTTTCTAAAAAAAATCATGCTATGCTAGCTAGCATGCTGCTCATTGGACCAAGCAGTTTCATTCCATCTGCCACGTTGGATACGTGGTTCAAAGCACTGGAAGATATCAACTTGGATGATGTGGATATGGTCCATTTGGTGAATATTGATAGCTCTTGGTGGCACCACGCACCATACCCACGGACTGAAAACGATCCATCCAGAGTGAAAACAAAACATTGGGGCCAGCGTCAGATTCTATCTTGACAAACTTGCGATTTTTTGTTGTACATATCCAAAAATCTACGTGGACCATGCATTAACTGAGCTGGCATAGTCCCGGCCCCATGAACTCCATTTTTTGTGGCCTAAATCATGCCAATTTGAAAAGAACGAAAAACTTGTGATCTAAATCGGGTCTGGAAGATTCTTTGCTTGGACTGCGAGGCCGCGAGTCCAGCACCGCTACATAAAAGTCGTTTTCCTTCTAAGGACATAAAATTCGTTTGGAGTTTTTCTTTAGCGGTATATACTCCTGTCATGTTTGGTGTGATGGACTGGAGGATGTCTACTTGCACGTCGCGCTTCCACAAAAAAAAATTAAAAAAATCGCAAGGTGAAAAGTTGCACCTCTTGTGGGTATCTACTCCTAAGTAGTTAATGTAAATTTTCTTGACCACTAGCTAGCATTGTGCACACATGAACGGTGCATGCTTTGCGAGATCAAATGCGTGATCGGAATGTATCGGATCTGTGTAGCATATACACTGCAAATACGTACCACAAGAAGTTGGCCATGCATGAGCAAATGCAGCATGTGCACGAGAAAGATTCTTCCGAGCGAGTTTTCCTGAGGTGCATGTAACATGTACGATGAATCACCGTAAAATCGCATAATCGATCCTTGTGTGGCTCCGGCTCTCTTGTAAGGTTTTGCACCACAGCTATGAATTCTCGTGGCCCTCGTGTACGATGGATCGATCATGAGGGGTATGTGCCTTGTCAACTGTCGATAAGAACGAAAAAAATATTACATAAGGTGGAGCTATATACCACTATATCACAGGGATTTATTCACAAATAACTAATTCATCAATTTTTGTGATGGGCATGTTTTGGACGGGATCTCGTCGACATCAGCTGGTTCACAGAATAATCCACAGCCCCACCATACCATTTGTGACAATGTGACATGTACATCATGTACTATAGGTGTGAGTTGTCTCGCGCATGAGCCATGTTCCTTTGCAACAACAAATAGTATGTATTCTTTTCAATATACTACAATACTTATTAAAGTATGTCACCGCACAGGTGGTTGAGACTTGAGAGCATACTTAACGATAGTATAATCTCATTAATTTACACTTGTTTGTATTGCGGGTGCATTGTTTGGGTTTTACATGCATGTGTTTTTTTTAAACGCGATCCCTTAGAACCCAATTCATTAAAAAAAGATCGAAGAGAGTTGCCGGTTAATAAACGAAAAACCGGACTAAAACCGTTACAATACGTCCGTCAAAACAACCCACACAAACACACACACACACACGCCGCCAAGGAAATGAGCTCCTCGAGGTTGCAATCCGGCGTCATCGTCATCACGCCTCCGCGAGGGCGACTCCGACTTCACCATAGACGACCACCGATGTAGCCTCCATCGTAGACGAGCGTAGAGGCCTGCGTCGGACAACGTCAAACAGTCTACCACACGCGCCAACGACCAGGCAGCTTCAACTCTGTCGATAAGCATTGTAGGATAAAAAGCGCATGACATGCGCCGAGCCAGCGCCAGAACCGACCACCCGTCTCGCGTCAACGTCACCCCAAGGCTCCTCCTCAAACAGCTCCGACTTCAGAAGACAAGAAAGGCACGGCGACGCCGGATGAGACCGACTATCAGAACACAACAACAATTTTTACTCCGCTTGAAGCGGTCATCGTTGCCACACAAGAAGTCGCGCAAAGCTCCAGATTGTCGGACGACTCCAGCCGACCGCAATGTCGCGAGCGTCTAGCCCATGAAGCGTGCAAACGAGATTCAAAGCTTTTCAAGACGACATACATTTTTCGTAAACGTGGAAACCTGAAAAGGATGAACGATATAGATATTGTGTCAAGCTCTTCCTTGATTGGAGATGGTGCTGAGATGACCAGCAAGCCTGATTGATAGAGTGGTTTCTTATATTCAACACCAAACCTAAACTAGTGGCTAATAGTACCAATCATTGCTTTCTCCTCGATCGGCATGGCGTGCGCGCACTCCATCACATACGAAGCTGTTCCACGAAGATGACTGCGCCGCGCGGCAAATAAACAACTCAGAGGTGCGGCTAACCGCTTAATCCAGTGTTTTAGGTGCTCACTATCTAGAGTTGTTGCACCCTAGATATTTTTTGATCGAAGTAGGAGTATCATGCATTACATGCAGCATAGTTTAGTGGAAAACATTCTGGTCTCCGAATCCAAAACCATCCACCAACCCTATATATACACTGTATATCCTAGACTAGTTTTGGTCCCACGAAGTGAATTAGTCAAGGTAGAAAATGACATAAACAAAAGGATAAGCAGCGACCAGACACATAGCCTCATGAACAAGAACATCATCGAAGATTTCCTTCTGCCCTATATATATCTAAAAAATGGAGTAGCTTTCATTGGGTGGCAATCAAACCATGATTATTCATTTATTCGTCCCGTCAATCCGTTTCCTTTCCTGACACAATTTTGGCATTCTTGCTAGTAACTGCATTGACTGACTCACTCCGCCGTACAATATCACATCGGCCATTTGCACAACATGTGCTGCACGCACCTTCCGTATGCCACGGCTAGACTAACTCCACGTTTCAATGGGCACAACCATTTATCGTCAGTGTACCATGTCCATGTAACACGTATGTATGATAATACATCCCCGTTTCCAAATTTCTTATGGGCGTGAGTTGATGGTTGATCGACCTCATGCATATACATGTGGATACATTAGAAAACTTGTATATTCCCCACACTGATGATGGCAGTAGGCTTACTAATATTCAATCAATCATTGCATCATCTGCGGCGCACAGCGCCGCATGCCACTGTTCCCAGGCAGATACTTGTGCTGGCCGCGCGATAAACAAATTAAGTAACACTGGTTGTGCGCGCGGCTAGTCCACTGGTTTGTTGCACCTGACATGTTCTAGTCTTCTAGAGCTGTTGCATTGCATCCCAGATTATTTTATCAAGGTGGAGGCTCGAGGTGGATTACTACATTTTAAGCATTGCATTAGATGTATATAAACGATATGCATGGCAAAAAATCTGGTCTCCAAACCCAAAACTAGCCACCCTAAATGTATATCTACCATCTTCAGTTTTGATCCCAAAAAGTGAAGTTATTGCCGGAGTGATTGTGTTTTCAACATATCGTCTATTTTTAATTTTTTGTAGGTTATCTGCAGAGCTACGACTTTCATCGATACGTAGTCATCACTATGACATATGGGCATGCAGACTTTCATCGATACGTAGTCATCACTATGACATGTGGGCATGCAGACGTTTATAGCCGGGTACAGCCTGCTGAAATTGATTGCGTGGAGTGTATTCACCCAGTTTGGTTGGATAGCCACAAGATTATTGATGAGCTACGTAATCTCCAGTCCGACCCATTATGGTCGTATTTTCTTTTATTTGTTTTATTGTTTAGAACTCGGTGACTGAAACTTATTTCATGAACATCCTATGATGCAGAGGCGGAGGGAATCCCCTTTCTCGAAAAATAAGATCTATATTGGGCACGAGTGACCACCTTTTATTCTTCATTGGGCACCAATATAAATACAATAAGATCATGAAATATATGTGTAGAAGGGATCCACTACCTTATTTTGGTCAATAGTGCTCGTTTAGGGCATTTCTAACTGATCCCCTAACGACGAAGTAAAGCTTTAGTGGACTATATTTACCCCCACTAAGTTTTTGTCGGACCTACTGGAACTCTTAAATTTAGTGGAGTCAATTTACTTTTTGGTTTATGTATTTCATCAAACATCTATTATGTGTGCCCGTGATGATGGTGACCACACCGGAAACGCTTCGATGCGGAGGCCGCGAAGCTCTTTGAAAGAGGAGAGGACCTCGGAGCACGAAGCTGGTCTTGCATACGCACAAATTGTTGGTTGAATGTTCTTGGGACGAATTCAAGTGAAAACCTAGTCTTTGCCATGGTCGGAGCCTGTGATGCTGACACCCTTGGCGTTATTTTCTTCATGAAGGCATCATCGAGGTGAACCTCCCACCTGCTCCCGCCGCCTCTTAGGGAAATCCTTGATCAGTTGATCGGATGGTGGTGGCGCTCTTGTCTTGTTTCCTCCTTGGGGCGTCATTCTTGAAGGTCTGCATTGGCTCGAGGGACCAGTGAATGGCTTTAGCAGTGGAGCGGCGTTTCATGTCACACATCAATGATGTGGAGTCTCCCAGTGGTGTGGCGCAATAGGGTCTCGGTGATGGATGTATGATGTTGAACGCGCGGAGGGAGGTGGCATTGCCTGGCGCCATGGTGGCATCAACGGTAAGCCTGGCAAGGTCGATGCGTTAAGACGTGAGCTGAAGCTCTGAAGATGGGTCGGTGGAAGACGACGGCGACGGCCTCTGAGAGTAGGTCGGACCGCTGTGTGTGCCCCATACCCTGTAAGAGGATTGGTTGGACCAACTTTAAATGTTAGGCTTTGGTGCGATGTATATTTAGTATTCGGCTTGGACTAACGCCAGGTAGGTGCCGGGACAGATGTTGACAAGATGATGGCTATAGACATAGTGCATGTATTACTTCGTGAAGGATTTGTGAATAATTAATAAATGGATGCATGCATCGTTCGGATGCGAAGGCCGCGGGTCATCCTTATTTTCATAATAAAATGTCTCATTTAGTTAGGGCATCTCCAAGGAGGACCCTTAAACCGCCCGCATGCATCCGAACCGCGTTCGGACAGTTGAAACCATCCAACCCGGGCCTATATGGGTCCGCGGGGCGGTCCGGACACGTTTTCTCCCATAAATCGGTGACAAACATTGGGGAGCTTTGCGTGAGTCTGGACACGAGACACATAGGACTCGACAACTCCGCCCACCCAAAACCCTTCCTGGACCGCGCAACTCCATCCTCCTCATTTTCTCTTCTTCCTTATGTCGTGGGTATAAGTCTGACAGTAGATGTGTACAGTACGAAAGGATGGGCAGAGCCTTAGCTACAGCGAGGTTGTATGAGTTCAGGCCCCTCTACGGTGGAGGTAATAGCCCTACGTCTCAGTGCTCTGGGAGCTTGTTGTCGAGTGGAACATGGATTACAGTGAATTGCTAACCCCTGCACCAGTGGGGAAGGGTGGCTTATATAGAGTGCGCTGCCCTTCACAACGGTTCGGTGCACAGGGGTGGAGTAGTGGCGAATAAATGCCTACGTTACATGTAACGTACGTCTTAAATGCTAATAAAGGCACATGGAAACGTAAGACCGTTTCCCTCCAGGGGGTTACGATGCACAGAGTGGAATCCAGTCGGTTAGTTTGATACACTCCGAATGCTCATCTCCGACTGGGTGCTGGAGGATTCGTCACCGACTCGATGATGGAAAGTCCTTAATTCAGTCGGAACTGACTAAGGGCCTTATCCCTTATGAAGGGTAGTCCTTGGGTAGGACTTATAGGGCAGGCCTATGACCCTACCCTAGGACTATAACCCCATCATTAGTCCCCGAATGGATTGGGGTTGGAACGACGAAGCGATGCTTGGAGTACGGATCCGACTGGTACGGATGCGACTTTGGCGTTGTTTGCCTCGATCCATTTTATCTTGTTTGACCAATGATCCGAGTGGATGTATTTGTGAAACGAACCGTCAGGGACCGAGTGCTTCCGTGGTATCTTTTGACGTGACCAATCAACTGACGGCGGCGGATTTTCCGGGATTCTCAAATTTCGGTTGCCGCGCGCTCAGCGGGGATGACGACATCGCAATCGAGTAGTACTTGATGCCTCGATTCCCATGCCTTCATCTTCTCCACTAATATCGCAGCAACCGGTCGGGGGATAAGATTTCGGGGCCACTTGCTAGTGACCCAGTCGGAACCCTATTTAAACTTCTGCGGCGAGGGTTTTTCGTTACACTCGCCGGATAACTTGCATTTGCTCCGCTTCTCTCGCCATCTCCTGCGCGTCCCAAGCTCCTTCCTTCTCCTTCTCCCTCGCGAATCTGCAGCCTCCGCCATGACAAAGGGACAGACTAGCAAGCTAGAGGTGCGGAAGAAGAAGGGGAAGGCGGCGGCTCCTGCTCAGCGGCGACAGCGAGCGCTACCGGCGGGTTGGATCCAGGGGGATTTCCTTCCCTCCACGGTGATGGAGGAGAACTTGCTGGAGTTGGTGGAGCACGGAATGATTGCGCACAAGTCGTGGAGGCTGCCGGCGGAGGGCGAGGTCGAGCCGGCGCCACGAGAAGGGGAGTGCGTCTTGCTGCTCAGCCACGTGCACCGAGGTTTCTCTCTGCCTCCTCATCCCTTCTTCAAAAGTATAATGAACCACTTCGGGGCGCAGCTCCACCATTTTCCTCCAAATGCCATAGCTCATCTCTCTGCCTTCGTCGTGTTGTGCGAGTGTTTCATCGGTTGTCCTCCCCATTGGGGGCTTTTCAAACATATCTTCTCTGCTAGATCGCAAACCATCAAACGACTAAACCAGTCGGATGATAAAACTCACCTCCTCCAGCTCTGCGGAGGTTTAGGTTTCCAAAAGAAGAGTAAAAGTAGCTATCCTGCTCTTCAGTTGAACGAATCTGTTAGGAACTGGTAGTCGACATGGTTCTACTGCCAGGACGTTGCATGCCCGAATGCCACCACTGGACTACCTCCTTTTAGCTTAGACCGACCGGCTCCGCCTAAGCAGCTCGCGCTCACGAAGGCGGAGAAGATTCAGATCCAGCCTCTGGTAGATGCGCTTGTAGACGTCGTCCGAAGGGGAGTCACCGGCATAGATTTGCTGGAGGTTTTTCTGGGTCGGCGTATCCAGCCTATGCAAGCTCGACACCACGCCATGTGGCACTACACGGGGCCTGAGGATTCCACTCGGACTAACGTCGAGTGCGTGACTGGGGAGACGGTGGCGTCGTTGGTACTCAACATCACAGCCGCCTGCGAAAACCCCAGAGGGGCCCGGCGAGTGAAGGCCTTCCGCGCGGACAACCCTCCTCCGAATGAGGTGAGTACAACTTGTCGAGTGCACACAATTGTCTTAGATTTATCGCTTTCTTGAATCACTGCCTGACGTCTGATGTTGTCGACTGTATCTCGTGTAGGCGTGGACCAACTGGTTTTCTCCTGTCTCGAACGGGAATCCGACCGAGGAAGAGGAAGGTAGCCAGGAGGGCAGCATGGAGAGCGTCCAGTATGTCTCCGACAGCGGGGAGACGGAGGAGGAGTCTGAAGAAGAAGAGGAGGAAGATGAGGAGCAGAACTAGCCACCCCCACCGCCAGAGCTTCGAACTAAACGCCGCCATGAACCCGCGGCTCCTTCGGCCCCTCCAGCATCCTCGAGTGCCCCGCCAGCCGCTCGTGTGGTTCCGAGCGCCTCACCAGCCGTTCTCGTGGTTCCGAGTGCTCGGAGTATCAAGAGGACCAGGGACGCTGCTGCTGAGCCTGCGGGTCAGCCTTCTAAGGTGGCCAAACCGAGTGAATCTAAACCTCGGAAGGCTTTGCCGCGGATGAGGGTCACAGTTCCCGTCACTTCAACGTAAGTGCATTGTTCTTCTATCTTCTTTCAGTATTTGATTGAACTCCTGCTTATTGGTTGAATGAATTTTACTCGACAGAGTTGCCACCTCTGCCACCTCTCCGGCACACCAGGTGGACGATCCCATGGACATGGACAACGTTGTCACATCCCAGCCAGGTGCGTCGTGGCGATTCCGAGAGTTTACATTATTGCATCACGAATTCTGTCTTTGGTCTTGCCTTTTTCTTGTGGTCTCACGCTGTTCGGTCGGGTTTCCCTCAGGGGTGATTTATGTGGAGGAGGATGACCAGAGGAGGTCTGAGCAAGTTGCGGTGCCTGTCCTTGAGGCTGTTCCGCCGGTTACTACTCTCGCCATGGACGCGTCGCCGACTGAGATGATGCCGTCGACTGAAACGGCGCTGATCGTTGCTGAACCGACTGGAGCAGGCCTTGGGATGCCCAAGGAGTCTCTTACGATGCCAGGTCCGTCGATTGTCCAGTACAACGTCCAGCGCCTCCCGGAAGATCAGGTGGGAGCTGCCAAGGGGGCCATGGTGCAGGTGGAGCTGATGGCGGGAGAGGCCAAGAGAGCGTACGACTCCATCGCGTCCGTGTACAAGCGAAGCTTGGAACCGCGGGACGATATCCGAGTAAGTGGGCTAGTAAGTATTTACTTTCCTCTTGTAACCCAGTGGGTGTTTGAGCAACGCACTCAGATAGAGTATGATTATTTTGCAGTGGGTTCACTCTTAGTGAACCCAGTGGGTGTAGTCCCCGAGACTTCTGGCGAGTGCTTGCCCCGGCAGTTGTCTTTATACACATTTTCTTTAAATTGATCATATAAAAATTAATTTGTTTGAATGTTACCGGTGGGGGCACTCCGAGTGCACCTACTGAATGAGTCCCCGAGAGTAATTTTACTCAGGTCGGGTAGTAATAACCTCATAGGGTTGTTTGTTGTCATGTATCTCAATAGGGCTGACCTGTTTGAGCTTTCATGCCAGTGGGGTCACTCTTAGTGAACCCACTGGGTGTAGTGCCCAAGACCGCTGTCGACTGCTTGCGTCGGCAGGGGTCTGAAGAACTTAGAATTTTTATTGTTGTCCTTGTTGAGTTTGTCTGATGGTCTCTTGGCGCTGACTTGCAGAAAACTTGCGAGATGGGAGCAGCGTACGAGACTCTGAGGGCTGAAAAGGTTCAGTTTGCTGGGGAACTGGATGCCGCAATGGTTGCCTTGGCTGGTATGAAGGATGTTCTGGATGAACGAGAAAAGTCCTTGGAGGAGGCCCGTGAGGAAAACAAGGCATTGGCGGCTGAAGTGGAGAAAATGGGGAAACAAAGGACCGAGCTGATGGGACAGATGCAAGTGTTGAACAGGCGGTGTATAGCACAGGAAAATTACGTCAGTGACTGGGCCCGGAAGATGATAGCGCTTCTCGGTGGTAAGTTCTGTTTTTCCGAGTGCTTGTGGACTGTGCATTCCACTCTGCGCTTACTGTTTGCTCGTCCTGTCTTTGCAAATTTTTGGATGCACGCTGAGGCTGAAGCAGCTGACGTTGAGCGTTCGATTCTTCCGAACGTTCCACTCGGCGATGACGCCAATCGAGATATGCTCCGAGCGCATATTCGCCTGGGAAAAGTGGGACCTTTCATCGGTCGACTGAGAGAGGTCGTCGGCCGAATCGACAAGGAGCTTTGGCCTGAAGACGACACTCGGCACGAGATGGAAGGCTTGATGACTCGGCTGGAGGAGGTCCCGAACCGAGTGCAGGCGTGGAAGAAGTCTGCGGCTCGCTGTGGTGCGGACGTCGCTCTGTCGCTTGTCCGAGTGCACTGCAAGGAGGCTCGCGAAGAGAAGCTGAAGGCGTTGCAAGTCGCCAACACAAAAAAGCTTCGATTCGAAGATTTTATGGAGACCTTCCTTGAGAGTGCCACTCGCATCGCAGACGGGATCGACCTCGACACATTCGTGGAGCCTGCCAGTCCTAGTGCCAGTCCTGACGATGTTTAAGAAAACGTTTACCTCGGTATGCCGAGTGTTGGTTGTAAGAAACTTTGGCCACTGCTGTTGGCCGTCACATTTGTGGTTCGGTGTGGATAATCTTGATCTACACCGAGCCACCTATCCTTAGGCGAACTTTGAATTTGAATCGAATCTTTGTCTCTTCTTTTGCCAAAGAGTTGTTGACACGATTTTGGCTCGTGGTTTTTGTTTGGCGTTCCTGGTGAAGCCAATGGCAAACATGCAGAGCATGTAATTGTCAGTTGTCTTGACATCTGCATGAGCCTCACTGAGGGTCTGCCGAGTCTCCGAGTGGATCTGCAGGATACACTCGAAGGCAATTGAGTACTTAGGCGATTCGTGATCGCGGCTAAGTCTTCGATTGCGACTGTAAGGTCGTACTCGGAGCGAGTTGGTACTCATGTAATTGTCAGTTGTCTTGACATCTACATGAGCCTCAATGAGGTTCTGCTACTCATGTAATTGTCAGTTGTCTTGACATCTACATGAGCCTCACCGAGGGTCTGCTGAGTCTCCGAGTGGATCTGCAGGATACACTCGAAGGCAATTGAGTACTTAGGCGATTCGTGATCGCGGCTAAGTCTTCGAGTGCGACTATAAGGTCGTACTCGGAGCGAGTTGTTACTCATGTAATTGTCAGTTGTCTTGACATCTACATGAGCCTCGATGAGGTTCTGCTACTCATGTATTTGTCAGTTGTCTTGACATCTACATGAGCCTCACCGAGGGTCTGCTCTTCATGTAATTTTCAGTGGTCTTGACATCTACATGAGCCTCAATGAGGGTCTGCTAAGCCTCCGAGTGGATCCGTGAGATACACTTGAAGGAAGCTTTCTATTTTAAGCGATTCTTGATCGCAGGCAAGTCTCCGAGTGCGACGTTAAGTGCACACTCGGAGAAAGTTTGTACTTAGGCGATTGTTGATCGCAGCTAAGTCCCCGAGTGCAAGGTTTAGTGCACACTCGGAGAAAGTTAATACTTAGGCGATTCTGGATCGCAGCTAAGTCTCCGAGTGTGACATTTAGTGCACACTCGGAGAATGTTTGTACATAGGCGATTCTTGATCGCAGCTAAGTCCCCGAGTGCGACGTTTAATGTACACTCGGAGAAAGTTTGTACTTAGGCGATTCTTGATCGCAGCTAAGTCCCCGAGTGCGATGTTTAGTGCACACTCGAAGAAAGTTTGTACTTAGGCGATTCTTGATCGCAACTAAGTCCCCGAGTGCAACCTTTAGTGCACACTCGGAGAAAGTTAATACTTAGGCGATTCTGGATCGCAGCTAAGTCCCCGAGTGTGACGTTTAGTGCACACTCAGAGAATGTTTGTACTTCGGCGATTTTTGATCGCAGCTAAGTCCCCGAGTGCGACGTTCAATGTACACTCGGAGAAAGTTTGTACTTAGGCGATTCTTGATCGCAGCTAAGTCCCCGAGTGCGACGTTTAGTGCACATTCGGAGAATGTTTGTACTTAGGCGATTCTTGATCGCAGCTAAGTCCCCGAGTGCGACGTTTAGTGCACACTCGGAGAAAGTTTGTACTTCGGCGATTTTTGATCGCAACTAAGTCCCCGAGTGCGACGTTTAGTGCATACTCGGAGAATGTTTGTACTTAGGCGATTCTTGATCGCAGCTAAGTCCCTGAGTGCGACGTTTAGTGCACACTCGGAGAACGTTTGTACTTGGGCGATTCGTGATCGCAACTAAGTTTTTTTTTGAGACTGGAGTCTGCGTCCGCGGAAGAATTTAGAATCTGCAAAAACTCAATCTGCTTTGTATTACTTCAACGATACTTGTTCTTTACATTGCTTCAGTTGACGGTCACGTGTAGAAGCGCTTCAGGAGATCTCCGTTCCATGCTCGCGGCTCGTCCGTTTCCCTGTCGATGTTGTAGAGTCGGTATGCTGCGTTGTTCAGCACCTTGGAGATGATGAAGGGTCCTTCCCAGGCGGGAGGCAACTTATGAGGTCTCCGCTGATCCACTCGGAGCACCAGGTCGTCTGCTTGGAATGTACGACTCCTGACGTGTCGCGCGTGAAAGCGCCGCAGATCTTGTTGATAAATGGTTGAGCGAGTGAGTGCCATCTCGCGCTCCTCCTCTAGAAGATCCACTCCGTCTTGCCTTGCTTGTTCTGCTTCAGCTTTGGAGAAGAGTTCAACTCGTGGAGCATTGTGAAGCAAGTCACTCGGAAGGACTGCCTCTGCTCCGTAAACGAGGAAGAACGGGGATCGCCCTGTAGATCTATTTGGGGTTGTGCGGAGACCCCAAAGCACCGAAGGTAGCTCGGTGACCCATGCGCCAGCGGCATGTCGCACCTCTCGCAGGAGTCGAGGCTTCAAACCTTGTAGAATAAGTCCATTCGCCCGCTCTGCTTGCCCATTTGTTTGGGGATGCGCCACAGATGCAAAATCCACTCGGATACCTTGGCCTATACAGAAACCTTTGAATCTATCCGAGTCAAAGTTTGTTCCGTTGTTAGTGATTATGCTGTGAGGTACCCCGAATCTGGAGATGATGTCCGTGACAAACTTGATGGCCGTTAGGGCGTCGAGCTTCTTGATGGGCTTGGCTTCGATCCACTTTGTGAACTTGTCGACTGCCACCAACAGATGTGTGAATCCCCCTTGGCCTATATTGAATGGACCGACTGTATCTAATCCCCATACCGCAAACGGCCAAACAAGAGGGATTGTCTTCAACGCAGATGTTGGTTTGTGGGACTTGTTAGAGTAGAACTGACAGCCTTCACATCGGTCGACCATATCTTTCGCCATTTCATTCGCCTGCAGCCAAAAGAAACCAGCTCTGAATGCTTTGGCGACGATTGCTCTTGAGGAGGCGTGATGACCGCAGGTTCCCGAGTGAATTTCTTCCAGGATCAACTGTCCCTCCTCAGGGGAGATGCATCGTTGAAGGATGCCTGAAATGCTTTCCTTGTACAACTGGTCATCAATGACAGTGAACGACTTTGACCTACGGACGATCTGTCTGGCTTGGACTTCATCTTCGGTAATTCTTGCCTCAGGATGTATGGAATGAATGGCACAGTCCACTCGGGGATGACAACAAGAATCTCCATGATCAAATCAATCACAGCAGGGACTTCGACTTCAGTCGGATCTGTGGATTTCTTTGATTGTACTGGTTCCTCTGTGAAGGGATCTTCTTTAACTGAGAGTAGGTGGAGGTGCTCGAGGCAGACGTCACTCGGGACTGGTCTCCGAGTGGATCCGAGTTTTGCCAACTCATCAGCTGCTTGGTTTTTCAGTCGCGGAACGTGGTGGAGTTCCAGACCTTCAAACTTTTTTCTCGAGCTTCCTCACTGCATTGCAGTATGTGGTCATGGTGGGGTTCCTGACGTCCCACTCCTTCATCACTTGATTGACCACCAAATCCGAATCGTCATAGACCATCAGGCGACGGACGCCGAGTGAGATGGCCATGCGCAGTCCACAAAGGAGAGCTTCCTACTCTGCCTCGTTGTTGGAGGAATCAAAGTGTATCTGCAGCACATACTTGAGTTTGTCGCCCTTTGGCGATATGATCACAACGCCAGCGCCGGAGCCATTCAACATCTCGGACCCATCGAAGAACATTGTCCAATGAGCCGAGTAGATGTGGGTCGGTTGCTGTTGTTCTACCCATTCTGCTATGAAGTCAGCCAGAGCTTGAGACTTTATAGCTTTCTTGGCCTCGAACTTGATGTCGCAGTACAACATCTCCATTGCCCATTTCGCCACTCGGCCCGATGCGTCCCGATTGTGGAGGATTTCCGACAACGGAGCATCAGAAACGACAGACACCGAGTGGTCTTGGAAATAATGAGCTACCTTCTTCGCAGTCATGTAAATCCCGTAGATAAGTTTTTGATAGTGGGGATACCTCTGCTTGGAAGGAGTCAGGACTTCGGAGACATAATACACTGGCCGCTGTACCTTGTAAGCTTTGCCTTCTTCTTCCCGTTCGACTGTGAGAACAGTGCTGACGACTTGATTTGTAGCCGCGATGTACAGAAGAAGGGGCTCTTTACTGAGCGGAGCAGTAAGATCTGGCTGGGTGGAAAGTAGGACTTTGAGGTCGTCGAATGCAACTTGAGCTTCGTCTGTCCACTCGAAAGTATCTGATTTCTTCATGAGTCGGTACAGAGGAAGCGCTTTCTCGCCGAGTCGACTGATAAACCTGCTCAAAGCCGCTAGGCAACCTGTGAGCCTTTGAACATCGTGTATTCTGACCGGTCGCTCCATTCGGACGATGGTCCCGATCTTTTCGGGGTTGACATTTATCCCTCGTTCGGAAATGAAGAAACCGAGTAACTTTCCGCTGGGAACACCGAATGAACACTTGGCTGGGTTGAGCTTGATATCGTACCTACGAAGGTTGGCGAATGTTTCTGCCAAGTCAGTCAGCAGGTCGGGACCTTTGCGTGACTTGACTACGATATCATCCATATACGCCTCCACATTCCGACCGATCTGGTCGAGGAGGCATTTTTGGATCATGCGCATAAAGGTAGCTCCTGCATTATTCAAACCAAATGGCATAGTGATGTAGCAGAAGCACCCGAATGGGGTGATGAAGGCTGTTTTTAATTCATCGGGGCCATACAGACGGATCTGATGATAGCCCGAGTAGGCATCAAGAAATGAGAACCGCTCGCAACCCGCAGTCGAGTCGACAATTTGATCGACGCGGGGGAGCGGAAAATGGTCTTTCGGGCAGACCTTATTGAGGTGCTTGAAGTCGATGCACATCCGGAGCGACTTGTCCTTCTTGGGCACCATGACAACATTGGCGAGCCACTCGGAGTGGTGTACCTCGCGAATGAAGTTGGCTGCCAAAAGCTTGGCCACCTCTTCTCCGATTGCCTTCCTCTTGTGCGCGGCGTACCGACGCAGGCGTTCTCGGACAGGCCGAGCGGCAGGATCCACATGCAGTCGGTGCTCAGCCAACTCCCTGGGTACACCTGGCATGTCAGAGGGCTTCCATGCGAAGATGTCCCAGTTCTCACGGAGGAATTGGATGAGCTCGGCTTCCTATTTAGGATCGAGGGTGGTGGAGATGTTCGTCGGGGCAGCAGTGTTGTCCGTCGGGTGGATGCTGACCTTCTTCGTCTCTCCCGCCGACTGGAACGCGGACTCCGAAGCTGGCTTCTTAGAACGCATCAAGTCAGCGGGGTCGACTGTCTTCTTGTACTCGTCAAGCTCGAGGACAGCCATCTGTTGATCGGCGATCCTTGATCCCTGTTGTAGACATTCCTCGGCCCGTTGTCGATTGCCTGTGATAGTGATCACACCTTTCGGGCCTGGCATCTTCAGCTTCAGGTACACGTAACATGGACGGGCCATGAAACGCGCATACGCCGGGCGGCCCAGAATTGCGTGGTACGCGCTCTGGAAGTCCACCACCTCGAACGTCAGCTTTTCCTTGCGGAAGTTCTTGTCGGAGCCGAAGACGACGTCCAACGCGATCTGGCCGAGTGACTTGGCCTTTCATCCAGGGATGACTCCGTGGAACTACATGCTGCTCTCGCTGAGTTTGGACATCGGAATGCCCATCCCCTTGAGAGTGTTGGCGTACATGATGTTCAAGCCACTGCCGCCGTCCATGAGGACTTTGCGCAGTCGGACTCCTTCCACCACCGGGTCGACGACCAGAGCCTGCCTCCCTGGGGTGGGTCATGTGCTGGATGATCTGACTGGTCAAAGGTGATCGCAGTCTGGGACCATTTGAGGAACGTGGGGTTGGTCGGCGTGGCCATGTTCACCTCCCTGTTCACCAGCTTCAGTCGACTCTTGCTCTCAAAGTCAGCAAAAATCATTAGTGTTGCATGGACTTGGGGGAACGGATCCTCCTTGTCCTCCTCATCCTGTTCATTGCCCTTTTCACTCGGTTTCCCTTCGCCGAACCCCTGGATCAGGAGGCGACATTACCGAGTGGTATGCTTCGGATATATGGCGTTGCCCTCTTCATCCACCTTCGTGTGAATCGGACATGGCTGGTTCAGGATGGGGTTGCTGAACTGCTTCTTCTTGGGGGTGAATTGAGCCTTCCCCTTGCCTTTGAACTTGGCATTGGTAACAGTTGCGGCTTCTGCCTGCGGAGTGGACGGAGCTTTCTGCTTCTGCTTCCGAGTGTTATTCCCATCTCCATCGGCGACTGCTTTGTGCTTGCCTCCACGGATGCGGTCCTCTTCTTCGCCATTTGCATAGCGTGCTGCTATCTCCATCATCTTGCTCATGGAGATGTCGCCTGTTCGACCGAACTTCAGGTACAGCTCTCTGTACCGCACGCTTGCCTTGAAGGTGCAGATTGCTTGGTGCTCTGTGACGTTCTTCACCGTGTGGTAGAGGGTCGTCCAATGCTGAATGAAATCGCGCAGGGGCTCATTCTGCTTCTGGACACAGTGCTGGAGCTCCACGAGGCCAGCAGGGCGTTTGCACGTCCCTTCGAAGGTCCTGATGAACACTCGGGACAGATCTGCCCAGCTGTAGATGCTTGAGGGAGCCAATTGGTTCAGCCACGCTCGTGCCGAGCCGTCGAGCATCAGAGGGAGGTGCTTCATGGCGATGTGGCCGTCCCCTCCTCCGATCTGGACCGCCACTCGGTAGTCGTCCAGCCATGTTTCTGGCTTGGATTCTCCTGTAAACTTGTTGATCCCCGTCACCAATCGGAAGTTGGGAGGGATGTCAGCCGACCGGATGGCTCGGCTGAAACACTCGGGACCAGAGACGATGGTCCTGCTTCCACTCAGACGGTCCATATCGTGACCATCGCGGTGGGCTCGACCCCTGTTGACCCTCCGCTGGGCGATATGCCCTCTCGCGTCGGGCCTTGGATCGTAAGTGTCACCGACTGAACGCCGATCATCATGATGTCGGGGCCCGTAGGGCCCACCCCGCGGAGGGGTGCGTGAACGGCGACGATCTTCGAGATTTATGGAACGGCTGCCTCCCCTGTGTCGCTGATGAGAACCAGGGCTGTGAACTGACCGATGCGTGTTCGCATGAACAGAACTATTGTGGATCCTATTGTGCGACTGGGAGACCGCCGAATTTTGCTGCTGCGCCGTGTGCAGCAGGGCGCGGATTTGCTCGATCCCCCTGCCAGCCTCTAAATCAGTCGGCTGAAGGGAATCGGCTATCTTGGCGGCGGCAGCCAAGGTGAGGATGGGTGTGCGGAACACCTCCACGTTGCTCCTCCGAGTGTGCCGACTGGCAGAACGGCGGGGTGGACGGCGAGCGCCGGATGTTTTGCCGATCTCGTGCTTGTTCCGGCCAGTTTGGCGGGGACTTTCATGGGAGTTGGCCATGTGCACTTCTGCTGCAGGCTCGCGCCCCAAGTACTCGGAAGGAAACTCAGTCGGAACCGACTCCGAGCGCTGGGACGGCGGGGCAACCACAACCGACTCTAGGGCCGCCACTTGTGAAGTCGCGTTCTGGCGCGCCTGGGCGTGTTGCACCCAACGCTGGAGCCGCGGACGGCGGGATAGCTTGTTGCGGCGCGTGACGGCAAAGGTCGACACCGGAGCCAACTGCTCGAGAAGAAGAATACCGCGGACGCCGGCACGAAAGTGCGTAGCCCCGCGACGGGGGAGCGCCTCGACGTCAAGAGGGGCATCCCGAAGCCACGTCGAATCGTCGACGACGAAGGAGAGAGCACCGAAGAGGATCTCGTGACCCATGCTCAAATCTCCACCGGATGACATGACGAAAAGATGTAGTCGCAAACTTACCGGAAGTCGCTAAGACGCCTGCCCCACGGTGGGCGCCAACTGTCGTGGGTATAAGTCTGATAGTAGATGTGTAGGGTACGAAAGGATGGGCAGAGCCTTAGCTACGGCGAGGTTGTATGAGTTGAGGCCCCTCTACGGTGGAGGTAATAGCCCTACGTCTCAGTGCTCTGGGAGCTTGTTGTCGAGTGGAATATGGATTACAGTGAATTGCTAACCCCTGCACCAGTGGGGAAGGGTGGCTTATATAGAGTGTGCTGCCCTTCACAACGGTTCGGTGCACAGGGGTGGAGTAGTGGAGAATAAATGCCGACGTTACATGTAACGTACGTCTTAAATGCTAATAAAGGCACATGGAAACGTATGACCATTTCCCTCGAGGGGGGTTACGATGCACAGAGTGGAATCCAGTCGGTTAGTTTGATACACTCCGAATGCTCATCTCCGATTGGGTGCTGGAGGATTCATCACCGACTCGATGATGGGAAGTCCTTAATTCAGTCGGAACTGACTAAGGGCCTTATCCCTTATGAAGGGTAGTCCTTGGGTAGGACTTATAGGACAGGCCTATGACCCTACCCTAGGACTATAACCCCATCATTAGTCCCCGAATGGATTGGGGTTGGAACGACGAAGCGATGCTTGGAGTACGGATCCGACTGGTACGGATGCGACTTTGGCGTTGTTTGCCTCGATCCATTTTATCTTGTTTGACCAATGATCCGAGTGGATGTATTTGTGAAACGAACCGTCAAGGACCGAGTGCTTCCGTGGTATCTTTTGACGTGACCAGTCAACTCACGGCAGCGGATTTTCCGGGATTCTCAAATTTCGGTTGCCGCGCGCTCAGCGGGGATGACGACATCGCAATCGAGCAGTACTTGACGCCTCGATTCCCGTGCCTTCATCTTCTCCACTAATATCGCAGCAACCGGTCGGGGGATAAGATTTCGGGGCCACTTGCTAGTGACCCAGTCGGAACCCTATTTAAACTTCTGCGGCGAGGGTTTTTCGTTACACTCGCCGGATAACTTGCATTTGCCCCGCTTCTCTCGCCATCTCCTGCGCATCCCAAGCTCCTTCCTTCTCCTTCTCCCTCGCGAATCTGCAGCCTCCGCCATGACAAAGGGGCAGACTACCAAGCTAGAGGCGCGGAAGAAGAAGGGGAAGACCGGATGTATGTGATACGTCCATTTTGCATCATGCTTACATGTTGATATTTATCGCTTTATGGACTGTTATTATACTTTGCGGTACCATACTTATGCCTTTTCTCTCTTATTTTGCAAGGTTTATTTGAAGAGGGAGAATACCGGCAGCTGGAATTCTGGACTGGAAAAGGAGCAAGTCTGAGTCGTCTATTCCGCGCAACTCCAAATGCCCTGAAAATCAACGTGTAATTTTTTGGGAATATATAAAAAATATTGGGCGAAAGAAGTGCTAGAGGGGAGATGCCAGGGGCCCACAAGCCTGGTGGCTGCGGCCTACCCCCCTGGCCGCGGCAACAGGGCTTGTGGGCACCCTGGTGGCCCACTGGCCCCCCTTTTTTGCTAAATGAAGGGTTTCGTCCGGAAAAAAAATCAAGGTGGAGCTTTTCGTGGATTCTCCGCCGCCACGAGGCGGAACTTGAGCAG
Organism: Hordeum vulgare subsp. vulgare; assembly: GCF_904849725.1. Taxonomy (NCBI): domain Eukaryota; kingdom Viridiplantae; phylum Streptophyta; class Magnoliopsida; order Poales; family Poaceae; genus Hordeum; species Hordeum vulgare. The sequence goes on from NC_058520.1 coordinate 559,211,786, forward strand.
AACCAATCTAGAGCTCCGGCAGGACGATCCTGTCGGGGAAACTTCCCTCCCGGAGGGGGAAATAGTCGTCATCATCATCACCAACACTCCTCTCGTCGGAGGGGAGTCATCTCTATCAACATCTTCATCAGCACCATCTCCTCTCCAAACCCTAGTTCATCTCTTGTAACCAATCTCCATCTCGCGACTCCGATTGGTACTTGTAAGGTTGCTAGTAGTGTTGATTACTCTTTGTAGTTGATGCTAGTTGGATTACTTGGTGGAAGAGTTTATGTTCAGATCCTTGATGCAATCATTACACCTCTGATCTTGATTATGATTATGCTTTGTCAGTAGTTACTTTTGTTCCCGAGGACATGGGATAAGTCATGCTAATAGTAGTCATGTGAATTTGGTATTCGTACGGTATTTTGATATGCTGTATGTTGTCTTTTCCTCTAGTGGTGTTATGTGAACGTCGACTACATAACACTTCACCATATTTGGGCCTAGAGGAAGGCATTGGGGAGTAGTAAGTAGATGATGGGTTGCTAGAGTGACAGAAGCTTAAACCCCAGTCTATGCGTTGCTTCGTAAGGGGCTGATTTCGATCCACTAGTTTAATGCTATGGTTAGACGTTGTCTTAATTATTCTTTTGTAGTTGCGGATGCTTGCGAGAGGGGTTAACCATAAGTGGGATGCTTGTCCAAGTAAGGGCAGTACCCAAGCGACGGTCCACCCACATATCAAACTATCAAAGCAACGAACGCGAATCATATGAACATGATGAAACTAGCATGAAAGAAATTCCCGTGTGTTCTTGGGAGCGTTTTTCCTCTTATAAGACTTTGTTCAGGCTTGTCCCTTGCTACAAAAGGTATTGTTCCACTTTGCTGCACCGTTGCTACTACTTGTTACTTGTTACTTTTCGCTTGCTACGTTTCACCTCACTACACCATCACTTGTTACCGCTACTTTCAGTGCTTGCAGTTATTACCTTGCTGAAAACCGTTTATCAGAGCCTTCTGCTCCTCGTTGGGTTCGACACTCTTACTTATCGAAAGGACTACGGTTGATCCCCTATACTGGTGGGTCATCAGTATGCAGCTATGGTTGGATGTTGGCCTCCTCCATCCGTGTTAGCGGAATAGTCCTCCTGTCCGCGGGCAGATATAGGAGAAAAATTGCAGGTTATCGATTGAGATGCCCTTATGTGGTCCATGTTTTATTCTCAATTTTGCCACTTCATCAATTCCGTTCAGTGGGATCATATGATATCCTGAATAACAGCTGACGCAACTTGTTGTTAAGCTGGACAAATAAATTGATTTCGGGGCAAACCGCTTCCACACCTTTACAGTGCAGTACAACAAAATCAACAAATATGTTCATGAACGTCCTTTTTTTGAAAAAGAAAGATCACCCCCGGCCTCTGCATCAATCCTTGCATGCAGCCATTTCATTAACTAAGAAAGTAACCAGAGTCTTAAGTTCTCCAATACAGAGCAATAAAGATAGAAACCGCTCACAAGCGGTGTAAAACTGCCACATCCGGCGAAATAAAACAAACAGACTATGATGCCTATACACCTAGTCTATTAGTAACTCGCCATCCAAACCGGGTGAAGATAGCCCGTGCGACCGTCTTTCATAGGTTGCACCCAATAGCCATAAGCTCCCTGAAATTCACATGGCTGAGTAATGACCACGTACGGATCCAAGTTGTAGCTTTGTAGATAACCTGCAATTTTTTTTAGATATTCTTACCATTAAAAATATGATTGTTTCACGTATTCCAAATAGCCCAATATAACACGCTTATTCCAGTCCTTATATTATTCACTATGGTTATGTCTACTTCGTTGAGCCAGGTCCCAAATAGCGTGTTAATGCTGGTTGGTTGAGTAATATTGAAAGCTATATGAACAGTGTGTCATAATAATTTGGCTAGTGAACAATCAAGAAAGAGGTGTATGACTGTTTCATCCTGATCACAAAAGCAACTTTTAGAACTGCCTATACATCGTCGTCTTATCAAATTATCTTTGGTTAACACAACTCCCATGTGTATAAACCACATGAAAATATTAATTCGGAATGGCACCTTGATTATCCACAAATATAAAGATCTCGAGAGTGGTCCAAAATTTATTACGTCGATGTACATTGACTTTACCGTAAATCTGCTAGAAGTGGTTAAGTTCCATTGAATGGAGTCTTCCTGGTCCGACAGTTCAATCTCCATCAAACGTTTGACCAAGTGTATCCAAGCATTCCATCTTTCTCCCACCAAAGCTCGCCTGAATTGGATATTTAGAGGTATTGATTGTAACACTGTCGCTATGTAAACTTCGTTACGTTGAGAGATATTATAAAGAGTAGGATATTGCAAAGCTAGCGGCGCATTCCCCAGTCATGCGTCTTCCCAGAATCTGGTTGTTTTTCCGTTTCCAATCAAAAACATAACCCTCTTAAAGAAAGTTACCTTCACTCTCATTAACCCCTTCCAAAAAGGTGAATCATGAGGGTGAACAGTGACGTGAGATAGAGACTTAGAATGTAGGTATTTATTTTTCAAATTTTGTATCAACATCCCATCAGTCTCAATAGATAACCTATATAACCACTTGCTAAGCAGACATCTATTTTTTACCTCTAAATTCTCAATACCTAGTCCCCCTTGGTCCTTTGGTCTACATATTATATCCCACTTTGCTAGTGTGTATTTCTTTTTAGTCTCGTTACGTTGCGAGAAGAAACGAGAGCGATAGAAATCTAATCTTTTCCGTACTCCCACCAGTACTTCAAAGAAAGAAAGAAGAAACATCGACAGGCTTTATAACACCGAGTTTATCAGCACCAACCTTCCTTCATATGGCATGAGCTTGCCCTTCCAGCAACTTAGTCTCTTTTCAAATCGATCCTCAATACATTTCCATTCCTTATTCATCAACCTTCTGTGATGAATTGGAATTCCTAAGTAACTAAATGGTAGTGAACCCATTTCACATCCAAATAGTTGTTTATAAGCGTCATGTTCCTATTTTGCTTTCCCAAAGCAGAACAATTCACTTTTGTTGAAGTTAATTTTAAGTCCAGACAATTGTTCAAAAAGACACGGAACTAGCTTCATGTTTCTAGCTTTTTCAAGATTGTGTTCCATGAAAATTATCGTATCATCCGCATAGTGTAGAATGGAAACTCCCCCCTCCACAAGGTGCGGGATGAGTCCTCCTACGTGACCATTCTCTTTAGCCCGACCAATAAGACCTGCCAACATATCCACAACTATGTTGAACAAGACTGGGGACAATGAATCACCATGTCTCAGTCCTTTATGGGTCTGAAAGTAATGACCTATGTCATCATTAACTTTAATGCCAACACTGCCTTTTTGAATAAAAGAGGACACATGGTCCCTCTTGGCTTCATTGAATCCTTTCATAGGTAAGGCCTGCTGAAGGAATGGCCATTTAACCTTATCATAGGTCTTCACGAAATCAACCTCGAAAATAACCCCATCAAGCTTCTTCTTGTGTACTTCATGCAATATTTCATGTAAGACGACAACCCCCTCTAGGATGTGTCTTCTAGGCATGAAAGCAGTCTGAGTCGGTTGAACGACAGACTCGGCTATCTGCGTGAGTCTATTCATACCAACCATTGTGAAGATTTTGAAACTGACATTAAGCAGACAGATCGACCTGAACTGCTCAATGTGAATAGCTTCCACCTTCTTTGGCAACAATGTTATTGTTCCGTAATTTAGGTGGAAAAGCTGAAGTTGACCATTAAACAAGTCATGAAACATAGGCATAAGATCATCCTTTATAATATGCCAACATTTTTTTGTAAAACTCGGCTGGAAACCCATCCGGTCCCGGTGCCTTGCTTGTTTTCATTTGTGTTATTGCGTCAAACACCTCCTTGTGTGTAAATGGTGCTGAGAGAATCTCATTCTCATCCGCAGTGAGCTTAGGTATATCACCATTTTGATTCTCATCAAGAGAAACAAAGTTGTGTTTAAGTTCACCAAACAGCTTCTTATAATATTCTGAAATGTACAATAGGTTCTCCTGCCCTATGATTGTACCCTCATCTTGTTCTAACTAGATAATTTTCTTTTTCCTATGTTTGCCATTCGCAATCATGTGAAAAAAGTGTGTGTTATCATCTCCATGGACAACCTTTGACACCTTTGCTCGAAGGGCCCATTTCAGCTCCTCTTCTCTGAGTAGGATTTGTAGTTTCCTCTCAGCGTCTATTTTAATATTCCGATCTAATGAGCTTAGAAGTGAACTTTCAGCTTTCACATCCAACTCGTTTATGATATTTATAAGTCTATCTTTTTCTACTTTATAAATACCATGCAGTGTCTACTCTTTGAAAGTAAATGAAAGTTCAAAGGAAAATGAGAACAAAGCCATGCTTGTGCAAATCTACCGACATACTCCCTCCATTCCTAAATATGAGTCTTTTTTAAAGATTTCACTAGGAGACTATATACGGAGCAAAATGAGTGAATCGACATTCTAAAGTATGTCTATATACATCTGTATGTAGTCTTCTAGTGAAAGATCTAAGAAGACTTATATTTAGGAACGAAGGGGGTATTTCCAAATCCCAACTTGGCGCAGTACAACACAGTTCAAGCGCCTGTGACCATCACAAGGAAGTTTAGAAACACTAGCAGGTCTCTGAATTGCACGTTTAGAACACCTATGAGCTATGACGAATGACAAGCTTCTGATGCTTTCATTAAAGCTCACACACAAAATCGCGCTCTCACTGTTGTGTGGTGTCATAAGTCATCTCCCTCTCTCAAGTTTTCAAAAAGCATGGATCTGTTATGTTATCCCGATAGCACGGAACCTTCCGGAACCTTCTGGAAACTTTCCGATACAATACCGAAAAAAAACTTTTCCCGAAACCCAAAATATGACTTTCCATATATAAATCTTTACCTCCGGACCATTCCGAAACTCCTCGTGACGTCCGGGATCTCATCCAGGACATCGAACAACACTCGGTCACCAACACACATAACTCATTAATACCATATCGTCATCGAACGTTAAGCGTGCGGACCCTGCGGGGTCAAGAATGATGTAGACATGACCGAGACACTCTCCAGTCAATAACCAATATCGGGACCTGGATGCCCATATTGGTTCTTACACATTCCACAAAGATCTTTATCGGTCGAACCACGATGTCAAGGATTCAAACAATCCGGCCGTATGCAATTCCCTTTGTCCATCGGTTTGTTACTTGCCTGAGATTCGACCGTCGGTATCTTCATACCTAGTTCAATCTCGTTACTGGGAAATCTATTTACTCGTACTGTAATACAAGATCCCGTGACTAACTCCTTAGTCACATTGATGTTGTATTACTGAGTGAGCCCAGAGATACCTCTTCATAATACAGAGTGACAAATCCCAGTCTTGATTTATGCCAACCCAACAAAAACCCTTGGAGATACCTCTAGAGCATCTTTATAATCACCTAGTTACATTGTGACGTTTGATACACATAAGGCATTCCTCCGGTGTCACGGAGTTGCACGATCTCATGGTCATAAGAATAGATACTTGACATAAAGAAAATAGTAGCAATAACCTAACACGGTCAAGTGATATGGTTTTGGTCGGGTCTTGTCCATCACATCATTCTCCTAATGATGTGATCCTGTTATCAAATGACAACTCATGTCTATGATCAGGAAACCTTGACCATCTTTGATCAACGAACTAGTCTAGTAGAGGCTCACTAGGGACGTAGTATTTGTCTATGTGTCCACACATGCATCTGAGTTTTCGATCAATACAATTCTAACATGGATAATAAATGATTATCATGAACAAGGATATATAATAATAACCATTTTATTATCGCATCTAGGACATATTTCCAACAGAAGATGGGGTAGTGGAGGTTGACAAGGCGATGTTCGACCAAGAGCAAGCAAAAAAAAGGTGCAAGATCCAAGAACTACACGCCATTGGAACATCAAATCTTGTTCAAGGCATGGGAAGTGGTGTCTCTTGATGCGACGACCGACACGGACCAAACCACCAAGCGGTATTGGCAAAGGATAGAGGACCAATTCCTCTGCTTGACAGCAAGTATCCTAATAGAACATCGCACACCTTTAGGTCTTTTCAAGGTCGTTGGGACGTCATCAAGCCAATTTGTAGCCGTTGGGATGCTTGCTTGAAACAAGTCCAGAATGCACCACCAAGTGGCACCGTTGAATCGGACTATGTGAGTTCTTTCTCACATTAAATGTTTGAAGCATTTTTTGTTTTGTATGTTGACATTGTTTTTGTTTTGTAGAAGAAAATTGTGCAAGAAAGATACAAGGACATGGAAGCTTCATGTGGTAGGTCATTCAACCTAGAGCATTGTTGGAATGAGTGGTGGTGGTGGAGAGTGATGATGTTGACGATGATGATCACGAAGAAGATGATGACTTTTGTGTGTGGTTCTTTGGTGGTTGTGGAGAGCAAAAACGAAGACCATGACGGTGGTGAAGATGGTGGTTGCTTTTGCATGACGTTCTTAGCGTCTTGAAAAAAAACTATGGTTTAACTTATGCGCAAAGTGTTTCATTGTTTAATTTTGATGCAAATTAGCGGAATTGATGTCAAATTGGAAGTTAATGATATCCATTCTTGCGACACGACGAGTTTGCGGGCTAAGAAGGGTCGCGACAGATCAGAACCCGCATTAGATGTTGGTTCTATTCTGTCGCGTCACTCGCCATGTCACACCCAAGATGCGACCCTATGCTCAATTTGGCACGAAGGCCTCGTCAGGGATAGAAGCGCATCTCGTCGTGTCGCAAGAATGGATATCGTTACAAGTACATGTACTGAAAAGAAGAGATATATATACAGAGTTGGCTTACACTCGCCACAAGCTACATCGGAGTCACATCAGTACAATACATATTCATCAAGAGTAAGAGCAGGGTCCGACTACGGAAGAAAACAAACGAGAACAATAAGAACGACGTCCATCCTTGCTATCCCAGGCTGCCGGCCTGGAACCCATCCTAGATCATTGAAGAAGAAGAAGAAGAAGAAGCAACTCCAAATGAACAATCAACGCGCTCGCGGCAAGTAACCTTTACCTGTACCTGCAACTGGTGTTGTAGTAATCTGTGAGCCACAGGGGACTCAGCAATCTCATTTCCAAAGGTATCAAGACTAGCAAAGCTTAATGGATGAGGTAAGGTTAAGTGGTGAGGTTGCAGCAGCGGCTAAGCATATATTTAATGGCTAACTTACGAGTACAAGAAATAAGAGGGGGAAGATCTACGCATAACAGACGTGAACTACTCGTGATCAAATGAATGATCCTGAACACCTACCTACGTCAGACATAACCCCACCGTGTCCTCGATCGGAGAAGGAACTCACGAAAGAGACAGTCACGGTTACGCACACAGTTGGCAAGTTTTTAATTAAGTTAACTTCAAGTTATCTAGAACCAGTGTTAAACAAAGTTTCCACGTTGCCACATAACCGCGGGCACGGCTTTCCGAAAGACTTAACCCTGCAGGGGTACTCCAACTAGTCCATCACAAATTACCACAAGCCGCATAGAAATCCTCAATCACGAAGCTCGCGATCTCGTCGGATTCCCTAGTGGAAAACCTCAACTCTGAGATTACCCAAAGCATCACCGGAATCCCGATGCACAAGATATCTTGTCAAAGGTAAAACTAATCCAGCAAGGCCGCCCGGCGTGTCGACGATTCCGATAGGAGCCGCGTATCTCGTTCTGAGGACACGACGGATAAGCGACGCGTACAAGTGCCAAACCTCGAGTTTCCTCGTGGTGGCCCCGCACAGTGCTCTGTTTTGGACCAACACTCATGAGGAGCACTGGCCCGGGGGTTGATTAAATTATCCTCGGGGTCCGGAAAGTCCCTATGCAAGTTTATTAGGTGATTAGGCAAATGTAGTACCAATGTTGGGCCTTGCCAGACCAGCTTTAATCTAAAAACGAATTATCAAGGGGGTCCCCATAACAACCCCGATCGTGTTAGGAGCGCTCATTTATGGAACATAACACCGGTAGCCGGAAACTAAGGGGGCAAAGGTGGAACAAAACACCAGGCTAGAAAGGCCGAGCCTTCCACCTTTTACCAAGTATATAGGTGCATTAAATTAAATAGCATTTAAATATGGTGATATAACAAGGAACCCATGCTTTCACATGGAAGCAACTACACCTGCAACTAGCAACGCTATCAACAGGGTTAAGCAAGCAGTAACATAGCCAATCAGTGGTTTGCTAGGTTGAACAGGTTGAAGGTTTTCATGGCATTGTTGAGAGGCTGATGTTTAACATGTGGTAGGCAACGAGACATAATCGATAGAAGCGATCAAACTAGCATGGCAATGATACTAATGGTATCTGGGGAAATGATCATCTTGCCTGAGATCCCGCTAGGAAGAAGGATGCCTCCGTGAAGCAGACGAACCGACGTAGTCGACCGGGTCCTCACAATCCGTCACGCTGCGGAACTCTATCGAGACGAAGCAAACCGAAAACACAAATCAACACACGGAATTCACCACACGATGCACAACACAAATGATGCATGAGCAGATGAATACATGCAAGTCACGGCATGACAATTCACACAAACAGACACTACACATTAAGTGAAGTTCAATATGCAACGAGTTGCATATTGACAAAACTCCATGTTAATTATTCAGTTCTATCCCGATTAGTTACACGACAATATTAAATGCGGTTAAACATGGCAAGAGGTGAAGCGTAATTAATCTACCTATCTAGGCATTTTAAATGAGGTCGAAAATGACATATAGCATCTCCGAAACGATCTCACATGTTAATTTACAATTCTGTCCAGATCTGAACTAACACATTTAATTAGTTGTAAAACAGCAGAACAAATAGGTTCACGTGATTCTACGCGTCAAGGCAAGCAATTTACACATAAAGAACATATCCAACGGAGCTACGGTTTAAAAGATACAAGCACCGCAAGATATGATGGCATGAATGCAAGATGTGTGCAACGACGGTCACGAGCACTTCAAAACTTACAACCAGCAAGAGAAAATGAAACTATACGAGATCCTAAGCAAGTTTCATATAGGACACGATCAAATCGGAGATAGGGTTCAAAAACTACGAGCAAAACAAGAAAACACTACGATCTGCCAAAATCAGCCACATAGCATTTTCTACGCCCCACAACTACGGCTACACAACTCCGATATGCTCAAGCAAGGCATGGCACGGAAGAGGGCAAGAATCACTACTACAAACAACTAACAACAACTAGCATGGCAGCAAGGAGCACTAGGAAAAGAAGACACAAAATGGCATCTCACACACTATTTCAGACTTAGTGAAAATCGCACCTCATGAAAGTGCAGTTTTCGATCTGAAGCTATATTGACAGCAGCAAAACCTATAGCTACAGGACTCCAAATGACATGAAAATTTACAGCATGCTAGAGAAACACAAGGGGTACAACTAACTCCATTGGACCAACCTCAAAAGTGCTACAGATCTAAAGATACAAGCAAGACAAGACAACAACAAAATATAACAGATTCCAGACTTGGAAATATTTCAGCTCCTCTAAAACGGCACTATTTCTAGTAACTTGAGAGCAATCAAACCACACCTAAACATGCATTTCTATTGCAACTAAAAATACCAGGGACTAGTCTAAACACCCAAGAACAACTTCCTAGTTGACAACTTAATCAAACGGAGCACGGAATAAATCCTACGAATTAAACAAAAGGACATCACGGCAAAATATCGCGCGAACCAACTTGCTCTAATGCTAAAACTAATTACACAGAAAAATCCAATGAATTTTGCTACCCCGGAAACATATAAAATATGTGGGGTTGCAACACAAAATATAGCCACTCATTAATGCGAGATAAATTGCATATATACGGGAAAATAAACTAGAGGCAATTCCCTATACGCAAAAATACAAATGACCGCTTTAAAATACATGGATTAATGGTCCCTAAAACATGGACATTTAATCTACGGTATACGGGCAATCCGGACACGCACTAGAAAATAACTACGGAACGGATCCTATTGAAACAGCACGCAAAACGATGCGTTTGGCACGTTAAGCGATGTCAAATAATTATGCAAGTTGCACCAACGTATTCTACGCGCGAAACTACACAAAAACCATATATTGCACGTCTCGATCCGACACACGGTTAAAAAGTTACGGGCAAATTAATATTTAGCTATTTTTCTGAAAATCCCAATTCACAGAAAAAAAAACCTAAAAATTCTACGGGCCGAATCTAAACTGATTGGGCCTACAGCGGCATGGGAACTACCTAACTAATCAGCGCAGGGGCAAGGGATAGCTCACCTCGGGGTCCTCTTGGGCCGGCCTGTAGAGGAGGAGGCGGCCTCGAGGTGGGCCACCGATCTGGGATAGCGCTGGTGCTGGAGGAGGCCTGCTGGAGCGGCGAGCTGGGCCGAGGCGCAGCGCTGGGCCGGCCTGGCTCTGGCGTACGGCAGGCGAGGCGGTTCCCCGTCGGGATCCTCCCGAGCGGGAACAAGAGGCGGTGCGGCGAGGCTCCGGCAGGCGGCCGGGGACGGAGGCAGGCGGGGAAGGCGGATCCGGCAACAGGGATCGTGGCTCCAGCCCGATCCAGTGGCGGCGGAACTCCAGCCGGCCGGCGGCGAGAGGCGGCGGCGCTAGGGCGAAGATACCCATGGCGACCGGCCCCTTGGTGGCGAGAGACAAGGTGCAGGGGGCTCGTGATGCCGGCGGCACACCGAGGAGGAGCGGGGGCGGCCGGCTCGGGTCCTCCGGCGAACTTCCGGCAAGCGGCGCGACGTCCGGCGAGGGCTCCGGCGACCTCCGACTAGGGCTCTCGGGGCAGGGAGAGAAAGAGCTCGGCGCAGGGAGGAGAACGAGGGCGGCGGCGGCCGGATGGGCCTGCTCGGGCCCGATCTGGGCTCGGCGGGCCCGCGGTGGCTGGTGGGTGGTGGGAGGAGAGAGAGGCCGGGTTAGGGTTTCGGGGCACGATTTTCGAGGAGAGAGAGAGGGCATGTCTAAAAATATGGTGGAGGGGGTATTTATAGAGAAAAGAGGGGCTCGGTTAACCGGAATCGCGTTCCGGATCCAACCGTGCGGTCGGATTCGGACGATTTCGCATGCGGGAATGGGTACGTGGCCGTGTAGGGTGGTTTACCGGAGACGAGAGGGAGAACGGGCGGCGCGGCAACGAATTTTAAAACACCGACAGACGTCCGACGGTAGACCGAATACGGTGCCGCTACGGTCGACCGTTCGGGTACCAGACGAACTCCGATCGCGACGAAATTCGACAGGCGGCCTCGCTATAACTAATTACGACCGCATGCCAAGTTTCACCCCGATCAAAGAAAGTTTAACACCACTTTAAAAACAGGGTTTCGACGGTGCCGCGGGCGCGTGCGTGTGCGGTCGGGCTCAGAACGGACAACGAAGCGAACCGGCAACTAACAACGGATGCAAGTTTTGAAAACAGGCGCAACGGAGAGGCCGATGCAATGGAGATTATATGCATGATGTGATGATGATGCGACAAAAGAAAATAGACACACGACGAAAACGGAAAGAGAGGGGAATCTTCTGAAACGTCGGCATCGGGCTGTCACACGCCAGGCCGTAAAAAGCGATTTTCGCAAACTCTAAAGGAGATACAGGCCCGCGATATACACGGTCTCCTAGAGTTGCTCTTATATATTACATGGATGAGTTGTGTAATCTCAAGTTTGATCAGTTATGACCGTGTTTTTTTTATTTGTTATGAAGCATCTATAGCCGGACATGAAAATCCGACCCCTCAGAAACCCGCAGACGCTTTGGACGGATCAGCAGCTTGACTGATCAAGTCTTAAATAATCCTTTCTACAACCAGATATCTCAAATTAGAAACCTCAAATCCATAATATTGCTGGCAACGTAAACCCGCGAGGGCTGGTACCGCCTCACGTGCACGCTGCCTCACACAGTGGGCACGACGTGCCATGTTTGCGTGGGAGGACTTCCATGGTGCATCCTACAGCTCAGTGCCCCAACGGAGGGTTTGCGGATCCGCCACCGCGTTCGGACGTCAGATGGACCACACCGCCTCCGATGAGGCAGTGATGGCACCCCTACCAATAGATCTATGTGACATTTGTGCATACGTAATGGATTTCCAGTGGAAGGAGTTTGAGCACTGCCGTCGGGCGGCCTCCTCCCGTGAGCGGCGGAGCACAAGCCGGATGGCTGTCTCCTCCACGGGGCCGTGTGGGATGAGCTCATGGTCGACGGATCTGAAGGTGTACGACTCGGATCCGCTGCCCCCCTCCCATGCCGGAAGGCCGGAGATCGTCGGACGAGAGCTTGGGTGGCGGAGTGAAGTGGAGGGGAGTGGCTAGGTTTTGGTCCGAGGAGGGGATCATGACAAATATATATGGGGTCGGGTTGACCAGCGTGTACTGGGTCCGACGTGGCGAACGCGCCCGGGCCACCTCATATTTGGTTTGGACACGATGGGTGCCGGTTAACCCGGACTTTTGATGCTAGTTTGAGGCGTCGGTCTAGTCGCTTTTTTGTGACCGTTCGTCGTAGTTGTTCTTATTTGCCGTGATGCAAAGGCCAAAGGTAATCCTTTTTGAAAAAAAAGTATCTACATTGGGCACTAGTAATCACATTTCATTCTCCATTGGGTACCAGTGTTGATCCAATAAGATCGTGAAATATATGTGTTCCGCTGCCTTATTTCGTCCATGTTTTTGTCTCAATCCTGCCACCTCATAAATTCAGTTCAGTGGGATCATATGATATCCTGAATAACAACAGACACAACTTGCTGTTAAGCTGGACAAAGAAATCTATTTCAGGGCAAACTGCTTCTGCACCTTTGCAGTGCAGTACAGGAAAATCAACAAATATGTACATCAACGTCCTAGAGTGTCTGCTCTTTGAAAGCAAAATAAAGTTAAAAAGGAGCATGAGAATAAAGCCATGCTTGTGCCAATCTACCAATATACTCCCTCCGTTCCGAAATAAGTGATTCAAAAATGACTTAATTTTATATTAAATTAAATACAAAGTTGAGTTATTTTTGAGTTACTTATTTTTGGACGGAGGGAGTAACACAGTTGAAGCGCCTAGTGACCATTACAAGGAAGATTAGAAACACCAGCTGGTCACCGAATTGCACGTTTAGAACACCTATGACGAATGACAAGCTTCTGATGCTTTCATTGAAGCTCAGACAGCATATCGCCTCGAGATTTCTCGCTGTTCTGCGGTGTCATAAGTCATCTCCCCACTCTGAAGTTTTTGAAAAGCACCAATCTGTTATGTTATCCCGATAGCACGGAACCGTAGCATCTCATCGGTGTAACATATCTTAGAACCATGCATGTAAGCAGATTCTTCAGCTTCAGCCACCTTCAGTTCTGTACATCTTAGCACACATGTCATGGGATGAACTCGCGAACTCCCTAGTCCCGACCTCCACTAGGTGCAGAGCTTGACCGTGCATGCCACTGTCTGTGCCCAATACTTGAGCCGAGCTTTCACTTCGTCAGGATCATCACCTGCCAAAGCCAACAGTAACTGATCAGCCATGAGCAGCATGCCATTTCTTAATCACAAAGAAAAATAGGATATCATCGTAAATCAATAGCAAGTCAAACACTTCGCTCTGCTGGTTTTGTATAAAGATATGAAGATGTACTCAAGATAGGAAGATTGTCATTTTTCAAAATTTGCATATTCTTATTTTTACCTTTTTAGGGCTAATTATGTGTTGGAGAGAGGAGGCAAAATTTATGTAGGGACCATTGCTTTGCTTTGTTGTGAAGGTTGTCTTGGAGAAGACACTTCACCTCATTGAGTTCGCTTTCTGTTTCTGTGTTTTATGACACAACTATGGATTTGACTTCAGGTGGGGATCTCCCTCACTCATGGTTCTCCCAAACCATACTACAATATTCAATACTAGTATTGGTTCCTCCCTTTATATGGTGAAAAATTCGTGTCTTTTATCAAATTTAGACGAACTACGCCAACCAAAAAGTTGTAAGAACCTGTTTCTATACTCTTGGTTCATTTTATGCATTTTTTAAAAGAGAAAATGATTCTGTGCTTTCGTTTTCCATGCGATGGTAGCAGAATTCAGGAATCAGGATATATAGTGCTACAAAAAGTCTTACCAGGGCCAGAGATCTTCCAGTCCGGGATGGGCGCCGCGGCGGCGGCGGCGGGCTCCAGCTGCCCGACCAGAGTCCTCTGCTCGTCGAGGAACCTCCGCGTCATGGAGTAGCAGAGCTCCAGACCAGGGAGCGTCCCGCGGAGGCCCGGTATCTCATGGTAGGAGAAGCCGAAGCCGAGGTCGAGGCAGCCCTTGAGCTCCTCCAGGTCCTCCTCCGTCAGGCTCCTCGCCCTCCCCGCCACCGCGCCGCCACCAACACCACCACCACCAGAGGCAGCGTCCGCCTCGAGCATGACGCACCTGCCGGCCCGCCGCCTCCGGGGCTGCCGGCCGTTGCTGCTGCTGCTTCTTCTGGTGGTGGCAGGGCTGGCGCCGTCAGACGCCGGCAGCTGCGGCTGCGAGGAGAAGTAGGAGGTGGAGGAGATGGCCGCCATGTTCTCTTTCTCTTGAGACCTTGAGGCGTTTGTATCCGTCCGCTGTTGCTTCTGCGTCGGTTTCTAGAGCTGGCTTGGGCTGTGGCTCGTATTTATAGAGGCAGGCCGAGAGCTCGTTGGCTGGCTGTACCGGAAAAGACGGTTTATTCCTGGGTTTGTCGTTGCAGGCGATTAACGCATGGAAAGCCTACCTTTTCCTGGGCTAATTTTGCCAAGAAAGCATTTTGGGTGTGATGCTCGTTTTCTACATGAAGAGAAAAAACTGATTCTGTTTTGGCCATGCCATGCGTGAGGGCTTGGCTGGGCGCGTGCTTAATAAATAATCTGGTAATCGACAAGACAACTTGCTCCGAGAGTCTGGGTGATGACGGAGTAAATGTCACTCTCTTGCTCGTGGTGGTGGTGGTGTCGGTATTGCGTTCTCCAGCAGCTACGAGATAGCAGGATCAGACGCAAATGACGGATAAACCGCGTGCACTAGGTACGACGTTGTCGGCATGGCTGATGGGCCCACCCACCGGCGGCATGCATGGCAGTGGCCGGGTTCTCGTACGTGGCCACTCCGTTAAGTAACCACCACTAGAACCCCTGGAGTGGATCTCCACTGCACGCAAAACAGCTCGGTAGTTAAACACCGGTAGCAGCTAAGGCTAGTCATAGTAGTAGGGAGTAACTTAGACCGGTCGTAATGGAGAGTATTACTCCCTCCGTTCCGAAATATAAGTCTTTGTAGAGATTTTACTAGTGGACTACATACGAATGTATGTAAACATACTTTAGAGTATAGATTCAATCATTTTACTCCGTATATAGACCCTTAATGAAAACGCTTAAAAGACTTATATTTAGGAACGGAGGGAGTACTTGTCACATCATATATTTTACCTATATAACACATATGTTAATATTTATGTTGCTCCCACCGTGAGCAGCCTAACATCGAGTATCCGTGCCGTGCTACTTCTCTACTTGTCTTTCAGTCAAGAGCTGGGACGTGCTACTACTTCTACGTACGTGGACGCGATCAGGTGGCCTGGCCAGGTGGAAGCCCAACGCCGAGGTGTGTGCAGGGTGTGGATAAGCACAAGCACGAGCTCGAGCAAGGGAAGTTGTGGCCGAGGACCGCAGCAGCGACGGCCGGTCCGGCGTGGGGCAGAAGCCGGCCGCCGTGGCCAACCGATCCCTGGCCGCTTATTTGATCGCTGCTACGGCGCCAACCCGGGCCACATTTGGCTTGCTCTGCCGCCGTGGGAGCTACTAGCAGCCACGCGATTTGTCTCGGTCCGTCTCTGCGGGCTGTGGCGGTGGTGGCCGATCCAAGGCCGCGACGGCAACGTTGCACCCTCCAGCCAGCTGCATTGCATGCGACGTTGATGCTTGCGTATGGAAAGATCCTACGTGGGGAGACTGGGATGTGGATATGCTCTGTTTTCTTTCTTTCCCGTCTCACGTGCTCTGTTCTGAATGTCACGAGTGTGTAAACGGAGTAGATAGGATTTCAGATGTCATGTCAAGAGGTCACAAGGTTTCATTTTAAACGTCCTATTTTGCATTTTAGACGTTGCGGCTTGCCGTTGCGTACTCTTAGGTTTGATGCTAGTTGGTTATACCTCCTCCGCACTTAAATATAAGTCTTCGTACAGATTTCATCAAAGACTACATACGAAGCAAAATCAATGAATCTATCTTATAAATTATGTCTATATACATCCGTACGTAGTACATATTAGAATCTTTAAAAAGAGCTATGTTTAGGAATGGAGGGAGTACCTGGCAATTGTAGTATTTTGTTAGCACTGTTTGAAGTTGCTCGGATTTGATTTTAGGATGATAATCTAAAATTACGCCCTCAATGATCGGACCCGATGAGGGTGGTGCTTGAGCGTTGTTTCCTCTTAAAGACATTGTTTTCAGAGAAGTTTTTCAATTGTTTTTGCGTTATCAAGAAATAGATGACTGGCGCCGATGGTCGTTCTTGTAGTTCGTTGGTCGTTGTTTTGATCGGTTTGTTTTTTTTCCATCGTCTAGGCATAACTTTAGTCTTGTATGACTCCTATTTGTCGACATGATCTTTTTCGTTTTGGTCTTGTGGCGATTCTACTCATCAGGCTTTAACGGGCTCTAGCCTACCCTTAGAATTTGCCATACAAAAAGAAACACTAGCAATGATCAACACAATAGTAGTTAGGTGCAGCACATAAAATTGCTTTCTACACCGAAAAAATAGTATTCTTGAAATTGAGTCTGCCCTGCATTTATGTCCCAAATTCGCCACTGGTTGTGTGCATCCTAATCATGCATAGATTAGATGTATGCTCATTATATTATATTAATTTTTGATTTTCAGTCAATACAATTGACTCCTCAAAAAATATCTATAGTACCAAACAAAACCCATGTTGTTGTTGCTTTATTTCTCCATGTCCTTTATGACAAAAACTTTCCAATTGTTGATCAGTAAGATCTACCGCTTTTTCATGACGGGGTATTTGAATGGAACCACTTTTGGATGATTGGACATGGAAGGATTGAAATAGCAAAAGGTAATGTGGATCAACCAAGATTGCCTTTTTCGAGCAAGTAAACTAGTGGATTTTTCCTGATAATTCATGTGAACATCTTTCAAATTTTGTTACGTGATGGGGCGATGTTCTACAAGCCAAAACGATTAGGCGAAGGCGAAGGTGATATGGTGAATGTGAGGAAACACAAGATGGGTCGGGGACGGCATAAAGGGGCGGCAGGACGACATTGAGATGGCCTAGGTGAGGAGGTGTGATGGGAAAGCACGATGACATTGGTCATGAGGGGCCGAGGTGAGTGGTGCATGAAGGCGAGCAGAGGTGCACAACGGGGGTAGGAGAGGAAAGGGGGAGGGCGACAAGCCTACTAATGGCGGTGCCTGCCAGCAGTTGGCGCCGCTAATAAGGGAGGCGACGCTAAGGACCGGCATGACATCAAGGCATCGTGCGTGGGTGGGGGTTGTTGAAACTTTGGCCATGAGAAACTGTTGATAGGATAGATCTTATCAATTGCCAGTTTGCCACGACACATCGGAAAAAACCAACTGCCACGTTAGATACATCCAAGCACTCTTCCCCGCAAAAGAATAGATATATCCAAACACTCGCATGGCACTTTCATGTAAATTTAATAAACGTGGTGGCACCACACACAATATCCATGAAATGAAAACGATCCATTGACAAATCACAACGGACAACGAAACATGGGGTCTGGGACGGCCCCAGGAAACCCATTTCTTGTGGCCTAAAATCCGCGCAGTTTCGAAAAGAACAACAAAAAACAAAAACTTTTGATACAAAACGGGTCTGGAATGTTCATTACTGGACCAGCGGTCCACCACCACTACATACATAGGGCCACATAAAAGTCGTTTTCTTTTCAGGAACATAAAAGTCGTTTGCTGGTTGCTTTGGTGTTTGGTGTGATGGGCTGACGGATGTCGACTTGCACGTCACGCCTTCACAGAAATTGCAAAACCGAAGGTGAATTTTTCTCACGCTTGGAGGCTATCTACAAAACCAGCGTGAATTTCCTTGACCACCGGCTAGCATTGTGCCTTGTGCGCACACGCGAATGGTGCATGTTTTGCGAGATCAAATTTATGATCAGTATGTATCTATCGGATCTGTAGCACAGGCCAAATGCAGCACCGCACACGAGAAAGATTCTCTTGGGTAGATGATCACCGGTGTGAATTTCTGGTGGCCATAAATTAGTGGTCCATGAATTGATCGTGACGGTCACTGTGCGTGCCTGTCAATTGCCGGTACAAGATTTAGTTCACAATTAAATGTTTTTATTGATTTTTCTGATGGATATGTTTTGGATGTATCCGATCGACAACAGCTGATTTTTGCAAACTAATCCACAACCCCACCATATCAATAGTGACAATATGACATGTATATCTGAATCATGTGAGTTGGCTCGTCCATGAGCCATGTTCCTTGACAACAACAAAAGTACCTAGTGCTTTTAGCCTGCTCCGTGAAGGGAGGCAAAGATTGCGGTGCGAATTCAGAGCATCTCTAATTGATTCCGTAAAAATTGATCTTTAAAAGGCGTATAAGGGACATTGTAAATCATTTTCATGATGCAAAATTACCTCGGACAGAACAGACGTCGTAAACGAAATTGTATCATTTTCATGATGCAAAATTACCTCGGACAGAACAGACGTCGTAAATGAAATTGTATCCCATTATATATATTTTTTCTTTTCTCCTTTCGCTCCGGCGAGTCCGTCTCCGGCCACGGCGTGCCTCGCGTTGCAACCCCGGCGCCGCCCGCCTCTCTCCCGCCTCGTCCTGGCGCCGCCCATTCCCGGCATGCATACAGTGAAGGAGCCCTGCGCCGCCCGCCCCTAATTGAGCACGGCACTGCCCGTCGCGCGTACGTTCCCCGTCGTGGCCGCGCGAGCTCCCCCACCCTGCCCTGCTCCTCTCCGGTGCCGCCCACCCTGATTCAGGCCGTCGGTGGCCTGCTCCATCCTGCCCGTGGACGGCCTCGCCTCGACAGTGGAGGTCGAACTGGCCGCAATTCGGACTGGCAGCAACAAATTCCGGCGTGCGGCTGCTTCTTCCGACATGCGGCAACGGATTCCGGTGAATTCCAGATAGATTTCGGCCAGTTTCACGGCGGCGCGTTTGCCCCAACGAGGTTTGATCAGTTTACGGTTGAACTGTATACTGCCTCCAAAACTGCACATATAAGGTTTTCGCAGATGGATTTACCGTACCCCTTAAAAAATTTACGGGTCAAACAAATTTTACGGGGTCTGCTCCGCGCGGTTTTTTTGATCGAAACTGGGGTTTGACCATTATACGGGGTCTACTAGAGATGCTGTCAGCTCGCTCCGGTGCTTCTAGTCATCGCTATGTGGGCCATGGAGATTGTATTTTTTTTAATTTTGATGTTTTCTATACTATCATTAGCATGACTGATTATGAATAGTCTGAAAGTTTTTCCTCATAAAAGTGTCATTTTGTAGCTATAATTAATGCTAATAATTTTACACTGCATTTTTGTATTGCAGTGCATTGTTCGGTTTACATGCATTTGTTTTTTGTTGTTTGTGCTGGTTATATGTGTTTCCAATAATCTTCACAAACAGTTTAAAATTGTATAATTTCTAGCATAAATTTTGAACACGATATACACCCGTCTTCAACATATGTAGATTGTATTAGTACTAATCTAAACTGCCAAATAAAATGTTTGTTTTTTACACAATAATACTAATATCAAAGTACATCACATCTCACCATTCAGCAACTGCATGCTAAGCTTTATATATGCAGATAAAGTTATAAAAAGGTTATAGTGGGGCATTGGCAGCCATGGGAAAAACCAGTAATATTCGATAAGTGAGAAATGAAGGTTCCATAATTTACACTTCATCTCAATTTCCATAAACGTGAATACTTGGAAGGGTGGATTTGCGATACGGCAAAGTCTTCCTTTAGTGGAGATTGGGCTGAGATGACCATTAATTAACAAAACGATTAATGAAAAAACTGATTCTTCTAAACTCCAAAGGCCATAAACAAAAGGGTAAGCAGCAACCAGTGCCCCATGACCCATAAGCCAAGAAAAGTATCTCAAAATCATGTCCACCATATCCCAAGAAATTGGAGTAGCTTTCATTCGGTGGCAATCAAGTCATGATTACTTCGGCCGTCAATCCGTTTTCTACCACAACCACAATTCTTGGTCTTCTTACTAATCACTGCACTGACTCGACCCTCAGCACCGGCCACGATAATGCATGTGTTGCACGCACCACCAACCATCACCCTCTTAACACCTTTTGTTCAAACAAAAATATAAAATATGATTGATCCAATGTTCAAACAAACAAACAAACAAAGAAGAAGATACTTGAGCCGCGCGTTTAGTTGTGCGGCTAATATCCAATGTTTTGTTGCACTTGACCTGTTCTTGACTACCAGTAGAGCTGTTGCACCCTATAATTTTGATTGATCGACGTGGGGGCTCGAGGTGGATTTATAATTTCAGCATGCACATACGACATGCAGACCGTTGGCCAGCTATAGGTTAATGGAAACAAGATTTCTGGTCTCCAAATCCAAAACCAGCCACCCTAAATACATATACATCTATCACCACATCAATCTGTCGTAGTCTTTAGTTTGGTCCCGGCCAGAAAGTGACGATATTAATGGAAGAAAAAGACATAAGCAAAAGGATAAGCAGTAATCCAACCAGAGCCCCATGAACAAGAAAAGTGTCTGAAAATTCAGTCCACCATATATCTATAAAAAATCAATCGTGTAGCTTTCATTAGGTGGCAATCACATAATGATTATAGAATAACATCGAGTAGCACTCTATAAGTGAGCCTCTACTCTTTCCTGGAACTTAATCAAACATTAAGATCTATTTAAGCATAGCAAGTAGTGTATGGTACCTCTCCGGCAGTGATTCATTATACAGGCTACTGTGCAAATAAACAATGTTTACAGATCCTAAAGCTAGTTCTTACACAGCCATCCGACTACAGATCTTAAACCAGGCAACAATGACACATGTGTTCCCTCCCAAGACTTGGTTAGCCTCTTGTTAAGCAGGTTCTCTCCTATTTTTGACCCAACTCCTGGAGATGCTTCACGGTTGAGAGGTCCAGGACACAGTTACTCTCAAGCAAAACAGTAAGGAAAAGAAAACAGAGTCAAACTACAAGTACGAAGGCAAAACTTAAGCAACAGCAGAAGCTACCACCGGCACTAGTCAGGAGGCTGACCAGGGTCTTCTTCAGTATTGTGAGACACTGTCGCAGGTCAACGTCTCTAAACTTCCGATGCATCAATTTTTGAGACAAATCGCATCGATTTGGTGAGCAAACGTAACAGAAAATATGTTAGTCATGGATTCTCAATCATGTGGGTGCAAGATTAAAGTCTTATTTTTCAAGGTGCAAAGAGTCCAAGCAATTCTGAGACACTGTGGCTGAACAAGACTAGCTATAATCAGTTGGTAAGGATCCTACAAAGCATGCTAAGTTGCATTAACACAATTTAGTCCAAGCAATTGATTGCTAAGCTATATACATGAGGAAATGCAGGAGTAACCTGAAGCTTAGACTCAGCAAATACAACGATGACAGCTGGGATGATACCCTTCCACCAGCCTCCATCAGTGTTCAGTGGGCATGCATAAATTTTCTTCACAACCAAGGCAAATAAGTACAGCAGTAAAACACTTGATCACTTGCTGTTTCCTCAAGTGTTATTTCTGACAAGGGGTAAGCTATTTTCATGTCAGGAGCTACAAGGCAACTCGGGCTGAGAAAACAAAATGTTAACTGTGTACCACAACGAATGTTTGCACATGCGAGCATTCAGACATCTGGTAAGCTGCTGGCAAGCTCATCCAAGATGGTTAGGGTTTCTCTTCAAATACGTTCTTGCATTTGTCCAGTAAGATGCCAGAAGTGTGCAGCATGAATTTTCCAAAGTGTGTTGTGCTAATACACAATTATTAACTGACAATGCTACTCACACATTCTGCTATTCACTCTGTCCTTTGTGCTTTAAACTTAGTCACCTTATTTTAGGTTTAGTTAGTTTAAGTCTTAGTATTAAGGATGCAAAAGGAAGATTGGAATGTTTAATGCACCATGAGTTGCAACTTACAACAGCACTGCATTTGCTTGGGCGTAAACGTAGATTTTCATTTTCTGCCTGCAACTGAATGAAAAGAAAAACATGGAATAATGTATTTCAGTTAACGTGACGAAAGGTGGGGTGAAAGTTCTACTCCAACCAGGGGAGTCCTACACTATGTGTCAAAAACTAAAAAAAGGTTAGTCATACTGGTCTTCAGCTCAATATGAACAGTGATCAGGAGTTATACAGCACGATTTCAACTTTCAGTGACTAAGCAGAAGATTTGCAAATACTGAGTGACAACAATTCTTAATTTGACATTAGCGTTAAAACAAGGACAGCCTAACAGCCATTTGCAAATATTAAACGATAACAATTATCAATCTACCATTAGTGTTACAACATACTACAACCAGGACAGCCTAACAACATGGGATACATATGAACTGCAGGTATGATGTGGCAGCCTATAAGATCTGGACAAGATAAGATAGGACATGCCAACAACAGATACTTTGCAGTTGCAGTACAACTAGATGTACGACAACAGTTGGATGAGAGAACCGGTACACTGAAGGATGAACCCTCAATGGAGTAACATTGTTGATCTAGAAGAACTATCATTTCCGTAGTCATCCTTGAGCTTCAGTTCGAAATTGCAACCAGAAAAAGGTTCACACTCAAATTCCAAATCAGATAGAATATAGTTGCCATCATGCTCACCTGCAAGAAAACAACAGGTCTGATGGAGCAGTTGCAAGAAAAGGTTTTGCCATGCAATGGCACATGTAGATAATCTGTAGTAGTAAGTTTCTGAAGGCAGATGTATTTGATCAGTTACAGACAGGTCTCTGGGGTGAGGGGAGAGCACAAAGATCAAGTTTCTAGGAAGATTTTTTTTCCCTTTTGGAGAGAAAAGCAACTGTCCCTGGTTTCACAGAAACTGAATGCAGACTCAGATCATCTATAGTAGGTTAATAAGCCATGCATTCGTGTAATTTACTGCCATAACACATGCCTGCGCCACAGTGTGCAAGAGGGAAGACAAAGGCAGTGAGACGAACCTAGTCTTGAGCTCAAGTGCGCCGTTGAAGGAAGAAACTCAGGATCAAGCTCCAATCTTGTTTCATCATCTGGATCGTCCATGGATATCTAAGATACAGAAAAGGTTAATTTATCCAACTGGAGTTAATCAATTGCGTACAATGCATACTCATGATATCAACATAACAAGCTGGAAAATATTTCAGCTCATAGTCATCAGTCACATCAAACTATTCACTAACTAAGCCATAGCACAAGCTTGTAGGTAAAATGGGTAAATAGCATACAAACATAGTATAATCTAACTTGTCTTCTAATCCCATTCCATAAAGCCATGTTATAACACAGTTGTGCACCAGAAAATCAGTTAGCTTGTGACTGAGAAATACTAAGCATCATTAATCATAACAGTTCAAATCATTTTAACAATTTGTTCACTTCACTATTATCACCAATTTACTCCAGCTACAGGTTAATCATGGTATCACTCCTCTCCATTATAGTGTACTCCCTCCGTATTAGTGATCTAAACGCTCTTATATTAGTTTACGCAGGGAGTATCATCTAGATGCAGAGCCGCATTTCATCACACTTCAGAGCAATTTGGGAGCAGCAAAAAGTTGCGACATACCTTCGATGGTGCATCGATGTCATAAATACTGTCCATGGAGACTTGCAAATTGCCCATTGCCTTCTCCACCTTCTTTCGTATGCCTGGTCCCAAAATCGAAACACACACAGGATTTTAACACACACACACACACACACACACACAAACGTTAACATTAAAAAACTTGTTTTTTATTTTATTTCCTTTAAGAACATGGCAGAGAAATTCACAGAGCTAAGATAAGAGAATACTAGCCAAAGAAGTTCAGTTAAACAGAAAGCATACGCTCTTCGTGCTTGTCGGCCATCAGACTCTGCATATCATTCCCGGTGAAACCCGCAGTTTCAATGCCACCCTTAGCCCATTCGCAGCATTTCATCCAGTCCACATCGCTCAGGCAGCTCGGTTTCGCCACGCCCTTCGGCCCCTGCACGCTCACTGCTGCCGCAGCCTTCCCCGCGGCGCCGGCCGGCGGAGCCTTGCCGGCTCTACCGAGGTCTCCCAGGGCCCTCCGCCCTCGCCGCCCCGCCCTCGCCGCAGGCCCGCCCGCGGCCCCGGCCTTCTTTCCATCAACGCCTGGCCAAACAACGGCAGGGGCGCGCAACCGGTCAGCACATGAAGAGAGTTCGCCGCGGATCCGGCGAGGTGGAGAGGTGGTGTGTTCTTTACCTCGGAAGATGGGCAAGTTCTCGTTTTGCACGACGACGGGAGCCCGCGGAGCCTGCATTTCCTCGGACGGTCGCCGGATCGCGCGCGCTTGTTCGAGCGGTTGAACTCCCACCGAAACGCGAAGCTGGAACTTCCGGTGGGGGCAGAACCCTGGAAATCGCAGGAAATAGCGCGCGCTGCGAAAAAACCCTAGTCCGACATTGGATTTCGGAGGCTCGCCCGGAGGAAACCGACGAAGTGGAGTGGAACTGGGGAAAGGAGGGGCAGGAGGAAGGCAACAGATGACGCGAACCACAGGAGAAAGCGTAATCGAACTTCAGATCTACTACTTATCTTCTCCTTGAAATTAACTAGTAAAATTACGTATCTATATACTCCCTTCGTTTCAAAATATAAGACCTTTTAGAGATTACACTAGGAGATTACATACGAAGCAAAATAAGTGAATCTACATTCTAAAATATGTCTATATACATCAATGTAGTTCATAGTGCAATATCTAAAATGTCTTATACTATTTAGGAACGGAGGGAGTATATTTTATATCATGAATTTTAATTTGAGGCCTTTTACTCAATTAAGGTCATCAATTTAGAAATGGGTCATCGATTTTGACGGATCAACAATCTTTCACTCAATTATTTTAATTAACAATGTTCTTTTTATGTCATTGAGAAATCTCTTACTCAACTATTTTAATAAATATGCTATTTTATTTCATTAAGAAATTAAGTATTAGATTTTGTTCATGATTTTGACTGGGTCCATAATTTTTCAAATCAATTGAAAGCAACTGGCCTATAACAACTTACTAATCCTAGGCACATTTTCATCACCTAGGAAAAAATGACATAAACATGTGATATTGTGGCACCAATATAGTATATGCAGTCACCAACATAGAATTTTTTCGCACATAAGTATGAGTTGGAATCACAATATGCATCAGTTGTAAAATTCTTAATAATTACCTTGGCTACATTCATAAATATCTGTACCAACTGAAAATACCATCAAGCTTTGCGAACATTCAAAGAAGCATGTACCGTTGGATATAAGTTAATTCACATAAGCAATACCACAACCTTTACCAACAGTTAGAGAAGAATGTAATGAATATTCAGAAAACATTTGTATAGTTGAGTCGCTGTATGTTTTTTCTGGGATATAACATCTTATACAACCAAGCTTTAGCAATGCAAATAATAGAGCAATAGCACCACACAAGAGAAAGACACCTGAATGTTCCAATAAAATGAGGACCGCTCTTGTTGATGCATGATCATAATTACATTTGCATTGACAATAAAGTTAACCTGAAGTTAACATGCAGATGCAAGAATCTCTACATAATATTACCATCCCAACATTAATGTTACATGGTTGCATTTTTTCATCTCTGTATTTTTTCGAACAATCTAGCTAGCAAAAGATGTGCAAAGGAACCGACTGTTTCTGCATAATAATATTAGCAAACTTCAACCATGGCGGACATATATAAATATGTGATGAGCATAAAAAATGGAAGACAAAAAAGGTAAACTTCACGCATGGCTCCATGGTCCACACGCATACTCTGTAAATCCATCCAGAAGGTTAATTTGTATTCGTGTACATATACAAAATTTGATTCGGCAATAAATTCCATCATGGAATTATGCATCATCCATGTTTGCTCAATCTACGACTAAATTTGGCGATGCACAGGGCTACTTTCCTAACTAATCACATCCTAGTAATTTAACAACAAAACTTAATAGAAGCCTATCATACGATCATATCCCATTGAGTAAATCAGTCCAAAACAATTTTCTAACAACAAATGTCAGCATGCAAGTGCAGCACACATACCACAAGTATTTTAATAAAATGACCAGGTGCAATAATGTATCTTAAATCTTAGTTTGAACTAAATATATCTTTGTAGATAGATTTATTTCCATATCAGCATCATATCTGATATCGAATATGCATACACAATGGACTTCTCAACCACACATTACATACAACAGTAGCTTATACAATTTATTTCCACACATTGACAGTCAATTAACATATGTATAGATCCGTATAGAACAGAATGTGAAAGTAAGTGTTCACTGATGCTATACACCTTCAGTGTAATGTAGTTGTGCACTATACTACTCATCCACATGTGAAAAGCGGCAACAAGCACACATGTGATCATCGGAGTCCCAATCAGCAACACTATAATCTGTTAAGATTCATTCACGCTCGAGAATATGAAACGACTCACACGGCTCTACATGATAAAATACATTAGACGATTCATTCATGTTCGAGCATATGAAACGACTCACACGACTCTACAGGATAAAATATATTAGATAGTCTGGAAGGTTGTCTCTACCGTGTTAGAAATCATGCACGTCACAAAGTTTCATATTCCACCAAATGTACCGTGATAAAATCGAGCATATGATAGTCTGGAAGGTTGTCTAAAGTTTCATACTGTGTCTGAATTGTTGAAACACCAAATTTTAATGATTCCCACAACAAAGAATTTTCAAAGACTTTAGCTTGACGCAACACATGAAACCTTAACTTATTTCTATCTCTCTCTATATACATGCTATTCTATACAAAGGCCCTAAATCCAACCCACTGGAACCTACCAAGCATGGCTGTCAATTATAATCTAATTCAAAACTATAAACCGACTCATAGAAAGCTCACATATATACCATACTTTGAAAGGGAGTTGAAAAAGTTGGGGTTGGTTTCCATCTCTATCATGTGATTATCACAAGATCAATCTTGCATGAAATTCTCAGCCCAGCTTCACTAAGGTACTAATCCAGCACATGAAAGTGATTTCTTTTACATTTAATAGGTGGTACCATGACGGCCAACGTTGTCAATGCAACATCATTAGACAACTCAAATTGAGGATTTATAACTGAAGAAATACTGCAACATCATTAGACAACTCAAATTCAGGATGTATAACTGAAGAAATACTGCAACATCAGTAGACAACACTAACTCAGGATTTATAACTGAAGAAAAACTCATCAGCACGTCAGCTAATCATTTACTATTCATTCAAGATTCCCAAAATGAGGCAGCTAATCCTTACAATTTACAAGCGCATGCTGCCAGGCATAGCTAGTTCTAGGGATGAACAGTAACCAGCACATAGCATCGCACCTTCTGGCCTTCTTCATAACTTACAGTTTGTATGCTTGAGAGCAATTCATCAGTGCATAAACAGGGCGTCTCATATACAGCGCCAAGGTGTTAAGCTGGCGGGTTACAACTCGGATTCACCGAGGTAAATAGCCACAACACCACACAGCTGAAAACCACAATTGATGATGCTTGCAGCACATTGCTCTAATATTGTCTCGCAAAAAGGGGCTTCGGATGTTTCTTCATGCACAAGGTGTTGGCAGTGCATTCAAGGAGACGAATTCAATCAGTCGCCTGCCCTGTGAAAATTCCCATTGTATAGCTGTCCTGTGAAAATTCCTGCAAGTAAGGCACAGATTAGCAAACACAGGGTGGAAAGGGGAAATTGAACATGTCAAAAAATTGCATGAGGATTCAAGGTATCAAAATCTTACAAGTTGGCTCAATCGAACTTCAGCATTGTTATCAGGCTCAAGATTTGCATTGTCTGAAGGGCCCAAGTCCTTGTATTCTTGCAGATCTTTCTTCAAGTCCTCTACTGGCAATTGGGCATAAACTGCCAGGCGAGGCTTATCGAACCTGGTTCATCTCCATCGCCGCACGAGCTCTGGCTCTGCAGGAACTCGTCACAAATGGCCAAATTTTCTGCCAGTTGCTGAGAATCTAGCAGAAACTGGGAATCACCTTCCCACAAGTTTGGATCTTGTGATGGGGGATTATCTCCATCCTCGGGTTTTTCAGAGGATGGATAGACGACATTTTCTTCAGCAGCTTTTTCTTCCATGTTTATTTCACAATCTCCGTTTTCCTGAATATCAGTTACTGGCTTCATTATTCAGTTACCCTAAACACCTCCTATGTCTTGTTTGCTAATTCAACTTGAGTAAGAACGTAATGCACAGAAATAAAGTGGTATGAATAGGCAACTACCTGATAAGTACTATGTTCATGGCTATGAAGGGCTTCCTCGTCAGCATTATATTCATTATTAAGAAGAACCTCTTGGTTACTAATACTACTAATGCGTTCATCTTCTTCTTCCATGGTTGGTTCAGGAAGGTCAGGGAGATATCCTTCAGCTACTATAGTTTCCATCACATCTGTGTTGGTTAACTCTAGTGCACTCTTTTCTCCAGGCTTAGATTGTTGCTGGAAAAATAATTTGGAGACAACATATTCTCCATTCTGCTCATCTTCGCCAGTGCCTAGATGATATTGATGCATCACCCAATTAGTCTTCTTAGGTTTCCCACCCTTCACGGTACTCATATATAGCACCATTATTTTCTTACAGCCAAGGTGCTGTCCATCAACTATTACTGGCTTTGTCTTGCCTGTTTTGTGCCAGCGAACATCGGCAAGATCACCGGTGTTGATCTTTCGATGCTTCCTAGTTCGAGTGTTATATGCTTTAAATGTTCCGTGGAAGAAGTGTGATACACTTCCATCTTGTTTAACACCTGAAAAGGATGAAGTCAATTCAACAGTAATGTAAGTTTTGCAGTAAAATGTTCAAAGTAGATGTGCTCTGTTTGCTGAATGGGGCAGTTCTGACAAGAGGGATATATTGTGAAGGCATGTTGAAGTAAACAACCCTGGCATCAAGCTTAGGTTAACAAACAAAGATCCTGGCTCCTTTTCATTCCATGAGCCTTCAAGGTTGTTGATACAAAAATAACCCATCAACAGATTGCACATAGTCTTTATGTCTTGGTCAATAGTATTGCAGAGAAAAGTAGCACCAAGATTTTGCTAGTATTAAATAAGGATGCATAGCAAACCAGTCTATGGATCAACAAGCCGGTACAATGAAACAACTTCTAGTTCCAAAGAGCAAATGTACATAGCACTTATTAAAGAAAATAGATATTCTATTTAGTGATATGTTAATCATTACTCTGTAGCAAGCATCCAACAGTCTTGGTGTTTTGAAGTAACATCATGCAACTCCATACCTGGCAAGGACGAACTCATTCACAGACCGCGAGGAGCATGAGCCAAGCCAAGCCAAGGCGTCGGATAAACAATCGCGGAAAGACTATTTCTCACTTGCTCCTGTCTACTTGCTCCTGTCTACTTCAGTATCTGCAGCTCAGCGTAGCACGGAGACTGGGTTCACCTGCGACACACAAACATGTTTTTCCTGTTAGTAAACCAAATGCAAAGACAGACAGAGGAGAACCTAATGATCTATTTTGATCCAAATTCTGATAATAGGCAAGCTAAGTTGTATAAGTATATCGTACCAAATATGTAGAGATCGAGGCTCTTGTTGGGCATGTAGACATAGACGAGTATCCTCTCGTCACCTTCGTTGCAGTAAGCAAGGAGGCGAACAAGGTTACCATGCCGAAGCCTGGCCATCACCTCCACTTCTCTTGTGAAACCACATTTACCTTTCCTCGTGCGAGCAGACTGCCTAAGCCTCTTCACCGCAATCGCTCTCCCGTCAGGTAATTGACCCTAGTGATTGTACAATTGTTAAGCTTTATGTTAGTTAGCCTATAATCTCTTAAGTAAAATCTTCCTAATTAAACCCTTGCAGAGTAGACCTGAAGTTGATCAAACAAGCAAATTGGATACAAAGCATTTGGGATCAAATGGATGTGCGTGCACCTTATACACTATGCCAAACCCTCCTTGGCCAATCACATGGGTCTCGGAGAAATTCAATGTAGCCTGCTTCAGAGTGTACAGATCAACTAATGGAACTGTCATAGCTGAACTTTGAGGAATGCAGTCTGCAATTTGAGCCAAGTCAGCGCTATGGATTAAAAACACAAGTGCAGTAGCGAAAAACAAATAGGTTAAAAATTATGGCAGAGTACCGTTTAGTCGTTTATGTGAGATCTTATGCTTCCTTCTCCAGACCGCCCTGCAATGTCACCGAGAACAACACCGACCTGTCTCTAGCTCTAGCGCCAGCCGCTCAAGCTCGCCGTCGCCATGAGTTGATGAGCGTCGTCACCACCACTCTATAGGTCACGAACCGTCGCTTGCCCGTCACGGAACGCATCCCAAGCCTGATCTACGACCACCGTCGTTGTCCAGGAACAAGCATCTAGCTCGGCATTTCGCCGAGCAGCCTGGGAGCGCTGCTGCCGAGGCGCCCGGCGCTGCATCGCGGTGACAGATATCGGCGCACGCATCCGGGATGGAATGAGCACGAAGCGATGATGTGGCGCGAGTACGGTGGCACGAGCGGAGGAGGAGCGACAGGGCAGCCGGCACGGGATGAGCGGCGGGACGGCCCGTCGGGGGCTGAGCGACGGGGCGGATGGCGTGGGATGAGCGGCGGGGCGGCCGGCGGGGGCGGATACGGGAGTGCCGAGCGAGGCTCGGGCGCAGTGGCACGGGAGAGGTGGCGGCATATGGGCGTGGCGGCGGGGGAGCGGGAGCGGTGGCGGCGCACGGGCGCGATGGAGCGGGACCGGGTGCGGGAGAGGTGGCGGCGTGCGGGCGCGATGGCACAGGAGAGGTGGCGGTGCATGAGCGCGATGGAGCGAGGGCGGGTGCGAGATTCGGGACGCGTGCGGGTGTGCCGGTTGTGGCGTCGGTTGACGGAGGACGTGCGGGAAGCGGGATGACGAAGGGGGATTAGCGTTTCGTTGGTAAATCACTTTCGTTAACAGGGTATTTTAATCCATTGATCATCTGATTAGACGGTTAAGATTGCGAGTTAGATCTGCCCTCTCGTGCTTTTAATAATAGAGATTAATAAACCCAATAAGAGCAAAACGTCCCCCGGTAGATGTATAGTAAACGTCTGCCATCATGATAGCCGTCGGATCTTCGCACACAGAGCCGTCCACAGCCGTCCGATCTAACTCCTAGCACGCGGCACGGTCGCTTCCCCAACAGATTAACTCCTCAAACAACAAAACAGTTGCACAAAGAATTGTTTTATCTCGGTCGTGACAGTCCTACACCGAGCGCGGTGCGGCTCCCAACCACCGCAAAATCAACCGCCACCAACGCGGGGGACCTCCATGGTGCACCACATCGCGCGCTAGATGGTGGGATCGGACGCCCATCTAGCTCACCGAGGACCCCTGGTTGGAGAACGAGCACGACCATCTTACTAGGGTCCAAGCACCGTCGGGGGCTTCTGCCGCGAGATGGATCTTCTACTTGATTCACAAATCCCTTGATGTTTTTCCTGAAGCTCCATCGAGCAGATCCCATCAACAATCTTCGGTGAGATCCCTGTCTCTGAAACACTAGATCTGATCCACTCTCAAATATAAACATGTGTGTGAAAAATAGAGTAATGAGCCTCCCAAATTTTAGTTGCACATAAGCCTCCATATTTCCTGAAACATTAGCTCAGCTGAACATATCGAGCTTGTTTGTATCTATGAAACATGAGACACTCAGAGATTTAGTTGCATTGGTTGATGCCTTTGGTTGCATTGGTTAGTTGCCCTTATCCAAGTTTAAGAAACTTGTTAATACCTTTGTTTTGATTTCATTGTGTATGTGTTGGGGAACGTTGCATGGGAAACAAAAATTTTCTAACGCACATGAAGACCTATCATGGTGATGTCCATCTACGAGAAGAGATTAGATCTAGTACCCTTGTAGATCACTAAGCGGGAAGCATTAAGAAACACGGTTGATGTAGTGGTACAGCTTCGTGATTCAAATCACCGTCGTCCCAGGATCCGTCCCACGATTTGTTCCGATCTAGCGCCTAACGGACGACACCTCCGCGTTCAGCACACGTATAACTCAATGACTATCTCGGCCTTCTTGTTCCAGCAAGAGAGACGGAGAAGTAGATGAGTTCTCCGACAGCGTGACGACGCTCCGGTGGTAGTGATGATCTACTCCTGCAGGGCTCCGCCCGAGCTCCGCAGAAATCCGATCTAGAGGTAAAACTATATGGAATAGGCTTGAGTTGCACGTGGCAAAGTTGTGTCTCAAAAAGCCCTAAACCACCAATATATATAGGAGGAGGGGAGGGGCTAGACTTGGGGCACAAGGGCCCCAAGGGTGCGCTGGCCGAAGGGTGGAGGAGGACTCCTCCAATTCGGTTTGGGAAGGAGGAGTCTCCCTTTCCTTCCCACCTCCCTCTTTCCTTTTTTTTTTCTTTTCTTTTGGTATTTTTACTTGTGGCGCCATAGCCCACTTGGGCTGGCTCCACCAGCCCACTAAGGACATGGTGCGCCACCCTAAGGCCATGGGCTCACTCCCGGGTGGGTGGGCCCCTCCCGGTAAACACCCGGAACCCATTCGTCTCTCCCGGTACACTGCTGGAAATGCCTGAAACTTTCCGGTGACCAAATCAAACCATCCCATATATAAATCTTCATTTCCGGACCATTCTGGAAATCCTCGTGACGTCTGTGATCTCATCCGGGACTCCGAACAACATTCGATAACCACACATATAACTCAACTATACTAAAACATCATCGAACCTTAAGTGTGCAGACCCTGCGGGTTCGAGAAGTATGTAGACAGGACCCGAGAACCCCTCGGTCAATATACAATAGCGGGACCTGGATGCCTGATGACCCACAAGTATAGGGGATCAATCGTAGTCCTTTCGATAAGTAAGAGTGTCGAACTCAACGAGGAGCAGAAGGCTCTGATAAACGGTTTTCAGCAAGGTAATAACTGCAAGCACTGAAAGTAGCGGTAACAAGTGATGGTGTAGTGAGGTGAAACGTAGCAAGCGAAAAGTAACAAGTAACAAGTAGTAGCAATGGTGCAGCAAGTGGCCCAATCCCTTTTGCAGCAAGGGACAAGCCTGAACGAAGTCTTATAGGAGGAAAAACGCTCCCGAGGACACACGGGAATTTCTGTCATGCTAGTTTCATCATGTTCATATGATTCACGTTCGTTACTTTGATAGTTTGATATGTGGGTGGACCGGCGCTTGGGTACTGCCCTTACTTGGACAAGCATCCCACTTATGATTAACCCCTCTCGCAAGCTTCCGCAACCACGAAAGAAGAATTAAGACAACATCTAACCATAGCATTAAACTAGTGGATCCAAATCAGCCCCTTACGAAGCAACGCATAGACTGGGGTTTAAGATTCTGTCACTCGAGTAACCCATCATCTACTTACTACTCCCCAATACCTTCCTCTAGGCCCAAGTATGGTGAAGTGTTATGTAGTCGACATTCACATAACACCACTAGAGGAAAAACAACATACAACATATCAAAATACCGAACGAATACCAAATTCACATGACTATTATTAACATGACTTATCCCATGTCCTCAGGAACAAAAGTAACTACTCACAAAGCATGAACATAATCATGATCATAGGTGTAATGAATAGCATCAAGGACCTAAACATAAACTCTTCCACCAAGTAATCCAACTAGCATCAACTACAAAGAGTAATCAACACTACTAGCAACCTTACAAGTACCAATCGGAGTCGTGAGACGGAGATTGGTTACAAGAGGTGAACTAGGGATTGGAGAGGAGATGGTGCTGATGAAGATGTTGATGAAGATGCCTCCCCTCCGACGAGAGGAGTGTTGGTGATGACGATGGTGACGATTTCCCCCTCCGGGAGGGAAGTTTCCCCGGCAGGATCGTCCTGCCGGAGCTCTAGATTGGATCTGCTCAAGTTCCGCCTCGTGGCGGCGGCGAAACCACGAAAAAACTCTCGATTGATTTTTTCTGGAACGAAATCCTTCATATAGCAAAAGAGGGGGGCAAGTGGGCCGTCGGGGAGCCCACAAGCTTTATAGCCGCCACCAGGGGGGGTGGCGGTGGCAGGGCTTGTGGCAACCTGGTAGCTCCCCTCTGGTACTTCTTTAGCCCAGTATTTTTTATATAATCCCAAAAAATTCCACGTAAATTTTCAGGGCATTTGGAGATGTGCAGAATAGTGGACTAAGATTTGCTCCTTTTCCAGTCCAGAATTGCAGCTGCCTGAATTCTTCCTCTTCAAGTAAACCTTGCAAAATAAGAGAGAAAAGGCATAAATATGGTACCACAAAGTAATATAACAGCCCATAAAGCAATAAATATCAACATGAAAGCATGATGCAAAATGGACGTATCAACTCCCCCAAGCTTAGACCTCGCTTGTCCTCAAGCTAAAACCAAGTTCCATAAACATGACCACATGTTGAGGGACGAGGGTGTCGATAAAACATAATACGGACATGAGGGCATCATGATCACACATAGAACAACAATACATCATAAAGATTCTTATGGGAAAGAACAATACATCATAAAGATTCTTATGGGAAAGTAACAATTCCTTCACAAAGCAAAGCATGAAGCAAAAACCTTACCGAGAAGTAACCAACAACAGTCCAAAGTCATTGAAGCAATTGCAATTTATCACAACATCAGAAAGAGTCAAATAAGAGCTTGTAAGGCAAACCCACATACTCAATCATCTCTTTTGTTTTCCACAATTGTTACAACTCACGTGGTACTCATGGTGTCAAAGTTTCAGCTGGACATAGAGGAAGATAGGGGCTTATAGTTTTGCCTCCCAACGATTTACCTCAAGGGTAAAGTCAACAATAATAAAGCATAAGTACTCAACTCCAAGTTGATATATGAATATAGATCTTTCCCAAGCATGTGACGGTTGCCAAGACAAAGGCAAAAATAGGCAATTGGTGAAGATCACCATGACTCTTACAAGGGCAAAAAGTAAAGGTACAAGATAGGCCCTTCGTAGAGGGAAGCAGAGGTTGTCATGCGCTTTTGAGGTTTGAATGCGTGTCCTCTTAGTCCGGAGGAACGTCACTTTATATTGCCTCCTGTGATAAAGGACTTTATTATGCAGTCTATCGCTTTTATGTCTTCCTCATCACAGGTTCGTACAAAGATTATTTTCCACACACTAATAGATCATACATATTAGAGAGCAATTTTTATTGCTTGCACCGATGACAACTTACTTGAAGGATATTATTCAATCCATAGGTAGGTATGGTGGACTCTCATGGTAAAATTGGGTTGAAGGTTTATGGATGCACAAGTAGTATCTCTACTTGGTGCGGGAGTTTTCACTAATATGAGG
Organism: Hordeum vulgare subsp. vulgare; assembly: GCF_904849725.1. Lineage (NCBI taxonomy): Eukaryota > Viridiplantae > Streptophyta > Magnoliopsida > Poales > Poaceae > Hordeum > Hordeum vulgare. The sequence continues at coordinate 559,247,599 of NC_058520.1, forward strand.
TGGAAGCAATGGTCACCTGCTACGGGATCTCTAATCGTATAACGTTGTTTGGAACCAAGCAAACACAATTCATTATGGTGTCTTCCTTGTCCAACATCTACTCCTAAGCATGTAATAGTTTGGTGAGTGCTCACAAATGTAAAAAGTGTCTAAGATGATATATTTATATGTGAATCTCTCTTTCCTTATTACTTCTTATTAATTGCAAAAATGACTGAGGTCTATGTTGATTTATTCTCAACAAGTTTCAATCATCATACGTGTCATATGTGAAGCTATCACTTCCCATAAGATCATCTCATGATCTTTCATGCTATCGTATTTTTCATACTTTCGATCATGGCACAAAGCAAAGCCCTTGACTAAGATACTCTTTATTATATAGCTCGTAAGCTTGAATACATCGGGGGAGAGACAAAAGAAAAAGACTCAAACTAAACACTAAAGACTTATTCCACTAAGAGAAGAAATAAAAACTGAAAAGGAAAGAACTAAAACAAAGGTAAAAGCAAAAGATATAAAGGTGATACGATACCAGGGAAACTCCCGCAAGCTTGGCAGAAGCCAAGGGGATTGCCCATACCAATGCTTAGTTGTCTTCCTTTGGTGGTGATGGTGGTGGAGTTGCTGAAACAGTCTTGAGCTTGTCTAATTTCCACTTGAGCAAAAAGTTCTGCTCCCTTAGATCGTCATTTTCCTCCTCAAGTTTCAACACTCTATGGCAAAGTTCCTGCTTACTCTCCTGCAAGAAACGAGAAGGGATGAACAAGGTCTTAGCCTTCTTCCTTTGGTCAGGGAGACTTGACTTCTTGAACTCCACATGAGTGCGTCCAGGTTGAGGTAGAGGAGCCTCCTCTTCATAGGAACTCGTTTGTTCCTTCCACTTGGGCTCATAGTCCTCTTCCTCATCAGTGGTCTAGCCATATGGTTCCAAGTCCCCATTAATCCTAGAGTTAGCATGATCATCGGCCACATAGATCTCTTCTTCTGAATCTTGAGAAGACATCTTGGCCTAAATCTGCGGCAGACAACAAGCTCGAAATGACAACAGAGGAAAACTGCGCGATACGGAGATCAAAACCTTCGGGCGAATATATATTGATTTTTTCTGGATCAGAAGGAGTGATCCGCAAGAAATAGAGTCCGGGGGGCACACGAGGTGCCCACAAGCCCTCCATGCGCCACCAGGGGGGTAGGTGGCGGCTTCCAAGCTTGTGGCCGCCTCGTGCGCTCTTCGGACTGCTTTTTATTTTTCTAATTTTCCAAAAATTCGAAAACGGAGGAAATTTCCTATTGGAAAAGCATCGGAGTTTCTTACCGAAACAGATACCTCTTCGTTTTCAGGGTCTGAAACTGGCTAGTAAAACTCTAGACAGTGCCCAAAGAAACTATGCCACTACGGAGAAGAAATTTTTAGCAGTCGTGTTTGCATGTGAAAAGTTCAGATCTTACATAGTTGACTCCAAAGTCACTATTCACTCTGATCATGCTGTTATTAAGTATCTCATGGAGAAGAAGGACGCTAAGCCTTGGCTGATCAGATGGGTTCTCCTGCTACAGGAATTTGATTTGCACGTCGTTGACCGAAAGGATGCTGATAACCCTGTAGCAGATAACTTGTCCAGGCTAGAGAATGTCCTTGATGACCCACTACCTATTGATGATAGCTTTCCTGATGAGCAATTGAATGTCATCCGCACTTCACATAGTGCGCCGTGGTATGCCGATTATGCAAACTATATCATAGCCAAATACACCACCCAGTTTCACCTATCAACAAAAGAAGAAATTCTTCTTTGATTTGAGACACTACTTTTGGGATGATCCTCACCTCTATAAGGAGGGAGTAGATGGTGTTATTAGACGTTGTGTACCTGAACATGAACAGGGACAGATCTTGCAGAAGTGTCATTCCGAAGCCTACGGAGGACACCACGCTCGAGATAGAACTGCCCATAAGGTATTGCAATCAGGTTTCTATTGGCCCACTCTCTTCAAGGATGCCCGTAAGTTTGTCTTGTCTTGTGACGAATGTCAAAGAATAGGGAACATTAGTAAGCGTCAGGAGATGCCTATGAACTATTCACTTGTCATTGAACCATTTGATGTCTGGGGCTTTGATTATATGGGACCCTTCCCGAGTTCCAATGGGTACACTCACATCTTAGTTGTTGTCGATTACGTTACTAAGTGGGTAGAAGCTATCCCCACTAAAAAGGGATATTTAAATTAGTGCCCCTGGTTCCTTAGTTGTGCTCACTTTTCCCCACGCTCCAAACTTTTGCTCACTTTTCCCCTCTTCCTTAGCTGAAACTCTCACAAATGCTCATAGCGGCCGTTTGTTGTCTTGACCGTCCATTGACCATCAATTGACTGTTAATTGCTGACGAGTGGGGCCGAGTCTTTGGCTGACTGTTGCTTGCTGACGGGTGGGACCGCAAGGAGACACGTATTGGGCAGCTTGTCTGAATCTGAAACATATCTAGACAGGCCGCGTTGCATCGCGCCGCCCCGCCTCCTCCGCCGGCGTCGTGCCGCGTCCACCGCAGTTGTTTCCTCCACCCTATGCCCCTATTCCGTTCGTCGGCGATGTCGCGTCTCCGCCAGATATAGCCCACCTCCCCATCTAGGATTACATGGCGATGTTGAGTGAGGACGCCCGGAATGCAGTCACCCGTGGAGAGGATTGGGTCGAATCCGCGGCAGATAATTCATGGATTAAACCTGGGTAAGCATTGTTTCCTCTCGACTTGACGTTCTAAGTCGTATTGTAGGCCGTATTTGACTTCTGTTTGCTTGAATCGTTCGAATTGGTGCTCGATTTTACCCGGCTAACTGAAGCCTTTATTTCCTTCAACAAAATAGGATTGATCCCGCGCTGGCTTTCCGGCTGGCGATTAGAATGGAAACTAGTGTGCTGCGTGGTACTAAACCGCATTTTATTTCATCATTTTTCTATCCCAAAGTGGTAGAAACCAACATATCTTTCAAAGATTTGCAAGCTGAGCTCAGAAACACATATCCCTGGAGTGATGCCGATGCTGTTGAACTGAATTACTTCAGCAGTGACGAGCAAAGATTTCTCCCACTAACTTGCGACGATCATATGTCGTTGCTTTTTGCTGGGATTGCTGGCTGTCGATTCGGTAAACTCCAAATCGATGTGCTTCAGCCACGCGCAGAACGGGTGAAGGGGAAGAGAGTTCAGACATCATCTGGCTGTGCTAATAGCCAGCACCCCGGCACTCCTTGTAGGTCGACACCAAGTAAAGCAAGTGGTTCATGGAGCCACAGCATGGCTGCTGCCAATTGTGGTTCTGATTCAGCTGCTGCTTCTCGTGTACCTTCTGCAGTTGGTGTAGAAGAGGATGCAGAACCTGGCGAGGTAGTGCCTACAAATGATGATGAAGACGAGATGATGTTTCCTGAACTGGTCGATGTAGCCAGTTAGCAAGCAGTGGATGACGAATATATGGAGGAGCCCATCAGCCAAGCTAGGTTTGATGACACTGACGATGAAGAGAAGGTGGAGAACATGGACAACTTAATCGAGGATGAATACGATGGTGATGACATGCCAACAATTGAGTGGAACAGGGAAAAACCTGAGCTTAGTGTAGGTACCATTTTCCAATCAATGGTGGACTGTCGGAATGCAGTGACAACATGGTGCATTATATCTGAAAACACCTATAAGATTAAAAGGAGTGAGCCAGCAAGGTTCACAGTTTTTTGTCCATATCCTAGGTGTAGGTGGAAGTTGCATGCATCTCGTATGAGAAAGAGCAAATATATTCAGGTAATCCAAGTTCAATTAGTAATTTAGTTTCAGATTGTTGAGTAAGGTTTCTTAACTATTTTTTACCCTTTTATTTTGTTTCAGATAAAGAAAAACCCACACAAGCACACCTGTCCACCTGGAGGGGGAGGGGGGAAGGCCAAAACCAAGCTAGCAAAAACTAGGTGGGTGGCAGATGCTATATTGGATTGGCTGAGATAAGAACCTGGACTTGGTCCAACAACACTCCATGGGAAGCTTTTTGAGAAGTACAAGATAGAAATTCCTTACATGAGAATTTTCAATGCTAGGGAAAAGGCTCTTGACAGAATTAATGGTCAATGGGATGACAATTTTCAGCTGCTTTACACTTTCAAAGCTGAAGTGGAGATGGCAAGTCCAGGGAGTGTTGTAGAGATTGACAAGCATACAGTTCAATTCAAAATAAAAGGGAAGTCATTTCAGAAGGAGTGCTTCAGAAGGGCTTTTGTTTGTTTCAAGGCTTGCTGGTAGGGGTTTCTAGATGGTTGCAGACCCTATTTGGCTGTAGATGCTACACATTTGACTGGAAGATGGAGAGGACAGCTAGTAGCAGCTTCTGCAGTTGATGGACACAACTGGCTATTCCCAGTTGCATTTGGTGTGGTGGAGGCAGAGTCTGAGGAAAGTTGGGTCTGGTTTCTGCAGCAGTTGCGCAACATTATAGGCACACCCCCAGGTTTGGCTATACACACAGATGCTTGCAAGGGTTTAGAGAGTGCAGTGGAAATTGTATTCCCTGGAGTGGAGCATAGGGAATGTATGCGACACCTAGCGCATAATTTCAAAAAGAAGTTCAAAGGTAAAGTTTATGATGAGAACTTATGGCCAGCATCATACACATGCAGCAAAAGGAAGCATGAACACCATTTGAGAGTGTTGTATGCTCAAAATCCTCTTGTGAAGGAGTACATGGATGCACATCATGGTAAGGTGTGGTCAAGAAGCAAATTCAACGAAATCTGCAAAGTAGATTATGTGACCAGTAACCTTGCAGAGTGCTTCAATTCAAAGCTCAAGTCAGTGAAAGGGCTCTTGTTGTGGCAAGCATTTGACAAGATGAGGCAAATGATCATGATAAAGATGGCTCTTCGCAAAAGAATTGCAGAAACACAATATGTTGGTCATCAAATGCTCCCATCACTGATTAAGGTATTGCACTTGAAGGCAAGAGGCCTGAAGATGAAATGTATTCGATCTGGTACATATGAGGCAGAGGTTACCTATACTGACACTAAAAATAGGGTATGGAGGTATCCTGTGAACCTAAGTACTAGAGAATGTACTTGTAGGCAATGGCAGATCTGTGGGAATCCATGCATACATGCCCTACATCTGATGACCGTTATCGGGGGTGCAAATGGTGAAGTTGATCAATATTGCTCTGTGTATTTCTCTGTTGCCAAATTTATGGTTGCTTATGCTGACAATGTGCCTGCACTATTGGGGAAAGATCAATGGAACATAGTAGATCCAGGGTTCAAACTCCATGCTCCTGTCATTACTAGACCACCAGGAAGACCAAGGAACCAGAGGATTAGAGCAGGTGAGGAGGGTCGTCTACCAAAGAAACGTGCTTGCAAAAAGTGTGGAGTTCTGGGGCATATTGCTAGGCTTTGTACCAATGCAGTGGATGCATCATTTGGAGAGGAGGAAAGATGGACATCAGCCAATGCTGAGGAGAATGCAACAGCAATGGAGATTGAAGATGCAGTGGAGAATGCAGCAGCAATGGAGATTGAAGATGCATTGGAGAATGCAGCAGCAAATGAAGCAGAAGATTTTGAAACCATGGACTTTGATGGTTTTGAAGCTATAAGAGAGGAAGAGGAGGGGGTAATTGTTCCAATTGTGCCTTTAAAGATTACTGAACCCATAGATGACCGTCAAATGGTCGTCAAGTGCTCGACGAGTGGAACTACTCCATCAGCACCTCCACGGGGAAAACACCAAGTAAAGCCCAAGATCAAAAGGAACAAGAGTCTGAAAGAAAAGATCATCTCAACCAGGGAAACCAGGAGCAAGACTGTGAAGCCAGCTGCAAACACAAGGAGCAAGTCAAAAATTTGAATTAAGTTGTTGGAAAATGTTTGTGTTGTCAATTTGACGGCGAGTCGATCGCTTAAAACTTGGTAGATTTGTATTAAGATGTTGGCATCTTAAAACTTGGTAGCTTTGAGCTACTGTAATAATGTTGGCATCAGTTGTAATAATGTTGGCATCAGTTGTAATAATGTTGCTTCTACTTTGGTTCCTTATTTGAGTCAAAATTCAAATTTCCATCAAAATTTGAATTTAAATCAATATTTGAATTTGGGCCAAAATTTGGATTCAAGCCAAAGTTGAAGTTGAACATTGGAGGTTCATTGCTCTGTGCGGTGTATTTGATCGAGCATTTCAAGTCCAATATTCTTAGGTGAACAGTCCGAATGAGAAATGTGCTAGAAACGAGCTCGAAAGCTAGGGTAAACAGCCCTATTTGAAATCAAGTTTTTTTTTGACCTTCCCTAAATGAGACATATATATTTTTATTAACACTTGTTCCATATATATAGGGTAAAAACGAAGTCTCACTATTTATTGATTAATATTCATATTACTACATTTTTTTTTGAAAAAATATGCTTTTAATTCAAAACCGTCAAATAACACGTTTTAGATATGAAAATGAAAAAGTAAGTTCAGATCCTTCTTATCCACTCCAAAATGAAGCTATGGAGATTTTTTTGATTTTTTTTGAATTTTTTTTTTCAAACCCTAAACCCTCTCTCCCTATTCTACGAACTCTGAAAATGTTCATAAGTGATAGCTCATTTTTGTGAAGGCTTTTTTCATGAAAATGACCTACACCAAGTTTATATTTTTTTCTCATAACCTTGTCACATATGACGGCTATGTGCGCAAGAATTACAACATTTTGATTTTTTTTTGAATTTTTTAAAAACATTTGAACTTGATTTCGAGAGGTCACTTCAAAAAATGACTTTTCAAAAAAAAACGCCCCTATACCGAGTTTATATTTTTTTATCGTAACTAGGTCTCATAAACAGACGAACTACGTTTGTTTTATATTTTTGCGATTTTTTCTAATTTAGTTATGGCCATTTGAAATCTAGTCAAACCCTAATAACCCCGTTGACTCGCTCATAACCCCGCAGAAATGCTCCAAACCCTAGCGTCGAACGTCCGCCGTCGGATCATACCCTAGCGCCAAACATCACCCGTCAGATGTGGGCAGGCATGCGCGATCCGCGTGATGCATCCTGATTGGCTACTGCACTGACCTTCTCGGGTTTTTACGATCTGCCCCACTTTACATATGAAATTGTATTTTTCGCACATGACCACCACATGTTAGTGTTAAGAGTTGGTTCAAATATTCAAACTGCAAAATACAATGTGGCAAATCGTCAATATAGCTTCCCCTTCTCCTCTTCTCCAATTGACAGACAAAGGCATCGAGCAGATCGAGCAATTCCTCTGTTTCTTTCCCCATCTTCTCGTTCTTCTTCCTCTCGACCAATTCCTCTGTTTTTTCCTCTCGGGCGATATGTCGACCTCCTCGTCAGCCCCCTGTTCCACGTGGCCGGTGTATGGTCCAGTGCCGATGACTCGATGCACTGACTGCCCACGGATTGCGCCATTGAAGCGGTTGACTTCGAAGGAGGAGAAGAATGGGAACTTTGGGCGCGAGTTCGTCAAATGCGAGAGCAAGCCGGAGGGGCAGGTTAGATCTGAGTTTTCCTCGCACCCTTTATCTCTGTCAGATTTGGATTTAGGTTACATGATTTCGTTTTCAGATCGTGAAGAAATGCCACCATTTCGAGTGGATGGATGATTACATCCAGAGGCTTCAAGGGTTGGGCTTGCTGGATTCGAGGGGGGATGCAATCCGCGAGTTCAATCTGCCCCATGACAGTGCCGCTCCGGCAGCAGCAGCGCGTCCGGAATACCCGACGGTGGTAGATGTCGAACTGAAGACGGAATTGAAGAATATGAACAAGAACTTCAAGCAGCTGATTTAGTTGAAGAAGCAATCCAATCTGATAGCTTTAGGAATACTTGCTCTAGGAATTTTTTACTTGATGGCCATCTCTCGTTAGAGATGTTTGTCTACTGTTGTTGCCACTGTTTAGCAATCCTCGTCTGTTTATCTCAAATGCAACTCTGTTTAGTGCAACTGTCGATCTCTGAATGTATGCAGTTTACTGTTAAGTTTCGACACTTTCAGTTTCGACAGAAGACAACTACTAGTTCAGTGATAGGATTATTTTGTTAGCTAATAACCTCGAGTGTTGGGTCATACCCTAGCTCGTCAGATGACAGTAAGCAGTACTTGAGCAGCACGAGGGATATACATCAAGTTCATCTCTTTTCTCTCGCACTTGCCAAACTTTTTCCTCGAGTTCGTCAGTTCTGCTAGAAAAAAAACCTAGTTTGCGGGCCCAAAGAGAATCAAGGTGCAATAGGCCCACAAAGGATAAATGAGGCCCAGAAACAAGTGATGTTTCTTTTTTTTTGTTTAGGAACGATTGCTTTGTTCTTCTTTGTTTTTGATTACTTTTTTCATTAATTTGATTGCCCAATCTCTTCTATCTCATTAAGGATTTTTTTTGGCTTTCCTTTATGGGTCCCTTCATTTATCCTTTTGACTAAAGCCAAACATCTCAAAGTGTAGTTTTCTACATAGTGTAATTTATACTTCATGATTGGAAAAAGAGGTCCAACCATACTTCAAACATAGTGTAGTTTTCTACATATTAAAGTAGGGATTAAAGTATATAAAACTACACTTTTTACTAAAGCCAAACATCTCAAAGTATTTGATACTTCAATATTTCTGAAAACCAAAGTATTCTTGGAATACCTAAAAAATACAGAGCTCAGCAAACCAAAGCCGTGTACAAATGTACGATATGTTCTTATTTTTAGAAGGCATCTATAAACACATCATTTTTAGTTAGTTTGGTTAATTTTTCCCACGCCAATTAGCTGTGTCTAAACCTGGGACAAACAAAATACAAACATAACAAAGCATTAATATAACACACATAACTTAATATAACTTAGATAGGGTTGCTAGGGCAACATATATAAGTTCTTGGGACATAGACACCAATTTCTTACATAGATAATAATAATTAGTAGCTAGGTCGGGCAACACACACACCAAACTAATACTACATACTACTAGATAGGGTAGCTAGGGCAACACCGCCATGTCTTCACCGTCATCTTCACCTTAACCGCTGGCTTCACCGTCTTCTTCGCCGCCGGCTTCAGTACTCCTCCTCCTCAAGGCCATTGTCGCCGAGGTGGTACGGGAGGCTGTGCATGCGGTCGCGAGCAGGGAAGATGCTCTCGAAGTCGGTGAAGATGTTATAGGTGGTGAATGCGATGAACTCGCACCCACACTAATACACCTTGCCGAACAGGTGGTAGGCATCGAACCTGTTGGTGAAGTGGACGACGAGCCCTACCGGTGGAGCGTTGGCGTGGGGACGCTGCTCCACGAGGTTGAACATGGGCGGCGAGCCCGCCAGGAGGTGGTGGAAGCCCGCACGGAGGAACCCCCGTGCAAGCTCAGTGCTACCCCTCCAGCGTGAGAACGCCCACACGCGGAGCGATTCCTCGACGACGACGTTGGCGGGGTACCGCCGTTCCAGCACGGTGGGAGACCCTTGGAACGTTGGGCCGTATAACTGCATCTTGAACGCTTCGCTGAGTGGAACCGCTCTGGCTTTTGGGGGAAGAAGAGAAGTGGGAGGCGCAGATGGATCTGTAGAAGAAGAGGCAATGAAGGGAAATTTAAATAGCCGGGGAGACGAGGTGGGTACACGCGCAAACGGCGTAGATCGTGACTCAGTGCTGCTGTGTGAACCGATGCGATCATCAATGTGTGAACGTGAATCGAAGCGAGCGTGCTCTGCGTTGGCGGCTGCCTCCCCCTGCTACATTGGCGGCTGCCTGCCTCCCCCTTCTGCGTGCTCTGCGTTGGCGGCTACCCCTTCTGCATGCCCCTTCTACCACCGGCACAACTGAATCGAGCGGCAGCCGTGCGGCGTGAACTGATGCCTCGACATATGGACGCGAGCGTGCAAGCGTGCGTGCAGCCTACCCCTTCTGCCACCGACACGTATGCCTACGACGCGTGAAACGATGTTGCGGAGTGACTGAATCCACTGGCAACCGTGCGGCACGGATCGATGCGTGCGTGTCGGCGTGCATGCATGCGTTTAGGTCTAGGTCACTAGATGCATGCGTGGCGGTGTTCGCATGCATAGCAGGCTACATCGATGCCAAAGACGGGCATGCATAGCAGGCTACATCGATGCCAAAGACGGGCATGCATAGCAGGCTGCATCCATCGATAGTAGGCTTTTTTAATTTATTACCAACAAACTAACGGGCCCGTCCTATGAACACAAGCACGGCCCAACCAGCGAAGCCACAACCACAGTCAACAGAGTTCAACATGGCCCCACAAGTCAGTTAACGGCCAAGACGGCGAACGCCTGTTATCAACATTTGTGAGAGTTTCAGCTAAGGGAGAGGGGAAAAGTGAGCAAAAGTTTGAAGCGTGGGGAAAACTGAGCACAACTAAGGAATTGGGGGAACAGATGGAATAGTCCCCACTAAAAATGCTGATCACCACACCTCTATTAAGATGCTTAAAGAAGTCATTTTCCCAATATTTGGAGTCCCTAGATATCTAATGACTGATGGCGGTTCACACTTCATTCATGGTGTTTTCCGCAAGATGCTAGCTAAGTATGATGTCAACCATAGAGTTGCATCTCCTTATCATCCTCAGTCTAGTGGTCAAGTGGAGTTGAGTAATAGGGAGATCAAATTGATCTTACAAAAGACCGTCAATAGATCTCGAAAGAACTGGTCTAGCAAACTTGACGATGCACTATGGGCTTATAGGACTGCTTATAAGAATCCCATGGGCATGTCACCGTATAAAATGGTTTAAGGTAAGGCATGTCATTTACCTCTTGAGCTGGAACACAAAGCTTATTGGGCAATCAAAGAGCTCAACTTTGATTTCAAACTTGCCGATGAGAAGCGGTTGTTTGATATCAACTCATTAAATGAATGGAGGGCCTAGGCATATGAGAATGCCAAGCTGTTCAAGGAAAAGGTTAAGAGATGGCACGACAAACAAATACAGAAACGAGAGTTCAATGTAGGTGATTATGTCTTGCTATACAATTCTTGTTTGAGATTCTTTGCAGGCAAACTTCTCTCTAAATGGGAAGGTCCCTATGTTATCGAGGAAGTATATCGTTTCGGTGCCATCAAAATCAATAACACGGAAGGAAATTTTCCTAGAGTGGTAAACGGGCAAAGAATCAAGCATTACATCTCTGGTACTCCCATAAATGTTGAGACCAATATCATCAATGTCATAACTCCAGAGGAGTACATAAGGGATGTTTATCAGCCTGTTTCAGACCCTGAAAACGAAGAGGTATCTGTTTCGGTAAGAAATTGGACTCTGATGCTTTTCCAATAGGAAATTTCCTCCGTTTTGGAATTTTTGGAAAATTAGAAAAATGAGAAGCACTCCGGAGAGCGCACGAGGCTGCCACAAGCTTGGACACCGCCCCTACCCCCTGGTGGCGGAGGGTGGGCTTGTGGGCACCTCGTGTGCCTCCCGGAATCCGTTTTCTTGCGGAGCACTCCTTCTGGTCCAGAAAAATCAATATATAGTCGCCTGAAGGTTTTGATCTCTGTATCGCGCAGTTTTCCTCTATTTTCGTTTCGAGCTTGTTTTTGCCGCAGATCTAGGTCAAGATGTCTTCTCAGGATTCATAAGGGGAGAGCTATCTGGCTGACTACCTTGCTAACCCCAAGGTCTATGGGGACTTGGAACCATATGGCTGGACCACTGATGAGGAAGAGGACTATGAGCCCAAGGGGAAGGAACAAACGAGTTCCGATGAAGAGGAGGCTTCCCTACCTCAACCTGCAAACACCCATGTGGAGTTCAAGAAGTCAAGCCTCCCCAACTCCAGGAGGAAGCCTAAGACCCTATTTATCCCCTCTCGTGTCTTGCAGGAGAGTAAGCAGGAGCTTTGCCATAGAGTGTTGAAGCTTGAGGAGGAAAATGACGATTTGAGGGAGCATAACTTTTTGCTCAAGTGGAAGTTAGAGAAGCTCAAGACTGCTTCAACAACTCCACCACCATCACCACCGAAGGAAGACAACTAAGCATTGGTATGGGCAATCCCCTTGGCTTATGCCAAGCTTGGGGGAGTTGCCCTGGTATCGTATCACCTTTATATCTTTTGCTTTTACCTTTGTTTTAGTTCTTTCCTTTTCAGTTTTTATTTCTTCTCTTAGAGGAATAAGTCTTTAGTGTTTAGTTTGAGTCTTTTGCTTTTGTCTCTCCCCTGATGTATTCGAGCTTACGAGCTATATAATAAAGAGTATCTTAGTCAAGGGCTTTGCTTTGTGCCATGATCAATAGTTTGAAAAGAACGATAGCATGAAAGATCATGAGACGATCTTATGGAAAGTGATAACTTCACTTATGACATGTATGATGATTGAAACTTGTAGAGAATAAATCAACATAGACCTCAGTCATTGCTGCAATGAATAAGAAGTAATAAGGAACGAGAGGTTCACATATAAATATATCATCTTAGACCCTTTTTACAATTGTGAGCACTCACCAAACTATTACATGCTTAGGAGTAGATGTTGGATAAGGAAGACAACATAATGAATGGTTTTTGCTTGGTTCCAAACAATGTTATATGATTAGAGATCCCTTAGCATGTGACGATTGCTTCCACCTCATATTAGCCAAAACTCCCGCACCAAGTAGAGATACTACTTGTGCATCCATAAACCTTCAACCCAGTTTTGCCATGAGAGTCCACCATACCTACCTTTGGATTGAATAAGATCCTTCAAGTAAGTTGTCATCGGTGCAAGCAATAAAAATTTCTCTCTAATATGTATGATCTATTAGTGTGTGGAAAATAAGCTTTGTACGAACCTGTGATGAGGAAGACATAAAAGCGACAGACTGCATAATAAAGTTCTTTATCACAGGAGGCAATATAAAGTGACGTTCCTCCGCACTAAGAGGACACACATTCAAACCTCAAAAGCGCATGACAACCTCTGCTTCCCTCTGCGAAGGGCCTATCTTGTACCTTTACTTTTTGCCCTTGTAAGAGTCATGGTGATCTTCACCAATTCCCTATTTTTGCCTTTGTCTTGACTACCGTCACATGTTTGGGAAAGATCTTTATTCATATATCAACTTGGAGTTGAGTACTTATGCTTTATTATTGTTGACTTTACCCTTGAGGTAAATAGTTGGGAGGCAAAACTATAAGCCCCTATCTTCCTATGTGTCCAACTGAAACTTTGACACCATGAGTACCACGTGAGTTGTAACAATTGTGGAAAACAAAAGAGATGATTGAGTATGTGGATTTGCCTTACAAGCTCTTACTTGACTCTTTCTATTGTTGTGACAAATTGCAATTGCTTCAATGACTATGGACTATTGTTGGTTACTTCTCGGTAAGGTTTTTGCTTCATGCTTTGCTTTGTGAAGGAATTGTTACTTTCCCATAAGAATCTTTATGATGTATTGCTGTTCTATGTGTGATCATGATGCCCTCATGTCCGTATTATGTTTTATCGACACCTTCGTCCCTAAACATGAGGACATGTTTATGGAACTTGGTTTTCGCTTGAGGACAAGCGAGGTCTAAGCTTGGGGGAGTTGATACGTCCATTTTGCATCATGATTTCATGTTGATATTTATTGATTTATGGCCTGTTATATTACTTTGTGGTACCATATTTATGCCTTTTTCTCTTATTTTGCAAAGTTTATTTGAAGAGGGAGAATTCAGGTAGCTGGAATTCCGAACTGGAAAAGGAGCAAATCTTAGTCCACTATTCTGCACATCTCCAAATGCCCTCATAAGTTACGTGGATTTTTTTGGGATTATATAAAAAATACTGGGCGAAAGAAGTACCGGAGGGGGGCTGCCAGGGCACCACAAGCCCTGCCACCGCCACCCCCTGGTGGCGGAGTGGGGCCTTGTGGGCTCCCTGATGGCACACTAGCCCCCCTCTTTTGTTATATGAAGGGTTTTGGTCCAGAAAAAAATCATTCAAGAGCTTTTTCGTGGTTTTGCCGCCGCCACGAGGCGGAACTTCAGCAAATCCAATCTAGAGCTCCGGCAGGACGATCCTGCTGGGGAAACTTCCCTCCCGGAGGGGGAAATCGTCGCCATCGTCATTGATACATCTCAAACGTATCTATAATTTTTGATGGTTTCACGTTGTTATCTTGTCTTCTTTGGATGTTTTATGTACCTTTTATATCTTTTTTGGGACTAACTTATTAATTCAGTGCCAAGTGCCAATTCCTGTTTTTTCCGTGTTTTTGACTCTTTTCAGATCTGATTTTGGAACGGAGTCCAAACGGAATAAAAACCCCGAAATAATTTTTTTCCGAACGGAAGAAGATCAGGGAGCCTCTGGGCCAAGCCAGGTGGCTCCAGGGAGCCCACAAGCTCCCACTCCGCCACCAGGGGGAGGCGGCGGTGTGAGGGCTTGTGGCCCCCCTGGCCGCCCCCTGGCCTAGATCCTTTGCCTATATATTCCCAAATATTCACCAAAAAATCAGGGGAGCCTCGAAAATACTTTTCTGCCGCCGCAAGCTTCCGTTTCTGCGAGATCTCATCTGGAGACTCTTCCCGGCACCCTGTTGGAGGGGACTTTGGAGTTGGAGGGCTTCTTCATCATCATCATCACCCCTCCAATGACCCGTGAGTAGTTTACTTCAGACCTACGGGTCCGTAGTTAGTAGCTATATGGCTTCTTCTCTCTCTTGGATCTTCAATACAAAGTTCTCCATGATCTTCATGGAGATCTATCCGATGTAATCTTCTTTGGCAGTGTGTTTGTCGAGATCCGATGAATTGTGGATTTGTGATGAGATTATCTATGATATATATTTGAGTCTTTGCTGATTTCTTATATGCATGATTTAATATCCTTGTAAGTCTCTCCGAGTCTTGGGTTTTGTTTGGCCAACTAAATCTATGATTCTTGCATTGGGAGAAGTGCTTGGTTTTGGGTTCTAACATGTGGTGACCTTTCCCAATGACAGTAGGGGCAGCAAGGCACACATCAAGTAGTTGCCATCGAGGGTAAAAAGATGGGGTTTTTATCATTGGTTTGAGATTATCCCTCTACATCATGTCATCTTGCTTAAGGCGTTACTGTGTTCTTATGGACTGAATACACTAGATGCATGCTGGATAGCGGTCGACGTGTGGAGTAATAGTAGTAGATGCAGACAGTACCGGTCTACTTGTTTTGGACATGATGCCTATAGATATAATCATCACATAGATATCGTCACGACTTTGCGCGGTTCTATCAATTGCTCGACAATAATTTGTTCACCCACCGTCTACTTGCTTTCATGAGAGAAGCCACTAGTAAACACTACGGTCCCCGGGTCTATTCACATCCATCGTTTACACCTCTGCTTTTACTTTGCTTTGTTACTTTGTTGCTTTCAGTTCTCACTTGGCGAACAATCTATAAGGGATTGACAACCCCTTCATAGCGTTGGGAGCAAGCTTTTGTGTTTATGCAGGATCTTGAGATACTCCTCCACTGGATTGATACCTTGGTTCTCAAACTGAGGGAAATACTTACCACCGCTGTGCTACATCACCCTTTCCGCTTTGAGGGAACACCAACACAAGGCTCCAAGACCACGGGGGAAATCCTTTGCATACTTGCCTAGGAAGTCCCTTAAGGCATAGCCGCAGCTGAAGGATTCCTGGTGCCGTTGCTGAGGAGTATCAAGCAACACTGCTATTTCTGGCGCCGTTGCCGGGAGGAGCACGTCAATATAATTTCCCGACAACGTGCCTATTTCTGGCGCCATTGCCGGGGAGGAGCCGTTGTAAGGTCTTTTGTTGCAGTAGCAGAAGTATTTCTGGCGCCGTTGCCGGGGAGGAGAAATCAAGATCTATCCAAGTAGGTCTGACAAACTCATCTCTTGCATTTACTTTTGTTGCCAGTTGCCTCTCGTTTTCCTCTCCCCCACTTCACATTTGCCTTTCTCCTTTACCATTTTCATTTGCCTTTTTCCGTTCGCCCTTCTTTCGCTTGCTTTCTGTTCGCATGTGTGCCATGTGCCTTCAATATGCTTGCATCTTCGTTTGTTAATCTCTTTAAGAGACCCACTTATGTGGAACAAATTGCTAGTGAGTTGAGGGCACTTGACTATCTTTATGGAGTTTTGCTTGAGATGCGTGAATCTGAAAATCATGATGAAGAAACTTATGAAGTGATTCACGAGAGCTCCTTGGATGAAAAGCATGATTGCAATGGTTTCACTATAAATTCTATTAGTGACAATCATGCTAAAAATATGCAAAACCCTAAGCTTGGGGATGCTAGTTTTGCTTTGTCCACTACTTGTTGCAATAATCATGATTGGGGTGATGATCTTTCTTTTGATCTTGAAATTTTTTTCAAGACTCAAGATGAATATGATATTTCCAATATTATTGAAAGTGGGTTTGGAGAAGTCATGACTTTAGATAATAATCCCACTATTTTTCAAGAGCGTCAACTTTGCATGCATGTGGATCAAGAAAAGAATATCCTATGTAATAGCTATATCGTTGAATTCGAATATGATCCCACATGTAATGAGAGAGGAAAATATTGTGGTAGAAACTTTCATGCTACTAAATCACCTCTCGCGATGTTGAGATTGCTCTTGTCTCTTTCTTCTTCCTTGCATTTGGCAGCTTTTGGTTGTCTTGACAATTTGTTTTCCTATAAAATGCCTATGCATAGGAAGTATGTTAGACTTAGATGTGATTTTCACATGCTTTAGGATGCTCTCGTTGTGCTTCAATTCTTGTCTTTTGTGAGAGCATCATTGAATGCCTAGCTAAGGGCGTTAAACAAAAGCGCTTGTTGGGAGGCAACCCAACGAATCTATCCTTTTTATTTCTGTTTTGTGTTTTCCACACTTTTATAATTCTGTTATGATTGTGTTTTTTGTGTTTCTTTTTTCGTTTTTGCCAAGCAAAACCGTTATGATTAGTCTTAGGGATGATCGTTTGGTCATGCTGGAAAAGACAGAAACTTTCTGCTCATGAAAAGAATTTTCATTTTTGTTATGTAAGAGCTTTTGAGTTGATTTCTTTTTGCTTCTGATTGCTACGCAAATTCTTCAGACTGTCGTAAGTTTTCAGAATTTTTGAAGTGCCAGAGGTATACGAAATATACAGGTTGCTATAGACTGGTCTGCTGTTAACATATTCTGTTTTTGTTGTGTTGGTTGCTTATTTTGATGAAACTATGGATAGTATCGGGGGGTATTAGCCATGGAAGATTGAAAGTACACTAACCCAACATCAGCACAAGTAGAATTTAAGTTTGCTACACTACCTAAGGAAGTGGTGGTTTGCTTTCTTGTACTAATGTTATCACGAGTTTCTGTTTAAGTTTCGTGTTGTGAAGTTTTCAAGTTTTGGGTGAAGTTCTTATGGACAAAGAGATAAAGAGTGGCAAGAGCTCAAGCTTGGGGATGCCCAAGGCACCCCAAGAGATTCAAGGATGCCGTAAAAGCCTAAGCTTGGGGATGCCCCGGGAAGGCATCCCCTCTCTCGTCTTCAATCCATCGGTAACGTTACTTGGGGCTATATTTTTATTCACCACATGTTATGTGTTTTTCTTGGAGCGTCTTGTATCGTAGGAGTCTTTTATTTTTGTTGTGACACAATCATCCTTGCTGCACACCTTGATAGAGAGACATGCACACACCGTGATTTTGTCGAGCTTTACTTATATCTTTTGGTAGACAATTCAGCTCACATGTGCTTCACTTATATTTTTTAGAGCACAGTGGTGCGTGGCTTGGTAGTTGATCTATGCTTTGAAAGTAGTCTCAAAAGGGGTAGTTATCCAAAGGGATACGAAAACTTCCACCTTCATGTGCATTGAATAGTTAGAGAAGTTTTATTCATCTCAATTAGTTTTGAGTTGTGGTTATGGTAATATTGAAGTCATGCTAGTAAGGTGTTGTGGATCTAGAAATACTTGTGTTGAAGTTAGTGATTCCCGTAGCATGCACGTATGGCGAACCGCTATGTGATGAAATCTGAGCATGATTAGTCTATTGATTTCCATCCTTTGCGTGGCGGTCGGGATCGCGCGATGGTTTATACCTACCAACCCTTCCCCTAGGAGTATGCGTTGAATGCTTTGTTTTGATTACTAATAAAACTTTTGCAACAAGTATATGAGTTCTTCATGACTAATGTTGAGCCCATGGTTTAGATGCACTTTCACCTTCCACCATCACTATCTTCTTAGTGCCATGCAACTTTTGCCGGTGCACAAAACCCACCATTAGCCTCCCTCAAAACAGCCACCATACCTACCTACTATGGCCTTTTCAAAGTCATTCCGAGATATATTGCCATGCAACTACCACCATGACATGTGCCACCATGTCTACATTGCCATTGCATGATCGTAAGATAGCCAGCCTGATGTTTCCATTGATGTCTATGCCATGCTAGATCATTGCCACGGTACACTACGAAGGCATTCCATATAGAGTCATAGTTGCTCTAAGTTTTGAGTTGAAAGTGTGATGATCATCATTAATGGAGCATTGTCCCATGTGAGGAAATAAAAGTGGCCAAAGAAGCCCACACAAAAAAAGAGGCAAAGAGCCCACCAAATAAAAAAATGAGAGAAAAAGAGAGAAGGGACAATGCTACCACTTTTTCCACACTTGTGCATATTAAGCACCATGATCTTCATGATTGAGAGTCTCTCGTTTTGTCACCACCATATAGCTAGTGGGAAATTTTCATTATATAACTTGGCTTGTATATTCCAATGATAGGCTTCCTCAAAATAGCCTTAGGTCTTCGTGAGCAAGCACATTGGATGCACACCCACTAGTTTTCTTTAAGAGCTTTCACATACTCGTAGCTCTAGTGCATCATTTGTATGGAAATCCCTACTCATTCACATTGATATCTATTAATGAGCATCTCCACAGCTCATTAATATGCCTAGTTAATGTGACCATCTTCTCCTTTTTGTCTTGCAACCGCCACCACATTCCACACCATCTATAGTGCTATAACCATGGCTCACGCTCATGTATTGCGTGAGAGTTGAAAAGGTTTCAGAAAGTAAAGGTGTGAAACAATTACTTGGCCAATACCGGGGTTGTGCATGATTTAAATTCGTTGTGCAATGATGATAGAGCATAGCCAGACTATATGCTTTTGTAGGGATAACTTTCTTTTGTCCTTGTTATTTTGAAAGTTCATGATTACCTTGCTAGTTTGCTTGAATTATTATTGTTTCCACGTCAATAGCAAACTATTGTTTTGAATCTAATGGATCTGAACATTCACTTCACATAAGAGGAATTACAAAGGACATCTATGCTAGGTAGCATGAAAGCATCAAAAATTCATTCTTTATCACTTCCCTACTCGAGGACGAGCAGGAGTTAAGCTTGGGGATGCTTGATACGTCTCAAACGTATCTATAACTTTTGATGGTTTCACGCTGTTATCTTGTCTTGTTTGGATGTTTTATGTACCTTTTATATCTTTTTTGGGACTAACTTATTAATTCAGTGCCAAGTGCCAGTTCCTGTTTTTTCCGTGTTTTTGACTCTTTTCAGATCTGATTTTGAACGGAGTCCAACCGGAATAAAAACCCCGAAATAATTTTTTCCCGAACGGAAGAAGATCAGGGAGCCTCTGGGCCAAGCTAGGTGGGCTCCAGGGAGCCCACAAGCTCCCACTCCCACCAGGGGGGGAGGCGGCGGTGTGAGGGCTTGTGGCCTTCCTGGCCTCCCCCTGACCTAGATGCTTGGCATATATATTCCCAAATATTCAGCAAAAAATCAGGGGAGCGTCAAAAATACTTTTCCGCCGCCGCAAGCTTCCGTTTCCGCGAGATCTCATCTGGAGACCCTTCCCGGCACCCTTCCGGAGGGGACTTTGGATTTGGAGGGCTTCTTCATCATCATCATCGCCCGTCCAATGACCCGTGAGTAGTTCACTTCAGACCTACGGGTCCGTAGTTAGTAGCTAGATGGCTTCTTCTCTCTCTTGGATCTTCAATACAAAGTTCTGCTTGATCTTCATGGAGATCTATCCGATGTAATCTTCATTGGCGGTGTGTTTGTCGAGATCCGATGAATTGTGGATTTGTGATCAGATTATCTATGATATATATTTGAGTCTTTGCTGATTTCTTATATGCATGATTTGATATCCTTGTAAGTCTCTCCGAGTCTTGGGTTTTGTTTGGCCAACTAGATCTATGATTCTTGCAATGGGAGAAGTGCTTGGTTTTGGGTTCTACCATGTGGTGACCTTTCCGAGTGACAGTAGGGGCAGCAAGGCACACATCAAGTAGTTGCCATCAAGGGTAAAAAGATGGGGTTTTTATCATTGGTTTGAGATTATCCCTCTACATCATGTCATCTTGCTTAAGGCGTTACTCTGTTCTTATGGAATTAATACACTAGATGCATGCTGGATAGCGGTCGATGTGTGGAGTAATAGTAGTAGATGCAGACAGTACCGGTCTACTTGTTTTGGACATGATGCCTATAGATATAATCATCGCATAGATATCGTCACGACTTTGCACGGTTCTATCAATTGCTCGACAGTAATTTGTTCACCCACCATCTACTTGCTTTCATGAGAGAAGCCACTAGTAAACACTACGGTCCCCGGGTCTATTCACATCCATCGTTTACACCTCCGCTTTTACTTTGCTTTGTTACTTTGTTGCTTTCAGTTCTCACTTGGCGAACAATCTATAAGGTATTGACAACCCCTTCATAGCGTTGGGAGCAAGCTTTTGTGTTTGTGCAAGATCTTGAGATACTCCTCCACTGGATTGATACCTTGGTTCTCAAACTGAGGGAAATACTTACCACCGCTGTGCTACATCACACTTTCCGCTTAGAGGGAACACCAACGCAAGGCTCCAAGGCCATGGGGGAAATCCTTTGCATACTTGCCTAGGAAGTCCCTTAAGGCGTAGCCGCAGCTGAAGGATTCCTGGTGCCTTTGCTGAGGAGTATCAAGCAACACTGCTATTTCTGGCGCCGTTGCCGGGAGGAGCACGTCAATATAATTTCCCGACAACGTGCCTATTTCTGGCGCCATTGGAAGGTCTTTTGTTGCAGTAGCAGAAGTATTTCTGGCGCCGTTGCCACGGAGGAGAAATCAAGATCTATCCAAGTAGGTCTCACAAACTCATCTCTTGCATTTACTTTTGTTGCCAGGTGCCTCTCGTTTTCCTCTCCCCCACTTCACATTTGCCTTTCTCCTTTACCGTTTTCATTTGCCTTTTTCCGTTCGCCCTTCTTTCGCTTGCTTTCTGTTCGCATGTGTGCCATGTGCCTTCAATATGCTTGCATCTTCGTTTGTTAATCTCTTTAAGAGACCCACTTATGTGGAACAAATTGCTAGTGAGTTGAGGGCACTTGACTATCTTTATGGAGTTTTTCTTGAGCTGCATCTGAAGGATTCCTGGTGCCGTTGCTGAGGAGTATCAAGCAACACTCCTATTTCTGGCGCCGTTGCCGGGAGGAGCACGTCAAGATAATTTCCCGACAACGTGCCTATTTCTCGCGCCATTGGAAGGTCTTTTGTTGCAGTAGCAGTCATCACCAACACTCCTCTCGTCGGAGGGGAGGCATCTTCATCAACATCTTCATTAGCACCATCTCCTCTCCAATCCCTAGTTCATCTCTTGTAACCAATCTCCGTCTCACGACTCCGATTGGTACTTGTAAGGTTACTAGTAGTGTTGATTAGTCTTTGTAGTTGATGCTAGTTGGATTACTTGGTGGAAGAGTTTACGTTCAGATGCTTGATGCTATTCATTACACCTTTGATCATGATTATGATTATGTTTTGTGAGTAGTTACTTTTGTTCCAGAGGACATGGGATAAGTCATGCTGATAATAGTCATGTGAATTTGATATTCGTTCGGTATTTTGATATGTTGTATGTTGTCTTTTCCTCTAGTGGTGTTATGTGAACGTCGACTACATAACACTTCACCATATTTGGGCCTAGAGGAAGGCATTGGGGAGTAGTAAGTAGATGATGGGTTGCTGGAGTGACAGAAGCTTAAACCCCAGTCCATGCGTTGCTTCGTAAGGGGCTGATTTGGATCCACTAGTTTAATGCCATGGTTAGACTTTGTCTTAATTCTTCTTTTGTAGTTGCGGATGCTTGCGAGAGAGGTTAATCATAAGTGGGATGCTTGTCCAAGTAAGGGCAGTACCCAAGCGTCGTCCACCCACATATCAAACTATCAAAGTAACGAACGCGAATCGTATGAACATGATGAAACTAGCATGACAGAAATTCCCGTGTGTCCTCGGGAGCGTTTTTCCTCCTATAAGACTTTGTACAGGCTTGTCCCTTGCTACAAAAGGGATTGGTCCACTTGCTGCACCGTTGCTACTACTTGTTACTTGTTACTTTTTGCTTGCTACGTTTCACCTCGCTACACAATCACTTGTTACCGCTACTTTCAGTGCTTGCAGTTATTACCTTGCTGAAATCTGTTTATCAGTGCCTTCTGCTCCTCGTTGGGTTCGACACTCTTACTTATCGAAAGGACTACGATTGATCCCCTATACTTGTGGGTCATCACATACCCGAAGGAATTTCATAAAAGATATTTTCAGTAGGTACCTCAGGTTGAGGAACAACTCCTCGTGCTTCCGTTCATGGTGAAGATACCCCGAACAAACTCCTCAAAGGAACAGTTTCCATAGTGACAAGTGACAATAAATTTCAGCACAATATATAAATGTTTCCTTACCAATTTCTACTTACGAAAGGCGCTTCACTCCCCGGCAATGGCGTCAGAAAAGAGTCTTGATGATACACAAGTATAGGGGATCAATCGTAGTCCTTTTTATAAGTAAGAGTGTCGAACCCAACGAGGAGCAGAAGGCTCTCATAAACGGTTTTCAGCAAGAAAATAACTGCAAGCACTGAAAGTAGTGGTAACAAGTGATGGTGTAGTGAGGTGAAACGTAGCAAGCGAAAAGTAACAAGTAACAAGTAGTAGCAATGGTGTAGCAAGTGGCCCAATCCCTTTTGCAGCAAGGTACAAGCCTGAACAAAGTCTTATAGGAGGAAAAACGCTCCCGAGGACACACGGGAATTTCTGTCATGCTAGTTTCATCATGTTCATATGATTCACGTTCGTTACTTTGATAGTTTGATATGTCGGTGGACCGGCGCTTGGGTACTGCCCTTATTTGGACAAGCATCCCACTTATGATTAACCCCTCTCGCAAGCATCCGCAACTACGAAAGAAGAATTAAGACAACGTCTAACCATAGCATTAAACTAGTGGATCCAAATCAGCCCCTTACGAAGTAACGCATAGACTGGGGTTTAAGCTTCTGTCACTCCAGCAACCCATCATCTACTTAGTACTCCCCAATGCCTTCCTCTAGGCCCAAGTATGGTGAAGTGTTATGTAGTCGATGTTCACATAACACCACTAGAGGAAAAACAACATACACCATATCAAAATACCGAACGAATACCAAATTCACATGACTATTATTAACATGACTTATCCCATGTCCTCAGGAACAAAAGTAACTACTCGCAAAGCATAATCATAATCATGATCAGAGGTGTAATGAATCGCATCAAGGATGTGAACATAAACTCTTCCACCAAGTAATCCAACTAGCATCAACTACAAAGAGTAATCAACACTAGTAGCAACCTTACAAGTACCAATCGGAGTAGCGAGAATGAGATTGGTTACAAGAGATGAACTAGGGATTGGAGAGGAGATGGTGCTGATGAAGATGTTGATGATGATGCCTCCCCTCCGACGAGAGGAGTGTTGGTGATGACGATGGCGATGATTTCCCCCTCCGGGGGGGGGGGGGTTTCCCCGGCAGGATCGTCCTACCGGAGCTCTAGATTGGATCTGCTCAAGTTCCGCCTCGTGGCGGCGGCGAAACCACGAAAAAGGTGCCGATTGATTTTTTCGGGAACGAAACCCTTCATATAGCAAAAGAGGGGGTCAGTGGGCCGTCAGGGAGCTCACAAGCTTGCTAGCTGCCACCAGGGGGTGGCGGTGGCAGGGCTTGTGGCGCCCTGGTAGCTCCCCTCTGGTACTTCTTTAGCCCAGTATTTTTTTATATAATCCCAAAAATTCCATGTAAATTTTTAGGGCATTTGGAGATGTGCAGAATAGTGGACTAAGATTTGCTCCTTTTCCGGTCCAGAATTCCAGCTGCCTGAATTCTCCCTCTTCAAATAAACCTTGGAAAATAAGAGAGAAAATGCATAAATATGGTACTACAAAGTAATATAACAGCCCATAAAGCAATAAATATCAACATGAAAGCATGATGCAAAATGGACGTATCAATGCCCATATTGGATCCTACATATTCTCCGAAGATATTATCGGTTGAACCTCATTGTCAAGGATTCATAATCCCGTATGTCATTCCCTTTGTCCTTCGGCATGTTACTTGCCCAAGATTCGATCGTCGGTATCCGCATACCTATTTCAATCTCGTTACCGGCAAGTCTCTTTACTCGTTTCCGTAATACAAGATCCCGTGACTTACACTTAGTCACATTGCTTGTAAGGCTTGTTTGTGATGTTGAATTACCGAGTGGGCCCCGAGATACCTCTCCGTCACACGGAGTGACAAATCCCAGTCTTGATCCATACTAACTCAATGGACACCTTCGGAGATACATGTAGAGCATCTTTATAGTCACCGAGTTACGTTGCGACCTTTGATACACACAAGGTATTCCTCCGGTGCCAGTGAGTTATATGATCTCATGGTCATAGGAATAAATACTTGACACGCAGAAAACAATAGCAACAATATGACATGATCACATGCTTCGTTCATAATTTAGGTCTAGTGCATCACATGATTCTCCTAATGATGTGATCCAGTTATCAAGTGACAACACTTGCACATAGTCAGAAAACCTTGACTATCCTTGATTAACTGGCCAGCCAACTAGAGGCTTGCTAGGGATGTTGTTTTGTCTATGTATCCACACATGTATCTATGTTTTCATTCAATACAATTATAGCATGGATAATAAACGATTATCTTGAAACAGGAAATATAATAATAACTATTTTATCATTGCCTCTAGGGCATATTTCCAACAGTCTCCCACTTGCACTAGAGTCAATAATCTAGTCCTCACATCGCCATGCGATTTACATTGTAATAAATCTAACACCCATACAGTTCTGGTGTTGATCATGTTTTGCCCGTGGAAGAGGTTTAGTCGGCGGATCTGCTACATTCAGATCCGTGTGCACTTTGCAAATATTCACGTCCTCTCCTTCGAGTAGTCGCGGATGAGTTTGAAGCGTCGTTTGATGTGCTTGGTCTTCTTGTGAAACCTTGGTTCCTTTGCTAAAGCAATGACACCAGTGTTGTCACAAAACAAAGTTATTTGATTTAGTGCACTCGACACAACTCCAAGATCTGTCATGAACTGCTTCATCCAGACACCCACCTTAGTTGCCTCCGAGGCAGCCATGTACTCCGCTTCACATGTATAATCTGCTACGACGCTTTGCTTGGAACTGCACCAGCTTACCGCACCCCCATTAAGAATAAATACGTATCCGGTTTGCGACTTAGAGTCATCCGGATCGGTGTCAAAGCTTTAGGACGAGCTCTTCGTCACCTCCATAAACGAGAAACATTTCCTTAGTCCTTTTCAGGTACTTCAGAATATTCTTGACCGCCGTCCAGTGATCCATTCTTGGATTACTTTGAAACCTGCCTGCCATACTTATGGCCAAGCTGACGTATGGTCTACTGCACAGCATTGCATACATGATAGAACCTATGGTTGAAGCATAGGGGACGGAACTTATTTGTTCTCTATCCTCCGCAATTCCTAGGCACTAAGTCTTACTCAATTTTATACCTTGTAACACTCGCAAGAACCCCTTCTTGGACTGTTCCATTTTGAACTTCTTCAAAACTTTATCAAGGTATGTGCTTTGTGAAAGTCCTATCATGCGTCTCGATCTATCCCGATCTTAATGCCTAGAATGTAAGCAGCTTCTCCTAGGTCCTTCATAGAGAAACTTTTATTCAAGTAATCCATTACGCTCTCCAAAAACTCCACGTTGTTTCCAATCAGCAATATGTCATCCACATATAATATTAGAAATGCCACAGAGCTCCCACTCACTTGCTTGTAAATACAAGATTCTCCAACCACTTGTATAAACTCAAATGCTTTGATCACCTCATCAAAACGCTTATTCCAACTCCGAGATGCTTGCACCAGTCCATAAATGGATCGCCGTAGCTTGCATACTTTGTTAGCATTCTTTGGATCGACAAAACCTTTGGGTTGCATCATATACAACTCTTCCTTAAGAAAACCGTTAAGGAACGCCCTTTTGACATCCATCTGCCAGATTTCATAATCGAAAAATGCAGCTATTTCTAACATGATTCGGACGGACTTAAGCATCGCTACTGGTGAGAACGTCTCATCATAGTCAACTCCTTGAACTTGTGAAAAACCCTTTGCCACAAGTCGAGCTTTATAAACGGTCACATTATTGTCTGCGTCCGTCTTCTTCTTAAAGATCCATTTATTCTGAATAGCCTTGCGGCCTTCAGGTAATACTTCCAAAGTCCACACTTGGTTTTCATGCATAGATCCTATCTCGTACTTCATGGCCTCTAGCCATTTATTGGAATCCGGGCCCACCATTGCTTCTTCATAATTCGCACGTTTATTGTTGTATAACAACATGATTGATAAGACAGGATACCATTCAGGAGTAGTACGTGATCTTGTCGACCTGCAAGGTCCGATAGGAACTTGATCCGAAGTTTCATTATCATCATCATTAACTTCCTCCTCAACCGGTGTCGCTTCGATAGGGGTTTCCCCTTGCCCTGCGCCACCACCTAGAGAGACTAGAGGTTCGACAACCTCATCAAGTTCTATCTTCCTCCCACTCAATTCTTTCGAGAGAAACTCCTTCTCAAGAAAAGCTCCGTTTTTAGCAACAAACACTTTGCCCTTGGATTTGATATAGAAGGTGTACCCAACTGTCTCCTTTGAGTAACCTATGAAGACACACCTTTCCGCTTTGGGTTCCAGCTTTTTAGGCTGAAGCTTTTTGACATAAGCATCACATCCCCAAACTTTAAGAAACGACAATTTCGGTCTTTTGCCATACCACAGTTCGTATGGTGTCGTCTCAACGGATTTTGATGGTGCCCTATTTAAAGTGAATACAGGTGTCTCTAATGCATAACCCCAAAACGATAACGACAAATCAGTAAGAGACATCATAGATCGGACCATTTCTAACAAAGTACGATTATGACGTTCGGACACACCATTACACTGTGGTGTTCCAGGTGGTGTCAACTGTGAAACAATTCCACATTGTCTTAAGTGAGCACCAAACTCGAAACTCAGATATTCACCCCGACGATCAGACCATAGGAACTTGATCTTCTTGTTACGATGATTTTCAACTTCACTCTAAAATTGCTTGAACTTCTCAAACGTTTCAGACTTGTGCTTCATCAAGTAGATATATCCATACCTACTCAAATTTTCAGTGAAGGTGAGAAAATAACGATATCCGCCGCGCGCCTCCACACTCATCGGACCGCACACATCGGTATGTATGATCTCCAACAAGTCACTTGCACGCTCCATTGTTCCAGAGAACGGAGTCTTAGTCATCTTGCCCATGAGGCATGGTTCGCACGTGTCAAGTGATTCAAAATCAAGTGACTCCAAAAGCCCATCGGAATGGAGTTTCTTCATGCACTTTACACCAATATGCGAGAGTGCCACAAAAACATGGCGCTATCATTGTTAACTCTACATGTTTTGGTCTCAATATTATGTATATGTGCATCATCGCTATCAAGATTCAATTTGAACAATCCTCTCACATTGGGTGCATGACCATAAAAGATATTACCCATAGAAATAGAACAACCATTATTCTCTGACTTAAACGAGTAACCATCTCACAATAAACAAGATCCAGATATAATGTTCATGCTTAACGCAAGACTAAATAACAATTATTTAAGTTCATAACTAATCCTGATGGTAACTGAAGTGAGACTGTGCCGACGGCGATTGCATCAACCTTGGAACCATTTCCCACACACATCGTCACTTCATCCTTTGCCAGCCTTCGTTTATTCCGCAGTTCCTGCTTCGAGTTGCAAATATGAGCAACAGAACTGGTATCGAATACCCAGGCACTACTACGAGAGTTGGTTAAGTACACATCAATAACATGTATATCAAATATACCTGATTTTTCCTTGGCCGCCTTCTTATCAGCCAAATACTTGGGGCAGTTGCGCTTCCAGTGACCCAGTCCCTTGCAATAATAACACTCTGTTTCAGGCTTAGGTCCAGCCTTGGGTTTCTTCGTCGGATTGGCAACAGGCTTGCCACTCTTCTTGGAGTTACCCTTCTTGCCTTTGCCGTTTCTCTTGAAACTAGTGGTCTTATTGACCATCAACACTTGATGCTCTTTCCGGAGTTCTGACTCTGCGACTTTCAGCATCGCGAATAACTCGCGGGGTGACTTGTTCATCCCTTGCATGTTATAGTTCAACACAAAGCTCTTATAGCTAGGTGGCAGTGATTGAAGAATTCTGTCAGTGATAGCCTCTTGCGGGAGTTCAATCCCCAACTCAGCTAGACGGTTTGATTACCCAAACATTTTGAGCACATGTTCACTGACAGACGAATTCTCCTCCATCTTGCAAGCATATAATTTATCGGAGGTCTCATACCTCTCGATCCGGGCGTTCTTCTGAAAGATAAACTTCAACTCCTGGAACATTTCATATGCTTGCTGCGGCAACAAAAGTCCTTCCCTGGCGCTTAGGAATTCTTCTTGTTACTTCTCTGATTTTCTTGGTTTTTCCCTTGAAGAGGAAAGGGTGATGCAGCACAAGAGCAGTAAGTATTTCCCTCAGTTTGAGAACCAAGGTATCAATCCAGAAGGAGGGCCTCGTCAAGTCCAAAGTACCTCCGCAAAAAGAAACAAGCTTGCACCCAATGCTTCAAAGGGGTTGTCAATCCCTTCAAGATTGTTTGCAAAAGTGAGATCTGAAGGCGGAAAGTGCAATGAAGTGAAAAGTGTAAGGCTGAAAATATGGTGTGGAGTAGACCCTAGGGGCCATAGTGTTCACTAGAGGCTTCTCTCAAAATAGCAAATATCACGGTGGGTGAACAAATTACTGTCGAGCAATTGATAGAACCGCGCAAAGTCATGACGATATCTAAGGCAATGATCTAGCATATAGGCATCACGTCCGAGACAAGTAGAATGATACTTTCTGCATCTACTACTACTACTCCACACATCGACCGCTATCCAGCATGCATCTAGTGTATTGAGTTCATGACGAACAGAGTAACGCTTTAAGCAAGATGACATGATGTAGAGGGATAATCTCAAACCAATGATGAAAACCCCATATTTTTACCCTTGATGGCAACAACACGATACGTGCCTCGCTACCCCTTCTATCACTGGGTGAGGTCACCGCACGGTATGAACCCAAAACCAAGCACTTCTACCATTGCAAGAATTATAGATCTAGTTGGCCAAACAAAACCCACAACTCAAAGAGAATTACAAGGATATGAAATCATGCATAAGAGAGATCAGAAGAAACTCAAATAAGATTCATAGATAATTTGATCATAAATCCACAATTCATCGGATCTCGACAAACGCACCAAAAAATAAGATTACATCGGATAGATCTCCATGAAGATCATGGAGAACTTTGTATTGAAGATCCAAGAGAGAGAAGAAGCCATCTAGTTACTAGCTATGGACCCGTAGGTCTATGGTGAACTACTCACGCATCATCGGAGAAGTCATGGTGTTGATGGAGAAGCCTTCCGTGTCCAAATCCCCCCTCCGGCAGGGCACCAGGACGTGCCCCAGATGGGATCTTGCGGAGACAGAAGCTTGCGGCGACGGAAAAGTGATTACGATGCTCCCCTAATTTTTTTTGGAATATTTGGGAATTTATAGGCGCAAGATCTAGGTCAGGGGACCTCCAGGGGGCCCATAAGCCTGCATGGCGCGGGCCCCCTGGCCACGGGGTGGGGGCTTGTGGGGCCCCTGGGGCTCTTCTGGCTTGGCCCCCAAGCTCTCCGATCTTCTTCCGTTCCAGAAAAAATCTTTTCGAGTATTTTCTTCCGTTTGGACTCCGTTTCAAAATCTCCTCTGAAATGGGTCAAAAACATGAAAAAAACAGGAACTGGCACTTGGCACTGAGTTAATGAGTTAGTCCCAGAAAATAAATAAAATGCATGCAAAACATCCCAAGTTTGACAAGATAATAGCATGAAACCATCAAAAATTATAGATACGTTGGAGACGTATCAAGCATCCCCAAGCTTAACTCCTGCTCGTCCTCGAGTGGGGAAGTGATAAAGAATGAATTTTTGATGTGGAATGCTACCTAGCATAGTTGTCCTTTGCAACTTCTTTCACGTGGCATGAATATTCAGATCCATACGATTCGAAACAATAGTTTGCTATTGACATGAAAACAGTAATACTTCAAGCAAACTAGCAAAGTAATCATGAACTTTCAAAATAACAAGGCCAAAGAAAGTTATCCCTACAAAATCATATAGTCTGGCTATGCTCCATCATCCCCACACAACTAATATAAATCATGCACAACCCCGGAATTGGCCAAGTAATTGTTTTCACACTTTTACTTTCTCAAACTTTTTATAACTATCACGCAATACATGAGCACGAGCCATGGATATAGCACTATAGGTGGAATAGAGTGTGGTGGCGGTTGTGAGACAAAAAGGAGGAGATGGTCACATTGACTCGGCGTATCAATAGGCTATGGAGATGCCCATTAATAGATATCAACGTGAATGAGTAGGGATTGCCATACAAGAGATGCACTAGAGCTATAAGTATGTGAAAGCTCAAGGGAAAACTAGTGGGTGTGCATCCAACTTGCTTGCTCACGAAGACCTAGGCAATTTTGAGGAAGCCCATCATTGGAATATACAAGCCAAGTTATAAAATGAAGATTCCCACTAGCATATGGTAGTGACAAAGCAAGAAGCTCTCAATCATGAAGAACATGGTGCTATTATGAAGCACAAGTGTGGAAAAAGATAGTAGCATTGTCCCTTCTCTCTTTTTCTCTCATTTCCTTTTTTTATTTGGGTTCTTAGGCCTCTTTTTTTCTTTTCTCTCTTTTTTTGTTTTTTTGTTTTTGGTCTCTTTGGCCTTTTTTTAATTTCCTCACACGGGACAATGATCTAATAATGATGATCATCACACTTTTAGTTACTCAAAGCTCAAAAATTACAATGGTGATGACTCCATAGGAAATGCCTCCGGCAGTGTACCAGGATGTGCAACGATCTAATATGATCATGCAATGGCAATATGAAAGTGACGGCACAAGTCATGAGACAGAACGGTGGTAGTTGCATGGCAATATATCTCGGAGTGGCTATGAAAATGCCATAGTAGGTAGGTATGGTGGTTGTTTTGAGGAAGGAATTTGGTGGGTTTGTGCACCGGCGAGAATTGCGCGGCGCTAGAGAGGCTAGCAATGGTGGAAGGTGAAAGTGCATGTATACCATGGACTCAACATTAGTCATAAAGAACTCACATACTTGTTGCAAAAGTTTTTATTAGTAATCAAACAAAGTGCTAAACGCATACTCCGAGGGGAAGGGTTGGTAGGTGTAAACCATCGCGCGATCCCGACCTCAACACAAAGGATGACAATCAATAGATCAATTATGCTCCGACTTCCTAACATAGCGGTTCACCATACGTGCATCCTACGGGAATCACTAACTTCAACACAAGTATTTCTAGATTCACAACACCCTACTAACATAACTCTCAATATTATCGAATCTGTGTCTCAAAACTAATTGAGAGGAATCGAAACTTCTCTTTCTACTCAATGCACATGAAGATGGAGGTTTTTGCATCCTCTTTGGGTGCCTAGCACATGGGACTTCTTTCATAGCATAAGCCAACTACCAAATGACGCACCGTCGTGCTCTAAAGATATAAGTGAAGCACAAGAGCAAAAGTATCTAGCTCAAAAGATATAAGTGAAGCACTAGAGCAAAAGTATCTAGCTCAAAAGATATAAGTGAAGCACTAGAGCAAAAGTATCTAGCTCAAAAGATATAAGTGAAGCACAATGAGCATTCTAGCAAAATCACGATGAGTGCATGTCTCTCTCTCTCAAAAAGGTGTGAGGCAAGGATGATTGTGACACAACAAAAATAAAAGACTCCTATGATACAAGACACTCCAAGCAAAACACATATCATGTGGTGAATAAAAATATAGCTCCAAGTAATGTTACCGATGGATTGAAGATGAAAGAGGGGATGCCTTCCCAGTGCATCCCCAAGCTTAGGCTTTTTGGTGTCCTTGAATTTGGCTTGGGAGGCCTTGGGCATCCCCAAGCTTGAGCTATTTCCACTCCTTATCTCCTTGTCAATGAGAACGTCACCCAAAACTTGAAAACTTCACAACACAAAACTTAAACAGAAACTTGTGATAACATTAGTACAAGAAAACAAACTACCACTTCTTTTGGTACTGTAGAAACTTGAATTCCATCTATATTGATGATGAGTTACTGTATTCTCACTTTTCCATGGCTAGTATCCCCCGATACTAACCATAGTTTCATCAAAACAAGCAACCAACTCAGTAAAAACAGAATCTGTCAAAAACAGACTAGTCTGTAGCAATCTGTATACTTCGTATACTTCTGGTACCTCAAAAAATCTGAAAAATTACGAAGGTCTAGGTAAAAAGAATATCAATCAGAAGCAAAAAGAATCAACTCAAAAGCTCGTTCTTAATAAAAATGAAAAATCATGTCGTGAGCGAAAAGTTTCTGTCATTTTCCAGCAAGATCAAACAACCATTACCAAGACCAATCATGAAGGTTTTGCTTGGCTCAAACACAAAAAGAAACACAAAATACACAATCACAACAGAATTGTGAAAGTGTGGACGCAACAAAACAGAAAGAATAATACGAGTTCATTGGGTTGCCTCCCAACAAGCGCTATTGTTTAACGCCCTTAGCTAGGCATAATAGCGATAGAATCACGTATCGTCGTCTTTGGTGCTCAAACCATAAGTAGCCCTCATCATGAATTCATAAGGCAATCTTATTTTCTTTCTAAGAAAGTGTTCCATGCCCTTCCTTAAAGGAAATTGAAATCTAATATTCCCTTCCTTCATATCGATGATAGCATCGATAGTCCTTAGGAAAGGTCTACCAAGAATAATAGGACATGTAGGATTGCAATCAATGTCAAGCACAATGAAATACACGGGTACATAGTTCCTATTTGCAATAATAAGAACATGATTGATCCTTCCCATGGGTTTCTTGATAGTATAATCAACAAGATGCAAATTAAGAGAACACTCTTCAATCTCATTAAAACCCAGAATATCACATAAACACTTTGGAATCGCAGAAACACTAGCACCCAAATCACACAAAGCATTGCACTCATAGTTTTTGATTTTGATTTTGATGGTAGGTTCCCACTCATCATGAAGCTTTATAGGGATAGAGACTTCCAATTCAAGTTTCTCTTCAATAGCTTTTATCATAGCTTCGACGATATGATCGATAAAGGCTTTGTTTTGGCTATAAGCGTGCGGAGAGTTTAACATGGATTGCATCAAATAAATGCATTCAATCAAGGAGCAACTATCATAATTGAATTCCTTGAAATCCACGGTAGTATTTCATTACTACTCAAAGTTTTAACGTCTTCTACTCCACTTTTAACGCTTTTAGCATCAAGATAGATGGACTCCGAATCATTGGGGCACTTTTCAACCA
Organism: Hordeum vulgare subsp. vulgare; assembly: GCF_904849725.1. Taxonomy (NCBI): domain Eukaryota; kingdom Viridiplantae; phylum Streptophyta; class Magnoliopsida; order Poales; family Poaceae; genus Hordeum; species Hordeum vulgare. The sequence continues at coordinate 559,281,461 of NC_058520.1, forward strand.
AAGTGGATTCATATCTAGCCCCATAATTATTAGGTTTGACACAAGAGAACAAAGATTCAATAGGAGTCACACCAAGCACTTTAAGATCTTCGTAATTCTCATCACGAGAACACGCCTTTTTAAGCCATTCATGTCTAGCACGAATTTGGGCGGTTCTTTCTTGGCTCTCAATCATGGAAACACGCATAGCTTTCAAAGTTTCATCCATGTTGATTTTGGGAGGAGCACAACTAACTTTCAAAGCATCAACATCACAAGAAATCCTATCAACGCTCTTAGCCAAATCGTTAATTTTGAGTAGTTTTTTCCTCTATGGACGCATTGAAAATCTTTTGAGAGTTGATGAACTCTTTGATATTACTCTCTAGATCAGAGGGTAATCTATTGTAATTCCCATGGGTATTGTTGTAGGAGTTGCCAAAGTAATTAGAGGAGTTACTAGGAAAAGTCCCAGGAACATAGTTTCCCCTAAAAGCGTTGTTGTTGCCAAAATTATTCCTACCAACAAAATTTATGTCCAAGCTAAAAATGATCGAGATGGACCTAGAGGGGGGGTGAATAGGTACAAATCCAAATTTTAACAGTTACTTAGCAATTTTAGGCTAAAGTGCGGAATATAAGTGTAAGCCTAATAATTGCTATGACAAAGAGTAAGCTATGAGGAGTGAAGCAAGGCAAGCGATAAGCAATAAGCAAATACAAGTATGTAATAAGGATTAACACAAGTAGAGAGTTAGGGTTAGGAATAACCGAAACTCCGAGAGAGACAAGGATGTATCCCGATGTTCACTTCCTTGGAGGGAAGCTACGTCACCGTTAGAGGGGCGGATGTTACCACGAAGGCACACCAACGCCACGAAGGCTCACCCTATTCTCCCTTTGAGATAACTCCACGAAGGCGTTTCTCAACCACTAGTGGTAAGCCTTGAGGTGGCTTCCGAACCTTCCCAAACTTTTCGGGGGATATCACAATGGTTTGATTCCTCTCCGAAGACTCCTACCGCCTAGGAGTCTCCAACCTCCAAGAGTAACAAGATCACGGGGATTGCTCAAAACTTGCTCAAATCACAAATCACTTTGGTGGAAAGGAGGAGAGGGAGACGATCTTTCTTTTGATTGGAACAACACTCTAAATGACTCACAAATGCTCTTGGGATCTAGGATTTGGTGTAGACAAGAGTGAGTGAGAGGAAAGGTGTTCTTGGATGTGTCTTAGCTGTGTTGAACACTCTATCTCGAGGTGGGAGAAGAGTATATATAGTGTGGGACGAAATCCAGCCGTTGGTGGTGCGATAAGTCACACAGGGTCCGGACGTCCGGCACTTGTCGGAAGTCCGGGCGTCCGTGAGGGACCGGACGTCCGGCACTTGTCGGAAGTCCGGGCGTCCGTGAGGGACCGGACGTCCGGAGGACGTCGGACGTCCGAGACCTGTAGGCCTGACTAGAGCCCAACTGAATTCATGAGTGTCCGGACGTCCGGCGGGGGTCGGACGTCCGAAGCCTGTAGATGATCCTGAATTCATTCGAAATATATCAGTAGCCGGAAGTCCGGAGGTGGCCCGGAAGTCCGTATTATACAACACAATTTCTTCTGGTGGTGGCTTCCGGATTTCCGATGGGGGTCGGACGTCCGGAGGAGGCCGGATGTCCGAGATATAGTGCACACAAACTACTGGTGTTGGCCTCCGGATTTTCGGAGACTGGCCGGATGTCCGGCCCTCGGACGTCCGGAGGGAGCCGGATTTCCGAGTTATAGTGCTGACAACCTACTGGTGTTGGCCTCCGGATTTCCGGAGCCAGGCCGGATGTCCGGAACTCGGACGTCCGGAGGGAGCCGGATGTCCGAGGAGATTGGACATAAGTTGATTTGTAGAGAGTGGATATTGTGTGACGTTTGATATGAATGTGGAGATGTGGTATGAGCAATTTTCTCGCAAAGCCTGTGATCCCCTCTTAATAGTGCGGGATCCCTATACTCAATATCAGTAAACTTCAATGGACTATTCTACAGCATCTCTTCTTAATCCCGAGTCTTCTCGAAATATAACTCACCAATCTTTTCAGACATCCTTTGGCACAGAAATCTTAATCTACTAAAGTACTTGCCGTCCTGAGATACACTCAACAAATACGATTAGTTTCCTATGTATGTGTTGTCATTAACACCAAAAGACAATTAGGGGCATAGCATGCACTTTCAATCTCCCCCTTTTTGGTAGTTGATGGCAACATATACATAGATAAAAAAAATATTAACCATTCATTATAGTCTAGGAGATATTTTAGTACGGAGCTCCCCCTTAGGATATGCATGATAAGAAAATCACAGCTCCAAATCGATCAACATGGAAGAATAATAGATCATCATAGAAATAAAAGAGCAAGACATAATAGTCTATGATGATATCATAGCAAATCACAACCATTCATAAGTAGCCATACATGAATTGTATCCATTACATTAAATATCCAAAGACTAAAACATGACGAGAATAAATTTTTTAACTACGATACATTACTCCCCCTTTGTCACCAAGGACCAAAAAGGGAGCCATCAATAACACCAACCAAGCTCAGAGCTCATCATCATCATCAGGATCATCAGCCAAACCACTGCCCCCAGCCTCGTCAAAGAACTCAGACCACTCAGGGCCAGAAGGGAAGGAGCAGCAGGAGGGGCCTCATCATCACTCACAGTAAGATCGCCCCGAGGCTCTCAGACGAGCCTTGAGTGCATTCCGAGAAGAAACTAAGCGGGAAACCACATCATGGGTTTGACCACACTGAAAGGAGACAACCTTCATCAAGGCAGAGTGAGCTTTGCCAAGGAATTTGGCAATGCGACCGAAAGACGCGGAGCTAGATGAAGGGGTGGCGGCCCGTGCGGCAGTGCGGCGAGTGGTGGTAGAGGAAGAAGGGGCACCCGTGGGAGCAAAATCATTTGCCATGTGAGCGGGAATGGTCCACTTGTGGTGGATGTGAGTGGTAGCCACAGAGAACTCAGCAACGTGGTTAATAAGTGCCTGAATGAAAGGAGCATGAGGAAAGGCTCGCTTGTACTGAAAGCTAGCAAGTCGAATCTCATGCCATAGGAAATGAGGCACATTAATTTTGGTCTTGGGGTTCTCGAACAAGTGGTACATGATATCGATGCAATAGCCACTGCAAGAACCCTTATCACCCATCTTGGGATAGATGGTGCGGATGACACACTGAAAGATAATGAAAAAGGGTGAGCGCCAGATGGATACCTGGTTAAGGTCCTTCTGGTGCTCATCCTCATCAAGTTCACTTAGTGGTTTGAGAAGGTGTCCACACACTTCAATGTTTTTGGGTGCATGATTAGGATCAGCTTTATGTATTTTATGACCGGAATGTGGAAAACCCAGAGCGGCAACAAAAGTATCATAAGTGGCTGTGAGGCGAACATCAGAGGTCATCCAGATGACAGTGTTGTTGGTGCCAAAATGACACGTGGCATAGAACTGGTGAATAGCAGCAGCATTGTAATCGCAATGAAAAGCAAACGGGGCGGCAAGCCCCGAAGACTCAATAAGTGCATAGGCACCCAGATATTTCGCCAGATGCTTGCGAATATGCTCAATATCAATGTAAAGATGGTTGGATAAGCCCTTAGGAACTATGACTGTGGAAAAGATGTCTACCTGGACGTTTGTGCGAAAACGTGAATCCGTAGAATCACTGCCGACTTCGTATGGATTTACGTCGCGGCGGAAGGTAAAATAAGAAGCTGCCCCAAGAGTGGTAAAGTTGGTAATAGAACGACCTAACGTGGCAGGGGGCTCTAAAGAGATGCAGCAAGCTTCACCTTCAGGCTGGGCAGGAGGTTGTTGTGGCATGTAGGATGCCCTGCGAGACCCGAGCTTGGACCTTCGAGCGACGGGTGGAGGAAGTTCCTCGCCGACAATCTCCTCCTCGAAATCGGGGTCAGCATCGTCATACGGTGATGGAGACGGTGATTGTCGGGGCGGAGGACGCCGGGCAACCCGTTTGTAGGGACGGAGTTGCTCATCCGATTCCGACCCCGTGTTCATAGGGGTGCGGGAGGATGAGGCGGCCGCGGTCTTCCGAGCGGTGTGCTTGGTCTTGCCCATGGAGCCCTACGTGGATGACGAATCCCAAATGAGGAATGAACAAAGAAGAACAAGGGATAAACCAAATCCACGCGAGAAAGGACGGAGGAGCAACCTGAGAGGGATCCCGTGAAGAATACGGAAGGAGGAGGAGGGGTTCCGCGGAGGAGATCGGCCGATCTGGAGAAGGATGGCGTTGGGGAGAAGCTCCTCGAGCTGCTCCCAGGGCTGGCGGCGGCAGCTAGGGGAAGTGGGGCGCTGGGGAATAGGGTAAAAAGACCCAGCCCCGCGCCCAGCTTTATATAGGATCCCCGAGGTGTCGGACGTCCGAGAGTCCTCGGACGTCCGGAGGTCGGACGTCCGAGAAGCGTCGGACGACCGGACGGTTTTCTGGCGCCGGACATCCGAGAGGCATCGGACGTTCGGAAGGATTTCTGACGCCGGACGTCCGGAGTGAGCCGGACGTCCGAGAGAGGCAGTTCTGGTATTTTTGGTATGATGATGATGACTTCCATGGTATATATATATGTATAACAACTATGAGTACTGGTATTCTAGAAGCATTACATGCAAGAGATGATCTGTGCGTACGTGATAAGCCCTTTAAAAAAATAGAATTACGACGCACTCCCCCTAAATATATGCGCACATCAAGACACAACCATAATGTGAGTGTATGTATGTGTGCAAGATTTCAAGATATGTTGTCAAGCTCCAAGATACCAAGTTCACGCCTAAGTTGACAGAACCTAGCTACGCTAAGTGGCTTGGTGAAAATGTCGGCTAACTGCATGTCGGTACCCACATGGGTAATATCAATGTCACCCTTTTGCACATGGTCTCTCAAGAAATGATACCTAATATCAATATGTTTTGTGCGAGGGTGATCAATGGGGTTTACGGAGATCTTTATAGCACTTTCATTATCACAGAGAAGAGGAACGTGACGATACATGATACCACAATCCTTCAGTGTTTGTCTCATCCATAGCAATTGTGTAGCACAACTTGCGGCTGCAATATATTCGGCCTCGGCTGTGGATAGAGAAACACAGTTCTGCTTCTTCAAGGACCAACTTACCAGCGAGCGTCCAAGAAACTGGCATGCACCGGAAGTGGATTTCCATCCCACTTTATCACCGGCCCAATCCGCACCAGAATACCCAATAAGATCAAACTTTGCATCCTTAGGGTACCATAAGCCTAACTTTGGGGGTGTGAACAAGGTATCTAAGAATATGCTTAACCGCCGTGTGATGGCTTTCCATAGGGGAAGCTTGAAATCTAGCACATATTCCTACACTTAACATGATGTCCGGTCTAGATGCACAAAGGTAAAGCAGGGAACCAATCATGGAGCGATAAGTAGATGGGTCAAAAGGAATACCGTTTGAGTCTTCATTTAGAACTACATCGGTGGCCATGGGTGTCTTCATTGGTTTAGCATTTGTCATATCAAATTTCTCAAGAATGTCCTTGAGGTACTTAGTTTGAGACAAGAAAATCCCTTCTTGAAATTGTTGTATTTGAAAACCAAGAAAGAACTTCAAGTCCGTGTTGAGTGACATCTCAAAGGTCTTTGTCATGGAGGCCGCAAATTTCTTGCACAAATGAATGCTAGGGGAACCAAAAATGATGTCATCTACATAATTTGGCATAAGATCAAATCACCATTTTCTCTCTTAGTAAAAAGAGTGGGATCGATCACCCCCACCACAAAACCATCATCAAGTAGGAACTTCTTAAGATGATCGTACCAAGCACGGGGTGCTTGTTTAAGACCATAAAGTGCCTTGTGAAGTTTATATACATGGTCTTTCTGATGAGGGTCAACAAACCCAGGTGGTTGTGATACATATACTTCTTCTTGTATAGGGCCGTTAAGAAAAGCACTTTTCACATCCATTTGATGCAAGGTAAAACCATTGAAAGCAGCATAGGCCAATAAAATGCGAATGGACTCAAGACGAGCTACAGGGGAAAAAGTTTCACCAAAGTCCAAACCTTCAACTTGGGAGTACCCCTGTGCAACTAACCTTGCCTTGTTGCGTAGAACAGTCCCGTTCTCATCTTCCTTGTTCTTGAAGATCCATTTAGTTCCAATAACATTATGTTCTTCAGTTGGTCGTTCTACTAATGACCAGACTTCATTGCGTGTGAAGCTGTTTAGCTCTTCTTGCATGGCAAGTAACCAGTCGTTGTCACATAGTGCATCCTGAACCCTGTGTGGCACGGTACTAGAGACAAACGAGAAGTGAGCACAAAAGTTTGTTAATTGTTTACGAGTCACTCTACCTTCCGATACGCCTGTGAGGATTTGATCAATATCAACACGACCGGCCACACGTGGCATGATGGAGGTCAAGGTTTCACGTGGTTCAACTTCATTTCCATCATCAATGTCCTCAACATATGGATCATTTATGTGCGGAGGAAGATACTCCTCTTCGCGTTGCATCTGTTGAGGTTCATCATCAAGCATACCCATACTTTGGTCTACCTCTTGAGGATCAACTTGTTCTTGAGTGTCATCTCCTAGTTGATCCTCAATGACTGGCATGATGGGTGTGCTAGTATCTTGTGGAGGTACAGGTAGTGAACCGTCTTGAGGATGCGAGACGTTCTCATCATCTTCATCATCATCATGAGGTCTTTGTTCCATAGGCAAAAGTGCACCTACACCCATGTTTAAGATATCTTGTGGGGAGTCTTCTTCACCTGCATCATTTAGATCAACTTGCTCCCCATGGGAGCGGTTAAATTCATCAAACGTCACGTCATAGGTTTCTATAACACATCTTGTGGATTTGTTGTAGACCCTGTAGGCGTGAGAGTTTGATCCATAGCCAACAAAAATCCCCTCAGTTGTTTTGGATTGAAATTTTCCTAACCGTTCCCGTTTGTTGAGGATGAAGCATTTGCATCCAAACACACGAAAGTACTTAACATTCGTCTTGTTCCCAGTTAGGAGCTCATATGGAGTTTTCTCCAATATTGATCGGAGGAAGAGCTGGTTTGATGCATGACATGCTGTGTTGACGGCCTCAGCCCAAAAACTATGTGGTGACTTGTATTCATCTAGCATGGACCTTGCCATTTCCACAAGTGTTCGGTTCTTCCTTTCTGCCACACCATTTTGTTGGGGAGTGTAGGGTGCGGAGAACTGATGTTCAATCCCCTCATCACTCAGAAACTCTTCTAGGGTGTAGTTCTTGAACTCAGAGCCATTATCACTTCTTACTGCCTTGATGTCCTTGTCAAACTTTCGCTGGGCTTGTTTGGCAAAATCAATGAAGGTGACCTTTGTCTCATCCTTGGACTTGAGAAAGAACACCCATGTATATCTGGAGTAATCATCAACAATGACTAGGCCATACTTTTTCCCTCCAAGACTTGCCCACGAAGGAGGCCCGAATAGATCCACATGAAGGAGATCTAACGGCCTCGAAGTGGATACAACGTTCTTGGGTGGATGTCTTGATTGATGTTGCTTCCCAGCTATGCATGCATTGCACACACGATCTTTCTTAAAAGATACATTTGTTAGTCCAAGGATGTGATTGCCGTTTAAGAGATTTTGAAGATTTTTCATGCCAACATGGGCGAGCCGGCGATGCCACAACCATCCCATGTCGGCCTTGGCCATTAGACAAGTTGTATGGAAGGTGCTCTCTTTCGAGAAATCAACCGTGTAAAGGTTGCCATCCAACTCTCCAACAAAAGCCACTTCAAGAGTATCTCTCTTAAAGACTTTCACATCCGTTAGTCCAAATAGTGTGTCATAACCGACGGAAGCCAATTGGCGAACTGAAAGTAAATGATATTGAAGAGATTGAACAAGCATGACATTTGCAATAGACATGTCGTTAGTGATTGCCACCTTGCCCAATCCAATTACTTGCCCTTTCGACCCTCCACCAAATACAATACTCATGTACGGTCGAATGGCTTGCATGAAGTCATAGAGCAAGTTACTATCTCCGGTCATATGATTGGTGCATCCACTGTCGATCACCCATTTTGCTCCACCGGAGAAGATAGCCTGAAAAGGATTAAGACTTGGTTTGAGGTACCCATTTTGTCATGGGGCCTTTCACATTAGTTACAAGAGTCTTAGGGACCCAAATAGCATAGAATCGAAATGCATTACGGGGACCAACGAATTTAGCATAGACCTCTCCTTCCTTTGATTTGCGTAGTACATAGGATGGCAGCATGAATTCGGTTGTCTTGTTGTGAGCAGATGGACCCCTAGTGACCGATCCACTCACAACCTTACCTTTCTCCGTGTGTCCCTCTGGTACAAATATTTCCTTAAGAGGAGTGGTACACTTCAGAGGAGATGCACTTTTCTTGGCAGTACTTGGGTTGAACCCTAGCCCTTCCTTTGCGACACCTCCATTGTGTCGACTTAAGATCTCATTGAGAGTCTTTTGTACTTGTGCACATGTCATGAGACCTCTGTCTAGCTGTGCCCTTAATGAACAGTTTTCCTCACGGATAGATGTCAGTTCACTACTAGAGTTAGTAGTGCAGGTATCAACATTGATAATAGGTGAGGAGTAGGCCTTAGCTAGGGTGTCAAGATAAGTGACCTTAAGTGCCTGAAAGCTCTTTGTAAGAACAGTGAGTTTCTCTTCTTTGTCTTTGAGAGACAAGGATAGACGCTCACAGTCCTTAGAAAGAGAAGCATGAGAGTTCACAAGTCGGTCTTTATCATTTAGTAATTCTCTGCACACATTTTCAGCCTTTTTCAAGGAGGCAAGATCATTAGCATGTTTATCAAGGTTTTCACCTACTTTTGAACATAATGCATCATTTTGTGCTTCCTCATAAAGGACTTTCTGCTCAAGGAGTTCATTTCTCTCCTTCTCCTCAGTGACGAGGGTTTCGAGTTCCTTGATGGTATTGGTGTGCTTACTCACCATTTCCATAAGTATGCGAAACATAGTGAGCTTCTTTCCTTTGAGAGAGCCCATAAATTTGTTCATTTTAGCAAACATGGGATGATCTAAATCGTTATCCTCATAATGATCTTCCGCATCAAGATACTCATCAGAAGGGGTAGAAACTAGACTGAAAGGGTTTAGTCGTGGGGTTACCTTAACCTTATCATGGGAGCTTTGGTCTTATCCATCTTCCATGGCAGTCTTTGCCATCAGACACTTGTGAGCGTTGCCCTTGTAGTCCTTCATATAATTGTAGTGAACAACATCACCACTTTTGTTGACTAGCCTCAAGGTACTCTGTGTATCTTGAGCTACTCCGGCAACTCCACCAACATCTTCTGGATCTGATTCTTCTTGAGCAACCATTGCTCTTCCATCTGTCCTTTTGGACTTAGAGTTCATAGGGTTTGGTAACTTCTTCTTTACGAAGGTCTTTTGAAACCTTGGTTTGTCTTCTCTCTTCTCATAAGGGAAATCGTTGGAGAAGTGGTTGGTTTCCTCGCAGTTATAGCATTTCCTTACCTTCTTCTTTGGAGATCTTCCCTTGAACTTTCCTGCACTGAACTTCTTCACAAAGAGGGCAATGTCTTCAAAGGATGGGCTTTCATCAGAGTCAACATCATCACCATCTTGACAGTCATCATCACCTTCTTCTTCTTCACTTTCTTCTTCGTCATACTCATGCCTGGCTTTCAAAGCAAGGTTGATCTTTGATGTTGAAGTGCCATGCATGGCTAGGTGCTTTGTTGCATTTGCCTTTGACTCTTCAAATAGTTGGAAGGTGGATATGATGTCATCCGGAGTCATTTCTTTGAAGGCATGATGCTGCCTCATGTCCCATACCATTTGATGGTGATATGGAGCAAGAGCGTGAAGTAACTTGTCCACAAGAAATCTCTTGGTCAAGTTGAAACCATCTTGCGTCTTGTCACAGTCACATGACTCAATGTCTGCGGCGAGAGTCATGAGCCGTTCTAGTAGTTGCTTGGGAGATTCACCCTTTTCCATACAGAAATTCTGTAATTGCCCCTTGGCAATTTCATATTGAGCAAGCCGAAGAGTGGAGGTACCGGTCTTGGTCCTTATGATGCTGTCCCACAATTCCTTGGCACTTGTGATGTGAATGTAAGGTCTTCGTTGCTTGTCATTCATCCCCTTTCTTATGCACATGATTGCAGTGTCATTGAGATGCTTGCCATAAGTTTCTCTGGGCGTGAGGCATCTTGGATCAACAGGATTGTACCCATGCTCGAGGATGTCCAGCATCTCATCATTGGCGTACCTAAGATGATCCTGCATACCAACTCTCCACAAAGCAAAATCGGAATTGTCATCAAGCAAGGGAGGCTTTCCTCCAGGATTGTACTTAGGTTTCTCAATTTGAGACTTAGCATAAAGCCATGGAACACTGGTTTGGTTCCTCTCCGGAGGAGGCTGGCCAAATGAAGTACCGTGCACGTGGGGCCCTGAGGCCCTCGGGGACGTGGTTGTCCCGGTGGTTAGTGCAGCTAGTCTCATTTGAATTATGGACTCAAGATAAGCATCATGCTCCTCTTTTTGCTTGGCAAGGGCCCGTTCCAGGTCCTCAGAGGTGAAATACTTGACTTCCGTGGAAGTCCCGTCCCTCTGCACTGGAGCTGCTGTAGCTGAGTCTACGTCCATCTCGCTCTAGGGCGGTTAAGCCACACAAATAGAGCACGAGGCTCTGATACCAATTGAAAAGGATCAAGATGGACCTAGAGGGGGGGTGAATAGGTACAAATCCAAATTTTAACAGTTACTTAGCAATTTTAGGCTAAAGTGTGGAATATAAGTGTAAGCCTAATAATTGCTATGACAAAGAGTAAGCTATGAGGAGTGAAGCAAGGCAAGCGATAAGCAATAAGCAAATACAAGTATGTAATAAGGATTAACACAAGTAGAGAGTTAGGGTTAGGAATAACCGAAACTCCGAGAGAGACAAGGATGTATCCCGATGTTCACTTCCTTGGAGGGAAGCTACGTCACCGTTAGAGGGGCGGATGTTACCACGAAGGCACACCAACGCCACGAAGGCTCACCCTATTCTCCCTTTGAGATAACTCCACGAAGGCGTTTCTCAACCACTAGTGGTAAGCCTTGAGGTGGCTTCCGAACCTTCACAAACTTTTCGGGGGATATCACAATGGTTTGATTCCTCACCGAAGACTCCTACCGCCTAGGAGTCTCCAACCTCCAAGAGTAACAAGATCACGGGGATTGCTCAAAACTTGCTCAAATCACAAATCACTTTGGTGGAAAGGAGGAGAGGGAGACGATCTTTCTTTTGATTGGAACAACACTCTAAATGACTCACAAATGCTCTTGGGATCTAGGATTTGGTGTAGACAAGAGTGAGTGAGAGGAAAGGTGTTCTTGGATGTGTCTTAGCTGTGTTGAACACTCTATCTCGAGGTGGGAGAAGAGTATATATAGTGTGGGACGAAATCCAGCCGTTGGTGGTGCGATAAGTCACACAGGGTCCGGACGTCCAGCACATGTCGGAAGTCCGGGCGTCCGTGAGGGACCGGACGTCCGAAGGACGTCGGACGTCCGAGACCTGTAGGCCTGACTAGAGCCCAACTGAATTCATCAGTGTCCGGACGTCCGGCGGGGGTCGGACGTCCGAAGCCTGTAGATGATCCTGAATTCATTCGAAATATATCAGTAGCCAGACGTCCGGAGGTGGCCCGGAAGTCCGTATTATACAACACAATTTCTTCTCGTGGTGGCTTCCGGATTTCCGATGGGGGTCGGACGTCCGAAGGTCGGACGTCCGGAGGAGGCCGGATGTCCGAGATATAGTGCACACAAACTACTGGTGTTGGCCTCCGGATTTCCGGAGACTGGCCGGATGTCCGGCCCTCGGACGTCCGGAGGGAGCCGGATTTCCGAGTTATAGTGTTGACAACCTACTGGTGTTGGCCTCCGGATTTCCGGAGCCAGGCCGGATGTCCGGCCCTCGGACGTCCGGAGGGAGCCGGATGTCCGAGGAGATTGGACATAAGTTGATTTGTAGAGAGTGGATATTGTGTGACGTTTGATATGAATGTGGAGATGTGGTATGAGCAATTTTCTCGCAAAGCCTGTGATCCCCTCTTAATAGTGCGGGATCCCTATACTCAATATCAGTAAACTTCAATGGACTATTCTACAGCATCTCTTCTTAATCCCGAGTCTTCTCGAAATATAACTCACCAATCTTTTCAGACATCCTTTGGCAGAGAAATCTTAATCTACTAAAGTACTTTCCGTCCTGAGATACACTCAACAAATACGATTAGTTTCCTATGTATGTGTTGTCATTAACACCAAAAGACAATTAGGGGCATAGCATGCACTTTCACAAGCTAGCATTGCTACTCTCAATCAAAGAAGACAAAGGCAAATCATTAGGATCCAAAGGAGCACTTCTACTAGCAACCAAATTCATTAACTCATCCATCTTAGCACTCAACGAGTTAATTTCTTCTATAGCGTGTACCTTCTTACTAGTAGGTGACCTTTCAGTGTGCCACTGAGAGTAGTTCGTCATGATGTTGCCTAAGAGCTTTGCGGCTTCTCCTAACGTGATTTCGATGAACATTCCACCTGAGGAGGAGTCTAAGATATTTTTAGAAGCGAAATTCAAGCGAGCGTAAAAGATTTGAATAATCATCCAAAGTCTCAAGCCATGAGCGGGACAATTTCTAATCATTAATTTCATTCTCTCCCAAGCTTGTGCAACATGCTCATGATCAAGTTGCTTGAAATTCATGATATCATTACGGAGAGAGATGATCTTAGCTGGCGGAAAATACTTGGATACATAAGCATCTTTGCACTTATCCCAAGAATCGATACTATTTTTGGGCAAAGAAGAAAACCAAGTTTTTGCGCGATCTCGCAACGAGAAAGGAAAAAGCTTCAATTTAATCACGTCATTATCCACATCTCTTTTCTTTTGCATATCGCAAAGCTCAATGAAGGTATTGAGATGGGATGTGGCATCTTCACTAGGAAGGCGAGAGAATTGCTCTTTCATAACAAGATTCAGCAAAGCGGCATTGATTTCCTATGACTCCGCACTAGTGGCGCGAGCAATCGGAGTACTAATAAAATCATTATTATTAGTATTCGGGAAGTCACAAAGCTTGGTGTTTTCATTCATGGTGACTTCAGCAAGCATGCAAGCACACAAGCAAACAAAAAGCGGGCGAGAAAAAGGGCGAACGAAAAGGTGAACGAAAAGGCGAACCAAAAAGGCAAATTGGTGAAGTGGGGGAGAGGAAAACGAGAGGCAACTGGCACACAAAGTAAATGCAAGAGATGAGTTTGCGACACTTACTTGGATGAGTTCTTGACTTGATCTTCCTCTTCGGCAACGTCGCCAGGAATTCTTCTGCTGCGGCAACAAAAGTCCTCCACTGGCGCTTAGGAATTTTTCTTGTTACTTCTATGATTTGCGTTGGTTTTTCCCTTGAAGAGGAAAGGGTGATGCAGCACAGGAGCAGTAAGTATTTCCCTCAGTTTTTAAACCAAGGTATCAATCTAGAAGGAGGGCCTCGTCAAGTCCAAAGTACCTGCGCAAAAACAAACAAGCTTGCACCCAACGCTTCAAAGGGGTTGTCAATCCCTTCAAGATTGTTTGCAAAAGTGAGATGTGAAGGCGGAAAGTGCAACGAAGTGAAAAGTGTAAGGCTGAAAATATGGTGTGGAGTAGACCTTGGGGGCCATAGTGTTCACTAGAGGCTTCTCTCAAAAAATCAAATATCATGGTGGGTGAACAAATTACTGTCAAACAATTGATAGAACCGCGCAAAGTCATGACGATATCTAAGGCAAGGATCTAGCATATAGGCATCACGTCCGAGACAAGTAGACTAATACTTTCTGCATCTACTACTATTACTCCACACATCGACCGCTATCCAGCATGCATCTAGTGTATTGAGTTCATGAGGAACAGAGTAACGCTTTAAGCAAGATGACATGATGTAGAGGGATAATCTCAAACCAATGATGAAAACCCCATCTTTTTACCCTTGATGGCAACAACACGATACGTGCCTCGCTACCCCTTCTGTCACTGGGTGAGGTCACCGCACGGTATGAACCCAAAACAAAGCACTTCTCCCATTGCAAGAATCATATATCTAGTTGGCCAAACAAAACCCACAACTCAAAGAGAATTACAAGGATATGAAATCATGCATATGAGAGATCAGAAGAAACTCAAATAAGATTCATAGATAATCTTATCATAAATCCACAATTCATCGGATCTCGACAAACACACCACAAAAGAAGATTACATCGGATAGATCTCTATGAAGATCATGGAGAACTTTGTATTGGTGATCCAAGAGAGAGAAGAAGCCATCTAGTTACTAGCTATGGACTCTTAGGTCTATGGTAAACTACTCACGCATCATCGAAGAGGTCATGGTGTTGATGGAGAAGCCTTCCGTGTCCAAATTCCCTCTCCGGCAGGGCACCTGGACGTGCCCCAGATGGGATCTTGCGGAGACAGAAGCTTGCGGCGGTGGAAAAGTGATTACGATGCTCCCCTGATTTTTTTTGAAAATATTTGTGAATTTATAGGCGCAAGATCTAGGGCAGGGGACCTCCAGGGGTCATCCTTACGTGTTAACAAGGCGTTCAAAACATCTTGGCTAGACGTAGCGGGTGGTTCATCTCCTAGCGCAGCATTAAGGACATAATCCTTCTTCCTAGTTTGCAAGAGCAACTTAAGATTATGAGCCCAGTCTACAAAGTTGCTTCCATCATCTTTCAACTTAGCTTTTTCTAGGAACGTATTAAAATTCAGGGTGACTGTTGCGTGAGCCATTGATCTACAACACAAATATTGCAAAGTGGACTTAGACTATGTTTAAGATAATTAGAGTTTAACTAATCAAATTACTAGTAAACTCCCTCTCAAAAAGTACATCTCTCTAGTCATTTGAGTGATACATGATCCAAATTCACTATCTCAAGTCCGATCATCATGTGAGTTGAGAATAGTTTCAGTGGTAAGCATATCTATGCTAATCATATCAACTATACGGTTCATGCTCGACCTTTCGGTCTCATGTGTTCCGAGGCCATGTCTGCACATGCTAGGCTCGTCAAGTTTAACCCGAGTGTTCCACGTGTGCAACTGTTTTGCACCCGTTGTATGTGAACGTTGAGTCTATCACACCCGATCATCACATGGTGTCTCGAAACGACGAACTATCGCAACGGTGCATAGTCGGGGAGAACACAATTTCATCTTGAAATTTTAGTGAGAGATCACCTTATAATGCTACCGTCGTTCTAAGAAAAATAAGGTGCATAAAGGGATTAACATCACATGCAATTCATAAGTGACATGATATGGCCATCATCTTGTGCTTCTTGATCTCCATTACTTAAGCACCGACATGATCTTCTTGTCACTGGCGCCACACCATAATCTCCATCATTGTGTCGCCATCGAGGTTGACGTGTTATCTATGCTATTACTACTAAAGCTACGACCTAGCAATATAGTAAACGCATCTGCAAGCACAAATGTTAGTTTAAAGACAACCCTATGGCTCTTGCCGGTTGCCGTAGCATCGACGTGCAAGTCGATATTAACTATTACAACATGATCATCTCATACATCCAACATATCACATCACGTCATTGGCCATATCATATCACAAGCATACCCTGCAAAAACAAGTTAGACGTCCTCTAATTTGTTGTTGCATGTTTTACGTGGCTGCTATGGGTATCTAGTATGATCGCATCTTACTTATGCAAAAACCACAATGGAGATGTGCAAATTGCTATTTAACCTCTCTCCAATGACCGCCTCGGTCAAAACCAATTCAACTAAAGTTGAAGAAACCGACACCCGCCAGTCATCTTTAAGCAACGAGCTTGCATGTTAATCGATGAAACCAGTCTCTCGTAAGCGTATGAGTAATGTCGGTCCGGGCCGCTTCAACCCAACAATACCGCCGAATCGAGAAAAGACTAAGGAGGGCAGAAAATCGAACATCAACGTCCACAAAACCTTTTGTGTTCTATTCGAGATAACATCTATGCATGAACCTAGATCTGATACCACTGTTGGGGAACGCTGCATGGGAAACAAAAATTTTCCTACGCACACGATGACCTATCATGGTGATGTCCATCTACGAGAAGAGATTAGATCTACGTACCCTTGTAGATTGCTAAGCGGGAAGCGTTAAGAAACGCGGCTGATGTAGTGGTACAGCTTCGTGATTCAAATCACCGTCGTCACACGATCCGTCCCATGATCCGTTCCGATCTAGCACCGAACGGACGACACCTCCGCGTTCAACGCACGTACAGCTCGATGACAATATCGACCTTTTTGATCCAGCAAGAGAGATGGAGAAGTAGATGAGTTCTTCGGCAGCGTGACGACGCTCCAGTGGTGGTGATGATCTACTCCTGCAGGGCTCCGCCCGAGCTCCGTAGAAATCCGATCTAGAGGTAAAACTATGTGGAATAGGCTTGAGTTGCACGTGGCAAAGTTGTGTCTCAAAAAGCCCTAAACCACCAATATATATAGGAGGAGGGGAGGGGCTAGCCTTGGAGCACAAGGACCCCAAGGGTGCGCCGGTCGAAGGGTGGAGGAGGACTCCTCCTCCAATTCGGTTTGGGAAGGAGGAGTCCTCCCCTTCCTTCCCACCTCCCTCTTTCCCTTTTTTCTTTTCTTTTGATATTTTTACTTGTGGCGCCATAGCCCTCTTTGGCTGGCTCCACCAGCCCACTAAGGAATTGGTGCGCCAATCTAAGGCCATGGGCTCACTCCCGGGTGGGTGAGCCCCTCCTGGTAAACACCCGGAACCCATTCGTCACTCCCGGTACACTGCCGGAAATGCCCGAAACTTTCCGGTGACCAAATGAAACCATCCTATATATCAATCTTCATTTCCGGACCATTCCGAAAACCCTCATGACATCCGTGATCTCATCCGAGACTCCAAACAACATTCGGTAACCGCACATATAACTCAACTATACTAAAACATCATTGAACCTTAAGTGTGCAGACCCTGCAGGTTCGAGAACTATGCAGACATGACCCGAGACACCCCTCGGTCAATATCCAATAGCGGGACCTGGATGCCCATATTGGATCCTACATATTCTCCGAAGATCTTATCGGTTGAACCTCAGTGTCAAGGATTCCTATAATCTCGTATGTCATTCCCTTTGTCCTTCGGTATGTTACTTGCCCAAGATTCGATCATCGGTATCCGCATACCTATTTCAATCTCGTTACGGGCAAGTCTCTTTACTCGTTTCCGTAATACAAGATCACGGACTTACACTTAGTCACATTGCTTGCAAGGCTTGTTTGTGATGTTGAATTACCGAGTGGGCCCCGAGATACCTATCTGTCACACGGAGTTACAAATCCCAGTCTTGATCCATACTAACTCAATGGACACGTTCAGAGATACATGTAGATCATCTTTATATTCACCCTGTTACGTTGCGATGTTTGATACAGACAAGGTATTCCTCCGGTGCCAGTGAGTTGTATGATCTCATGGTCATAGGAATAAATACTTGACACGCATAAACAATAGCAACAAAATGACACGATCACATGCTACGTTCATAATTTGGGTCTTGTCCATCACATGACTCTCCTAATGATGTGATCCAGTTATCAAGTGATAACACTTGCACATAGTCAGAAAACCTTGACTATCCTTGATTAACTGGCCAGCCAACTAGAGGCTTGTTAGGGACATTGTTTTGTCTATGTATCCACACATGTATATATGTTTTCATTCAATACAATTATAACATGGATAATAAACGATTATCTAGAAACAGGAAATATAATAATAACTATTTTATCATTGCCTCTAGGGCATATTTCCAACAGTATGCTCCCATTATTTACGTAAAAACACATTGTTTCTATGAATGCCCTGCTCCCATTGTTTGATTTGATTGTGCATGTTGCATGTTCATGGGACCCCTGAACATGTCATGTTTCTTCTGTAGAATTTCTGTTGATTTCATTATGTTACATGTTTCTGTTGGGTACCTGAATTTTTGAAACAAGAAAAAAAATTGTTGATTCCATTGAGATATGAAATGACTTCTACATATCAATCTATTGGAGGAACTTGGAACTGAAGGGGAAGGAATCTATGTCCAGGACAATTTTTCTGTTGGTGGTGATGAAGATTCAGAGGGGTTGTTGTTTGCTGAAGATGCAATCCAAGATGATTCATATGATGGAGATGTTTTTTCACAGCCACCGCCGCCCCATGTTGTGATGGTGTTTGACACAATCGACGATGCTCAGAAATTCTACAACGATTATGCCTTCAAGTTGCGGTTCGGGACACATATATCTACTTCAAAATTCACCGAGAAAAGAGGTTCGTAGAAAGAGGATGACATACTGATAATAAGGGTCTTTGAGTGTGTGCACACTAGAAAGCCCGTTAAAACAGAAACGAGCAGCACATCAGAGAGTATTGCAACGGGAAACAACAACTCTAGTAGGCAACCTAGTAAAGGATGGATGTTACAAGAAAACATCAAAAAATAGGATGCTCCGTCATGATTGCAAGGTGCATATGGTTGTTCGGCTAAGGAACGAGAAATGGACAATTACTTGCTTTGTTGTAGAGCATACACATCCATTGATGGAACAATCGAAGCGTGTTAGGTACTACCGCTTGCACCGCTATATACCTTTCGAGGATTACCAAATCTTGTTGACGTTGCATGATGTGAACCTCTCAAATTCATATTGCATGGGTGTCCTTGGTAGGATCCATGGAGGTGACACTAGGATACTCCCATATGTGAAGAGATATGTTATAAATGAACGTGCAAAGCTCCAGAGATGGTTAACATTCCGAGACTTGGATATGATACTGAAGTACCTTGAGAGGAGGAAGGGTGAGAATCCGGAGTTTTTCTACGTGAAGCAACAAGATCCTGCAACAAACTCAGTGACTGCCTTTTTTGCGTTGATGGGAGAACAAGGGCATTGTACCCGAAATACAAAGATTGTGTATTCTTAGATACAATCTTATGCACCAGCATATACAACATGGCATTTGCTCCTATAGTTGATGTAAGCAACCACCTGCAGACAATTGCACTTGGATGTGCCTTGTTGTCGGATGAGACTATTGAAACATTTACGTGGGTGTTTCAAGTGTGGATGCTTGCGATGGATAACAAGCATCCTACCGACATCATGATTGACTAGGACCAATCTATGGCAACAACCATTGATCAGGTTTTCCCAAGCACTTGCCAAAGGTGTTGCAAGTTTCATGTGCTTATCAATGCACGATCCAACTTGGGAAGGTTGCTGATCAGAGACGAGGCATTTGCAGATGTGTTTTACACTTGTATCAAACCAATCTGAAACTGTTGAGAAATTTCAGGAAACATGGCACCACATGTTGCATTGTTTTGAAGTGGCTGAGAGCAAGCATCTCAAGAATATGTGGCGAACAAGACACGTGTGGGCTCCAACATATTTCAAGAACAAATTATTCCCGTTCATGAGCACAACATGCAGGTCTCAGGGGCTCAACTCATATTTCAAGACCGTGATTTGACTCGCTGATTCCGTTTGGAGGTTTGTGCAGCAATATGAAATGTGTTAAGAAACTATGCTTGATCGTGAGGACAATGCTGGATTCATTAGTGAAACAACAATACTTTTGATCTTTAACAAAAAATCAAAAATTAAAAAATGTTGTTCTTGGGCCTAGACTCTATGTGGTTTGGTTTCTCACCTATTTCTTGTGATGTTCCAGGTACAACATTGAGCATCGAGTTGTTGCTTACTACACCCGCAACGTGTTTGGTAAGTTTCGAAATAGGTGAATGCATCTACCGACTTCATTATCAACCAAGACACTGATTACCAAGGGCAAGGCCTCTTGTTTGAGCTAAAAGCAAGCTCCTATGAGAACCCAAATCTATATTATGTGTGTGTTATGATGGATGAAGGGGTGCTTGAATGTAGCTACCACTACTTCGAGATGAATGGGATGATTTGTGCACACATAATAAGGGCAATGGTTCATCTCAATGTCCAAGTAATTCCGCATCAATACTTGTTGTAGAGGTGGTCTCAAGTAGCCACAACAAGCATGGGCAGGTGTGGCCGGTTGCTAGACTTCGGGCACCCCTCAAGAAACACCCTGAAATACAACTCTTTGTTTTGAAGGTTGACATGGCTTGCCTCTAATGCATGTTGCATTGATGATGCCTATAGAGTATTAGATGATACAATAAAAGTTCTTGAGCCCGCGATAGCAGCAGTAAAGAGAGGGGCACTGCCCGATCAACAAGCAACACAACAGAGTGAACACCCAACACCACCCGCTGCAGCAACAGTAACAATGAATGATGAAATGTAAAAACAACAAAGCTCGAATATGCTACAGAACCCAGCTCGTGTCCCTAAGAAAGGCCGACCAACTAACAAGGAGAAGAGAAAGAAGATGCTGGTAGAGCACCGAGATGATGAAGAAAAGAAGAATGTGAAACAATAAGAGAAGAAAGCAATGACAACATGAAAGGAAAAAAAGCTCCAAAAAGGACTATTCGCTGCAAGCACTTCAACGAACAAGGGCACAACATTCAGACATGTGGCCCCATAAAAGCTGCAATGGAGGCGGTGAGAACACCCCCAAAATTCCAATTTTTCTCTAGGGTTGGACATGAAGTACAAGATTGTCAATACTTGAGAGTCGTGATGACAAATTATCCAAAAATTGCCCATGTGACGTAGCTGAAGCTGTTGAAAACAAATGACACAAATAGGGGAAAGATTTTCCAGCAGACAATTTTTTGATTTTTTTTCTACTAGTAAAACAAAGATGTACCTGCTCCGTGTGTTTGAAATATGAACTTCTATTTTGCAAACTAGATTATGCGTAAGTTGCATTTGCAAAACATGATATAGGAACCAACTGGGTTTTGTTTCAAGTGGAAACACTTTTCCTTTTCATTTTGCTTGCTCTTTTCATGTTACAGGAAAGAACTAGCTCTACAGTAGTTTTATTGCCAGCAAAATGGCATTATTTTCTCTTCGTTTGTTTAGTTGAAGCAGGTTTGTTTTAGGCTGTAGGAAAAAACCTTTTTTATTGTTCTTCGTTTGCCTACTTGATTCAGGTTATAGAAAAAAGAGCTTGTATTCCATGATGACCTTTGTTACAAAAAATGGCTTGTTTCCTGTATAATGACCTTTGTTGTAGAATTTTCTTGTTTCCTGATCATGTTATATTTACATGAAAAATAGCTTGTATTTCATGATGTTACATGAAAAATGTCTCGTTTCCTATTTGATTCATTTGGTTGTTCATGTTCCATGGACATATTTTCTAGGATGCATCCATGAAAACATAGCTAATTTGTTAAGGTTACAGGGAATACATGAATAAACATGAATAAACTATCACTTGGTGATGTTACATGAACATGTATTCATTTGTTCGTGTTAAATGGGAAAATGCATTCAAATGTTGATTTTGCTATAGTACAGAAAAAAGATCAAAGGACCAAGTTACAGAAACACAATGCTTATGAATATTTTGACATGGAACATGATACACCATGGTGCAACAAAGAACTTGATATGGGAAACACATCAGGAACACCATTCAATTTTATTATCATGTCTAAAACTGTATATAGTTGTGCAACACTACACCATTAGCGACAAAATTGATGCATCCATAAAGCGTGAGCATACAAAACAGAATAGGAACAGTAGGGCATGCCCTAGCATGACACATTCTTCCCCAAAAAGATTTAGTTCCATGGACTACTAGATAGCTCGGTTACAAACATTCGCACACACATGCACCGGAAAAAAGGTCTAAACTACTAGCTATGTCTTGGTGCGGTTCACTTGAATCTATGACTTTTTAGCAAGGCTTGGATCTTGTCCTCTCCGTTGAGAGTGTTTTGTGGGTGTTTGAAAATCTTTGCCGCAATGTACATCTGGTGGTTGAGTAAGGAGTTTGTGTCTTGAGCATACACGACAAAAAAATATAATTAGAAACTACTAGCAAGGGGAAAAGGTACTGTTGCAGAAAAAGATCATTTCTCAAAATAACTCATTCTAGTGTTAGACTTGTTCCTTTACTACTAGTGTTGTAGAGTGTTTCTATACTATACATGTTTCATAGGTTGCACAAAAAAAACAGAAAAATGAGTCCAAAGTCATACTATATTAAAGGGCTTGAACCCCTTGGAAGTCAAATTCTCCATACATAGAATAGCAAAAATGCCACAATCAAATCTGCTAGGAAAAAGGTGCAAAAATGAGATCACAAAAATCAGATGAAGTTGCCAAAGTGTAAAGTTGCGAAAATACTACGTTGTTGACTGTTATGGGTAGGCTGATGGACCTAAGCGCTCAAATGTGTCAAGATCATGCTTCCATGGGTTTCTTTCTCTCACCAGGGTTTTGAAGTTCTCTATCTGGAATGCAAGATTGTTTGGTACCGCAACATTGATTTAAAAAAATGGGAAAAATAGAAATTGATTGGTACAACATACGAGATTGCAACAAGGCTTCTCAAGGTTGCTGACATAGTTAGGGTCTTGACTCCTGGAGTCGAACACATTGAGTTATTTATGCATGAAATTAACAACAACAACTTCCAATGGTCGTGTTTGACAATGGTGAAGAACAACTACAGGAATGAAAGTTGATATAATTAAAAAACTGAAGCATTGGTGTGCTGAAAGTAATTTTTTTGCACAATATACAAAAAATAGGTGAACGAAAGTCGTATTTGATCAAATTTCACGATGTCGTTCTTATCACATGCCCTGTTGAAATCTATGGTGCAAGAACTTGTGTGAAATGACCTTGAGTCCACACAAAGCTTTGATTGTGTAAAACATGGGGACAAAACACAAAAGGTGAATAAATAGTAACTATCATGAAAAACCTATCACGTTGCATTGTGAAAACTCAAGTGACAAAAAATAAAAAATGTTGTTTAGATGACTCACAACCACATGAGGTGAGAATGCAAACTTCCTCGGTTTGGTTGATTTGTACATGTTCTCAATATTGAAAATTTCAATGTAAAGTGATATAATCTCATTGTTCAAATGTGCCCACTTTTGTGCCCGTTGCTGAAATGTTTGAATGAAATATCAAAACAACCTATTATGATGAAGGCGGGGTTGTTTGTTTCAAAAAGAGCAGAAATATGGTTAGAAGGTGTCAAACTAACTTACACATGGAAAAAAGCACAAACTTGGATGGATTTTGTGAGCACACAAAGAAATACCAAAACACACTAATATAGGCTCGCGTGGGGATGGGTCCTTTATCCTATAGATGGTACACCGATACTTGTGGTATATAGCATCATTAGTTGCATCAATTTTTATCTTCTTCATTTTCTACAACTTTGGTGTGATTGGTTCGGCCGATGGAGCTCTCTTATGTGTAGGCTTCTTCTGATCATGGCTTCGCCCGCTGTTGACTTCAACCACCACCTCCTCTCTTGTTTCAACAACATCTGGGTCTGCCAAAAAGGAAAAAAGAAAGGAAAATAAAAGAAGAAATAACTAGTGAGTAATAGTTTGAATCATGGATGTGCTAAGTTTCAAAAAGAAAGGAGAATATGTTGCATAACAAAAAGTTGCGGGAATGACTTATACAAACTTGTGAGGCCTATTGATATTGGGTGACATGTTGTGAGAGGAGTCACATCATAAATAGGACCATTACCACTTGAAGTGGCAGGAGAATGACAAAACAAATTTCTTCTTGCTCGAATCAACAAGAAAGAGTCCAAATCCAAACCAGGTGATCTTGCTGGTGAAACTTCTGTAGGATCCTTAAACAGTTTAGCATCGTCACTACCTGGTTCAAACAAGCCAAATGAAGAGCCATCATCAAGTGTGCATGGCCTCCTAATCAAATTCATGTATGGGTCATTTGGCCTATGAGGTGACATATTTTCAATGCTTTTTACCTTACTGCATATATCTTCTCCCTTGGCATTTTTTGATCATTGCCATTTATGTGCTCACTCTCACTCTTGTTGGGTGGTTGGGCAGCATTTTTGTGACCAACTTCCACTGCTGGATCCCCACTCTTCATGCCACCAGATTGCTTAGCATCCTACAGAGACGATACAGTAACTGTGGCTTCAGTGGTTGCTCTAGTCCCATTCATGTCATCCAATTGCTTAGGCTGCTGCGGAGATGAAATGGTGACAGTTGCATCAGTGGTTGATGTAGTCCCATCCGGTTGCTTCTACTGCTGCAGATACGAGACACTAGGAGTTGCATCAGTAGTTGTTGTAGTCCCACCCGGTTTCTTCTACTACTGAAGAGTAGAGTCACTGGCAGTTGCATCATCCATACATGAAGTCCCATGTGAGCAATCATCACTCTTTAACTGCTGCGCAAATGGTCCAGTGACACTGGCACCACACATGCCCGCATCAGGAGCTGCTGGTACATCAAAAGTGACATCTGGAACTTCATATTTGGCTTCGTCGCCGTTGGTGTCAAAACCGGCTGATCTCGAGTAGGGGTTCCGAACTGTGGATCTTGGATTGATGGGTAACATGGGACGAAGGAGACTATGTTCACCCAAGTTCGGGCCCTCTTGATGGAGATAAAACCCTACGTCATGCTCTTGTTTATACTGATGATGGAGTATCGAATACAGAATTGATCTACATCGAGATCGTATGTTATGGTCAAACCCTAAGAGTAAAGATCATATCAATATGAGATTGTCTATCGACTAGCCAGGCCTAGGATAACAAGAGTCCTAGTCGGCTACATCGGTGTAGAGGAGTCTTTGTCTTGATCACCAGGTCTTGTGGAATCTTCCTCGTATATCTCATCGGTTTCCCAAAGTAGCCCAAGAGTCTAGCCCATAAAGATAGGCCGGCGGCTAGAGGACCCCTTAGTCCAGGACTCCCTCAGTAGCCCCCCCCCCCCCCCGAATTGGCCACCAATGTCGTAGTCTTGATCCTTAGCATCACGCGTCCAAAGTCTTCCGCTTGCGGGGCGAGTTCTTCTCCCCATTTATGTTCGGCCAACACTAGTTCGAACGCCGATGACTTCCTGATTTCCGAGCATAGGTATTCAAGTTGGGGACGCTCCTTGGTTCTTCGGAACTGTTCTTCATCTTCGGTCGCCGGTCTTGAATACTAGTTTAACACATCTTCCCATCACTGATCTTGAGGATTGCCGGGGTGAATCCGAAGAGTTTCACACATCAGGCATCCGAGGATCCCCTTTAAGTGTTTGGACTTTATCAATGCCTCATTATTTTTATGCCACACCTCGGGTTTGAAGTGTTTCCCATGTGGCGGCGCCCTCTTGCGTCTGAGCTCCAAGGCGGGACTGCATTCGAGGTGTATTTTTGTAGCCAAGCTCCAACACTGGTCGACATCCTAGGTGTCAGAGATTACCTCAGTCTGTGAAAATTTGAAGGAATTCATATAACTTAAATGCCGGAATAGTCTTTTATGGAGCCAACCATTCGCATCCGAACTATATGTCGGACTGCTTCCGAGGTGGTGCACCACCTCGTTCTCAGGCTGTTTTTGGTGGAATTTATTTTGATTGGTGTAATTTATTTACTACCGAGATGTATAGCCAGTAGCCCTCCAGGTGTGCGTCGGTCTAAAACCCGAGAGGCACCCGAAGTATAAAAATAAAACCGCTGATCCTAGTAGCTCCCGAGACTCAGGTCGATTTGTGAAATCGGCCTCAAGATCAATTTCTTACTCGGTAGCATACTTTAGGAATTAAAATGCGGTGTGCAGTAGCCCTCGATACTCAGGTTGGGTGCAGCCAACCAACCTGAGGATTGTAATCTCCTCGCAAACTGTTCTGCACTTGTTGTGTACGTTTTGACAATGCCAAGGTGCAGATCGGCAGGAAATATGTCGAACTGCAGGTCGGAAAAGATTTTCCGGTTGGTGTAATTTATTCTCTGACGAGCTATATAACTAATAGCCCCCGAGACTTGGGTTGGGCAACATGGCCGACCCTAGGGTCGTATCTCCTCGCAAACTATTTCATCCATTAAGTGTGTTTTGACAGCACCGAGGTGGGCCTCGGCAGAGAAGATGTCGAACTATAGGTCACAAAAAAATCTTCGAGAAGAATCACCATCTAGATCACCTCGAACAAGAGGATGTTCCACCTCCTGAAAGAAAAAACATATAAATAGGGTAAAGGTGCCATAAGCTCGGCAATACCAAAAAACTTTAGCAAAAACATTATGTTTCAAACTAAATCAAGTTTCTTTGAGATGCGCCTTTGCCTCCGAGACTCTGGTTGGGTGCGGCCATCCGACGTGAGGATCGAATGTTCTTAGAAACCATATTGCACTTTGAATTTGCTACATTGAATAAGCAATGCGATAGCCCCCAAGCCTTAATTTGGGAATGGGTGGTCGAATTAAGGATCAATACTTGTTTGACACAAACTTTGTTACGTTTGACACAATTTAAGTGTGATGATTCTATGTATCAAAGTACTTTACATCATTAATATTGTACACCACTTTGTTGAATGACCATCGGCTTCAACCTCCACGGCCAGTAGCTGAGGAGTATTTGTCCTACTTTATAAAGCCTCTATAAGGGCAAAGATTTACGAGAAACAAGGCAATCCGGTCATACGGTTATATAAACAAAGGTACACAGAGAGATATGTTATATCACAATGTAAGAAACATCTTCTCGGAAAAATTGTTAATTTATAAGTTTCCTTTCCAAGGATATCATGTTGACCATGATCGTGAAAGCTCAACTCCGATTAATGTGGGAGGAAAATATTGAGGGTTTAGTTCGAGGAATGTTCCCGAACTCTGTGGTCTTTAATGAACTGAAATTTTCACTTCCGTCGTTGTCGACCAATTATATTCTTAAGATGGCTAGCTTTCGGCTTCACCCAGTCCAAGGTACTAACCCGGATGAATCGAAAGTAACAATCACACAGATGCTCCCTTTACCCCTTAGTCGAACAATCACAAACGTAGGGGGTAAGCACAGGAGCCAGGGAACCCAGCTTGGCCAAAATCTTAAGTCAAATTGTTGCATATTTAAATCTTAAGTCAAATTGTTGCATATTTATGGCTTTATAACGATGATTACAGAAGGCAACAATCTCATATTGAATACAAATGCTTTTATGCTATATGCTATTTTGACTCCAATGTGACTGTTTATAATGTGAAACTGGCCCAACACTTCGGCCAATTTTATGTAAGGCCCATGGGGTAACCTCTATTGGTCTATAGTTTGACAGAGTCATCAGGTTGCTGACCATCTTGCGCTCATTGTGACCGTCAGTTTTCTACTTTGTCCACTAAGGTACTTGACTAGTCAAATCAGAAGTACAATTGCAGTGGTTCTCCCTTTGCACACCTAGCCGATCAAAGCAAAATGTAGGAGGTAATCATAGGAGCCGGAATCTTGTATGGTGAATCCAATTAGTAAATAAGAGATTCATAGCTATCATCCACCCAACATGGCAATCTGAACTAAGTAGTTTCTCAGACTTGGAAAAATTAGCATGGTGCAAGGAACAAAAGTTTTTATCAGATTGACATGTTTGACAACAAAATTAACTAGGATGCAAAACCTATACTTGAAAAATAATGGCACAAACTAACAGAGGATAACATGCTTTACAATTCACTCCATTGTACCAACCACAAAGGGGTTGTAGATTAATGGAAATTCACATGGAAACATAGCAACAAAATATAGTAGATTCCGGACATAAAATTATTTTGGATCCCTAAAATAGAACCATTTTTATGGCAAGTTCACATGATGAAAACTAGAGCCAAACATGACATTCATGGCATGGCAAACCTACTAAGAGCTACTCCCTCCGTCCCAAAATAAGTGTCGTTGTTCTAGTATAAAATTTGTACTAACTTAATACTAAATTTGTGACACTTATTTTGGGACGGAGGGAGTACTAGACATGGCATACTACAAATCACTCCATTCACACACATTCAAAAGAGGCATGGTTTTCTTAATTCGACTTTGTAAAATGGAACTTAACGTTAACAGATTTGCAGTTTTAACATGATGCCACCTTTAGAGCAACATATTGACATGATAGAGATGATTTACATGGCAACCGAAGGCATGGCATCAAAGTAGACATCACATAGAACAAATCTCATGAATGTACCACATGCAAAAGACCTACGGATTTGATGCAATCATCCACACAAGTTTAAATAAAATAACATTTTTTACACTTATCCACGAAGCACTTGATACAGAAATTTGTGCATGTATATGCAAGCTATTATGCATGCAAATGCCACAATCATGTAGAGGACGAAGAGTAGTTTGGAGCCATAGTTATTTAGTTATGAAATAAATCATTTTAACATGAAATTTACCCAAATCAATCCAAACATAAAGTTTAAATATTTTAAACTGGATGCAAGTTGGATATTATTAGTCTACACTAAATTCTAAACATTTTACATATATAAATTATTTTCATGTGATGCACGATTTGTGAGATATTAATGCATGAAGATGAGGTTTTTTTTTGTAAATCTGTAAATCCGTGGATAACTACTAAATTCACGAAACTGAAAAAACACTAATGGGCCAAAAGCAATAGGCATTGGATAACTATTTAGCGCTCATACGTCTCCAACGTATCTATAATTTTTTATCGTTCCATGTTGTTATGTTATCATTCTTGGATGTTTTATAATCATTGTATAGCAATTTATTTCATTTTTGGGACTAACCTATTGACATAGTGCCTAGTGCCAGTTGCTATTTTTTGCCATTTTTTCCTTCACAGAAAATCCATATTAGATCAGGTCCAATTGCCACGAAACTTTACGGGGATTTTTTGGACCAGAAGGAAACTTGGGAACCAAGAATGAGCAGGAGACAAGGCCCGGGAGGCCCACTAGACATCATTGCACGTGAGAGGCCCCTGGCGCGGCCTAGTGTCTAGTGGGGCCCTCGGGAAGCTTCTCCACCATCTTGGAACTCTATAATTACCCCAATATTCTTCAAACCCTAGAGGATTTGATGAAAAATCTTTTTAGCCGCTGCAAGTTCCAGAGCCACGAAATCAAATCTAGAGCCTGTTCCGAAGAGGAACACAATCACGGAGGAGTTCACCATCCTCATTGGTGCTCCTACAATGATGCGCGAGTAGTTCATATCAGACATACGTGTCCATAGACAATAGCTAGATGGCTTTCTCTCTCCTTTTGTTTCTCAATACAATGGTCTGTTGGAGATCCATATGATGTAACTCTTTCTTTTCTGGTGTGTTTGTTGGGTTCCGATGAATTGTTAGTTTATGATCAGATCTATGAAAACATATTCATGCTTGATTATTATAGCCTCGTATTTCTTCTATGATATTTGGTTTTTGTCTGGCTAACTTGATCTTTTATCTTACAATGGGAAGATGTGCTTTGTGATGGGTTCGATCTTGCTGTGCTCAATCTCAGTGACAAAAAGAGACATGACACACATGTATCGTTGCTATCAAGGATAAAACAATGTGGTCTATTTCTACATGAATAGATCTTTTCTACATCATGTTATCGTTCTTAAGGCATTACTCCGTTTCTCCATGAACTCAATACACTAGATGCATGCGGGATAGTGGTCGATGTGTGGAGTAATAGAAGTAGATGCACACAGAAGTTGGCATACTTATCTTGGACGTGATGCGTATATACATGATAATTGTCTTGAATATCGTCATAATTATTTGCTCTTGTATCAATTGCCGAATAGTAATTTGTCTACCCACTGCTTGCTATTTTCTTGAGAGAAGCCACTAGTGAAACCTACGGTCCCCGGGTCTACCTCACATCATCTATTTGCAATCTCTACTTTGCTATTTGCGTTTCTTCTTCATTTGTTATTTTGTTTTCAGATCTATATTTTCAAAACCCCCAAAAATACCTTGTTGATTTCTATTTGCTATCACTCTTATTTGCATCTATCAACCTATCCTTACTTTCCCATGAGGGATTGACAACCCCTCTACGTATACGCGTTGGGTTTCAAGGATTTTCTATTTGTGTGCAGGTGCTTCTTACGTAGTCGTATGGACCTTCCTACTGGATTGATACCTTGGTTTCTTAACCGAGGTAAATACTTGTCGTCGCTGTGCTACATCACCCTTTAAGCTTGGAGGGAGAACCAACACACGTTCTAGGAGTCAAGATTTCTCGCACTGTTGCGGGGGAAGATCAAG
This sequence comes from Hordeum vulgare subsp. vulgare, assembly GCF_904849725.1. Classification (NCBI taxonomy): domain Eukaryota; kingdom Viridiplantae; phylum Streptophyta; class Magnoliopsida; order Poales; family Poaceae; genus Hordeum; species Hordeum vulgare. The sequence continues at coordinate 559,311,789 of NC_058520.1, forward strand.
TCAAGATCTATCAGGTTCGTACATACAAATCTCATCTCCTTGCAATTACATTATTTGCCATTTGCCTCTCTTTTCCTCTCCCCCACTTCACAAAAAATTACCTTTTTATTTGCCATCTTTCTCTTGCCATTTTCTTGCTGGATCTCTTGTTTGCTTGTGGTCTTGCTTGCGTAGTCACGATGGCTCAAGAAAACATGACATCGCGTGATTTTTCCAATACCAATAACAATGATTTTATTAGCACCCCTATTGCTCCTCCCTCCACTAGTGCGGAGTCCTATGATATTAATGCCGCTTTGTTGAATCTTGTTATGAAAGAGATTTTTTCCGGTAATCCTAATGATGATGTCGCGTCCCATCTAAACACTTTCGTAGAATTGTGTGTTATGCAAAAGAAGAAAGATGTGGACAATGATATTGTCAAGCAGAAATTATTTCCATTCTCTTTGCACGATCGTGCCAAAATATGATTTTCATCTTTGCCACAAAATAGTATTCGTTCTTGGAACAAGTGCAAAGATGCCTTTATCACATAGTATTTTCCTCCTGCGAACATTATTTTTCTTGGAAATAAGAGTATGAATTTTAAACAACTTGAGCATGAGCATGTTGCCCAGTCTTGGGAAAGGATGAAATTGATGATAAGAAACTGCCCAACTCATGGTTTGAATTTGTGGACGATCATACAATTTTTTTATCCGGGATTAAATTTTGTTTCTAGAAATCTTTTAGATTCCGCTGCGGGTGGTACTTTTATGGAAATTACTTTGGGTGATGCTACTACATTGCTTGGTAATATTATGGCTAATTATTCACAATGGCATACTGAAAGAGCTCCTACTAGTAAAAAAGGTTAATTCTATTGAAGAAATTGATGCTTTGAGTAAAAAAGTTGATGCTCTTATGAAATTGGTTGCTAGTAAGCTTGCTCTTATTGATCCTAATGATGTGCCCTTGTCTACTTTGATTGAGCAAAATACTGATCCCGTAGATGTGAATTTTGTCTCATGAAATAATTTAAATAACAATGCTTATAGGAACAATTTTAATACTAGGCCGTATCGTGGAAGTTCTTCAAATAATTATGGCAATTCCTATGGTAATTCTCTTAATAATAATGTTAGGATACCCTCTGATCTTGAGAGTAATATTAAGGAATTTATCAATGCGCAAAAGGCTTTCAATACCATGATAGGAGAAAAGTTGAATAAAATTGATGATATGTCTAGAAGCATTGATAGAATTGCGCATGATGTAGAAAATCTCTAGAATAATTTTTTTCCCGAGGTTGGTATTAATGAATCAACTAAATCTTTATATGTTTCCATAGAATAAAGTAAGGAAAGAACCTCTATGCTTAGAGCTAAAATAGAATTTTTAGAACGAGCGTTTCGTGATCGCTTTCATAAAAAAGATGAAGAGATTAAAATGATTGGTATTTCTTCGATTGATTCCCTATTTAATAATGTTAAAATTAATGATGAGGGAAATGAAGAAGTGTCAACTTTAGCTAAAGGGTGTTCCCATAATTTGGAGTGTGAAAATCTTATTGATAAAAGTGGGACTGAAGAGGTAAAAACTTTAGCTACCGATGCACCCACTATTTCGAATTGCAAATTTTTTAATCTTGATATCTGCTCCTTTATTTAGTGTATTTCTATGTTGCAATCTATGATAAATTCACCCAATGCCTATGAACAAAATAAAGCTTTTACTAAACATATTTCAGATGCGGTGATAAAAGCTTTAGAAGAAAAGTTAGAGCTAGAGATTTCTAGAAAATTACATGATGAATTGGAACCCACCATTAAGATCAAAATCAAGAATTTTGAGTGCTATGCTTTATGTGATTTGGGTGCTAGTGTTCCTACAATTCCGAAATCTCTTTATAATGTGCTTGGTCTTACCAATATTGAAGAGTGTTCTCTCAATTTGCACTTGGAGGATTCTACTATTAAGAAACCTATGGGAAGAATTAATGATGTTCTTATTCTTGCAAATAGGAATTATGTGCCCATAGATTTGATTGTTCTTGATATTGACTGCAATCCATCTTGTCCAATAATTCTTGGTATAACGTTCTCGCGTACTATAGGAGCCGCGATTGATATGAAAGAAGGGAATATTAAATTTTAGTTTCCACTAATAAAGGGCATGGAACACTTCCCTAGAACTATAATTAAATTACAATATGAATTAATCACGAGGGCAATCTATGGATCAATTTCTAAGGATGACATGACTTAAAACTATGTTATATGCCTAGCTAGGGGCGTAAAACGATAGCACTTGTTGGGAGGCAACTCAATGAATAAAATTTATTTTCAATTTTGTTTTCTGTTCTTGAGTGTTTTCACAATTATTCTACTGTTATAATTGTGTTTTTTGTGTTTCATTTAGTGTTTTTCCCAAGCAAAGCCTTTGGGATCATGTGGGGTATTAGTTGCTTTAATCATGCTGTAAAGCAGAAACTTTTGCGTCTACTAGAAAAAATCCTTAAAATAACAGAAACGTCAAAACTGTGTGCATTTTTTACAAAATATCAATATACAAATTACCTACGTTGTCCCATTTTTTCAGAATTTTTGTAGTTACATAAGTATAAGTAAATTTCGAATCTTCAGAGATTATTTTGTTTTTAACAGATTCTGTGTTTTCTTTGCGTTATGTCCTTATTTTAATGATTCTATGATTTATGTTGGGGGGCATAAGACATTGTAAATTTGTAATATAGTAGGTATAATGCAAGAATATAATTGGTATGAGTTTTCAACAGTACTTATAGTAAAGTTTAGTTTTGTTATACTAACGGATCTCACGAAATTTTGTTGAGTTTTGTGTGATTGAAGTTTTCAAGTTTTGAGTGAGATCATGATGGATGATGGAATAAGGAGTGATAAAAGCCTAAGCGTGGGGACGGCCCATGGCACCCCAAGGAAATATCTAAGTAGTACCAAGCAGCTAAGCTTGGGTATGCCCTCGAAGGCATCCCCTCTCTCTTCTCAAAACCATCGGTAATTTTACTTTGAGCTATATTTTTATTCATCACATATCATGAGTTTTGCTTGGAGTGTCTTGTATCATTTTTGTCTTTGCTTTATTTGTTGTTTAGTTTGTCATAATAAACCTTCCTGTACACACCCATTTGAGAGAGCTAAATTATGCTAAGTTTTGTTAAAACACTCTTTATGCTTCACTTAAATTTTTTGAGCCATGGAATTGCTCAAGTGCTTCATTTATATCTTTTTGAGCACGGTGGTGCTGTTATTTTGAAGAAATTTACTCTCATGCTTCTCTTAGATTATTTTTAGAGTTGCTGAAATTTTGAAGAAATCCTCTCTTGCTTCACTTATATAATTTTGAGAGCTGAAAATTTTAAAGAAACTTGTGCTCTCATGCTTCACTTATACTTGTTTGAGAGCTTGTTATTTGCATTGGCAATTTGCTTTAAATGAAAATTAGTCCCAAAGTGATGAATGTCCAGGAAAGATATAATAAAAACTTTCATGAAGATCACTGTATATTAAGCTTGATTCTTTGCAATAGTTTTGCGATATGAAGATAGTAACATGTGAGTTATGTTGATGATTAATTATGCTCTGGTAAGAATATTTGTGTTAAGGGTTGTGATTCCCCATGCATGCACATAAAGTCAATAATTATGCTATGAAATTACATCCTACTTGTGTTGCATTATTCGGTGTTCGTTATGTTTAATGTTCACTTATGATGATTTTTGTTCATTTGTTGGGCGCTTCTCAATCTATTTGCTAGCCTTCCCTTTTACTAAGCGGCAATACTGCTTGTGCATCCAAATCTTAAACCCAAAGTTGTTCCAAATGAGTCCACCATACCTACATATATGTGGTATTTCAACGATGTTCCAACGAAATTTGCAAGTGCCAACTCTAATATTCAAACTAAAATTCCGTTTTGTGTGCCCGTACCGCTCATGAAGCGGGAAGAGGTGGCCGGTATCTTCCATGTTAAATAGGTTATTCTCAAGATGAGTGTTTATTCACTTGTCATTGCACGAGGGTATGACGGTAATAGGGATGACCAATCCCAAAAATAATAATATTTTATGTTGTCAAATAATAAATTCGTTGGAAAGTGTTGGTATGGACGACACCCATGGATACGACAAGCCGTGGAATGTGAAAGAATGGTGGAAAAGGAATAAAATTTATTTTAAGTTTGAAAACCGCCTATAATTTGTTTAGCATGGAGGATATTGGAAACTCTTAGTATTTATCTTTGACAGGAAAAACATGCCACTCTAAAAAAATTATCTCTAAGTTTTTCACTTTGAGCCATGCCACCTCTACAAATCCCTGCTCCCCTCTACGAAGGGCCTATCTATTTACTTTATGCAATTTTTATTTTTGAATTTGAGAATCCATCTTCTCTTATAAAGCACCAACTAAGGAACACCATTATCACACTTAGCATTGGCTGTAGTTAATATTTGAGTGTGTTGCATGAATGAATCATTGATAGAGCATGATGGGCTAGGGATAACGTTCTTTAGCATTGATATTTTGAAAGACTTGATTTTTTGTTGATATGCTTGAGTATTGAAATCTTCATGCCAAATTATAGGATATTGCATTGCATCATCTATAAGTCCATATGTACATGCCGAAACAAAAATAATATGATGAACATGAGAGGCAACATTCCACATCAAAACTTCTGTTTTTATCATAAACGTACTGGAGGACGAGCAGGAATTAAGCTTGGGGATGCTGATACGTCTCCAACATATCTATAATTTGTAATTGTTCCATGCTGTTATGTTATCATTCTTGGATGTTTTATGACCATTTTATAGTAATTTTATATCATTTTTGGGACTACCGATTGACATAATGCCTAGCATGAGTTGTTGTTTTTTGCTGTTTTTTCCTTCGCAGAAAATCCATATCAAATGAGGTCCAATTGCCACGAAACTTTACGAAGATTTTTTTGGACTAGAAGGAAACTTGGGAACCAAGAATGAGCAACTGACAAGGTCCACGGGGGCCACTAGACATCAAGGCGCGCTAGAGGCCCCTAGCACGACCTGGTATCTAGTGGGCCCCTCGAGAAGATTCTCCACCGCCTGTGAGCTCTATAAATACCACAATATTCAGCAAACCCTAGAGGAGTCGACGAAAATCATTTCAGCCGCCACAAGTTCCAGAGCCACGAAATCCAGTCTAGAGCCCGTTCCGGAGAGGAACACAATCACGAAGGGGTTCACCTTCCTCATTGGTGCTCCTTTGATGATGCATGAGTAGTTCATATCAGACCTACGGGTCCATAGGCAGTAGCTAGATGGCTTTCTTTATCGTTTTGTTTCTCAATACAATGGTCTCTTGGAGATCCATATGACATAACTCTTTCTTTTGCGATGTGTTTGTTGGAATCTGATGAATTGTTAGTTTATGATAAGATCTATGCAAACATATTCATGCTTGATTTTTATAGCCTCATATTGCTTCTTCGATATTTGGTTTTTGTCTGGCCAACTTGATCTTTTATCTTGCAATAGGAAGAGGTGCTTTGTGATGGGTTCGATCTTGCGGTGCTCAATCTCAGTGACGGAAAGAGACATGACACATATGTATCGTTGCTAACTAGGATAAAACGATGGGGTCTATTCCTACATGAATAGATATTTTCTACATCATGTTATCATTCTTAAGGCATTACTCTGTTTCTCCATGAACTCAATACACTAGATGCATGCGGGATAGTGGTCGATGTGTGGAGTAATAGAAGTAGATGCATGCAAAAGTCGGTCTACTTATCTTGGGCGTGATGCCTATATACATGATCATTGTCTTGAATATCATAATAATTATTTGCTCTTGTATCAATGGCCCAATAGTAGTTTGTTTACACACCACTTGTTATTTTCTTGAGAGAAGCCACTAGTGAAACCTATGCCCCCGGGTCTACTTCACATCATCTATTTGCAATCTCTACTTTGCTATTTGCGTTTTTACTTTATTTTCTCTTTTGTTTTCAGATCTATATTATCAAAAAAACCAAAAATACGTTGTTGAGTTCTATTTGCTATCACTCTTATTTGCATATATCAATCTGTCCTTACTTTACCCATGAGGGATTGACAACCCCTCTACGCGTTGGGTTGCAAGGTTTTTCTATTTGTTTGCAGGTGCTGCTTATATAGTCTTGTAGATCTTCCAACTGGATTGATACCTTGGTTTCTTAACAGAGGGAAATACTTGACATCGATGTGCTAGATCACCCTTTAAACTTGGAGGGAGAACCAACGCACCTACGAGGAGTCAAGCGCCCATGGCGAGAGATGGGATGTGGGTGCTCACCACAGGGCTAGAGGGGCTGGGCCGGCTCGGGGAAGCAGTTGGGCCGTGGGAAGGCCGACCCATGCGACAGAGGGGGCATGACTCTCGTCCTCCTTTTTCCGATCCCGATCTGGATCGAGGGAGGCGGCAACTCCAGAGGCCGGACGGCGAGGGCATGCAACGGCGGCTGGATCTTGTCGAGGAGGAGGTTGGGCATGCCTCAGGGCGGCGAGGGAGCTCCAGCCATGGCGGGTACCTGTGGGGTACAGGGAGAGAGGGGGAGATGAGAGAGAGAAGCAGGAGGAGGGAGAGAGAGAGAGAGAGGAGTGGGAGGCGAGGTCCGGCCTTGATCCCGACGGGCGATGGTGCTCCGACAACGGCCGGGGCAGGGCGAGGCGCGATGGCTACTCCGGCGAGTTGGCTGGCTGGCGACGGGGCAGACGAGGAGGCGGAGACGCATCGACGGGGAAGACAAGGGTGCTCGGCGTCGGCGTTGTGGTTTGCGGGCTACAACGGCGACGGTTCCGGGCCCTGACGGGCCTGTCTCGGGCCTAGCAGGACACAGTGGTGTGGGCTGGCTACAAGGGTGCTAGCGGCAGTGCGGATCCCGATGGAGGCTAGGTTTTCCTAATTTGGGCGAGGAGGCTATCTATTTATAGGCAGGGAGGCTAGGAGAGGGGTTTTTAGTCCGTTTTCGGGCTGTTTGATCTCGATCAGACCGTCGGAAGCAGAGGGGGGCTAGCTGGGTTAATGGGCTCTGTAGACGGGGTTGGGCTGACAAGAAAGGAAATTTTGTGGCCCGTGACAATTTTTGAAATACCGAAAATGTTTGCGGTTTTACCGGCTATAATTCCGATATAGGTTTAATGGCTCGGGCATCAAACGACGTGTGAATGCGATGAAATTTGTCAGGCGGTGGTCTACCTACACTATATTAAGACCACACGTCAACTTTTGACCATTTCATATTTTATACACACTTTGAAAAATAATATTTTAGCGATGCGGCGGACGCGTGCGTATGTGGTTGGTCTCGAAACAGTGATCGACGAGAACAGAAAGAACCGACAACTAATAACGGATGCAAGTTTTGGAAAATGACGGTAATGGAGTGCCGATGCAATGTGGATAATGCGATGATGAATGCGACAAACAAATAAATCACATGACGATAACATAATAAAAGGGGAATTTTTTGAAGCGACGGTCTCGAACTGTTACAACCTTTCAAATAGAGATTAGCATTGTTATGTAATGCTTCAAATTCAAGTATAAAAATATAGGCTAACTTCTCACGAGCGGGCGAAGCGAGATCCATCGTCGAGTACAAATCAGTATTGACCTAGGTCAGTTATGTTATACATATATTTTTTTAAACCGTCACACACGATAAGTTGATAAGTACTCCCTCCGTTCCTAAATATAAGACCTTTTAAAGATTGCACTATGAACTACATACGGATGTACATAGACATATTTTAGAGTATAGATTCACTCATTTTGCTCCGTATGTAGTCTTCTAGTGAAATCTTTAAAAGGTCTTATATTTTGGAACGGATGAAGTAGTAAATTCATGGCGTTCGTAAACATTCGATATAGTGAAGTTCGCTGGTTGGTTGCCGTGGTATTTTTTTCTTTGTTTTGAAGGGTTTATTCACGTTAAAATCTTGTGTCTCCTAGTTTGAATTTGTTCTTCGTCGTTTGATTGCTCGTCGTATCTCTGATAAGCGCCTCTCCCAACGATGTGAAGTTTGGGATAATTAAATCATCGTCTCCAGCTTGTGGTTATTCGTTTTTAGCTTTGTTTTGTACTTGAACACGTTGGTTGAGTATGCTTTTTTTAGGAGCATCGGTTGAGAGTACGCAGGAGCTCAAAGGCGACATTAAAGTACGCAACGAGATTCAGATTTATTGGATCGTAAAAATTACAAAGACGGCGCATGGTGCCACACGCATTATTTGTGGTTCCCGAACGCTAATCATGCGTGCGTGCATGCATGCATGATGGGAACAATTATACAGACGAAGGAAACGCAAACTAGCCAGTGAAGAAGATGTGGCAACGATCGACGTTGCCACAACTCATCCCCTCACCTGATCTCGTCGCAATTCTAGTAGTAGGCATATGCATGTAGTTCAGGATCACTCGTGCACTATGGAGCTGAGCGGCAGGGCCGCAGCACCAACGGAGTCATGGCAGGCGCCGCTCTGGCAGCCCTTGCCGCAGAACTGAACGCCGAGGCCGCAGTATCCATACCGGCTGCAGCAGAAGTTGCTCAGGCACGGCTTGTCGGCGTTGCACTTGATGTTGGCGCGGCAAGGCCCGTTCTGGCAGCCGTCGCCGCAGTACTCCTGGCCGAAGCCGCAGTACCCGTCGCCGCTGCAGCAGTGGTTGTTGGGGCACGTCACCGCGTTCGCCCCGGCCTGGGCGCCGCAGCGTTTGCTCTTGTAGCAGGCGCCGCTCTGGCAGCCGTCGCCGCAGTAGTTGGAGTCCATGCCGCAGTACCCCCACGCGCTGCAGCAGAGGTTGTTGGGGCACTCCATGCCGTCGGCCTGTTGGCCGCACTGCTCGGCGTGCGCGCCCGCCACGGCGATGGCGAGGACGACTACAGCGCCGAGTGTGAGGGCCTTAGTGCTCATCATCTTCTTCCTGTCAGTTGGCTTGTGGTGGATCTAGTACTGGTTGTGTGTGAGTAAACGGGTGGTGATCTCCTCCCTTTATATAGGCAGGGTCAGGTTCTGGTTCAGTTCAGTTTCTTAGTTGTGGCATCTCTTGCCAAGAAAAGAAAAATGCAAGTCCACACCTTCGTTCCCCCGGCTGTTGCAGCTCTCCATGTGCCTTTGAGATTCGTGTTTTCTCGGAATACAACACCTCAACATTACCTATTACTAGCAAAAGAGCCCGTGCGTTGCAACGGAAGAGAAAATAACACACGTTCTGAACGCAATATATTTTCACATGTCATCATATTTGTGTTGCCGACGATGGCTTTAGTGCTCACACAATGAAAACGCGTTTGAATATACAGTCACTCAAAATAAGATGAGAAATATGTTGTTTCTCCCCACGAGGTTTTCCAAAGGTGTGCATGTGTTGTTAGCGATGTTTTCTTTCCTCTCAATTTAGTTTTAATTTAATGGATGTTTATTGCAATTCGTATCGTCGCCGGAAAGAGAGAGAAAAATGACGTGCACTACAGATTAAGTTTGCACAAAAATAATATTTAAGAAGTATTCAACAGCTAAAAATAACATCCTATTTAGACTCTACACATTTTTTTAATCAAATTTCATATATAAAATGTTAAAATCAGAGTTACGGTTTAAAAGATATGGATAATTTTGTTTTAGATAAAATGTGGATTGATTAAGTGAAAAGTTAGGTTTTTTTTGTTAAAATACGGAGGGCGGATTGATTACCTGAAACATCAGGGGGTTTCAAAAAAAAATGCAAAAAAAAGGTTCGTTTTCTGACTTAAATCCGGACTGCGGGTTGATTACCTGAAACATCAGGGGATTTTCTGAAAAATGCAAAAAAAGATTTGTTTTTGACTCAAAAAAGGACTGCGGGTTAAATACTGAAAAAGCGAGGGGCATTTTTACAAAATGACCGCAATGGACGGCAAAAGCGCTCCGCGCTTTATTATTAGAAAGAGAATAAAACGTCTATGCGTTGTGAGGGGCCTTCAGTTGTATAAAACATGATGAAGTTTTTACGTCTTTTAGCGCCATCGCCTCAACACACTGTTGATAGTTTCTTTTTAAACGTCAACATAATGCATCTTCACATAATGCATCTTCGTCTCTCTCATATTGTACAAAAGTAAATATATATAGAAACACATCTTTTTTATCATGCGCTACAAATTTGTTATTTCAATTTAAATATGTAAAGAACAATTATTTTTATACATCTCTTTTGATGGTTAAAACTTAATAATTTTTGGTATGATCCATTACAAAAATGACTTGTTAGGGTAATATACAAGTATGTGACATTTCTCTTACAGCAAACAATCGCTTTCCAAAAAAAACAATGCTTCTTTTCTTCTTATTGAAAAAAGCAATTCATTTTCTCATTCTCCCACCGCATGGCACAACGCTCACATTGACATCTCATACCCCCCATCTTGCTCTTGTCGTTGATGTTGTTGGAATAAAAACACACGGCGGTGTTCAGCCCGCACCTTCCTCTCAGCTAAACCCGTTCATGGACAACCCGGTCCGGAGGCCCGAACCCGAAGCCCGACATACGGGCCGCGCTCGGGCTCCACTTTCTTGCCCGAAGCCCGTCCCAAAAGCCCGAAAAATACGTATACACTTTTTATTTGAAATATAGATAAAATAAATTAATATAATATTTTGGATAAAATAAATTTATTTAAAAACACTGTTCATGTACTTCTGGCCGGCCTGGGCTCAGGGTTGGAATTTTTTTCGGACTTTAGAAGGGTCCATCCTAAATAAAACTAATAGTCTTGCGGACGCCATAACACTTCTAATACTTGAACTTGAGAGACAATTTGTTCATATGCATCCTTGCATACAAAGGATTTTCCTTGAGTTCTCTAATATTCAGCTTGCTTTCGTTAAAGGTGTCGCCACTATATTTCTAGCCCACGAATTTAGATTCATTATGAAAGAGGCTAATAAATTTTTGCTCATTATAAAATTAATGGTTGATGTCCCCCCATTGAGGAGATCCTTTTTAACCGAGAAGAAATAATGAGATTGCAGTCCCCGGATTGTGTGGCTTATAATGAAATTTTGAAAAAAGGGTTCCTATTGAGGTTTTGGTTGATAGAATTTCTGAACTCAATGATGATTTTGCTATACAAAATAATGGATTAGATTTCATACTAAGAGATAAACTTATGACCTTTCGCCAAAGGAAAGCCTACAATGATGAATTAATCATACACTATAGAGGGCCGAAGGAGGAACCTATTCCTCCCGCACTCGATCTTAATGATCCTTATCCTATTAAATTTAGACCTTTTGATTACTTTTGGTTGCCACAAAGGAAACTTGCTACTGAAAGAAGGGAGTATGAGAAGAGCATCGATAATCTCCCTTACTATTATGATAATACCTAGATCTATTGGGTTATGCCTGGCTAGGGAGTTAAAAAATAGCGCTTATTGGGAGGCAACCCAATTTTATTTATTTTTATTTTGTTTTTGTTTTTGTTTTTGTTTCCTGCACATATTATTACTTATGTAATAATTGTGTTTTCTTGTTTTAATTTGTGTTTGAGCCAAGTAAAACCTTTGGGATGGTCCACGGTGTTTGCAAGTTGATTCTGGTGAAAAACAGAAACTTTTGCCCTCAGTCCAGGAATTTTATAAATTCCCTAAAAACGTGCTTTTGATCTAAATGTTTTTACAAAAGATTGGTTTACTAATTTCCCAGATTGTTTCAGAATTTTTGGAGTTACGAAAGTTACAGAATGTTTCAGAATTTTTGGAGTTACAGAAGGATTCGAAGTAAACAGATTGCTATAGATTGTTCTGTTTTTTGACATATTCTGTTTTCTTTGTGTTGTTTTCTTATTTTGATGAATCTATGGGTTGTATTGGGAGGTATGAACCATGGAGAAGTTGGAATACAGTAAATATTACATCAATATAAATAAAGAATGAGTTCACAATAGTACCTAAATGGGAATTTATTTTTCTTAGACTAACGGATCTCATGAGTTTTCTGTTGAGTTTTGTGTTGTGAAGTTTTCAAGTTTTGGGTAAAGATTTGATGTACTACGGAATAAGGAGTGGCAAGAGCCTAAGCTTGGGGATGCCCAAGGCACCCCCAAGCTATATTCAAGGATACCAAAGATCCTAAGCTTGGGTATGCCCCGGAAGTCATCCCCTCTTTCATCTTCAATCCATCGGTAAATTTACTTGAGGCTATATTTTTATTCACCACATGATATGTGTTTTGCTTGGAGCGTCTTGTATGATATGAGTCTTTACTTTTTAGTTTGCCATATAACTAGTGGATTAAATCTTTTGCACAACCACTTAGTTTTCTTTTTGAGATTTCATACACTTATAGCTCTAGTGCATTTGTTGCATGACAATCCCTACTCACTCACATTGATATCTATTCGTTGACATCTCCATAGCCCGTCGATATGCCTAGTTGATGTGAAACTATCTTCTTCCTTTCTTTTTGCAACCTCCACCACATTCTATTCCACCTATAGTGTTATATCCATGGCTCACACTCATGTATTGCATGAGAGTTGAAAGGCTTTGACAACATAAAAAGTGTGAAACAATTGCTTGATTTTCATTGGGGTTGTGCATGATTTAGATACGTTGTGTGGTGAAGATGGAGCATAGCCAGACCATATGATTTTGTTGGGATAACTTTCTTAGACCATGTTATTTTGAAAGGAAGCAATTGCCTTATTAGTATGCTTTAAATATTATTGTTTTTATGTCAATATTAGACTTTTATTTTGAGTATTATGGATCTGAATATTCATGGCACATTAGAGAATATTACATGGATAAATATGTTAGGTAGCATTCCACATCAAAAATTCTGTTTTTATCATTTACCTACTCGGGGACTAGCAGGAATTAATCTTGGGGATGCTGATACGTCTCCAACGATCTATAATTTTTGATTATTCCATGCTATTATATTATATGTTTTGGATGTTTTATATGCATTTATATGTTGTGTTATAATATTTTTGGGACTAACCTATTAATCTAGAGCCTAGTGCCAGTTTCTGTTTTTTCCACGTTTTTGAATATTGCAGATAAGGAATATTAAACGGAGTCCAAATGGAATAAAATCTCCGGAAATATTTTTCTTGGACTAAAAGACACGCAACAGACTTGGATTAGGGGGCAAGGCAGTTGCTGGGAGGCCACAAGCCTACAAGGCGTGCCCTGGGGGCTGGGAGGCCACAAGCCTGCAAGGCCGCGCCGCTTGGCTTGTGGGACCCCTACAATTCTCCTAACCCTAATTCTTGTCCTATAAATTCCCAAATATTCCTGTATCGCCAAAAAGAGCCACGAAAATACTTTTATGCCGCCGAGAGCCTCTGTTTTCGAGAGATCCAATCTAGGAGCCTTTTCGGTAATCTGCCGGAGAGGGGATTGATCAGGGAGGGCATCTACATCAAGTCCATTGCCCCTCCGATAAAGCGTGAGTAGTTCACCACAGACCTACGGGTCCATAACTAGTAGCTAGACGACTTATTCTCTCTCTTTGATCTTCAATACCATGTTCTTCATGATCTTCATGGAGATCTATCTGATGTAATACTCTTTTGTGGTGTGTTTGTCGAGATCCGGTGAATTGTGAGTTTATGATTCAGATTATCTATGGACTTATTTGAGTCTCTTCTGAATTCTTACATGCATGATTTCATATCTTTGCAAGTCTCTTCGAATTATTGGTTTGGTTTGGCTAACTAGATTGGTAGTTCTTGCAATGGGAGAAGTGCTTACTTTTGGGTTCAATCTTGAGGTGTCCTCACCCAGTGACAGTAGGGGTAACGAGGCATGTATTGTATTGTTGCCATCAAGGGTAAAAAAGATGGGGTTTTCATTATATTGCTTGAGTTTATCTCTCTACATCATGTCATCTTACTTAATGCGTTACTCTGGTCTTCATGAACTTAATACTCTACACGCAGGCAGGAGTTGGTTGATGCGTGGAGTAATAGTAGTAGATGCAAAATCGTTTCGGTCTACTTGATACAGACGTGATGCCTATATGCATAATCATTGCCTTAGATATCTTCATGATTATTCGCTTTTCTATCAATTTCTCGACAGTAATTTGTCCACCCACCGTATTATTTTCCTTTATGAGAGAAGCCTCTAGTGAAACCTATGGCCCCGGGGTCTATTTTCCATATCATATTTTTAGATCTATAAACCAAAAATACCAAAAATCCTTTGTTGTAATTTATTTACTTTAGTTTTACTTTCAGATCTATCAATATTTTATATCTATCTCTATCAGATCTCATCCTTGCAAATAACTCTGAAGGGATTGACAACCCCTTTATAGCGTTGGGTACAAGTGTTTGATATTTGTGCACGTACTACTATTGGAGCCTTGCTTGTTCCTCCTACTGGAATGATACCTTGGTTCTCAACAAACTGGGGAAATACTTATCTACTTTGCTGCATCACCCTTTCCTCTTCAAGGGAAAACCAACACAAGCTCAAGAGGTAACAGGCCGCCATGTGCTCGTCCTTGGGTTTGCACTTCTTGTTGGAGAAGTTGACGAGGAGCTTGTATTCCCCCTTCACAATGAGGCGCTTGACACCAAGAGCTGAGGCAGCCTTGAGGCCGATGAATAGGACTTCGTAGTCAGCAATGTTGTTGGAAACCTTCATGTTGTGCCTGAAGCACAACTGGACTACTTAATAAAGCATGTCTCCTTTCAATGAAGTAAGCACCACGCCAGCCCCCGCGTCCTGCATGGAGAAGGCGCCATCAAAGCGCATGACCCAGCTGCAAGGCGCTTCGTCCCCCGATAGGGTGGATTCGCCCTCGCGGGGCTCCTCTTCGCTTGGGCCCATCCAATCAAAGACGAAGTCCACCACGGACGCACCCTTGATGACCCTAGTGGTGCAGAATTCTAGCTCGAAGGCTTGCAACTCGATGTTCCACTCGGCGACCCTGCCAACGGCGCTAGGGCTGCGCAGGATCTACTCTAAGGGATATGTAGAGATAACCTTGATCGGGTGACCCTGGAAGTAGTGGTACATCTTCCTGGAGGCGACGAGGAGCGCGAGGAGGAGCTTGTACTGCATGGGATAACGCTTGCGTGCATCCCTTAGTATTGTACTCACATAGTACACGGGGTGCTCCACGTGCCTTGTGATCGTGGTGTCGTCATCGCACCCGTCGAGGGGCTCATGAGGTGAAGCCACGGGGGCTTCCAAAGGCGCGGCGTCCCAGGTCTCGGAGCCTCCTACGGTGAGGCAGTCTCCCGAGGGAAGGCGTCCCTTGGGAGGAGGGTAGCCTCGTGAGAATGGACGCCTCCTAGAGTGGGGCGGACTCTAGAGGGGGACTCGTGCTTAGCTCCGATGGGGCCCGTGCAAGCCCCTGCAGCGCGAGCTGGGTGGCCTCCTGCTACTTCTTGGGGCGAGCAGGGCCTTCCTACTCCACCACGAGGGTCGTGCTCGACGTCTGAGGGGTTGGTGCCAGGTCAACAGCACGCGCTCGCGAGGTCGTGGTGCGACCATGATGGGGGGGCTCATGAGGTCCCGTTTGATGTCCGCGAAGGTCGTGTCCGCCTCAGGGGTCCCTGCAAATGGGCCCAAACTTTTCATCAGCTTGAATAACGGCAATGCCCGCTCGCTGAACTTGGAGATGAAGCGCGTGAGGGAGGCTAGGCACCCCGCCACCTTCTGCATTTCCTTGAGGGTTCGGGGAGGGCGCATCTGCTCGATGGACTTGACCTTCTCTACGTTTGCTTCTATCCCTCGATGCGACACAAGGAAGCCTAAGATCTTGCCAGAGGGGACCCTGAAGACACACTTGTCGGGTTGAGCTTTAGGTTGACCTTTCACAAATTGGTGAAAGTTTCCTCCACGTCCTCGATGAGCGTCCTAGCCTCACGCGTCTTGGCCATGATTTCGTCAACATAAGCCTCGGTGTTCATCCCAAGCTGGGCCCTAGCGCAATCTGCATTAGCCGTTGGAAGGTGTCACCCACTCTCTTCAGGCCGAAGGTCATGCTCACATAGCAGAACATCCCTCAAGGGGAGACGAAGGTTGTCTTTTCCACATCTTTTCCCGCCATCTTGATCTTATGGTGGCCCGAGAAGGCGTGCAAGAAGCACAGTAGATCGCAGCAGGCGGTGGAGTCCATGATCTCGTCGATGCATGGGAGCGGGAAAGGGTCCACTGGACAGGCCTTGGTGAGGTTGGTGAAGTCAACACACATCCGCTCCTTTCCGCCCTTCTTGGGGATGATGACATGGTTAGCGAGCCACTCCAGGTAGCGCACCCCGCGGATGACCCCGGCCTCCTGCAGCTTCTGGACTTCCTGCACGATGAAGTGCTGCTTTTTCGGTGCTTGGTGTCGCACCTTCTGCTTGACAGGGCACGCGTTGGGGCACAACGCCACGTGATGCTCGATCATGTGCCTCGGCACCCCGGTTAGGTCGGTCGCCTTCCACACGAACACATCCGTGTTTTCCCTGAGGAAGGCGATGGGCGCGATCTCTTGCTCCGGAGGGAGGTCGACACCAATGGTGAAGGTGGGACCTGAGCCGCTGTCATTTAGCGGCACCTTCTTCATCTTGGTCTGGTCTTCCGCGAACTACAATTTCTTTCTCGTCGGGTCCACCTCAGGAGGCACCGCCTCGCCCCCGTCGGCCGCACACACAACTGTCGGGGCTTTGCGCATTTGCTTGAGGCAGCTCACGGCGTCCCTCTCGTCGCATCTGATGGTCAGGACACCGCTGCTGCCGGGGATCTTGATGATGTTGTAACCCGGATGAGTCGCCGCTATGAACCTCGCGAACGTAGGGTACCCCAGGATGGCGTTGTACGGGAGGCCGACGTACGCCACATCAAAGTCAACGAGCTCGGTGCGGTAGTTGGAGCGAGTGTCTAAGGTGACGGAGAGACGTATCTGGCTGGATGGGCCGCAGTCTCGTGGACCACCCTAGAGAACGATGAGGTAGGCTTCAACTGGCCGTAAGGCACCTGGAGTGCCTTGAAAACCGCGACGGAGAAGATGTTGAGCCCGGAGCCCCCGTCGATGAAGGTCTTGGTGACGGCGACCCCGCCGATGGTGGGGGTGCACACCATGGGGAGAGCACCTGAGGCTACCAAAGACCCGAGGCGGTCCTCCGCACCGAAGGTGATGCCGGTAGCGCCCTAGCAGGCCCGGGAGCGGCCCCTCGAAGCCCCATGTTCTGTCACCCCTCGAGAGCCGCGCCCATCCTGCGGAAGGTTGGCTTGGAGTGTCGGACATCGCCCGGTGCCTGGGTTCTTCCCACGATGCATGCGACCTCGCACCATCCCCGGCGCGCCGCGGTACCACCGTCATCCAGGGGCGGGTGAAGCTGACGCATGCCTGGGCCAATGCCTCAGGAGATGCGCTCTGTATCTCCCGCATGCATTAGCAAGTGGCAAGGCGGTGGGGGAAGCGCCGTGGCCCCTCCGGGAACGGCGGTGAGCCTGACGCGCCGGCCCTGCCCGGCGACGGGCCCTGCGCACGCTAGTTGAGGACGGAGGAGCTCGCGTGCCCTGCGCAGTGAGGTGTGGGCGTTTGGCTCTCCGCGCTCGGCGCGATGGAGGCGGGCCACAGCGCAACCGTTGTCCTGCTGCCTAGAAAGACGCGAAGGAACCTCCTGTCCCTGGGCGACGGGTCCATCCAAGGCGGTGGTGCTGACGCACCGAGCGACCGCCTGCTCGGCGTGCGGATGGTGGGCGCCCGCCATGGATTCGGTGAAGTCTTAGTCGAAACCGGAGTCGGAGAACGGCTGCGCACCCCTACCCGGCGTGCCAAATGTCGAAATCGAGGCTCTGCGGACCCCGGGAGAGGTTTGAACTCTACGGTGCACTTGCTCTCCAACCCTGTTCTACCTCTCAACTTCATAGCGACTCTCCAGCGGCTCAACCTAAGGAAAGCTAACGGGAACACACGGCAGTTTACCCAGGTTCGAGCGACCTTGAAGTGTAAAACCTTACGCGTGCTTGTTTTGGATTGCTTGATGTGGAATACGAGTGCAAATGTGGGTTTTTGCCCTAGGGGAGAGGATGACGCTCGGATCCCTGCTACGGAGGCTGGGCCTCTCTTTTATACCGACCTTGGTCGTCTTCCCCCGAAAACACAATTGGCGAGAAGGGTTGCCACAACGACCATTTTGAAAGGGGACAGGACTGCGGCCCGTCCTGACAAAGGTGGTCTTCGCCTGCAAAAGCCCTTCTCCATGACTCGCTGGTGGGCTCGGGGGTGACCTTCGTCTCGCCGAGCCCCCAGCCTTGGTCCTCTTGCACCGATCAGGAAACCTTTGGGAGATGCTTCGGGGCCTGCCAGCTCGCCTCGCTTCCTTAGCACGAAAGCGGAAAGCTCTCCTTCCCATGCCTGCTGGCACCGCTCCTGCGCTGCCTACGCAACTTGCGTCACCTACGTGGGGCGTTGACCGTGGGGCCCTGCCAGGCTGCCCTCGGTGAGTCTGCCTCGCGAGGGCCTCGGGGGTAGCCTCGGGGCGCATCCTCGCAGAGAGAGCCCTTGAATAGTCCTTGACGATGACCCTCTTATGCTTGCCTCGCGAGGGTCTTCCTCGTTTAGCCCGCCGATGGGCCGCGCCGGGTATGAACGGCCGTGCGGCGCCTGGGGCCATAGGCCGACGGGCCTGGGTACCGCCGCTCCCATGGACCCGACAGTTACATCATCAAATATATATCATTTATTGAAGTTGGCTCTTTTTTAAGATGTAAAAAAACTTTTTTTCATGATGTAAATAGTACAACACCGACCTTTAATACTTTAAATTTACATCATCTGTTGAAGATGCTCTAAATTTCTCTATTTGTTCTGAGATATGAGTTTTAGAAAATCACACAGGACTAATATCTTCATTCGAAATAGATAGGAAAAAAAATGTTGATTCCTTTTTTGCTTTTTCTTTTTAGCAAATCATTTTTTTCATTCTAAAAATCTTGCCATGCATATGTATACACATAGGCGACATTAGTTAACCTGATTGAAGAGGTTGTTAATGCATGCATGGATGTATGGGCGCCCACATGTTTTTGACGTGATTCCAAAAAATTCCGTTCTTGGTAGATGTGGCAGTACGTACGATCTGTACTTGCTGATAACTTGTTTAGCTAGGCTAGCATGAGCCATGCATGCATGCATGGAGCACGAGGCATTAGAGTACTTGGGAATGTACACATATGCATGTGAAAACGTATACGTGCTCATCAGCCACGTCCGTCGATCGTCCTCATCCACGGAACCGGGGCGGGGTCGCATGCATGGCATGTGATCGATCCGAATTCTGAGCACATTGTGTTATGCGTCGACGTAGTATGTACGATGCGATCGGAGATCTTCTCGTTTCTTTTTCTGAGTGCACGTACTATGATGCGAGATGCAGTTTTGAGAGTGGTGACCGTGTGCATGTGTGTGGGGGCAAACTTTCGTGTTTTTGCTTTTTACGTAAGTCAGTCGGGGAATTTTTTTGAATCTGACCCTTTTGCTACCGCCGAAGGCTTTGACGGTAGCGTATACAACTTACCGCCAAGTTCCCTGACGGTAGGGTTGCACACCTACCGTAAAAAGATTTCTAGGTTGCAGATCCAGTACGTGCGAGTATGTACCGCCGGATCCCTTGATGGTAGAGTCACATGCGCTACCGCCAGACTCTTTGACGGTAGTCTATTTTCCTACGGTCACGGGCCTTGGCGGTAGGTTGTTATACCCTGCCGCCAAGGTCTTCGGCGATAGCAAAAGAGTTAGATCCAATTTTTTTTCCGATCAGTATTAAATTCAGCTGGACTTATGTAAAAATGTCAAAACAATGAAATTTGCCGTGTGTGGGTTAACTTAGCATGCACGTGGCATGCATGTATGGAACGATAGGTCAATATCTAGCTAAGCTACTCTTTCTTTTTTAGGGAGCTAGCTAAAAGCATCTCTAATAGACCCCGTATAATGCCCGATCCATAAAATAATCATTAAAAAAAAGATCGGGGTGGAAAATGTTCACAGATCAGAACAGGCAAACGCGTTTGACCCGTAAAATTTTTTGAGGGGCGCGGGACCTGCGAAAGCACATGTTTTCATCTTGTTTATACGATGCCGTGTATCGCAGGTAAACGGTTGGCGGGACGGACATTTTAGTCCGCGCCCTTTCACCACCCTCACTAATAGAAAAATGGCATTTTGTCCCGGTTCGTAAGGCCTTCTGTCCCGGTTTCTGAACCGGGACAAAAAGGTCGTTACTAATGCCCTTGGCCTTTGGTCCCGGTTCTTACACGAATCGGGACAGATGGGCCTCCACGTGGCCGGTGCGGCGAGCCCAGGCAGGAGGCCCTTTGATCCCGGTTGGTGACACCAACCGGGACCAATAGGCATCCACGCGTCAGCATTTCAGGTGATGGGGTTTTTGTTTTTTTTAAAGAGGAGGGGGGTTAGGGGGTTTTGGGGAGGGGGGGTTAATTTAGGTGTTTCATATTTTGTGTTAGCTAGCTAATTAATAGAGAGAAGTGTCCTCTCTTATATCCGTGCTTGGTCGACGCTACATACTATATGTATAGAGAGGACTAGACACGCTAGCCAGTAAGAAAATGAAGGAAACAGAAGATCGTCATGAACATATGCATACAGAGAGAAGTGATATCGACCACCTCTCCTTCTCTGAGGGATTGGTCGAAGAACAAGTTCTCGTATATCTATCCGACGCTTCTGGCTACATATATGCAATATAATTATCTCTTACAATATAATCTCCTAATTAAAATTCAACTGATTAGGGTTCACATGATATTCTCCGTCTTTAGCGATCACGTGGTCAAGAAAGAATGCCGCCAATTCCTCTTGAATTCCTCGCATACGGCCTTCTGGTAGGAGTTCATTCCGCATCCAAAATATCTAATTTGAAGAAGGGGGTCAATACATATATATGAATAAATGAAACTGAACACAAATGATGGTAATAAAATAAAATTGTGAATATTATTATTTACGCACATCATATTGTTTGTCAGAGTAGCCCCGCTCACAGGTCGTGTGGCGGATGAACTCGCAAACGTAGTATCCACAGTAATCAATCCCTGGTTCCTGCCACAACCACTTTACAAGAAATAGAAGTCAATCAAACCGATAGTTAGCAAGCATGCTAAATGGTATTGATGAAACTAGCGCTTGAATCACTAGGAGATGCGTGGAACATGCTACTATAGTACTTACTTTCGGGTGTCTGAATTGCAGCTTCTTCGGAAGTCCCGGAGTTTTTGAGGTGAATTTTTTCCAAACGCTGCAGAAAACAATTACTTGATATCAGGAAGTGAACAAAGTTGCCGATATGGTGTGATAATGATCGATTTAACTTCTGTAGAATTTCAGTCATGTCCGCATAATCGTTGGGATCTTTTCGTCTCGAGTCTAAGACAGTTACTAGTCCCTGCTCAAGCTTAATCTCTAGGAGAATATAGTGGAAGCTGCGCACGCATGCATAACTCATCAATTACATTACTATAACCTTGACTAATAAGGGAAAGCGAATATGCACAAGACAGTAATACTCACTGGAATTCGTAAGGGAAGAGTATTATAGCTTTGTTTTGATTCAATACAAACGATTATAGCAGGTTGGCCTCGGTATCTTTGGCCTGAAATTCAATCATAAATGCATCTACGAGATTTGTGTTAATGAACCCAATATCACCGATTTGTCTTTTCTTCAATTCTACGATCTTCAATCTGCAAATAATATAATAAGGATAATTAAAAATACATGCAATGAAAGAGCTAACCTATATATAGAGACTTAATGGCAGAAGTAGTACTACTTACAGGCAGTAGCAAGTGATTATTAATTTATCGAGGGCCAGGAGATTGAAAAACGGGAAGAACTCCTCAAATGGAACATTCAACAGTTCAAGTCCAACGAGGTCATGCTTCTCTCTAACTCTCAGCGTCAAAATATTACTCCCCTCAGACTCTTTGCAGGTTTTCATGTACCAATCATGGAATCTTCGCATCATCGTTGTTAGAGATCTTTCATCTTTGACGAGAGGCTTCCCGTACACATATTTGTGTTCGTCCACCTCCAATAAATCAAAATATGCATCGTCGGGCAGGTAATCTGCAAGATTGGTACCGGGCAACAAGATCCCTAGATGATTAGCGACGATATCGCTAGACACCTTGAGCGGGGGGGGGGGGGGGGGGGGGCGGGGGGACGATTGGTTCGCTTGTTCGCCGAGCTGGGCAACTTTTTTCCCGGCTCGTTGTTCTGCTAACCTTTGACCACTGATAGTACTTCCCGACCACTCCGCTTCGATAAATGACTTTGTAATAATGTGCTCATAGTTTCCTTTCGCTGGAGACTTGACTGGTTTCTCCAGGGCAGCCAGAGTACGCTTCGGTTTTACCGGATCTATGTTCTCCTCCGGAGGTGGATGATTCTTTGCTTTCACCCCTTCAAAGTAGTTTTTAACTTTGGCTTGCACGATCTTCGCGTTTTTCTCCTGGCTCCTCTCGTATGGTAACTTCTCTGGAGTCTTCAGAGAAGGACCATATTTGTATTGCCTGCCTCTAGCTGTACTGCTAGACGCCGGATCAGACGGAGCGATTGCAGCTGTCTTTCCTTTCTTACGAGGCGGAGTAGAAGGACGACGCGCCGGAGCAATCGGAGCGGCGGCGGGTCTTTTCCGCCCTTGTTGACGAAGCGGAGAAGGAGGAGGGTGGTTGCTCGGGCACGCCGGCGCAGGCAGAGAAGGAGGCGGAGTGTTGCCACACACCGGATAAGGAGACTGAGTGCCCTGATCACTCGCCGGAGGAGGAGGCGGAGGAGGAGGCGGAGGAGGAGAAGGAGACTAAGTGCCCTAATCACTCGCCGGAGGAGGAGGCAGAGGAGGAGAAAGAGATTGAGTGCCCTGGTCACTCGCTGGAGGAGGAGGCGGAGTGCCCTGACTCGCCGGAGGAGGACGAGGAGACGGAGGCGTCCAGTTCGGAAGGTTGATGAGCTCCTTCCGCCATAAGCATGAAGTCTTCAGAGAAGAACCCACCCGAATCTCCCCTTCACCCGTAGGGTGGTCAAGCTGAAGGTCCTCAAATCCGTCCATTATTTGATCCACCATCACCCTAGCATATCCTTCTGGAATCGATCGGCCATGGTAGGTTGGGCCAGGTTCAGTAGGTAAAACAACTCCAACAACCGCCTTTACTTTTAATGTCATCCATCGCGCCATAAGGTGGCAATGTTGAGACTCCGTGATAGCATCCACGGGGTAGCTAGCAGGAGCCGTGAAGACATGCTCCAGCTGCTGAGTCTGCTCGGTGGAAGCCACGCTGCTTCTCCGCTGAGATGGTGGGGTAGCTTCAAGGGAAGCTTCGGCAGGTTGTTTGCTGCGATCTGCTTCTTGTTCCTCTAGCCCTTGTGCCCTTTCGTGCAGCGGCTGCAGTTCTCTATGATCCACTTTCTTCCTCCTCTCCTGGCATTTGTAACCCCCTGCGTCCAGAAACCCAACCTTCCACAGAAAGGAGCCTCGTGTGCCTGTATCCGTCCAGGGTGCTCAGGATTCCTGAGGGACATTGTGAGCTCGTCCTTCTCTCTGTCTGGAATGAACGTCCCTTGCTACGCTTTCTTGATATACTCCTTAAGCCTCGTGACGGGTATTCGCAGTTGCTCTTCCGTCCAAACGCAGTTCCCTGATACAGGGTCCAAGGTTCTGCCAACCCCGAAGAACCAAGTCCGGGAACGGTCTGACCAGTTCAATGTCTCTGGTTCGACCCCTTTAGCAATCAGGTCATTCTCAGCCTTGTCCCACAAAGGTCGGGCTTTGAGGTAGCCACCTGACCCCGTGCAATGGTGATGCTTCTTCTTCGCAGCATTTTCCTTGTTTGTCGTTGACATCTTCTTACTCTTTTCCAATGTCTTGTGGGCCACAAATGCGGGCCAGTGATCTCTGATCTTCTCAAACCGGCCAGTGAATTCTGGTGTAATTTCTTTGTGGACAAACGTTTTCAACTCATTCTTCCACCTCCTGAATAGTTCTGCCATCTTCTTAAGAGCATGAGACTTGATCAATTGCTCTATAACTAGATTCTCCAGATCCTCCTCTGGCGTAGGGTGAAATTTGCCTTAAGCGTTGTCCAAAGATCTTCTTTCTGCATATCGGAGACATAAGACACCTCACGGTCTTCCTTCTTAGGCTTTAACCGTTGCTGGATACTGATGGGGATCTTGTCCCTAACAAGAAGCCCGCACTGATTAGCAAATGCTTCCTTTCTCCGGTACGGTTCAATCGGCTTGCCATCACGCGCGATTGCTGTGATCTCAAACCTTTCATCCGAGTGCAACTTTTCTTCGGGCCTCGTCTCTTTACCGAAGTTGTGCTCGATCCGGAAAGCTAGAAAAAGAAGAAAGACGAGAGTTAATTAATATGTGTACATACGAAAACAATGAATGCATCAATTAGCTAGTCAGCACAGGCTTAACTAATATATATACCTGGCCGGACTCGGTTCGGTCACCGGAGTCATCATAATCATAGCCTTCTTCTTGTACCGGCATTAATGGGTCACCGAAGCCATCATAATCATAGCCTTCTACTTCACTCTATCCTTCCAGACCATCGGTGTCGTTGAGAAACGACAAGACGACATCCCTTCCTTTTGCGATTATTTCCCCCAAAATCTCTTATGTTGCTTCGTCTCGGGGGTGCTCCATAGTTTCTACAAATATTTACAACATGGAAATTATTATTCAAACATGACAGATGGATATATTAGTGGCAAACATAGAATTAGCTAGCTAATCACAATAAGGAATCATATTAGTTGCCTCGATGCTGCTTCTCTAGGGTTTGGGGTGGCCTCGGCAACGCTTCAAGGGTTTGAGGTGGCCTCGACAATGCTTCAAGGGTTTGGGTGGCCTCGACGACAACGCTCTTTTAACTTGGTAAATTTGGGTGGCCTCGAGAGAGTTTGTAGGGTAGGGGCGCGGCGGGAGGGGGTAGGAGACCAACATCGTTTTTTCTAGGGTTTGGGTGTCCTCGAGAGTTTTGGTCGAGCGAGAGGGCCGGGGCGGGGGAGGGGGTGCTCCCGTGGTATAAGTTATCACGGTCGAGAGGGGGTATATATATCGACCGCCCCTCATGTCGAAGTTATCCGGGAGGGGGTCGATAATTAAAGCGGAGTTTCCGCTCTCCCACTATGTGAATCTCCAATCACGTTTGCTCCAATATCAAAACTAAACCATTTAAAAGCAATCGTGTGGGATCTATGAAAAATTAAACCAGTTAAAACTAAGAAATTACACTCATGAATAACTTAATAGCAAAATCATAAAATGCAAAAATCATGAGTTGTTTGTCTTTAATGACCTTGACATATGACAGGAAAGGCACTAGGGAATATACTTGATTTAGTGGGAAAATAAACATATACTCTAGGGAATAAATTTGATTGAGTAGAAAAATAATCAAAGATGTCGTAAATTAGCATATCAACATATGCATATGTAGAAGCGGCATTGCCGAGAAGCCGAGAAACAGACACAGTTTATAAAAGAGAACATGGGTAGAAAACTGTCCTCTCGTGGCATGGTACCTTGAATATCGTTTCTTTTGTAGACATCCTCAAAATTATTATATACCAAAAAAATTGTATTGGCTTGAACACAGAAGTGACCATGAGCAGTCAACACAGAAGCTAGTGACCATGAACGGTGACAAATGTTCATATTTCCGCCGAATACATGTCTAACAAACCCCCAAGTGCATAATCAGATTTAATTATGCAAAAACATAAAACAAACAAATTTGGCGGCAGAGGAGGGCCTCACAGTAGACGTCGGCGGGTTTGTCCACCACGACGAGCCACTCGTCCTCGAACACGACGGCGGCGGAGGAGTAGGCACCAGAGGCGAAGAAGAAGATAGGGGCAGGGGCGACGGGGCGGGTCGGGGGTGCGCGGCGTCGGTGTAGAGGACGGTGGCGTGGTTGGTGTAGTGGACGACGGCGTGGTCGGGGCGACGCCGGCGACGACCGCGTCGATGGGGCGGAGGGACGACAGCGTCGACGGGGCAGGGGCAGCGTCGAGGCGGCAGGGGCGGCGTCGGCGTCGGGATCGAATGGAGAGAGGGGGGAGATCAAAATTTCTAAACTTCCGCTTATATAGCCCCACCTTTAGTCCCAGTTGGTGGCACCAACCGCGACTAATGTGGGGCATTGGTCTCGGTTGGTGTCACCAACCGGGACTAAAGGTCACTTTTCAGCAGCCCGAAGGGCGGGAAGCATAGGCCTTTGGTCCCGGTTGGTGGCACCAACGGAGACTAAAGGGGGCCTTTGGTCCCGGTTGGTAGCACCAACCGGTACCAATGCCCCCCTTTAGTCCCGGTTGGTGCCACCAACCGGGACCAAAGGCCTTGCGCGGTGCGGTGCTATGTTTAGTCCCACCTCGCTAGCCGAGAGGGGCTCGCAGTGGTTTATAAGCCCTGCCGAACCAACCACTTCGAGCTCCTCTCTACTGCAGGCTTACGGGCCTAAAATCATTTTGTGTGCTTGTGGGCCTGTTGGGCCTACTACGGGCGTGCATCCTCGCCCTAGTAATGGGTTTCTAGTCGTATGCACGCCGTGGTGGCCCTGTAGGTGGCACTTTTTTTAAAAAATAATCCAGTTTTTTGATTTCTTTTTTGTTTCTAATTACTTATTTATTTTCTTTTATGATAATTCTTTTTGCTATTAAAGTTTGTAACAAAATTTGAATTACTTATTTATTTTGTTTTATGATAATTCTTTTTTGCTTTTAATGTTTTGAACAGAAAATACTTTGATAATTTTAGTTGCATAAATTCTATATAATTTTAGTATCAAGTTGGCATGGTATCATCATTTCACCCACATAGCATGTGCGAGAAAGTAGAGAGGGTTACGACGAAAACTGGATACACTCCGTGTACAAAACGGACAATCTCTTTTGAAGTATCAGGGTTTCATACGTAAACTCGTCTGTTACAAAGGGATTTCATTTTTTTGAACTTATTTGAACTCCATAGTTTTTTCTGTGTTCAGAATGCACCATTCAAAGCCACATCATCAATTTACAGCCCTTTCTGACTTCATTTGTTATTTTTCATGCATTTACTCATTATTTTGAGCTATAAGACCATGAAATTGAAATGAACTCTGAAAAGGTTCCAAGTTGGCATGGTATCATCATTTCAACCACATAGCATGTGCGAGAAAGTTGAGAGGGTTACGGCAAAAACTGGATGCACTTCGTGTACAAAACGGACAATCTCTTTCAAAGTATCACGGTTTCATACGGAAACTCGTATGTTACAAAGGGATTTCATTTTTTTGATATTATTGGAACTCCATAGTTTTTCTGTGTTCAAAATGCACCATTCAAAGCCACATCATCAATTTACAACCTTTTCTGACTTCATTTGTTATTTTTCATGCATTTACTGATTATTTTCAGCTATAAGACCATGAAATTGAAAAGCATTTGAAATAAACTCTAAAAAGGTTCCAAGTTGGCATGGTATCATCATTTCACCCACATAGCATGTGCGAGAAAGTTGAGAGGGTTACTGCAAAAACTGGATGCATTTTGTGTACAAAACGGACAATATCTTTCGAAGTATTAGGGTTTCATACGGAAACTCGTCTGTTACAAAGGGATTTCATTTTTTTGAACTTATTTGAACTCCATAGTTTTTCTGTGTTCAAAATGCACCATTCAAAGCAACATCATCAATTTACAACCCTTTGTGACTTCATTTGTTATTTTTCATGCATTTGCTGATTATTTTGAGCTATAAGACCATGAAATCGAAAAGCATTTGAAATGAACTCTAAAAAGGTTCCAAGTTTGCATGGTACCATCATTTCACCCACATAGCATGTGCGAGAAATTTGAGAGGGTTACGGCAAAAACTGGATGCACTTCGTGTACAAAACGGACAATCTCTTTCGAAGTATCACGGTTTCATACGAAAACTCGTGTGTTACAAAGGGATTTCATTTTTTTGAACTTATTTAAACTCCATAGTTTTTCTGTGTTCAAAATGCTCCATTCAAAGCGAGATCAGCAATTTACAACCCTTTCTGACTTCATTTGTTATTTTTCATGCATTTACTGATTATTTTGAGCTATAAGACCATGAAATTGAAAAGCATTTGAAATGAACTCTGAAAAAGTTCCAAGTTGGCATGGTACCATCATTTCACCCACATAGCATGTGCGAGAAAGTTGAGAGGGTTACGACAAAAACTGGATGCACTTCGTGTACAAAACGGACAATCTCTTTCGAAGTATGAGGGTTTCATACGGAAACTCGTCTGTTACAAAGGGATTTCATTTTTTTGAACTTATTTGAACTCCATAGTTTTTCTGTGTTCAAATTGCACCATTCAAAGCCACATCATCAATTTACAACGCGTTCTGACTTCATTTGTTATTTTTCATGCATCTACTGATTATGTTGAGCTATAAGACCATGAAATTGAAAAGCATTTGAAATGAACTCTGAAAAGGTTCCAAGTTGGCATGGTATCATCATTTCAGCCACATAGCATGTGCAAGAAAGTTGAGAGGGTTACGGCAAAAACTGTAGGCAGTTCGTGTACAAAACGGACAATCTCTTTCGAAGTGCGAGGGTTTCATACGGAAACTCGTCTCTTACAAAGGGATTTCATTTTTTTGAACTTATTTGAAGTCCATAATTTTTTGTGTTCAAAATGCACCATTCAAAGCCACATCATCAATTTACAACCCTTTCTGACTTCATTTGTTATTTTTCATGCATTTACTGATTATTTTGAGCTATAAGACCATGAAATTGAAAAGCATTTGAAATGAACTCTGAAAAGGTTCCAAGTTGGCATGGTATCACCATTTCACCCACATAGCATGTGACAGAAAGTTGAGAGGCTTACGGCAAAAACTGGATGCACTTCGTGTACAAAACATACAATCTCTTTCGAAGTATCAGGGTTTCATACAGAAACTCGTCTGTTACAAAGGGATTTCATTTTTTGAACTTATTTGAACTCCATAGTTTTTCTATGTTCAAATTGCACCATTCAAAGCCACATCATCAATTTACAACCCTTTCTGACTTCATTTGTTATTTTTCATGCATCTACTGATTATTTTGAGCTATAAGACCATGAAATTGAAAAGCATTTGAAATGAACTTTGAAAAGGTTCCAAGTTGACATGGTATCATCATTTCAGCCACATAGCATGTGCGAGAAAGTTGAGAGGGTTACGGCAAAAACTGTATTCACTTCGTGTACAAAACAAACAATCTCTTTCGAAGTATCACGGTTTCATACGGAAACTCGTTTGTTACAAAGGGATTTCATTTTTTTTGAACTTATTTGAACTCCATAGTTTTTCTGTGTTCAAAATGCACCATTCAAAGCCACATCATCAATTTACAACCCTTTCTGACTTCATTTGTTATTTTTCATGCATTTACTGATTATTTTGAGCTATAAGACCATGAAATTGAAAAGCATTTCAAATGAACTCTGAAAAGGTTCCAAGTTGGCAGTGGTGACAATTTTAACACAACACATGATATCCATTACATCTAGGGCACAACATTACATTTGCTCAAGTTCACAACAGTGCACAAATGATAGAATTACATCTAGGGCACAACACACTAGACGAAATAGAAACTAAACTAGCCACAATGTTGATGCCAAGAACAAAGAGAAAACCCATTGTTTCCATGAGCTCATTCCTTTTCTTCAACTTCAATTGCATTTTCTTGTTTTCATTTTTCTGATCCATAACCTTCTTCTCCATCCTACTAGCTTTGATCCAACTACGTTCAAGGCCACCATGGAGCTCCTAAAAAGCTTGCCCCACTAGCTCAGTGGGAGGGGGGGTCAATCCAAACAACCCAATCACACTCATCAGGAAGTTGTTAGATCAGAGTTCACATAATTAGGTGAAATTCATAACTTTGCAATAAATCGATGAAAACAAAGTACTGATACGTCCATTTGCATCATGCTTTCATGTTGATATTTATTGCTTTTTGGGCTGTTATTTCACTTCACGGTACAATACTTATGCCTTTTCTCTCTTATTTTGCAAGGTTTACATGAAGAGGGAGAATACCGGCAGCTGGAATTCTGGCCTAAAAAAGGAGCAAGTTTGAGATGCCTATTCTGCGCAACTCCAAAGGCCGTGAAAATCCATGTGGATTTTTTGGGAATATATAAAAAAATACTGGGCAGAAAATGTACCACAGGGGCGCCACCTGGACGCCACAAGCCTGCCAGGCCCGACCTACCCCCCTGGCCAGGGCTGGAGGGCTTGTGGGCCCCATGTTGCCCCTCGGGCGCTCATCTTTGGCTATATGAAGGGTTTCGTCCGGAAAAAATCAGAAGGGAGCTTTTTCGTGGATTCGCCGCCGCCACGAGGCGGAACTTGAGCAGAACCAATCTAGAGCTCCGGCAGGACGATCCTGCCGGGGAAACTCATCACCATCAACATCTTCATCAGCACCATCTCATCTCCAAACCCTAGTTCATCACTTGTAACCAATCTCCATCTCACGACTCCTATTGGTACTGGTAAGGTTGCTAGTAGTGTTAATTACTCCTTGTAGTTGATGCTAGTTGGATTATTTGGTGGAAGAGTTTATGTTCAGATCCTTGATGCTACTCATTACCTCTCTGGTCATGAACATGATTATGCTTTGTGAGTAGTTACTTTTGTTCGTGAGGACATGGGATAAGTCATGCTAATACTAGTCATGTGAATTTGGTATTCGTTCGATATTTTGATGTGTTGTATGTTGTTTTTCCTCTAGTGGTGTTATGTGAACGTCGACTACATAACACTTCACCATTATTTGGGCCTAGAGGAAGGCATTGGGAAGTAGTAAGTAGATGATGGGTTGCTAGAGTGACAGAAGCTTAAACCCTAGTTTATGCATTGCTTCGTAAGGGGCTGATTTGGATCCACTAGTTTAATGCTATGGTTAGACTTTGTCTTAATTCTTCTTTCTTAGCTGTGGATGCTTGCGTGAGGGGTTAATCATAAGTGGGATGCTTGTCCAAGTAAGGGCAGTACCCAAGCGCCGGTCCACCCATATATCAAACTATCAAAGCAACGAACGTGAATCATATGAACATGATGAAAACTAGCATGACAGAAATTCCCGTGTGTCCTCGGGAGCGTTTTTCCTCCTATAAGACTTTGTCCAAGCTTGTCCCTTGCTACAAAAGGGATTGGGACACCTTGCTGGACCGTTGCTACTTTCGTTACTTGTTGCTTGGTACAAATCATCTCACCATACAATCACTTGTTACCGATAATTTCAGTGCTTGCAGATATTACCTTGCTGAAAACCACTTGTCAGATCCTTCTGCTCCTCGTTGGGTTCGACACTCTTACTTATCAAAAGGACTATGGTTGATCCCCTATACTTGTGGATCATCAAGACTCTTTTTTGGCACCGTTGCCGGGGAGTGAAGCGCCTTTGGTAAGTGGAACTTGGTAAGGAAACATTCATATAGTGTGCTGAAATTCATTGTCACTTGTCACTATGGATACTAATCCTTTGAGGGGCTTGTTCGAGGTATCTTCACCTCGAACGGA
Organism: Hordeum vulgare subsp. vulgare; assembly: GCF_904849725.1. Classification (NCBI taxonomy): domain Eukaryota; kingdom Viridiplantae; phylum Streptophyta; class Magnoliopsida; order Poales; family Poaceae; genus Hordeum; species Hordeum vulgare. Next base: position 559,343,414 of record NC_058520.1, read on the forward strand.
AGCAAAAATAGTTGCTCCTCAACCTACTGCACCTACTGAAAATATTTGCTTTGAATTTCCTTCGGGTATGCTTGAGAAACTGCTGGCTAATCCTTTTACAGGAGATGGAACATCACATCCAGACTTGCATCTAATCTATGTAGATGAAGTTTGTGGTTTATTTAAGCTTGCATGTTTGCCCGAGGATGAGGTCAAGAAGAAGGTATTTCCTTTATCTTTGAAGGATAAGGCTTTGACATGGTATAGGCTATGTGATGATACTGGATCATGGGACTACAATCGGTTGAAATTGGAATTTCATCAAAAGTTTTATCCTATGCATTTAGTACATCATGATCGGGATTATATTTATAATTTTTGGCCTCGTGACAGAGAAATCATCGCTCAAGCTTGGGGGAGGCTTAAATCATTGTTATATTCATGCCCCAACCATGAGCTCTCGAGAGAAATTATCATTCAGAACTTCTATGCTCGGCTTTCTCATGATGATCGCACCATGCTTGATACTTCTTGTACCGGTTCATTTATGAAGAGAGATATTGACTTTAAATGGAATTTATTTGAGAGAATTAAATGTATCTCTGAAGATTGGGAGCTTGAAGAAGGTAAGGAGTCAGGTATGAATTTCTAGTTTGATTGCGTTAAATCCTTTGTTGAAACAAATGCTTTTTGTGACTTTAGCGCTAAGTATGGACTTGACTCTGAGATAGTAGCTTCATTGTGTGAATCATTTGCTGCTCATGTTGATCTCCCTAAAGAGAAGTGGTTTAAATATCCTCCTCCTTTAGAAGTCATTGTAGTTAATCCCAATCCAGTTGAAGAGAGAGTCATTGCCTATAATGATCATGTTGTTCCGAGTGCTTACATTGAGAAACCACCTTTCCCTGTTAGGATAAAGGATCATTCTAAAGCTTCAACTGTGATACATAGATGCTACATTAGAACACCTACACCCCCTGAGCAAATTAGAGTTGAACCTAGCATTGCTATTGTCAAAGATCTTTTGTCCGACGATGTTGAGGGACATAATATTCACTTCTGTGAAGATGCTTCTAGAATTGCTAAACCTCACGCTAGAGACAAACATAGGCCTCTTGTTGGCACGCCTGTTGTTTCTGTTAAGATAGAAGATCATTGCTATCATGGTTTATGTGACGTGGATGCTAGTGTTAGTGCAATACCTCAATCCTTATATGATGAAATCAAAGAGGAGATTGCGCCTATTGAGATAGAACCTATTGATGTCACTATTTAGCTTGCCAATAGAGATACTATCTGCCCTATGTGAATTGTTAAGGATGTTGAAGTCTTGTGTGGTAAAATGAAGTATCCTGCTGATTTCTTCGTTCTTGCTACCACCCAAGATAGCTTTTGTCCCATCATATTTGGCAGACCTTTTCTCAATACCGTCAATGCTCATATTGATTTTGAGAAGCAAACCGTCACTATTGGCTTTGAAGGTGTGTCACATGAGTTCAATTTCCCCAAGTTTGGTAGACAACCTCATGAAAAAGAGTTGCCTAGTAAGGATGAAACTATTGCCTTAGCTTCTATTGCCGTGCCTCCTACTGATCCCTTAGAGCAATACTTGCTTGAGCATGAAAATGATATGCATATGGATAAAAGGGATGAGATAGATAGAGTTGTCTTAGAACAATATCCTATCCTTAAGAATAATCTGCCTCTTGAACTGCTTGAGGATCCGCCCCCACCAAAGGGTGATCCTGTATTCGAGCTTAAACAGTGCCTGATACACTTAAGTATGCTTATCTTGATGAAAAAGAGATATATCCTGTTATTATTAGTGCTAGCCTCTCAGAGCATTAATAAAAGAAGTTACTAAAAACTCTGAGGAAGCACCGTGCTGCTATTGGATATACTCTTGATGATCTTAAGGGAATTAGTCCCACTCTATGCCAGAGCAAAATCAAAACTGATCCTGATTCCAAACCAGTTGCTGATCATCAAAGGAGATTAAATCCTAAGATGAAAGAAGTAGTGAGAAAAGAAATACTAAAGCTTCTAGAAGCGGGTTTTATCTATCCTGTTGCTCATAGCGATTGGGTGAGTCCGGTGCATTGCGTTCCTAAGAAGGGAGGCATTACCGTTGTCCCTAATGATAAGGATGAATTGATCCCACACAGGATTATTACTGGCTATAGGATGGTGATCGATTTTAGGAAATTGAATAAGGCCACTAGAAAACATCATTACCCTTTCCCTTTTATTGACCAAATGCTAGAAAGACTGTCTAAACACACACACTTCTGCTTTCTAGACGGTTATTCTGGTTTCTCCCAAATACCAGTTGCACAATCTGATCAGGAGAAAACCACTTTCACCTGCCCTTTCGGTACCTTTGCTTATAGACGTATGCCTTTTGGCTTGTGTAATGCACCTGCCACCTTTCAAAGATGTATGATGGCTATATTCTCTGACTTTTGTCAAAAGATTGTTGAGGTTTTCATGGATGAATTTTCCGTTTATGGGTCTTCTTTTGATGATTTCCTCAGCAACCTTGATCGAGTCTTGCAGAGATGTAAATACACCAATCTTGTCTTGAATTCGGAGAAGTGCCACTTTATGGTTAATGAAGGCATCATCTTAGGACATAAATTTTTTGAAAGAGGTATTGAAGTCGATAAGGCTAAGGTTGATGCAATCAAGAAAATGCCATACCCCACAGATATCAAAGGTATAAGAAGTTTCCTTGGTCATGTTGGTTTCTATAGAAGGTTCATTAAAGACTTCTCTAAGATTTCTAGGCCTCCTACCAATCTCCTACAAAAGGATATTCCTTTTGTTTTTGATGATGATTGTGAGGAAGCCTTCGAAATACTTAAGAGGGCTTTGATAACTGCACCTATTGGTCAACCACCTGATTGGAACTTACCCTTTGAAATCATGTGTGATGCTAGTGATTACGTTGTTGGTGCTGTTCTAGGGCAAAGAGTTGATAAGAAGTTGAATGTTTTTCACTACGCTAGTAAAATTGTAGACAATGCCCAAAGAAACTATGCTACTACGGAAAAGGAATTTTTAGCAGTCGTGTTTGCATGTGAAAAGTTCAGGTCTTACATAGTTGATTCCAAAGTCACTATTCACACTGATCATGCTGCTATTAAGTACCTCATGGAGAAGAAGGACGCTAAACCTAGACTTATCAGATGGGTTCTCTTGCTACAAGAATTTGATTTGCACGTTGTGGACAGGAAGGGTGCTGATAACCCTGTAGCACATAACTTTCTAGGTTGGAGAACGTTCTTGATGACCCACAACCTATTGATGATAGCTTTCCCGGTGAGCAACTGAGTGTCATCAATGCTTCACGTAGTGCACCGTGGTATGCTGATTATGCAAACTATATCGTTGCCAAATATATACCACCTAGTTTCACATATCAGCAAAAGAAGATATTCTTCTTTGACTTGAGACATTAGTTTTGGGATGATCCTCGCCTTTATAAGGAAGGAGTAGATGGTGTCATTAGACGTTGTGTACCTGAACATGAACATGGACAGATTGTACAGAAGTGTCACTCCGAGGCCTACGGAGGACACCATGCGGGAGATAGAACTGCACACAAGGTATTGCAATCAGGTTTCTATTGGCTCACTCTCTTCAAGGATGCCCGTAAGTTTGTCTTGTCTTGTGACGAATGTCAAAGAATAAGTAATATTAGTAAATATCAGGAAATGCCTATGAACTATTCACTTGTCATTGAACCATTTGATGTCTGGGGCTTTGATTATATGGGACCTTTTCCAAAATCGAACGGGTATACTCATATCCTAGTTGCTGTTGATTATGTCACTAAGTGGGTAGAAGCTATCCCCACTAGTAGTGCTGATCACAACACCTCTATCAAGATGCTTAAGGAAGTTATCTTCCCTAGATTTGGAGTCCCTAGATATCTAATGACCGACGGTGGTTCACATTTCATTCATGGTGCTTCCCGTAAAACGCTTGCTAAGTATGATGTCAACCATAGAATTGTGTCTCCCTATCACCCTCAATCCAGTGGTCAAGTAGAGATAAGCAATAGAGAGATTAAACTGATTCTGCAAAAGACTGTCAACAGGTCTAGAAAGAATTGGTCTAAGAAGCTCGATGATGCACTGTGGGCTTATAGAACTGCATATAAGAATCCCATGGGCATGTCTCCGTACAAAATGGTGTACGGTAAAGCATGTCATCTACCTCTTGAGTTAGAGAATAAAGCTTATTGGGCTATTAAAGAGCTCAACTTTGATTTCAAACTTGCTGGTGAGAAGAGGTTATTTGACATTAGCTCGCTTGATGAATGGAGAACTCAGGCATATGAAAATGCCAAGTTGTTCAAAGAAAAGGTTAAGAGGTGGCATGATAAGAGGATACAAAAGCGTGAGTTCAGTGTAGGTGATTATGTCTTGTTATATAATTCTCGTTTAAGATTTTTTGCAGGCAAGCTTCTCTCTAAATGGGAAGGTCCCTATATTGTTGAGGAAGTATATCGTTCTGGTGCTATCAAAATCAACAACATGGAAGGTAATTGTCCGAGAGTGGTAAACGGGCAGAGAATCAAACATTATATCTCAGGTACTCCCATAAATGTTGAGAGCAACATTATCAATACCATAACTCCGGAGGAGTACATAAGGGATATTTTTCAGCCTGTTTCAGACTCCGAAAACGAAGAGGTATGTGATTCGGTAAGTAAACCGACTCCAAAACCTTTCCCGTAGCAATTTTCCTCTGTTTTGGAATATTTGAAAAATTAGAAAAATTTAAAGCAGTCCGGAAAGTGCCCGAGGAGGCGACAAGCCTCCTAGCCCCGACCTACCCCCCTAGTCGGGGCTGGAGGGCTTGTGGCCACCTCGTGCGCCTCTCGGCCTCCATTTTCGTGTGGAGTACTCCTTCTGGTCTGGAAAAATCATTATATATTCTCCCGAAAGGTCTGACCTCTGTATCACGCAAATTCCCTCTATTTTCGTTGCGACATTGTTTTCTGCCGCAAATCTAGGCCAAGATGTCTTCTCAGGATTCAGAGGGGGAGAGTTATGTGGCTGATTACCTCGCTAAATCCAAGGTCTATGGGGACTTGGATCCTTATGGGTGGACCACTCATGAGGAAGAACATTATGATCCCAAGGGAAAGGAACAAACAAGTTCCGATGAAGAGGTGGCTCCTCTACCTCAACCTGGACACACGCATGTGGAGTTCAAGAAGTCGAGCCTCCCTGATTCAAGGAAGAAACCTAAGACTTTGTTTATCCCTTGTCGTTTCTTGCAGGAGAGTAAGCAGGAATTATGCCAAAGGGTGTTGAAGCTTGAAGAAGAAAATGACGATCTGAGGGAGCAGAATTTTATGCTCAAGTGGAAATTAAACAAGCTCAAGACCTCTTCAACAACTCCACCACCATCACCTCCAAAGGAATACAACTGAGCATGGGTATGCGCAATCCCCTTGGCTTGTGCCAAGCTTGGGGGAGTTGCCTCGGTATCGTATCACCATCATATCTTTTGCTTTTACCTTTGTTTTAGTTTGTTCATTTTCAGTTTTCTCTTTCTCTAGTAGAATAAAAGTCTTAGTGTTTTAGTCTTGATTTTTGCTTTGTGTCACCCCCGATGTATTTGAGCTCGTGAGCCATATAATAAAGAGTATCTTAGTTGAAGGGCTTTGCCTCTTGCCATGATCAAAATATCGAGAAAGAACAAAAGCATGAAAGATCATATAGTGATCCTATGGGAAGTGATGGCTTCACATATAAAAAGGATGATGATTGAAACTTGTTGAGGGTAGACAAACGTAGACCTTGGTCATTGTTGCAATTAATAGGAAGTGATAAAGAAGGAGAGGTTCAAATATAAATATATCATCCTTGACACCATATGTGATTGTGAACACTCACTAAACTATTACATGCCTAGAAGTAGATGTTGGACAAGGAAGACAACATAATGAATTGTGTTTGCTTGGTTCCGAACAATGTTATATGATTAGAGATCCCTTAGAATGTGACGATTGCTTCCACCTCATGTTAGCCAAAACTCCCGCACCAAGTAGAGATACTACTTGTGCATCCATAAACCTTCAACCTAGTTTTGCCATAAGAGTCCACCATACCTACCTATGGATTGAATAAGATCCCTCAAGTAAGTTGTCATCGGTGCAGGCAATAAAAATTGCTCCCTAATATGTATTGCTGTTCTAATTTTTGTCATGATGCCTGCATGTTCGTATCTTGTTTTGTCGACACCTCTCTCCCTAAACATGTGGTCATGTTTATTGAGCTAGGCTTTCGCTTGAGGACAAGCGAGGTCTAAGCTTGGGGGAGTTGATACGTCCATTTTGCATCATGCTTTCATGTTGATATTTATTGCTTTTTGGGCTGTTCTTTCACTTCACGGTACAATACTTATGCCTTTTCTCTCTTATTTTGCAAGGTTTACATGAAGAGGAAGAATACCGGCAGCTGGAATTCTGGCCTGAAAAAGGAGCAAGTTTGAGATGCCTATTCTGTGCAACTCCAAAAGCCGTGAAAATCAATGTGGATTTTTTTGGGAATATATAAAAAATATTGGGCGGAAGAAGTACCAGAGGGGCGCCACCTGGAGGAAGAGTTTATGTTCAGATCCTTGTAGTTGATTACTCCTTGTAGTCGATGCTAGTTGGATTATTTGGTGGAAGAGTTTATGTTCAGATCCTTGATGCTACTCATTACCTCTCTGGTCATGAACATGATTATGCTTTGTGAGTAGTTACTTTTGTTCCTGAGGACATGGGATAAGTCATGCTAATAGTAGTCATGTGAATTTGGTATTCGTTCGATATTTTGATGTGTTGTATGTTGTTTTTCCTCTAGTGGTATTATGTGAACATCGACTACATAACACTTCACCATTATTTGGGCCTAGAGGAAGGCATTGGGAAGTAGTAAGTAGATGATGGGTTGCTAGAGTGACAGAAGCTTAAACCCTAGTTTATGCGTTGCTTCGTAAGGGGCTGATTTGGATCCACTAGTTTAATGCTATGGTTAGACTTTGTCTTAATTCTTCTTTCGTAGGTGCGGATGCTTGCGAGAGGGGTTAATCATAAGTGCGATGCTTTTCCAAGTAAGGTCAGTACCCAAGCGCCGGTCCACCCACATATCAAACTATCAAAGTAACAAACGCGAATCATATGAACATGATGAAAACTAGCATGCCAGAAATTCCCGTGTGTCCTCGGGAGCGTTTTTCCTCCTATAAGACTTTGTCCAGGCTTGTCCCTTGCTACAAAAGGGATTGGGCCACGTTGCTGCACCGTTGCTACTTTTGTTACTTGTTGCTTGCTACGAATCATCTCACCATACAATCACTTGTTACCGATAATTTCAGTGCTTGGAGATATTACCTTGCTGAAAACCACTTGTCAAATCCTTCTGCTCCTCGTTGGGTTCGACACTCTTACTTATCGAAAGGACTACGATTGATCCCCTGTACTTGTGGGTCATTGATGTTTGCTGTGTATCCCTTGCAACGTTGCCAAAAATAGTTGTGTCGACGGCACCAGGAATCCTTCAGCTACGGCTACGCCTTAAGGGACTTCCTAGGCAAGTATGCAAAGGATTTCCCCCGTGGCCTTGGAGCCTTGCGTTGGTCTTCCCTTGAAGCGGAAAGGGTGATGTAGCACAGCGACGGTAAGTATTTCCCTTAGTTTGAGAACCAAGGTATCAAATCATGCATATAAGAAATCAACAAAGACTCAAATATATATTATAGATAATCTGATCACAAGTTCACAATTCATCGGATCTCGACAAACACACCGCCAAAGAAGATTACATTGGATAGATCTCCATGAAGATCATGGAGAACTTTGTATTGAAGATCCAAGAGAGAGAAGAAGCCATCTAGCTACTAACTACGGACCCGTAGGTCTGAAGTGAACTACTCACGAGTCATTGGAGGGGCGATGTTGATGATGAAGAAGCCCTCCATCTCTAAAGTCCCCTCCGGCAGGGTGCCGGGAAGGGTCTCCAGATGAGATCTCGCGGAAACGGAAGTTTGCGGCGGAGGAAAAGTATTTTCGAGGCTCCCCTGATTTTTTGCGGAATATTTGGGAATTCATAGGCGAAAGACCAGGGTCAGGGGGCGGCCAGGGAGGCCACAAGCCTGCCCACCGCCGCCTCCCCCCTGGTGGCGGAGTGGGGGCTTGTGGGCTCCCTGGAGCCCACCTAGCTTGGCCCAAAAGCCCCCTGGACTTCTTTCGTTCGGGAAAAAATCATTTTGGGGTTTTTCTTCCGTTTGGACTCCGTTCCAAAATCAGATCTGAAAAGAGTCAAAAACACGGAAAAACAGGAACTGGCACTTGGCACTGAATTAATAAGTTAGTCCAGAAAAGATATAAAAAGGTACATAAAACATACAAAGAAGACAAGATAAAAACGAGAAAACATCAAAAATTATAGATATGTTTGAGACGTATCAAGCATCCCCAAGCTTAACTCTTGCTCGTCCTCGAGTAGGGAAGTGATAAGAATGAATTTTTTATGCTTTCATGCTACCTAGCATAGGTGTCCTTTGTAATTCCTCTTATGTGACGTGAATGTTCAGATCCATTAGATTCAAAACAATATTTTGCTATTGACGTGGAAACAATAATAATTCAAGCAAACTAGCAAAGTAATCATGAACTTTCAAAATAACAAGGACAAAAGAAAGTTATCCCTACAAAAGCATATAGTCTGGCTATGCTCTATCATCATTGCACAACGAGTTTAAATCATGCACAACCCCGGTATTGGCCAAGTAATCGTTTCACACCTTTACTTTCTCAAACATTTTCAACTCTCACGCAATACATGAGCGTGAGCCATGGTTACAACACTATAGATGGTGTGGAATGTGGTGGGGGTTGCAAGACAAAAATGAGAAGATAGTCACATTAACTAGGCATATCAATGAGATGTGGAGATGCTCATCAATAGATATCAATGTGAATGAGTAGGGATTGCCATACAAATGATGCACTAGAACTACAAGTATGTGAAAGCTCTAAAAGAAAACTAGTGGGTGTGCATCCAACTTGCTTGCTCACGGAGACCTAAGGCAATTTTGAGGAAGCCTATAATTGGAATATACAAGCCAAGTTATATAATGATAATTTCCCACTAGCTATATGGTGGTGACAAAACGAGAGACTCTCAATCATGAAGATCATGGTGCTCAAAATGCACAAGTGTCGAAAAAGTGGTAGCATTGTCCCTTCTCTCTTTTTCTCTCATTTTTTATTATTTTTATTTTGGTGGGCTCTTTGGACTCTTTTTTATGGGCTTCTTTGGCCTCTTTTATTTCCTCACATGGGACAATGCTCCAATAATGATGATCATCACACTTTCAACTCAAAACTTAGAGCAATTATGACTCTATATGGAATGCCTTGGGTAGTGTACCGTGGCAATGATCTAGCATGGCATAGACATCAATGGAAACATCATGCTAGCTATCTTATGATCGTGCAAAGGCAATGTAGACGTGGTGGCACATATCATGGTGGTAGTTGCATGGCAATATATCTCGGAATGACTTTGCAAAAGTCATAGTAGGTAGGTATGTGGCTCTTTTGAGGGAGGCTAATGGTGGGTTTTGTGCACCAGCGAAAGTTGCACGGCACTAAGAATATAGTGATGGTGGAAGGTGAAAGTGCATCTAAACCATGGATTCAACATTAGTCATGAAGAACTCATATACTTGTTGCAAAAGTTTTATTAGAAATCGAAACAAAGCATTCAACGCATACTCCTAGGGGAAGGGTTGGTAGGTATAAACCATCATGCGATCCCGACCGACACGCAAAGGATGACAATCAATATACTAATCATGCTCAGACTTCATCACATAGCGGTTCACCATACGTGCATGCTACGGGAATCACTAACTTCAAGACAAGTATTTCTAGATCCACAACACCTTACTAGCATGACTTCTATATTACCATAACCACAACTCAAAACTAATTGAGATGAATCAAACTTCTCTAACTATTCAATGTACATGAAGGTGGAAGTTTTCGTATCCCTTTGGATAACTACCCCTTTTGAGACTAATTTCAAAGCATAGATCAACTACCAAGCCACGCACCGCTGTGCTCTAAAAGATATAAGTGAAGCACATAGAGCAAAAGTATCTAGCTCAAAAGATATAAGTGAAGCACATGTGAGCTGAATTGTCTACCAAAAGATATAAGTGAAGCTCGACAAAATCACGGTGAGTGAATGTATCTCTCTCTAGGTGTGCAGCAAGGATGATTGTGACACAAAAATACATAAAAGACTCCCACGATACAAGACGCTCCAAGCAAAAACACATAACATGTGGTGAATAAAAATATAGCCCCAAGTAACGTTACCGATGGATTGAAGACGAGAGAGGGGATGCCTTCCCGGGGCATCCCCAAGCTTAGGCTTTTACGGCATCCTTGAATCTATTGGGGTGCCTTGGGCATCCCCAAGCTTGAGCTCTAGCCACTCTTTATCTTTTTGTCCATAAGAACTTCACCCAAAACTTGAAAACTTCACAACACGAAACTTAAACAGAAACTCATGATAACATTAGTACAAGAAAGCAAACCACCACTTCCTTAGGTACTGTAGCAAACTTAAATTATACTTGTGCTGATGTTGGGTTACTGTACTTTCAATCTTCCATGGCTAATACCCCCCGATACTATCCATAGTTTCATCAAAATAAGCAACCAACAAAACAAAAACAGAATCTGTTCACAGCAGACCAGTCTGTAGCAATCTGTATGTTTAGTATACCTCTGGTACTTTAAAAATTCTGAAAAATTACGACAGTCTGAAGAATTTGCGTAGCAATCAGTATCAAAAAGAATCAACTCAATATCTCTTACAGAAAAAAGTGAACATTCTTTTCGTGAGCAGAAAGTTTCTGTCTTTTCCAGCGTGACCAAACGATCATCCTCAAGACTAATCATAACGGTTTTGCTTGGCACAAACGCAAAAAGAAACACAAAAAACACAATCATAACAGAATTATGAAAGTGTGTAAAACAAAAAACAGAAAGAAAAAGGATAGATTCATTGGGTTGCCTCCCAACAAGCGCTTTTGTTTTACGCCCTTAGCTAGGCAAAAGTGATGGAATCACGTATAGTTATCTTTGGTACTCAAACCATAAGTAGCGTGATCATTTATCATCTTAAGATTTTCATCTTTATTAGATGAATCACCACTAGCTCTAGGAACAAAAACAGGCTTGACGGTCTTTTTGAGAGTAAGATTTGGAGTATTTTGCAGAGCGGCAAAAGCGGAACCCAAGTTGGTTATGACATCTTCTAATTTGCCAATTCTAGAAGAATCATTAACTATAAGTTCCTTCTCATTTAAATTTTTCAAAAAGTTTCCCACTTTGGATCTGTACTGAGTAATTTGATTGTGGATCTTTCTATCCAAACCCTCAATAAGTTCAACTGTGGCAATTTTGTTTTCAATAGCGTCAAGCCTTTGCATCACGTGTTCCAAGGTCAAGGTAGTTCCATTAACCATGAGCGGGGGTGAGCCTACCAAATTAATGATAGCTCTATAGGAGTCAACAATATGGCTCCCCAAAAAGTTCCCGCCTACAATGGTATCAAGGATATACCTATTCCAAGGAGAAATTCCAACATAGAAACTGCGAAGGAGGACGGTAGTGGATTGCTTACGAGTTGATCTACTTTGAGCATTGCAAATCCTGTACCAAGCGTCCTTCAAATTTTCTTCCTCATTCTGCGTGAAATTGAGAACTTCATTTTCAGGGATGTCATTTGGAGTGGTGGGTCTAGCCATTGATGGACTATCTCACGCACAAACGAGCGGGAAGAGAGAATGAAACGGGCAAAAGGAAACGGCGAAGGAGAAAGGCGAATGAAAACGGCAAATGTGAAGTGGAGGAGAGGAAAACGAGAGGCAACTGGCAACAAAAGTAAATGCAAGAGAAGAGTTTGTGAGACCAAATTGGATAGATCTTGATTTCTCCTCCCCGGCAACGGCGCCAGAAATACTACTGATGTTTGCTGTGTATCCCTTGCAACGGCGCCAGAAATAGTTGTGTCGACGGCACCAGGAATCCTTCAGCTACGGCTACGCCTTAAGGGACTTCCTAGGCAAGTATGCAAAGGATTTCCCCCGTGGCCTTGGAGCCTTGCGTTGGTGTTCCCTCGAAGCGGAAAGGGTGATGTAGCACAGCGATGGTAAGTATTTCCCTCAGTTTGAGAACCAAGGTATCAATCCGCGGAAGAATATCTCAAGATCCTGCACAAACACAAAAGCTTGCACCCAACACTATGAAGGGGTTGTCAATCCCTTATAGATTGTTTGCCAAGTGAGAACTGAAAGCAACAAAGTAACAAAGCAAAGTAAAAGCGGAGATGTAAACGATGGATGTGAATAGACCTGGGGGCCATAGTCTTTACTAGTGGCTTCTCTCATGAAAGCAAGACGGTGGGTGAACAAATTACTGTCGAGCAATTGATAGAACCGCGCAAAGTCGTGACGATATCTATGCAATGATTATTTCTATAGGCATCACGTCCGAAACAAGTAGTCCGATACTTTCTGCATCTACTACAATTACTCCAGAAGTCGACCGCTATCCAGCATGCATCTAGTGTATTAAGTCCATAAGAACAGAGTAACGCCTTAAGCAAGATGAAATGATGTAGAGGGATAATCTCAAACCAATGACAAAAAATCCATCTTTTTACCCTTGATGGCAACTGCTTGATGTGTGCCTTGTTGTCCCTACTATCACTGGGAAAGGTCACCACATGGCAGAACCCAAAACCAAGCACTTCTCCCATTGCAAGAATCATAGATCTAGTTGGCCAAACAAATCCCAAGACTCGGAGAGACTTACAAGGATATCAAATCATGCATATAAGAAATCAGCAAAGACTCAAATATATATCATAGATAATCTGATAACAAGTCCACAATTCATCGGATCTCGACAAACACACCGCCAAAGAAGATTACATCGGATAGATCTCCATGAAGATCATGGAGAACTTTGTCTTGAAGATCCAAGAGAGAGAAGAAGCCGTCTAGCTACTAACTACGGACCCGTAGGTCTGAAGTGAACTACTCACGAGTCATTGGAGGGGCGATTATGATGATGAAGAAGCCCTCCAACTCCAAAGTCCCCTCTGGCAGGGTGCCGGGAAGGGTCTCCAGATGAGATCTCTCGAAAACGGAAGCTTGCGGCGGCGGAAAAGTATTTTCGAGGCTCCCCTGATTTTTTGCGGAATATTTGGGAATTTATAGGCCAAATACCTAGGTCAGGGGGCAGCCAGGGAGGCCACAAGCCTGGCCACCGCCGCCTCCCCCCTGGTGGCGGAGTGGGGGCTTGTGGTCTCCCTGGAGCCCACCTGGCTTGGCCCAAAAGCCCCATGGACTTCTTCCATTCGGGAAAAAATCATTTCGGGGTTTTTCTTCCGTTTGTTCTCCGTTCCAAAATCAGATCTGAAAAGAGTCAAAAACACGGAAAAAAGAGGAACTGGCACTTGGCACTGAATTAATAAGTTAGTCCCAAAAAGATATAAAAAGGTACATAAAACATACAAAGAATACAAGATAACAACGTGAAAACATCAAAAATTATAGATACGTTTGAGACGTATCAATCATCAAGTACCAAATGATGTTTTGAGGAATTACATTGAGTGGACAACCCAAAAACCTTCTTCCCGTGCTTGCTCCACCCCAAGAAACACGACGAGCAGGAATTAGCCCATGCCCCGGGCAACGGTGATTCGAGCGCTCCTCAAGGCCGTAGAAACTTGGATTGGGAATGAAAAACTCGGATTGGAACTGCACAATCCCGCAGCCATCCACCTACGAGACAGAAAGGCGCATATTACGGCCCATCCCGCAAAACCCTAGATGAGAAATCCCCAAATCCAATGTCAACCGAAAATCCAAATCGACTTACCTCACTGTCTACGGAGGAGCTTGCAGACGACATTGCGGACGTACACATGGACGTGCCCCAGCGGTGAAAATAGGGATGGGGTGTGACGGACCGCTAAATCTAGTCAAATCTCGGGAAAAATGGAGCTCCGAGGTCGAGCTTTGAGAGGAGAAAGCTTAACTAGTGTGGCTCGGGCATTTCATCGAACACCTCATGTGCATAGGAGGTGAGCTAGAGCGCCCAAATGCCCTCCCCTCGCCGGCCAGAAAAAACAGAGTGCTCTGCCGTGGCGATGGGTATATATAGGCAAATTATTTGTCCCGGTTCGTGGCATAAACCGGGGCTAAAGCCCCCCTTCTAAACCGGTTCAAGGCACGAACCGGTACCAATGGATGTTGGCCAGGAGCGCAGCCCATTGGTCCTGGTTCGTGCCTAGAACCGGGACAAATGGGTCCAGACGAATCGGGACCAATGCCCACGAGGCCCCGGCCGGACCCCTGGGCTCATGAACCATGACTAATGCCCCCCCATGGGTCCCGGTTCGTGAAGAACCAGGACTAATGGGTTGTCCAGGCCCGAACCAAAGCCTTGTTTTCTACTAGTGCCCCTTCCGCCGTCGAGCTGCCATTGGTACCCCCAGTCCGCCGCCGGCTCTGGGGCGTTGCTTTCAGCCGAATCTTCGGGGCGAATCGTGCCGCTGGTGCGCCGCTGCCCTCTTTCGCCGAGCCGCTGCACCGGCGCCCCTTGATCCGCCAATCCACGTCTGTGGGAGAGCCACCGTCGGAGATGGACTTGAGCCGGAGATGGATTCATCCTCTTCGGATGACTCGGATGTTGAGAAGATGCTTCTGACATTTCACGAGCAGAGCTTGGTGATGACCCTTGCTGTGAAGGAGCACGAAGACGAGAAACAAAAGAGGCGGCATGGATCCACTGTTGTCCGACTTTGCATTCCTCGGAATCGCCATCTCGGCAGCGAGATGCTAATGCGAGACTACTTCATCGTCAATCCAACATACCCGTCGCACCTCTTCCGGAGAAGGTACCGTATGCGCAGATCCCTCTTTGTTAAAATTGTTGAAGCTTGCGAGGCGAATTGTCGTTATTTTACTCAAAGAAGGAATGTCACGGGCTTGAAGGAATTTAGTGCATATGAGAAAATCTCGGTAGCTATGTGTGTAATTTCATACGGCGTTCTGGCTGACTATACCGACGAGTACCTTCGGATTGAGTAAGATAGTACAATTGAGTTAGTTCATAGGTTTGTCAAAGTGATTGTCTGTGTCTTTGGTCCTCAATATCTTCGGACACCGAACGAGGAAGACACAAAAAAGTATGGCATTTAACGAAAGAAGAGGTTGGCCTCGCATGTTAGGGAGCATAGGTTGTATGCATTGGACTTGAAAAAATTGCCCAAAAGCATGGCAAGAAATGTATTATGCCAAGTCTCGTGATGTAATAATTGTGCTGGAGACCGTAGCTTCACATGATTTATGGATTTGGCATTGCTTTTTTGTATGTCGGGTACTCTAAATGATATCAATGTGTTGCGACGATCTTATTTGCTTGCTATACTTGCTAGGGGTGATGCTTCAGCTTGCAACTACACTATCAATGGGCATGAATACACAAAAGAATACTATCTTGCAGATGATATATATCCTTCTTGGTGTATATTTGTGAAGGGCATCAAAGACCCCCAAAGTAGGAAAGAGACTGAATTCACAAGGGCACAAGAGGCAGCCCGAAAAGACATTGAAAGAGCATTTGGGGTTTTGTAATCTAGGTTTGTCATTGTTCGTGGTCCTGCTCAATTTTGGGACAAGCGATCCTTAAAAATATCATGACATGCCGTGTTATTCTTCATAATATGATTCTCGAAGATGAGAGAGGCATGAACTTGGAGTTCTTCTATGATAATGTGGACAGCCGTGTTAAATCCGCTAGAGATCCTAACCGAATCAGAGCTTTTCTTCAGACCTACAGGGTGATTGAAAATGCAAACACCCACTGTCAACTTCGAAAGGATCTCATTGAGCACCATTGGCAAAGGGCTGGGGAATAGCAACATTCCTTTTTCCATCCATTTATCCATTTATTTTCATTTCATTCATGTGTGATTTGTGTACGGGACAAGTTTTGTATTTATGTGTGACATTCATTTAGTTTGCTATGGTGATTTAAATAATTATTATACTTTGAATGATTAATGTATTTAAAATATTGACATTCTGTTTATTTTGCACATGATGAGTAATTCTAATTTACGGGGTATTCGGTTTGTGGGTCGACAGGGCGACGCCTGAGCAGATCCCGCATTAAAGACCCGTATGCTAGCATCTTCTGCGAATATGCTTTTATACGGATCCGTTTTGAAGAGTCTGTGTCCCACTCATGCTACTTGGGACGTGTGATCTAGTGCACAGTTACACGTATCAATGCGGCAGCGGCATCTTACGTGCATTGGTTATCATGACAGTTGTGCAGTAAACAACGGGAAAACGGGACTTGTGGAGTGTGCGGTAACAAAAATGCTAAACATACGGACAACTTCAACAGACTTTTACGGGACAGCAAACGTGGCACCATCTAATTTGCCCCCCTGATTTTCACTCGTGGGGCTGTGCTCTTTAATTAAATCCGAATCAATCGTCCTTAATGAGCCCGTAAATCATCTGTAAAAAGCCCGTATGTCTAGCATTATTGGTGCGGTAAACAGCGGCTTGGTAGACGGTTGTCGTAATATTGTGCGTAATATGCAGCCATTTCCTACTAGTGCGCTCATCGCCGTTTACGGGCTAATTCCCCAACCGGCACACACCCCTCTCCGACCTGAACCGGCCAATGTATCTTCTTCTTCTTTTTTTCTAATACTTCTATACTATTCCCTGTACGTTGATTGTTTTTTTGAGGGCTCATATTAGGTTTTTTCTTTTTCTTTTTCTTCTTACTTTTAATTTTTTTAAATCCGTGAACTTTATGAAATTTTGAATTTTTTTTCTTAAAATTCATTATAAACTTGCAAACTTTTTCTTTCAAAATCCATGAACTTTTTTCAAAATTTTGATGATTTCTTTAAAACCAATGAAATTATCCAATTTTGAGAACCTTTTTAAAAAGTGATGAACTTGCTTTCAAATTTGGCGGACTATTTTTCGGAATTGATGATCGTTTTTTTTAAATTGATGAACTATTTTAAAACCGATGATCTTTGTTGAAATTTCTGAACTTTTCTTCAAAATCAATGAACTTTTTCTAAAGTCTCACTTCTTTTCAAAATTGATAACTCTTTCCAGATTTACATTTTTTATTGAACTTTTGAAAAGTCAATGATCAATTGGTCAACCTGTAAACTAGTCAACTGAACAACCCGTCAACCGAGGCGTGATGCATGCGAGAGCAATTCGGTAGGGTGACGCCGTACATGACTAATGACCCACAAGTATAGGGAATCAATCGTAGTCCTTTCGATAAGTAAGAGTATCGAACCCAACGAGGAGCAGAAGGATCTGACAAGTGGTTTTGAGTAAGGAAATATCTGCAAGCACTCAAATTATCGGTAACAAGTGATTGTGTGGTGAGATGATTCATAGCGAGCAACAAGTAACAAAAGTAGCAATGGTGCAGCAAAGTGGCACAATCCCTTTTGTAGCAAGGGACAAGCCTGGACAAAGTCTTATAGGAGGAAAAACGCTCCCGAGGACACACGGGAATTTCTGTCATGCTAGTTTCATCATGTTCATATGATTCGCGTTCGTTACTTTGATAGTTTGATATGTGGGTAGACCGGCGCTTGGGTACTGCCCTTACTTGGACAAGCATCCCACTTATGATTAACCCCTCTCGCAAGCATCCGCAACTACGAAAGAAGAATTAAGTCAAAGTCTAACCATAGCATTCAACTAGTTGATCCAAATCAGCCCCTTACGAAGCAACGCATAAACTAGGGTTTAAGCTTCTGTCACTCTGGCAACCCATCATCTACTTATTACTTCCCAATACCTTCCTCTAGGCCAAAATAATGGTGAAGTGTTATGTAGTCGACGTTCACATAACACCACTAGAGGAAAAACAACATACAACATATCAAATTACCGAACGAATACCAAATTCACATGACTACTATTAGCATGACTTATCCCATGTCCTCAGGAACAAAATTAACTACTCACAAAGCATAATCATGTTCATGACCAGAGAGGTAATGAGTAGCATCAAGGATCTGAACATAAACTCTTCCACCAAATAATCCAACTAGCATCAACTACAAAGAGTACCAATCGGAGCCGCGAGACGGAGATTGGTTACAAGTGATGAACTAGGGTTTGGAGATGAGATGGTGCTGATGAAGATGTTGATGGTGACGAGTGCCCTCCGATGAGAGGAGTGTTGGTGAAGATGATGGCGACGATTTCACCCTCCGGGAGGGAAGTTTCCCCGGCAGGATCGTCCTGCCGGAGCTCTAGATTGGTTCTGCTCAAGTTCCGCCTCGTGGCGGCGGCGAAACCACGAAAAACCTCCTCCTTGATTTTTTCTGGACGAAACCCTTCATATAGAAAAAGAGGGGGCAAGTGGGCCAGCAGGTTACCCACAAGCCCTCATGGTGCGGCCTAGGGGGTGGCCGCACCGTGCAGGCTTGTGGCCAACCCCTGGCGCCCCTCTGGCACTTCTTCGGCCCAGTA
The DNA here is from genome assembly GCF_904849725.1 of Hordeum vulgare subsp. vulgare. Lineage (NCBI taxonomy): Eukaryota > Viridiplantae > Streptophyta > Magnoliopsida > Poales > Poaceae > Hordeum > Hordeum vulgare. The sequence goes on from NC_058520.1 coordinate 559,362,029, forward strand.
TTTTTTATAAATCCGGAAAAAAATCCTCGTTGATTTTTACAGCGTTTGGAGTTGCGCAGAATAGGTATCTCAACTTTGCTCCATTTTTAGGCCAGAATTCCAGTTGCCGGCATTCTCCCTCTTCATGTAAACCTTGCAAAATAAGAGAGAAAATGCATAAGAATTGTACTGTGAAGTGGAATAACAGCCAAAGAAGCGATAAATATCAACATGAAAACATGATGCAAAATGGACGTATCAACTCCCCCAAGCTTAGACCTCGCTTGTCCTCAAGCGAAAACCTAGCTTCATAGATATGTCCACATGTTTAGGGAGAGAGGTGTCGACAAAACAAGACACGAACATGCATGCATCATGATCAAGATCAGAACAGCAATACCAACATATAATCTCTCATGCTAAAGTGATAATTCCTTCACAAAGTAAGGCATGGATCAAGAACCTTACCGAGAAGTAACAACCGATAGCCTTTAGTTATTGAAGCATTTGCTATTTATCACAACATCAGAAAGAGTCAAATAAGAGCTTGTAAAGCAAATCCACATACTCAATCATTCTTTCGTTCTCTACAATTGCTACAACTCACGTGGTACTCATGAGATCAAAGTTTCAGCTGGACACAGAGAAAGATAGGGGCTTAAAGTTTTTCCTCCCAACTGCTTACCTCAAGGGTAATGTCAACAATAATAATTCATGAGTACTTACCTCCAAGTTGACATATGAATATAGATCTTTCCCAAGCATATGACGTTAGCCAAGATAAAGGCGAAATAAGGAATTGGTGAAGATCACCATTACTCTTTCAAGGGCAAAAAGTAAAGGTACAAGATAGGCCCTTCGCAGAGGGGAGCAGAGGTTGTCATGCGCTTTTGAGGTTTGGATGTGTGTCCTCTTAGTGCGGAGGAATGTCACTTTATATTGCCTCCTGTGATAAAGAACTTTATTATGCAGTCTGTTGCTTTTATGTCTTCCTCATCACAGGTTCGTACAAAGCTTACTTTCCACACACTAATAGATCATACATATTAGAGAGCAATTTTTATTGCTTGCACCGATGACAACTTACTTGAGGGATCTTATTCAACCCATAGGTAGGTATGGTGGACACTCATGGCAAAACTGGGTTGATGGTTTATGGATGCACAAGTAGTATCTCTACTTGGTGCTGGAGGTTTTGGCTAATATGAGGTGGAAGCAATCGTCACATGCTAAGGGATCTCTAATCATATAACATTGTTCAGAGCCAAGCAAACACAATTCATTACGTTGTCTTCCTTGTCCAACATGTACTTCTAGGCATGTAATAGTTTAGTGAGTGTTCACAATAATAGATGGTGTCAGAGATGATATATTTATATGTGAACCTATCCTTTATCACTTCCTATTAATTGCAACCATGACCAAGGTCTACGTTTGCCTACCCTCAACAAGTTTCAATCCTCATTCTTTTTATATGTGAAGCCATCACTTGCCATAAGATCATTACATGATCTTTCATGCTTTTGTTCTATTCTCACTCTTTTGATCATGGCAAGAGGCAAAGCCCTTCAACTAAGACACTCTTTATTATATGGCTCACGAGATCGAATACATTGGGGGTGACACAAAGCAAAACTCAAGACTGAAACATTAAGACTTTTAATCTACTAGAGAAAGAGAAAACTGAAAAGGAAAACTAAAACAAAGGTAAAGGCAAAAGATGTGATGGTGATACGATACCGAGGCAACTCCCCCAAGCTTGGCACAAGCCAAGGGGATTGCTCATACCAATGCTCAGTTGTCTTCCTTTGGTGGTGATGGTGGAGGAGTTGCAACACGAGTTTGATCCTCCGTCTTCCAAGGCATAGGTACTCCATCATGGAAAGATGAACGAGTCTCCGGAATCCTCAAATCTGCACCCAACCGTATTGATTTAAATCTATACTCATACTCACAGTTTTGGTTCTGCAGGTCATAGATCTGGGCCTGGAGTTGATCAATCCTGTCATAGAGCCTGGAGAGATGCTTCCCAATGTCATTGGCATCAATCTTGTGCTTGTTGGTGAACTCTGTGATAATCATGTGGTTGGCGTTGAGTCCACCCTCCACCATCCCTTGGTACTTGAAGACTTGTTGCTCCATTGCTTCGAGCCTCGTATCCATGCTTCCGGTCTTCTTAGGCCCCTCAACATCACGGATGTGCAACATCCCCTCACGCATCTCGATAGATTGAGGGTGTTGCAGCACTCCCGTGAGGTAGGGATTGATGACCTTCTCAAAGATCTTGTCCTTCGGAGCTTTTGGGGAAGTCACAGCGATCTAGATCTGCAACAGAAACAGGCTCGAATGAAAAACAGAGGAAATCTGCATGATGCAGGGGTCAGACCAAACGGAAGTATATATAATGATTTTTTTCAGACCAGAAGAAGTACCCCGCACGAAAACGGAGTCCGGGAGGCGCACGAGGTGGCCACAAGCCCTCACGGCGCGGCCAGGGGGTGGGCCCGCGCCGTGCAGGCTTGTCACCTCCTCGCGCACTTTCCGGACTACTTCCAAATTTTGTATTTTTTCAAATATTCCAAAACGGAGAAAATTTCCTACTGGAAAAGTTTTGGACTCTGTTTTCTTACCGAATCACATACCGCTTCGTTTTCGGAGTCTGAAACAGGCTGATAAATGTCCCTTAGGTATTCTTCCGGAGTTATGGTATTGATAATATTGCTTTCAACATTTATGGGAGTACCTCAGATATAATGCTTGATTCTCTGCCCATTTACAACTCTCGGAAAATTACCTTCCGTGTTGTTGATCTTGATAGCACCGAAACGATATACTTCCTCAACAACATAGGGACCTTCCCATTTAGAGAGAAGCTTGCTTGCAAAGAATCTTAAACAAGAGTTATATAGCAAGACATAATCACCTACATTGAACTCACGCTTTTGTATCCTCTTATCATGCCACCTCTTAACCTTCTCTTTGAACAGCTTAGCATTCTCATATGCCTGAGTTCACCAGTCATCAAGCGAGCTAATATCAAATAACCTCTTCTCACCGGCAAGTTTGAAATCAAAGTTGAGCTCTTTGATTGCCCAATAAGCTTTATGCTCTAGCTCAAGAGGTAAGTGACATGCTTTCCCATACACCATTTTGGATGGAGACATGCCCATGGGATTCTTATAGGCAGTTCTATAAGCCCACAGTGCATCATCGAGCTTCTTAGACCAATTCTTTCTAGACCTCTTGATAGTCTATTGCAAAATCAGTTTAATCTCTCTATTACTTAGCTCTACTTGACCACTGGACTGAGGGTGATAGGGGGACACAATTCTTTGGTTGACATCGTACTTAGCAAGTGTTTTACGGAAAGCACCATGAATGAAGTGTGAACCACCGTCGGTCATTAGATATCTAGGGACTCCAAGTCTAGGGAAGATAACATGTTTCAGCATCCTCATAGAGGTGTTGTGATCAGCACTACTAGTGGGGATAACGTCTACCCACTTATTGACATAATCAACAACAACTAGGATATGAGTATACCCGTTGGATTTTGGAAAAGGTCCCATATAATCAAAGCCCCAAACATCAAATGGTTCAATGACAAGTGAATAGTTCATAGGCATTTCCTGACGGTTGCTAATATTACCTATTCTTTGACATTTGGCACAAGACAAGACAAACTTACGGGCATCCTTGAAGAGAGTGGGCCAATAGAAACCTGATTGCAATACCTTGTGTGCAGTTCTATCTCCCGCATGGTATCCTCAGTTGGCTTCGGAGTGACACTTCTGTAGGATCTGTCCCTGTTCATGTTCAGGTACACAACGTCTAATAACACCATCTACTCCTTCCTTATAAAGGTGAGGATCATCCCAAAAGTAATGTCTTACGTCAAAGAAGAATTTCTTCTTCTGCTGGTATGTGAAACTAGGTGGTATATATTTGGCAACGATATAGTTTGCATAATCAGCATACCACGGTGCACTACGTGAAGCATTGATGACATTCAGTTGCTCATCGGCAAAGCTATAATCAATAGGTTGTGGGTCATCAAGAACGTTCTCCAACCTAGACAAGTTATCTGCTACTGGGTTATCAGCACCCTTTCTGTCGACAACGTGCAAATCAAATTCTTGTAGCAAGAGAACCTATCCGATAAGTCTAGGTTTAGCGTCCTTCTTCTTCATGAGGTACTTAATAGCAACATGATAGGTGTGAACAGTGACTTTGGAATCAACTATGTAAGACCTGAACTTTTCACATGCAAACACGACTGCTTAAAACTCCTTCTCCGTAGTAGCATAGTTTCTCTGGGCACTGTCTAGAGTTTTACTAGCGTAGTGAATAACATTCAACTTCTTATCAACTCTTTTCCCTAGAACAACACCAACAGCATAATCACTAGCGTCACACATGATCTCAAAAGGTAAGTTCCAATCAGGTGGTTGAACAATAGGTGCAGTTATCAAAGCCCTCTTAAGTATTTCGAAGGCTTCCTCACAATCATCGTCAAAGACAAAAGGAATATCCTTTTGCAAGAGATTGGTAAGAGGCCTAGAAATCTTAGAGAAGTCTTTAATGAACCTTCTATAGAAACCAGCATGACCAAGGAAACTTCTTATACCTTTGATATCTGTGGGGTATGGCATTTTCTCGATTGCATCAACCTTAGCCTTATCGACTTCAATACCTCTTTCAGAAATTTGATGTCCTAAGACGATGCCTTCATTAACCATAAAGTGGAACTTCTCCCAATTCAAGACAAGATTGGTGTCTTTACATCTCTGCAAGACTCGATCAAGGTTGTTGAGGCAATCATCAAAAGAAGACCCATAAACGGAGAAGTCATCCATGAAAACCTCAACAATCTTTTCACAAAAGTCAAAGAATATAGCCATCATACATCTTTGAAATGTGGCAGCTGCATTACATAAGCCAAAAGGCATACGTCTATAAGCAAAGGTACCAAAAGGACGAGTGAAAGTGGTTTTCTCCTGATCAGATTGTGCAACTGGTATTTGGGAGAAACCAGAATATCCGTCTAGAAAGCAGAAGTGTGTGTTCTTGGACAGCCTTTCTAGCATTTGGTTGATAAAAGGCAAAGGGTAATGATCTTTCCTAGTGGCTTTATTCAATTTCCTGAAATCGATCACCATCCTATAGCTAGTAATAATCCTTTGTGGGATTGATACGTCTCAAATGTATCTATAATTTTTTATGGTTTCATGCTGTTATCTTGTCAACTTTGGATGTTTTATATACCTTTTATATCTTTTTTGGGACTAACTTATTAATTCAGTGCCAAGTGCCAGTTCCTATTTTTTCTGTGTTTTTGACTCTTTTCAGATCTGATTTTGGAACGGAGTCCAAACGGAATAAAATCCCTGAAATGAATTTTTCCAGTACACACGAAGATCGGGGGACTTGAGGGCCAAGGCAGGAGGCCCACAGGGAGCCCACAAATCCCTGTAGCCGCGGCCAAGGGGGCCACGGCTACCAGGCTTGTGGCCTCCCTGGAGCTCCCCTGCCCTAGCTCTTTGGCCTATATATTCCCTCAAATCCCAGAAAAAATTAGGGCGTCCATGAAACCACTTTTCCGTCGCCGCAAGCTTCCGTTTCCGCGAGATCTCATCTGGAGCCCCTTCCCGGTGCCCTGCCGGAGGGGAATTTGGAGCTGGAGGGCTTCTACATCAACATCATTGCCTCTCCAATGACTCGTGAGTAGTCTACTTCAGACCTACGGGTCCGTAGTTAGTAGCTAGATGGCTTCTTCTCTCTCTTGGATCTTCACTACAAAGTTCTCCATGATCTTCATGGAGATCTATCCAATGTAATCCTCTTTGGCGGTGTGTTTGTCGGGATCCGATGAATTGTGGATTTGTGATCATATTATCTATGAATTATATTTGAGTCTTTGCTGATTTCTTATATGCATGATTTGATATCCTTGTAAGTCTCTCCGAGTCTTGGGTTTTGTTTGGCCAACTAGATCTATGATTCTTGCAATGGGAGAAGTGCTTGGTTTTGGGTTCATACCGTGCGGTGACCTTTCCCTGTGGCAGAAGGGGCATCAAGGCACGCATCGTGTTGTTGCCATCAAGGGTAACAAGATGGGCTTTCATCATAGATTTGAGATTTTCCATCTACATCATGTCATCTTGCTTAAGGCGTTACTATGTTCTTATGAACTCAATACACTAGATGCATGCTGGACAGCGGTCGACGTGTGGAGTAATAGTAGTAGATGCATAAAGTATCGGTCTACTTGTTTTGGATGTGATGCCTATATGTATGATCATTGCCATATATAACGTCATGACTTTGCGCGGTTCTATCAATTGCTCGACAGTAATTCATTCACCCACCGTCTGCTTGCTTTCATGAGAGAAGCCACTAGTGAACACTATGGCCCCCGGTCTACTCACAGTTATCATCTCAGCCTTTAATTTTACTTTGCTTTGTTTACTTTTTTGCTTTCAGTTGTCACTTTGAAACAATCTATAAATGATTGACAACCCCTTCATAGCGTTGGGTGCAAGCTCTTTGTGTTTGTACAAGTACTTGTGACTTGACGCGATCCTCCTACTGGATTGATACCTTGGTTCTCAAACTGAGGGAAATACTTACCGCCACTGTGCTACATCACCCTTTCCTCTTCAAGGGAACACCAACGCAAGGCTCCAAGGCTGCGGGGGAATCCTTTGCATATTTGCCAAGGAAATCCCTATAGGCGTAGCCAGCAGCAGGGATCAATGCATCCTTGTCATTAGGGACAACGGTAATGCCTCCCTTCTTAGGAACGCAATGCACCGGACTCACCCAATCGTTGTGAGCAACAGGATAAATGATACCTGCTTCGAGGAGCTGTAGTATTTCTTTTCTCACTACCTCTTTCATCTTAGGATTTAATATACTTTGATGATCAGCAACTGGTTTGAAGTCAGGATCAATTTTAATCTTGTGCTGGCATAGGGTAGGACTAATGCCCTTAAGATCATCAAGAGTATATCCAATAGCAGCACAGTGCTTCCTCAGAGTTTTTAGTAACTTCTTTTCTTCATGCTCTGAGAGGTTAGCACTAATTATAACAGGATATATCTCTTTTTCATCAAGATAAGCATACTTAAGAGTATCAGGCAACTGTTTAAGCTCGAACACAGGATCACCTTTTGGTGGGGGTGGATCCCAAGCAGTTCAACACGCAAGTTATTCTTAAGGATAGGATATTGTTCTAAGACAACTCTATCTATCTCATCCCTTTCATCCATATGCATATCATTTTCATGCTCAAGCAAGTATTGCTCTAAGGGATCGGTAGGAGGCACGGCAATAGAGGCTAAGGCAATAGTTTCCTCCCTACTAGGAAACTCCTTTTCATGAGGTTGTCTACCAAACTTAGAGAAATTGAACTCATGTGACACACCTTCAAAGCCAACAGTGACAGTTTGCTTCTCACAATCAATATGAGCATTGACAGTATTGAGAAAAGATCTACCAAATATGATGGGACAAAAGCTATCTTATGCGGTAGCAAGAACGAGGAAATCAGCAGGATACTTTGTTTTACCACACAAGACTTCAACATCCCTAACAATTCCCACAGGGCAGAAAGTATCTCTATTGGCAAGCTGAATAGTGACATCAATAGGCTCTATCTCAACAGGTGCAATCTCATCTTTCATTTCATCGTATAAGGATTGAGGTATTGCACTAACACTAGCACCCACGTCACATAAGCCATGATAACAATGATCTCCTATCTTAACAGAAACCACAGGCATGCCAACAACAGGCCTATGTTTGTCTCTAACGTGAGGTTTAGCAATTCTAGCAGCATCTTCATAGAAGTGAATATTATGTCCCTCAACATCGTCGGACAAAAGATCTTTGATAATAGCAATGCTAGGTTCAACTCTAATTTGCTCAGGGGGTGTAGGTGTTCTAATATAGCCTCTACATATCATAGTTGAAGCTTCAGAATGATCCTTTATCCTAACAGGGAAAGGTGGTTTCTCAATGTAAGCACTCGGAACAACAGGACCATTATAGGCAATGACTTTCTCTTCAACTGGAGTGGGTTTAACTACATTGACTTCTAAAGGAGGAGGATATTTAAACCACTTCCCTTTGGGGAGATCAATATGAGCATCAAAGGATTCACACAATGAAGCTACTATCTCAGAGTCAAGTCCATACTTAGCGCTAAAATCACTAAAGATATTTGTCTCAACAAAGGATTTAACGCAATCAAACGTGAAATTATTACCTGACTCCTTACCTTCTTCAAGCTCCCAATCTTCAGAGTTGCGTTTAATTATCTCCAATAAATTCCATTTGAAGTCAATATCTCTCTTCATAAAAGAACCGGTACAAGAAGTGTCAAGCATGGTGCGATCATCATGAGAAAGCCGAGCATAGAAGTTCTGAATGATAATTTCTCTTGAGAGCTCATGATTGGGACATGAATATAGCATTGATTTAAGCCTCCCCCAAGCTTGAGCGATGCTTTCTCTGTCACGAGGCCAAAAATTGTAAATATAATTCCGATCACGATGTACTAAATGCATAAGATAAAACTTTTGATGAAATTCCAATTTCAACCGATTGTGGTCTCATGATCTAGTATCATCACATAGCCTATACCATGTCAACGCCTTATCCTTCAAAGATAAAGGAAAGACCCTCTTCTTGACCTCATCCTCGGGCAAACCTGCAAGCTTAAATAAACCACAAACTTCATCTACATAGATTAGATGCAAGTCTGGATGTGATGTTCCATCTCCTGTAGAAGGATTAGCCAGGAGTTTCTCAAGCATACCCGAAGTAAATTCAAAGCAAATATTTTCAGTAGGTGCAGCAGGTTGAGGAGAAACTATTTGTGCTTCCGTTCGAGGTGAAGATACCCCGAAGAAGCCCCTCAAAGGGTTAGTTTCCATAGTTACTAGTGACAATAAATTTCAGCACACTATATGAATGTTTCCTTACCAAGTTCCACTTACCAAAGGCGCTTCACTCCCCGGCAACAGCGCCAGAAAAGAATCTTGATGACCCACAAGTATAGGGGATCAATCGTAGTCCTTTCAATAAGTAAAAGTGTCGAACCCAACGAGGAGCAGAAGGATCTAACAAGTGGTTTTCAGCAAGGAAATATCTGCAAGCACTGAAATTATTGGTAACAAGTGATTGTGTGGTGAGATGATTCGTAGCGAGCAACAACTAACAAAAGTAGCAACGGTGCAGCAAAGTGGCCCAATCCCTTTTGTATCGATGGACAAGCATGGAAAAAGTCTTATAGGAGGAAAAACGCTCCCGAGGACACACGGGAATTTCTGTCATGCTAGTTTCATCATGTTCATATGATTCGCGTTCGTTACTTTGATAGTTTGATATGTGGGTGGACCGGCGCTTGGGTACTGCCCTTACTTGGACAAGCATCCCACTTATGATTAACCCCTCTCTCAAGCATCCGCAACTACGGAAGAAGAATTAAGACAAAGTCTAACCATAGCATTAAACTAGTGGATCCAAATCAGCCCCTTACGAAGCAACGCATAAACTAGGGTTTAAGCTTCTGTCACTCTAGCAACCCATCATCTACTTACTACTTCCCAAGGCCTTCCTCTAGGCCGAAATAATGGTGAAGTGTTATGTAGTCGACGTTCACATAACACCACTAGAGGAAAAACAACATACAACATATCAAATTACCGAACGAATACCAAATTCACATGACTACTATTAGCATGACTTATCCCATGTCCTCAGGAACAAAAGTAATTACTCCCAAAGCATAATCATATTCATGACCAAAGAGGTAATGAGTAGCATCAAGGATCTGAACATAAACTCTTCCACCAAATAATCCAACTAGCATCAACTACAAAGAGTAATCAACACTACTAGCAACCTTACAAATACCAATCGGAGTCGCGAGATGGAGATTGGTTATAAGTGATGAACTAGGGTTTGGAGATGAGATGGTGCTGATGTAGATGTTGATGGTCACGAGTCCCCTCCAATGAGAGGAGTGTTGGTGATGACGATGGCGAAGCTTTCCCCCTCCGGGAGGGAAGTTTCCCCGGCAGGACTGTCCTGCCGGAGCTCTAGATTGGTTATGCTCAAGTTCCGCCTCGTGGTGGCAGCGAAACCACAAAAAAGCTCCTCCTTGATTTTTTTTCTGGACGAAACCCTTCATATAGAAAAAGAGGGGGGCAAGTGCGCCAGCAGGTTGCCCACAAGCCCTCATGGCGCGACCTGGGGGGTGGTCGCACCGTGCAGGCTTGTGGCTAACCCCTGGCGCCCCTCTGGCACTTCTTCGGCCCAGTATTTTTTATAAATATGGAAAAAAAATCCTCGTTGATTTTTACGGCAATTGGAGTTACGCAGAATAGGTATCTCAACTTTGCTCCACTTCCATGCTAGAATTCCAGTTGCCGGCATTCTCCCTCTTCATGTAAACCTTGGAAAATAAGATAGAAAAGGCATAAGAATTGTACCGTGAAGTGAAATAACATCCAAAGAAGCGATAAATAACGACATGAAAACATGATGCAAAATGGACGTATCAATGACCTCAAGTGTGGATGCTCATCGATAAATGAAACTTCAACTTCTATTCATCCCGTCAATGTTGTTGTCCTCAAGTATGACGGGCCAAAACAATTGTTTGTCCCTGAGTTTCAAGGCCCGCCAAACCCACTTACCTAGTCTTTCATACAAGACACGTCCCGAATTTCACTTCTATTTTACGGTTGATCATAGAAGTAAACTTGATAAATTGCATATGTGACACTTGACGTAACATGGGGTTTTCTGTTTCTTTTATAGATTTATTGTTTCAAATTGTTTTATTGCCTCATCAATGTGTCCAAATCGCGAACCATTTTTGTCATTGTGTTTCTCGTGTCAAGGTCCTTGAAACTAAATCCCATGTTAACAGATTTGAATGAACTTTTTTATTAAAAATAAGAGAACATGATAACCGAAAAAACCCGAAAGCACAACTATGCTTTTCACTTTTAGTGAAGGACATCTCTCCTCAAATTCTTCTCGGAAAGCATAGGTGTGCTTAATCATGAAGCACAGTTGTGCATTTCACATTTTGGGAAACATGACTGTATTTTTTACTTTTTGGCAAGGGCTGTTGTGCTTCACGAGGAACACGATTATGGTGTCGCGAAGCAAAACTATGTATTTCAGTTTTGGGAAGCACATTTGTCCTTCACGCGAAAGCATGCTTTTTCACACGGTGGTTCATGTAAGAAAAAAAGTATTTGTAAAGAATACCTGGGAAAATCAAACAACCTTATAAAACTGAGAAAACCTAAAACAGTGCAGGTTAAAGGAAAAAAAGGTGTTCCCACGTGTGGGCCCAACGCACGACACATGGCGGCGACTGGGGACACCACTCATGTAGCCACCATTGTGCGCTTGCAATGGGTACCTATTGGTTAGTTAATCCCAAGATATGAACATGAGTGAGCGGACTGAAGTTTCAGGGAATTGTATGTTATGAGGATGAGGGAAAGGGCTGCTCAACAGTCAATTTTCGCATCCACTACAACAAATAATATTATAGTCAACTCGGTCTTTCGACCAATAAAGGCCTGAAGACCACAAAGGTCTCGGTTGTGTAACCCATTAAGAGTACATCAACAATAAGCCTACATATCTCGCCATGGACTGTCGACCATAAAGATCAGGCCTCACTCCGCATAGAATATCATGAAGTAGGCAATATTTGGCCTCGTACAAACTCATGATTCCTTCACATATGGTGGTTGATGGCTCTCGAGTGACTTGAGGAGTAACAAGCCAAGCAAAGCCGCTTGGACTACACCGTCCAAAGATATTTATTAAAATCACTCTCAAGAACCCACATGAAATCTCTCCTCATAAAACGATATCATTTGAAGCAAGAGAGGGACACTTAGGTGTAGGGGTCAAGAAAGAGAGGAGCATGTCCTTCAGGAATCAAGGAAGTGTTCTTGGAATCACCCAAATATGTTCATTTCTTCTCTTGCTTTGGGGCTCTCAATAATTGAACGCAAGAGTTGTGGAATGGTTGGAAATGAAATCTTTTGCTTCCCCACTTTCCACAACAAAGTGGTATGCAAGTCTATACACATAGCTATGTAGAATTCTAGTAGTTACAATGAAAAGGTAACTAGCCCAAAAGTACCGGAGAAAGAAACTCGGAACTACCTGATACATTCAAACATAATGGCTAAAGTTTATCCAGGAATCATGTTATCTCCATGGTCAACAAATGCTATGGTCACGAGACCCACTATCAAAAACTCTCATGGGGTCTACTAGCTAGAGCACATCTCTTGTGTTCTATCCTTGAAATAGGATAAATGTTCACCCTTGTCGCATGTTCACACTTGACAACAACAATATCTTCTAAATCTGGAATGGTATGCCATCCTATGATCCAGACTCGTCAACTTCAACTCTCTACTAAGGTTAAAGGCGGACATGGATTCACTCAAACAAGGCAAGACCAAATAATAAGAGTATTGGCAAGGGGGCAGTCCATATTGCACCCAAACTATTAATTCCCCATTTGGATGAGTGAATTATGAAACCTAACACTTCGTCATCTGAAATTGCATAGTCAAAATTGCATGGCACAAAAAAGGGTCCATGATAATATTCCATTTAATTTATTGAATTATACTATCGAACTTCCCTAAAGCATAATAGGCTACCTACAATAAAAAGAAACACCTCAAGCAAGTAGAAACTCAGCCTCACTATAACACACGTACTATTCCATGGTATTTAGGGGGGCGTAGTCTTGTAGAATAACATATCAGATAGAATGACTTACCATTGGAGATAAAACAATTAGAAACAATATTGCATTGGAACCTAGAGAACAACGACACCGCTAAAATTCTATACATATGCCAATGTCTGAGAGACATTGAGAAGAAGTTGGTCACATGGTAGGAGCTAGTAGCATAAGGCGAGCATATGGATCTCAAATTATGGTCTCCTATGAATGATAAACTATTGGTGAAGGTGGGATATGAGGATGTGGTGATGATCATCTCGACTGGTCCATGAGTAGGGAAAACACCTGAATTTTCATGATGAAAAAAATCAACATTGAAGAACCCTTCAAAAAAGGGGTGATCACTTTTCACTTAACAACATAATATGTATTCCCTTGGCAAACATTTCTCATGCATACAAACTTGGAAAAGTTGTTACAGGCCCCCCTCCCAAAAAACTCTGAACCACGGTGATTTCCCCCACATCTAAAGCAAATCACACCCTGCCCTCGGACGAGAGACATGTATTTTGTTCTTGTGTGCATGACTCTGAGGAAAACTGAAATCTTCAATGATTTAATTTGATGTTTGCTAAGATTGTAGGCATGGGCTAGTTCGTAAATGGTAATCTCTCAACAAGCTAACTCTTATATTTGAAGTCCCTCTTATGCCCACCACTAGTGTCATCGGTACCATTTGTACAAGCAATCCCTACTACCATGAGTTGAATTTGTAACTCACCCCCTAGCTTACTCCACCATTATGGATTAATTGGTTGGCCAATACATTCTCAAAACATGTCAATACTATGGATTAAGACATTCAAAGAAACTCTTAGCCTTCTCATGACCCTTCGCCTTAATATTGTCCATAAACTCAGCTATCTTACTAAACTCAACCGCATATTCATCGATCATCTTATCCCCTGCTCGACATTTCTTAGGGTGACATCCATCTTGTTGTTGAATGTAGAAGGTTAGTACTTAGTAGTAAACTACTCACCTAAAACATCCCATGTGGACAATCCATGGTTCGGGCTCCAAGCGGCACACAAAATCCTTCCCACCAAACATTAGCAGTACCCTTTGGTTGAAAATCCATGTGTGAAACTCTATCATGTGATGTCGTTACCCATGCATCAATGTATTTATCCATCACGCGCAACGAACTTGCAACAATCATTGGTATCCATGGTCCATCAAAAGTATACAAGCATGACCACTTGGTGAACATCATGTTCGAACGAGCATGTCCATCATCATTACTGTACTGGCTCGTAGTTGCTTCCGCCTCTTCATTATGACTTTGCTGGGACTCGAAATACGACCACTCAACCAAAATGTATAGGTATGTATGTTACCACTAACATATCTTTGGAGATATTGTATAACATGCATGTAAGTAACCCATTAGGTGGACATCCAAGTGAAGAACTATTTTATTATCAGCACCACTTTATCATTGTACATCATTGTCCTATCATAGAAATCTAGACGAGAATAGCATCACGAGTACGAGTAACGAATAGATGACATGAGGCTCATCTCTTCCTTGTGTCAAATATATCAGAAAAAAACAATCAAATTAAAAGACTGGATTTTATTGGTACCCAAGATTCTTGAGTGTGATACGAGCATGTAATTTTTAGTGGTAAAATGACATCTGAGGAGAGCTAGAGAATTAACAAATTTGGGTCTTTAGTGTGTCTTTTTTGAGGTTTCTTTCACAGGCGGATCTTGTTTATTTTTATGTAGAGCTCCTCGAATGCCATTTCATGCAATACAATGTTTCCTCCTAGCGCTCCGGGAATGTTGGATAAAAATCATAATTTTTTTATTTAGTTTGATATTTTTAATGTACTCTTCATGAAAGGGTGTATATCAGTATGGGATCCAAAACACCGACATCCACAAATGCAAACTCTTTTAAAGTCATCCTCTATTCTTAAATAGCTATAACCCACTACCTATTTTCCAAGCCACGCAACCATACCATTTAACCAAGACATCAATTGCATTTTTTCATTACTCTATGCATGAAACATTGCCACATCATTAATTAATATATGTTAGACATAAGTTACTTTTGCATTAGAGTTTATATTAAAAAATATGTTGGGCGACTGCAGTATACCTATGTAAGTTATCATCCACCTTTTTTAGAAATGTCATTTTAAACTAGTTTCAAGCCATCCAAGCATGCCATGTAAGCAAGACATGCATGCAAAGCCATGAATTGCATTTTTTCATATATATTCAGTTGGATATAGGTGATCATGATTCATTATAGTTGACATTATTGTTGAGATAAATAAGTTAGGAGGCGGAACATAAAGCCCCTATCTTCCTATGTGTTTGATGAAACTGCTTGTTCTAAAAATATGCTTTGAGTGTTGATGTCACCTATGCTAATGCACAAAAGTCATTCCAATGGCGCCAGAAACGGGTGTGTCGACGGCACCAGGAATCCTCCAGCTGTGGCTACGCCTTAAGGGACTTCCTAGGCAAGTATGCAAAGGATTTCCCCCGTGGCCTTGGAGCCTTGCGTTGGTGTTCCCTTGAAGCGGAAAGGGTGATGTAGCACAGTGACGGTAACTATTTCCCTCAGTTTGAGAACCAAGGTATCAACCCGGTGGAGGAGTATCACAAGATCCTGCATAAACACAAAAGCTTGCTCCCAGCGCTATGAAGGGGTTGTCAATCCCTGATAGATTGTTTGCCAAGTGAGAATTGAAAGCAACAAAGTAACAAAGCAAAGTAAAAGCGGAGGTGTAAACGATGGATGTGAATAGACCCGGGGGCCGTAATGTTTACTAGTGGCTTCTCTCGTGAAAGCAAGTAGACGGTGGGTGAACAAATTACTGTCGAGCAATTGATAGAACCGCGCAAAGTCATGACGATATCTATGCAATGATTATATCTATAGGCATCACGTCCAAAACAAGTAGACCGATACTTTCTGCATCTACTACTATTACTCCACACGTCGACCGCTATCCAGCATGCATCTAGTGTATTAAGTCCATAAGAACAGAGTAACGCCTTATGCAAGATGACATGATGTAGAGGGATAATCTCAAACCAATTATAAACCCCATCTTTTTACCCTTGATGGCAACTACTTGATGTGTGCCTTGTTGCCCCTACTGTCACTGGGAAAGGTCACCACATGGTAGAACCCAAAACCAAGCACTTCTCCAATTGCAAGAATCATAGATCTAGTTGGCCAAACAAAACCCAAGACTCGGGGATACTTACAAGGATATCAAATCATGCATATAAGAAATCAGCAAATACTCAAATATATATATCATAGATAATCTGATCACAAATCCACAATTCATCGGATCTCGACAAACACACCGCCAAAGAAGATTACATCGGATAGATCTCCATGAAGATCATGGAGAACTTTGTATTGAAGATCCAAGAGAGAGAAGAAGCCATCTAGCTACTAACTACGGACTCGTAGGTCTGAAGTGAACTACTCACGAGTCATTGGAGGGGCGATGATGATGATGAAGAAGCCCTCCAACTCCAAAGTCCACTCCGGCAGGGCGCCGGGAAGGGTCTCCAGATGAGATCTCGCGGAAATGGAAGCTTGCGGCGGCGGAAAAATATTTTCGAGGCTCCCCCAATTTTTTGCGGAATATTTGGGAATTTATAGGCCAAAGATCTAGGTCAGGGGGCGGCCAGGGAGGCCACAAGCCTGCCCACCGCCGCCTCCTCCCTGGTGGCGGAGTGGGGGCTTGTGGGATCCCTGGAGCCCACCTGGCTTGGCCCAAAGCCCCCCTGATCTTCTTCCGTTCGGGAAAAAATCATTTCGGGGTTTTTCTTCCGTTTGGACTCCGTTCCAAAATCAGATCTGAAAAGAGTCAAAAACACGGAAAAAACAGGAACTGGCACTTGGCACAGAATTAATAAGTTAGTCCCAAAAAAGATATAAAAGGTACATAAAACAACCAAAGAAGACAAGGTAACAGCGTGAAACCATCAAAAATTGTAGATACGTTTGAAACGTATCAAGCATCCCCAAGCTTAACTCCTGCTCGTCCTCGAGTAGGGAAGTGATAAAGAATGAATTTTTGATGCTTTCATGCTACCTAGCATAGGTGTCCTTTGTAATTCCTCTTATGTGGCGTGAATGTTCAGATCCATTAGATTCAAAACAATAGTTTGCTATTGACGTGGAAACAATAATAATTCAAGCAAACTAGCAAGGTAATCATGAACTTTCAAAATAACAAGGCCAAAAGAAAGTTATCCCTACAAAAGCATATAGTCTGGCTATGCTCTATCATCATTGCACAACGAATTTAAATCATGCACAACCCCGGTATTGGCCAAGTAATTGTTTCACACCTTTACTTTCTCAAACCTTTTCAACTCTCACGCAATACATGAGCGCGAGCCATGGTTATAGCACTATAGATGGTGTGGAATGTGGTGGAGGTTGCAAGACAAAAAGGAGAAGATAGGCACATTAACTAGGCATATCAATGAGCTGTGGAGAAGCTCATCAATAGATATCAATGTGAATGAGTAGGTATTGCCATACAAATGATGCACTAGAGCTACGAGTATGTGAAAGCTCTTAAAGAAAACTAGTGGGTGTGCATCCAACTTGCTTGCTCACGAAGACCTAAGGAAATTTTGAGGAAGCCTATCATTGGAATATAGAAGACAAGTTATATAATGAAAATTTCCCACTAGCTATATGGTGGTAACAAAACGAGAGACTCTCAATCATGAAGATCATGGTGCTTAATATGCACGAGTGTGGAAAAAGTGGTAGCATTGTCCCTTCTCTCTTTTTCTCTCATTTTTTTGGTGGGCTCTTTGGCCTCTTTTTTTCCTCACATGGGACAATGCTCCATTAATGATGATCATCACACTTTCAACTCAAAACTTAGAGGAACTATGACTCTATATGGAATGCCTTCGGTAGTGTACCCTGGCAATGATCTAGCATGGCATAGACATCAATGGAAACATCATGCTAGCTATCTTACGATCATGCAATGGCAATGTAGACGTGGTGGCACATGCCATGGTGGTAGTTGCATGGCAATATATCTCGGAATGACTTTGAAAAAGCCATAATAGTTAGGTATGGTGGCTGTTTTGAGGGAGGCTAATGGTGGGTTTTGTGCACCGACGAAAGTTGCACTGCACTAAGAAGATAGTGATGGTGGAAGGTGAAAGTGCATCTAAACCATGGGCTCAACAATAGTCATGAAGAACTCATATACTTGTTGCAAAAGTTTTATTAGTAACCAAAACAAAGCATTCAACGCATACTCCTAGGGGAAGGGTTGGTAGGTATAAACCATCGCGCGATCCCGACCGCCATGCAAAGGATGACAATCAATATACTAATCATGCTCAGATTTCATCACATAGTTGTTCACCATACGTGCATGCTACGGGAATCACTAACTTCAACACAAGTATTTCTAGATCCACAACACCTTACTAGCATGACTTCAATATTACCATAACCACAACTCAAAACTAATTGAGATGAATCAAACTTCTCTAACTATTCAATGCACATGAAGGTGGAAGTTTTCGTATCCCTTTGGATAACTACCCCTTTTGAGACTACTTTCAAAGCATAGATCAACCACCAAGCCACGCACCTCCGTGCTCTAAAAGATATAAGTGAAGCACATAGAGCAAAAGTATCTAGCTCAAAAGATATAAGTGAAGCACATGTGAGCTAAATTGTCTACCAAAAGATATAAGTGAAGCTCGACAAAATCACGGTGTGTGCATGTCTCTCTCTCTAGGTGTGCAGCAAGGATGATTGTGACACAAAAAAAATTACTCCTACAATACAAGACGCTCCAAGCAAAAACACATAACATGTGGTGAATAAAAATATAGCCCCAAGTAACGTTACCAATGGATTGAAGACGAGAGAGGGGATGCCTTCCCGGGGCATCCCCAAGCTTAGGCTTTTACGGCATCCTTGAATCTCTTGGGGTGCCTTGGGCCTCCCCAAGATCGAGCTCTTGCCACTCTTTATCTCTTTGTCCATAAGAACTTTACCCAAAACTTGAAAACTTCACAACACGAAACTTAAACAGAAACTCGTGATATCATTAGTACAAGAAAGCAAACCACCACTTCCTTAGGTAGTGTAGAAAACTTAAATTATACTTGTGCTGATGTTGGATTACTGTACTTTCAATCTTCCATGGCTAATACCCCCCGATACTATCCATAGTTTCATCAAAATAAGCAACCAACACAACAAAAACAGAATCTGTTAACAGCAGACCAGTCTGTAGCAATCTGTATATTTCGTATACCTCTGCTACTTAAACAATTCTGAAAAATTACGAATGTCTGAGGAATTTGCGTATAAATCAGCAGCAAAAAGAATCAACTCAAAATATCTTACAGAAAAAAAATGAAAATTCTATTCATGAGCAGAAAGTTTCTGTCTTTTCCAGCATGACCAAACGATCATCCCCAAGACTAATCATAACGGTTTTGCTTGGCACAAACGCAAAAAGAAACACAAAAAACACAATCATAAAAGAATTATGAAAGTGCGGGAAACACAAAACAGAAATAAAAAGGATAGATTCGTTGGGTTGCCTCCCAACAAGCGCTTTTGTTTAACGCCCTTAGCTAGGCGAAAGGTGATGAAATCACGTGTAGTCATCTTTGGTGCTCAAACCATAGGTAGCCCTCATCATAGATTCATAAGGCAATCTTATTTTCTTTCTAGGAAAGTGCTCCATGCCCTTCCTTAAAGGAAATTGAAATCTAATATTCCCTTCCTTCATATCGATGATAGCACCAATAGTTCTTAGGAAAGGTCTACCAAGAATAATGGGACATGAAGGATTGCAATCTATGTCAAGTACAATGAAATACACGGGTACATATTTCTTATTTGCAACAATAAGAACATCATCGATCCTCCCCATGGGTTTCTTGACAGTAGAATCCGCAAGATGCAAATTAAGAGAACACTCTTCAATCTCATGAAAACCAAGAATATCACATAAAGACTTTGGAATCGCGGAAACACTAGCACCCAAATCACACAAAGCATTGCACTCATAGTTTTTTATCTTGATTTTGATAGTAGGTTCCCACTCATCATGAAGTTTTCTAGGTATAGAGACTTCTAGTTCGAGCTTCTCTTCAAGAGATTTCATCATAGCATCTATGATATGCGCGGTAAAGACTTTGCTTTGGCTATAAGCATGTGGAGAGTTTGCAATGGATTGCATCAAAGAAATGCATTCAAACAAGGAGCAATTATCATAATTGAATTCCTTGAAATCCAAAGTGGGAGTTTCATTACTACCCAAAATTTAGACTTCTTCTACTCCACTCTCCACACCTTTATCATCAAGATAGGTGGACTCCGAATCATTGGGGCGTTTTTCAATCAAAGTGGATTCATATCCAGACCCTCCATAAATAGGTTTGACACGCGAAAACAAAGATTCAAGAGCAGACACACCAAGCACTTTAATATCTTCGTGATTTGCATCACAAATTTCAGGTTTAGCAACCATCTTATTGACTAAGGTAGCCTGCTTGTCAGAAATTTGGCCCACCAATTTTTCAAGGTGAGCAACTTG
Organism: Hordeum vulgare subsp. vulgare; assembly: GCF_904849725.1. Classification (NCBI taxonomy): domain Eukaryota; kingdom Viridiplantae; phylum Streptophyta; class Magnoliopsida; order Poales; family Poaceae; genus Hordeum; species Hordeum vulgare. Next base: position 559,382,402 of record NC_058520.1, read on the forward strand.
AGAACTAAGTGCAAGGAAATCATTGGCCATATCATCAATCTCTTTATTCAAACAAACCAAAAAGGAATTTTGCTCTTTTAATTCCCTACGATAGTAACTATTTTGGTCAAACTGAGAAGACATGAAACTTTTGACATTAGTTTCAATCTCTTCCAATTTTATGAAATAGTTTGGTTTGGCCATGAGGAAAGGTCTCTCACGAACAAACCTAAGAGCATACGGGCGAAAGGTAACGACAAAGGCAAAAGAAAACGTCAAAGGAGAAAGGCAAATGAAAACGACAAATGTGAAGTGGTGGAGAGGAAAACAAGAGGCAACTCGCAACAAAAGTAAATGCAAGAGAAGAGTTTGTGAGACCTACTTGGATAGATCTTGATTTCTCCTCCCCGGCAACGGCGCCAGAAATGCTTCTGATGTCAGCTATGTTAATGCACAAAAGTCCTTCCAATGGCGCCAGAAACAGGTGTGTCGACGGCACCAGGAATCCTTCAGCTGCGGCTACGCCTTAAGGGACTTCCTAGGCAAGTATGCAAAGGATTTCCCCCGTGGCCTTGGAGCCTTGCGTTGGTGTTCCCTTGAAGAGGAAAGGGTGATGTAGCACGACGACGGTAAGTATTTCCCTGGGTTTGAGAACCGAGGTATCAATCCGGTGGAGGAGTATCACAAGATCCTGCACAAACACAAAAGCATGCTCCCAACGCTATGAAGGGGTTGTCAATCCCTTATAGATTGTTTGCCAAGTGAGAACTGAAAGCAACAAAGTAACAAAGCAAAGTAAAAGCGGAGGTGTAAACGATGGATGTGAATAGACCCGGGGGCGTAGTGTTTACTAGTGGATTCTATCATCAAAGCAAGTAGACGGTGGGTGAACAAATTACTAACGAGCAATTGATAGAACCACGCAAAGTCGTGACGATATCTATGTAATGATTATATCTATAGGCATCACGTCCAAAACAAGTAGACTGATACTTTCTGCATCTACTACTATTACTCCACACGTCGACCGCTATCCAGCATGCATCTAGTGTATTAAGTCCATAAGAACAGAGTAACGCCTTAAGCAAGATGACATGATGTAGAGGGATAATCTCAAACCAATTATAAACCCCATCTTTTTACCCTTGATGGCAACTACTTGATGTGTGCCTTGTTGCCCCTACTGTCACTGGGAAAGGTCACCACATGGTAGAACCCAAAACCAAGCACTTCTCCAATTGCAAGAATCATAGATCTAGTTGGCCAAACAAAACCCAAGACTAAGGGAGACTTACAAGGATATCAAATCATGCATATAAGAAATCAGCAAAGACTCAAATATATATCATAGATAATCTGATCACAAATCCACAATTCATCGGATCTCGACAAACACACCGCCAAAGAAGATTACATCGGATAGAACTCCATGAAGATCATGGAGAACTTTGTATTGAAGATCCAAGAGAGAGAAGAAGCCATCTAGCTACTAACTACGGACTCGTAGGTCTGAAGTGAACTACTCACGAGTCATTGGAGGGGCGATGATGATGATGAAGAAGCCCTCCAACTCCAAAGTCCACTCCGGCAGGGCGCCGGGAAGGGTCTCCAGATGAGATCTCGCGGAAATGGAAGCTTGCGGCGGCGGAAAAATATTTTCGAGGCTCCCCCAATTTTTTGCGGAATATTTGGGAATTTATAGGCCAAAGATCTAGGTCAGGGGGCGGCCAGGGAGGCCACAAGCCTGCCCACCGCCGCCTCCCCCTGGTGGCGGAGTGGGGTCTTGTGGGCTCCCTGGAGCCCACCTGGCTTGGCCCAAAGCCCCCCTGATCTTCTTCCGTTCGGGAAAAAATCATTTCGGGGTTCTTCTTCCGTTTGGATTCCGTTCCAAAATCAGATCTGAAAAGAGTCAAAAACACGGAAAAAACAAGAACTGGCACTTGGCACTGAATTAATAAGTTAGTCCCAAAAAAGATATAAAAGGTACATAAAACAACCAAAGAAGACAAGATAACCGCGTTAAACCATCAAAAATTATAGATACGTTTGAGACGTATCAAGTGTCAGCAACCTTGGAAGACTAAATGATAGTTGAGTATGTGGAATTTACTAATTCAAAGCTCTTACATAGACCCGTCCTAAAAATAAGATGAATTGTAATTGTTTGATGACTAAAAACATAGTTTGCTATTTTCAAGAAAGTTTATGGTTTATACTTTAACATGTGAATAGCTTGTTACTTGATCATGAGAAGTTCTATGAGAAAAGAGTTGATGTTTTATGATGCTAGAAAAAGTAATTGGAAGTAACATTGATCAAACTTACATACTATGCTAGCATTCACAATTCATAATTTTTTGTTTTATCATTTACCTACTCAAGGACGAGTAGGAATTAAGCTTGGGGATGGTGATACGTCTCCAACGTATCGATAATTTATGAAGTATTCATGCCAATATTCTACAACTTTCATATACTTTTGGCAACATTTTATATTAATTTTGGCACTAAGTTACTTATCCACTGCCCACGTCTAGTTCCTGCTTTTTGTGTGTTTTTTGTTTTGCAGAAAATCTATATCAAACAAATTCCAAACATGATAAATTTTTATGGATATTTTTTTTAAAATATATATGAATTTTGGGAAGAATAATCAATGCAACATGGTTCCCGATGGCTCCACAAGCTAACAAGGCGGGGCCAAGGGGTGCCCATGCCGTGATAGGTTGTGACCACCCCTTAAGTAGGTTGGGTCCCTTCTTTAGCCGCTAAAAAGGATAATTTCTAGATAAATATCCACTCAAAATTACGCCGAGATCGGAGTTACGGATCTCCCGATATTTAAGAAACGATGAAGGGCCAGAAAACAAGAGCAAAATCAGGAGAGGAACAGAGAAAGATATCCAATCTCGGAGGGGATCCCACCCCTTCGGGGTCCGTGGAGGCAAAGAACCACAGGGGTGAACCTCTCCCCTTCTAGGGCAAGTCCATGGAGGAGGAATCCTAAGTGGGGAGACTCTCTCCCCCACTCTCCCGGTGGCGCCGGAGTGCCACCAGGGGAACCATCGTCACGGTGATCGTTTTCATCAACATCACCGTGAAAGCACAATTTATCCCTAAGGTGTGCTTTGATAATTGATCACAACATATGCATCATTGGACTAACGATCTTATCGAAGTATATTTCAAAAAATTTCAAAAGGTACCTTGGCTAAAGGTTTGTGAGGAGAAATCCCTTGATGAAGGAAGGCATAGGATTGGCTCAAGCTTCAAGCAAGAAGACTCTACATTTTACATTTGTGAGAAATCACTTTGAGTCCATAGGAAAGCCAATACTATTAAAAGGGGGTGGGTATTATGATGAATTACTTGCTCAAGTGCTTAGAGGTAGCCACCAAAAATATTCACTCATTCTCCCACAAATATCTGTGTCCAAAGCCAAACCAGCAAAATCGGTGCCACCAACTCTTTCCACTCGACCCTACCAATTTTCCACCAGAAAGATCCTTAGCCAAACCCCAATTTCTCCGTACCACCAACTATCATATCGGTGCCACCGAGATTCTGTAACCAACTTTATGTTGAGAAAATTTCATGAATCGTATTTTCTGAGAATAGAATCAGTATCACCGAGATTTGGAAACTTGTCTAGGTCATCGTATCAGTACCACTGAGATTCATATATCAGTCTCACCGAGAATTCAAAACTTGCCACATTTAGTGCAGCTCGGTACCGCCGAGATTATTTTCGATATCACCGAGTTGGGCAATAATGTTGTAACGGTTGGGTTTTGGAGGATGCCTATATATACCCCCTCCACCTCCTCTCATTCACGGACAAGGCACTCATAACACACTTACACTTGAGATCAAGAGATTCCAATCCAACCATTTGAAACTTGATCTCTAGCCTCCCCAAGTTATTTTCCACAAAATAAATCTCTCCTACCCATGCCAAATCTATGAGAGAGTGATTGAGTGTTGAGGAGACTATCTTTTGAAGCACAAGAGCAAGGAGTTCATCATTCTACCACATCTATTACCTTTTGGAGGGTGGTGCCTCCTAGATTAGTTAGGTGTCGCTTGGGAACCTCCTACTTTGTTGTCTGAGGTTGAACCAATAAGTTTGTAAGGGCAAGGAGATCGCCTATTTCATGAAGATCTACCATGAGTGCGGCTAGTCGTGTGTGGATGTAAGCCATGACAGAATAGACAAGGCCGCTTCTTTGTGGACCCCTTGTGGGTGGAGCCCTACGTCAACTCTTGCAGCCGTTACCCTCTGTGGGTTGAAGTCTCCACTAGCATGGACGTACGGTAGCACCACCTATCAGAACCACGCCAAAAATCTTCATGTCAACCTTTGCATCCGATCTTCCTACCCTACCCTCTACATTACATTTGCATGTCTTTACTTTCCACTGCTACACTCTTAGATATGCATGTGTAGGGTGAACTTGACTAGTCATAATTGCTAAAACTGGTCCATAACTAAAATTGGGAAAAGGCTAAGTTTTTATCTTGTCAAGTAGTCTAATCACCCCCTCTAGACATATTTCGGATCCTACAAGTGGTATCGGTGCTTTGGCCTCCATTGCATTGGTGTCACAACCTACGATAGTATGGCGTCTAGTGAGGGGAATTATCACCGTATAGGTCCATTTGATGGTACAAACTTCGCTAGTTAGAAGCATAAGATGAAAATGCATATTCCTGGTCATAATCCTACCGATTGGGCTATTGTTTGTGTTGGTGTGCATGGTGATTTCTTTGGAGAAGGAAGAAAACCGGATCATGATGTGACATCAGATGAATTGTAGATGTTGCAATACAATGCTCAAGCCATCGATATCCTGTTCAACTACCTGTGCCCCGAAGAATTCAACAAAATCAGTCGCCTTGAGAATGCAAAGGAAATTTGGGATACTTCGATTGATATGCACAAAGGTACTGATTTTGTCAGGGAACCTAAGTTGGATGTGCTTCAAAGTCATCTTGACAAGTTCAAGATGAAGGATGGTGAAGCAGTCGCTGAGATGTACTCTAGGCAAGCTCTCATTACAAATGATATTGCCGGCTTAGGAATCAAAGAGATGACCAACAAATTTACTATAAAGAAGATACTTAGAGCCTTGGATGGAAGATAGACACCGTGTGCACATTAATCCAAATGATGGCAAACTACAAGGATCTCAAGCCAACCGAAGTCATAGGAAGGGTTGGTGCTCATGAAATGTCGCTGAAGGACAAAGATGAGTTGCACAACAAGTCAAGCGGTGCTTACAAAGCTTCAAGTGATACTCCTCCTACTCCAAATTACAACCTTGTTATCAATGAAGAGATCGGCCTCATGGTCAGAAAATTCAACAAGTTCTACAAGAGTAGAGGCAAAGAGAGAATCTCAACCTCAAGGTATGATGGGAAGCGTTCGTCTAGTCATGACCAAAATTGCTACAATTGTAGAAAGCCCAGACACTATTCCGATGAGTGCTCGGCTCCCCACAAAAGAAGAGAAGTGTCACCTAGAAGACGGAGCTCAAGAGATGAGTCACCTCATAGAGAGAGAATGAGTAGATAAGATCATTATGAACGAAGACACTCCCAGAGAGGCAAGGAATCAGAGAAGAAGGACAAGTACACCAAGAGCATCTCAACATGAAGACATCAAACTCACATTGGTGAATGAGTTTCCGGCTCCGAGTCTGACAACCAATCTGAGAGAATCTACCACTCCAACTCCGACTATAGTCAAGATGAAGGTGTTGTCGGTCTTGCATTCGTTTCCTCCAACTCCTATGACTTATTTGATTCACCAAATGAAGGGATTGGAAATAGATTCATGGCAAAAGGACCCAAGGTATCACACCCTGAGTACCTTGACTTTGATAGTGATGAGTACGACTTGTTAGGAGAAGATGACTTGATCTTTGAAAACACTAGTGATACCATTGAAAATCAACTTAAAAAAATTCATGCTAGTCAAGAGAAGGCATACGATGATGATAAGAAAGAGATTGAATGACTAACTAAAGAATTAAACATAGTTAAGTTAGCTCATGAAACTAATCTAGAAGAGTTCTTCTTATCTAGCCAAACGACTACTCTTGTCTACTTTTGTTCCACAAGTCAAACCTAAGAACACTAGTAAGAAAGGCAAAAAAGTGTCTTCATCTAGTAACAACAATGGTAAAGTTAAATCAAATGATGTTGTTACTAGTAGCTCTCTTGATTCCACTAATGATTCTCTTAGCCAAGTCACACTTGAGAAAGAAAATGATTTATAGAAAGGAATTATAGAGAGAGGTGTCTTCCAGAGTCATGCCGGAAGTAAGCAATTCGACTAAATTGTGCGCAAGCAAGTAGGACATCGGAAGAAGCAAGGTGTTGGCTACTTCAATGTCATAGTTGAATGGGAAGAAGGTCCATATCCCATTCCAAAGTTTGTTCCTCAAGAGGGGAAGTATGATCCTACTCTTTGATACGTCACCAATGTATCTATAATTTTTGATGGTTTCATGTTATAATCTGGTCAAACTTTGGATGTTTTGTATGCCTTTTATATCTTTTTGGGACTAACTTATTAACTCAGTGCCAAGTGCCAGATCCTGTTTTTTCCGTGTTTTTGACCCCTTTCATAGGAGGATTTTAAACAGAGTTCAAACGGAACAAAACTTCCAAAAAGATTTTTTCTGAAACAAAAGAAGATCGGGAAGCTTGAGAATCAAGGCAGGGGGCCACCAGGGACCCCACAGGCCCCCTAGCCGCGGCCAGGGGGCCCGCGCCTCCCAGGCTTGTGGGCTCCCTGGGCCACTTCTGCCCTAGGTCTTTCACCTATATATTCCCAATAATTCCAGAAAAAATCAAGAGGTCATCGAAAGTACTTTTCCGCCGCCGCAAGCTTCTGTCTCCATGAGATCCCATCTGGGGCACGTTCCGGTGCCCTGTCAGAGGGGGGATTCGGATACGGAGGGCTTCTTCATCATCACCATGACCTCTCCGATGATGCGTGAGTGGTTGACCATAGACCTACGGGTCCATAGCTAGTAACTAGATGGCTTCTTCTCTCTCTTGGATCTTCAATACAAAGTTCTCCATGATCTTCCTGGAGATCAATCCGATGTAATCTTCTTTTGCAGTGTGTTTGTCGAGATCCGATGAATTGTGGATTTATGATCAGATTATCTATGAATCTTATTTGAGTTTCTTCTGGTCTCTCTTATGCATGATTTTATATCCTTGTAATTCTCTTCGAGTTGTGGGTTTTGTTTGGCCAGCTTGATCTATGATTCTTGCAATGGGAGAAGTGCTTGGTTTTGGGTTCATACCGTGCGGTGACCTCACCCAGTGACATAAGGGGTAGCGAGGCACACATCGTGTTGTTGCCATCAAGGGTAAAAAGATGGGGTTTTCATCATTGGTTTGAGTTTATCCCTCTACATCATGTCATCTTGCTTAAGGCATTATTCTGTTCGTCATGAACTCAATACACTAGATGCATGCTGGATAGCGGTCGATGTGTGGAGTAATAGTAGTAGATGCAGAAAGTATCGGTCTAGTTGTCTCGGACGTGATGCCTATATGTATGATCATTGCCTTAGATATCGTCATGACTTTGCGCGGTTCTATCAATTGCTCGGTAGTAATTTGTTCACCCACCGTAATATTTGCTATTTTGAGAGAAGCCTCTAGTGAACACTATGGCCCCGGGGTCTACTTCACACCATATTTTCAGCCTTACACTTTTTCTTCGTTGCACTTTCCGCCTTCAGATCTCACTTTGCAATCGATCTTGAAGGGATTGACAACCCCTTTATAGCATTGGGTGCAAGCTCTTTTGTGTTTGCGCGGGTACTCTGGACTTGACGAGATTCTCCTACTGGATTGAAACCTTGGTTCTCAACTGAGGGAAATACTTACTGCTCCTGTGCTGCATCACCCTTTCCTCTTCAAGAGAAAAACCAACGCAAGCAAGTCTTCGTCAACGTGTCAATTTCTGGCGCTGTTGTTTGAGAAGTAGCACTCTTCCCAAGGGAACAAGCTCACAAGATGACCTTCCACCACAATACCACAAGGGAAAGGGCAAGCTTCAAGAGGAGATTGACTCATTTGAAGAAGAACCCCAAGCCAAGGTCGAGTGGGTTCCCAAGGAAACTACTAGCACTACCTCATCTAGTGCTACCACAACTCCAAGGAACCCCATCAAATTTATGTGGCTCCCCAAGAGGAAGAATTAGAGAGTTCTTGAGGGGTGCCTCCGCCAATGAAATTCACTCTTATTCATTTTGGCAAGAACTATAAGCAATCAACTCCCATCATATGCGTTAGTTCAAGGAGTCACACATTCCCTCAAAGGTAAGCAAGGGACAATGTAATTAATGCATCTTTGGACATTATCTCACATGCACTTCATTCCATGTCCATAGATATTCTTGCATATGTTCCTTGTGCTTTGCGACTAACCCATGTAGGTTATAAGAGTAAGAAACAACAAGGATTGCTCCCAACTCAAGATGATCTTCATCAACAATGAGCATCCACCACTACTACACCTACTTGAAGTCTTCTACGATAAAACCAAGGTTAGATTATCCCTCTTAGGGGGGCGTCACATCAAGGGGGAGCTTTACTCTAGGACTTGAGTATAAGCATCTCCTGAAGATGTGAACACATAAATGCTTTATGTAAAATTGGTAGCCCCACTTGTGCTTAAACGATGAGTATGACATATGATCAAGTATTCTTACTTGGCTCCTATGTAAATATACTGATATATAGATGACTTTGTCATCGCCAAAGTGCTTGATAGATGGTAGAATGTTTGTGTATGTTCACCATGTTTTATTTGAAATCTTATTGTGTGAGCATGTTGGTATGCATATTTTGCTCATTCAAGAATATCAAATTGTTGTTATTTGGATTTCTATTTTATTTGGCCAATTGGATATACAAGAATGCCTAAGTACCTCCCTCTAGGTATCTATGTTTTCTCGTCCCAAATTCTTTTCATGCTACATCAAAAAAATTGAGCAAGCACTTTAGGGACACTGTGTGTGGAGAACTTGAAGATCCATCTCGACAAGAGATGAATTCCCAAACCTCCCAAAGTGCATCTCGGTGTGACCACCCTCACAATCTCGGTCCCATCGAAGCCTACGGTTGATCAAGTTTTCTTGTCTTGGTACCACCGAGTTTTCATTTTCGGCATCACCGAGTTTCATTGTCTGCTGACGGTTATGGAACTCGGTGGCACCGAAAATTTCATCTCACTGTCACAGATAGCTAGGAGATATATATATCTCATGGACTCGACGGTTTGAAAAGTTCTTCAAACGTCGCCTCACGCACCTCCTCGCTGTCGTGCCCCAGTCCTATGGACATCGCCTTGAATCTCCCATGTGCCCTGGCCACAGGAGACTTCACCGTCGACGGGAATCTTCACCGCTGTTGTCAAAGTAGAGGATCCATCACCAAGCTAGGTATGGATCTGACCCCTTTTTGCACTTCATATTCTGATTCTTGCGCAAATAGGTTGTGATGAAATGTGTCCACTATTTCAATCATCCCAACAAGAAGAAAAACCTTGTAGATTGGAGAACAATGAAATTCTTAAGGTTAGCCACCCGCAAGATTGAATCTCGGTGTCACCGATTCCGAAAACTCGGTCTTACCGATTTTGTTTTAGGGCTACTCATAGTGGTCTCGGTGAAACCAAGTTCTCCTTTTCGATGAAACCGAAAAGGGTGCCATGTTTCTGTTAATGAAAACGTCAGTCTCGATGGCTCCAATTTTTATTACTCGGTGGAACCTAAATCCCTTTTTGCTGAATGTTAAACCTAACTTTTCAGAGTTCAAATTTTTTAAAAACTTCTAATTTTTGTGATGCTAATCCTTTCCAGCTCTTCTATATCTTTTCACAGGGTTTGCTTGTGTGCTTGTCTCCTTGTCTTCTTGGTTGTTTGACAGAATGTCGGGATCGGAGGATAGTCAGAACATATTCAGTGAAACCAGTGTTGAGATGGACTCATGCACTAATCGTGAGAGGACACCTTCTAACCTAGGAACACCTAGATCCCATGGATTGCCCAAGGTAGCTACCAGGTCCAGAAGGAAGTTAAATTCATATGAAGAAGATGTTGACTTTATCCCAGAGGAAACTATTCCCGAGAAGCTGAAAGAGAAGACCACAGTCAAGAAGACTATGATGAAGGAGTATGCGAGATATGCTTATATGAAAGCTCCAGAAGCTAGGCTTGCAAAGAAGCCAAGGCAGAATAGAGCGAAAAAGAGAATGTGCATGTTGTTGGAGGGCTAACCTCAATGTATGAAGACCCAACAGAAGCTGGTGATGATGAGGGGGAAGAAATTCCAGCTACGGTCCCTCGTTGCAAGAAGAATAAGCTAATGGTTGATGCTATGCCAAAGAAGCCTCCATCTCCAGGGACATTTGCAGAAGACTTCGTCGACGCCCTCCTGTCCACTCCATCGTCAGCCGCCGGTGGAGATCGAGCCCAGTGCGTTGATTAGTTCTAGACCTTTGAACTTTTTGGTAACTTGTTGCCAAAGGGGGAGAAGTGTATAGATCAAATAGGGCTTCGAGAGAGAGAGAGAGCTTTGCATTTTATTTTCTCTCATTTGTTTTTCAGAACTTTTGGTCTTTTGGATGAATTTATCTTTTAGGAGAAGTGTTTGATCATACTCTTCAATTTTTTTATGCTACCACGTTATTACCATTGAGCTATCTACATGATGATCATTCACTTACTTGTTTGGTGTTATGTGCATTACTATTCATTCATATCATTTATGAGCACCACCAAGTTGTATGTGACATGGAAGAGTGACCCATGATCCTAATCAATTGTGCATTTGCATTCAAACACAAATTAAAATAATGCACAATTTTAGGGGGAGCTCTTGCTTTTCACATACTTCTCAAAGCGTTGATGCTAATCATTGATTATATCTCTCGTTGAAGCTTTGCTATATATGTTGTCATCAAATACCAAAAAGGGGGAGATTGAAAGCACAATTGCTCTCTAAGGTGGTTTTGATAATTGATCACAACATATGCATCATTGGACTAATGATCTGATCCAAGTATATTTCAGAAAAGTTCAAAAGATGCATTGGGTAAAGGATTGTGAGGAGAAACCCCTTGATGAATGAAGGAATAGGATTGGCTCAAGCTTCAAGAAAGACGACTCTACATTTTACATTTTTGAGAAATCACTTTAGGTCCACAGGAAAGCCAATACTACTAAAAGGGGGTGAGGTATTATGATGAATTGGTTTCTCACATGCCTAGAGGTAGCCACCCAAAAAATTCACTCATTGTCCCAAAGACAAACGAGCAAAATCGGTGCCACCAAAGTTTTCCACTCGGCCCTAGAGATTTTCCACCAGACAGATCCTTTGCCAAACCTTAATCTCTCGGTACCACCAAATTTCATATTGGTGCCACCGAGATTCAGTGACCTCCTTTTTGTCAAAAAAATCCAGGACTCGGAATTTCCGAGAATGGAATCAGTCTCACCAAGATTTGGAAACTTGTCTAGGTCATTGCATCGGTACCGCCGAGATTCATATATCGGTCTCACAAAGAATTCAAAAGTTACGACATTTAGTGCAACTCGGTACCATCGAGTTTTTTTGGTGTCACTGAGTTCGGCAATAATGTTATAATGGTTGGATTTTGTGGGATGCATATACATACCACCTCCACCTCCCCTCATTAGCAGAGGAAGCACTCAGAACACACTTACACTTGATAGATCCATTTTTCTGAGAGAGAGACACCTACTCATGTGTTGAGATGAATAGATTCCAATCCAAACATTTGAAACTTGATCTATAGACTCCCCAAGTTGCTTTCCACAAAATAAATCTCTCCTAGCCATGCCAAATCTGTGAGAGAGTGATTGAGTGTTGATGAGACTATGTTTTGAAGCACAAGATCAAGGAGTTCATCGTTCTACCTCATCTATTACCTTTTGGAGGGTGGTGCCTCCTAGATTGGTTAGCTATCACTTGGGATCCTCTTACATCATGTTGTGGAGTTGAACCAAGAATTTGTAAGGTCAAGGAGATCGCCTAGCTCGTAAACATCTACCGTGAGTGAGGCTAGTCCTGTATGGACATAAGCCATGGTGGAATAGACATGGTCGCTTCTTTGTGGACCCCTTGTGGGTGGAGCCCTCCGTGGACTCTCGTAGCCGTTACCCTCAGTTGTTTGAAGTCTCGACTAACATGGACGTAAGATAGCACCACCTATCGTAACCATGCCAAAAATCACCGTGTAAACCTTTGTGTTCGATCTCCCTACACTACCCTCTACATTACATTTGCATGTATTTACTTTCAGCTGCTACACTCTTAGATATGCATGTGTAGGGTGAACTTAACTAGTCATAATTGGTAAAACTGGCCCACAACTAAAATTGGGATAAGGCTTTTTATCCTGTCAAGTAGTCTAATCACCCCTCCCCTCTAGACATGCTTCGGATCCTACGTACCGTCTTCATCACCTTCCTCATATCTTTTGAGCGGTCCACTCTCCCTCATCCGAGTTTAATCCCCTACTTGAACATGGTGTTTCATGGCACATATTATTATTCGATGATGTGTTGCCACCCTATGATGTTTGAGTAGATTTATGTTATCCTTTGGGTTGATTGATGATCTTGATTGGTTTTAGTTATATGTTTTATTTTGCTGCTATCATATGGTGCCCTCCATGACGTGCACACATGAGGGATTCTTGTTGTAGGGTGTTGCAATACGTTCATGATTCGCTTATAGTTGGGGGCTAGAGCGACAGAATCTTACAACTGAGTAAGGGGATTGTTGCATATGGGAGTAAAGGGCACTTGATGTTTAATGCTATGGTTAGTTTTACCTTAATGATTTCTAATAGTTGCGGATGCTTGCTAGAAGTCCAATCATAAGTGCATATGATCCATGTACAGAAAGTATGTTAACGCATGCCTCTCCCTCATATAAAATTACAATAATGATTGTCGATCTTGTTATCAATTGCCCAGGACAATTCCGCACACTATACCATCATTATTCCAAACTTGCTATTTGTAATATATTGTAATATATTCTCACTTTATTTAGGCAACGACTATTTTCATATTTTTTCTCCAATATGATGCAAAGCTATCCTCTTTATACCCACAATGCAATTTTATTTCTTGTTACTAGATAGAAGGAAACATTCGGTGTATGTAGAGTTGTACCAGTGGGAGATAGGACTTGAGAGAATATTGATCTGACCTTTAGCTCCTTGTGGGTTCAAAACTCCATACTTATCTCTTCCATCTTTGGGAAGTGATACATTGATTTCTTTCACTTGGGGATTATCAGTCTCCAATGTATCTATAATTTTTTATTGTTCCATGCTATTATATTATCATTTTACGATGCTTTTTAAGCATTTACTTGTAGATTTATATTATTTTTTAGCACTGACCTATTAACCCAGTGCCAAGTGCAAGTTGTTGTTTTCTGCATGTTTTTGGTTTTTCACGAATACTCGACCAAACGAAGTCCAAATACCCCGAAATTTTTTTGATGATTTTTTCTCGACAAAATAAGGACATGTAAGCTTTGCAAGGAGACCCGAGGACACACGGGGTAGCGCCAAGACAACACGGCTCGCCTAGGGGGGTGGTCGTGCCCTGATGGCTTGGGGCCACCTCCCTTTGCCTCTGGCCCTCCTCTTTGTCCTATAAATTCACATTAATCCCGCAAACCCTAAGGACCCTCCATAAACACTTTTGGGCCACTTCAAGTCTCTGTTCCGTCGTGTGCCCATCTGGAGCATGTTCTGGTGCCCTGCTGGAGGGGGGACTGATCATGGAGGGCCTCTACATAATCCTTGTTGCTCCCATGGTGATATGTGAGTAGTCCACCACAGACCTATGGGTTCGTAGTTAGTACCTACATGGCTATGTCTCTCTCCATGTTCTTCATTGCCATGATCACCGCGATTCCCATGGTGATCTATCTTAGGTAATCACTCTTGTGTGGTGCGTTTGTTGGGATCCGATGAATTATGGGTTTATGTTCAGATTATTCATGATCATGGTATTATGTTGAGTTCCTTGCATGATTATGATAGCTTCATAATTCTCTCCGATCTATTGATTTGGTTTGGCCAACTCGTTTGATTTATCTTCAGCGCGAGAGGTGCGTCTTGTGGTGCTCAATCCCAGTGATAGAAAGGGGCATGACACATATTGTATTGCTGCCACTAAGGGTAAAATGATAGGTTTGACTCATATTAACTGGATTTACTTTGACTATATCATGTCATTTTTCTCCAAGCATTACTTTGTTTTCACTTAATACTATAGATGCATGCTGGATAGCGGTCGATGGGTGGAGTAATAGTAGTAGATGCAGGCAGGGGTCGTTCTACTTGCTTACGGACGTGATGCCTATATGTAATGATTATTTCCATGAATAAATATTGCATAACTATGCACTTTTCTATCTATTGTCCAACAGTAATTTGTTTACCCACTGTATGCTTTCTACGAGAGAGAAGCCTCTAGCGAAAAATATGGCCCCGACTATATTCACAAATATAAATACAAAAATAAAAAATACCTTGCTTCCATTATTTACTTTTTATTTATTTTTTGTTTTATATTTATCAAACTATCCAACTACACTACTTATTACTTGCAAGTAACGAGTTCAAGGGGATTGACAACCCTCTTGCATGTGTTGGGTGCAAGTGTGTGCTCTTTTGTGTGTAGGTCCTAAAGACATGAAATTGCATGGTCCTCCTATTGGTTCGATAACCTTGGTTCTCACCGAGGGAAATACTTATCTATACTTTGTTGCATCACCCCCTCCTCTTCGGGGGAAAACCCAATGCAAATCGCAAGTATCAGGTGGTTGCATATCTACCACTAGGTATGCAACTGCAACTATTTGTTTTTGTCACCGGATGGGGGTGGGAGTAATTTCATGTGTAAGGACATGGATGTCGCCTAGAGGGGGGTGAATAGGCACTTTAAAATAATTATGGTTTAGGCTTGAACAAATGCAAAATAAAACTAACGTTTAATTTGTCAAGCACAAAAGCTAAAACAACTAGGCTCTCCTATGTGCACCAACAACTTATGTTAAGCAAGATAAACAGCTAAGTGATAGCAAGATATACAACATGAAACAATATGGCTATCACAAAGTAAAATGCATAAGAAAAGGGCTCGGGTAAGAGATAAGCAAGGCACGCGGAGACGAAGATGTATCCCGAGGTTCACACCCTTGCAGATGCTAATCTCTGTGAGGAGCGGTGTGGAGGCACAATGCTCCCCAAGAAGCCACTATGGCCACCGTAATGTCCTCACGCCCTCGCACAATGCAAGATGTCATGATTCCACTAAAGGACCCTTAAAGGCGGTCACTGAACCCGTACAAACAAGGTTGGGGCAATCTCCACAACTTAATTGGAGGCTCTCAACAACACCACGAAGCTTCACCACAATGGATTGTGGCTCCGAGGTGACCTCAAATGCACGGGACAATATAAACAACCTAATTGGAGACCCCCAACACTTGCCTGGAGATTTACACCATGATGATTGAGCTCCAAGGCACCACCAATCGTCTAGGGAGCCAAAAGACCCAAGAGGCACAAGCTCTAGGGTGCCCAAGCACCCAAGAGTAATAAGCTTGTCAAACTTCACTTCCACGTATCACCATGGAGACTCAAACCGATGCACCAAATGCAATGGCAAGGGCACACTGAGGGCCTGTTTGGGACTGCTCTACTCCACAAAAATCAGCTTCGCTCTAGAAAACATAAGCCAAACGGGGTAGCTTCACGATATACAACTCCACAAAAAAAAAACTAGAATCTGGGGTACAACTTCTTGGTTTTTTGAAGCTCTCTAGGAGGTGCTTCATAAAATTGTAGAAGCTGGAGTTGGAGCAAAATTACCCACCACTGCCACCAGTAAGTGGATACCCCTTCGTTTCTCCCCTCTCATCCAATCAAATAGATCCTTTTCACCAAAATTTTCATTCGTGAAGCTGGAGCTGGATAAAAGCCAAACATTCTCTATAAAAAAGCTACAACTCCTATATGAAACTGCTCCAAAGTGGATTTGATGGAGCGGAGCGGTCCCAAACAAGGCCTGAGTGACCAAGTCCTTATCTCTCAAATCTCACCACAACAACTCATGCTATTAAAGAAAATGACAGGAAGAGCAAAGAAGAATATGAAGAACTACCAGATCTAGATCCAAGGGGTTCCCCTCACAAAGAGGAAAGTGATTGGTGGAAATGTGGATCTAGATCTCCACTCTCTATTCCCTCAAGAACTAGCAAAAATAATTGGAGGGACTGAGAGTTAGCAAGCTCGAAGAACATCAACAATGGGGGTAAACGCAAGCTCAAAAGATAAGGACCATTCTAGAAGAAGACCCCTTAAATAGGTCCCCACGAATCTGCCCGTTATGTGCACGATAACATAGCAGCGGTACAACCGCCCAAGAATCGCTCCACAACAAAACCGAGTCTTGTGGTAGAGCGGTACATGACCGGTACAACCTTTGGACCAAGTTTGGAGCGGTACAACAGCTCCCAACACTGTCTCTACCGGTCAACTGGTACAACGTTTGTAAGAACCGGTATAACCTCTCAGTGTAGAACAGGTAAGACAAAAACAGCCATGACTTTCGCATACGAGCTCCGCATTGAGCAAATTTAAACTTGTTGGATAGCAAACGACAAGTACTATCCAGACAATGGATGGTTATAGTAAGAAGACGTAGTAGAAAAATTCTAATGATATAGAGATGTGAAACCTCTATGAACGAAGAAAAAACAAAAACTCCAAAATCGAAAACATCATAGAAGATGCATATTGACTCCATTTTCAATGAACAAGAGCTTGTCATGAAGATGACTATAAGCTCTAAAACTCACAAAGAGAAACATCAAACAAGAACCAAGAAACATGATGCAAGGATTCAAATGGTTTGAGCTTTGAATGAATGATACAATCAAGCTACTCACTTGGGAGCCCCCTTGATAATACGACAATCGAGCCTATAACCCGGTCTCCCAACTACTACCATGAGACCGGTAAAATAGAAAACCTATCAAGGGCAAACATATACCTTGCACAGGGGTGGAGCTAGGCTAGCACCTGGCCCAGGGCCTCCTTCATTGCGACACTGATTAACACTAATCAACAGTGTAAAAAACACTAAAGTTAGCAAAGGAATTAATCCTCACGCCCGGGCCCAGGCCCCCCGGACTGGGTCCTGTCTATTCCACTGACCTTGCACATAGTCCACTTGAGCTAGATGATGATGTGATAGCCTGGCTTATTAGGGATGATAGACTACTCATATCAATAAGGAATTCCTTCTTTTCCGGGAGCCCATTCGTACAGAACTCCCAGGTAAAGCGTGCTTGGCTTGGAGTAGTTCTAGGATGGGTGACCGACCGGGTGTTGGAATTATGCCCTAGAGGCAATAATAAATATAGTTATTATTATAATTCATGTATCAATATAATCGTTTATTATCCATGCTATAATTGTATTGAATGAAGACTCATTTACATGTGTGGATACATAGACAAAACACTGTCCCTAGCAAGCCTCTAGTTGGCTAGCCAGTTGATCAAAGACAGTCAGTGTCTTCTGATTATGAACAAGGTGTTGTTGCTTGATAACTGGATAAATTCATTAGGAGAATCACGTGATGGACTAGACCCAAACTAATAGACGTAGCATGTTGATCGTGTCATTTTGTTGCTACTGTTTTCTGCGTGTCAAGTATTTGTTCCTATGACCATGAGACCATATAACTCACTGACACCGGAGGAATACTTTGTGTGTATCAAACGTCGCAACGTAACTGGGTGACTATAAAGATGCTCTACAGGTATCTCCGAAGGTGTTAGTTGAGTTAGTATGGATCAAGACTGGGATTTGTCACTCCGTGTGACGGAGAGGTATCTCGGGGCCCACTCGGTAATGCAACATCACACACAAGCCTTGCAAGCAATGTGACTTACTATAAGTTACGGGATCTTGTATTACGGAACGAGTAAAGAGACTTGCCGGTAAACGAGATTGAAATAGGTATGCGGATACTGACGATCGAATCTCGGGCAAGTAACATACCGAAGGACAAAGGGAATGACATACGGGATTATATGAATCCTTGGCACTGAGGTTCAAACGATAAGATCTTCGTAGAATATGTAGGATCCAATATGGGCATCCAGGTCCCGCTATTGGATATTGACCGAGGAGTCTCTCGGGTCATGTCTACATAGTTCTCGAACCCGCAGGGTTTGCACACTTAAGGTTCGACGTTGTTTTATGCGTATTTGAGTTATATGGTTGGTTACCGAATGTTGTTCGGAGTCCCGGATGAGATCACGGACGTCATGAGGGTTTCCGGAATGGTCCGGAAATGAAGATTGATATATAGGATGACCTCATTTGATTACCGGAAGGTTTTCGGAGTTACCGGGAATGTACCGGGAATGACGAATGGGTTCCGGGAGTTCACCGGGGGGGAACCCACCCCGGGGAAGCCCATAGGCCTTGAGGGTGGCGCACCAGCCCTTAGTGGGCTGGTGGGACAGCCCAAAAGGGCCCTATGCGCATTGGAAGAAAAGTCAAAGAGAAAGAAAAAAAAGGGAGGTGGGAAGGGAAGGAAGGACTCCCACCCACCAAACCAAGTCCAACTCGGTTTGGGAGGGGAGACCTTCCCCCCTTGGCTCGGCCGACCCCCTTGGGGCTCCTTGAGCCCCAAGGCAAGGTCTCCTCTCTCCCACATATATATACGGAGGTTTTAGGGCTGATGTGAGACGATTTTTCCACGGCAGCCCGACCACATACCTCCACGGTTTTTCCTCTAGATCGCGTTTCTGCGGAGCTCGGGCGGAGCCCTGCTGAGATAAGGTCATCACCAACCTCCGGAGTGCCGTCCCGCTGCCGGAGAACTCTTCTACCTCTCCGTCTCTCTTGCTGGATCAAGAAGGCCGAGATCATCGTCGAGCTGTACGTGTGCTGAACGCGGACGTGCCGTCCGTTCGGTACTAGATCGTGGGACTGATCGCGGGATTGTTCGCGAGGCGGATCGAGGGACGTGAGGACGTTCCACTACATCAACCGCGTTCACTAACGCTTCTGCTGTATGGTCTACAAGGGTACGTAGATCACTCATCCCCTCTCGTAGATGGACATCACCATGATAGGTCTTCGTGCGCGTAGGAAAATTTTTGTTTCCCATGCGACGTTCCCCACCAGTGGCATCATGAGCTAGGTTCATGCGTAGATGTCTTCTCGAGTAGAACACAAAAGTTTTTGTGGGCGGTGATGTGCGTTTTTCTGCCCTCCTTAGTCTTTTCTTGATTCCGCGGTATTGTTGGATTGAAGCGGCTTGGACCGACATTACTCGTACGCTTACGAGAGACTGGTTTCATCGCTACGAGTAACCCCGTTGCTCAAACATGTCTGGCAAGTGTCGGTTTCTCCAACTTTAGTTCAATCGGATTTGACCGAGGAGGTCCTTGGATGAGGTTAAATAGCAACTCATATATCTCCGTTGTGGTGTTTGCGTAAGTAAGATGCGATCCTACTAGATACCCGTGGTCACCACATAAAACATGCAACAACAAAATTAGAGGACGTCTAACTTGTTTTTGCAGGGTATGCTTGTGATGTGATATGGCCAACGATGTGATGTGATATATTGGATGTATGAGATGATCATGTTGTAATAGATAATATCGACTTGCACGTCGATGGTATGGCAACCGACAGGAGCCATAGGGTTGTCTTTATACTAACATTTGTGCTTGCAAATGCGTTTACTATTTTGCTAGGATGTAGCTTTAGTAGTAATAGCATGAGTAGCACGACAACCCCGATGGCGACACGTTGATGGAGATCATGGTGTGGCGCCGGTGACAAGAAGATCGTGCCGGTGCTTTGGTGATGGAGATCAAGAAGCACTTGATGATGGCCATATCATGTCACTTATGAATTGCATGTGATGTTAATCCTTTTATGCACCTTATTTTGCTTAGAACGATGGTAGCATTATGAGGTGATCTCTCACTAAAATTTCAAGACGAAATTGTGTTCTCCCCGACTGTGCACCGTTGCTACAGTTCGTCGTTTCGAGACACCACGTGATGATCGGGTGTGATAGACTCAACGTTCACATACAACGGGTGCAAAACAGTTGCGCACACGGAACACTCGTGTTAAGCTTGACGAGCCTAGCATGTGCAGACATGGCCTCGGAACACATGAGACCGAAAGGTCGATCATGAATCATATAGACGATATGATTAGCATAGGGATGCTTACCACTGAAACTATACTCAACTCACGTGATGATCGGACTTGAGCTAGTGTAAGTGGATCATGAACCACTCAAATGACTAGAGAGATGTACTTTTTGAGTGGGAGTTTAGCGAATAATTTGATTAATTTAAACTCTAATTATCTTGAACATAGTCTAAGTCCACTTTGAATATATTTGTGTTGTAGATCATGGCTCACGCGACAGTCACCCTGAATTTTAATACGTTCCTAGAGAAAGCTAAGTTGAAAGATGATGGAAGCAACTTTGTAGACTGGGCTCGTAATCTTAAACTAATCTTACAAGCTAGGAAGAAGGATTATGTCCTTAATGCTGCGCTAGGAGATGAACCACCCGCTACGGCTGATCAGGATGTTAAGAACGCTTGGTTAGCACGTAAGGAGGACTACTCAGTAGTTCAATGTGCAGTCTTGTATGGCTTAGAACCGGGACTTCAACGTCGCTTTGAGCGTCCTAGAGCATTTGAGATGTTCCAGGAGTTGAAGTTTATCTTTCAGAAGAACGCCCGGATCGAGAGGTATGAGACCTCCGATAAATTCTATGCTTGCAAGATGGAGGAGAACTCGTGTGTCAGTGAACATGTGCTCAAAATGTCTAGGTACTCAAACCGTCTAGCTGAGCTGGGGATTGAACTCCCGCAAGAGGCTATCACTGAAAGAATCCTTCAATCACTGCCGCCAAGCTATAAAGGCTTTGTGTTGAACTACAACATGCAAGGGATGAACAAGTCTCCCGGCGAGTTGTTTGCGATGCTGAATGTCGCAGAGTCTGAACTCCGTAAAGAGCATCAAGTGTTGATGGTGAATAAGACCACTAGTTTCAAGAGAAACGACAAAGGCAAGAAGGGTAATTCAAAGAAGAGCGGCAAGCCTGTTGCCAATCCGACGAAGAAACCCAAAGCTGGACCTAAGCCTGAAACAGAGTGTTACTATTGCAAGGGTATGGGTCACTGGAAGCGCAATTGCCCCAAGTATCTGGCAGATAAGAAGGCGGCCAAAGAAAAATCAGGTATATTTGATATACATGTTATGGATGTGTACTTAACCGGCTCTCGTAGTAGTGCCTGGGTATTCGATACCGGTTCTGTTGCTCATATTTGCAACTCGAAACAGGAACTGCGGAATAGACGAAGGCTGGCGAAAGATGAAGTGATGATGCGCGTAGGAAATGGTTCCAAGGTTGATGCAATCGCCGTCGGCACAGTTTCACTTCAGTTACCATCAGGATTAGTGATGAACTTAAGCCATTGTTATTTAGTGCCTGCGTTGAGCATGAACATTATATCTGGATCTTGTTTATTGCGAGACGGTTACTCTTTTAAGTCAGAGAATAATGGTTGTTCTATTTCTATGAGTAACATCTTTTATGGTCATGCACCCAATGTGAGAGGATTGTTCATATTGAATCTTGATAGCGATACACACATACATAACATTGAGACCAAAAGAGTTAGAGTTAACAATGATAGCTCCATATTTTTGTGGCACTGCCGCTTAGGTCATATTGGTGTAAAGCGCATGAAGAAACTCCATGCTGATGGACTTTTGGAGTTACTTGACTTTGATTCACTTGACACGTGCGAACCATGCCTCATGGGCAAGATGACTAAGACTCCGTTCTCCGGAACAATGGAGCGTGCAAGTGACTTGTTGGAAATCATACATACCGATGTATGTGGTCCGATGAGCGTGGAGGCACGCGGCGGATATCGTTATTTTCTCACCTTCACTGACGATTTGAGTAGATATGGTTATGTCTACTTGATGAAGCACAAGTCTGAAACATTTGAAAAGTTCAAGAAATTTCAGAGTGAAGTTGAAAATCATCGTAACAAGAAGATCAAGTTCCTACGGTCTGATCGTGGGGGTGAATATCTGATTTTCGAGTTTGGTGCTCACTTAAGACAATGTGGAATTGTTTCACAGTTAACACCTCCTGGAACACCACAGTGTAATGGTGTGTCCGAACGTCGTAATCGTACTTTATTAGAGATGGTGCGATCTATGATGTCTCTTACCGATTTGCCGTTATCGTTTTGGGGTTATGCATTAGAAACAGCTGCATTCACTTTAAATAGGGCACCATCAAAATCCGTTGAGACGACACCATATGAACTATGGTATGGCAAAAGGCCAAAGTTGTCGTTTCTTAAAGTTTGGGGATGTGATGCTTATGTCAAAAAGCTTCAGCCTGAAAAGCTGGAACCCAAAGCGGAAAAGTGCGTCTTCATAGGTTATCCAAAAGAGACAGTTGGGTACACCTTCTATCTCAAATCCGAGGGCAAAGTGTTTGTTGCTAAAAACGGAGCTTTTCTCGAGAAGGAGTTTCTCTCGAGAGAATTGAGTGGGAGGAAGATAGAACTTGACGAGGTTGTCGAACCTCTCATCCCTCTGGATGGTGGCGCAGGGCAAAGGGAAACCTCTGTCGTTGCGACGCCAGCTGAGGAGGAAGTTAATGATGATGATCATGAAACTCCGGTTCAAGTTTCTGTCGAACCACGCAAGTCGACGAGACCACGTGCTGCTCCAGAGTGGTACGGTAATCCCGTCTTATCAATCATGTTGTTGGACAACAATGAACCTGCAAATTATGAAGAAGCAATGGTGGGCCCAGATTCCGACAAATGGCTAGAAGCCATGAAGTCCGAGATAGGATCCATGTATGAGAACAAAGTGTGGACTTTGGAGGTACTGCCAGAAGGCCGCAAGGCTATTCAGAACAAATGGATCTTTAAGAGGAAGACGGACGTTGACGGCAATGTGACCGTTTATAAAGCTCGACTTGTGGCAAAGGGTTTTTCACAAGTTCAAGGAGTTGACTACGTTGAGACTTTCTCACCAGTAGCGATGCTTAAGTCCGTCAGAATCATGTTAGCAATAGCTGCATTTTTCGATTATGAAATCTGGCAGATGGATGTCAAAACGGCGTTCCTTAACGGTTTCCTTAAGGAGGAATTGTATATGATGCAACCCGAAGGTTTTGTCGATCCTAAGAATGCTAACAAGGTGTGCAAGCTCCAGCGATCCATTTATGGACTGGTGCAAGCATCTCGAAGTTGGAACAAACGCTTTGATGAGGTGATCAAAGCATTAGGGTTTATACAAGTGGTTGGAGAATCTTGTATTTACAAGAAAGTGAGTGGGAGCTCTGTGGCGTTTCTAATATTATATGTGGATGACATATTGCTGATTGGAAACAACTTGGAGTTTTTGGAGAGCATAAAGGATTACTTGAATAAAAGTTTCTCTATGAAGGACCTAGGAGAAGCTGCTTACATTGTAGGCATTAAGATCTATAGGGATAGATCAAAACGCCTGATAGGACTTTCACAAAGCACATACCTTGATAAAGTTTTGAAGAGGTTCAAAATGGAACAGTCCAAGAAAGGTTCTTGCCAGTTTTACAAGGTACGAGATTGAGTAAGACTCAGTGCCCAGCAACTGATGAAGATAGAGAGCATATGCGCTCCGTCCCCTATGCTTCAGCCATAGGTTCTATCATGTATGCGATGTTGTGCACTAGACCGGATGTTAGCCTGGCCATAAGTATGGCGGGTAGGTTCCAGAGTAATCCAGGAGTGGATCACTGGACAACGGTCAAGAATATCCTGAAGTACCTGAAAAGGACTAAGGAGATGTTTCTCGTGTATGGAGGTGACGAAGAGCTCGCCGTAAAAGGTTACGTCGATGCAAGCTTTGACACAGATCCGGACGACTCTAAGTCGCAAACCGGATACGTATTTATTCTTAATGGGGGTGCGGTAAGCTGGTGCAGTTCCAAGCAAAGCGTCGTAGCAGATTCTACATGTGAAGCGGAGTACATGGCTGCCTCGGAGGCGGCTAAGGAGGATGTCTGGATGAAGCAGTTCATGACGGATCTTGGAGTGGTGCCAAGCGCACTGAATCCAATAACCTTGTTCTGTGACAACACGGGTGCCATTGCCTTAGCAAAGGAACCACGGTTTCACAAGAAGTCCAGACACATCAAACGACGCTTCAACCTCATTCGCGACTACGTCGAAGGAGAGGACGTAAATATATGCAAAGTGCACACGGATCTGAATGTAGCAGACCCACTAACTAAACCTCTTCCACGGCCAAAGCATGATCAACACCAGAACTGTATGGGTGTTAGATTTATTACAATGTAATTCACATGATGATGTGAGGGCTAGATTATTGACTCTAGTGCAAGTGGGAGACTGTTGGAATTATGCCCTAGAGGCAATAATAAATATAGTTATTATTATAATTCCTGTATCAAGATAATCGTTTATTATCCATGCTATAATTGTATTGAATGAAGACTCATTTACATGTGTGGATACATAGACAAAACACTGTCCCTAGCAAGCCTCTAGTTGGCTAGCCAGTTGATCAAAGATAGTCAGTGTCTTCTGATTATGAACAAGGTGTTGTTGCTTGATAACTGGATCACGTCATTAGGAGAATCACGTGATGGACTAGACCCAAACTAATAGACGTAGCATGTTGATCGTGTCATTTTGTTGCTACTGTTTTCTGCGTGTCAAGTATTTGTTCCTATGACCATGAGATCATATAACTCACTGACACCGGAGGAATACTTTATGTGTACCAAATGTCGCAACGTAACTGGGTGACTATAAAGATGCTCTACAGGTATCTCCGAAGGTGTTAGTTTAGTTAGTATGGATCAAGACTGGGATTTGTCACTCTGTGTGACGGAGAGGTATCTCGGGGCCCACTCGGTAATGCAACATCACACACAAGCCTTGCAAGCAATGTGACTTACTATAAGTTATGGGATCTTGTATTACGGAACGAGTAAAGAGACTTGCCGGTAAACGAGATTGAAATAGGTATGCGGATATTGACGATCGAATCTCGGGCAAGTAACATACCGAAGGACAAAGGGAATGACATACGGGATTATATGAATCCTTGGCACTGAGGTTCAAACGATAAGATCTTCGTAGAATATGTAGGATCCAATATGGGCATCCAGGTCCCGCTATTGGATATTGACCGAGGAGTCTCTCGGGTCATGTCTACATAGTTCTCGAACCCGCAGGGTTTGCACACTTAAGGTTCGACGTTGTTTTATGCGTATTTGAGTTATATGGTTGGTTACCGAATGTTGTTCGGAGTCCCGGATGAGATCACGGACGTCACGAGGGTTTCCGGAATGGTCCGGAAATGAAGATTGATATATAGGATGACCTCATTTGATTACCGGAAGATTTTCGGAGTTACAGGGAATGTAACGGGAATGACGAATGGGTTCCGGGAGTTCACCGGGGGGGGGCAACCCACCCCGGGGAAGCCCATATGCCTTGAGGGTGGCGCACCAGCCCTTAGTGGGCTGGTGGGACAGCCCAAAAGGTCCCTATGCGCATTGGAAGAAAAGTCAAAGAGAAAGAAAAAAAAGGAGGTGGGAAGGGAAGGAAGGACTCCCACCCACCAAACCAAGTCCAACTCGGTTTGGGGGGGGAGACCTTCCCCCCTTGGCTCGGCCGACCCCCTTGGGGCTCCTTGAGCCCCAAGGCAAGGTCCCCTCTCTCCCACCTATATATACAGAGGTTTTAGGGCTGATTTCAGACGATTTTTCCACGGCAGCCCGACCACATACCTCCACGGTTTTTCCTCTAGATCGCGTTTCTGCGGAGCTCGGGCGGAGCCCTGCTGAGACAAGGTCATCACCAACCTCCGGAGCGCCATCACGCTGCCAGAGAACTCTTCTACCTCTCCGTCTCTCTTGCTGGATCAAGAAGGCCGAGATCATCGTCGAGCTGTACGTGTGCTGAACGCGGAGGTGCCGTCCGTTCGGTACTAGATCGTGGGACTGATCGCGGGATTGTTTGCGGGGCGGATCGAGGGACGTGAGGACGTTCCACTACATCAACCGCGTTCACTAACGCTTCTGTTGTACGGTCTACAACGGTACGTAGATCACTCATCCCCTCTCGTAGATGGACATCACCATGATAGGTCTTCGTGCGCGTAGGAAATTTTTTGTTTCCCATGCGACGTTCCCCAACACCGGGAAGTTGGTCCCGGGTGCGCATGAGTGAGGACAAAGTGCGCAAAAAGACTAGTATTGATATGTGGGGCCAGTCTAGATCCCGCCAGGAGTAACGACCGCCGGCGGGTGTGTACGGGGCGTTACTAGTTTGGTATGAGAGCCGACCCTCGCGGTTACATGGATGTTTGCGGAGAGGTGTGCAGTCATGTTGTTCATGATGTTTCTGACCCGTCGTGGCACATGGCATGGTACATGTACTGGACTGGATGCACAGACGTTGTACCAAGAGGGAACGCTCCTGTGGCCCAACGAGGACATCGGTTCCTCTGAGTGGTGGTGTATGTGATAGCCTGGCTTATTAGGGATGATAGACTACTCATATCAATAAGGAATTCCTTCTTTTTCGGGAGCCCATTCGTACAGAACTCCCAGGTTAAGCGTGCTTGGCTTGGAGTAGTTCTAGGATGGGTGATCGACCAGGAAGTTGGTCCCGGGTGCGCATGAGTGAGGACAAAGTGCGCAAAAAAGACTAGTATTGATATGTGGGGCCAGTCTAGATCCCGCCAGGAGTAACGACCGCCGGCGGGTGTGTCCGGGGCGTTACAGATGACGATCTTGACTTCCTCAAGATGGACCACCTTTCTAGATTGTGTTGGCTCGATGAAGACTAGTTGATTGCTCCCCCATACTGCACTATGGGTGAGCCACTCTTCGGCACATCTTCACAAGTCCATTGTCACCACAATGGATGGCAAGCTTCAAGTGTGATCTCTTTGTGATGATCCACTCGAATTTGCACACCACAATCTTGATGAATATCACCACTTGATGTCATCCTCCATGGGTTGTATGAGATCTTCCTCTTGACACAAGCCCATGGAAACATACCTAACCCCACATAGAACTCTCACGTAGACCATGGGTTAGTACACAAAGCGTAATGGACAGTGCTTACCAAACCTTGGGATCACTTGATCCCACTCGATACATCTTGTAAGATTTGTGTGTTGATCAACTTGATTGACTCTTTGCCTTAGTCTTGATCAACCTTGTATCTTATCTTCTCTCTTCATAAATATGATGTCTTGAAGGTAAACATGAATGTTCACACAATCTTCTTCTTCAAGACATGCTTGCAATAAGCTCAACTCCTACATGACCAATCTTTGGATAAAACCTTGAATACCACCTTGGTCACCATATAAACTTCTTGAAACCAACAGATGGACTTCAAGAAGTGCCTATGTACAAATCCTTCGAATATAACTCAAGGCAACCATTAGTCCATAGGGATTTTCATCAATTGCAAAAATCACACATGGAGAAATATGCTCTAACAACCTCCCCCTTTTTGGTAATGTATGACAATAACTTTAGAGAGAGTTTATATAAGGAAATAAGCACAACCAAGAACACACATGCAAAGCAATAATGGATGGGTTTGAGATGCAAATGCTTAAGCAACAAAAGCAAAAATCTCTTAATTTCTCCAAATAAACTCTCTAAACTTCTCCCCCATTGGCATCAATTGCCAAAATGGATGAAAAACTTAGAAAGCCAATATAATAGGTGTTGCTCCAAAAATTGTGTATTTCTCAAAATATGAGTGCAGTGAAATACACCAATCCAATGATAAATAGTTGGAGGAAGACAAACTATGTTTAGGATCCAAAGATTGCAAAAAGGATGATATGTCACCCAGACATACCAAAGAGAGAAGAAAGCAACCAAAATATACCAATAGAAACAATCACTCGCATAGTCCTATGAGCCACATGAATAAAAGATATTATGATATGGGAAGAGGAGTGTTTTATAGAAACTAGAGAAGTTCCCCCATGATTTGTGCACTATTAAGAATTTTTGTATTTGATACAAGTTCACAAAATAGGATCATCACTCCCCCAAAATGGATAAAAACACACAACAAGTGCAAGCAAGTAGATAAGACAATAAGCGTATCACTTGCACCAAACATATGGTTGAGCAACA
This sequence comes from Hordeum vulgare subsp. vulgare, assembly GCF_904849725.1. Taxonomy (NCBI): domain Eukaryota; kingdom Viridiplantae; phylum Streptophyta; class Magnoliopsida; order Poales; family Poaceae; genus Hordeum; species Hordeum vulgare. The sequence continues at coordinate 559,410,754 of NC_058520.1, forward strand.
TGTAAAAGAGGCAACTTAAGAATAGGCTCAAGGAAAATGATGTGTGTGAGTCATGGCAAAGCATTTGAGAATACTAATATAAGGATGAACATTACTCATCAACATAGTCTTGATGAAATGAGACACAAAGTGCAAGACATATCCTTACCACACACACATTGCTAGAAAATAGGTTCAAAATCTTACTAATAAACAAATTAAGAACCAACGCTTGTGACAACCCATGGTGAAGATAGGAAATAATAGCCTTGTTAGGAGGAGGGATACCAATCGAAATGGCAAACCCTCATCAAGACAAGCATGAGGACAAATAATCCTCACCACCAATGAGTGCATCAAGATGCATGGATATAAGATCCACACTCAAGACAAATCCTTTCACGAAACCACGAAGAAAATAAAAAGGGAATGCAATGGTGGACATGAAAGAAAAGGGAATATAAACTAGAGATGTAACTTCTGTTATGTGTCAAAGATTCTAGGTAAAATATAATCATCATGATATATATATATATATATACACAAAGAAGGATGTACACACGAAATAGTTACAAGAAGGAGCAAACAAGATATCAAAAGGAAGTCATAAATATACCAATAAGATCTTTGCTCCAAAGTATAGCACATGGACTAATATTTTATTATTGTACATAATTGAACTCCCAACACACGAACATCAAATACATCACAACTAAAGACATCATCGTTGGGATGCTTTGATAAAGGAAACAAGTACCACAAGAAGGAATCGAGAAATTCATGCAATGATGCAACCAAAAATGGTTTAGTGCAAGAAATGTATGCATGAAGAATATACTTGTTACCGAGATAGCATTGGATTGACATAGTAGATAAATGTTCATTGATCATCATAGCTTGGCTCCAATAAGCACATGGTGTTAACACCTTCTTTGTAAGTGAGCCAAGCATCCAATGCATCTCCAATTGTTCCTAGAAGAAAAACACAAACAAAATGATGCCCAAACTCATTGGGACCAACGAGTTAGACAACCAACAATACATAGGATAAACTCCACATAAATATGTTCATATAGATATGAAATTGAATTTCATGCACACTTGAGCCAATTTATGACATGGTGGAGTTTCCCCTAAATATTGGGTCAAAGAAAGAAAGCATGTCCAAGAAGGTACATATATTAAATATGCATGCTCAAGGCCTTCAAGAATCAAATAAACACATAGTTGATGAGATACCAAAAGACAAGGTATCAAGTGAAAATAAAATAACAAACAAAAATTATCACTTCAAAGATGCCAATTAAAAGATACATCAAGGAAAGTGATATCCATTGGTACATGCCAAATAAAAGGAAAAAAGATACCAATTTAAAGAAAACAAACAAGAGGTATCATGTTCCAAAAAGAGAGCTAGGTTCCAAACAAACCAAACCCTCAACAAATTTTCAACATGGCACAAAGCACCATAAAGAGCAAGACTTGCCTCCCACCAACACACACTTGATGGGGATCAAAAGATTTTATGATAAACGAATAAAGAGTGTTCTAAGGAAAATAGGATAGCTTTCCCAAGAGATGTGCACTATATAGAATTTGAATTTGAAAACTAAATGCACAAGATGGCATCATCACTTTTCCTATATCTATAGAAACACTAGACATGCTTGAAAAGATCCACAAGAGGCAAGGAAGAAAAATGGATAAATAAAATCCAATATAAAGATGATTAACAATTCCTACCACATAAAAGAACACCAAGTGTCAAATGACGAGAAGTATTTGGAAGAAATTCCATTGGTAGATTGCAAGATATACAACATCATCTTCACACCAAAATCATAATAAATGACACTTGTAGAGCTAACATGCCACCTAGGAACAAGATAATTTACAATATCAACGCTAAGTGGAAATACCTCAAATATACACATTTTATAGGCTTGTAATATACACATAGCATATTACTCCACCATAATGTGATAACCCAACATTATTAACAAGTGGTAAATGAAAACCAACAAGAGATAATTAATGGACCATGTAGAATTTGAATTTCTCATGAGTAAGACATACCACAAAGAAACGAGATAAACTTGTAGTATCAATACTAAGTGGTAATACTCATGTATAAACATTTGAAGGATTGTGAGGTGCACAAGCACACCACTCCCCTAAAATGGGATAATCCATTAATCTCTCAGAAGATCCATCTGAGTTACAAACATGATGCAATAAGGCTCAACACAAGACTCACAATTACATGAGTGCAAAGCAATATATGATAAGCAAGTTCGAAGCACAACATATACAAACACATGCAAGGTACATAACCACAACATACAAAGGGGCAAGTAACTAACAATGTATTCAATTTAAGTACAAGTTACCGCAAGGAGGAACATTGGTTATAAGATAGAAACTTGATGATCCAAATGACTTGGCTTGAGACAATATGAATGATGAAGACCCCTTAATTTTTCATAATGTAGCCAAGTCTCTAGTGCCCTCCATCGTCAACTATTGATCAAGTTAGAGATTGTTGGTCCCCAACCAAGTTGGGTCCAAGAGGTTAGTCACAATAGGTTTGGCTACCCAAATGGTACTCTTCTTGACACCACTTGGAGTAGCAAAAAACTTGGCAAACACATTGCCAACCTCATCCTTCACAAGAGAATAGATATAATTAATTAGAATAGGGTTGGATAAGGTACCATTCATGCGTGAAGAAGTGACGTGAGCTTCCTCGTGACATAAGCAACAACTTCTACTCTTCACTTTCTTCTCACTTGATTTCTCAACATGAGAAGCATTAGCTTGAGTATTCTTGGGAAGTGACCTTTTTTAAACTTGTGGTTGATCATAATATTGAACTTGTGGCCTCTTACCTTGTTGCTTGTCACTATGAGGTTTCTTCTTCAATGGGCAAGATCTAACATGCTCCCTCCAATCTTGCACTTGAAGCAAACAATCTTGGCCGAATTCTTGACCTTTTCTTGGCCATTCTTCTTGTTGCTCCTAGACTTCTTCTTCTTATTGGAATTGAATCCAAGTCCACCTTTGTCATTTGGGGATTTTTGCCCACAAAATATATTGTCAAGTGTGGACTTCCCTTCATGACTCTTTGCCAAGTCTTTCTTCAAAGAAGTGACTTGGGCCTTGAGCTCTTTGATTTCCTCTACATGGTTAGTATCAACACAAGTACTAGAGGAAGTATAAGCATCATTGTTAGAGCAACAAGGCAAGGGAAGTAACTCATCACAAGATGTAGCAACATTATGAGTAGATTAATTACGAGGACTAACACATGGCCATATAACATTTTGACTAGAAATAGTGCTAACGTCCACATGAGGCACACCTGATGTTACCTTGGTAGTAATAGCCTCATGAGATAAATTTAGCACATTGTGGGAGATCATCATGAGAGTTTGTGAGCATTACATGACTTTCTTCCAATTTCCCATAATTGCTAGATAGCAACTCAAGTTGAGCCCTTAGGTCGACATTCTCCTTTAATATGGATGCTTCACAAGAAATAGAGTTAGTAGCACAAGCATCATCATTAAAAACAAGAGGAGAAGGAAACTTGGCAATCTCTTTTGCATAAGAATCTTCAAGTTGAGCATGATACTCGGTGAGTTTGATCAGCGAACTCTTAATGGCCCTTGAGCCATTTTCGAGGTTCTCAAAGTTCTCAAGGAGTTTAGTACGTGAAACTTCAAGCTTATCATTTTTTAGTTCTAAAATTATTAGCCACCTTGAGAGCTATATCATGGGATTCCTTTAATCTAGATAATTCCAAAGCAAAGGTCTCCTCAAGAGATTCCTTGGTGGTTTGTTCATTTTCAAGAGCTTGGGATAGCTCTCTGATCTCATTAGCATAATCACGCTCAAGACCTTCCATTTTCTCAATGGTAGCCTCATGCTCCTCGAGATGACCTTCCAACTCCTCAATATATTTCTTGCCCTCAATGGCAATATACATGATTTCCATGACGTTAGAGCGAGCAATTTTATTCTTATGAAGAGTTTTAAAAATCATTTCCCCTTAATTTTGAAGGAAGCAATATTATCACTCTCGTCATAATTATCCTCGTCCTTATTATCATCAACATCGTCATCATGAGATATATTGGGATTCAAAGTAGGAGATACCTTTGAAGCCTTAGACATAAGACAAAATTGAGAGACAATGGATGATGTTGTAGGATCCCTTGAAGCATCACTCAAGGCCACATCTAGTTCCATGGAGTGATTGATTTCCTCTACATTGTTAGCACAACAACTCGAGGAAATAGATACATTTTTATCATGGCAACAAGATATAGCAAGCATATCAACATGAGATTTAGTCAAGCAATTTCTACATGATATGCAAGGACTATCAACACAAGCATGTAAAATATCTAGAGTGCTTGAAGTGTTATTGCCCAAAGATGAAGCATTGCAATAAGATAGTGATGAAGGATCATCAACAATAAGCCCACTATCATCATTGCAATGATCACCAGTACTCACCTTATAATTACCTTGTGGCAATCCACATGGAGGTGAAGTAGATAAAGTTGAGAAGACAACACGACCGAAGGTGGAGGGAGCACAATCATCCCTACAAATCTTGGACGGACAATATTTATCTTGAAGCTTTGTCCACAACTCATGAGCATCCCGGAACGACATGATTTGAAATAAAACTGCATTGCTCAAAGCACCAAAAAGCACATTAGAAGCTTGAGCATTGAGATAAGAGTTTTTCTCATCCTCTAAAGATATGTTTTGAGAATCCTTTGGAGGACAAAAACTCATATCTATAATTCTCTCTAAATTTGGGTCGATGACCCTAAAGAGATTAAGCATGTGAATTATCCAAATATCAAAATTTGTGCCATTGAAACTAAGAGTGTGAGAGAATTCTAATACCCTAGTCGACATCCTTACTCTCTAGGTGGTAAAACCTAATAATGAGAGATCTAGCTCTAATACCAATTGAAATGACGTGGATGTCTCCTAGAGTAGGGTGAATAGGTGCTTTAAAATATTACAGTTTAGGCTTGAACAAATGCGAAATAAAACTAATGTTTAATTAGTCAAGCACAAAACCTAAAACAACTAGGCTCACATATGTGCACCAACAACTTATGCTAAGCAAGATAAACAACTAAGTGATATCAAAATATATAACATGAAACAATATGGCTATCACAAAGTAAAATGCATAGTGACGCTATTGGACCAATCATGTAGGGCAATCCTTTGCGTTTTGGGAAGGTTCGGTTAACCCCTCAAAAAAAAGGGAAGGTTGTGTTCATTTTTGTCCTTTCTTTTTCTCTATTGATTATTTTTTGTTTCTTTATAAAAAATATTCGATGAATATTTTTCAACTTACTAAATATCGTTTAAAATTTGGAATATATTTTAAGTTCATGAGATTTTAAAAATCACGAAATTTTAAAAAAGGTTATGAATATTTTATATAGTCATGCACAATTTTGAAATTCACAACCATTTCTTATATTCATGTTTTTAAAATTTGTGGACATTTTAAAAGTTCATCAAAAAATTAAACTCATGAACAACTTTTAAATTTTATAACATTTTTAAAATTCGTAAATATATCTTCAAAATTGTGAAAAAGTCGAAATTCACAAATAAATTAAAATTCCTTGATATTTTTAGATGATGCATTGTTCGTTGGGCGATTTAGATGAAGCATCGTTCGTTGGATCTTTATCCAACGGTTGAGATAGGGGGTTAGATCGACTGAACCCTTGCAAATTTTCAGTCGAGTGGCGCCTAGCCACTCCCGAGTGTGGGACTCTACAGCGGTTACGGAAACTTTGCCGCTCTAAATTTTGCCGCTGCTCTCGTTCCCCGCGCTTCCTTCTTCTTGCTCCTCCCGCTCTCCCGGTCGATCGGTCCCCTTGATCTCATCCCGCACGCCTCTCTCTGCCCCGGCCATGGGCGCTACCGTCTTTCCCCACGCCCTGGCCTCGCGCGGAACCGCCGCCGCCCTCCCCCAAGCCTGCGCGTCCTCCACCATCCGCATCAACCCCGCCTGCATCGCCAACCCCGCCGCCGCGGCGGCCAAGAAAACTAAGCGGCCAGGGTCGTTCGACTGCGGGGATCTGCCGGCGAAGCGCGGGCCCGGTGTTTCCGTCGAGGTCGAGCCCGATGCCAGGACCAAGAAGAGCCCGCGTCCCAGTCCCGCCAGCGACGAGGATCCCGCGAGCCTCTCGCTGCGCCACGGCGTCCAGGCCTCCCGCGTGACCAAGAACCAGACAAGCGCCTCGCCGGTTCTTCCTCCCGAGCTCACGGCGCCACCAAAGCCCGCGAGCTGCAGCATGCGCGAGCTCCTCGAGAAGGCCCGGCTTGCCAAGAACCAGAGCAGCGCCTCGCCGCCGAAGCCCCCGGCCTGCAGCGTGGGCGACCTCCACGAGAAGGCCCGGCTTGCCAAGAACCAGAGCAGCGCCTCGCCGCCGAAGCCCCCGGCCTGCAGCGTGGGCGACCTCCACGAGAAGGCCCGGCTTGCCAAGAACCAGAGCAGCGCCTCGCCGCCGAAGCCCCCGGCCTGCAGCGTGGGCGAGCTCCACGAGAAGGCCCGGCTTACCAAGAACCAGACCAGCGCCTCGCCGCCGAAGCCCCCGGCCTGCAGCATCGGCGAGCTCCTCGAGAAGACTGGTCTCGCCAAGGCTCGTCCTGCTGCTGCCGATGCTGAGCCTCAGACCGAGGCCATCCACCGGCGCAAGATCGAGCGGCGCAGGGCAGAGGCACGCCGGGAGCTGGAGCAGATGGTTCGGACGGTGGAGTTCAACGACCCTTTCATCGATCCCCAGGACGTGCTCAACTGAAGCTAGGGGTCCATCCATCTCGGAGCAGAGGAGCGAACAGAGCAGGATCGATCCCGCCCAACAAGTGAAGCATTCAGGCTTTATTATTTAGCCAGAGCATACAAGTGTCATATGTATGTGTAGTGTAGGCGTATGCAGATTCAGTTAGTCTGTCAGTTTTATTGTTAGTGCGAGTGTGATTCCCCCTTGTAACTAAGTAAAGTGGGAGTACTATAATGCATCAGTTGGTCACTTGATTAATCTAGAGACAAAATTTGATGATGTCGTCTAAATTATTACTTCATTTAGTTTGTCTTCCGTCCATGTTATTGGCACTGAAACTGTCAGCAATGGTTTTCATTTCACCTCACAGTTATTTCTACAAAAACAGTCACTTAAGAGTTAAGATTATCACTATTTCGTTTGAGTATGCCCAACGACAAGAGATTCACAACTTTGAGTGTTTTACCGAAGAAGAAATCACAACCCACTCCCCCACCCCGCCGCAGGTATATTTAGGCCCTATATGTGTATGGACATGTTCGGACATGTCCATGGACAACACGCGGTCGAGCCCCATTAGGCCTCTTCTCCAACGGCGTCCTCCATTTATCCCGTCCCCATATTTGAAGCCTTTTTTCGCATTTTTCACTTCTTTAACTAAACTCGTTGCATACTAGAAAGATGTGGATTGTGCATAAAAAATAATTTAATTTTAGAAATATAACATTGAAACATGAATATTATTGGGAGTACATAGTTCAGACATAAAACTCAACATCACAAATCAAAAGGTTTCCATGATGTATTCAAAAATGCTCCAGTAGATTATTGAGTAGTTGTAAATGCACTTTTCAATCTCTAAGTTGCCAATGTATCTCTAGTAAATGTGCGACATGCTTCACATCTTGTTCTTGGAGGGGGACATGTACTCCAGGCTTCTCAAAATCAACATTAGATATACGATCGGCCTCATCCTCCACAGTCATGTTTTGCAAGAGATCACACTACAAGTCGTCACCTCCCCATTAGTGTAAAAATGCTTACGCAAAACCTTAATTACCGGCGCTCCACTTTGAATCGATGTCACCAGTATTTTTCTTGAAATACTAGTAGCGTGAGCATATCACACGGCACCAATAACCTATTACTAGTGGTGTGCCTACATTTTCACGCGCCACCAGTGTATGGGACCCAATGTTCTGACCAAGCGTAAGTTAATAGTGGCGTGCAAGTTATGTGGCACGTCACCGGTACTGTAAATACTGTTGACGTGACACCTAATTATGCAATGAACTTAGCTATATGTGTTTTCTTCATCTTTTTTGGAAATGTCTTTTTTCATGTTTCTCCAGCATCTTTGCTTCATCATTTTTTACCATGATCGATCTATGCTTAATTTGTCAACATGAATGTAGAAAATGGATCATGTGCGTGCCACCTGTGGACAAGTCAGATGCCAGAAGGACAAGAGGTTCTTCATAGATATTTTAGATGACTTCCTAACTAGGATGATATATTATACTTGAACATGTCGTGAATGTGTTTCATAGTTGCAACAAGAAAAAAGTCTAATTGTTGTTTTATTATAATTTTGCAAAGATCATCCCTTGTGGGACAAGGCATGACTTCCTAGAAAAGCCATCACTGGGATTGATGTGAAGGTCGTGTTTTAGCTCACCCTCATGAAGATGTCAATAGACGTGAACTTCACTTGTCTCGTCACCAACAAAGCACATCAAACCTATCTCACTTTCCCTAGTTGGACATCCCTAGCACAAGCCTACATGATGGAAGCTCGAGAGAGGTCCACATAGAGTAAGAAGGGTAAGAAGTTAAATATTATTCACGATGCTAGTCATCTTTTGAAGTGTATATGGATTGCCTAGCCCTTTCCAATAGTTTAAACTTTTTTGTTGAGTTGACTAGTGAATGCAGCTTAACATTGGATCAGCGCCTATGGTCTTGAGTTCAAGTCGTCACTTTTATAATTTATCCCAAAATTGTTGTTGCCCCTCTATGTCCAAGTATAGGCCTATTAAGAGGGTTTATATGTGGATTCCCTAACCCTTTCCATTAATTTAGACTTTTGGTTGCCTTGGCTTAAAAGTTTAGACCTTATATTGTAAACTAATTAGAAGTAAATGTCTATACAAATCAACATGTATCAAGCCTTAAAAAGTTTCCTAACTAGGAAAGACATAATGCAAAGCCTCGTTTGATTTGGTGGATGTTGCTATTAACAGAATTTTACACGCGTATAGTCGATATAAGTAATGAGACGATACTGAAATAGGAGACTCGACGGTAGTGGAAGTTGTTAAGTGCAAGCGCGAACATATGAAGATTTGTGTACCCTTTGGAACGATACCAACCAACCTACATATCATCCATTGTCGTTTGACTAAACAAGAGCCATGCAAGTAACAAGAGATTTCATTCTTGTCTACTACGATATATTTTTCCTTACAAATTGCATTTGATGCATCCACCATACTAAGAGATCCTTCTTGAAGTGTAACAACCCCAAAGGAAAATTTATAGGTCATTGGGGGTACATTTGAGAGGTATTATTAGTTGGGTAAAGTACCTCTCAAATACTTGAGCTTGCATGTTTGTGATGTTAGGCTAAGAAACATTTTTTTGGAAAGTTATGGCTGAAAAAATTGAAAAGAGATGTGCTTGTTGGCATGAGAGATTGCTCAATATTGTTGGTACGGTGACTTTGGTGCAATCTTGTCTTACTAACATTCCTATATTTATGATACCTTTTTACCAACTCCATGTTGGGGTCAGGAAGAAGGCATACTTTTTAAGCTAGGTTGGTGTGGCAGGAAGATGAGGAGAAGAAGAAATATCATTTAGTAAACTAGAAAAACTGTTGTTTACCTAAACAACAAGAGGATTTGGGAATTCTTAATCCTGATATGATGAACAAAGCAACTTTAGATAAGTGGTTTTGGAAGACTGAAACCGAGGAAGGCCTTTGGGAAGAAATTCTCAGAAACAAATATGGTAGAAATATATGTATTTTTGGAATCAACCACAAACACAAGATTTTGGGAAGATTTGTGTGTGTGGGTGGGGGATTAAATATGCCTATCCCGGGTTATATAATATTAGTTTTGATCATGAGATTGCTGTGGTTGAAGCCGTTGAAAAAGGATGGGATCATTTCTCTTTTAGGAGAACTATGTATGGGGAATCTATAGAGTTGTGGAATAGTTTGAAAGAGAGATGTGAGGAAGTCAAAATGTATGGGGGGGCAAGGCCAGATGGATGCTTACATCCGATGGTGCTTTGTCAATTAAATCTTCATATATGTTCCTAGTTAAAAATGATGTCAGATTTCCACCTAAGGTCATGTGGAAAGCTAAAGTCCGTGCTAAATTAAAAAAAATATTCTGTGGTTGGTGATTAGAAAACATCAACTCGCATTGGGCACTGGGTCAATAGGTTAGTCACAAAAACTAATATTAATTGGTATATAAACACCCAAAAAGCAACCTAGAATGATAATATTATAGCAAGGAACAATAAAAAAATTATAGATACGTTGGAGATGTATCACGCACCCGGGCGCGCCCAGTTGGCTCGGGGCCACCTCGTGGATCCTCCAACCCTAATTCATGTCCTATAAATTCGCAATTACGGAGAAAAAATAGGCGATAATTTTTCATCGTGTCTTACGAGACGGAGCCGCCGCCACCTCTTGTTCTTCCTCGAGAGGGTTGATCTGGAGTCCATTTGGGGCTCCGAAGAGGCGGATTTGTCGCCGTTGTCATCACCAACCCTTCTCCATCAACAATTCCACGATGCTCACCAGCGGGAGTGATTAATTCCTTTGTAGGCTTGCTGGACAGTGATGGGATTGGATGATATTGATCATGTAGTTGAGTTATTTTGATACGGGTTGATCCCTAGTATCCATTATGTTTTGAGATTGATGTTGCTATGACTTTGCTATGCTTAATGCTTGTACTAGGGCCCGAGTGCCATGATTTCAGATCTGAACCTATTATGTTTTAATGAATATGATAATGTTTTGGGTCCTTTGTTGAAAGTTGTATGTACTTGTTATGTGTGTTGATCCGCATCCCCCAAGGTGACAATAATTGGGATTATTTTCGTTGATTGTCGTAGTTTGAAGAGTTCATTTATTCACCATGTGTTAATGCTTTGTTCTGATTCTCAATTCAAAGGAGGCCTCAATATTAGTTTCCTTATGGACTCCGCTGCCACAGGAGGGTAGGAGAAAATATGTCATACAAGTTCTTATCGCAAGCACGTATGACTATTGATGACGAGATGATGTATATACTTCTCGCTCCTTGTTGGTTACTGTCGTGGTTTTGTCACGGCATATGTCCTCGTGAAAAGACTTAGTGATGGATCCATCGCACCTTGGTGGCGACTCAAAGAGGGTGAGCGGAAGCGAGACTCAGGTTTACCCAGGTTCGGCTCCTCCTGTGGAGGTAAAAGCCTACGTCATGCTTTGTGTATATTGATGGTGGATTCGATTACAAGGAGGGCGTAACTCGCCTGACCTAGATCTCGATGAATTCTAACCTAGTCTATCTACCCTAGAGACTCGCCTTTATATACAGGTCGAGGCCCTAGGGTTTACAAAAGTCCTGGCCGTGTTACAAACCGTGGTTCTCCATATCTCTAAGTCGCCGTGCTTTCCAAGCCAGGAAACCTCCTTGGCGACTTATCTTCTCCATCAATCATGAACCGCCATCCAGCTCATGGCCCATGGCGGCCTTTTATTGAAGATCTCCCAACGCACCTCAGGCCCTAGTCCAAGGCTTACACTGACCATGTATGTATGAGTCGCCGCTTTCCTGACTCGGCCCAACAGGGTGGGTCACACTACAGGTAATATCCCCAACATTAGGCCCCAGATTGACTTGAATTCATTCACGCCAAGAAACCTTTACGCTTGTCTTCGGTGACTCATATTACCTCCGTCCTTTCCTCAATAAGCAATGAGCCACCAACTTTCACAAATTGCTTGATTCGTCGGGTCATTTATTGGTGACATCACTTTCTCCACTATTCCTCGGATTTTGATGACATCACTCCCAACGGATCTTTGCATCTTTATCATGTTACCCCGAAAATCTAGGCGCCATTATTTTCGGTTTTCAATTTGTCACCTCGATTCCCGCGCCTGCCGTTTCAACCTTTCCCTAGGCCTTTAAATAACCGCAGGGAAGTGGGGGGGGGCATCCCCACCTACCTCCATTCCATCTCCATGGTTGCGTCGTCTTCCTCGAGCCTACGTCTCGACCACCTTGCCATCGTCGAACCTCTGTCGCGGACCAACCGTTTCCGAGGCTGGTCAGAGGCGCGGTCGCCGGTGCAGAACCTCTACGACCTTCTTCCGTCGTCACCTTCCTCCTTCGGGTAAGTTCCCTTTCTCCATTAGGGCCAGATCTTGAACCCCCATATCTCTTAGGGCCGCACCGAAACTTTATGAATGCTAGATCCTCTTACCATCAACCCGTCGAAGCATGGTATTTTAGATCCTTCTTCCTAGCAATAAATTGTGGTAGTCCCATCGCGCTCCCTAGCAAATTGTATTCTTCCTCCATTGCTCTATACATCCACACACTGTTTTCGCAGCGTTTTTGTATTCTTAGCACCTGAATTTTCAGCAAGTATCATTACCTACCCATAGATCCGTAAATTATCCCTCGGTGTTGGAAACATGTTTGTCCTCAATTGGGGATATCTTAAGGAAACCTTTAGAGCCACATTCCGCCCTCAATGCTACGGCGAGTTACGACTCCCTTGTAGATATGCTTCCAACCATTGGCTGACGAGTTATCATTCCATAGGCCCTAATAATCTGCGAATCTTCCATTTGTAGTCATGGGTACCATCTCTAAATGTAACTCGCTGCCAACAGAAGTCAATGACGCTTATCTTGAGAAATTTATAAAAGTGGGTAACCTTGAGCCCAGGGAAGTCATCGGCTGGCGAACCCCTTTGGGGAAACAACCCCTCAACCCGCCGAAGGGGAAGTAGTTATTTTTGCTGATCACCTGGAGCGAGGCTTCAAACCGCCCGGCTCAAAATTCTTCAGAGACGCCCTGCACTTCTTCAACCTTCATCCCCAAGACTTAGGGCCAAACTCCATCAGTAACCTCTGTTAGTTCCAAGTGTTTTGTGAGGCTTATATGCAAATAGAGCCCACCATTTTGTTGTTCAGGAAGTTTTTCTATCTGAACCGCCAGACTGAGTTTGCCAACGAGCCTTGCTTAGAGCTTGGGGGAGTTAATATCCAGCGACATCGTGAATGCGGGTTTTCGGCTGTTACATGGCCTAGTCATCCCAAAGGTTGGGCAAAGACTTGGTTCTACTATCGCGACACCTCTCCATCCAATGAGAACCCTTTACTAGGCTTCAGGGAAGAACGTCTGCCTATGGACTTCAAGTTACCGGAAAAGCTAACTGAAGAAGAGGAAGCCACGTTCGTCCCTATCTTTGCAAAGCTGAAGGCCCTTACCGTCAATGGTCTTACTCGGATCGATCTGATCCCCTGCTGGATGGAGTGGAGAATTATGCCCTTGAGCCACCGTGACGGCCTGATGTGTGAATACAATGACGACTTAAACCACCCCAATGCTTTTACAATGTGAGGCTTTTGGAAGAAGACATTGTCGAGATTGTGAAGAAACTAAGTGGTGAGCCTATTGAGAATTGCTCCAAAATTGGGCTTAAACCTTTTTGCGTTTCCACCCCGGCTCCTGAGGTAAACAATCCAAGTCGCCCTTTTGGCTTTTCAATGTACTCATTCATGTTTCTGATATGAGCTTTTTGTCATGTCAATCAGAGGGATTCGACGTTTTGGTCCGAAGGCCTAAGACAATCATCAAGAAAACGACCAAACCCACCCCTAAGACGAAGAAGAAGAACAAAGGCAAAGCTGCAGCAAAAGAGTCATCCGTCGTTGGCGAGTCTCGGGCCGCCGAAGAACAATGAGAGGTAAAATTCTCTTTACTCACGCCTTGCTACCTTTGTTTATAGGATGATGAATTTGAGAGCCAGGATGAAGATGTCGAGGTAATATCCATTTCTTCCGACTCAACTTCTTCTCCCCCAAGCCGGCCAGGCGAATCTGTAGGAAAGTTCCCATGTCTCACCGAGATGCGCATCTCGATCCCAATTTCCTTTTGAAGAAGGCGAGTTATACACCCAAATGTTACACTCGAAGCCACTCTGGGGACCTAGTGTCCGGCTTTCCTGAGAAAACAACTGGTCGCAAACGACAGAACGAGGTACGTTACTGCAAGCATCTTTTTCTTTGTGTGCAAGATATTCTCGTGACTTACCCAATTTTTGAATCCTCATCCATTAGGTCTCACCTCCTTCATTTGGCGACTCAGCTATGTCGACTCTCCCCCCAATGATTCGTCTTCAGGGGTAAGTTCCTTTATTAACATGCTCTTTCGGATGTCAATGTTTCCGTCTCAACATTGGTGTCGTTGTTTCTCAGGGCGCAAGCAAAGAAGAGAAAAACCGGCGACTCGTCTTCTGCTCCCAAAGTGGCTGAAGTGTTTGGTATGAGTTCCTCCGTCCCAAAGGCTCCAGAAGAACCAGCTGAAATTCGCGAGGATATTTTTGATGATTTTCCTGACATCCGGGTTAACCCTTCAAGCCCTCAAAAGGAGGTGACTCAAAACATCAACCCTGAAGACCTATATTCAGTCGTTGTTACTAGTACCGGCTATTCTAAGCATGCAACTGTGGTGTTAACCAAACACGCGCCAAAAGATGCCCAAGTATTTGTAGAGAAAGATATCACCAAGCTGAAGCTTCCCAATTATGAAAAATTGGAGTTTGAGGAACTATACTCTAGTTTTGTGAGCCGTGTGGAGACAAGCCATGAGATGGAAAAGAGTTTGGCCAACATGATGCGGATAAAACATGAGGTGTAATATCCTTTAACCTTATTGACATGTCCTCCCATTAGCCCTCCAAAGGACGAGTTATCCATAACGAATCATGCATTTGTGTCATCTTCAACCTATAGCCCCCAAGGGCCGGGTCATCTTTTGTAAAGATGAGCTGATACTTTAATTTAAAACTTGGAATAAAATCTTCAACCTATAGCCCCCAAGGGTCGTGTCATCTTTTGAAAGATGAATCGGGTCTGTGGTTTGTAGTTGAACAAAATCTTGAACCTGTAGCCCCCAAGGGCCGGGTCATCTTTTGAAATATGAACCCGGTCTTTAACTTGTATTTGAAAAAAAGCTTGAACCAGTAGCCCCTAAGGGCCATGTCATCTTTTGAAAGATGAACCGGGTCTTTAACTTGTATTTGAACAAAAGCTTGAACCAGTAGCCCCCAAGGGCCGGGTCATCTTTTTAAAGATGAGCCGGGTCTTTAACTTGTATTGGAACAAAAGCTTGAACCAGTAGCCCCCAAGGGTCGGGTCTGGTGTGAAGGGATGACTTTAGAAGAATTGAATCATACATTAGCCCCCAAGTGTGAGGGATGTTGCTTGCAATGGTCCTGAAACTTGCTTTCCCGATGTTTGTTCCACGAACCATTGACTCGGGCCGACTTAACTGTGGCCGACTTGAAACAAAGCCTGGCAGAGCAACAAGACGCTCGAGCCAAGTTTGAAGAAAAGTTTCACCTTGCTCTAACTGACATGGAAAATATGAAAGCAGAGCACAAAATGTTTGAAGACAAAGCCCATGCTGAGCAAGCTGCCGTTTTGAAAAGGACGAAACAAGCCAAAGAGAAACTGAAAGCCACTGTACAAGAGCTCTCTAGACTGAAGAATCACATCTCCAAGATGACCCAGGCTGTGTTTGGTAAGTATCAACTGCTTCCTTCTGAAAGTGTATTTCACGTCTTTGCACAACGTATGAACCTTATTTTTATCTGTAGGTCCTCGAGCCGCCACCCTGCAGAATGATTGTATTCTAAAGTTGAAGGCGATCTACACTTTGACGGAGCAGCTGTACACTGGTGGTGTTATGACCATGAAGGCTGTCATGGGGAACAGAGAGCCCATAAATCCATCAAGCACATGCTTGGCTGTTTGTCAAAACTGCCTCCCTAGATAGAGAAACTGAAGAGGTCAGTCGCCCGCAAAGGAGCACTAACTGCCCTAAGTTGGTGCTTGGCCTATGCTCGAGAACTTAAGCCGAAAGAGGTAACTGGTGGATTTCCACAGCTGAAGGATGACGGGTCAGATTTCACTGAAGAAGACTACCATCATTGTGTAAAAGAATCTCGCTTTGCGGCGACTCAACTAGCGGCCGACCTGGATTTAGACAAAGATCAGGCGGCTTATGATGAGCACATCAAAAGGGTGACTCCTCCTTCGTACGAAATCACCGTCCTGACTCCGCTGCACCGTAAGAATCCTTTTGACTTTGGTGTTGATATGTCCACTGTCTTGACTGATGAAGACGAGTTCCACGCCTTGACCAATTGCAATTGGAAATTGGGCGACTTACAGATCGAAGATGGCGAAAGCTCGAGGCAGGATAACCCAGAGGTGGCTTTAGTCAAACTAACATGAAGATTATCCGTAGAGAATACTTTGATCCTTTATGGTCGGGTTATGTTTCCTAGTATGGCCGGCCGAGCCATGTAATAGTCTAGGATTTTGAAAACAGTATGATAAATGTACCTTGTGATGGTGTTGAAAGTTTCACCCTTTATGAATATGAATCGCCTTTCTTAATGCTTTGCCATGTTTGACAAGAAAGACCTTTTTCCATGTGTAACAGAGAAAAATAATAAGCCGACTCAATGAGTCGCGATGGGTTATAATAGAGTTTTTATTAAACCTTTGGGCTATGCCACAAAGATAATCATAAAGTTTGTCGGCGCACTGAGTTACGACAGGATAGGACGAGTTTGTAAGACTCTAGTGCTACCCCAAGAAGGCTTTTGCAACAGCCCAAGTTGTTTAGACCGGCTGATCAGGCGCGAGTCAAGCTTCAATGAAGCAGGTTCATTGAACCCATGGTTTGTCTATTTTCCATGTGCCGGCTCCCGCTAGCACCCTTCATGTTTTAACCAAGGCAAGTTCAGGGTCCAAAAAGTGGATTGACTCGCCAAGAGTACATGGGACCATAGGGCGAGTCGCCAAACGCACAGTCTAGTATAACCATTGTAATACGTTAATATTTCGCTAGCCAAGAGGGTATTCAGGCTGAACACAATGAGCAGAAGCCCCCAAGTGACCTATGATTAGGGAAAAGTCAGACATAGGATTGCAGAAGCGTGTACACTCTTACTACAAAACAACTTGAGAGCTAGTAGCCCCCCAAGTAAGCCGGCTTAATTCTCAAAACCATATAGGGTGCCCATGTTTGAACCGTGCAACGTGGAAACTTTTGGTCCTCATTGGCGTACCAACATCTAGTTTTGAAATAAGCGTAGCGTGGCGACTTATGCTCTTTGATGCTGACAGCGTCCATGATTGGACGACTTATGAAACAATAAAGACTCATGCTTTCAAGAAGCTGAAACGGCAGAAACCCCGACGTTCGTGGGCGCCGGCTTTATTGCTTTATATATACGAAGAGAGATTACAAAGACTAAATTCTATACATAGATAAGGAGCTAGTGGCTCTAAGTATAGTATGGCCGTAAGTGGGCGATGTTCCATGGCCGGGTCGTCTCAACCTCTATTGTTGGCCTATCTGGGCGAAGATCCACCAGGTAGTATGAACCGTTGTGAAGAGTCTTGCTCACAATAAAAGGTCCCTCCCATGGAGGGGGAACTTATGCATACCAGTATGATCCACAACAGTTACCCCAAGTGGAAGGTTGAGATGTAGTCAGCAGCAAGTTTTCCCTTACATGGAGACTGTAAGGTTTATAGAACAAGGAGGACTCCTAGGATCAACAAGTAGGTGTCTTCCACCCTGGCGCTAGCAGGAGACGTGGACCTGCACACGCACAAATAACTTTGCTCCCAACGAGTAGAGAGAGGTTGTTAATCTCTCCGGCCTTGTAGTTTGCAAAGGATCAAAACACAAGCGAGAATAGTAATAGTGATTGCAACAGAAAAGTAAATGAAGCAGTAAATGATGGAGTGTAAGCAATGGCGGTGATATGGACCGGAGTCACATGATGTTCACTAGTGATGTTTCTCTCCCAAAAGACGATAAATAACTATGCGTGGGTAAACAAATTACAGCTGGGCAATTGACAGAATTATGAACGCACCGCAATGCTAATTATGCTACTTGAAAGTTAGAGGCCCAATGGTAATGGGAAGTATGCCAAGACAAGTAGACCATTTATTCATCAACATCTACTTACTAATCATCCACCTTGAGATATCTATCTAGAACATCTTGCTGGTATTAAGTTGCGAGCCCCACCCAAAGTGTAAACTCAAAGCAATGGACAACTGCATTAACGAACTATGCGTAAGGTAAACAATCCTTGCAACCGTGGTCACAAGCACCGTTGTTTTATCTCTGGTGGCAATAACACATCCCCTAGTCTCATGTTTCTGTCACTCAAGCTAGACATCAGGGGGCATGAACCCACAATCATGCATTACGCTCCCTCTTGGAGTTACAATCTACTACTCGACCAAAGCAATAAAGAGCAACGGAGAACATGCATGAATCACTAAATAACATAATATAAAAGGATAATCAAATATATAACTCATAACAATCTGAACATAATCTCATAATCCATCGGGATTTTTGGGGCTCTCACAATTGGGGTTAAGTCCCTGCAATTAAAATACATCAGCAGACAGAAACTGGCACTAGGTGCACTATGTTAGTAGGTTAGTCCAAATATGTGTAAAAAGGTATAAAACTATAGCAAACCATATAACAATGTCACCCAAAAGAGCATGGAACAAACAAAAATTATAGATACGTTTGGGACGTATCAACATCCCCTAGCTTAATTCCTGCTCGTCCTCGAGTAGGTAAATGGTAACACAAATAATTTCTGTGGTGACATGCTAGCACACATATAAGAACTTCAAAGTAAAGCAAGTAAGATATGCAATTCAAGTCAAGACAATAACAAGCAAGAGTCTATATTTAGTATTGAAAATAGCAAAGTAAGAACATAAAGGTGCAAGAGCTCTCGCTGTCCATGGGGCGAGTGTCTCCAAATGGTGTTTGCGTGCAAGAAGTGGGAGATGGGTTTAGAGAATAAAAATATTATATAGTTTAATTGAGAACTCAATCTACTAAAACTTCACACTTGGTCTCCTTCGGAATCTTATTTTGACTCATCCCGAGACCACTAGTCAGGCACAAGTCAAAATGATCCTCTCCCTTTCGACTTTGAGCAATCATGCAATGGATGAGCGCAAGCAAGATATGTTGGCACTTAGGATGGCAAAGAGAATAATGATGGGGAAGCAAGACAAAAAAGTTGTGAAAGGCTCACATCAATGAGGACAACCGTAGGCGAGAGAAAGCCAAATGATAGATATGATGTGAGGAGTAGGGATTGTCATGCGACGGATGCACATATGAACTAAGGTAAGCTCTCCAATAGAACTAGTGGGGTGCATCCAACTTGCTTGCTCATGAAGACCTAGAGCTCATTTGAGGAGGCTCATCATTGAAATATACAAGCCAAGTTCTATAGTGTAAGGGTCCCCACATAGTTATGCATGAATGATAATCTCTATGGAGTACAAATATAACAATGGAGTACGAGTGTGGATCTTTCAAAAGGAATAGTAGTGTTGCCACCTTCTCTCTTTTTATTTTATTTATTTTTCTTTTTTTAAATTTTTGTGTGGCCTCTTTGGCTCTTTCTATTTATCTCTCATTTGTCCTCTTTGGGATCTTTTCATGTGTCCTCTTTTAGGATCTTTTAATTTGTCCTCTTTGGAATCTTTTCCTCACTTAAGGGCAACACTCTATATTCTACAAGAATAAAAAAATATCTTCATACTTTATAAGAAGTCCTCAAGATAAAGACAAATGAAAACTTTCATGATGTATGAAAATGTATGCCTCTGCCAGTGTAGCAGGATATGCAATGAAACTAGCGCGTCATGTAGCAATAATAAGTGCAAGGCCCAACTAGCATGCGGCTCCTCGATCAAGCAAAAGCATGTATGACATGAAGATCAAGTCATGAGATGGTGGATGTTGCATGGCAATGTATCTCGGAAAGGCTATGGAAATGCCTTAATAGGTAGGTATGGTGGCTGTTTTGAGGAAAGATATAATGAGGCTTATGTATGATAGAGCATATCATGTCATGGGTTTGGATGCACCGGCGAAGTTTGCACCAACTCTCAAGGTGAGAAAGGGCAATGCACGGTACCAAAGAGGCTAGCAAAATATGGATGGTGGAAGTGCCAACAATCGAATACTCACATTAGTCTGAAGAACTCATACACTTATTATCAGTAACTCTCTATTTAGTTAGGAAATTCACAAAGAGACAAGTACCCCGAGGAGGAGTGTTTGGGGGTTTGGTTATTGTTGCGCATCCTCGACTCGTGGTACCGTGAGGGTACTCTATATATTCCAACCCCTCGAGAGGTTAGCGATCAATTTAGTAGCTAGAGTCCTCAACTAATTTTTAGTTTTTGAAAAACACACAGATTTCCCAAAATACGACACCTATCACTAATAGGCTCAAGATCTTGGCACTAATAGTCCAAACATTACTCAAATTAATACCTCAAAACTATTGCAAGTTACTACTATACTTAAATAGCAACCTCAATTACCTACTCATGCAAGACACACAACTCAGTGCAAAGAGCCAACTCTCTAAAAACGATAAGCACGATAACTCAAGAGAGTTCCAAAAGCAACCTAAATAAAAGCTCTTAAAAAGATATATCATGAAAACTAAGAGCTAGACATGACAGCAGCTAAGTTAAGATAACGAACACACATAAAAGATAAGCATGAAAACCTATGTTGTGTTCTAGAGTGGAATGGAGTGTGTTTCTCTCCCAAACAAGGTAGGCTATGTTACGACTTGTTATGAACAACAAGAAAAACTAAAACAAACTAAAAAGTAAAGAGCAGCACGCTCCAAGTATAGCACATAACATATGAAGTGATAAAAATATAGCATGGAGATGGACGAACTGATGATTGTTGATAGAGAAGGGGATGCACGGGGTCATCCTCAAGCTTAGACGCTTGAGTCTCCTTGAATATTTCTTGGGGGTGCATGGGGGCATCCCCAAGCTTGAGCGCTTGACACTCCTGGATCTTCTTTCATCATCTCCCATCACATACTTAAAAACTCCCTTCATAAGAAACTCATCATAAGCTGATTAGAGTGGTTAGTACGCATGATAAAATAATTCAATGCCTACTGGAAATAATGATTTTCATGAAAATATATTGTTTCTAATTATTGCCAAAAGGTTTTTGCAAAGGAAAAGCAAGCTTAAGATTTGCAAAATGGTGAAAACGCAAAACGTGGCAGAATCTGTGAAAAACAGAACAACAGGTAGTAAATAATTTTTCTGGGGTACTTCTGCAACTCAAATCAAAAAACTCAGAACAGATGCCAAAAAGAAAATTATATAGAGCATGCTTTCTAATAAATTCAGATCAAAAAGATGATCCGGTGATTTTTGAAAAAAATTTCCGTCAAGCAGACAGAATCTGTTTCTCGACAGCATGTCACAACTTTTGAACTTTCTTGCAATCGGAGGCTAAAACTTGGCACAAAGATTGAAAATAAAGATACAATGATGTTGCTACAGTAGTAACAAGCATCAAGACCACTAAAACTTAAATTAAAAACAAATTGGGTGGCCTCCCAACAAGCGCTTCTTTTATGCCTTTGAGCTAGACATGATGCAAAAATATCAAGTATTATCAACTCCATAAGAATAGCTTGCCCCAATGACGGACTCATAAGTTAACTTAATTTTCTTTCGTGGGAAGTGTTCCATCCCCTTTTTAAGAGGAAATTGGAATCTAACGGTTCCTTCTTTCATGTCAATGATAGCACCAATGGTGCGGAGAAAACACGTCCCAAAATAATTGGGCATGAAGGATCACACTCAATGTCCATAATAAGAAAATCAACGGGCACATAATTATCATTGACAACAATAAGAACATCATCAATTCTCCCTAAAGGTTTCTTTAAGAAAGAATCAACAAGACGAACACCAAAAGAACATGGATCAAAAGGTTTCAAATCATGCATCATACATTCTTTTGGGCATAACGGAGGCACTAGCTCTAACATCACATAAAGCAAAGCAAGAGATATTATTCAATTTAATCTTGACCATATGATCCCAACCATCTTCTAGTTTTCTAGGAATAGAAGTCTCTAGCTTGAGCTTCTCCTCCCTAGCTTTGATAAGAGCATTGGTAATATGCTCGGTGAAGGCAATATTGAGCGTACTAGTGTGGGGGTCTTTAGCCATTCTTTGCAAAAAAGTGATCACTTAGGAAAGACTACAATTGTCAAAATCAATATCATTGCTATTAAGTAGAATTGTAGTGTCATCCTCTATATTTGATCTGCTCTCTATTATAAGAGTTTGGATGTCTTCCCAAGTTTGGGGACGTTTAGGAGCAACTTCAAACCAAAGATCATGTTTCTTCCCGGGGAGACCATGCCAAGGGCATAATTCTCCATAATGACTAGTATAGTCACAAGGTCTATTACTTATATAAATACACGTAGTGGAAATTGGAGCAATAGAAGAGATGGTATAATCATTGTTGTTGTGACTAGTGAAGTCACACAACTTGGTGTTCTCAGTGGAACCCATAGAAGAAACAACAAGCTAGAACAAAGCAACTAATTGTTTTGTGATTTTTGGTAAAAGACTCCAAAGCAAAAACTAGAAAGAAAACTAGCAAGACTAAAAAGGAAAGGTAAAAGATAGTGTGCAACTCCCCTATCTTGAAGACTGGAGTCCCCGGCAACGGTGCCAGAAATTTTTTCTTGATGAGGAGATGATGTATATACTTATCGCTCCTCGTTGGTTACCCCAAGTGGAAGGTTGAGATGTAGTCAGCATCAAGTTTTCCCTTACACGGAGACTGTAAGGTTTATCGAACCAAGAGGACTCCTAGGATCAACAAGTAGGTGTCTTCCACCCTGGCGCTAGCAGAAGACATGGACATGCACACACACAAATAACTTTGCTCCCAACGAGTATAGAGAGGTTATCAATCTCTCCGGTCTTGTAGTTTGCAAAGGATCAAAACACAAGCGGGAATAGTAATAGTGATTGCAACGGAAAAACAAATGAAAGCAGTAAATGATGGAGGTGTAAGCAGTGGTGGTGATATGGACCGGAGTCACATGATGTTCACTAGTGATGTCTCTCTCCCAATAGAAGATAAACAACTATGCTTGGGTAAACAAACTACAGTTGGGCAATTGAGAGAATTATGAATGCACCGCAATGCTAATTATGCTACTTGAAAGTTAGAGGCCCAATAGTAAAGGGCAGTGCGCCAAGACAAGTAGACCGTTTATTCATCAGCATCTACTTACTAATCATCCACCTTGAGATATCTATCCAGAACATCTCGTCGGTATTAAGTTGCGAGCCCCACCCAAAGTGTAAACTCAAAGCAACGGACAACTGCATTAACAAACTATGTGTAAGGTAAACAATCCTTGCAACTGTGGTCACAAGCACCGTTGTTTTATCCCTGGTGGCAACAGCACATCCCCTAGTCTCATGTTTCTCTCACTCAAGCTAGACATCAGGGGGCATGAACCCACAATCATGCATAACGCTCCCTCTTGGATTTACAATCTACTACTCGGCGAAAGCAATAAAGAGCAACGGAGAACATGCATGAATCACTAAGGAACATAATATAAAAGGATAATCAAATATATAACTCATAACAATCTGAACATAATCTCATAATCCATCGGATCCCAACAAATCGAACATAGCAATAGCAAGAGAATTACATAGATGCCTTGACCATGTAGGGCAGCTCACAAGGGCTAATCATGGAAGCACAAGATTGGAGAGAAGACATCACATAGCTACTGGTCATGGACTCATGGTCCAAGGAGGACTACCCACGACATGTCCGAGAAGCGTCCATGGCGGTGGAGAAGCTCCCGGAGGTCAATCCTCCCTCCGACAAGGTGCCGGGAAGAGGTCTCCTGACGCTCCCGATCTCGGAAGTGCTGCGGTGGTAGAACGATGGAGAAATTCACGATTCTAGATCCAGTATAGGGTTTTCCTCATCAAGGGGTAAATATAGGTGAAAGGAGGGCACCAGAGGGCGTGGGCCCCACCCAGGCAGCCTCTTGGCGTGACCAAGGGGTGAGACGCGCCGACAGGTTGCCTGGGCGGCCCCTGGCACCCCTCTGGCCCCCTTTCGTGCTTCGTGAAGCTTTCTGGTGCGCTGATTTTTATATATTTTTCTCGATATTTTTAGGGCTCCGGAAAATTGGGTAAAAGCCCCTCCAAAAAATACATCAGTAGACAGAAACTGGCACTGGGTGCACTAAGTTAGTAGGTTAGTCCAAACATGTGTAAAAATATATAAAAGTGTAGCAAAAAAATAATGTCACCCAAAAGATCATGGAGCAAGCAGAAATTATAGATACCTTTGGGACGTATCAACTATATACAGAATACATGCCTACATTACCTTAATGAATTGGAGCTAGTTCAGTGTCGCTCTAGTGTGTAACTGTTACATGATTGATGTCATCTAAATCATTATCTTTCACCGGTCCACGTGCCTACACTTTTCATATACGAAATATTGCTAAGTTATTATTGTTGCTGCAACTATTACAATCACTACAAAACTATTGTTTTTACCATTACCATTATTACTATTATTTTGTTGTGCTACTAAATCTTTGCTACAGAGATATATCCCAGGTGTGGTTGAATTGAAAACTCACGTGCTAATACCAATAAATATTATTTGGCTCCCCTTGTGTCGAATCAATAAATCAGGGTGTAATACTACCCGCGAAGACTGTTGCGATCCCCTATACTTGTGGGTTGCCAAGACCTTTTTCTAGCACCATTGTGAGGGATCATAGCTCTATTTATTGTGTTTACTTGAGGATATCCTTGCTACTATGAAGAATATGAAAGATAATAGAACCAAGATCGTACCCTCTAAGACGAGGGGAGGTAAGGAACTGCCATCTAGCTATGTTTTTCATTCACCTACTGTATTGAATCAGCTTATGACACCACCACTTGCTGCTCATTCTGATATTCCGCAAGTATCTCATGATGCTACTTCTGAAAATTATGATGATGCTACTTCTATTCTTGATAAAAAAAATTATGTGCCACTGAATGAATTACTTGATGCTCATATTGCTAAGCCTAGAGAACTTGAAAATGTTGAAACTAAAAAAGATTATGAATCACCTATTATGCATAGCTCTCTTAGTAGATATGAATCATGTGATGTACGTGAGGGTCATGTTATGGATCAGGAGAAGCTAGAGTTTTTTTTGATTGTAATGATAGAGATGATTTGAAGAAACTGTTGTGCAAACTGAAAGAAAAGTCTACGATGGAGAAAAGTAAATATGATCCTAAATTTGCCACTTCTCCTATATGTGTCACCAATAAGGATTATGAATTCTCTATTGATCCTTAGTTAATCACTATCGTAGAATCTTATCCTTTCCATGATTATAAAACTGAAATTGTTGTGGCATACCTCACTAAATTAAATGATATTGTCACTTTATTTGCTCATGAGGAAAAATACGTTATTAATATATCCTTAAGATTTTTTTCCTTTTTCGCTAAAAGGCGATGATGAGAAATCGTTCCTCACTCTTGCTCCTGCTTTTGTGCGTAGAACCGAGGATATGATATATTACTTCACTCAAAAATATTTTCCTCGTCATAAAAAACAAGCTTTTTACAAGAAATATTCAAATTTGTTTAAATGAAAAAGAGAATCTCTCTCAAGCTTGGGGGAGGCTACTCCAACTAATTAGAGCTTTGCATGATCATCCTCTTGAGAAAAATGAAATAGGTGATATCTTTTCTAATGGACTAACCGATGCTTCTAGGGACTACCTAGATACTTGTGCCGGTTATGTTGTCAGGGAACAGACTATTGGACAAGCAGAAGGATTATTAAATAATATATTCCAAAATGTTGATAATTGTACACCGATGACCCACAAGTATAGGGGATAAATCATAGTTCTTTTGATAAGTAAGAGTGTCGAACCCAACGAGGAGTGGAAGAAAATGACAAGCGGTTTTCAGCAAGGTAATTTCTACAAGCACTGAAATAGCAGTAACAAGTTGTTTGATAGCAAGATAATTGTAACTAGTGACAAGTAGCAATAGTAACAATAGGTGTATCAAGACAGCCCAATCCTTTCGTGGCAAAGAACGGGCTAGAACATTTTCTTATAATAGGCAAAGCATTCTTGAGGGCGCATGGGAATTTCATCTAGCCACTTTCGTCATGTCTGGTTAATTCGCGTTCGGTACTTTGATAATTTGATATGTGGGTAGACCGGTGCTTGGGTGTTGTTCTTACTTGAACAAGCCTCCCACTTATGATTTACCCTCCCACAAGCATCTGCAACTATGATAAAAGTATTAAGAATATATTCTAACCATAACATTAAACATAGGGATCCAAATCTGCCCCTTACGGAATAGCACATAAACTGGGGTTTAAGTTTCTATCACTCTCACAACCCACCATCTAATTACTACTCCACGATGCATTCCCTTAGGCCAAATTAAAGGTGGTGGAGTGTTACATAGTAGACGTTTGCATAACACCACTAAGGGAATCACAACATTCACATCATCAAAATATCGACCGAATATCAACTTCACATGACTACTTGCAACATGCCTTGTCCCGTGGACTCAAGAACGAAAGTAACTACTCACAAGCGATAAACATGTTCATGATCAGAGAGGTATTAAATAGCATACTGGATCTGAACATATGATCTTCCACCAAATAAACCATAAAGCATCAACTACGAGATGTAATAAACACTACTAGTCACACCCCAGGTACCAATCTGAGGTTCTGGTACAAGATTGAGCACAAGAGATGAAATAGGGTTTTGATAGGAGATGATGCTGATGAAGATTGGACACCCCAAGATGAGAGGGTTGTTGGTGATGACGATGGCCTCGATTTCCCCCTCTGGGCGGGGGGGGGGGGGGAGTTCCTCCGGCGGAATCGCTCTACCGGAGGGCAAAAGTGCTCCTGCCCAGGTTCCACCTCGAGACGGAGGCGCTTCATCTCGAAAGTCCTCTCTTGATTTTTTCCAGGTTAAAAGATAATTTATACCAGAAGATGGTCGCCAGAGGTGGGCCAAGGGGTCCACTAACCACCAGGCGGCGCTAGGGGGCTGGTGCACCATCGTGACTAGCGGGCATCTGGTAGCCCCCCTCCGGTACTTTTTTCCTCCAGTATTTTTAATTTATTCGAAAATAAATATTCGTGAAGTTTCACCCCATTTGGAGATGTGCAGAACAAGTGTCTTTGATGTAGCTTTTTAGGTCTGGAATTCCATCTGTCGGCATTCTCCCTCTTGATGTAAACCTTGCATATTATGAGAGAAAAGGCATTCGAATTAGTCCACAAAGTGGTATAATGCATAAAAATACTAAAAATAACAGTAACAAAACATGATGCAAAATGGATGTATCAACTCCCCCAAACTTAGACCTCGCTTGTTGATACGTCTCCAACGTATCTATAGTTTTTATTGTTCCATTCTGTTATGTTATCATCCTTGGATGTTTTATGATCATTTTATAGCAACTTTATATCATTTTTTGGGGACTAACCTATTGACATAGTGCCTAGTGTGAGTTGTTGTTTTTTGCTATTTTTCCTTCGCAGAAAATCCATATCACATGAGGTCCAATTGCCATGGAACTTTACGAAGATTTTTTGGGACCAGAAGGAAACCTGGGAACCAAGAATGAGCAGCAAACGAGGCCGAGGGGGGCCACTAGACACCAAGGTGCGGCCTGGTATCTAGTGAGGGCCTCAGGCACCACCTCCACTGTTATGTAGGCAGTAGCTAGATTGATTTATCTCTTGTTTTGTTTCTCAATACAATGGTCACTTGGAGATCCATATGATGTAATTCTTTCTTTTATGGTGTGTTTGTTGGGATCCGATGAATTGTGAGTTTATGATCAAATCTATGAAAACATATTCATGCTTGATTATTATAGCCTCGTATTTATTTTCCGATATTTGGTTTTTGTCTGGCCAAGTTAATCATTTATCTTGCAATGGGAAGAGGTGCTCTGTGATGGGTTCGATCTTGCGGTGCTCAATCTCACAGACAATAAGAGACATGACACACATGTATCGTTGCTATCAAGGATATAATGATGGGGTCTATTCCTACATGAATAGACATGACAAGCATGTATCATTGCTATCATGCCATCGTTCTTAAGGCATTACTCAGTTTCTCCATTAACTCAACACACTAGATGGATGCTGGATAGCGGTCGATGTGTGGAGTAATAAAAGTAGATGCAGGCACAGGTCGGTCTACTTATCTTGGATGTGATGCTTATATACATGATCATCGTCTTGAATATCGTCATAATTATTTTCTTTTATATCAATTGTCCAACTGTAACTTGTCTACCCATCGCTTGCTATTTTCTTGACAGAATCCACTAGTGAAACCTACGACCCCCGGGTCTACTTCGGATGATCTATTTGCAATCTCTACTTTGCTATTTGATTTTCTATTTTATTTGCTCTTTTGTTTTCAGATACGTATTACCAAAACCCCTAAAAGTACCTTCCTGCGTTTTATTTGCTATCACTCTTATTTTCATCTATTAATCTATCCCTACTTTACCCACGAGGGGTTGACAACCCCTCTACGCGTTGGGTTGCGAGGATTTGCTATTTGTGTGAAGGTGTTGTTTACATAGTCTTGTGGATCTTCCTACTGGATTGATATCTTGGTTTCTAATCCGAGGGAAATACTTGCCGTCGATGTGCTACATCACCCTTTAAGCTTGGAGGGAAAACCAACGCACCTGCGAACACCGTCAAGATTTTTGGCGCCATTGCCGGGGAAGATCAAGTCAAGATCTATCAGGTTCCTACACACAAATATCATCTCCTTGCAATTAAATTATTTGCCATTTGCCTCTCGTTTTCCTCTCCCCCACTTCACAAAAAATTTCCTTTCTATTTGTCATCTTTCCTTTGCCATTTTCTTGCCGGATCTCTTGTTTGCTTGTGTCTTGCTGGTTATAATCATGAGTGACTTTGGTATGGCAGAAACAGATGATGGCAGGACTCCTAAAATTGTACGTCATGGTAATATTGATGCTAAAACCTTTGTTTTGGGACAAGGGAATGTTATGGGAAAAGAATCTATCCAAGAACTCTTCAATTGTGTTGAAACTTTGTCATGTGATAATACTCCTATACTTAAAAGAACCAAAACTTATGCGGAAGCTAAGTCAGCACTAGTTCTGAAACTTGAGAATAGATTTATCCATACTCATCCTACTTTGCAAAGATGTTTTATGAACTACCTATTATAAAGGATTCTAAAGCTAAGAAGATAGCCACCCTTATTCTTATGGATGAATTTGATCATATAGTACGGGAAGCTTGGGAAACCTTTTTTTTTATTGTATGAATCATGAAAAGCTGATAGTAAATTAAAATCTCTATAATAGTGATTACATTTTGCGACATTTACTCGATGATAATCAAATCTTTGATGATAATCTTAAAAAGGAAATTCCTGTTTTAGATATGATCCAACAAGTTTTCAACAATGTTAGTCAACAATAATCTTGGATTGTTGCGAGTAATCAAAGGGTGAAAGGATCAATATGGTTGACTAGAGGGGGGTGAATAGGCAACTAACAAATTTTAAACTTTTCTTTAAACAAATTAGGTTTAGCAACAAATAGGTTGTCTAGATATGCAACTAGGTGAGCAACCTATATGATGCTAACAACAACAATAATAAGCAATAAGTAAATGCAAGTAAAGGTAATAAATAACCACAAGTGCAACCGGTGAAGACGGGGATGTGTTCCCGAAGTTCCTTCCCTTTGAGGGGAAGTACGTCTCCGTTGGAGCGATGTGGAGGCACAATGCTCCCCAAGATGCCACTAAGGTCACCATATTCTCCTCACTCCCTCACACAATGCGAAGTGTCGTGATTCCACTAAGTGGTGCCCTTGAAGGTGGCAACCGGACCTTTACGACAAGGTTGGGTCTCTCTCCTCAACTCAATTGGAGGCTCCCAACAAAACCATGGAGCTTCACCACAATGGAGTATGGCTTCAAGGTGACCTCTTCCGTCTAGGGTGCTCAAACACCCAAGAGTAACAAAGTCCACACAAGAACTTGGGGGATCAATTTTCCTTTGGTGGAAGTGTAGATCTAGGTCTCCTCCTTTAATCCCTAGCAAGACAACAAGTTTGGGTGGCTAGGGAAAGAGATCGGGCAAGAAAGCTTGAGTGCATCGATGGTGGAGAGAGAGAGAGAGAGGTAAGAGGTAAGTGGGAGGAGGAAGAAACCCCTCCTTATATAGGTCCCCCAATTTCTAACCGTTACAGCCACTTTTTACACTGGACGGTACAACCGGTTGCTAGGGCGGTACAACCGGTCTTCCTATATTAGCGGAACAACCGGTCAACCACCGCCCGACAACTGGGCCAAAACAGAGAGTTGGCCCTGAGGTTCCACGAGCCATGGCCGCTTGGCGTGGCTAAGTCCCAAGCGGTACAGCCGCTTGGAACACTGGTAGTAGCAGCTATATTTAATATAGTGGTACAACCGGGCCACCACCGCCCAACAAACACAATGAAACACAGTCGTGACCGGTTGTGGACTGGTGTCGGGCCGGTACAACCGCACAGGTGTTGAGCAGTACAACCGCACATGGCACCGGTACAATCAGTCAGTTAGAAAAACAAGGGCCTCTTTCTCTGAGTGATGCGATGGAACGAGATGGTGCAAAAGTGTGAGAGAAGAATTGATTCATCCATAGACTTCCAATGTGGATTCCCTCTTAATAGTACGGGATCCCTACGACCAAAGAGAATAAACATGTAGGGAACACGTCTTCGATCTTTTCCATTTGAAGGGAATACCTAACTGTCTTGTGTCTAACATATGATACCTGCATACTTGACACCCGGCTAGATAGCATAGTGAGTTGTGATCATCACCAAAACACTTAAGCTGGAGAATGCCCTTACAAAGGGGATATGTAGATGGGAAACTTGATAATGCTAAAATTTCTATGCATAATGTGTTTCAAGGTATTTTTGAGAAATCTCCAGATAAGAATGTATCCATGGAAACTAAGGATGACAACACTTGAAATATATGTTATATGCCTAGGTAGGGGCGTAAAATGATACCGCTTGTTGGGAGGCAACCCAATGAATAAAATTTATTTTCACTTTTTCTTTTTGTTCTTGAGTGTTTGCACAATTATGCTAGTGGTATAATTGTGTTTTTTTTGTGTGTTTTAGTTAGTCTTTGTGACAAGTAAAGCCTTTGGGATCATGCTGGGTATTAGTTGCTTTAGTCCTGCTTTAAAACAGAAACTTTTGCGTCCAGTAGAAATAATTCTAGATATCGCGTCAAACGTGTTTGAATCTTTTACAAAAGATTAATATATAAATTACCTACGTTGTCCTAATGTTTCATAATTTTTGGAGTTACAAAAGTATAAGTAAATTTTGAATCTTTACACAATGTTTTGTTTTTAACAGATTCTGTTTTCTTTGCGTTATGTGCTTATTTTAATAATTATATTGTTTATATCGGGAGGCATAAGCCAAGGTAAAGTTAGAATACAGTAGATATAATGTAAAAACAAAATTGGAATAGGTTTTCAAGAGTACCTATAGTAAAGTTTGGTTTTCTTATACTAATGGATCTCATGAAATTTTGTTGAGTTTTGTGTGATTGAAGTTTTCAAGTTTTGAGTGAGATAACGATGGATGAAGGAATAAGGAGTGATAAAAGCCTAAGATTGGGTATGCCCCATGGCACCCCAAGGCAATATCTAAGGTGTACCAAGCAGCTAAGCTTCGGGATGTCGTGGAAAGTATCCCCTCTTTCTTCTAGTAACCATCGGTAATTTTACTTGGAGATATATTTTTATTCGTCACATATTATGAGTTTTGCTTGGAGCGTCTTGTATCATTTGTGTATTTGCTTTGTTTGCTGGTTAGTTTGTCATTATAAACCTTGCTGGACACACCCATTTGAGAGAGCTAAATTATGCTATGATTTGTTAGAATTGCTCTATATGCTTCACTTATTATTATTTTTTATCCAAGGAATTGCTCATGTGCTCCACTTATATCTTTTTCACCACGATGGTGCTGTTATTTTGAAGAAATTTTCTCTCATGCTTCGCTTAGATTATTTTGAGAGTTACTGACATTTTGAAGAAATCCTCTCTTGCTTCACTTATATAATTTTGAGAGTTCAAAATTTTAAAGAAACTTGTGCTCTCGTTCTTCACTTATATTTGTTTGAGAGCTTGTTATTTGCGTTAGCAATATGCTTTAAATGAAAATTATTCCCAAAGTGATGAATGTCCAGGAAAGATATAATAAAAACTTTCTTGAAAGATCATTGGAAATTAAGCTTGATTCTTTGCAATAGTTTTGCGATATTAAGATATTAATATATGAGTTATGTTGGTGAGTAATTATGCTCTAGTAAGAATATTGGTGTTAGGTTTGTGATTCCCTAAGCATGCACGTGAAGTCTATAATTATGCTATGAAATTACACCCTGCTTGTGTTGCATTATTAGGTGTTAGTTATGTTTAATGTTCACTTATCATGATTTTGTTCCTTGGTTGGGTGCTTCTCAATCTATTTGGTAGCCTTCACTTGTACTAAGCGGAAATACTACTTGTGCATCGAAATCTTAAACCCAAAGTTGTGCCAAATGAGTCCGCCATACCTACCTCTATGTGGTATTTCGACGTCGTTCCAAATAAATTTGTATGTGTCAACTCTAATTTTCAAAATAAATTTATGTTTTGCATGCCCGTACCACGGTGGCTGGTATCTTCTGTGGTAACTATGTTATTCTCAAGACGAGTGTTTATTCACTTGTCATTGCACGAGAGTATGGCGGAAATAGGGATGCCCAGTCCCAAAATCCAAAAAATATATATCTTATGTTGTCAAATAATAAATTCCTTGGGAAGTGTTGGCATGGACGGTACCCGTGGATACGGCTAGCCGTGGAATTTGAAAGAATTGTGGAGAAGGAATAAGCTTTATTTTCAGTCTGGGAACGTCCTATAATTTGTTTAGCATGGAGAATATTGGAAATTGTTAGATATTGTATGCACTTTGAGCTCTCCCCCACCCAAAAAAATGTATCTCTAAGTTTTTCACTTTGAGCTCTCGCACCTCTATAAATCCCTGCTTCCCTGTGCGATGGGCCTATCTATATACTTTATGCAATTTTTATTTTTAATTTGAGTCTCCATCCTCTCTTATAAAGCAACAACTAAGGAAAAATATTATCATACTTGAGCATTGGATGTAGTTAGTATTTGAGTGTGTTGAATGAATGGATCAATGATAAAGCATGATGGTCTATGGATAACGTTCTCTAGCGTTAATATTTTGAAAGACTTGGTTGCTTGTTGATATGCTTGAGCATTAAAATTTTCATGTCAAATTAAAGACTATTGCTTTGCATCATCTACAAGTACATATGACCATGCTGAAAAGAAAAAGAATATGATGAACATGTGAGGCACCACTCCACATCAAAATTTCTGTTTTTATCATTTACCTACTTGAGGACGAGCGTGAATTAAGCTTGAGGATGCTGAAACATCTCCAATGTATCTATAATTTTTTATTGTTGCAAGATGTTATGTTATCATCCATGGATGTTTTATGATCATTTTATAGCAACTTTATATCATTTTTTGGGACTAACCTATTGACATAGTGTCAATTGCTGTTTTTTCCTTCACAAAAAATCCATATCATATGAGGTCCAATTGCCACAAAACTTTACGGAGATTTTTTTGGACGAGAAGGAAACTTGGGAACCAAGAATGAGTAGTAGACGAGGACTAGGGGGGCCACTAGACACCCAGCGTGCCAGAGGCCCATGGCATGTCCTAGTATCTAGTGGGGGCCTTGGGCACCCCGTCCACCACGTGTGAGCTCTATAAATACCCCAATATTCAGAAAACCCTAGAGGAGTCAACGAAAAATCATTTCAGCCGCCGCAAGGTCCACAGCCACAAAAACCAATCTAGAGCTTGTTCCGGAGAGGAACACGACCACTGAGGGGTTCACCATTCTCTTTGGTCATCCTCCGATGATGCGTGAGTAGTTTGTATCAGACAGACGGTTCCGTAGGTAGTAGCTAGATGGATTTCTCTTTCATTTTGTTTCTCAATACAATGGTCTCTTGGAGATCCATATGATGTAACTCTTTCTTCTGCGGTCTGTTTGTTGGGATACGATGAATTGTGAGTTTATGATGAGATCTATGAAAACATATTCATTCTTGATTATTATAGCCTCGAATTTATTCTCTGATATTTGGTCTTTGTCTGGCCAACTTGATCTTTTATCTTGCAATGGGAAGAGGTGCTTTACGATGGGTTCGATCTTGCGGTGCTCAATCTCAGTGACAGAAAGAGACATGACACGCATGTATTGTTGCTATCAAGGATAAAATTATGGGGTTTATTCCTACATGAATAGATATTTTCTACATCATGTCATCATTCTTAAGGCATTACTCCGTTTCTCCATAAACTCAATACACTAGATGCATGCTGGATAGTGGTTGATGTGTGGAGTAACAGAAGTAGATGCACGCAGAAGTCGATCTACTTATCTTGGATGTGATGCCTATATACATGATCATTGACTTGAATATCATCATAATTGTTTGCTTTTATATCAATTTACCAAAAGTAATTTGTCCACCCACCGCTTGCTATCTTCTCGAGAAGCCACTAGTGAAACCTATGCCCCCCGGGTCTACTTCACATCATCTATTTGCAATCTCTACTTTTGTTTTCAGATCTATATTACCAAAAACCCCAAAAGTACCTTGTTGTGTTATATTTGCTATCAATCTTATTTGCATCTATCAATATATCCTTGCTTTACCCACAAGAGATTGAGAATCCCTCTACGCATTGGGTTGCAAGGATTTGCTATTTGTGTGCAGGTGTTGCTTACATAGTCTTGTGGATCTTCCTACGGGATTGATACTTTGGTTTCTTAACCGGGGGGATACTTGTCGCCGCTCTGCTACATCACCCTTTAAGCTTGGAGGGAAAACCAACGCACCTGCAAACACCATCACTTGTCCTCAAGCGAAATCCAATAACAAAAATCATGACACATGCTTTGAGAGAGAGGTGTCGTTAAAAACAAAATACGGACATAGTAGCATCATGCTCATTATTATAACAGCAAATAAACTTTATAAAATACTCAATCATAGCATTTTCATCATATAACTTTCATCATAAGAACTTCTCATAAACAAGTAACGATTCATCACATTGTTGAAGTATGAACCATAAACCGTGTTGAAAACTAACAAACTATGTCTTGAGTCGTCTTTGCAACACAATTCATCATATTTTCAGGAAGAGTCACATATCAGAGATTTTAAGCAAGTCTACATAATCAATCATCATTTAGTCTTCTATGATTGCTAACACTCATCGCATGCATATGAACAAAAGGTTTCAACCAAACACATAGAAAGATAAGGGCTTAGAGTGTCGCCTCTCAACGTATTCACCTCAAGGGTGATGTCAACAGTAATAACTCATGACCACCCACATTCAACTGGATATATATGTTTAGATCTTTCCCCATCACTTGATGCTTTCCAAAGAGAAGATAAAGGGGAGTAGAGAATAATACTTTGACTCTTGCATAAAAGTAAATACATAAAAGTAAAAGATAGGCCCTTCGTAGATGGAAGCACAGGTTGTCATAAGCTTTTTGGTTGTATGCCAAATCTCTTAGTGCAAAGGAACGTTACGTTATATTGCCGCTTGTGATAGCAATCTTTGTTATGCACTTTGTAGCTTTTATTATCGCCATCACAAGTTTGTACAACGTGTAATTTCTCTTACACTAAAAGATCAAACATGTTTATAAGCAATTTTTATTGCCTTGTGCACCGATGACAACTTAGTTGAAGGATCTTACTCAATCCATAGGTAGGTATGGTGGACTCTTGAAACATGGATTGGGGTTTAAGGTTTTGGATGCACAAGTAGTATCTCTACTTAGTGCGGAATTTTGGCTAGAAAAGAAATTGGGAAAGCACCACAAGTTAGAGGATCTATAACAATATAACTTCTATGTGAATGTAAACAAACAGAAATCATTACCTTGTTTTCCTTGTCCAATGTCAACAGTATTGGCATACTATAATTAATGGGGGCTCACAATCATAAAAG
Source organism: Hordeum vulgare subsp. vulgare (assembly GCF_904849725.1). Classification (NCBI taxonomy): domain Eukaryota; kingdom Viridiplantae; phylum Streptophyta; class Magnoliopsida; order Poales; family Poaceae; genus Hordeum; species Hordeum vulgare. Next base: position 559,446,996 of record NC_058520.1, read on the forward strand.
ATGTCAAGGATAGTGTATTTGCATGTAAATCTTCTCTTCCCTAATTAATTCTTTCTTGTGTTGCATTATCGACCAATGCTATGTTTGTCAATCTTCAACAAATTTTACTACTTATACTTTTCCTTCTGTGGTGTCACTACTTACTATAAGATCAGCATATGATCCTTTTTTTGATTATTTCCCTTTATTTTGATTGCAGCAATAAAGTAAAGAAACAAAACTCAAACTAAACTTTATTATATAACTCTCACTCGATTACATACATAGATAGATAGATCACGAAACTAGCACTCGAAAAGATGGACCGAACTAAACTTTTATTTGACTAAATCACAAAATAGCTAAATATCGAACTAAGATGGATAAACAAAATAAGAGTGAGGGTGATACAATACCGGGGCTCCTTCCCCAATCTTGGCACAAGCCAAGTGGAGTGCCCATACCCGTCTACTCAAGTCTCCTTCTTTGGTGATGAAGATGGAAGTGGTGGTGGTGTAGATGACGAGGTAGCGTCAAACTTGTCCTCCGGCTTCCATGGCAGTGGCTCACCATTATAAGAGGAGGCACGAGTCTCCACAGTCGTGCAACTCACAACTAAACTCGTACCTTTAAAACTTGCTTCATACTCAAAGATTTGGTTTTGAAGATCAAAGATTTGGCATTGCAGAAAATTGATTTACTCGTTGAGGGTGAAGACGATATTCTTCAAGGACATGCCATCCACCTTTTTGATCATAGGAGAGTTCTGTGATCATGGAGTGGTTGGCGCTGAGTCCACACTCCACCATGCCTTGGCACCTAAAGATCTCCTACTCCACTGCCTAGAGCCTAGCTTCCACGGTTCCCGTCTTCTTGGGCCCTCGAACATCACGGATGTGAAGCACCCCCTCACGCATCTCAATGGTTTGAGGGTGCTTCATCACCTCCGGCAAGTAGGCGTTGATGAACCTATCAAAGAACTTGTCCTTGGAGGAGCTTGATAAAGCCATGGTGATCTAGATCTGTCAGAAAAAAAGCACGAAACAAGAACAGAGGATTTCTCCGTGGTACTCGGGTAAAATCATCGGTAGATATATAAAGAGAATTTTTATACAAGGAAGTACGTCTACCACAAGAAAACGGAGCCAGGAAGGTGCCCGAGGGGAGCACTAGCCACCAGGCCGCGTAACGGGGGCTGGCGCGCCGTGGTGCCTAGTGGGCACCTCGGTTGCCTTCCCCTGTGTTTACCAATTTCCTATTTTTTCTAAAATTACAAAACTCATAGAAAATAGCATTGCGGATTTTTCGGAGTCCGTTTGCTTACCGTATCACAAACCTCTTCCTTTTAAGGGTTTTGGAGTGTTCTGGAAGATCCCCTTTATGTGTTCCTCCGGTGTCATGGTTTGGATAATATTTGTTTCAACATTAATTGGTGTACTTGAAATATAGTGCTTTATTCTTTGCCCATTGACAACCTTCGGGTTAGTGCCTTCAGGATTATTGATCTTAATAACTCCAGACCGATAAAATTCTTCAATGATATATGGTCCTTCCCATTTGGAGAGAAGTTTTCCTACAAAAATATAAGACAATAATTGTACGATAGAACATATTCATCAACTTTGAATTCTCGCTTTTGGATCTTTTCTCATGCCATCTTTTAACTTTTTATTTGAATAGTTTGGCATTTTCATAACCTTGGGCTCTCCATCCATCTAATGAGATAATATCAAATAACCTCTTTTCACCAGCAAGTTTGAAATCATAGTTGAGTTCTTTAATTGCCCAATAAGCTTTATGTTCTAACTCAAGAGGTAAATGACATGCTTTCCCATAAACCATTTTATAAGGAGACATACCCATAAGATTTTTATAAGCTCTTCTGGAGGCCCACAATTCATCATCTAATTTCTTAGACCAATTATTTCAGAACCTTTTGATAGACTTTTGCAATATTAATTTTATTTCTCTATTGGTTATTTCTACTTGACCACTAAATTGAGGATGATAGGGAGATGCAATTCTATGGTTAACATCATATCTAGCAAGCAACTTACGAAAAGCACCATGAATAAAATGCGAACCACCATCAGTCATTAAGGGTGTGTTTGGTTCGGGAACGAAGTGGGACGGAATGTCATGGTTCCATTCCACTGGAACGGGTTGGTTCCGTCCTTGTGTTTGGTAGAGGAGATTTAAAGGAACGGGATGGTTACATTTTGATGTTTGGTTGGAGGGATGGAATGGAATGGAATGGATTTGTTCATCTTCCTCTGCTTCATCTCGTCATCGCCATCACTGCACGCCATGGGGACGCGAGGGACAAGGGTTGCGCGTGCACCTGGCTGCGCGTGCTCCCAGCTGCGGCACGTGCTCCTGGCGGTGCGTGCTCCCGACGGCGGCGCAGCAGATGCAGGGGCGGTGGCGCGGTAGAAGGGCCTCGGTGGCGCAGTAGATGCAGGGGGCGGCAGCGTAGCAGAAGGGGCCCGCCGGCGCAGCTGATGGAGGGAGGAATTCGGCCGCCGACGCAGCTGAAGGGGGCCGCCGGCGCAGCTGATGGAGGGATCCGGCCGACAACGCAGTAGAAGGTGGTCGGCGGTGCGGCTGAGGGAGGGAGGGAGGAAGAGGGCCAGTGAGGTTATGGGAGAAAGGGGGCAGCATCGGGGAAAATGTGAGAGACGCGAGGCGTACTGCATCATTCCACCGATTCAGAGGTACTAGCGCGTTCCGGATCTGGGAGGAATATGCCATTCCAGGGAATGAGTGGGTTCCGATTCCTAGACCCAACTAAACAGAAGAACGACCTCTAGGGATGGGACGGACCCGTTACATTCCACCCGGTGACACAAACCAAACACACCCTAAGTATCTAGGGACTCCAAAACATGGGAAAACAACTTCCTTAAGCATTTTAATACATGTGTTACTATCAGCACTATTTGTTGGAATAGCTTCTATCCATTTAGTGACATTTCCAACAGCAACCAAAATATGTGTATACCCACTAGAGGAAGGAAAAGGTCCCATATAATCAAATCCCTAAACATCAAATGGTTGGATAACAAGTGAATAATACATAGGCATTTCCTGATGTCTACTAATATTACCAATTCTTTGACATTCATCACAAGAGAGGACAAACTTATGAGCATTGTTGAAAAGAGTTGGCCAATAAAATCCAGATTGTAATACCTTGTGTGTAGTTCTATCTCCCGCATAGTGTCCTCCATAAGCCTCGGAGTGACACTTCTAAAGGATTTGTTCCTGTTCATGCTCAGGTATACAACATCTAAAAATACCATCCACTCTCTCTTTATAAAGATGTGGGTCATCCCAAAAGTAATGTCTTAAATCAAACAAGATTTTTTTCTTTTGTTGATAGGTGAAACTAGGTGGTATGTATTTAGCAACAATGTAATTAGCATAACGAGCAAACCATGGTGTGTTGTGAGAAACATTGACCACAACTAGTTGTTCATCATGAAAACTATCATCAATAGGTAGTGGGTCATCAAGAACATTTTCTAACCTAGACAAGCTATCAACTACGGGGTTCTCAGCTCCTTTCCTATCAATGACACCCAACTCAAATTCTTGTAACGAAAGAACCCACCTAATAAGTCTAGGATTAGCACCTTTCTTTTCCATAAGATATTTAATACCAGCATGATCAGTGTGAACAATTACTTTAGAATCAATAATGTAAGATCTAAATTTATCACAAGCAAATACAACTGCTAAAAATTCTTTTTCAGTGGTGGCATAATTTCTCTGGGCTTGTCTAGAGTTTTACTAGCATAATGGATAACATTTAATTTCGTATAAACACTTTGTCCTAGAACAGCACCAACAACATAGTCACTAGCATCACACATAATTTCTAAAGGAAAGTTCTAATCAGGTGGTTGAACAATAGTTGCAGAAGTTAATGCTTTCTTAATTGTTTCAAAGGCTTCTACACAATCATCATCAAAAACCAAAGGAACATCCTTTTATAATAAATTAGTAAGAGGCCTAGAAATTTTAGAGAAGTCTTTAATAAACCTCCTATAGGAACCAGCATGACCAAGGAAACTACGGATACCTTTAATATCTTTAGGACATGGCATCTTCTCAATTGCATCAATTTTAGCCTTATCCACCTCAATACCTCGTTCGGAAATTTTATGACCCAAGACAATACCTTCATTTACCATAAAGTGGCACTTCTCCCAATTCAAGGCAAGGTTAGTTTGCTCACATCTCTGCAGAACTTGATCAAGGTTGCTTAAGAAATCATCAAAAGAAGTTCCATAAACGGAGAAATCATCCATGAAAACTTCAACAATCTTTTCACAAAAATCAGAGAATATAGCAGTCATACATCTTTACAAGGTAGCACGTGCATTGCATAATCCAAAAGGCATACATCTATAAGAACAGGTTCCAAAAAGACAAGCAAAGGTGGTTTTCTCTTGATCAGGTTGTTACACACGTATTTGAGAGAAACCAGAATAGGCATCTAGAAAGCAAAAATGTGTGTACTTTGATAATCTTTCTAGCATTTGGTCTATGAAAGGTAAAGATAATGATATTTTCTAGTAGCTTTGTTTAATTTTCCAAAATCAATTACCATTCTAAAGCTAGTCACAATTCTTTGTGGAATGAGTTCATTTTTATCATTAGGAGCAACAGTAATACCTCCTTTCTTAGAAACACAATGAACGGGACTTACCCATCTACTATCAGCTATGGGATAAATTATACGTGATTACAAAAACTTTAATATTTCATTTCTTACCACTTCTTTCATTTTGGGATTCGATCTTCGTTGGTGATCAACAACGGGTTTAGCATCTGGTTCCATATTAATCTTGTGCTGACAGAGAGTGGGACTAATACCCTTAAGATCATCAAGATTAAACCCAATAGCAGCTCAGTGCTTCCTTAAAGTTTTTAACAATATTTATTCTTCATGCTCTGTAAGGTTAGCACTTATAAGAATAGGATATATCTTATTTTCATCAAGATAAGCATATTTCAAAGTGTTGGGTAATTGCTTTAATTCAAACACAGGATCAACCTTGGGTGGAGGTGGGCCTCCTAGAGTTTCAACACGCAAGTAGTGTTTAAGGATAGGCTTTTGCTCAAAGAACATATTATCTAGTTCATTTCTTTCACGCATATGCATATCATTTTCATGGTCTAGCAAATATTGTTCTAATGGATCAGTAGGAGGAATGGCAATAGAAGCAAGACCAATTATTCTATCTTTACTAGGTAATTATTTATCATGAGGTTGCTTACTAAACTTGGAGAAATGAAACTCATGAGACATACCACCAAAATTAACACTGACATTTTCCTTTTTGCAGTCTATTTGAGCATTGACAATGTTCAAGAAGGGTCTGCCAAATATTATGGGACAAAAATCATCTTCTGGTGAGCCAAGTACTAGAAAATCAGTAGGTTATTTTACTTTTCCACACAAGACTTCAATATCTCTAACAATCCCAATTGGTATGATGGTGTCTCTATTAGCAACTTTAATAGTAACATCTATGTCTTCTATTTAAGCGGGTGCTATCTCATGCATAATTTCTTGATATAAGGTAAAAGGAATAGCACTAACACTAGAAACCATATCACATAAACCATGATAGCAATGATCTCCTATTTTGAGTGAAACGATGGGTATGCCAACAACGGGTCTATTTTTATCTTTAGTATCAGGTTTGGCAATTCTAACACCTTCATCACAGAAATAAATAGCATGCCCATCAATATTATCGACCAAGAGATATTTAACCATAACAGTACTAGGTTCTAGCTTAATTTTCTTAGAGGGTTTGATTTTTCTAACATAACTTCTGTTAACCACGATCGAAGCTTTAACATGTTCCTTTATCCTAATAGGGAAACGTGGTTTCTCAACATAAGCAGTAGGCACAACTGGGCTAACATTGTAAATGATAGTTTCATCCTCAACTTTAATTGGTTCTTCATCTTTTTCTTTAATAGGTGGATGATATTTAAACCATTTATATTTAGTGAGATCAACATGAGTGGCAAAGGTTTCACAGAATGAGGCTACTATCTCAAAGTCAAGTCCATATTTAGTGCTAAAATCATTGAAAGCATCGGTATTCATAAAATATTTAACACAATCAAACTTAAGTTTTATACATGACTGTTTACCTTCATCGAGTTCCTATTATTCATAGTTACGTTTAATGCTTTCCATAAGATCCCCCCTGAATTCAATAGTCTTCTTCATAAAAGAACCAGAACAAGAAGTATCGAGCATGATTTGATTATTACGAGAAAGCCGAGCATAAAATTTTTGAATAATAATTTCTCTCGGGAGCTCATGATTGGGGCATGAATATAACATTGACTTCAGCCTCCCCCAATCTAGAGAGATACTTTCTCCTTCACAAGGCCAAAAATTATGGATAAAATTCCGATCATGATGAACAAGATGCATAAGATAAATTTTTTGGTGAAACGCCAATTGCAATCGATTCCAGTTCCAAGATCCTGTATCATCACATAGCCTATACCATGCCAATGCTTTCCCCCCCAAATATAAAGGGAAAACCTTCTTCTTGACTTCATCTAAGCCTGCAAGCTTAAATAATCCACAAACTTCATCCACATAGATTAGGTGCATATCGGGATGTTTTGTTCCATCTTCTCCATAAGGATTAGCTAGGAGTTTCTCTATCATACCCGAAGGAAATTCATAATAAACATTTTCAGTAGGTTCAGCAGGTTGAGGGACAACTCTTGGTGTTTCCGTTCGAGGTGAAGATACCCTGAACAAACCCCTCAAAGGATTACTTTCCATAGTGACAAGTAACAGTAAATTTCAGCATGTAATATAAATTTTTCCCTTACCAAATTCTGCTTACCAAAAGCGCTTCACTCCTCGGCAACGGCGCCAGAAAAATTCTTGATGACCCACAAGTATAGGGGATCAATAGTAGTCCTTTCGATAAGTAAGAGTGTCGAACCCAACGAGGAGCAGAAGGAAATGACAAGCGGTTTTCAGCAAGGTAATTTCTGCAAGCATTGAAATAGCGTTAAAAAGTTGTTCGATAGCAAGATAATTGTAACAAGTGACAAGTAGCAATAGTAACAATAGGTGCATCAAGATATCCTAGTCCTTTTGGGTCAAAGGACATGTCAGAACAGTTTCTTATAATAGCAAAGTGTTCTTGATGGCACACATGAATTTCATCTAGCCACTTTCGTCGTGTTGGGTTAATTCGCCTTCGGTACTTTGATAATTTGATAAGTGGGTGGACCGGTGCTTGGGTGTTGTTCTTACTTGAACAAGCCTATCAATTATGATTAACCCTCCCGCAAGCATGTGCAACCATGAGAAAAGTACTAAGAATAAATACTAACCATAGCATTAAACATAGTGATCCAAATCAGCCCCTTACGGAATAGCGTATAAACTGGGGTTTAAGTTTCTGTCACTCCCGCAACCCATCATCTAATTACTACTCCACAATGCATTCCCTTAGGCCCAAAAATGGTGAAGTGTTATGTAGTCGACGTTCACATAACACCACTAAGGGAATCACAACATTCACATCATCAAAATATCGAACGAATATCAACTTCACATGACTACTTGCAACATGACTTCTTCCGTGGCCTCAAGAACAAAAGTAACTATTCACAAGTGATAAACATGATCATGATCACACACGTATTAAATAGCATATTTGATCTGAACATATGATTTTTCCACCAAATAAACCATAAAGCATCAACTACAAGACGTAGTCAACACTACTAGTCACACCCGAGGTACCAATCTGAGGTTCCGGTACAAGATTGAGCACAAGAGATGAACTAGGGTTTTGAGAGGAGATGGCGTTGATGAAGATGTTGATGAAGATTGGCCTCCCGAAGATGAGACGGTTGTTGGTGATGACGATGGCCTCGATTTCCCCCTCTGGGAGGGAAATACCTCCCGCAGAACGCTCCGCCAGAGGGCAAAAGTGCTCCTACCCAGGTTCCGCCTCAAGACAATGACACTTCATCCCGAAAGTCCTCTCTTGATTTTTTTTCAGGTTAAAAGAGAATGTATACGAGAAGATGGTCGCCAAAGGTGGGCCGGGGGCACTAACCACCCGGCCACGAAAAGGGAGGCTAGCGTGCCCTGGTGCCTCGTGGGCACCTAGTAGCCCCCCTTGTTAGGGCATAGTTTATGCCTAAGTAATTTTGGTGATTGATGACAGTACCGCAAAGGACTAACCGTGTGTGTTAAGATTTCAGATAACACACATCAATGGCACAAGACGACTCGCCCCCTCTTTCATGGAACAGAAGCACGGTGTACTCTACGATTCTCTTTATTTGAGTCATAGGAAAGCCGTACTATTAAGAGGGGAACCGTAGTGGAAAGGTTTGGGTGGAATCAATCTTGCACACGCACACTTCACCTCCTTTCCCCCTTGCCAGCAACTTTGGAGTGGCTCCCGCCTTTGTGTGTTTCTCTTCTTTGCAAATGGTCCCTCACCGGTAGTACCGCTGGAGTGCTAGTGGTAGTACCGCTGCAGCCAGCGGTAGTACCGCTAGCTGGCGGTAGTACCGCCCCTGGTCAGCGGTAGTACCGCTCCAGGAGCTTAGTACCGCCTTCCTAGCGGTTGTACTTGGACGGACCTTTTTGCGAAGACTTTCTTGGCGGTGGTTGGCCCGGTAGTACTTATGCACTACCATGGACCCAGCGGTAGTACCGCTGCAGCCAGCGGTAGTACCGCTGGAGTGCTAGCGGTAGTACCGCTGCATCCAGTGGTAGTACCGCCACGCACGGGCTATGAGTGGGGAAACGGTTGGATTACCCCCCCCCCCACTATATAAGGGGTTCTTCTAGCTGTGGAACCTTATCTCTTACCCTCCCAAGCTCCATTGTTGCTCCCTAAGCTCAAAAGTGCCCGATCTCTCTCCCTAGCCAATCAAACTTGTTGATTCTTTAGGGATTTGTTGAGAAGGCCTAGATCTACACTTCCACCAAGAGAAAAGTTGATTCCCCCACCAATCCCTTGCGGATCTTGTTACTCTTGGGTGTTTGAGCATCCTAGACGGTTTAGGTCACCTCGAAGCCACATTCCATTATGGTGAAGCTTCGTGGTTTTGTTGGGAGCCTCCAAGCTTTGTGTGGAGTTTGCCCCAACCTTGTTTGTAAAGGTTCGGTAGCCGCCTTCAAGGGCACCTATAGTGGAATCACGGTACCTTGCATCGTGCGAGGGCGTGAGGAGAATACGGTGGCCTTAGTGGCTTATTGGGGAGCATTGTGCCTCCACAGCGCTCCAACGGAGACGTACTTCCTGTCAAAGGGAAGGAACTTCGGTAACACATCCTCGTCTTCATTGGTTCCACTTGTGGTTATCTCTAACCTTTACTTTGTGAATGCTTATGTTGTTGTCTATCTCTTACTTGTCTTAGTAGCTCTTGTTGTTAGCTTCATTACGGTTCACCCCATTGTTGTTATATTTGTGAACCCGTATGTTGTTTACCCTAACTTGCTAAGATTAATTTAAAAGTGGATGTTGCCTATTCACCCCCCCCCCCCTCTAGTCAACCATATCGATCCTTTTAATTGGTATCAGAGCCACGTCTCTTTATTAAGGGTTTCACCACCCGAAGAGTATGGAAGGCGGAGAGGAAATTACCCATGGGCTACCCGAGGCCATGGACTTGACTTTGGTCACAAGGGACGACTTGAATACGGCTATGGCCGCCCTCAAGACGTCCTTGACGAACGAAGTCAAGACCATGCTTAAAGAGTTAATTGAGGGATTTAAAAGTCCACCCGAACCGGCGTTAGTGGTTAAACCCACCATCACCGATTCGGAGGCCAATTCCTCTAAGGAAGCGGCTAAAGGAATGCCACCTTCCTCATCTCACGAAAAGGATGGGACTGGAACCTATGCCTCAGTTCCACCTCCCATGGTCTATGGAGGACCCGTTCCCACACCGCGTCTTAACCCTGTTGGTCCTCCTAAGCTTGTGAAAGGTGACTTTGCTAACTGTGTATTTTCTATTAAGTCTCATTTGAATCACAGCTCAACAAACTTGTGGAGAATCATCGAGCAAGGATATTATCCCCATGATCCAAGCAACCTCACTCCAAGAGAAGATGCAGACAATCAATACAATCACTCCGCTCTGTTTATTCTCCAGTCCGCAGTGCCACCTGAAGATCTTCCTCACTTGCGTCCCTTCACTTTGGTCAAAGATTGTTAGGAGCACATTATGGTGATGTACAAGGGAAGCTCAAGCATTCAACGATCCAACTATGAAGTGATACTTGATAAGGCCGATGAGTTTGTGATGAAGGAAGACGAGGACCCTCGTGATCTCTATCGGAGGGTGACTGCTATTGCTGTGGCACTCAAGGATCATGGGAGCAAGGATGTGGATGATACATGGGTCAAGCGCAAGTTTCTCAAAGCCATCATGCCTTTCAATGAAGCCATGTCATCTGTCATTCGTCAACGACCAGACTTCCACTCCTTGTCTTCCAGTGAAGTGTTGGATGAATTTATTGCAATGTCAATCATGAACAAAACAGCTGACAATGCACTTGCTCGTGTTCGCTCAAAGACAACTTCACCCAACCTTGCGTTAAAAGCAAAAGCAACGTTTGAAGAAGAAGAAGAGGATGAGGAAGAAGAGAGCTGCCCTGAAGACACAAAGTATGCCTATCATGAGCACATGGCTCTTGCGTCAAGGCAATTCTGGGGCAACAAGAGGAACTCAAGACCCACCTTCACCAAGAACAACTCGAGTGGGTTCAAACCCAAGCAACGAGTGAGGACATGTTATAACTGTGGTAACGTGAGCCACTTCGTGGCCGAATGTCCCTATGAGAAAAGGGAAGACAACGGGGGGAAGCTCATTCACAAAGACAAAACCAAGTCATTTCCAATCAAGAACAACTTTGTGAAGAAACCCCACCCAAAGGGGATGGTGGCCCTTGAAGAGTACCCTTCCGATGATGACGATGATGGAGATACAGCGGCAACGGCAACTATTGCTATTGCCTCTACCACTCCCCAGAAGGTGTCTCTCTTCAATGCCCCCAACGAGAACCACATCACCAAGTGCCTCATGGCAAAAGGTATCAATCAGGTAACCCCCATCATTAAGACCAACATCGCTACTGCTCCTTCATTGTTAAATTGTGTTGATGATAGTGATGTTGCGGAACTTAATGAGCACGATCTTGACAAGTTTTTGTGCACTATTAAGGGAGAATCCAAGAAGCACTTTGTTGCTCTCTTGGAACAACTGGGTGAGGCCAATGACCTCATTGAGTCTCATGAGGAGACCATCTCCGAGCTTCAGGGACACAGTCGTGACTATGTCGATGAAATTGCTGAATTATCTATTGCTCTAGAAAAGGAGCGCACTCTTCGTTTGGCTCTTGAGGAGTCATACAACGATGACTGCGCTAAAATGCAAAATAAACTAGATCATGATACTGTTCTTACTCGTATGCTTAAGTCTGAGAAGTATGCGCTTGGGGTTGGCCATGACAGACTCAAAGTGGAGTTTGACACACTTGACAAGGCCCACAAGGTCTTGAAAGGTGTTCATTTCTCTCTGAAAGAGTCTCATGATCAACTCCAAGCAAAGCTTACCAAGGAGATCTCTACTTGTCCTCCCTTTGTGTTAATTGATAATGCTTGTGCAACTAATCCCTGTTGTGAGCATGTACATCTTGTGGAGGAAAATGCCAAGTTAAAGGAGAAACTTGAGAAGGGCCTTGTGGCATGCATACAAGGTGAGAAGAGCCTGAACGACCTCTTGACCACTCAAAAGGGTGTTGTAGGAAAGGAGGGACTTGGACTTACCTCCAAGTCAAAAGGAAAAAGGAGGAACAGGAACAAACGATCTCCTACCCTCATGGACATCTTTGTCAAAGAGGGTGAGGGGACTCAGGAGGTGAACAGGAACAAGGTGGACGATGGAAACGTCAAGAAGGGCAAAACCATTCCTACTAACACAACCGACAATCTCAATTCTTCTTATGTCTTATGTCGTGCTAGCGATGGGCATGTTTATGCCAGATTTGTTGGTTCCTACTATAAGTACATTGAATGGTCTATCTGGGTTCCTAAGACCCTTGTCTCTAACATGAAAGGACCCATTAAAAAATGGGTACCTAAAACCAAGCCTTGATCTATTGCAGGAGTTTGCTTCCGGTGGGGTGTCATGGTTGCTCGATAGTGGAGAAACAAATCATATGACCGGAAGCAAGGACTTAGTGGTGGATGTGCACCCTTCTCCATCTATGCCCACCCATGTCCAATTCGTCGATGCATCCTCGTCAAAGGTATTGGGATTTGGTTAGGTGGTCATCTCTCAAGAGTTATCTATTGAGAAGGTCATGCTTGTTGAGTCTCTTGCCTACAATTTACTTTCAGTTCGTCAACTTGCAATTATGGGTTTTTCCACATTCTTTAATCTTGATACTGTGGTCCTCCTATGGAGCAAGACTCTTAAAGTAGCCTATGTTGGATATTTCAAAAATGGTCTTTATGTGGTAAACTTCTCAAAGCGGCCCACTAAGACCGCGACGTGTTTAATGGCTAAAGTTGATGTGGGCTACCTTTGGCATCGCTGATTAACTCATGTCAATATGAGATCTTTGCAAAGTCTTCTAACAGGCGACCATATTCGTGGACTAACAAATGTGAGTTTTGCTAAAGATCGTGCTTGCAGTGCCTGCATTGAAGGAAAGATTCATGAAACCGCTCATCGTCCAACGACTCTCATTTACACTAAGAGGCCATTGGAGCTCCTCCATATGGATCTTTTCGACCCTCCATCATTTGACAGTCTTGGAGGCAGAAAGTACTGCTTGGCGATTGTTGACGACTACTCAAGATACACCTGGGTATATTTCTTCAAAAGGAAGAGTGAAACTCAACAAACTGTCATCAACTTTGCCAATGAAGCTCAACGTCAACATGAAGCAAAGATCTTGATGATTTGAAGTGACAATGGCACCGAGTTCAAGAACTACACCTTGGATGAGTTTCTAGGTGATGAGGGAATAAAACATCAACATTCAGCACCATATACCCCTCAACAAAACGGCATGGCAGAAAGGAAGAACCGGACCTTGATAGACGTTGCAAGAACAATGATGGCGGAATTCAAATCTCCATATAACTTTTGGGCAGAGGCCATCAACACGGCATGTCATGCGTCCAATCGGCTCTATATCCGCAAAGGCCTGAACAAGACTCCATATGAGATTCTAACTAGAAACAAACCCAATCTCAAGTACTTCCGGGTATTCGGTTGTAAGGGTTTCATTCTCAAGAAAGGTGCACGTTTAGCTAAATTTTATTCTAGAGCACATGAGGGCATCTTTGTTGGTTATGCTACAAACTCTCATGCTTACCGTGTCCTCAACAAGTCCATCAGACTCATTGAGGAGACGTGTAACGTGGAGTTTGATGAAAATAATGGCTCCCAAGTGGAGCAAAGTGGTCTTTGTGATGTAGGTGATGAAATTCCTCCCCAAGCCATAAGAAGAATGGGGATTGATCAAATACTCCCCATTGAGGAACCCCTTGTGGCCGAAGGAGAAGGACAATGCTCTACTCAAATGGAGCCATCACCCCCACAAGCCCCACACGCTTCCGATGAACAAAGAGAAGACTCTCAACAAAATGAACAAGCTCAAGGTCAAGATAAATTGCCCAACAATGATGATGTGTCCCATGATATTCAAGCACTCACCCAAGGCTCCGAACCTGCTCATGATCAAGATCAAGTGCAACCACGAGATCCAGACCAAGTAGAAGCACAAGATCAAGAGCAAGAGCAACCACAAGTACAAGGACAAACAAGTGAACCTGCTCAAGTCGAAAGTCAAGATGATCAGGATACTGTCTCACAATTCCCTTCTGCAGCACCAACAGCCGGGGCCAAGGGAGGCTCAAGACGGAAGGGCAAGCAAAGTAAACAAGTCGATGCTCCCCAGTTATCCAATGAAGAACTCTTGGAGCATCGAGCAGCCAAGATTGCGAACAAGCTGAGAGTCAAGTCACATCTTATGAAGAATGTACTTGGCAGTTTAAAAAGGGGAGTATCCACCCGTCAACAGATTTGGAATTATTGTGAGCATCACGCGTTTGTTTCGTATTGTGAACCTCAACAGGTACAGGAAGCGCTCGATGATGAGGATTGGCTTATGGCCATGCATGAAGAACTTAACAACTTCGAGCGTAACCAAGTCTGGGATTTAGTGCCAAGGCCAACGGAGGAACATAATGTCATCGGGACCAAATGGATATTCAAGAACAAGCAAGATGCCAATGGGATTGTGATTCGAAACAAGGCAAGATTGGTGGCTCAAGGCTACTCCCAAGTCGAGGGTATCGACTACGGTGAAACCTTTGCCCCTGTTGCTCGTCTAGAATCTATTTGCATGTTGGTTGCATTTGCTTCTCATCATAACTTCAAATTACAACAAATGGATGTGAAAAGTGCCTTTCTTAATGGTCCTTTAAATGAGTTGGTCTATGTCAAACAACCCCCGGGATTCAAACATCCCAAGCTCCCCAATCATGTGTACAAACTTAATAAGGCACTCTATGGCCTTAAACAAGCCCCACGTGCGTGGTATGAGTATCTTACTGAGTTTTTACAAGATCGTGGGTTTGAAATTGGGAAGATAGATCCCACTCTTTTTACTAAGAGGGTTAAAGGGGATTTTTTTCATATGCCAACTATATGTTGATGATATTATCTTTGGCTCTCCTAACATTTCTTTCAATGAAGAATTTGCTGCACTAATGACTGAGAAATTTGAGATGTCCATGATGGGAGAGTTGAAGTTCTTCCTCGGGTTCGAGATTAAACAAGGCCTAGAAGGGACCTTCATCAAACAAGCCAAGTACACTCAAGACATGCTCAAACGGTTCGAGCTTGAAGACGTCAAACCGGTCAAGTTCCCCATGCCAACAAGATGCAAGCTTGACAGTGATCCCAATGGTAAAGCAGTGGATCAAAAGGTATATCGCTCCATGATTGGATCTCTCCTTTACCTTTGTGCATCTAGACCAGATATTATGTTGAGTGTAGGGATATGTGCACGGTTTCAATCCGCACCAAAAGAAAGTTATTATATGGCTGTTAAGCGAATCTTTCGATGTTTGGCTCATACCCCAAACTTTGGCTTATTGTATCCCAAAGGAGCAAACTTCAACCTAGTAGGCTATTCTGACTCAGATTGGGCAGGAGATTGTGTGGAGAGGAAGTCAACTTCTGGAGGATGCCAATTCCTTGGTCGCTCACTGGTAAGTTGGTCTTCAAAGAAGCAGAATTGTGTCTCTCTATCATCCACCGAAGCTGAGTATGTGACAGCTGCAAGTTGTTGTGCACAATTGCTATGGATGAGGCAAACTTTAAAGGATTACGGTGTCACTTGTGACAAAGTGCCTCTTCTATGTGACAATCAAAGTGCTATCAAGATTTCCCTCAACCTAGTGCAACATAGCAAAACCAAGCATATTGATATTCGCCATCACTTCATTCGTGAACATATCAAGCTAGGTGATATTGAGGTTCATTTCATCCACACTGAAGAGCAACTTGCAGATATTTTCACTAAGCCCCTAGATGAAGCAAGGTTCCGGGAGTTAAGGCATGAGCTAAATATCATTGATTCACGTAATGTGGATTGAAGCTAGGCACGTTGCACCTTACTACGCATTCTATCTTGTTCTAGATGTAGGCATGGACATAGGGGGAGTGTTGTTCTCTCAATGAACTCTTCCTCCCCCCATTATGCATAAATCGATCTAGTCTTTCACTTTAGCCATTGCCAAATGGCACTTGTGCTTCAAAGACGAGCGTTGGTCATGAACCCAAGGATAATTCTTCGCGGTGTCATACCTTTGTCTCAAACATAGGTGGCCTCGGCCACCGCCCCCCACCTTTCTCTCATATGGAAGAAAGGATACAAAATGACAAGTCAGTATATCTTGCTGGTGTTATCTTCTTATTTTCACTAACTTGTCATTTGCCCACGTCCTTCTCATCTCCTAGGTCCCGTTGTGACATTTGCAGCGATACTACCGCCAGGGGTAGCGGTACTACCGCCAGGACTCCAGCAGTACTACCGCCAGAGGTAGCAGTACTACCGCCAGGACCCCAGCGGTACTACCGCTAGGGATAGCGGTACTACCGCCAGGACCCCAGTCTACCATGACCTAACTAGGACATTTTTAGGGTTGTCTCAAGGGGGAGCGGTACTACCGCCAGGACCGCAGCGGTACTACCGCCAGGTAGTGGTACTACCGCCAGGACCACAGTGGTACTACCGCTGGCCCGTACCCCTTGGGCTATATAAAGGAGTGGGACCCCGTTTTTCCTGCCTCTTTCTTCTTCCTCGTGGCTCCTCCCTCCCCAACCCCGAACTCCCCTATTTGGATCTCTATCCGTGGAGCCCCTTCTCTCCATTGAGTTGGAGGGTTTGCTCCACTTCTTCTTCCTCCTCCAAGTGCCATGGACCCCGGTAAAGCTCCTCCCTTTCTTCTCTTGGTTGATGTTTTCTTGTTCTAGGGTTAGGAGCATTGGTGGTTTGGATCCATGTCTTTGATATTGTGCTTTGTTCTTGGATGACATGAAGGAGATATTCGAGGGGAGTGTAGGTCCTATGATTCTTTGCTTTTATATTGGCATGCCCTAGGATTTTCATGTTTTACATCAAGCACTTATTCTATTTTTTAGATTAGATCTAAAACTTGCATTCTCTTGACTACGCATGTCCTTATTTAGATGGTACTTGTGATCCTCATGTGGTTAGGGTTGTGGTGGAGTTCTTAGTGATTATACACAGCCCATGGCCCTCGTAAATTCCATGTAGCCATCTCTATGGGTTCTTTTCATATTCAGATCTGAAAATCAAACCCTAGCGGTACTACCGCCAGGGGTAGCGGTACTACCGCTAGGAACTCAGCGGTACTACCGCTAGGGGAGTGGTACTACCGCCAGGACCCCAGCGGTACTACCGCCAGGGGTAGCGGTACTACCGCCAGGAGGATACTATGTCTCTTCTTTTTATTTGCTTGGCAATGTGTGTTTACTTTTTATGCCTCTTCTTGTTCATTGCCTTGACTCCTTCTGTCGCTGTTTTTCGGTGTGTGTTTTGTGTCACACGTGGTGCTCGCCGCTCGAACCCCCCACGGGACACACAGTCGAAGCATTATCGCAATCCAGAGGCTCCAGAGGGCTCCGCCACTTCCGGTCTGCAACCCAAAAAGAAGTCCTTCAAAAAGGTCGCTCACAAGGATAAGGGGGTCAATGTTCGCACTATGCCCCCTAAGGATTTTCTGCGGTTCTGCACCCAAAATCACTATCTCCAAGAGAAGGTTGTGATCAGGAATGTCGAGCATGTTTGGGCAACGGATCACTTCAGGATCTATCGTGACATCATCAAGCATTTCAAGAAGAGTTTTTTTCCAGTTTAGTGGATTGACTTGGCTCACCTTCAGCGGAACCTGGATTACTTTGGTGACGCTCTCTCTCTGATTGAGAAGCTGGGCATTAAGGAGATCATCTCCTTCAAGAAAGACTTTGATCCAGATGTTGTTGCCCAGTTCTATGTCATAGTTCATTTCTCGCCTGATGACGAGCGCTCCCTGGTTTGGATGACTGGGACTCAGAAGATGACAGGTTCCTGGCGTGAATTCATGGCATTTCTCAAGATTGATTTTCAGGGAGCTGACACTCCACTTGGGTCGCGTCCTCATGCTGCAGCTTCCACTGATAGGGCCCCCGCCAAGGACAGGTTGCAGCAACTCTATGTGAAGAAAGGTGTGCTCCCCAGGCATCTGGATATCATGCATCGGATCTTCCGCAACACCCTCTTTCCTTGCATTGGCAACTTCGACGAGGTACACGGCTCTCTGGCTGAGATTCTTCTGCTTTGTGAGGAGGCTATGACTAAGGAGTCTGTCCCTCTCGATATTTCTGATGTGATGTTCATTGAGCTCTGGAACTGCATCATGATGCGCAAGGTTCCTATCTACGGGCCCTACTTGTTTGCCTATATTTGTCAGAAGTGGCAAGACACCTATCCGCTTGAGGAGTTCCACCTTCAGGCTGATTACTTTGTGCATGATCCTATCAAGCTCCGCATCAAGGACAAATGGGCCAACCCATCAACTTCATCTCAGCACATGGACACTGACACACAGACTGTTGCTGACAGAGGAACCGCTTCTCAGTCCCGCTCTTCTGCCATGCCATCTTGGGTCGTGAAACTGCAGGATAAAATAAAGACTCTCTTCTGTATGCAGGCTAAGGGACAGTATCAGACGCACGTGGCCCAGAAGGAGAACCGTCAGAGGCACAAGCGTGTCCTGAGGACACTTGATGTTGACATCTCCAGCGGATCAGAGGACGACATCACTCCAGAGTCTGCTTGGATGCGGGCTCAAGGTTACCAATGGTCTGATGCAGAGGAGGAGGAGGACAATGAAGAGGAGCAGGACGATCAGGATGCTACGGACGAGTCTGGGGATGATGAGGATGAGGAGTGACCACCTGTGTCGTTAGGTGTGCCCCTTTTTGGCGTCTTGTGCCAAAGGGGGAGAGAGTCTAGGAGCTGGATTTGATTTGAGAGTTAAACTTTGCTTAGCTTTGCTTATCTTTCGTGTTTGCTTTGAACTTGGTTTGCTTCTATTTTGCTATCTTTGCTTTGTGTGACGTGAGACATGAACTAGTGTGAGATTTATTTCCATCATATGCTGTGAGTCATATGCTCCTTATTTTCATATATCTCTATCTTTTTGTTCATATGTTATTCACTGTGCAAATCCGGTATTGTCATCAATCCACCAAAAACGGGGAGATTGTTAGGGCATAGTTCATGCCTAAGTAATTTTGGTGATTGATGACAGTACCGCAAAGGACTAACCGTGTGTGTTAAGATTTCAGATAACACACGTCAATGGCACGAGACGACTCGCCCCCTCTTTCATGGAACAGAAGCACGGTGTACTCTACGATTCTCTTTATTTGAGTCATAGGAAAGTCGTACTATTAAGAGGGGAACCATAGTGGAAAGGTTTGGGTGAAATCAATCTTCCACGCGCACACTTCACCTCCTTTCCCCCTTGCCGGCAACTTTGGAGTGGCTCCCGCCTTTGTGTGTTTCTCTTCTTTGCAAATGGTCCCTCAGCGGTAGTACCGCTGTGCCTAGCGGTAGTACCGCTGGCCCTAGGGGTAGTACCGCTGCAGCTGGCGGTAGTAACACCCCTGGTCAGCGGTAGTACCGCCCCTGGTCAGCGGTAGTACCGCTCCAGGAGCTTAGTACCGCCTTCCTAGCAGTTGTACTTGGACGGACCTTTTTGCGAAGACTTTCTTGGTGGTGGTTGGCCCGGTAGTGCTTATGCACTACCATGGGCCCAGAGGTAGTACCGATGGAGTGCCAGCAATAGTACCAGTGCAGCCAGCGGTAGTACCGCTGGAGTGCCAGCGATAGTACCGCTGCATCCAGCGGTAGTACCGCCAGGCACGGGCTGTGAGTGGGAAAACGGTTGGATTCCCCCCCCCCACTATAAAAGGGGTTCTTCTAGCTGTGGAACCTTATCTCTTACCCTCCCAAGCTCCATTGTTGCTCCCTAAGCTCAAAAGTGTCTGATCTCTCTCCCTAGCCAATCAAACTTGTTGATTCTTTAGGGGTTGGTTGAGAAGGCCTAGATCTACACTTCCACCAAGAGAAAAGTTGATTCCCCCACCAATCCCTTGCGGATCTTGTTACTCTTGGGTGTTTGAGCATCCTAGACGATTGAGGTCACCTCAAAGCCACATTCCATTATGGTAAGCTTCGTGGTCTTGTTGGAAGCCTCCAAGGTTTGTGTGGAGTTTGCCCCAACCTTGTTTGTAAAGGTTCGGTAGCCGCCTTCAAGGGCACCTATAGTGGAATCACGGTACCTTGCATCGTGCGAGGGCGTGAGGAGAATACGGTGGCCTTAGTGGCTTATTGGGGAGCATTGTGCCTCCACACCGCTCCAACGGAGACGTACTTCCTGTCAAAGGGAAGGAACTTCGGTAACACATCCTCGTCTTCATTGGTTCCACTTGTGGTTATCTCTAACCTTTACTTTGTGAATGCTTATGTTGTTGTCTATCTCTTACTTGTCTTAGTAGCTCTTGTTGTTAGCTTCATTACGGTTCACCCCATTGTTGTTATATTTGTGAACCCGTATGTTGTTTACCCTAACTTGCTAAGATTAATTTAAAAGTGGTCGTTGCCTATTCACCCCCCCCCCCCCGTCTAGTCAACCATATCGATCCTTTCACCCCTCCAGTACTTCTTTCCTCCAGTATTTTTCATTTATTCCAAAATAAATCTCCATGAAGTTTCAGCCCATTTAGAGATATGTAGAATAGGTATCTTTGACATAGCTTTTTTAGGTCCAGAATTCCATCTGCTCGCATTCTTCCTCTTGATGTAAACCTTGCATATTATGAGAGAAAAGGCATTAGAATTACTCCTCAAAGTGGTATAATGCATAAAAATACTAAAAATAACAGTAACAAAACATGATGCAAAATGGACGTATCATACACTTCCTGAACCACCACCGGAACCTATTCAAAAGAAGTGAGGTTTTCTATTCCCGAGTCCAGAAGACATGCAAGAAGCTAAGAGATCTATGAAAGAAAAAGGTATTAAATCTAGAGACATCAAGAATTTACCACCTATTCAAGAAATACATGGACTTAACACCCCTACACGGGTAGTAGAGGTAAATTCTCTCTATAGATTTAATGCAAGTGATATACCTTATACCAAAACTCCTAGTCAATGCATGGATGAATTTGATAATTATATTTTCAAGCAAGGGCATTTCAATAATTATGTCAAATATCAATTACAATGTAATGCAATGATGATAGAATGCTTGAGTGACTTGATGTTTAGAATTGCTAATGATGTTAAAGGTCTAGGTAAACATGCTTCCATGGTTCATACTCAACTAGACCAAGTTGATAAGTCATAAAATGATTTGCTTGCTGAATTAAATGAGAACATGAATGACCACGTTGTTAGAGTAATGACTAGAGGAGGTAGAATGACTCAGGAACCTCTTTATCCTCATGGTCATCCTAAAATAACTGAACAAGACCCTCAGAGAATTAATGATGATGCACATAGTCCATCTAAAAAGAGAAAGAAAAAGAAAAATGATGGGACTTTGCATGCTTGTAGTGAACCTGTTACAGAAAAACGTGTTGAAAATCATAATGATCTTTCTGTTTCTGATGCTGAGACATAATCTGGTAGTGAACATTCATTTAGTGATAATGAGAATGATAATGGTAACAATGATGTTCATGTGATGCTCAGCCAAATAGTAATAAAGAACCTCATAATGATGTGGGAATAGAACATGTTGAAGATCTTGTTAACCCACATCCTAAAAATAAACGTTATGAGAAGAAATACATTGTTGCTAGAAAACATGGTAAAAAAAAGAGGGCCATGGGTTCAAAAACCCATGACATTCCCTCGTAAGCCTTATAAGAATAAGGACGAGGAGAAGTTTGAAGGCTTTGCTGAATTGATTAGACATGTCTTTTTGCGCACTCGCTTGACTGATATTTTGAAGATGCCTCCATATGCTAAGTATACAAAGGAAATTATTACCAACAAAAGAAAGATACCTGGAACTAAAATTGCTACCATGCTTGCTAATTATTCTTTTGATGGTGGAGTGCCTAAGAAATTGGGAGATTCGGGTATACCCACAATACCTTGCTCCATTAAATGAAGGTATGTAAAAACTGATTTGTGTGATTGAAAGAACAACTTCTCCCTAGGTGGTTTTGATAATTAATGGCAACATATATTTCATTGGACTAATGATTCTACCAAGTATATTTCATGGAAATTTTAATGAAAGGATTGGCAAAGGATTGTGAGGAGTTCCCTAGATGCAAGAAACATCTATTGGCAACAAGCTTTAAGGCTCTACATTTTGCTTTTATGTGAGAAATCACAATTGAGTCCATAGGAAAGCCAATACTATCAGAAGGGGATGAGATGTCTGTGACACTAGTAGGGAAAACCTTATAGGTAGAATGTTACTAATAGCGCCAGTTACGGGACAGGAGCTATTGCTAAGTACCAGTAGTGTGCAGATGGAAAGGCGCTACTAATACATTTTATCAGCAGCGATGGGCCGTCCGTAGAATGCTACTGCTAAGTGGGTCAAATGGTAACCCAGGCTCAGCATAAATTAGCATCGCTCTGGGAAAAACAAGCGCTACAGCTATTGTTGTATCTGTAGCGCGTTTCTTTAGACAGCCGCTACAGATATGTTTCTACCATTAAGTTTGTGGATCCCACTTATCAGCAGCGTGTGTCCGCTTGAAATGCCACTGCTAATGTAATTATCACTAGCGCGTTTCTCATAAGCGGCGCTACTGCTAAATTCCTACGTTACGATGTTGAACCCCGCTTAACAGCAATGTGTGGTGGAAGGCGACGCTACTGCTAGTTTATATATTAGTAGCGTGCATATCCCAACTCGCGCTACTGCTATGGTCGTGAGCCACATATGTGCCACTGTTTCCCCACCTCCTCTTCTTCTTCCTTCATTCGTCCCCACCTCCCCTTCTTCTTCCTTCAATGCCCCCTCCTCCCACTCTCTTTTTTGCCCCTCCATCACCTTTCCCCATCTCCTCTTCTTCTCCCTTCCTTCTTCCCCACCTCCTCTTCTTCTTCCTTCAATGCTCCCCCTCATTCCACTCTCTTATTTGCCCCTCCATCACCTCCATTAATGCCCTCCCTCCCTCCCCCCCTCTCATCTCTTTCTTTGCCCTCCACCCTCACCTCCATTAATTAATGACCTCACCTCCCCTCTCTTTAATATTTTATCCCTCCACTAGCTAGCTTGTTCTCTCTCTCCAACCTCCCCTCTCTTTAATATTTTATCCCTCCACTAGCTAGCTTGTTATCTCTCTCTCTCCCTAGTTAGAGCTATATATCTTCATACCGGGCTTGATCTCTTCCGACATATAGGTGAGGAAAAATAAGAAATAACGTGCAAGAATGGAAATATGTGTATCTGATTGTGCGCGCGCGATAGGACCGAGCTATGTGATTGTGTGTGTGCATGTGTGAGTTGCCTATATATTATGTATTTTTTGAAATGTGTGTGACATGAGTTGTCATGTTTTGCCAAAATGTCGATTCATTTCCTTTTCGATGAATTTTGGGCAAACTCGACATGTCCTATGTTTAGGGAAGGTCATGTCAAAATTTTGTATGTATTTGTTGCATGCATGCGTACGTGGTTATAATTATTTGGCATCGTGCGGGCAATCATGAAGGTCAATGGAAGGAAGGTGGAAAGATACTGGCAATCCGCGGTGGACGACATGTATGAAAACAAACGAAATAAGGTTTTATGTTTGTGTCGTAAATGCAAAGATAAAGTATGCCTCGACCCCTTTAAGGCTGTAAATTAAAGGCACACCTGCTCATGCATGTTTTCATGGAGGGCCATAATTGATGGATAAGTGAAGACGGTGATGGGGAGGACGTCGACGGGGCAGGCAATGAAGACATGGGCCAGATGAAGAGATGATCGAAAATGGGCCCGGCGAAGAGGGCATCGGAAATGGCGTCGTACATGCCGCAGAAGAGGCAGGACCTGGCGGAGAAGAGGTTAGACATGATGGAGAAGACGCAGACACGTCGCAGTCCATACTAAGTTGAGCCATGCGGGACCCGCATGTTTGAGAATTGATTCGCAAGAGGACAACTAGCGACAGAGCTGCTTCTAGAGAGGAGGCCAAGTTGGCGCAACTGGAGCTAGACTCGAAGACTCCATTATATGATGGTTGTGATCCCGAGGTGACCCGCTTGAGTTTCACACTAGAACTGCTCAAGACAAAGGCAAAAAACAAATGGACAAACGCAAGCCTGGATGACTTTTTGAAGTATCTAAAGAAGGTTATTTCCGCGGGAAGCATGTGTCTCACTAGTGTTGAGGAGGCCAAAAAAATTGTGTGCCCTCTTGATCTGTCGCACATTAGATACCACGCATGCATCAAAGATTACATCATATATCGGAACAAGCACGTGAAAAAGACCATTTGCCCAATGTGTAATGCTTCACGATATAAGAAGACCGGAAAGAAAGCTCCACAGAAAGTCATATGGTACTTTCCCATCACTCCGTGTGTGCAAAGGTATTTCGTAGATCATAAGAAGGCAAAGCTCATGCGATGACACGCTAATAGGGTGAAGCCAGACGATGGAGATGATCCAAAGCTGAGACACATCGCAGATGCTAGTCAGTGGAGAGTATTAAATGTTGAATATAAAATTTCATAGATGATCCAAGAAACATCATGCTTGATGCTAGTACTGATGGCATGAATCCGTTTAACAAGCAAAGCACCAACTATAGCACATTGCCAGGGCCGGTCCTGAGATTTGGGGGAGGAGGGGGGCGAGGCAAAAACTAATATGAAGGCCTTATCACCTCTCATATATTACTTTTGTCCCAGACTATTTGTCTTAGATTTTTTTAATGAAGATGCATCTAAAACTAACATATGTCTCTAGAGAGAGTATTTATGTATGCATATACTCCCTTCATCCGGAAATACTCGTTCTAGAAATGTGCAAAATGGATGTATCTATAACTAAAATAAGTCTAGATACATCTATTTCTAGGACAAGTATTTCCGGACGGAGGGAGTATGTATGTATGTAACACATCAATCTAGAAAATGCACTGAAATAATAACTTCTACTCCCTTCGTTCCTAAATATAAGTCTTTTTAGAGATTTTATTAGAGACTACATACAAATGTATATAGACATATTTTAGAATGTAGATTCACTAATTTTGCTTTGTATGTAGTCATCTAGTGAAATCTCTAAAAAGACTTATATTTAGGAACGGAGAGAGTATAAAACATATTTATGACTCATAAAAACGACATGATATAATCATAAACACTTACTTGGCACTTAACATCATTAGTTGGTTGATAATCTACCGGAACTACGGCCAACTCGTCGACGCACCTATATTACTCTTTGAAAAAGAATTCCATGGCTCCTCTCCATGATTAATGAACACATCCATAATATTCAACAATGTTGGAATTTAAATAAATAGACAAAAATTACAAATCAGTCGGAATAAATAATCTAATAATTACTACTCCCTCTGTCCCAAAATAACTGTCTCAAGCTTAGTACAATTTTATACTAGAGTTAGTATGAAGTTGAGACACTTATTTTAGGACAGAGGGAGTAATATACTGTACGTACATTGACAACGATTGGTGAATCAGTCATCGACAGTATACCTAGGAAAGTGCATAAGCTCTGGCTCACTGATTGATTCTACCTATAACTTTGAGAAATTTGCCCAGGTTATCCTAAAAAAGGAAAAGTACACCTAGGAAAGTTTTGGCTTGCAAAGCAACTAGGGTTGATTGGTGAACTGGTGGGATCGACTTCCCGATACACACATATCACAGATGAAAGGAGCCCTGTGGCAGAAGAACTACAGCGGCGAGATCAGAAGTCAGAAGTAGGCGCAGAGGTGGAGCACTAGATCAGGAGCAGCAAACCAGCGGTCTCCCGTGATCGCGTTTCCATCTGTCCGTCTCGAAGACTCGCGTTCAATACATGTCGTAGATCCGTAATCGCCTCTCTTTCGTCGCGTTTGTTCCCTGGCAGCAGCCGCGCCGAGGCGTATGTTGCGAGAGCTCCTACCTGCCGGCTGCCGCTCATTGCGACAGGGATTCTTTTTTTCTTTTTTTAAGAAATCTGCAACCTTTATTAAATCGCAATATGCATGGAAATACAGATTATATCGGACAAAATACCTAGCCACAGGTGGCGGCCGGATAGAAGAGAAGTTGTCGTCTTAGTGAGAGAATGAGCTTCGGTATTGTGCTCCCGCTTCTCATATATGAAGGTAACCGCTTTAAAGACCCCCTACAAAATTGTAGCTCCCGGATGATTAGAGCATAGTGGCCTCAAAAATTATAGCTCCCGGTTGGTGACCACTTTTATGCAGTCAGTCGCCATACACATAGTTGGAAGATGTAGATCAGAGGCAAGGGCCATAGCTTCGTTGCACGCTTGAGCTTCAAATGATGCTGGATCAACAAGGCCATCAAATACCATGACCGAGGCCCCAAGATAATTCCCCATCTTGTCCCGTCAAACCGTCGCGGCTGCGCCCCGAGAACCATTCCTAAATAATTCTCCATTAATATTAATTTTTGCTACCTCACCGGGCGGAGGAAGCCACAACATTTACGGAAGGACGGTTCGTGCATGCATGCCCCTGCTAGTTGCATGCAGGTCCTTAGATCTTGTGGACGTACATGGGGAGAGCTGCTCCAGATCCTCCAAGAGTCGGTTGATGAAATAGGAGGTATTCATCAGACTCTCAAATTGCTCGTCATGGATTGCGCGCCGACATGCCCATCAAATTGCGCACATTGTGACAAGAACTCGGATGAGCTCGGTCTGCGGAAGTGTGTCAATTAATCAGAAAATCCACATTTTTGCATCATCCGTTCCGTTCAAAACAATGACCTCTGTAAGCTCCTCATCCGTTAGCGTCCAAACAAAGCGAGATATTTTGCACTCAAACAGAGAGTGACACCAAGAATTGACAGCCGAATGGCACAAACTACAAGCCGGAGTATCCGCCATCCTGCCGTGATTTCTGATGTATGCCCAAGACGCCATGCAAACACCTTGATCTTTGATGGAAGTTTCACACCCCATACCTTAGCCCAGGATTTTCGATCGGCCTCTACCCAAGAATGGCCCGCGACCTTATCCAACCAAGTTGTGCGTTGTTCTTTTGTTGCACACAAAACCCGGTAAGCCGACCTGACAGAAACACCCCATTCTTCTCGTAGTGCCATGCCCAAAAGTCCTCGTACATTCTCAAACTAAGAGATATATTCAGGACCGCCGCCTTGTCCGCAAGTAAGTACTCCTCCAGCTTCGCCACATCCCAGGTCGCCGAGGTTTGGTCAATCAACTCAGCTACCCTGAGAGGGGCACTCGGTGTGTTTGGACATATCGGGTTCATCTTGTGATCCCGTGGGATTCAATTGTCGTGCCATATGCGAGTGTTTTCTCCATTTCCAATACATTTTATAAGCCCCAGCTTGAGAGTGTCCCTGCCCT
The DNA here is from genome assembly GCF_904849725.1 of Hordeum vulgare subsp. vulgare. NCBI lineage: Eukaryota > Viridiplantae > Streptophyta > Magnoliopsida > Poales > Poaceae > Hordeum > Hordeum vulgare. The sequence continues at coordinate 559,474,198 of NC_058520.1, forward strand.
CCAGGATAGATTGCCAGACTTGTGAAGGGTAGCCGCCTAGTTCAGCCTCAAGAATGGAGCACGTGGGGTAGTAGACCGCCTTTAGGATGCGAGCACTCAGGGAATGGGGTTCCTGCAGAAGGCGCCATGCTTGTCGGACAAGAAGTGTCGAGTTAAACAGCTCAATGTCATGGAAACCCATTCCTCCCATAAACTTAGGATGCGTCATTACTTCCCATGAAACCCACGCAGTTTTCCGCTCGCCCTTCTTGGATCCCCACCAAAACTTGTGCAAGAGGCCATTTATATGGTGGCACGGCCCTCGGGGGAGCTTGAAGCACGCCATCGAATAAGTTGGAACTAATTATGCCACAGACTTGATGAGCACTTCCTTACCTCCCACTAAAAGTGCCTTCTCCATCCAGCCCTGAACTTGCTTCCAAATCTTGTCTTTCAAGTACTTGAAAGACCCCTCTTTTGCTCTTCCCACGTCACTAGGAAGCCCGAGGTACTTCTCTCACAATTTCTCATTGTGTACATCCAAAACATGTTTTATCTCATGCCTTAATGATTCTGCGCATCCCTTGCTAAAGAAGATAGAGGATTCATCCCTGAGGCCCCACAATATCTCTGAAGGAGAGAGTCGACACGTCTAGCCATGTTCGGGGTAGCATTGAAAAACAGCAAGCTATCATCAACAAAAAGGAAGTGCTTCATTGTTGGAGCGTCAGGCGCCACTTTAATTCCATGTATCCTTTCATCAGCAAGATTAGACTTGAGCAGGCAAGATAGTCCCTCTATGGCCAGTAGGAATAGGTAAGGAGAGATAGGGTCCCCCTGTCGGATACCCCTGGTGGGTTTGAACTCCTCAAGCTTTCCACCGGTGAGCATGAATAAAAAAGATACAGATGTCACACACCTCATGACTGACTCGGTAAACCGTGGACTTATCCCAAGCTTCAACATAACAGCTCACGGGTACAGCCACTCAAGACGATCGTAATCTTTCATCATATCCAGCTTTAGTGCACAGAATCTGTTTCCCTTTAATTTCTTTGTTTTCATGTAGTGTAGACACTCATATGCAGAGATGAAATTGTCAGTAATCAGACGGCCTGGCACAAATGTCGACCGCTCTTCGAAAATGATATTGGGGGGAATTAGTTTCAGACGTGTAGCCAGTACCTTTGATGCAATCTTAAAGATCACATTCCACGTGCTAATAGGTCAAAACTGCCCTAGATTCTTTGGACTTGCTATCTTGGGAATTAATACGATTAACGTTTTGTTGATCTCCTCCGGGGAATCAATTCCATTAAGAACACGAAGCACCATATCCGTCACCTCATCACCACACAGCTCCCAGTGTCTCTGGAAAAAATGCGTCGGAAAGCCATCCGGTCCAGGTGCCTTTGTAGGAAACATTTGAAAGAGAGCCTTCTTCACCTCTTCATTATAGTAAGACGCGTTTAGCTTGTTCTTCATGGCACCATCCACTTTCATAGGTATGTGCGAAAGAACCTCCTTCATACCAATAGTGTTTTCAGACGCATAAACCTGCTCATAGAAACTCGACGTGAGGGTTGCCACCTCTACTGGGTCGGTGCACATGGTGTCATCTTCTCACTGCAGCTCTGTAATGCGGTTTTTGGCCTTCCTTGCACTTTCCTTCCATTGAAAGATCTTAGTATTGTTGTCCCCCTCGAAAAGCCACTGGATTCTAGCCCGCTAGCGCCACATGATTTCCTCCCGGAAGCACAGCTCCACCATGCGTTCTTCAGTATGTTTTTCCTAAACGCTAGGTTCTGATCGGGAGGGCTCAACACGGAGCACCTCTAACCGGACATGTAGCTGTCGCAACTCGCTGCGGATGGAGCCAAAGGTCCTTCCACCCCCAGCGTTGCAGGAAGCCAGCTGTAGTAGACAGCTTGGATGCTAAGCCGGCCACGGAATTCACCCGACCTACCGATATCCATGCGTCTTGGATCATGTCACAAGCGGGTCTCTCTTTCCAACATACACTCGTACCTGAAGGGTCGATGGCTAGCTCGAACAGATGCATCGACAAGCGCAGTCTCCAGCAGTATCGGGCGATGATCTGACTTGAGTGTCGTTAAGTGCTCCACATTTGCAAACGGAAATAGTGCAGACCGACAAGTTGTAGTCAAGGCTCTGTCCAAACGTACCCAACAAAAAATGCCTCCGGTGACCTTCTTTTCCCATGTCCAGTCTAAGCCCCGATACCATAAGTCCGCAAGTCCACAAACATCAACCGCTTCCCGAAACGCATCAATCTGAGAGTTGTCACATTCGTTATGACCAATTTGCTCTTCCTTTAGAAGGACCTCATTAAAGTCCCCAATGCACAGCCATGGAAAGGTGCTCTCCCCCCTTATTCTCTTCATGGTGTCCCAAGTTTTGTACCAGAGGCTTCTATTGGCTTCACCATAGAAGCACGTCATGCGCCATTGCTCACTACCTGCCTCTGATACCCATACGTCGACATGATACTGGGAAAAAATCTTTATTGCAATATCAACAAAGTTTTTCCAAAAAATACAGAGACCGCCACTACGGTCAGTACTTTCTACCCCAAAACTAGAAACATAACCAAGAGGTAACCGGAGACCTTCAACACGGTTCTTTGCCAGTTGGGTTTCAACTAAGCAGAGAATTGATGGCCCACTTCACTCCATGAGATCGCGGAGTTCTCGAACCATCACGGGATCGCCAATCCCCCGACAGTTCCAGCATAAGATTTTAATTAGGCTCGGCGGCGATCACTCCTAGAGCCCGCCATTAAGGCCAGGTTTTGTTTGCCCAGGGGTGACCCCTTCCTTGTCTTCTTGAGATCTCTGGGAGAAACATACTCAGGGGGTGGCAGTGGGGTGCTATCAGGTTTCCCATCAGGGGTACACCCCGGTGTAGTAACTAGTGCCTTGCTACTCGATCCGACGGTTTCCGCCGAGAGTGCTAAGTTTAGACTCCGGTGTGCATTGGGCTCCTCCCATGGATGAAACAATTCTCCCTGGCCGGACTTCAATGGGCTTGTCACAGTCTCACTCTCCTCCTCACCACCATCCAGATCAACATCCTGAGACGATCGTCTGCGCGGTGCTGGATCTCCCCTGCTAGCCCTTCCACGTGCCACGTGTCTTCCGCCTCGGATGGGCATGCCTCCCCCTTGTGTCACCTGAGATGTTTCTTTGCGTTTGGCAAGCATCCAGGACCCAAATTGTTTGTGCTTCTGCTCCCAAACTCCATCGTCGCACTCGTCATGGTTATGACCCATAAATCCACAGACCTGGCAGAAGTAGGGTATCTTCTCATACCTAACAGGCAGAAGATTACATTCTCCCTTGACGGTCGTCGGTGTGAATCTGGTGAGGGCCTTGCTCACAAGCACCCCAGCACGCACACGCACATAGTACCCTTCATAGTAAAGTTTCGGTGCAAGTTGAACCTCCTTCACCCTTCCAATCCGAGCAGCCAACTCATCAACAATCTCCGCATGACGATACAGGTCTGGGATTTTGTGAATTTGCACCCAAACATACAGGATGTCAAAGGGGATGGATATGGGATTAGTTTTACCATCATAATCTTCCACAAGCAGCTCGATGCCCTTAAAGAGCCACGGGCCACCATGCACAACCTTCTTCCACTCGCCTAAGTAGAACATCTGGAATACAAAGAGATTGTCCCCTACTTCCCTGTACTTTGGCGCTTGCGCAAGTCCCCAAACTGACTTCAAGGTCTCAAACATGGCAGGAGAGCTAAACGGACGGGGTGTATTCAGTTTCCCGATCGCCATCCATCTAGCATCAGCCTCGAATCGCTGCACCTCCTCGTCCCCAACAATCACATCATCCACTTCATCATATTTCAGGTCTAGAAATTCCATCATCTCCTGTCACGCCCAAGATGCGACCCTATCCTCAATTTGGCACGAGGGCCTCGTCAGGGATAGAAGCGCATCTCGTCGTGTCGCAAGAATGGATATCGTTACAAGTACATGTACTGAAAATAAAAAATATATATAGAGAATTTGGCTTAGACTCGCCACAAGCTACATCAGAGTCACATCAGTACAATACATTATCATCATGAAGAAGAGCAGGGTCCGACTACGGACGAAAACAAACGAGAAAAGAAGAACGACGTCCATCCTTGCTATCCCAGGCTACCGGCCTCGAACCCATCCTAGATCGATGAAGGACAAGAAGAAGAAGCAACTCCAAATGAACACTCAACGCGCTCGCGTCAAGTAACCTTTACCTGTACCTGCAACTAGTGTTGTAGTAATCTGTGAGCCACAGGGGACTCAACAATATCATTTCCAAAGGTATCAAGACTAGCAAAGCTTAATGGGTGAGGCATGGTTAAGTGGTGAGGTTGCAGCAGCGGCTAAGCATTTATTTGGTGGCTAACTTACGAGTACAAGAAATAAGAGGCGGAAGATCTACGCATAACGGACGTGAGCTACTAATGATCAAATGAATGATCCTGAACACCTACCTATGTCAGACATAACCCCACCGCGTCCTCGATCGGAGAAGGAACTCACAAAAGAGACAGTCACGGTTACGCACACAGTTGGCATATTTTAACTAAATTACTTCAAGTTATCTAGAACCAATGTTAACCAAAGTCTCCATGTTGCCACATAACCGCGGGCACGGCTTTCCGAAAGATATAACCCTGCAGGGGTGCTCCAACTAATCCATCACAAATTACCACAAGCCGCATAGAAATCCTTGATCACGAAGCTCGCGGTCTCGTCGGATTCCTTAGTGGAAAACCTCAACTCTGAGATTACCCAAAGCATCACCGGAATCCCGATGCACAAGATATCTCGTCAAAGGTTAAACTAATCTAGTAAGGCCGCCCGGCGTGTCGACGAACCCGATAGGAGCCGCGTATCTCGGTCTCACGACACGACCGGATGGAACTAGCTATGGGTGCCAAACCTCGAGTTTCCTCGCGGTGGCCCCGCGGGCAGACCGTTTGGGACCAACACCATCAGCACTGGCTCCCCCTGTATTATGTAGAATTACTCCTCGGGTAGCGCTAACTCCCTATGCATTTCAGTATTAACATAATTATTATGTTGGGCAAATGTAGTAACAATATTGGGCCTTGCAAGACCAGCTTTAATCTAAAATGAATTATCAAGGGGGTCCCCATAATAACCCCGATCGTGTTAGGAGCGCTCAATTATGGAACATAACACCGGTAGCCGAAACTAAGGGCGGCAAAGGTGGAACAAAACACCAGGCTAGAAAGTCCGAGCCTTCCACCTTTTACCAAGTATATAGGTGCATTAAATTATATAGCATTTAATAGGGTGATATAACAAGGAACTCATGTTATCACATGCAAGCAACTGCACCTTCAACTAGCAACTCTAACACATGGTTAAGCAAGCGGTAACATAGCCAATCAGTGGTTTGCTAGGTTGTGAATGGGTTGAAGGTTTTCATGGCATTGTTGAGAGGCTGATATTTAACATGTGGTAGGCAACGAGACATAATCGATAGAAGCGATGAAACTAGCATGGCAATGATAGTAAAGGTATCTGGGGAAATGGTCATCTTGCTTGAGATCCCGCTGAGAAGAAGAATGACTGTGTGAAGCAGACGAACCGACGTAGTCGAACGGGTCCTCATAATTCGACACGCTTGCGGAAATCTATTGAGACGAAGCAAACCGGAAACAAGAATCAACACACGATATTCACCACACGATGCACAACACATATGATGCATGAGCAGCTGAATACATGCAAGTCACGGCATGTCAATTCACACAATCAAACACTATACATTAAGTGAAGTACAGTATGCAACGAGTTGCATATTGACGAAACTCCACATACGAATTATTTAGTTCACTATCGATTATTTACTCGAAAATATTAAATGTGATTAAACATGGGAATAGGTGAAGAGCAATTAAACTACCTATCTAGGCATTTTAAATGAGGTCGGAAATGACATATAGCATCTCCGAAACGACCTCACATGTTAACTTACAATTCTGTCCAGATCTGAACTAACACATTTAATTAGTTGTTGAATAGCAAAACAAATAGGTTCACATGATTTTACGCGTCGTTACAAGCAATTTACACATAGATAACATCTCCAACGGAGCTACGGTTCAAAAGTTACAAGCACCGCAAGATATGATGGCATGAATGCAAAATGTGTGCAACGATAGTCACGAGAATTTCAAAACATACAACCAGCAAGAAAATATGAAACTACACGAGATTCTAAGCAAGTTTCATATATGACACGATCAAAACGGAGCAATGGTTCAACAACTACGAGCAAAACAAGAAAACACTACAATCTGCCAAAATCAGCCACATAGCATTTTCTACACCCCACAACTACGAGCTATACAAATCCAATATGCACAACCAAGGCATGAGACGATAGAGGGCAAGAAGAACTACAACATACAACTAATAACACCTAGCATGGAAGCATGGATCACTAGGAAAAGAAGTCACAAAAAGGCTTCTCACGCACAGTTTCAAACTTAGTGAAAATAACAATTTATGAAACTGTTGTTTTTGATCTGAAGCCATATTGACAGCAGCAAAACCATAGACTACAGGACTCCAAATGGCATGAAAAATTCACAGCATGCTAGAGAAACCCAAAGTCTACAACTAACTCCATTGCACCAACCTCAAAAGAGCTATAGATCACAAGATAAACTCATGCAAAGACAGCAATAAAATATAACAGATTTCAGACTTAGAAATATTTCAGCAACTCCAAATCAGCACTAGTTTCTAGCAACTTGAGAACAAGCAAACCACACCTAAACATGGATTTGTATTGCAACCAAAAATACCAGGGTTAGACTAAACATCAAAGAACAACTCCCTAGTTGACAACTTGATCATAGCACGCACGGAATAAATCCCACAAAATAGACAAGAGGGCAACATGGCAAAATATCGCGCGAACTAACTTGCTCAAAAGCTAAAACTAAATACACGGTTATATCCTCTAGATTTTTCTACCCCAAAAACATATAAAACATGTGGGGTTGCACAAGAAAAATATTGCCACACGTAAATGCGGGAATAAGTCCTAAACGCGAAATAATAACTAGCGACTAAACCCTACATGCAAAAATACCAAGTTGGGGTACCGCTACTGGAGCAGTAGTAAAAGTTTACTACCGCACCTGGGGCGGTAGTACCGCTCTGAGAGCGGTACTACCGCTTACCCTTTTCGCATAGGCATAAAAAACACATATTGGTGCTCCGTTGAGGCCAAAATATGGGTGGGTGCATGAAGTGTGTGCGTTAGGATTCCACCCAAAACTTTACTACGTGGACCCCCTCTTAATAAGAAGACTTTCCTATGACTCAAACTAGGAAGAGAAATGTAGAAGAAAATCCGTCTTCGAGAACCTCCGAGGGGCGTCGAGTCATCTTGTGCCTAGGAGAGAATATTCTAAAATGCTGAGGACACAAGATTAGTCCGCACAACAATTGTCATCAATCACTAAAACCACTTAGGAGAAATATGCCCTAACAATCTCCCCCTTTTTGGTGGATTGATGACAATGTTGGATTTGCACAGAACAATATAGATAGGCATATGCAAACTCCAAAGATATCACAAGGGGACTAGTTTCCTCTGGGTATGTGCATACCAACAACTAACCATAGAGAGAATACTCCCCCTAGATTATATAGACTAAGCCATCCTTACTACATATGTATGAGAGATGTAAGAATATTGAAGCATGGCAAAGCATGTGAGCAAATGAATACTGGCACAAGATACTATGTCTCACAGGCTAATAACAAGATAGATAAAACTGATAATACTTAGACAAAAGATAAGGAAGATAAAACATATACCTCACATCATGATAGGGTCTGACGACTCATAGTGTCAACTATAAAGCAAAAGCAACAAACGAAAGCAACAAAGTTTTATCAAACCAAATAACCAAAAAACCTAGAGAACGAGCAAATCCTACACTCTCTCCCCCTTTGGCATCGGAACACCAAAAAGGCGGAAAGGAGCCCTATGACCCAGGTGGTAGAAACATCAGTCGGTGTCCTCCTCATCACAATACTCCTCATCCGAGTCATCGTCGGTGTCCTCCTCAGATGCAGCCCACTGAAACCGGTGCTTCGCCATCCATTCAGCCTCCGGGGTGATATCGCGCTCAGAACCGCTAGAGAAGGGCAGGTCAAGCTTCCTCATGATCAATTTTTCGCGCTGGCGACTCTCCTTCTGAGTAACATGGTCATGTACTGGCCCTTGGCCTGCATGCAGAACAGGGTCTTCATCCTGTCGGTGAGCCATGTGGCCCATGATGGTTCCGCAGAGGCAGGCATGTGGGAACCCTCACCCTATCGGTGAGCCTTTGGAGGGGCCTCATCCTCAGCATCAGGCACATCTTCATCAGAATCCCTTGGGGCAGCAGGACGAGAGGAGGTGTTGGCACATTTGTCCTTCTGACGCAGTTTGATGGGCTCATGACGGACCCAATCAGGAGCAAGAAACTCAGCCCCGGGGAAAGTCTTGGTCCAAGTGGTCTTGATGAAGTAGAACAGGTAGGGACCGTAGATTGGGACCTTACGGTTAATGACTGCGGAGTACATCTCACTCCACATGACATGAGAAACATCAAGGGGATGACACTGATGATTCTTCCCCTTCTGACACATTAGAAGCATGTCTACCAGGTAAGAGTGAACCTGGTCCTTGTTGCCAACCCTGGGAAACAGCATGTTGCGAAAAATCCGGTGCATCACATCCAAAAAGGGGTTCATGACATAGGATACCTCGCCAGCTGGGGTGTGCTTCATAGTGAGGTAAGGGTGCAGCTTCTACTTGGCAGCAGCTTGAGGCTTGGCATGGGGGCGCAAGCCAACAGGAGTAGTGAGGCCCTCATCCCTAACCTGAAGGAGATCCATGAAATCCTTCCAGGTAGCAGTCAGCTGCACTCCATTGGTCAACCAAGTCATAGTACGAGCCTCATCATGGTGAAAGTGCACTGTAGCAAAGAAGTGAGCCACAATGGAAATATCAAAATCTTGGTGAAACGAGATGAGATCCGCAATCTGACGTTGTTCCACCATAGCGATGGCCTCCCCAAAGTAAGACATGTCCTTCCTCAAGTGATCAAGATCAATCCATTGCACCAGTACATATAGGTTCTTCTTTGATCTGAGAACGTCTTCATAAATCAAGAATTGATCGCGATTCCAAAACAGTTCACCGCCAGGGAATGTCTCCCTATTGCTGGCATAGGGGTTGAGCTTGCGGCGGTGTTGAAACTCAGCAAGCGGCATGGTGTTCCAGTTGACTGAGGGCTTCTTTGGAGCAGGCTTCTTGAAAGTGCGCTTGGGGGCATTGGACCCTTCAGATGGATCGGAGGAAGGTCGCTTGGAGTTGGCAGTGCGATACGGGTTGGAACGCCGGGAACCACCACCAGGGACACGCAAAAAACACACAAAACACGAAAGAGAAAGAAAAACAAGTCAAGGCAGAGATCAAGAAAGACCGGAAAACCCATAAAACACAAGAGGAAAGTGTGTGTGCACACAGGGGAGCGGTAGTACCGCTGCTGGAGCGGTAGTAAAATTTTACTACTGCTCTACAAGCGGTAGTACCGCTCCTCGAGCGGTAGTACTGCGGCACGAGGGGCAGTAGTACCGCACGGGAGGCCTAATCACAGATCTATACATGATTATGAACAATAAAACTTGTGAATGAAGATCTAAGACCTCAGATCTGGATCCTTTGCACTCCTAGACACACACACCTCCTATGCCAAGGAATCATACTCACCAAAAACTGCCACTAAATCCCAATCACGATGCCATGAGACCATATACCCTAACCCTAGATTGAATCAACAAGAAAGCACAAGAATGCAAATGAGGGGCAGTACCGGAGTCCATGGCGCGTGGGGAAGAGTCCCACCGGTCGGAATCGGAGGATGTTGGCCAGATAGGGAGATCCGGTCAATGCCCTAGGGCAGTTCTTGAGGAGAGAAGAGAGAGAGAAAGAGATGAACTCGGGGCTGAGGGGAAAAGAGAAAGGCCTCCCAGCCCTTTAAATAGCCCCTAGGTCGAGGCGGCGCGGTACTATCGCAGTCATCGTGGTAGTACCGCTCCCCGAGCGGTAGTACCGCGCCCACAGCGGTAGTAAAAAATTACTACCATGCTGAGGGCGGTAGTACCGCTCCCCCAGCGGTAGTAAAATTTTACTACCGTGCTGGGGGCGGTAGTACCGTGCTCTAAGTCACAAAACAGCCACAAAATGAACTCTCTACTCCTTAGGTGGTAGAAAAATCTTGATCAAGCGAAGAGAAACAAAGCACGGGAACAAGAAACGATCACCGAAAGAAAAGAAACAACACAGAGTCTCCAACGGAGAGGGCGGTGGCCGAGGCCACCTATGTTTGAGACAAATGGTATGACACCGCAAAGAATTATCCTTGGGTTCATGACCATATCTCGTCTTTGAAGCACAAGTGCCATTTAGTAATGGCCAAAGTGAAAGACTTGATCGATCTATGCATAATGGGGGGAGGGAAAGTTCATTGAGAGAACAACACTCCCCCTATGTCCATGCCTACATCTAGAGCAAGATGTAATGTAGAGTGAGGTGCAAAGTGCCTAGTTTCAATCCACATTACTGGAATCAATGATATTTAGCTCATGCCTTAACTCCCGGAACCTTGCTTCATCTAGGGGCTTAGTGAAAATATCTGCAAGTTGCTCTTCAGTGTTGATGAAGTGAATCTCAATATCACCTAGCTTGATATGTTCACGAATGAAGTGATGGCGAATATCAATGTGCTTGGTCTTGCTGTGTTGTACCGGATTGAGAGAAATCTTGATAGCACTTTGATTGTCACATAGAAGAGGCACTTTGTCACAAGTGACACCGTAGTCCTTTAAAGTTTGCCTCATCCATAGCAACTGGGCACAACAACTTGCAGCTGCTACATACTCAGCTTCGGTGGAGGATAGTGAGACACAATTCTGCTTCTTTGAAGACCAACTTACCAGTGAACGACCAAGGAATTGGCATCCTCCAGAGGTTGACTTCCTCTCCACACAGTCTCCCGCCCAATCTGAATCAGAATAGCCCACTAGGTTGAAGTTTGCTCCTTTGGGATACCATAGACCAAAGTTTGGGGTATGAGCCAAATATCGAAAGATTCGTTTGACAACCATGTAATGGCTTTCCTTTGGTGGAGATTGAAACCATGCACAAATCCCTACACTCAACATGATATCCGGTCTAGATGCACAAACATAAAGGAGGGATCCAATCATGGAGCGATATACCTTTTGATCCACTATTTTACCATTGGGATCACTGTCAAGCTTGCATCTTGTTTGCATGGGAAACTTGACCGGCTTGACATCCTCTAGCTCAAACCTCTTGAGCATGTCTTGAGTGTACTTGGCTTGTTTGATGAAGGTCCCTTCTAAGCCTTGTTTGATCTTGAACCCGAGGAAGAACTTCAACTCACCCATCATAGACATCTCAAATTTCTCGGTCATTAGTGCAGCAAATTCTTCATTGAAAGTTTCGTTCGGAGAACCAAAAATGATATCATCAACATATAGTTGGCATATGAAAAAATCCCCTTTGACCCTCTTAGTAAAAAGAGTGGGATCAATCTTCCCAATTTGAAACCCACGATCTTGTAACAACTCAGTAAGATACTCATACCACGCACGTGGGGCTTGTTTAAGGCCATAGAGTGCCTTATTGAGTTTGTACACATGATTGGGGAGCTTGGGATGTTCGAACCCCGGTGGTTGTTTGACATAGACCAACTCATTTAAAGGACCATTAAGAAAGGAACTTTTCACATCCATTTGTTGCAATTTGGAATTATGATGAGAAGCAAATGCAAGCAGCATGCGAATAGATTCTAGACGAGCAACAAGGGCAAAGGTTTCACCGTAGTCGATACCCTCGACTTGGGAGTAGCCTTGAGCCACCAATCTTGCCTTGTTTAGAATCACAATCCCATTGGCATATTGCTTGTTTTTGAAGATCCATTTGGTCCCGATGACATTATGTTCCTCCTTTGGCCTTGGCACTAAATCTCAGACTTGATTACGCTCGAAGTTGTTGAGTTCTTCATGCATGGCCATAAGCCAATCCTCATCATCGAGTGCTTCCTGTACCTATTGAGGTTCACGATTCGAAACAAACACGTGATGCTCACAGTAATTCCAAATTGGTTGACGAGTGGATACTCCCCTTTTCAAACTACCAAGTACATTCTTCATAAGATGTGACTTGACTCTCAGCTTGTTCGCAATCTTGGTTGCGCGACGCTCCAAGAGTTCTTCATTGGATAACTGGGGAACATCGACTTGATTTCCTTGCTTGCCCTTGCGTTTTGATCCTCCCTTGGCACGAGTAGCCTTCTTAGGCGTCGCAGAAGGAAATTGAGAGACAGCATCCTGATCAACTTGATCTTCGACTTGAGCAGGTTCACTAGTTTGTCCTTGTTCTTGTGGTTGCTCTTGATCTTGATCTTGTGCTTCTATTTGGTCTGGATCGTGTAGTTGCACTTGATCTTGATATTGAGCAGGTTTGGAACCTTGGGTAAGTGCTTGTACATCATGGGACACATCACCATCTTTGGGCAACTGATCTTGTTCTTGAGTTTGTTCAACTTGTTGAGGGTCTTCTGTTTGTTCATCGGAAGCGTGTGGGGCTTGTGAGGATGATGGCTCCACTTGAGTAGAGCATTGTCCTTCTCCTTCGGCCACAAGGGGTTCCTCAATGGGGAGTATTTGACCAATCCCCATTCTTCTTATGGCTTGGGGAGGAATTTCATCACCTACATTACAAAGACTACTTTGCTCCACTTGGGAGCCATTATTTTCATCAAACTCCACGTTACACGTCTCCTCAATGAGTCTGGTGGACTTGTTGAGGACACGGTAAGCATGAGAGTTTGTAGCATAACCAACAAAGATGCCCTCATGTGCTCTAGAATCAAATTTAGCTAAACGTGCACCTTTCTTGAGAATGAAACACTTACACCCGAATACCCGGAAGTACTTGAGATTGGGTTTGTTTCTGGTGAGAATCTCATATGGGGTCTTGTTGAAGCCTTTGCGGATATAGAGCCGATTGGACGCATGACATGCTGTGTTGATGGCTTCGGCCCAAAAGTTGTATGGAGGTTTGAATTCCGCCATCATTGTTCTTGCAGCGTCCATCAATGTTCGGTTCTTCCTTTCCGCCACAACATTTTGTTGAGGGGTATATGGTGCCGAATATTGATGTTTTATTCCCTCATCACCAGAAACTCATCCAAGGTGTAGTTCTTGAACTCGGTGTCGTTGTCACTTCTAATCATCAAAATCTTTGCTTCATGTTGACGTTGAGCTTCATTAGCAAAGTTGATAACAGTTTGTTGAGTCTCACTCTTCCTCTTGAAGAAATATACCCAAGTGTATCTTGAGTAATCATCAATAATCACTAAGCAGTACTTTATGCCCCCAAGACTATCAAATGATGGGGGACCGAAGAGATCCATATGAAGGAGCTCCAACGGTCTCTTAGTGTAAATGAGAGTCGTTGGACGATGAGCAGTTTCATGAATCTTTCCTTCAATGCAGGCACTGCAAGCACGATCTCTGGCAAAACTCACATTCGTTAGTCCATGAATATGGTCCCCTTTGAGGAGACTTTGCAAAGATCTCATATTGACATGAGCTAGTCGGCGATGCCAAAGCCAGCCCACATCAAGTTTAGCCATTAGACAAGCCGCAGTCTTAGTGGGTCGCTTTGAAAAGTTCACCACATAGAGACCATTTTCGACATATCCAACATAGGCTACTTTAAGAGTCTTACTCCACAAAAGGACCACAGTATCAAGATTAAAGAATGTGGAAAATCCCATAATTGCAAGTTGACGAAGTAAATTATAAGCAAGGGACTCAACAAGCATGACCTTCTCAATAGATAACTCTTGAGAGATGACCACCTTACCAAATCCCAATACCTTTTACGATGATGCATCGGCGAATTGGATATGGGTGGGCATAGATGGGGAAGGATGCACATCCACCACTAAGTCCTTGCTTCCGGTCATAAGATTTGTTGCTCCACTATCGAGCAACCATGACACCCCACCGGAAGCAAACTCCTGCAATAGATCAAGGCTTGGTTTTAGGTACCCATTTTTGAATGGGTCCTTTAATGTTAGAAACAAGGGTCTTAGGAACCCAAATAGCACATTCAATGAGCTCATAGTAAGAACCAACAAATCTGGCATAAACATGCCCATCAGCACAAGGCCCTTCTTGCCTTGGATGCATGACACAAGGCTCAAAAGGTCGTTCAGGCTCTTCTCGCCTTGGATGCATGACACAAGGCCCTTCTCAAGTTTATCCTTCAACTTGGCATTTTCCTCCACAAGATGTACATGCTCACAACAAGGGTTAGTTGTACAAGCATTATCAATTAAAACAAAAGGAGGACAAGTAGAGATTTCCTTGGTAAGATTTGCTTGGAGTTGATCATGAGACTCTTTCAGGGACAAATGACTACCTTTCAAGACCTTGTGGGCCTTGTCAAGTGTGTCAAACTCCATTTTGAGTCTGTCATGGTCAACCCCAAGAGCATCCTTTTCAGACTTAAGCATACGAGTAAGAACAGTATCATGATCAGTTTCTTTTGCAATTTAGCGCAGTCATCGTTGTATGACTCCTCAGGAGCCAAACGAAGAGTGCGCTCCTTTTCTAGTGCAATAGATAGTTCAGCAATCTCATCGTCATAGTCACGACTATGTGCTTGTATCTCGGAGATGGTCTGCTCATGAGACTCGATGAGGTCATTAGCCTCACCCAGTTGTTCCAAAAGGGCAACAAAGTGCCTTTTGGTTTCTCCTTTGATAGTACACAGAAATTTGTCAAGATCATGCTCATTAAGTTCCACAACATCACTGTCATCAACACAATTCAACAATGAGGGAGCACTAGTGATGTTGGTCTTAATGCTCGGTGTTACCTAATCGATACCTTTGGCCATGAGGCACTTGGCGATGTGATTATCGTTGGGGGCGTTGAAGAGAGACACATTCCTCGGAGAAGGGGTGGCGATAGCGACAGTCGCAGTTGCCACCATATCATCATCATCATCATCATCGTAGGGGTACTCTTCGAGCGCCACCATACCCTTTGGATGGGGTTTCTTGACAAAGTTCTTCTTGCTTGGGAATGACTTTGCTTTGTCTTTGCGAATGAGCTTGCCTTCGTTGTCTTCCCTCTTCTCATAGGGACATTCCGCCACGAAGTGGCTCACATTACCGCAGTTATAGAATGTCCTCACTCGTTGCTTGGGTTTGAACCCACTCGAGTTGTTCTTGGTGAAGTTGGGTCTTGAGTTCCTCTTGTTGCCCCAGAATTGCCTTGACGCAAGAGCCATGTGCTCGTGATAAGCATACTTAGTGTCTTCATGGCAGCTCTCCTCTTCCTCATCCTCTTCTTCTTCTTTAGAAGCAGCCTTTGCCTTTAAAGCAAGGTTAGGTGAAGCTTTCTTTGACCGAACTCGAGCAAGTGCATTGTCAGCGGTCTCGTTCATGATTGACATTGCAATGAATTCATCCAACACCTCACTGGAAGACAAGGAGTGGAAATCTGGTCGTTGGCGAATGACTGATGACATGGCTTTGTTGAAAGGCATGATGGCCTTGAGAAACTTGCGCTTGACCCATGTGTCATCCACATCCTTGCTCCCATGATCCTTGAGAGCAACAGCAATAGCAGTCACCCTTCGATAGAGATCACGAGGGTCCTCATCTTCCTTCATCACAAACTCATCGGCCTTATCAAGTACCACTTCATAGTTTGACCGTTGAATGCTTGAGCTTCCCTTGTACAGCACCATAATGTGCTCCCAACAGTCCTTAGCCAGAGTAAAGGGGCGCAAGTGAGGAAGATCTTCAGGAGGTACTTGGACTGTAGAATAAACAATGCGGGGTGATTATATTGATTGTTCGCTTCTTCTCTTGGAGTGAGGTTGCTTGGGTCATGAGGATAGTAGCCTTGCTCGATGATTCTCCATAAAATTTGTTGAGCTGTGATTCAAATGAGACTTAATAGAAAACACCCAGTTAGCAAAATCACCCTTAACAAGCTTAGGAGGAGGACCAACAGGGTTAAGACGCGGTGTGGGAACAGGTCCTCCATAAACCATGGGAGGTGGAACTGAGGCATAGGTTCCAGTACCATCCTTTTCGAGAGAAGAGGAAGGTCGCATACCTTTAGCCGCTTCCTTAGAGGAAGTGGCCTCCCAAACAAATAGGAAGGGATAGTTCTTTCATTGCATTGATAGAAGTTCTATCAAAAGATCTCTCTATTATTTAGAGAAAAGAGGGAGAGAATAGAAACTAATAACGATGGAGCAAGAAAACGGATGCGCTAACACGCAACAGCTTTCACGCTAGTTGCTCAATCCGTTGCTTGTTTGGTTCGAGGTTGAGCTCATCCGCCGCCCTACGTCAGTAGTCTTCCTAACTTCTATTCCCTTTTTTTTCTCTAAGGTAAGGTCCTTTAATCTGTGTTGGTGGGTTTAACCACCAACGTCGGTTTGGGTGAACTTTTAGTTCCCTCAATTAACTCTTTAAGCATGGTCTTGACTTTGTTCGTCAAGGACGTCTTGAGGGCGGCCATAGCCGTATTCAAGTCGTCCCTTGTGACCGAAGTCAAGTCCATGGCCTCAGGTTGCCCATGGGGAACTCCCTCTTTGCCTTCCATACTCTTCGGGTGGTGAAACCCTTAATAAAGAGACGTGGCTCTAATACCAATTGAAAGGATCGATATGGTTGACTAGAGGGGGGTGAATAGGCAACTACCAATTTTTAGCTTTTCTTAATAAATAAGGAGTTGCAATCATAAAGGTTCACTAAAATGACACTAGGTGAGCAACCTATATGATGCTACTTACAACGAGTAAAGAAGCACGTAATAGATACTCTACAACACTAACAAATACAAAGTAAAGGTAAGAGATAACCACAAGTGGAACCGATGAAGACGAGGATGTGTTACCGAAGTTCCTTCCCTTTGACAGGAAGTACGTCTCCGTTGGAGCGGTGTGGAGGCACAATGCTCCCCAATAAGCCACTAGGGCCACCGTATTCTCCTCACGCCCTCGCACAATGCAAGGTGCCGCGATTCCACTATAGGTGCCCTTGAAGGCGGCGACCGAACCTTTACAAACAAGGTTGGGGCAATCTTCACACAAAGCTTGGAGGCTCCCAACAAGACCACGGAGCTTCACCATAATGGAATGTGGCTCCGAGGTGACCTCAACCGTCTAGGGTGCTCAACCACCCAAGAGTAACAAGATCCGCAAGGGATTAGTAGGGGGAATCAAATATCCTTTGGTGGAAGTGTAGATCAAGGCCTTCTCAAGCAATCCCTAGAAAATCAACAAGGTTGATTGGCTAGGGAGAGAGATCGGGCTAAAATGAGCTTGTGGAGCAACAATGGAGCTTAGAGGGGTTAAAGGTAAGCTCTAGGAAGAAGAAGATGCCTTTATATAGTAGGGGGCAGATCCACCCGTTACCCACCTACCACATAAATGCACGAGCGGTACTACCGCTCCTGGAGCGGTACTACCGCTACCCAGAGAGGTACTACCGCTCAGCTTCTCACCAACCACGGTAGTACCGGGATACTACTGTGCCACCACCTCTGTGGAAAAGTATGCGAGAAAAAGCCCGTCGGCGCGGTAGTAAATTAATACTACCGCACTCAGGGCGGTAGTACCGCCCTTGGAGCGGTAGTAAAAAACTACTACCGTACTTCGGGCGGTAGTACCGCTCCTGGAGCGGTAGTAAAAGTTTACTACCGCACCTGGGGCGGTAGTAAAAATTTACTACCACACCTGGGGCGGTAGTAAAAATTTACTACCGCTCTGAGAGCGGTACTACCGTTGTGCCAGCGGTACTACCGCTGGTACAGCGGTACTACCGCTTACCCTTTTCGCATAGGCATAGAAAACACATATTGGTGCTCCATTGAAGCCAAAATATGGGTGGGTGAATGAAGTGTGCGTGTGTGTGAGGATTCCACCCAAACCTTTCCGATGCGGACCCCCTCTTAATAAGAATACTTTCCTATGACTCAAACTAGGAAGAGAAATGTAGAAGAAAATCCGTCTTCGAGAACCTCCGAGGGGTGTCGAGTCATCTTGTCCCTAGGAGAGAATATTCTGAAATGCTCAGGACACAAGAATAGTCCACACAACAATTGTCATCAATCACTAAAACCACTAAGGAGAAATATTCCCTAACAATCGGGTTGTCAAAACTCTCCTACACTACAAGAGGATCTCGCCGCGAGATCCAAGAATGAAAGGGGGAGAGGATGAGAAAGCAAGAGGTAAAACTTAATTGCTTCTTTGACAAACGAGTGAAACCAACAATCCTTGAAGGTTGCAAAGAGATGAGGAATGACAAGAGAAACAAGCAAGAATTCACGGAAAATTTCGGCAGTACTTCGGTAGGAAAATGGAACAAAAAATTTGATAAGACGGGATAATTAGACAAGATTCATAACAAACAACTAAATAGAACAAGGGAACACCATTATCTTGATAGAACAACATGATTGACCCAAAAGAGCAACATCACAATGCCTCCGGAACAAGAGAATAAAACTAGATCATTGGGATCAAAGAAAGAATAAGAGAATGAAAACTACTATCACAAGAATCTTGAACAACTCGTGAGAATGGATTGAAACCTTGTTGAACCACCATGAAGGACCTCCGTATACAAATGAATGATGCAAAGATATGAAGGTAGAAAAGAATAAGATTATGACCTTACCAAGATTTAGATGAAGCCTCACAAAGAGATACTACAAGAACTTGGAACTCTGGAAAAGAAAGATAAGCACTTGAGAAAAGAATTGATAACATGAGCCACTCTGGAAGAAGAATTCAGATTACTATGAACAAGAATAAGAATTATGTTATGCTTATCCTTCATCAAGTTTAATTGATGACAAGCAATGGATTTAACATACCACTTAATCTTCTTGAAATGATTGAGGAGAGATATGAGCACAAACTAGAAGAAATCTTGAAAGAGACACCGGTGAGAATTGAAATGAATGGGGCAACCATGAATGATTGGAGATACATGAGAAAGAAGAGATCATGAGCCACCTGAGAGAAAACTAGAACAAGGCACCGGATAATCGAGAGACGAACGAAGAGACAACAATTGAGAAGAATTGAGGACGAAAGCTGAAAGCTGAGAACGAAGAATCTTCTGAAATGATGTCCTTCGGAGGATCGAGAAATGAACACAACACAGAAATGCACCGGATCGCAAGAAAGGGATTACTCATGATTGGAACAATTAAGATGATGACACCAAGCTGAAATGATGAATCTCCAAGAGAATGAACCAAGATAGCGAGAAACACTCCTTCGGTCTTCCAAACTGAAAATGATGAGGAGAACACCACCAAGAATAATTGAGACACTCCGTAATAAGGACAAGGAAAAGTTGATCCAATGACAAAAATAAATTTGCAACGATCTTGAAGAAGGAATATGACTGACGAAATACATACTTACGTCATAGTTGAAAAGAATTAAAGATCTTCGGAAAGATTACAAGAGCTATATAAGATCCTGGGAAAAAACCTCTGGGTTATGGGCCAACTCGAAGAAACCACCATTGAAACAATTACTAACAAAGAAAGATACTGCACAGGTAGAAATGAAAACTTGATGAGGTTGAGCACCTCAAAATAATTAAAGAATTGAAAACAAGAAACTTCTGAGATAAGTTCAACACTCCGGATAGAATAGAGATAACTGAATAAACAAGATATGTTGATAAGAATCTCCAACATGGGAAATAATTTAAAGGGTGAAGGATAAGAGAAACACGGATAGCTTGAACTGAATTCACCGGAAAGGATAACAAGATTGAAACAGATGAGCATGAAGCTCCTGAGAATCTTCACAATGAATCACCGGATAGGACACGGAAGAAAAGATAGCGGAAGCTATAAAAATGAAATGCACTTGGATGAAATCCAATCACTGAAGAAAAGGGAGGGAGGGCGGGGAAAAACAAAGACAACTGGGACACATGAGATGAACTCCGGAAAGAAATGAGAGAATGATCTTGCAAAATTGGAGATGTTAGACTACACTTGGAGAGAAACACACCGGGTGGAAAAGAATTAACATGACGACTCTGGTCGACAAGAACTGATAAGACAACTGATTGAGAAAAAGAATTAGCGCTCACATAAAAATATGAGAACACAGATTAGGAAAGATCTGAAATCACCACTTGACATCGAAGCAACTTGAATTAACATATTCCAACAAAACAAAGGGTGAGGCTTATGAAACAAGCCAGAACAAACTCATGAGAGAGATTTCCGTTTGATATTTTCGTGGACAGGATCGCACGGGCTCGAACCTTACGGTAGCCATCAAGTGCAAGGCAGTGCACCCGACATACGAAGCGTCCCCGAGTCGTAGCAAGCTACAAGGACTCTTTAATACGCAACGAGAACCGCTGTAAGATGACCGTGAACAAACAAATCCACTAGATGTCGAACCCCAACCTAACATCATGCATTTTTTGGAAGATTGTCCTATAAGCAACTACTTGAATTCCCACCTAAGAATTCCCGAAATATCTGGTCATGCAATCTGGTACACGGATACAAAGGAGTAATATATCACTCAACTCCTATACTAACCCGTCCAGTGTATCACATCTATCAACACATAACCAGAATCTTGGACCTTCATCTACTACAGACCCTCGTGATCACAATGATACAACGTATGGCAGTACTCCTGAACAATCTGCACCAGTACTGGGGACATCGGGGTTATCTCGCCACTACTAATATTTAAGCAATTACAAACATCCTTCGTTCTAAGATACTAAGAAATATGAATGATAGCGATGTGCTCGAGAATCCCCTAGAGCTCAACTCCCCGGAAGAAATCAAGTCAGACAGGAGGCACCAAGACAGAACTCCGTGACATCGACATCATATAGATTCCAAAAATATCCGCGTGATCCTAAAAAAATTGAGTGAGAAGACGAGTAGAATAAATTATTACGTCAAGATTCCTCACCAGAGCATAGAAGAGGAGAAAAAGAATCCTACTCACCGATATATAACTAGACTCAAAGCAGTTTTTCACTAGACTCGACTCAGCCAAGTTCGATCAATCAAGGGGGCTCCTAGGTCGGTACTGCTCTGATACCAACTTGTCTCGCCCAAGATGCGATCCTATCCTCAATTTGGCACTAGGGCCTCGTCAGGGATAGAAGCGCATCTCGTCGTGTTGCAAGAATGGATATCGTTACAAGTACATGTACTGAAAAGAAGAGATATATATATAGAATTTGGCTTACACTCGCCACAAGCTACATCAGAGTCACAACAGTACAATATATTATCATCATGAAGAAGAGCAGGGTCCGACTACGGACGAAAACAAACGAGAAAAGAAGAACGACGTCCATCCTTGCTATCCCAGGCTGCTGGCCTGGAACCCATCCTAGATCGATGAAGGAGAAGAAGAAGAAGCAACTCCAAATGAACAATCAACGCGCTCATGTCAAGTAACCTTTACCTGTACCTGCAACTGGTGTTGTAGTAATCTGTGAGCCACAGGGGACTCAACAATCTCATTTCCAAAGGTATCAAGACTAGCAAAGCTTAATGGGTGAGGCATGGTTAAGTGGTGAGGTTGTAGCAGCGGCTAAGCATTTATTTGGTGGCTAACTTACGAGTACAAGAAATAAGAGGCGGAAGATCTACGCATAATGGACGTGAGCTATTGATGATCAAATGAATGATCCTGAACACCTACCTACCTCAGACATAACCCCACCGTGTCCTCGATCGGAGAAGGAACTCACGAAAGAGACAATCACGGTTCGCATAGAGTTGGCATATTTTAATTAAATTACTTCAAGTTATCTAGAACCAGTGTTAAACAAAGTCTCCACGTTGCCACATAACCACGGGCACGGCTTTCTAAAAGAGTTAACCCTGCAGAGGTGCTCCAACTAATCCATCACAAATTACCACAAGCCGCATAGAAATCCTCGATCACGAAGCTCGCGGTCTCGTCGGATTCCTTAGTGGAAAACCTCTCTGAGATTACCAAAGCATCACCGGAATCCCGATGCACAAGATATCTCGTCAAAGGTAAAACTAATCCAGCAAGGCCGCACGGCGTGTCGACGAACTCGATAGGAGCCCCGTATCTCGTTCTCGGGACACGACCGGATGGAACTAGCTACGGGTGCCAAACATCGAGTTTCCTCGCGGTGGCCCCGCAGGCAGGCCGTTTGGGACCAACACCATCAGCACTGGCCCCCCTGTATTATGTAGAATTACTCCTCGGGTAGCGCTAACTCCCTATGCATTTCAGTATTAACAGAATTATTATGTTGGGCAAATGTAGTACCAATGTTGGGCCTTGACAGACCAGCTTTAATCTAAAACGAATTATCAAGGGGGTCCCCATAACAAACCCGATCGTGTTAGGAGCGCTCAATTATGGAATATAACACCGGTAGCCGAAACTAAGGGCGGCAAAGGTGGAACAAAACACCAGGCTAGAAAGTCCGAGACTTCCACCTTTTACCAAGTATATAGGTGCATTAAATTAGATAGCATTTAATAGGGTGATATAACAAGGAACCCATGTTATCACATGGAAGCAACTGCACCTGCAACTAGCAACGCTAACACATGGTTAAGCAAGCGGTAACATAGCCAATCAGTGGTTTGCTAGGTTGTGAACAGGTTGAAGGTTTTCATGGCATTGTTGAGAGGCTGATATTGAACATGTGGTAGGCAACGAGACATAATCGATAGAAACGATGAAACTAGCATGATAATGATAGTAAAGGTATCTGGAGAAATGGTCATCTTGCCTGAGATCCCGATGAGGAGAAGAATGACTCCGTGAAGCAGACGAACCGACGTAGTCGAACGGGTCCTCACAATCCGACACGCTTGCGGAACTCTATTGAGATGATGCAAACCGGAAACAAAAATCAACACACGATATTCACCACACGATGCACAACACATATGTTGCATCAGCAGCTAAATACATGCAAGTCATGGCATGTCAATTCACACAATCAAACACTACAAATTAAGTGAAGTTCAGTATGCAACGAGTTGCATATTGACGAAACTCCACATACGAATTATTTAGTTCACTCTCGATTATTTAATCAACAATATTAAATATGATTAAACATGGCAATAGGTGAAGCGCAATTAAACTACCTATCTAGGCATTTTAAATGAGGTCAGAAACGACATATAGCATCTCCGAAACGACCTCATGTGTTAATTTACAATTCTGTCGAGATTTAAACTAACACATTTAGTTAGTTGTTAAACAGCAAAATAAATAGGTTCACGTGATTCTACGCGTTGTTACAAGCAATTTACACATAGAGAACATCTCCAACGGAGCTACGGTTCAAAAGTTACAAGCACCGCAAGATATGATGGCATGAATGCAAAATGTGTGCAATGATAGTCACGAGCATTTCAAAACATACAGCCAGAAAGAAAATATGAAATTACACGAGATTCTAAGCAAGTTTCATATAGGAAACGATCAAAACGGAGCAACGGATCAACAATTACGAGCAAAACAAGAAAACACTACAATCTACCAAAATCAGCCACATAGCATTTTCTACACCCCACAACTACGACCTACACAAATCCAATATGCACAACCAAGGCATGAGACGATAGAGGGCAAGAAGCACTACAACATACAACTAATAACACCTAGCATGGAAGCATGGATCACTAGGAAAAGAAGTCACAAAATGGCTTCTCACACACAGTTTCAGACTTAGTGAAAATAACAGTTTATGAAATTCCAGTTTTCGATCTGAAGCCATATTGACAGTAGTAAAAGCATAGACTACAGGACTCCAAATTGCATGAAAAATTCACAGCATGCTAGAGAAACCCAAAGTCTACAACTAACTCCATTGCACCAACCTCAAAAGAGCTACAAATCACAAGATAAACTCATGCAAAGACAGCAACAAAATATAACAGATTTCAGACTTAGAAATATTTCAGCAACTCCAAATCAGCACAACTTTTAATCAACTTGAGAACAAGCAAACCACACATAAACATGGATTTGTATTACAACTAAAAATACCAGGGGCTAGACTAAACATCAAAGAACAACTTCCTAGTTGACAACTTGATCATAGCACGCACGGAATAAATCCCACAAAATAGACAAGAGGGCAACATGGCAAAATATCGCGCGAACTAACTTGCTCAAAAGCTAAAACTAAATACACGGTTAAATCCTATGGATTTTTCTACCCCGAAAACATATAAAACATGTGGGGTTGCACAACAAAAATATTACCACACGTAAATGCGGGAATAAGTCCTAAACGCGAAATAATAATTAGCGACTAAACCCTACATGCAAATATACCAACGGCAAGTCTAAAATACATGCCAAAGGGGTTCTTAAAACATGAACATTTTATCTACGGCATTCGAGCAATCCGGACACGCACAAGAAATAACTACAGCCTATAAAGGGGTCCTATTTATAGGCAAAGGGGGGCTAGGTTTAGCGAAATTTCGACCCGGATACAACCGCGCGATCGGATTCGAATAATTATGAACGCGGAACGGACGAGTGGTTGTGTAGAGTATGTATCCGGAGACAAGAGGGAAAACGGGCGACCCGGCAACGCGAATTAAAATATTGAAAGACGAACGACGATAGACCGAATACGGTGCCGCTACGGTCGACCGTTCGGGTACCAGACGGACTCCGATTGCGACAAAACTTCACAGACGGCCTACCTATATTAAAATAAGACCGCACGTCAAACCTTAACCCAATCAGAGAAAGTTTTACGCACACTTTTAAAAACAGGAATTTGACGATGTCGCGGGCGCGTGCGTGTTTGGTCGGGCTTAGAACGAACAACGACAAGAACCGGCAACTAACAACGGATGCAAGTTTTAAAAACTGGCGGCAACGGAGTGTCGATGCAATGCTGATGGCGCGCATGATGCGATGATGATGCGACAAATAAAAATAACCACACGACGAAAACGGATAAAAGGAAAATCTTCTGGAACGTCGGCATCGGGCTGTCACATCTCCTCTATGTTTTTGCCACTCCAACCAACCGACGGATCCGAGCCAGCCCACGCCGCCATCGAAGATCGGAAGCTCCAGCATCCTCGCACAGATACAAGGAGACCCTCCCACACCGTTGGACACCTTGTGGTCACCTTCGCGACGGCACGAAGGGTAGGAAATATCGATCCCACACCGTCGATTAGATCGCCACGGGAGGCATCAAACCCTAAACTAGAGGGTAGGTATATTGCGGCACGGACTCCTGCGCCGCATAGGACGGGCGCCCCCACTAGACCGTCCCAGTTTTGTTTCTTTTTTCTGTTGGGTTTTTCCTTTTCTTTTCATTTCCTTGTTTGGTTCTTTCTCTTTCCTTTTCCCTTTTCTTTTTGTATTTGAAGCAAACAACATTTTTCGAATTTGAAGAACAATTTTTAAAAATCGTGAACAAATTTGAAAGCGCAGACAATTTTTTAAAGCACGAACATTTTTTGAATCTTGAGAATAAAATTTTGAAAAGGAGAACAATTTTGGAAAACCCCCAAAAAAATTGAAAGCGCGAAAAAAACGAACATTTTCTAAATTTTGAGAACAAATTTTGAAACCGAGAAAAAATTTCAAAAATCGTGACCAAATTTGGAAGCGTGAAAAAAAATAAAGCACAAACATATTTTGAATCTTGAGAACAAAATTTTGAAACATAGAACAATTTTGAAAAAACTCGAACAAATTTGGAAGCGCGAACAAATTTTTAGAGCAAGAACATTTTTTGAATTTTGAGAACAAATTTTGAAACCGAGAACAATTTGGAAAAATCCTAAAAAATTGGAAGTGCGGACAATTTTTTAAAACATGCACATTTTTTGAATTTTGAGAACAAAATTTTGAAACAGAGAACAATTTTGAAAAAACCCAGAACAAATTTGGAAGATTTTTTGAATCTCGAGAACAAACTTTGAAACTGAGAACAATTTTAAAAAATCCTGAACAAATTTGGAAGCGTGAACAATTTTTTAAAGCACGAACATTTTTTAGTCTTGGTAACAAAATTTTGAAACGGAGAACAATTTTGATAAAATCCAAACAAATTTGGAAGCGTGGAAAAAAATTAAAGCATGAACATTTTTTGAATCTTGAGAACAAATTTTGAAGCCGAGAACATATTTGAATCTTTAGAACAAATTTTGAAACCGAGAACAATTTTTGGAAAATACAGAAAAAAAATCGAGAACATTTTCTGAAAATCCAAAAATATTTTTTGAAAATCCAGAAGATTTTTTGAAATAGAAAATGAAAAAAAAAGAAACAAAAAATAAAAAAGAAAAAGAAATGGTTCAGGGAACCTTCTGGAAGTTTTCCAAAACCGGGGCGCTGCACCCGCGCTAAATGGGCCAGGCCATTTGAAATTGATGCCCCTCCCGCTCTATGCGAAGCCCATACATCTCTTCACACACAGCGGCGAATAGGGTTTTCTCTGTGTTGCGTCTCCTCTGCAGCAGGCGTTGGGCCCCTCGCCTAGGGGATACCTGGGGGGGGTCCCTAGAGTTTGGGGCCCAGGGCGGCCGCCCCTTCCGCCCCTCCTTTAGGGTCGGCCTTGTCCGTGTTTGTATGGATATACAACCTCTCCCCCTGAAAGCGCATGAAGGCAAAATACATACACATGACTATGCTTATTCATGGGCCAAAACAACCGGGAAACGATATTCATTTGTATCTCGGGTTACTCAAAGAGGAGCTAGACACATTATGGACAACGCCGACCAAGACATGGGACACCAACACAAGAGAGTATTTTGACATGAGAGTCGTGTTGATCACGACGGTGCACAACCATCTCGGTTATGGATATGTTGTGGGGCAGGTGTGCCATGGATATTGCAGATGCACCAAGTGCATGGATGATACAACGTCTCAGCAGCTATCGAAAGATGGCGGGTCTTCAAAAATTGTGTACATGGGGCAGCGAAGTTGGCTCAAGAAGGATGACCCGTGGAGAAAGTGTAAAGATCTATTCAATGCTAAGGTCGAGCATCGAGGGCCTTTATGTAAGCATAGCGGCATCGAAATTGATGAGTTGTTAAAGAACTGGGAACAGTGCCCCTCGTCAGGAAAGACGAATAAAAAGGCGTCGGAGCCGCTGCTGACGGTATGAAAAACGAGGTCTGTATTTTCGGACTTGGAGTACTGGCCCAAACTAGACACGCCCCATAGCCTTGATCAAATGCATATCACGAAGAATATCCTCGAGAGTTTGCTTGGAACATTGATGAACATGTTGGAGAAGCCCAAGGATGGGCCGAAGGCAAGAAAAGACATGGAATGGTTGGATATCAGGAAATGCCTCCACATGCCCTATAAAAATTCGTCAAAGGAGACGGAGACGGAAGATAGGGGCAAAAAAAGGGAGATGAGTACCCCCCCCCCCCCCCTTCTTGCTTCACCTTAGATCCAAAGGAGGTCGATCAATTCTTCAAGTGTCTTGCTGGAATGAAAGTTAGTTCCGGATACTGTGGGAAGATACCGCTCAATTTTTCATTTCATAGAGTTTTGTCTATAACTTTTGTCCTTTTGTACTGCCGAGAGAGGTTTTTATAGTTTATTGCATCAAGTATCAGTGATCACACCATGAAATCCATGTGTATGAGGGTCAGCGGGATGGGGGCCGGAGGAGGCGCCGCAGAGGACTGCTTCGGCCGGCTTACCGAGGGAGGAGGGATGGCGGGGCCTGGAACCCTAGCAGCGGCTGGAGGAACCCTTGAGCGAGAGGGGGTC
This sequence comes from Hordeum vulgare subsp. vulgare, assembly GCF_904849725.1. Lineage (NCBI taxonomy): Eukaryota > Viridiplantae > Streptophyta > Magnoliopsida > Poales > Poaceae > Hordeum > Hordeum vulgare. The sequence continues at coordinate 559,502,166 of NC_058520.1, forward strand.
GAGCGGTCGGTGGGTGTTTTTTGGCCGCGGTGGTTTGGGCTATCTGGGAAAAATATCCTATGTGACCAGGTCTCATAGACAAGCATGTGAAACCCTACTCGATGATTGACACGTGGCCTCTCCAATCTGAAAACATCTAATCCTACTTTCAACAGTTTTGAATCCCGATTACCTGTTCCTGATTGCAATCTTAGGCTTGCTTCATGGGCTCCAACAGGTTGCAGCTTACATTTGTGAATTTTCCTTTGTGCTATTGACAAAAAAGATCTTTTATTTTTGTTACCCTGTGAACTTACCAAATATTTGTTTGCTATTTTTGAATTCTTAGTTCTTCAAGTGTCAGAACCACATAGATAAATTATATCATTTCCCAATTGAAACCTAGGTGGCGGTGCTGCGCTCCTGTTAGTCCCGCCCAAGAAAAATATTTCGAGGTTTTCTAGTTACATTGTATTTCAGAATATTTACAATTGTCAAGTATCTTTAGAATTCGTACAAAATTGTAGCTTACTGGAATATTTTGCCTCGCTGTCAGTAATTCGCATCTGGGCCAACGCCCACGTATCTACACTCGATGAACACTTAAAAACTGATTTTTTTCAATAAAAAAATCTCACCGAAGATGGTCGAGTGCTCAAAGTGCATGCAAATTCTCATGGTGTTTGAACATTTGAGGAGCTCTAGGCAACAAAGACAATGTCAGACCTAAGCAATGTACTTTTTCAAAGTTTCTTTCACAACCAAGTTCTGTCCTTTTTGCCATGGCCTCCTTGAATGTACAAATAACATGATTCTTTGCGCAAGCCCATGTGCATCTGCATCATGCACCTCGGCACTGAATGGTTGCGCTCGCATCACGACCCCTTTTTTTCCGGTTTATGTACCAAATGTAAAAGAAAATGGTATATGTATGATGATAGAAGTAGTTGAGGTAATTCATATGTGCATATATATTAAGGCTAGGGAGGCAAATGTGGAGCTCTCTCCAAAAAAGTTCACAATGGAGGCAAGTTTGGATGATCTGGAGGGTATTTTCATCTTCAATGGTCCCAACCAAGGTCATTGCACTTTCAATAATAATTCAGGATTTTGGTAGTATCCACCACCCCTCCCTTTCCAAGACTATTCCTAGTCAGATAGTTGACTAATCATGGTGATGCAGATTAATCAGGTATCGACGAGAAGTACTGAAATCACACAAGCATAGATTTAAAAAATCAAAAAATATATGGCAACAATGTGGTAATATTCTCTTCTGGCCAGCGAAAACGTACAAAAACTCAGACACTACACTTTCCATTTATTCCGGGACTCTACAACGGTAACGGAAATTTGTACACTTTGTCGAAAATTTGTACACTCAAAGAATAGAAAACAGAAAAAAGAGAACAAAAAAACAGCAGAAAGAATTGACTTGGAAGACATGTAATTTGTAAACAGTTCTGTATACAGATTTGAAAACCAGATTATCAGGTTCCACGCCATTGCGCCGATCTACCGTCCAGCTGCCTTCAAGAACTTGTCATACGGGCTTGCAGGCGGTAACCTGAAGGAGCGGTCATCACTGGATGTTGAATCATTGCGCCGCATGTAGTCCTTTCTTGTCAAATGTGACTCAGGTTCAGATTGAGCAGATGACTGCAAAATGCAACGAGATGTCAGACAGAATATCGAAAATTTTAACATCATAAGAAACTGACAAGAGCTTAAGGTTAAGAACGTCTGATAGGAGGACACATGCCTCATTTGTTTCTGGTCCGTTTTCCCCGGTTGAGCTACGCGAATCGGTCCTCGAGTGCTTGAAGCTCATGAGAACAGACATCTTCTGCTGCTTTTCCATTACTAGGGATTCACATTGGCTCTTCATTTGGTCATATGACACAGGATTGGTGGAGACTGGAATGTTAGCAACTTGCCTTGCTGTCTCATGAACCTGAAAGCAAAGTAGTTCAAGTACAAACAGATGAGGAGACTGCCCATTTTATAAGAAAACGGAGGGGTTTTCAGGTGCCATTGTTTTAGAGCTTGATACGTACAGATTCCATCAGTTGATTCACATTTAGAACATCAGATGAAGCCATAGATCCTGATGTTTTCCTGTCAGACTGCGATCCACTATGTTCAAAGACGATGTCATCGTCATCATCCATCTCACAAGGAATAACATCCTGAAGGCAGAAGACATGTAGCCAAAAAGTTAGGAAATAACAGCACTACCTAATCATAATAACTCAGAATCAAGTAAACGATCAGTACGGACCTCATCAAAACAGTGATCGTCCTTTTCAGCGTACATTGAACAAGAGTGTGGCGTCTCCATGAATAGTGGAGCACCGAGAGGAAATGAATCATCTAGGGAGAACTCTTGAAGAAGCTGTTCTTCTATCCCATCAAACTTCTGCAATCCGTAAGATTACCAGTTATGCTCTTGATTCTGTACAGCTAGCTAAATCACAGAAATAGAGTGGTCAAGTAAATCTAAATCTACACACCTCTGGTAAATTTTCAAATTTTCTCTTGAAGTGAGATATCACAATGTCTTTTAACTGTGTATCATCCTTATTTACAGCTGAAAGAAAAACTTGTGCCTCACTTTCATCTTCCTCAGAACCGTAAAGCATTTCACTCTTAGAAGATTGTGCAGAAGTAACAGTGAGTCTGCAGTCATCAATCAGGCAAAGATGAGGGTCAACCTGCAAAATTAACAAAGCACATTATAGCTCATACTAATTATATAGAGCCTATGTGGGATTGAGGGTAGACCATCCAAATGAAATGTTCACATGGTGGATATCAACAGACCATTTCCTCTGGCACTGCGGCTTTGACAAGATGGATTATCTGAGGAATATCAGCAACTTTTGCTGAAAAGATAAGCATTGCTGATGCCATTGTAAATAAACACCTTCTCCGAGATGGTTGCGCAACATCTTCATTTACAGTGGAAAAAGAAAAATATGAGATCAAGCAATGAATTCAACTGTTATACTGAGATCAAGCCAGAATTCAACTGCCATACTGTCATAAATATGTTCCATACGAATATGGAGGACATTATCTTTTCTTTTTTAGTAGACAATAAAAAACTAACAACTCTTTGGTCTGGGAGGCAATGTTGCAGCAACTTACTATCTTGGTTCAGAGACAACCTCCTGAGAGAGAAAGCCAACTGGAAACATCGAACTAGTGCCACATGACTGGAGGTCTGTCATAAAACTTAACTGGTCACTTAAACAGTACATAACATGGCAGTATCTCTGGTTCAATATTCTGAGAATGTAAAATAAGTTTCATGCTTCCAACATCAATAAAATATACAAATGTTATACGTATCTTGTAGAAAAATTCAAATGGTGTGCAAAATTCTGGTTAAAATGACTCAATGGATTCTAACTTTGTGCCATGATCATTCCAGTGCCTTCAGAACAAATTCAAAATGGTGTGCAAAATATTGGTTAAACTGACTCAACCGATTCCAACTGTGTGATGCCATCACTCCAGCAGATTCAGAACAAAGCAACAGCCTTATAAATCGGATATCATTTCAAGGTAATCATAAGTAGCCTCGGACGGGCTGTAACCCTACTATCTATCTTGAGATATTGGTTTCAGATTCACATATTTTATGCCTCTACACTATGCAGCATTGTGCTCTCTGTGATGGATCAATCCATATTTACCTACTAATCCATTGGAATGTATGTTAGTTGTTATATGCATTAGGAATGAACTAATACAGACTACATTGACCATGTTTTAGATATGGCTGCACTGTACAATTGATATTATCAAGCTTTGAAATGAGGATCACAAAGCGCTAACTGATAACGGATCTAGAATGTGGTAATAGTCCACAGGGGGTATGAACAAATTCCTCTATTTGAGATATGGTCTTCTTGAACAGTGGGTAGCAAGAATATATTGTACAAAGCTCAACTTACTTTTGCTTTCGAACACAACAAAGCAACATTAAAAGTATGGCCCATTGTCTCAAAGTTTGAAGGTAAGTTATCTTCCAGGGATGCTTGACTCCAAATAGATGAAAGAAGAAGAACAAGTTGGCCATTGTTCAACTTCATTAACTTCAAGTTCTGCTCAGATGCAAGGAAAATAAGATGTTGTATCAGTTGGGTGGTCAAAAACTCTTAAGGTAAGAAGTAAAGTACTCAGCTAGCTGGACTTCATACTTCATCTTTAAATGTGGAAAGACGATCGTTGAAATATGGGCTCCCTGAAGACTGCCTTGTATTTGGTTCTGTATGTGCATATCCATTTTCAACACTTACCACAGCTTCTGGTTTCTCGTTTTCCTGCAAGGATTCCTTGATCCTGCTTTTAGACTGCAGTTCATCCATTATGGTCTCAGAAGAGAAAGCTGATAGTGCCAACAAAAGCACACTCCGTGACCCATTGGCCTTCATTGGGACAGGAAAACCTATGGCTGACCATGGGCATAACAGTGAAGGCGCGACAATGGTGGATAAAACACGGTGTGAGCCAATCCTTGTCTTATTGTCTGGGTGCATCATTGCTAAGAGAAGCTGGTGATACAAAGCTTCTGGAAATGCCTGAGACATGTACAAGGAAATGCCAATTAATATTGATGTCCTAATTCTAAATCATTTCTCCACAGTAGTGGGAATATCAAAAACATACTTTCTGGTTGTATGATGACTTGTACACATAAGCTGCTATTTGTGCTGTGCGGTAAACAGATGACACTGTTGTCCTGGCGATGTTGGGAGTGTACGAGAGATTCTCGAGCATTACGCTGACCATGTCAAGAATAGGACCAACATCCCCAACCTAATCAGCACAACGAAAAACTGTTCTTACAGATTTATACACTAAAGCAGGAAAGTAGGCATGCAATGAAGTGCTGAAAGATTACAATAACCTTCTCTGTCAATTGCACCAGACACTCCTCCAAGGCCACATAAAGTTCACTGTTCCACTTGTCAATATCAGCTTCAGCATTTGATGCTTCAACAGCACGGTACATACATTTTCTCAAGTGTTTCACTAAATCGCTGATTGCACTCGCTATTGTTACTGATGCATGCGACTTTGCCTGCTTTGCAAGATGAGAAGCAACTTTTACGATGCTGATTTGCTTGGTGGGCATCTTAGCAACACTTTTATGATCAATGTGCTTTATCGTAAAAGATAGCAGCAAATGGCCATTTTGCCCTGCAAGTATAAAACAAGATTTAACAGAGTATTGAATCTCTCTCAATGCTTCCAACTGAAAAGCAGCAGTGCAGCAATGGAAGGGAAAAACAAGCAAACAAATTACATGGGAGAAAATTGCTGCACCTGATTTGTCCATCAGTGTTTGCATTTCTTGTAGAACAGAAAGTGCAACCCCATTTTCAGGTGACCAATAGTTGTGGCTATCGAAAAGGCGAAACAGAGGATCAAGAATACGCCGCACTGTTGTTGCCTCCTTTGCGATATTGGCCATGTTACGCAAGCAAACCCTTGCCCAGTGTGCTGGATTCTCAGATGCAGCCCTGCTAACACATTAAATTATTAAAGAGATAAAAAAGGTGCATTGCTGTCTAAAAATGGTAATGAGCAGAAGATCTCACATTGTATCAGATGCCACTTTGGCATTATTTTGCCCAGATACTGCCAACGTTGTCAAATCATCATCATCTTGAAATCTGACTACCTCTTTTATTGACAGAGTTTGGTTAGCCTCATAACAGCTTATTATCACTGAGACAACCTGGGTTCAAGAATGAATTGGAATTTAATTAGATCCCCGGATTGAGATGCTGTTTGAGCTGAAACATCTATGCTAACATTTTGCTTCGTGAATGGTTGTTTCTGGTCCACTTTGAATTAAATTAGTGTACTTTTGCTGTATTAAGTACGGTAGACATGCTATTTAAGAATTCACTGAAGAACTTTGATTGCTTCATGAATGGTTGTTTCTGGTCCACTTTGAATACATGCTATTTCAGAACTTTGATTATACTTATATCTCTTTCCACTAATCGATGATCCTATTTCTACTAGATAAGAAATCCATACAGGAAAAAAAATACCAAAGAAAGTATCCAGCATGCATAATATTAAAAGCAACAAGGACTTACGTCATCAAGTTCCATTGAGATATGCGAGTGGTCACCCATGTATTCGACCTGATTACAGGTGGTCAAACAGTCAAAATGCAATAGAAAATATATTTTCTACAGTTAATCACTTCTACTCCTATGATATTACTTGCTGGGAAGAAACAGTAATGCAGAGAAAGTAAAGATTACAAGTGGTTGAACAGTCAGACTGTGATACAAAATATATTTTCCCAGCTTAATCACTTCTACTCCTGTGAAAGTACTTACTGGGAAGAACAGGTAATGCAGATAATATAACCATAAAACTTTTTTTTTATCTTCACATTTTGTTACAAAGTACAGTACTATAACAAAACATAGCATGGCAAGATATCAGCACGATGCACAAAAACTGTATTTGTTCCACCGAAAGTGAAAGATGGATATAGAGCCTATATAATAATGTCTCGTTATCTGTTGAAAGCCTTGAAAAGTTGAAAACATATAGTTGAGGTACAAAAGTTCATATTTATGAAGCACGTGAAATTGTATAATGGATGGAAATGGTAATTAGTTCATTTGTTCTACATGATTATTCCTGGTTTAACACAACTGTAAAATATAAGCCCTCAAATGACTGGCAAACATACAACAGCCTTGCCCTTCTCATCAGAGCAATTAAGCAATAGATTGTCATTTGTCTTACCATTGAAGCAAGAGCTTGGAGTGCAGCAGATCGAAGTCGGATCCCTTGGTCATCTTCCCTTAGTTCTTGAGCAATTTTGCATAGTTTTGGTATCATGCCTTCTAAACTAAACATATGTGTGCTGTCAACCTATATAAACATTCAATTTAAAAATAAGCAGATTGCAAGTACCTAGAAGATAAATTAAATCTAAGTTGGTATGTGTTACGCTAATAACCTGGCCATCAAGAAAGTCAACAAGCAATAGACAACCCAGGATCTGCAAATCATCACTTGATTTCTGATCTAGAAGAGTGCGGACAATACACAATGTGCTTGTGGCCAGCAATGGTCTGAACAAGAAATCAGTCTGTTAGCCAAGGTTAGTCACGAATGCATCAATGAAAAAACAACATCAACATTTGCACTTACGAATGCTCCTTGCATGAACGCAGAAGTTTCCTATATATGCAAGGAACAACTTTGGCCAGGGTAAAATTCTCATGTCTCAGTTCTTTATAGCATCTCTGCTCAAGATACTCTGTGATCTGCAGACACAGGAGTACACTTAAATCCGGTCTTACAAAGTTTGCTCATTCATAATTTTGCTTCTTCAAATCTTAACTATTAAATCCTGAACAGGCAATTAGCTAAGCATCATTCCGATGTGGTGCGAACTATGGAAGTAACAACGGATTTACCAAGAACTTGCAAGAACAATGGACATTGGCTCATTGCAGTAAAGACAATTGTAGAGTGGTAATCACTGGTGAGCACAGAAGTAACAAGAAGGTGACTACTTGGTCCAGTATAAGAATCTCTACGTTGCATTACTGAATTCAGTTTCTTCCCCTGGCCTGGCTCCAGTCTCAAGCAACTCCAGTAACAGGAATTGGACGATAATAAGAAAAACAGGGCGGATGCCGAATGTGTTGTTACCTTTGGTATGCGGGTTGGATTTCTCGAGACATAATCACAGAGTTTGCCGATCCTTCTGTCATTCGGTTCTCCATCCTAAGGCGGCATCCCAAGTTCAATTAGCAAACTCCCACACATTTGAATGCAGAACTATAGTACCATGATTAGAAAATTGGAATGCTACTGTATTAGGCAGGCTGGCCATACCGCGGGCAGCTGGTAGATCTCCGAGATGATCTTCTTGTAGCGCTTGACTGGCTGTCGTGACCTTGCCCGCAGCGAGGGGCAGAAGTAGCAGAGGCTGCTGCACGCGGGCAGCACCCGGCGCGACATCACCCCCATCCCTCTCCTCGTCCCTCAAAAGGCCTCCGAAGCTTTTCGACCGAAATGTGGTGATACAGCACAGACTGCAACTCCCCAACCGTCCGACCTCTTTGCTACGACGGCGATTCCAAGAACTGGACTCCCTTGGACTTCGATCAGACTGGGCCGAAGCAACGCGAATTGGTTGTAGCAGGGGAGCGCTAGAGTAGAGAAGCCCCCCTCGCCTTCCTCACGTTCCCGGAGCCAATTGGAAACTTTAGTTGAGATCAAGAAACGGCAAGAATTCCCCTCGCGTCAGAGTTGACTCTGACCAAATCTAATCCAGGCCGGTGCTGGGACTTTTAAAAGGCGGCGAATTCCCCGGGTCAAATCCGGCAAAGAACGCGGCGTTCCCCTCTGGCGAACTCCGAGCCGCGGCGCGACGGCGCCAAGAACAGCCGCCGACGCCCGGCCGAATCCAGCCCCTGCCAAAGATCAACTCTTTCTCCTCAGAACCAGCGTCCCACACAACTCAGATCGCAGCCGAACGCAAATGAGGCAAGGAGCGAACCCCGTAAGAGAACCGGCGACGGATCCACCCACCTGCGAGGGAGAGGCGGGGAGGGGCGAATCCGGTGGCCGGCGGGCGGCTGCGTGGCGTGCGGGCGGGCGGGTGGGTGGGGGCAGCTGGAGGCGACAACGGGGCAACGGTCGCCTCGTCGGCTCCTTGTCGTCTTCGCCGCTGCTGGGAGGAGGGGGAGGGGTTGGAGGAGGACTAGTAGTAGTAAAATGCGGGCAGCTGGAGGTGCGGCGGAACATTCATAGCGGCGGCACGGGCACGGCTCGGGAGAGGCAAGCGCGTTGCGGTTTCTCTGCTAGTAGTACCGTGCGTGCGTGCGAACGGGGGAATTCTTCGAGGGGCTTCTCGGCAAAAAAGGAAAAGAAGGTGCCTCGTTGCTCTTTTCTGGAATCTGACAGGTGGGCACGTTGCGCGAGGCCGCCTGCCCGTTTGGGTCCTGCGCTGCCCTTGCCTGGCCAGCGGAAGTTACGAATCCGCCCCCCGACGGTTCGATTTTTGTATTTTTGGTTGACGGTGTCGGTGACGTTGTGGCCCCGACGTGGCTAGGGCACTGCCATGTACTCCTACTCCTACTCCCTCCTCCGTTCCACTGATTTTCTAATACATCAATGTCAAACAGGGCTGTATTTGATCATGTTTTAAGAAAAAAAAATACAACGTTTATAATGCAAGACTAGTATCTGACAGGTTGGGATGAGGTGGAGCATTTGAGTTGACGTGGTGTGCTGGGGCATTGGTCCAACGTGGAGCGTTGTACATGCTCTAATCGATGAGTTGAATGTCTTCACTACTTTACAGCAAATATCTTGTTACGGAGGCATTCGTAATAGAGGTTATGTTGTTGTTTTTTTTAACATAGATTGTGTTGTAGGAATATTTTTAACATAGGTCATGTTGAAGAATTCTTTTTGTAACATTGGTCTTGTTGTATTGCGGGATATAGTCCTTAGTTAGTTTGCAACAAGGGGCTAGTTACAAAACCATTTTTGAAATAATAGACCAGTTACAGAACGTTGATACTAAGGGTTTGGTTCCTCACCATATGATTAAGAACCATCCAACGGACATGAAGATGGTAGAAGCTTGCACATGATCGGTCGGATGAAGGTAATCATTTTCCTTAAATTCATCATGAAGTATACTTTTATATTTTGTCTACTAGAACGTTAGTTGTTGATAATTTATTCAATAAACCTGGTCAAAGATAGTCATGCTTGACTAATACGCACTACATTGTGAAGCGGAAGGAGTGTCTTTGCGTGGAGAACAACTGAGCCCACATTTCATATTCTTCACCGCATGAACATTTCAGTGTGTTCTTCTAAAAATAATGTGTTCGGTTGGTTCCATGTAGCCTCAAGGTTGAGAGGGGAACGCCGTTGCCGGCCACGACAACATTGGTGGGTGAGACTGAACCCGGAACAAGCAAGGAGCGTGTCATCGATGACAGGAGTGAGTCTGGATCTTATTTTTTCCGCATTGAAGCCTAACATTTTACTAGTTAGGCCCCACGTAGACAAAAAAAATTGTGCCCTCACTCACTTGGGCCTCATTAAAATTGTGGGTTGTGTCCGCCGCCCGAGTTTGAGGCTTGACGGGCTCATATGTGATGAAATGTAGGAATCACCATAACCGGAATAAAAGTTGGGGTTAGAGGTGTGTGAAGGGAGGAGGCATAGCAACAAATGTGGTGGCTTTTGTATGTTGGGACAACGATACACACGCAATGGCGTTGTCGGGCATGGGTGATGGGGCACATATCATGATGCTTGGTTGTAGAGGAATAATAAGGGAGGATGAAAAGGCCGAGCCTTTGGGTAATGATCTCGCAGTTGAGAGCAAATTGACATAAAAGAAAAAATTATATGCAACTCGCTAAGAGTCGGTCCCAAAACATAGGAGTTTCACGAATGGAATGTGATTTGGTGAGTACCTCCAATAACCTTGTCGTTGAGCTTTGAGAGCTCAGTTTGAAGGACCATTGAGTTTAAGACAATTGGCCCTAACCAGAATCATGGATTTAGTTTGTGAACTATTAAGTTTCCTCCACACTAAGATGCATGGCGCTAATCAAGCTAACTTTTGCGTAATTCGGCCCTAATGACGTCAAACAACTCGCCAGTTCCCTGTGTTTCCAAGAAATATGTACAAAATCTCAGTTTGGCATGAAAAAGAGTGCCAAAACGTACGACCTTGACATGAGGGAAGATGAAACCGACCTAAAAGGAGCATAAACTATAATAGTGCCAAGACGGGCCAGGAATGTAGGTGGTGAAGCTATTTGTCGAAGCTTATCTCTCCCAAATAATAAAGCACCGTGTGCTTCTGTCGTCCGTCGTGGTCGTTTTGCAGAAAACCCCTAGAGTTTCCCAAAATCAACCCGCAGTCCGGATTTAAGTGAGAAACGAATCGTTTTTTGCATTTTTACAGGAAACCCCTGTGAGTTCCCGATATCAACCCACAGTACGTAATTAAGTGAGAGAACGAAACGTTTTTTGGAAATTTTGAAGAAACCTCCTTCAGTTTTCATAAAATAAACCCGCAATACATACTTGAGTAAAAAACAATCGTTTTCCATATGTTTTCAAAAACACCCCTACAACTTTTAATTAATTAATCTGTAGTTCAATTATAAGTGCAACATACTTTAAAAAATCATATTTTTAAATGATAACTCCAATTTTACATTATTATATATGAAAATTTATTAGAAAAATATGTAGAATCTGAATATAATGTTAATTAATCTATTTAATTTTTTAAAATTCTGTTTATAATGTAATTTTAATCAACAGTGATGCGGACAATCTAAATATAATGTTATTTTATCTATTTAACAATTTTAAAATTATATTTGTGCTGTAATTTTAATCAATAGCGTGCAATCCATTTTTTCATAACGAGGCCGATCCATGTTGTTAATTAATCTGCGGTCCAATTAACAAATACTTTAAAAAATTATATCTTTTAAACTCTAACTCTAATTTTAAATTATTACATATAAACTTTTGATATGTCCATTTTGCATCATGTTTTCATGTTGATATTTATCGCTTCTTTGGCTGTTATTTCACTTCACGGTACAATTCTTATGCCTTTTCTCTCTTATTGTGCAAGGTTTACATGAAGAGGGAGAATGGCGGAAACTAGAATTCTGGCCTGAAAGTGGAGCAAAATTGAGATACCTATTCTGCGCAACTCCAAACACCGTAAAAATAAACGAGGACTTTTTCCTGATTTATCAAAAATACTGGGTCGAAGAAGTGCGAGAGGGGCACCAAGGGGTGCCCACAAGCCTGCACGGCGCGACCACCCCCCTAGGTCGCGCCATGAGGGCTTGTGGGCAGCTCACTGGCCCACTTGCTCCCCTCTTTTGCTATATGAAGGCTTTCGTCCAGGAAAAAATCAAGGAGGAGATTTTTCGTGGTTTCGCCGCCGCCACGAGGCGGAACTTGAGCATAACCAATCTAGAGCTCCGGCAGGACGATCCTGCCGGGGAAACTTCCCTCCCGGAGGGGGAAATCGTCGCCATCGCCATCACCAACACTCCTCTCATCGGAGGGGACTCGTCACCATCAACATCTTCATCAGCACCATCTCATCTCCAAACCCTAGTTCATCACTTGTAACCAATCTCCGTCTCGCGACTACGATTGGTACTTGTAAGGTTGCTAGTAGTGTTGATTACTCTTTGTAGTTGATGCTAGTTGGATTACTTGGTGGAAGAGTTTATGTTCAGATCCTTGATGCTACTCATTACCTCTCTGATCATGAATGTGATTATGCTTTGTGAGTAGTTACTTTTGTTCCTGAGGACATGGGATAAGTCATGCTAATAGTAGTCATGTGAATTTGGTATTCGTTCGGTAATTAGATATGTTGTATGTTGTTTTTCCTCTAGTGGTGTTATGTGAACGTCGACTACATAACACTTCACCATTATTTGGGCCTAGAGGAAGGCATTGGGAAGTAGCAAGTAGATGATGGGTTGCTAGAGTGACAGAAGCTTAAACCCTAGTTTATGCGTTGCTTCGTAAGGGGCTGATTTGGATCCACTAGTTTAATGTTATGGTTAGACTTTGTCTTAATTCTTCTTTCGTAGTTGCGGATGCTTGCGACAGGGGTTAATCATAAGTGGGATGCTTGTCCAAGTAAGGGCAGTACCCAAGCGCTGGTCCACCCACATATCAAACTATCAAAGTAACGAACGTCAATCATATGAACATGACGAAAACAAGCATGACAGAAATTCCCGTGTGTCCTCGGGAGCGTTTTTCCTCCTATAAGACTTTATCCAGGCCTGTTCCTTGCTACAAAAGGGATTGAGCCACTTTGCTGCACCGTTGCTACTTCTGTTACTTGTTGCTCGCTACGAATCATCTCACCACACAATCACTTGTTACCGACAATTTCAGTGCTTGCAGATATTTCCTTGCTGAAAACCACTTGTCAGATCCTTCTGTTCCTCATTGAGTTCGACACTCTTACTTATCGAAAGGACTACGATTGATCCCATATACTTGTGGGTCATCAAGACTCTTTTCTGGCGTCGTTCCGGGGAGTGAAGCGCCTTTGGTAAGTGGAACTTGGTAAGGAAAGATTCATATAGTGTGCTGAAATTTATTGTCACTTGTCACTATGGATACTAATTGTTTGAGGGGCTTGTTCGGGGTATATTCACCTCGAACGGAAGCACAAATAGTTGCTCCTCAACCTGCTGCACCTACTGAAAATATTTGCTTTGAATTTCCTTCGGGTATGCTTGAGAAACTGCTGGCTAATCCTTTTACATGAGATGGAACATCACATCCAGACTTGCATCTAATCTATGTAGATGGAGTTTGTGGTTTATTTAAGCTTGCAGGTTTGCCCGAGGATGAGGTCAAGAAGACGGTCTTTCCTTTATCTTTGAAGGATAAGGCGTTTACATGGTATAGGTTATGTGATGATACTGGATCATGGGACTACAATCAGTTGAAATTGGAATTTCATCAAAAGTTTTATCCTATGCATTTAGTGCATCGTGATCGAAATTGTATTTATAATTTTTGGCCTCGTGACAGAGAAAGCATCGGTCAAGCTTGGGGGAGGCTTAAATCAATGCTATATTCATGCCCCAATCATGAGCTCTCGAGAGAAATTATCATTGAGAACTTCTATGCTCGGCTTTCTCATGACGATCGCACCATGCTTGACACTTCTTGTACCGGTTCTTTTATGAAGAGAGATATTGACTCCAAATGGAATTTATTGGAGAGAATAAAACGCAACTCTGAAGATTGGGAGTTTGGAGAAGGTAAGTGTTAGGGCATAGTTTATGCCTAAGTAATTTTGGTGATTGATGACAGTATCGCAAAGGACTAACCGTGTGTTTTAAGATTTCAGATAACACACGTCAACGGCACAAGACGACTCGCCCCTCTTTCATGGAACAGAAGCACGGTGTACTCTATGATTCTCTTTATTTGAGTAATAGGAAAGTCGTACTATTAAGAGGGGAACCGTAGTGGAAAGGTTTGGGTGGAATCAATCTTGCACGCGCACACTTCACCTCCTTTCCCCCTTGCCGGCAACTTTGGAGTGGCTCCCGCCTTTGTGTGTTTCTCTTCTTTACAAATGGTCCCTCAGCGGTAGTACCGCTGTGCCTAGCGGTAGTACCGCTAGCCCTAGCGGTAGTACCGCTGCAGCCAGCGGTAGTACCGCTCGCTCGCGGTAGTACCGCCCCTGGTCAGCGGTAGTACCGCTCCAGGAGCTTACTACCGCCTTCCTAGCGGTTGTACTTGGACGGACCTTTTTGCGAAGACTTTCTTGGCGGTGGTTGGCCCGGTAGTGCTTATGCACTACCAGGGGCCCAGCGGTAGTACCGCCGCACCCAGCGGTAGTACCGCCAGGCACGGGCTGTGAGTGGGAAAATGGTTGGATTCCCCCCCCCCCTACACACACTATATAAGGGGTTCTTCTAGGTGTGGAACCTTATCTCTTACCCTCCCAAGCTCCATTGTTGCTCCCTAAGCTCAAAAGTGCCCGATCTCTCTCCCTAGCCAATCAAACTTGTTGATTCTTTAGGGATTGGTTGAAAAGGCCTAGATCTACACTTCCACCAAGAGAAAAGTTGATTCCCCCACCAATCCCTTGCGGATCTTGTTACTCCTGGGTGTTTGAGCATCCTAGACGGTTGAGGTCACCTCGAAGCCACATTCCATTGTGGTGAAGCTTCGTGGTCTTGTTGGGAGCCTCCAAGCTTTGTGTGGAGTTTGCCCCAACCTTGTTTGTAAAGGTTCGGTAGCCGCCTTCAAGGGCACCTATAGTGGAATCACGGTACCTTGCATCGTGCGAGGGCGTGAGGAGAATACGGTGGCCTTACTGGCTTATTGGGGAGCATTGTGCCTCCACACCGCTCCAACGGAGACGTACTTCCTGAAAAGGGAAGGAACTTCGGTAACACATCCTCGTCTTCATTGGTTCCACTTGTGGTTATCTCTAACCTTTACTTTGTGAATGCTTATGGTGTTGTCTATCTCTTACTTGTATTAGTAGCTCTTGTTGTTAGCTTCATTACGGTTCACCCCATTGTTGTTATATTTGTGAACCCATATGTTGTTTACACTAACTTGCTAAGATTAATTTAAAAGTGGTCGTTGCCTATTCACCCCCCCCCTCTAGTCAACCATATCGATCCTTTCAGTAAGGAGTCAGGTATGAATTTCACGTTTGATTGCGTTAAATCCTTTGTTGAGACAAATACCTTTAGTGATTTTAGCGGTAAGTATGGACTTGTCTCTGAGATAGTAGCTTCATTGTGTGAATCCTTTGCTGCTCATATTGATCTCCCCAAAGAGAAGTGGTTTAAATATCATCCTCCTTTAGAAGTCAATGTAGTTAAACCCACTCCAGTTGAAGAGAAAGTCATTGCCTATAATGATCCTGTTGTTCCCAGTGCTTACATTGAGAAACCACCTTTCCCTATTAGGATAAAGGATCATTCTAAAGCTTCAACTGTGATACATAGAGGCTATATTAGAACGCCTACACCCCCTGAGCAAATTAGAGTTGAACCTAGCATTGCTATTATCAAAGATCTTCTGTCCGACGATGTTGAGGGACATAATATTCACTTATGTGAAGATGCTGCTAGAATTGCTAAACCTCACGCTAGAGACAAACATAGGCATGTTGTTGGCATGCTTGTTGTTTCTGTTAAGATAGGAGATCATTGTTATCATGGTTTATGTGACGTGGGTGCTAGTGTTAGTGCAATACATCAATCCTTATACGATGAAATCAAAGACGAGATTGCACCTGTTGAGATAGAGCCCATTGATGTCACTATTCAGCTTGCCAATAGAGATACTATCTGCCATGTGGGAATTGTTAGGGATGTTGAGGTCTTGTGTGGTAAAACAAAGTATCCTGCTGATTTCCTCGTTCTGGCTACCGCACAAGATATCTTTTGTCCCATCATATTTGGTAGACCTTTTCTCAATAATGTCAATGCTCATATTGATTGTGAGAAGCAAACTGTCACTGTTGGCTTTGAAGGTGTGTCACATGAGTTCAATTTCTCTAAGTTTGGTAGACAACCTCATGAAAAGGAGTTGCCTAGTAGGGATGAAACTATTGCCTTAGCCTCTTTTGCTGTGCCTTCTACTGATCCCTTAGAGCAATACTTGCTTGAGCATGAAAATGATATGCATACGGATGAAAGGGATGATATAGATAGAGTTGTCTTAGAACAATATCCTATCCTTAAGAATAACTTGCATGTTGAACTGCTTGGGGATCCACCCCCACCCTATCCACTTTCCATCCTGACGCGGTCCAGTCCTCACGGAACTGCCGCGAGGGGAACTGCACGAGGTATTCAGAGCTGATCGACGTCCTCCAGGTGGCAGAGGCACAGGACGAGGTTCTAAAAAAGAACTTTGTCGCGCAACCACTTGGGGGGAGTTCTTGTCAGGAGGTGAACGCCCTCAAGGTCCGCAAGCCTCTCCAGAAGAAGAGAGGCAGCAAGGGCAAGAAGAAGGGCCCTCAGCCCCCCACTCCGGCTAAGCAGCAGAAGCCGGGAAAGGGGGAGCAGAGGCCTCAGGACTGCTTCAGGTGTGGATTGTTGGAGCATTTCTCCCGCCAGTGCTGCGCACCAAAGGAGGTGGTTGCCGTGTACAAGGCTCAGAAGGAGCGTGAGATGCACCTCGCCTTGGTTCAGGAGCAATCACCACTGGCGCCCCCAACGGCACCCGTGATGATCGCTACGCCTTCTCCTGCGCCCCTCGTGGCGACCTCAGTTGTGCCCATAGCGGCAGCCTTGGCGGTCTCTAAAGACGCCGACGTTGCCATGGAGGTTGAGCACACGGTCGCCCCTACGGGGCCGCCACTGGATGTTGACGCTGCTACCAAGATCATGACTATCGAGGAGGGGCTCACTAGTCTGGAGATCCAGGCTGAACTCGATGGCTTCTTTGTCGAGTCTACTTAGCCCACCTCGTTAGCCATCATGATTCCGTGTTTTTCAGACAATGCATTCAAATAAATTCGATTTGGTTGTAAGCTCTATGAGAGCACAAAACTTATTCTTTATTTCATGACGCTTGGATGACATTTATATCATTCATTTATTTCATTATTTATACATGATAGTATGTTATGTTCTGAAATGTGTGCATTTATTATTAATGTATGTTCTTCCTTGTTACATTAATTAGATGTCATATTTTAGAACGCGTGTGGCGCCCGAATGGAGGAAACATGCCTTGCCGATAGCGCCACTACACATACCATTTTACGTGAAACTAAGTACTTTGAGTCTATTAAAAAATCTCTGGAAAGTATCATGACAATCACCGGCTGCGGTTCGAACATAGTTGGCTCCGGACGAGCTACTATCATACTTCCCATGGGAACAACTTTGATCATTCATGATGCATTGTTGTACCCGGAGTCGACTCGTACTCTTCTGAGCTTTAAAGACATCCGCGCTAATGGTTTCCATGTTGAGACCGATGATGACAATGGCAAGGAGTGCCTCCTCATCACGAAGCGGGATGCAAATGGTAAACATGTTATCGAAAGGCTTCCTTCGTTTGACACTGGGCTATACTACATCAAGATAGTAGCACCGCCCGTGTACACTACCCTTAAGACTGTCTTTACAAGCTCAGAACTTTTCTGCCTCTGGCACGATAGGTTAGGCCACCCCAGACTTAGGATGATGAGGAACATAATTAACAACTCGCATGGCCATAATGTTAACGTGAAAAACTTCCCAAATCCCGATGATTTCGTATGCTCCGCATGCGCCACGGGGAAGTTAGTCATTAGGCCATCGCCCCTAAAGGTGAGGGATGAAATCCCCGCGTTCTTGGAACGTATCCAAGGGGACATATGCGGTCCAATTCAGCCCCTCACAAGGCCGTTTAGGTACTTCATGGTGCTCATCGATGCTTCCTCTAAATGGTCCAACGTTTGCCTGCTGTCAACACGGAACCATGCCTTTGCAAAGTTGATCTCTCAGATCATACAAATGAGGAATAATTTCCCTGATCATCGTATAAAGTCTATTCGAATGGACAACGCCGGAGAATTTACTTCAAAGGCGTTCGATGATTATTGTATGGCAACAGGAATCAAAGTTGAGCACTCGGTTCCGCATGTCCATACACAGAATGGACTTGCCGAGGCATTGATCAAAAGAATTAAATTCATTGCCCGACCGCTCCTTGAGGGTTGTAATTTACCAACTACATGTTGGGGCCACGCTGTATTACACGCGACCAAACTCATCAATTTTAGATCGTCGGCCTACAACATCCACTCTCATGTTCAGCTTGCGCAAGGGTCGGCACCGAAAATTTCCCACCTTCGTAGGTTCGGTTGCCAGGTATACGTACCAATACCACCACCCCAGCGATCAGCAATGGGCCCGCTCCGTAAGTCGGGGATATACGTTGGTTATGAGACTGTGTCCATAATCAGGTATCTGGACCCCATGACAGGCGACTGTCACACGGCTCGTTTTGTTGATTGCATCTTTGACGAGGATTTTTTCCCGACTTTAGGGGGAGAGAATCAACCCCTTGATGCTAAAAGTCGAGAAATCATGTGGCAAGCCACGAGAATCCACGCCCATGACCCACGCACTGCTGAGACTGAGAGAGAAGTCCAAAAGATAATAGATTTGCAGTCATTAGGAAATCAACTGCCTGACCACTTTAGTGACTTAAAGACTGTGACAAAATCGCATGTGCATGCACGCAATGCACCGGAAAGGGTCGAAATACCAAAGAAGAATGATGGTATACCCGCCCCCGTTCAAAGGCCTAAAAGGACGAGAGATCCGGCTTCTCAAATCCCAAGTACTCGGGGACGCCTGACGAAAAAGGATACGAGAGATTCATCACAGCTTGTCACCAAAGTTCCCAAAGTGAAACGGGGAGCCAGTCGAGACCTGGCACAAGTACGGAAAATTCAGTGCACGAAATTCCGGAATTAAACTTTCCCATAGGGGAAACACCCAGCGGAGATGTGTGCGCACACATCGGCGCGAGAAGTCTAAAGGACCTTGCTCCCAGAATGGGAAATTTGGTAGAGCAAGTATTGGCGCCAGATGCGCTCCATGATGAAATGGCCATAAATTATATTTATACGGGAGAGTCTCTGAACCGAGCAACGTTGATTGTCGACATTAACTTTGCTACGAAAATTGCCTTAATCATAGATCTTGACCCTGAGCCTAAAACACTTGCTGATTGCAAAAAAAGGTCGGATTGGAATGATTGGCAGAAGGCAATCACTGCCGAATTATTATCTCTCAACAAAAGGAAGGTGTTCGGACCAGTTTGTCGAACCCTTCCCCACATTCGCCCGGTTGGCCATAGGTGGGTTTTCGTTCGAAAGAGAGATGAAAATAATAAGGTATTAAGGTACAAAGCAAGGCTTGTTGCTCAAGGGTTCACTCAATGACCCGGTGTCGATTTTGAGGAGACATATTCCCCGGTCATGGATGGAGTTACCTTTAGATACTTGATCTCAATGGCGGTAAACATGGGCTTGAAAATGAAATTGATGGATGTTGTCACTGCTTACCTGTATGGTAACTTGGATTCGAACATATACATGAAGGTTCCTAAAGGTATCCCTGTTCCAAACCATGATAGAGCAAACAAGAGTCTATACAATGTTCAACTTCAAAAGGCATTGTATGGACTTAGACAGTCTGGTAGAATGTGGTATAATCGCCTAAGCGATTTCCTTCAACAGAAGGGCTACACGAGCAATACAGATTGCCCATGTGTTTTTATACGGCGATCCCAAGATGGATTCTGTATAATCTCGGTGTACGTAGACGATTTAAACATAATTGGTACACCTGAGGATATTGAGGAAGCGAGTTCCTACCTGATGTCGGAATTCAAGATGAAGGACTTGGGTAAAACCAAGTTCTGTCTGGGTCTACAACTCGAACATTCCCCTCACGGGATTCTAGTGCACCAGTCTGCCTACGCCCAGAAGGTGTTGGAAAGATTTGGATTTGACAAGGCATATCCTTCTAAGACCCCGATGGTCGGGAGATCTTTGCAGCCAGACAAGGACCCGTTCAGGCCTAAGGAAGAGGGGGAGGAAACTCTGGGACCAGAGAGTTCCTTACCTGAGTGCAGTTGGGGCACTCATGTACCTCGCGAATTGTACACGACCAGACATTGCTTTCGCCGTCAATTTGCTAGCTAGGTACAGTTCTGAACCTACCAAGAGACATTGGAAAGGTGTTAAGGACGTCTTCCGCTACCTGCAAGGGACCAAAGATCTCGGTCTATTTTATAGAAGGAATCAAGACATGTCCCTTATAGGCTATGCCGATGCTGGGTACCTGTCGGACCCGCATGATTGCAAATCACAGACTGGATATGTTTTCCTTTATGGTGGAACTGCTTTCTCCTGGAGATCAACCAAGCAAACACTTGTGTCGACCTCCACAAACCACTCGAAAATAATGGCGCTATTTGAAGCGTCAAGGAAATGTGTATCGCTCTGGCGGATGATCAGCCACATTCAGCAGACGTGTGGGTTGAACACCGTACAAACCCCTACCATTATCTATGAGGATAATGCTGCTTGTGTTGCACAAGTTCACATGGGTTATGTGAAGAGTAACCTCACAAAACATATTAGTCCCAAGTTCTTCTATGCACACGAATTGCAACACATGAACGAGGTGAGAGTCTTGCATACTAAGTCGTGTGACAATCTTGCTGATATGTTCACTAAATCATTACCTGCATCGTCTTTTGAGAGGTGTGTACGTGGAATCGGTATGATGAGACTTAGAGAGATGCAAGGTCCAGGGGGAGAAACTTTACAAATTCGTCGCTGAAATCTTGATCCCGATGATTGAGTACTCAACCAGGTGGTTGAGTGGACTGTACTCTTTTTCCCTTGAGTGAGTTTCCCTGATGTTTCTCACCTAAGGTTTTTAACGAGGCAATTCGTGCAATGCAACAACGTATACTATGTGCTCTTTCTCCATATTTTTCCCACTGGGTTTTTTGGAGTTTTTGAGGTATGGATATACGGATAATTACCCAAGGGGGAGTGTTGGGAAACCGACGGGCCGAAGGCCCGGTTGGACTAGCGAGCCTGGCTTCCGTGCGTGGCACGAAGCCAGCGCTTATCGTTTCCCCATTTTACGTTAAGTGGGTACTTATCCCCTGACCCCCATACCTCTATATAAAGAGAGGAGAGGCAATCATTGTAACAGAGACTTCATTATTAATAAAGCTCTGTTCCCTCTCTACTTCTTGGTGTCCTGTAACTTTGTGTGTTCAACTACTTCGACTACTTCATTTACGACGCTAGCTCCGCTCCGCAACCTTGGACCGGACTCGCCGGCAGGAGTTGCGGAACATAATCCACTTGCTGCTTTCAAAACGTATGCTAATTAATACTAGTGGGATACAAATGAAAACCGACACTAAAGAAGGACAACCCACAGACTAATTAAGAAAAAAAGGAAGAATGTTATGCGTAAAGAAAAAAGAAACGGTGGGAGTAATTATGTACTCTCCTTCCGCTCACAATTATAAGACATTTTAATATGAATTACATATAAATTATATAGTGAATAAACAAAAACATTAAATTACGTCTATATACTTGCAGCAAAAAAGTAAGAACATCTTATAATACTGAACGGAAGGAGCCAGGTTTTAGTTTTTTTTTATCTTGGATTTTGCCGAGCACTACGATAGGGGGTACACGTAGTTTTTTTTTTTTAAAGCTTGAATTTTGCCGAGCACTACGATAGGGGGGGACACGGCAAGACGAGAGTGGCGGAGTAGGAGTGAAGGGCAGAACGGGGAATGCCGTCCCATTCCCTCCCCGCGAGGTTCGAATCGGATCGAGTCGCGGCTTCCGAAACTGTGGTGCGAGCGAGCGATCGATCCGAGAGAGACAGCGCCATCATGACAGGAACAGGTCTGGCGCATCGTACGGTTGGCACAGGCCGATTGGGCCCCGCGTGCCCCCCCTCCCTTCCCGTACACTTGCTGGTGCGATGGAGACATGGAGTACTGCGACCGATTGGGTGCTGGTTAGTAGTACTTGGTTAGCCATCTACTTCCAGATCCTTTGCTTTATGTCTAATGACCTACAGGGAGTACGTACACTTGTAGTACAAATAAACGTTCATGTCAGTCAGCGTGTCAGTTTAAGTGTCAAGCTGTAATGAACTGTTGCTTGTTGCTTGTGGCGGGCGACAGCTGAACAAGCATTGCATTGCATTGCAGACTTGCAGTGCTCTGAACCGAAGCCCCTTACATTGCTTTTGACGCGCCGCGACGCGATTTGAACGAGCACGAGTGTGTGATGTGCCGGCCAACACGATGTCAGCGAATTGATTAGTCCGAGCACGCGCTGGCCCGGTCTAGGTGAAGCCGTCAAACGGCAGCGGCTATGTGGTACACATGGACAGCTTGAGCCTTGAGCATGGGAATGCAACGGGCATCGTATCAGGTCCACCTGACCCCAACCACCATATGGCAGAAAGCAAGCAAGCGTTGCTGATTCTTAAAAAAAAACGCTGCTGAAAACCCGACCTCCCGGATGTGATCGACGTGCTTGCCTATCTGTCTTCCTTGTAAGTACAGAAGTACTACCTAACAACAACCTCATCGAAGCAAACCAATCCGTGGTTGAATGGTTAGGAGTACTATGGTATTCCCTGCCCATCAGAGTTTAAGTCTCAAACTTGACATAGGTGCTTGCATTTTTTTGAATTTATTTCAGGTCTTTTGGTGATGTTCTTTCAGTGGGAGGAGACGTTCCCGCCGACAACGAAGGCTTCAGTAGCGACTTCGTCAATCTCAAGATGATGTGCCGGCTTAGTCTCTTGAAGGTGCTCATAGGGATAGGGTGTGCGTGCGTGCGTTCATAGGGATAAGTGTATTCTCGTTTATGTGAGCGACTTCGATTGTACTCTGCTCGAAAAAAAAACCTCATTGAAAAAAAACCCTCAAAGGCCAACTATGGGAGTTGTTAGGAGAGCCCTAGCATGAGGGGCGGTGATTTATTTTTATTAATTTTTTTTTTGCGTGCAAGGCTATGAATTGCCGCCAAGACATAGCAGTGTCCTTTGGATGGACTTTTTTCGAAACGACAACATCAAAGAATAAAATCCAAAATGGTGTTCATAATGGTGATTGAAGGGTAGAGCAACTCGTTATGGAGTTCTGAGCATCCCACAACTTTCAGGGAATGACGAGAGCAACGGAAGGAGACCCCTTGATTAGGGATTTTGTGTTGTCTTTGTTGCAGGATTTCACTCCAAATATCGTCACTGTTTTTTAAAATTGAATTAAGCTTTAGGCCTTGTTTGGTTAAGGGGGATTGGGGAGGTTTTGAGAGGGAGGGATTTCAGTGGATTGGGTGAATCCTTTGTTCCACCCAATCCTCTCAAATCCTCGGGGTTTTGCTTCCACTAGTCCCCTGAGGAGGGTTTTGAAACACATGAATAGGAAGGGATTGAAGGGGAACGGAAGGGATTGGGCTAAGCAAACCCCTCCTACCAAATGGGCGCGCGAGGATCTGTGGGGTTTCTGGACCCCCGGGGATTTTCCTCTCAAACCCTCCCCAATCTCTCTTAACCAAACGAGGCCTTAGGGATGAGCTTTGGAATGAAATTTTAGGGATGAGTTAGAGTTGCTGTAACAATTTATGTTTGCTTCACGCCGAGAGCTGAAAAGTTGGACAAGCACTAAGAGCATCTCTAGTAGAACCCTCAAACCCCCAAACCCTTAAAAATAACCGCTTTTTTACAGTTTTCGTCCGGAAAACGGCGTAGACTAGAACCCTTAAACCCTTAAACCCGTAAATATTTTTAGAGGTCCGACCCTCAAACGCCATCGCAGCCTGTAGAAGTGAGGGTTGGGGGGAGTTTCTCCCCCCAACCTGCAATCCATTTCCTCGCGAGCGCTGGAGGAAGTTTCAGCTTCCTTCCTTCCCTCCGCAGCGCCGCCGCCGCTCCGCTCCGCCGCCCCGCCCTCGATCCGCCGCCGCCGCCCCGCCTTTCGCCGCCTGCGCCCCGCCCCGGCCGCCCTCTGCCGCCGTCAGCCCGCCCTCCGCCGCCTGCGCCCCCCGCATTGCGCGGCCGTCCCTCCGCCGCCACGCCCCGCCCCAGCCGCCCTCTGCCGCCGCCGCCTCGCCCTCCGCAGCGCCCCGCCCCGGCCCGCCCCGCCCTCCGCCACGCCCCGCCCCGGCCGGCCCTCCACCCCGGCCGGCCCTCTGCTCCGCCTCCGCCTCCACGCCGGCCCTCCGCCTCCGCCTCCGCCCCGGCCGGCCCTCCGCCCCGGCCGGCGCTCCGCCTCCGCCTCCACGCCGGCCGCCCCTCCCAGCGCCGCCGCCCCGTCCCGGCCGGCCCTGCCCTCTGCAGGTTCGAATTTTTGCTTTTTTCTTCATTTTTACATTTTTGCTTTTTTCTTCATTTTTACATTTTGACACTCATATTGTAGATGGAGTTGAACAACGCCGACATGGACTCGTTGTCGGATTCGTCGTCATCCGACGATTCCGACATTGACGAGTTGTTGCAAGACGACGACGTCGAGATGATGAGCCTCCTCGTCGACGTGCAAGCGTTTGAAGACCGCGTGAAGCTTTTGGATCAGAGGAGAGGGTCGAAGATGGGGCGACTCACCATCTACCGGAACCGCGCTCTCGGACACGAGCATTTGATGCGAGACTACTTCGCGGAGGTACCTACATACCCTCCCCGTCTCTTTCGCAGAAGGTATCGGATGAGACGTAGTTTGTTTGTGAAGATTGTCACCGATTGTGAGGCCGCCTCGTATTACTTTAAACGTCGTAGATCCGCCGCCGGTATCATGGGTTTTAGTGCATATCAAAAGATATCAGCGGCAATGCGGGTACTCGCTTATGGCATACCCGCGGATTATACCGACGAGTATCTTCGCATTGGGGAAGATACAACCACGGAGTCCGTCCGTAGGTTTGCCAAGTTGGTCATCCGGTTGTATGGTGAGAAGTATCTTCGGGCACCAAACGAGGAAGATACAAAGAGATTAATGGAAATGAATGAAAAAAGGGGATGGCCGGGGATGCTTGGTAGTCTTGATTGCATGCATTGGAGGTGGAAAAATTGCCCAAAGGCATGGCATGGAATGTATTGCGGTAAAAGCCGTGATGCTACCATTGTGCTTGAGGCCGTAGCATCGGAGGACACATGGATTTGGCATGCATTCTTTGGGTTGCCGGGAACACTCAATGATATCAATGTCCTCAATAGATCTCCATTGTTCAAAAGATTAATTTCTGGGGATGCTCCAGCTTGCAACTACAAAATCATGAACAATGAGTATTCAATGGGATACTATCTCACCGATGGCATTTATCCCTCATGGGCAACTCTTGTGAAGTCCATCAAGGAGAAAAATGGGGTGCCCTTAACAAGAAAAGAGGCTCATTTCACCAAGGCACAAGAGGCAGCCCGCAAAGATATTGAGAGAGCTTTTGGTGTTTTACAAGCAAGGTTTGCCATAGTTCGGGGTCCAGCTCGGTTTTGGGACAAGAAAACCTTGGTGAACATCATGAAATGTTGTGTGATTCTACACAACATGATCCTAGAGGATGAGAGAGGGTTAAACCTCCCTTGTTTCTATGACAATGTTGGTACGCGTGTGCAACCGGAAAGAAACCCTTCTCGCATACACGCCTTTCTTGAAGCACATCGTGAGATTGAGGATGCAACCACTCATGGTCGTCTCCGGGATGATCTAGTAGAGCACCACTGGCAGTTGGATGGGCGGCGTATTGGCCCATGATGTATCTTTGTTTTACTTTTCTATGTCCTATTTGATTCGAACAATTGTTGTTATTTGCTCAAACATTGTTGTAATGATTTGAATGATTATTGTTTTATTCGGTGTTGTAATAATAACTAGAATGATTATTGTTTTATGTCAAATGTGATTGAATTTGTGATATGTCATATGATGAAATGTGATGAAATGTGTGATATATGAAATGACAGTTTTAAGGTTTGGGGTTGGGGCAAAGAGTAGAACCCTCAAACCCAACCCTTATAACGGAATATTCCGTTATAAGGGTTGGGTTTGAGGGTTCTAGTCTTTGCTCCTGTTTTTCAACCCTTAAAAGTGTCAAAAATGGGCAATTCTCAACCCTTAAAACTGATTTTACATTTAAGGGTTTGAGGGTTCTACTAGAGATGCTCTAAGGCACTCTCTGATGGTGGGAGTGGGACAGAGTCACGGACTACTAATCAGGGCGGCGCACGCAGCCGATCTCATCAATTTTAACAATAGAAAAGCAGGATTTTGTAAAGTTCATGGAGGGATGCAAAACTTCAAGTTAATTTTCTACTAAGTCTGTTCTAAAGCATGTATCTTAAGTCTGTTCGCACTAGTGTTGGGTGCATGAAACAATTTCTCATCAAAGAAGACAATGCACGATGTGTGTACTTCTCTGGGAGTATAGTTTTTTTTTTTTGACAATCATCTCCTCCTTTATTCATTTATGACGATAGTGGCATCATTTATAATAAAAGGATTTACCGCCTCAGGTGCGGATTCTAACCAGAAGTTCGGAGTAGAAAATCTAGCAATCCTAGCTAGTTCATGAGCGATCAAATTTCTCTCTCTATTACAGTATTCATAGACCAGGTGGGTGAAATCAAGAGACATAAAACAACAGTTTTCAAAGACAGAAGCAAACGAAGAAGAAAATCCATCAATTAGTGATGCGATCACCTCCGCACAATCCGAGTTAATTTCGATCTTACTGCATCCAACGGTACGTGCAAGATTCATCCCAAATCTCACTGCTATGGCTTCAGCTGTGAAAGAGTCAAAACATATATCAACATATGTTTCACGGCCGACGTACATTCAAACAACATATGTTTTATATCATCAGGGCCATAGTTACATGTGGGACAACTCGGGTTGATTTTCATATGTTTATTAGCCAGAATAGCGCGGCATGGAATAGCGCCATGGAGTGCCCTCCAAATAATTTTTTTAATCTTTGATGGGCATAGAAGTCTCCAGACCGAGTCCCAAATATCATTTGGCCTCGACGGTCCAGTAGAGATTTGCAATTTATCACCAAACTGGAACTCCCACTTACGCAGACCTCACTGAAAAGACTCCCGTTTTTGTTGAGTTCCAAGCCACAAAGTCTCTCATTTCGTTCAAAGATAAGGGGATAGCAAGTATCATTTGAACATCCATATGCCAGAATGTTTGCATAATCAGTTGTTCATTCCAATGCCCTGATGCAGGGTCAATAAGGTCACTGACACGTGAGAGAAGATGATTTACCTTGGGAGTAATTACCTTTTTTGATAAGGACTGCGGAATCCTCCCAAATCTTGACTAATCCGTGGGAGTATAGTTTATGCTTCGCCACGTACGGAAGCACAGGCCAGTTCACTGGAAGCACCTGTTAGTGCTTGTAGGGCGCACATGTTAGAATTGGTTGGGAGCACACATGTTAGTGTTAGTTGGGAACACGTCTTGGGAAGCACAGGCTAGTGCTAGTTGGAAGCATAAGTTAGTCACACGTTGTTCGGAACAATATTTCATCGGGGCCTATTAACATGAGATAGAAATTCAAAATTCTCGACGCGGTAAAAACGGTGAAACCAGTTCATGATTTTTCACAATTCAAGTGATATATCACTTTGAAGAAACAGATCTATAAAAAGAAGAAAAAAAAACAAAGTAAAAACAAGCCCACAAATCCCTCCTAACTGTGAAAAGAAAATACCACCAAAATACCTAGGTTGCGACAAGTAACGCATATGCGGTGTGCCATTTATGAATACCAACGAAATGCCCCTTAACTAATGTTGTTTGTCATTATGGCCCATGATGGACCTGCCTCGGAACGTGAAGTACCGACTGATGTTGTGGCCAAGCCGGCCCTATCGTGGATCAATAGTGTCTCCTTGTCCCTAGGTCCCCGTTCGTGTCTGCGGGTTTACCCAAACTACTCCGGGACAATACTTCTTTCTCATGCACGCTCGCCATATGGTTGGATGTCTATCGGTTTTCGGCAAGTCATCATCGCCAATGTTGCATTGTCGATGTCCCTGCCTCGGCCCTCCCCTCTGAAAGTTTTGGGCGAGTACCTAATCACGACATTGCTATCCGTGTTTGGCGATGGCCCTGTCGTGGATCAATAGTGTCTCCTTGTCCCCTAGGTCCCCATTCGTGTCTCCTTGTCCCCCAGGTCCCCATTCGTGTCTACGGGTTTACCAAAACTACTCTCGGCCAACACTTATTTCTCATGCATGCTCACCATATGGTTGAACGTCTATCGATTTTCAGCAAGTCATCATTGCCAATGTTGCATTGTTGACGACCCTGCCTCGGCCCTCCCCTCTAAAAGGTCTGGGAAGTAACTAATCACGGCATTGATATCCGCATTTGGCACCGTCCCTATGATAGACAAACATGGATGTAGTGTGTCACATTACCTCATACCCTGCTGCAAAACCAATGCCGCGGACATTTTATTTATATACGATGAGCTATTTTGAGTATACGGTGAATAATTTTCAATTACAACACACTAGACGTTGTTAAATACATTTATTTATTTTATTACAAAATACACGCTGAAACTTTTGTTAATATGCAACGAACATTTTATTTATATACAATATCTTTTTCCATATATGGTACATAATTTTCAATTACACACTGATACACACTGAACAAAAAATTGAAATAGTGAACAAGTTTGAAACCCCCCGAACTAATTTGAAAGCGCGAACATTTTTTGAATCTTGAGAACAAATTTTGAAACTGAGAGCAATTTTTAAAAATCCTGAACAAATTTGAAAGCGCGAATAATTTTTGAAAGCACGAACATTTTTTGAATCTTGAGAACAAAATGTTGAAACGGTGAACAAGTTTGAAAAAACCCAAACAAAGTTGGAAGCGCGAACAAGTTATTAAAGCACGGTCATTTTTTGAATCTTGAGGACAAATTTTGAAACCGAGAACAATTTTGAAATTTGTTGATCAAATTTGGAAACGGAGCAAGTTTTAAAGCAGAAACATTTTTTGAATCTTGAGAACAAAATTGAAACGGAGAACAATTTAAAAAAAAACCCAAAAAATATGGAAACACAAACAATTTTCTAAAGCACGAACATTTTTTAATCTTAAGAATAAATTTGAAACCAAGAACAATTGTTGAAAATACAGAAGAGTTTTTAAAAATAGAGAAGATTTTTCAAAATGCGGAACATTTTTTGAAAATCCTAATTTTTTTTTAAGAAAATTTAGAACATTTTTGGAAAAAAAATATAAAAAAGAAAAGTAAAAAATAACCGGGTCAGGAAACCTTCTAGAAATTTTCCAAAATTAAAAAACCCAGATGAAAACCTCTAGAAGGTTCTCAAAACCGGGGCGCTTGGGGCAACCCATTTAAAAGTCGTTACCTTCGTCGCTCTGTACGAAGCCCCAACATCGCTTCACAATGAGCGGCGAATAGGATTTCCCACATAGACGTTCCACATCCAATGTGCATGTGACACATGCATCGTGGCGCGTCTTGCGCCACTGCATGCAGCCCATGTAAAGCTACTCATAATATAAAACTATCATTCATATGATACATGATACTATCTTTGTAATGTATTGTATCATAAGCTTGTGAGCTTATTTATTGACATGCATGATACATAATAGTATAACATTTATGATATTTATCTATGTTACTTTAACCTTTTTTCTCTTCTTTAATTATTTTTCACATCAATACGTTTGCTAGTCCGAAGGATATGATACTAGCTATGATACCCCCATTATGGTCAACCTAAGCAAAAGTTTAGGCTGGTCATAATAAAACTATCATAAATAGTATCATGTATCTTAACTAGACATTTTTATGATGTGTCACGTAATTAAATGTTGAAAGAGAAGATTGGGATATCATATCATATTAATGATGTATTTCCTTCGTTTCAAATTAAGTGACTCAACTTTGTATACTTCATCCGTCACAGTTTAGAAGGCGCGCAAGAGCGATCTCTGGTATCATGATGAATCTTAATTGACTTTACATTTTATTTCAAGTGCTCATACAATAACCATACATTGCTTAATTATTTGAGAAGATAATGCACAGTAACTCACATAACCATTAAACAAGGAGTGCATGCAGCCTACTGATACGTATCCATCGTATCTATAATTTTTGATTGTTTCATGCCAATATTCTACAACTTTCATATAAATTTGGCAACTTTTTATACTATTTTTCGGACTAACATATTGATCCAGTGCCCAATGTCAGTTCCTGTTTGTTGCATGTTTTTTGTTTCGTAGAATATCCATACCAAACGAAGTCCAAACGTAATAAAAACTCACGGGATTTTTTTAGAATATTTATGATTTTTGGAAAGAAGAATCAACGCGAGGCGATGCACGGAGGGCCCACAAGCCCTGTAGCCGCCACGAGGAGGTATGGTGGCGGCTGGCAGGCTTGTGGCCACTCCTTAAGGCGGTTGGAGCCCTTCTTTCGTCGCAAAAAAGATAATATCCAAAAGAAAATCGTGTTAAAATTTCAGCCCAATCGGATTTACGGATCTCCGGGAATTTAAGAAACGGTGAAACGCAAAATCTGGGAGCGCAGAAACAGAAGGACACAGAGAGAGATCCAATCTCGGAGGGGCTCTCGCCCCTCCGCCGCCATGGAGTCCATGGACCAGAGGGGAACCCCTTCTCCCATCTAGGGAGGAGGTCAAGTAAGCAGAAGCAGGAGGGGGGCTCTCTTCCCCTCTCCCGGCGGCGCCGGAACGCTGTCCGGGACATCATCGTGTGACGGCGATCTACACCAACACCTCCGTCATCTTCACCAACATCTCCATCATCTTCCCCCATCTATATTCAGCGGTTCACTCTCCCGCAACCCGCTGTACCCTCTACTTGAACATGGTGCTTTAGGCTACATATTATTATCCAATGATGTGTTGCTATCCTATGATGTCTGAGTAGATTGTCGTTGTCCTATCGGTGATTGATGAATTGCTATGATTGGTTTAATTTGTGGTTATGTTGTTGTCCTTTGGTGCCCATCATATGATCGCGCGCGTGGATCACGCCATAGAATTAGTTGTATGTTGATGGGACTATGTATTGGCAGGCTAGAGTGACAGAAGCTTCAAACCTAGCATAGAAATTGATGCATATGGGATTGAAGGGGACCAATATATCTTATTGCTATAGTTGGGTTTTACCTTAATGAACGTTAGTGGTTGCGGACGCTTGCTAATAGTTCCAATCATAAGTGCATAGAATTCCAAGTAAGGGATGACATGCTAGCAGAGCCTCTCCCACATGATACTTGCTATCGATCTAGTAACGTAGTCAATTGCTTAGGGACAATTCCGCAACTCCTACCACCACTTTTCCAGACTCGTTAGACACTCGTAGTTGTTTCTTTTTCTAACCAGCCCCTAGTTTTATTTACGTGTTCTTTACTTTCTTGCAAGCCTATCCTATCACTCCTACAAAGTACTCCTAGTTTCATACTTGTTCTAGGTAAAGCGAATGTAAAGTGTGCGTAGAGTTGTATCGGTGGTCGATAGAACTTGAGGGAATATTTGTCCTACCTTTAGCTCCTCGTTGGGTTCGACACTCTTATTTATCGAGAAAGGCTATAATTGATCCCCTATACTTGTGGGTTATCAAGACCTTTTTCTGGCGCCGTTGTCGGGGAGCAATAGCGTGGGGTGAATATCCTCATGTGTGCTTGTTTGCTTTATCACTAAGTAGATTTATTTGCTGTTCTAAGTTGTTCTCTATCTTTAGTTATGGATATGGAACACGAAATACCAAAAAAATTAGGTGTACTTGCTACTCATGGAGATGGGAAACCTCCTAAAACCCTCGATGCTCGTTACGTGGAAAATATTATATACTTCTTTAATAATCCTGAGAAAGCCCCATTCAATTATATAATGGGATACACGTTGGATCAACGTGAATACTTTAGGGATTATCGCTTGACTCAAAAAGGAAAACTTTTATGGGATCAAATCCATTTGTTGAAATGGTATGCTTGGGAACTATGCAAGAGACATGGTGTTACTTGTTGCTCTAGGATGAAGGCTCCACACATTCCCTTTTTTTGTGAGTTTAATGATAATAGAACCTTGACTTCTTATGCTAATGGTATATATGATTACTATGATGTGGATAAAATAGAAGAGTTTGTTGCTTTTATGGGTGCTTATGAAATTGAGGATGTGTTTAAAAGGTATGATGATAATGATGATGCTCCTTACCAATCTGAAAATTTGGCTATGCTTTGTTATTGTTATACTAATTATGAATATAATGCCCATATTGAACGATTTAAGGAGAAATCCTATGCTGCCCAAGAAGAGACTATTATTTTGCAGGAAACTATGGAAGAAGAAAATGCTGAAATTGTGAGCTCATTAGATGAAAAAGGTGACGAGGAGAGCGAAGAACAAAAGGAGGAAGAACGGACTAGCTACCCGTGTCCACCTTCTAATGAGAGTAACTCTTCTACTCATACATTATTTAATTTCCCTTCGTTCTTACCGAAGGGTGAATGCTATGATCCCTTGGATTCATTTGAAATATTCCTTTTTGATGAACTTGATGCTTGCTATGCTTGTGGCCATGATGCCAATATGAATGATGCTTATGAAGATGAGCTAGCTATAGTTTCTTATGTTACACATGATGATTTTGATGAATATAATATGCATGTGCTTGCTTCTCCTACTTGCAATTATTATGAGAGAGGAACAACATCTCCACCTCTCTATGTTTCTAATACGATAAAATTGCAAGAAACTGCTTATGCTATGTATTGGCCTTTACTTGGTGTGCATGAATTGTTCTTTTATGACATGCCAATGCATAGGAAGAGAGTTAGACTTCGTAATTGCATGATATATGTTACCTTGTGCTCACTACTAAATTTTAAATTATTGCTAATTAAAATTGACTTTGATATACCTTGGGATCCAGGTGGATCCATTACTTGAGCACTTTATGCCTGGCTTAATGGCTTTAAAGAAAGCGCTGTCTGGGAGACAACCCGGAAGTTTTAGACAGTAATTTATTTCTGTTGAGTGCTTTTATTTAGTTTAGAAACAAAAAAAATATAGAGGGGAACATAAAACTTTTTCAAAAAGAGAAGTGATTGAAAGGTGATGCATTGTGGAAGTGAGGGTCGACCTTGAACACTTGTGTTCATGCTCATGGAAATAATGTAGAATTTTTCATGGAAGTTTCGATTCTCACAAAAATAATTATCCCCTTGTACAATTCCTTTGTGTTTTTAAAAATAATGTGCCAAGCAAAGCCTTTACGATTAGTTTGGGTGATAGTTGTTTGATCACGCTGAGAAAAGACAGAAACTTTCTGCTCACAAAATTAATTTTCATTTTTATTCTGGAAGAGATTTTGAGTTGATTATTTTTTCTACTGATTGATATGCCAATTTTCCAGACATTCGTAATTTTCAGATTTTTTGAGATATCATATGTATACGGAATATACAGATTGCTACAGGCTGTTCTGTTTTGACAGATTCTGTTTTCTATGCATTGTTCTCTTATTTTGATGAATCTATGGGTAGTATCAGGGGGTATGAACCATGGTGAAGTTGGATTACAGTAGATATAATGCTAATATGAATTTAGAATGAGTTCACAACCGTACTTGAAGTGGTGATTTATTTTATTATACTAACGGATCTCACGAAGTTTTGTTGAGTTTTGTGTGATTGAAGTTTTCAAGTTTTGGGTGAGAGCACGATGGATGAAGGAATAAGGAGACGGAAGAGCCTAAGCTTGGGGATGACCGAGGCACCCCAAGGTAATATTCAAGGAAGACTCAAGCGTCTAAGCTTGGGATGCCCCGGAAGGCATCCCTTCTTTCGTCTACAATCTATCGGTAATTTTACTCAGAGCTATATTTTAATTCGTCACATGATATGTGCAAATGCTTCGAGCGTTTTTTGTGTTTATTTTTCCTTTTTATTTTATGCACCATGCTGGTATGAGATAGTCCTTGGTTGGCTTTATAGAATGCTTCTTGTGCTTCACTTATATCTTTTGAAGTTTGGATTGCCTGTTTCCCTAGACATAGAAAACCGCCATTTGTAGAATGCTCTTTTGATTCACTTATATTTGTTAGAGCGGGGCATATATTTTATAGAAAGAATTAAACTCTCATGCTTCACTTATACCTATTTAGAGAGTTAACAGGAGTTGGCCATTCACATGGTTAGTCATAAAATCCTACATAAAACTTGTAGATCACTCAATATGATATGTTTGATTCCTTGCAATAGTTTTGCGACATGAATATGTGATATTAGAGTCATGCTAGTGAGTAATTGTGTATTTTTAAAAATACTTGTGTTAAGGATTGTGATTCCCGTAGCATGCACGTATGGTGAACCGTTATGTGATGAAGTCGGAGCATGATTTATTTATTGATTGTCATCCTTTATGTGGAGGTCGGGATCGCGCGATGGTTAACTCCTACCAACCTTTCCCCTAGGAGCATGCGTGTAGTACCTTGTTTCGATGACTAATAGACTTTTGCAATAAGTATGTGAGTTCTTTATGACTAATGTTGAATCCATGGATTATACGCACTCTCACCCTTCCACCATTGCTAGCCTCTCTAGTACCGCGCAACTTTCGCCGGTGCATTACACCCACCATATAGCCTCCCTCAAAACAGCCAACATACCTACCTATTATGGCATTTTCATAGCCATTCTGAGATATATTGCCATGCAACTACCACCGTTCCGTCTCATGACATGTGCCACCACTTCCATATTACCATTGCATGATCGTAAGATAGCTAGCATGATGTTTCCATGGCTTGTCCGTTTTTTGATGTCATTGTTATTCTAGATCATTGTCACGGTACACCACCGAAGGCATTTCATATAGAGTCATCATTGCTCTAAGTATTGAGTTGTAAGTGTGATTATCATCATTAATAGAGCATTGTCCCATGTGAGGAAATAAAAGAGGCCAGCGAAGCCCATTTACAAAAAAGAGGCCAAAGATGCCCACCAAAATAAAAAAATAAAAAAAGAGGCCAAA
Organism: Hordeum vulgare subsp. vulgare; assembly: GCF_904849725.1. NCBI lineage: Eukaryota > Viridiplantae > Streptophyta > Magnoliopsida > Poales > Poaceae > Hordeum > Hordeum vulgare. The sequence continues at coordinate 559,537,358 of NC_058520.1, forward strand.
GAGCCCACAAAAAAATGAGAGAAAAGAGAGAAGGGACAATTGCTACTGTCCTCTTTCCACAATTGTGCTTCAAATAGCACTATGATCTTCATGACAGAGAGTCTCCTATGTTGTCACTTCCATATACTAGTGGGGAATTTTCATTATATAACTTGGCTTGTATATTCCAATGATGGGCTTCCTCAAAATTGCCCTAGGTCTTCGTGAGCAAGCAAGTTGGATGCACACCCACTAGTTTCTTTTGTGAGCTTTCATACACTTATAAGCTCCAGTGCATCCGTTGCATGACAATCCCTACTCACTCACATTGATATCTATTGATGGGCATCTCCATAGCCCGTTGATACGCCTAGTTGATGTGAGAATATCTCCTCCTTTTTGTCTTCTCCACAACCACCATATTCTATTCCACCTATAGTGCTATGTCCATGGTTCACGCTCATGTATTGCATGAAAGTTGAAAAGGTTTGAGAACACTAAAGTATGAAACAATTGCTTGGCTAAAACCGGGGTTGTGCATGATTTAAATATGTTGTGTGGGAAAGATGGAGCATAGCCAGACTATATGATTTTGTAGGGATAACTTTCTTTGGCCATGATATTTTGAAGACATGATTGCTTTGTTACTATGCTTGAAATATTATTGTCTTTATGTCAAATGATAGACTATTGCTTCGAATAACTCGTGTTTTAGTATTCATGCCATGATTAGATTATATGATCTAGATTATGCTAGGTAGCATTCCACATCAAAAATTATCTTTTTTATCATTTACCTATTCGAGGACGAGCAGGAATTAAGCTTGGGGATGCTGATACGTCTCCGTCGTATCTATAATTTTTGATTGTTTCATGCCAATATTCTACAACTTTCATATACTTTTGTCAACTTTTTATACTAGTTTTCGGACTAACATATTGATCCAGTGCCCAATGCCAGTTCCTGTTTGTTGCATGTTTTTTGTTTCGCAGAATATCCATACCAAACGAAGTCCAAACGTAATAAAACTCACGGGGATTTTTTTTAGAATATTTATGATTTTTGGAAAGAAGAATCAACGCGAGGCAATGCACGGAGGGCCCACAAGCCGTGTAGCCGCCACCAGGAGGTACAGTGGCGGCTGGCAGGCTTGTGGCCACTTCTTAAGACGGTTGGAGCCCTTCTTTCGCCGCAAGAAAGATAATATCCGGAAGAAAATCGTGTTAAAATTTCAGCCCAATCGGTGTTACGGATCTCCGGGAATTTAAGAAACGGTGAAACGCACAATCTGGGAGCGCAGAAACAGAAGGACACAGAGAGAGAGATCCAATCTCGGAGGGGCTCTCGCCCCTCCGCTGCCATGGAGACCATTGACCAGAGGGGAAACCCTTCTCCCATCTAGGGAGGTGGTCAAGGAAGAAGAAGAAGGAGGGGGGCTCTCTCCCCCTCTCTCCCGGCGGCGCCGGAACGCCGTCCGGGACATCATCGTGTGACGGCGATCTACACCAACACCTCCGTCATCTTCACCAACATCTCCATCATCTTCCCCCATCTATATTCAGCGGTTCACTCTCCCGCAACCCGATGTACCCTCTACTTGAACATGGTGCTTTATGCTACATATTATTATCCAATGATGTGTTGCTATCCTATGATGTCTGAGTAGATTGTCGTTGTCCTATTGGTGATTGATGAATTGCTATGATTGGTTTAATTTGCTTGTGGTTATGTTGTTGTCCTTTGGTGCCCATCATATGATCGCACGCATGGATCACACCATAAGGTTAGTTGTATGTTGATAGGACTATGTATTGGCAGGCTAGAGTGATAGAAGCTTCAAACCTAGCATAGAAATTGATGCATATGGGATTGAAGGGGGACCAATATATCTTATTGCTATGGTTGGGTTTTACCTTAATGAACGTTAGTGGTTGCGGACGCTTGCTAATAGTTCCAATCATAAGTGCATAGAATTCCAAGTAAGGGATGACATGCTAGCAGAGGCCTCTTCCACATGATACTTGCTATCGATCTAATAACGTAGTCAATTGCTCACGGACAATTCCGCAACTCCTACCACCACTTTTACACACTCGTTAGACACTCGTAGTTGTTTCTTTTTCTAACCAGCCCCTAGTTTTATTTACGTGTTCTTTACTTTCTTGCAAGCCTATTCTATCACTCCTACAAAGTACTTCTAGTTTCATACTTGTTCTAGGTAAAGCGAACGTAAAGTGTGCGTAGAGTTGTATCGGTGGTCGATAGAACTTGAGAGAATATTTCTCCTACCTTTAGCTCCTCGTTGGGTTCGACACTCTTACTTATTGAGAAAGGCTACAATTGATCCCCTGTACTTGTGGGTTATCACCTACTAGTACTCTTAATTAAGCAAACTGTAAATGCAACGCATCTAAATCCTTTTCTATTCTGAAAATGCATGCAAACGAAACCGTGCCTTCTAAACCGTGACGGATGAAGTATTAACTTTGTATTTATTTTGAGACGGAGGGAGTACTAGTTTGTGTCACTTGCATGTCAATAAATAAGGTTTTTATGATACTTCATCCGTTCCATAATGTAGTGTGTTCGTGTTTCTTAAGATTTAAATTTGATCATAAATTTAACCAACATAGGAAAATACGGCAGGAAAAAAAAATTATACCATTGAATTTGAATTTTTAATGGTATAATTTTTGCTCCCGCTGCAGTCGGCCTCGTTGGTTAAATTTTATGATCAAATTTAAATCTTAAAAAATATGGGCACACTATATTATATAATGAAGGGAGTACAAGTTTTCATACTATACATTCTGAAGTTAATATCATATGCATATTATACTTTTCTGCAAAGCACCGATACTTCAGAAATCTACATATCGCCGTTCAATATTTCGCCGATACTCCGATACGCCTTTAATATGGGTATCCCCGAAGTATCGCATTTTTTAATTTTAAAATGAAATAAAAATAGCGATACAGGTATCGTCAAAGTATCACCGTTAAGTATAGGTAGTGGAAGTGTAGTGTATTAATGTAGTAGTTAGATATAAGTGCTTGCTAAGGATGCTGTTTGTTGGACAAAATTGCTTGTTGATGCTATTGGCTTGCTGCTTGTTGATTTTTCGTCGTAAAATCACTTGCTGATGTTTGAAAAGACGTGGATGTCGTCTAGAGGGGGGGGGGGTTGAATAGGTGCTTTAAAATAGTTACGGTTTAGGATTGAACAAATGCGAAATAAAACTAACGTTTAATTTGTCAAGCACAAAACCTAAAACAGCTAGGCTCAACTATATGCAGCAACAACTTATGCTAAGCAAGATAAACAACTAAGTGATAGCAATGATATAGAGATGTGGATCTCTATGAATGAAGAACCGACAAAAACTCCAACATCGAAAACATCATAGAAGATGCATATGGACTCCGTTTTCGATAAACTCGAGCTTGTCATGAAGATGACCATAAGCTCTAAGACTCACCAAGAGAAACACCAAACAAGAACCAAGAAGTATGATGCAAGGATGCAAATGATTTGAGCTCTCAACGAACGATACGATCAAGCTACTCACTTGAGAGCCCCTTCACAGTATGACAATCTATCCTAAAACATAAAACCTATCAAGGGCAAACCTATACCTTGCGCCTCGTCCTCTTGAGCTAGATGACGATGATCTTGGCTTCCTCAAGATGGACCACCTTTCTTGATTGTGTTGGCTTGATGAAGACTAGTTGATTGCCCCACCATACACACTATGGGTGAGCCGCTCTTCAGCATATCTTCACAAGTCCATTGCCACCACAATGGACGGCAAGCTTCAAACATGGTATCTTCGTGCTGATCCACTTGAACTTGCATACCGCAATCTTGATGACGATCACCACTTGACGTCATCCTCCATGGGTTGTATGAGATCTTCCTCTTGACGCAAGCCCATGGAAACACACCTAACCCCACATAGAACTCTCACAAAGACCATGGGTTAGTACACAAACACGTAATGGACAATGCTTACCATACCATGGGATCACTTGATCCCTCTCGATACATCTTGTACGCTTTGTGTGTTGATCATCTTGATTTACTTTTTGTCTGACGATCTTGTTCAACCTTGTGACTCTATGACCATTCTTTGGATAATACCTTGAATACCACCTTGGTCATCATATAAACTCGTTTAACCCAACAGATGGACTTTAAGAAGTGGCTATGGACAAATCCTATAAATATAACTTCAGACAACCATTAGTCCATAGGGATTATCATCAATTATCAAAACCACATATAAAGAAATATGCTCTAACAATGTTGTTGTTGTCTCCCATTGCTAGGGAAGAATATACAACTATAAATCATGGCATCTTTTAACTTTTTCCATCATCATTTGAGAATTATTGATATCTATTGCTTGCTGATTTTAATTATCGTCATGTTCATAGGTGATAGTTTCTATATATTTATTGTTATGAGAATAAGGAGCTCAATGAAGATTGTGCTCTCTATATCGTTATCAAGAAAAACTTTTAAAACATTGGACGGAGAGTAGTACCCTCTCCATTATTTGACCCCTCGTGTAATCCAAGGTTGCTCTTCATATATGTTTGTCATTTGACAATCTCAAGTTTTTAAATTTAAAAGTTTGTTGATTTTATGTTGTCATGTTAATAGGTATTACAGTTCAAATTGGATTGGGACAGTCTATGACCGATTGGCCGTGTTACTCCATTGATGGTAGTGAGATTTTTAAAATGAAAAACAAAAGGTATAGAAGCAATTAGGTAACCAGTGGGGTGGTATTTTGTTATGTTTTATTATGTTAGTTTGTATTACATGTCATTTTATCATTATTTATATATGCTTGCCGTATCATCGTATTGCTGTTTCTAGAAATTGTCGTATCCTGTATTGCCGTATCAGTGTCACCGTATGGATGCTTCCTAGATCCTTTTCATTGTGCATGATACTACCCCTAGTACATATAGACAACAAACGTATAAATGCTGGCAAAAGAGAGACTGGTCCCGAATTTAATGACTATTAGTCCTCTCAGGAAAATTAAATTCAAATTTCTGACTTGCACATGAATTGATGAACTGTCGCGTAAACCAACTTTTTGGAAATTATAACCAAAAAGGATTGTGCTAGACCGCAGAATCTAGCTTGGCTTAGACATCTGGAGCACACAGATACCCGATAGGAGTCATGCAGAGAGCTATGAACACAAGCAACACCATGTGCCCAGGATTCTGCAATTCAGGATCATGATACTTGTTCCTCGCCACAAAGAGGGAAACCACCATCGCCATGCTTGCCAACGGAGTAAAACACTGCGGAGAGAGATCGCCTGGTTGTGAGCACATATATCGACGAACGTATCGGAGAAACTACAGTGGCAATTCGTTCAGAGGAAACCGATAACAGAATACTACTAGTATATGCGTACTCGGCGTCTCGGCATACGTACCCTGAAGAAGATCGTCCAGACGGCCATGAACCGGCGGGCGCCGGAAGAATAATCATCAGTTTCGCCGCATTCACCTTGTTCCATCCTTTGCAGCAGGAGGTCTTGTTCGATCTGAGGCTGCCGATACCTCCTGCCTGATGACCAGGGGCACACCGACGGCATGGTGAAGCGTGGCCGACGGCAGATATACAGATCTGATGGGTTCCGACTTCCGAGAGTTAACGTGCAACGTGGACGACCGATTGATGGATAGATAAATTAAGCGGACCGGCCAATTAAGGCGATAATCTGAATTATAAATATAGATTATATAATCTGATTTATAAAAATAATCTAGATGAACATGTTTGGAGGCCAGATTATATAAACTGTAATCCAGTTTTTACATTGCAAAATGACATGTTTGCACTCTGTTTTTTTTAAAAGAAAAGGATGGTGGTGGTAAATGTAATTATCTTCAACTTTACAAGGGTAATGGGTCTTTAGCAATCTATAATCTGATTTTAGTTGGGGAGAGTAGATTGTAAGTTTTTAATAATATGTTCATCTAGTGTTTATAATCTACATTATAATCTGTCTTGTTTGAAGACATAATAAATTATAAAAGCTGGATTATATAATCTGAATGGTTCCAAATCTCCCCTAATAATAAAGCATCGATGGTTTCTGTCGTCCGTCGTGGCGTTTTTGCAGAAAGGCCCTTGTAGTTTCCTCTAATTAACCCGCAGTCCGTTTATAAGTGAGGCGAACCGTTTTTTCACATTTTACAAAAAAACCCCTTACTTTCATGCTAAATAACCCGCGGTCCAAACTGTAGCCAGTGAATCATTTTTTAAATTTTGTACGTAAACCCCTTAAATATGTGTTAATAACCTCGAATTCCATTCAGAATAAATATAAATTTTCAAATAACAATATCTTTTAAACCGTAAATCCAATCTAGACATGTTATATATGAAACTTGATTAGAAAAATGTGTAGAGTTTGAATATGTTGTTATTTTACATGTTAAATATTTTTAAAAATATTATATAGGATATATTGCTAATCAATATTTGTCTTTATTTTGTATCGACTATTTGTACTGTAACATGTTAACTTAAGCATCAATATTTGATAAATGTTATAATCTTTGGACATGTTAAACATCAATATTTGATAAATGTTATAATCTTTGGACATGATGTACTATGTTCTTTCTTTGTACATATTTTATAATCAACCTTATGTACGTGCCTTTTTTTTACAGTATCCACGTACATTTTTATCAATGGACTACACTTTTTTCATTGTTCATTTTTCTCCGGTTGCAACGCACGGGCATTTGTGCTAGTAGAGCCTAAGCCAGCAGTCTATAGCTATGTTTTTTTAGAACGCCTACAATATGTGAGATTTTTTTTGTTAGGGGGGGCTATCTTTTAGGCTTTGAAAGGGTCTATCTTAAAAAAGAACTACACCCTTTATCTACTAGTAGAACGCTCATGCGTTAGTACGGGCTATAATGCATATAAATTAAATTATTTAACATCATTTTTATATGAACAAAATTATTGTTCACATGAGACGATGCCATTATTATTAATTTTTTTTGTTCTTATTCCTCCTCTATCCACTATCTCGGCCTCTCATGCAATGATCCAAACTTTTACCAACATCAATGGCACATCCGGCTTGCAACCCCACGTACCCATCCTGACCACTCCGACAACCACCTACTTTAAATTTAAAAGACATAATCTATACTATTAAAGAGGATCTGCCGTCGTGATGGTTCGACCTCCTTCGATCTCCCTCTCCTAACGCTAACGCTAACGCTACCCTCCCACCTACGTTCCCCCACCGATTTTTATTCAACCCTTCAAAACCCAGTCGGTTTAATTAAAAAAATCTCCTTCCCTTCGTCTCTACAATCGCTACGTCGTTAGCAATTTCACAAAAACGCCCCTGGCCTTCTAGATATCTAGCCTGCAGTCCTTGGTGAGTGAGGAAAAACGGCTTGAGACATATTTTTTTGGGTTGCACATCGAGCGACGGCTCTCCCGATCCGATGAGGAGAAGGACGGCGGCGACATGGCTCAGGGAGGCGGTGAACGGTGTGGAAACAGCGGACGACGAGGCGAGGTGGATCAGATCAGGATCGAGCGCGGCGGTTCAGATTAGGATCAAGCGACGTCTCTCCCGATCTGATCGGGAGCAGGACGGCGGCGGCATGGCTCCGGGAGGCGGGGAACGCCATGGAAACAGTGGACGACGAGGCGAGGCGGATCAGACCGGGATCGAGCGCGGCGGTGCGTAGTGGAGGCCGCCGGCGGCAATGCTCCATGGCCATGGCGGCTCGGCCTCTTGGGAAGAAGAGACGAGGGAGAGAGAGGAGTTGAGATGAAGAGAAGAGAAGCAGAGCAGAGGCGACACGGATTGCTGGTCCCGCGGCAGCTCCGATCGGCTGATCAAGGTATGTGTCCTGATTCCTCTCCTCCCTGTAAAATTTTTTATGCCGTGTCCTTGCTAGCTGCTAGATATGCCTTCATAAGTTCAGTCTGTGACCAACAACAACCTACAGGCTGCCATTGTCTGTAAGCAGCACGATTGATTGTTATGCGGTGGGTCGGGACCGGTTCCTGACAGCCAACGTGAACTGTAACAACGCCAGATCGCCGCTGCCATTGGTGTACAACACCTTTGCCTGCATCGCCGGGGGTGGTTGACATGGAAGCCATCCAATGGCACATCGGTGCCGGAGGACATGTTTGGGCGTGGTGTGGTGTGCAGGTACATCTAGATTTTGGTTGTCTCGTACGACTCGGCCATGGCGGATGTGCTAGGCGCCGGGGATGCCATACTCGAGGACGCCGTTGGGGCGGGGTTCTCGGTCCCGCAGAGAGTAATGTTAACTTACGTTTTGTGTTATGATCTTTTGAATTTATGTTAATTCTATCATGAGTTTTCTTATGTGCGATGTCCCTGGTTACGATTTGATGCATACTGTTATGGTTTAGTGGATAGTTTTTTTTGTTTTTGAAAGAAAAATGTATTGTTACGATTTGATAAACAGTTGCCAATATTTTCTTTCGAATTAAGGAGCATAGCTCTCCAAATTTCATTAATTCGAAACCACATGGAGCAAAACTGGGTATAACCTGCCGACTATGAAACCTCAGTGGTACTGACAATTTATTACAGCACAAAACAACCACCGGCAAAACAAGCAAAAGAAAAATGTCCCTCGCTAAGAAGAGGGAAGAGATTATGCCCAAACACAATTGTTGAATTTATTTTCATTTTTGAATTTGGGAAACTAGATAGACACGTAATTAGAGTCTTTTGAAGCCTGATGGGTTGTCTTCCAAGGCTGCTACTGTGGAGACCTCCCATTCTTGCTCCGCCTCGGTCTTCTTCCTGACATGGGTTAAACAGGAGGTTACTCTCAGGGAGCAGGAGCGCAGGCTTCCATATCTCCACGGATTCAGGTACCATTAGGCGACCCTCGGTTCTCTTGAATCATTTTTCTCTGCCAATTTTGCTAGAAACGGATTAATCAGCATGGAAATTCTTGAGAAGGTCAGAGTACTTATAGAATATGGTTTATGGATGTCGACAAATTTGATTGCATCAGGGACAGGCAAGGAGAGTGGAGGGCTCACCGCCGCGGATATATTCAGGGTGACATCGAACTTCAGCAAGAAGAACATGGTCAGGGAGGGGGCTTCTTGCAGCGTCTTCAAAGGGAAGCCCTAGGACGGGTCTGAAAGGACGTGGATGTCGCCTAGAGGGGGGGGGGGTGAATAGACGCTTTAAAATAATTAAGGTTTAGGCTTGAACAAATGCGGAATAAAACTAACGTTTAATATGTCAAGCACAAAACCTATAAACAACTAAGCTCACCTATGTGCACCAACAACTTATGCTAAGCAAGATAAACAACTAAGTGATAGCAACATATATTACAATAAACAATATGTCTATCACAAAGTAAAGTGCATAAGTAAAGGGTTCGGGTAAGAGATAACCGAGGCACGGGGAGACGATGATGTATCCCGAAGTTCACACCCTTGCGGATGCTAATCTCCGTTAGAGCGGTGTGGAGGCACAATGCTCCCCAAGATGCCACTAAGGCCACCGTAATCTCCTCACGCCCTCGCACAATGCAAGATGTCGTGATTCCACTAAGAGACCCTTGAGGGCGGTCATCGAACCCGTACAAATGGCAAACCTTGGGGGCGGTCACCGAACCCGTACACGTGGCAACCCTTGGGGGCGGTTACCGGTACCCGTACAAATTGCTCGGGGCTATCTCCACAACCTAATTGGAGGCCCCGACGCTTGCCCGGAGCTTCACACCACAATGATTGAGCTCCGAGACACCACCAAGCTTCTAGGATGCCAAAGCATCCACGAAGAACAATATCTAGGGTACTAAGTACCAAAGGTAGTAAGCTTCTCAACTTCTCACTTCCACGTATCACCGTGGAGAACTCAAACCAATGCAACTAATGCAATGGCAAGAACACACGGAGTGGTCAAGTCCCTCACAACAACAAAAGCTATGGAGAAATATGAGAGGAAGAACAAGGAGCTCACAAAGAACTCCAAGATCAAGATCCAAGGGGTTCCCCTCACATAGAGGAGAAAGTGATTGGTGGAGATGTGGATCTAGATCTCCTCTCTCTTCTCCCTCAAGAACAAGCAAGAATCATTGGAGGGATTGAGAGTAAGCAAGCTCTAAGAATGTCAACAATGGAGGTAGAACAAGAGCTCAACGGATGGATAAGGCCAAGGGGGAAGAAGACCCCCTTTATATAGTGGGGGAAGGAATCAGACCGTTACCCCCACTCTCTGCCTGAGCTCCAGCGGTACTACCGCTGGCTGCAGCGGTACTATCGCTGGCACTCCAGCGGTAATACCGCTGGCCCCTGGTAGTGCAAAGGCACTACCACCGCCAAGAAAGTCTTCGCAAAAAGGTCCGTCCACGAACAACCGCTAGGCAGGCGGTACTAAGCTCCTGGAGCGGTATTACTGCTGACCAGTGGCGGTACTACCGCCAGCCAGCGGTACTACCGCTAGGGCCAGCGGTACTACCGCCAACTCTAGCGGTACTACCGCTAGGTCCAGCGGTACTATCGCTCGCCACTGAAACAGCCATAACTTTCGCATACGAGCTCCGAATCGAGCAAACCCAAGCTTGTTGGATTCAGGACGACAAGAGCTATCCAAACAGCGACGTGAGTCCTCTATGAATGGAAATATTAAGACCATGCAGATATGAAAATGCCAATGATATAGAGATGTGAGTCCTCTATGAATGAAGAACCGGCAAAAACTCCAACATCGAAAACATCATAGTAGATGCATATGGACTCCGTTTTCGATAAACTCGAGCTTGTCACGAAGATGACCATAAGCTCTAAAACTCACAAAGAGAAACACCAAACAGGAACCAAGAAGTATGATGCAAGGATGCAAATGGTTTGAGCTCTCAACGAACGATACGATCAAGCTACTCACTTGAGAGCCCCCCTTGATAGTACAGCAATCTATCCTAAACAGAAAACCTATCAAGGGCAAACCTATACCTTGCACCTCGTCCTCTTGAGCTAGATGATGATGATCTTGGCTTCCTAAAGATGGACCACCTTTCTTGATTGTGTTGGCTTGATGAAGACTAGTTGATTGCTCCCGCATACTCACTATGGGTGAGCCACTCTTCAGCATACCTTCACAAGTCCATTTCCACCACAACGGACGGCAAGCTTCAAGCATGATATCTTCGTGCTGACCCGCTTGAACTTGCACATCGCAATCTTGATGACGATCACAACTTGACGTCATACTTCATGGGTTGTATGAGATCTTCCCTTTGACGCAAGCCCATGGAAACACACCTAACCCCCACATAGAACTCTCACGAAGACCATGGGTTAGTACACAAACACGTAATGGACAATGCTTACCATACCATGGGATCACTTGATCCCTCTCGATACATCTTGTACGCTTTGTGTGTTGATCATCTTGATTTACTCTTTGTCTGAGATCTTGATCAACCTTGTGTCTCTATGACCATTCTTTGGATAATACCTTGAATACCACCTTGGTCATCATATAAACTCCTTGAACCCAACAGATGGACTTCAAGAAGTGCCTATGGACAAATCCATTAAATATAACTTAAGGCAACCATTAGTCCATAGGAATTGTCATCAATTACCAAAACCACCGTGACATCCGGTCGTCGAACGTGCTGCTGATGCGGGCGCTGGCGGCGAAGGTGGGCGGGTTCGGGATGGCGAGGGTGTCGGGCGACGGCGATGGCGATGAGGTGACGCACGTGACGACGTAGGTGGTGGGCACGACCGGGTACCTGGACCCGGAATACCTGGGCACGCTCCAGCTCACCGACAAGAGCGACGTCTACTCCTTCGGCGTCCTCCTCGTCGAGCTCGTGATCTTGCCTTCATCAAGTTATAATTTACCTCCTATATTTTCATCATTGACACGCTGCAAGTATTAATATATTTTTTTATGTGCGAGTGGAAGTTACAAATTATCCTTTTTAAAGAATTATCCTTTTGTTGAAACTTCATTTTATGCATTTTTGTTCCCACCAATGATATTATTATCTCTTTGTAGTTTTATCGTCCATGCACTCTATCGTTATGAGTAGAGGAGCACATCACTTTTTTTCCTTCTCTGAGTTTTCATTATTTCATATTACATTTAACCATGGGAGCGGGTTGTAGGCATCGTTGTGTTCTGGATCAGGTATGTCGATTTTCTATGAGTTTTCCTTTTGTAAGATGGATATTTGTGCTTAAGAACTAATTATATTGATTTATTCTTGCCTTCTTGTACATAGAGAGAAAACCAGAAGTTTATGGTTCCTCATATTGGAGTGAGGCTTTTATTGCATGGAAATTACAACACCGAAACTCTTACCAAAGCTGAGAAGGGTTGCAAGGAGGAAGAGAAGATGTTTCTTCAAATTGAATTTTGTAAAATAAAAAGTAGAGCGTATGGTCTGGCTACTAATTTATTCAGTAATATATGTGCTATGTGGCATACAGTTATACCATATGTGAATACAGATGTGAAAGTTTTTTTTTGAAACAATCCACGTCTAGCTGATGAAATTGAATTTTGTGGAAGTTTTTTGTACTTTTGAAATGAGTGTGAGCTTTTTAAATTAGGACGGAGATTATATTTTTTATTTATCCAATTTGGGTGGAGAAGATATATGTCAAAGTTGGATGGAGAAGAGGCCCTATCTTCGTCCTCATTCATTGCGTAGCACAAAGCAACGGCAAGAAGCTAGACTTTCTAAGTTGAGTCATGATGATTTGAATGCGAGTTACATGGGTTTTGATGCATTAGTAAGTATAAGATGATAATTGTCCCAACACACTAATAAGTCACATGTGCAAGGTTGTCAACCACCATAATTTTTTATTAATCCGTGGCAACGCACGGGCATTCGACTAGTTGTATAGTAGTGTATGGAAAAGTAGTGGTTGCAGCCAACTTATGCACCCACAAAAAGAACAATAAATTCTAAAAATAAGAAAAGTTACAAAAATACAAAACTTCGTGGATGTTATTATGAGAAGATGTTTTACGAGTTTGCAAGTTTTGATCACCAAGAAACATCAAATGAGCTCCATACAAAATGAAATACAAATGATGCTCTGCATCCAAGTTTGTTGGTCACACGTTTCAGCACAAACTTTTTTTTACAGAGTTCCTCAGATGTCATTTGGCCACCAAATTTTGCAAGCACCTAAAACATTTGGTCATAATCACATCCACAAAGTTTTAGACTTTTTTATAATGTTTCGCAAAGTTTTTTATCGTGGGTGCACCAATGATGCAAAGTCTGTGGGTGCACAAAAACCACATTCATTAGTGTATACCTTAGACAGATTCACTCAAGCAAACTTATTAGGAATGGTGACGATATGTTCAGTTTAACCAGGAAGAAATGATATTGTTGTCCTAAATCTACATTACCTTACAAGCACTAATCACATAATTGTGGGTTCGCTTTCCCATAGAATCATTGGGGTATATATATTCAGCAGCTTACAGCTGACAATAAAAAACAGTTCATGTTTCAATTTGTTCCGTTGTCCCTTACCCTCACTTTTGATTCTTTGAAGACCACGTGACGATTGTTTTTTGGAGAAAAAAGACCGCACCAAGATTTGGGTAAAGCAAGACACCGTTTTATTTCAGACTGAGCCTAATAATATACTCCCTTCATTCTAAAATAAGTGTTTCAACTTTGTATTAGCTATAGTACAAAGTTGTACTAAGTTTGGGGAACTTATTTTGGGACAGAGGGCAAACTACCATGAAACTTGAAGCATTGTATACTCTTGTCCACAAAGAGAGATATAGCCTTATAACACAAGCATGTCTGGCAGTGTTACTCCTCGCGCCAAACTATAGAACTTCTCTTTGTCAACGACCTATTCAAAAAGACTACCTAATTGCCTCAAGCTAGTAGCCTAGCACCATTCCACCACAAATACACACATGCATGCATCATCTATGATGCCTGATGCCTTCTTCCTTTTTGGTCTTCTCATCCGCCTGACAATTGGTGAATTTTCCAATCATGCATGCTTGCATCTACCTTCTCATTGTCAAGTACAACCACACTTCCAACTCCAAGGCCCTGTTTGTTTAAAAAGTCCTAGGACTTTTTTTAGTCCCAACTAAAAAGTCCCTAGTTCGTACCTGTTTGGTTCCAGGGACTATACATGGACTAGAGGTTATTAAATGACATGCTAAAGTACCATGTTACCCCTACTAATAGACTAGAGGTTATTAAATGACATGCTAAAAGCAGGGGCATTGTTGAAAAAAGTCCCAAAAAGTCCTAAAAAAGACTCTCCCTTAGGGACTTTTTTATTTAGTCCCAAATGCCCACTTTTAGTCCCTAAAAGTCCCTCCCGTTTGGTTTAGATGGGACCACCAAAAAGTCCATGTAAACAAACACCCCCTTAGTGCCTTCGATATGAATAGAATATTCAGACTCATGAGATTCTTTTAGAATCTGCTGCTTCAACTCCTCATGACTAGGCACACATAGACGATCCCGAAATTGGAGGGTGCCTTGAGCATCTAAGTTGAACTCTGGTGCCTTTCCTACTCGCATTTTGGCAATTATATGCAGTACCGAGGTGTCATCACGTTGAGCTTTCCAGATATTGTCTTCTAGCATGGGGGTGATAACCAAAGTGGTTGATGCCTCATATATGACCATGTTGAGTTGAGATATCTCCTCTTGAATAGCTGTGTGGAAGGTCTCAATCAGAGAGTTCATGGTAGCCTGTTTGCAACTAAGGGCGTTCGCGACCACATTGACTTTCTCGGGGTGATAGTTGATACCAAAGTTGTAGTCTTTGACTAACTTCAGCCACCTTATTCATTAGAGATTTAAATCTGACTGGGTGAATATATACTCGAGACTCTTGTGGTCGGTGTAGATTTCACATCTCTTCCCAATAATGTAATGTCTCCATATCTTTAGAGCATGCACTATAGCTTCCATTTCCAAGCCATGGACTGGGTAGTTTTCCTCCCGCGACCGTAGTTTTCTAGATGCATAGGCCACGACCTTTCCGTCTTGCTAAAGTATACACCCAAGGCCACGTTTGGATGTGTTGCAATAAATGTCGAAGCTTCGGTATATGTCTGGTGGATCAACACTGGAGCATGGTCAACCGAGTCTTCAGCCCAGTGAAACTGTTCTCACATGCTTCTGTCCATAAAAACTTTTGGTTCTTCTTAAGTGATTATGTCATGGGCTTGGCAATCTCCGAGAAGCCCTCGATGAATCGGCGATAATAGCCTGCCAGACCCAAAAAATATTGAATTTCTGACACAGAAGTCGGTGCTTACCATTTCAATATTTCCATGATTCTTTTGGTCCACGACCACCCCTTGAGCTGAGAGTATATTCCCAAGGAATCCCAGTTCCGTAAGCCAGAATTCACATTTACTGAACTTCGCATACAATTGATGGGCTCGTAATCGCTCCAATACGGCACATAGGTGCTGCTTGTGTTCTTCCTCGTTCTTAGAATATATGAGGATGTCATCAATGAATACCGCCACAAATTTGTCCAAGAAGTCCATGAACACCTTGTTCATGATCTACATGAAGAAGGCATGAGCGTTGGTCAGTCAAAATGACATGACGGTGCATTCATACAATCCACATCGGGTAGTGAACGCTGTCTTGGGAATGTTTCCCTTTCGGAGCATTTCATCCATCTGCTTCTTCATTTCCACAAGTTCTGAGGAAGGCATAGGATAGTATTTTTTGTAAATTGGTGTTATCCCGGGAACAAGCTTTCCTCGCAAAGACCCTATTCGGTGGCACCTTGACTCGATCAACAGATTATTCAAATTGAACTAACATCATGTTTAACTTGAAAGTAAAATGATTCGAGTCATAGCATGAAGTGAGGTGCACGGGTCATGATGAAGATGCAACTATATGTATTACGACAATATGAGCATAAACAACTAGTGCATCAATGTAACCATAGCAGGGATCATGAGTGCTACATGACTAGCATATCCATGTGGCATGAAATGAGTGAACATATCTAGCATAATCAAATAATTTATTTAATAACTATGCATAGGAAATGATCTTTTAATTGAAATAAACCATTATCATTGCAATGCCATCCTTGCAAATGAATGTTGTGGCTTGCCTTAGTTCAGAGGAGTGTCACAATACTCCTGCTGCACTCCTAGGAAATTAGATTCTTCTAGAAAATAATATAATTGCAAAAAAGAAAATGTCACATAAAGCATTTTATTACACCAAAAATTCTTGACAGCAGAGAATATTCTCAAACTTTATAGGGAGAAAGGTGAGCTCAATACAAAACTAATACAAAAAAAAAGAATCCACTCAATTGGACTTATGGTTTAAAATTTAGAGCTTGTCAAAGTTGAGTCAAAATATTTGAAATTAAATAAAAAACAAAAATCCCAGGGAAGGCCACATCGAAGGCGCATTTCCGCCGGGCGCTTGCACTTATAACGCTTCGAGCCCGAGAGTGGGAGAGGTTGACAGTGGAATCCCACGATCAAGATCAGATAGGTAGATAGAGAGAGAGAGAGAGAGGGGGGGGGGGAGGGAGGGAGGGAGAGGGAACACATATGAAATTTTCGCCAAGCCACCTGATGAGAAAATATTCTGCGTGTTACAATATGAGCTAAATATCCTAGATTCCGCAAACGTGGAGTTAGCTGGACTTGGCACCCATGCCAACACTTCCACATCTTCAAATGAATGGGTGCATAACACTTGAAGAGTTTGAAAATTTCGACAAAGTGAAATTTTCTTTCAGAAGGTGAATACGTTAACGAATAACTGACTTACTAGGTGCCACGATAATTGTGTGATGCTTGGGGTCACATAATTCTTATACAGTGGGTAACGCGAGCACCATTTTTCCTCATCTTAATTGTTGCTCACTCGTAGAAGTGGTTGATTTTGGTCAAATGCATTCCACTCAGTGCTTCTCATTCGTGTGTTTATGTTTTCTTTGCCTCACTGAAATGTCTAGGACCCTGTGTTTTTCCCTCTTATCTACCTCTCCAAAACTATGCTGGTTTGTTACAAATGCACATTTTTCTTTGAACTTTCGAATTTATATAGCGTCCTTGACCACGATCAAAATCTGGGACCAAACATTATCCTTTTTTGGCAAAAGCCGTCCAAAATTTGGGGTTTCCCAAAGTAA
This sequence comes from Hordeum vulgare subsp. vulgare, assembly GCF_904849725.1. Lineage (NCBI taxonomy): Eukaryota > Viridiplantae > Streptophyta > Magnoliopsida > Poales > Poaceae > Hordeum > Hordeum vulgare. The sequence continues at coordinate 559,554,565 of NC_058520.1, forward strand.
GGACAATGTCTTTCATGACGGTTACCACGTACTCTCTACCATGTGCCTTCTTATCCGAGCCACTGAATTCCAAAAGGGGGGTGATCTGGGCCGGCGCGTCGGTCGCTGGATCCACCAATCCCGCGTCGTCCGCATCGTTGGATCCGCATGCAACATTTTTCTCCCTATGCAGCAAAATTTCAATGTCATGCAACAAATTATTTAACGGTTGCAATAAAAAACAAAATTTGTAGCAAAAAAAATATCTACGTGATCGTAGCAAAAAACGAAGCTGATGGTACGTGGTAGCAAAAGTCAAACGCCGGTTGTAACAAAAATTTACGTGAAGTGTATGCAACTTTTTAGTGAACGGTTGCAGCAAAACATGATGCCGGTTGTAGCAAAAATTAATACGGTTGTAGCAAAAAGTAAAAAACATCGATTGTAACAAAAAATCCAACGAACTAGAGTTGCAACCAAACTTATATGCAACTTTTTTACTGAGACAAAATATAGTAAAAAAACGCTTGCAGCAAAAATAACGCAGGTTGCAACATTTTTAGACGAAAAATGTTGCATCCATTGACCGGAGAAGCACGCAGCTGGAAAAAATGTTGCAAGGCCCGCGCGCACCAGGGGCGACCGGCGCGTCGGTTCGGCCGGCGCACGGGTTCGGCCGGCGGGCGGGTGGGAAATGATTCCCATTCCAAAAGTTCTGAGATGGTGATTGTGTGATCTGATCCTTCCGGTGCAGTATCTTTACCTCGCATATATATACTGCTCCACCCGGTCCTTCTTCCCATTCGTCTTGCCGCACCATCAACTCCACTTTCCTAAACCCTTCCCCCAAAATCTCAACCTTGAGCTCGACAATGACCCCTCCTCGCCGCTTGACTGCCGGAAAGAGGTCGTCGGAGTCCTTCTTTGTCGCCCGGATCATCCCCTTCACGGCGCCGTCGTAGTTGCTGCACATCACCGAGTTAGGGTATGTCTAGTGCAAACTCTTTCTTCCTTTCATCCTATTCGAGTTCATCCACGGTAAATAATGGAAGTTTTTACTGCATTTTCTAGATCTAGTTGAGTTAGGTAACTTTGATGGACGATGTTTGTAGTTGTCCCTTGAATCTTACATGTTTGGATCTAGTGTTCGTATAGTTGGATTATGGAGCTCAACACACACTTGTATTCACATATCTCAGGGGTATTTATACAACAGAGGTACAAGGGGGAGGTGAGGGAGATCGTGCAACGGCTGGCAGCGCATGCACGCCATGCGGTGAGGATCGTGCGCGGGAGGCGCGTGTGCCAGCCAAGTCACCTGCCGAAGGAGTCGGTCCAGGTGGTTAGCCCTCTGACCCAGCATGCGTACGTTGTGTGTGTAGTGGACTTCCAACAGCCCCCCGCAGCCGAAAGTGGGAGGCCCGAACGTTGATGTTGGACCGGAAGTCGAGGAAGAGGCTCGTCGGCAGCCCCTTGGTGAAGATGTCGGCGAACTAAGAGCTGGTCGGGACGTGGAGGACGCGCACCTCGCCGAGCGACACACGCTCGCGAATGAAGTGCAGGTCAATCTCCACGTGCTTCGTGCGCTGGTGCTGAACGGGGTTCGACGACATGTACATGGCACTTACGTTGTCGCAGTAGATCACGGTGGCGCGCGCGGGCGCCTGCCGGAGTTCGCCAAGCAGCTGGCGCAACCAGACAGTCTCTGCAACGGCGTGGGCGACGGCACGGTACTCTGCCTCGGCGCTCGAATGCGAGATGGTGTGCTGGCGCTTCGAGGACCAGGAGACGAGGTTGCCACCGAGGAAGACACAGTACCCGGAGGTGGAGCGACGAGTATCGGGGCACCCTGCCCAGTCGGCATCGGAGTAGGCGGTGAGCTCGGTGGAGGCGGAGCGATGAAACTGCAGGCCAAGGTGAGTCGTACCGCGAAGATAGCGCAGGATGCGCTTAAGCAACTGGTAGTGCGAGTCGCGAGGAGCGTGCATGAAGAGGCAGCACTACTGAACACCATAGGAGAGGTCTGGCCGAGTGAGGGTAATGTACTGAAGGGCACTGGCGAGACTGCGGTATAGGGACGGATCATGAAAGAGGGGTCCGGTGTCAGCGGGAAGCTTGGCATGTGTGTCGACGGGCGTGGAGATGGGCTTGCAGTTGAGCATGCCGGCGCGGTCGAGGATCTCGAGAGCATACTGCTCCTGGGAGTGGAAGAGACCGGCGGTGGTGGAGGCGACATTGATGCCGAGAAAGTGGTGTAGTGGGCCTAGGTCCGACATGGAGAATTCGTGGTGGAGCGAGGATATGATAGAGCGAAGCAGTGAGGTGGTGCTGGCGGTGAGGATTATGTCATCAACGTAGAGCAGCAAATAGGCGATCTGGGTGCCGCGGCGTATGATGAACAGGGAGGAGTCGGAGCGAGAAGCTACAAACCCGAGCTGGAGAAGGTATGTTGTGAACCAGAAAAACCACGCGCGGGGTGCTTGCTTCAACCCGTAGAGCGAGCGGTTCAGGCGGCAGACGCTCGACGGCGCGACAGTGTCGACGAAGCCGGAGGGCTGCTGAGCGTACACGGTCTCCGCGAGGTGACCGTGTAAGAAGGCGTTCTTGACGTCGAGCTGGTGGATCGGCCAAGAGTGCCCGGTGGCGATGCTGAGAACAGTCCGGATCGTTGCCGGTTTGACCACGGGACTAAACGTCTCGCCGTAGTCGACGCCGGCCTGTTGCGTGAAGCCGCGGAGGACCCAGCACGCCTTGTAATGTGCCAGGGAGCCGTCGGGATGAAATTTGTGGCGGTAGATCCACTTGCCGCTGACCACGTTCGAACCTGCAGGACGAGCAACCAAATCCCAAGTGTTATTCTGCAAAAGCGCGTTATACTCTTCCAGCATAGCGTGGTGCCAGTTCGAGTCGTTGAGAGCAGCACGGTAGGAAGAGGGGATGGGGCTGATCGCGGTGGTGTTGGCGTGGAGGCTCAGTGGGATTTTGGGTTGGCGAAAACCAGCTTTGGCGCGGGTCTGCATGCCATGCATGTTGGCGGGAGGAGCAACGGGGACGGCCCGTGCCGGCATGCAAGGAGCGAGGGTGGGTGGCGCGGCTGGTGAGGCGGCTGGCGCGGTTGGGGTTGTTGGGGCGACTGGGTTGGCGGGAGGAATGTCGGGAGAGGGTGGGGCAGGAACGGATCCCGCGGAAGATGCATGTGGGAATCCCACGGAAGACGCGCCAGCAGGCGTGCGTGGGGAGATGGGCTGGTGTGTGGGTGCGAACCCCGCGGGAGGGGGAAGCGCAGGCAGCGACAGCGCAGGTGGGACGGGAGATGGCGGCACGATTGGCGGGATCGGGGTGGTACGAGGTAAGCGCGCCCCGCGAGGCAGCGCAGGTGGGATCAGGGGAGCGGGATCCTCTGTGGCTAGTGGTGGTGGTGGGATCGGTGTAGTGTCCTGTGGAAAGGGAAAAATCCCTTCATCAAAGACCACATGCCGGGAGATGATCACCTTGCGAGTGTGTAAGTCGAGACATCGATAGCCTTTGTGTTCGAGCGGGTACCCAAGGAAGACACAGCGGACGGAACGTGGTGATAGTTTATGGGCGGTGGTGGGGTAGACGTTGGGAAAGCACAAGCAACCAAAGACACGGAGGTGATCATATGTGGGGGCTTTGCCATAGAGGTAGTAGAAGGGAGTGTTGTTGTTAATGGCGGAAGAGGGGCGCCGGTTGAGAAGGTGGGTGGCAGTGTGCAGGGCCTCTACCCAAAAGTTGGGGGGTAGATGGGCGTGTAGGAGAAGGGTGCGCATGACGTCGTTAGTGGTTCGTATCATGCGTTCGGCTTTTCCGTTTTGTGGCGAGGTGTAGGGGCAAGAGAGACGGAGAGAAGAGCCGCGGGACGAAAGAAAACGACAGGGCTCGGTGGTAAGGAACTCGCCACCATTGTCGCTTGGGACGCACTTGATGGTGGTATGGAACTGAGTGGCGACGTACGCAAAAAAACGGAGGAGCGTGTGGGATGTGTCCGACTTGTTGCGCAAGGGAAACTACCACGAGAAGTGGGTGAAATCATCAAGGATGACGAGGTAGTAGAGGTAGCCGGAGGAGCTAGCGACGGGTGATGTCCACAGATCGCAGTGAATGAGATCAAAGGCAGCAACAGTACTAGAACGCGAGGAAGAAAATGGTAATCTTGATTGTTTGCCAAATTGACAGGATGCACAAATGTGGTCACCAAAACTAGCCCTATTACATGGTGTTTGAAGAAAATGTTTAGCTAAAACGGAAAGGGAATTTTTGCTAAGATGCCCGAGGCGTTGGTGCCACAGGCTGCCGTCGACGGAGAGGATCTGTTGCACCGGTCCGGATCTGAAGAAAGGGTAGAGGTCGCCGTGGCTACTGGACGTCATTAGGATGCGTCGGGTTTTGAGGTCCTTCACAACAAAACCGAAGGGGTTAAACTCAATGGTGCAGGAATTTTCACGAGTAAATCGACGGACAGAAATCAAGTTTTTGATGATGGTGGGAGAGATGAGAACATCGGAGAGGGAGAAGGGGCAAAGGCGTGTGGAACCAGCTGCCACAACGGGAATCCGAGACCCGTCACCAACGACAATGCGGGAGGAAGAACGCGGAAGAGCAGAATAAAGGTGGGAGAGGTTACCAGTCTCACCGGTGACGTGGGAGGTGGCGCCAGTGTCGAAGAACCACTCGCCGTCGTGCGCCTGCTGCTGCGAGATGTTGTTGAGGGCGGCATGCAGGGCGGCGTAGTTGTCCCAGGAGGTAGGGTTGGTGGAGGTGGACGCGCCAGCGTGGTAGACCTGATGAGGGTGGCCGGGTCGAGGGCCTAGGACGCCGGAGGAGTTGGGGGCCGCCCATGGCGCCCGAGGTGGCGATGGGGGCGGGAACGGGCTCCCGTAGGGCGCAAAGTACCCCATCCAGGGATGGGCACCGAGCGGCTGCTGGGGGGAGCCGCGCCCCGCGTGAGCATGGGAGCCGGCGCCGGGAGACCCACGGCCGCGTCCACGCTCGCGCCAGCGGCCACGACCACGGTCACCGCTAGAGGAGGGGTCGGCGGGCGCCTTGCCCTTGTCCGTTGGTGGAGTGGCAGGGCCGGTAGCGCGGGGGCCACCAGAAGAGCCGCCGGAGGTGTTGGTGAGGGCGAGTGCGGTGGCGCCGTCCGAGCGCCCGTCGGCCCGAGCGCGCTCGTTCTGCGTGATCTCCTCAAGAAGGAGACGGGAGCGAGCCTGAGCAAAGTTTGGGAATGGAACCTGGAGGGGAAGGACCGTCGCGAGGACATGGAAACGACGGCTGAGGCCGTGGATGAACTGGAGAGTCAGGGTGCGGTCGGTGACCGGCTCTTCAACGTCGGCGAGGGCGGCAGCGAGGGACTGGAGCCGGCGGGCGCATTCCGCAACAGGCAGATCGCCCTGCACCATGCTGCGGAATTCGGCGGAGAGATGGATGGCGCGGCCGGCCTGGTTGTCGAGGAAGAAGAGGCGGAGAGTCTGCCAGATCTGGTATGCCGTGGGGATGTTCGCGCGCGCGGGGGGGGGGGGGGGGGGGGGGGGGGAGACGACGACATCATACAGCTCGTCGGAGATCGTGGAGGAGATCTATAGAACGATGGTGATGTCGTCGTTCCGCCACACGGCGTCCGCATGGAGAGGGTCGCGGTCCTGCTCGACAAGTTGGATTATGGAGCTCAACACACACTTGTATTCACATATCTCAGGGGTATTTATACAACAGAGGTACAAGGGAGAGGTGAGGGAGATCGTGCAACGGCTGGCAGCGCATGCACGCGATGCAGTGAGGATCGTGCGCGGGAGGCGCGCGTGCCAGCCAAGTCACCTGCCGAAGGAGTCGGTCCAGGTGGTTAGCCCTCTGACCCAGCATGCGTACGTGGTGTGTGTAGTGGACTTCCAACACGTATTGTGTCTCGTACGAATGGAAGGATCTGCACGACATCTAGTATTTTCCTTCGGGTCTACTGGCTCGTTCTATCCCATTTATTTCGTCTGAAACATTCCTCAAATCCTGCATCTACTTCTTCTTGAAAAACGTTTTTACTCGGAAAAACCTTGTTGTGTGCATTCGTAACAGTGTCCCCATTTCCCCTGTCATCTATCTTATTCACAGGATCATGCACCTGTTGAAGATTTTGCTCAACGAGCAGGCAGAACTGGTTACAACACAAATGATGTTTCGGGCACAGCAGATGAGTCTGAGGCTCCAAATGCAATGGGCAAACCCACATGTAATCCTTCAATCATCAAGCGAAAGAGAACTACCGCGCAAAATGCACGCGAGCAAGAAGAAAATGCTCTTGTAAAGAAGAGGAAGGGTGGTAGAGAACTGTATGCTAATTCAGCTGAGTTTATTTTGCATGACACATACAATATTGTTTCAGGGGAGAGAAGTGGCACAAAGCAAAGGAGACATCAATGGATTTGGTTTCACAGGGGTATCAAAAGTGGTTGAACTATGAGTTTGTTCACCCTCGTTTTGTGCATAACTTTGCTTTTCGTCCTCCATAGGGCGACTGTCATGCTATTTCTCTCATTAAGCAATGTGGACCCAAGGAAAGGCCTCCTCCTCCTCCAAATGTTCATGAATGATCCCTTCGGACCCCTGAGTCCTATCCCGATGAGCTAGCCAAGCGCCAAAGAAATGCTCAAAAGAAAGCCGAGAAAGCAGCAAAGAAGGCTGCTAGAGAAGAAGAGAATCTTCGCCTTCTCCAAGAAGGTATTGAGAAAAAGAAGGCTAGAGGCTCATCTGAAGGTCGATCCAAATGGAAGCATGATCCTAATGCTCCTGCCACTTCGAGAAGAAAAGCTCATGCCAAGAAGATAAAGTGTCTGGTGAGGCAAAAGACAACTCTTCTTCCAAAGACGACCCCCTCTCACCAAGCATCCTTAGCTGGAACATGTGCAGCTAAATTAGTTGCCGTCGAGCCCATGTAACCTTAGCCTCATGTGTAGACAGAAGCATCTCCTTTATCTCTTCTATGTAACCGTTGAGAGGTTTTTTGTTTCGGTCATTCAACATGGAGACGACCCCCTTGCTATCAAGTTCCAACTGAATTTTTTGCACACCAAGTTCATACGTTTGTTGGATCGCACACTGCACAACCAACACTTCAGAGACCTCAGGGTAAGGGAAGAACAATGCATTGTTGGAGAACGTCGCATGGGAAACAAAAAATTTCCTACAGACACGCAATACCTATCCATGGTGATGATCATCTACGAGAGGGGAGAGTACGTGAATCTACATACCCTTGTAGATCGCTAAGCGAAAGCGTATATAACGCGATTGATGTAGTGGAACATCTTCGCGATCCAAATCGCAGTCCGTCCCGCGATCTCATCACGATCCGTCCCGCGATCCCATCACGATCCATCCCGATCTAGTGCCGAACGGACGACACCTCCGCGTTCAGCACACGTACAGCTCGATGACGATCCCCGCCTTCTTGATCCAGCAAGAGGGGCGGAGAGGTACAAGAGTTCTCCAGCACGGCGGCGTGGTGGTGGTGGTGAACTAATCCAGCAGGGCTTCACCTAAGCACCGCCGAACTAGACTAGAGGAGAAACAGATCTAGAGAGAAGTAAAGGGAGCACGCAGAAATTAGGGTTAGCCCTCACCTCTAAAACCTCTAGTATATATAGGAGGGAAGGAGGGGAGGAGGCAGCCTCAAACCCTCAAGGTTTGGCCGAAATTAGAGGTGGAGGAGTCCTAATCCAATCCTACTAGGAGTAGGATTCCTCCTCTCCACTTGAAAACCCTTTCCACCTTTTCCATATTTGGGTTTCTTTCCTTCCCACCTCCAATCTGCCTTGGGCTTTAGTGGAGGCTTCGGCCAGCCCACTAAGGGCTGGTCCACGTCCTCCCACAGCCCATGCGACCCTTTGGGTGGGTGGGCCCACCTGGTGGACCCCCGGAACCCATTCGTCACTCGAGGTACATTGCCGGAAATGCGCGAAACTTTTTTGGAGTTCAAAACCCAGTTTCCTATATATCAATCTTTACCTCCGGACCATTCCGAGGTCCTCGTGATGTCCTGGATCTCATCCGGGACTCCAAACAACTTTCGTTTACCAAACACACATGACTCACTAATACTAAAACGTCATCGAACCTTAAGTGTGCAGACCCTGTGGGTTCGAGAACTATGCACACATGACCTGAGACACTCCCCGGTCAATAACCAATAGCGGGACCTGAATGTCCATATTGGCTCCTACATATTCTACAAAGATATCTATCGGTTGAACCTCTATGTCAAGGATTTAGTTAATCCCGTATGTTGTTCCCTTTGTCCTTCGGTATGTTACTTGCCCGAGATCCAATCGTCGGTATCTCTATACCTAGTTCAATCTCGTTACTGGCAAGTCTATTTACTCGTTCCATAATACAAGATCCCATAACTAACTCCTTAGTCATATTTCTTGCAAGGCTTGTTGTGATGTTGTATTACCGAGTAGGCCCCGAGATACCTCTCAGTCACACGGAGTGACAAATCCCAGTCTTGATCCATGCCAACCCAACAGACACCTTTGGAGATACCTGTAGAGCACATTTATATTCACCTAGTAACGTTGAGACGTTTGATACACACAAGGTATTCCTCCGGTGTCCGGGAGTTGCATGATCTCATGGTCATAGGAACAGATACGTTGACATGCAGAAAAACAGTAGCAATGAACTAACACGATCATATGCTACGTTTATAGTTTGGGTCTTGTCCATCACATCATTCTCCTAATGATGTGATCCCGTTATCCAGTGACTACACTTGCCTATGGCCAGGAAACCTTGGCCATCTTTGATCAACGAGCTAGTCAACTAGAGGCTCACTAGGACAGTGTGTTGTCTATGTATCCACACATGTATTTGAGTTTCCAATCAATACAATTCTAGCATGGATAATAAAGATTATCATGAACAAGGAAATATAATAATAACCAATTTATTATTGCCTCTAGGGCATATTTCCAATAGTCTCCCACTTGCACTAGAGTCAATAATCTAGTTCACATCACTGTGTGATTGTAATGAATCTAACACCCATACAGTTCTGGGGTTCGATCATGTCTTGCTTGTGAGAGAGGTTCAGATCCGTGTGTGCTTTACAAATCTCCATGTCATCCTATAGATGCTACTACTGCGCGCCATTTGGAACTATTCCAAATGACTGCTCCACTATACGAATTTGGTTTACTACTCAGAGTTATTCGGATTAGTGTCAAAGCTTGCATCGACGTAACCCTTTACGATGAACTGTTTAATCACCTCCATAATCAAGAAAAATTCCTTAGTCCACTAGTTACTAAGGATAATTGTGACCGTTGTTCAGTGATTCAATCCTGGATCACTCTTTGTACCCCTTGACAGACTCATGGCAAGGCACACGTCAGGCGTGGTACACAACATGGCATACTTTAGAGCCTACGGCTAAGGCATAGGGGACGACCTTCGTCCTTTCTCTTTCTTCTGTCGTGGTAGGGCTTTGAGTCTTACTCAAGTTCACACCTTACAACACAACCAAGAACTCCTTCTTTGCTGATCTATTTTGAACTCCTTCAAAAACTTGTCAAGGCATGCATTTCATTTGAAAGTTCTATTAAGCATTTTGATCTATCTCTATAGATGATGCTCAATGTTCAAGTAGCTCTATCCAGGTTTTCCTTTGAAAAAATCCTTTCAAACAACCCTTTATGTTCTCCAGAAATTCTAAATTACTTCCAATCAACAATATGTCCACCACATATACTTATCAGAAATTCTATAGTGCTCCCACTCACTTTCTTGGAAATACAAGTTTCTCATAAACCTTGTATAAACACAAAAGCTTTGATCATCTCATCAAAGCATATATCCCAACTCCGAGATGTTTGCACCAGTCCATAGAAGGATCGCTGGAGCTTGCATACTTGTTAGCATCCTTAGGATCGACAAAACCTTCTGTTTGTATCACATACAACCTTTCCTCAAGGAAACCGTCGAGGAAACAATGTTTTGACATCCTATGTGCAATATTTCATAAATAATGCAGCAAATGCTAACATAACTCCAACATACTTTTAGCATCGCTACGAGTGAGAAAGTCTCATCATAATCAACTCTTTGAACTTGTTGGAAACATCTTTGCGACAAGTCGAGCTTTTCTTAATGGTGACTTTTCACCATCATCGTCTATCTTCCTTTTAAAGATCCATCTGTACTTAATAGTCTTACGACCATCAAGTAGTTCTTCCAAAGTATACACTTTGTTTTCATACATGGATCCTCTATCGGATTTCATGGCGTACATCCATTTGCCGGAATCCGGGCCCACCATCGCTTCTCCATAACTTGTAGGTTCATTGTTGTCCAACAACATGACCTACAAGACAGGGCTACCGTACCACTCTATAGCTGTACGTGACCTTGTCGACCTACCAGGTTTGTAGTAACTTGATCCAAAGTTTGATGATCACTATCATTAGCTTCCACTTCAATTGGTGTAGGCGCCTGCTACTGCAACAAAAGACCTTCCAATGGCGCCAGAAATAGGCACGTTGTCGGGAAATTATCTTGACGTGCTCCCCCCGGCAACGGCGCCAGAAATAGGAGTGTTGCTTGATACTCCTCAGCAATGGCACCAAGAATCCTTCGGCTGCGGCTACGCCGTAAGGGACTTCCTAGGCAAGTACGCAAAGGATTTCCCCCGTGGCCTTGGAGCCTTGCGTTGGTGTTCCCTCGAAGCGGAAAGGGTGATGTAGCACAGCGGTGGTAAGTATTTCCCTCAGTTTGAGAACCAAGGTATCAATCCAGTGGAGGAGTATCCCAAGATCCTGCACAAACACAAAAGCTTGCTCCCAACGCTATGAAGCGGTTGTCAATCCCTTATACATTGTTCGCCAACAGAGAACTGAAAGCAACAAAGTAACAAGCAAAGTAAAAGCGGAGGTGTAAACGATGGATGTGAATAGACCCGGGGGCCGTAGTGTTTACTAGTGGCTTCTCTCATAAAAGCAAGTAGACGGTGGGTGAACAAATTACTGTCGAGCAATTGATAGAACCGCGCAAAGTCGCGACGATATCTATGGCAATGATTATATCTATATGCATCACGTCCAAAACAAGTAGACCGATACTGTGTGCATCTACTACTATTACTCCACACGTCGACCGCTATCCAGCATGCATCTAGTGTATTAAGTCCAAAAGAACAGAGTAACGCCTTAAGCAAGATGACATGATGTAGAGGGATAATCTCAAACCAATGATGAAAACCCCATCTTTTTACCCTTGATGGCAACTACTTAATGTGTGCCTTGCTGCCCCTACTGTCACTGGGAAAGGTCACCACATGGTAGAACCCAAAACCAAGCACTTCTCCCATTGCAAGAATCATAGATCTAGTTGGCCAAACAAAACCCAAGACTCGGAGAGACTTACAAGGATATCAAATCATGCATATAAGAAATCAGCAAAGACTCAAATATATATCATAGATAATCTAATCACAAATCCACAATTCATCGGATCTCGACAAACACACCGCCAAAGAAGAGTACATCGGATAGATCTCCATGAAGATCATGGAGAACTTTGTATTGAAGATCCAAGAGAGAGAAGAAGCCATCTAGCTACTAACTATGGACCCGCAGGTCTGAAGTGAACTACTCACGAGTCATTGGAGGGGCGATGATGATGATGAAGAAGCCCTCCAACTCCAAAGTCCCCTCCGGCAGGGCGCCGGGAAGGGTCTCCAGATGAGATATCGCGGAAACGGAAGCTTGCGGCGGCGGAAAAGTATTTTCGAGGCTCCCCTGATTTTTTTATGAATTTTTGGGAATATATAGGCCAAGGATCTAGGTCAGGGGGCGGCCACGGAGGCCACAAGCCCTGACACCGCCGCCTCCCCCTGGTGGCGGAGTGGGAGCTTGTGGGCTCCCTGGAGCCCACCTGGCTTGGCCCAAAGGCCCCCTGATCTTCTTCCTTTCGGGAAAATATCATTTTGGGGTTTTTATTCCGTTTGGACTCCGTTCCAAAATCAGATCTGAAAAGAGTCAAAAACACAGAAAAAACAGGAACTGGCACTTGGCAGTAAATTAATAAGTTAGTCCCAAAAAAGATATAAAAGATACATAAAACATCCAAAGATGACAAGATAACAGCGAGAAACCATAAAAAATTATAGATACGTTTGAGATGTATCAAGCATCCCCAAGCTTAACTCCTGCTCGTCCTCGAGTAGGGAAGTGATAAAAATGAATTTTTGATACTTTCATGCTACCTAGCATAGATGTCCTTTGTGACGTGAATGTTCAGATCCATTAGATTCAAAACAATAGTTTGGTATTGACGTGGAAACAATAATAATTCAAGCAAACTAGCAAGGTAATCATGAACTTTCAAAATAACAAGGCCAAAAGAAAGTTATCCCTACAAAAGCATATAGTCTGGCTATGCTCTATCATCATTGCACAACGAATTTAAATCATGCACAACCCCGGTATTGGCCAAGTAATTGTTTCACACCTTTACTTTCTCAAACCTTTTCAACTGTCACGCAATACATGAGCATGAGCCATGGTTATAGCACTATAGATGGTGTGGAATGTGGTGGAGGTTGCAAGACAAAAAGGAGAAGATAGTCACATTAACTAGGCATATCAATGATCTGTGGAGATGCTCATCAATATATATCAATGTGAATGAGTAGGGATTGCCATACAAATGATGCACTAGAGCTACGAGTATGTGAAAGCTCTTAAAAAACTAGTGGGGTGTGCATCCAACTTGCTTGCCCACGAAGACCTAAGGCAATTTTGAGGAAGCCTATCATTGGAATATACAAGCCAATTTACATAATGAAAATTTCCCACTAGCTATATGGTGGTGACAAAACGAGAGACTCTCAATCATGAAGATCATGGTGCTTAATATGCACAAGTGTGGAAAAAGTGGTAGCATTGTCCCTTCTCTCTTTTTCTATTTTTTTTGGTGGGCTCTTTGGCCTCTTTTTTTTGGTGGGCTTCTTTGGCCTCTTTTATTTCCTCACATGGGACAATGCTCCATTAATAATGATCATCACACTTTCAACTCAAAACTTAGAGCAACTATGACTCTATATGGAATGCCTTCGGTAGTGTACCGTGGCAATGATCTAGCATGTCATAGACATCAATGGAAACATCATGCTAGCTATCTTACGATCATGCAATGGCAATGTAGACGTGATGGCACATGTCATGGTGGTAGTTGCATGGCAATATATCTCGGAATGACTTTGAAAAAGCCATAGTAGGTAGGTATGGTGGCTGTTTTGAGGGAGGCTAATGGTGGGTTTTGCGTACCGGCGAAAGTTGCATGGCACTAGGAAGATAGTGATGGTGGAAAGTGAAAGTGCATCTAAACCATGGACTCAACATTAGTCATGAAGAACTCATATACTTGTTGCAAAAGTTTTATTAGTAATCGAAACAAAGCATTCAACGCATACTCCTAGGGGAAGGGTTGGTAGGTATAAACCATCGCGCGATCCCGACCGCCACGCAAAGGATGACAATCAATATACTAATCATGCTCAGATTTCATCACATAGCGGTTCACCATACGTGCATGCTACGGGAATCACTAACTTCAACACAAGTATTTCTAGATCCACAACACCTTACTAGCATGACTTCAATATTACCATAACCACAACTCAAAACTAATTGAGATGAATCAAACTTCTCTAACTATTCAATGCACATGAAGGTGGAAGTTTTCGTATGCCTTTGGATAACTACCCCTTTTGAGACTACTTTCAAAGCATAGATCAACTACCAAGCCACGCACCGCTGTGCTCTAAAAGATATAAGTGAAGCACATAGAACAAAAGTATCTAGCTCTAAAGATATAAGTGAAGCACATGTGAGCTGAATTGTCTACCAAAAGATATAAGTGAAGCTCGACAAAATCACGGTGAGTGCATGTCTCTCTCTCTAGGTGTGCAGCAAGGATGATTGTGACACAAGAAATAAAAGACTCCTACGATACAAGACGCTCCAAGCAAAAACACATAACATGTGGTGAATAAAAATATAGCCCCAGGTAACGTTACCGATGGATTGAAGACGAAAGAGGGGATGCCTTCCCGGGGCATCCCAAGCTTAGGCTTTTGCGACATCCTTGAATCTCTTGGGGTGCCTTGGGAATCCCCAAGCTTGATCTCTTGCCACTCTTTATCTCTTTGTCCATAAGAACTTCACCCAAAACTTGAAAACTTCACAACACGAAACTTAAACAGAAACTCGTGATAACATTAGTATGAGAAAGCAAACCACCACTTCCTTAGGTACTGTAGCAAACTAAAATTCTACTTGTGCTGATGTTGGGTTACTGTATTTTCAATCTTCCATGGCTAATACCCCCCAATACTATCCATAGTTTCATCAAAATAAGCAACAAACACAACAAAAACAAAATCTGTTAACAGCAGACCAGTCTGTAGCAATCTGTATATTTCGTATACCTATGGTACTTCAAAAACTCTGAAAAATTTGCGTAGCAATCAGAGGCAAAAATAATCAACTCAAAAGCTCTTACAGAAAAAAATGAAAATTCTTTTCGTGAGCAGAAAGTTTCTGCCTTTTCCAGCATGACCAAACGATCATCCCCAAGACTAATCATAACGGTTTTGCTTGGCACAAACGCAAAAAGAAACACAAAAAACACAATCATAACAGAATTATGAAAGTGTGGAAAACACAAAACAGAAATAAAAAGGATAGATTCGTTGGATTGCCTCCCAACAAGCGCTTTTGTTTAACGCCCTTAGCTAGGCGAAAGGTGATGGAATCGCGTATAGTCATCTTTGGTGCTCAAACCATAAGTAGCCCTCATCATAGATTCATAAGGAAATCTTATTTTCTTTCTAGGAAAATGCTCCATGCCCTTCTTTAAAGGAAATTGAAATTTAATATTCCCTTCCTTCATATCGATGATAGCACCAATAGTCCTTAGGAAAGGTCTACCAAGAATAATGGGACATGAAGGATTGAAATCTATGTCAAGTACAATGAAATCCACTGGTACATAGTTCTTATTTGCGACAATAATAACATCATCGATCCTTCCCATGGGTTTCTTGACAGTAGAATCCGCGAGATGCAAATTAAGAGAACACTCTTCAATCTCATGAAAACCAAGAATATCACATAAAGACTTTGGAATCGCGGAAACACTAGCACCCAAATCACACAAAGCATTGCACTCATAGTTTTTGATCTTGATTTTGATAGTAGGTTCCCACTCATCATGAAGTTTTCTAGGTATAGAGACTTCTAGTTCGAGCTTCTCTTCAAGAGATTTCATCATAGCATCTACGATATGCGCGGTAAAGGCTTTGCTTTGGCTATAAGCATGTGGAGAGTTTACAATGGATTGCATCAAAGAAATGCATTCAAACAAGGAGCAATTATCATAATTGAATTCCTTGAAATACAAAGTGGGAGTTTCATTACTACCCAAAATTTTGACTTCTTCTACTCCACTCTCCACATCTTTATCATCAAGATAGGTGGACTCCGAATCATTGGGGTGTTTTTCAACCAAAGTGGATTCATATCCAGCCCCTCCATAAATAGGGTTGACACGCGAAAACAAAGATTCAAGAGGAGACACACCAAGCACTTTAAGATCGTCGTGATTTGCATCACTAGAACGCACCCTTTTAAACCATTCATGCCTAGCGCGAATGTGGGCGGTTCTTTCTTTGCTCTCATTCATGGAGACACGCATAGCTTTCAAAGTTTCATCCAAGTTGACCTTGGGAGGAGCGCATCTAACTTTCAAAGCATCAATATCACAAGACATCCTATCAACGCTCTTAGCCAAATCGTCTATTTTGAGTAGTTTTTCCTCTATGGACGCATTGAAAATCTTTTGAGAGTTGATGAACTCTTTGATATTACTCTCTAAATCAGAGGGTAATTTTCTGTGATTTCCATAAGTGTTGCCGTAGGAATTGCCATAATTGTTAGAGGAGTTACTAGGAAAATGCCTAGGAACATAGTTTCCTCTAAAAGCATTGTTGTTGCCAAAATTGTTCCTACCAACAAAATTCACGTCCAAACTAGCGTTGCTACTCTAAATCAAATAAGATAGTGGAATGTCATTAGGATCTACGGTAGCGTTTCTACTAGCAACCAAATACATCAATTAGTCCATCTTAGCACTAAGCAAGTTAATCTCTTCTATAGCGTGCACCTTTTTGCTAGCAGGCGACCTTTCAGTGTGCCACTAAGAGTAGTTGGTCATGATATTGTCTAGGAGTTTTGTAGCATATCCTAACGTGATTTCCATGAACGTTCCACCTGAGGCGGAGTCCAAGATATTGTGAGAAGCGAAATTCAAGCCAGCGTAAAAGATTTGTATAATCATCCACAAACTCAAGCCATGAGCGGGACAATTTCTAATCATAAGCTTCATCCTCTCCCAAGATTGTGCAATGTGTTCATGATCAAGTTGCTTGAAATTCATGATATCGTTACGTAAGGAGATGATCTTAGCCGGCGGAAAATACTTGGATATGTAAGCATCTTTGCACTTATCCCAAGAATCGATACTATTTTTAGGCAAAGAAGAAAACCAAGTTTTTGCGCGATCTCGCAACTAGAAAGGAAAAAGTTTCAACTTAATCACGTCATTATCCACATCTCTTTTCTTTTGCATATCACAAAGCTCAATGAAGGTATTGAGATGGGATGCAGCATCTTCACTAGGAAGGCCAGAGAATTGCTCTTTCATAACAAGATTCAGCAAAGCTGCGTTGATTTCACACGATTCCGCACTAGTGGCGGGAGCAATCGGAGTACTAATAAAATCATTATTATTAGTGCTCGAGAAGTAGCAAAGTTTGGTGTTTTCAGCCATGATGACTTCAACAACAAACAAGCACACAAGCAAGCAAGAAAACCGGCAAAGCCAAAAGAAAACGACAAATGTGAAGTGGGGGAGAGGAAAATGAGAGGCAACCGGCAACAAAAGTAAATGCAAGAGAAGAGTTTGTGAGACCTACTTTGATAGATCTTGATTTCTCCTCCCCGGTAACGGCGCCAGAAATACTTCTGCTACTGCAACAAAAGACCTTGCAATGGCGCCAGAAATAGGCACGTTGTCGGGAAATTATCTTGACGTGCTCCTCCCGGCAACGGCGCCAGAAATAGGATTGTTGCTTGATACTCCTCAGCAACGCCTTAAGGGACTTCCTAGGCAATTATGCAAAGGATTTCCCCCGTGGCCTTGGAGCCTTGCGTTGGTGTTCCCTCGATGCGGAAAGGGTGATGTAGGATAGCGGTGGTAAGTATTTCCCTCAGTTTGAGAACCAAGGTATCAATCCAGTGGAGGAGTATCTCAAGATCCTGCACAAACACAAAAGCTTGCTCCCAACGCTATGAAGGGGTTGTCAATCGCTTATAGATTGTTTGCCAAGTGAGAACTGAAAGCAACAAAGTAACAAGCAAAGTAAAAGCGGAGGTGTAAACGATGGATGTGAATAGACCCGGGGGCCGTAGTGTTTACTAGTGGTTTATCTCATAAAAGCAAGTAGACGGTGGGTGAAAAAATTACTGTCGAGCAATCGATAGAACCGCGCAAAGTCGTGACGATATCTATGGCAATGATTATATCTATATGCATCACGTCCAAAACAAGCAGACCGATACTGTCTGCATCTACTACTATTACTCCACACGTCGACCGCTATCCAGCATGCATCTAGTGTATTAAGTCCAAAAGAACAGAGTAATGCCTTAAGCAAGATGACATGATGTAGAGGGATAATCTCAAACCAATGATGAAAACCCATCTTTATACCCTTGATGGCAACTACTTAATGTGTGCCTTGCGGCCCCTACTGTCACTGGGAAAGGTCACCACATGGTAGAACCCAAAACCAAGCACTTCTCCCATTGCAAGAATCATAGATCTAGTTGGCCAAGAAAAACCCAAGACTCAGAGAGACTTACAACGATATCGAATCATGCATATAAGAAATCAGCAAAGACTCAAATATATATCATAGATAATCTGATCACAGGTCCACAATTCATCGGATCTCGACAAACACACCGCCAAAGAAGATTACATCGGATAGATCTCCATGAAGATCATGGAGAACTTTGTATTGAAGATCCAAGAGAGAGAAGAAGCCATCTAGCTACTAACTACGGACCCGTAGGTCTGAAGTGAACTACTCACGAGTCATTGGAGGGACGATGATGATGATGAAGAAGCCCTCCAACTCCAAAGTCCCCTCCGGCAGGGCGCCGGGAAGGGTCTCCAGATGAGATATCGCGGAAACGGAAGCTTGCGGCGGCGGAAAAGTATTTTCGAGGCTCCCCTGATTTTTTGCTGAATTTTTAGGAATATATAGGCCAAGGATCTAGGTCAGGGGGCGGCCAGGGAGGCCACAAGCCCTGACACTGCCACCTCCCCCTGGTGGCGGAGTGGGAGCTTGTGGGCTCCCTGGAGCCCACCTGGCTTGGCCCAGAGGCCCCTGATCTTCTTCCGTTCGGGAAAAAATCATTTTGGGGTTTTTATTCCGTTTGGACTCCGTTCCAAAATCAGATCTGAAAAGAGTCAAAAACACAGAAAAACAGGAACTGACACTTGGCACTTAATTAATAAGTTAGTCCCAAAAAAGATATAAAAGATACATAAAACATCCAAAGATGACAAGATAACAGCGTGAAACCATCAAAAATTATAGATACGTTTGAGACGTATCAGCGCCACGTGAGCAACTTCTTGCGCCCTGCTACACACTGGTTGAAGTGACGATCAATAACCTCATCAAGTTTCCACCATCCTCCCACTCAATTCCGTCGAGAGAAACTTTTCCTCGAGAAAGGACCCGTTTCTAGAAACAAAGACTTTGCTTTAGGATCTGAGATAGGAGATGTACCCAAGTGCTTTGGGTATCCTATGAAGATGCATTTATCTGCTTTGGGTTCGAGTTTATCAGACTGAAACTTTTTCACATAAGCGTCGTAGCCCGAAACTTTTAAGAAATGACAGCTTAGGTTTGTCCAAGCCATAGTTAATACGTTGTCATCTCAACGGAATTACGTGGTGCCCTATTTAAAGTGAATGCGGTTGTCTCTAATGCCTAACCCAAAACGATAGTGGTATTTCGATAAGAGACATCATAGTATGCGTTATATCCAATAGGGCGTGGCTATGACGTTTGGACACATCATCACACTATGGTGCTCCAGGTGGCATGAGTTGCGAAACAATTTCTACATTGTCTTAGCTGTGTACCAAACTCGTAACTCAGATATTCATCTCTATGATCATATCGTAGACATTTTATCCTCTTGTGACGACGATCTTCACTCTGAAATAGCTTGAACTTTTCAATATTTCATACTTGTGATTCATCAAGCAAATACTCGTGTATCTACTCAAATCGTCAGTGAAGTAAGGACATAACGATATCCACTGCGTGCCTCAGCACTCATTGGACTACACATATCAAAATGTATTACTTCCAACAAGTTACTTTCTTGTTCCATCTCACTGGAAAAACGAGGCCTTCAGTCATCTTGCGCATGTGGTATGATTTGCATGCCTCAAGTGAGTCCAAATGATCCATCTGCATGGAGTTTCTTCATGCGTTTATACCAATAAGCATGGTTTGCATGTCTCAGACATTTCAAAAATGAGTGAGTACAAAGATCCATCAGTATGGAGCTCCTTCATGCATTTTATACCAATATAACTCAAGCGACAGTGCCACAAGTAAGTGGTACTATCATTACTACTTTGTATCTCTTGGCATCAATATTATGAACATGTGTACCACTACGATCAAGATGCAATAAACCATTGAAGGTATTTATTTAAGCAAATATAATAACCATTATTATGTTTAAGTGAATAATCGTATTGCAATAAACACGATCTAATCATGTTCATGCTCAACGCGAACACCAAATAACAATTATTTAGGTTTAACACTTATCCCGATGGTAGAGGGAGTGTGCGATGTTTGATCACATCAACCTTAGAAACACTTCCAACACATATCGTCACCTCGCCTTTAGCTAGTCTCCGTTTATTCCGTAGCTTTTATTCCGAGTTACTAACACTTAGCAACCGAACTGGTATCCAATACCCTCGTGCTACTAGGAGTACTAGTAAAGTACACATCAATATCATGTATATCCAATATACTTCTGTCGACTTTGCCATCCTTCTCATCTACCAAGTATCTAGGATAGTTTCTCTTCAGTGACTGTTCCCCTCATTAGAGAAGCACTTAGTCTCGGGTTTGGGTTCAACCTTGGGTCTCTTCACTAGAGCAGCAACTGGTTTGGCGTTTCAGGAAGTATCCCTTCTTGCCCTTGCCTTTCTTGAAAATAGTGGTTTTACTAACCATCAACAATTGATGCTCCTTTTTGATTTCTACTTTTGCGGTGTCAAACATCGCGAATAGCTCAATGATCATCATATCTATCCCTGATCTATTATAGTTCATCACGAAGCTCTAGTAGCTTGGTGGCAGTGACTTTGGAGAACCATCACTATCTCATCTGGAAGATTAACTCCCACTCAATTCAAGTGATTGTAGCACTCAGACAATCTGAGCACATGCTCAATGATTGAGCTTTTCTCCCTTTGTAGACAAAGAATATTGTCGAAGGTCTCATACCTCTCAACAAGGGCACGAGCATGAAATCCCAATTTCATCTCTTGGAACATCTCATATGTTCCGTGATGTTCAAAACGTCTTTGGCGCCTCAATTCTAAGCTGCTAAGCATTACGCACTGAACTATCACGGAGTCATCAAAAACATGTATGTCAGATGTTCACAACATCCACAGACGACGCTCGAGGTTCAATACACCGAGCGGTGCATTAAGGACATAATCCTTCTGCGCAACAATGAGGACAATTCTCAGTTTAGGAACCCAGTCTGCATAATTGCTACTGTCATCTTTCAACTAAATTTTCTCTAGGAACATATCAAAAACAGTAGAGCTACAACGCAAGCTACAACATAATTTGCAAAGACCCTTTGACTATGTTCATGATAATTGAGTTTCCCTAATCATATTACTAATAACTCCCACTCAAATAGACATCCCTCTAGTTATTCGAGTGGTGCATGATCCAAATCCACTAACTCAAGTCCGATCATTACGTGAGTTGAGTATAGTTTCAGTGGTGAACATCTCCATGTTGATCATATCAACTATGTGATTCATGCTCGACTTTACAGTCACTTGTGTTCCGGGGCCGTGTATGCACATGCTAGGCTCGTCAAGTTTAACTCGAGTGTTCCGCGTGTGCAACTGTTTTGCACCCGTTGTATGTGAACGTTGAGTCTATCACACCCGATCATCACGTGGTGTCTTGAAACGACGAACTGTCGCAACGGTGCATAGTCGGGGAGAACACAATTTTATCTTGAAATTTGAGTGAGGGATCACCTTATAATGCTACCGTAGTTCTAAGAAAAATAAGGTTCATAAAAGGATTAACATCACATGCAAATCATAAGTGACATGATATGGCCATGAACTTGTGCTTCTTAATCTCCATCACCAAAGCACCAGCATGATCTCCATCGTCACCGGCGCCGCACCATGACCTCCATCATCGTGCCGCCATCGAGGTTGTCGCGCTATCTATGCTATTATTACTAAAGCTACCACCTAGCGATATAATAAAAGCATCTGCAAACACAAACTTAGTTTAAAGACAACCCTACGGCTCCTGCCGGTTGCCGTAGCATCGACGAGCAAGTCAATATTTAACTATTACAACATGATCATCTCATACATCCAATATATCATATCATGTCTTTGGTCATATCACATTACATGCATACCCCGCAAAAACAAGTTAGACGTCCTCTAATTTGTTGTTGCATGTTTTACGTGGCTGCTATGGGTATCTAGTATGATCGCATCTTACTTACGCAAAGGCACAACAGTGATATGCAAATTGCTATTTAACCTTCTCCAAGGACCGCCTCGGTCAAATCCGATTAAACTAAAGTTGAAGAAACATACACCCGCCAGTCATCTTTATGCAACAAGTTGTGAGTCGATGAAACCGGTCTCTCGTAAGCGTACGAGTCAAGTTGGTCTCGGCCGCTTCAATCCAACAATACCGCGGAATCAAGAAAAGACTAAGGAGGGCAGAAAATTGAACATTAACGCCCACAAACTCTTTTGTGTTCTACTCGAGATATCATCTACGCATGAACCTAGCTCATGATGCCACTGTTGGGAAACGTCGCATGGGAAACAAAAAATTTCCTACGCACACGCAATACCTATCTGTGGTGATGATCATCTACGAGAGGGGAGAGTGAATCTACATACCCTTGTAGATCGCTAAGCGGAAGCGTATATAACACGGTCGATGTAGTGGAACATCTTCGCGATCCAAATCGCAGCCCGTCCCACGATCTCATCACTATCCGTCCCGCGATCCCATCACGATCCATGTCGATCTAGTGCCGTACGGACGACACCTCCACGTTCAACACACGTACAACTCGATGATGATCCCTGCCTTCTTAATCCAAAAAGAGGGGTGGATAGGTAGAATAGTTCTCCAGCACGGTGGCGTGGTGGTGGTGGTGGTGGTGGTGAACTAATTCAAAAGGGCTTCGCCTAAGCACCGCCGAACTAGACCAGAGGATAAACAAATCTAGAGAGAAGTAGAGGGAGCACGTGGAAATTAGTGTTAGCCCTCACCTCTAAAAACTCTAGTACATATAGGAGGGAAGGAGGGGAGGAGGCAGACTCAAACCCTCAAGGTTTGGCCGAAATTGGAGGTGGAGGAGTCCTAATCCAATCCTAGTAGGAGTAGGATTCCTCCTCTCCACTTGAAAACCCTTTCCACCTTTGGGTTTCTTTCCTTCCCACCTCCAATCCGCCTTGGGCTTTAGTGGAGGCTTCGGACAGCCCACCAAGGGCTGGTACACGTCCTCCCACAAGCCATAAGACCCTTTGGGGTGGGTGGGCCCACCTGGTGGACCCCCAGAACCCATTCGTCGCTCCCGGTACACTACCGGAAATGCCCGAAACTTTTCCAGAGTTCAAAACCCACTTTCCTATATATCAATCTTTACCTCTGGACCATTCTAGAGCTCCTCGTGATGTCCGGGATCTCAACCGGGACTACAAACAACTTTTGGTTACCAAACACACATAACACAATAATACAGAAACATCACCGAACCTTAAGTGTGCAGACCCTGTGGGTTCGAGAACTATGCAGACATGACCTGAGACACTCCCCGGTCAGTAACCAATAGCGGGACCTAGATGTCCATATTGGATCTTACATATTCTACGAAGATCTCTTTCGGTTGAACCTCCTGTTGGGGAACGTCGCATGGGAAACAAAAAAATTCCTACGTGCACGAAGAACTATCATGGCGATGTCCATCTACGAGAGGGGATTTCCGATCTACGTACCCTTGTAGATCGCACAGCAGGAAGCGTTAAGAAACGCGGTTGATGTAGTGGAACGTCCTCACGTCCCTCGATCCGCCCCGCGAACCGTCCCACAAACCGTCCCGCGATCCATCCCACGATCCCTCCGATCTAGTGCCGAACGGACGACACCTCCGCGTTCAGCACACGTACAGCTCGACGATGATCTCGGCCTTCTTGATCCAGCAAGAAAGACGGAGAAGTAGATGAGTTCTCCGGCAGCGTGACGACGCTCCAGTGGTGGTGACGATCTACTCCTCCAGGGCTCCGCATACCTATTTCAACCTCGTTTACCGGCAAGTCTCTTTACTCGTTCCGTAATACAAGATCCCATGACATACACTACGTCACATTGCTTGCAAGGCTTGTGTGTGATGTTGTATTACCGAGTGGGCCCCGAGATACCTCTCTGATACGTCTCAAACGTATCTATAATTTTTTATGGTTTCATGCTGTTATCTTGTCAACTTTGGATATTTTATATACCTTTTATATCTTTTTTGGGACTAACTTATTAATTCAGTGCCAAGTGCCAGTTCCTGTTTTTTCTGTGTTTTTGACTCTTTTCAGATCTGATTTTGGAACGGGGTCCAAACGGAATAAAATCCCCGAAATAAATTTTTCCAAAACAGA
This sequence comes from Hordeum vulgare subsp. vulgare, assembly GCF_904849725.1. Lineage (NCBI taxonomy): Eukaryota > Viridiplantae > Streptophyta > Magnoliopsida > Poales > Poaceae > Hordeum > Hordeum vulgare. The sequence continues at coordinate 559,578,664 of NC_058520.1, forward strand.
AGAAGATCGGGGGACTTGAGGGCCAAGGCAGGAGAGCCACAGGGGGGCCACAAGCCCTGTAGCCGCCACCAGGGGGCGGCGCCTACCAGGCTTGTGGCCCCCCCTGGAGCTCCCCTGCCCTAGCTCTTTCGCCTATATATTCCCTAAAATCCCAGAAAAATTCTGGGCATCCAAGAAAACACTTTTCCGCCGCCGCAAGCTTCCGTTTCTGCAAGATCTCATCTGGAGACCCTTCCCGGTGCCCTGCCGGAGGGGACTTTGGAATTGGAGGGCTTCTACATCAACATCATCGCCTCTCCAATGACTCGTGAGTAGTCCACTTCAGACCTATGGGTCCGTAGTTAGTAGCTAGATGGCTTCTTCTCTCTCTTGGATCTTCAATACAAAGTTCTCCATGATCTTCACGGAGATCTATCTGATGTAATCCTCTTTGGCGCTGTGTTTGTCGAGATCCGATGAATTGTGGATTTATGATCAGATTATCTATGAATTATATTTGAGTCTTTGATGATTTCTTATATGCATGATTTGATATCCTTGTAAGTCTCTCCGAGTCTTGGGTTTTGTTTAGCCAACTAGATCTATGATTCTTGCAATGGGAGAAGTGCTTGGTTTGGGTTCATACCATGCGGTGACCTTTCCCAGTGACAGAAGGGGCAGCAAGGCATGCATCGTGTTGTTGCCATCAAGGGTAACAAGATGGGCTTTTATCATAGATATGAGATTGTCCATCTACATCATGTCATCTTGCTTAAGGCGTTACTCTGTTCTTATGAACTTAATACACTAGATGCATGCTGGATAGCGGTCGACGTGTGGAGTAATAGTAGTAGATGCATAAAGTATCGGTCTACTTGTTTTGGACGTGATGCCTATAGATATAATAAATGCCATAGATAACGCCATGACTTTGCGCAGTTCTATCAATTGCTTGACAGTAATTCGTTCACCCACCGTCTACTTGCTTTCATGAGAGAAGCCACTAGTGAACACTATGCCCCCCGGGTCTATTCACAACTATCGTCTCCACTTTCACTGTTACTTTGCTTTGTTTACTTTTTGCTTTCAGTTCTCACTTTGCAAACAATCTATAAGGGATTGACAAGCCCTTCATAGCGTTGGGTGCAAGCTCTTTGTGTTTGTGCAGGTACTTGTGACTTGACGCGAGCCTCCCATTGGATCGATACCTTGGTTCTCAAACTGAGGGAAATACTTACCGCCGCTGTGCTACATCACCCTTTCCTCTTCAAGGGAACACCAACGCAAGGCTCCAAGGCCGCGGGGAATTCCTTTGCATATTTGCCAAGGAAGTCCCTATAGGCGTAGCCGTGATAGAAGGATTCCTGGCGCCATTGCGAGGGAAGGTGTGTTGTCGCAGTAGCACTCTCCGTCACACAGAGTGACAAATCCCAATCTGGATCCATACTAACTCAACGGACACCTTCGGAGATACCTGTAGAGCATCTTTATAGCAACCCAGTTACGTTGTGACGTTTGATACACACAAGGTATTCCTCCGGTGCCAGTGAGTTATATGATCTCATGGTCATAGGAATAAATACTTGACACGCAGAAAAACAGTAGCAACAAAATGACACGATCAACATGCTACATTCATTAGTTTGGGTCTAGTCCATCACATGATTCTCCTAATGATGTGATCCCATTATCAAGTGACAACACTTGCCTATGGTCAGGAAACCTTGGCCATCTTTGATCAACGAGCTAGTCAACTAGAGGCTTACTAGGGACAGTGTTTTGTCTATGTACCCACACAAGTATTGTGTTTCCAATCAATACAATTATAGCATGGATAATAAACGATTATCACGAACAAAAAATATAATAATAACTAATTTATTGTTGCCTCTAGGGCATATTTCCAACAGTCTCCCACTTGCACTAGAGTCAATAATCTAGTTCACATCACCATGTGATTTCAACGAATCCAACACCCATACAGTTTTTGGGTCTGATCACGTCTTGCTCGTGAGAGAGGTTTTAGTCAACGGTTCTGAAACTTTCAGATCCGTGTGTTCTTTACAAATATTTATGTCATCTTATAGATGCTGCTACTACGTGCTATTCAGAAAAACTCCAAATATCTACTCTACTATACGAATCCGTTTCACTACTCATAGTTATTCAGATTAGTGTCAAAGCTTGCATCGACGTAACCCTTTACGACGAACTCTTTAACCACCTCCATAATCGAGAAAAAAAAAATCCTTAGTCCATTTAGTTACTAAGGATAACTTTGACCGTTGATCAGTGATTCAATCCTGGATCACTCTCTGTACCTCTTAACAGACTTTGCTGCAAGGCACACATCAGGTGCGGTACTCAGCATGGCATACTTTAGAGTCTACGGCTAAGGCATAGAAGACGACCTTCGTCTATTCTCTTTATTCTGCCGTGGTCGGGTTTTGAGTCTTACTCAAATTCACACCTTACAACACAGTCAAGAACTCCTTCTTTGCTGATCTATTTTGAACTCCTTCAAAAACTTGTCAAGGCATGCATCTTGTTGAAACGTCTATTAAGCATTTTGATCTATCTCCATAGATCTTGATGCTCAATGTTCAAGTAGCTCAATCCAGGTATTCCTTTGAAAAACTCCTTTCAAACAACCTTTTATGCTTCACAGAAATTCTACATTACTTCTGATCAACAATATGTCAACCACATATACTTATCAGAAATTCTATAGTGCTCCCACTCACTTCTTTGGAAATACAAGTTTCTCATAAACCTTGTATAAACCCAAAAGCTTTGATCAACTCATCAAAGCATATATTCCAACTCCGAGATGCTTGCACTAGTCCATAGAAGGATCGATGGAGCTTGCATACTTGTTTAGCATCCTTAGGATCGACAAAACCTTCTGATTGTATTACATACAATCTTTCCTCAAGGAAACCGTCGAGGAAACAATGTTTTGTCTTCCTATGTGCAATATTTCACAAATAATGCAACAACTACTAACATAATTCCAACAGACTTCTAGCATCGCTACGAGTGAGAAAGTCACATCATAGTCAACTCTTTGATCTTGTCGAAAACATCTTTGTGACAAGTCGAGCTTTTCTTAATTGTGACTTATCACCATCATTGTTTGTCTTCCTTTTAAAGATCCATCTTTACTTAAAAGTCTTACAACCATGAAGTAGTTCTTCCAAAGTCTACACTTTGTTTTATACATGGATCCTCTCTCGGATTTCATGGCCTCTAGCCATTTGTCGGAATCCGGGCCCACCATTGCTTCTCCATAACTGGTAGGTTCATTGTTGCTCAACAACATGACCTCCAAGACAGGGTTACCGTACCACTCTGCAGTAGTACGTGACCTTTGTCGACCTACGAGGTTTGTAGTAACTTGATTCGAAGCTCTAATGATCACTATCGTCAGGTTCCACTTCAATTGGTGTAGGCGCCACAGGAGCAGCTTCCTGCGCCCTACTACACACTGGTTGAAGTGATGGTTCAATAACCTCATCAAGTTCCATCACTCTCCCACTCAATTCTTTCAAGAGAAACCTTTCCTCGAGAAAGGACCCGTTTCTAGAAACAAACATTTTGCTTCCGGATCTGAGATAGGAGATGTATCCAACTGTTTTGGATATCCTATGAAGATGCATTTATCCGCTTTGGGTTCGAGCTTATCAGACTGAAACTTTTTCACATAAGTATCACAGCCCCAAACTTTCAAGAAACGACAGCTTTAGATTTCTCTAAACCTCAGTCTATACTGTGTCATCTCAACGGAATTACGCGGTGCCCTATTTAAAGTGAATGCGGTTGTCTCTAATGCATAACCCATAAATGATAGTGGTAATTCGAAAAGAGACATCATAGTATGCACCATATCAAATAGGTTGCGGCTATGACACCATCACACCATGGTGTTCTTGGTGGCATGAATTGCGAAACAACTTCCACATTGTCTTAACTGTGTACCAAAACTCGCAACTCAGATATTCATCTCTATGATCATATCGTAGACAGTTTATCCTCTTGTTACGACGAACTTCACTCTGAAACAGAATTGAACCTTTTCAATATTTCAGACTTGTGATTCATTAAGTAAATACTCCTGTATCTACTCAAATCGTCATTGAAGTAAGAACATAATGATATCCACTGTGTGCCTCAGCACCCATTGGACTGCATACATCAAAATGTATTACTTCCAACAAGTTACTATATTATTTCATCTCAATGAAAACAAGGCCTTACTCATGTGGTATGATTTGCATGTCACAAGTGATTCAAAATCAAGTGAGTATAAAGATCCATCAGCATGGAGCCTCTTCATGCAATTTATACCAACATGACTCAAGCGGCAGTGCCACAAGTAAGTGGTACTATCATCATTACCTTGTATCTTTTGGCACCAATGTCATGAACATGTGTAACACTATGATCGAGATTCAATAAACCATTGAAGGTGATTATTCAAGTAAATAGAGTAACCATTATTTTCTTTAAATGAATAATCATATTGCAAGAAACACGATCCAATCATGTTCGTGCTTAACGCAAGCACCAAATAACAATTATTTAGGTTTAACACCAATCCCGATGGTAGAGGGAGCGTGCGACGTTTGATCATATCATCCTTTGAAACACTTCCAACACTTATCGTCACCTCGCCTTTAGCTAGTCTCCGTTTATTCCGTAGCTTTTATTTCACGTTACTAATCACTTAGCAACCGAACCGGTATCCAATACCCTCGTGCTACTAGGAGTACTAGTAAAGTACACATCAACATGTATATCAAAGATACTTCTGTCGACTTTGCCAGCCTTCTTATCTACCAAGCATCTAGAGTAGCTCCGCCTCAGTGACCGTTCCCCTCATAACAGAAGCACTTAGTCTCGGGTTTGGGTTCAATCTTGGGTCTCTTCATTAGTGCAGCAACTGTTTTGCCGTTTCACGAAGTATCCCTTCTAGCCCTTGCCTTTCTTGAAACTTAGTGCTTTTACTAACCATCAACTATTGATGCTCCTTCTTGATTTCTACTTTCGCAGTGTCAAAACATCGCGAATCGCTCAAGGATCATTGTATCTATCATTGATATGTTATAGTTCATCATGAAGCTCTCACAGCTTGGTGGCAGTGACTTTGGAGAACCATCACTATCTCATCTAGAAGATTAACTCCCACTTAATTCAAGCGATTGTCGTACTTCAGACAATCTGAGCACATGCTCAACGATTGAGCTTTTCTCCTTTACTTCGTGGACAAAGAATCTTGTCGGAGGTCTCATACCTCTTAACAAGGGAACGAGCATGAAATCACAATTTCATCTCTCCAGAACATCTCTTATGTTCCGTGACGTTTCAAAACGTCTTCAGCGCCTTGCTTCTAAGCCATTAAGTATTTTGCACTAAACTATCGCGTAGTCATCAGAAACCTGTATGTCGGATGTTCACAACATCCACAGACGACGCTCGATGTGCAGCACACCGAGTGGTGCATTAAGGACATAAGCCTTCTGCGCAGCAACGAGGACAATCCTCAGTTTTACAGACTCAGTCTGCAAAGTGGCTACTATCAACTTTCAACTGAATTTTCTCTAGGAACATATAAAAACCGTAGAGCTATAGCGCAAGCCACATCATAATTCGTAAAGACCTTTTGACTATGGTCAAGATAATTAGAGTTTAACTAATCAAATTAATTTTAAACTCCCACTCAAAAAGTACATCTCTCTAGTCATTTGAGTGGTACATGATCCAAATCCACTATCTCAAGTCTGATCATCACGTGAGTCGAGAATAGTTTCAGTGGTAAGCATCTCTATGCTAATTATATCAACTATACAATTCATGCTCGACCTTTCGGTCTCTTGTGTTCCGAGGCCATGTCTGCACATGCCAGGCTCGTCAAGTTTAACCCGAGTGTTCTGCGTGTGCAACTGTTTTGCACCCATTGTACGTGAACGTTGAGTCTATCACACCCGATCATCACGTGGTGTCTCGAAATGACGAACTGTCACAACGGTGCACACTCGGGGAGAACACAATTTTGTCTTGAAATTTTAGTGAGAGATCACCTCATAATGCTACCGTCGTTCTAAGCAAGATAAGGTGCAAAAAGGATTAACATCACATGCAATCCATAAGTGATATGATATGGCCATCATCAAGTGCTCCTTGATCTCCATCACCAAAGCACCGGCATGATCTTCTTGTTGTTGGAATTATGCCCTAGAGGCAATAATAATATAGTTATTATTATAATTCCTGTATCAAGATAATCGTTTATTATCCATGCTATAATTGTATTGAATGAAGACTTATATACATGTGTGGATACATAGACAAAACACTGTCCCTAGCAAGCCTCTAGTTGGCTAGCCAGTTGATCAAAGATAGTCAGTGTCTTCTGATTATAAACAAGGTGTTGTTGCTTCATAACTGGATCACGTCATTCGGAGAATCATGTGATGGACTAGACCCAAACTAATAGACGTAGCATGTTGATCGTGTCATTTTGTTGCTACTGTTTTCTGCGTGTCAAGTATTTGTTCCTATGACCATGAGATCATATAACTCACTAACACCGGAGGAATACTTTGTGTGTAACAAACGTCGCAACGTAACTGGGTGACTATAAAGATGCTCTACAGGTATCTCCGAAGGTGTTCGTTGAGTTAGTATGGATAGAGACTGGGATTTGTCACTCCGTGTGACGGAGAGGTATCTCGGGGCCCACTCGGTAATACAACATCACACACAAGCCTTGCAAGCAATGTGACTTAGTGTAAGTTGCGGGATCTTGTATTACGGAACGAGTAAAGAGACTTGCCGGTAAACGAGATTGAAATAGGTATGCGGATACTGACGATCGAATCTCGGGCAAGTAACATACCGAAGGACAAAGGGAATGACATACGGGATTATATGAATCCTTGGCACTGAGGTTCAAACGATAAGATCTTCGTAGAATATGTAGGATCCAATATGGGCATCCAGGTCCCGCTATTGGATATTGACCGAGGAATCTCTCGGGTCATGTCTACATAGTTCTCGAACCCGCAGGGTCTGCACATAAGGTTTGACGTTGTTTTATGCGTATTTGAGTTACATGGTTGGTTACCGGATGTTGTTCGGAGTCCCGGATGAGATCACGGATGTCACGAGGGTTTCCGGAATGGTCCGGAAACGAACATTGATATGTAGGATGACCTCATTTGATTACCGGAAGGTTTTCGGAGTTACAGGGAATGTACCGGGAATGACGAATGGGTTCCGGGAGTTCACCGGGGGGGGGGGGGGGGGGGGGCAACCCACCCCGGGGAAGCCCATAGGCCTTGGGGGTGGCACACCAGCCCTTAGTGGGCTGGTGGGATAGCCCAAGAAGGCCCTATGCGCCCTAGGAAGAAAATCAAAGAGAAAAGAAAAAAAAAGAGGAGGTGGGAAAGGGAAGAAGGACTCCACCCACCAAACCAAGTTGGACTCGGTTTGGGGGGGGGAGACCTTCCCCCCTTGGCTCGGCCGACCCCCTTGGGGATCCTTGAGCCCCAAGGCAAGGCTCCCCCTCTTCCCCCTATATATACGGAGGTTTCAGGGCTGATTTGAGACGATTTTTCCACGGCAGCCCGACCACATACCTCCACGGTTTTTCCTATAGATCGCGTTTCTGCGGAGCTCGGGTGGAGCCCTGCTGAGACAAGATCATCACCAACCTCCGGAGCGCCGTCACGCTGCCGGAGAACTCTTCTAGCTCTCCGTCTCTCTTGCTGGATCAAGAAGGCCGAGATCATCGTCGAGTTGTACGTGTGCTGAACGCGGAGGTGCCGTCCGTTCGACACTAGATCGTGGGACTGATCGCGGGACGGTTCGCGAGGCGGATCGAGGGACGTGAGGACGTTCCACTACATCAACCGCGTTCACTAACGCTTATGCTGTACGGTCTACAAGGGTACGTAGATCACACATCCCCTCTCGTATATGGACATCACCATGATAGGTCTTCGTGCGCGTAGGAAATTTTTTGTTTCCCATGCGACGTTCCCCCAACAGTGGCATCATGAGCTAGGTTCATGCGTAGATGTCTTCTCGAGTAGAACACAAAAGTTTTTGTGGGCGGTGATGTGCGTTTTGCTGCCCTCCTTAGTCTTTTCTTGATTCCGCGGTATTGTTGGATTGAAGCGGCTTGGACCGACATTACTCGTATGCTTACGAGAGACTGGTTTCATCGCTACGAGTAACCCCGTTGCTCAAAGATGACTGGCAAGAGTCAGTTTCTCCAACTTTAGTTGAATCGGATTTGACCGAGGAGGTCCTTGGATGAGCTTAAATAGCAACTCATATATCTCCGTTGTAGTGTTTGCGTAAGTAAGATGCGATCCTACTAGATACCCATGGTCACCACGTAAAACATGCAACAACAAAATTAGAGGACGTCTAACTTGTTTTTGCAGGGTATGCTTGTGATGTGATATGGACAACGATGTGATGTGATATATTGGATGTATGAGATGATCATGTTGTAATAGATAATATCGACTTGCACGTCGATGGTACGGCAACCGGCAGGAGCCATAGGGTTGTCTTTATATTAACGTTTGTGCTTACAGATGCATTTACTATTTTGCTAGGATGTAGCTTTAGTAGTAATAGCATGAGTAGCACGACAACCCCGATGGCGACACGTTGATGGAGATCATGGTGCGGCGCCGGTGACAAGAAGATCGTGCCGGTGCTTTGGAGATGGAGATCAAGGAGCACGTGATGATGGCCATATCATGTCACTTATGAATTGCATGTGATGTTAATCCTTTTATGCACCTTATTTTGCTTAGAACGACGGTAGCATTATGAGGTGATCTCTCACTAAAATTTCAAGACGAAATTGTGTTCTCCCCGACTGTGCACCGTTGCTACAGTTCGTCGTTTCGAGACACCACGTGATGATCGGGTGTGATAGACTCAACGTTCACATACAACGGGTGCAAAACAGTTGCGCACGCGGAACACTCGGGTTAAGCTTGACGAGCCTAGCATGTGCAGACATGGCCTCGGAACACATGAGACCGAAAGGTCGATCATGAATCATATAGATGATATGATTAGCATAGGGATGCTTACCACTGAAACTATGCTCAACTCACGTGATGATCGGACTTGAGCTAGTGTAAGTGGATCATGAACCACTCAAATGACTAGAGAGATGTACTTTTTGAGTGGGAGTTTAGCGAATAATTTGATTAAGTTAAACTCTAATTATCTTGAACATAGTCTAAGTCCACTTTGAATATATTTGTGTTGTAGATCATGCCTCACGCGACAGTCACCCTGGATTTTAATACGTTCCTAGAGAAAGCTAAGTTGAAAGATGATGGAAGCAACTTTGTAGACAGGGCTCGTAATCTTAAGCTAATCTTACAAGCTGGGAAGAAGGATTATGTCCTTAATGCTGCGCTAGGAGATGAACTACCCGCTACGGCTGATCAGGATGTTAAGAACGCTTGGTTAGCACGTAAGGAGGACTACTCAGTAGTTCAATGTGCAGTCTTGTATGGCTTAGAACCGGAACTTCAACGTCGCTTTGAGCGTCATGGAGCATTTGAGATGTTCCAGGAGTTGAAGTTTATCTTTCAGAAGAACGCCCGGATCGAGAGGTATGAGACCTCCGATAAATTCTATGCTTGCAAGATGGAGGAGAACTCGTCTGTCAGTGAACATGTGCTCAAAATGTCTGGGTACTCAAACCGTCTAGCTGAGCTGGGGATTGAAATCCCGCAAGAGGCTATCACTGACAGAATCCTTCAATCACTGCCGCCAAGCTATAAAGGCTTTGTGTTGAACTACAACATGCAAGGGATGAACAAGTCTCCCGGCGAGTTGTTTGCGATGCTGAAAGTCGCAGAGTCTGAACTCCGTAAAGAGCATCAAGTGTTGATGGTGAATAAGACCACTAGTTTCAAGAGAAACGGCAAAGGCAAGAAGGGTAATTCAAAGAAGAGCGGCAAGCCTGTTGCCAATCCGACGAAGAAACCCAAAGCTGGACCTAAGCCTGAAACAGAGTGTTACTATTGCAAGGGTATGGGTCACTGGAAGCGCAATTGCCCCAAGTATCTGGCAGATAAGAAGGCGGCCAAAGAAAAATCAGGTATATTTGATATACATGTTATTGATGTGTACTTAACCGGCTCTCGTAGTAGTGCCTGGGTATTCGATACCGGTTATGTTGCTCATATTTGCAACTCGAAACAGGAACTGCGGAATAGACGAAGGCTGGCGAAAGATGAAGTGACGATGCGCGTAGGAAATGGCTCCAAGGTTGATGCAATCGCCGTCGGCACAGTTTCACTTCAGTTACCATCAGGATTAGTTATGAACTTGAATCATTATTATTTAGTGCCTGCGTTGAGCATGAACATTATATCTGGATCTTGTTTATTGCGAGACGGTTACTCATTTAAGTCAGAGAATAATGGTTTTCTATTTCTATGAGTAACATCTTTTATGGTCATGCACCCAATGTGAGAGGATTGTTCATATTGAATCTTGATAGCGATACACACATACATAACATTGAGACCAAAAGAGTTAGAGTTAACAATGATAGCGCCATATTTTGTGGCACTGTCGCTTAGGTCATATTGGTGTAAAGCGCATGAAGAAACTCCATGCCGATGGACTTTTGGAGTCACTTGACTTTGATTCACTTGACACGTGCGAACCATGCCTCATGGGCAAGATGACTAAAACTCCGTTCTCCGGAACAATGGAGCGTGCAAGTGACTTGTTGGAAATCATACATACTGATGTGTGTGGTCCGATGAGCGTAGAGGCACGCGGTGGATATCATTATTTTCTCACCTTCACTGACGATTTGAGTAGATATGGTTATGTCTACTTAATGAAGCACAAGTCTGAAACATTTGAAAAGTTCAAGCAATTTCAGAGGGAAGTTGAAAATCATCGTAACAAGAAGATCAAGTTCCTATGGTCTGACCGTGGGGGTGAATATCTGAGTTTCGAGTTTGGTGCTCACTTAAGACAATGTGGAATTGTTTCACAGTTGACACCGCCTGGAACACCACAGCGTAATGGTGTGTCCGAACGTCGTAATCGTACTTTATTATAGATGGTGCGATCTATGATGTCTCTTACCGATTTGCCGTTATCGTTTTGGGGTTATGCATTAGAAACAGCTCCATTCACTTTAAATAGGGCACCATCAAAATCCGTTGAGACGACACCATACGAACTATGGTATGGCAAAAGGCCAAAGTTGTCATTTCTTAAAGTTTGGGGATGTGATGCTTATGTCCAAAAGCTTCAGCCTGAAAAGCTGGAACCCAAAGCGGAAAACTGCGTCTTCATAGGTTATCCAAAAGAGACAGTTGGGTACACCTTCTATCTCAAATCCGAGGGCAAAGTGTTTGTTGCTAAAAACGGAGCTTTTCTCGAGAAGGAGTTTCTCTCGAGAGAATTGAGTGGGAGGAAGATAGACCTTGATGAGGTTGTCGAACCTCTCATCCTTCTGGATGGTGGCGCAGGACAAGGGGAAACCTCTGTCGTTGCGACGCCGGTTGAGGAGGAAGTTAATGATGATGATCATGAAACTCCGGTTCAAGTTTCTGTCGAACCACGCAGGTCGACGAGACCACGTGCTGCTCCAGAGTGGTACGGTAATCCCGTCTTGTCAATCATGTTGTTAGACAACAATGAACCTGCAAATTATGAAGAAGCAATGGTGGGCCCAGATTCCAACAAATGGCTAGAAGCCATGAAGTCCGAGATATGATCCATGTATGAGAACAAAGTGTGGACTTTGGAAGTACTGCCTGAGGGCCGTAAGGCTATTCAGAACAAATGGATCTTTAAGAGGAAGACGGACGCTGACGGCAATGTGACCGTTTATAAAGCTCGACTTGTGGCAAAGGGTTTTTCACAAGTTCAAGGAGTTGACTGCGATGAGACATTCTCACCCGTAGCGATGCTTAAGTCCGTCAGAATCATGTTAGCAATAGCTGCATTTTTCGATTATGAAATCTCGCAGATGGATGTCAAAACGGCGTTCCTTAACGGTTTCCTTAAGGAAGAGTTGTATATGATGCAACCCGAAGGTTTTGTCGATCCTAAGAATGCTAACAAGGTGTGCAAGCTCCAGCGATCCATTTATGGACTGGTGCAAGCATCTCGGAGTTGGAACAAACGCCTTGATGAGGTGATCAAAGCATTTGGGTTTATAGAAGTGGTTGGAGAATCTTGTATTTACAAGAAAGTGAGTGGGAGCTCTGTGGCGTTTCTAATATTATATGTGGATGACATATTGCTGATTGGAAACAACGTAGAGTTTTTGGAGAGCATAAAGGATTACTTGAATAAAAGTTTCTCTATGAAGGACCTAGGAGAAGCTGCTTACATTCTAGGCATTAAGATCTACAAGGATAGATCAAAACGCCTGGTAGGACTTTCACAAAGCACATACCTTGATAAAGTTCTGAAGAGGTTCAAAATGGAACAGTCCAAGAAAGGGTTCTTGCCAGTTTTACAAGGTACGAGATTGAGTAAGACTCAGTGCCCAGCAATTGATGAGGATAGAGAGCATATGAGCACCGTCCCCTATGCTTCAGCCATAGGTTCTATCATGTATGCAATGTTGTGCACTAGACCGGACGTTAGCCTGGCCATAAGTATGGCAGGTAGGTTCCAGAGTAATCCAGGAGTGGATCACTGGACGGCGGTCAAGAATATCCTAAAGTACCTGAAAAGGACTAAGGAGATGTTTCTCGTGTATGGAGGTGACGAAGAGCTCGCCGTAAAAGGTTACGTCGATGCAAGCTTCGACACAGATCTGGACGACTCTAAGTCGCAGACCGGATACATATTTATTCTTAATGGGGGTGCGGTAAGTTGGTGCAGTTCCAAGCAAAGCGTCGTAGCAGATTCTACATGTGAAGCGGAGTACATGGCTGCTTCGGAGGCAGCTAAGGAGGGTGTCTGGTTGAAGCAGTTCATGACGGATCTTGGAGTGGTGCCAAGTGCACTGAATCCAATAACCTTGTTCTGTGACAACACGGGTGCCATTGCCTTAGCAAAGGAACCACGGTTTCACAAGAAGTCCAGACACATCAAACGACGCTTCAACCTCATCCGCGACTACGTCGAAGGGGAGGACGTGAATATATGCAAAGTGCACACGGATCTGAATGTAGCAGACCCGCTAACTAAACCTCTTCCACGGGCAAAGCATGATCAACACCAGAACTGTATGGGTGTTAGATTTATTACAATGTAATTCGCATGATGATGTGAGGGCTAGATTATTGACTCTAGTGCAAGTGGGTGAGTGTTGGAATTATGCCCTAGAGGCAATAATAATATAGTTATTATTATAATTCCTGTATCAAGATAATCGTTTATTATCCATGCTATAATTGTATTGAATGAAGACTTATATACATGTGTGGATACATAGATAAAACACTGTCCCTAGCAAGCCTCTAGTTGGCTAGCCAGTTGATCAAAGATAGTCAGTGTCTTCTGATTATAAACAAGGTGTTGTTGCTTCATAACTGGATCACGTCATTAGGAGAATCACGTGATGGACTAGACCCAAACTAATAGACGTAGTATGTTGATCGTGTCATTTTGTTGCTACTGTTTTCTGCGTGTCAACTATTTGTTCCTATGACCATGAGATCATATAACTCACTAACACCGGAGGAATACTTTGTGTGTATAAAATGTCGCAACGTAACTGGGTGACTATAAAGATGCTCTACAGGTATCTCCGAAGGTGTTCTTTGAGTTAGTATGGATCGAGACTGGGATTTGTCACTCCGTGTGACGGAGAGGTATCTCGGGGCCCACTCGGTAATACAACATCACACACAAGCCTTGCAAGCAATGTGACTTAGTGTAAGTTGCGGGATCTTGTATTACGGAACGAGTAAAGAGACTTGCCGGTAAACGAGATTGAACTAGGTATGCGGATACTGACGATCGAATCTCGGGCAAGTAACATACCGAAGGACAAAGGGAATGACATACGGGATTATATGAATCCTTGGCACTGAGGTTCAAACGATAAGATCTTCGTAGAATATGTAGGATCCAATATGGGCATCCAGGTCCCGCTATTGGATATTGACCGAGGAGTCTCTCGGGTCATGTCTACATAGTTCTCGAACCCGCAGGGTCTGCACACTTCAGGTTCGACGTTGTTTTATGCGTATTTGAGTTATATGGTTGGTTACCGAATGTTGTTCGGAGTCTCGGATGAGATCACGGACGTCACGAGGATTTCCGGAATGGTCCGGAAACGAAGATTGATATATAGGATGACCTCATTTGATTACCGGAAGGTTTTCGGAGTTACCGGGAATGTACCGGGAATGACGAATGGGTTCCGGGAGTTCACCGGGGGGGGCAACCCACCCCGGGGAAGCCCATAGGCCTTGGGGGTGGCACACCAGCCCTTAGTGGGCTGGTGGGACAGCCCAAGAAGGCCCTATGCGCCATAGGAAGAAAATCAAAGAGAAAAGAAATAAAAAGGAGGAGGTGGGAAAGGGAAGAAGGACTCCACCCACCAAACCAAGTTGGACTCGGTTTGGGGGGGAGACCTTCCCCCCTTGGCTCGGCCGACCCCCTTGGGGCTCCTTGAGCCCCAAGGCAAGGCTCCCCCTCTTCCCCCTATATATACGGAGGTTTTAGGGCTGATTTGAGACGATTTTTCCACGGCAGCCCGACCACATACCTCCACGGTTTTTCCTTTAGATCACGTTTCTGCGGAGCTCGGGCGGAGCCCTGCTGAGACAAGATCATCACCAACCTCCGGAGCGCCGTCACGCTACCGGATAACTCTTCTACCTCTCCGTCTCTCTTGCTGGATCAAGATGGCTGAGATCATCGTCGAGCTGTACGTGTGGTGAACGCGGAGGTGCCGTCCGTTCGGCACTAGATCGTGGGACTGACCGCGGGACGGTTCGCGGGGCGGATCGAGGGACGTGAGGACGTTCCACTACATCAACCGCGTTCACTAACGCTTCTGCTGTACGGTCTACAAGGGTACGGAGATCACACATCCCCTATCGTAGATGGACATCACCATGATAGGTCTTCGTGCGCGTTGGAATTTTTTTGTTTCCCATGCGACGTTCCCCCAACACTTGGTACCGGCGCCACACCATGATCTCCATCATCGTGCCGCCGTCGAGGTTGTCGTCCTACTCATGCTATTACTACTAAAGCTACGTCCTAGCAATATAGTAAACGCATCTGCAAGCACAAACGTTAGTTTAAGGACAACCCTATGGCTCCTGCCGGTTGCCGTACCATCGACGTGCAAGTCGATATTAACTATTAGAACATGATCATCTCATACATCCAATATATCACATCACGTCATTGGCCATATCACATCACAAGCATACCCTGCAAAAACAAGTTAGACGTCCTCTAATTGTTGTTGCATGTTTTACGTGGTTGCCATGGGTATCTAGTAGGATCGCATCTTACTTACGCAAACACCACAACGGAGATGTATGAATTGCTATTTAACCTCTCTCCAAGGACCTCCTCGGTCAAATCCGATTCAACTAAAGTTGGAAAAACCGACACTCGCCAGTCATCTTTGAGCAACCGGGTTGCTCGTAGCGATGAAACCAGTCTCTCGTAAGCGTACGAGTAATGTCGGTCTGAGCCGCTTCGATCCAACAATACCGCGAAATCAAGAAAAGACTAAGGAGGGCAGCAAATCGCACATCACCGCCCACAAAAACTTTTGTGTTCTACTCGAGATAACATCTACGCATGAACCTAGCTCATGATGCCACTGTTGGGGAACGTCGCATGGGAAACAAAAAATTTCCTACACGCACGAAGACCTATCATGGTGATGTCCATCTACGAGAGGGGATTTCCGATCTACGTACCCTTGTAGATCGTACAACAGGAAGCGTTAAGAAACGCGGTTGATGTAGTCGAACGTACTCACATCCCTCGATGCGCACCGTGAACCATCCCACGAACCGTCCCGCGATCCGTCCCACGATTCGCTCCGATCTAGTGCCGCACGGACGACACCTCCGCGTTCAGCACACGTACAGCTCGACGATGATCTCGGCCTTCTTGATCCAGCAAGAGAGACGGAGAGGTAGATGAGTTCTCCGGCAGCGTGACGGTGCTCCGGAGGTTGGTGGTGATCTATCCCAGCAGGGCTCCGCCCGAGCTCCGCAGAAATACGATCTAGAGGAAAAACCGTGGAGGTATGTGGTCGGGCTCCCGTGGCAAAGTTGTCTCAAATCAGCCCTAATACCCCAGTATATATAGGAGGGAGGGGGAGGGACCTGCCTTGAGTTTCAAGAGAGCCCCAAGGGGTAGGCCGAATCAAGGGTGGAGGAGTCCACCTCCAATCCTAGTCCAACTAGGATTGGAAGGTGGAGTCCTTCCCTTCCTTCCCACCTCCTCTTTTTTTCTCTTTGGTTTTTCCTTGGTGGCGCCATGGGCCTATCTTGGCTGTCCCACAAGCCCACTAAGGGCTGGTGTGTCACCCCTAAGGCCTTGGCCCACTCCCGGGTGGGTTCCCCCCTCCCGGTAAATTCCCAGAACCCATTCGTCACTCCCGGTACGATGTCGGTAATGCCCGAAAACCTTCCGGTAACCAAATGAGACAAACCTATATATCAATCTTCGTTTCCGGACCATTCCGGAAATCCTCGTGACGTCCGTGATCCCATCCGGGACTCTGAACAACATTCGGTAACCAACCATATAACTCAAATACGCATAAAACAACGCCGAACCTTAAGTGTCCAGACCCTGCGGGTTCGAGAACTATGTAGACATGACCCGAGAGACTCCTCGGTCAATATCCAATAGCGGGACCTGGATGCCCATATTGGATCCTACATATTCTCCAAAGATCTTATCGGTTGAACCTCAGTGTCAAGGATTCATATAATCCCGTATGTCATTCCCTTTGTCCTTCGGTATGTTACTTGCCCGAGATTCGATCGTCGGTATCCGCATACCTATTTCAATCTCGTTTACCGGCAAGTCTCTTTACTCGTTCCGTAATACAAGATCCCGTGACATACACTAAGTCACATTGCTTGCAAGGCTTGTGTGTGATGTTGTATTACCGAGTGGGCCCCGAGATACCTATCTGTCACACGGAGTGACAAATCCCAGTCTTGATCCATACTAACTCAAAGAACACCTTCGGAGATACCTGTAGAGCATCTTTATACCTTCGGACATGCAAAAAAACAGTAGCAATAAACTGACACGATCATATGCTACGTTTATAGTTTGGGTCTTGTCCATCACATCATTCTCCTAATGATGTGATCCCATTATCAAGTGACAACACTTCCCTGTGGCCAGGAAACCTTGGCCATCTTTGATCAACGAGCTAGTCAACTAGAGGCTCACTAGGGACAGTGTGTTGTCTATGTATCCACACATGTATTTGAGTTTTTAATCAATACAATTCTAGCATGGATAATAAACGATTATCATGAACAAGGAAATATAATAATAACCAATTTATTATTGCCTCTAGGGCATATTTACAACATGCATCCCCTCCTCTATAAGCATCTACAGCCCCGTAGGATCACTCCACCTCCCCCTTTGTCTTGATCTTCAACACAACTCTGTTCGCGTAAACTTTGATCTATGCTTCCTAAGGTTGTTTCCAATGCTTGACTAGTGCTAGCTCCTTGATTGAAACCAGTTTAGCATGCACCGAGAGACACTCTTGAACATTATAATATATTCGTTCATGTATTGTCAGGGGATCAAACAACATATTGTTGGTGTACATAGGCATCTATGTGATTGTAGACATTGGCCAACTAATGTATTTGGTTATAGTTTCTAGGGATCATGCACGTTTCTTAAAAATACGTCGGCTCCTTGCACATATAAATTTCTCTTTTTCGTGAGTCAATTGAAAAAAACCACCACATTTGCGTCTAGGTTTGCAGGAAACTACCAACTCATTAATCTGTTGAAAAAAAAACACCGGAAAATCCCTTAAGCCGTTGAAAAAACAACGATCGGTCGATTAGGCTCGCTTGAGTTCTTTTTCGACAGGTGGGCCCCGGAAATGCTAACATGGCCCGACGACTCGACACACGGCACCGTTTGGACCAAAACGGTCGGGATGACGCACCGGTCACTCATGGTAAGACACTCCCCCCGCCCCCCCTCTCCAGCTCCCTTGTCTCTCGCCCTGAGCCCCTCTCCCTCTCACCGCTGCTCGCCGCCGGTCGACATCCTGCTCGCAGCCGGTCGCCTGCCGCCATGGTTTCGTAAAATGACAGCGACAACAGTGACGACTCCGCCGCCTAGTAGATCTCCTCATGCGGATCCCCTATCAAGGTCAATGATGTCTAGGTTTAGGCTCTAGGGTTTTGAATGGGGGCTTTTTTGTGTGGCTCAATTTGAACTTGCATGGTGAATCTAGATCCCAGCTACAATCGAGGACCCTAACTACAGTGGTGTTGATGATGATTTGATGGTGATGTGTGAGCATGGCAAGCCGGCCGGGAAGTTGGTTGCATTCGAAGGGATTAGCGCTTGTTCACTTGATGTAAGTTGAAGCAAATTTTACCTTTTTAGTTAATAGCCAATATTTTTAGTAGAACAGTTGGATTGTTCATCTGCATTGTCCAGTGTTCATCTTTAGTGTTCATTGTTCATATTTATTGTTTAGTGTTCATCTGTATAGTAAGTATATTCCTACTGTTTGTTTTGCAGCAAGCAATCAATTGTGACGTAGTTCAGTGGGTAGATGAGGAGTGGCCCGAGCACTTGCAGAATGCTCTTCACAAACTCTCGCTTATGTATGAGCAAAGCAAGCATGATAATAGGATGGCATGCCTGGATCATTCATCTATTGTCCACAAAATCACAGAGCAAAAAAACAAGTTGCACGAGACTTATGAGAAGCTTGTGGAAGATGTGAACAACCTCCTAAATTCACATGATAACTTACCATAGCCAGATCACCAGAAGGATGTTGAGAACATTACAATGAGTGTGGACAGCAGCATGGAAACATGAATGAACAACTTGTTGCAAAGGATGCTGAGAACACTAAATTGAAGGCTCATGTTGACCAGTTGAAGTTCATTCATGTTGCTCAAGGCAATTGCATTAGAAATATGAAGAACGATCATCTTAAAGAGAAGGAAAAGATGAGCACTGATAATAGGTCTCTGAAGTGGTGTTGGCCTGACCTGAAGAAAGAGAAGGAGAAGGTGGATAGATGCATTGCTGAGATGATGAAAGACAAGGAGGAGTGGAGCATTGAGAAGAGTGATATGGACTGTTGCATTGCTGACCTAAAGAAAGCAGGTGAAAATAACAAGAGGAAGCTGAAGGAGATCAAATGTATTTTTGTTGAAGAGTAAATTGTGATGTGACATGACCATGTGGGTCATTATCTTTATTTAAGCTTTGAACTATGGCTTGCAATGTGTGAACTTTGAATCTCATCGTGGGTTACTTTTGTAGCTATGAACCATCTTGTATGTTATTTGTTAAGTCAATTTGTAGTGTTATGTGGTAAATTATGCGATGAATTTTGTGATGAATTATGTGATGAATTGGAGGCACACATATTACCAAATAGTAATAAAATAAGAGGCACACATAAGCAAGGAAAAAGCATCAAAGTAACCATCAAATCCACTAGGTACCTTACATCAAAGGTATCATGACAACCAAAAAGAGCAGGTTTCAACATCAACAACCCAACATAAGTAGTAGCCAAAATAAAGATGTTTTGAACATCATGAGTTGACTACAAGCAAAATACAATTTTGATCACAGCCCAACACAAATTAACACAACCTCACTTTCTCCCCTTAGAACAGTGGTACAATTCAGACATCTTATAGGATGGCTTCCTCACTCTTCCACTACCCGAAGCTCTTGGGGGCATGAACTTGTTTCTTCCCTTGACCCGGCAGCAGTAGAGGAACTTGGACTAGCAACAACAGTAGAAGTAGCAGTCCATGTTGATGCCATTGTTGTTTTTGCTTTTTTTTTGTTGCCCTTGTACTACGAGGAGCTTGAGTTGTAGTAGGAGCAGAAGGATCCCTCCTTGTTGCCCTCTGAGCATCAGCAAGAGCAGTAGGAGCTGTCCTAGCTGGCCTGGGAGTAGCAGCAGGAGCTTTCCTAGCTGGCCTAGGAGCAGGAGATGTAGTTGTAGCAGCAGCAGAAGAAGGAGCTCTTCTCCTTGGTGCCCTCGGAGCAGCAACATGAGAAGAAATAGTCGTGGGTGTATCAGCTCCTCTGTTTTCCTGAAATTACAACATAGAAATGTTTGAAACTGCTATTTGACATTAATATAGAGAAAGCTGGAAGAACAATTACATGATGTTGGTTAATTCTCATTGCTAGGGCTGGGTTGAGAGCCTGGTTGCAACTAGTGTATCTATGCCCAGTCTTGTTGCATCTGCTACAAGTGATAGTACCCATCCTAGATGTATCCTTTGGAGCTGGCTTTTTCAAACTGGCTCTTTCTCCTCTTTGTCTCTTTGTTTCCTGACTTCTCTTTGAAAACTGGTCGTTCAATGTCAAGGGTTTTAGTCTTTGGCCACAAATGAATCCTAGACACACGGAATACTATTGGAATGTATGATGCCTTATAAATGGGTTTCTTGAAGAAATCATTAACAAAATCTTTCGGGTGTAGTTTTGACTTGTTGATTGCAGAAACAACATGATTGTAAGGAACTCCACACATGTCTCACTTCCTACAATCACATGTATGTAACAACAAGTTAACTGCATGTGTGCTTTCTCCACATGTCACTTGGAAGAGATCAGGTCCAGCTTTGATAGAGTGACAAAACCTAGAATGATGTTTTGATTCCTCTAACTTCTCAGCATATGTTGGTCATATCTACCACTTAGCAGTCTCAGTCTTTGTCCTATTTGCATTGAACTTCACTAACAGATTTGTTCTGATCCCATCTACCATAGTTCTAATGGTTTGCCTGTGACATCAAGTATAATCTTGTTAAAAACTTCACTTATATTGTTGACTACCAAGTCAGTTTTGCAGTTGTTGTCCATTGCATGCCTAGCCCATGTATGTTTTGGTATCCTAGAAATCCATTTCCAAGCTAGCTCACACTCCTTTTTCATGCCTTCCATTGTTGTTACATAACCATGCTCAGTATAGGAATAACTTGCTTGATACATGTATTTCTTCAACTCTTCCCCTCTAAACCCAACTGTTTGAAAATTCTAATAAATATGTCTAAGGCAGAATCCTTGTGGGCAATTGGGGAATACATTGTTTATGGCTGCAAGAAGGCCATGTTCATCCCTCTTTGAATGAACTACAGTTTGAGAATACTACCACGGTGCCATGTATGAAATTAATAAGCAATTGCAAATTAAGAAGTACATGATTGCATCAGAGAGTACCTTTTGCCTGTCAGATATAACTGTGTAGTAGCCATATTTTCCTGGCTCACCACCAATGGCATATTTTAATTGAGTAAGAAACAAATACCAGCTTGAAGTTTTTTCCTCTCAGTGGTATGATGCACCTTTTATACCACTTTTCTCTTTAAACATGCCCTGTTGAATATAATGATGTTTGAAATCTCGTACAAAGAACTGTAATTTATTTCAATAGGGCAAGAAATGCCATTGTCCACACATATTGGACCATCAGCGCAGCAGACTTGGGTAATGTGTTATCTTCTACTGTTTTCCAGAATCTATTATTGGCTCATTGCCTGCAGTTCTCTGGTGGATTCTGTGAGTGGGCCGCCTCATGTACTGTCTTGAGAAAACACAGTAGTAATATGCAAAGTTGCTTGCTTGAGTGTGAATGAGGGAATGTGCTTCTGACTGTGGTTTATCTTTTTTTTTAGAGAAGGAGGTCAAACCTTCGGCCTCTGCATCAATCGATGCATGCAGCCACTTATTAATTATTCCACAAAGGTCTAACAATAGTATACATCAATCCATCCAAAGCCATCACTCACACCTACAAATTCGATAATATGGAGTCCTCTCATTCCACATATCTAAGACCGGTGTTGTTTTCAATCCATCCACATAACGTACCGAGAACAACAGCCGGTGCAGCACACCTAAAACGCACACCTCACGCACACGTTTTACCAGCCGCCATCATCCTCGAACCACTGACCCATCTTCAGGAAAGAGATCCGCATCATCCTTGCCAGTCCAATCATCCATCGACGCCACCACGGCGCCCAACGACGCCACCGCCCTACGCTCATCCGTCCGGATACGGAGACTCCGGAAGATCTGTCGTGCGTAGCACCTGCCAACCAGGCATGACTCAGCATAGCACCTGTCGGCCAGGCATGACTTGACAGCTCCACCGAAATTCCAGGCAAGACGAAGCCGCTCCACCTCTTGACTCAGTCTACCGGCGCTGCATATCATGACTGTGGTTTATCTTTAACTCAGTAATTTTCAACATACCTCAACACAGTGTTTAGCATCACCTAGTTTGTCGATGCATATCATTTTCAGCACCAATCACATGTTTTCTAATTATCTTGTATATTTCAACAGGTCGAGTAAAATATTGCAACACACTAAAGCTGAAAATATACACTTTTTCTTACCATTCTCGTTTTGTATTATCCTTGCAATCTCTTAACTGACAAATCTATAAAGCAAAAAACACTTCAATTTGTATTCTAGTCTCGGCTTTAATAAGGTGGTTGAAATCTCTTTGAGAAAGCCCTGTACTCCATCTATTCTGTTTTACTTCATGGGGCCTAAAAATTTCAGGTTGTACTCACCGGTTACAGCAAGTCAGCAACTCATGTTTCAAACTATTATTTCACATTGAGATGATCTCTGTGACTTCTGCAACTTATTCTAGGATATAAATTCCATTTCCATTGATAATACTAATGACAGCACAGGGTTTTTCACAGCTGCTAGTGGTATAATAGGCAAGACATATGATCCATGTTTGGCACATGTTTATTACGCACATCAAATCTTATGAGCTTGTCTCTTATGCTTGCTGTAACTGCAGTCCAGTTTTTGGCTCGTGGGAGTATTTTCTGCCAACTCTCAGACTGTATGATACTCCAGGCCAATGGCCTCACTGTGCTGTATGGGATTCATAGCCATTCTAGTGTTTAGTTCGTGTGCTTTGCGAAGTGCTAAAGGTCGTTACTTAGCATTTCATTATTTATAAACAGTAAGCTTCAGATGTTTATGGGTAATAATATCAGCTTATCGTTGGTCTTTTTCCTTGTTGGTCCAAAAATTCATGACTTTGCTTGGAAAACTGATTTGTTTTCAATTGCATGCGAAAGTAGTATTTCAGCCTGCAACCGATAATCTGAGGGCCGGGTTACTAAAATACTAGTAATAAAAGTTGTACTTGTAAGGATGTAGAGTTGTTGGGTTGAACAGTGATTCTCATATTAGTTATAAATCAGGAGCTTCATATATCTACTAACATGAATAGATTCAGTTCAAATCTTAGATAAGCCATTCTTGTGTGATCCTTGTGTAATGCTAGTGTCCTTCACTAGTTTGGACACCTTTAAACTTAGTCATTTCCTCCTTTCAGAGATGAAACTAAACCTTATCTCTGGAAGTAAGAGGATCGGGTCATGTCTGGGTTTAAGAAATCGCCTGTTATTCCAATCTACAGGTAGCTGCAACTCCAGATGTTATGCTGGGATATTTGGTGTCCTTCCTTGCAGGAGATGGGGATCTTCCTCCTTGTCTTTGTCAGAAGTTTCCAGTTCCCTTGATGGTGGTAATAGTGTCTTATGAGACACACAGACAGTTATGACTGGAAGATCCTTCTAGAGAAAATGTTTTTTTTTAAGATCTTTCAAACTGCACTAGCATTTAAAAACTACTGTTCATGCTCTGAAACTTTTTCTTGTAGCTAGAACGAATGCCCAGCTATTTAAAACACCCTAATGTAAATCCTGCTTTGGGTGCCCCTGTTGACCTTGCATAGTTTCAGGCTACAGCATGAGGGTGTTGCATACCTGGTCTCTTTGTAGTACAGTATGTTGTTGAACGAGAACCAGTCTGAAAATGGACAAAGTTTATATCATTTAATTTTTTGTCCTGAGCATTTTTCATTTTCCTGTGAATCATCATGTCCTTTATTTATTCCTAATGCTTATTGCACGATTTGGCGCAAAAAGATTACCAGTGACATTCTCTATACTATTAAAAGACAGGAAAGATCTACTCGTATTATTCAGAGCATGTGCCTAACGAAGGGATGACATTTTTGAGCAGTTGAAATTTCTAATGGAAAAACTTAGTAATGAAACATAATCAATGGCATAAATGATGAAAACCCTATTACTTATACCCGTTCTCCCTTATGCGCAATATGATCATGAATGAATATGAGGTTGTTCTGTGCCGGACACATCTGTCACGTTGGCCTTGGCAGGCTCGGCAACATGCATATACTGGTAAATATCCATGCCACGGCACCCAGAAAGCCAATTCGAACTTGTCCGGATCAAATGTGCGGTTTTAGAAGATTAGGAACTTAAAGCGTTTTATTATGTTTGGGTACAGAGGAAGTACTAAATATCTACGGTTTTTTCTCATGGAACCACAACGAACTATTCCCCCGTTCCTAAATATAAGTCTTTTTAAAATTTTCATTAGAGGAATACATACGGATATATATAGATATACTTTAGAGTGTAAATACACTTATTTTATTTTATAGGTAGTTCCTTATTAAAATATTTTTTAAAGACTTATATTTTAAAACGAAGAAAGTATGCGATAAGCCTAGGCACCAGAAATACACTTTTCTGGTTGATCATACAAAAACAAAACTAGCCTTTTCTGTTTCCACGAGAGGAGAACGGAGCGTAGCTCAGTTGGCAAAGTGCGGGAGTTCGCAACCAGCCCACCAGTGTTCGAGCCTCGGCTCTAGCACTTGATGCTCACGGAATTTTCTTCTATAAAAAAATGCCAACACTAGCCCAGGTTGGTTTACACACATATGGGATATGTCTCCATCTTAATCCTCGTAAGAATATTACTCATGCAAGTTGCAACAATCATTAATTTTTTATATTTGTAAAATTCAATGATGAAGCAATGAATGAATCCAGCACATCACAGTATGTTCTGTAAACAGGGTCGACAACCCTATTGACCCCGCGTGACCTATTAGTTATGTGATATGACCAGGTCATTGTGCAGGCACACCGAGCCCGTGTGTTTGCTTTGTTTTCCATGGTTATGATGGTCTCTTTAACACAGATGCAAACACGAGTGTTGCAGCCTCTCTCTCTCTCTCTTTGTGAGAGAGAGAGAGAGAGAGATGGCAGTCCTCGCTTTCGAGGGCATCAACCAGAGGGAGATGGCCTTCACTCAGGCCCACGCCAGTGAGGGTATTGACCAAAGTATTCATAGTTTTTTTTCTGGATGCAAGAACTTTGGGCAAGTTCATTTCAAAAACTTGGCACTTCCATACAGATAACCTTCTTTTCTTCCATGTGAAAGGGTTGTGCTTTTGCCGGTTGATAAAAAAACTTGAAAGGAATAAAAATCATATACACATCTTTCTGGCTTGCACATTAACTGGTGAACTTTTGACTAAGAGAACATTGAGAAATTATAAAAAAAACATTGAGCTAGATCGACACACTGCACGGCATGGAATATAATAGTTTTAGTCATCTTGGGTCAACAGGTACCCGGTCGGCGCGAAGCAAATAACTATAAACACAATCAGTGCCATGTGCCAAGGATCCTGCAATCCTGGATCAAGATGGTTGTGCCTCACCACAAAGAGATATACCACCAAAGTCACGGCCGCCAGCGGAGTAAAACACTGAAAAGAAAAGAAAAGAAGGGAAAACTTAGTTGTGAGTAGATACATCAGTTAGCAAATTGAAGACACCCCCTCCCTTCTTAAAATGTAGTTGTGTGTTGAATTTTTTAAAGTAGAAATCTATAAATTTTAATCAACTTGTAGAAAAATATATATTAACAACTAGAATACCAAACAGAATAGCAGTAAATCCTGAATCGGAGTATATATTTAGTATTATAGATATAGATAATTTTCTTCACAAGTTTAATCAGATTTTGTGAAGCTTGACCTTTTGCAAAAAAGCAATACACATTATATTGCTGCACGGACGGACAATTATGGGACATGCCCGGTCACTAACCAGACGCGTCCGCGCACATTTAGGAGGTCATATTTGCAATGTCCGGCTGTAGATGTTCTTAACCCCGCTCCTTTTCTCGCCTCGTCATTAACACCTGATCCCCCCCCCCATCATTAGAGCATAAACTCATCCAATCCTCCTAAATCTGATCACTTCCTTAGTTTTCGGCCGAACTAATGGCGAATTAATTTCATTCAAAAATATATATTGTATTACTGTATATGAGTAACAGTACGTCGTCTTAGGTACGTACCCTTATGAAGATCCTCCAAAAGGCTCTGAACCTTGCACGGGCAGTGGAAGAATCACCATCAGTTACGCCGCCTTCGCCTTGTTCCATCCTGTGCAGCAGGAGGTCTTGTTTGATCTGAGGCTGCCGGCACCTCCTGGGTGGTGACGGTGGTCTGCCTAATGGCCAGGGGCAAACAACCGGCGACATGATCGACCAAGCAAGCTAAGCCGGCGGCGGAGGACCAAGCCAACAAAGCTAAGCGAGGTCTAGCTAAGTACGCGCCCCTGAGTCGTGACCTATCTATCTGTATGAGATAGACGGATGGCTTCGATCGGATCGGGGCTCTGCTTGCCGCCGAGTCTGAAATCAGTTTGACGTTACGGACGGCACGCACGCTCCGCATTGCGGTTAGTCCGATTTGATTACCTAGCCGGGGTGAAGAGATTTCCTGGGGATCCGAACAATTCAAAAATAAATAAATATAGGAGACCCAGTAGTTTTTTTTGGGCCTGTGTAAAACTTTTCCTTTAAGCCTTGTTCGACACAAGAGTTTTTTCAGCCTCCAAGGGATTGGGGATTGTAGGGAATTTGGTGATCCCCTGGCCTTCACCCAATCCTCCACATTGCATCCCATTCCAATCCCCTACATTATCTGCACATACAAATATTTATACTGTTTTGCTATTTTTTAGTCGAGTGTTTTCTAATTCGCCATCATTCAATTTTTTGTCCGTTTGATCTCGTGCCAAGGTTCGTGCTGGTTTCTTTTTTTTCTCCGTGTCGGTGCTCTATTTTGTTCAGGTTGTTTCATGTGTCGGGTTCAATTTTATAGTCTCCGCCCGTTACCGGCCCCGACCCGTTTCTGTAGGTTTTTGTCCTGTTTGAATTTTGGAGTGGGTGTCATTCCCCTTTTCATTTCGGTCATTCTGTTTAGATAAGCCAGAGGGAGAGAGCTCGAGCGGCGGGGAAGACGAGGCAGTTCCATATGTTCATGGTGATTCCAAGCTATCGCACCTCTCGATTTTGATTTGTCCTCTCTTTTCCTTGGATCCCCGGTTGTTGTGGTAGGTCTCTCGTGGTTCCCCGTGTGTCCCCAGCTGCTGTGGTAGGTCTCTCGCGGTTCCTCGTGTGTTTTTGTTTGTGTTGTGCTTCCGTTGTTCTAGATCCAGGTAAGTTTGACATCCTTGAATTCACGAATTCGTGGTAGGCGACTGATACGTCTCCAACGTATCTATAATTTTTTATGATTCCATGCTATTATCTTGTCAAACTTTCAATGTTTTGTATGCATTTTATATCTTTTTTGGAACTAACTAATTAACTCAATGCCAAGTGTCAGTTCCTGTTTTTTCCGTGTTTTTGACCTTTTTCAGAGAACAATATTAAACGGAGTCCAAACGGAATAAAACCTCCGAAAAGATTTTTTCCGGAACAAAAGATACGCAGGGAGCTTGGGAACCAAGGCAAAGGGCACCACGGGAGGCCACAAGCCCCCTAGCCGCGGCTTGGGGGCGCCTAGCAGGCTTGTGGGCCCCCTGTGGCTCCTTTGCCCTACTTCTACCGCCTATAAATCCCCGAAAAATCTGAAACCACGGAAGAGAGCCATGAAAATACTTTTCTGCCGCCGCAAGCTTCTGTCTCCGCAAGATCCCATCTGGGGCACGTTCTGTTGCCCTGCCGGAGGGGGGATTCGGATACGGAGGGCTTCTTCATCAACACCATTGCTTCTCCGATGATGCGTGAGTAGTTCACCATAGACCTTCGGGTCCATAGCTAGTAGCTAGATGACTTTCTCTCTCTCTTGGATCTTCAATACAAAGTTCTCCATGATCTTCATGGAGATCTATTCGATGTAATCTTCTTTTGCGGTATGTTTGTCGAGATCCGATGAATTGTGGATTTATGATCAGATTATCTATGAATCTTATTTAAGTTTCTTCTGATCTCTTATATGCATGATTTCATATCCTTGTAATTCTCTTCGAGTTGTGGGTTTTGTTTGGCCAACATGATCTACAGTTCTTGCAATGGGAGAAGTGCTTGGTTTTGGGTTCATACCGTGCGGTGATCTCACCCAGTGACAGAAGGGGTAGCGAGGCACGCATAGTGTTGTTGCCATCAAGAGTAAAAAGATGGGGTTTATATCTATTGTATGAATTTATCCCTCTACATCATGTCATCTTGCTTAAGGCGTTACTCTGTTTGTTATGAACTCAATACACTAGACGCATGCTGGATAGCGGTCGATGTGTGGAGTAATAGTAGTAGATGCAGAAAATATCGGTCTACTTGTCTCGGACGTGATGCCTAGATGTATGATCATTGCCTTAGATATTGTCATGACTTTGCGCGGTTCTATCAATTGCTCGACAGTAATTCGTTCACCCACCGTAATATTTGCTATCATGAGAGAAGCCTCTAGTGAACATTATGCCCCCCGGGTCTACTTCACATCATATTGACAGCTCCACACTTTTACTTTGTTGCACTTTCCACCTTCAGATCTCACCTTGCAATCAATCGTGAAGGGATTGGCAACCCCTTTGTAGCGTTGGGTGCAAGTTTGCTATTTTTGCGCAGGTACTTTGGAGACTTGGCTTGATACTCCTACTGGATTGATACCTTGGTTCTCAAACTGAGGGAAATACTTACTGCTACTGTCATGTATCACCCTTTCCTCTTCAAGGGAAAAACCAACGCAAGCTCAAGAGGTAGCAAGAAGAATTTCTGGCGCCGTTGCCGGGGAGCATCAAGTCAAGAATAGTCTTCCTCCAACGTGTCAATCTCTGGCACCGGGGATTATTCCAAGTGAAGCTTATCCAAGTAACCGTCGCAAACTCATCTCTTGCATTTACTTTTTTGCCTCTCGTTTTCCTCTCCCCCACTTCCGAAAAACAAAAAATTACAAAAATATTTGCCTTTTTCGTTCGCCCTTTTATTTCGCTTGCTTTCTGTTCGCTTGTCTGCTTGCTGAAGTCACCATGACTGAAAACACCAAACTTTGTGACTTCTGGAATACTAATAATAATGATTTTATTAGTACTCCGATTGCTCCCGCCACTAGTGCGGAATCATATGAAATCAATGCTGCTTTGCTGAATCTTGTTATGAAAGAGCAATTTTCCGGCCTTCCTAGTGAAGATGATGCATCCCATCTTAATACCTTCATTGAGTTATGCGATATGCAAAAGAAGAAAGATGTGGATAATGATGTGATTAAATTGAAGCTATTTCCGTTCTCATTGCGAGATCGAGCAAAAACTTGGTTTTCATCTTTGCCCAAAAATAGTATTGATTCTTGGAACAAGTGCAAAGATGCTTATATATCCAAGTATTTTCCACCGGCTAAGATTATCTCTCTCCATAATGATATCATGAATTTTAAGCAACTAGATCATGAACATGTTGCACAATCTTGGGAGAGAATGAAATTGATGATTATAAATTGTCCCGCTCATGGCTTGAGTCTTTGGATAATTATACAAATCTTCTATGTTGGTTTGAATTTTGCTTCTAGAAATATCCTTGATTCCGCTTCCGGTGGAACTTTCTTGGAAATCACATTAGGAGAAGCCACAAAACTCCTAGACAATATCATGACAAATTATTCTTAGTGGCACACTGAAAGGTCACCTACTAGTAAAAAAGTGCACGGTATAGAAGAAATTAACTCTTTGAGTGCTAAGATGGATGAGTTGATGAAATTGTTTGCTAGTAAAGGTGCTCCTTTAGACCCAAATGATATGCCCTTGTCTTCCTTGATTGAGAGTAGCAACGAGAGCTTGGATGTTAATTTTGTTGGTAGGAATAATTTTGGCCACAACAATGCTTTTAGAGGAAACTATGTTCCTAGGCCTTTTCCTAGTAATCCCTCTAATAACTTTGGAAATTTCTACAACAATGCTCATGGAAATTACAATAAATTACCCTTTGATCTAGAGAGTAATATTAAAGAGTTTATCAACTCACAAAAGATTTTCAATGCATCCATAGAAGAAAAACTACTCAAAATTGATGATTTGGCTAGGAGCGTTGTTAGAATGTCTCTTGATATTGATGCTTTGAAAGTGAGATGTGCTCCTCCCAAGATCAATATGGATGAAACTTTGAAAGTTATGCGTGTTTTCATGAATGAGAGTAAAGAAAGAACCGCCCAAATTCGTGCTAGACATGAATGGCTTAAAAAGGCGTGTTCTCGTGATGAGAATCACGAAGATCTTAAAGTTCTTGGTGTGACTCCCATTGAATCCTTGTTTTCTAGTGTCAAACCTAATGATGACGGGGCTGGATATGAATCCACTTTGGTTGAAAAACGCCCCAATGATTCGGAATCTATCTGTCTTGATGCTAAAAGCATTGAAAGTGGAGTAGAGGATATCAAAACTTTGAGTAGTAATGAAAAAACTACTTTGGATTTAAAGGAATTCAATTATTATAGTTGCTCTTTGATTGAATGTATTTCCTTGATGCAATCCATGCTAAACTCTCCACACGCTTATAGCCAAAACAAGGCCTTTACCGATCATATCGTCGATGCTATGATGAAATCTCTTGAAGAGAAACTTGAATTGGAAGTTTCTATTCCTAGAAAACTTCATGATGAGTGGGAACCTACTATCAAAATCAAGATAAAAAACTATGAATGCAATGCTTTGTGTGATTTGGGTGCTAGTGTTTCTGCGATTCCAAAATCTTTATGTGATGTTCTAGGCTTCAATGAGATTGATGAGTGCTCTCTTAATTTGCATCTTGCGGATTCTACTGTTAAGAAACCCATGGGAAGGATCAATGATGTTCTTATTATTGCAAATAGGAACTATGTACCCGTGGATTTCATTGTGCTTGATATTGATTGCAATCCGACGTGTCCTATCATTCTTGGTAGACCTTTCCTAAGGACTATTGGTGCTATCATCGATATGAATGAAGGGAATATTAGATTTCAATTTCCATTAAATAAGGGAATGGAACATTTTCCTAGAAAGAAAATAAGATTGCCTTATGAATCCATGATGAGGGCTACCTATGGTTTGAGCACCAAAGACGATGATACGTGATTCTATCGCCTTATGCTTAGCTAAGGGCGTTAAACAATAGCGCTTGTTGGAAGGAAACCCAATGAATTTATCTTTGCTTTTTGCTTTCTGTTTTGTTGCTTCCACACCATCATAATTCTGTTATGATTGTATTTTTTGTGTTTCTTTTTGTGTTTGAGCCAAGTAAAACCTTTATGACTAGTTTTGGTGATGGTTGTTTGATCTTGCTGAAAAAGACAGAAACTTTTCGCTCATGAAACTATTTTTCATTTTTATCCAGAAAGAGCTTTTGAGTTGATTCTTTTTGCTGCTGGTTGATATGCCAATTGTCCAAATTATCGTAATTGTTCAGAATTTTTGAGATACCAGGAGTATACGAAGTATACAGATTGCTACAGATTGGTATGTTTTTGACAGATTCTGTTTTTGTTGTGTTGATTGCTTATTTTGATGAAACTATGGATAGTATCGGGGGGTACTAGCCATGGAAAAGTGAGAATACAGTAATCTAAAACCAATATAAATAGAAATCAAGTTTGCTACAGTACCTAAAGAGGTGGTAGTTTGTTTTCTTGTGCTAAAGATATCACGAGTTTCTGTTTAAGTTTTGTGTTGTGAAGTTTTCAAGTTTTGGCTGATGTTCTCATGGACAATGGGATAAAGAGTGGAAATAGCTCAATCTTGGGGATGCCCAAGGCATCCCAAGACAAATTCAAGGACACCAAAAAGCCTAAGCTTGGGGATGCCCCGGGAAGGCATCCCCTCTTTCGTCTTCAATCCATCGGTAACATTACTTTGAGCTATATTTTTATTCACCACATGATATGTGTTTTGCTTGGAGCATCATGTATTATAGGAGTATTTTATTTTTGTTGTGTCACAATCATCCTTGCTGCACGCCTTTTAAGAGAGACATGCACTCATCATGAATTTGCTAGAATACTCATTGAGCTTCGCTTATATCTTTTGAGTTAGGCAATTTAGCTCACATGAGCTTCACTTATATCTTTTGAGCTAGATAAATTTGCTCTAAGTGCTTCACTTAGATATTTTAGAGCACGGCGGTGTCATATTTTGGAGAAATAAGAACTCTCGATCTTCACTTATATCTTTTTGAGAGTGCTCTCTCTGAGTAACTTGGTAGTTGGCTTGTGCTATGAAAGTAGTCCTAAAGATGATAGGCGTCCAAAGAGGATACAATAAAACTTCCATATTCATGTGCATTGATTAGAAAGAGAATTTTGATTCCTCTCAATTAGTTTTGAGACATGGATTTGGTAATATTAAGAGTCATGTTAGTAGGGTGTTGTGAATCTAGAAATACTTGTGTTGAAGTTAGTGATTCCCGTAGCATGCACGTATGGTGAACCGCTATGTTAGGAAGTCGGAGCATAATCGAATTATTGATTGTCATCCTTTGTGTTGCGGCCGGGATCGCACGATGGTTAACACCTACCAATCCTTCCCCTAGGAGTATGCGTTTAGCACTTTGTTTCGATTACTAATAAAACTTTCGCAATAAGTATATGAGTTCTTCATGACTAATGTGAGTCCATGGTATAGATGCACTTTCACCTTCCACCATTGTTAGCTTCTCTAGTGCCGCGCAACTTTCGTCGGTACTGAAAACCACCATAGACCTTCCTCAAAACAGCCATCATACCTACCTATCATGGCCTTTTCATAGCCATTCCGAGATATATTGCCATGCAACTCCCACCGTTCCGTCTCATGACATGTGCCGTCACTTTCATATTGCCATTGCCTGATCATAAGATAGCTAGCGAGTCATACGCTAAGCTAGATCGTCGCACATCCCGGTACACTTCCTGAGGCATTTCCTATAGAGTCATCATTATTCTAAGCA
This sequence comes from Hordeum vulgare subsp. vulgare, assembly GCF_904849725.1. Lineage (NCBI taxonomy): Eukaryota > Viridiplantae > Streptophyta > Magnoliopsida > Poales > Poaceae > Hordeum > Hordeum vulgare. Next base: position 559,611,973 of record NC_058520.1, read on the forward strand.
TTGAGCTGTGAGTAAATAAAAGTGTGATGATCATCATTATTAGAGCATTGTCCCATGTGAGGAAATAAAAATATATACGAAAAGAGGCAAAAGTTGCCCACAAATAAAATAAAAAAAGAGGCCGAAGAGCCCAAAAAGAGAGAGAGAGAAAAAGAGAGAAGGGACAATGCTACTATCTTTTTCCACACTTGTGCTTCACAATAGCACCAAGTTCTTCATGATTGAGAGTCTCTTGTTTTCTCACCACCATATACTAGTGGGAATCTTCATTATATAACTTGACTTGTATATTCCAATGATGGGCTTCCTCAAAATTGCCCTAGGTCTTCCTGAGCAAGCAAGTTGGATGCACACCCACTAGTTCTCCTTTTGAGCTTTCACACACTTATAGCTCTAAGTGCATCCGTTGCATGGTAATCCCTACTCATTCACATTGATATCTATTGATGGGCATCTCCATAGCCCTTTGATATGCCTAGTCGATGTGACCATCTCCTCCTTTTGCATCACAACCTCCACCACACTCTATTCCACCTATAGTGCTATATCCATGGCTCACGCTCATGTATTGCGTGGGAGTTGAAAAGGTTTGAGAAAGTAAGAGTGCGAAAACAATTACTTGGCCAATACCGGGGTTGTGCATGATTTAAATTCGTTGTGTGGGGATGATGGAGCATAGCCAGACTATATGATTTTGTAGGGATAACTTTCTTTGGCCTTGTTATTTCGAAAGTTCATGATTACCTTGCTAGTTTGCTTGAAGTATTATTGTTTTCATGTCAATAGCAAACTATTGTTTTGAATCTTACGGATCTGAACATTCATGTCACCTGAAAGAAGTTACAAAGGACAAATATGCTAGGTAGCATTCCACATCAAAAATTCAGTCTTTATCACTTCCCTACTCGAGGACGAGCAGGAGTTAAGCTTGGGGATGCTTGATACGTCTCCAACGTATCTATAATTTTTGTTGGTTCCATGCTATTATCTTGTCAAACTTTGGATGTTTATGCATTTTATATCTTTTTTGGGACTAACGTATTAACTTAGTGCCAAGTGCCAGTTCCTGTTTTTTCCGTGTTTTTGACCTTTTTCAGAGGAGAATATTAAACAGAGTCCAAACAGAATAAAACCTCCGAAAAGATTTTTTTTCGGAACAGAAGATACGCAGGGAGCTTGGGAACCAAGGCAAAGGGCACCAGGGGAGGCCACAAGCCCCCTAGCCGCGGCCTGGGGGCCCCGCACCTAGCAGGCTTGTGGGCCCCCTATGGCTCCTTTGCCCTACTTCTTCCGCCTATAAATCCCCGAAAAATCTGAAACCACGGGAGAGAGCCACGAAAATACTTTTCCGCCGCCGCAAGATTCTGTCTCTGCAAGATCCCATCTGGGGCACGTTTTGGTGCCCTGCCGGAGGGGGGATTCGGATACGGAGGGCTTCTTCATCAACACCATTGCCTCTCCGATGATGCGTGAGTAGTTCACCATAGACCTTCTGGTCTATAGCTACTAGCTAGATGGCTTCTTCTCTCTCTTGGATCTTCAATACAAAGTTCTCCATGATCTTCATGGAGATCTATCATATGTAATCTTCTTTTGTGGTATCTTGTCGAGATCCGATGAATTGTGGATTTATGATCAGATTATCTATGAATCTTAGTTGAGTTTTTTCTGATCTCTTATATGCATGATTTCATATCCTTGTAATTCTCTTCGAGTTGTGGGTTTTGTTTGGCCAACTTGATCTACAGTTCTTGCAATGGGACAAGTGCTTGGTTTTGGGGTCATACCGTGCGGTGACCTCACCCAGTGACAGAAGGGGTAGCGAGGCACGCATCGTGTTGTTTCCATCAAGGGTAAAAAGATGGAGTTTATATCTATTGCATGAATTTATCCCTCTACATCATGTCATCTTGCTTAAGGCGTTACTCTGTTTGTTATGAACTCAATACACTAGATGTATGCTGGATAGCGGTCGATGTGTGGAGTAATAGTAGTAGATGTAGAAAGTATCGGTCTACTTGTCTCGGACGTGATGCCTATATGTATGATCATTGCCTTAGATATCGTCGTAACTTTGCGCGGTTCTATCAATTGCTTGACAGTAATTCGTTCACCCATCGTAATATTTGCTATCATGATAGAAGCCTCTAGTGAATACTATGGCCCCCAGGTCTACTTCACATCATATTTTCAGCTCCACACTTTTACTTTGTTGCACTTTCCACCTTCAGATCTCACCTTGCAATCAACCGTGAAGGGATTGACAACCCCTTTGTAGTGTTGGGTGCAAGTTTGCTGTTTTTGCGCAGGTACTTTGTAGACTTGGCTTGATACTCCTACTGGATTGATACCTTGGTTCTCAAACTGGGGAAATACTTACTGCTACTGTGCTGCATCACCCTTTCCTCTTCAAGGGAAAAACCAACGCAAGATCAAGAGGTAGCAGCGACGCTGTGTTGTTGTTTGTGGATCCGATGTGTTGTTGTGTGCAGATCTAGGTGGGTGTTGTTTGTGTTGCTGTGTAGTTCCAGTGCACCTTGCTCGTAGTCGGTCATTTCCTCCTTCTTGTGATTGTGTGGGAGCTTGTAGCTGCTTGTAGACATCCACGGATTCTGGGGTTTGTTGTGTTCGGTTTTTCTCCTCTGCTTGTAGATATGGTCGTAGTCTTAGATTTTGTTGCATGCGGTGGAGGTATTCGCACTGGTAGTTGCAGTGGTTGATTTCGCTATCTATTTTAGTTGTACATAGACCGCTCTCGTTTCTGCTTGCTTTGGCGTTGTAGTTGTGGGTTGCTTGTCATGCTTTGTTTTGCAATGGAATTCGTCATGAATCCCCGTGGTGGCTTGTAGTAATATGTTGTGCCCTAGTTTGTGTCACGTCCCAAAAATTTAACCATATTTTTATTAGTTGAATTTTTTCCCAAAACAAAACTTTTGAATATAAATTGCTTCTTTGCTTATTTGAGAGCCTCTTTTCTAAAAACTTTTCCCTCCAAGTAGACTTTTGAAAAATCATTGTTGGCTTGAATATTGGTTTGAAATATTTCTATTCCCTTGTTATAAATTTAGTGGGGAAATATTTTTATAAAACAATTGCCAAACTTAATTATTTTAACAGGCTTTTTTCATTCTTTTAAGAGCTTATGTTGCACTGCAACCATTTCATAATATCATTTAAAAATTCCACAAAAATTTGAAGATGTCAAGTGATTCATTTGATTCAATTTTATGGAAAATCCTTTCTTGCATTTTGGAAAATTTTGAGCAAAGCAACCCCTTTTCTATTCTGGTGCAGTTTTGCAATTTGAAATGCAAACCTATTTTAACTTGCCCTTCTGGCCATGAGATTTTTCATGCTTGAATTTCATCCTACCAAACCCTTAAGCCGAGGAGTTTAGCCCCATTGGACTAATTCAGGTGCATGAATTAACATCCTGCATTTTCAGACGAGAACTGTTTTTCTCCATAAATTGAATTAGGAACTTTTCTCTTTTGCCAATCTAATCCCACCATCTTTCTTACTGTCCAAAGAGACATCACTCTGGAAAGTTTGGATGCCAGAAAAATCTTTTAGATGCCTCTGGCATTTCATCAAACACCTAGAGTGTGATACGTCTCCAACGTATCTACTTTTCCAAACTCTTTTGCCCTTGTTTTGGACTATAATTTGCATGTTTTGAATGGAACTAACCTGGAGTGACGCTGTTTTCAGCAGAATTGCCTTGGTGTTATTTTTGTGCAGAAATCAAAGTTCTCCAAACGTCCTGAAAATTTACGGGGAGCAGTTTTGGAAAATATCAAAAATATATGCGCCAAGTTCCACCTCAGGGGGTGGGCTAGTGGGCCACAAGCCCCTGCTCTGCCACCCCCCCAGGTGTCGGTGGGCAGGCTTGTGGGGCCCAAACGCACCTGCCGCCCCCAACTCTAGCTCTATAAGTTGTCTTTCATCCCAGAAAAAATAAAAAAGAGAAGTTTTCGTCGCGTTTTCGATACTGAGGCGCCGCCACCTCCTGTTCTTCATCTGGAGGGCAGATCTGGAGTTCGTCTTGGGCTCCGGAGAGGGGAAATCGTCGCCATCGTCATCATCAACCTTCTTCCCTCTCCAATTCCATGAAGCTCTTTGTCGTTCGTGAGTAATCTATGCGTAGGCTCGCTGGGCGGTGATGAGTAGGATGAGATCTATCATGTAATCGAGTTAGTTTAGATGGGGATTGATCCCTAATATCCACTATGTTCTGAGATTTGATGTTGGTACTACTTTGCCATGCTTAATGCTTGTCACTAGGGCCCGAGTGCCATGATTTCAGATCTGAAATTATTATGTTGTCACCAATATATGTGTGTTTTAGATCTGATCTTGCAAGGTGTAGTTACCTACTATGTTTTATGATCCGGCAACACCGGAGTGACAATAACTGGAACCACTCCCGGTGATGACCATAGTTTGAGGAGTTCATGTGTTCACCAAGTGCTAAAGCGTTGGTCCGGTTATTTATTAAAAGGAGAACCTTAATATCCCGTAGTTTCCTTTTGGACCCCGCTGTCATGGGAGGGATGGACAATAGATGTCATGCAAGTTCTTTTCCCTAAGCACGTATGACGACACACGGAACGCATGCCTACATCAAATTGACGAACGGGAGCTAGCCACATATCTCTCCGTGTTATAGCAGTTGCATGATGAATATCATCCAAACAAATCACTGACCCATTGCCTACGAGTTTGTCCTACTGTTGCTAGTGTTGTTACTTGTCTTGCTCTGCTGCTGCTGCTACTACTGTTGCTACTGCTGTTACTTGTTTTGCTCTGCGGCTACTGTTGCTACTACTGTCGCTTGCTACTGTTGCTACTTGCTACTGCTGTCACTACTGTTGTTCCTTGCCACTGCTATTGCTCGTCACACTGTCGTTACTCGCTACTTTGTTGTTACTACTGTGCTTGCAGATACTAATCTTTCAGGTGTGGTTGAATCTAACAAATTCAGCTGCTAATACTTGAGAGTATACTCTCACCTCCCGTCATGCAAACCAAAAAATTGGGTCGAATACTCTACCCTCGAAAACTGCTGCGAACCCACGCGCTGGTGGGCCGTCAACAACATTCTTCCAGTTTCATTGCCGGGGAGTGCTAGCAGCATTTTTCTGGTGCCGTTGCAGGAGAAGGTTTGTTGTTATAAGCATTCGTCTAGCTAACACTAGAGATTGCAGGATCAGCACTTTTTTGGAGCCATTGGCAGGGAAGCACAGCTGACGTCAGCATTTTTCTGGCGCCGTTGTCGGGGAGGTATTGCTATATTCTCTGACTCACTTGAGATTTATATCTGCTGATCACTATGTAGAATCTGAATGATCCGAAGACCAAAGTCTTGCCCTCAACTGCGAGGGGAGGTAAGGAATTGCCATCTAGCTCTGCATTTGATTCACCTTCAGTTATGAGTAAGTTTGCGACTTCACCTCCTGCTAGAAATCTTGATATGTCGCCTGTGCTTGATGATGCTTGTGATACTACTGCTAGAGATGCTATGCTTGATACTATGCCGGATGATACTATGCTTGATACTGCTAGAGATGCTATGCCTGATACTTCTAGAGATGCTATGCCTGATACTGCTTTGCCTGATGATGCTAGAGATGCTATTTTGCCTGATGTTCCACTAGGAGTGTTCCTTGATGCTCATATAGCTAGAGTTACTGCCAATGCTCGTGATGCTTCTGAAATTTCCGATGCTATTGAGATAGAACCTGCTTTTGCTCCTGCTAGATCTAGCTCTCCTAGATATGAATTGCCTGATATACCTGAAGGTTACGTTATGGAGGGAGACATAGCTGAGGATTTTCTTGCGTGTAAGGATGCCTATGACGCTGAGAAATTGAAATTAATTCTCAAGTGAAAGGAAAAATCTCGGGAAGTTAGGATGAAAAATGATCCGAAGTTTGCCACTTCGCCTATATTTGTCACCGATAAGGATTATGAATTCTCTGTCGACCCTGAGATAATCTCTCTAGTCGAATCTGATCCTTTTCACGGTTATGAGTCTGAGATGGTCACAGCCCATCTTGCCAAACTATCTGGAATAGCCAACCTTTTCACTAATGAGGAGAAGATCCGCCACTACTATATCCTTAAGTTGTTTCCTTTCTCTCTAAAGGATGATGCTAAAGCCTAGTTCACCTCTCTTGCTCCTCGATGTGTGCGTAGTCCCCAGGAGATGGTCTATTACTTCTGTGACAATATTTCCCTGCCCATAAGAAGCAAGCTGCCTTGCAGGAAATATACAACTTTGCTCAACTCCAAGAAGAGAGTCTTCCACAAGCTTGGGGGAGGCTCGTCCAGCTACAGAATGCTTTGCCTGATCACCCTCTCAAGAAGAACGAGATACTTGATATCCTCTATAACGGACTTACCGATGCCTCTAGAGACTACCTAGATAGTTGTGCCGGTTGTGTTCTTAGGGAACGAACCGTAGAACAAGCTGAGACCCTACTAAATAACCTCTTGATCAACGATAATGCTTGGACTATTCCCGAACCACCTCCTAAGCCAACTCCTAAGAAAAGAGGCATTCTATTCCTCAGTCCCGAAGATATGCAAGAAGCCAAGAAATCTATGCAAGAGAAGGGCATTAGATCTGAAGATGTCAAAAATCTACCACCTATCAAAGAGATCCACGGTCTCGATAACCCAATACAGGTAGTAGAAGTGAATTCTCTGCGTAGGTTTGACGAGAGTGATATTCCTTTTGATAAACCTGCTAGCCTATGCTTTGATGAATTTGACAACTTTGTTGCCAAACAACAGAGTTTCAATGATTATGTTAGCAAACATTTGGAACAAAGTGCTCGTATGCTTAGCCATTTAAGTGCTTGTGTAGACAGAAATGTCAATGCTCTGAAGCTTCCGAGTAAACATGCCTCTATGATTACTACTCAGGTAGAACAAGTACTCAAAGCTCCGAATGACTTGCTCAATGAATTAAATGACAACTTTGTCAGAGTAATTACTAGAGGAGGCAAAATGACTCAGGAACCTTTGTATCCTGAAGGTCATCCTAAGAGAATTGATCAAGATTCTCAAGGAATCAATGCTGATACACCTAGTCATCCTAAGGAGAAGAAGAAGGATGATAGAAACCTGCATGCCAGTTCACCAAATACTATCACACCTGAAGAACCTAATGATATTTCTGCGTCTGATGCAGAAACACAATCAGGTGATGAACATGAACCTGCTGACAATGTGGACAGTGATGTGCATAATAGTGCTCAACCTAGCCATGATGAGGAGGTGGAGATTGAACCTATGGTTAATCCTGATAATCCACAACCTAAGAGATACGATAAGAATGACTTCACTGCTAGGAAGCATGGTAAAGAAAGAGAGCCATGGGTTCAGAGACCTATCCCCTTTCCTCCTAAGCCACCCAAGAAAAAGGATGATGAGGATTTTGAGCGCTTCGTTGAGATGATAAGACCCGTCTTTCTGCAGTTGCGGTTAACTGATATGCTCAAGATGTCTCCGTATGCCAAGTACATGAAAGATATCGTGACTAATAAACGGAAGATACCAGATCTTGAGATCTCCACCATGCTTGCCAATTACACTTTCAAAGGTAGAACTCCTAAGAAACTTGGTGATCCCGGAGTGCCCACTATACCTTGCTCCATTAAAGGAAACTACGTAACAACTGCCTTATGTGACCTTGGAGCCGGTGTTAGTGTTATGCCGCTTTCTCTTTATCGTAGACTTGAGTTGGATAAGTTGACACCCACTGAAATTTCTCTGCAAATAGACGACAAATCAATTGCTTTCCCTATCGGCATTTGCGAGGATGTGCCTGTTGTGGTTGCTAATACCACTATCTTAACAGACTTTGTTATCTTGGATATTCCCGAGGACGATGCCATGGCTATCATCCTCGGAAGACCCTTTTTAAACACTACAAGGGTTGTTATAGATTGCAACAAAGGCAATGTCACTTTCCATGTCAACGGTAATGAGCACATAGTGCAATTTCTGAAGAAACGATATCCAGTACATTGCATCAATGCTATTGGAAAGACTTCATCGATTCTTATTGGGAGCTTTGAATGCCCTATTCCTCGTGTCAAGATGAAGTATGATTTGCTTGTTGGGGAGATTCATATCCCCATTGAGGTGACTTAGTGGCTATTCGAAAATTCACCGTTCTCTCTTGCGATTCGAGAAAGTTTTGTCATAAGGACTTGATCAACCCCATTGACGGATTTCTTCCGATGACCATGAAACGGATGAATCAAAGAGTCAAATACCTCTGTTTTGAGTCTTCATTTTCTGTTGCTTAGAAGAAAATGATAGACTTAGTTTAGCTTTTCCTGTTTTCTGTTCTAGCGTCCTGGAGAAAAATACCTCGAAAATAAAAGTTCTCCGATGGTCCTGAAAATTTAGTATGATTTTTTTCTGGAATTTTTGAAAATTTCTAGGCCTGAGAACTGATCAGGGGGCCTGACCAGTGGGCCACAAGCCCCCCCACCGCCACCTACCCCCCTGGTGGCAGGGTGCAAGCTTGTGGGGCCCACAGGCATCCCCTCCACTCATTCCAGCTCCCAGCCTCTTCTTCCACCTCCAAAAAAAATTGTTTCACAACTCAAACCCGTGTTCTTGCTCATTTGGCTGTGATTTTCGATCTCCTTGCTCAAAGCACCATTCTCCGAACCGTTTTGGGGAAATTACTCCTTGGTAAGTGACTCCTCCATTGGTCCAATTAGTTTTTGCTCTAGTGCTTTATCCTTCGCGAATTCTTGCTACCTTGGTGACCCTGTTCTTGAGCTAGAAAAGTTGATTTTAGCTAGTCCCAAGTAGTTTTAGCAAGTGATACGGTCTCTAGGCACTAGTAGGAGTAGTTGCTACAAGTTGGGTTAACCCTTATTCACTTTTCTTTCGAAGTCTCTAAAAATTTCAGAATTTTTCAGAGCTAGAAAAAGGAAGAGATGAGGAGGTTCTTGAGAGGCTCTTCAAGATGTAACCACAAGGAGGATGAGAAGAATCACCCCAAGTACGTAGTCCCTCGAGTCACAGAAGTTCGAGCGTGCGAGTGGCCAAGTGATGAATTTTTGCGCGCCGACGGACTCTATGAAGACTTTTATTACTTGGTGGAGAACGCAGGTCTTACTGCGTTCGTTGAAGATAAGTGCCCACAATATCTCCTCCTCACCAATATTTTCGTTCAAAGCTTCAACTTTTATCCGAGGAAGAATCCTCCCATGGTTGAGTTCATGATATACGATGTTCCCCAGTGCATGACGCTGCATGAGTTTTGCAACGTATGCAAATTACCTTATATTGGGGATATCCGTGACCCTCGTCCACGGGACTTAGAGGATTTCATTGGTTCTATTGTTGTTGGAGAGGAGAAAGGAGTGTCTCGCGCTAGAATTGCTAGCATACATTTTCCTGTGCTTCAGTACTTCTCACTATTTGTGGGAAAATGTTTGATTGGCCGTGGGGAGGCTGGATCACTTAGTTCTCCAGACCTTGCGGTTTTGCGTGAAGGCCTTTATAACGATAAGACTTATAGCTTGGGCACTATAGTAGCTCAACGGTTGAACCTTAACTGTTCTAAAGGTGTTCTCTATGGAGGTATCTATGCTACCCGTCTTGCCAGACACTTTGAGATACCGATTAGATTGGAAGAGGAAGGAGAGATGCTTCTCCCTGAGAGATATCTGGATTATGACAACATGGTTCACCATGATTTTCTGGATAGAGATGCTAGTAGACGAATGATTTATAACCTGGTGTTTAGTCAGGGTATTCGAGAGACTATTACTTTGCCTGCTCCTTCTTTGTTTGATCTTCATGCAGGCAGGTACACTATTATGCCCGCAGACATCAACGCATATTGGTGCTTGTCCCAACCACAAGCGCCCGTGCCCGAGCCGCCAGTCGAGTACCAGACGCCAGTTTATCAGTGGGAGCCAGAGGAGCTCACACAGCAGTGGCATCCACAATCTGCTTCGGAGTATCCTGGAGCTGGTTCTTTCCCACCTTGGGAGTAGACCAAGCTAGGCCAAAAGCCTAAGCTTGGGGGAGTACGTGTTCTCACTGACTTTACATTCATGCTTATGCTCTCGCTTTGTTAGCCGGTGTTTACACTTTGCCACTGTATTATCCATGCTAGTTTCTTTTCGTTTTCTTGTTTTCTTGTTTTGTGTCCTTTTGAGAAAACCCAAAAAGATTTTTCTTTCTTATTTTGCTTGTTGGGAGATTTCTCGTGTAAATAGTTTTCTTTTTCTTTGTGTCAAGGTAGAAGATATTGGTTACAATGCTTAGTGGTTCTTACATGCTTACCTGTTTAGCTTTCAAAGAGTCATATTATTTTGTCTTCTCCTTTGTGTTTGCCTGCAGATTCAGCTTAGTCCAATGCGCTTATTATCATTCTCATCGTTCGATCGTGCAAATGAAAGGCAACAATGATGATATATGATGAAGTGACTAAGACTGAAAAGCTGGTATGCACTCTATCTATTTTGTTTTTGTAAATATGACTAGCTTGTCGACCCAGATTTAGCTTTGTTGTGAGAGAACCATGTTTGCAATGACAACTTAGAGATCATAGTTTCTGATGCCATGCTTATTTAGCTGAGAGCTTATAATGGTTTGTCTTGATTGCCAACATAGATTTTGAGATGACTATGATGTAGTATGATAGGGTGGTATTCTCCTTTGAATGTTTCAAGTGGCTTGACTTGGCGCATGTTCATGCATGTAGTTGAAACAAAATCAACATAGCCTCTATGATGTTCGTGTTCATGGTGATTTATATCTTGTTCATGCTTGCATTTAATGTTAGTCAAACTCATTGCATCTTGATGACTGTTGTCACTCTCTAGTTGGTCGCTTCCCAGTCTTTTGCTAGCCTTCACTTGTACTAAGCGGGAATGCTGCTTGTGCATCCACTTCCATAAACCCAAAAGTTTTTTCCATGAGAGTCCACCATACCTACCTATTTGCGGTATCTACCTGCCGTTCCAAGTAAATTTACATGTGCCATTCTCTAAACCTTCAAGAAATAATCTGTTTTGCATGCCCGAACCGCTCATGTGGTGACAGAGGGCTATTGGTATCTTCCATGCTAGGAGTGTTATCCTCGACATGTGTTTATTCACATTCCTTCATGAGAAAGGGGCCAGTATTTGGGATGCCCAGTTCCATGCTTAAATCGAAAACATAACTGTAAAACAAGACTCCCGCCGGATTGATGTTAGTATGGACGGTACCCGAGGATTTGGCTAGCCGTGGAGTATGATTGATTGGTGGTTGGGGGAGTTAAAACTTTACTTTTCTGTTTGGGAACGGCCTATAGCATGAGTAGCATGGAAGATATTGAGAACTCTTGGTCATTGTGTTGGCAATGAAAGCATGCCACCCAAAATTATTATCTCTGTTTTCAAAGCTTGAGCTCTGGCACCTCTGCAAATCAATGCTTCCCTCTGCGAAGGGCTTGTCTATTTATTTTCCTGTTAAGTCATCCTCCTCTTATATAAGCACCAATTAGAGAGCACCTCTGTCATTTTTATGCTTTGCTTTTAATTGATATTGAGTATGACTATGACTGGATCTTCGATGCTATGAATTACAATGTTTAGTCAGCCCTTGATCTTTGAAAGTGCTCTGCATTTATGTTTTCCGGTCTCAGAAAGAGCTAGCGAGATACCACCTATTCATATTGCTTCATGCTTGCTTTGATTGAAGTGTTGGTATTTGAAACTCATTATTATTTGCTTGTTAGCTGATTATGCCATTGATATTAGTTTACCGTGAGACCTTTCTGTCATTTGCTTATGTGGTTAACTTGTGATCTTGCTGAAATTCTGGTTATAAGTTAGACATGGTTGCAACAACAAGATCAAACAGAGTTTGTCAAAGTTTTTCTTTCTCTCTCAGTTTGTCAACTGAGTTGCTTGAGGACAAGGAAGGTTTTAAGCTTGGGGGAGTTGATACATCTCCAACGTATCTACTTTTCCAAACTTTTTTGCCCTTGTTTTGGACTATAATTTGCATGTTTTGAATGGAACTAACGTGGACTGACGTTGTTTTCAGCAGAGTTGCCTTGTGCTATTTTTGTGCAGAAATCAAAGTTCTCCAAACGTCCTGAAAAAATATGGGGAGCAGTTATGGAAAATATCAAAAATATCTGCGCCAAGGTCCACCTCAGGGGGTGGGCCAGTGGGCCACCACCCCCTGCTCCGCCACCACCCCCTGGTGGCGATGGGCAGGCTTGTGGGGCCCACAGGCACCTGCCGCCCCCAACTCCAGCTCTATAAGTTGTCTTTCGTCCCAGAAAAAATAAAAAAGAGAAGTTTTCGTCGCGTTTTCGATACGGAGGCACCACCACCTCGTGTTCTTCATCTGGAGGGCAGATCTGGAGTCCGTCTTGGGCTCCGGAGAGGGGAAATCGTCGCCATCGTCATCATCAACCTTCTTCCCTCTCCAATTCCATGAAGCTCTTCATCGTTCGTGAGTAATCTATTCGTAGGCTCGCTGGGCGGTGATGAGTAGGATGAGATCTATCATGTAATCGAGTTAGTTTTGATGGGGATTGATCCCTACTATCCACTATATTCTGAGATTTGATGTTGCTACTACTTTGGCATGCTTAATGCTTGTCACTAGGGCCCGAGTGCCATGATTTCAGATCTGAAATTATTATGTTGTCACCAATATATGTGTGTTTTAGATCCGATCTTGCAAGTTGTAGTTACCTAGTATGTGTTATGATCCGGCAACCCCGGAGTGACAATAACTGGAACCACTCCCGGTGATGACCATAGTTTGAGGATTCATGTGTTCACCAAGTGCTAAAGCGTTGGTCCGGTTCTTTATTAAAAGGAGAACCTTAATATCCCGTAGTTTCCTTTTGGACTCTGCTACCACGGGAGGGATGGACAATAGATGTCATGCAAGTTCTTTTCCCTAAGCACGTATGACGACACACGGAATGCATGCCTACATCACATTGACGAACGGGAGCTAGCCACATATCTCTCCGTGTTATAGCAGTTGCATGATGAATATCATCCAAACAAATCACTGACCCATTGCCTACGAGTTTGTCCTACTGTTGCTAGTGCTGTTACTTGTCTTGCTCTGCTGCTGCTGCTACTACTGTTGCTACTGCTGTTACTTGTTTTGCTCTGCGGCTACTGTTGCTACTACTGTCGCTTGCTACTGTTGCTACTTGCTACTGCTGTTACTACTGCTGTTCCTTGCCACTGATATTGCTCGTTACACTGTCGTTACTCGCTACTTTGCTGTTACTACTATGCTTGCAGATACTAATCTTTCAGGTGTGGTTGAATCTAACAAATTCAGCTCCTAATACTTGAGAGTATACTCTCACCTCCCGTCGTGCAAACCAAAAAATTGGGTCGAATACTCTACCCTCAAAAACTACTGCGAACCCACGCGCTGGTGGGCCATCAACAACATTCTTCAAGTTTCATTGCCGGGGAGTGCTAGCAGCATTCTTCTGGTGCCGTTGCAGGAGAAGGTTTGTTGTTATAAGCATTCGTCTAGCTAACACTAGAGATTGCAGGATCAACACTTTTCTGGAGCCATTGCCAGGGAAGCACAGCTGACGTCAGAGTGCATGGCTAGATTTGGCATGGTTTTTCAGTTGCATTGTGAAGTTGCTCCCATGACCTAACCAGTATGTGTAGAAGCCTTGGAATAGTCACAAACCTATCCCTGGGTAGTTTCATGTCCATAAGAACCCTCTAGCCGTGCCCGACATTTAGTCGAGCACCTGGCGTGCGTGCTTCGGGCGTGGCCAGAGCGCACGTTTTGCACGTCGCTTCATCGAGCCGTCTCGTCCACCAAAACCCCTTGCCCCTTGCCCCTTGCCAGCCCGCAGAGCCGTGTCGCACCACACCAATACCCAACCGACCCCTCCCGTGCGCTCTAGTGTCCTGCCAAGCCCGTGCCACGCTAGAAAACAACATCAGTTCGGATGAGTTTCATTCAAATCATGCAAATTAGAGGTCAAAACCAGAACATAAGTATTTGGAAAAGTAGATACGTTGGAGACGTACCACTACCTTATCATGCAATGGGCGAAGCGCGGAAATATCAAAAAGAGAAGATCTTTTGGAGATATAGAAATTGATTATAAATGACCATCACCGGCGAGGAAATAAATAAATCATAAAATATTGTCTTAGTCATAAAGGGCTAGACAATATTGGAGAAATAAACATGTTCAATATAAAGAAAAATGCGAGTATAGTTTTATATAGGTGTTAGTGCATAGAGTTGATCAACACAATACATCACCTACCATATATTCAAAAGATATTTGTATATTGTTAGACTTTGATGCTCACCACGAGAGAGAACATGTGAAGTTTTGCTCAACTCAGTGTTATCTAAACATTTGCTCCGCTAAGTTACTAATTGCTGTCGAAAAGGAAAAAATGGACAAACAAAAGAGTAATTATCTGTGCCGACTAATGGAAAGGAAAGAGCCCAGCTTGGAAAATGAAAACTTAAATCCACCCATCTAAATACCAGGAGTCTAGGACTAGTCAAGAAGCGTGTAGGCACACCGCAAATGTGTAGCCAAAAATGGCCAGTTCATTGTACAAGTGAGCATGAGCAAGTTGAGGCACGATTCATGCGATCTTAGTGTTGAGAAACCAGCACCTACTACTGAACTGAACCCATATTATGAAACAGTATTGGTAAGCATGAGTTGTTCTTGATCTTGATGTAAATTCAACAAAAGAAGGCATCACTTCTCTAATCACGGATGAAGTGCATCTTAAGTACAAGCTACATAATAAAGATAGTAGCAAGCATAGTAGAAAGAACTAAGAATATACAAGGCTGTCAAAGAATCATAGGTGAAACCCTAGATGGGGGGAGGGGAGGGGTGGGGTGGAACGAGTCAATACCGGCAAAAATGTCAGGTTTTCGAAAGGATTTGAGCAACAGAGGCGGCAAGGGCTGAGGCAGTGTGGACGACAATGACAATGGAGTGGATCCCATCGGCGACAACACATCTCGCGAAGCCGCTGCCTCATCTCGTCCCCGTGCGGCCGCACTGGGTTGTATCGGAGCGCCCCCACTCTCCTTCCACGAGACCAGCCTCCTCCCTCCCCTCCTCTCGCTGTCGTCGGTGCATCCACTGGGCAAAGACCTAGCGGCACGGCGGTGGTGGGATTTTTTTTGGCTCCCATATGGAGTGGGGAGGCGACGCTCACTCCTCTTCTTCGGCGGAGCGTTGGCCGGTCCTGCCTCCGGCAGCGTGCTGGAAATATGCCCTAGAGGCAATAATAAAATGGTTATTATCATATTTCCTCGTTCATGATAATCGTCTATTTTCATGCTATAATTGTATTAACAGGAAACATTAATACATGTGTGAATAAATAGATCACAATGTGTCCCTAGCAAGCCTCTAGTTGGCTAGCTCGTTGATCAATAGACGATCATGGTTTCCTGATCATGGACATTGGATGTCATTGATAACGGGATCACATCATTAGGAGAATGATGTGATGGACAAGACCCAATCCTAAGCATAGCACTAGATCGCGTTGTTCGTATGCTAAAGCTTTTCTAATGTCAAGTGTCTTTTCCTTCGACCGTGAGATTGTGCAACTCCCGGATACCGTAGGAGTGCTTTTGGTGTATCAAACTGTTGGAATTATGCCCTAGAGGCAATAATAAATATAGTTATTATTATAATTCCTGTATCAAGATAATCGTTTATTATCCATGCTATAATTGTATTGAATGAAGACTCATTTACATGTGTGGATACATAGACAAAACACTGTCCCTAGCAAGCATCTAGTAGGCTAGCTAGTTGATCAAAGATAACCAGTGTCTTCTGATTATGAACAAGGTGTTGTTGCTTGATAACTGGATCACGTCATTAGGAGAATCACGTGATGGACTAGACCCAAACTAATAGACGTAGCATGTTGATCGTGTCATTTTGTTGCTACTGTTTTCTGCGTGTCAAGTATTTGTTCCTATGACCATGAGATCATATAACTCACTGACACCGGAGGAATACTTTGTGTGTATCAAACGTCGCAACGTAACTGGGTGACTATAAAGATGCTCTACAGGTATCTCCGAAGGTGTTAGTTGGGTTAGTATGGATCAAGACTGGGATTTGTCACTCCGTGTGACGGAGAGGTATCTCGGGGCCCACTCGATAATACAACATCACACACAAAGGGAATGACATACGAGATTTTATGAATCCTTGACACTGAGGTTCAAACGATAAGTTCTTCGTAGAATATGTAGGATCCAATATGGGCATCCAGGTCCTGCTATTGGATATTGACCGAGGAGTCTCTCGGGTCATGTCTACATAGTTCTCGAACCCGCAGGGTCTGCACACTTAAGGTTCGACGTTGTTTTATGCGTATTTGAGTTATATGGTTGGTTACCGAATGTTGTTCGGAGTCCCGGATGAGATCACTGATGTCACGAGGGTTTCCGGAATGGTCCGGAAATGAAGATTGATATATAGGATGACCTCATTTGATTACCGGAAGGTTTTCGGAGTTACCGGAAATGTACCGGGAATGACGAATGGGTTCTGGGAGTTCACCGGGGGGCAACCCACCCGGGGGAAGCCCATAGGCCTTGAGGGTGGCGCACCAGCCCTTAGTGGGCTGGTGGGACAGCCCAAAAGGGCCCTATGCGCATTAGAAAGAAAAATCAAAGAGAAAGAAAAAAAAGGAGGAGGTGGGAAGGGAAGGAAGGACTCCCACCCACCAAACCAAGTCCAACTCGGTTTGGGGGGGGGAGACCTTCCCCCCTTGGCTCGGCCGACCCCCTTGGGGCTCCTTGAGCCCCAAGGCAAGGCCTCCCCTCTCCCACCTATATATACGGAGGTTTTAGGGCTGATTTGAGACGACTTTTCCACGGCAGCCCGACCACATACCTCCACGGTTTTTCCTCTAGATCGCGTTTCTGCGGTGCTCGGGCGGAGCCCTGCTGAGACAAGGTCATCACCAACCTCCGGAGCGCCGTCACGCTGCCGGAGAACTCTTCTACCTCTCCATCTCTCTTGCTGGATCAAGAAGGCCGAGATCATCGTCGAGTTGTACGTGTGGTGAACGCGGAGGTGCCGTCCGTTCGGTACTAGATCGTGGGACTGATCGCGGGATTGTTCGCGGGGCGGATCGAGGGACCTGAGGACGTTCCACTACATCAACCGCGTTCACTAACGCTTCTGCTGTACGGTCTAGAAGGGTACATAGATCACACATCCCCTCTCGTAGATGGACATCACCATGATAGGTCTTCGTGCGCGTAGGAAAACTTTTGTTTCCCATGCGACGTTCCCCAACAGTGGCATCATGAGCTAGGTTCATGCGTAGATGTCTTCTCGAGTAGAACACAAAAGTTTTTGTGGGCGGTGATGTGTGTTTTACTGCCCTCCTTAGTTTTTTCTTGATTCCGCGGTATTGTTGGATTGAAGCGGCTTGGACCGACATTACTCGTACGCTTACGAGAGAATGATTTCATCGCTACGAGTAACCCCGTTGCTCAAAGATGACTGGCAAGTGTCGGTTTCTCCAACTTTAGTTGAATCGGATTTGACCGAGGAGGTCCTTGGATGAGGTTAAATAGCAACTCATATATCTCCGTTGTGGTGTTTGCGTAAGTAAGATGCGATCCTACTAGATACCCATGGTCACCACGTAAAACATGCAACAACAAAATTAGAGGACGTCTAACTTGTTTTTGCAGGGTATGCTTGTGATGTGATATGGCCAACGATGTGATGTGATATATTGGATGTATGAGATGATCATGTTGTAATAGATAATATCGACTTGCACGTCGATGGTACGGCAACCGGCAGGAGCCATAGGGTTGTCTTTATACTAATGTTTGTACTTGCAGATGCGTTTACTATTATGCTAGGATGTAGCTTTAGTAGTAATAGCATGAGTAGCACGACAACCCCGATGGTGACACGTTGATTGAGATCATGGTGTGGCGCCGGTGACAAGAAGATCGTCCCGTGCTTTGGTGATGGAGATCAAGAAGCACGTGATGATGGCCATATCATGTCACTTATGAATTGCATGTGATGTTAATCCTTTTATGCACCTTATTTTGCTTAGAACGACAGTAGCATTATGAGGTGATCTCTCACTAAAATTTCAAGACGAAATTGTGTTCTCCCCGACTGTGCACCGTTGCTACAGTTCGTCGTTTCGAGACACCACGTGATGATCGGGTGTGATAGACTCAACGTTCACATACAAGGGGTGCAAAACAGTTGCGCACGCGGAACACTCGGGTTAAGATTGACGAGCCTAGCATGTGCATACATGGCCTCGGAACACATGAGACCGAAAGGTCGATCATGAATCATATAGATGATATGATTAGCATAGGGATGCTTACCACTGAAACTATACTCAACTCACGTGATGATCGGACTTGAGCTAGTGTAAGTGGATCATGAACCACTCAAATGACTAGAGAGATGTACTTTTTGAGTGGGAGTTTAGCGAATAATTTGATTAAGTTAAACTCTAATTATCTTGAACATAGTCTAAGTCCACTTTGAATATATCTGTGTTGTAGATCATGGCTCACGCGACAGTCACCCTGAATTTTAATACGTTCCTAGAGAAAGCTAAGTTGAAAGATGATGGAAGCAGCTTTGTAGACTGGGCTCGTAATCTTAAGCTAATCTTACAAGCTGGGAAAAAGGATTATGTCCTTAATGCTGCGCTAGGAGATGAACCACCCGCTACGACTGATCAGGATGTTAAGAACGCTTGGTTAGCACGTAAGGAGGACTACTCAGTAGTTCAATGTGCAGTCTTGTATGGCTTAGAACCGGGACTTCAACGTCGCTTTGAGCGTCATGGAGCATTTGAGATGTTCCAGGAGTTGAAGTTTATCTTTCAGAAGAACGCCCGGATCGAGAGGTATGAGACCTCCGATAAATTCTATGCTTGCAAGATGGAGGAGAACTCGTCTGTCAGTGAACATGTGCTCAAAATGTCTGGGTACTCAAACCGTCTAGCTGAGCTGGGGATTGAACTCCCGCTAGAGGCTATCACTGACAGAATCCTTCAATCACTGCCGCCAAGCTATAAAGGCTTTGTGTTGAACTACAACATGCAAGGGATGAACAAGTCTCCCGGCGAGTTGTTTGCGATGCTGAAAGTCGCAGAGTTTGAACTCCGTAAAGAGCATCAAGTGTTGATGGTGAATAAGACCACTAGTTTCAAGAGAAACAGCAAAGGCAAGAAGGGTAATTCAAAGAAGAGCGGCAAGCCTGTTGCCAATCCGACGAAGAAACCCAAAGTTGGACCTAAGCGTGAAACAGAGTGTTACTATTGCAAGGGTATGGGTCACTCGAAGCGCAATTGCCCCAAGTATCTGGCTGATAAGAAGGCGGCCAAAGAAAAATCAGATATATTTGATATACATGTTATTGATGTATACTTAACCGGCCCTCGTAGTAGTGCCTGGGTATTCGATACCGGTTCTGTTGCTCATATTTGCAACTCGAAACAGGAACTGCGGAATAGACGAAGGCTGGCGAAAGATGAAGTGACAATGCGCGTAGGAAATGGTTCCAAGGTTGATGCAATCGCTGTTGGCACAGTTTCACTTCAGTTACCATCAGGATTAGTTATGAACTTAAATCATTGTTATTTAGTGCCTGCGTTGAGCACGAACATTATGTCTGGATCTTGTTTATTGCGAGACGGTTACTCTTTTAAGTCAGAGAATAATGGTTGTTCTATTTCTATGAGTAACATCTTTTATGGTCATGCACCCAATGTGAGACGATTGTTCATATCGAATCTTGATAGCGATACACACATACATAACATTGAGACCAAAAGAGTTAGAGTTAACAATGATAGTACCATATTTTTGTGGCACTGCCGCTTAGGTCATATTGGTGTAAAGCGCATGAAGAAACTCCATGTTGATGGACTTTTGGAGTCACTTGACTTTGATTCACTTGACACGTGTGAACCATGCCTCATGGGCAAGATGACTAGGACTCCGTTCTCCAGAACAACGGAGCGTGCAAGTGACTTGTTGGAAATCATACATACCGATGTGTGTGGTCCGATGAGCATGGAGGCACGCGGTGGATATCGTTATTTTCTCACCTTCACTGACGATTTGAGTAGATATGGTTATGTCTACTTGATGAAGCACAAGTCTGAAACATTTGAAAAGTTCAAGCAATTTCAGAGTGAAGTTGAAAATCATCGTAACAAGAAGATCAAGTTCCTACGGTCTGATCGTGGGGGTGAATATCTGAGTTTCGAGTTTGGTGCTCACTTAAGACAATGTGGAATTATTTCAAAGTTGACACCGCCTGGAACACCACAGCGTAATGGTGTGTCCGAACGTTGTAATCGTACTTTATTAGAGATGGTGCGATCTATGATGTCTCTTACCGATTTGCCGTTATCGTTTTGGGGTTATGCATTAGAAACAGCTGCATTCACTTTAAATAGGGCACCATCAAAATCCATTGAGACGACACCATATGAACTGTGGTATGGCAAAAGGCCAAAGTTGTCGTTTCTTAAAGTTTGGGGATGTGATGCTTATGTCAAAAAGCTTCAGCCTGAAAAGCTGGAACCCAAAGCGGAAAAGTGCGTCTTCATAGGTTACCCAAAAGAGACAGTTGGGTACACCTTCTATCTCAAATCCGAGGGCAAAGTGTTTGTTGCTAAAAACGGAGCTATTCTCGAGAAGGAGTTTCTCTCGAGAGAATTGAGTGGGAGGAAGATAGAACTTGACGAGGTTGTCGAACCTCTCATCCCTCTGGATGGTGGCGCAGGGCAAGGGGAAACCTCTGTCGTTGCGACGCCGGTTGAGGAGGAAGTTAATGATGATGATCATGAAACTCCGGTTCAAGTTTCTATCGAACCACGCAGGTCGACGAGACCACATGCTGCTCCAGAGTGGTACGGTAATCCCGTCTTATCAATCATGTTGTTGGACAACAATGAACCTGCAAAATATGAAGAAGCAATGGTGGGCCCAGATTCCAACAAATGGCTAGAAGCCATGAAGTCCGAGATAGGATCCATGTATGAGAACAAAGTGTGGACTTTGGAGGTACTGCCTGAGGGCCGCAAGGCTATTCAGAACAAACGGATCTTTAAGAGGAAGACGGACGCTGACGGCAATGTGACCGTTTATAAAGCTCGACTTGTGGCAAAGGGTTTTTCACAAGATTCAAGGAGTTGACTCCGATGAGACATTCTCACCCGTAGCGATGCTTAAGTCCGTCAGAATCATGTTAGCAATAGCTGCATTTTTTCGATTATGAAATCTGGCAGATGGATGTCAAAATGGCGTTCCTTAACGGTTTCCTTAAGGAAGAATTGTATATGATGCAACCCGAAGGTTTTGTCGATCCTAAGAATGCTAACAAGGTGTGCAAGCTCCAGCGATCCATTTATGGACTGGTGCAAGCATCTCGGAGTTGGAACAAACGCTTTGATGAGGTGATCAAAGCATTTGGGTTTATACAAGTGGTTGGAGAATCTTGTATTTACAAGAAAGTGAGTGGGAGCTCTTTGGCGTTTCTAATATTATATGTGGATGACATATTGCTGATTGGAAAAAACGTAGAGTTTTTGGAGAGCATAAAGGATTACTTGAATAAAAGTTTCTCTATGAAGGACCTAGGAGAAGCTGCTTACATTCTAGGCATTAAGATCTATAGGGATAGATCAAAACGCCTGATAGGACTTTCACAAAGCACATACCTTGATAAAGTTTTGAAGAGGTTCAAAATGGAACAGACCAAGAAGGGGTTCTTGCCAGTTTTACAAGGTACGAGATTGAGTAAGACTCAGTGCCCAACAACTGATGAGGATAGAGAGCCTATGCGCTCCGTCCCCTATGCTTCAGCCATAGGCTCTATCATCTATGCAATGTTGTGCACTAGACCGGACGTTAGCCTGGCCATAAGTATGGCAGGTAGGTTCCAGAGTAATCCAGGAGTGGATCACTAGACAGCGGTCAAGAATATCCTGAAGTACCTGAAAAGGACTAAGGAGATGTTTCTCGTGTATGGAGGTGACGAAGAGCTCGCCGTAAAAGGTTACGTCGATGCAAGCTTTGACACAGATCCGGACGACTCTAAGTCGCAAACCGGATACGTATTTATTCTTAATGGGGGTGCGGTAAGCTGGTGCAGTTCCAAGCAAAGCGTCGTAGCAGATTCTACATGTGAAGCGGAGTACATGGCTGCCTCGGAGGCGGCTAAGGAGGGTGTCTGGATGAAGCAGTTCATGACGGATCTTGGAGTGGTGCCAAGCGCACTGAATCCAATAACCTTGTTCTGTGACAACACGGGTGCCATTGCCTTAGCAAAGGAACCACGGTTTCACAAGAAGTCCAGACACATCAAACGACGCTTCAACCTCATCCGCGATTACGTCGAAGGGGAGGACGTAAATATATGCAAAGTGCACACGGATCTGAATGTAGCAGACCCGCTCACTAAACCTCTTCCACGGCCAAAGCATGATCAACACCAGAACTGTATGGGTGTTAGATTTATTACAATGTAATTCGCATGATGATGTGAGGGCTAGATTATTGACTCTAGTGCAAGTGGGAGACTATTGGAATTATGCCCTAGAGGCAATAATAAATATAGTTATTATTATAATTCTGTATCAAGATAATCGTTTATTATCCATGCTATAATTGTATTGAATGAAGACTCATTTACATGTGTGGATACATAGACAAAACACTGTCCCTAGCAAGCCTCTAGTTGGCTAGCTAGTTGATCAAAGATAGTCAGTGTCTTCTGATTATGAACAAGGTGTTGTTGCTTGATAACTGGATCACGTCATTAGGAGAATCACGTGATGGACTAGACCCAAACTAATAGACATAGCATGTTGATCGTGTCATTTTGTTGCTACTCTTTTCTGCGTGTCAAGTATTTGTTCCTATGACCATGAGATCATATAACTCACTGACACCGGAGGAATACTTTGTGTGTATCAAACGTTGCAACGTAACTGGGTGACTATAAAGATGCTCTACAGGTATCTCCGAAGGTGTTAGTTCGGTTAGTATGGATCAAGACTGGGATTTGTCACTCCGTGTGACGGAGAGGTATCTCGGGGCCCACTCGGTAATACAACATCACACACAAGCCTTGCAAGCAATGTAACTTAGTGTAAGTTGCGGGATCTTGTATTACGGAACGAGTAAAGAGACTTGCCGGTAAACGAGATTGAAATAGGTATGCGGATACTGACGATCGAATCTCGGGCAAGTAACATACCGAAGGACAAAGGGAATGACATACGGGATTATATGAATCCTTGACACTGAGGTTCAAACGATAAGTTCTTCGTAGAATATGTAGGATCCAATATGGGCATCCAGGTCCCGCTATTGGATATTGACCGAGGAGTCTCTCGGGTCATGTCTACATAGTTCTCGAACCCGCAGGGTCTGCACACTTAAGGTTCGACGTTGTTTTATGCGTATTTGAGTTATATGGTTGGTTACCGAATGTTGTTCGGAGTCCCGGATGAGATCACGGACGTCACGAGGGTTTCCGGAATGGTCCGGAAACGAAGATTGATATATAGGATGACCTCATTTGATTACCGGAAGGTTTTCGGAGTTACCGGGAATGTACCGGGAATGATGAATGGGTTCCGGGAGTTCACCGGGGGGGGCAACCCACCCCGGGGAAGCCCATAGGCCTTGAGGGTGGCGCACCAGCCCTTAGTGGGCTGGTGGGACAGCCCAAAAGGGCCCTATGCGCATTAGAAAGAAAAATCAAAGAGAAAGAAAAAAAAGGAGGAGGTGGGAAGGGAAGGAAGGACTCCCACCCACCAAACCAAGTCCAACTCGGTTTGGGGGGGGAGACCTTCCCCCCTTGGCTCGGCCGACCCTCTTGGGGCTCCTTGAGCCCCAAGGCAAGGCCCCCCCTCTCCCACCTATATATACGGAGGTTTTAGGGCTGATTTGAGACGACTTTTCCACGGCAGCCCGACCACATACCTCCATGGTTTTTCCTCTAGATCGCGTTTCTGCGGTGCTCGGGCGGAGCCCTCGTGAGACAAGGTCATCACCAACCTCCGGAGCACCGTCACGCTTCCGGAGAACTCTTCTACCTCTCTGTCTCTCTTGCTGGATCAAGAAGGCCGAGATCATTGTCGAGCTGTACGTGTGCTGAACGCGGAGGTGCCGTCCGTTCAGAACTAGATCGTGGGACTGATCGGGGGATTGTTCGCGGGGCGGATCGAGGGACGTGAGGACGTTCCACTACATCAACCCGTTCACTAACGCTTCTGCTGTACGGTCTACAAGGGTACATAGATCACTCATCCCCTCTCGTAGATGGACATCACCATGATAGGTCTTCGTGCACGTAGGAAAATTTTTGTTTCCCATGCGACGTTCCCCAACACAAACGTCACAACATAACTAGGTGACTATAAAGGTGCACTACGGGTATCTCTGAAAGTGTATGTTGGGTTGGCACGAATCGAGATCGGGATTTGTCACTCCGTGTGATGGAGAGGTATCTCTGGGCCCACTCGGTAGAACATCATCGTAATGAGCTCAATGTGACTAAGGATTTAGTCACAGGATGATGTGCTACGGAATGAGTAAAGAGACTTACCGGTAACGAGATTGAACAAGGTATAGGGATACCGACGATCGAATCTCGGGCAAGTTCTATACCGACAAACAAAGGGAATTGTATACGGGATTGATTGAATCCTTGACATCGTGGTTCATCCGATGAGATCATTTTGGAACATGTGGGAGCCACCATGGGTATCCAGACCCCACTGATGGTTATTGGCTGGAGAGGTGTCTCGGTCATATCTGCATGCCTCCCGAACCTGTAGGGTCTACACACTTAAGGTTCGATGACGCTAGGGTTAGAGGGAATTGTTATACGAGGTTACCAAAGGTTGTTCGGAGTCCCGGATGAGATCCCGGACGTCACGAGGAGCTCCGGAATGGTCCGGATGTAAAGATTGATATATAGGATGGATGGGTTTGGACGCCGGAAATGTTTCGGGTACCATCGGCAACATGCCGGGACCGCCGGAAGGGTTCCGCAGGCCCACCTGGAGGGGCCACCAGCCCCGGGAGGCTACATGGGCCAAGTGTGAGAGGGAACCAGACCCTGGGTTGGCTGGTGCGCCCCCACACCCAACCCAAGGCGCCAAGAGAGGAAAGGGGGGGAAACCCTAACGCTGGTGGGCCTAGGGCCCACCTAGGGGTGCGCCACCCCTCCCCTCCCGTAGCCGCCGCCTTGGCCTCCCATCTGGGGGGCTTCCGCAGCCCTTAGGGGTGGGAACCCTAAGGGTTGTGCCCCCCTCCCCTTTCCCCTATATATAGTGGGGGTTTTGGCCATTGGAGACACGCAATTTCATCTCTCTCTCGGCGCAGCCCTGCTTCTCTTCTTCCTCCTTTCCCACGGTGCTTGGTGAAGCCCTGCCGGGAGACCTCGTCGCTCCATCGCCACCACGCTGTTGTGCTGCCGGAGCTCTTCCCCAATCTCTCCCTCCTTCTTGCTGGATCAAGGTGCGGGAGACGTCACCGTGTTGCACGTGTGTTGAACGCGGAGGTGTCGTGATTCGGCACTAGATCGAAATCACACCGCGATCTGAATCGCAGCGAGTACGACTCCATCAAGTGCGTTCTAGCAACGCTTCCGCTTAGCGATCTTCAAAGGTATGAAGATGCTCTCACCCCTCTCTCGTTGCTGGTTTCTCTATAGGAAGATCTGAATATGGCGTAGGAAAATTTTGAATTTTTGCTACGTTATCCAACAGTGGTATCAGAGCCAGGTTTTCTATGCGTAGATTCTTTGCACGAGTAGAACACAAAAAGGTTGTGGGCCGTGATTTTGTCAATTGCTTGCCGCTACTAGTCTTATTCTTTTCCGGTGGTATTGTGGGATGAAGCGGCCCGGACCGACCTTACACGTACGCTTACGTGAGACATGTTCCTTCGGTTGACATGCACACGGTGCATAAGGTGGCTAGCGGGTGTTTGTCTCTCCTACTCTAGTCGGATTGGATTTGCTGAGAAGGGTCCTTATGAAGGGTAAATAGCTTTGGCATATCATCATTGTGGCTGTCACGTATGCAAGAAGGCATTTTTTCTGGAAACCCAAATTAGCCACGTAAAACTTGCAACAACAATTAGAGGATGTCTAACTTATTTTTGCAGGGTTTGACATGTGATGTGGTATGGCCAAAGGATGTGATGTTACATGTGTGATGTATGAGATGATCATGTTCTTGTAATAGGATGCATGACTTGCATGTCGATGAGTATGACAACCGGCAGGAGCCATAGGAGTTGTCTTAATTTATTGTATGAGATGCAACGCCATGTGTTTACTACTTTTACTTCATTGCTAACGGTTAGCTGTAGTAGTAGTAGTAGTAGTAGTAGTAGTAGTAGTAGTAGTAGTAGTAGTAGTAGTTTGCGTGACAACTTCACGAAGACATGATTATGGAGATCATGATGATGGTGTCACGCCGGTGACGATGATGATCATGCGATGCCCGAAGATGGAGATCGAAGGAGCAAAGATGATAATGGCCATATCATGTCACTATATGATTGCATGTGATGTTTATCATGTTTTTTCATCTTATTGCTTAGACCGACGGTAGCATAATAAGATGATCCCTCATAAAAATTTCGAGAACGTATTCCCCTAAGTGTGCACCGTTACGAAGGAACATTGTCTCAAAGCACCACGTGATGATCGGGTGTGATAGATTCTAACATTCGCATACAACGGGTGTAAGCCAGATTTACACACGCGATACACTTAGGTTGACTCGACGAGCTTAGCATGTACAGACATGATCTCGAATACAAGAGACCGAAAGGTCGAACATGAGTTGTATGGTTGAATACGATCAGCATGAAGATGCTCACCATCGACGATTAGTCTGTCTCACGTGATGATCGGACACGGGTTAGTCGACATGGATCATGTAACACTTAGATGACTAGAGGGATGTCGATTTAAGTGTGAGTTCATGCATAATTTGATTAAATGAACTTAATTATCATGAACTTAGTCTAAAAGTTGTCTTTACAAATATTGTAGATCCAATGGCCAACACACCTGTCAACCTCAATTTCAACGCATTCCTAGAGAAAAACAAGCTGAAAGATGATGGTAGCAACTATGTGGACTGGGTTCGCAACTTGAAGCTCATCCTCATTGCATCCAAGAAGTATTACGTCCTTGATGCGCCGCTAGGTGACCCTCCTGTTCCTGCGGCAGCCCAAGATGTTCAGAATGTCTGGAAAGCGCGGAGTGATGACTACTCTCTGATTAGGTGTGGCATGCTATACAATTTAGAACCGGGGCTCCAAAGGCGTTTTGAGAAACACGGAGCATATGAGATGTTCCAGGAGCTTATGCTAGTTTTTCAAGCCCATGCCCGGGTCGAGAGATATGAATTCTCCGATAAGTTCTTTAGCTGCAAGATGGAGGAGAACATTTCTGTTAGTGAGCATATACTCAGAATGTCTGGGTTGCACGGTCGTCTGACTCAGCTTGGAGTCGAACTTCCGAATGACGCTGTAATTGACAGAATCCTCCAGTCTCTCCCACCAAGCTACAAGGGTTTTGTGCTGAACTACAACATGCAAGGGATGGAGAAGACCATTCCCGAGTTGTACTCGATGCTGAAATCTGCAGAAGTAGAAATCAAGAAGGAGCATCAAGTGTTGATGGTCAACAAGACCACTAGTTTCAAGAAGGCAAGGGTAAGAAGAACTTCAATAAAGACGGCAAAGTTGTTGCCGCGCCCGGTAAGCCAGATGTTGGGAAGAAGAAAAAGAACGGACCCAAGCCTGAGACTGAGTGCTTCTATTGCAAGGGAAAAGTTTACTGGAAGCGGAACTGCCCCAAGTACTTAGCGGATAAGAAGGCCGACAACGTCAAAGGTATATGTGATATACATGTTATTGATGTGTACCTTATCAGCGCTCGTAGTAGCTCCTGGGTATTAGATACCGGTGTTGTTGCTCACATTTGCAACTCAAAGCAGGAACTGCGGAATAAACGAAGGTTGGCTAAGGACGAGGTGACGATGCGTGTCGGGAATGGCTCCAAGGTCGATGTGATCGCCGTCGGCACGCTGCCTCTACATCTACCTTCGGGATTAGTTTTAAACCTTAATAATTTTTATTTAGTACCACCTTTGAGCATGAACATTGTATCAGGGTCTTGTTTAATGCGAGACGGCTACTCATTTAAGTCAGAGAATAATGGTTGTTCTATTTATATGCGTGATATGTTTTATGGTCATGCTCCGCCGGTGAATGGTTTATTCTTGATGAATCTCGATCATGATTTTACACATATTCATAGTGTGAATATCAAAAGATGTAAAGTTGATAATGATAGTCCCACATACTTGTGGCACTGCCACCTTGGTCATATCGGTGTTAAGTGCATGAAGAAACTCCATACTAATGGACTGTTAGAGTCTCTTGACTTTGAATCATTTGACACATGCGAACCGTGCCTCATGGGCAAGATGACTAAGACTCCATTCTCAGGAATAATGGAGAGAGAAACCGACTTATTGGAAATAATACATACTGATGTGTGTGGTCCAATGAACGCTGAAGCTCGCGGTGGCTATCGTTATGTTCGCACTCTCACCGATGATTTGAGTAGGTATGGGTATATCTACTTGATGAAGCACAAATCTGAGACGTTTGAAAAGTTCAAGGAATTTTAGAGTGAGGTTGAGAATCAACGTGACAAGAAAATAAAGTGTCTACGATCTGATCGTGGAGGAGAATATTTAAGTCACGAGTTTGTCACACACCTAAGGAAATGTGGAATTGTTTCACAACTGACGCTGCCTGGCACACCGTAACGTAACGGAGTGTCTGAACGTCGTAATCACACTTTGTTAGATATGGTACGATCTATGATGTCTCTTACCGACTTACCGCTATCGTTTCGGGGATACACATTGGAAACTACAACATTCACTTTAAATAGGGCACCGTATAAATCCGTTGAGACGACACCGTATGAATTATGGTTTGGCAAGAAACCTAAGCCGTCGTTTCTAAAAATTTGGGGTTGCGATGCTTATGTGAAGAAACTTCAACCAGAAAAGCTCGAACCCAAAGCAGAGAAATTCATATTCATAGGATACCCTAAGAAAACTATTGGGTATACCTTCTATCTTAGATCCGAAGGTAAAATCATTGTTGCCAAGAATGGATCCTTTCTAGAAAAGGAGTTTTTCTTGAAAGAAGTAAGTGGGAGGAAAGTAGAACTTGATGAGGTAATTGTACCCCCTCTCGAACCGGAGAGTAGCGCAGCGCGGGAAACTGTTCCTGTGGCGCTGATACGTCCATTTTGCATCATGCTTTCAAGTTGATATTTATCGCTTTTTGGGCTGTATATTACCTTGTGATACCATACTTATGCCTTTTCTCTCTTATTTTGCAAGGTTTATTTGAAGAGGGAGAATACCGGCAGCTGGAATTCTGGACTGGAAAAGGAGCAAGTCTGAGTCCTCTATTCTGCACAACTCCAATTGCCCTGAAAATCAATGTGGAATTTTTTGGGAATATATAAAAAATACTGGGCGAAAGAAATACCAGAGGGGAGCTACCAGGGCCCCACAAGCCTGGTAGCCGCCACCCCCTGGTGGCGGCTACACGGCTTGTGGGCTCCCTGACGGCCCACTGCCCCCCTCTTTTGCTATATGAAGGGTTTCGTTTTAGAAAAAATCAAGGAGGAGCTTTTTCGTGGTTTCGCCGCCGCCACGAGGCGGTACTTGAGTAGATCCAATCTAGAGCTCCAGCAGGACGATCGTGCCGGGGAAACTTCCCTCTCGGAGGGGGAAATCGCCGCCATCGTCATCACCAACACTCCTCTCGTCGGAGGGGAGTCATGTCCATCAACATCTTCATCAGCACCATCTCCTCTCCAATCCCTAGTTCATCTCTTGTAACCAATCTCCGTCTCGCGACTCCGATTGGTACTTGTAAGGTTGCTAGTTGTGTTGATTACTCTTTGTAGTTGATGCTAGTTGGATTACTTGATGGAAGAGTTTATGTTCAGATCCTTGATGCTATTCATTACACCTCTGATCATGATCATGATTATGCTTTGTGAGTAGTTACTTTTGTTCCTGAGGACATAGGATAAGTCAAGCTGATAATAGTCATGTGAATTTGGTATTCGTTCGGTATTTTGATATGCTGTATGTTGTCTTTTCCTCTAGTGGTGTTATGTGGACGTCGACTACATAACACTTCACCATATTTGGGTCTAGAGGAAGGCATTGGGGAGTAGTAACTAGATGATGGGTTGCTAGAGTGACAGAAGCTTAAACCCCAGTCTATGCGTTGCTTCGTAAGGGGCTGATTTGGATCCACTAGTTTAATGCTATGGTTAGACGTTGTCTTAATTCTTCTTTCGTAGTTGCGGATGCTTGCGAGAGGGGTTAATCATAAGTGGGATGCTTGTACAAGTAAGGGCAGTACCCAAGCGCCGGTCCACCCACATATCAAACTATCAAAGTAACGAACGCGAATCACAAGAACATGATGAAACTAGCATGACAGAAATTCCCATGTGTCCTCGGGAGCGTTTTTCCTCCTATAAGACTTTGTTCAGGCTTGTCCCTTGCGACAAAAGGGATTGGGCCACTTGATGCACCGTTGCTACTACTTGTTACTTGTTACTTTTCGCTTGCTACGTTTCACCTTGCTACACCATCACTTGTTACCGCTACTTTCAGTGCTTGCAGTTATTACCTTGCTAAAAACTGTTTATCACAGCCTTCTGCTCCTCGTTGGGTTCAACACTCTTACTTATCGAAAGGACTACGATTGATCCCCTATACTTGTGGGTCATCAAGACTCTTTTCTGGCGCCGTTGCCGGGGAGTGAAGCGCCTTTGGTAAGTGGAATTTGGTAAGGAAACATTTATATACTGTGCTGAAATTTATTGTCACTTGTCACTATGGAAACTGTTCATTTGAGGAGTTTGTTTGGGGTATCTTTGATGTTTGCTGTGTATCCCTTGAAACGGCGCCAGAAATAGTTGTGTCGACGGCACCAGGAATCCTTCAGCTACGGCTACGCCTTAAGGGACTTCCTAGGCAAGTATGCAAAGGATTTCCCCCGTGGCCTTGGAGCCGTGCATTGGTGTTCCCTCGAAGCGGAAAGGGTGATGTAGCACAGCGACGGTAAGTATTTCCCTCAGTTTGAGAACCAAGGTATCAATCCAGCGGAAGAGTATCTCAAGATCCTGCACAAACACAAAAGCTTGCACCCAACGCTATGAAGGGGTTGTCAATCCCTTATAGGTTGTTTGCCAAGTGAGAACTGAAAGCAACAAAGTAACAAAGCAAAGTAAAAGCGGAGATGTAAACGATGGATGTGAATAGACCCAGGGGCCGTAGTGTTTACTAGTGGCTTCTCTCATGAAAGCAAGTAGACGGTGGGTGAACAAATTACTGTCGAGCAATTGATAGAACTGTGCAGTGTCGTGACGATATCTATGCAATGATTATTTCTATAGGCATCACGTCTGAAATAAGTAGACCGATACTTTCTGCATCTACTACTATTACTCCACACGTCGACCGCTATCCAGCATGCATCTAGTGTATTAAGTCCATAAGAACAGAGTAACGCCTTAAGCAAGATGACATGATGTAGAGGGATAATCTCAAACCAATGATAAAAACCCCATCTTTTTACCCTTGATGGCAACTGCTTGATGTGTGCCTTGCTACCCCTACTGTCATTGGGAAAGGTCACCACATGGCATAACCCAAAACCAAGCACTTCTCCCATTGCAAGAATCATAGATCTAGTTGGCCAAACAAAACCCAAGACTCGGAGAGACTTACAAGGATATCAAATCATGCATATAAGAAATCAGCAAAGACTCAAATATATATCATAGATAATCTCATCACAAGTCCACAATTCATCAGATCTCGACAAACACACCGCCAAAGAAGATTACATCGGATAGATCTGTATGAAGATCATGGAGAACTTTGTATTGCAGATCCAAGAGAGAGAAGAAGCCATCTAGATACTAACTACGGACCTGTAGGTCTGAAGTGAACTACTCACGAGTCATTGGAGGGGCGATGATGATGATGAAGAAGCCCTCCAACTCCAAAGTCCCCTCTGGCAGGGTGCCGGGAAGGGTCTCCAGATGAGATCTCACGGAAACGGAAGCTTGCGGCGGCGGAAAAGTATTTTCGAGGCTCCCCTGATTTTTTGCGGAATATTTGGGAATTTATAAGCCAAAGACCTAGGTCACGGAGCGGCCAGGGAGGCCACAAGCCTGCCCACCGCCGCCTCCCCATGGTGGCGGAGTGGGGGCTTGTGGGCTCCCTGGATCCCACCTAGCGTGGCCCAAAAGCCCCGTGAACTTCTTCCGTTCGGGAAAAAAATCATTTCGGGGTTTTTCTTCCGTTTGGACTCCGTTCCAAAATCAGATCTGAAAAGAGTCAAAAACACGAAACAACAGGAATTGACACTTGGCACTGAATTAATAAGTTAGTCCCAAAAAGATATAAAAAAGGTACATAAAACATACAAAGAAGGCAAGATAACAGCGTGAAACCATCAAAAATTATAGATACGTTTGAGACGTATCAAGCATCCCCAAGCTTAACTCCTACTCGTCCTCGAGTAGGGAAGTGATAAGAATGATTTTTTGATGCTTTCATGCTACCTAGCATAGGTGTCCTTT
Source organism: Hordeum vulgare subsp. vulgare (assembly GCF_904849725.1). Taxonomy (NCBI): domain Eukaryota; kingdom Viridiplantae; phylum Streptophyta; class Magnoliopsida; order Poales; family Poaceae; genus Hordeum; species Hordeum vulgare. Next base: position 559,644,776 of record NC_058520.1, read on the forward strand.
GTAATTCCTCTTATGTGACGTGAATGTTCAGATCCATTAGATTCAAAACAATAGTTTGCTATTGACGTGGAAACAATAATAATTCAAGCAAACTAGCAAAGTAATCATGAACTTTCAAAATAACAAGGCCAAAAGAAAGTTATCCCTACAAAAGCATATAGTCTGGCTATGCTCTATCATCATTGCACAATGAATTTAAATCATGCACAACCCCGGTATTGGCCAAGTAATTGTTTCACACCTTTACTTTCTCAAACCTTTTCAAATCTCACGCAATACATGAGCGTGAGCCATGGTTATAGCACTATAGATGGTGTGAAATGTAGTGGAGGTTGCAAGAAAAAAAGGAGAAGATAATCACATTAACTAGGCATATCAATGAGCTGTGGAGATGCTCATCAATAGATATCAATGTGAATGAGTAGGGATTGCATACAAATGATGCACTAGAGCTACAAGTATGTGAAAGCTCTTAAAAAAACTAGTGGGTGTGCATCCAACTTGCTTGCTCGCGAAGACCTAAGGCAATTTTGAGGAAGCCTATCATTGGAATATACAAGCCAAGTTATATGATGAGAATTTCCCACTAGCTATATGGTGGTGACAAAACGAGAGACTCTCAATCATGAAGATCATGGTGCTCAAAATGAACAAGTGTGGAAAAAGTGGTAGCATTGTCCCTTCTCTCTTTTTCTCTCATTTTTTTTATTTTGGTGGGCTCTTTGGCCTCTTTTTTTTATGGGCTTCTTTGGCCTCTTTTATTTCCTCACATGGGACAATGCTCCAATAATGATGATCATCACACTTTCAACTCAAAACTTAGAACAATGATGACTCTATATGGAATGCCTTCGGTAGTGTACCGTGACAATGATCTAGCATGGCATGGACATCAATGGAAACATCATGCTAGCTATCTTACGATCATGCAATGGCAATGTAGACGTGATGGCACATGTCATGGTGGTAGTTGCATGGCAATATATCTCGGAATGACATTGAAAAAGCCATAGTAGGTAGGTATGGTGGCTGTTTTGAGGGAGGCTAATGGTGGGTTTTGTGCACCGACGGAAGTTGCGCGGCACTAAGAAAATAGTGATGGTGGAAGGTGAAAGTGCATCTAAACCATGGACTCAACATTAGTCATGAAGAACTCATATACTTGTTGCAAAAGTTTTATTAGTAATCGAAACAAAGCATTCAACGCACACTCCTAGGAGAAAGGGTTGGTAGGTATAAACCATCGCGCGATCCCGACCGCCACACAAAGGATAAAAATCAATAGACTAATCATGCTCAAACTTCATCACATAGCGGTTCACCATACATGCATGCTACGGGAATCACTAACTTCAACATAAGTATTTCTAGATCCACAACACCTTACTAGCACGACTTCAATATTACCATAACCACAACTCAAAACTAATTGAGATGAATCAAACTTCTCTAACTATTCAATGCACATGAAGGTGGAAGTTTTCGTATCCCTTTGGATAAATACCCCTTTTGAGACTACTTTCAAAGCATAGATAAACTACCAAGCCACGCACCACTGTGCTCTAAAAGATATAAGTGAAGCACACAGAGCAAAAGTATCTAGCTCAAAAGATATAAGTGAAGCACATGTGAGCTGAATTGTCTACCAAAATATATAAGTGAAGCTCGACAAAATCACGGTGTGTGCATGTATATCTCTCTAGGTGTGCAGCAAGGATGATTGTGACACAACAACAAAAAAGACTCCTATGATACAAGATGCTCCAAGCAAAAACACATAACATGTGGTGAATAAAAATATAGCCATCCCCAAGCTTAGGCTTTTACGGCATCCTTGAATCTCTTGGGGTGCCTTGGGCATCCTCAAGCTTGAGCTCTTTCCACTCTTTATCTTTTTTTCCATAAGAACTTCACCCAAAACTTGAAAACTTCACAACACGAAACTAAACAGAAACTCGTGATAACATTAGTACAAGAAAACAAACCACCACTTCCTTAGGTACTGTAGAAAACTTAAATTCTACTTGTGCTGATGTTGGGTTACTGTACTTTCAATCTTCCATGGCTAATACCCCCGATACTATCCATAGTTTCATCAAAATAAGCAACCAACACAACAAAAATAGAATCTGTTAACAGCAGACCAGTCTGTAGCAATCTGTATGTTTCGTATACCTCTGGTACATCAAAAATTCTGAAAGATTATGGAAGTCTGAAGAATTTGCATAGAAATCAGAATAAAAAAGAATCAACTCAAAATCTCTTACAGGAAAAAAATGAAAATTCTTTCCGTGAGCAGAAAGTTTCTGTCTTTCCCAGCATGACCAAACGATCATCCTCAAGACTAATCATAACGGTTTTGCTTGGCACAAACGCAAAAAGAAACACAAAAAACACAATCATAACAGAATTATGAAAGTGTGGAAAACACAAAACAGAAAGAAAAAGGATAGATTCGTTGGGTTGCCTCCCAACAAACGCTTTTGTTTAACGCCCTTAGCTAGGCATTCAATGATGCTCTCACAAAAGACAAGAATTGAAGCACAACGAGAGCATCCTAAAGCATGTGAAAATCACATCTAAGTCTAACATACTTCCTATGCATAGGCATTTTATAGGAAAACAAATTGTCAAGACAACCAATAGTTGCTATATGCAAGGAAGAAGAAAGAGACAATATCAATCTCAACATGACGAGAGGTAATTGGGTAACATGAAAGTTTCTACCACAATATTTTCCTCTCTCATAGCAATTACATGTGGGATCATATTAAAATTCAACAATATATATATCCCAAAGGATATTATTTTCATGATCCACATGCATGCAAAGTTGACGCTCTTCAAAAATAGTGGGATTATCATCAACTAAAGTCGTGACTTCTCCAAACCCACTTTCAATATTATTGCAAATATAGTATTCATCATGAGGTTTAAACAAATTTTCAAGATCATAAGAAAGATCATCAACCCAATCATGATTATTGCAACAAGTAGTGGACAATGCAAAACTAGCATCCCCAAGCTTAGGGTTTTGCATAATTTTAGCATGATTATCACTAATAGAATTTATAGTGAAACCATTGCAATCATGCTTTTCATCCAAGGAGCCCTCATGAATCACTTCATGAGTTTCTTCCTCACAATTTTCAGATTCACGCATCTTACGCAAAACTCCAAAGAAATAGTCAATTGCCCTCAACTCACTAGCAATTTGTTCCACACGAGTGGGTCTCTTAAAGAGACTAGCAAGTGGATGAGGATCCATATCACTAGATTTTCAGCAAGTGAAGATGCAAGCATATTGAGGGCACATGGCACACAAGCGAACACAAAGCAAGCGAGAGAAAAGGGCGAACGAAAAAAGCAAAAGAAAACGGCGAAGGTGAAAGGCGAATGAAAACGGCAAATGTGAAGTGGGGGAGAGGAAAACGAGAGGCAACTGGCAACAAAAGTAAATGCAAGAGAAGAGTTTGTGAGACCTACTTGGATAGATCTTGATTTCTCCTCCCCGGCAACGGCACCAGAAATACTTCTGATGTTTGATGTGTATCCCTTGCAACGGCGCCAGAAATAGTTGTGTCGACGGCACCAGGAATCCTTCAGCTACGGCTACGCCTTAAGGGACTTCCTAGGCAAGTATGCAAAGGATTTCCCCCGTGGCCTTGGAGCCTTGCGTTGGTGTTCCCTCGAAGCGGAAAGGGTTATGTAGCACAGCGACGGTAAGTATTTCCCTCAGTTTGAGAACCAAGGTATCAATTCGACGGAAGAGTATCTCAAGTTCCTGCACAAACACAAAAGCTTGCACCCAACGCTATGAAGGGGTTGTCAATCACTTATAGATTGTTTGCCAAGTGAGAACTGAAAGCAACAAAGTAACAAAGCAAAGTAAAAGCGGAGATCTAAACGATGGATGTGAATAGACCCGGGGGGCGTAGTGTTTACTAGTGGCTTCTCTCATGAAAGCAAGTAGACGGTGGGTGAACAAATTACTGTCGAGCAATTGATAGAACTGTGCAGAGTCGTGACGATATCTATGCAATGATTATTTATATAGGCATCACATCCGAAACAAGTAGACCGATACTTTCTCTACTACTATTACTCCACACGTCGACCGCTATCCATCATGCATCTAGTGTATTAAGTCCATAAAAACAGAGTAACGCCTTAAGCAAGATGACATGATGTAGAGGGATAATCTCAAACCAATGATAAAAACCCCATCTTTTTACCCTTGATGGCAACTGCTTGATGTGTGCCTGGCTGCCCCTACTGTCACTGGGAAAGGTCACCACATGGCAGATCCCAAAACCAAGCACTTCTCCCATTGCAAGAATCATAGATCTAGTTGGCCAAACAAAACCCAAGACTCGGAGAGACATACAAGGATATCAAAGCATGCATATAAGAAATCAGCAAAGACTCAAATATATATCATAGATAATTTGATCACAAGTCCACAATTCATCGGATCTCGACAAACACACCGCCAAAGAAGATTACATCGGATAGATCTCCATGAAGATCATGGATAACTTTGTATTGAAGATCCAAGAGAGAGAAGAAGCCATCTAGCTACTAACTATGGACCCATAGGTCTGAAGTGAACTACTCACGAGTCATTGGAGGGGCGATGATGATGATGAAGAAGCCCTCCAACTCCAAAGTCCCCTCCGACAGGGTGTCGGGAAGGGTCTCCAGATGAGATCTTGCGGAAACGGAAGCTTGCGGCGGTGGAAAAGTATTTTCGAGACTCCCCTGATTTTTTGCGGAATATTTGGGAATTTATAAGCCAAAGACCTAGGTCAGGGGGTGGCCAGGGAGGCCACAATCCTGTCCATCGCCGCCTCCCCCCTGGTGGCGGAGTGGGGGCTTGTGGCCTCCCTGGAGCCCACCTGGCTTGGCCCAAAAGCCCCGTGGACTTCTTCCGTTCGGGAAAAAATCATTTTGGGTTTTTTATTCCATTTGGACTCTGTTCCAAAATCAGATCTGAAAAGAGTCAAAAACATGAAAAAAACAGGAACTAGCACTTGGCACTGAATTAATAAGTTAGTCCCAAAAAGATATAAAAAGGTACATAATACATACAAAGAAGGCAAGATAACAGCGTGAAACCATCAAATATTATAGATACATTTGAGACGTATCAATGTTCACCACGAACGGAAGCACGAGGAGTTGTTCCTCAACCTGAGGTACCTACTGAAAATATCTTTTATGAAATTCCTTCGGGTATGCTTGAGAAACAGGTGGCTAATCCTTTTACAGGAGATGGATCTTCACATCCAGACTTGCATCTGATCTATGTAGATGAAGTTTGTGGTTTATTTAAGCTTGCAGGTTTGCCCGAGGATGAGGTAAAGAAGAAAGTATTTCCTTTATCTTTGAAGGATAAGGCGTTGACATGGTATAGGCTATGTGATGATACTGGATCATGGGACTACAATCGGTTGAAATTGGAATTTCATCAAAAGTTCTATCCTATGCATTTAGTACATCGTGATCGGAATTATATTTATAACTTTTGGCCTCGTGACAGGGAAAGCATAGCTCAAGCTTGGGGGAGGCTTAAATCAATGCTATATTCATGCCCCAATCATGAGCTCTCGAGAGAAATTATCACTCAAAACTTTTAAGCTCGGCTTTCTCAAGATGATCGTACCATGCTTGACAGTTCTTGTATCGGTTCTTTTATGAAGAAGGATATTGACCACAGGTGGAATTTATTGGAAAGAATCAAACGTAACTCTGAAGATTGGGAGCTGGAAGAAGGAGTCAGGTATGAATTTCCAGTTTGATTGCGTTAAATCTTTTGTTGAAACAAACACTTCTAGAGATTTAGCGCTAAGTATGGACTTGACTCTGAGATAGTAGCTTCTCTTTGTGAATCTTTTGCTGCTCATGTTGATCTTCCCAAAGAGAAGTGGTTTTAAATATCATCCCCCTGTAGAAGTCAACATAGCTAAACCCAATCTAGTTGAGGAGAAAGTCATTGCTTTTAGTGATCCTGTTGTTCCTTGTGCCTACGCTGAGAAACCACCTTACGCTGCTAGGAAAAAGGATTATTCTAAAGCTCCAACTGTGATACGTAGGGATTACATTAGACCACTTGCACCCCCTGAGGAAATTAGATTTGGACCTAGTGTTGCTATTATCAAAGATCTCTTAGCCGAAGACATAGACGGGCATGTTATCAAATTCTGTGAGGACTCTGCTAGAATTGCTAAACCTCACGCGAAAGACAAATACGGGCCTGTAGTTGGCCTACCCGTTGTTTCTGTCAAGATAGGAGATCACAGTTACCATGGTTTATGTGATATGGGTGCTAGTGTTAGTGCAATATATGATGAAATTAAAGATGAGATTGCACATGCTGAGTTGGAACCCATTCATGTCACTATTACGCTAGCTAATAGAGACACTATCTGCCCTGTGGGAATTGTGAGAGACGTAGAAGTCTTGTGTGGTAAGACAAAGTATCCTACTGATTTCCTCGTCCTTGCTACTGCACAAGATAGCTTTTGTCCCATCATATTTGGTAGACCCTTTCTCAACACGGTCAATGCTCACATTGATTGCATTAAGCAGACTGTCACTGTTAGTTTCGAGGGTGTGTCTCATGAATTTAACTTCTCCAAGTTTGGAAGACAACCCCATGAAAAAGAGTCGTCTGGTAGGGATGAAATTATTGCTCTTGCCTCTATTGCCGTACCTCCTACGGATCCTTTAGAGCAATATCTGCTTGAGCATGAAAATGATATGCATATGGATGAAAGAGATGAGATAGATAAAATTGTCTTAGAGCAATATCCTATTCTCAAGAATAATCTGCGTGTTGAACTACTTGGGGATCCTCCCCCACCGAAGGGTGATCCTGTGTTCGAGCTTAAACAGTTGCCTGATACTCTTAAGTATGCCTATTTTGATGAGAAGGAGATATATCCTGTTATTATTAGTGCTCTCCTCTCGAATCACGAAGAGAAGAAGTTACTAAAAACTTTGAGGAAGCATCGTGAGGCTATTGGATATACTCTTGATGATCTTAAGGGTATTAGTCCCACTCTATGTCAGCACAAGATTAAAACTGACCCTGATTCTAAACCAGTTGCTGATCATCAAAGGAGATTAAATCCTAAGATGAAAGAGGTCGTGAGAAAAGAAATATTAAAGCTTCTGGAAGCATGAATCATTTATCCTATTGCTCATAGTGATTGGGTAAGTCCAGTACATTGCGTACCTAAGAAGGGAGGTATCACCGTCGTTCCTAATGATAAGAATGAATTAATCCCACAAAGGATTATTACTGGTTATAGGATGGTGATAGACTTCCGGAAACTGAACAAAGCAACCAGGAAAGACCATTATCCTTTGCCGTTTATCGACCAAATGCTAGAAGGCTATCCAAACACACACACTTCTGCTTTCTAGACGGTTATTCAGGTTTCTCGCAAATACCTGTTGCACAATCTGATCAGGAGAAAACCACTTTCACGTGCCCCTTCGGTACCTTTGCTTATAGACGTATGCCTTTTGGCTTATGCAATGCACCTGCCACCTTTCAAAGATGTATGATGGCTATATTCTCTGACTTTTGTGAAAAGATTGTCGAGGTTTTCATGGATGACTTCTCCGTTTACGGGTCTTCCTTTGATGATTGCCTCAGCAACCTTGATCGAGTCTTACAGAGATGCAAAGATACCAACCTCATCTTGAATTGGGAGAAGTGCCACTTTATGGTTAATGAAGGCATCGTCTTAGGACACAAAATTTATGAAAGAGGCATTGAAGTTGGTAAGGCTAAGGTAGATGCAATTGAGAAAATGCCTTGCCCCACAGATATCAGAGGTATACAAAGTTTCCTAGGTCATGCTGGTTTCTATAGAAGGTTCATTAAAGACTTCTCTGAGATTTCTAGGCCTCTTACCAACCTCTTGCAGAAGGATGTTCCTTTTGTTTTTGATGAGGATTGTGAGGAAGCTTTCGAAATACTTAAGAAGGCCTTGATAACCGCACCTATTGTTCAACCACCTGACTGGAATTTGCCCTTTGAAATCATGTGCGACGCTAGTGATTATGCTGTTGGTGCTGTTCTAGGACAAAGAGTTGACAAGAAGTTGAATGTTATTCACTACACTAGTAAAACTCTAGACAGTGCCCAAAGAAACTATGCCACTACGGAAAAGGAGTTTTTAGCAGTTGTGTTTGTATGTGAAAAGTTCAGATCTTATATAGTTGACTCCAAAGTCACTATTCACTCTGATCATGCTGCTATTAAGTACCTTATGGAGAAGAAGGACGCTAAGCCTAGGCTAATTAGATGGGTTCTCCTGCTACAGGAATTTGATTTGCACGTTGTTGACCGAAAGGGTGCTGATAACCCTGTAGCACATAACTTGTCCAGGCTAGAGAATGTCCTTGATGACCCACGACCTATTGATGACGGTTTTCCTGTTGAGCAATTAAATGTCATCCGCACTTCACATAGTGCACCGTGGTATGCTGATTACGCAAATTATATCGTAGTCAAATACATACCAGTCAATTTCACCTACCAGCAAAAGAAGAAATTCTTCTTTGATTTGAGACACTACTTTTGGGATGATCCTCACCTTTATAAGGAAGGAGTAGATGATGTTATTAGACATTGTGTGCCTGAACATGAAGAGGGACAGATCCTGCAGAAGTGTCATTCCGAAGCCTACGGAGGACACCATGCTGGAGATAGAACTGCTCATAAGGTATTGCAATCAGGTTTCTATTGGCCCACTCTCTTCAAGGATGCCCGTAAGTTTCTCTTGTCTTGTGACGAATGCCAAATAATAGGGAACATCAGTAAGCGTGAGGAAATGCCTATGAACTATTCACTTGTCATTGAACCGTTTGATGTCTGGGGCTTTGATTATATGGGACCCTTCCCGAGTTCCAATGGGTACACTCACATCTTAGTTGCTGTGGATTACGTCACTAAGTGGGTAGAAGCTATCCCCACTAGAAATGTTGATCACCACACCTCTATTAAGATGCTTAAAGAAGTCATTTTCCCAAGATTTGGAGTCCCTAGATATATGATGACTGATGGCGGTTCACACTTCATTCATGGTGTTTTCCGCAAGATGCTTGCTAAGTATGATGTCAACCATAGAGTTGCATCTCCTTATCATCCTCAGTCTAGTGGTCAGGTGGAGTTGAGTAATAGGGAGATCAAATTGATCTTACAAAAGACCGTCAATTGATCTCGAAAGAATTGGTCTAGCAAACTTGACGATGCACTATGGGCTTATAGGACTGCTTATAAAAATCCCATGGGCATGTCGTCGTATAAAATGGTTTACGGTAAGGCCTGTCATTTACCTCTTGAGCTGGAACATGATACGTCCATTTTGCATCATGCTTTCATGTTGATATTTATTGCTTCTTGGGCTGTTATATTACTTGTGGTACCATATTTATGCCTTCTCTCTCTTATTTTGCAAGGTTTATTTGAAGAGGGAAAATTCAGGCAGCTGGAATTCTGGACTAGAAAAGGAGCAAATCCTAGTCCACTATTCTGCACATCTCCAAATGCCCTTAAAAGTTACGTGCATTTTTTTGGGATTATATAAAAAATACTGGGCGAAAGAACTACCAAAGGGGGGTTGCCAGGGCGCCACAAGCCCTGAAACCGCCACCCCCTGGTGGCAGAGTGGGGGCTTGTGGGATCCCTGACGGCCCACTAGCCCCAGAGAAAATCAGACGAGAGCTTTTTCGTGGTTTCGCCGCCGCCACGAGGCGGAACTTGAGCATATCCAATCTAGAGCTCCGGCAGGACGATCCTGCCGGGGAAACTTCCCTCCCTGAGGGGGAAATCGTCGCCATCGTCATCACCAAGACTCCTCTCGTCGGAGGGGAGGCATCTTCATCAGCACCGCCTCCTCTCCAATCCCTAGTTCATCTCTTGTAATCAATCTCCGTCTCACGACTCCGATTGGTACTTGTAAGGTTGCTAGTATTGTTGATTACTCTTTGTAGTTGATGCTAGTTGGATTACTTGGTGGAAGAGTTTATGTTCAGATCCTTGATGCTATTCATTACACCTCTGATCATGATTATGATTATGTTTTGTGAGTAGTTACTTTTGTTCCTGAGGACATGGGATAAGTCATGTTAATAATAGTCATGTGAATTTGATATTCGTTCGGTATTTTGATATGTTGTATGTTGTCTTTTCCTCTAGTGGTGTTATGTGAACGTCGACTACATAACACTTCACCATATTTGGGCCTAGAGGAAGGCATTGGGAAGTAGTAAGTAGATGATGGGATGCTGGAGTGACAGAAGCTTAAATCCCAGTCTATGCGTTGCTTCCTGAGGGGCTGATTTGGATCCACTAGTTTAATGCTATGGTTAGACTTTGTCTTAATTCTTCTTTCGTAGTTGTGGATGCTTGCGAGAGAGGTTAATCATAAGTGGGATGCTTGTCCTAGTAAGGGCAGTACCCAAGCGCCGGTCCACCCACATATCAAACTATCAAAGTAACGAACGCGAATCACATGAACATGATCAAACTAGCATGACATAAATTCCCGTGTGTTCTCGGGAGCGTTTTTCCTCCTATAAGACTTTGTTCAGGCTTGTCCCTTGCTACAAAAGGGATTGGGCCACTTGCTGCACCGTTGCTACTACTTGTTACTTGTTACTTTTCGCTTGCTATGTTTCACCTCGCTACACAATTACTTGTTACCGCTACTTTCAGTGCTTGCAGTTATTACCTTGCTGAAAACTGTTTATCAGAGCCTTATGCTCCTCGTTGGGTTCGACGCTCTTACTTATCGAAAGGACTACGATTGATCCCCTATACTTGTGGGTCATCAGTTGCCTACGCCAACTGAAGAGGAAGTTAATGATGATGATCATGAAGCTTCGGATCAAGTTGCTACTGAACCACGAAGGTCCACCAGAGTGGTATAGCAACCCTGTGATGGAAATCATGTTGTTAAACAACGGTGAACCTTCGAACTATGAAGAAACAATGGCGGGCCCGGATTCCAACAAATGGCTTGAGGCCATGAAATCCGAGATAGGATCCATGTATGAGAACAAAGTATGGACTTTGGTGGACTTGCCCGATGATCGACGAGCCATAGAAAATAAATGGATCTTCAAGAAGAAGACTGACGCAAACGGTAATGTGACTGTTTATGAAGCTCGACTAGTCGCAAAGGGTTCTCAAAAAATTCAAGGAGTTGACTACGATGAGACTTTCTCTACCGTATGAAGCTGAAGTCAGTACGAATCATGTTAGCAATTGCCGCTTTTCATGATTATGAAATTTGGCAAATGGACGTCAAAACAGCGTTCCTTAACGGGTATCATAAGGAAGAGTTGTATATGATGCAACCAGAAGGTTTTGTCGATCCTAAGAGTGCTAACAAGCTATGCAAGCTCCAGCGCTCCATCTATGAGCTGGTGCAAGCATCTCAGAGTTGGAACATTCGCTTTAATGAGGTTATTAAAGCGTTTGGGTTCTTACAGGTTTATGGAGAACCTTTCTGTACAAGAAAGGGAGTGAGAGCTCTGTAGCTTTTCTCATGCTATATGTGGATGACATATTATTGATGGGGAATAATATAGAGTTATTCGAGAGCATAAAGGCCTACTTAAACAAGAGTTTTTCAATGAAGGACCTTGGAGAAGCTGCATACATATTAGGCATCAAGATCTATAGAGATAGATCGAGACGCCTCATAGGTCTTTCCTAAAGTACATATACCTTGACAAGATATTGAAGAAGTTCAATATGGAAAACTCAAAGAAGGGGTTCTTGCCAGTTTTGCAAGGTAAGAGATTGAGTAAGACTCAGTCACCGACCACGACAGCAGATAGAGAGAAGATGAGTACTGTCCCCTACTCTTCAGCCGTGGGCTCTCTAGTGTATGCCATGTTGTGTACCAGACCTGATATAAACCTTGCCATAAGTTTGGTAGGGAGGTACCAATGTGATCCTAGTATGGAACACTGGACAGCGGTCAAGAATATCCTTAAGTACCTAAAAAGGACTAAGCAGATGTTTCTCGTTTATGGAAGTGACGAAGAGCTCGTCGTAAAGGGTTACGCCGATGCTAGCATCGACACAGATCCAGATGACTCCAAGTCACAAACAGGATACGTGTATGTTTTGAATGGTGGGGCAGTGAGCTAGCGCAGCTGCAAGCAAGACGTTGTGATTCCAAGCGCGTCAGGTCCGATGACACTCTTCTGTGATGACATTGGAGCCATTGCCATAGCCAAGGAGCCCAGATTTCACCGGAAGACCAAGCACATCCAACGCCGCTACAACTCCATCCAGGACCAGGTCCAGAGAGGAGTCATAGATATTTGTAAAGTACACACGGATCTGAATATTGCAGACCCGTTGACTAAACCTCTTCCTCGAGCAAAACATGATCAACACCACAATTCTATGGGTGTTCAATTCATCACAATGTAACTAGATTATTGACTCTAGTGCAAGTAGGAGACTGTTGGAAATATGCCCTAGAGGCAATAATAAAATGGTTATTATCATATTTCCTTGTTCATGATAATCGTCTATTGTTCATGCTATAATTGTATTAACAAGAAACAGTAATACATGTGTGAATAAATAGATCACAATGTGTCCCTAGCAAGCCTCTAGTTGGCTAGCTCGTTGATCAATAGATGATCATCATTTCCTGATCATGGACATTGGATGTCATTGATAACGGGATCTCATCATTAGGAGAATGATGTGATGGACAAGACCCAATCCTAAGCATAGCACTAGATCGGGTTGTTCGTATGCTAAAGCTTTTCTAATGTCAAGTGTCTTTTCCTTCGACTGTGAGATTGTGCAACTCCCGGATACCGTAGGAGTGCTTTGCGTGTATCAAACATCACAACGTAACTGGGTGACTATAAAGGTGCACTACGGGTATCTCCGAAAGTGTCTGTTGGGTTGGCACGAATCGAGATCGGGATTTATCACTCCGTGTGACGGAGAGGTATCTCTGGGCCCACTCGGTAGAACATCATCATAATGAGCTCAATGTGACTAAGGAGTTAGTCATGGGATGATGTGCTACGGAACGAGTAAAGAGACTTACCGGTAACGAGATTGAACAAGGTATAGGGATACCGACGATCGAATCTCGGGCAAGTTCTATACCGACACACAAAGGGAATTGTATACGGGATTGATTGAATCCTTGACATCGTGGTCCATCCGATGAGATCATCGTGGAACATGTGGGAGCCACCATGGGTATCCAGACCCCGCTGATGGTTATTGGCCGGAGAGGTGTCTCGGTCATGTCTGCATGCCTCCCAAACCTGTAGGGTCTACACACTTAAGGTTCGATGACGCTAGGGTTATAGGGAATTGTTATACGAGGTTACCGAAGGTTGTTCAGAGTCCCTCATGAGATCCCGGACGTCACGAGGAGCTTCGGAATGGTCCGGAGGTAAAGATTGATATATAGGATGAATGGGTTTGGATGCCGGAAATGTTTCGGGCACCACCGACAACATGTCGGGACCGCCGGAAGGGTTCCGGAGGCCCACCGGGAGGAGCCACCAGCCCCGGGAGTCTACATGGGCCAAGTGTGAGAGGGAACCAGCCCCTGGGTGGGCTGGTGCGCCCCCCACACCCAGCCCAAGGCGCAAGAGAGGGAAAGGGGGGAAACCCTAGCGCTGGTGGGCCTAGGGCCCACTTAGGGGTGCGCCACCCCTCCCCTCCCCTAGCTGCCGCCCTGGCCTCCCATCTGGGGGGCTGTTGCACCCCTTAGGGGTGGAAACCCTAAGGGCTGCGCCCCCTCCCCTTTCCCCTATATATAGTGGGGGTTTTGGCCATTGGAGACACGCAATGTCATCTCTCTCTCGGCGCAGCCCTGCTTCTCTTCTTCCTCCTTTCCCACGGTGCTTGGCGAAGCCATGCCGGGACACCTCGTTGCTCCATCGCCACCACGTCGTCGTGCTGCTGGAGCTCTTCCCCCAACCTCTCCCTCCTTCTTGCTGGATCAAGGTGCGGGAGACGTCACCGGGCTGCACATGTGTTGAACGCGGAGGTGCCGTGGTTCGGCACTAGATCGGAATCACACCGCGATCTGAATCGTAGCGAGTACGACTCCATCAACCGCGTTCTAGCAACGCTTCCTCTTAGCGATCTTCAAAGGTATGAAGATGCTCTCACCCCTCTCTCGTTGCTGGTTTCTCCATAGGAAGATCTGAATATGGCGTAGGAAAATTTAGAATTTTCGCTACGTTACCCAACAGGGCGTTGTCCGTGGGTGCGAAGGCCGGCCATGCCTCGGACAACGGTGATGGTTGCGTTCAGCAGCAGTGGTGGTCCATCTGACCTCGGATTGACGACAACGGTGTTGAGCTCCTCGTGGATGGGCCGGTTGCATGCGTAGTCTGGCCTCCGACCGGATCTGATCTGGCTGCTGCGGCTTGCTTGCTGCGCGTCGGCAGAGATCGGTGGCATCCCGTGCACACGATGCTAGATAGAGGTTCGTTGAGCAGATGAGGGGTAAAAACCTTGCTCCATGCTAGTTGCTAAGCCCGGCGATGGCGTCACTCTTATGTCTTGTTGCCTTCTTGAAGGCATCACCGATGAGAAGTTTGAGACCTTTATCCGCTACCTCCGGGGGAAACCCTATGTCAGTTGATTGGATGACAACAACGCTTTTGTTAGCTCCCCCCTTGGGGTGTCATTCTTGGAGGTGTGCATAGGCTTGAGAGACAAGTGGATGGCTTTTGTAGTGGTGTGGTGGTTCCTGTGATGCATCGACGACGTGGTTTCTTGGCAATGTGGCGCTGCAGGATCTCGACGATGGATGTGTGATGATGGACACATGTAGGGAGGTGACGTTGTCTCGCGCCGTGGTGGCGTCGGCGTCATGCCTTGCAAGGTATTTGTGTCTGTACCTGCTGTGAAGATATATGCGTGGAAGACGGTGACGATGACCACTGCAACATGCACATGTGGTGCCCGTTGTGAATCGTCGAAGCGGTGTGTGACCCAAACCCGACAATTCGGCTTGGTTAAGGCCTTCGGTTTAGATGTTGGGCTTTGGTGTGAGATCTGAGTATGCGGTCCCGACAATCTACACCATTTCATCAAAGAGATAGGAGTAGCGAGAGATGTCGTCAAAATAATGACTTCAAATTTACTAATGTATTGTTTTATAAAATCTTAATGAATAATTAGTAAAATGCTTACATGGTTCATTCTCATACAGAAGTCAGAGGTCATCCTTCTTTTAAAAAAAAAAAAAGGTGATAGCATATCGTTGGTGTCAAAACTATGAGTACCTACCGTTGCCGCAAAGAATATCTATTCATCGGCCACCCCGTGTTATCCGTTTTCATCCATGATAATGTAAACTGGGAGCGTGATGCTCATCAATTCGAAGAAGAAGAAGAGCAAACCCCATCCCACTTACAATCATGACGTGAGCAAAATAGGATATAGGGAAAAATGATGGCATAAACGGCATTGTACGCGTCTCACTCGATCGTGTCTCGGCGACATGCGTAGTAGAGTGGACATCATGCCAGATTACCATGCATGCATATGATCCACCGCTTACTTACGATCCAAGCCAAGCCCGGATCCGAGGCGAATGTTCCTAACGGCTCATGCTCTTCGTCCATGGTGCGCACGTGTAAATGGCGGCAGCGCCACTCTCTCTGTCTCCACTCTGTCGGCAACAGAGTCAGCTTAAACCACATGAAACTCCAGATCCTATGCCAAGCCAGGCAACCTGTACATAAGACACGGGACATTGCTCGTTCCCATCCATACACCCTCAACCTGTGGCGCTCGGTGTAGCTCGCTCCCGAGCCAAGCAAACGACTTCTCCAATGCCGATGCCGCGTCCCCCGGAGCCGTGGCCGCAGCACATCATCCCACCTGCCAAGCGGCGGCGGCGCACGCATACACCGATGGCCGCGATCCCACCAACGTCGCTGCTTCTGCTTCTGCTAGCGCTGCTGGCCGTCTCTGCTGCCGGCGTGGAGCCGCCTCAGCAAGAGCGGAACGCGCTCCAGGCCTTCCTCATCGCCATGCCGCACGAGCGTGACCTGGGGTGGAACTCGCCGTCCGCGCCCTCGGCATGCCTCTGGCCTGGCGTCACCTGCGACGCGAGCAACGCCACGGTTGTCGCCGTCCGCCTCCCGGGCGTCGGCCTCGCCGGCGCCCTCCCCGCTGGCACGCTCGGCAAGCTCCAGGGCCTCCGGACGCTCTCCCTCCGCTCCAACCGCCTCTTCGGCCCCATCCCCACGGACTTCTTCGCGCTGCCCCTGCTCCGCTCGCTCAACCTCCAGGGGAACCTTCTCTCCGGCACCATCCCGCCCGATGTTGCCGGGCTCACGGCGCTCCGGCACCTCGCGCTCTACGACAACCACCTCTCCGGCGAGATACCGGCCGCGCTCGACGTCCTGACAGAGCTGCAGTCGCTTAGGCTGGACCGCAACCGCCTCTCTGGCGGCCTCCCGAGCCTGAGCGGCCTCCGGCGGCTCGAGGTGTTTAATGTCTCTGACAACCAGCTCGCCGGTGCCGTCCCGGCCTCCCTCGCGGGCTTCCCGCCCGAGTCATTCGGTGGCAACCTCCGGCTCTGCGGCGAGCCCCTCGACAAGCCATGCCCGTCCCCCGGCGGCGGAGTCGTCCCACCAGTGCAAGAGAAGAAGAAGCGGCTCTCCGGCGCGGCCATCGCGGCCATCGCCGTGGGTGCCGCGGCTGCCGCGCTGCTCGCTCTCATCCTGCTCGTGCTCTGCTTTGTCCGCCGCCGCCGGGACGACGCGGCAGCCAGCGGCGACAACAGGAACAAGGTGCCCACGCCAACGACACCGGCGAGAGGGCACGCGCTGACGCCGTCGACGGTGTCAGGCGAGATGACCGACCTGACGTCTTCAAAGGAGATACCGTCGGCAGCGGGCGGCGGCGCGGCGGAGATGATGAGGAGCCGGCTGGTGTTCATGGGCGGCGGCGGCTACAGCTTCGACCTGGAGGACCTGCTACGGGCGTCGGCGGAGGTGCTGGGGAACGGCGTCGCGGGGACGACGTACAGGGCGGCGCTGGAGGACGGGACGACGGTGGCGGTGAAGCGGCTGAAGAACGTGGCGGCGGCGCAGCGGGAGTTCGCGTCCGCCGTGGAGGCGGTGGGCCGGGTGCAGCACCGCAACCTGCTCCCCGTCCGCGGCTACTACTACTCCAGCGACGAGAAGCTCCTCGTCGCCGACTTCCTGCCCGACGGCAGCCTCTCCGCCGCGCTCCACGGTCAGTATCCTGCTCTATCCGGCCATCCCCTCTCACCACATCATTAGCTCATAGTGACCCGCGCTCGCCAGTGACAGCGCCATTAGTTACCGCATTGATCGATTCGCTGCTAGCTAGTTGGTCGTTTTGACCGCCATTGCCGTGGTTCGCATCAACAAGGAATGGAGTGAAACTCCGGTGGATTACTCAGGACAGCGATGTTTGCGCGCTTGTCCGGCAATTTTTCCTGGTCCCAGTCGTATGAATGGGATTGAAAGGTGGCAATCATAGCGATTGCATTTGGCTACCGTTTCTGAGGGTACAGAAAAATCTTGGTAGCTCCAAATCATTCGAAAGGGACGCACAGATGAACGTATGGCTCGGCAGCCGTCGGTCATCTCCGTGATGGCACCCTGAAGATTCCATTTTCTTTGTCTAGTCTGGTCTACCCGGATTAGCGTGATTTATATTTATATATAAAACTCGGTCAAAGTTTGAGGACTTTGAATTGCAGCCTGCGGCCCTGCTGCTTGATTAGCCTAATAGTATGTCCTTTTTCCAGCCTGCTTTCAACGCACAGTAGCATACAAATGTTAACATATGTTTGCTAGCATAAAAATACAAATATGCCAAAATCCTTCACAGGGGAGCATGCATGTACCGGGTAAAGATCCACATTCAAAACTTTTTAGAGCCATAAAAGAAGCAATGCATGAGAATATGCATGGTTCATGTCAGCCTTTTGTCACTGTGTCAAAACAGAGAAATATAGGGTGCAGGGAAGGACGTTGCGTTCACGATTTCTATTCTTCCTCAAGCAAAGTGATATTTTAAATCAATCATAACTTTCGAACCAAAATTCATTTTTTTTATATCTTTGTAAATATTTTAATTCCCGGTGACAAGACCTTTTGGACAAGGTCAATTTTTGGTACATTTCAAAAGTCATTTAATTTACACTACTTCAGTTTCACATTGACAGTTGTGATTGTGAAATTTGTGTTTCATATTTCTATATCCCATTAGTTAAAAGTATTTATAAAAAATATATAATCAATATTTTGTTTAAACATATATTTTAAATATCGAAAAAATATCGTTATTTTTATAAATGTTCTGAAATTGAAAATAGATGCATGTTATTGAAATTGATAAGA
The DNA here is from genome assembly GCF_904849725.1 of Hordeum vulgare subsp. vulgare. NCBI lineage: Eukaryota > Viridiplantae > Streptophyta > Magnoliopsida > Poales > Poaceae > Hordeum > Hordeum vulgare. The sequence goes on from NC_058520.1 coordinate 559,663,193, forward strand.
TGCTAAAAGTGTTACGGTATTTAAAAAAAAGTGATCTACTAATCGAAACACATCTAGTATTGAAATGCAACTCATAACAAAGTAATTTGGCACTGAAGCATATGGTATTCAAATGGACTTGGTAACAAAGTGATATGGTATTGAAATGCTCTAGTGTCGAAATGCATCTGGTAGTGAAATTTATCATTTGTATTTCCCTTTTATGTTATAGAAATGGACATGGTACTAATTTTTGTAAATGTATGTTTAAAATAGTATTAAAATTGAATTATGTGCATGTTATTGAAATGAATATGGTACTAAAAGTGGTATGGTAATTGAAATCAATCTGGTATTGAAATTCATATACTGGTAAACTAATTTGATAGCGAATCATTCGTTACCGGAATGCATCAAGTAACAAAATGATTTTGTAACTTAAATGCATCAGGTAACTAAGTTATCGAAATGCATAACATAAAGTGATATACGAAATTCATTTCAATTCCAATCAACAGAAGAATCAATTAAAAAATTATAACCATTTCAATTCCAATAAATTTTGTGAAACAACAAAACTAAATGAGTTTAAAATACATCCATTTTTTATCTTGTTTGAAAGACGTTGTCATGAGGATTTCAAATATGTTTTTTTCGAACAACCGAATTCTAGTTTGAAAAGTATGAATCATATAATAAAAACACTAAGAAAAAATAATGCTAGTGCCTTCAATGGGAGGGGAATGGAGAATGGCAGAGTCATGCATGCACATTACGTCCTTGTCTCTAGTGAAACCCTATGATATGACCTAAACTTGTTATATCTTATAAAAGGAAAAGCAAATATATTGAATGTGATATGCATATGAGTCCAAAATGCACGGATCTTAAAGGGAATGAAGGGCTGGTTCTTAGTCGGTACATACATGCTCCACTACAAAATGCAATTCCATACAAGTATGTGTACATAGAAGCTCCATTGACACACACACGTCAAACTAGTGTAAGTTACTATGCTGCTGAAATTCTGTATATTTTTGCATCGCTATTAATTCCATGGACACACGTGTCTCATATTTCACCTATTCATGTCTATTGGTTACTTCGTATTTTGATCCCAAATTTCATCCTAATTTTGACTAAATTATGGTTTATTCACCACAAAAAGTATATTATTGAAAATATTTTTCAATATGAACCCAGTAATATAATTTTTTTTGCATATAACTCCTACTTTTTGGCAGTTGAATATGCCGATTTCTTTTACTTTCTGCCGCACATGGATGCTGGCATGTTGTTCTTCGGTCCTTGATGATTGTGAAACTTGGTCCCAAATTTATAAGTCATGTTTTACTAGCCTAAAGTTTAGGAAAATTTGGACCTAGGCTACAAAAATCCAGATAAAGGAAGTAGAGTAGTATACTTGTACTGCACGCTTTTGCAAAAAAAGTAAAATTGGACTTTCTCAAAATGTTGGAAAAATGCTACTCCCTCCATTCCCTAAGGTAGCGCCTATAAAAAAAGTTTAAGAAATATAAACTCGGCAAATTTTAACCAAGTTCATCTACAAAACAAAACATATAAAATATTAAATATATCTCACAGTTTTTCTAGTGATATGTATTTGGTATTCTAAATATAGATATTTCTGTACATACTTAATCTTTAAAAAAAATCTATAGACACTACATTGTGGTATGAAGGGACTATGCCTTTTTGCTGCATATGATGCATGTCTCTATATGAAAAATTCTAACAGTGCATTTATTTTACTATAGGTAGCGGCGGCTCTGGCCGGACACCGATGGACTGGAACATGCGGAAGTGTGCCGCACTATCGGCAGCGCGAGGGGTGGCGTACCTACATGCGGCACACAGCCTCACCCATGGAAACTTGAAGTCGTCAAACCTACTACTCCGGCACGACGACCTGGACGCCGCTGCACTTTCCGACTACTCCCTCCAACACCTCTTCTCCCCACCGCCGTCATCCATGCAGCGCAGTGTTGGCGGGTACCGTGCACCAGAGCTCGTGGATGCGCGTCGACCGACATTCAAGTCGGACATATACTCGCTTGGAATACTTTTCCTTGAGATCCTCACCGGCAGGGCCCCCACGACGGCGTCGATAGGTGTGGGTGATGGTGGCGTGTCATCGGACCTGCCACGATGGGTACAGTCAGTGGTAAGGGAGGAGTGGACGGCGGAGGTGTTCGACGCGGAGCTGGTGCAACTGGATGGGGGCGCCGAAGAGGAGATGGTGGCACTACTGCAGGTGGCCATGGCGTGTGCTGCCACGACGCCGGACGCGCGGCCAGACACCTCTGAGGTCGTGAGGATGGTTGAGGAGATCAGCATCGGGAGGGTCACGACAAAGGATAGAGTGGAGGGTGCATCCGAGGAGGAGCAGGAGTCATCGGGCACGCCGACGACCAGCGCAACGTCGTGATCCATCGACACACACGACATATTTGGACATATGCAAACACCATGTGTAAATGTCCAAGGTTCTCATGTGTACCTCAGCTCAACAACAAAAATGAGGGAACCACATGGGCTGAATTGTTATAAAAAAGAATCAATCAAATCATATTTCTTCTAGAAGAACAATGCTCAGTAATGTTGTAAGTGCATCTAGTGCCACTTAGTGATTTTGGTGTATTGAAGACTTATAGGTTCTCATGTGTACCTCAGCTCAACACCATGTGCAAACACCATGTGTAAATGTCCGAGGTTCTCATGTGTACCTCAGCTCAACAACAAAAATGAGGGAACCACATGGGCTGAATTGTTATAAAAAAGAATCAATCAAATCATATTTCTTCTAGAAGAACAATGCTCAGTAATGTTGTAAGTGCATCTAGTGCCACTTAGTGATTTTGGTGTATTGAAGACTTATAGGTTAAGATACTAATGTGTTTGTGAGTGTACATAGGCTTTATAAGTTGTTGAGGAGTTTGATCTACTCGAAGAATATTGAGCCGTAAAAACGAATGTCTTCAGGTGAAGACTTTGGTAATTCCTCGAAGACTTTGAAAGCGAGGAAATTCGTGTGTCCTTGAAGATATTGATACAAGGACTTTGAAGTGTGAAGACTTTTGTTTTCGTAGTTTCATTTCCTTTCTTTTGAGTCATGGGAACACCGTACTGTTAAAGAGGGTCGAGGTAAAACTAAGGAAAATATTCCAAGTGATGCTCATCTCAAAGCCTACACATACCCAATCCTTCGAGTGAAGCCTTTGAAAATCTTTTACAGTTTAGTCAATTTCTTCAGTGACAGATACGAAGATCTTCTGGTCTCTAAGGACATTGCTCTAACAGAGGAGTTAGGATTTCGCCAGTGCGAATTACCTACAAGTGAGAAATATGAGAGACATGAGGACTTTCACAGCTTGAAAGTTCCGACCATTGTTGTGCAGCGCTAGCTGTCCCCAAACCTTATCCACATAACGGCCATATAATTGGGGAATATATGTCAAATCATGTCGGGATTTCTACCATGCTATAAATAGCCCCCCCCAACACACAAACACAACCGCTCGCTGGTTGGCTGCTCCGCGAGGGAAACTGACACTTGTCATTTGAGAGCAACCCATTCCTCGAAGACTTTGAGAAAAAATCATCCGCGAGGAAAAACGCCAAACACCCAAACCAAAACCCAAAGTGATTGAGCATCACTTAAGATATTGTTCATGTGTGGAACCGACGCTTGTTACCTTTGAAGATTGTGTATCTTCTAGACGGTTATTTATCACTCGTCTAGAACATCCAACAGTAAATTATGGATCGCCGGGTGACCGAGTTTGTGAGGGTTTGGAAGTATGCCCTGAAGACTTACCACGAGTGTTGGGCGAGGATTGTGTGTCCTTGGCTCAAGGAGAATACAGTAAGGATTTAGTGTCCTCGGACTGCTTGTCCTTTGGTTTAGATATCAATACGCTCCAAACCAGACGTATGACTATCATAGCAGTTCGAACTGGGTCATCAAATCACCGAGTACCTCGTTCTATTTCTTCAACCCTTCTATTTCCTCATTTATGTGTTGATGAAATTGATCGTTACTGTTTGAAGAATTTGACTGGAGACTTTCACAATTTCCTCATCCCAAATTCTTCACTTCACTTGTTCTTAACTTGCGTATCTTGATCACGCTACTTGTGCAAATCGTTTGTTTCATTTCATCATGAAAACTATGTTGTTGTTGTGTTGCACGTTCGACTAAGTACTTATTCCGCTGCTCACTATTCATGACTGAGCAATTTCCTCACAAGGAAATTCCGAAGTGATGAATTCATAAAAATTGCCTATTCGGCCCCCTCTAGTCGAACGCACTTTCAATTGGTATCAGAGCAAGGTACTCCCTTGTTCTGTGTGATTTTGGTCTAACCACCTGGAGTATTAGTTCGCTATGGGCTGTCCTACCTTTGAAGGGACGGAGTACCCCTACTGGAAGAACAAGACGTGCATGCATCTTGAAGCAATTGACAATATCTGGTATGTTGTGGCAAGAGGGGTTCCCACTCTGTCAGAAACTATCAATGCTGCGAAGAGATTCAAGCAACTCGACTCTCAAGCGAAGAATATCATTTGTGGCCATATGAGCAAAGGTCAGTATGACAGCGTTAGTGCTTTGGGAACTGTAAAGCTCATTTGGGATAGGCTGTCCAAGGTTAACGAAGGAGTGTCTATTTAAAGTGACTCTGAGGTTGATGTTCTTCATAATCTCTTCAACCGATTCAAGCGACTCATTAATGAGAGTTGTCAGCAAAATTTTGATCGCCTCACTGATATCTCCAATGAGCTACAAGCTCTTGGGGCCAATGATGTCACCCATCGTGAGGGGGTGAAACTGCTGAGATCTCTTGATTCTTCATTCGATACAATGGTTTTGATGATTCAAGAGCGAAGAGACTACAAGTTACTAGATCATGTTGATATTCTTGAGACACTCAATACTCATGAATTCCAACAAGCTGAGAAGATAGATCTCTATGGACCAAGTTATGGATGATCTCGTGCGCTGAAGGCAAAGGCTGTTTCCTCATGTGAAGAAGAAGTATCTGATTGCAGTCTTGGTGATCCTAAAGAACTTGGCCAGGAACTTGCTATGCTCGTGAGGAAATTCCAGAAGTTCTCCACACAAGGTCGGTTCAGAAAATCTTCAAGAAGAGATGTGAGGAAATCATAATCTTCATTCGAGGACTACAAGAAAAGAACCTACCATAAATGCAAGAAGTGTGGTCACTATATTGTTGATTGTCCTTACTGGGTGAAGGAATAAAAGAATAAGAAGTACAAGGATGAAAATTCGAATGACTCAAAAAACGGAAGAAATCTTCAAAATCCTCATCGCACAAGAAGAACAGTTTCAAAAAGGCTCAGGCTCTTATTGGCACGGAAATGGATTCTGAGGAAGAATCTAAGGAATGTGATGAAGAGGAAGGATCTAAGGAGGAGTCAGAGTCTGGTGTGGCAAGCCTATCCCTTGCTACCACATTCGTCAGCAAGTCCATCTTCGACCTCGAAGAAAATGACAACGTCAACAACACCGATGACTCGGATGATGACTTTGCTCCCACCTATTGCTTCATGAAAAAAGGTGCCAAGGTACCCAAACACACTTCACCTTGTGACTCAAGTGACGGTGAACCTAATTATTATCAAAAACCCAGTTACTACAAGCTTTCTAATGCCACTAAGCAACAAAATGCACTTGAAAAGCTTCAGAAACTGTTAGACAAAAGCGAGGTCCCGTTGAATGAGGAAATGGATTGGACTCAAACCCTAACTGATGATGTTCAAAGTCTTTAGTCTAAGTTTTATAGTCTTCGAGAACGTCATGACACTCTCTTGGTTGATCATGAGAAGCTCTCTTATGAATTTCTTCAAAGAAAGCAAGATCTTGAGAAAAGGGTGTCTCATGATGATCTTCAAAGTGAAAATGATTATTTGCTTGCTCAACAGATCAGTACTTCTGAGGAAGAATTCATTTCACCGTTTTACACTACTGTGTACACTGGTTTATCAACTCATGGCATCCATTAGATATGATCAATCGACGATTGTATAGGCATCAAGCAATCTACCCAATTTGACGAAAGATTTCTGCTCGATGGATATGCGCAAACCGTTGCCCCCACAGTCTAGTCTACATCAACTCGTTGTGGTCAACTCGCCGTCCACACCCTCTCACAAACGACTCGGCCGACTCGCCGTTTGCATCCGTTTCCAAATGACGCGACCGGCTCGCTGTTCGCGCGACCAAGACAACTTACAATGATGTGGTCAACTCTCACATCCGCGCAACCAAGACGGCTTACAACGCCACGACCGTACTTGTTGGAGAACGTCGCATGGGAAACAAAAAAAATTCTACGCGCACGAAGACCTATCATGGTGATGTCCATCTACGAGAGGGGATGAGTGATCTACGTACCCTTGTAGACCGTACAGCAGAAGCGTTAGTGAACGCGGTTGATGTAGTGGAACGTCCTCACGTCCCTCGGTCTGCCCCGCGAACAATCCCGCGATCAGTCCCACGATCTAGTGCCGAACGGACAGCACCTCCGCGTTCAGCACACGTACAGCTCGACGATGATCTCGGCCTTCTTGATCCAGCAAGAGAGACGGAGAGGTAGAAGAGTTCTCCGACAGCGTGACGGCGCTCCGGAGGTTGGTGATGACCTTGTCTCAGCAGGGCTCCGCCCGAGCTCCGCAGAAACGCGATCTAGAGGAAAAACCGTGGAGGTATTGTTGGAATTATGCCCTAGAGGCAATAATACATATAGTTATTATTATAATTCCTGTATCAAGATAATCGTTTATTATCCATGTTATAATTGTATTGAACGAAGACTCATTTACATGTGTGGATACATAGACAAAACACCGTCCCTAGCAAGCCTCTAGTTGGCTAGCCAGTTGATCAAAGATAGTCAATGTCTTCTGTTTATGAACAAAGTGTTGTTGCTTGATAACTCGATCACGTCATTAGGAGAATCACGTGATGGACTAGACCCAAACTAATAGACGTAGCATGTTGATCGTGTCATTTTGTTGCTATTATTTTCTGCGTGTCAAGTATTTGTTCCTATGACAATGAGATCATATAACTCACTGACACCGGAGGAATGCTTTGTGTGTATCAAACGTCGCAACGTAACTGGGTGACTATAAAGATGCTCTACAGGTATCTCCGAAGGTGTTAGTTGAGTTAGTATGGATCAAGACTAGGATTTGTCACTCCGTCTGACGAAGAGGTATCTCGGGGCCCACTCGGTAATACAACATCACACACAAGCCTTGCAAGCAATGTAACTTAGTGTAAGTTGCGGGATCTTGTATTACGGAACGAGTAAAGAGACTTGCCGGTAAACGAGATTGAAATAGGTATACGGATACTGACGATCGAATCTCGGGCAAGTAACATACCGAAGGACAAAGGGAATGACATACGGGATTATATGAATCCTTGGCACTGAGGTTCAACCGATAAGATCTTCGTAGAATATGTAGGATCCAATATGGGCATCCAGGTCCCGCTATTGGATATTGACTGAGGAGTCTCTCGGGTCATGTCTACATGGCTCTCGAACCCGCAGGGTCTGCACACTTAAGGTTCGACGTTGTTTTATGCGTATTTGAGTTATATGGTTGGTTACCGAATGTTGTTCGGAGTCCCGGATGAGATCACAGACGTCACGAGGGTTTCCGGAATGGTCCGGAAACGAAGATTGATATATAGGATGACCTCATTTGATTACCGAAAGGTTTTCGGAGTTACCGGGAATGACGAATGGGTTCCGGGAGTTCACCGGGGGGGGCAACCCACCCTGGGGAAGCCCATAGGCCTTGAGGGTGGCACACCAGCCCTTAGTGGGCTGGTGGGACAGCCAAGAGGGCCCTATGCGCCTAGATAAGAAAATCAAAGAGAAAAAAAAAGAGGAGGTGGGAAGTGAAGGAAGGACTCCCTCCCACCAAACCAAGTCCAGCTCGGTTTGGGGGGGGAACCTTCCCCCTTGGACTCGGCCGACCCCCTTGGGGCTCCTTGAGCCCCAAGGCAAGGTCCCCTCCCTCCCACCTATATATACGGAGGTTTTAGGGCTGATTTGCGACGTTCCCCAACAGTGGCATCATGAGCTAGGGCGTAGATGTCTTCTCGAGTAGAACACAAAAGTTTTTGTGGGCGGTGATGTGCGTTTTGCTGCCCTCCTTAGTCTTTTCTTGATTCCGCGGTATTGTTGGATTGAAGCAGCTTGGACCGACATTACTCGTACGCTTACGAGAGACTGGTTTCATCGTTACGAGTAACTTCGTTGCTCAAAGATGACTAGCAAGTGTCGGTTTCTCCAACTTTAGTTGAATCGGATTTGACCGAGGAGGTCCTTGGATGAGGTTAAATAGCAACTCATATATCTCCATTGTGGTGTTTGCGTAAGTAAGATGCGATCCTACTAGATACCCATGGTCACCACGTAAAACATGCAACAACAAAATTAGAGGACGTCTAACTTGTTTTTGCAGGGTATGTTTGTGATGTGATATGGCCAACGATGTGATGTGATATATTGGATGTATGAGATGATCATGTTGTAATAGAAAATATAGACTTGCACGTCGATGGTACGGCGACCAGCAGGAGCCATAGGGTTGTCTTTATACTAACGTTTGTGCTTGCAGATGCGTTTACTTTTTTGCTAGGATGTAGCTTTAGTAGTAATAGCATGAGTAGCACGACAACCCCGATGGCAACACGTTGATGGAGATCATGGTGTGGCGCCGGTGACAAGAAGATCGTGCCGGTGTTTTGGTGATGGAGATCAAGAAGCACGTGATGATGGCCATATCATGTGACTTATGAATTGCATGTGATGTTAATCCTTTATGCACCTTATTTTGCTTAGAACGACGGTAGCATTATGAGGTGATCTCTCACTAAAATTTCAAGATGAAATTGTGTTCTCCCCGACTGTGCACCGTTGCTACAGTTCGTCGTTTCGAGACACCACGTGATGATCGGGTGTGATAGACTCAACGTTCACATACAACGGGTGCAAAACAGTTGCGCACGCGGAACACTCGGGTTAAGCTTGACGAGCCTAGCATGTGCAGACATGGCCTCGGAACATGAGACCGAAAGGTCGATCATGAATCATATAGATGATATGATTAGCATAGGGATGCTTACCACTGAAACTATACTCAACTCACGTGATGATCGGACTTGAGCTAGTGTAAGTGGATCATGAATCACTCAAATGACTAGAGAGATGTACTTTTTGAGTGGGAGTTTAGCAAATAATTTGATTAAGTTAAACTCTAATTATCTTGAACATAGTCTAAAGTCCACTTTGAATATATTTGTGTTGTAGATCATGGCTCACGCGACAGTCACCCTGAATTTTAATACGTTCCTAGAGAAAGCTAAGTTGAAAGATGATGGAAGCAACTTTGTAGACTGGGCTCGTAATCTTAAGCTAATCTTACAAGCTGGGAAGAAGGATTATGTCCTTAATGCTGCGCTAGGAGATGAACCACCCGCTGCGGCTGATCAGGATGTTAAGAACGCTTGGTTAGCACATAAGGAGGACCACTCAATAGTTCAATGTGCAGTCTTGTATGGCTTAGAACCGGGACTTCAACGTCGCTTTGAGCGTCATGGAGCATTTGAGATGTTCCAGGAGTTGAAGTTTATCTTTCAGAAGAACGCCCGGATCGAGAGGTATGAGACCTCCGATAAATTCTATGCTTGCAAGATGGAGGAGAACTCGTCTGTCAGTGAACATGTGCTCAAAATGTCTGGGTACTCAAACCGTCTAGCTGAGCTTGGTATTGAACTCCCGCAAGAGGCTATCACTGACAGAATCCTTCAATCACTGCCGCCAAGCTATAAAGGCTTTGTGTTGAACTACAACATGCAAGGGATGAACAAGTCACCCGGCGAGTTGTTTGCGATGCTGAAAGTCGCAGAGTCTGAACTCCGTAAAGAACATCAAGTGTTGATGGTGAATAAGACCACTAGTTTCAAGAGAAACGGCAAAGGCAAGAAGGGTAATTCGAAGAAGAGCGGAAAGCCTGTTGCCAATCCGACGAAGAAACCCAAAGCTGGACCTAAGCCTGAAACGGAGTGTTACTATTGCAAGGGTATGGGTCACTCGAAGCGCAATTGCCCCAAGTATCTAGCAGATAAGAAGGCGGCCAAAGAAAAATCAGGTATATTTGATATACATGTTATTGATGTGTACTTAACCGGCTCTCGTAGTAGTGCCTGGGTATTCGATACCGGTTCTGTTGCTCATATTTGCAACTCGAAACAGGAACTGCGGAATAGACGAAGGCTGGCGAAAGATGAAGTGACGATGCGCGTAGGAAATGGTTCCAAGGTTGATGCAATCGCCGTCGGCACAGTTTCACTTCAGTTACCATCAGGATTAGTGATGAACTTAAATCATTGTTATTTAGTGCCTGCGTTGAGCATGAACATTATATCTGGATCTTCTTTATTGCGAGACGGTTACTCTTTTAAGTCAGAGAATAATGGTTGTTCTATTTCTATGAGTAACATCTTTTATGGTCATGCACCCAGTGTGAGAGGATTGTTCATATTGAATCTTGATAGCGATACACATATACATAACATTGAGACCAACAGAGTTAGAGTTAAGAATGATAGCTCCATATTTTTGTGGCACTGCCGATTAGGTCATATTGGTGTAAAGCGCATGAAGAAACTCCATGCTGATGGACTTTTGGAGTCACTTGACTTTGATTCACTTGACACGTGCGAACCATGCCTCATGGGCAAGATGACTAAAATTCCGTTCTCCGGAACTATGGAGCGTGCAAGTGACTTGTTGGAAATCATACATACCGATGTGTGTGGTCCGATGAGTGTAGAGGCGCACGGCGGATATCGTTATTTTCTCACCTTCATTGTAGATTTGAGTAGATATGGTTATGTCTACTTGATGAAGCACAAGTCTGAAACATTTGAAAAGTTCAAGCAATTTCAGAGTGAAGTGGAAAATCATCGTAACAAGAGGATCAAGTTCCTACGGTCTGATCGTGGGGGTGAATATGTGAGTTTCGAGTTTGGTGCTCACTTAAGACAATGTGGAATTGTTTCACAGTTAACACCGCCTGGAACACCACAGCGTAATGGTGTGTCTGAACGTCGTAATCGTACTTTATTAGAGATGGTGCGATCTATGATGTCTCTTACCGATTTGCTGTTATCATTTTGGGGTTATGCATTAGAAACAGGTGCATTCACTTTAAATAGGGCACCATCAAAATCCGTTGAGACGACACCATACGAACTGTGGTATGGCAAAAGGCCAAAGTTGTCGTTTCTTAAATATTGGGGATGTGATGCTTATGTCAAAAAACTTCAGCCTGAAAAGCTGGAACCCAAAGCGGAAAAGTGCGTCTTCATAGGTTACCCAAAAGAGACAGTTGGGTACACCTTCTATCTCAAATCCGAGGGCAAAGTGTTTGTTGCTAAAAACGGAGCTTTTCTCGAGAAGGAGTTTCTCTCGAGAGAATTTGAGTGGGAGGAAGATAGAACTTGACGAGGTTGTCGAACCTCTCATCCCTCTGAATGGTGGCGCAGGGCAAGGGGGAACCTCTGTCGTTGCAACGCCGGTTGAGGAGGAAGTTAATGATGATGATCATGAAACTCCGGTTCAAGTTTCTGTCGAACCACGCAGGTCGACGAGACCACGTGCTGCTCGAGAGTGGTACGGTAATCCCGTCTTATCAATCATGTTGTTAGACAACAATGAACCTGCAAGTTATGAAGAAGCAATGGTGGGCCCAGATTCCAACAAATGGCTAGAAGCCATGAAGTCCGAGATAGGATCCATGTATGATAACAAAGTGTGGACTTTGGAGGTACTACCTAAGGGCCGCAAGGCTATTCAGAACAAATGGATCTTTAAGAGGAAGACGGACGCTGACGGCAATGTGACCGTTTAAAAAGCTCGACTTGTGGCAAAGGGTTTTTCACAAGTTCAAGGAGTTGACTACGATGAGACATTCTCACCCGTAGCGATGCTTAAGTCCGTCAGAATCATGTTAGCAATAGCTGCATTTTTCGATTATGAAATCTGGCAGATGGATGTCAAAACGGCGTTCCTTAACGGTTTCCTTAAGGAAGAGTTGTATATGATACAACCCGAAGGTTTTGTCGATCCTAAGAATGCTAACAAGGTGTGCAAGCTCCAGCGATCCATTTATGGACTGGTGCAAGCATCTCGGAGTTGGAACAAACGCTTTGATGAGGTGATCAAAGCATTTGGGTTTATACAAGTGGTTGGAGAATCTTGTATTTACAAGAAAGTGAGTGGGAGCTCTGTGGCGTTTCTAATATTATATGTGGATGACATATTGCTGATTGGAAACAACGTGGAGTTTTTGGAGAGCATAAAGGATTACTTGAATAAAAGTTTCTCTATGAAGGACCTAGGAGAAGCTGCTTACATTCTAGGCATTAAGATCTATAGGGATAGATCAAAACGCCTGATAGGACTTTCACAAAGCACATACCTTGATAAAGTTTTGAAGAGGTTCAAAATGGAACAGTCCAAGAAAGGGTTCTTGCCAGTTTTACAAGGTACGAGATTGAGTAAGACTCAGTGCCCAGCAATTGATGAAGATAGAGAGCATATGCGCTCCGTCCCCTATGCTTCAGCCATAGGTTCTATCATGTATGCAATGCTGTGCACTAGACCGGATGTTAGCCTCGCCATAAGTATGGCGGGTAGGTTCCAGAGTAATCCAGGAGTGGATCACTGGACAGCGGTCAAGAATATCCTGAAGTACCTGAAAAGGACTAAGGAGATGTTTCTCGTGTATGGAGGTGACGAAGAGCTCGCCGTAAAAGGTTACGTCGATGCAAGCTTTGATACAGATCCGGACGACTCTAAGTCGCAAACCGGATACGTATTTATTCTTAATGGGGGTGCGGTAAGCTGGTGCAGTTCCAAGCAAAGCGTCGTAGCAGATTCTACATGTGAAGCGGAGTACATGGCTGCCTTGGAGGCGGCTAAGGAGGGTGTCTGGATGAAGCAGTTCATGACGGATCTTGGAGTGGTGCCAAGCGCACTGAATCCAATAACCTTGTTCTGTGACAACACGGGTGCCATTGCCTTAGCATAGGAACCACAGTTTCACAAGAAGACCAGACACATCAAACGACGCTTCAACCTCATCCGCGAGTACGTCGAGGGAGAGGACATAAATATATGCAAAGTGCACACGGATCTGAATGTAGCAGACCCGCTGACTAAACCTCTTCCACGGCCAAAGCATGATCAACACCAGAACTGTATGGGTGTTAGATTTATTACAATGTAATTCACATGATGATGTGAGCGCTAGATTATTGACTCTAGTGCAAGTGGGAGACTGTTGGAATTATGCCCTAAAGGCAACAATACATATAGTTATTATTATAATTCCTGTATCAAGATAATCGTTTATTATCCATGCTATAATTGTATTGAATGAAGACTCATTTACATGTGTGGATACATAGACAAAACACCGTCCCTAGAAAGCCTCTAGTTGGCTAGCCAGTTGATCAAAGATAGTCAGTGTCTTCTGATTATGAACAAAGTGTTGTTGCTTGATAACTGGATCACGTCATTAGGAGAATCACGTGATGGACTAGACCCAAACTAATAGACGTAGCATGTTGATCGTGTCATTTTGTTGCTACTGTTTTCTGCGTGTCAAGTATTTATTCCTATGACCATGAGATCATATAACTCACTGACACCGGAGGAATGCTTTGTGTGTATCAAACGTCGCAACGTAACTGGGTGACTATAAAGATGCTCTGCAGGTATCTCCGAAGGTGTTAGTTGAGTTAGTATGGATCAAGACTGGGATTTGTCACTCCGTGTGACGGAGAGGTATCTCGGGGCCCACTCGGTAATACAACATCACACACAAGCCTTGCAAGCAATGTAACTTAGCATAAGTTGCGGGATCTTGTATTACGGAACGAGTAAAGAGACTTGCCGGTAAACGAGATTGAAATAGGTATACAGATACTGACGATCGAATCTCGGGCAAGTAACATACCGAAGGACAAAGGGAATGACATACGGGATTATATGAATCCTTGGCACTGAGGTTCAAACGATAAGATCTTCGTAGAATATGTAGGATCCAATATGGGCATCCAGGTCCCGCTATTGGATATTGACTGAGGAGTCTCTCGGGTCATGTCTACATGGTTCTCGAACCCGCAGGGTCTGCACACTTAAGGTTCGACGTTGTTTTATGCGTATTTGAGTTATATGGTTGGTTACCGAATGTTGTTCGGAGTCCCGGATGAGATCACGGACGTCACGAGGGTTTCCAGAATGGTCCGGAAACGAAGATTGATATATAGGATGACCTCATTTGATTACCGGAAGGTTTTCGGAGTTACCGGGAATGTACCGGGAATGACGAATGGGTTCCGGGAGTTCACCGGGGGGGCAACCCACCCTGGGGAAGCCCATAGGCCTTGAGGGTGGCACACCAGCCCTTAGTGGGCTGGTGGGACAGCCCAAGAGGGCCCTATGCGCCTAGAGAAGAAAATCAAAGAGAAAAAAAAAGAGAGGAGGTGGGAAGGGAAGGAAGGACTCCCTCCCACCAAACCAAGTCCAACTCGGTTTGGGGGGGGGGAACCTTCCCCCTTGGACTCGGCCGACCCCCTTGGGGCTCCTTGAGCCCCAAGGCAAGGTCCCCTCCCTCCCACCTATATATACGGAGGTTTTAGGGCTGATTTGCGACGTTCCCCAACAGGTATGTGGTCGGGCTGCCGTGGAAAAGTCGTCTCAAATCAGCCCTAAAACCCCACTATATATAGGAGGAGGAGGGGGGAGACTTGCCTTGGGGTCCAAGGACTCCCAAGGGAGTCGGCCGAGCCAAGGGGGAAGGTCTCCCCCTCCCAAACCGAAATCCACTTGGTTTGGAAGGTGGAGTCCTTCTTCCCTTTCCCACCTCCTTCTTTTTTTTTCCTCTTTGATTTCCTTTCCTATGCGCATAGGCCTCTCTTGGGCTGTCTTACCAGCCCACTAAGGGCTGGTGTGGCACCCCAAACACCCATGGGCTTCCCCGGGGTGGGTGCCCCCCCCCCGGTGAACTGCCGGAACCCATTCGTCATTCCCGGTACATTCCCGGTAACTCCGAAAACCTTCCGGTAATCAAATGAGGTCATCCTATATATCAATCTTCGTTTCCGGACCATTACGGAAACCCTCGTGACGTCCGTGATCTCATCCGGGACTCCGAACAACATTCGGTAACCAACCATATAAGTCAAATACGCATAAAACAACGTCGAACCTTAAGTGTGCAGACCCTGCGGGTTCGAGAACTATGTAGACATGACCCGAGAGACTCCTCGGTCAATATCCAATAGCGGGACCTGGATGCCCATATTGGATCCTACATATTCTACGAAGATCTTATCGTTTGAACCTCAGTGCCAAGGATTCATATAATCCTGTATGTCATTCCCTTTGTCCTTCGGTATGTTTCTTGCCCGAGATTCGATCGTCAGTATCCGCATACCTATTTCAATCTCGTTTACCGGAAAGTCTCTTTACTCGTTCCATAATACAAGATCCCGCAACTTACACTAAGTCACATTGCTTGCAAGGCTTGTGTGTGATGTTGTATTACCGAGTGGGCCCCGAGATACCTCTCCGTCACACGGAGTGACAAATCCCAGTCTCGATCCATACTAACTCAACGAACACCTTCGGAGATACCTGTAGAGAATCTTTATAGTCACCCAGTTACGTTGCGACGTTTGATACACACAAAGCATTCCTCCGGTGTCCGTGAGTTATATGATCTCATGGTCATAGGAACAAATACTTGACATGCAGGAAACAGTAGCAACAAAATGACACGATCAACATGCTACGTCTATTAGTTTGGGTCTAGTCCATCACATGATTCTCCTAATGATGTGATCCCGTTATCAAGTGACAACACTTGCCTATGGCCAGGAAACCTTGACCATCTTTGATCAACGAGCTAGTCAACTAGAGGCTTACTAGGGACAGTGTTTTGTCTATGTATCCACACATGCACTGTGTTTCCAATCAATACAATTATAGCATGGATAATAAACAATTATCATGAACTAAGAAATATAATAATAACTAATTTATTATTGCCTCTAGGGCATATTTCCAACAGTGTCCCACTTGCACTAGAGTCAATAATCTAGTTCACATCACCATGTGGTTCCAACGAATCCAACACTCATATAGTTATGGGGTCTGATCACGTCTTGCTCGTGAGAAAGGTTTTAGTCAACGGTTCTGAAACTTTCAGATCCGTGCGTTCTTTACAAATCTTTATGTCATCTTATAGATGCTGCTACTACGTGCTATTCAGAAATGCTCCAAATATCTACTCTACTATACGGATCTGTTTCACTACTCTTAGTTATTAGGATTAGTGTCAAAGCTTGCATCGATGTAACCCTTTACGACGAACTCTTTAACCACCTCCATAATCGAGAAAAATTCCTTAGTCTATTAGTTACCAAGGATAAATTTTGACCGCTGCTAGTGATTCAATCATGGATCACTCTCTGTACCTCTCAACAGACTTTGAGTCAAGGCACACATCAGGTGCGGTACACAGCATGGCATAATTCAGAGTCTACGGCTAAGGCATAGAAGACGACCTTCGTCTATTCTCTTTATTCTGCCGTGGTCGGGTTTTGAGTCTTACTCAAATTCACACCTTACAACGCAACCAAGAACTCCTTCTTTGCTGATCTATTTTGAACTCTTTCAAAAACTTGTCAAGGCATGCATCTTGTTGAAACTTCCATTAAGTGCTTTTGATCTATCTCCATAGATCTTTGATGCTCAAGGTTCAAGTAGCGCAATCCAGGTATTCCTTTGAAAACTCCTTTCAAACAACCTTGTATGCTTTACAGAAATTCTACATTACTTTCTGATCCACAATATGTCAACCACATATACTTATCAGAAATTCCATAGTGCTCCCACTCACTTCTTTGGAAATACAAGTTTCTCATAAACCTTGTACAAACCCAAATCCTTGATCATCTCATCAAAGTGTATATTCCAACTCCGAGATGCTTGCACCAGTCCATTTAAGGATCGCTGGAGCTTGCATACTTGCTAGTATCTTTAGGATCGACAAAACCTCATGGTTGTATCTCATACAATGTTTGCTCAAGGAAACCGTCGAGGAAACAATGTTTTGACATCCTACATGCAATATTTCATAAATAATGCAGCAACTACTAACATAATTCTAACAGACTTTTAGCATCGCTACGAGTGAGAAAGTCTCATCATAGTCAACTGTTTGATCTTGTCGTAAACATGTTTGCGACAAGTCGAGCTTTTCTTAATAGTGACTTATCACTATCATCGTCTGTTTTCCTTTTAAAGATCCATCTTTACTCAATAGTCCTATGACCATCAAGTAGTTCTTCCAAAGTCTACACTTTGTTTTCATACATGGATCCTCTCTTGGATTTCATGGCTTCCAGCCATTTGTCGGAATCTGGGCCCACCATTGCTTTCTCCATAACTCGTAGGTTCACTGTTGCTCAACAACATGACCTCCAAGACAGGGTTACCGTACCACTCTGTAGTAGTACGCGACCTTGTCAACCTACGAGGCTTGTAGTAACTTGATCCGATGCTTGATGATCACCATCATCAGCTTCCACTTCAATTGGTGTAGGCGCCACAGGAACAACTTCCTGCGCCCTGCTACACACTGGTTGAAATGATGGTTCAATAACCTCATCAAGTTCTACTACCCTTCCACTCAATTCTTTCGAGAGAAACCTTTCCTCGAGAAAGGATCCGTTTCTAGAAACAAACACTTTGCTTTCGGATCTGAGATAGGAGATGTACCCAACTGTTTTGGATATCCTATGAAGAAGCATTTATCCGCTTTGGGTTCGAGCTTATCGGACTGAAACTTTTTCACATAAGTGTCGAAGCCCCAAACCTTCAAGAAACGACGGTTTAGATTTCTCTAAACCTCAGTCTATACTGTGTCATCTCAACGGAAATACGTGGTGCCCTATTTAAAGTGAGTGCGGTTGTCTCTAATGCATAACCCATAAACGATAGTGGTAATTCGATAAGAGACATCATAGTATGCACCATACCAAATAGTGCGTGGCTATGACGTTCAGACACATCATCACACCATGATGTTCCAGGTGGCATGAACCGCGAAACAATTTCCACATTGTCTTAACTGCGTACCAAAACTCGTAACTCAGATATTCATTTCTATGATCATATCGTAGACAGTTTATCCTCTTGTTACGACGAACTCCACTCTGAAACGGATTTGAACTTTTCAATATTTCAGACTTGTGATTCATTAAGTAAATACTCCTGTATCTACTCAAATCGTCAGTGAAGTAAGAACATAATGATATCCACTACGTGCCTCAGTACCCATTGGACTGCATACATCAAAATGTATCACTTCCAACAAGTTACTATCTCATTTCATCTCAATGAAAACAAGGCCTTGCTCATGTGGTATGGTTTGCATGTCACTATTGATTCGAAATCAGGTGAGTACAAAGATCCATCAGCATGGAGCCTCTTCATGCAATTTATACTAACATGACTCAAGCGGCAGTGCCACAAGTAAGTGGTACTATCATCATTAACTCGTATCTTTTTGGCACCAATATTATGAACATGTGTAACACTACGATCGAGATTCAAT
This sequence comes from Hordeum vulgare subsp. vulgare, assembly GCF_904849725.1. NCBI lineage: Eukaryota > Viridiplantae > Streptophyta > Magnoliopsida > Poales > Poaceae > Hordeum > Hordeum vulgare. The sequence continues at coordinate 559,681,928 of NC_058520.1, forward strand.
AAACCATTGAAGGTGATTATTCAAGAAAATAGAGTAACCATTATTCTCTTTAAATGAATAATCATATTGCAATAAACACGATCCAATCATATTCATGCTTAACGCAAGCACCAAATAACAATTATTTATGTTTAACACCAATCCCGATGGTAGAGGGAGCGTGCGACGTTTGATCATATCAACCTTGGAAACACTTCCAACACGTATCGTCACCTCGCCTTTAGCTAGTCTCCGTTTATGCGTAGCTTTCATTTCGTGTTACTAATCACTTAGCAACCGAACCGGTATCCAATACCCTCATGCTACTAGGAGTACTAGTAAAATACACATCAACATCATGTATATCTAATATACTTCTCTTGACTTTTGCCAGCCTTCTTATCTACCAAGTATCTAGAGTTGCTCCGCCTCAGTGACTGTTCCCCTCATTACAGAAGCACTTACTCTCGGGTTTGGGTTTTATCTTGGGTCTCTTCATTAGTGCAGCAACTGTTTTGCCGTTTCACGAAGTATCCCTTCTAGCCCTTGCCTTTCTTGAAACTTAGTGGTTTTACTAACCATCAACTATTGATGCTCCTTCTTGATTTCTACTTTCGTAGTGTCAAACATCGCGAATCGCTCAAGGATCATTGTATGTATCCTTGATATGTTATAGTTCATCACGAAGCTCTCACAGCTTGGTGGCAGTGACTTTGAAGAACTATCACTATCTCATCTGGAAGATTAACTCCCACTTGATTCAAGCGATTGTCGTACTCAGACAATCTGAGCACACGCTCAACGATTGAGCCTTTCTCCTTTACTTTGTGGACAAAGAATCTTGTCGGAGGTCTCGTACCTCTTAACAAGGGCACAAGCATGAAATCACAATTTCATCTCTTTAGAACATCACTTATCTTCCGTGACGTTTTAAAACGTTTTCGGCGCCTTGCTTCTAAGCCATTTAAGTATTTTGCATTGAACTATCGTGTAGTCATCAGAAACATGTATGTCGGATGTTCACAGCATCCACAGACGACGCTCGAGGTGCAGCACACCGAGTGGTGCATTAAGGACATAAGCCTTCTGCGCAGCAACGAGGACAATCCTCGGTTTTACAGACTTAGTCTGCAAAGTTTGCTACTATTAACTTTCAACTAAATTTTCTCTAGGAACATATAAAAACAGTAGAGCTATAGCGCAAGCTACATCGTAATTCGCAAAGACCATTAGACTATGTTCATGACAATTAGTTCAATTAATCATATTACTTAAGAACTCCCACTCAAAAAGTACATCTCTCTAGTCATTTGAGTGGTACATGATCCAAATCCACTATCTCAAGTCCGATCATCACGTGAGTCGAGAATAGTTTCAGTGGTAAGCATCTCTATGCTAATCATATCAACTATACGATTCATGCTCGACCTTTCGGTCTCATGTGTTCCGAGGCCATGTCTGCACATGCTAGGCTCGTCAAGCTTAACCCGAGTGTTCCGCGTGCGCAACTGTTTTGCACCCGTTGTATGTGAACGTTGAGTCTATCACACCCGATCATCACGTGGTGTCTCGAAACGATGAACTGTAACAACGGTGCACAGTCGGGGAGAACAAAATTTCGTCTTGAAATTTTAGTGAGAGATCACCTCATAATGCTACCGTCGTTCTAAGCAAAATAAGGTGCATAAAAGGATTAACATCACATGCAATTCATAAGTGACATGATATGGCCATCATCACGTGCTTCTTGATCTCCATCACCAAAGCACCGGCACGATCTTCTTGTCACCGGCGTCACACCATGATCTCCATCAACGTGTCTCCATCGGGGTTGTCGTGCTACTCATGCTATTACTACTAAAGCTACGTCCTAGCAAAATAGTAAACGCATCTGCAAGCACAAACGTTAGTTATAAAGACAACCCTATGGCTCCTGCCGGTTGCCGTACCATCGACGTCCAAGTCGATATTAACTATTACAACATGATCATCTCATACATCCAATATATCACATCACATCATTGGCCATATCACATCACAAGCATACCCTGCAAAAACAAGTTAGACGTCCTCTAATTTTGTTGTTGCATGTTTTACGTGGTGACCATGGGTATCTAGTAGGATCGCATCTTACTTACGCAAACACCACAACGGAGATATATGAGTTGCTATTTAACCTCATCCAAGGACCTCCTCGGTCAAATCCGATTCAACTAAAGTTGGAGAAACTGACACCCGCCAGTCATCTTTGAGCAACGGAGTTACTCGTAGCGATGAAACGAGTCTCTCGTAAGCGTACGAGTAATGTCGGTCCGAGCCGCTTCGATCCAACAATACCGCGGAATCAAGAAAAGACTAAGGAGGGCAGCAAAACGCACATCACTGCCCACAAAAACTTTTGTGTTCTACTCGAGAAGACATCTACGCATGAACCTAGCTCATGATGCCACTGTTGGAGAACGTCGCATGGGAAACAAAAAAAATTCTACGCGCACGAAGACCTATCATGGTGATGTCCATCTACGAGAGGGGATGAGTGATCTACGTACCCTTGTAGACCGTACAGCAGAAGCGTTATTGAACGTGGTTGATGTAGTGGAACGTCCTCACGTCCCTCGATCCGCCCCGCGAACAATCCCGCGATCAGTCCCACGATCTAGTGTCGAACGGACGGCACCTCCGCGTTCAACACATGTACATCTCGACGATGATCTCAGCCTTCTTGATCCAGCAAGAGAGACGGAGAGGTAGAAGAGTTATCCGGCAGCGTGACGGCGCTCCGGAGGTTGGTGATGACCTTGTCTCAGCAGGGCTCCACCCGAGCTCCGCAGAAACGCGATCTAGAGGAAAAACCGTGGAGGTATGTGGTCGGGCTGCCGTGGAAAAGTCGTCTCAAATCAGCCCTAAAACCTCACTATATATAGGAGGAGGAGGGGGGAGACTTGCCTTGGGGTCCAAGGACTCCCAAGGGAGTCAGCCGAGCCAAGGGGGAAGGTCTCCCCCTCCCAAACCGAAATCCACTTGGTTTGGAAGGTGGAGTCCTTCTTCCCTTTCCCACCTCCTTCTTTTTTTTCTTTCCTCTTTGATTTCCTTTCCTATGCGCATAGGCCTCTCTTGGGCTGTCTTACCAGCCCACTAAGGGCTGGTGTGGCACCCCAAACACCCATGGGCTTCCCCGGGGTGGGTGGGCCCCCCAGTGAACTCCCAGAACCCATTCGTCATTCCCGGTACATTCCCGGTAACTCCGAAAACCTTCCGGTAATCAAATGAGGTCATCCTATATATCAATCTTCGTTTCCGGACTATTCCGGAAACCCTCGTGACGTCCGTGATCTCATCCGGGACTCCGAACAACATTCGGTAACCAACCATATAACTCAAATACGCATAAAACAACGTCGAACCTTAAGTGTGCAGACCCTGCGGGTTCAAGAACTATGTAGACATGACCCGAGAGACTCCTCGGTGAATATCCAATAGCGGGACCTGGATGCCCATATTGGATCCTACATATTCTACGAAGATCTTATCGTTTGAACCTCAGTGCCGAGGATTCATATAATCCCGTATGTCATTCCCTTTGTCCTTCGGTATGTTACTTGCCCGAGATTCGATCGTCAGTATCCGCATACCTATTTCAATCTCGTTTACCGGCAAGTCTCTTTACTTGTTCCATAATACAAGATCCCGCAACTTACACTAAGTCACATTGCTTGCAAGGCTTGTGTGTGATGTTGTATTATCGAGTGGGCCCCGAGATACCTCTCCGTCACACGGAGTGACAAATCCGAGTCTCGATCCATACTAAATCAACGAACACCTTCGGAGATACCTGTAGAGCATCTTTATAGTCACCCAGTTACGTTGCGACCTTTGATACACATAAAGCATTCCTCCGGTGTCCGTGAGTTATATGATCTCATGGTCATAGGAACAAATACTTGACACGCAGAAAACAGTAGCAACAAAATGACACGATCAACATGCTACGTCTATTAGTTTGGGTCTAGTCCATCACATGATTCTCCTAATGATGTGATCCCGTTATCAAGTGACAACACTTGCCTATGGCCAGGAAACCTTGACCATCTTTGATCAACGAGCTAGTCAACTAGAGGCTTACTAGGGACAGTGTTTTGTCTATGTATCCACACATGCACTGTGTTTCCAATCAATACAATTATAGCATGGATAATAAACAATTATCATGAACTAAGAAATATAATAATAACTAATTTATTATTGCCTCTATGGCATATTTCCAACAGTACTCGCATCTGTGCTACCAAGTTGGATTCAAAACGTTGCGGTTCGGACGACATCAGCCCGTCGGTGCAGTGGTCGCTTGTCTCGGCCGCCCAACACACGTGCGCAAGCCACCATCCCCATGGTATGTTCTCCATCAATATATCGGTGCAGTTCTCGCCTATACGAGCCGCCCAACGGACACGCGCAAGACGCCGCCCTCACGGTCCAATTTACATCACACCCACCAGTGTAGTGCTCGCTTATACAAGCCGCCCAACAGACGGATGCAAGACGCCGCCCTCATGGTCCGGACGGTATCAACATATCGGTATAATGCTCACTTATATGAACCGCCCAACAAACGCGTGCAATCATCAACATTATACTGGTTTATGGCACAATCAAGTATGGAGATTCTCAAGCCGCCTCCTTGAGTCGACTTATGACTCGGGGGCTACACAGGCATGGCTAAGCAGATTTAACCGGGCTGAATAATTCAAGAACCCGGGTCATTACAGGGAAGTTAAGCCGGTCTCGAGGGTTGTTGCCTCATTGGCGAAAAGATTTAAGGTCGTCGGAGAAGACAAGTCGCCATGATGCGAACGCCCAAACATGGGTGCCCTGCCTCATTGGTGGATGATTTAAAAGCCGCCCAAGAGGATGAGCCACCGCCAAGGAGGTCATTCAAACATGGGTGCTATCAGTATCAAAGAGGATAAGCCGCCACATTGCGCTCATTCAAACATGGATACTGGTAAAGCCAAAGAGGACCAAAGTTGCCACGATGCACGGTTCAAACATAGGCGCCAATGTATGGTCATGAACGATAAAAACCGGCTTACTTGGGGGCTACTAGTCCCCAGGTCGTTTAGCAGTAATAGCATTGTCTTATGCTATCCTATGTCCGTTTTTCCTTGATCATAGGTCACTTGGGGGCTTCTCACTCATTGAGTCCCGCCTTTATTGCCCTCTTGGCTAGTGAAAAATTAACGCATTACAATGGTTATACTGGACTATACGTTTTGCGACTCACCCATAAGCCCCGTGTACTCTTGGCGAGTCAATCCAATATTGGACCCTGAACTTCCAAAGTTAAAATATTGAGGTGCTCGCGAGAGCCAGCATTATGGAAAATAGACAAACCATGGGTTCACTGAACCTGCTTCACTGAAGCTTGACTTTGCCTGACCAACCAGTCTAAAAATCTCTTAGGGTATGACTAGAGCCTTACAAGCCCGTCTACCCGCCGTGACTCACTGAGTCGACTTATTTATAACAATTCAATACCCTATATGGTGTTACATATTTCAAGCAAGGATTCAATATTCTTACCGGCTCATGCAAAGCATGGTGACTATGAAGCTCACAAGGGTGGCTTATATTAAAAGGTAATGCCAAAAGATTCAACATTCATAAAGCTCGAAAGGGCGGCTTATACATGCATCATCTTTGCATTGCATCATCCATCATGCATCATACATACATATCACGCCGATCTTCAAACCGGGTCAAAGCATAAATTTCTGCACGGACAAATAAATCTTTGATAGCTGATACGTCTCAAACGTATCTATAATTTTTTATGGTTTCACCCTGTTATCTTGTCAACTTTGGATGTTTTGTTTACCTTTTATATCTTTTTTGGGACTAACTTATTAATTCAGTGCCAAGTGTCAGTTCCTGTTTTTTCTGTGTTTTTGACTCTTTTCAGATCTGATTTTGGAACGGAGTCCAAACGGAATAAAATCCCCGAAATAAATTTTTCCAGGATGGAAGAAGATCGGGAGGCTTGAGGGCCAAGGCAGTGGCCCCACAAGCCCTGTTGCCGCGGCAAGGGGGGAGGCCGCGGCAACCAAGCTTGTGGCCCCCCTGGCGCTCCCCTGCCCTAGGTCTTTGGCCTATAAATTCCCTAAAAATCCAAAAAAAATCAAGGCATCCACGAAAACACTTTTCCGCCGCCGCAAGCTTCCGTTTCCGCGAGATCTCTTATGGAGACCCTTCCCGGTGCCCTGCCGGAGGGGACTTTGGAGTTGGAGGGCTTCTACATCAACATCATCGCCTCTCCAATGACTCGTGAGTAGTCCATTTCATACCTACGGGTCCGTAGTTAGTAGCTAGATGGCTTCTTCTCTCTCTTGGATCTTCAATACAAAGTTCCCCATGGTCTTCATGGAGATCTATCCGATGTAATCCTCTTTGGCGGTCTGTTTGTTGAGATCCGATGAATTGTGGATTTGTGATCAGATTATCTATGAATTATATTTGAGTCTTTGCTGATTTCTTATATGCACTATTTGATATCCTTGTAAGTCTCTCCGAGTCTTGGGTTTTGTTTGGCCAACTAGATCTATGATTCTTGCAATGGGAGAAGTGCTTGGTTTTGGGTTCATACCGTGTGGTGACCTTTCCGAGTGACAAAAGGGGCAGCAAGGCACGCATCGTGTTGTTGCCATGAAGGGTAACAAGATGGGATTTTATCGTAGATATGAGATTGTCCATCTACATCATGTCATCTTGCTTAAGGCGTTACTCTGTTCTTTTGGACTTAATACACTAGATGCATGCTGGATAGCGGTCGAAGTGTGGAGTAATGTAGTAGATGCAGAAAGTATCGGTCTACTTGTTTCGGACGTGATGCCTATAGATATAATCATTGCCTTAGATAATGTCACGACTTTGCGCGGTTCTATCAATTGCTCGACAGTAATTCGTTCACCCACCGTCTACTTGCTTTCATGAGAGAAGCCACTAGTGAACACTACAGCCCCCGGGTCTATTCACAACTATCGTTTCCACTTTCACTTTTACTTTGCTTGTTTAATTTGTTGCTTTCAGTTCTCACTTTGCAAACAATCTATAAGGGATTGAAAACCCCTTCATAGCGTTGGGTGCAAGCTCTTTGTGTTTGTGCAGGTACTTGAGACTTGACGAGATCTTCCATTGGTTCGATACGTTGGTTCTCAAAACTGAGGGAAATACTTATTGCCGTTGTGCTACATCACCCTTTCCTCTTCAAGGGAACACCAACGCAAGGCTCCAAGGCCGCGGGGAGATCCTTTGCATATTTGCCAAGGAAGTCCCTAAATGCATAGCCGTAGCAGCAGGATTCCTGGCGCCGTAGCAGGGAAGGTGTGTTGTGGCAGTAGCAGAAGGATTTATGGCGCCGTTGCCGGGGAGATCAAGTCAAGAATAGTCTCTCTTCAACGTGATGATTTCTGACGCAAGGAGGAGAGATCAAGTCATCTATCCAAGTAGGTGTCACAAACTCATCTCTTGCATTTACCTTTTTTGCCAGTTGCCTCTCGTTTTCCTCTCCCCCACTTCACATTTGTCGTTTTCATTTTTCTTTCTCCTTTGCCGTTTTCATTTGCCTTTTTGCCGTTTTCCTTTGCCGCTTTCTTTTGCCCTTTGCCATTTTCCTTCGCCGGTTTTCTTGCTTGCTTGTGTGCTTGGTTGTTTGTTGAAGTCATCATGGCTGAAAACACCAAACTTTGCGACTTCTCGAGTACCAATAATAATGATTTTATTAGTACTCCGATTGCTCCCGCCACTAGTGCAGAATCGTATGAAATCAACGCAGCTTTGCTGAATCTTGTTATGAAAGAGCAATTCTCTGGCCTTCCTAGTGAAGATGCCGCATCTCATCTCAATACCTTCATTGAGCTTTGCAATTTGCAAAAGAAAAGAGATGTGGATAATGACGTGGTTAAGTTGAAGCTTTTTCCTTTCTCGTTGCGAGATCGCGCAAAAACTTGGTTTTCTTCTTTGCCTAAAAATAGTATCGATTCTTGGGATAAGTGCAAAGATGCTTACATATCCAAGTATTTTCCGCCGGCTAAGATTATCTCCTTACGTAACGATATCATGAATTTCAAGCAACTTGATCATGAACACGTTGCACAATCTTGCGAGAGGATGAAGTTAATGATTAGAAATTGTCCCGCTCATGGCTTGAGTTTGTGGATGATTATACAAATCTTTTACGTTGGTTTGAATTTTGCTTCTCGCCATATCTTGGACTCCACCTCAGGTGGAACGTTCATGTAAATCACGTTAGGAGACGCTACAAAACTCCTAGACAATATCATGACCAACTACTCTCAGTGGCACACTGAAAGGTCACCTGCTAGCAAAAAGGTACACGCTATAGAAGAAATTAACTCGCTTAGTGCTACGATGGACGAGTTGATGAATTTGGTTGCTAGTAGAAATGCTCCTTTAGATCCTAATGACATGCCACTATCTTCCTTGATTGAGAGTAGCAACGCTAGTTTGGACATTAATTTTGTTGGTAGGAACAATTTTGGCAACAACAATGCTTTTAGAGGAAACTATGTTCCTAGGCCTTTTCCTAGTAACTCCTCTAACAATTATGGCAATTCCTACAACAACACTTATGGAAATCATAACAAATTACCCTCTTATTTAGAGAGTAGTATCAAAGAGTTCATCAACTCTCAAAAGATTTTCAATGCGTCCATAGAGGAAAACTACTCAAAATTGATGATTTGGCTAAGAGCGTTGATAGGATGTCTTGTGATATTGATGATTTAAAAGTTAGATGTGCTCCTCCCAGGGTCAACTTGGATGAAACTTTGAAAGCTATGCGTGTCTTCATGAATGAGAGCAAAGAAAGAACCGTCCAAATTCGCGCTAGGCATGAATGGTTTAAAAGGGCGCGTTCTAGTGATGCAAATCACGAAGATCTTAAAGTGCTTGGTGTAACTCCTCTTGAATCTTTGTTTTTGCATGTCAAACCTATTGATGAAGGGGCTGGATATGAATCCACTTTGGTTGAAAAACGCCCGAATGATTCGGAGCCCACCTATCTTGATGATAAAGGTGTGGAGAGTGGAGTAGAAGAAATCAAAATTTTGGGTAGTAATGAAACTCCCACTTTGGATTTCAAGGAATTCAATTATGATAGTTGCTCCTTGTTTGAATGCATTTCTTTGATGCAATCCATTGCAAACTCTCCACATGCTTATAGCCAAAACAAAGCCTTTACCGCACATATCGTAGATGTTATGATGAAATCTCTTGAAGAGAAGCTTGAATTAGAAGTCTCTATACCTAGAAAACTTCATGATGAGTGGGAACCTACTATCAAAATCAAAATCAAAAACTATGAATGCAATGCTTTGTGTGATTTGGGTGTTAGTGTTTCCGCGATTCCAAAGTCTTTATGTGATATTCTTGGTTTTCATGAGATTGAAGAGTGTTCTCTTAATTTGCATCTTGCGGATTCTACTATAAAGAAACCCATGGGAAGGATCGATTATGTTCTTATTGTTGCAAATAAAAACTATGTACCCGTGGATTTCATTGTACTTGACATAGATTGCAATCCTTCATGTCCCATTATTCTTGGTAGACCTTTCCTAAGGACTATTAGTGCTATCATCGATATGAAGGAAGGGAATATTAGATTTCAATTTCCCCTAAATAAGGGCATGGAGCATTTTCCTAGAAATAAAATAAGATTGCCTTATGAATCTATGATGAGGGCTACTTATGGTTTGAGCACCAAGGATGACTATACGTGATTCCATCATCTTATGCCTAGCTAAGGGCGTTAAACAATAACGCTTGTTGGGAGGCAACCCAACGAATCTATCCTTTTTCTTTCTGTTTTGTGTTTTCCACACTTTCATAATTCTGTTATGATTGTGTTTTTTGTCTTTCTTTTTGCGTTTGTGCCAAGCAAAACCGTTATGATTAGTCTTGGGGATGATCGTTTGTTCATGCTGGAAAAGACAGAAACTTTCTGCTCACGAAAAGAATTTTCATTTTTTTTCTGTAAGAGCTTTTGAGTTGATTCTTTTTGCTGCTGATTTCTACGCAAATTCTTCAGACTGTCGTAAGTTTTCAGATTTTCTTAAGTACCAGAAGTATACTGAGTATACAGATTGCTATAGACTGGTCTGCTGTTAATAGATTATGTTTTTGTTGAGTTGGTTGCTTATTTTGATGAAACTATGGATAGTATCGGGGGTATTAGCCATGGAAGATTGAAAATACAGTAACCCAAGATCAACATAAGTAGAATTTAAGTTCGTACAGTACCTAAGGAAGTGGTGGTTTGCTTTCTTATACTAATGTTATCACGAGTTTCTGTTTAAGTTTCGTGTTGTGAAGTTTTCAAGTTTTGGGTGAAGTTCTTATGGACAAAAAGATAAAGAGTGGCAAGAGCTCAAGCTTGGGGATGCCCAAGGCACCCCAAGTTGATTCAAGGATGTCGTAAAAGCCTAAGCTTGGGGATGCCCCGGGAAGGCATCCCCTCTTTCGTCTTCAATCCATCGGTAACGTTACTTGGGGCTATATTTTTATTCACCACATGTTATGTGTTTTTCTTAGAGCATCTTCTATCGTAGGAGTCTTTTATTTTTGTTGTGTCACAATCATCCTTGCTGCACACCTAGAGAGAGAGACATGCACTCACCGTGATTTTGTCGAGCTTCACTTATATCCTTTGGTTAGACAATTCAGCTCACATGTGCTTCACTTATATCTTTTGAGCTAGTTGATTTTGCTCTATGTGCTTCACTTATATGTTTTAGAGCACAACGGTGCGTGGCTTGGTCGTTGATCTATGCTTTTATAGTAGTCTCAAGAGGGGTAGTTATCCAAAGGGATATGAAAACTTCCACCTTCATGTGCATTGAATAGTTAGAGAAGTTTGATTCATCTCAATTAGTTTTGAGTTGTGGTTATGGTAATATTGAAGTTACATTAGTAAGGTGTTGTGGATCTAGAAATACTTGTGTTGAAGTTAGTGATTCCCGTAGCATGCATGTATGGTGAACCGCTATGTGATGAAGTCTGAGCATGATTAGTCTATTGATTTTTATCCTTTGTGTGGTGGTCGGGATCGCGCGATGGTTTATACCTACCAACCCTTTCTCCTAGGAGTATGCGTTGAATGCTTTGTTTCGATTACTACTAAAACTTTTGCAACAAGTATATGAGTTCTTCATGACTAATGTTGACTCCATGGTTTAGATGCACTTTCACATTCCACCATCATTATCTTCTTTAGTGTCGTATAATTTTCGCCGGTGCACAAAAACCACCATTAGCCTCCCTCAAAACAGCCACCATACCTACATACTATGGCTTTTTCAAAGTCATTCCGAGATATATTGCCATGCAACTACCACCATGACATGTGCCACCACGTCTACATTGCCATTGCATGATCGTAAGATAGCTAGCATGATGTTTCCATTGATGTCCATGCCATGCTAGATCATTGTCACGGTACACTACCGAAGGCATTCCATATAGAGTCATCATTGTTCTAAGTTTTGAGTTGTAAGTGAGATTATCATCATTGATGGAGCGTTGTCCCACGTGAGGAAATAAAAGAGGCAAGAGAAGCCCATATACAAAAAGAGGCCAAAGATGCCCACCAAAAAAAAATAAAAAAAAATAGGTCAAAGAGCCCACCAAAAAAATGAGAGAAAAAGAGAGAAGGGACAATGCTACCACCTTTCCACGCTTGTGCATATTAAGCACCATGATCTTCATGATTGAGAGTCTCTCGTTTTGTCACCACCATATAGCTAGTGGGAAATTTTCATTATATAACTTGGCTTGTATATTCCAATGATAGGCTTCCTCAAATTTTCCTTAGGTCTTCGTGAGCAAGCAAGTTGGATGCACACCTACTAGTTTTCTTTAAGAGCTTTCACATACTCTTAGATCTAGTGCATCATTTGTATGGCAATCCCTACTCATTCACGTTGATATCTATTGATGAGCATCTCCATAGCTCATTGATATGCCTAGTCAATGTGACCATCTTCTCCTTGTTTGTCTTGCAACCTCCACCACACTCCACACCACTTATAGTGCTAAAACCATGGCTCACGCTCATGTATTGCATGAGAGTTGAAAAAGTTTGAGAAAGTAAAGGTGTGAAAACAATTACTTGGCCAATACCGGGGTTGTGCATGATTTAAATTCGTTGTGCAAGGATGATAGAGCATAGCCAGACTATATGATTTTGTAGGGATAACTTTCTTTTGGCCTTGTTATTTTGGAAGTTCATGATTACCTTACTAGTTTGCTTGAATTATTATTGTCTCCACGTCAATAGTAAACTATTGTTTTGCATCTAATGGATCTGAACATTCACGTCACATAGGAGGAGTTACAAAGGACATCTATGCTAGGTGGCATGAAAGCATAAAAAATTCATTCTTTATCACTTCCCTACTCGAGGACGAGCAGGAGTTAAGCTTGGGGATGCTTGATACGTCTCAAACGTATCTATAATTTTTGATGGTTTCACGCTGTTATCTTGTCAACTTTGGATGTTTTGTTTACCTTTTATATCTTTTTTGGAACTAACTTATTAATTCAGTGCCAAGTGCGAGTTCCTGCTTTTTCCGTGTTTTTGACTCTTTTCAGATCTGATTTTGGAACGGAGTCCAAACGGAATAAAATCCCCGAAATAAATTTTTCCAGAACAGAAGAAGATCGGGAGGCTTGAGGGCCAAGGCAATGGGCCCACAGGGGGGCCACAAGCCCTGTTGTCGTGGCCAGGGGGGAGGCCGCGGCAACCAAGCTTGTTCCCCCGTGACGCTCCCATGCCCTAGGTCTTTGGCCTATAAATTCCCTAAAAATCCAGAAAAAAATCAGAGCATCCACGAAAACACTTTTTCCGCCGCCGCAAGATTCCGTTTCCGCGAGATCTCATCTGGAGACCCTTCCCGGTGCCCTGCCGGAGGGGACTTTGGAGTTGGAGGGCTTCTACATCAACATCATCGCCTCTCCAATGACTCGTGAGTAGTCCACTTCAGACCTACGGGTTCGTAGTTAGTAGCTAGATGGCTTCTCTCTCTTGGATCTTCAATACAAAGTTCTCCATGATCTTCATGGAGATCTATCCGATGTAATCCTTTTTGGCGGTGTGTTTGTCGAGATCCGATGAATTGTGGATTTGTGATCAGATTATCTATGAATTATATTTGAGTCTTTGCTGATTTCTTATATGCATGATTTGATATCCTTGTAAGTCTCTCCGAGTCTTGGGTTTTGTTTGGCCAACTAGATCTATGATTATTGCAATGGGAGAAGTGCTTGGTTTTGGGTTCATACCGTGTGGTGACCTTTCCCAGTGACAGAAGGGGCAGCAAGGCACGCATCATGTTGTTGCCATCAAGGGTAACAAGATGGGCTTTTATCGTAGATATGAGATTGTCCACCTACATCATGTCATCTTGCTTAAGGCGTTACTTTGTTCTTTTGGACTTAATACACTAGATGCATGCTGGATAGCGGTCGACGTGTGGAGTAATAGTAGTAGATGCAGAAAGTATCGGTCTACATGTTTTGGACGTGATGCCTATAGATATAATCATTGCCTTAGATAACGTCACGACTTTGCACGGTTCTATCAATTGCTCGACAATAATTCGTTCACCCACCGTCTACTTGCTTTCATGAGAGAAGCCACTAGTGAACACTACGGCCCCCGGGTCTACTCACAACTATCGTTTCCACTTTCACTTTTACTTTGCTTGTTTACTTTGTTGCTTTCAATTCTCACTTTGCAAACAATCTATAAGGGATTGACAACCCCTTGATAGCGTTGGGTGCAAGCTCTTTGTGTTTGTGCAGGTACTTGAGACTTGACGAGATCTTCCATTGGTTCGATACCTTGGTTCTCAAAACTGAGGGAAATACTTATTGCCGTTGTGCTACATCACCCTTTCCTCTTCAAGGGAACACCAACGCAAGGCTCCAAGGCTGCGGGAAGATCCTTTGCATATTTGCCAAGGAATTCCCTAAAGGCGTAGCCGTAGCAGAAGGATTCCTGGCGCCGTACCAGGGAAGGTCTGTTGTCGCGGTAGCAATAGCCAATATGGCTGGATTTTCATCATGGTTTATCATAACCAGTGTTAAATAATTGGGGGTTTTAAGCGAGCTCGAAAGAATTGACTATTTTCAAAGAGCCACCCTATCACATATAATGCCGGGTCATCTAATTGACCGGCTCTTGGTTTTCTTGAACTTTTGTACTGTAGTAAACTACAACACTTATGGATTTCTCAAGGATATATTTGTCGGGTTACATTGCAACCACGGTAAAGGATTTCTTTCATCACAAAGGCATCATCATCTCACAGAGTGGATATGATTTTATTCTACAATGGAAAGAATAGTCCAGAGTCGCTGCAGGCACACAACCCGACACTTGGAGGCTACATTATTCAAATCAAGATTACATCAAAGTATAAAAGTCCCATGTCGTTGCAAGCATGCCCCATGACACTTGGGGCTAATGCAAACTGCTCTTTCAAATCATCACATCATCATCAGACCCGGCTACCTCAAGGAGATAAGCCGACCCGGGGGGGGGGGCTAGATATCACTCTTTATTCGAGAATGGATTCAAAACCGACTCATCATTTTTATAATGACCTGGTCCTTGGGGGCTACACATTGCCGCTCAAGGTTACATAATCAGATCTACAAAGTCCCTGCTCATTATTACATAATGACCCGACCCTTGGCGGCTACATCATATGATGTTTTATTTTTAAAGGAGAAGAACTTGTAAGTCCCGAGTCGCCGCAAGCAATCAACCCGACACTTGGGGCTACACTACTCACATCAAAATTTCCAAAGTCCCAGGTTGCTGCAGGCAAGACAACCCGACACTTGGGGGCTACAACACTCAGTTGCTTTCACAGATCACGAGGTCCAAATTGAAGACTCGGCCCCACACACTAATGAACCGGCCCTTGAGGGCTACACCAGCTTAAGCTTTATAAATATAAGATGATTACAAGTCCCGCGGTGCTTCAAGCAAGACAACCCGACACTTAGGGGCTAGGCGGTCAAAGATATATTTTTGCAAACCACCAAGTCATCATGAAGTGATAAACTTGGAGCTTGGGGGCTACACGTAATATGGATATATCAAAAAATTGAAGATCACTTTCAAGATGTCAATTGTGAGCAATGCCGGCTCAACATATTTTTACCTAGTTGAAGCATTGACAGACCGACTCAACATTACATGGATTTCTTTATTCCCAATGATTTGATCAATCCAATTGGAGTTCGGTTGTTTGACCAGGCATTACTAACAATCATGACCCGAGATTATCAATCATAACCCGGTAACTTCGACGATCGCAACTAGACAAGCTCTAAACATCTTCAAGCCGGAAGTATTCAAAGTTGGCTCAGCACCACAAGGATAATTTGAGTCTAATATTTTCATCAAGCCAAAGCATTAGAGGCCGACTCAATGGCATATGTATTTTATTGCAAAGGACACGTACCTGCAAGATGATTGTGAAGACGGCTCGAAGAAACCCGGATTTACAAGGAGCCACTTCATTAAATCAAGTCGACCAATGGAGCAAGCTGGCCCCTTAACATATTTGTTATTCTTATTTCAGGAGCTTACCATGAATAAATTCAAGCTAACTGGGGGCTAATGTCGGGGATATACCCAGCGGTGTAACCCTTCTTGAAGTTTCCCCCGGTCGAGAAGTGCGGCTCACTCGTGACCCGCCCGAGCTTGGCGACTCACTGGTGACCCGGTAGGCAGGTCAAACGAATGACAAGACCGAAGACCCAAGGCCCTACATACACCCTGGCATAAGGCGACTCATAGAGAGGTCAGGAGGGTTAGCTAACAAGAGAAGGCCCAAAGAAGAGGAAAGACTCCCACAAGAAGGAAACAAGACCCGGATTAGGATTCAAGAGAGACTAGTCCTATTCCTACTCCTAGTAGGACTCTACATGTAAACCTACCCCTTCCACCTATATAAGGAGGGGTAAGCCGCCCCGAGAGGGACAAGATTCATAAGTTCAAGTCATTAGAGATAGACATATTAGACACCCTCGAGATTGGAGGTAGCGATTCCGCACCCATGTAATCGAGATCATCACCTTGATCAATGAAGCACAAGCAGGACGTAGGCTTTTACCTCCATCGGAGGGGCCGAACCTGGGTAAACTCGCGTCTCTCGATTCCGACCAACCCCTCTCATGCTGCCAGATAGCTGCGATGGCCTCACACCTAAGTTCTCTCACGAGGACATATGCCGTGATAGAAACCACGACAGTCACTCTTGCAACCCATCATCTACTTATTACTCCACAATGACTTCCGTTAGGCCCATAACATGGTGAAGTGTCAGGTAGTCGACGTTCATATGACACAACTAAATAAAGTAACAACATACATATCATCAAAATATCGAACGAATGCCAACTTTATATGATTACTTATAACTGGACTTCTCCCATGTCCTAAGGAACAATAGTAACTAGTCACACCTCATCAACATGTTCAACATCAGAGGTGTAATAAATATGATCAAGGATCTGAACATTATGTCTTCCACCAAGTAATCCAACTAGCATCACCTACAAGATGTAATTACAACTAGCAACCTAGAGATACCAATCTGAGATTTTGAGACAAAGATTGAATACACGAGATGAACTAGGGGTGGAGATGAGATGTTGTTGGTGAAGATGTTGATGAAGATTAGTCCTCCCACGAAGGAGGAAGTGTTGGTGATGACGATGGCTTCGATTTCCCCCTCCCGAAGAGGAATTCCTCCGGCAGAATCGCTCTCCCCGAGAGCAAAAGGGCCTATGCCCAAGTTTCCGCCTCGAGATGGCGGCGCTTCGTCCCGAAAGTTATGTCTTGATTTTTTCTAGGGTAAAACACACCATATAGGAGAAGAAAGGCGTCAGAGGATCAACAAGGGCCCCACAAGCCATAAGGGCGCGACCTCGGGGGGGGGGGGGGAGGCGCACCCTGTTGTCTTGTGCCTATGTGGCTGTCCCTATGCGGTGTATTTTTGACTCAATAATTGTTATATATCCCAGATAAAATCTCCGTGAAGTTTCAGGTCATTTGGGGCAACTTGATTTTTCTGCCTTTTTCTCGGTATCTCGGTCGAGAATTCCAGTTTCGAGATACTCCCCTCTTCGTAACGTACCTTACATATTTAGAGAGAAAAGTCATAAGAATTACACAATAATATGAAATAATGAACAATAATAAGACAAATATCAATAAAAATTCATGATACAAAATGGACGTATCAGGTTGCTAAGAGCAACACTTCAACATGGAGAACAACTAGGATTTATGGTTTTTCGTCTTTGAACTATTTGGTGAAGGGAAAGGCTATATGGCATGGAGATGTTTCGTCGAAGGACTTCATCAACTAAATCCCTTATTAAATAGTGTGGAATTCCTTAACTCAAGAAAAGTAAATAAACACTACAAATAACCTATGTGCAAAGACGCTTGAGTTTTGTTTTCACCTTTTTGATTTTCATCTATGCTCGACAATTTTCATAGTTGATACTAAGATCCGTCATGCATTTTAGTGGTCTCGTTAGTTCATTTATCTGTCATCACCAACGTCAAAAATCAATTAGGTTCTAGCTAGATGCACTTCCACAAGTCACACGTCTAACGTTTAGGCCAAATCTACAACTCTACAAGGTATCGAGAGCATACGGTTATACATGCCTCCGATGCCCCCTTTGACTTGCTATCAGTGCAAAGTAGTACAAAGATACAAAACATGTTCTAACCCCCCGCTGACCCACTTAGCTTAAACTGGTAACGTCAAGTAAGGCGTCAACGCTGGCTCGTCTCGGTTCACCAAGGCACTCCGCTTGACATGCAAACGCGAGTATAGACCAAAAAAACGAGCAATGCAATTAAGAAGCAAAACGAGAAACCTTATTTCCAACATCATCAATACAACGTATGACGGAGACTTTTTTCCCGCCATCGCAACCGTCATTAAGATGAGTGAAAAAAAACTAACCTTAATTACCTGCACTTCTAGTATATCTGCCTCTCAATCGAAAATTAATCCAATATTTATTAATAGTGTATTCAAAACTCACTTGTTCTGTTTTTTTTATTTTTGGTTTGGAAATTCACTTGTTCTGTGTTAACTACCCAGGTTTCTATTTCTGGCCTCCTGGCCGAAAGGCTAACCCGGACATTCCTGCAAGATCCACGCCATTGTCTTGATCACTTGCGTTTCCATATCGGGCCCCTGCGCCGGACCGGAGGAAGTACTACGTGGCCGGCACGAACCACTTTGCCAAAACAGGCGCCTGAACCGGTACGCAGAAGTAGCTTCCATCCCACGGCGCCAGACGCGCGTGCCTCCCCACCCGATACGACACGTTCCTCTCCCGACACGGTCGGACGGACAGGACACCCCTCTTCCCCCGATCCGACGGCAGCCACACGGCCACACGATTTCTCGCGCGGTTTTTCTCGTCCCGGCGACCGCACATTTATTACCTGCCCGCCCTTCTTACGCCACACCCCCCGAGCTATCACGCGACGAACATAAACGCCCCCCGAGGCAAGCAGCGGGAGGGGCCAAACTTAGTTTGTAAGCTTTTCGGGGGCGCGGCGGCGAAGCGTGTAGCACTTTTGCTTCGGCGAGCCCTCTTCCCCCTCCTCTCTCCCTGCGACTGCGAGTGCGAGTCCACACACTGTCAAGTTCAACTCCCCCCCAAAGATTCCAATTTTCCCCCGCCCAGCTCCCAAATCGCTCACGCGGCCCGCCGAATCCCCAGATCCCCACCCCCTCCCGCGCGCCCCGGCCCCCGGCTCCGCCCAATTCTAGGGTTTCCACTCCCCTCCCCAAGCTCCCACCGCCAGATTAGGGTTTCCATTTCGCATTCCGCCCTGCCGGAGCTCGCGGTTCCGGCCGATTGGAGCCGCCAGCGCGCGGCCGGCTGCCTAGGGCCTGGATTTCCGGTGGCAGGGGCGGGGGGATGTCGTGAACGCCGGAGCTTGTCTGCTCTTCCCTGTCCGTCGGGGAGCCGAGGTGAGCTGAGCTCAGGCTAGGCTAGGGTTTCGTGCTGCGCGCTCCGTTAGCGAGGAGCGCGGCCGGAGATGTTCTACTCGCAGTTCATCTTGGCCAAGAAGGGCCCCCTCGGGACCATATGGATCGCCGCGCACTTGGAGCGGAAGCTCCGCAAGAACCAGGTCACGGACACCGACATCGGCGTCTCCGTAGGTGGGTGGTTTCCGCTGCTCCTTCGGATCTGGAGCTTCATTTCCTGTTGTAATATGCATACTTCCTCCACGATATGCCCTGGCAGCCATGCAGAGTGGCGGAAAAATAATAATTATGCTCTTTCGCTAACGCTCATTGCTGCTGTATCTGTCAACACTTAAAATTTGCCATATTTGGCGTGTTTATGGCGTTGCTGTATGCTTATTGCGTAGTTATTGCTAGTGGATTAGTAAAGGTGTTACCTTTTTCCCGGCTGCTAGTCTAACTAGCTCCTGCTCGTCACCAGCGGACGTGCAATTAGTTGCCGAGTATGCCAATAAGCTGATTTTTTTTTTGTATATCCTCTACTGCTGGATTATTCGGTATTGCACTACATGGTATTTGTCTCCTTGCTACTGTCTGAGTAGTGTAGAAGTTTACAACCCATTTGATTTGTTAGTTAAATAATGTTAACGGTCCAGGTGCATTTCTATATAGACTCAATGAAATCTTGAAAAGGGCCATGCTTTTAGAGCTTTCCTATTGTGGTTCATTGCTTTCGAGGAGCGAAAGGAAATGTCACCTTGATACTCACTAGTTGCTAGGTCACCAAGAGTTACAAAAATTATTTTTGTATCCACGGCTATCGGTGGACTTCGTTTGAAGAACTAGGCACTGGTGGACTTGTAAAGTCTATCATAGCGGTTAGGTAAAGCTTATAGTCCGAGAATGTTGTCAGCTTCCTGATGCCTTGTGTCTCATGTGTGGTTGTCTACGTGCTATGCCCTAAGCAGAATGGTTCACCTTTCTAGGCAGACTACTCCTTGACTAGTTTTTGTGTTTTGTCGTATCTGTTTTGGGGAAGTGTGTTTATGCATTGTACATGCGATGAGCAGCGATTTACAGAACCCACACGTTCCGACCATGTTTGAAAACACACATGAGAGTTTTCTTCAGCATAGTCTGTTTCAAATTTAACCTCCTCAAATGGGTATTTGTTTTATTTTTCTTGATACAGATAATTTGATTTTCTTTGTTTTACATGTACTGAAATGAAGCATAAAGTGAGAGGGTAGACTTCCAGTAAATGTGTGCTTTAGCTATTGTTGCACTTTGGAACCATTTTCTGTTTACAATCCTGTAGAGAATAAATGGTGTACCAATAATAATTTAAAGAAAAGGCCAGACTACAACACAAGGAGAGTATGTTTAATATCCAGACAGAGTACACGAAGACAATGCAATGAAAGGAAAGCCAACAAATAGAAAGTTAAAGAACTGAATAGCATGTGTATTGCCTATTGCTTGAAAGCCGAAAAGTTTTGTAACTTTGAAGTGATCTTGGAGCGTATTGTGAGGTAGCAATCCACAACCCTATTATCTTTGGAGGTTTGAATGATGATTGATCACATTTACTTTCTTTCTTCATACGCAATGGTCTGTTGCTGAATGTAAAGATGATGCTTCCATTTAAATTTTAAAGTAAAAAAATACCCCCACTTCTTCTTGTAGACAATGATAATGCTGAAATGCTCCAAAGGTTGCCAACTAATCCATCTCACTATCCATTTGAAGTATAACATTTAACACATGATGCTCAATATTACGAGGAACCATGGACTTGAAGGAATGAGGCAGTATGATGTGTAACTGTAACACTTCTTGGTGAGAAACCTTGGATGAGACAAATAGGTCTTGGAAGTTGATCCAAGAAAACTTCATCTAGTTTTACGTTGTGCAGCAATCCTGACACACACACACACACACACACACACACACACACATAAATAAATAAATAATTTCCTGTTACTTTCATGTAGCGTCAGGCTAGGTTTATAATGATTTTAGGTAGCTAAGACTACTAGAAATTTTATTCCAATTTCAGTATAACATATGTCATGATTACATATTTTTACCAAGGGGCGTGGAGCCGTAAAATATCGAACAAAAAATCACGTGTACTTCTATTATGTCTTAACCTAGAATTTTTTCTTGAGAATTGTTGCTTTCTTGTTCTTAGCATGCACATGCATAATTGTGTCCAGAGGTATTGGCAGTAATTATTATGGAATTTCCTGTTAACGATTATCATTTTGGCAAATAAAATTGGTAGGTATAATTTTCTTTTACGAAAAAAAATATTCTGTGTGGATAGTTTATCTTTTTGTTGAAAGAAGTAGTCTACTATGTCATGAGTCAAGCGGTGTAGTGTCAGGTCGGACTCTTTTGATCTCATGCAGATGCTACTTTTCTGTCATTCTTTGCTGTAGGCTTTTATCATTTTGGCTGAGCCATCGTGCTCCATAAACTGCGTCGTTGACACATGTAATCGTACTTATTCGTGAAGAGATGGCACGGATAATCACAAATCACGAGTGCACCATCCCTTGGCAAGAGTCAGCTCAGAAAGTTAATCGGTGGGAAGATTTATCTCAAGTTTCCAGTATATGGAAACAATGATCTCTCACATGGATTTAATATTTCTAATTAATTAATCAACTGTTTGGTGGGTTATCGCAGGAAGATTTTATACAAACATAAACTCACAAGTCAAAGAAATCAGCACTTTATGACTGGCGCATACTTATTTCGAAGGAACTAGAGAATGTTGTTAGTTTGTTACTGTACTATGAGTCAGCTTGACAGGGCAACCAACCGCTCATCTCTGAAACAATCTCTATGGCAATTGATATACTTTTGGATAGAAGTGCTGTTTTGTCCTGATATTTCTCATTTCTCTGTTCCATGCTCTTATTTTTAGCAGAGTGCTAATTATTAATATTCCTGCAGATTCAATTATATTCCCTGAGGTTCCGATTGCGCTGCGATTATCCAGCCATCTTATGGTAGGCGTGGTCAGAATCTATTCTCGGAAGGTCAACTACCTATTTCATGATTGCAGTGAAGCTTTGCTCAAGATAAAACAAGCATTTAGGTCTGCTGCTGTTGATCTCCCCCCTGAAGAATCAACTGCTCCATATCATTCTATAACACTTCCTGAGACATTCCACCTTGATGATTTTGAGTTACCGGAGGCTGAATTTGAGGGGTAAGGTCACAACTCTTGGTGTGATGTTTGTTTAAAATATGCCCTTCAGTTGTCTAAAGACTTCACCATGCTCCAGGGACATTGATCATCATATAAGCTCAAAAGAACAGATTACCCTGCAAGACAACCCAGAGAGAACAGGATATTCAACATCTGAATTTGGTTTAGATGGTTGGTTCTTTCTGTGTTCACATCTTTTACTTTTGAAATTATGAACTTATCTGTTAATGATGTAAGCATTTCTAAATGTACAGAAAGATTTGGTGATGGCAGTTCTTCACATATGGGTTTTGATTTGGAGGAGGTAATCTTAACTTAATTAACCTTTTTCCATGTGTCTGCTGCAAACATTTGTGGTGCACATTGCGCATTATATTCTGCATGCTGTTAAGGCGTATAGGATCATTTGGAGGATGGCATTGGACAGTTGGTCAATGGTTCTGAGTGTGACATGCATTTATTTGTTCTTGAAATTATCTGCATTTGTCTTCCAGCTGTATTGGTTTATTTTGGTTCCTTACATAATAAATGTGCTAATTCATTGAAACAGAAGTCATTTATATTGGGTTATATTCGGTTCGTTACATAATAAATGTGCTAATTCGTTGAAATTAAGGTTGTTTATGCAAGTCAAAGATTGAAGAAAGCCCTTTAACTCTTGTCCTTCTGTGTCTTCTTTACATTATGTGACTTAATTAAATACTCCCTCTGTATCAAAAAATGTCTTATATTTTGATAGAGGGAGTAGCAGTCAGAGACAGATAATCCAAATGTTAAACTCTCTTCAAATGCTGACTTATTTTTGTTCTCAGGAATTATTGCTGGCGAAGGATCACCCAATTCAACTCGAATCTGGTGATGGGTAAAGTCACATCTTTTGTCTTTTGAACACTAATCCCATGGGCTTTTCTTGGAATCTATTATATTGCCTGGTTGCAAGGGCCTGTATTTGGGTTTTATAGTTACCAAGAAATGATTTTACGTTTCTCCAGGCTGTTTACTTCGATTTTAGTGTCAAACTTTATATTGTATAAACCTACTATAAGAAGATCAGTTACTAGCCTCTGCTGTCAGATATATAGATGTCCTTCCATATATGTTAACTGTTTGCATGCTGAGTTGCAGTTTTCATTGATTTATCATGCATACGATGAAAACATTTTTCACTACTTGGTTGCCTAGGCATTTTTGAAGGGGCAACCCATTGCATCTGTCTTTTTGCTCGTATTTTGCTATATTGACATTCCTTGTGTCTTTCTTTTTATGTCTCTCCAGCATCATCATTCAAGGTCAATCATCACTTCATCTTACGGATATGGATGTTGATGATAACCCAAGTAAAGATGAAGGGGCTGAAGGATACAACAAAATGGATGATGAACCTTCTACTTCCAGCAGGCAAAATCAATCGAATGCAGATGATTCAAGGAACAATATTCCTAATTGGACTGGTTACAATTTGCGCACTCCTGATTTGAATGACATGCTTTTCCACAATGAAGATGATGCAGGGCCATCGACTTCATACTATCAGCCTAGTCCCTTCCCTTGTGATGATCCTGCATCTCCTGCATCTCCTGCATCTCCTGAGTTTGTAAGCGCTCAAGCCCCGGCTACACCTGGATTAATGGAAGAAACAGTTCCTTCCAGAGTGCACGAAAGTCCTGTTCTGAGTCCGCAACGGAAAGCTTCACCATCAAGCAACGAGGAAACTGCAAAGGTTGACAATTTTGCTGCTCCACCCTCATATTTTCTCCATTCAGCTGCATCCAATGCTAACGATGCTGCTGGTGCTGAGATGGTGGGATTTGGATTGGCTAAGCCTGTGCAAGTTGGGTCTTCTGTTGATGTACAGGACAATTTTCCTGCTCCATCCTCAGATTTTATCCATTCAGCTGCAGCAAATGCTAATGATGCTGTTAGTGCTGAAATTGCTGAATTTGGGTTGGCTAAGCCTGTGCAAGTTGAGTCTTCTGGTGCTGTAGCTCCACCCTCAGATTTTCACCATTCAGCTGCAGTAAATGCTAATGATGCTGTTGGTGCTGAGATGGCTGAATTTAGAGTGGCCAATCCTGTGCATGAGTCTTCTGGTGCTGTACAGGAGAATTTTGCTGCTCCACCCTCAGATTTTCTCCATCTAGCTGCATCACATGCTAATAATGCTGTTGGTGCTGAGATGGCTGAATTTAGATTGGCTAATCCTGTGCAAGTTGAGTCTTCTGGTGCTGTACAGGAGAATTTTGCTGCTCCACCCTCAAATTTTCTCCATCCAGCTGCATCACAAGCTAATGACGCTATTGGTGCTGAGATGACTGAATTTAGATTGGCTAATCCTGTGCAAGTTGAGTCTTCTGGTGCTGTACAGGAGCATTTTGCTGCTCCACCCTCAGATTTTCACCGTCCAGCTGCAGCACATGCTAATGACGCTATTGGTGCTGAGGTGGCTGAATTTAGATTGGCTAATCCTGTGCAAGTTGAGTCTTCTGGTGCTGTACAGGAGCATTTTGCTGCTCCACCCTCGGATTTTCACCGTCCAGCTGCAGCACATGCTAATGACGCTATTGGTGCTGAGGTGGCTGAATTTAGATTGGCTAATCCTGTGCAAGTTGAGTCTTCTGGTGCTGTACAGGAGCATTTTGCTGCTCCACCCTCGGATTTTCACCGTCCAGCTGCAGCACATGCTAATGACGCTATTGGTGCTGAGGTGGCTGAATTTAGATTGGCTAATCCTGTGCAAGTTGAGTCTTCTGGTGCTGTACGGGAGATGGATTTTCTGAGGCAACACTGTGTAACTGTGGATATGCCACCAGAACCACAAACATCAAACCTGGTGGCTACTGTTGATAAGTCGGTGGTAAATACTGACAATATAGCTGTATCAGGTCAAACACTACCTTTTAAAGCAAACATGGGAACTGTGCCATTTGTTCAGGATACTTCAGAGCCACGCGCTAATGGTTCTATCGAGACATATGTGACAGGGAATCAAACACATTTTAATGAGGGGTCAGTAAACGTGCAAGGTAAAGTTGACTTTAATGTTTTTCTTTTTGCAAGTCTCAAAATTCTTGTGGCCATCTGATTTTTTACTATGTTTTGGCAGGGTATAATTTTCTTGCTTCTAATGTATCTGTAGAGCCATACCCTAGTGGTTCTACTGAGCCATGGGTGACAGGGCAACAACAACAAAGCTTTTTGTCCCAAGCAAGTTGGGGTAGGCCTAGTGGTCCTCCTACCGAGCCACGCATGACAGGGCATCCAACACATTTTAATGAGGGATCAGTAAATGTGCAAGGTAAAATTGACTTTATTGTATTCTTTTCAAAGCCAGAATATTTGTGGGCATCTCATTTTTTAATATGTTTTCTCGCAGGGTATAATCTGCATGCTTCTAATGTGTTTCTCGGACACAACTTACAAGAAATGCCACCAGGAATGACACACAGTAATATATCAACTGCAGCTTTCCAGCAGAACACCGGAACAATACCGCAATACATGTCATATAATGATAGACCAAATGACATGTTTACCTCGAATTTCCCAGAACGCGAGAGAATGCTGTCAGCTCCATATATTGGATTCCACCAGACAAATGACTTGGGACAGTTAACTGCAGAGAAAGGAATCACTGAGTCTGATGGAAGTAACAAAATAGGTAGCCTTAGTAGCAGGAAACGTCACTTGGAGGATAGCATGCCAGCTCCAGAGAGTAGGACTACTGAAAATTTGTCCAGCAGACCACATGGTCAAAGAACCACTGATGCTATTTCTAACGATGACGATATACTGGCATCTATTTTAGGTATGGATAATTTAATCCACATAATTTTTGCTACATCATCTTCCTGTGTTGTCTAATTATGTCTTTTTGTATTAGTTGGTAGAAGAACCCCTGGATTGGTGCTTGATTCAACACCATTACCACCTAAGGCATCATCTTCGAAACGCCAAAGGTTGACACCGAAGACCGCATTGGCACCCAAGTCCAGGACACCCAAGAGAAGAGTGAAAATGGATGATGACACGGTTATACACGCTGAGTACGTATATGCTTCATTGCCTGCCTCTAATGAACTTGTTTGTGGAAACTCTGTGACTATCCTTTCAAAATGTATTGACGTGTACTTGTCCCCTCTTAACGTGTTTACTGTGAAGTGTGATATACCTGTTCTTTCTTGTACCTCTTATTATTTCAAGAAATTCTTTGTAATTTCTGTTTCTTTCTTCTAAAGAATGCACGCCGCACTTTTCTTCAAGGTTTTCTTATTGTGACATTCTTGTCATTGGATGAGTAGTGGAGAAAATATGACAATCTTTTGAGATTACGAGTCTTGCAAGAAATGTTCTTGCCAAGCTATTGCACCTTTACAAGTGTGCTATTGCTACCTTTATTTATCAGACTGTCATTCTTTAGCGCACAATTCCACTGTAATATGCACATAGAGTATACAATCACTGAACAGTACAGACCATTTCGTCCAAGTAATGTTCTATTGTGAGCTTACTTATTAACTCTTCCCTTCTCCAGTATTATACGGCAGCAGTTGATTAGCACTGAGGATATAAGGCGCATTCGGAGAAAGGCTCCATGCACCCGTACTGAAATATGGATGATCGAGAAAGGTTCACTAGAAGATGATATATTCCGCGAGCCTATATTTTCCTGTAAGTTCTCTAAATTGTCTTTGATTTTCTGTATCCTCTTTCGTCGCTGATATTAACTTCGCAGAGGAAGCAAATTAATCAGAAGTTAATTAGTCTATTACTCTTACCATCTTAGTATTATTCTACTCCCTCCAATCTAAAATAAGCGACACTTACTTTGGATTGAAGGGAGTAGTATTTAGTAGTTGTGTGTAACTGGTGTTAATTCTATGTTTTCAGTCTTTACTCATGGATGTTTTGCTTCCCAATTAGGTATGCACAAGGACCTGAACGATTTACACTATCGAACATATGAGTCTGTTTCTCAGTTCACCATACATAACAGGGAACCGCAACGACAAGTAGACATATCTGAAACTATCCCAGCAGATAACAGAAATGCTGGCACCTCTGGTGCAGAGGAAAGTGCAGCTCTTGATCACCAACTTCATATGGTTCTACCAGATACCAACAATGTTGACATCTCTGGTGCAAAGGACATTGCAGCTCTTGATCACCATCTGAACATGGGACTACCAGATGGAGCTCACAACGTTGGCATCTCTGGTGCAAATGATAGTGCAGCTCTGGATCACCAACAAAATATGGGACTACCAGATGGAGCTCACAACGTTGGCATCTCTGGTGCAAATGACAGTGTAGCTCTTGATCACCAACTTCATATAGGACTACCAGATGGAGCTCACAATGTTGGCATCTCTGGCGCAAATGACAGTGCAGCTCTTGTTCACCAACTTCATATGGGACTACCAGATGGAGCTCACAGTGTCGGCATCTCTGGTGCAAATGACAGTGCAGCTCTTGATCACCAACTTCATATGGGACTACCAGATGGAGCTCACTTAGATGCTACACCACAGGAAGCAACTGGTACAGTTGATGCTACAGCTGCATTTGGTTTGCAAATGCCATCTGACAAACTTGATAACAACATTGAGAAAGTAACTGAATTTGGTGACGGGAAAGAAATCCCACTTGTTGACGAAACAAATGCTGTTACAGACATTACTGCTCATGATGATACACTGGATAAGGACTGCCATCATGATGTTTCAGCAGACATGCAGAGGAATACAAATGCTGATACACCTCTATTTGTGCAAGATGGCATAACCCATGATTCTGCTACTATAACAGATGCTCCAGATGTTGCTTTACATAGTTCTGGCCCAGCGTGTGCACAAGCAGTGGACGGTCGGGAAGGGGAATTGAGTGAGATTGTTCACAGTGATATTAATGCTTTTGAGGATAAGGAGATGCCCACTTCTGAGATCACTGGACTGGAATTGACTGAATGTGCCTCTGGTTTTCCTCAACCAACGGAGCATGAGAATGCTGTGTCGGCCATGGGAGAAAATTCTGGCTTGCAAGAAAACAATGCAGGATCCTTCACGGACATGGACAACACCGGGCATGACTTTGCACTGAAGGAAATCAGTGTAAGTCCACGTAGAAGTTTTCACTTACATGAATGATTTGTTCCTGTAACTGCTAAATGCAGCATGTATTCTACTGGCTGCTTCTGGCACATCCTTGCAATGCAACTATATGCACTGTTTTATTTCATTGTCATTAAAGCCAGATCATAATTGGTATTTGGTTTAAATTACAGGATTTTGGAAGTGCAATTCATGGTGTTGACGGCACAGGTAATTCTTCGGTCCAGATAAGAACTATGAACTTGTACCCTAGCATGGTGTGGATTCATTATGGTTGCAGATCATCTTTAAATGTATCAGAAAAAACATGTCCCTTGTATCTTCATGACACTTTTTTCCTGTGTCACCGGACTCGCAAATGTTGCTGATGTGGCTGCCCAAATCCATGTTGTTAACTAAAATTATAGTACATCAAGTTCTTCCCAATCATGTGCTTACTATGTTGCTTATATGCCGAAAGAAATTAGTTAAGCTTTTGACGTAGTTCTACTGTATACCATTTCAGATTTTCCACACTATGATGATGATGGGGACTTTGATGAGGCAATTGATCTTGATGATGATGATGATGAGCCAAATCCTGACGAATTCCAGTCTCATGATGCACTTAGTGGCTGGTCTTCTCGTACCAAGTATGGATGCAATTTTAATTCCTCAAGACTTGCATTCAGACTTTGTCAGTTTTTTTCACCGTGTGCTGCTATTATTCGTGTGCAGGGGCGTTGCAAGATATCTCAAGACTTTATTCGATGAAGAGTCTGGTCGGGGGAGAAAGAATGTTGTCATTGATCATCTAGTGCATGGGAAGACTCGGAAAGAAGCTTCAAGGATGTTCTTCGAGACCTTGGTACGTCATCCATTTTGCTTCATGGTCCTTGTGCCTTATTTTGCTTGACGCTAGTGCATTTTCACCCGAGTGCGGCGTTTCGGTGCCCAGGCTCATCTGCACCCGTTTAGTGAAGAAATCGAAACAAATACTAAAAAAAATCAAAAAATCCCCCAAAAAAATGTGTGATGGATAATTTGGTGCGTGAGATCCGCTCCAATTTTTGTATAATTTGAACATCTGAGCAGCTCTCGGCAAAAAGGACAAATCGGGTCAAAACGGTGCATGTGCAGTAAACTTTTTTAGAGACCCCGAATTTGTCTTTTTTGCCGAGAGCTGCTCAGATGTTCAAATTATACAAAATTTGGAGCGAACCTCACGCATCAAATTATCTGTCACCCACAAAAAATTTGGTATTTTTTGAATTTTTTAGTATTTGTTTTGATTTTTTTACTCAGCAGGGGTGCAGATGAGCCTGGGCTCAGAAATGGATTTTCGATTTTCACCCATTGTAGAAAAACGTGTGTGTAGGCCACATTTTATAGTCACATCTCCGTTTAACATGGCATTTTACATTCAACATCTTCCATGAACATGCTGCTAGGACCATGTTGTCTTTGAATAGTCTCAGTCTGTAACATCTTTGAAATTATTCCGCAAAGCTCTTGTGTCTATCCTGGTCGTTTGAACCCCGCGTCTCATGGGATCGTACCAGCCAGCACAAGCTGTCAGTACTTACGGTATGTGCTCTGCTCCATTGACAGGTGTTGTCGACGAAGGACTACATTCAGGTGGAGCAGGTGAACCCCTTCGATTTAATAAACGTGAAGCCAGTGTCCAAGCTCCTGAAGACAGATTTCTAGACCGAGACCGCCCTAGCAAAAGTGGCATGGTATACATACATCTTACAATATCTGTCACAGCACCGTCAACAACATACAGATTGGGGTTCAGCTGTTTGTTGTGGTAACTTCCCCCCATTTTCTGTTGTTTGTTGTTAAATTTACCCCCCCTCCTTAGTATCGTGTCTCCCCGCACTAATCTGTGCCTAGCTGATCTGAAGCTGAGCTGAAGTAGTAGGGCTTTGTTGTTGTGCTCCATGTTGGCTGGGTGTATATATGATGATTAGCCCTGTGTAAAGCTAAGTTTATTATGCCGTGTAATGTTGGTAGCGTCGTCGGCTAAGAAGTTATTTGCCTGCCTGTTGTTTCCTTGAACAGTCCTTGGGAACTGTATGCATCTGGATCTGTTGGACTGCTTGTATTTGGAAGTTCTCCTCATCTTTCAGTACTGAATTTCACCGTCTTTACAGAATTTGGGAAGAACTTTCTCTGTTTGTTCGTTCTGTCCGTTTGCTCTCTGAAGATAACATCATATTTTTTGCCGTGTGGTTGACTCTGAATTATAACATGATGAACATGATGATGATGATGATGTATTCTTGTTCCATGAATGAATAAGATTTCAACCGCACCGCCGTTCCATTTGACAAGCAAGGAAGGGATTTAAAGCGACCTGTGAGCCGTGGGAGGCGTTGGGCTTTTAAGGTGGCAGCAAAGCGTCTCGCTCTCGCTCTTTACTGTACCTGGAAAATTGAAAGGAAACACAAAAATGAAAGGGAACACAAGAAAAGGGTCATGGAGACGACGACGACGCAATGTAGGAACACAGACGCAGACGTTGGCCCCTCAATCATAGACGTGTTTGATCAGTCTTCCCGGGCATAAAAACCGAAGACCGAGACCGAATCTGAAAAGACCGAATAAAAAAGGGACAGCACAAACAAAATATCGAATTTGTTACGGTCTGTGTCTGAAAGACCGAATAGCCCGTAAAGACCGAATTAGAAAAAGGCCATATAATAGTTTATCAAAGGCCCATCCGGCTAGCCCAAGAGACACATCCTTGACCTCGACTTCAATGGTTCACTTCCGTTCCCCATTCTCCCGGTCTCTCCAGACTCCGAGTCCCACTATGAACCCTAGCCGCCACCCCTTGTTGTGGCCCGATGCATGACGGCGCCGTGAACCAATGATAAACCACAAATGTAGGGGATCGTTTGTAGCTTTATTTGATAGATAAGAGTGTCGAACCCAACGAGGAGCTAAAGGTAGAATTAGTATTCTCTCAAGTTTTATCGATCACTCATACAACTATATGCACGCTAACATTTACTTTACCTAAAACAAGTATGAAATTATTTTGCATAAAAGAAACTAGAAGTACTTAGTAGATGTAATAGATAGTTTTGCAAAAAAATAAAGAGCAAGTAAATAAAAGTTAAGGCTATTTAGTAGACAACTTTTTGTGTAATGCAAGAGAAAGATTGTTCATAGACAATTGAATATAACATGATAGATACTTATCATATGCAATGAGGGCGAGGCATACGCTAACACACTTTTCGTACTTGGATCATATACACTTATGATTGGACCTCTAGCAAGCATCCACAACTATTAGAAATCATTAAGGTAACCCAGCCATAGCATTAAACATCAAGTCCTCTTTAATCCCATACCCACACAACTCTCTTACTCGGGTGTAAGCTTCTGTCACTCTAGCCATCCACTATAAGCGGATCACGAACATATTGCAAAACCTTCAGCGTTAATCCTTCACGTGTGCGCCTCACAGAAGGCACCTTAGGACAACACCATATCGAAAGTGCAACATCCACTATAAACGAATCACGAACATATTGCAAAACCTCCAGTGTTAATCCTTCACACGTGTGCCTCACAGAAGGCACCTTAGGACAACGCCATATCAAAAGTGCAATCCCGCCCTTAAGATTAATTTGATGTCGATGACAAACTACAAATTAGGGGACAAATTATGTTTGCGGAGTATATACACAGGTTATTAGTTCCCATGGCATTACTGTGTGGGATCATGGACACATCATACGAGATATGACTCAAGCAGGAAATAAATGTTTTGGTTCTTTTACATGTTTCTTGAGTAATAGGGATCCCGCACTATTAAGAGGGGATCCAAAGGTTATGTTCAAGATTCGCTCAAAGTATCATTACTTGGTCATCATCTCCTCACATATGTTGTCTCACCAGATGATCCAAAAAGACGAAATATCCCTAGAAAATCTACTTAGCCACAACCTACATGACCTATGTTCTATTCCTAGGCGGTAGGAGTACTCCGGTGAGGATTCCTTTATTGTGATTACCCCCGAAAAGTTTGTGAGGGTTGGAGGCCACCTCAAGGCCTACCACTAGTGGCTGAGAAATGCCTTCATGGTGTTGTCTCAAGGAGAGAATAGGGCGAGTCTTCATGGCGTTGGTGTGCCTTCGTGGTAACATCCGCCGCTCTAAACGGTGACGTAGCTTCCCTCCAAGGAAGTGAACGCTGGGATACATCCTCGTCTCTCGGAGTTGCGGTTATTCCTAACCCTAGCTTCTTACTTGTGCTTACTTGTCTCCTTACCCGTTACACTTGTTCTCATATTAAGGTTTGATTATCTATTTAGGTGCTTAACTTGTATACCATACTTGTTACATTATCACTAGTGCAATTGTTAGGCTAAAATACATATTCCACATTATTTCTTAAAATTGCTAAGTAACAACTAAAATTTGTAATTGTATCTATTAACCCCATTTAGGTCCATCTCGATCATTTTCAATTGGTATCAGAGCCTCGTGCTCTAATCGTGTGGCTTGATCACCCTAGAGCGATATGTATAAGAATGGGAACCCTCTGACTGCTCCTCCCCTTGAGGGAGGAGCTTCATCCATGGATGAAAGGAGATCCTTCACATCTGAGGGTCTTGAGCGGCCCCTTGCTAAGCAGAAAGAGGAGCATGATGCTTCTATTGAGGGTTGGTCAAAATGAGGTTGGATGCATTAGGTGCAAAAACACCACCGGAGAACCCAATTGGTCTGATAAAACAATCAAATGCACCTCTCCCTAATTTGGGCCAACAATCCCAAACTGATAACAACACCGGTGTTCCGTGGCTATATGCAAAACCTAGAGTGGAGAAACCTAAGTATAATGTTGGGGGAAACCCTCCTTTACTTGATGACAGTGTCGATTTTCTTGTGAAGAGTTGGTATGCAGGATCATCTTAGGTTTGCCAACGATGAGATGCTGGAGATCTTGGAGAAAGGTTACAACACTGTGAACCCCAAGGACCTCACACCGGGTGAAGTATATGACAAACACCTCAATGACACCGCGGTCATGCTCATAAGAAAGGGCATGTCCGACAACCCGAAAAGGCCTTACATTCACCTATCAAATGCAAAAGAACTCTGGGATAACATTGTGATGACCAAGACGGGATCGTGCTCTCTTCGTGCATTGCACAATATGAGATTTCAAAGGGGGCATTACAATATTTCTGCATGGAGAAAGGAGAGAACCCCAAGCATCTTCTTGAGAGATTGATGACACTTGTTGCCGACATAGAATCATATGATTGTGACAACAGTCAAGATGGATTCAACTTGACCAAACGGTTTCTTGTGGATAAAATCCTAAATGCTCTTGCTCCATACCACCATCAAATGGTATGGGACATAAGGAGAGAACATGGTTTTAAGGACATGTCTCCTCATGATGTCATCTCAACCTTCCAATTATTCAAAGAATCAAATGCCAATGCGACAAGGCATCTTGCCATGCATGGCTCATCATCAACCAACACAAATCTTGCCTTGAAGTCCAAACATGTGAAGGATAGATCTTGATGCTCAATGTTCAATTAGCTTAATTTAGGTTTCCCTTTGAAAAACTCCTTTCAAACAACCCTTAATGCTTTCCAGAAATCCTACATTATTTTTGATCAACAATATGTCAACCACATATACTCGTCAGAAATTCTATAGTGCTCCCAATCACTTTCTTGGAAATACAAGTTTCTTATAAACTTTGTATAAACCCAAAAGCTTTGACAATCTATTAAAGCATATATTCCAACTCCGAGATGCTTGATCCAGTCCATAGAAGGATCGCTGGAGCTTGCATACTTGTTAGCATCCTTAGGATCGGCAAAACCTTCTGGTTGTATCACATACAACCTTTCCTCAAGGAAACCGTCAAGGAAACAATGTTTTGACATCCATCTGCCAGATTTCATAATCGAAAAATGGAGCAACTGCTAACATAATTCCAACATACTTTAGCACCGCTACGAGTGAGAAAGTCTCATCGTAGTCAACCCCTTGAACTTGTCGGAAACCTGTTTGTGGCAAATAGAGCTTTCTAAATTGT
The DNA here is from genome assembly GCF_904849725.1 of Hordeum vulgare subsp. vulgare. Classification (NCBI taxonomy): domain Eukaryota; kingdom Viridiplantae; phylum Streptophyta; class Magnoliopsida; order Poales; family Poaceae; genus Hordeum; species Hordeum vulgare. The sequence continues at coordinate 559,716,395 of NC_058520.1, forward strand.
GACATTTACCATCATTGACTGTCTTCCTTTTACACATCCATCTGTACTTAATAGTCTTATGACCATCAATTAGTTATTCCAAAGTCCACACTTTGTTTTCATACATGGATGCTCTCTCGGATTTGATGGCCTCCAGCCATTTGTTGGAATCCAGGCCCACCATCGCTTCTCTATAGCTCGCAGGTTCATTGTTGTCCAGTAACATGACCTCCAAGACAGGATTACCGTACCACTCTGGAGTAGTGTGTGTCCTTGTCTACCTAAGAGGTTTGGAAGTAACTTGATGTGAAGCTTCATGATCACCATCATTGGTTTCCACTTCAACTGGTGTAGGCGCCACAGGAACAACTTCCTGCGCCCTTCTACTCTCTGGTTGAAGCGATGGTTCAAAACCTCATCAAGTTCAACCATCCTCCCACTCAATTCTTTTGAGAGAAACTCTTTCTCGAGAAAGGAATCGTTTAAGACAACAAACACTTTGCTTTCGGATATGAGATAGGAGGTATACCCAACTATTTTGGGTATCCTATGAAGATGTATTTATCCGCTTTGGGTTTGATCTTATCATGCCAAAACCTTTGGACATAAGCATCGTAGCCCCAAACTTTAAGAAACGATAACTTAGGTTTCTCCAAACCATAGTTCATACGGTGTCATCTCAATGGAATTACGTGGTGCCCTATTAAAGTGAATGTGGTTGTCTCTAACGTCTAACCCCAAAACGATAGTGATAATTCGATAAGATACATCATGGTATGCACCATATCCAATAGAGCGCGCCTATGACATTCGGACACACCATCACACTATGGTGTTCCAGGTGGCATGAGTTGTGAAACAATTTTCACATTGTCTTAAATGTATACCAAACACGCAACTCATATATATATATATTTACCTCCACTATCACATCGTAGACATATTATCCTCTTGTCATGACGATCTTCAACTTCACTCTGAAATTGCTTGAACTTTTCAATATTTCAGACTTGTGATTCATCAAGCAAATACACATGTATCCACTCAAATCATCAGTGAAGTAAGAACATAACAATATCCATTGCGTGCCTCAGCACTCATTGGACTTCATACATCAAAATGTATTATTTCCAATAAGTCACTTGCTCGTTCCATCTCACTGGAAAATGAGGCCTTCAGTCATCTTGCCCATGTGGCATGATTTGCATGTCTCAAGTGATTCAAAATCAAGTGAGTCCAAACGATCCATCTACATGGAGTTTATTCATGCGTTTACACCAAGAGGCATGGTTCGCATGTCTCAAACGATTCAAAAACGAGTGAGTCCAAAGATCCATCAACATGGAGCTTCTTCATGCGTTTTATACCAATATGACTCAAGCGACAGTTCCACAAGTAAGTGGTACTATCACTAGTACTTTGTATCTTTTGGCATCAATATTATGAACATGTGTACCACTACGATCGAGATTCAATAAACCATTCATATTAGGTGCATGACCATTGAAGGTTTTATTCAAGTAAACAGAGTGACCATTATTATTTTTTAAATGAATAATCATATTGCAATAAACACGATCTAATCATGTCCATGCTCGACGCAAACACCCACTGTTCAAGAATTCGTCCGATTAACCAGTTAACTTACCAGTTAATCGCTAGTCTTAGGGTGACCGAATCGAATAACACCTACTCATCGTGTTAACTTGCCATGCCCATAATTGGCCAGTTAGACCGATTAATGAGTTGTCATACCGATTAATTAGTTGCCATGCCGATTAATAACTACTCGCCTATTAACTCGTGGGCAAACGTATCCCAAAATTTTGGCACATAATGCCTCCCACCCCCTCTTTCTACTAAATACCTAGGGTTTGGCCCTCCTCGCGCTCCCTCATGCTCCTTTCATCCCCTCCTAACCCGACTGGTGGCTAGTCGTGTTCTCACGGGTGCCAGTCTCCACACTACACCTGCAAGATCTAGTTGCTCCGCCATTCTGGTCACTTGCCTCGACCCCACCATCCTCTCCCATAGGATGCTCCCCAATCTCTTCCTCAATGGCGTCACCAGCAGGCAAGGTACTACCATCTTCCCCCCATATCTTAGTGAAGAGTCCAACATTCATATATTAGTAGATTATGAATTACAATTTTGTAGATGGATGGATGGAACTCTTGGTTTTGGCTGTTACCTATAGTATATTATGTGATGTATGTTAGCAAGTATATGGATAAGTTTAAATGTTTAATTGCTTATTTTGAATTTTGAGATTTTATATATTTGGATGTATAACGATTATTAATTTTACCTCTTATCTATTTTTTATATACCTACAATAGAATATTTTGGTATATTACATAGCTAGGTGCATGGAATTATGGTATGATACAAAAATAATTTAGATATAAGTTGGCAAGTTTCTGTTTAATCTACTGATTAATGGTCGACCGATTAATCCAGTTAATAGGCCGATTCACCGATTAATCGCTACTCCCAAGCCGACCGAGCAGCTACCAATTACCGATTTATTGAACAATGCAAACACCAAATAACATTTATTTAGGTTCAACACTAATCCCGATGGTAGATGGAGCGTGTGATGTTTGATCACATCAACATTGGAATTACTTCCAACACACATCGTCACCTCACCCTTGCTAGTATCTGTTTATTCTGTAGCTATAATTTCGAGTTACTAACACTTAGCAACTAAACCGGTATCTAATACCCCGGTGCTACTAGGAGTACTAGTAAGGTACACATCAATATCATCTATATCCAATATACTTTTGTCGACTTTGTCAGCCTTCTCATCTACCAAGTATCTAGGGTAGTGCTGCTTGAGTGAGCGTTCCCCTCATATTAGAAGCACTTAGTCTCGGGTTTGGGTTCAACCTTGGGTTTCTTCTTTTAGAGCGGCAACTGGTTTTCCATTTCATGAAGTATCCTTTTTTGCCCTTTCCCTTCTCGAAACTAGTGGTTTTACTAACCATCAACACTTGATGCTCCTACTTGATTTCTACTTTCGCGGTGTCAAACATCGCGAATAATTCAGGGATCATCTTGTTCATCCATGATATGCTATAGTTCATCATGAAGCTCTAGTAGCTTGGTGGCAGTGACTTTTGAGAACTACGTCAATCACTATCTTATCTGGAAGATCAACTCCCACTTGATTCAAGCGATTGTAGCACCCACACAATCCGAGCACATGCTCAACGATTGAGATTTTCTCCCTTACTTTGCACGCAAAGAATCTTGTCGGAGGTCTCATACCTTTCAACATGGGCACGAGCATGAAATCCTAATTTCAGCTCTTGGAACATCACATATGTCCCGTGACATTCAAAACGTCTTGGACGACTCAATTCTAAGCCTAGCATGAGCACTGAACTATCACATAGTCATCAAAACGTGTATGTCAGATGTTCGCAACATCCACACACGACGCTCGGGGGGTAGAACACCGAGCGGTGCACTAAGGACATAAGCCTTCTGTGCAACAATGAGGACAATCCTCAGTTTACGGACCCGGTCCGCATAATGGCTACTATCATCTTTCAACTTAGTTTTTCTTAGGAACATATCAAAAACAGGGGAGCTACAACGCAAGCTAATCATCTACAACATAGTTTGCAAAGACCTTTTGACTATGTTCATGATAATGAGTTCAATTAATCTGATTACTTAAGAACTCCCACTCAAATTGACATCCCTCTGGTTATTCGAGTGGTACATGATCCAAATTCACTAACTCAAGTCTGATCATCATGTGATTAAGTTGGCTTCAATTGTGAACATCTCTATGTTGATTGATACGTCTCCAACGTATCTATAATTTTTGATGGTTTCATGCTATTATCTTGTCAGACTTTGGATGTTTTGCATGCCTTTTATATATTTTTTGGGACTAACTTATTAACTCAGTGCCAAGTGTGAGTTCCTGTTTTTTCCATGTTTTTGACCCCTTTCAGAGGAGATTTTGAAACAGAGTCGAAACGGAAGAAAATCCCCGAAAAGATTTTTTTTCGTAACGGAAGAAGATCGAAAAGCTTGGGAGCCAAGGCAGGGGAGCCTCAGGGGCCCCAAAAGTCCCCACTCCGCGACCAGGGGGGTAGGCCGCGGCCCACAGGCTTGTGGGCCCCCCGAGCGCCCTCTTCCCTAGGGGTTGCGCCTATATATTCCCTAAAAATCCCAAAAAAATCAGGAGATCATCGAAAGTACTTTTCCGCCGCCGCAAGCTTCTGTCTCTGCAAGATCCCATCTGGGGCACGTTCTGGTGCCGTGCCGGAGGGGGGATTCGGACACAGAGGGCTTCTTCATCAACACCATGACCTCTCCGATGATGCGTGAGTAGTTCACCATAGACCTACGGGTCCATAGCTAGTAACTAGATGACTTCTTCTCTCTCTTGGATCTTCAGTACAAAGTTGTCCATGATCTTCATGGAGATCTATCCGATGTAATCTTCTTTTGCGGTGGGTTTGTCGAGATCCGATGAATTGTGGATTTATGATCAGATTATCTATGAATCTTATTTGAGTTTCTTGTGATCTCTCTTATGCATGATTTCATATCCTTGTAATTCTCTTCGAGTTGTGGGTTTTGTCTGGCCAACTAGATCTATGATTCTTGCAATGGGAGAAGTGCTTGGTTTTGGGTTCATACCGTGCGGTGACCTCACCCAGTGACAAAAGGGGTAGCGAGGCACGCATCTTGTTGTTGCCATCAAGGGTAAAAAGATGGGGTTTTCATCATTGATTTGAGATTATCCCTCTACATCATGTCATCTTGCTTAAGGCGTTACTCTGTTCATCATGAACTCAATACACTAGATGCATGCTGGATAGCGGTCGATGTGGAGTAATAGTAGTAGATGCAGAAAGTATCGGTCTACTTGTATCGGACGTGATTCCTATATGTATGATCATTGCCTTAGATATCGTCATGACTTTGCGCGGTTCTATCAATTGCTCGACAGTAATTTGTTCACCCACCGTGACATTTGCTATTTTAAGAGAAGCCTCTAGTGAACACTATGGCCCCCGGGTCTACTCCACACCATATTTTCAGCCTTACACTTTTTACTTCGTTGCACTTTCCGCCTTCAGATCTCACTTTGCAAACAATCTTGAAGGGATTGACAACCCCTTTAAAGCGTTGGGTGCAAGCTTGTTTGTGTTTGCGCAGGTACTCTAGACTTGACGAGACCCTCCTTCTGGATCGATACCTTGGTTCTCAAACTGAGGGAAATACTTACTGCTCCTGTGCTGCATCACCCTTTCCTCTTCAAGGGAAAAACCGACGCAAAGCAGAGAAGTAACAAGAAGAATTCCTAGCACCAAGGAAGGACTTTTGTTGCCGTAGCATTGATCATATCCACTATATGGCTCATGTTCGACCTTTTGTTCTCTTGTGTTCCGAGGCCATGTTTGTACATGCTAGGCTCGTCAAGTTTAACCCAAGTGTTCCGCATGTGCAACTGTTTTGCACCAGTTGTATGTGAACGTACAATCTATGACACCCGATCATCACGTGGTGTCTCGAAACGACGAACTATCGCAACGGTGCACACTGGGGGAGAACACAATTTTATCTTGAAATTTTAGTGAGGGATCACCTTATAATTCTACCGTCGTCCTAAGAAAAATAAAGTGCATAAAAGGATTAACATCACATGCAAATCATAACTGACATGATACGGCCATGAACTTGTGCTTCTTGATCTCCATATCCAAAGCATCGACGTGATCTCCATCGTCACCGGAACCACACCATGATCTCCATCATCATGATCTCTACCATTGTGCTGCCATCGAGGTTGACACGTTTGTTGGGGAACGTCGCATGGGAAACAAAAATTTTCCTACGCGCACGAAGACCTATCATGGTGATGTCCATCTACGAGAGGGGATGAGTGATCTACGTACCCTTGTAGATCGTACAGCAGAAGCGTTAGTGAACGCGGTTGATGTAGTGGAACGTCCTCACGTCCCTCGATCCGCCCCGCGAACAATCCCGCGATCAGTCCCACGATCTAGTACCGAACGGACGGCACCTCCGCGTTCAGCACACGTACAGCTCGACGATGATCTCGGCCTTCTTGATCCAGCAAGAGAGACGGAGAGGTAGAAGAGTTCTCCGGCAGCGTGACGGCGCTCCGGAGGTTGGTGATGATCTCGTCTCAGCAGGGCTCCGCCCGAGCTCCGCGGAAACGCGATCTAGAGGAAAAACTATGGAGGTATGTGGTCGGGCAGCCGTGAGAAAGTCGTCTCAAATCAGCCCTAATACCTCAGTATATATAGGAGGGAGGGGGAGGGAAGAGGCAGCCTCAAACCCTCAAGGGTTGGCCTAAATTGGAGGTGGAGGAGTCCTACTCCAATCCTACTTGGAGTAGGATTCCACCTTCCCACTTGGAAACTCTTTCCACCTTGTGTTTTTTTTCTTCTCAAACCTTATGGGCCTTAGTGGGAACTTATTCCAGCCCACTAGGGGCTGGTTTATCTCTTCCCATAGCCCATGAGACCCCTTGGGGCGTGACACCCCTCCCGATGGTCCCCGGCACCCCTCCCGGCACTCCCGGTACACTACCGATGAGCCCGAAACTTTTCCGGTAATGCACGAAAACCTTCCGGTAACCAAATGAGGTCATCTATATATCAATCTTCGTTTCCGGACCATTCCGGAAACCCTCGTGACGTCCGTGATCTCATCCGAGACTCCGAACAACATTCGGTAACCAACCATATAACTCAAATACGCATAAAACAACGTCGAACCTTAAGTGTGCAGACCCTGCGGGTTCGAGAACTATGTAGACATGACCCGAGAGACTCCTCGGTCAATATCCAATAGCGGGACCTGGATGCCCATATTGGATCCTACATATTCTACGAAGATCTTATCGTTTGAACCTCAGTGCCAAGGATTCATATAATCCCGTATGTCATTCCCTTTGTCCTTCGGTATGTTACTTGCCCGAGATTCGATCGTCAGTATCCGTATACCTATTTCAATCTCATTTACTGGCAAGTCCCTTTACTCGTTCCGTAATACAAGATCCCGCAACTTACACTAAGTTACATTGCTTGCAAGGCTTGTGTGTGATGTTGTATTACCGAGTGGGCCCCGAGATACCTCTCCGTTCACACGGAGTGACAAATCCCAGTCTTGATCCATACTAACTCAACTAACACCTTCGGAGATACCTGTAGAGCATCTTTATAGTCACCCAGTTACGTTGCGACGTTTGATACACACAAAGCATTCCTCCGGTGTCAGTGAGTTATATGATCTCATGGTCATAGGAATAAATACTTGACACGCAGAAAACAGTAGCAACAAAATGACACGATCAACATGCTACGTCTATTAGTTTGGGTCTAGTCCATCACATGATTCTCCTAATGATGTGATCCCGTTATCAAGTGACAACACTTGCCTATGGCCAGGAAACCTTGACCATCTTTGATTAACGAGCTAGTCAACTAGAGGCTTACTAGGGACAGTGTTTTGTCTATGTATCCACACAAGTATTGTGTTTCCAATCAATACAATTATAGCATGGATAATAAACGATTATCATGAACTAAGAAATATAATAATAACTAATTTATTATTGCCTCTAGGGCATATTTCCAACAGTCTCCCACTTGCACTAGAGTCAATAATCTAGTTCACATCACCATGTGATTCCAACGAATCCAACACCCATATAGTTATGGGGTCTGATCATGTCTTGCTTGTGAGAGAGGTTTTAGTCAACGGTTCTGAAACTTTCAGATCCGTGCGTTCTTTACAAATCTTTATGTCATCTTATAGATGCTGCTACTACGTGCTATTCGGAAATGCTCCAAATATCCACTCTACTATATGAATCCGTTTCACTACTCATAGTTATTCAGATTAGTGTCAAAGCTTGCATCGACGTTACCCTTTACGACGAACTCTTTAACCACCTCCATAATCGAGAAAAATTCCTTAGTCCATTTGTTACTAAGGATAAATTTTGACCGCTGCTAGTGATTCAATCATGGATCACTCTCTGTACCCTCAACAGACTTTGAGTCAAGGCACACATTAGGTGCGGTACACAGCATGGCATACTTTAGATTCTACGGCTAAGGCATAGAAGACGACCTTCGTCTATTCTCTTTATTCCGCCGTGGTCGGGTTTTGAGTCTTACTCAAATTCACACCTCACAACGCAACCAAGAACTCCTTCTTTGCTGATCTATTTTGAACTCTTTCAAAAACTTGTCAAGGCATGCATCTTGTTGAAACTTCTATTAAGCGTTTTCGATCTATCTCCATAGATCTTTGATGCTCAATGTTCAAGTAGCGTAATCCAGGTACTCCTTTGAAAACTTCTTTCAAACAATCTTGTCTGCTTTACAGAAATTCTACATTACTTCTGATCCACAATATGTCAACCACATATACCTATCAGAAATTCTATAGTGCTCCCACTCACTTCTTTGGAAATACAAGTTTCTCATAAACCTTGTACACACCAAAAATCTTTGATCATCTCATCAAAGTGCTTATTCCAACTCCGAGATGCTTGCACCAGTCCATTGAAGGATCACTGGAGCTTGCATACTTGCTAGTATCTTTAGGATCGACAAAACCTTCTGGTTGTATCACATACAATGTTTGCTCAAGGAAACCGTCGAGGAAACAATGTTTTGACATCCTACGTGCAATATTTCATAAATAATGCAGCAACTACTAACATAATTCTAACAGACCTTTAGCATCGCTACGAGTGAGAAAGACTCATCATAGTCAACTGTTTGATCTTGTCGAAAACATCTTTGCGACAAGTCGAGCTTTTCTTAATAGTGACTTATCACCATCATCGTCTGTCTTCTTTTAAAGATCCATTTTACCCAATAGTCCCATGACCATCAAGTAGTTCTACCAAAGTCTACACTTTGTTTTCACACATGGATCCTCTCTCGGATTTTATGGCTTCCAGCCATTTGTCGGAATCTGGGCCCACCATCGCTTTCTCCATAACTCGTAGGTTCACTGTTGCTCAACAACATGACCTCCAAGACAGGGTTACCATACTACTCTGCAGCAGTACGCGACCTTGTCGACCTACGAGGTTTGTAGTAACTTGATTCGGAGCTTAATGATCACCATCATCAGCTTCCACTTCAATTGGTGTAGGCGCCACAGGAACAACTTCCTACGCCCTGCTACACACTGGTTGAAGTGATGGTTCAATAACCTCATCAAGTTCTACTACCCTTCCACTCAATTCTTTCGAGATAAACCTTTTCTCGAGAAAGGATCCTTTTCTAGAAACAAACACTTTGCTTTCGGATCTGAGATAGGAGATGTACCCAACTGTTTTGGATATCCTATGAAGATGCATTTATCCGCTTTGGGTTCGAGCTTATCAGACTAAAACCTTTTTCACATAAGTTTCGAAGCCCCAAACTTTCAAGAAACGACAGTTTAGATTTCTCTAAACCTCAGTCTATACTGTGTCATCTCAACGGAAATACGCGGTGCCCCATTTAAAGTGAATGTGGTTGTCTCTAATGCATAACCCATAAACGATAGTGGTAATTCGATAAGAGACATCCCAGCATGCACCATACTAAATAGTGCGTGGCTATGACGTTCAGACACATCATCACACCATGATGTTCCAGGTGGCATGAACTGTGAAACAATTTCCACATTGTCTTAACTGTGTACCAAAAATTCCTAACTCAGATATTCATTTCTATGATCATATCGTAGACAGTTCATCCTCTTGTTACGACGAACTTCACTCTGAAACAGAATTGAACTTTTCAATATTTCAGACTTGTGATTCATTAAGTAAATACTCCTGTATCTACTCAAGTCGTCAGTGAAGTAAGAACATAATGATATCCACTGCGTGCCTCAACACTCACTGGACTGCATACATCAAAATGTATCACTTCCAACAAGTTACTATCTTGTTTCATCTCAATGAAAACAAGGCCTTGCTCATGTGGTATGATTTGCATGTCACTAGTGATTCGAAATCAGGTGAGTAAAGATCCATCAGCATGGAGCCTCTTCATGCAATTTATACTAACATGACTCAAGCGGCAGTGCCACAAGTAAGTGGTACTATCATCATTTAACTTGTATCTTTTGGCACCAATGTGTAACACTACAATCGAGATTCAATAAACCATTGAAAGTGATCATTCAAGCAAATAGAGTAACCATTATTCCTTTTGAATGAATAATCGTATTGCAATAAACACGATCCAATCATGTTCATGCTTAACGCAAGCACCAAATAACAATTATTTAGGTTCAACACCAATCCCGATGGTAAAGGGGGCGTGTGACGTTTGATCATATCAACCTTGGAAACACTTCCAACACGCATTGTCACCTCGCCTTTAGCTAGTCTCCGTTTATGTCGTAGCTTTCATTTCGCGTTACTAATCACTTAGCAACCGAACCGGTATCCAATACCCTCATGCTACTAGGAGTACTAGTAAAGTACACATCAACATTATGTATATCAAATATACTTCTTTCGACTTTTGCCAGCCTTCTTATCTACCAAGTATCTAGAGTTGCTCCGCCTCAGTGACTGTTCCCCTTATTACAGAAGCACTTAGTCTCGGGTTTGGGTTTAATCTTGGGTCTCTTCATTAGCGCAGCAACTGTTTTGCCGTTTCACGAAGTATCCCTTCTAGCCCTCGCCTTTCTTGAAACTTAGTGGTTTTCCAAACCATCAACTATTGATGCTCCTTCTTGATTTCTACTTTCGCAGTGTCAAACGTCGCGAATCGCTCAAGGATCATTGTATCTATCCTTGATATGTCATAGTTCATCACGAAGCTCTCAAAGCTTGGTGGCAGTGACTTTTGGAGAACCATCACTATCTCATCTGGAAGATTAGCTCCCACTTGATTCAAGTGATTGTCGTACTCAGACAATCTGAGCACATGCTCAACGATTGAGCTTTTCTCCTTTACTTTGTGGTCAAAGAATCTTGTTGGAGGTCTAGTACCTCTTAACAAGGGCACAAGCATGAAATCACAATTGCATCTCTTCGGAACATCACTTATGTTCCGTGACGTTTTACAACGTTTTCGGCGCCTTGCTTCTAAGCCATCAAGTATCTTGCACTGAACTATCGTGTAGTCATCAGTAATGTGTATGTCGGATGTTCATAGCATCCACAGACGACGCTCGAGGTGCAGCACACCGAGTGGTGCATTAAGGACATAAGCCTTCTGCGTAGCAACGAGGACAATCCTCGGTTTTACAGACTCAGTCTGCAAAGGTTGCTACTATCAATTTTCAACTAAATTTTCTCTAGGAACATATAAAAACAGTAGAGCTATAGCGCAAGTTACATCGTAATTCGCAAAGACCATTAGACTATGTTCATGACAATTTAGTTTCAATTAATCATATTACTTAAGAACTCCCACTCAAAAAGTACATCTCTCTAGTCATTTGAGTGGTACATGATCCAAATCCGCTATCTCAAGTCCGATCATCACGTGAGTCGAGAATAGTTTCAGTGGTAAGCATCCCTATGCTAATCATATCAACTATACGATTCATGCTCGACCTTTCGGTCTCATGTGTTCCGAGGCCATGTCTGCACATGCTAGGCTCGTCAAGCTTAACCCGAGTGTTCCGCGTGTGCAACTGTTTTGCACCCGTTGTATGTGAACGTTGAGTCTATCACACCCGATCATCACGTGGTGTCTCGAAACGAAGAACTGTCGCAACGGTGCACAGTCGGGGAGAACACAATTTCGTCTTGAAATTTTAGTGAGAGATCACCTCATAATGCTACCGTCGTTCTAAGCAAAATAAGGTGCATAAAAGGATTAACATCACATGCAATTCATAAGTGACATGATATGGCCATCGTCACGTGCTTCTTGATCTCCATCACCAAAGCACCGGCACGATCTTCTTGTCACCGGCGCCACACCATGATCATCCATCAACGTGTTGCCATCGGGGTTGTCGTGCTACTTATGCTATTACTACTAAAGCTACATCCTAGCAAAATAGTAAACGCATCTGCAAGCACATATGTTAGTATAAAGACAACCCTATGGCTCCTGCCGGTTGTCGTACCATCGACGTGCAAGTCGATATTTCTATTACAACATGATCATCTCATACATCCAATATATCACATCACATCATTGGCCATATCACATCACAATCATACCCTGCAAAAACAAGTTAGACGTTCTCTAATTTTGTTGTTGCATGTTTTACGTGGTGACCAAGGGAATCTAATAGGATCGCATCTTACTTACGCAAACACCACAACGGAGATATATGAGTTGCTATTTAACCTCATCCAAGGACCTCCTCGGTCAAATCCGATTCAACTAAAGTTGGAGAAACCGTCACTTGCCAGTCATCTTTGAGCAAAGGGGGTTACTCGTAACGATGAAACCAGTCTCTCGTAAGCGTACGAGTAATGTCGGTCCAAGCCGCTTCAATCCAACAATACCGTGGAATCAAGAAAAGACTAAGGAGGGCAGCAAAACGCACATCACCGCCCACAAAACCTTTTGTGTTCTACTCGAGAAGACATCTACGCATGAACCTAGCTCATGATGCCACTGTTGGGGAACGTCGCATGGGAAACAAAAATTTTCCTACGCGCACGAAGACCTATCATGGTGATGTCCATCTACGAGAGGGGATGAGTGATCTACGTACCCTTGTAGATCGTACAGCAGAAGCGTTAGTGAACGCGGTTGATGTAGTGGAACGTCCTCACGTCCCTCGATCCGCCCCGCGAACAATCCCGCGATCAGTCCCACGATCTAGTACCGAACGGACGGCACCTCCGCGTTCAGCACACGTACAGCTCGACGATGATCTCGGCCTTCTTGATCCAGCAAGAGAGACGGAGAGGTAGAAGAGTTCTCCGGCAGCGTGACGGCGCTCCGGAGGTTGGTGATGATCTCGTCTCAGCAGGGCTCCGCCCGAGCTCCGCGGAAACGCGATCTAGAGGAAAAACTATGGAGGTATGTGGTCGGGCAGCCGTGAGAAAGTCGTCTCAAATCAGCCCTAATACCTCAGTATATATAGGAGGGAGGGGGAGGGAAGAGGCAGCCTCAAACCCTCAAGGGTTGGCCGAAATTGGAGGTGGAGGAGTCCTACTCCAATCCTACTTGGAGTAGGATTCCACCTTCCCACTTGGAAACTCTTTCCACCTTGTTTTTTTTTTTCTTCTCAAACCTTATGGGCCTTAGTGGGAACTTATTCCAGCCCACTAGGGGCTGGTTTATCTCTTCCCATAGCCCATGAGACCCCTTGGGGCGTGACACCCCTCCCGATGGTCCCCGGCACCCCTCCCGGCACTCCCGGTACACTACCGATGAGCCCGAAACTTTTTCGGTAATGCACGAAAACCTTCCGGTAACCAAATGAGGTCATCCTATATATCAATCTTCGTTTCTGGACCATTCCGGAAACCCTCGTGACGTCCGTGATCTCATCCGGGACTCCGAACAACATTCGGTAACCAACCATATAACTCAAATACGCATAAAACAACGTCGAACCTTAAGTGTGCAGACCCTGCGGGTTCGAGAACTATGTAGACATGACCCGAGAGACTCCTCGGTCAATATCCAATAGCGGGACCTGGATGCCCATATTGGATCCTACATATTCTACGAAGATCTTATCGTTTGAACCTCAGTGCCAAGGATTCATATAATCCCGTATGTCATTCCCTTTGTCCTTCGGTATGTTACTTGCCCGAGATTCGATCGTCAGTATCCGTATACCTATTTCAATCTCATTTACTGGCAAGTCCCTTTACTCGTTCCGTAATACAAGATCCCGCAACTTACACTAAGTTACATTGCTTGCAAGGCTTGTGTGTGATGTTGTATTACCGAGTGGGCCCCGAGATACCTCTCCGTTCACACGGAGTGACAAATCCCAGTCTTGATCCATACTAACTCAACTAACACCTTCGGAGATACCTGTAGAGCATCTTTATAGTCACCCAGTTACGTTGCGACGTTTGATACACACAAAGCATTCCTCCGGTGTCAGTGAGTTATATGATCTCATGGTCATAGGAATAAATACTTGACACGCAGAAAACAGTAGCAACAAAATGACACGATCAACATGCTACGTCTATTAGTTTGGGTCTAGTCCATCACATGATTCTCCTAATGACGTGATCCCGTTATCAAGTGACAACACTTGCCTATGGCCAGGAAACCTTGACCATCTTTGATTAACGAGCTAGTCAACTAGAGGCTTACTAGGGACAGTGTTTTGTCTATGTATCCACACAAGTATTGTGTTTCCAATCAATACAATTATAGCATGGATAATAAACGATTATCATGAACTAAGAAATATAATAATAACTAATTTATTATTGCCTCTAGGGCATATTTCCAACAACGTTACCTATGCTGTTACTACTAAAGCTACTGACTAGCAATAAAGCAAAGCATCACCAAGCGCAAAATAATTAAAGACAACCCTATGGCTCCTGCCGGTTGCCGTAGCATCGACGTGCAAGTTGATATTTAACTATTACAACATGATCATCTTATACATCAAATATATACTATCATGTCTTTGGCCATATCACATCACAACATACCCTGCAAAAACAAGTTAGACGTCCTCTAATTTGTTGTTGCAAGTTTTACGTGACTGTTGTGGGTATCTAGTATGATCGCATCTTACTTACGCAAAACCACAACGGTGATATGCAAGTTGCTATTTAACCTTCTCCAAGGACCGCCTCGGTCAAATCCGATTCAACTAAAGTTGGATAAATAGACACCCGCCAGTCATCTTTATGCAACAAGTTGCATGTTAGTCGATGAAACCGGTCTCTCGTAAGCATACGAGTAATATTGGTCCGGGCCGCTTCATCCAACAATACCGCCGAATCAAGAGAAGACTAAGGAGGGAAGCAATATGAATATCAACGCCCACAAACTCCTTTGTGTTTTACTCGAGATGTCATCTACACATAGACCTAGTTCATGATGCCACTGTTGGGGAACGTCACATGGGAAACAAAAAAATTCTACGCGCACACAAGATCTATCCATGGTGATGACCATCTACGAGAGAGGGGAGTGCATCTACATACCCTTGTAGATTGCTAAGCGGAAGCATATATAACGCGGTTGATGTAGTCGAACATCTTTGCGATCCAAATGGCACTCCGTCCCGCGATCTCATCACGAACCGTTCCGTGATTCCATCACGATCCATACCGATCTAGTGCTGAACGGACGACACCTCCGCGATCAGCTCACGTACAACTCGATGAAGATCTCCGCCTTGTTGATCCAGCAAGAGGGGCAAAGAGGTAGATGAGTTCTCTAGCACGATGGTGTGGTGGTGGTGGTGGTGGTGAACTAATCCAGCAGGGCTTCACCAAGCTCTGCGGAACTAATCTAGAGGAGAAAACGATCTAGAGAGAGAGGGCATCACGTGGCTTATTAGGGTTAGGGCTGCCCTCAAATCCTCTAGTATATATAGGAGTGAGGGAGGGGAGGAGGTAGCCCCAAAACCCTCATGGGTTCGGCCTAAGTGGAGGAGGTGGAAGAGTCCACCTCCAATCCTACTCCTAGTAGGATTCCTCTCTTCCCCACTTGGGTTTCTTTCCTTCCCACCTCCTAGCCGCATTGGGCTTTAGTGGGGACTTCGGCTGGCCCACTAGGAGCTGGTTCACATCCTCCCACAACCCATGTGTGACAGCCCGAGCCCGACGCTCCAGAAGATTCCCCTTTTATTCCGTTACCGCCGTGTGATTAGGTTGTCTGTCGCATTCATCATCGCATCATTCACATCATCCGCACCGCATCGGCACTCCGTTGCCGCCAGTTTTCAAAACAAGCATCCATTATTAGTTGTCAGTTCTCTCTCTGTTCGCCGTTGACCGTTTTGAGCCCGACCACACTCGCACGCGCTCGCGACATCGTTAAACTTTGTCGCCGGGTTGCCGCTTTCCCTCTCATCCCCGCCTAGCTCCTCTGCACAGTGCACCTACCTGCGCGTAACCTAGTGTGAAAACCTCCCGGTACCCAAAACACACGGTCGTAACCGTTGGGTCCAGATCAACCCGTTATACCGCAAATCGGCATCGGTTGTCCATTGGACTCCCTAACCTAATTATCTCGACCACCCGATCTAAATCGGAAGGTCCAGATGCCCCTAAAACCTAACCACTAGGTACATATAGACCAACACTAGACCTAAACCTAGCCTAACCCTACAAACTAGGAGCCTTGCCCCATCGAGCCTCCGCCACCTCACCAATTTTTTTCCCATCGGGCAACCGCAGCATCTCCTCCAGACCCCCTCCTTGTTTCCTCTCCTAGATCCCCGTGCCCGGGTGCCTCCCCTTGCTAGCTGCAGCCAGTCCGAGCGCCCCGCTCGATGGATTAGGAGGATCCAAGCTCCTCGAGCCGCAGCGCCATGGCCCTCCTGCGCCTCCCGAGCGCAGCCCCGTAGAGGAGCCCCGCCGCCGCGCCGTGCAGCGCCGGAGCGCCACCCCTGCTCGGCCCAGATGCAGGTCAGCCCCATCATGCCCTCTCCCTCTCCTTCCTATGCGCTCTCTCTCTTATCCTCCTCACCGCCCATCTCTCTTTATTTTCTTCAGGAGCTAGTCCCGCATGGACCCATGGCCGGCCCCGTCGCACCCCCTTTTCTCGTGCACCGTCGACAGGACAGCCAGCCACCCTCGGTGATGAGGAGCCACTAGAGTTCCGCGTCCCCAACCCCTGAGCTGGTCGATCCCATCGGCCTCCCTTACTACTTCGAGTGGCATCGAGCAGCAACAGTTTAGGCAGAGGAGGACAACCCCTCTTCTGAATCCACGTTGATCAAGCCGAGGACCAGCCCTAGTGCTCGAGTAGATCACGAACGCCTCGACCCCCCTCCTATGTGATCTAAGATCGTAGCTCCACCAACCGACCAGATGTGGCCCGAGGTGAGACCCCGCCCGGCACCATGTTTTGTTTAAGCGAAGCTGCAGTGTGCTGGAACGTGTCTCCTAGTCCAACTAGCAATGGAGCAGGATGCTCATCAAGGGGTTTGGGGTTCGAATCCCAGACGCCCCTGTTTTATTTTGCCTGTTTGTTGTGATTTTGGGTCAGGTTGACTCCTTACATAGATTCGCATTGTGCAACCCACCTTTGTCATAGTAGCTTCGTAGCCCAGCTGGCTAGTGAGCAATGTTAGCACCGCAAGGTCCAAGGATCAAATCCCCACGACCTCTCTTTTATTTTCACCATGTGTATTTTTTTTCTTTTGTATGCATGTTGCATCCATGCCAGATGATCTTGTATGATCGTAGATAGTTAATCGTAGCTCCGTTGGAGATGAGTCATATATGTAAATGGACTAGAACGATGAGTAGAATCACGTGAACCACTTTGTTTTGTCGTTTAACAAACATAAAATGTGGTTAGGACAAAGTTGGACAGATTTCGAAGGTAACACATGGGGTTAGTTCGGAGATGCTATATGTCGTTTCCAGCCTCATTTAAAATGGCTAGTTAGGTAGTTTAATTTGTGCTTCACCCCTTGCCATGTTTAACAACATTTAATATTGTCGTGGAAATAAACGGGAGTGAACTAAATCATTAAACATGGAGTTTCGTCAATATGCAACTCGTTGCATATTGAGATTCACTTAACGTGTAGTGTTTGATTGTTGTGAATTGCCATGCCATGCCTTGCATAATTGAAATGATCATGCATCATATTAGGGTGTGCATCATATCGTGCATGTGCCGTGGTGAATATCGTGTGGTGATTCTTGTTTCCGTTTTGCTTCGTCTCGATAGAGTTCCGCAAGCGTGTCAGAATGTGAGGATCCGTTCGACTACGTCGGTTCGTCTGCTTCACGGAGTCGTTCTTCTTCCAAGCGGGATCACTAGCAAGATGATCATTTCCCTAGATACCATTACTATCATTGCCATGCTAGTTGTCTCATTTCTTTCGTTATGTCTCGATGCCTACCACCTATTTAATAAGCCTCGCAACATTGCCATGAAACCTTGACCTTTCTACAACCTAGCAAACCACTGATTGGCTATGTTACCACTTGCTTAACCATTGGTGACAGCGTTGCTAGTTGCATGTGCAGTTGCTTCCATGTGATAACATGGGTTCCTTGTTATATCACCATATAATTGCTATTTATTTTAATGCACCTATATACTTGGTAAAAGGTGGAAGGCTCGGCTTTCTAGCCTATTGTATTGTTCCACCTTTGCCGCCTTATTTTTGGTTACCGGGGTTATATTCCAAAATTGAGCGCTCCTAACATGGTCGGGGTTGTTATGGGGACCCCCTTGATAATTCGTTTTAGTATAGAACTGGTCTGGCAAGGCCCAGTTTTGGTACTACATTTGCCTAATAACTAATGAACCACATAGGGAGTAATTAACCCGAGGAAACTTAATCAACCCTCGGGTGAGTGCTCCTCATGAGTGTTGGTCCAAAAAGGGCAGACTCCGGGGCCACCACGGGGCAACTCGAGGTTTGGTTTTACTCGTAGGCTTTCCCATCCGGTCGTGTCCTGAGAACGAGATATGCGGCTCCTATCGGGTTCGTCAACACGTCGGACGGCCTTGCTGGATTAGTTTTACCTTTGATGAAATATCTTGTACATCGGGATTCCGGTGATGCTTTGGGTTATCTCAGAGTTGAGGTTTTCCACTAAGGAATCCGAGGAGGTCACGAGTTTTTTGATCGGGGATTTCTATGAGGCTTGTGGAAATTTGTGATGGACTAGTTGGAGCACCTGTGCAGGGTTAAATCTTTCGGAAAGCCGTGCCCGCGGTTATGTGGCAACATGAAAACTTTGTTTAAGATCCGGTTCTAGAAAACTTCAAGTAAACTTAACTAAAACTTGCCAACTGAGTGCGTAACCGTGACTGTCTCTTTCGTGAGCTCCTTCTCCGATCGAGGACACGGTGGGGCTATGTCTGACGTAAGTAGGTGTTGAGGATCATTCATTTGATCATCAGTAGTTCAGGTCCGCTATGTGTAGATCATCCCTCTCTTATTCTTGTACTCGTAAGTTAGCCACCTCAAATAAATGCGTAGTCGCTTGTTGCAGCCTCACCACTTAACCATACCTCACCCATTAAGCTTTGCTAGTCTTGATACCTCTGGAAATGAGACCGCTGAGTCCCTGTGGCTCACAGATTACTACAACAACAGTTGCAGATACACGTAAAGCAATACTTTGATGTGAGCGCAATGATTGTTCTATTTGGAGTTTCTTCTTCTTCTTCTTCTTCTTCATTGATCTAGGATGGGTTCCAAGCCGACAGCCTAGGATAGCAAGGATGGATGTCGTTCTTTTATCGTTTGTTTTTGTCCGTAGCTGGATCCTGCTCTTCTACATGATGACTGTATATTGTTGTATTGATATAGCTTGTGGCGAGTGTAAGCCAACTCCTTATACTCATCTTTTCAGTACATGTACTTGTAACGATATCCATTATTGCGAAATGACGAGATGTGTTTCTATCTCTGTCAAGGCCCTCGCGCCAAAATAAGGATAGGATCGCATCTTGGGTGTTACACCATGAGACCCATTGGGGTGAGTGGGCCCACCTGGTGGACCCCTGGAACCCATTCGTCACTCCCGGTACACTGTCGGAAATGCCAGAAACTTTTTCGGAGTTCAAAATCCACTTTCCTATATATCAATCTTTACATCCGGACCATTCCGGAGCTCCTCGTGGCATCCGGGGTCTCATCCAGGACTCAATAAAACTGAAACGTCACCGAACTTTAAGTGTGCACACCCTGCGGGTTCGAGAACTATGTAGACATGACCTGAGACATTCTCCGGTCAATAAGCAATAGCGGGACCTGGATGCCCATATTGGCTCCTACATATTCTACGAAGATCTTTATCGGTTGAACCTCTATGTCAAGGATTCAGTTAATCCCGTATGATGTTCCCTTTGTCCATGGTATGCAACTTGTTCGAGATTCGATCGTCACTATCTCCGTACCTAGTTAATTCTTGTTAATGGTAAGTCTCTTTACTCGTTCCGTAATACAAGATCACGTGACTAACTCCTTGGTCACATTGCTTGCAAGGCTTATAGTGATGTTGCATTACTGAGTGGGCCCTAGAGATACCTCTCCGTCATACGGAGTGACAAATCCAAGTCTTGATCCAAGCCAACCCAACAGACACCCTCGGAGATGCCTGTAGAGAACCTTTATAGTCACCAAGTTACGTTGAGGCGTTTGATACACACAAGGTATTCCTTCGGTGTCTGGGAGTTGCATGATCTCATGGTCATAGAAACACATACTTAACATGCATAAAAGAGTGGCAATAAACTGACACGATCACATGCTACGTTCATAGTTTGGGTCTTGTCCATCACATCATTCTCCTAATGATATGATTCCGTTATCAAAGACATCTCATGTCTATGGTCAGGAAACCTTGACCATATTTGATCAACAAGCTAGTCCTTCGGAGGCTCACTAGGAAGAATGTGTTGTCTATGTATCCACACATGTATTTGAGTTTTGAGTCAATACAATTCTAGCGTGGATAATAAACGATTATCATGAACAAGGAAATATAATAATAACCATTTTATTATTGCCTCTAGGCCATATTTCCAACACAACTTGTGTGTGATCGTTCCAAGACCAAATCAAAGAGGAAGATGACATCCACTGACTCAAGTTCTCAATCTGGTCCCGCTGCTGGTTTGGTTTTGTCCATGGCCAACCCCTCCAACCGTGGTTGTCGTCCCGTTGATTTTCGCTCCATCGAGCCCTCAGAGTACTTTGCATTAAGGAGTGAGGTCAATCAATTTGTTGCTCCTGCAAATTCCACCGATCCTCATTTTTGTACATTGACCCAGCAAGACATCTATCAATTTGTAATTTCTCACCTCGGGTTCTCTCCCCAACACCATGTGGATCTGGCATTCATCAAGGCAAACACTGCCAAGTTTGAAGGTGTTCTGGAGAAGATTGATAGCATGGGGCTGCGTCAAGCCATGACTCTTCATTGTGATTAGGATGAGGCTTCCATTCGCCAATTCTATGCCACGTGTTTCTTCCATACGGATCGCTCCATCACATGGATGACTCATAACTCATAGTTTACCATCACCTTCGAGGAGTTTGCTGTTGCTTTGGGGACGCCTGGCTCTCATGCTAACCTCTATAGGATACATGCGGTCAATTCAAAGTTTGAAGCCATGCCCATTAGTGCATGTGGCTGTCTTGTCATCCCCCTTGTCAGATGACCACAATGCAGAAAGGGAAGGACCTAAATGATATCTTTCTCTTTCATCCCAAACACTAGTGTCTTTTCCGGTGTGTCCTTTACTCCATTGCTCCCAAGGGGATCATGGAATGGTTCAGGCCTACATCATTGACTTAATGCGCTATTCTCGAAAGGGTCCCAACTATCCCATTGACATGGCCGACTTTGTGTGGCCCGAAATTCGTCTCGCTTGCCTCCATAAGCTTCGGATCCTTCCACATCCTCCCTTCATTCAGACAGTCATTGACTCTATGTATCCATGCCCCATTGCCAAGACATCCATTCAAACCATGTGGACTACGCGTGATGACTCTCTTTGAGGAAAGGCTCATGTTCCTCCAAGTGTGAGACATCTACTCACTTCACTAGACCCTTTATGAAGCCTTTTGATCGCATGACTTGCTTTATTGGGAAGTCTCATAAAGTGATATTTGACACAAGCCACTTCACCGCCTCTCATGTTGCTACCGCGGAGGTTCGTCGCATCTCTCAGGCGAATGCACTTAGGGATCGCATTCGTGCATGCCGTGGGAGCTGTGTTGAGCCTTATGAGCCTCTTTCCGAGTCATTTCCTCTTCCGCTGTCGATGTCCCTTCCGCCTCAGATTTTTTGGAGTTTCTTTTGGACAATGCTGACTCAAGTGATGGTGATAATGATGGTGATGGTGATGGTGTTGATGATACTCAGTGATCCACTGTGGTCATTCTGTCATTTCCCTTTTTGGTACCTGGTGCCAAGGGGGAGATGTATATCTTAGGTTGTGTGGTTATGTCAGTCGTGGTACTTTTTAATATGTACGTCT
The DNA here is from genome assembly GCF_904849725.1 of Hordeum vulgare subsp. vulgare. Taxonomy (NCBI): domain Eukaryota; kingdom Viridiplantae; phylum Streptophyta; class Magnoliopsida; order Poales; family Poaceae; genus Hordeum; species Hordeum vulgare. The sequence continues at coordinate 559,738,492 of NC_058520.1, forward strand.
TAATGATGTATTAAACCTATGTGTAATGGACCTATGGTACCTATCGTTTGTCACCTTGTAAGGTTTTAAGTATGCATCTCTTGTCATTTCATTTGATGCTTATGCCTGGACTTGTTTAATTACGACTAAAGAAATCCACTCTATGTGTGCATCATTCTCTCGTCTCACTTTTTTTTTCTGCACACATTGAGGGGGAGCTCTCCTTCGTCACATACTAAACCTGTTGGAATTATGCCCTAGAGGCAATAATAAATATATTTATTATTATAATTCCTGTATCAAGATAATCGTTTATTATCCATGCTATAATTGTATTGAATGAAGACTTATATACATGTGTGGATACATAGACAAAACACTGTCCCTAGCAAGCCCCTAGTTGGCTAGCCAGTTGATCAAAGATAGTCACGGTCTTCTGATTATGAACAAGGTGTTGTTGCTTGATAACTGGATCACGTCATTAGGAGAATCACGTGATGGACTAGACCCAAACTAATAGACGTAGCATATTAATCGTGTCATTTTGTTGCTACTGTTTTCTGCGTGTCAAGTATTTGTTCCTATGACCATGAGATCATATAACTCACTGACACCGGAGGAATGCTTTGTGTGTATCAAACGTCGCAACGTAACTGGGTGACTATAAAGATGCTCTACAGGTATCTCCGAAGGTGTTCGTTGAGTTAGTATGGATCGAGACTGGGATTTGTCACTCCGTGTGACGGAGAGGTATCTCGGGGCCCACTCGGTAATACAATATCACACACAAGCCTTGCAAGCAATGTGACTTAGTGTAAGTTGCGGGATCTTCTATTACGGAACGAGTAAAGAGACTTGCCGGTAAACGAGATTGAAATAGGTATGCGGATACTGACGATTGAATCTCGGGCAAGTAACATACCGAAGGACAAAGGGAATGAGATACGGGATTATATGAATCCTTGGCACTGAGGTTCAAACGATAAGATCTTCGTAGAATATGTAGGATCCAATATGGGCATCCAGGTCCCGCTATTGGATATTGACCGAGGAGTCTCTCGGGTCATGTCTACATAGTTCTCGAACCCGGAGGGTCTGCACACTTAAGGTTCGACGTTGTTTTATGCGTATTTGAGTTATATGGTTGGTTACCGAATGTTGTTCGGAGTCCCGGATGAGATCACGAACGTCACGAGGGTTTCCGGAATGGTCCGGAAACGAAGATTGATATGTAGGATGACCTCATTTGATTACCGAAAGGTTTTCGGAGTTACCGGGAATGTACCGGGAATGACGAATGGGTTCCGGGTGTTCACCGGGGGGCGGGGGGAAACCCACCCCGGGGAAGCCCATAGGCCTTGGGGGTGGCGCACCAGCCCTTAGTGGGCTGGTGGGACAGCCCAAGAAGGCCCTATGCGCCATAGGAAGAAAATCAAAGAGAAAAAAAAGAGGAGGTGGGAAAAGGGGGAAGGACTCCTCCTTCCAAACCTAGTTGGACTCGGTTTGGAAGGGGAGGGTTGCCCCCCTTGGCTCGGCCGAACCCCTTGAGGGTCCTTGGACCCCAAGGCAAGGCTCCCCCTCTTCCCCCTATATATATACGGAGGTTTTAGGGCTGATTTGAGACAACTTTGCCACGGCAGCCCGACCACATATCTCCATGGTTTTACCTCTAGACCGCGTTTCTGCGGAGCTCGGGCGGAGCCCTGCTGAGATAAGATCATTACCAACCTCCGGAGCGCCGTCACGCTGCCGGAGAACTCATCTACCTCTCCGTCTCTCTTGCTGGATCAAGAAGGCCGAGATCATCGTCGAGCTGTACGTGTGCTGAACGCGGAGGTGCCGTCCGTTCGGCACTAGATCGTGGGACTGATCGCGGGACGGTTCGCGGGGCGGATCGAGGGACGTGAGGACGTTCCACTACATCAACTGCGTTCACTAACGCTTTTGCTGTGCGGTCTACAAGGGTACGTAGATCGAATATCCCCTCCCGTAGATGGACATCACCATGATAGGTCTTCGTGCGCGTAGGATTTTTTTTGTTTCCCATGCGACGTTCCTCAACAGTGGCATCATGAGCTAGGTTCATGCGTAGATGTCTTCTCGAGTAGAACACAAAAGTTTTTGTGGGCAGTGATGTGCGTTTTCCTGCCCTCCTTAGTCTTTTCTTGATTCCGCGGTATTGTTGGATTGAAGCGGCTTGGACCGACATTACTCGTACGCTTACGAGAGACTGGTTTCATCGCTACGAGTAACCCCGTTGCTCAAAGATGACTGGCAAGTGTGAGTTTCTCCAACTTTAGTTGAATCGGATTTGACCGAGGAGGTCCTTGTATAAGGTTAAATAGCAATTCATATATCTCCGTTGTGGTGTTTGCGTAAGTAAGATGCGATCCTACTAGATACCCATGGTCACCACATAAAACATGCAACAACAAAATTAGAGGACGTCTAACTTGTTTTTGCAGGGTATGCTTGTGATGTGATATGACCAACGATGTGATGTGATATATTGGATGTATGAAATGATCATGTTGTATTAGATAATATCGACTTGCACGTCGATGGTACGGCAACCGGCAGGAGCCATAGGGTTGTCTTTAAACTAACGTTTGTGCTTGCACATGCGTTTACTATTTTGCTAGGATGTAGCTTTAGTAGTAATAGCATGAGTAGCACGACAACCCCGATGGCGACACGTTGATGGAGATCATGGTGTGGCGCCGGTGACAAGAAGATCGTGCCGGTGCTTTAGGTGATGGAGATCAAGGAGCACGTGATGATGGCCATATCATGTCACTTATGAATTGCATGTGATGTTAATCCTTTTATGCACCTTATTTTGCTTAGAACGACGGTAGCATTATAAGGTGATCTCTCACTAAAATTTCAAGATGAAATTGTGTTCTCCCCGACTGTGCACCGTTGCTACAGTTCGTCGTTTCGAGACACCACGTGATGATCGGGTGTGATAGACTCAACGTTCACATACAACGGGTGCAAAACAGTTGCACACGCGGAACACTCGGGTTAAGCTTGACGAGCCTAGCATGTGCAGACATGGCCTCGGAACACATGAGACCGAAAGGTCGATCATGAATCATATAGATGATATGATTAGCATATGGATGCTTACCACTGAAACTATACTCAACTCACGTGATGATCGGACTTGAGCTAGTGTAAGTGGATCATGAACCACTCAAATGACTAGAGAGATGTACTTTTTGAGTGGGAGTTTAGCGAGTAATTTGATTAAGTTAAACTCTAATTCTCTTGAACATAGTCTAAGTCCACTTTTAATATATTTGTGTTGTAGATCATGGCTCACGCGACAGTCACCCTGAATTTTAATACGTTCCTAGAGAAAGCTAAGTTGAAAGATGATGGAAGCAACTTTGTAGACTGGGCTCGTAATCTTAAGCTAATCTTACAAGCTGGGAAGAAGGATTATGTCCTTAATGCTGCGCTAGGAGATGAACCACCCGCTACGGCTGACCAGGATGTTAAGAACGCTTGGTTAACACGTAAGGAGGACTACTCAGTAGTTCAATGTGCAGTCTTGTATGGATTAGAACCGGGACTTCAACGTCGCTTTGAGCGTCATGGAGCATTTGAGATGTTCCAGGAGTTGAAGTTCATCTTTCAGAAGAACGCCCGGATCGAGAGGTATGAGACCTCCGATAAATTCTATGCTTGCAAGATAGAGGAGAACTCGTCTGTCAGTGAACATGTGCTCAAAATGTCTGGGTACTCAAACCGTCTAGCTGAGCTGGGGATTAAACTCCCGCAAGAGGCTATCACTGACAGAATCCTTCAATCACTGCCGCCAAGCTATAAAGGCTTTGTGTTGAACTACAACATGCAAGGGATGAACAAGTCACCCGGCGAGTTGTTTGCGATGCTGAAAGTCGCAGAGTCTGAACTCCGTAAAGAGCATCAAGTGTTGATGGTGAATAAGACCACTAGTTTCAAGAGAAACAGCAAAGGCAAGAAGGGTATTTCAAGGAAGAGCGGCAAGCCTGTTGCCAATCCGACGAAGAAACCCAAAGCTGGACCTAAGCGTGAAACAGAGTGTTACTATTGCAAGGGTATGGGTCACTGGAAGCGCAACTGCCCCAAGTATCTGGCTGATAAGAAGGCGGCCAAAGAAAAATCAGGTATATTTGATATACATGTTATTGATGTGTACTTAACCGGCTCTCGTAGTAGTGCCTGGGTATTCGATACCGGTTCTGTTGCTCATATTTGCAACTCGAAACAGGAACTGCGGAATAGACGAAGGCTGGCGAAAGATGAAGTGACGATGCGCGTAGGAAATGGTTCCAAAGTTGATGCAATCGCCGTCGGCACAGTTTCACTTTAGTTACCATCAGGATTAGTTATGAACTTGAATCATTGTTATTTAGTGCCTGCGTTGAGCATGAACATTATATCTGGATCTTGTTTATTACGAGACGGTTACTCTTTTAAGTCAGAGAATAATGGTTGTTCTATTTCTATGAGTAACATCTTTTATGGTCATGCACCCAATGTGAGAGGATTGTTCATATTGAATCTTGATAGTGATACACACATACATAACATTGAGACCAAAAGAATTAGAGTTAACAATCATAGCGCCATATTTTTGTGGCACTGCCGCTTAGGTCATATTGGTGTAAAGCGCATGAAGAAACTCCATGCCGATGGACTTTTGGAGTCACTTGACTTTGATTCACTTGACACGTGCGAACCATGCCTCATGGGCAAGATGACTAAAACTCCGTTCTCCGGAACAATGGAGCCTGCAAATGACTTGTTGGAAATCATACATACCGATGTGTGCGGTCCGATGAGCGTAGAGGCACGCGGCGGATATCGTTATTTTCTCACCTTCACTGACGGTTTGAGTAGATATGGTTATGTCTACTTAATGAAGCACAAGTCTGAAACATTTGAAAAGTTCAAGCAATTTGAGAGTGAAGTTGAAAATCACCGTAACAAGAAGATCAAGTTCCTACGGTCTGATCGTGGTGGTGAATATCTGAGTTTCGAGTTTGGTGCTCACTTAAGACAATGTGGAATTGTTTCACAGTTGACACCGCCTGGAACACCACAGCGTAATGGTGTGTCCGAACGTGGTAATCATACTTTATTAGACATGGTGCGATCTATGATGTCTCTTACCGATTTGCCGTTATCGTTTTGGGGTTATGCATTAGAAACAACTGCATTCACTTTAAATAGGGCACCATCAAAATCCGTTGAGACGACACCGTACGAACTGTGGTATGGCAAAAGGCCAAAGTTGTCGTTTCTTAAAGTTTGGGGATGTGATGCTTATGTCAAAAAGCTTCAGCCTGAAAAGCTGGAACCCAAAGCGGAAAAGTGCATCTTCATAGGTTACCCAAAAGAGACAGTTGGGTACACCTTCTATCTCAAATCCGAGGGCAAAGTGTTTGTTGCTAAAAACGGAGCTTTTCTCGAGAAGGAGTTTCTCTCGAGAGAATTGAGTGGGAGGAAGATAGAACTTGATGAGGTTGTCGAACCTCTCATCCCTCTAGATGGTGGCGCAGGGCAAGGGGAAACCTCTGTCATTGCAACGCCGGTTGAGGAGGAAGTTAATGATGATGATCATGAAACTCCGGTTCAAGTTCCTGTCGAACCACCCAGGTCGATGAGACCACGTGCTGCTCCAGAGTGGTACGGTAATCCCGTTTTGTCAATCATGTTGTTAGACAACAATGAAGCTGCAAATTATGAAGAAGCAATGGTGGGCCCATATTCCAACAAATGGCTAGAGGCCATGAAGTCCGAGATAGGATCCATGTATGAGAACAAAGTATGGACTTTGGAAGTACAACCTGAGGGCCGCAAGGCTATTCAGAACAAATGGATCTTTAAGAAGAAGACGGACGCTGACGGCAATGTGATCGTTTATAAAGCTCGACTTGTGGCAAAGGGTTTTTCACAAGTTCAAGGAGTTGACTACAATGAGACATTCTCACCCGTAGCGATGCTTAAGTCCGTCAGAATCATGTTAGCAATAGCTGCATTTTTCGATTATGAAATCTGGCAGATGGATGTCAAAACGGCGTTCCTTAACGGTTTCCTTAAGGAAGAGTTGTATATGATGCAACCCGAAGGTTTTGTCGATCCTAAGAATGCTAACAAGGTGTGCAAGCTGCAGCGATCCATTTATGGACTGGTGCAAGCATCTCGGAGTTGGAACAAACGCTTTGATGAGGTGATCAAAGCATTTGGGTTTATACAAGTGGTTGGAGAATCTTGTATTAACAAGAAAGTGAGTGGGAGCTCTGTGGCGTTTCTAATATTATATGTGGAAGACATATTGCTGATTGAAACAACATAGAGTTTTTGGAGAGCATAAAGGATTAGTTGAATAAAAGTTTCTCTATGAAGGACCTAGGAGAAGCTGCTTACATTCTAGGCATTAAGATCTACAGGGATAGATCAAAACTCCTGATAGGACTTTCACAAAGCACATACCTTGATAAAGTTTTGAAGAGGTTTAAAATGGAACAGTCCAAGAAAGGGTTCTTGCTAGTTTTACAAGGTACGAGATTGAGTAAGACTCAGTGCCCAGCAACTGATGAGGATAGAGAGCATATGAGCACCGTCCCCTATGCTTCGGCCATAGGTTCTATCATGTATGCAATGCTGTGCACTAGACCGGACATTAGCTTGGCCATAAGTATGGCAGGCAGGTTCCAGAGTAATCCAGGAGTGGATCACTGGACGACGGTCAAGAATATCCTGAAGTACCTGAAAAGGACTAAGGAGATGTTTCTCGTGTATGGAGGTGACGAAGAGCTCGCCGTAAAGGGTTACGTCGATGCAAGCTTTGACACAGATCCGGACGACTCTAAGTCGCAGACCGGATACGTATTTATTCTTAATGGGGGTGCGGTAAGCTGGTGCAGTTCCAAGCAAAGCGTCGTAGCAGATTCTACATGTGAAGCGGAGTACATGGCTGCCTCGGAGGCGGCTAAGGAGGGTGTCTGGATGAAGCAGTTCATGACGGATCTTGGAGTAGTGCAAGCGCACTGAATCCAATAACTTTGTTCTGTGACAACACGGGTGCCATTGCCCTAGCAAAGGAACCACAGTTTCACAAGAAGTCCAGACACATCAAACGACGCTTCAACCTCATCCGCGACTACGTCGAAGGGGAGGACGTAAATATATGCAAAGTGCACACGGATCTGAATGTAGCAGACCCGCTGACTAAACCTCTTCCACGGGCAAAGCATGATCAACACCAGAACTGTATGGGTGTTAGATTTATTACAATGTAATTCACATGATGATGTGAGGGCTAGATTATTGACTCTAGTGCAAGTGGGAGACTGTTGGAATTATGCCCTAGAGGTAATAATAAATATAGTTATTATTATAATTCCTGTATCAAGATAATCGTTTATTATCCATGCTATAATTGTATTGAATGAAGACTTATATACATGTGTGGATACATAGACAAAACACTGTCCCTAGCAAGCCTCTAGTTGGCTAGCCAGTTGATCAAAGATAGTCACGGTCTTCTGATTATGAACAAGGTGTTGTTGCTTGATAACAGGATCACGTCATTAGGAGAATCACGTGATGGACTAGACCCAAACTAATAGACGTAGCATATTGATCGTGTCATTTTGTTGCTACTGTTTTCTGCGTGTCAAATATTTGTTCCTATGACCATGAGATCATATAACTCACTGACACCGGAGGAATGCTTTGTGTGTATCAAACGTCGCAACGTAACTGGGTGACTATAAAGATGCTCTACAGGTGTCTCCGAAGGTGTTCGTTGAGTTAGTATGGATCGAGACTGGGATTTGTCACTCCGTGTGTCGGAGAGGTATCTCGGGGCCCACTCGGTAATACAACATCACACACAAGCCTTGCAAGCAATGTGACTTAGTGTAAGTTGCGGGATCTTGTATTACGGAACGAGTAAAGAGACTTGCCGGTAAACGAGATTGAAATAGGTATGCGGATACTGACGATCGAATCTCGGGCAAGTAACATACCGAAGGACAAAGGGAATGACATACGGGATTATATGAATCCTTGGCACTGAGGTTCAAACGATAAGATCTTCGTAGAATATGTAGGATCCAATATGGGCATCCAGGTCCCGCTATTGGATATTGACCGAGGAGTCTCTCGGGTCATGTCTACATAGTTCTCGAACCCGGAGGGTCTGCACACTTAAGGTTCGACGTTGTTTTATGCGTATTTGAGTTATATGGTTGGTTACCGAATGTTGTTCGGAGTCCCGGATGAGATCACGGACGTCACGAGGGTTTTCGGAATGGTCCGGAAACGAAGATTGATATATAGGATGACCTCATTTGATTACCGGAAGGTTTTTGGAGTTACCGGGAATGTACCGGGAATGACGAATGGGTTCCGGGTGTTCACCAGGGGGGGGGGGCAACCCACCCCGGGGAAGCCCATAGGCCTTGGGGGTGGCGCACCAGCCCTCAGTGGGCTGGTGGGACGGCCCAAGAAGGCCCTATGCGCCATGGGAAGAAAATCAAAGAGAAAAGAAAAAAAAGAGGAGGTGGGAAAAGGGGGAAGGACTCCTCCTTCCAAACCTAGTTGGACTCGGTTTGGAAGGGGAGGGTTGCCCCCCTTGGCTCGGACGAACCCCTTGAGGGTCCTTGGACCCCAAGGCAAGGCTCCCCCTCTTCCCCCTATATATACGGAGGTTTTAGGGCTGATTTGAGACAACTTTGCCACGACAGCCCGACCACATATCTCCACGGTTTTACCTCTAGATCGCGTTTCTGCGGAGCTCAGGCGGAGCCTTGCTGAGATAAGATCATTACCAACCTCCGGAGCGCTGTCACGATGCCGGAGAACTCATCTACCTCTCCGTCTCTCTTGCTGGATCAAGAAGGCCGAGATCATCGTCGAGCTGTACGTGTGCTGAACGCGGAGGTGCCGTCCGTTCGGCACTAGATCGTGGGACTGATCGCGGGACGGTTCGCGGGGCGGATCGAGGGACGTGAAGACGTTCCACTACATCAACCGCGTTCACTAACGCTTCTGCTGTGCGGTCTACAAGGGTACGTAGATCGAATATCCCCTCTCGTAGATGGACATCACCATGATAGGTCTTCGTGCGCGTAGGAAATTTTTTGTTTCCCATGCGACGTTCCTCAACAAAACCACTCTTCTAAAATACACAAACATATATCTTGTGCTTTTAAGCTATATGTATTTTGCCATCAACTACCAAAAAGGGGGAGATTGAAGTGCAATCCTGCCCTTAAGATTATTTTGATGTCGATGACAAACTACATATAGGGGACTAATTATGTTTGCTGAGTATATACACATGTTATTAGTTCCCCTAGCATCAGTGTGTGGGATCATGGACACATCGTTCGAGATATGGCTCAAGCAGAAAATAAATGTTTTGGTTCTTTTACATATTTCTTGAGTATTAGGGATCCTACACTATTAAGAGGGGATCCAAAGGTTATGTTCAAGATTCGCTCAAAGTATCATCACTAGGTCATCATCTCTTGGCATCTGTTGTCTCACTAAATGATCCACAAAGACCAAATATCTCTAGGAAATCTACTTAGCCAGAACCTACATGACCTATGTTCTACTCCTAGGCGGTAGTAGTACTCTGGTGAGGAATCGTTTATTGTGATTACCCCCGGAAAGTTTGTGAAGGTTGGAGGCCACCCCAAGGCCTACCACTAGTGGTTGAGAAACGCCTTCGTGGTGTTGTCTCAAGGAGAGAATAGGGTGAGCCTTCATGGCGTTGGTGTGCCTTCGTGGTAATATCCACCTCTCTAAATGGTGACGTAGCTTCCCTCCAAGGAAGTGAGCACCAGGATACATCCTCGTCTCTCGGAGTTGCGGTTATTCCTAACCTTAGCTTCTTACTTGTGCTTACTTGTCTCCTTACCCGTTACACTTGTTTTCATATTAAGGTTTGATTATCTATTTAGGTGCTTAACTTGTATACCATACTTGTTACATTATCACCAATGCAATTTTTAGGCTAAATTACATATACCGCATTATTGCCTAAAATTGCTAAGTACTCCCTCTGTAAACTAATATAAGAGTGTTTATATAACTAAAATGGCGATCTAAACGCTCTTATATTAGTTTACGGAGGGAGTAACAACTAAAATTTGTAATTGTGCCTATTCACCCCCCTCTAGGTCCATTTAGATCCTTTTCACATATCAACACACAACTCATATCAGTAACATCATATCATAATTGACCCATAGGACAAAAGAAACCTACTCAAATATCATAGGATAGCCACACATCATTGGATAATAATATATAGCATTAAGCACCATCTTAAAGTAGAGATTACAACGGGGAAGAGAGGTTTTACACCGCTGCAAAGAGGAGGAGAGAGTTGGTGGTGACAGCGGCGAAGTTGTTGGTGTAGATCGCCGTCATGATGGTTGCCCCAGCAGCGCTCCGGCGCCATCGGGAGAGAGGGGGAGAGAGCCCCTCCTTATTCTTCCTTGGCCTCCTCCCTAGGTAGGAGGAGGGTTTCTCCTCTGGTCCATGGCCGCCATGGCACCTGGAGGGCAGCAACCCCTCTGGGATTGGATCTCTCTCTCCGTTTCTCTCCTGTTTTCGGGACCTGTTTTCTCGCCCTTCAACGTCTCCTAAATATCCAGAGATGCGTAACTCAGATCGGGCTGAAATTTTGAAGGGATTTTTATCACGAAAATATCTTTTTACTGCAGAAGGAGAGCCTCAACTGACTGAAGGGGTGGGCACAAGCCATCAGGACGCGACACCCCTCGGGTCGTGCCCTATTGGGTTGTGCCTCCCTCAAGCATCAAGGAGAACTCAGAAGAATTAGAAGTGCTAGAGAAAGGTAAAACAATCAGGCAATCAGCCAACTTGTCCATACATTTGTTTTTTTATTGCACGAAATAATATGCATGACAATCAACCAACTTGTCCATACATTTGTTATTTTACCAGCATCCGTTTGGTTGAGAAGCATTCTTTTTCCTTAACTGAATGCACATGAGTTTGCCATTTCCATTTCTTATTCTACAACATATCACACTTTTCCAAGAGAAGCATCAAGTATATCCGTTGTTCTAGCCTTCTAGCAGATTATGAAATTTGATTGAATACTTGACTTGTGTCAGAGTTGATTGAAGAATTTAGTGACAAGGTAAAGGGAAAGTGCAAGGTCAATGATGGTATTGTTGCTTCTTCCATGGCCAAGTCAAATAAGTGTGCAAGTCGACCAACAATGTGACATCCATGTCTACTCATGGCTGAACTAAAATCATGTTAAATGTATGTTGTTTTAGGTATCATCTTGTGCTTGTGATTTGTGACCTGAGACTTGATAACTGAGAACTGAGAGTGAGAATGTGAGACCTTAATGTTTGTTGTTTGCTGCTGAATTGAAATCATGTACTGAACTTAATTTATTTCATGTTAAGTGTTATGTTGTCAAGTACTAAGCGGTGAGCCGGTGATGGTGTTTGCTGCTTGTCGATTCCATCGGCCGATGTTACTTGGATCTTTTTTACTTTTTGTTGTCAAATATAAATGAGTATCCATCTATGAATCTTGTTGCTCATGAAGTGATGATTATATAGTGCTGATTGTCTATATTAAGATTTTCATGTGTTGTACTATACTCATTGGCCTATATACAACTTGTTTGAATTTTTCTTATGTACGCATGCATCTATATACAACATTTGTTGTCTTTATACACACACTCCTTTGTACACACATATACCTCTGTACTCTGTAGTTTGTTTTTGTATAGAATTGTACTGAAAGTCTCAAAGTAACATAAATAATTTGATCTGTTTGGTCGGGACCAAAGACCAAGTTGTAAAGACCGAAGAACGAATAGTGAATAATCGAAAAGACCAAAATTGTTTCGGTCTTTAATTATAAAAGACCAATTTTTTGAAAGATCAGACCAAACAAACTGAAAAGACCGAACGCCTAGGGAGATAGATCAGTGTGTGGCATTTTCATTTTAACTTCCTATTTGTTTGTTCATGCAGCCATGTTCCTTACCTTTTTCTTATGTGTCTAGTGACATACATGTGATTGATGAAAAAAAGAAAAAACAATAATAAAGTAATAAAAAGATGTTACGTGGTGGATTTAATCTTATGCAGCGAACACAGGACCACTGATCGGACACGTCTGCTCATTCCTCATACTCATCTTATATAGTATGATATGAATATGAGGAGTGCGAGGACAATCCGGGCATATAAGATGGCTTTTGGGGGATTGGGTTAGATCTATTTTTTGATTCTCACTTATCCTAGGTGATCCTGCATACGCCCGGTCAGCTTGGAAAGTGGAGTTGTAGATGCTCCAACTGGGTGATCAAAATCGATCGGGGTGGGAGGGCGATATGCAAGCAACAGTCCGTGCCATGCCGTGTGATAATCCTCCTGGATGGACGGAGCACGGAGCACGCCGGAAAGCAACAAAGCGGAACTCGGTGCCGGAACTGCTAAATCGTTTCGCGGTTGCTTAGCGGCGTCGTGTGCGGCGTGTGCGGCGTGACTGGCCACCGGCGTAGTGGAGCCGCCGTGCCAGGTGCTCTCCGAGACAACATCGTGATCAGCACCTGTACGCACCGACGCCCCCTCTCTCTTTGCAGTCCCAAACCCGACGAGAAAGCCATGCGGAGCACGCTGGATTTCCCATGGTGACCAAATCCAAATTGCACTCCAGCCACCCGGGTGGAGCCTGCTTGCCTGACTGCCGGCGCAGAGAAGGACGTCCGAGTTACGCGGCAAAAATTACATGGCAAAAATTAAGCATGCAACGACCGTACGTACGTACGTACATACGTGCTCCCTGCGCTCTTCTTGGCGTGGCAGGCGCCACCTCTGCTCTGTACCCGCGCCTCCGTCGACCTCACGCCTACGCCGCCACGACGGACGACCCGGCGCGGCTGCCGAAACAATGCGCTTCCCTCGATGCTGCAGCACACAAAATCGATAAATCTGGACGCAAAAAATTCATAAACTAAACTGCGTTTGAAATAACTTCGCTCACCTGAGTCTTTTGTGTGACGTCTGACGCTTAGGCATCATGTGACGCTTTAGCCGTAGGCGTCTCATCTCCGGTCACGCTGGCGTACGACCCCACCCACCCTCCAGTAGTGTGACGTCTAAGCCTAAGGCGTTGCACCTACGGCAGTGTGACGCCGAACGCTTAGGCGCCACAACCTCACTTATCCAACCACGGACCGCCCCCCCCCACCCCCACCCCACTCGTTTTCTTCTTCCAGGCCGGCGACAGCTGCCTCATCTCTTTTTCGCAATCGTCTCTTGCAAATCCAACAGATCTGTGAATTTCCTTCGTGGATTTATACCCCAAATCGGTCTAGAAGGTAATCTCTTTCTTTTTCCATCTTTCTATTCAAATAATATTGCAAATTTTTCAGATTTGTATAAGTTAGGATTAGAGCCATGTTTTGCTTGGATTCGAAATTTGTATGAAAGGTTAGTTGTGATTTATAATTTCTAGATGAATAGATGAGTACTTAGGATTCCTAGACGAGAAGATGATTATGTAGGATTCGTAGATGAGTATTTAGGATGAGAGCCATGTAGGATTCATAGTTGCTTGGATTCGTTTATTTTATATTTGCTAGACGAGTGTTTAAATTATTAGATGACTATTCGTATATGAGTAGATGATTATTAAAATAAGTATTTTTGTATGATTGTTTAGATGAATATATATATTAGATGGTTTTTTTTTTGTAATATGTAGGATGATGTGGCTTTTGAATGATGCCTATGACGCTCAACATCGGGCCTACTTGATGTCGGAGAAGGTGATGGTAACTACAACATACTATTATCTTCAAATATATTGTATTTATTTAAAAAGATCAAACCGAAGTTATATCACTTCTATGTTTGCAGAAGCTTATGCCCTTGAAGATTCGGTCTCACGGGGCATCGACTCTCATGTCGTACGATGAGCGGTATACACCGTACATCGAGATGACACAACTCCTTTCATTCATTCAGCTTGTGAGCCGGTCAACGCCCAACCTATACGCTGTAGCAATCACTGCACTTAATGATCGGTGGAGGCCGGAGACCCATAGTTTTCACCTCCGGACCGAAGAGATGACAGTGACTCTTCAAGATGTTTCCATGATCATTGCACCTCTAATCAAGGGGAAGCCTCTTTGTATGCGCACTGATTCTGAGAGATGGCGACAACAAATGGATGCTCTTATTAGTATGTCACCTCCATAGTCAGAGGCAGAAGATGGAGGGAAGAAAGATAGAGTCCCGGTTGGCGCTCCTTTCACTTGGATTGCAACCAACTTTGTTCATTGTCCTAAGGACGACAATGACGATGTGATATGCTCGCGTGTACATGTGGTATGTTATCTCTAGGATTATCTTCGCTAACGGTAGTGGCAAGAATGCTCAATGCATGTGGCTAAAGGTGTTGACAATTTTCGACAAACAGTTCAGCTAGGGGTCGGCCGCATTGGCCTATTTGTACTGGTAGGTAATATATTGTTCATAGTAAGTTTTTATTGTCTTATACTTTTGCCCTTAACTGGTCCATGTTTGTCTTTACTTGTAGTTGGACGAAGCTTGTCGTAGGTCCACAAGAGGGGACGAGGCCACAAGACGCAATGAACGGAGTAGTAGTGTTGTCGGTTTTTCAAGTTGTTGAACTAGTAGAAATGTTTGTCTTTGGTTTAACTCGTTGATGAACTTGTATTACTACGAAATCAAGCTTTTGGTTCTATATTGTAAATTATATTAAGCTTATTATTTGTTGTCACTCTCTGGTTCAAACGATTTTTTTTGTCAAAATGCAATATGTTAATGTCAAGTTGCCAATCGCAAGATGTTAAATTCCCGTGAAATTTGTCATATGTGACGCCTATGGGAAGGGCGCCACACCATTTGGCATGTGCAACGCCTAACAGGAAGGCTTGCCATCAACCCTCTTGCCTCGGTACAGGTGAGGCATGCAACTCACAATGTGCCATCTCGACCCTCCTTTTCATGGTCTTGCACGGACAATCCATGGACATCCTGAATCCTGACATGCAACCGTGTAACGCAGCTTCATGTTTGAATGAATAACTTTGCGCGGACGATAATGCGTAACTGAATATTCATCCAACCACATCTTCAGTTTTAGGAATGTTTTGAACTTTGACCCCGGCAAAATAATATTCTTCCCATGTTTGTCCCGGTTAGAAGTTGGCCTAACTCCAAACAATATGCCTTCGCCCCCGTCAACCACGGCTTCATTCGCAAGACTAAAATCCTCGAACAATGGTGTCCGGTGATCCTGCCCTAATACCTTCGTGAAAGCTTCAGCCTCCTTTGTCGTGAACCCTTCCTCATCAACTTCTTCATAGGGACCGTCATCGTCCGACTCCGATGCATAACCACGTGAGTACGGAATTGAATGGTCCATTGTCTCTTGCAAATTATATTTGTCCAAATCACCAAGGTTGTTTTCATGGAGAACAAGATCATCATTCTCATCATTAGCATGCTGCTTATTCTCCTCTAGCAATGTTTCATGTTGGATCTTCGAATTATGGGTCAATGTTATCCTCTATTGTTGTGTCACAAGAGGTTTAATGTTGGCATCTTCGTTGATCCGTGGAGGACTAGCATCAACAATCGGAGAGGCAACTCGGTTCAAATCCAAGTGCAAGTTAGGATCATCATTTTTATGGCAAATAACTCTAGAGCCTTGTCTAGTGATTCGGCCATCGTCTCCTTGACACACATGGTCTTTCAACGAATGTGCATTCCAAATCCGACATTATGCCTACCATCAAACTCAACAACGTCACTTGGGTCCATCCTATTCAAATCCTTTCGGACTTGTTCCAACAACTCGACATAGCTAGGACAACAATCAAACACCAGGTCAAGCTCATCGAGGTCCGGATCAATATTGCCTTTTAAAAAGTCATCCTTGTCCACATGATGAACATAAACACATGTTCTTCCCATCACTAAACAACACACCATAAAATATTTTGTATAAGCAATCATCCAAATACTAACATCCAAACAACCATAACCCTAACCCCAACACAACCATAATCCTAACATCCAAACAACCCTAATCCTAACCCCATCACACCCCTTATCCTAACATACAAACAAGTGCAACAATATCATACACATCCCAAATTTGATGAAGAACTATGGTTTCCTCACATTTGCAAAAAAGTGAGCAAATGAGATTTTTTTGGAAGAGAGGGAGGGGATCGGGGGAGATTACCTTAAGGGAGGGATTGGAGACGAAATGGCCAAACCAAACCTTCACATCTGCTTGATTTGGAGAGGGATTTGAGGAAGGGGGAGAGGGGAACTCGAGGGAGAACTCTCTCTGATGATGGAGGTGAATGAGGAGGGGGTGAGGGAGGGGGCCAGCCCGCGGTTGGATAAGTGGGGGTGTGGCGCCTAAACGCTCGGCGCCACACTGCCGTAAGTAAAACGCCTAAGGCTTAGGCGTCACATTACCGGGGGTGGGTGGGTTCAGCCGTCAGCGTGGTCGGAAATGTGGCACCTACGACTAAGACGTCACACAGTGTGGTGTGACGCCTAAGCATTGGGCCTCACACAAAAGGGTCAGTTAAGCGATAGTTTTTTCAAACACAGTCCAGCTTGTGAATTTTTTACGCCCATGATCAGATTTGACCATTTTGCCGCCGCAGCCCTCGCGGAACCTGCGTACGTGTACGCCTCTCGTACGTACATCCTGTCGCCGGCCGGCCGGCCAGTGCGACTGCTTAGTCGTCTTCCACAGAGTAGTGTAGGCACCGCTCGTGCTCCACGCCTCCACCACTGCCCGTGTCGGTGCACCCGTCCATCTTTCCTCGTAGTCCCTCCGTCCTCCTTCACTGCCCGAAGTCACTCGATCTGCTACACGCTGCACCAGTGCACCGTCATGCTCGACAGTGCAGTTCAGATCACTGCTGAAGACGCGGAGCACACAGCAACCACCACCATCAGGCTATATATTCAGCCGAGAGTGGAAGAGAACAAAGTGCGTGTGCTTGAAAGGTGAGAGGTCACGTCAGACACAACCTCGGCTCAGCTCAGGCATACTGCTACAAGTTTCTGCTGCTTTCTTGTCACCCGCTTGATCTGCAAGACTGCAACGTATGTACGCATATATGTGTAGACATGATGATTGGACGCGGAAAGCTCGGCCGTCATTTTTATTCGGCGTATGCATAAGCTAGCTAGGCGCACATGGCGTGTGACGGTGCATGTCTTGTCTGCGCATGGCTATGCCATGATACGCATTGTCCTCAATGAGATCCTCAATTATATATACACGCTTGGCTTCCACAATTAATTATGATTGAGAGAGATACATACATACATACCCAAGTGGCGCTCCACTTGACAGGCCTCTGTAGCTACCACTGGGTGGAAGCAAAGCAACAACCTACAATGACAAATTAAGCGGTGCTGTGGAGTGGAGTGTCAAGTGTCGACCTCTGCTCAAGTGCCTGATTCGTGCGTTTCATCAGCCGGGCCACGCTCCTGTATGTCCCCACGATCGGATTCGAACCGATCACATCATCGCAGCTCATTTCCCTGGAGGTAAGTAGGATGTAAATATCAGTTGATCTTGCCATTCGCCTTTTACGCGCGTCTGATTAGACGGAGGAATAATTCCGCTCCGTTCCTGTCAGTTTTAACCCCTGAAAACGACCAACAGAACAACGGTTAGTTATGCATGCATGGAAAAACATAATCCGCAGATCACGGGCAGGTAACCAACCAACGCTCCAATCGATCGATGGAATCCAACAAAAGGAACAAGCCACGCACGCACAAGCACAAACGCCAACTTCGGACGGAGCAGGTAGCCTCCCTCTCTTCCTCTTTTGTTTTGCTTACGACGCAAGGGTGGGCCGGAAGAGCATTAGAGCAAGATCATGGATCATATCATGGACGGGGTTTCGGTTCCGCCGTCGACATCATGGTTCCATGCGTCGTCATGTATCCACCGCTGATTAGAAAAAGGGCGGAGAACGCTTTCGCCATAAAAGGGGCGCCAGAAAACCAAAGGCCATTAGAAAAAGCTGGCACGGAAAGTGATGATACGTAGATTCTGTGTCTTCAGCATCGTTCACCAGCATGCGCTGCGGCACGGTAGCATCTCCCCAGCCCACCAGCATCTGCCTGCCCGCCCCTCATCATGGACATGGATTGGAACGGGATGGTAATCCTATATGTGGTAGGCGTATCGGGCTATGGGAACTATGAGTGGTAGTGTGATGGTGGGCACGGCGCAGCGCGGCGCCGGTGGTTGCTGCGTCGTGTCCGATACTGTCGACACCTGAGGCTGCCGCCACTACCTACTATCGTTTCATCTTCATTCGCTGCAGCACTAGAGCCTCGTTCTCTGTACGTACTCCCTAGTGTCGACAGCGGGAGTGTATATGCTACGTACACGAACAAGCGTATACCGTTGTATTCTACCCTTGGTGATGTGCAGAGGGGTGCATGGATTTCAGTGGCAGTAGGAGGAGCCCGGAGGCCAAGGGCGACGCGTGTCCGAGGCGCACGGCAGGGCATAGTGTAGGGCACGCTGGTCGGCTTTGCTCGGCGTCGGCGCGCGCACGACAAGAACGAGGCAGAGAGGGGAGTGCATGGGCATGGGGAACGGGGACGACGGTGTTTCTTCCGGGCTGCTGCCTCCGTCGGACACGACGACTGGCACGAGGTCGGCCACTGACGCTTCACACCTGTCCGTCCGCCACTCACGTGTGGGCGCGCCTCGTCCCGGTTGAGGCAAAATTCACTGTTTTAACTTTTTTTTTATTTAACTTTAACCGGATCTGACCCTGTTTAAAAAAATAGATCTAACCCTTTCCTTACCGTTGGAACCTACGACGGTAGTCTTACACAGGCTACCGTCAGGATCTTTTGCGGTAAGTTGTTGTTAGGCCAGACGGCGTCGCCATCTCTGACGGTAAGGTTGCACAACCTACCGTTACGGGGCATGACAGTAAGGTGGCCTGGAGCCTACCGCCAGGATCCTCTAGCGGTAAGGTGTTAAGACTAGAGCCGGCACGTTCTGCAACCTGAAAAGCCAGAAAAAATACGATAAGGTTGCACACCTTACCGTCACGGGGCATGGCGGTAAGGTGGCCTGGAGCCTACCGCCAGGATCCTCTAGCGGTAAGATGTTAAGACTAGAGCTGGCACATTTTGCAACCTGAAAAGCTAGAAAAAATACGGTAAGGTTGCACACCCTACCGTCACGGGGCATGACGGTAAGGTGGCCTGGAGCCTACCGCCAAGATCCTCTAGCGGTAAGGTGTTAAGACTAGAGCTGGCACGTTCTGCAACTGAAAAGCCAGAAAAAGTACGGTAAGGTTGCACACCCTAACGCCGCGGGGCATGACGGTAGGGTGGCACATCCTATCTGGCGGTAGGGTGTTATCACAAGGCTTATATAATCTCCAATTTGTTGCCATCATTTTTTGACGCATCAATATTTCAACACATAGTTTTAACATAGCTAAGGTAAATAGTTTCAACACAAAGTTTCACACATAGTTTCAACATGTTTTCACACATAGCTAAGGTAAATAGTTTCAACACATAGTTTCAACATGTTTTCAAACAAAAATAGTTTCACTTGCTCCTACCCCTCTTGGAGGTACGGTCCTCGTTGTGCTTTGAACGTGTCTCGACACCCGTCTTCTTGCGCTGAGGAGGACGCGCTCTGTGAAATGGCGATGGACTTTTCCAATCTTTTTTTGGTGCCTTCCTCTTCTCTAGTTGGGTTGTCTGAGTTGGTGGAGGTCTGTCATCATCGTCGTACTCCTTTTCTTCATCGCTCTGTTCTACCTCAATCTCTACTCCTCGTTCCTCGTCGTCTTCTTCCTGTGCATCTTCTTGTGCTTCATCCTGTGCATTTTCTTCCTCTTCATCTTCTTCCTCTGCATCTTCTTCCTCTTCATCTTCTTGGACAGAGGACGTAGCACACCCAAGTAGGCCCACCAACTTGCGACATTTTTTGACAATCTTCTGCAATATGGATCAAGCTTATCGTTACAAAAGAAAATGTCCAAAAGAAAGAATGTAGAGGCTCGATGTTACCTTCATTGATTCCCTCAACTTGTTCTCACTATCTCGAGTCCCGTGGATAGAACTTATCGCATCTGAGGCTTCAAAAATGCTTTTGTTTAGCTTCGAAGACTGTAAAACAATAAATGAGTCACACTCACTAATGTATATATTCCATCAAACCGCAGGTTGAAAACAGATAAACGGAACTTACAATTATGTCCATGAGGGGTGCATACTCCCTAAATCCGCCTTTTAGCTCTCTCATGTTGTCATTGTAGGCTTCATTATCGGAGCCGTCATCATAAAGATCTTCGATATCTTCTATCGTACACTGGGGCCTCAGGCGCAGACGATTATTGCTGCCATCGTCATACCACAACCGGTGCGGCTGGTAGTCATCCTAGTCGAGCACTCTTCTCTCCTGATCTTTGTGACCTTGTCGTTCGTTCCATTGCTGGACGTATTTGACATGTGTCTCTCCCTAGTCTACGATCGACTGATTCTTCTATCCGCGCAAGGCGTAGGACAGAATGTAAAACATCATTAACAAATGTATGTAAAACATCAAAACGAAAACACGGAAATATAAAACAATGTACTCACACGTGTAGGTCCAAGCGACCGGTGTCGACGCGATTGTCCTGTGGGCTATGTTGTGCCTTACCAAACTATGCGGCAACGCGATGTGGCATGTGATACTCGACGACATAGACACAAATCATGGGCACCATGCACCGCCAGAGAAGTCTGTCATGCGGGCACATCACGTTTAGCTGGAACCCCCATTCTCGTTCAACATAAGGCTTCCAAATAACCTCGTACCAAAAAATGATTAGCTAACGTGACAATGTCATAAAAAAACTTCAAAAGCTAGTTCGTATACTTGGAAAGTATAGACGGCCACCCTATCCCAAGCGTACGCGGCGGTCGGGTATCGAGTTTCGTCGCCATCATCTTCGCCATAGTCTTCCCATTCCCGCGGTTGGAGTTTCTCCGGAAGCCTCACCGGGATTCGCTCCCACATCTAAACGGAAAAGGGCCGAGGAACATCCACACATACCGGATGATGCTTCCGTCCTCTATGTTGCGTCGTCAAGCTACAAAAAACATGTTTATGATAAGATGACATAACTTAAAAGAGCATACGTGACATAACTTAAAACAGTGAAGTGTTCTCTTACCGAACGGTATATGTAGGCGAGGCCGACGGCACCCCAGTTGTACCCTGCATCCCAGTCAGCTAGGAAGTCGAGATACATCCATAGGGCCGTGTCCCCAGAGCAGTTTGGAAACACATCCTCTGTCAGAAGATACCACAGGTAGGCCCTGGCATACTGCTCCACCACCCGGGGTTCGGCACCATGTGGGCACTTGCTCCGATGATTCAGAAGCCAGTGCAGCGGTACGCCGGAAGTCCGGTTAGCCTTAGCGGGAGGGCAGTCGTCGATAAGTGCGATAACCCTATCCTCCCAGTTCCTCTTGTCCACTCGGCCAGTGAGAGCACGACCATCGATCGGTAAGGTCGTAATCATCTCCCAATCGTGGAGGGTTACCGTCATCTCCCCACATGGAAGGTGGAAAGCGTGCATCTCTGGACGCCGCCGGTCGATCAAAGCAGTAAGGGCCGAGTGGACGAGCGTCGGCGGCTTACGCTTGAACTGCAGGACGAAACCCAACAGTCTACCGCCGGACCGTGCGACGGTAGGGTCGTAACGACGACCGTCAGTTACACGTTTACGTGGCTTAGTCAGCTACCGCCAGACGCATCGGCGGTAGCCTGTGTTACCTTACCGCCGAAGCCTACAGCGGTAGGTAAAAGGATCAGATCCGACTTTTTTTTAAAACGTGGTTAGATTCGGTTAAACTTAACTAAAAAGATCAAAATGGTGAATTTTACCCCCGTTGATTCATGATTAACGATGGTGCCGCGTCTCCGAGCTAGCTACGGCGACGGTTGATCAAACGGGATCTGCTGCGGTGGCTTTGACGTCTGCCCGCTAATCTTCTTGTTGAATGTGAATGGTGGTGGGTCCTGCGCGCTACACTAGTACGAGTAATTAACATCTTATAGAAGCACAAAGTTGTATGGCACACTCCATCCTGCATCCATCACCTAGTAATAGGACGCGGTTTTTTTAGAGCGCGTTTGATTTACAGCGCGAATCTAGCCCACAGGAATCGCGCTACGATCCGCGCCGCATGCATGGCAGTACAGCAACTGGCCCACGTTGTGTCAGCCCGGACCGTTGTATTCTAGTGTATATCAATATATCAACCTTGCAGCCGCTCTCGTATTCCACCAACTGTTAAGTGGGACTAGTTCAAGGGCACCACCAACCCCCTCGTTCCTGGGCACCGCCCCCCTCCATCCTTATCCATTCGGCCCTGTCTGCTCCTTCTCGTCGATCTCCAGATCTTCTCTACGACGCCCATATGAAGCAATCGATCGACGACGGCACCTCCCAGATCGGCGACGGCGACGCCAGCTTGTCAACCGTGATAAGCTCGTCACTTTTGGAACAGATTCCTGATTCGTGCGGAACCATTGTTCGGGTAATAATTCCCCCGATCCAAACTGATATTACAGATTCGTCTATATTTGTATGATATTTTCTCACCCACCTCAGCACTCTGTCATACAGGATGAAGGCGTCGTCGTGGATGAGCTTCCAAGGGAGATCGAAGATCCAGAGTTCTTCGGGGTGGTTTCAAGCTCTGCTCAGAAGTGCCATCACAATATGCATCCAGCAAGGAAGGTTGCTTTTGTTTACGCTTCCACTGGGAGGAGGTTCCTCGGCTGCCCCCTCAATGTAAGTGCTTTTGTTTTCCATTGCAAATTTCAATTACAGATCCCCTGAAAGAAAGCATGTAGTAGAGCTATACTTTTATCTTTTATTACCAAACCAGTATGTTCAGGGAGCAGAGAGATGTCGATGGGTCATGTGGATTAACGAACCATGGAGGCCGGTGCTTTCACGCTCCATCATGCGGCTGTGGGACGAATCTGATGATAGGGCAACAATCTTACAGTCCAAGATTAAGGAACTTCAGCAAGCTTACATAGAGCTTTGGATAGAGCGAAGCAATTTTGCGGCAGAGCACGAACGGGCCGTGAGCCAGCTTATGGATATCATAGCTGACAATAAGATTAAGATGGCAAGTAGGTTGGATCTCCACACTAAGTTGTGCCTAGCATGTGTTGCTGTAGCTGTCACTCTCGCGTCGGTGTTGGATTATGTGTTGTCTTCCTAGATGTGTAGTTCAATATTAATATGGTGTCTCGTGCGTTGAGAATTTCTCACACATATTGTATGAAGCTGTTATGGGCAACACTCCCATCGTGCTATAATTATCAACCTGTTTGATATATCCATGAAAACTCAATTTATTTTAAGTTTGTTTTATTATCTCATAGCATGTCTTCGTTCATGCATTGGGCTATTCAGAAACGAATTCGTTATTCAGAATACTGTTTGTTGTGTCCCTGAATTCATAACCATTTATTGTTTTCAGATGTTCTATTCAGAAAAAATATAGTCCTATTGTTTCATGTCAATTTGGCAATAGTTTTTGATATTAGATGTTCATTCTCATCTGTGACAACCTATTCTGAGAACATCTTCCATTTGGTGGACACAGATTGTTAGCCAGTGTGCTTGTTCATCACTGCCGATATGCACTTTCTTCATTAAAGAACATTTTATACATCTTTATTCAGTTGATAGGACTATATACGTGTCAAATCCGGCGACCTCTCCGTTGTATGCAGATATTGTATGATCTTTGGAAGAAACACGTGCATCGATTATCTGCAGATATAATGTGTAGGATTTCCCTTGGGAACCTTTGTGTCTTCGCAAATCTGCATCCATTTTCTGTGTGCATAACTTATTGTTCTTTTCTATCATGATGACACAAATTGATCTGGATATTCTACCTACTTGTGTGCTATGTTAATAATTTCCATTTGTTGCTAAGGATTTTATTCTACAATTTGTTTCCAAACCAGGTTGTCATACGACTATTCCCCTAATTTTTGTAAATGGTGCTTGACACCACGTACATCTATGATGTTAATCTTCGCGGAAGGAACAGAATGGGCGGCGCTAGTCAGAAGCTTCATAATTGTCAGAGAGATAGATTCAGACAATGGGATGCTATTGAGGTTTTTCATCATTTGTCATCATGAAAGGTACCTCTTTACTAAGCGGTTCCTGCTACTGACATAATGTGTTTCTTTGCGGCATGTTTTGTCGTTGTTATATTTCTGCTATGCAACATTTCAACCTAATAAATTGCTTCACTGAGCCAACATAGCGATATAGATCCGTCACTCCCAAAACGAGCTGTTAGTTTTCCTCGTATGATGTGCCTTACGAAGGCACAAAGATGCTAGTACGCAGCAAAAAAATCATACAATCTAGCAGTCAAAACATAGAACAAGTCAAACATGCAGTTCGCAAGGTGCATAATTTAACATCGTGTTTCGAAGTACCAGACATAATACGGATTACACGATACTTGACACCGTAAAACATTTCGGTGGTCTTAGATTAGCCCTTTAGGTTCAGGCATTAGTTAACCAGACTACGCCCTCGTATTCTGTTACTACCAAAAAAGCTAGCTACGACAACAAATATTCTGCTTGTCCTTTTTTGGGAAGAGACAGTCCTTGTACCTCTTTGGTAGGTGTCCAATGTTATCTTCGGTTCCAAGAAGATCAACAAGGAGGTTCATCCTTGCATGCATAATGCCGTCTCCCTGCATTTGTTTTCAAAATAGAGTCATTCTATCTTACGCACAAGCCGGTCAGCTAGATTGGCTAATAGTAATATTTATGCTACAATACTTACATACATCTCTCTTAAGCTTAGTGCCCATCCAGTTCCTTGCCAAGTGTATAGCATATATCCGTATGTCTTTCCTGCACATAGACTCAAACAAATCATTTCGATCTACCAAATAGCCGTATAAAAACATCAATCAAAATAGCAAAAAAAACACAAAAATGTAAGTTAGAACCTCTCGCATATGCCAGTAACCAGTCCTTTGGGGAAGCAAGTATTCCACCGCCTCATATCTGGCTCCCATCCAATGAAGAAAGATTTTATGCATAGCTCAATAGACCTGTGGAGCTCGTCTGCAACCTTCATGTGCCTTTGCCTGATTTCCTTGTCAGACTCGTCACCATTGTGCATTGTTGGGTCAAGGACAAACATCTTTGTCCTTGAGAAGTCCCATATGTATGTAGACCATTTGAAGTCGAATTTCACAGGCAACACGATCTGTTATATTTGCAAAGGAATAAATGGAGGCAAAACAGATGTTAGCGAGATAATAAAACCTAAACGATGAACATAAATTGTTTGAAGCATTCCCCTCCCGTTCACCTCCGTACACTTGTTAACCTCATAGTTGATGTGAGGTCCTACGAACATGTCCTTTATGTATCTTAGCTTCGAAATGTCGTCTTCCCTGCTAACATGATTCTGGGTTGAAAACAACGTAATTTATCAGGAATATCTAGCAGTAGGTAAATGTAACCATGCGTGATCGGATACCAATTATGTAAGCAGCTGTTCACCACGAAATCTGGCTCCAAAAAATGCCTCCAGCATCCTTCTCCTTTTGCAGCAGCGAATGCAATATCCATTTGTTGGTACCTTCTCATTGACAGTGTCATCAGTACGTTATCAGCCTCTCCACCTTCGCGCAACATGTCGCGGAGCTGTTGTCCACTAATGTCGACGTACTTGGGATTAGGGCTAATAATCCACATGCTCCACATTTAAAAACCATCACATTAGTCTATCAGAAACTAATGCAGCACTATATCATAAAAGGAAAAAAAACGATGTTTGTTTTTTTAGGAAAGAAACTTACTCTGCCAGTTTTATGGGATTCTCCCTGTAGAACAGCTTGTATATCTTCACTACATCTCTTGAAGCCCTAGTAGGAGGATCATAACCCATTACAAAGGGAGACCTTGCGTATTTGCCCGGCCTCACGACCCTTTTAGGTTGAGGCTGTGTGCTGAAAGTTCCTTGGGTCATTGTGACGTTCAAGTTTATTGCTCCCTCCTCAATTTCCTCCATTATATCAAGCTCTACTGCGCACATCTGACGATGCAAGCTGACTGGTGACGTCGTTTTTGTTTTTCCTGCAGAATTATTTTCCGTCACCGGAGTCCGCACAATGTGCATCCCTGTTCCTGTTGTTTTAGTTGAAATAATGTGAGAGTGCGTTAAACTGTAACAATGACAAAATAGGAATACTAAAAAAACGGTGGCACGTTCTGGACCCTACCTTCAAAACCACCTCCTATCGTGGAACCGGAACGTTTGTTTGTGTTTGCAGATGCAACAGACAATTCTACGTCAAGGAAAGAATTTTTGTCAGGAGTAAAAAATCTTGACATTGAAAAAAGTATGAAAAAAATGTTTTTAGCCTTTGGCGCAAAAATGACCATTTACCTTCTGAAGACGAAGCATCCATGAAAGCGTTCATCAAATCCGTCTTCCTGAATCCTGAGAGCGCAACTTTGAACTTGCCATGCAAAGAGGGTGTATCATGTGATACTACTGCACCTCTTGGACCATCTGGGGTCCTTGAAGGGACTATTGACCAGTTATTATCTTCCACATCTTCCTCTCCGTTACGTCCCCCTTCATAAGACCCAGGTTCTTGTTCTATAGTATGTGAAATTCCATCTCCGGCAGCCCTGTTTTTAGCTGACTCTCTTAAGCTTAATATTGATTTCCCATGTTCTATTTCTGCTCCAACATCCCCACCGTGTTCCTTGTTGTATTCATCAGCTGCTTCGATGAGCTCATCTATGGCTTTATTGGCGGCTTCCATGGCACCTTCGGATTCTTCGGAGCTATCCACCCTAGCCCTTTTGGGGGTGTGCCTTTTTGTTGCCACCATCTTCTTCCTTTTCCCAACAGCTTGGCTCCTCGTCTGAACCAACATGTTAGCAGAAGCCCCCTCAGCTGTCTCAATGCTAAGTGGTGTCACTGCATCTCCCTCAGCTGCACCTGTTTGAGAGGAAAAAGGCGTGCAGATATCAGTGAATTTACATTTTTTCTACTTGTTGAAGATTTCAATATCGAATAGTAGCATACGTGGAACTGTTTTATATCTCGCTATCTTATTCCTTGCTCTCATTGCGTCAGTAATCTGGTTGATGTCTGCTATTATCTTAGCACTCTCTGCATTAATCAAATCATTCGTGTCATTGACAATCTCCTCCCATCCCATTGCATGTCTCTTGTTCAGCCTTGCCCCCTTCCGTGATGCCTCGTGCACGGTCATTAGACATTTTTTTTGAATACTGCTCTACTTTGTTAGTGATTATCCTTGCAAACTGCGTTGTTTTAAATTTTTGAAGAGCATTGTCAGCGTCTAAGATAAAATGAATGCATTCTAAAGAAAAATGCGATGGTGTAATGGATTTATTTACATCTATGAATGCCTTGTTGACCTTCGTTATGTTAGTGCTACATCCAGCAATTGTTTCAATTGTTGGGTTTGCAATGTGGTTCCTGCTGTAGCATACAATCGCTGGATTTCTTGGCTGCCAAACATATGAAAAAACATATTATTCTTTTCTTAACCCCTAAGATAACAGAATTTGTTGACATGCACGTACAGATAAACACGCTCTGTTTGGGGTTTTATTGGAACTATAAATTTGTATACCAATACGTATTGGCACGAATGCATTAGTTCTTAAGAGCAGACGAAAGTTTGGTTGCAGATCTTTTTTTTTTCCGCTAACATACTGACCATTTGTGCATTGTTATATACGAGAGGACGTATCTGCACCAATGCATTAGTTGTTAATAGCAAAAGCTTTATATCTTCCGGATCTTCCTTTTATCGCTATCATACAAGGAGTGTAGTCTACATCGCACGATTCAAACTCATTTTTTAAACTTACCAGCAGATGTCCAAACACTACGATTTATGCATCTTTCCGAGTAGTTGTGTCTTCATCAATAACATCCGACATCGTCTTCTGGTCGTACACCCTGCACCTAGGGAATACATCGTGTGGCAGGTTTTTTTCCTCTCTGTCCAGGTTGTCAAGGTAGAAGACTTGCGGATCCAAATAAGAACTCAGGTTTTCTATG
Source organism: Hordeum vulgare subsp. vulgare (assembly GCF_904849725.1). Classification (NCBI taxonomy): domain Eukaryota; kingdom Viridiplantae; phylum Streptophyta; class Magnoliopsida; order Poales; family Poaceae; genus Hordeum; species Hordeum vulgare. Next base: position 559,766,720 of record NC_058520.1, read on the forward strand.
TGTATGATAAGAGATGGAATTCAGAAAATCATTATGATTTCAAACCTGCACGAAGAACGTGCATCCAGTTAGGTTTGACTTTAGCTTGCCTCCTAGAAGTTCAAACTTCACCCTACCAGGAAAATATAGCAGCTCTTCTCTAATATACCTCCCCTAGTTGTACATCTGAATCATGTCGGGTATGTGCAGGGCGCTCCAGTAGTCTGTCATGAAGTAGTTGTGCTTCAGCGGTGGTGCTAAGAGGAAAGTCAGCGCGCATATTGCAAATGCAACCTTGAATTTGCGAGCTTGTGCCTTTGTCATTGGACCGACATACTCCAACTGCACCACTTTTACAACATGTGTTATTTTGTTGTCTCCAATGTTTATTCCTAGGATTTCCCTAACACTATCTCCCACGTGTGATGCTGCAACCTTTTCTACAGGAACCCCTTCTGATGTCACCCCAAGTACCTTCCGGACGTCTGAATCGTCGAAAGGCAAGTCTCTCCTAGCATCAATAACGACGGCGGACGCCTTCTCGTCAACTTTGCTCATCAGCCACATTGCATGTTGCGTGTTAGACCTTTTTATGTGTGGCAAGTGAAGAAGACCTTCGAACCCCATCTGACGTACGAGAGCCCTTCTTTCTTCCGACAATCCTTCAACCAAGGCCTTCATCTTTTTGATGCTCCTCCTTGAATTGATTGGGTTTTGTGATGGCTTCTTTTTCTCCCTTCTATCACCATCTGTCTCTGAATCTTCTTCTTCGTCAATTTGCTGAGTAGGATACACATCAAAACCATCTGTAGATCCATCGTCAGAATGAATGTACTCGGGCGACGATGTCCATGAAACCATTTCCTGCTTGGCAGTTTCAAAAGTTATTATGAGACATATTAGCCGATATGAGCTGCCTTTTAACGTTCGCGCATGCAAAAAAAAGGAGTTGCCATTATATTTCATTATTTACATTGACCAGCTTCATAGAATCATTTAAACTTTTTTTCAATCAAACAAGCATCTGTTTTCAATAGTTATTGTTTTTGCATAAATAATAGATTATGCTTGCATGTATATAGTCAGGAGCCCTATAAGTGAAGAACTTTTTTGGCCTTGTTGGCATTAAGTTCATGTTGTGTGCAGGCAACAAAAATTAAGTTCATGTTACGTGTATCGCTGTAACTGAAGACCTTTTTTGGCCTCGTTGGCATTAAGTTCATGCTGTGTGTAGCCGGCAACGCGATCAGGCAGATTGTATTTATTATGATTTTTTCCTAAATAACATATTTTTCGCTGTTAATTGAATCTTTTGTCAGTTGCACATGGATCTCTAGTCTTTCCCGTACAAGAATAAGTCTTACAGCACAAACTTTTGGTATGAATCAGGTATTTGTGCTCTGTCCTATAGAGCATTCTACGATAATGCATGGGAGAAGAACCTGACTGTATCTAGGAAGTCGAAGGTTAAATGTCAAGAACAAAAGCGAAACACTATGCTATTGTGGTTGTTAATCATGAAAAACCAAATAAGAATCCCACGAACGCTAACTAAGACATCCGGGAAGTTTTTTTACTTAACTGCAGAAAGAATTACCTGATTTCTCCCCAGATGTGGCACAACGCTCGCAGCTCCTAGTTCTTCAAGCTTTGGTTGGAGAAGCCATGGAGAAGGGGCTGCGGGAGAAACTGGGACTCTGAACCTATGTTAATGCACTATCGACTCTCACAGTCGGTCCCTTTGAACCGGTGCGTGCTGTAGGGCTGTAGCTAGTTGTCAGGAATCTATTTGTACCGAGTGATACAACCAGAGAGCTATCTTGAACCACACCGTTGGGTAGGAAATACTACTAGTTTGCCATTGCATGCATTAGGCCCCACTATGCGGCCAATTTAGCATTTTTGATTGTCAGTCTTGCTGTTAGCATAAACTTGTGAACTTTCTGATTATTAGTACTCAAACGAACAAACTAGTTATAATGGCAGTAGCCCCCGACCCCGTTCATCGGTTATAGGAGTAGTAAAATGTTATAGTTTTTTCAGGTTCGTGTATATGACACTAAACAACAATCCAATAAGATAACATCCCATTAGCACTGCATAAGACAAAATTACAACACATTACCATAGTACAAATACTCGATCATCTTGCTGCTTTTATCCTACTGGCTTTGGCAGTTCCGAGAATCACTAGTACGTAAACATTTATACTAGATAACTTAGGTTTAAAGAGTAGAACTAGATTCCGGTTAGACCTTGATCAACTAAAACTCGTAGACGATAAACAACCAACATTACATGCAGGAAATATCTGACATGAGACCTATAGTTCTCACGGCAGGTCAACAGTAGTGCACGCGCTGGTCTTCGGAGATTGATAAAGTTCGGTGTTTGGCACAAAGACGATCCACTCACTCTTCCAAAAGTAACCATCAGGTCACTTCCCAACCCAAGTTGCAGTGACAGAAATCATCGCGGCGACTGGCGCGGTGGACGCGAGAGCGAGCTGGAGCACCTTGTTCATCATCTTGAGCTTCACGATTTCCCTGTTGCGGTCAGCAAGCTCCACGATTAACTCGTCTCTGCCCTCTCTCACCTCGTGCAGCTTCGTTCGATCAGCGTGGTTTCTCTTTTGGACGTATTCCTCCAGTAAGTCCTCCCATACGTACACCTCCCATGATTTCTTGTGAATCTGCACAGTACAAAAAAAACAAGACAACAATTGAAACTCAAGTCAGTGTCGGGGAGTCAAAAACGAAACAAGCAATATATTGTAAAGTAGTATCCTATCTGACCCCATAGTTGTGGCAGCTGAAATAGAACTTGTGTTTCCTCGCCAAGGCAGACCCGTGATTCCTGGCGCATGGCCAGCCGCATGCACACCTCAAAACTAGTGGGACTGTGGCCATGTTTGTTTCTAAGTGCTGTGCTTCGCCGAGTAGAAGTGTTGTGACCACTCGCTGTGCGTTGCCTCGTATGTATAGGCATGTTATTTATTATTGGCAGTTGTATCAGACCAACCAAAGTACATGAACTTTTATATGTTACTTAAGGGCTCGTTGTATCAATCCCCGGGATTTCCTGCTCGTCTGCGCAATAGTGACCAACGTCCCCGGCCGTGCGGCGCGCCGGGCGAAATTATAAATGTGTCTGGTCAAGTCAACTTTATCTCACGAAGTAGGGGAGAGACGCGCAGTGTGTGGGCAGGGCATGGTCTTGTGACGAGTTGACGGGCTCCTGTACTGTGTCAGGAGGCATGGCCTACAGTGTATGGACAACAGGTCATGTGCTGATGTGTGTGGACAGGAGGGTGTGTCCACCTCTGTTGCATGGCAACAATTATTAAGAAGCTGCGGGAAACAAATAATACGCCTAGCCAGGTTAACCGGCGCACATCGTAGGAAGGAAAAAAGATATTAAGTTCTAATGAACGGGTAAACTAGTTTTGTTAGTTAAACAAACCGTATTTTCGAGCATTTCAGTTGCTAGTTGCATAATCCACAAAGTGTTCCTCTTTTGGTACACCAAACTAAACCACACGCCTCGTTGCTTCAATTTGATGCAGGTAAAACCTCCCTTGGATTCGTTCTGACCAGCACCCCACGCATGCGTCAAATCAGCCAGAAAGGCATTAGATTCCGCCAGACCCCGGGCTATCTATAAAATAGTACAACCAAGTTTTATATAACTGGACAGCCCCTACCTCCCCCTCCTACAACCAAAACTTCATGGATAGAAACGCCGATGGTACCGATGCTCTGTCCCTGTTCGCCGGCGATGCCATGATTGTTTCGCCGGCACGCTCCACTGTAACCAGCGTCATCCGAGTAAGTATTTTCCACATGCATATGCATTAAAATTATGATGCTCAAACTAATTCTTTTTGATTGAACGTCAATTTTTTCAGTCTCATCCTTCCACGCTAAGGCCAGTCACACTATACGGGCTCTCCCTCTATTAAGACCGGATATCCCAGTAAGTATTTTCCACGTTATTTTTTTTAAGCTCAGCAGTAACTTGTTAAAAGTTTGTACTTCTGAAATTTACAGGCAAATCGTAAACTACAATGATACTACTCATCATTACTTGTATGCCATATACACAACAACTTTGGACCTTCGTAAGACGAATGCACGCAAGGTCAAATCATTTTGTACCCACCTTGATTTTTTTGACATCATGAGTGATCACATTATATTTTTCGTTCCAGGAAAAAGTAAAAAGCGTTTCGTCCGCATCAACTATATTTCCCATAGGTCCTTGCATCACACCATCCGATTTGCCCACGGAGTTGTCGACCAAAGACAAGATCTTTGCCATTCTGCGTGACCCAGCTTACAAGTGAGTGTCTAAACCATTGGCACTAGCTCAGTCACACATCAGTACTTAAGTAACGTATTGAAGGACGGATAACTGCCTTGCACAAGTCGACGAAGAGTTCTGCACGTAAAGTGCGTAGCCCCGCTATTTGGAAAAATCACGCACGGGTAGAAATAGTCTTTTTCATTGCACGATTTAAAAATAAATGTTTGTCGCCGAGTATATTAGTTTGAGATTGCCTCCAACAATCCTGTTCGCTCAAAATAATAATCATCGATTGACGCAAGTTTTTTAATTTCAGAGACATCGCGCATGGCGTTAGCCTGAAGCTACTCTGCAGCGCGTTGGACATCAGCCACGACGAGATAATGTGAGAAAAGTTCCAAATTTCCAGACCAATAAGTTCTACTATTTTTGCATGCCTTAAGTCCTTAACACCTGACTTCCTCGATTCTACCGTACCACCAGGCAGGTTATTACGGAGCAGTATTATTTGGGTATGATCTATACAACGGTCCATGACAACCATTTCAAGTCGTCCATTTGAAAAAACGTGATGTTTCCAGTTGTCAAGCTAGTCGGAAAATTTGTCTACTATTATTTCGCACGCTAAGCTTTATTTTTCCTGTATTACCGCACCAACTTGTACCCTTTCTAAAGTCTGGCAACTACGTCAGACATGTGATGTACTATTATCTAATTGTTGTTGCCTGTATCGCACCTACCAGTAGTTCTGCTCTCACTGTGCAATCACCCCTCCTCCAGGAAAATGAACTCTCGTCCATCTCCCCACGCTTCCACCACGGATATGGAACAACTCGATTTCATATCTAGCATGGACAACAACATTTTGATTGAGATATTGATTAGACTAGCGTGCACTAGATCTCTCATCCGTAGCTCTGTCGTTAGTTTGAGATGGCTGGAGCTCTGTTGCTCCCAAGAGTTCATCTCGGAGTACTCTAGAAGGAATGCACAGGCGATCCTTGGATTTGTCACTTCGTTTGAGCGATTCTTCGCTCTTCACGTTCGAGTCGTAGAGGTTTTGGGTCAACCACCTGACCATGTCCAAGCTTCACTTCTTTCAAGGGTTGATGCCTCCTGCATTGGCAATGGCAACATCCTCTCAGCCGAAGGAGGTGAGTTGCTCGTCTCTGCTAGAGGCCTAGAAGGCGGTTTCTTCTCTGTCTATCCAACTCCTCCATTTTCTAGGACATTTTTAGCCACCAGGATGCCTCGAGTGCGTCTCGATTCGCCTCACCACACGGCCAATCTATACGGACAGTTTGGCGTGATTCCTATTGACCCGAGTTCTAGATTTTCGTTTTTCATCAAGCAACCAGGAGGACCATTCACGTGTCCTTACGAGGGGGTCAGTTTCGGATCAGTCTCAGATATTCATATCCATGTTTCTGTCCTGATAAACCATCAATGGTCACTTTTTGTTTCCCCTGCACTGCGAACTCGTCCTGGTAGTGATCCACCAATGTTCCATTGGGACCCGTACTCTATCCTTGTGGGTCCTAATCTATTCATTATGTATGTCGTGGGATTTGTTGTATGTTTCAACATAGAGAATTCCTTGTTCTCCACATTACAACTTCCTATATTTCCAACATCGTGCTTCGATTACCACATTTCTAGGAGCAGATCTGGTACTATTTCATTTGTTCACAGTGATAAAACATTTATTCGCACATGGGTCTTATCATCGGTACCAAGTGAAGAAACAACATGGAGACGCGTTTCCGAAATGAACTTGTGTTCAACTTTCGAGAGCCGTGTTGCAGACCCTATGTGGCGGCAATTCTTCTACGGTGATGATGAAGACGAGGGTCTTCATTCTATACAAATCAGGTCATCAAGCATGGATGCTAGTTTCCTGATAGTTAAATTCAGTTTTCACCATGCCATGTTTGTTCTGGAGATGGGTAGCGATAAGGTGCAAGAGGTTCAATTTCTTGACGGGGATGGCCCAATAAGATCAATGTTTGCTCTTACGGAGCGTTGGCCGCCTGTTGTTCCTCCGCGTCGTGTTGTTGCACCATAGTTTTTTTTGGACAGCGTGATCATTTCATTCATCAAAGAATAGAGAGGTCCTTTACAATTAGAGATGTAATGAAACTAGGAGGGTCATTATCCCAAGTACTAGAGCTTCTAGTTTTATAAGCTTCCTTTGCTAAGGCATCAGCTACCTGATTAGCTTCCCGTTTACATAGACCAAATTGAATCTGTTGGAAATATGCCCTAGAGGCAATAATAAATTAGTTATTATTATATTTCTTTGTTCATGATAATCGTTTATTATCCATGCTATAATTCTATTGATTGGAAACACAATACTTGTGTGGATACATAGACAAAACACTGTCCCTAGTAAGCCTCTAGTTGACTAGCTCGTTGATCAAAGATGGCCAAGGTTTCCTGGTCATAGGCAAGTGTTGTTACTTGATAACGGGATCACATCATTAGGAGAATCATGTGATGGACTAGACCCAAACTAATAGACGTAGCATGTTGATCGTGTCATTTTGTTGCTACTCTTTTCTGCGTGTCAAGTATTTGTTCCTATGACCATGAGATCATATAACTCACTGACACCGGAGGAATGCTTTGTGTGTATCAAACGTCGCAACGTAACTGGGTGACTATAAAGATGCTCTACAGGTATCTCCGAAGGTGTTAGTTGAGTTAGTATGGATCGAGACTGGGATTTGTCACTCCGTGTGACGGAGAGGTATCTCGGGGCCCACTCGGTAATACAACATCACACACAAGCCTTGCAAGCAATGTGACTTAGTGTAAGTTGCGGGATCTTGTATTACGGAACGAGTAAAGAGACTTGCCGGTAAACGAGATTGAAATAGGTATGCGGATACTGACGATCGAATCTCGGGCAAGTAACATACCGAAGGACAAAGGGAATGACATACGGGATTATATGAATCCTTGGCACTGAGGTTCAAACGATAAGATCTTCGTAGAATATGTAGGAACCAATATGGGCATCCAGGTCCCGCTATTGGATATTGACCGAGGAGTCTCTCGGGTCATGTCTACATAGTTCTCGAACCCGCAGGGTCTGCACACTTAAGGTTCGACGTTGTTTTATGCGTATTTGAGTTATATGGTTGGTTACCTAATGTTGTTCGGAGTCCCGGATGAGATCACGGACGTCACGAGGGTTTCCGGAATGGTCCGGAAATGAAGATTGATATATAGGATGACCTCATTTGATTACCGGAAGGTTTTCGGAGTTACCGGGAATGACGAATGGGTTCCGGGTGTTCACCGGGGGGGGGGGGGCAACCCACCCCGGGGAAGCCCATAGGCCTTGGGGGTGGCACACCAGCCCTTAGTGGGCTGGTGGGACGGCCCAAGAAGGCCCTATGCGCCATAGGAAGAAAATCAAAGAGAAAAGAAAAAAAGGGAGGAGGTGGGAAAGGGAAGAAGGACTCCACCTTCCAAACCAAGTTGGATTCGGTTTGGAAGGGGAGACCTTCCCCCCTTTGGCTCGGCCGACCCCCTTGGGGCTCCTTGAGCCCCAAGGCAAGGCACCCCCTCTCCCACCTATATATACAGAGGTTTTAGGGCTGATTTGAGACGATTTTTCCCACGGCAGCCCGACCACATACCTCCACGGTTTTTCCTCTAGATCGCGTTTCTGCGGAGCTCGGGCGGAGCCCTACCGAGACAAGATCATCACCAACCTCCGGAGCGCCGTCACGTTGCCGGAGAACTCTTCTACCTCTCCGTCTCTCTTGCTGGATCAAGAAGGCCGATATCATCGTCGAGCTGTACGTGTGCTGAACGCGGAGGTGCCGTCCGTTCGGCACTAGATCGGAGAGGATCGTGGGACAGATCGCGGGACGGTTCATGGGACGGTTCGCGGGGCGGATCGAGGGACGTGAGGACGTTCCACTACATCAACCATGTTCACTAACGCTTTTGCTGTACGGTCTACAAGGGTACGTAGATCACACATCCCCTCTCGTAGATGGACATCACCATGATAGGTCTTCGTGCGCGTAGGAAAAATTTTGTTTCCCATGCGACGTTCCCTAACAGTGGCATCATGAGCTAGGTTCATGCATAGATGTCTTCTCGTGTAGAACACAAAAGCTTTTGTGGGCGGTGATGTGCATTTTGCTGCCCTCCTTAGTCTTTTCTTGATTACGCGGTATTGTTGGATCAAAGCGGCTCGGACCGACATTACTCGTACGCTTATGAGAGACTGGATTCATCACTACGAGTAACTCCGTTGCTCAAAGATGACTGGTGGGTGTCAGTTTCTCCAACTTTAGTTGAATCGGAATTGACCGAGGAGGTCCTTGGATGATGTTAAATAGCAATTCATATATCTCCATTGTGGTGTTTACGTAAGTAAGATGCGATCCTACTAGATACCCATGGTCACCACGTAAAACATGCAACAACAAAATTAGAGGACGTCTAACTTGTTTTTGCAGGGTATGCTTGTGATGTGATATGGCCAACGATGTGATGTGATATATTGGATGTATGAGATGATCATGTTGTAATAGTTAATATCGACTTGCATGTCGATGGTACGGCAACCGGCAGGAGCCATAGGGTTGTCTTTAAACTAACGTTTGTGCTTGCAGATGCGTTTACTATATTGCTAGGACGTAGCTTTAGTAGTAATAGCATGAGTAGCACGACAACCCCGATGGCGACATGTTGATGGAGATCATGATGATGGAGATCATGGTGTGACGCCGGTGACAAGAAGATCGTGCCGGTGCTTTGGTGATGGAGATCAGGAAGCGCATGATGATGGCCATATCATGTCACTTATGAATTGCATGTGATGTTAATCCTTTTTGCACCTTATCTTGCTTAGAACGACGGTAGCATTATGAGGTGACCTCTCACTAAAATTTCAAGAAGAAATTGTGTTCTCCCCGACTGTGCACCATTGCGACAGTTCTTTGTTTCGAGACACCACGTGATGATCGGGTGTGATAGACTCAACGTTCACATGCAACGGGTGCAAAATAGTTGCACACGCAGAACACTCGGGTTAAGCTTGACGAGCCTAGCATGTGTAGACATGGCCTCGGAACACATGAGACCGAAAGGTCGAGCATGAATTGTATAGTTGATATGATTAGCATAGAGATGCTTACCACTGAAACTATTCTCGACTCACGTGATGATCGGACTTGAGATAGTGGATTTGGATCATGTACCACTCAAATGACTAGAGAGATGTACTTTTTGAGTGGGAGTTCTTAAGTAATATGATTAATTGAACTAATTGTCATGAACATAGTCTAATGGTCTTTGCGAATTACGATGTAGCTTGCGCTATAGCTCTACTGTTTTTATATGTTCCTAGAGAAAATTTAGTTGAAAGTTGATAGTAGCAAACTTTGAAGAGGATTGTCCTCGTTGCTGCGCAGAAGGCTTATGTCCGTAATGCACCACTCGGTGTGCTGCACCTCGAGCGTCGTCTGTGGATACTGTGAACATCCGACATACACGTTTCTGATGACTACACGATAGTTCAGTGCAAAATACTTAATGGCTTAGAAGCAAGGCACCGAAGACGTTTTGAAATGTCACGGAACATAAGTGATGTTCTAAAGAGATGAAATTGTGATTTCATGCTCGTGCCCTTGTTGAGAGGTACGAGACCTCCGACAAGATTCTTTGTCCACAAAGTAAAGGAGAAAAGCTCAATCATTGAGCGTGTGCTCAGATTGTGTGAGTACGACAATCACTTGAATCAAGTGGGAGTTAATCTTCCAGATGAGATAGTGATGGTTCTCCAAAGTCACTGCCACCAAGCTGTGAGAGCTTCGTGATGAACTATAACATATCAAGGATAGATACAATGATCCTTGAGCGATTCGCGATGTTTGACACTGCGAAAGTAGAAATCAAGAAGGAGCATCAATAGTTGATGGTTTGTAAAACCACTAAGTTTCAAGAAAGGCAAGGGCTAGAAGGGATACTTCGTGAAACGGCAAACAGTTGCTGCACTAATGAAGAGACCCAAGATTAAACCCAAACCCGAGACTAAGTGCTTCTGTAATGAGGGGAACAGTCACTGAGGCGGAGCAACTCTAGATACTTGGTAGATAAGAAGGGTCGCAAAAGTCGAAAGAAGTATATTTGATATACATGATGTTGATGTGTACTTTACTAGTACTCCTAGTAGCATGAGGGTATTGGATACCGGTTCGGTTGCTAAGTGATTAGTAACACGAAATGAAAGCTACGGAATAAACGGAGACTAGCTAAAGGCGAGGTGACGATACGTGTTGGAAGTGTTTCCAAGGTTGATATGATCAAACGTCGCACGCTCCCTCTACCATCGGGATTGGTGTTAAACCTAGATAATTGTTATTTGGTGCTTGCATTAAGCATGAACATGATTGGATCGTGTTTATTGCAATACGATTATTCATTTAAAGAGAATAATGGTTACTCTATTTTCTTGAATAATCACCTTCAATGGTTTATTGAATCTCGATCGTAGTGTTACACATGTTCATGATATTGGTGCCAAAAGATACGAGGTAATGATGATAGTACCACTTACTTGTGGCACTGCCACTTGAGTCATGTTGGTATAAATTGCATGAAGAGGCTCCATGCTGATGGATCTTTATACTCACTTGATTTTGAATCACTAGTGACATGCAAATCATACCACATGAGCAAGGCCTTGTTTTCATTGAGATGAAAAAAGATAGTAACTTGTTGGAAGTGATACATTTTGATGTATGCAGTCCAATGGGTGCTGAGGCACGCAGTGGATATCATTATGTTCTTACTTCAATGACGATTTGAGTAGATACTAGAGTATTTGCTTAATGAATCACAAGTCTGAAATATTGAAAAGTTCAATTCTGTTTCGGAGTGAAGTTCATCGTAACAAGAGGTTAAACTGTCTACGATATGATCATAGAAATGAATATCTGAGTTACGAGTTTGGTACGCAGTTAAGACAATGTGGAAATTGTTTCGCAGTTCATGCCACCTAGAACATCATAGTGTGATGATGTGTCTCAACGTCATAGCCACACACTATTTGGTATGGTGCATGCTATGATGTCTCTTATCGAATTACCACTATCGTTTATGGGTTGAGCATTAGAGACAACCGCATTCACTTTAAATAGGGCACCACATATTTCCGTTGAGATGACACAGTATAGACTGAGGTTTAGAGAAATCTAAACTGTCGTTTCTTGAAAGTTTGGGGTTTTGACACTTATGTGAAAAAGTTTCATTCTGATAAGCTCGAACCCAAAGCGCATAATTGCATCTTCATAGGATATCCAAAACAGTTGGGTACATCTCCTATCTCAGATCCGAAAGCAAAGTGTTTGTTTCTAGAAACGGATCCTTTCTCGAGGAAAGGTTTCGCTCGAAAGAATTGAGTGGGAGGGTGGTAGAACTTGATGAGGTTATTGAACCATCACTTCGACCAGTGTGTAGCAGGGCGCAGGAAGTTGTTCCTGTGGCGCCTACACCATTTGAAGTGAAAGCTGATGATGGTGGTCATCGAGCATCGGATCAAGTTACTACAAGCCTCGTAGGTTGACAAGGTCGCGTACTACTACAGAGTGGTACGGTAACCCTGTCTTGGAGGTCATGTTGTTGAGCAACAGTGAACCTACGAGTTATGGAGAAAGCAATGGTGGGCCCAGATTCCGACAAATGGCTGGAAGCCATGAAATCCGAGAGAGGATCCATGTATGAAAACAAAGTGTAGACTTTGGAAGAACTACTTGATGGTCATAGGACTATTGAGTAAAGATGGATCTTTAAAAGGAAGACAGACGATGATAGTGATAAGTCACTATTAAGAAAAGCTCGACTTGTCGCAAAGATGTTTACGAAAAGATCAAACAGTTGACTATGATGAGACTTTCTCACTCATAGCGATGCTAAAAGTCTGTTAGAATTATGTTAGTAGTTGCTGCATTATTTATGAAATATTGCATGTAGGATGTCAAAACATTGTTTCCTCGACGGTTTCCTTGAGAAAACATTGTATGAGATACAACCATGAGGTTTTGTCGATCCTAAAGATACTAGCAAGTATGCAAGCTCCAGCGATCCTTAAATGGACTGGTGCAAGCATCTCGGAGTTGGAATATACACTTTGATGAGATGATCAAGGATTTCAGGTTTGTACAAGGTTTATGAGAAACTTGTATTTCCAAAGAAGTGAGTGGGAGCACTATGGAATTTCTGATAAGTATATGTGGTTGACATATTGTGGATCAGAAAGTAATGTAGAATTTCTGTAAAGCATACAAGGTTGTTTGAAAGGAGTTTTCAAAGGAATACCTGGATTGCGCTACTTGAACGTTGAGCATCAAAGATCTATGGAGATAGATCAAAAACACTTAATGGAAGTTTCAACAAGATGCATGCCTTGACAAGTTTTTGAAGGAGTTCAAAATAGATCAGCAAAGAAGGAGTTCTTGGTTGCTTTGTAAGGTGTGAATTTGAGTAAGACTCAAAACCCGACCACGGCAGAATAAAGAGAATAGACGAAGGTCGTCTTCTATCCTTAGCCGTAGACTATAAATTATGCCATGCTGAGTACCGCACCTGATGTGTGCCTTGCAGCAAGTCTGTTGAGAGGTACAGAGAGTGATCCATGATTGAATCACTAGCAGTGGTCAAAATTTGTCCTTAGTAACTGATGGACTAAGGAATTTTTCTCGATTATGGAGGTGGTTAAAGAGTTCGTCGTAAAGGGTTACGTCGATGTAAGCTTTGACACTAATCCGAATATCTATAAGTAGTGAAACGGATTCGTATAGTAGAGTAGATATTTGGAGTATTTCCGAATAGCACATAGTAGCAGCATCTATAAGATGACATAAAGATTGGTAAAGAACACACGGATCTGAAAATTTCAGAACCGTTGACTAAAATCTCTCTCATGAGCAAGACGTGATCAGACCCCATAACTATATGGGTGTTGGATTCGTTGGAATCACATGGTGATGTGAACTAGATTATTGACTCTAGTGCAAGTGGGAGACTCTTGGAAATATGCCCTAGAGGCAATAATAAATTAGTTATTATTATATTTCTTTGTTCATGATAATCGTTACACAATACTTGTGTGGATACATAGACAAAACACTGTCGCTAGTAAGCCTCTAGTTGACTAGCTCGTTGATCAAAGATGGCAAAGGTTTCCTGGACATAGGCAAGTGTTGTTACTTGATAACGGGATCACATCATTAGGAGAATCATGTGATGGACTAGACCCAAACTAATAGACGTAGCATGTTGGTCGTGTCATTTTGTTGCTACTGTTTTCTGCGTGTCAAGTATTTGTTCCTATGACCATGAGATCATATAACTCACTGACACCGGAGGAATGCTTTGTGTGTATCAAACGTCACAACGTAACTGGGTGACTATAAAGATGCTCTACAGGTATCTCCGAAGGTGTTAGTTGAGTTAGTACGGATCGAGACTGGGATTTGTCACTCCGTGTGACGGAGAGGTATCACGGGGCCCACTCAGTAATACAACATCACACAGAAGCCTTGCAAGCAATGTGACTTAGTGTAAGTTGCGGGATCTTGTATTACGGAACGAGTAAAGAGACTTGCCGGTAAACGAGATTGAAATAGGTATGCGGATACTGACGATCGAATCTCGGGCAAGTAACATACCGAAGGACAAAGGGAATGACATACGGGATTATATGAATCCTTGGCACTGAGGTTCAAACGATAAGATCTTCGTAGAATATGTAGGATCCAATATGGGCATCCAGGTCCCGCTATTGGATATTGACCGAGGAGTCTCTCGGGTCATGTCTACATAATTCTCGAACCCGCAGGGTCTGCATACTTAAGGTTCGACGTTGTTTTATGCGTATTTGAGTTATATGGTTGGTTACCGAATGTTGTTCGGAGTCCCGGATGAGATCACGGACGTCACGAGGGTTTACGGAATGGTCCGGAAACGAAGATTGATATATAGGATGACCTCATTTGATTATCGGAAGGTTTTCGGAGTTATCGGGAATGTACCGGGAATGACGAATGGGTTCCGGGTGTTCACCGAGGGGGGGGGGCAACCCACCCCGGGGAAGCCCATAGGCCTTGGGGGTGGCGCACCAGCCCTTAGTGGGCTGGTGGGACAGCCCAAGAAGGCCCTATGCGCCATAGGAAGAAAATCAAAGAGAAAAGAAAAAAAAGGGAGGAGGTGGGAAAGGGAAGAAGGACTCCACCTTCCAAACCAAGTTGGATTCGGTTTGGAAGGGGAGACCTTCCCCCCTTTGGCTCGGCCGACCCCCTTGGGGCTCCTTGAGCCCCAAGGCAAGGCCCCCCCTCTCCCACCTATATATACAGAGGTTTTAGGGCTGATTTGAGATGATTTTTTCCCACGGCAGCCCGACCACATACCTCCACGGTTTTTCCTCTAGATCGCGTTTCTGCGGAGCTCGGGCAGAGCCCTGCCGAGACAAGATCATCACCAACCTCCGGAGCGTCATCACGCTGCCGGAGAACTCTTCTACCTCTCCGTCTCTCTTGCTGGATCAAGAAGGCCGATATCATCGTCGAGCTGTACGTGTGCTGAACGCGGAGGTGCCGTCCGTTCGGCACTAGATCGGAGCGGATCGTGGGACGGATCGCGGGACGGTTTGTGGGACGGTTCGCGGGGCGGATCGAGGGACGTGAGGACGTTCCACTACATCAACCGCGTTCACTAATGCTTCTGCTGTACGGTCTACAAGGGTACGTAGATCACACATCCCCTCTCGTAGATGGACATCACCATGATAGGTCTTCGTGCGCGTAGGAAAATTTTTGTTTCCCATGCGACGTTCCCTAACAGAATCTGCCCAAACTCACGGGCAATCTGCCCACATTCGAAGATAGTTGCATATTGAGCTCCTAAGAAACCAACCGGATCCTTAACTGCCTCAATCACCAACTGACGATCAGCTTCAGCTTCTAGTTTTGAAAATCCAATATGAGCTGCGAGAATGAGCCCATTCCGAAGAGCTAGTGCCTCGGCCGCTGCAGCATCAGAAACATTTGGAACATACTGTGTTACTGCTGCTATGAAATGTCCCCATTCATCTCTGATGATTGCTCCTGTTGCCCCAGCCCTATCCTCTTCAACGAATGATGCATCCACATTTACTTTCAGAAAATCATGTCTGGGCTTAACCCATCTATGCTCTTCTTTTGTTTTTCAACCCTTCTATCAGATGCATGCCAGAAGTTGGTAGTCAAAGCTTTGCTCGTAATTGCAGCTCTCCCTACAGGCTGAATGTTTTCCCCTTTTTTTAGCTGTCTTCGTTGCCACCACAGGTACCATGCCGCCACCGCAACAAGTTCAGGGAACGGCAAGTCTGCCAAGGCAGTAACTTCTGGTTTATCAAAGAGCAATTGTTCCATATTAACTGAACCCGATCTATCCCTGCAGGTTGCTTTCCTGATATTGTCCAACAAACCCAACTCCTTCCATATCTCTTTGACCCGTTTGCAAGTGAATAGGCAGTGCTGGATATCTTCAGCCCCCTGGTTACAGTTTAGACAATGTGCATGTGTTGTAATATACCGATTGGTAAGAACACCCATACATGGGAGGATACCATGCAAGACTTTCCATAGGAAATGTTTAATCTTCCCCGGGACTTTCAGCTTCCAAATACCACCCCAAGCTTCATTAACTTGCATACTACCTTGGCCATTACTTGCATGTAACTTCTGTCCAAATTTGTGTTCCCATGCTCTATGGTATGCAGATCTGACACAGAAGGTGCCCGATTTATTGTAATGCCATGCCACAAAATCATCCAGTCCATGCACATTTAGTGGAATCTGTAAGATGCGATGTGCATCAACAGGGAAGAAGTTGTCATAGATCAATTCTTCGTTCCATTGTCCAGTATAAGGATCAATGAGCTCCTCCACTTTTGATAGTAACATACGTCCTCTAGGTGTTATAACCTTTCGGTTGTTGCTTGTAGGGATCCAAGGGTTTGTCCATATATTTATGTTCTGTCCTATACCAACTCTTCAGATACACCCCCTTTTAAAGGTTTGAATTCCCGCCACAATGCTCTGCCAAGTGTATGAAGAGCCATTCTTTGGACCAGCCTTTAACAAATCGCCATCTGGAAAATATTTTGCGCCAAGAACATGAGCACACAAAGATTCTGGGTTTTGGATTAGGCACCAACACTTCTTTGCTAACATAGCAAGGTTAAAGCTATGCAGGTCCCTAAACCCAAGTCCTCCCATCCTCTTTGGAACACACATCTTCCACCACGCCATCCAGTGCATTTTCTTTTTCAGCTCATCATCTCCCCACTAGAAGCCCACAATTTCATCTGTTATAGCCTTACAAATGTTCATTGGTAGGTTAAAAACTGACATGGCATAAGATGGAATTGCTTGTGCAACTGCCTTGATTAAGATCTCTTTACCTCCCAAAGATAAGAGTTTTTCTTTCCATCCCTTTAGTTTGTGGCATACTCTATCAACAAGACTCTGGAAGCAGTCACTTCTATCAACTCCAACCATTGCTGGTAAACCGAGATACTTGTCAGTTAAAGCCTCAGTTAATATATCCAGTGTACCACAGATGCTTTCTCACACTGCAACTGCTGTATTGGGACTAAAGAATATACTGGATTTTCCTGTGGATACCACCTGGCCAGAGCTTTGGCGATACATATCAAGTACCTTTTTCAATGTGAGAGCACTTTCCTGATTTGCCTTCATTAAAATTAATGAATCATCTGCAAACAGCAAATGTGAAACTGAAGGTGCATTTCTCCACACTTTCACTCCTTCCAGTCCCCCATTTTCTTCTTCTTGCAAGAGCATACTAGATAAGCCTTCAAAGCAAATTAGGAATAGATATGGGGATAATGGATCCCTTGTCTTAAAACCCGGGTTGGTATCAGTTCCTCTCTTTCATCACCATTTACTCTGATTTTGTACCGTACTGAAGACATACATTCCATCATTAACTCCACCCAGTGCTCATGAAACCCCATTCGTTGCATCATTGATTCCAAGAATCCCCATTCAACCCTGTCATATGCCTTGTGCATATCCAATTTGACAGCACATAAACCAGCAGATCCATGTGTTTTTTTCTTTATGGCATGAAAGCATTCATATGCCACAAGAACATTATGAGTGATAAGTCTCCTAGGAACAAACGCACTGTGTGTTGGTGAAATGACTTCTGGAAGAATCTTTTTCAGCCTATTAGCCAACATCTTAGATATGATCTTATAAACAACATTACAGAGGCTTATAGGACGATACTGCATAATTGATTCCGGAACCTGAACCTTCGGAATAAGAACAATGTTTGTAGAGTTCCAGCCTTCAGGAATTCTTCTGGAGTTAACAGCATCAAGAACCTCTTTGGTTAGTTCCTCCCTGATAATGTGCCAAAAACGCTTAAAGAAAATAGCATGTAATCCATCCGGCCCGGGGGCCTTTAGATCACCAATCTGGAATAAAGCTTGTTTGACTTCTGTGGCAGTGTATGGGGCTATGAGAATATCATTCATTTCTTCAGAAACTGTCCTTCTAACTGATGCCAACAACGTCGGATTGAGCATGCCCGCTTCACTAGATAACAAGCTGGCAAAATAATCATAAACCAGAGGTTTTATATTATCGTTACCTTCTACCCAATCATTGCTATCATTCTTTAAGCGCTTAATGATATTCCTTTTCCGCCTGGCAGAAGCGAAATTGTGGAAGAAAGAGGTGTTTCGGTCTCCATGCCGCAGCCAATTTGCTCTCCCTCTCTGTACCCAGAACATCTCTTCCTGTTCCAATAGATTTTCAATCTTGACTGTGAGCTCCTTCATTTTCATTTTGTTCTCCATCGAAGACGGTTTGCGCGCCAAACTTTCAAATTCCCGTTGGGCCTTCCTAATCCGGGCCCTAGGCCCTTTGAGCACTTTTCTATCCCATACGTGTAATTCTTTATGCACAAGGCCCAGTTTCTCTTTTGACTTTGGGCATAGCCCATTCTGCATGGCCTTCTGCCAAGCACATCGGACAATGTCTTCTACCACCTCCTCACTTAGCCATCTTGCTTCAAATTTCATATGTCTATTCTTGGTTTTTTGGATATTTGCCAAGTGTTCTGTATCTAACAGAATAGGACGATGATCAGACTTCCCTAGCTCAAGATTTCGTAGCCCAGCGAAGGGATACATCTGCGTCCACATACCATTACAAACTGCTCGGTCTAGTCTCTCCTTTAATCCACCTCGAAACCAAGTAAACTGATCTCCCTCATAACCCATATCCTCGAGCGAGCAGTCCACCAGAGCATCCTGAAATGCTTTCATTCTTGCTCGTGGTCTAGGAGCACCACCCTCCTTCTCCGAAGACACTAGTATCTCATTAAAATCCCCCAAAACAAACCACGGGCCATTGCCTCGGCTGTGTAAATCTCGTAGAGTGTTCTATGTCCTCTCTTTTTGGTCCCAACTAGGTTCCCCATAGATCCCAGTTAGGCGCGAGAGGTTCGCATTATCCTCCTCAATATCAACATCGATGAAATCAGAAGTCGTAGTCCGGGAGTAGATCCTCACCTCCTTCTTCCATACTAGCATTAGACCTCCGCTTCGTCCATTGCTAGGAGCCACCAGACTGTGGTCCAGCTTAAGTTTTCTCCTCAGATTTTCTGCCTTGTCAACATCCAAATGTGTTTCAGACAGAAACAACACATCTGGGTTGTGCTGCCTCTGGACATCCAGAAGCGAACGCACTGCCGGGCCTCCTAAGAGTCCACGAAAGTTCCAGCTTAAGATTTTCATGATGTCCGGTCGGCCTCCATATTAGAGGCCGCCGATATTTTATCATCTAGGGATTGTACAACTTCCAGACCATCAATTCTCAGTTTCTTCTTATTCATAGATTTCTGTGGTGTGTTGACCTCCTTGCCTCCCAACGAGCTAGCTGAAATATCACTTCCTATGTTGCCTGTCAAACTGATCAACTCTCCCTGCCACCAAGCCAGGTCCTGTGAGTAAAGGAACTCTAGGCTCCTTTGGTTTCTGCACCAGATATGTAGCATTCCTCTTCCCTAGCAGAGTAGACGTGGAGTCCATATTTGCATTGTTCTGATCAACCTGTGCGTTAAAACGCCAATGCCTACTTGGGTCATACATCTCTGTATCTGTCCTCAATTGTGGCTCATCCTTTTCCGACATATCGTTCACATCATGATCCTCATCATTAGGGTGTGCCTTCCCTTGTCCCCCAGTTCTTCCACCTCTCTTACCACGACCCCGTCCTCCCAATTCGCTGGAGTCCTTCGCAGCATTGTATCCACGGCCATTACCTCGTCCCCCTCGACCGCCTCCTCTTCCTCGGCGAGCAGCCATTATGAAGGGACCCCATTCAAACTTTGAGGTGTCATGCTCCCCAGTTCCACATTCCTCATACCAGTGTCCCATAACTCCGCAGGCATGACAAAAAATAGGAAGCTTCTCATACTTCACCATGTATTGGTTTGTCACCCCTGATTTTGTGAAGCTCACCACCCGAGTCAACTTCTTACCCACGTCCAGTTTAACACGCACCCGGACAAACTCACCAACAAAACCATTTGGTAGCGTCACTTGCACTTCCTGTACTTCACCTATTCTTCTTGCGAGATTTTCAAGAAACTTTTTATTCTTCAGAACACCATCAGGCAATTTATGGATCTGACACCATGTCTCCAGCCTCTCCAGTTTAACTTTCTCCGGGTTCGAGAAACCATCGTACTCAGCCAGGATTAGGGCATATCCATTAAAGTCCCAAGGTCCTTGGTGCATAGCTTTATTCCAATCAGCCAGGCAATTGAACTGAATCGAAAAACAGGTTGGGGTTAATCCTTCGCCACATCATCGGTTGAGCAGGATTCCACGCCGCCCTCATATCAGCAATCACGACACTTTGGCTAAAAGTTTTCCCAGACAGCAGGCGCCCAATGGCCAGCCACTTTGTTTGAACTTCTGCCGCATCCACCTCGTCTTCCCAGACAAGGTCGTCGATCTCATCATCCTGCAAGGTTAGCCGTGCAATCAGGCTGCTAGGATCCTCCTGCTGCGCCTTGGAACCGTTTGCATCGGACATATCAGCCATCGCAAGGTTTAGATCACGTCGGGTCCTTGAAAAACCCTAAACCCTAGTTCCGAACCCTAACCACAGACACCAGAGAGATATTGGGGCGAGGGAACAGAGAGGGTAAGGGTATTCGCGGGGAACAAACGATAATCGATCGGGGGGAACTCACGGCAGGGGTCGCCGGAGGACTGGAGAACCCTAGGTTAAACCCTAGGGGAAGAGTCGCCAAGCCAATCCGTCAGGTTGGCTGTTTTGGAGAGAGCAGTGTTAGCCACCAGGGTGTGTTACCGTATAGTCGTTGTTGAAAAAAGCGTTGTATGTGCTCCTTTGTATTCTATGTTGGTTAACAACTTTGACATTATGGATTCAGTGGTAATGCATCGATGTTGTTATGATTATTGCCCCAACAATACCCCGTCTATGCAATATTGTTTTTACATCGTTGCGACGGCTTTAATCCATCGTTTCCTGCTTGTGAGGGTCAAATATATTGTGGCAATTAAGCCTATAATTGGCGAGGGCTTATTTAACTATATACATATGTCCCATTCGTTATCTGGGACTCTATGGAAACCTGTGTCGCACCTAAGGAAGCACCTTTTGATTTGTATACCTTAACAAATTCTTTATAATGCTAGACGAAAACAATACTTATCTATAGTTATCGCACTAACCATGCATACACCAAATGAAAAATAGCATCAGGCAGCATGGACACATGACCATTGTTCGAATATGATAAAACATGATTACCTAGCAGTACTGGTGAGTTGATGCCAGACGCTGCATAAGCATCAACAACAAGTTCGAGATAGGTCCATCATGGTAGATTAAAACAAGCAGGTAAAACCATCAACAAAAAGTTCCAGATAGCCAACACAAAAGACAGCTGAAAGGTTCTTTCACAGTCAACAACTATAAGTACTTGTGCCATGCATCTATCACGCTATGACCGAAATCCATACTTTCATTGCGTTAGTGTCAGCGAGCTTCTGGAAGCATATGGCTACCACGTCATCACCCTTCAAACCAAGCAAACTTGCGTAAGTCTTGAATCCTGCATGTAAAACAAGCCTCTCGTCTGGGATCTTCTTGTATTTAGCATCAACATGAGTATCTGCATCAATTACCAGCAGTACCTCTCCTTCTCTGTCGAGTAGCCCTGACTTTTTCTCTATACGTGCAATAACTCGCTTTGGAACTCTCTGGTATTTGACCAATTTTCAAACAGTAGGGTCAAATGTCATATAATACATAGATCAAAAAATGATTCACCATCTATTAAAATAAGAACAAACTTACCATGTATCCTCCAGTGACGTCACGGTTGCTCATCCTATTAACAAACACACAACATGGATACTTTGTTGGTCCAAAAGAGCTCTCAATCAGTATCTTCATCTTGTGATATTGAAGCCTGATACCCCTTGCATATATGCATCTATCGATTAACTTTGCCTTCGTACGGCTGAGACCACGCATTGCTACAAAATATGCACCAAAAGGTAAAATATCAAGTTGAAATATGCATGAGTTGTAAGTAAATATAAAACGAACAATTTTTTTTAGTTTTGACAATTACGCCTGACATCTGACAACAAAAAGAGTTGTCGGTCCATAATATATTTAGTATTTGAAGTATTTGTTCCATACTAGGATTGGTAATAATTACTAAAAAAGCAACAATTTATAATATTCTGGGTTCTAACCATGCTTAGATTAGACTAATTCACCGTTGCAGCATAAGCAAGAACAGAACTTGTGTGCAAATGGGTTAAACAATCATTGGGCCAAAGGACAAAATATGTTTTTTGATAAAGAGATACTATTTAAACAACGCACTTACCAACAAAAAATAGCGGTGAAAGCTGGACGCCGTCCGCCTTGAAATCCACCGAGATTCTGTGGCCTCCGTTACGCAAGTACATGTACATGATGTGCCCTGGCCTGACGGCGTAATCGTTCATTAGTTGCTTCCAGCCGCCACCAGTTATCTTCGAACCCGCATCACCAAACTCGATGATCGCCTCATATTGAAGCCCCTCACGTGTAACGAAGTACGGAGTCCACATCTTCATTTCTCCTGGTATCGCGTCTGGTTCAATGCGATGTACGTATTCTTCTATGACGTCGCGCAATCCGCAAGGGATAAACTGCAAAACATGGCGTGGTGTTTTACATGTTAGATGTCCTTACAATACGAGGTGTGGCTCAATGATAACAAAAAATTGAGGGCATACCATTTCAAAACAATATTGATTCGTGATTGGTATCTGGAGGTTACACGCCGGAGCCTCTTCTTCATGGCATACACTTAGTTCATGCTTGCAATAACGGCACTCCTCGACCTGGAGAACATGATTTTGTTTTTTTAGCAATGGAAAAAATGAATCTCAATAAACCTAACATGATTTTGTTTTTTTAGCAATGGAAAAAAATAAATGCGACTAAAACTAAAAAAAGCAATGTGTTGATAGAACGTTGGGAGTTTTAATTACTACAAATAAAATGCAATATAGTTCGCCCAGTTCTTGCTAAAAACAGAATATGTGCTAGAACAGATGGTACTTTTTATAATCAGGTCTGTCATCTGCGGCAGATGGACAGTTCACGGATTATTCATTGTATGCTAAAATGTTGTACCCCCGTGCACCTAATCAGGCGTCTGGCCATCATCTCGGCTAGTGCCTAAAACAACTCAACAATCCAAAGAAATACGACTAATCTCGGCTTACTGCTTCCGTGTGCGAAAGGGGAGAATGAAGATCAGATTAATATATTCCAAATCGTAGGATTGGTTGACCATCTGTGTGCTTCCCTTGGATCTATGATGGAGACCAAGAATGCTAAAATATTGGGGATAACTTGCCTAGATTAGTTATGTACCTGCGCATCCTCCTCCATCGCCCGAAGTGTTTGAGATCCTAGATCCAGAATTTGGGACTGCTCTGTTGAAAGGTAGGTGGACGAGAGAACCAGGGTTGTGGGACTCGGGGGATGGAGACAGTCGAACACCGTCGATTTACCAAAAATAGTCCCGGCTCAGGCCGCGCGCCCCGTGCGGGTCCACTAGGTGGTGAAGGAAATCCGAATCGTCTGGTGCAACCGGGGCTTGGGGAGAGTATGAAGTGCTAGGTTCGGTGGACTGTCACTATGAAGTGCTATCAAATTATATATCTTAGTTGATTCATTCAATATAAAAATGAATGAATTATGAAAAGTCATCCGTGATGCATAAAAATGAATTCTGAAAAAATGATTGAGCTGTTACTAGTGACGGTACGGAAGCCCTACCGAAAATGATTGATATATTGAGAGTATTACTTGACTTAGGAAAAAATGTGCGCGGGTATCTTATTGACATAAGAATTATTTATTCCCTCATCGGTAACAATAATCCTCCAACCGGCTGAAATCCAAATTCCCTCAGCAAAGCAGCGTGGATACCCCGTAAGACGTATAAACCTGTAGGAGAACCAAAGCCTTTTAAGAAGCACTTTCATGTCCCTGATGGAACTATGGGGCCTTTTAGAACCATCTGGCCCCTAAACCCGACGAAACATAAAAAGACACGACCGAATACTCCAACGCACTAACTATGGAACTTAGTTGTTTTTTTAGTTTTTAAAACCACACTACCATTATACTTGATCGACGCCGTTCGAAGCACTTCGATGGCGGTGGTATGATCGTAAAACCAAGAACACAGCTCGGGGCTAACGTTTTTTATGCATCGCACGATTGATGCACTCAAATTGTCGAGTAGGAAATTCGATGGAGTTCATTTGCTCGAAGAGCAGAAAGCACATTGATGCAGTTAACGGTAAAAAGCACTTAGACGCATTTACGGTGGTGCTTGACCGCCACTATACGAAGCACTTCTGTGCTGTTGATAGAGCTATGGTCCTTTTAGCAAAACAATGGAGTAGTATCCTTTTAGCACTTGAATTCCAGTAGCATATTTACTCCGCACGGGGGTTATGAAGAACTTAATATGGACTTGGACGAGACTCTGTCATGTCCAAAGCACTAAGAAGAACTAACGATTTTGCGAAAAAGTCCGCACTTCAACGGCGATGGCCTGGTACTTGTCCGGCGCTTTTCGAAACACTTCCATTTTACCTTCTACGAACCTGTGGAATTACAAGCCTTTAAGCACGACCTTGGACTATTGTTATTTGACGAAAACTCCGCACTTCAATGGCAATGGCATAGTTAGTTCACACGTTCTTGTTAAGAACTTAATATGCATATTGGACCTTACTCTACCATGTCCATCTTCTACGAATAACAAACGTTTTTTTTTTGCGTCGCACGGTTGGTACAGTCAAATTGCCGAGCAACAAAATCGATGTCGATCAGTTGCTCGAAGAGCCAAAATCACTAAAAAGCAGTTGTCATGGTACTTGGTCAACGCGGTCTTAAAGGACTTCCGTGTTCCTACTATTACTGATGTGCTTTTACATCCCTTTGACTAATTACACCCGTAAAAAAGGAAAGTATTTACATTAATAGATATCAATTAAATTTAAGAGCACTTAGATGGCATAGTTTGTTTCATAAAAGCAAGAGCACTTAGACGAATCTGTTGTGGTACTTGACCGCGGCCGTACAAAGCACTTCTGTGTTGTTGATGGAGCTATTGGCCTTTTCACAACCGACTGAATAACGACAACCAAAAAAACACAACGAAAAACTTCAATGCACTAACCGTATTTGTTAGTTATTTTTATTTTAAGAACCGTCGGCCATGGTACTTGACAATACTCTTTCGGAAGAACTTTCGGTGTTCCTACAAGGACCATAGAGCATTTCCGTATTTTTGATAGAGCTATGGTCCTTTTAGCACAACCATGGAGTAGTGTTGTTTTGGAAAAACTATGCACTTGAATTGCGGTATCATATGCATACTGGACGGGACTCTGCCATGTCCATCTTATAAGAATAACAAACATTTTTTTTGCTTCGCACGATTGGTACACTCAAATTGCCGAGCAACAAAACAATGTCGGTCATTCCTGCCAATAGCCAAAAGCACTTAAAAGCACTTGTCATGGAACTTGGTCAACGCGGTATGGAAGCACTTCCGTGTTTCTACTACTACCGATGTGCTTTTACATTCCTTTGAATAATTACATCCATAAAAGAAAGAAAGTATTTACATTAAGTGCTATCAATTAATAGTAAGAGCACTTAGATGGCATGGTTTGTTTCATTCAATTAAGTGACCGTTGTCATTATCAAACAAGCACTCCCGTGTTGTTGATAGAGCCATGGTCCTTTTAGCACAAACATAGAGTAGTGTTGTTTTGGAAAAACTACGCACTTGAATTGCGGTAGCATATTTACTCCGCACGAGGGTTGGGAAGAACTTAATATGCATGTTGGATTGAACTCTGTCATGTCCAAACCACTAAGAAGAACTAACGATGTTGTGAAAAACTTTGCACCTTAATGGCTATGGCATGGTACTTGACCGGCGCTTTTCAAAGCACTTCCGTTCTACCTTGTACGAACATGCGCCGTTACATGCCTTTAAGCACGGCCTTGGGCTATTATAGTTTCAGGAAAACTCCGCACTTGAAGGGAACTTGATGTGTCCATCCTCTAAGACTAACTTATAGGTATTTGTTGAGGGGAACTTAAATGCAATGAATCTAGTACTTACTTGGGTTTTATTTCCAGAAAAGCAAGAGCACTTAGACGCATTTAGTGTGGTGCTTGACCGCCGCCTTACAAAGAACTTCCGTGTTGTTGATAGAGCTATTGGCCTTTTCACACCCGTCCGAATAACGACAACCAAAAAAACTCCGCACTTTAATGACGTTACGAAGAACTTAATATGCATATTGGACGGAACCATGTCATGTCCAAACCACTAAGAAGAACTAACGATTATGTGAAAAACTCCACACTTCAATGGCGATGGCACTGAACTTTAGTGATCGTTGGCATGAACATTAAAGCAAGAGCGCTTAGACGCATTTAGGGTGGTACTTGACCGCCACGGTACAAAGCACTTCCGTGTTGTTGATAGATCCATGGTCCTTTTAGCATAGACATGGAGTAGTGTTGTTTTGGAAAAACTCCGCACTTCAATTGCGGTAGCATATTTAATCCGCACGGGGGGTTATGAAGAACTTAATATGCATGTTGCACGGAACTCTTTCATGTCCAAACCACAAAGAAGAACTAACGTTGTTGGGAAAAACTTCGCACTTTAGGAAGCACTTCCGTTTTACCTTCTACGAACATGCGCCGTTACATTCCTTTAAGCACGGCCTTGGACTATAATAGTTTTAGGAAAACACCGCACTTGAAGGGAACTTGATGTGTCCATCCTCTAAGATTAACTTATAGGTATTTTTGAGGGGAACTTAAATGCAATGAATGTGGTGCTTATTTGGGTTTAATTTTCAAAAAAGCAAGAGCACTTAGACGCATTTAGTGTGGTGCTTGACCGCCGCCTTACAAAGCACTTCGTGTTGTTGATAGAACTATTGGCCAAAAGCACTTAAAAGCACTTGGCATGGAACTTGGTCAACGCGGTATGGAAGCACTTCCGTGTTCCTACTATTACCGATGTGCTTTTACATTCCTTTGAATAATTACATCCATAAAAAAGTATTTACATTAAGAGCTATCAATTAATAGTAAGAGCACTTAGATGGCATAGTTTGTTTCATTCAATTTAGTGACCGTTGTCATTATCAAACAAGCACTTCCGTGTTGTTGATAGAGCTATGGTCCTTTTAGCTCAAACATGGAGTAGTTTTCTTTTGGAAAAACTACGCACTTCAATTGCGGTAGCATATTTACTCCGCATGGGGGTTATGAAGAACTTAATATGCATGTTGCATGGAACTCTGTCATGTCCAAAACACTAAGAAGAACTAACGATGTTGGGAAAAAACTCTCACCTTAATGGCAATGGCATGGTACTTGACCAGCGCGTTTCAAAGCACTTCCATTTTACCTTCTACGAACATGCGCCGTTACATGCCTTTAAGCACGGCCTTGGACTATTATAGTTTCAGGAAAACTCCGCACTTGAAGGGAACTTGATGTGTCCATCCTGTAAGACTAACTTATAGGTATTTGCTGAGGGGAACTTAAATGCAATGAATGTGGTACTTACTTGGGTTTTATTTTCAAAAAAGCAAGAGCACTTAGACGCATCTAGTGTGGTGCTTGACCGCAACCTTACAAAGCACTTCCGTGTTGGTGATAGATCTATTGGCCTTTTCACACCCGTCCGAATAACGACAACCAAAAAAACTCCGCACTTTAATGACGTTACGAAGAACTTAATATGCATATTGGATGGAACCCTGTCATGTCCAAACCACTAAGAAGAACTAACGATTCTGTGAAAACTCCGCACTTCAATGGTGATGGCATTGTACTTTAGTGATCGTTGGCATGATCATTAAAGCAAGAGCGCATATGCGCATTTACGGTGGTACTTGACCGCCACGTTACAGAGCACTCCCGTGTTGTTGATAGAGCCATGGTCCTTTGAGCACAAAAAATGGAGAGTGTTGTTTTGGAAAAACTCTGCACTTCAATTGCGGTACCAAATTTACTATGCACGAGGGTTGTGAAGAACTTAATATGCATGTTGCACTGAACTTTGTCATGTCCAAACCATTAAGAAGAACTAACGATGTTGTGGAAAACTTCGCACTTTAATGGCTATGGCATGTTACTTGACCGGCGGTTTTCGAAGCACTCCCGTTTTACCTTCTACGAACATGCGGAGTTACATGCCTTTAAGCACGGCCTTGGACTAGTATAGTTTCAGGAAAACTCCGCACTTGAAGGGAACTTGATGTGTCCATCCTCTAAGACTAACTTATATGTATTTGTTGAGGGGAACTTAAATGCAATGAATGTGGTACTTACTTGGGTTTTATTTTCAAAAAAGCAAGAGCACTTAGACGCATTTAGTGTGGTGCTTGACCGCTGCCTTACGAAGCACTTCCGTGTTGTTGATAGAGCTATTGGCCTTTTCACACCCGTCCGAATAATGACAACCAAAAAAACTCCGCACTTTTAATGACGTTACGAAGAACTTAATATGCATATTGGACGAAACCCTGTCATGTCCAAACCACAAAGAAGAACTAACGATTCTGTGAAAATCACCGCACTTCAATGGCGATGGCATGGTACTTTAGTTACAATTGGCATTATCATTAAAGCAAGAGCGCTTAGACGCATTTACGGTGGTACTTGACCGCCACGGTACAAGGCACTTCCGTGTTGTTGATAGAACCATGATCCTTTTAGCACAAACATAGAGTAGTGTTGTTTTGGAAAAACTACGCACTTGAATTGCGGTAACATATTTACTCCGCACGAGGGTTGTGAAGAACTTAATATGCATGTTGCATTGAACTCTGTCATGTCCAAACCACTAAGAAGAACTAACGATGTTGTGAAAAACTTCTCACCTTAATGGCTATGGCATGGTACTTGACCGGCGCTTTTCGAAGCACTTCCGTTTTACCTTCTACGAACATGCGCCGTTACATGCCTTTAAGGACGGCCTTGGCCTATTATAGTTTCAGGAAAACTCCGCACTTGAAGTGAACTTGATGTGTCCATCCTCTGATACTAACTTATAGGTATTTGCTGAGGGGAACTTAAATGCAATGAATGTGGTACTTAGTTGGGTTTTATTTTCAAAAAAGCAAAAGCACTTAGACGCATCTAGTGTGGTGCTTGACCGCCGCCTTACAAAGCACTTCCGTGTTGGTGATAGATCTATTGGCCTTTTCACACCCGTCCAAATAACGACAACCAAAAAAACTCCGCACTTTAATGATGTTATGAAGAACTTAATATGCATATTGGATGGAACCCTGTCATGTCCAAACCACTAAGAAGAACTAACGATTCTGTGAAAAACTCCGCACTTCAATGGCGATGGCATTGTACTTTAGTGATCGTTGGCATGATCATTAAAGCAAGAGCGCTTAGGCGCATTTAGGGTGGTACTTGACCGCCACGGTACAAAGCACTTCTGTGTTGTTGATAGAGCTATGGTCCTTTTAGCAAAACCATGGAGTAGTGTTGTTTTGGAAAAACTCCGCACTTGAATTGCGGTAGCATGTTTACTCCGCGCGAGGCTTGTGAACAACTTAATATGCATGTTGCACTGAACTCTGTCATGTCCAAACCACTAAGAAGAACTAACGATGTTGTGAAAAACTTCGGCGATGGCATGGTACCTGACCGGCGCTTTTCGAAGCACTTTCGTTTTACCTTATACGAACATGCGCTCTTACATGCATTTATGCATGACCTTGGACTATTATAATTTCAGGAAAACTCCGAACTTGAAGGGAACTTGATGTGTCCATCCTCTAAGACTAACTTATATGTATTTGCTGAGGGGAACTTAAATGCAATGAATCTGGTACTTACTTGGGTTTTATTTTCAAAAAAGCAAAAGCACTTAGACACATTTAGTGTGGTGCTTGACCGCCGCCTTACAAAGCACTTCCGTGTTGTTGATAGAGCTATTGGCCTTTTCACACCCGTCCGAATAATGACAACCAAAAAAACCGCACTTTAATGCCGTTACGAAGAACTTAATATGCATATTGGACGGGCTTCAATGGCGATCACAAACCACTAAGAAGAACTAACGATGTTGTGGAAAACAACGCACTCTAATGGCGGTGGCATTGTACTTGACCGGCGCTTTTTCGAAGCACTTCGGTTTTACCTTCTACGAAGATGCACCGTTACATGCCTTTAAGCATGACCTTGCACTACTATAATTTCAGGAAAACTCCGCACTTGAAGGGGACTTCATGTGTCCATCCTCTAAGACTAACTTATATGTATTTGCTGAGGGGAACTTAAATGCAATGAATGTGGTACTTACTTGGGTTGTATTTTCAAAACAGCAAGAGCACTTAGACGCATTTAATGTGGTGCTTGACCGCCGCCTTGCAAAGCACTTCCGTGTTGTTGATAAAGCTTTTGGCCTTTTCACACCCGTCCGAATAATGGCAACCAAAAAAATTGCACGTTGTAATGTCGTTACGAAGAACTTAATATGCATATTGGACGGGCTTCAATGGCGATGGGAAACCACTAAGAAGAACTAACAATTATTGGAAAAACTCCGCACTTCAATGGCGCTGGCATGGTACTTTAGTGACCGTTGGTATAGTCATGAAAGCAAGAGCGCTTAAACGCATTTTCGGGTGGTACTTGACCGCCACGGTAAAAAGCACTTCCGTGTTGTTGATAGAGCTATTGGCCTTTTCACACTTTAATGGCGTTATGAAGAACTTAATATGCATATTGGACAGAACTATGTCATGTCCAAACCAATAAGAGGAACTTGATGTGTCCATCCCCTAAGAGTAACTTATATGTATTTGATGAGGGGAACTTAGGGAAACTCCACACTTTAATGGCATAGTATGTTTATTGGAAAGTCCTATGGCATAGTTAGTTCTCACATCCTTATGAAGACCTTAAAATGGGTCTTTGACGGGAACTTGATGTGTCCATCCTCTAAGAGCAACTTGTATGTCAAAGCCTTATTTTTCACGCGTGTTGAGGCGGACTTAAATGCATTGAATGTGGTACTTAGTTGAATGGCGGTAGCATATTGACTCCGCACGGGGGTCATGAAGAACTCTGCCATGCATATTGGACGATACTATGCCATCTCAATCTTCTAAGAATAACTAACATTTTTTTTCCTTCACACGGTTGGTACAGTCAAATTGCCAAGAAACAAAAACGATGGCGGTCATTTGCTCGCAGAGCAGAAAGCACTACAAAGCCCTTGTAATGGTACTTGGTAACCGCGGTATGGACGCACTTCCGTGTTCCTGCTATTACCGATGTGCTTTTAACATCCCTTTTATTAATTACATCCATAAAAAACATGAAACGTCTTTATAGTGAGAGCTATCGGTAACTTGATGTGACCATCCTTTAATGATAACTTATATGTATTAGATGTTAGACGGAATTCACACGTACCTATAGTAAGAACTTCAAATTAGTACGTATCGCTTATATTGTCTTAGAAAACTTATCGAGGTAAACCATAATACTTTAATTGTTGTGTGATAGTTAGTTTAAAACTTACTTTGTAAGATAACTTGATGGTTGCTGAACTAGACAAGATTTTGTGGGTACATTAGAGCTTAGGCGACAAAGGAATATTATGCAATTTGGTTCATCCACACTAGCTTGCCACATTGAATGTAGTGTAGACAGCGAAAACATGCTTACAATAACAATACTAGACTTATATCACAGTTTGCACAAAATAGTTGATATCCCCACCGTTGACCTTCCCAGCATGTCTCTCCAAAGGCAATCCTGATTTTAGCACCGGGCTGACCTGTTTTAGGACATGAGTAATGTTGTTAGGATGTATTGTAACACAAAGATAGTATTGCATTGGCTAAAAACACATTTGTCACTGGTTAAATGCTTCAAACTTACTAAACGACTATTCTTCTCCGCGAAATTCTCTTCGGCATCACGGTCAAACTGTAGTTTCTCGTAATGCTTGATGAACATGTGCATGGAGGCTCCAGGAGGTACAAAATTCTTCAACATATGGTTGGCGCTCTCTGACCTTTGCGTGCTACTCATCCTTGCGCAGAACACGCCTGAAAAATAAGGCTTTGCCCATTTTTTCCTGAGCTCGTATAACTGGGTCATCATTGGGTGTTAATGAAGGGTGTACTTCTGCACTAACGATTTCCAGGCTGATTCAAACTCTTTGAGAGTTGGCATATATTCCAAGATCTTGTGCAATTCATCCCTGAGTGCTTTGTTCATTGTGTATGCTGGTCCAAGTGTCTCCTTCGCACGATGCAGGAAGTGCCATTTGCACCAGCGGTGTATAGTTCCGAGCAACACATTAGCAATAGCCAATTCCATTGCACGACATTGGTCTGTTTCAATGTTGAAGGTCAGGCAATGCAACACAAATTTCAGAATAATTGACTTGTTTATTTTGTTAGAGAAAATATGTGTACCTGTTAGTATGGTAATAGGTGCTTTGCCTCCCATCAAGGACACAAACTCCTTGAATACTGTCGTGGGTATAAGTCTGACAGTAGATGTGTAGGGTACAAAAGGATGGGTAGAGCCTTAGCTACGGCGAGGATGTATGAGTTCAGGCCCCTCTACGGTGGAGGTAAAAGCCCTACGTCTCAGTGCTCTTGGGAGCTTAGTGTCGAGTGGAATATAGGATTACAGTAAATGCCAACCCCTGCACCAGTGGGGAAGGGTGGCTTATATAGAGTGCGCTGCCCTTCATAATGGCCCGGTGGACAGGGGTGGAATAGTGGCGAGTAAATGCCTACGTTACAGGTAACGTACGCCTTAAATGTTAATAATGGTGTATGAAAACGTATGATCGTTGCCCTCCTGGGAGGTTACGATGTACAGAGTGGAATTCAGTCGGTACGTTAAATACGCTCCGAATGCTCGTCACCGACTGGATGATGGGGGGGAGTCCTTAGTTCAGTCGGAACTGTCTAAGGGCCTTGTCCTCTATGAAGGGTAGTCCTTGGGTAGGACCTATAGGGCAGGCCTATGACCCTACCTGGGACTATAACCCCATCATTAGTCCCCGAATGGATCGGGGTTGGAACAATGAAGTGATGCTTGGAGTACGGATCCGACTGGTATGGATGTGACTTTCGCGTTGTTTGCCCCGATCCATTTTATCCTTTCAACCAGTGATCCGAGTGAATATACCAGTAAAACGAACCGTCAGGGACCGAGTGCTTCCGCAGAATCTTTCGACGTGACCGGTCAAACTGACAGCGGCGGATTTTCTGGGATCCTCAAATTTTGGTTGTCGCGCGCTCAGCGGGGATGACGACATCGCTATCGAGTAGTTTCTGCCGCCTCGATTACCGCGCCTTTATCTTCTCCACTAACATCGCAGCAGCCGGTCGGGGGGATAAGATTTTGGGGCCACCTGTTAGTGACTCAGTCGAAAGCTTATTTAAGCCCCTCCGACGGGGATTTCCTGTTGCGCTGCTCTTCTTCCTCGCATTAACCTCGCTCCTCCCGTAGCTCCCTGCGCGCTCCAAGCCTCCTCCTTCCTCTCCTCCTCTGCGGATCTGTTGCCTTCACCATGACGAAGGGGCAGACCAGCAAACTCGAGTCGCAGAAGAAGAAGAAGAAGAAGAAGGGGGCGGCCCCTGCTCAGTGGCGATAGCGGGCACTGCCGGTGGGTTGAATCCAGGGGGATTTCCTCCCCTCCACGGTGAAAGCAGACGACTTGCTGGAGCTAGTGGAGCACGGCATGATCGCCAACAAGTCGTGGAGGCTGCCGGCGGAGGGCGTGACGGAGCCGGCGCCGAAGGAGGGGGAGCGCGTCCTGCTGCTCAGCCACGTGTTCAGGGGTTTCTCCCTGCCTCCCCACCCCTTCTTCAGAGGTATTATGAATCACTTCGGGGCGTAGCTCCATCATTTTCCTCCGAACGCGATAGCCCACCTTGCCGCATTCGTCACCCTTTGCGAGTGCTTTATTGGATGTCCCCCCCCCCCCCACTGGGGGCTCTTTAAGTACGTCTTCTCCGCTAGGTCCCAAACTGTCAAAAATCTTATCCATTCGGACGATAAGACCCATCTCCTCTAACTCTGTGGGGCTTAGGCTTCCAGAAGAAAACAAAAAGTAGCTACCCCCCCTCTCGAGTTGTCCGAGTCAGTTAGGAACTGGCAGTCGACCTGGTTCTATTGTCAGGACATCGCTTGTTCGAATGCTGCGACTGGGTTGCCACCGTTTAGCCTAGACCGTCCGGCCCCTCCCAGGCAGCTTGCGCTCTCAAAGGTGGAAAAGATCCAGATCCAACCTCTGGTTGACGCACTGATAGCTGTCGTCCGCAAGGGAGTCACCGGCACGGATTTGCTGGAGACTTTTCTGGGTCGGCGCATCCAGCCGCTGCAAGCCCGACACCATGCCATGTGGCACTACGCGGGGCCTGAGGATTCCACTCGGACTCATCCAGAATGCGTGACCAGGGAGGTTGTGACAGCGTGGGTCCGCGGCATCACAGGCGCATGCGACAACCCCCAAGGAGCCCGGCGGGTGAAGCCCTTCCGCGCTGATAGTCCTCCTCCAAATGAGGTGGGCACCTCTTGTCGAGTGCTTTCAATCTTCTTAGATTTATCGCTTTTCTTGTACCGCCGCCTGACGTCTGACGTTGCCGACTCTGTTTTGTGCAGGAGTGGACCAACTGGTATTCTCCCGTCTCGAACGGGAATCCAGCTAAGGAAGACGAGGGCAGCCAGGAGGGCAGCGTGGATAGCGTCGAGTACGTCTCCGACAGTGGGGAGACGGAGGAGGAGACTAAAAAGGAGGAGGGGGAGGTTGGGGAGCAGAGCTCGCCACCTCCACCATCAGAGCATCGAACTAAGCGCCGTCACGATCCCGCGACTTCGCCGGCTCCTCCAGCGGCCCGGAGTGCTCCGCCAGCTCCTCCCATGGCTCCGAGTGCTTGGAGCGTGAAGAGGACCAAGGACGCTGCTGCCGAGCCCATGGACCAACCGTCCAAGGTGGCCAAACCGAGTGGGCCTAAGCCTCAGAAAGCTTTGCCTCGGATGAGGATCTCTGTTCCAGTCGCCTCGGCGTAAGTGTCTTGTTCTCCCATCTTCTTTCAGTATCTGATTGAACTCATGCTTATCCGTCGAGTGGATTTTATTCGACAGAGCTGCTACCTCCGTCACCTCTCTACCGCACCAGGACGATGATCCCATGGACACGGATAACGCTGCCACGTCCCAGCAAGGTACGTTGTCACGACTCCGAGAGTTTGTATTATTGTTTCGTGAGTGCTGCCTTTAATCTTGCCCTTTTTCTGTAACTTCATGTTGTTCAGCCGGGCTTCCTTCGGAGGTGATTCATCTGGAGGACGACGACCAAAGGGGGTCAGGGCTAGCTTTGGCGCCTGTCCTTGAGGTTGTCCCATCTGCTGCTGCTCCCACCATGAACGTGTCGCCGACCGAGACGATGCCGCCGACAGAGACGGTGCTCCTCGCGGTGGAACCGACTGGAGCGGAGCTTGGGATGCCCAAGGAGTCTTCTGTCGTGCCGGGTCCGTCAACCGTTTAGTATGACGCCCGACACCTCCCGAAAGACCAGGTGGGCGCCGCCAAGGACGCCATGGTGCAGGTGGAGCTGATGGTGGGTGACGCCAAGGGCGCGTATGACTCCATCGTGTCTTTATACAAGAAAAGCTTGGAACTCCGGGACGATATCCGAGTAAGTGCGCTAGTAAGTGTTTACTTTCCTCTTGTTACCCACTGGGGGTTTAAGCGATATACTCGGATACAGTAGGATTATTTTGCAGTGGGTTCACTCCGAGTGAACCCAGTGGGTGTAGTCCCCGAGACTTCTGTCGAGTGCTTGCACCGGCAGTTGTCTTTATATGCATTTTCCGTGACCTGATCAGATCAAAGCTGATCTGCCCGAATGGTACTAGTGGGGTCACTCCGAGTGCACCCACTGGGTGTAGTCCCCGAGAGTAGTGTTACTCAGGTCGGATAATAGTAGTCTCAT
Source organism: Hordeum vulgare subsp. vulgare (assembly GCF_904849725.1). NCBI lineage: Eukaryota > Viridiplantae > Streptophyta > Magnoliopsida > Poales > Poaceae > Hordeum > Hordeum vulgare. The sequence goes on from NC_058520.1 coordinate 559,802,711, forward strand.
AGGCTTGACTGTTTGTCATGTAGCTCAATAGGGCCGACCTGTTCGAGCTTCATGCCAGTGGGGTCACTCTTAGTGAACCCACTGGGTGTAGTCCTCGAGACCTCTATCGATTGCTTGCATCGGCAGGGGTCTGAAGAACTTTGAGCTTGGATTGTTTGTCATGTAGCTCAATAGGTCCGACCTGTTCGAGCTTCATGCCAGTGGGGTCACTCTTAGTGAACCCACTGGGCGTAGTCCCCGAGACCGCTATCGATTTCTTGCATCGGCAGAGGTCTGAAGAACTTTGAGCTTGGATTGTTTTCCTTGTTGAATGTGTCTGATCTTTCCTTTGCGCTTATTTGGCAGAAGACTTGCGAAATGGGATCCGCGTACAATGCTTTGAAGGCTGAAAAGATTCAGCTTGCTGCGGACTTGGAGGCGGCTGTGAATGACCTGGCTGGTGTGAAGGGGGCTCTTGCTGACCGAGAGAAGTCTTTGGAGGAGTCCCGGGAAACCAACAAGGCATTGGTAGCCGAAATTGAAAAATTGAAGAGTCAAAGAACCGAACGGATGGGTCAGCTGAAGTTGATGAACAATCGGTGCATGGCGCAGGAGAAGTACGTCAGCGACTGGGCAAGGAAGATGGTTGCACTGCTCGGTGGTAAGCTTTTTGCCGAGTGCTTCTTGACTTTGGAGTTCATTCTGCGCTTACTTTCTGCTTGTCTTTTCTTTGCAGATTTTTGTCTGGACGCTGAGGCTGAAGCAGCCGACATTGAACGGTCGGTTGTTCCAAACGTTCCACTTGGCGACGAAGCCAACCGGGACTTGCTCCGAGCGCATATTCGCCTTGGCAGAGTGGGACCTTTCATTGGCCGCCTGAGAGAAGTCATCGGCCGGATCGACAAGGAGCTGTGGCCCGAAGACGATTCCCGGCGAGAAATAGAAGGGTTGATGACTCGGCTGGAGGACGTCCCGAACAGAGTGCAGGCATGGAAGAAATCTGCCGCTCGTTGTGGTGCGGACGTGGCGCTATCGCTAGTCCGAGTGCACTGCAAAGAAGCTCGCGAAGAAAAGCTGAAGACGTTGTAGGTCGCCAACACCAAGAAGCTTCGATTCGAAGATTTCATGGAGACCTTCCTTGACACAGCCACTCGTATCGCAGACGGGATCGACCTTGACACCTTTGTGGAGCCTGCCAGTCCCGGTGACGCTTGAAAAACTTTACCTCGGTATGTCGAGTGGTATCTGTATCAAACTTTGGCCACTGTTGTTGGCCGTCACATTCGTGGTTCGGTGTGGATAAGCTTGATCCACACCGAGCCGACTGATCGTAGATCCAACTTTGAATTCGAATCGAATATTTTGCTCTTCTTTCGCTAAGTTTCTTTTTTGACACGATTTTGGCTCGTGGTTTTTGTTTGGCGTTTGTTGGTGAAGCCAATGGCAAACATGCGGAGCATGTAGTTGTCAGTTGTCTTCACATCTACATGAGCCTCAATGAGGGTCTGCTAAGCCTCCGAGTGGATCTCGAGGATACACTCGAAGGAAGCTTTTTACTTAGGCGATTCTGGATCGCAGCTAAGTCCCCGAGTGCGGCTTTTAGTGCGCACTCGGAGCGAGTTTGTACTTAGGCGATTCTGTGTCGCACCTAAGTCCCCGAGTGCGGCTGTAAGCTCGCACTCGGAGCGAGTTGCTACTCATGTAGTTGTCAGTTGTCTTCACATCCACATGAGCCTCAATGAGGGTCTGCTAAGCCTCCGAGTGGATCTCGAGGATACACCCGAAGGAAGCTTTTTACTTAGGCGATTCTGGATCGCAGCTAAGTCCCCGAGTGCGGCTTTTAGTGCGCACTTGGAGTGATTGTTTTTTACTTAGGCGACTATGGGTCGCAGCTAAGTCTCCGAGTGCAACTTTTAGTGCACACTCGGAGAGAGAGTTTTTTACTTAGGCGACTCTGGGTCACAGCTAAGTCTCCGAGTGCGACTTTTAGTGCACACTCGGAGAGAGAGTTTTTTTACTTAGGTGACTCTGGGTCGCAGCTAAGTCCCCGAGTGCGACTTTTAGTGCACACTCGGAGAGAGTTTGTACTTAGGCGGCTCTGGGTCGCAGCTAAGTCCCCGAGTGCGAATTTTAGTGCACACTCGGAGAGAGTTTGTACTTAGGCGACTCTGGGTCGCAGCTAAGTCCCCGAGTGCGACTTTTAGAACACACTCGGAGAGAGTTTGTACTTAGGCGACTCTGGGTCGCAGCTAAGTCCCCGAGTGCGACTTTTAGTGCGCACTCGGAGCGAATTTTTTAGACCGGAGTCTGCAAACGCGGAAGAATTTTGAACCTACAAGAAATCAATCTGCTTTGTATTACTTCAACGATACTTGTTCTTTACATTGTCCCCGTCGGCGGTCATGTGTAGAAGCGCTTCAGGAGATCTCCGTTCCATGCTCGTGGCTCGTCCGTTTTCCTGTCGAGGTTGTAAAGTCGATACGCCCCATTGTTCAGCACCTTAGAGATGATGAAGGGTCCTTCCCAGGCGGGAGCCAACTTGTGTGGTCTGTGCTGATCCACTCGGAGCACCAGGTCGCTTGCTTGGAATGTGTGGCTCCTGACGTGTCGCGCGCGAATTCGCCGCAGATCTTGTTGATAAATTGTTGAGCGAGTCAGTGCCATCTCGCGCTCTTCTTCCAGAAAATCCACTCCGTCTTGCCTAGCTTGCTCTGCTTCGGCTTTGGAGAAGAGTTCGACTCATGGAGAGTTGTGAAGCAAGTCACTCGGAAGGACCGCCTCTGCTCCATAAACGAGGAAGAATGGGGATCGCCCTGTAGATCTATTCGGAGTTGTGCGGAGGCCCCACAACACCGAAGGCAGCTCGGTGAACCATGCACCGGCGGCATGTCCAACTTCTCGCAAGAGTCGAGGCTTCAACCCTTGAAGAATAAGTCCATTCGCCCGCTCTGCTTGCCCGTTTGTTTGGGGGTGCGCCAGAGATGCAAAATCCACTCGGATACCTTGGCCTGTGCAAAAACCTTTGAATCTGTCCGAGTCAAAGTTTGTGCCATTGTTGGTGATTATGCTGTGCGGAACCCCGAATCTGGCGATGATGTCTCTGACAAATTTGATGGATGTAAGGGCGTCGAGCTTCTTGATGGGCTTGGCTTCAATCCACTTGGTGAACTTGTCGACTGCTACCAACAGATGAGTGAATCCCCCTTGGCCTGTTCTGAATGGTCCGACTGTATCTAATCCCCACATGGCGAACGGCCAAACAAGAGGGATTGTCTTCAGCGCATATGTTGGCTTGTGGGACTTGTTCGAATAGAACTGACAGCCTTCGCATCGGTCGACCATATCTTTTGCCATTTCATTCGCCTGCAACCAGAAGAAACTAGCTCTGAATGCTTTGGCGACGACTGCTCTTGAGGAGGCATGATGGCCGCAGGTTCCCGAGTGAATTTCTTCCAAGATCAATTGTCCCTCCTCAGGGGAGATGCACGGCTGAAGGACGCCTGAAGCACTTTCCTTGTACAACTGGCCATCGATGACGGTGAAGGACTTCGACCTGCGGACGATCTGCTTAGCTTGGACTTCGTCTTCTGGTAACTCTTGCCTCAGGATGTACGCAATGTACGGCACAGTCCATTCGGGGACAACGGCAAGAATCTCCATAATCAAATCAACCACAGCGGGGACCTCGACTTCAGTCGGATCTGTTGAACTCTTCGGTTGTACCAGTTCCTCTGTAAAAGGATCTTCTTTCACCGAGGGGTGATGTAGGTGCTCGAGGCAGACATCACTCGGGACTGGTCTCCGAGTGGATCCAAGTTTTGCCAATTCATCAGCTGCTTGGTTTTTCAGTCGGGGAACATGGTGGAGTTCCAGACCTTCAAACTTCTTCTCGAGCTTCCTTACTGTGTTGCAGTATGCAGTCATGGTGGGGTTCCTTACATCCCACTCCTTCATCACTTGATTAACCACCAAATCCGAGTCGCCATAGACCATCAGGCGACGGACGCCGAGTGTGATGGCCATGCGCAATCCGTAAAGGAGAGCTTCGTACTCTGCTTCGTTGTTGGAAGAATCAAAATGTATCTGCAACACATACTTGGGTTTATCACCTTTTGGTGATATGATCACTACGCCGGCGCCAGAGCCATTCAACATCTTGGACCCATCGAAGAACATAGTCCAATGGGCCGAGTAGATGTGAGTCGGTTGCTGTTGTTCTACCCATTCTGCTATGAAGTCAGCCAGAGCTTGAGACTTTATAGCTTTCTTGGCTTTGAACTTGATGTCGCAGTATAGCATCTCCGTTGCCCACTTTGCCACTCGGCCCGATGCATCTCGATTGTGGAGAATTTCCGACAACGGAGCATCAGATATGACAGACACCGAGTGGTCTTGGAAGTAATGAGCCACCTTCTTTGCAGTCATGTAGATCCCATAAATAAGCTTCTGATAATGGGGATACCTCTGCTTGGAAGGAGTCAGGACTTCGGAGACATAATATACTGGCCGCTGAACCTTGTACGCTTTGCCTTCTTCTTCGCGTTCGACTGTCAGAACGGTGCTGACGACTTGATTTGTAGCCGCGATGTACAGAAGAAGGGATTCTTTATTGAGCGGGGCAGTAAGAACCGGCTGGGTGGAAAGCAAGGCTTTGAGGTCATCGAATGTAATTTGGGCTTCGTCTGTCCACTCGAAGGTATCTGATTTCTTGATGAGTCGGTACAGATATAACGCCTTCTCGCCGAGTTGAGCGATAAACCTGCTCAAAGCCGCTAGGCAACCTGTGAGGCTTTGAACATCATGTATTCTGACCGGCCGTTCCATTCGGACGATGGTCCCGATCTTTTTGGGGTTGACATCGATCCCTCGTTCGGAAACGAAGAAACCGAGTAACTTCCCGCTGGGAACGCCGAATGAACACATGGCTGGGTTGAGCTTGATATCGTACCTACGTAGGTTGGCGAATGTTTCTGCCAAGTCAGTCAGCAGGTCAGAACCTTTGCGTGACTTGACTATGATATCGTCCATATATGCCTCCACATTTTGACCGATCTGGTCAAGGAGGCATTTTTGGATCATGCGCATAAAAGTTGCTCCTGCATTCTTCAAACCGAATGGCATAGTGATGTAGCAGAAACACCCGAATGGGGTGATAAAGGTTGTTTTTAATTCATCCGGACCATACAGACGGATCTGATGATAGCCCGAATAGGCATCAAGGAAGGATAAACGCTCGCAACCCGCAGTCGAGTCGACAATTTGATCGATGCGGGGGAGCGGGAAGTGATCTTTTGGACAGACCTTATTGAGATGCTTGAAATTGATGCACATACGGAGAGACTTGTCCTTCTTGGGCACCATGACCACATTAGCGAGCCACTCGGAGTGGTGCACCTCGCGAATGAAGTTGGCTGCCAAAAGTTTAGCCACCTCCTCTCCGATTTCCTTCCTCTTGTGTGCGGCGGACCGACGCAGGCGTTCTCGGACGGGCCGAGCAGCAGGATCCACATGCAGTCGGTGCTCAGCCAACTCCCTGGGTACACCTGGCATGTCAGCGGGCTTCCATGCGAAAATGTCCCAGTTCTCACGGAGGAATTGGATGAGCTCGGCTTCCTATTTTGGATCAAGGGTGGTGGAGATGTTCGTCGGGGCTACGGTGTCGTCCGTCGGGTGGATGCTGACTTTCTTCGTGTCTCCCGCTGACTGGAATGCGGACTCCGAAGCTGGCTTCTTCGAACGCATCAAGTCAGCGGGGTCAACTGTCTTCTTGTACTCATCCAGCTCGAGGATAGCCATCTGCTGGTCGGCAATCCTCGACCCCTGCTGCAGGCACTCCTCGGCCCGCTGCCGATTGCCTGTGACCGTGATCACACCTTTAGGACCCGGCATCTTCAGCTTCAAATACACATAACATGGACGGGCCATGAAACGCGCATACGCCGGAAGGCCCAGAATCGCATGGTATGCACTCTGGAAGTCCACCACCTCGAATGTCAGCATTTCCTTGCGGAAGTTCTTGTCGGAGCCGAAAACGACGTCCAACGCGATCTAGCCGAGTGACTTGGCGTTTCGTCCTAGGATGACTCCGTGGAACTGCATGCTGCTCTCGCTAAGTTTGGACATCGGAATGCCCATCCCTTTGAGAGTGTCGGCGTACATTATGTTCAAGCAGCTGCCGCCGTCCATGAGGACTTTGCGCAATCGGACTCCTTCCACCACCGGGTCGACGACCAGAGCTTGCCTTCCTGGGGTGGGCACGTGTGCTGGATGGTCCGACTGATCAAAGGTGATCGCAGTCTGAGACCATTTGAGGAACGTGGGGTTGGTTGGGGTTGCCATGTTCACCTCCTTGTTCACCAGCTTCAGTTGACTCTTGCTTTCCACGTCAGCAAAAATCATCAATGTTGCATGGACTTGGGGGAACGGATCCTCCTTGTCCTCATCATCCCGCTCGTTGTCCTTTTCACTCGGCTGCCCTTTGCCAAACCCTTGGATCAGGAGGCGACATTGCCGAGTGGTGTGCTTAGGGAATATGGCGTTGCCTTCTTCATCCATCTTCGTGTGCATTGGACATGGCTGATCCAGGATGGGATTCCCGAACTGTTTCTTCTTGGGGGTGTACTGAGCTTTCCCCTTGCCCTTGAACTTGGCATTTGTAACGGCTGCTGCCTGTGCCTGCGGAGTGGACGGAGCTTTCTGCTTCTGCTTCCGATTGTTGTTCCCATCTCCATCGGTGAGTGCCTTATGCTTGCCGCTACATATGCGGTCCTCCTCTTCGCCATTTGCATAGCGTGCGGCTATCTCCATCATCTTGCTCATGGAGATGTCGCCTGTCCGACCGAATTTCACGTACAGGTCCCTGTACCGCACGCCTGCCTTGAAGGCGCAGACTGCTTGATGCTCTGTGACGTTCTCCACCGTGTGGTAGAGGGTCATCCAGCGTTGGATGAAATCGCGCAGGGGCTCATTCTGCTTCTGGACACAGTGCTGGAGCTCCACGAGACCAGCAGGGCATTTGCACGTGCCCTCGAAGGTCCTGATGAAGACTCGGGACAGATCTGCCCAACTGTAGATGCTTGATGGAGCCAACTGGTTCAGCCACGCTCGCGCCGAGCCGTCGAGCATCAGGGGGAGATGCTTCATGGCGACCTGGTCATCTCCGCCACCGATCTGGACCGCCACTCTGTAGTCGTCCAGCCACGTTTCTGGCTTGGATTCTCCTGTGAACTTGCTGATTCCCGTCACCAATCGAACTTGGGAGGGATGTCAGCTGAACGGATGGCCCGACTGAAGCACTCGGGACCAGAGACGATGGTCCTGCTTCCACTCGGACGGTCTCTATCGTGACCATCACGGTGGGCCCGACTCCTGTCGACCTTCCTCTGGGCGATGTACCCTCTTGCGTTGGGCCTTGGATCATACGCGTCACCGACTGAACGCCGATCATCGTGATGCCGGGGCCCGTAAGGCCAATCCCGCGGAGGGGTGCGTGAACGGCGATGATCTTCGGGATTCCTAGAACGGTTGCCCCCTCCGCGTCGCTGATGAGAGTCGGGGCTGAAAATCGACCGATGCGTGTTCGCATGAACAGAACTGTTGTGGATCCTGTTGTGCGACTGGGAGACCGCCGAATTCTGCTTCTGCGCCGTATGCAACACGGCACGGATCTGCTCGATCCCTCTACCAGCCTCTGAATCAGTCGGTTGGAGGGAATCGGCTATCTTGGCAGCGGCAGCCAGGTTGAGGACGGGTGTGCGGAACACCTCGACGTTGCTCTGGCGAGTGCATCGACTGGCAGAACGGTGGTGTTGACGATGAGCGCCGGATGATTCGCCGACCTCGTGCTCGTTCCGACCAGTTCGGAGGGGACTTTCATGGGAATCAGCCATGAGAACTTCGGCTGCAGGTCCGCGACCCAAGTACTCGGAAGGTAACTCAGTCGGAACTGAGTCCAAGCACTGGGACGGTGGCGCGACCACAACCGACTCGAGGACCGCCACTTGAGAGGACGCGTTCTGTCGCGCCTGGGCGTGTCGCACCCAACGCTGGAGCCGCGGACGGCGGGACCGCTTATTGCGGCGCGTGACGGGGGCGAAGATCGACACCGGGGCCGATTGTTGGAGAAGAAGGACGCCGCGGGCGCCGGCACGGAAGTGCGTAGCCCCGCGAATGGGGAGCGCCTCGACGTCGAGAGGCGCATCCCGAAGCCATGCCGAATCGTCGACGATGAAGGAGAGTGCGCCGAAGAGGATCTCATGACCCATGCACGAATCTTCGCCGGACGACATGATGAAAAGATGAAGTTGCAAACTCGCCGGAAGTCGCTTAGACGCCTGCCCCACGGTGGGCGCCAACTGTCGTGGGTATAAGTCTGACAGTAGATGTGTAGGGTACGAAAGGATGGGCAGAGCCTTAGCTACGATGAGGATGTATGAGTTCAGGCCCCTCTACGGTGGAGGTAAAAGCCCTACGTCTCAGTGCTCTTGGGAGCTTAGTGTCGAGTGGAATATAGGATTACAGTAAATGCCAACCCGTGCACCAGTGGGGAAGGGCGGCTTATATAGAGTGCGCTGCCCTTCATAATGGCCCGGTGGACAGGGGTGGAATAGTGGCGAGTAAATGCCTACGTTACAGGTAATGTACGCCTTAAATGTTAATAATGGTGTATGAAAACGTATGACCGTTGCCCTCCTGGGAGGTTACGATGTACAGAGTGGAATTCAGTCGGTACGTTAAATACGCTCCGAATGCTCGTCACCGACTGGATGATGGGGGGAGTCCTTAGTTCAGTCGGAACTGTCTAAGGGCCTTGTCCTCTATGAAGGGTAGTCCTTGGGTAGGACCTATAGGGCAGGCCTATGACCCTACCCTCGGACTATAACTCCATCAAATACCCAGTCAAAAGTTTCCTCCTTCTCGTTCCTCATCAAAACACCACCTAATATAATGCTTTGGAAATGGTGGTTCACACCCACGAACAGACCGAATGGCATATCGTACTGATTTGTACGATATGTTGTGTCAAACGTGATCGCATCTCCAAACATTTTGTATTGGTATATGCTTCTTCCATTTGTCCACATGAGTGCCTGAATCTTGCTGTTACTGTCCACAAGAACGCTGTCCGCAAACATTGGATCATTTTTTTAAGTTCAGATAGGAGCTCCACTATTTTCCCGATGTCGTCTTCTGCGGCCTCTTGGTTCATCCTCTTGCACAGGTAGTTCAGCGATCTCTTGTTGAATGGTACGTTCTCCGTTGATCCAAAAAAACTGGCGATGACGGAAAAAACCTTAGTTATACCAATGTTGTTGCTCCTCAGGTGCTTCACAACATCTTTGGTGTGGGTGTCGATTATCCTGTGTGATGGCCAATGTACCTTCTCCCCACAAGATAATGACAAATGGTGGTTGTGCTCTGGTCTAAAGTTGTGTATATATCATCCATTGTCACGTGTGCGGAATAACCTTAACAATGCTTGGCAATCGGATGCCACCGAACTTGTGTTTTCTTTTCTTGGCTTTCCCTGAAATGTTAATTTTACACATCCATTAGCACAGCAAAATCAGGATATTATTACTCGGAACATTTCTGTAACTGATGTTCGATATACCCACCGCACAGCCGCACACGAAATCTTGGACGGTCCTGCTCTTCTGCGCGTTCCTCCTACATTGACCATATTGAATACCAAATCCAATCTCCCACGAATATAGGTTGTAAAACTCAAATGCCTCAGCCAGTGAGTCAAACTCTCTTCCAATCTCAGGCGCGACCACATGACCAGACTTCCGGTCAACATAGCTGCACATAGTTTTCTCAAGTGCAGATACTCTCCCCTGTTTTGGCTCTCGCTGGTCTGGTATTTTTCCATGCCTGAACCTGCACACGAAGAATGCAAAATGTTTAACACTACGGGCAGTAAAGAGCTTCGAACACCACAATAACATCTAGTATTGGCATGGAAAAATACTAGACTTCTCAGTTGAAAGTTCACCACTGCCGGTAGTGGTAGCTTGATTTGACATAAACTAGCCGCATCAAAAAATACGTATATATATACAACAAGATAGCAAATATTGGAATTTTATCCTCCGCTTCAGGTGTTCTTTCTATCGCCTATTCTGAAGATGTCAAATTCGGTTATTCATCCACTAATGTCCCAGTTTCTCCCGCAGCCCCTTTCCCATGGCTTCTCCAAGCAAAGCTTGAAGAACTAGGAGCTGCGAGTTTTCTATTCAGATTTGACACGTATATAGTCCTATTGTCTCATCTGTATAAAGTTGTATAAAATGTTCTTTACTGACGAAAGTGCATATCAACCGTGATGAACAAGTACACTGGCTAACAATCTCGAAGATGTTCTCAAAATATGGTGTCACAGATGAGAATGAACATCTAATATCCAAAACTATGGTCAAATTGGCGTGAAACAATAGGACTAAATTTATTTTCTGAATCGAACATCTGACAGCAATAAATGGTTATGAATTCAGTGATTCTGAATAACGAATTCGTTTATGAATAGCCCAATGCATGAACGAAGACATGCTCTGAGATAATTAAACAAACTTAAAATAGATTGAGCTTTCATGGATATATCAAACAGGTGGATAATTATAGCACGATGGGAGTGCTGCCAATAACAGGTTCATACAATATGTGTGAGAAATTCTCAACGCACGAGACACCATATTAATAGAACATCTCACAACAATAAATGTTTATGAATTCAGCGACACATCGAACAATATTCTGAATAACGAATTCGTTTCTTCAGTAACGGCCAGTACCAAACAGTAAAGCACATCAACGACCAGGAATTCAGAATATTCAGTTTGAAGTCAAATTAGAAACGAGGAGGAGATATATATAGTAATATTGTTTCAGGAATCCGGATGTAACAACACGCTGGTAAGTGCCCATTCAATTACCTTGTTTCCCACGCACCATTTTGAACAGGAGGATGGTCAGCTGCTCTCCTTGTTTGCGGCTGTGCTTCGCGACCTTGAGGCAGAGTAAAATCCGGAATTGAGAAAACTTTTTCTCCATCAGTTTCTCCGTCAGTATCTGAATCTGCTAAGGTCTGGAGTTGTTCTGCCTCGACGCAGATTGTACTCCCGTCCTCGCATGGTGGCAGCGATTCATCGACCTCCATTATTGGATCTGTTGAAACATCGCCTTGCGGAGATTGAAGATGCTGGTCGCAGAGCAGCGTCTGTTCTCCTGATGATTCATGTTCTTCAGGTCCAATCTCCGCAAGCCCGTCCTTTGATTTCTGGGGCAAACAGGGATCTGGCTCTATGCTTCGGATCCGGGAGACGCTGCCTTCACGAAGAACAAACGCATTAGTGAACTCCCATTAGCCCCGAGCTGTTTGGGTTCCCTGCGATAGCCAAAACAGGGGAAAGGGCATACCTTAGCAGGAGCTCCGTGAAAGATTGGTGTGGCTGATGCTCTGCACCGTGCGGGTGAACCATCGGCCGGAGCTCCATGGGCGGCGCCGGCAGATCTGTTCGGGCGCTCCACGGATACGGCGGCCGGGGAGCTTTGCAGAGCGGAGTTGTGGAGATTGGAAATTTGAACGATAAAGCGACTCGGGGGTGAGGGTGGGGTGGGGTATGTCCGAGCGAGTATACGAAGTACATCCGACCTCCGTATCACGCACTGTATTCTGGGTTGAAAAAACTCGGAGGTGGGGTCGAGACCAAAAATCCTCTTCGATAGTGGGACCGGTTTCACGAATCTTCATGCGGCGGGGAGTGGCTGCGATTTGCGCTGCGGATGCAACGCGCTGGTAATGCCCTTTACGGCTAGTAATATATATACCAGTTATACACAGTTCTGCAAAGTGTATATTATACCGGCGCCGGTGATGTGTCGCCCGGTCCCGGCCTGCAGATCGAGCACGGCATCAGTCCACGTTTAACCTGCAGTTTACAGGTCCCCATGCAAATGCGTGCCTCTTGCTGACTGACAGAGTACTATACTTATTATACCGATCTCAAGGCGTCAGAAGCGACTAACACTCTCACCTACTGCGTGCGGGTGACGTCAAATAGATTAACAAACGTTCCGTGGCGCGTTTTCCAGACCACCCTTTTGCTTCAGCAACATCCACGCTACGCAGACGACTCGTCACGGAGACACGGACGACGGCCACCGCTTCCCAGGCCACCGACATGCATCGGCATCGGCATCGGCATCGGCAGAGAAGGAGAAGGAGAAGGTTCGTTACCTTCTTCGCTTCGACCGGGAGCCGGGAGGGGTGGCCGGCGCAGCAGCAGCACATGTCCAGTCAGACTGTTCATTTTCTTTTTTAACTTTTCGAGGGAAGACTGTTCAAAGTTAACGCCATGCATCTGGCAGGTGATGTTCTCGGGCTGGACCCACATGTCACCGGCCAAAATGACGGGGGGATTCATTCATCTTGCTGTCTGTCAGCAACGGTCGTACGTAACTCAGAGCGAGAAAGCAAGAAATTAAGTAGTGCTCAGTCCTTGGATCAATCAATGGATGCATGCCTGTACAGTACAACTACGTACCGAAAGCTTCGAGCTTGTACAGGATGCACTCAATTAACCTCAAAAGTACTCGTAGAAGAAGGGGGAGCAGCGCTGAGTGGCGGCATCGCTATATTCGTGTGTGCATGTGCCATGTCAATGTCGTCGTCGTGACAACACTCGATTAATTTCCCCGGTGGCTGCTGTGTGTGCCTAACCTGATCACATTACAATTACGAACAGGCCCGCCCGATAGGTCAGGTGTCCCAATCGTATGCGCCGGGAGATGGGGCAGGTGGTACTCTGATAGATACCGTCGCTCTCCTTGGTACTCGTATTTCCAGCTGAAGGATTCCGGTTAGGTGTACGGTCGTCGATGCCCCGGTGCGTGCAACTGCGCGATACTTGTGCCGTCGGGCATGCATTATTGTTGCACCAACGGTACATGCCCGTGCAACGGTCTGCCTTCCCTTGAAGCCATGGGTGTGTGTGTGTATGTGTATGATTATTGATCCTCTGCCTAGGTAGAGTACCAGGCCTAAAAAGGGACGGTGGAGGATCACTTTCGTTTCGAACCGCAGCAACACGTAGTGCCTACCTTGGTGACCTTAAAAGACGCATGCACGTCCTGCCTGTGGTGGTAATGTTGGATGGACCTACACGGGACGGGTGTACTCTTGTACTCTTGTACATGCGATGCATGTGTATGTGGTGAGCGCCTTAGTCTGAGGGGCGAGCTACCGTCGACTCGAGCGGCAACGCAGCTCTAGCGCCTGTGCGACAGGGGATGTCCGAGTTGGTGGTGGGATATGCGGAGGGCAGGTTTCTCCTCCGTCGGCCGAGCGAGATTTCCGACCCAACCAACGCAGGCCCAGCGACTGTTGACGGAGGGGGGGGAGAGGAAAGGAAAGCGCAGGCGCACGTCGACGGGAGGCAGGCGACAAGACTCGCCGCCCCCACCCCGGTGCACGCGCACGGCGCCACCACACTCTCCACCACCGGGTGGGGCTGCCGCTGCACAGAGGATCCATCCATCCAGGCATCTACCACGTCCTCGAACTGTACCTCGACCACCACTGGCCTTACCTTACCTTACCTTACCTTTCTCACGCGGCCCACGTTCAGCGTATCGTACGGCGATCGGGGGGGAACAACACTGCAGGCTGCGGCTACGTGTTGCCTTCGCCCCGTCAGTCTCCAGGTACGTAGTACGTCTGTGTACCTACGTGCGTCCCCACCAGAGATGAGATACTACCACCACCGCCACGGCAATCAATCATTCGCGACTCACCAAAGCTTTTAACCCGCCGCTGTGCCTGTAACCATTCGCGGTTAACTGCTAGCTACGCCATGCAGCATCACGTCGGGCACGTGAGCCGATTAAACCGCACATATTCGTCGGGGGAAAAACCCGGAGAAGTAAACCGTGAGAAGCAAGATTATATAGTACTACTACGGGTCCATCGGCTTTGCGCGCCCACGAGAACAACGGGCGATCACGCAAGCGCGTTTCGCCGTCAAGTCTGTTTGCCTCCTTTGTTTGTTCGTGCATGGATGGAGGGTGGTCAATTTTCTCGGCCGCGCGGGCGTGCTTATTTGGCGCGAATCCGCTGAGCTGTGCTCCTCGGTTTGGACCTAAATTCCGACTGATATGAACCTGTGGTCTGCCGATTGAGGAGGAGCGAAAAAGGCCAACCGACTGTTTGTCAGTTCACCCGTATTCTCCCCGCACACTGATACAAAGCGCACAGCCGCACACTGGTTGTCAGCTGGTGATTGAAGGAGTTAAGGATCCGGTTGGTTTCTTAGAAGCTCAATATGCAACTATTTTCTTAGAAGCTCAATATGCAACTATCTTCGAATGAGGGCAGATTGCCAACGAGTTTGGACAGATATAATTCGGTCTATGTAAACGGGAAGCTAATCAGGTAGCTGATGCCTTAGCAAAGGAAGCTTATAAAACTAGAAGCTCTAGTACTTGGGATAATGACCCTCCTAGTTTCATTACATCTCTAATTGTAAAGGACCTCTCTATTTTCTGATGAATGAAATGATCACACTATCAAAAAAAAAAAAGCACAACCGCACACTGGTTTCACAAAGGTCGATCTTTAATTTATTTTGACAATTTTTTAATATTATGTCAATGATTTGTTACTCTAGATGTTGAGAAGGGAGCATATTCCCGCGTACCGGTCCGGTGTACGGACGCTGATAGAGGAGCGGCCATCCAAAAGCTAGCTGCAAATGTTCGGTCATACTCGAAAAAAATAGCAAAAAAGAAAACAATTTTGATGCAAATTTAAACATAGTTGACGATTTTCATTCAAGGTTATATAAACATAGTTGTCCGGTCACCTCGTACGCCATGTTGGGTTGGCTGGCGGCATCTCCGTTGTCATTGTCAGAGTCAGGCTTTCAGCGACGCAAGGGTGCGGCGTCACGACAAGGCTTAGCGGCATCGCGTGACGCTCGTGGGCGATCTTCTACACTTTCTACTGCGTCGCGCTCAGTGCGGCCGCGGTCACCGTGGAGTGGGCGCGGGGACAAACAGGTAGCGGGTCTTGCCGGAGGTGGTGGTGGAGGTATCGCTCAAAGACCACGCCCGTTGTATTTTGTCAGGTCCTCGTCGAGGCGGTGGGGGAAAGTTGGACCCAAACACACGGGTGATTCTGAAGCATGCAAGTCTTAAAAATGCCTCTAACGCTATACTTTACGCAATAGAAGATGCTCGAACGGGGGTGTTCCAGCCCGAGAGAGGGAACGACAAGCTTACACACGACGTCAAGAATCCTAAACACTCGGGACGAACATGAGGCAAAGGCGTTGTGACGTGGGTTGAAGGGTTTAAGGACTCGAATGACTCTTACGAAAGTCGCTCGAGAAAGAAGAAACTGGATGCAGCCAAGAAGAAGCAGGATGCTGACCGACTTGAGGAGTCAGAACTCAAATACTTGCGGCAGCAGGAGCAGATCGACACACTTAGCCAGCAAAGGGCGTCTCAGCGGCTGGAGCAATCAGATCCAACAATGGGTAGCACCGTCCCAGCGATGCCGAAAAGCAGTGTGGGTTCCACGGGGGTCATTGTCAACGATGCACTGCTGGCTCGTTACCCCGTGGATGAAATCACAGAGGCGAAAAGTTATGAGCTTCACATTAAACTAAAGAACATATCCATGAAGGTAGCGGGCGGCTATGCTTTAACAAACCCCCCTCATGCACACTATACAAAATATGCTAACTTGCGACCATCACTATTGGTCACTGAATGGTCGTTGATTTCCGTTTGTGACCTTTTTGTAACCAAAAATAGACGGTCAAAAGTCGAGCGTCTGTAATGGAAATTAACAACCATTTTCTGGATTGGTCATAGACTTTTGCGACGAAGAAAAGGCCGTAGGCTTAACGACCAATTATTCTGGTCGCTAGCAATTCGTCCACACCACGTTAGATCCACCGCGGCAAGCTGGCATGGGAGAATTACGACCAAATGAAAAGGTCATAAATTAGAATCAGCCCGGTCCATTCCTATCGTCTACATGGGCCAAGCCCAATAATTCAGGCCATTAAATGTTTTTTTCTCTTTATTTTGCTTAGCTGCATGGGCCTGGACCAATAATTTGGCCTTTTATTTTCTCCGATGGGGCCTTTTAGTGACCAATTTTTTTATAGTCCACTCTTGTTTTGGGCCACAACCTTTTTAGTCTAGTTCTTATTTGGGCCTTGGCCTTTTATTTTCTGAGATGCTACCTTTTAACTATTTTTTTACACTCAACTATTTTTTTAGGCCTGAGCCTTTTTAATCTAATTCTTCTTTGGGCCTCGGCCTTTTTGCAGTCCAACTAAGTTTAGATCCCAAACAAAATAGTCCAAACAAAACTCAAATAATTCACAACTTCACAAAATGCATAAGTTCACACGTGCACAACTTCACAAAATGCATAACTTCACAGGTTCACAAACTGCATAACTTCACAGTTTCACAGGTTCAACATCACCAGAATGAGCCATTGCACAGAGCTTCTACGATGCTTTAGCTCCAAAGAGAGCAATCAAGTGGGCTATGTTCTCATCCCGCTCTTGAGATTTCTTGCGCAACAGCTCAAGTTCCTTGTCGCGTGCAGCTTCAGATTCTTCTGCCTTCATCTTGATTGTTGTCATTTCTTCTTGCATCACTTCAACTTGAAGCTCCGACCTCTCCAGCTTCTACTCAAGATCACGAACATGAGCAGCCACAACACCAGTTGCCTTGCCGGAGTTGTACCTAGATGATTGGAGCCGAACATTCCCGAGGAATGTGCTTTGCTTGACTTCGGTCTTGAGCACTTCTTCAACAATTTCAGCATCAGACTTTGGCTCTTCACCTTTCGGTACCATCGCGTCCTTCCTTTTTTCCATCTCAAGCTAGCATATGGAGCAAATGGTAGACATTAGTGGCAGATCTATTTCACATTTTGCAAACCAAACCAAGCAAGAGAAACCAAACAAGAATGCCACCAAACCACACCACGAAATGGATTATGTGAAGTAACCAAACCAACACACAAAATCTACACGTAGATATTTTACTCAAACTCAAACAGAAGAAGGTGATGACTAATAGCCTGAAAGCATTATTTGAATCTGGCTACAGCAAGTGTGCACACTTATCTGATCTGGCTACAACAACTGTACACACTTATGTGATGTGGCTAAAGCAAGTGTACACACTTATGTGATATGGCTGTAGCAAGTGTACACACTTATGTGAACTGGAGACATGCAATTGGAACAATATGGTGGTTCTATATAATATGGCTTCCCGAGTGAGCCGATCATCAAACTAACATTCAGTTCAATTTTCATCATATCATAAAAAATGCAAAAAATAGCTACAACAAATTCTGATATCTTTGTTGAGAACTATACAATAAATTCTGATATCTTTGTTGAGATACCAGACCTATCTTAGGCTCTAGCAAAGAGCATAAAAGCATGGAACATAGTGTGTGTTCTTGCTGGCTGTGAATCAAACAGGGTTGAGGTCTCTAGACAAAAGTTTGAACCAGCTGGACAAAAGCATGGAGTGACTTACTATAGCAATCTTGACTGGCTCCGAAAACCCGTGCTTCTTGTTGTTGTGGATGGCCTTGAACAAGTCGATCGCAGACAACTCCTCACCCTTACGCTCTTCTTTCTGA
Organism: Hordeum vulgare subsp. vulgare; assembly: GCF_904849725.1. Taxonomy (NCBI): domain Eukaryota; kingdom Viridiplantae; phylum Streptophyta; class Magnoliopsida; order Poales; family Poaceae; genus Hordeum; species Hordeum vulgare. Next base: position 559,820,373 of record NC_058520.1, read on the forward strand.
AATGTTTTTCAACAAAAATCAAAATGTTATTCAGCAAGAATCAGAAATGTTATTCAACGAGGATCAAATGGTAATGTCTCTAGACAAAAGTACTCACGGTGGCAAAAATGTGTGTTGTGTAGTGCGTGGAACCAGTTCTCTATTGGTACATGACTTTTTCTTGATTCATCTTGTTCAACACATAGGTTTCCTACAAAAAAGCATACTGTCAGCATGATCTAGCATTAGCATATCATGTGCAGAACATAAATCAGCAAACAAAGCATAGAAAAACCTTGTGTCTTGTGGTAGACCACATCTCCACCAGAGCTTGCCATTCACCGTTGGTCAGATCTGGCACCGGAGACTTGATGCTGACTTTGTTTGCTGCTACGATATCAAAATACTTCTTCTTGATCTGATGGCATCTGTTCTTTGAATTTGTCTACAGAATATCTTTGCACGCGGTCTTGATCGTCTCCGAGTCCGTGTTCATCTCAAAATTTTCCTACCAAGACAATAAACAAGGTAGAAACAACATTAGTGATCATACATAGGTGTAACAGAAAATAGATAGCACATTAATTACAAAAAAAGTAACTTACAACAACTTTCCCAATGTAGTCCTCCAATAGACTAGCACTTTTTTTGTATTATTTGATGCGAGGAAGAACCGACATATGGCTTCTTGCAACGATTCCACACTCAGAAGCAAGCTTTGCTTCCTGCAAAGGCTTATCTGGACGCTTCATCCCTTCGGTAATTTGGATAGGCATCTTTGTACCAAGCGACCTGGTGATTTTCTCTAGCCCTTTGCCCTTTCTAAGTCTAGGCTTGGTACTCATTGCATCTCAGAATGAAATTGAACTCGTAAATTAGAAGAGAAATCGACAAATGTAGGAATGGTTCTGCTAAACAGGTAAGCATACATGATCACTTCCATTTGGAAAATGCACTAGTAAAAGAGAGCATTGCAAAGGTGAACTTGTGTGATTGAAGCAGAAGCTGTTGTTCTTCTTCACTGATGACAACATTCCTGTCAATAGAAGGTGCAACAGGGCTGAGGTCTAGGCAAACATTTCCTCTTCCATCCATGCGGAGAGTGGTTTCTTCATCCACGGGCGGAAACTCATCACCCATTTGCACCGAGGTCTCAGATTCCATGCACAACGAACTTTCATGATGGTCCGTTGCAGCTTCCATCTTTGCTTTCTGCCTTGTGACTCTATGAGGGGCAGGTTCATCAGGTTCTAGGATCCTCTTTGTTTGTCCTGGAGGTGGGGCCATCACCCTTCCTCGAGGCAATGCAGCAGATGTTTCTGAGCTCTCCCTCTTCTTGCCGGCTGTCTTCTTAACACCAGGCCTCTTCATCCTAGATTGCTTCAGTGCCTCGTATAAATAGCACGTAAAAAGCATTAGATCACATGACAAATATGTGAGCACAAGGAAACACAGAGCATACAAGAACCCCAACCCTCCAAGCAGAGACCTTAACAGTCTTGTGCACTACAACATCATCCACTTCCTCTCCATCAATAACTTCATCCTCCTTAGAATTGTACTCTGGGTCATCATTGATAACTCCACTACCTTCTTGAACCTCATTAGTTCTACCTTCTTGTACATCATTCGTTTTTCTAAGCATTGACGTTATTGCACCGATGCCAAGGGACTGGAACATCCGATTGTTCCTCATCATATTTCTAGCCCTATCCTTCTCATACTCGGTGAGAGGCTCTTCTTTGCATGGTAAAGGAAACATAACTATTAGGTGAATGGTTGGAATGCATGGACATACCGCCAACCATATCTTATGAGATTTTATTATCATTTAATCCTAGTTATTTGGGTAAGGAAGACAAACAACACACATGCACAATTAATCCAGCTTATTCAGATTGCAGCAATACATTTCATTTAGCATATCAGGACACATCTTTTATAAAACTGACAATATAACCACAGGGAGCAAGTTGCGTACCAACGATTGGTGACCCAAGTTATTAGTCCCGGTTGGTGACCCGGAACTAAAGGCCCTTACCAACCAGGACTATAGCCCTGTTTTCTACTAGTGCTCACATTTAATGTGTTTTGATGCTAAGAGTTGTATCATATGCATAAATACTCCTTTTATGCCAAAAATATAAGATGTTTTTGCAATTTAAATTAAACCGCAAAAACATCATATATTTTGGTACGGAGGAAATATTTATTTAGATAAAAAGTTAATATGAATTTTCTTGGTTGTGGTCCTAAGAGTTATATCGAGATAAAGATATGACAATTCTCTATTCCCTCACTAAATGCAGTGACTCAAGATCTTTGCTTATGTTTCATGATTAAGATATGGTTCAACATGGAGCAGTGTAACTGCCCTTCATGGTGGAGCTATGCGTATGTGCTCACATTTATAGTACGGGTCTCGCATACAACCTTCCTATAGAAATGCTATCAAATGGTTCAAGGCATATACAGTAACATGAGGGTAATCACAGTGCATCGTATCTTAAGCTATATCTTATACATTAAATATGTATTTAGATACAACTTATCCAATGGCTGCATCGTATCTTAAGCTATATCTTATACATTAAATATATATTTAGATACAACTTATCCAATGGCTTGCATCTTAGTGTTGTATGTAAAAGTACCATCACTCAGTGCGCTTTGTGCGAGAAAAATCATTAGTTGTCTTGGTTCCCATGCTAAGATTTATATCTAGATTAAAACGCAGTCAAACTCTAATTCTTTATTAAATGGGAAGAACACTAAATTTTTTAGAGTGTAAGCTTTAGATATAATACATATCGGAGCACTGGACTGCCCTGAGAAAATCATAGACAACTTAGAAAAACAACACTAGCTGGCGTTGGATCACCCCCAAGCTTACTAGTTTGGTGATCAACAACAATGGCACACGATGCATATAAAAGAATACTCGGGTCGGTCTGCTCGTGCCTGTTGCTGTTCTACACCACACCACACCACACTACACTACACATTGCACACGACATTGCTCTTTGCCTTTCTCCTCTCCAACAACTCTCCCCGGTTATCATCAGCAGCAGGATTAATAAACAAGCGTTTTGGTCCAGAAACGTCCAAGGAACGAGCACAAACCAGCAAAGCGCACGCCGCCGAGGGCCGGCGGCACGAGCAGCAACCACCACCCACGCCGCATCTCTAATTAAAACCGGCGCCGGTGGCGACGACCAACCCCCCCTCCCCCTCCCTCGCTAAGCAAAATCCGGCAAGTGAAAAATTCTCAACCTCCGTCCGCCGCGTCAAAGGGGGCGAGCGACCGAGGAGACCGGGAGAGTGCGCGTAGAGGAGAAAGATCCATCCCATCCAAAATACTCCTCCACCTCCACCTCCACCTCCACCTCCACGTAAAGCTAGCTGTATTCCTCCTCCTCACCACCACCACCGTCACCACCACGCACACTCCACACCCCCTCCCCTCTCTCCCTCTCCCTCACTCTCTCTCTCTCTCTACCTTCTTTCTCTCTCTCTCTCCACCTCTCGAGATCTGTCACGGACGCGGAATTGAGCTCGCTTCCCCCGTGAGGATGCCATCTTTGCGGCGTCCCCGGCGGCGGGGGCTGCTGCCGCTGCTCATCGCACTGTTGCCGATCCTGCTCGCCTCCTCCTCTTCGCGCGCCGTCGACGCAGCTCCGGCGTCCACCGCGAGGAGGCAGCTGCACCAGCCCTTCGTGCCGGACCAGTCGTCCACCGCGCCGCCGTCGCAGGCGCCGCCGGGCCCGGCGCCGCCCTTCTTCCCCACGCTGCAGGCGCCGCCCCCGCCGCCTGGGACGCCGACCGCGCCGGAGCAGCCCACGTACCCGGCCCTCGTCCTCCCCAACCCCAGCACCCCAGCCGGGAGCGCCACGGCCGCGCCCTCCGACGGCGGCTCCGGGGGCAAGGGCTCGTCCAAGAGCTCCTCCAAGCTCGTCCCGGCCATCCTGCTGCCGCTGCTCACCGTCGCCGTGCTCGGCCTCTCCATCGCCTTCTTCTTCAAGCGCCGCCGGACCAATGCCGGCCGCGGGGTCGGGGGCGGGTGCGTCGGCGGCGGGGAGAGCAAGTTCCTGCACCCGGAGCGGGCCAGCCTCTTCGCGCGCGACGAGTTCGGCGGGAGCGGCAGGGGCGCGCCGACGACCACGGCCGCGTCCACGGCCCCGTCCGCCGAGTTCCTCTACGTGGGCACCTTGGCCGGCAGAGAGGACGGCAAGAGCAGCGACACGACCTCGTCCGGGGACGAGGTGTCTCGGAGCTCCGGCGGGTCGCCGGAGCTCCGCCCTCTGCCGCCGCTGGTGGGGCGGCAATGCGGGCCGGCCGGGAGCAGGAGTCCTGGCATCGGTGGGTCCTCCCCGTCGTCCGGGGACGAGGAATTCTACTCGCCGCGAGGATCGTCCAAGGCGTCGGGCTCGCAGCGGACGCTCGCCGCGGCGGTCCAAGCCGCCGTGGCCGCGCGCGACCGCTCCAGGACCCCCTCGCCGGGATCGGCCGTCAGTACGCCGTCGTATCCGTCTTCGCCCGGGGCGACGATGTCCCCTGCACCTTCCTCCCCGCCTCTCCTATCCAGCCCCGGCCAGTCATGCCGCCGCTCCGCCAAGGCAAGATCCGAGAGCGCGCGCGACGTCTTTGGCATGCCACCGACGCCTCCACCCCCACCTCCTCCGTTCGCGCCGACACTTCCACCGCCGCCGCCTCCTCGCCGGAAACCGCCATCGCCATCGCCACCGTCCTCTCCACTCGTGAGCACGCCGCCAGCTCCCAGATCCGCCACCGACACCATCTCAAAAAACCCATTTATCCAGCCACCAGCCCCACCGACAAGCACGCGCGGACAACCTCCTCCGCCTCCGCCGCCTCCTCCACCACCGGTGGGCTACTGGGAGAGCCGCGTTCGCAAGCCGGGCGCATCGAAAGAGGCCATGTCGCCGGCGCTGTCTCCGCCGCCCCAGGCCGCCAACCTCAGGAGCGTTCCACCCACCGACGCGTTCCCCGGGCGGCTGCAGGACAATGCGGGCCACGGCGACAAGTCCGAGGAGACCACGCCGCGGCCGAAGCTGAAGCCCCTGCACTGGGACAAGGTCCGGGCCAGCTCTGACCGAGCCATGGTGTGGGATCAGCTCAAGTCCAGCTCATTCCAGTGAGTACTCTGCCAAATTTCCATCTTTTCTCAGTCCAAAACTTGTTCTTCATTGCTTTGCAGTTTGCTGATGTGTTTTGCTTCCAATTCTTGTAGGGTGAATGAGGAGATGATTGAGACGTTGTTCATCTGCAATCCCGCGAATGCGGCGCCGAAGGAGGCGACAAAGAGGCCAGCGCTGCCGACGCCCAAGGCGGAGAACAAGGTACTGCTGGATCCAAAGAAGGCACAGAACATCGCCATCTTGCTGCGTGCTCTGAATGTTACCAAGGAGGAGGTCTGTGAAGCCCTCTGCGAAGGTGAACTAGACTAAATTCCTAAATTTGAGACGTTTGCATCATTTCTTGATGAACTCTATACTGCATTGTGTTGAGAATTTGAGATGTTTGCATCATCCAGCAGCCTTCGCTAATATGCTTACCAATTTGCTATACGCCTGCTCTACAGGTAACACACAGAACTTTGGAGCAGATTTACTGGAGACTTTGCTAAAGATGGCTCCTACCAAGGAAGAGGAGATCAAGTTGAGAGAATTCAAAGAAGAGACATCTCCTATTAAGCTTGGCCCTTCTGAAAAGTTCCTTAAGGCAGTTCTTGATGTGCCTTTTGCTTTCAAAAGAGTAGACGCAATGCTTTATATTGCTAACTTTGAATCAGAGGTCAAGTACTTGAAGAACAACTTTGAGATCCTTGAGGTGAGCATCATTATTTTCCTAGCACCTCCACTTTTACTCACCACCGCTGCTCTGTTTTGTTAGCTAAATGATCATTCTTCGTTTGACAGGCTGCTTGCGATGAACTTAGAAACAGCAGACTATTTCTGAAGCTACTGGAGGCTATTCTCAAGACTGGCAACAGGATGAATGTTGGCACAAATCGGGGCGATGCGCATGCGTTCAAGCTTGACACTCTACTCAAATTGGCCGATGTCAAAGGCACCGATGGCAAGACAACCCTTCTGCACTTCGTCGTGCAGGAGATAATACGAACAGAGGGCTCTCGTCTCTCTGCAAGCAACCAATCAACGCCAAGAACTCTCGCGAACCCTCTCCGGGATGAGCTTGAGTGCAAAAAGCTTGGCCTCCAAGTGGTGGCTGGCCTCGGGAACGAGCTCAGCAGCGTCAAGAAGGCGGCGGCAATGGATTCCGACGTGCTAAGCAGCTATGTTACGAAGCTCGCAGGAGGAATAGAGAAGATCACCGAGGTGTTGAGGTTGAATGAAGAGCTGAACACGAGGGACGACGCATGGAGGTTCCATGACACGATGCAGAAGTTCTTGAAGAAGGCCGATGACGAGATCCTCAGGGTTCAAGCTCAGGAGAGCGTTGCGCTGTCCCTCGTGAAGGAAATCACCGAGTACTTCCACGGCGACTCGGCGAAAGAGGAGGCCCATCCTTTCAGGATCTTCATGGTCGTCAGGGATTTCCTCTCGGTTCTCACTGAGGTGTGCAGGGAGGTCGGCAGGATCAATGACCGCACGATCGCCAGCTCCGTGCGCCATTTCCCCGTGCCCGTCAACCCGATGATGCCGCAGTTGTTCCCGAGGATTCACGCGTTGAGAGCTGGAATCTCCGACGACGAGAGCTCGGTCGCGTCGTCGCCCTGACCCACATTAGTCTGCCAATAGAATTTTTCATGGATTATCAACGGGGAAACCAGACCTGACAGAGGGCGGGCACTACAGAAGGACAACTCAACAGGGTGGCAGCCGGGGTCAGAGCACCCCTGGCACCAGAACTTCAAACCAACTAGCACCGGCATCTATCCAACATGCCATATGGCCATGGCGTCAAGCTCAGGTGAGTTGGAGGTAGCTGAGCACCCCCTAACACCGTGCCCGACGACTCGCCACCCGCACGGACACCGATGCCGGCGGGCCTGTTCATCTCTTTCTTTCCTAACTTTTTGTACCTGTAGATTATAGAATGTACAAGATTTTTGCAAATATTTATTCCGATATATAAGAAGGGACAAAAGGCTTTAGATCAGATATTATCAGAGGAGGGAAAATAAGGAAGCAGTTCATGTATGTATGTATGTATGCCGTTTTAAACATTCTGTACATTAACATGGAGCAGTAAGTAAACCAGATGTCGAATTATTCGTCGCCCCGAGCAATGCTGCAACAATTCAAATACATGTTGAGTAGTAAAATGCAGCAGTAACAAATTTTGAAAAACTTTGATGAATCTGCACAGCTGTGTGTGTGTGTGTGTGTCTATGGTATTGGTAGCTGCTGAACTCGGATGGAGCTGAGAAAGACAACAAAATAAGAGCATGAGATGAGACTCTGGTCTGGTGGTGGTGCCAAGAAACAGAGCAGAGCACTTATCATGATGTTTTGGCATCACATTCCTGCCTGCACAAATGGTCCATAGCATAGCAGTAGTGCAGGGCAGTACCATACACTAGCTGCTGTGCCAACCACTACTAGATGAAGCCAGAGACTTTTTACCAGAGCATGAACTGACATACTTTCATCTGCAGTAGAAGAATGGTAGTAGTAGTATCTACTGCAGGGCAGAGCAGAACTGCTGTAAGCTTGAGAAGAACTTCATCTTGTACCGCAGAACCCACTGAGCAGTTCATTATGGATGGATGAATTGGGCAAGAGGTGCAAGAAACTTCCAGTTTGAGCATCTGCAGCACTGAGCCATGCTGGTTAGCAGTAACAAACTGGGCATTTCATCTCATGGCCATGTGCTGGGCTAAAACAAACCATGGTTTTCTATGGGTGCGTGCAGCACGTATGTAGCATGGAGAGGGCAAAGACCAGGGTGGGGGTGGGGTGGTGGTTCGGGTGGCCGCTATCGGCAGGTCCACACCCGCATGTGGGCGGTTGCGCTGGAGCTGGATGGGTGCTGCATTGTGATTGTGAGCATGCCAATGCCAATGCCATGCATGGCTCGTTTCACTGGCTGTGGCTGCCTTTCCTACCAAACTCCTCCATTCTTGCCGTATTTCACCCACATGGCCTCCTTTTGTCTCCTACACTAGACGCCCATGCATGGCATGGCATTGAACCAAATTATTGGCACCCTATTGCCAGTAGAATGATGCCTTTGCCTTGGCCTGCAGGCATAGACACACATGGGCATGGGATGACTGATTCGGCTTGGCTGAGCAAGTCAGTTGGTAGCATAGGCCAAGAACCAACTATGATTGACATTTAAGAAGCACGGGCCAGTCTCAGGGAGAGTGGAAGAAGAAGAGGTTGAAGATGACACTGTTGGAGATCTGGCCGGGGTGGTGGCTGGAGTTGGAAGGTAGGGGAGGACCCAGCCATGGCACGCATGCTTGTGCTGCAGCAAGATTCTATCCAAGACCAAGTAAAAGGGTACGTAGGCACTAGCTAGCTAGCTAGCTAGCGTGATTTGGGAGTGACCAACAACAGCACAGTGCAACAACTGCATGCAGTGGCCGGCACTTGAACCGCTGCCCAAATCTTGCCGTGCTGCCGGTGTTCCATGTAGTAGTACGTACAATCATAGTCGCATGAGGAGCCGCACATGCAGGTGACTCGTGCTGCCCTGCCAGTGATGCATCCTACATCCTATGGATGCGCTGTTGGCTGTCCTGTCAGAGATTTGCCTTTCAGTTTCAGCTTCTTGGATGCTTTTGCAGTGAGCTCTTCGGTTACTCGGTGAGCTTGAGCTTGAGCTTGAGCTTGAGCACGCACGCACGCACGCACATTATTATGCAAAATGTGCTGTTTCACCACGTGAGGCGGGAGATGCCCCCACGAGGCCAGGAATCGTGCAAAGCTGTTGCTATGATGCTTCGTTTAACGTTGAGCCGCCGTGGTAAAGTTGCAAAACTAGTACGACTATCCCTCCCTTCACTTGTCTATAAGCCACCCTTACTTAAAGGCAGGCAGGCGGGCAGGTACGTGCTGCCCCCCTCAACGGCTCGATGCTTCTGACGAGAGGAATCAATCGCGCCGATGCTGCTTTCAGAGCGCAGGCAGGAGACGGGGGGAGTTGGGGAACACGTCTGGCTGAGCCCGCCGGTGTGCTCCCGTTAGGCAACATGATGGCACATGTTTTTTTTTTTTTTTTTTTGCATCAACTCGCGATTGTTACTTGTTGTCACCCCTCCGGAGAACCTGTCACGGCCATCGCCTCGCCACACTTCGTCTTCTCCGTCCCCCGGCAAGGCAAACTTCATCCTCTCTTCTCCCCTACCACTGCCTGCCGCCACCTTCGGCTCGCCGGAGATGGGTGAAAGAAAAGGAAAAGAATGGGGCACACAAAGGCAAAGGAAAGAATGTGATGATGAAGAAAACCATCAAAAGTTCAGGACCAGCATAACACTCACAGGGATGCTGTGATGAACCCCTCCCAACGGCCTCATTCTCACCCCAAAGCCATGAGGGAATGAATGCAACCAACGGCATTGCGCCCCCGGAGAGCGATCATCGCGGCCGGCCAGGACAGGGTACCATCAAGAATAGGCCGGGCTGCCCCAGAATAGGGAAGAAAGCGGCCCAATAGCCTCCATCCCATCCATGCTTTAACCAGCTCTTTTATTTTTATGTATTTATGTGACATGTCACTTTGCCCTCCACCAATCATCCAAAGTTGAAAGTGGTTTTGGGTGGGTCTACCCTGTCAGAAGCAAGTTCCTCCTGTGGACAACTCCAGAAGAACAGAACAAATTTTCTGGTGACTTGCAATTGCTTACTAGGAGGGCATATGAAGGCCACAAAATACAGGACTAACACAGCAGCAGCAGCTAAGTAGCACACATACATAGCTGTAGCAGTGTTGGCCGACATGAACTCACAACTTATTAGCAGAGCACTCTGGCTCCTTAAACATCCGTTTGAGCAATCAATGGATCAATCACGGCCGTATAGAAGGGCATGTGAGATGGGTACAATTTTTATTCAGAGCAGATACAGCAGCAGTCACAGCACGATACAACAACAACGACGACGGCGACAACAACAACAAGGAAAACGACTACTCTGTAATGTTCATTTACTTGCTGTGAGATGGCTCGGCTCACGCCGTCTTGGTTTTCGACAGGTGTGAGAACCACGTACAGGGCTGATGCTTCGGAATGCCCCCAAATCGCATCCCCGTACCAAACCTCTCTTGGTGTATCCTGTATACCACTCAAAGTTGCCCAGGGAATGACCATCCAGACTATCCACCAACGTCAGTGCCATCCCTGCGGCAAAAACGTTAGTGGCATCAGTCGCAAGCACAAATTGGTAACTGCTTACTGCACCAACATCAACGAGAATATAGCAACAGAGATAGCACTGGTTCAGATTAGATTGTGCGAGTTATCAGCAGGGTGGCGTTAACTGACGTGGACCCATCACATACTGCTAGGGATGTTAACTCTTTAAGCATTCATTTGAGCAAATGTTGGATCAGTTGTGTACGGTGTCAGGTTTGTGGATAGATATAGCTGCTACGAAGATACTGTGAATACTGGATAGATAGATATGGCATTGATAGAAACAGCTCCAGTACGATTTAAGCACCTTGGTGAATGCAGGCTTAGTTTGTGTCAGGTTTGCTGTCAGGAGCCTCGCCATTCAGGAAGCGGGAGAACCACATGGCTGATGCTTTAGGGTGTCGGGAGAGCCCATTCTTGTAATCAACATAGACAATCCCAAACCTCTTGGTGAATCCCATCGCCCACTCAAAGTTATCCAGGAATGACCATGCAAAGTATCCACGAACATCGGCACCATCCCTGTAATGCCAATAGTTACCAAAATTAGCAGCATCACTTGTTTTGGTTGTTTTTGTTACACGGTGATAGTTATGCGGCAAACAGAAACAAACTTACTTTATTGCTTGTGCAACTCCACCAACATATCCTTTGAAGAAATTAACCCTCCTTGTGTCATTTAAGAACTGATCAACTGGTGCTGATGGATCATCTTCGTCATCCATGCCTACAGAAAGTAAACTACATGAGAGCATCATCCATATACAAGAGTTGGGATTTGTGCGTTATTTTGGGCTATATGGAATACCAGGAACGACATGATTTTTAATGGCAAGAACTTCAACAATTTTTTGCAGGTCATATTTCGAGCGACATCCTGAATCCGTACGTGGTCATTACTCAGTCATGCGGACTCCAGGGAGCTTATGGATATTGGGTGCAACCGATGGGAGACGGCCGCTCGGGTTATCTTCAACCGGTTTGGATGGCGTGCTAATAATAGGCTAGGTGTATAGGCATCGTAGTCTGCTGTTAGTTACGCCGGATGTGGCTTTTTCATATCAGATTTTTATTTGTTTTCTCAAGCTGCAGAGCTTTGTGGACCTCAGACATTTTTTCGAATTATTATAAATAAGATGGCCGTATGCATCGATTGATGCAGAGGCCGGGGGCTCGTTTCCTCCTTTAAAAAAATAATAATATATACAAGGTTGGTTACTTAATAATTTAGTTAGCAAATATTACATCACACACAAAAAAAAATGCTAGCTGGGCACCAAGTAATGGAATAGCGAATTCTTATTTTCATATTAAAAAGTTACTGTATCGCATTACATGCATGCCTGTCAGTTCTTTAAACTTCAAAGTCGTATTCTGTGGCAATACAATCTCAGAAATCCATTTTGTAGTGTGTTTATCTTGGCAAGCTATTTTGTAAATATTCTGTGGCAGTACAAACTCAGGAATCTATTTTGTAGTGTGTTTATCTTGGCAATCTATTTTGTTAATATTTTGCGGCAGTACAAACTCAGGAATCTATTTTGTAGTGAGTTTATCTTGGCAATCTATTTTGTCAATATTCTGTGGCAGTACAAACTCAGGAATCTATTTTGTAGTGTGTTTATCTTGGCAATCTATTTTGTCAATATTTTGTGGCAGTACAAATTCAGGAATTTGAAATTCTGCACAAATATATGTATCCAAGAGAAGATAAAGAAGGGCTCCCTATGGATATTCCATAATTTGACTAGCACACACAGGTGGAATAAATAGCTTGCTGAGGGGTTGTCTGATCAAAACAAAAGAACTCTGAACTAAGGCAGTACAACAAATTCCAAGTTGCACAGTATAACAATTCTAGAAAAGATAATTAAACTGGAAATAAAACAAGTCAATCCAGATAATCTAATGTGAAGTAATTGCTATTTGATTTAATCATTCAACCAACATATGCAGGAAATGTGTCAATTTCAAATAATGTAAGCAGATATGCCATATGTGCATTAGAAACTTCAAATATATAAAATGCATCATTAAAAATGTTAGAAGCATGGAAGCCTTACCATTCTCTGTTATATATATTATTGGATTTTCATATTTCTTTACTATATAGTTAATTGTTTTCCGAATGCCCCAAGGTACTATTAAAAGCCACTCAGACGCGGCCTGCACAAATATTGAGATGAAATGTTAGGTGAGATCATTGGAGCTACATGAATGGACAGTGATCAAGTATTTACTCTTTCACCAACTGCTTCACCGCTACTCCATTTGTCTGCCAAAGGGGAATAAAGTGTCAGCATTACGATATTAATATGGGGATAGGATAGCTTGCAAGGGGCGCAGAATTTTCAGACCAAACTTTAGCAAGAAAAGTAGTTCTGCCTTGCATGCCTATATTGATTTACAATTATCCAAGAGTAAGATGACACAGAAGAGGTAAATAGACTATGGCTAGTGGAGAAGGGCTGTTTTTCCTGATCAGCAAGGTGAAATACTTCTGTCATGTCTGCTGTCTAGGTACTACAGTTTTTGTAGATAACCCTGCGTTTTTCAGGTTATGCTGCACTTGTTTTCACCAAAAAAAAAAAAGTCTTTGTTAGATGAAGGCATGAAGCATAGTACTACCTGTTCTATCTATTTGTTGAACCTGATAAAAATGGATCTCTTCTGGTTGTGGGTTCGGCTGATGACCAATGATTCTTGATGTATAGTGATTTAATCCAATAAAATCAATTTTGTTCCTCATCAATTCACGGTCTTTCTCTGAGAATTTTGGAAGATGTTCACCCACTCTCTGGCGCATGCTTTCTGGGTAATCACCAAAGTATATTGGGTCCAGGAACCTTCAAGAGAAGCAATTATGATCAGGATATATGCATACAGTTGTATCATAGGCTTCATGAATCTGAATATGAGTCAACATTATACAACTAAAGTACAGGAAGTTACACCGAGTGGAAACTAAAATATATGTTTTATGAAAAAGGGTAACAAATATAGGGCACTTTTATGTATTCCCTGAATAGGTGAGCATAATTTTTACCATCCAAGTTGAAAGTCAATGCGCCGTGCTGCAGCAGCCTGGTCTTCCATTTTGTCAGACATTGGCTCTGCCCATTCACAATCAATAACAAACCCTACTTGACCACCTTGTTTAGCCTATAATATGTAAATCGTCAGCAAAACAATGGTATTACAAACAAACTGACGATGATACTTCAAATGGAAACTTAACAGGCCTTGAATTTTCTTCTGTAGACATCAACAGCAGCAGCATGAGCTAAGATCTGGTGATGACCAGCCAAGAAAGGTTCAGCAGATACACCTTTACATAATCCAGGAGCGAATATTCCAATCCCATAAGCATTGATGCATGTTTGAATAGGTTCATTGATTGTTATCCAATGCTTAACTCTATCTCCAAAGTTTGCAAAGCAAGCTTCTGCATATAATGCGAAGTACTCTCTGAAATTTTTTGACAGCCAATACAATCAGATATAGAAACACCAAATTAAATGAGAACACTTTGCCGGGGGTCTTTGTCCCCCTTCCCGAAGAAAAAAACAGAACACTTCGAAATAAAGCTGTATTCTTAGATAAACATGCCATGTGGTATTTTGTGTTGGCATTTAACTATATTTAAAAATTCAGAGTCTAAAGTTAAGATGCCTGCATTGACTTACACAATCTTGTCTGAAAGCCAACCCCCCATAGTCCGCTGAAGATTATGTGGAAGATCCCAGTGATACAAAGTTGCATAAGGCTGAATACCTGAAGTCAGGGCAGATGGGTGGTGAATTTTAACGCTTCAGATGGGTGGTGCATAACTAGATGAATAGTAACTTTGACATTAGGTATATCATGTGGCACCTTTCTCAATCATGAAATCTATAAGGTTGTTATAGAAAGCAACTCCTTGCTCATTGATCTCTGTCCCTAAGCCATCTGCAGAAACAGTAAACTTATAAACTCAGATGAGGTATGGAAGATAAATGATAATAATAAACAAGATGCACATATCGAGGGGGAAGCTGGAATTGCGGCGACACAATTTGGAGATGTATTAATATGTGAATCATGATCCACCAATTGAAATGTACCAGGAAATATCCGTGACCAAGATATGGAAAATCTATAAGCACCAAAACCCAACTTGGCCATGAGCTCAATGTCTTCCTGTACCCAAAGAGTTCACACAAGTAATTAGGGATCTAGGAAACAAGGTAAGATTGTACACACGTATGCATCAAGGAGACAATCTCTCTCAAGAAAGGCAAAGAAACACTTTATTTTACAAAAATATAATAGTAATGCGATAGCTATGACAATAACAACACCTTGTATCGATGGTAATGATCAACTGCAACCTCTCCAGAGGATCCGTCTAGGACACGTTCTGAAAAGGCATTTTGATGTCAAATCTAAGTTAAGTTGATATATTTGAAAAAACTAAAGTAGAATGCAGATGAGACAAACCTTTGTTATCTGTAAATACATCCCATATGCTATCGCCTTTGCCACCTTCATTTCTCCCCCCCTCGATCTAGATAGTAGAGGGGAAAAAACAAGAAGATTACTTCATGGTTATGATACATCTAGTTTTAGACAGAAGGAAGGAGGATAGATTCATAGATCACAGAAAACCTCCTTTTGTTTCTTTTACTTGGAACCAAGGAGAGAAAACTGGTGAAACCTAATTTTTTTCATCTAACTGACTAAACCTTCCACACAAAATTCTAACAGTATGATGATTATCTCTTTCCTCTTTAAAGTGGAAAACATCTGTTTCTTAGCTTTCCTGTGTAGTTCTTTCTGTTCACGTTTTTTGCTTTTGATTTGCTCTGTTATTTTGGTTTCCCTCAAAATTTGCTGCTCTGTTTTATTATGTTTTGCTTCGCCTTTTGGCGGGCTGTACTCTTAACGCATTTTTTGTCGTTTCTTCTAATACAAAATGGTGTGTGTTTCGACACATGTCTGAGAAAAAATAAAAGCGGAGAACATTTACGGCAACATATGGATGGAAAATCCCCTATCCATATCTCCTTTCTCAATTCAATTAAGTTTCTCTGCCAGCAGGGGGGGGGGGGGGGGGGGGGTGGAGATCATTTCCTGTCAACCTTTCTTTCCCGTGTATATTCCTTCCTCTCCAATTAAATATATACCGCCTCCATCTACAAATAGTGCTCTACTTCTGAGTTCTGACTACTTTGTACATTCACAACTACTTTCCGATTCTCCATTCCATAGATAAATTTTAATAAAGATGACTGTATGCATCGATTGATGTAGAGGCCGGGGGTTTTAACCTCCTTCTCCCCAAAAAATAAAAAATCCTTAGATAAATTTCCCTAAGTATCAGTATTAAGTCTGTCCATGTATTGCCTCTGTATGTCTGCAGCCAAAGAATTTAATTTGTCGATCACTTCCCACTTGGCCACCTCCCTTTTTTGATCGAGATGAGATGGATTTGCTAGAGGGGAGGGCGTTTGGTTGAACCGCATAAAAATCAGATTTAGGAGCCGCATAAATTTGCTATACATCTATTTTTTTGGTAAAAGCGGTGTGGCTGTTGGTCAGTCACTGTCCTGCTTATTTTTTCAAAGACAAGTCGCCAACAGCAGGAAGCGAGCGCAACCAAGTGAAAGTACAGGGCGTCGTTGGCGTGGGCTACCGGACGAGGGCGACGCGTTGTCACAGCGTGGAAGCAGGAATCAGCAATCGGCGACCCACCGGCCACCGCCACCATTCACCAACCTAGCTAGACAGGGTAGTACTGTACTCTACTACTCCGTAGCTGCTAGCACTAGTATTAGTGCCGAGTGGCAGCCTGAACGGACCTGGTAGGCGGAGGTGGCGACGCCGAAGACGAAGCCCTCGGGGAAGTCGGCGCGGGTCACCTCGCCCGCCGTGCTCCCCATTCCCGGCGAGGGGGAGAGCGGAGCAGGCCTGGTGCTGAGCTTGAGGTGATCTCGATCCGGCGCGCCGCGAGCGTGGGTCGTGGGCGGGCGAGAATTTGGGGGGAGTCGGCTGATGGAGGCTCGAGTCCAGCCGAGTCGAGTCGCGTAGATATAGGGGGAGGGTGGGTGCGCCCGGCGAGCGAGAGAGCGGCCGCTGTCGCTCTGATGTCTCTGGGTGGCTCTCTGTCAACGGCGTCACGGTACGCGTGAAGAGGAGGCCTCTGCCGTCGGGTCGGGCCGGGCCGATCCGTCCGTGTCATTAGGATTGGCTGATCGGTTTGGATCTGGCTTCCACCTCCGACCCACCAACTCCATACGTGTCCAGTCAACCTGGAAGCAGTACTGGAACACTGTTCTCCATTTTGAGAAACTATAACACTATTTCGAGCTTGTGTTAGCACTTAGCGCATGTACCTTTAGGCCGGGCTTGGGATGGTTGTATTTCAATACGGGGTATTTAGTTTACATTTGTATTTTAAGCAGAGCCTTAAGCATCTTCAATGCTGATCCTTAAATTTTGACATACATCCAAACCGCTTAATCCACATGTATTTGGTCATCCAACACGTTTTTGTATCGATCCACGGGTCGGCTGTGAGGACCGGTTTCCAAATAAAATATCTTATTGGAAATCAATTATGAATGACACCAGTTTAGAAAAATATTTTTCACTGATAGATTCATCTTGATACAGAAACCATAAGTACTTAATATTAAACATAGTAGACCGGAGGTCCCTCCATAAATTATTACAACATGTCCATAGTCTCACAAGGATGGATATGTTATAGTGATCATGTGATAACTCTACTGCTTATAATAAAGTGGACACGTCACATCAGAGTGAAGTGACCTGGCAAGTACTACTACGCGCCAAGCGTTAGAGTCAGGCTTGACGATTTATTCGTGGCGGAAGCGGTGAAATAGTACAGCGGCGGACTCCATGATCGCAAGACCGACTAGGACTCCTCTAGGCGTCGGACTCGCTATCGAACTCTTCATCCATGAGGTCTTCTTCATCCATATATGGCCACATCAACAAGCGAGTGAGTACTTCAAAAAGTACTCGCAAACAGTTTGCATAAAAGATGAGGTGCATGCATCAATATTATTATGCATGGTTACATGTCATGGTTATCATAATAAGGATATTAATGGCAGTTAAGTTAGAGCAGATAAGTCGGGCGGTAATTCTCCCGAAATATCCAAACAGAAAATAAAATGCACCAATCGTGTATCTGAAGTGACGCCTCCAAAGGTTAGCAAGTAAACTAAATAATCACCATCGGGCGTCTAAGCAACACCGCATAAAGGGCTTAAAATAAAACAAGCCGCAATCGGACATCTTAGCGACACCACAAAGAGGGCATAAATACATAACAAGCCGCAGTTGGGCGTCTTAGCGACACCTCAGAGAGGGCATAAATAAATAACAAGCCACAGTCGGACGTCTTAGCGACACCACAAAAGGGTATAAATAATAAAGGATTATCCGGGTGGTACAACCAACCTTCAGGATATTCCGAATAACCACGTTACCATCAAGTTAATTTCCACACCACCGTCAGGCGTTCATAACCATTATTTATAAAACCAAACATGTGCTCCAGAGACCGACTCTAAGACCAACACTAGACGTGTCAACGAGCCGTCCTTGACCATGGACACGACTACTCGAACGGTTTTGACTCTGCAGATGGTGTACTCTTTACCCATGACATGGGGGTTCTCCTACCTTTGCATTCTTGTATGTTGAACTTTCTAATTAAGTCATTGGTGTGCTTGGTTTGAGAGATAAATGTACCTTCTCACGATTGCTTGATTTGCAATCCAAGGAAGAACTTCAGTTCACTCATCACGAACATCTCATACTTCTCTCACATTAGCTTTCCAAAGATTTCACTAAAATGTGGGTTAGTAGAATCAAAGATAATATCATCCATGTATACTTGGCAAACAAATAGTTCTCCATTAACTCTTCTAGTGAATAAGGTTGCATCAATTTTTCCAATCTCAAAACGTTTTTCAATGAGAAACTTCGTTAGGCATTTGTACCAAGCTCTAGGGGCTTGTTTTAGACCATATAAAGCTTTACGAAGTTTGTAAACATGATTAGGTTTGTTAGGGTTCACAAATCTAGGAGGTTGTTTAACATAAACTTCCTCCTCAATTTCTCCATTGAGAAAGGACTTTTGATATCCATTTGATAAAGAGTTATATCATGGTGATTGGCATAAGCTAGAAGAATGTGAATGGCTTCAAGTCTAGCAACAAGAGCATACGTCTCACCGTAGTCCATACCTTCGACTTGCGTGTATCTTTGGGCTACGAGACGTGCCTTGTTGTGTACAACTTGTCCGTCTTCATCTTGCTTGTTCTGAAACACCCATCTTGTATCAATGATATTCTGCTCGCCTTCGGTCTTTTCAACAAGTGTCCATACTTGGTTCCTCTCAAAGTTGTGTAGCTCTTCGTGCATGGCATTCACCCAATACGGATCTTGAAGGGCTTCTTCAACCTTCAAAGGTTCAATGCTAGAGATGAAAGAATAATGCTCACAAAAGTTAGCTAAACGAGATTTAGAGCAAGTGATTCTCCCAGTTTTTATGCCACCGTAGATTTGATTCAATGGATGATCTTTGTCCACTCTTGCTCTAACTCTTGACAGCTTCTTCTTGTTGGATGGTGGAGCTTCTTCTTCATCATCATCATCTTGCATGTTGTCATTGACGTTGTCATCTCCTTGAGGTGGTGGTGAGGAAGGTTGAGGTGGATCATCACGATGTTCTTCTTCCTCTTCTTCATCATGTCATGTACCGCTTGTGGATGCTTCTATGTCGTTTTGTGGTTCTCCTTGACGCGAAGTAGGCGCTTCCACTTGAATTGATGAAGTGCTTTCCTTCACCTCTATGGGACGAATATTGTTAATGGACAAGTATTTTATAGCTTTCGAAGGTTCCTTATCTCCTACATCATTTGGCAATTGTTCAAACTTGCGAACTGTTAGTCTCATCAAACTTCATATCTACCGTCTCTTCAACTTTTCTAGTGAAGTTGTTGTAGACATGGTAAGTGTGAGAGTTCGATCCTTAACTGAGTAGGAAACCATCATAAGATTTAGGTGCAAATTTAGAGCGATGATGCTTATCAAGAATGTAGCACTTAGAGTTGAATACCCTAAAGTATCCAACTTGGGGTTTGTTACCGGTGAGTAGCTCGTATGCTGTTTTACCGAGAAGCTTGTGCAGGTAGAGTTGGCTTATGGCATGGCAAGCTGTTTCCACTGCCTCTGCCGAAAAGTGTCTTGGAGTCTTGTATTCGTCAAGCATCGTTCTCGCCATCTCTATGAGAGTCCGGTTCTTCCTCTCAACAACTCCATTTTGTTGAGGTGTGTACGTCGCCGAGAACTCATGTGAGATACCTTCTTCGTCAAGAAAAGTATCCACATTCGTGTTCTTGAACTCCGTTTTGTTGTCGTTTCGAACCTTCTTGATCTTCACTTCAAACTGATTTTGAGCTTTTCGAGCCAAGTTCTTGAAGATTTTTTGTACCCGCGACTTATCATCAAGAAAGAATACTCACGTAAATCTGGAAAAATTATCAACGATGACTAAACCATAAAAATTTCCACCGAGACTCTTGTAAGCATTGGGACCAAAGAGATCCATGTGAAGCAGCTCGAGTGGTCCTCTAGTAGTCATGATGTTCTTCACGGGATGACTTCCACCAATTTGATTTCCTGCCTGACAAGCGCTACAAAGTCTATCTTTGTCAAGGTTAAAATATTTAACACCAAGAATATGATCACCTTTGATAAGTTTGTCAAGATTACGCATACCAACATGTCCTAGCCTTCTATGCCATAACCAACCTTTAAAAGATTTTGCAATAATACATGTACGGGGTTTGGATATCTTAGAGAATTCAACAATGTATATATCACCTATACGGAAACTAGTAAAGACAATGTTGTGGTTGTCACTACGAAACACTCGACGGTCAACTTTCGTAATAGCACATTGAAACCAAAGTCTGCTAGTCTAGATACGGAAAGAAGATTGTAGCCAAGGGATTCAACAAGCATGACATTTTGAATGGAACTATCATGAGATACGACCACCTTACCAAGACCAAGTACCTTACCCTTGGAGTTATCTCCAAAAGTCACATACCTTTGAGGTCCACGGTTTGGTGTGATCTCATGGAACATGTCTTTATCTCCGGTCATGTGATCGGTGCATCCACTGTCGAGAACCCACTCCTTTCCATCGGCCATGTAGTCTAAGATTCCTCATGGTCTTCTCATACTCGATGTCAAAGTCCCCATCTTCATCATAGTAGCCATGATCCACATAATCATCATCGGATGAAATTCCCTCATAAGAAACAAGAGTTTCATCAGAATTTTGACTATGACAATATTCATGTTTATGCATTCGAATGGCTTCAACAATGATATTGTTAATAGTAATTACATTTCCTTTGGCACGCATGAGGTCACGAAGCTCAAATAGGCATTTATCAAAATTAGGATCGGTTGGCTTCATTTTGTGAAAAACAATGCATTTGTGGACAAGGATATCAAGATTTTTCAAGGAATGATTTGGATATCTTTTCTCTAAGTCTTTCCACAAGGTATGAGCACACTCAAAGTTTTGCAACTGATTAAGCACATTTCTTGGTAATCCTCTAATGATTAGACTGAGAGTGTTAAGATTAGCAAGCATATCAATTTCATCATCATGAGAAGGATGTATGGGATCAATCGGAGGCACATAGGGATATTCAACATATTTGCACAAACAGAACTCATCAAATATATCAAGCATTTCATATTTCCATTGTCTAAAGTACTCCCATCAAGAATAGGCACTCTACGACTAAAAATCCAGGAACTAGTCACACTCATCTTCCTCCAACGATGATTAAACCAAGGTTTTGGAGACCTTGCTCTGATACCAATTGAGGGATCGATAGAAGATGTGTCTAGAGGGGGTGTGAATAGACTACTTGTCAAGATAAAATTCCTAGCCTAACCCAATTTCAAGGAAGGCAGAAATTCAACAGTTCTAACAAGTCTAGTGCACCCTACACATGCTAGTCAAAATATATGGCAGCAGAAAAGTAAAGACTTTGCACATGTAAAGGAGTAGAGTTTAGGAGATCAAACGCAAAGAGGTTGACACAACGATTTTTGGCATGGTTCCGATAGGTGGCGCTATCGTACATCCATGTTAGTGGATACTTCAACCCATGGAGGGTAACGACTGTGAGAGTCCACAGAGGGCTCCACCCACAAGGGGTCCATGAAGAAGCGACTTTGTCTATTCCACCACGGCTTCCGCCCACGAAGGTCTAGCCTTGCTCACGGTAGATCTTCATGAAGTAGGCGATCTCCTTGCCCTTACAAATATCTTGGTTAAACTCCACAACACGAAGTAGGAGGCTCCCAAGCGACACCTAATCAATCTAGGAGGGACCACCCTCCAAAAGGTAATAGATGTGGTATATCAATGAACTCCTTGCTCTTGTGCTTCTGAAGATAGTCTCCTCAACACAAAATCTCCCTCTCTCACACAGAATATGCATGGGTAGGAGAGTTAGATTTGGTGGAAAGTTATTTGGGGAGGCTAGAGATCAAGTTTCAAATGATTGGATTAGAATATCTTGGTCTCAACACATGAGTAGGTGGTTCTCTCTCAAAAAATGGATCTGGCAATGAAGTGTGTGTCCTGAGTGCTTGTCCCGTCAGTGATAAGTGGGTGAAGGGGTATATATAGGCAGCACACAAAATCCAACCGTTACACCTAAAGTGGCAAAATCGGTGACACCGAAGTTACAAACTCGATGGTACCAATTAGCACAAAAGGCAGAACTTTTGAATCTCGGTGGGACCGATATACACAACTCGGTGGCACCGAAAAGGTAGCTAACAGTCAGATGGCCGAACTCGGTGGCACCAAAAAGGTGGCTAAAGGTCAGATGGCCGAACTCGGTGGCACCGATACTCAAACTCAGAAATTCCAATTTTGTGTACCAAGGCAACATAATGTTGGTCACACTAAACTCGGTAGCACCGATATGGATTCGGTTACCAATTTAGTGGGAATGGCTAGTGTTTCTGTCTGAGGTCAAACTCGGTGGGTCCAAAGTGTGAGAGTTGATGACACCGAATTTGAGTATGTGGAATTGGACAGAATGGATATGTGGGAAAATGACTGAGTATTTTGGTGGCTAACTTTGAGCACTTTGAGCAATTAGTTCATTTTACTACCTCACCCCTTTTAATAGTATTGGCTTTCCTATGGACTCAAAAGTGATTTCTCACAAATATAAAATGAAGAGTCTTCTAGTTTGAAGCTTGAGCCAATCTTATTCCTTTCTTGCATCAAGGGGCATCTCCACATAAACCTTTAGCCAAAGCTCTCCATGGACTAATCCTTAAATATCTAGGTAAAAGTGTTAGTCCAAGAGACAATGTATGTTGTCATGAATTATCAAAACCACCAAGGGAGCATATTGTGCTTTCACATTGTCTCTTCTTTGAGACTTAAAATCCTTTTAGTCTTTATCGACGTGATGTCATAAAGCCCACTATTGTCTTCTTAGGTCATCATCGTAATCTTTTGAAAGCAACACTGAATCTGGTCTGGCACAAAAATCGAGGCCCAAACTTAGCCGCTCTTCCTACGAATGTTCTGTTTCGGTCCTCCTTTCCCTTATAAATAGGTGGGCAACCCCTCATGCTGTTATTTCCACCTTCTTCTTCCTCACATCTTCCTTCATTACCACACGTGTTAGATCTTGATTGCGGCAAAGGAATACTCTTTGAGCGACTCGCCGATTCTCAAACCTTTGCTTCCTCGTCGAACTACCCGAAGTCGTCGATCTTCTCTTCTGGTAACATCTACTCCCTCCGTTCCTAAATATAAGTCTTTTAAGAGATTTCAATAGGAGTCTACATACAGAGAAAAATGAGTGAATGTACGCTCTAAAATATGTCTATATACATCCGTATGTAGTCTACTAGTGAAACCTCTAAAAAGACTTATATTTAAGAACGAAGGGAGTAATACATATATTTCTTGTCGATGGTTTGTAGATTTCCCGATGGGTTCAGGTCATGTTCTTCGGGTCATCACAGAAGAAATGCTTCTTAGATCCATAACCTGACACAACTATGTTGCTACTGCGGCCTTATCCTGACTTGCATAGTACACAAACTTGGACAAAAAAACCTTTTAAAAAACTCTGTTCCAAAATACTCACGTCGGCCTCTCGGCCACATTTAGAACATCTAGTTTTCTTATTTTCTGTTCATATTTAGATCTATCACGATAAGAGCACTTGTTTGTAACTTGTTTATGAGGAAGTTTCCTGCCAAGTATTTCCTGGATCTTTCCCTCTGATTTCCCCTCTTTGTATTACCAACTTAAAACCTAGTTGCAACATTGGTCGGCTTAAGATGTCCTTTGATGATAATTTTGTTGACTTTAGCAACCAATAAGCCTCTCAATATCTTCTTCCTTGGTTTACTTCTACTTATTTCATTTTGTATCTACCTTGAGTAACAGATGACCCCTAAAACTCCAAGGCTTGTAACTGGGCCAGATCTCACGAATCCATGCTTACCATAGATAATGTGGTAAGTCAAGGACTTCTGCCACCCAAAAAAGAGATAAGCTGGTGAGCTCCCAAAGAAGAGACTTATCCTCAACCTCGGGAGGGGGAAGTCGTCGTCTTTACTGATCATTTGCGAAGGGGTTTATTTCCTCCAGTCTCAAAAGTCTTCAGGGATCTTCTGCATTGTTTCAACCTGAGGCCCAAAGACATTTCCCCCAACTCAATGATCAATATATGTCAGTTTCAGGTTTTATGCAAAGTCTATCTTCAAACTGAGCCAACAACAACCATATTCACGGAATTCTTCTATGTCAACCGCCAGACCGAGGTAAAAAGCGGTCCATCTTGTGAACTTGGCAGAATTTGTTTTCAGAAAAGGAAGAACAACCTATTTCCTGAGTCAAAACTGGCGAGTCATCCCAAAGGGTGGTACGAAACTTGGTTTTATTGCAAGAATACTGCCCGTGCAAATGAAAATCCCTTGGCGGGTTATAGGCTAGAACGGATTGATAAAAACATGGAGCTGCCTCGCCGTCCAACGAGAAAAGAGAGAGATGAAATGGATCCCATCCGCACAAAGCTACAGATCATAATTTCTCATGGCCTGACTGGGATCGATTTGATCCGTTGCTAGCTTCAATGGAGTATTCAACCTGTTAGTGTGAGATACGGCCTGATGTGTGATTACTCAGGCTCACCATCTGACCCTCAAAGTTTTTCCTTCGACAATATAACCAATGATGTTCTTGTCAAAGAGACGAAGAAGTTTTTTTTTCTGTTCGAAGGAACGGTGCAATACCTCCGGCTTGAACCCATTTTATTTGTTGAATCCCCCTCCTGAGGTATTGATCTTTCTTTTTTTATATACACTTTGTTTCTCTGCTAGACTTATCTTTGACCCGCCTTGTTGCCATACTTCGTTATTCTATAGGAGGGTACTAGCTTTTGGAATGTTACACCTCAAGCCCATGTTCCCTCTATGAGTCAAGGGAATGATCCCGCTCAAGATGGCCCGGCTCCTGGTTCATCTTCAAAGTAATCATCGGAGGTAGAACCTGACTCACTTGGTCACTTATTTATTGAACTTGCTGATAAGCCTCCTTCTCAGGATGAATCAGAAGCCCCTCAAGTCAGCAATGCTGAGGTAATTGCCATCCCTTCCAGCTCTTTAGAAAAGTTTGTTGCAAGAAGGGCCAAACAAGCCGTCCGAAAGGTAAAAATGTCAAATCAAACTTATCTAGCTACCAATTTTCTCTTGAAGAAAACACAAGCGGTTTGTCAATCCAAACGCAAGACTCGAAGCGATGCGGGCGAGTTAGATCCATGCTTGCCTCATGCACCATCAACTTGGAAACCTTGTGTAGAGTTAATAAGTTTGTCGGTTGATTACTCAGGTTGATCTTGGTTCAATACAATCTTGGAAAGTTCAATCCCTTTAAATTTCAGGAATCTTCCCCATCTTCGGGCGCCTCATCAACGACTTTACTTCCCGCTTTTGCGTCAATCGTGGGTAAGTTTCTAAGAACAACTTGACTGTTTGTTTTAACTTTTCCAGGATATTTACTTGACTTGTAACTTTGTGTAGGGAGAAGGCTACTTTATCCAGCCGCGTGGTAGGGTCATGCTCTGGTACCAAGAAGCAGGATATCTTGGACCCTCAAGACAAAAAGGCGGCCGCCGAAGTTGGCGCTCCTGAAATACATGTCCCAGACGTCACGATTGACCCGACAACTGTTGCTTAGGCCCCCCCTCCGAATGAGCCAGTTTTAGTGGACGAAGCACCAAAACTCGTGGCTTCTCCTTCTTAACTGATGAGCGTGGCTCGAGATTCCAGCCTTGCGGCTACTACTGAGGACCCTACTCCGCTAGTTAATCCAACTGCCTCTGAAGTTGTCTTTATCAAAGAACAGTTTAGAGCTCCCACTACTTCCACTACTCTTGCTAAGATTGTGGCAAAAGAAGAGATAGTGCATCTTGCAAAAGGGAAGGATCCATTGGAAATCCCAAACATATCTTTGCTATGTATTGAAGAAATCCATCAACAATATTTGACCCGATTATCTGAGAACTGGGATGCTGAAGCTGATATGATACATGTTTTCAAGGGGAATTATGAGGTAAAACCCCTTGCTTACTTGTTTCAAATATCACTTTAAGCCTTTCTTTCTCTGTGTATTTCTTGTAGCCCCCAAGGGGCGGCTCATCTCCTTGAGTTGAGTTGGTTCTTTATATTTGAAAAAAGCTCGACCTGTAGCCCCCAAGGGTCGGCTCATCTCCTTGAGATGAGTCGGGTTTTTTAAATATAGACATTGAATTCGACCTGTAGCCCCCAAGGGCCGGCTCATATCCTTGAGATGAGTCGGATATTTTCTATGTCTTTTAAAGAACTGATGTACATTAGCCCCCAAGGTCTAAGTATATTGCTTGCAATCTTCTTGGGATTTGTCTATACTTCCTTGTTATTTTTCTTTGTCTTGCCTTCGGTTTGTTGCCGCTGTTGTGTACGAGTTATTCTTAAGGCTTATTATACCTCCAATTTCTGATAAAATTCTATATATTTACCAGAATCTTGTAATAAATACCGAATCCACCGCTGCGGATCTGCAAAGGCTTCTCAAGACAGAAAAAAGGCTTCGGGCTGAGGCTGAATCTACGACGGCTCTTTTCCAATGCTCTATTCATCAAATGCAGGATCGTCTTGATCAAGTCCAGAAGGACTTTGAAATAGAGAAAAATGCTCTGTCAGCCTGTGCTGAAAAAGCCGAAGGGAAACTTGGCTCTCTTAAAGAGAATTGTTCCACCTTAGTGAACCAAATCAATGACCTGTTGACCACCATCTTTGGTAAGTGTTGCAACTTTTATCTATGTTTTTTTTTTCTGATTTTCAAACGGACGACTCAAAAATATTTCATATCTATTCTTCTATATGCAGGCCGAACAGATCAATCTGTGGTACACCTATCGTTGATGAAGTTGAAAACCATTTTTTCCTATGTGGAAAAATTGTATACCGGGTCTGTGTACTGTATCATGGCTGCGAAAAATCCCAAGTATCCTCCACGGACCATCAAAGATATGCTGAAAAACCTCTCCGTCGTGCCATAGTGGATTTTTGAAACCCGGAAATCAGCACCTCGTGGTGGGGCAAACTTGGCCCTCGCACGAGCCAAAGCATATTTACAAGAATTGGATTTGGCGGCTTTAAAAGGCGGGTTTCCAAAATACAAATTGGATGGCTCGGAATTCTCCCGAGAAGACTTTGCTCGTGTCATGAAAGAGACCCGGCCTCTGGTGACCATTCTGGCAGAACATGTTGACACATCTCATTACTACCCGACATATACTGTTGATAATGAGCGTGTTCGAGTGCCTAAAGATGGGCCCTCTGAGCTTGTCCCCCCTCATTATAAGAAAAAGCTTGTGACATCGGATCTTCTACTTCAAATTGGACCGCTCCAAATTTTAAATCTTTGAGATCAATTCGGTGGATCCAGCAAGGCGAGGAGCACATTGATGATGACGATGAGTAGGAAGAATCGGGTGCTGAATCGGCCGATGGCGAAAACTGATGGCGGGTCATAAATGACTTGCCTAGTAGAACAAACTTTATCCTCTCGTATTTTGTATCAAAACTTCTTTGGATTTTGATGACTCTTGAAGCGAGTCTGTAATAGGGTAGCAACAACTCTCAGATGCCTGTGATCATGCCATCGAGCGTGTTTATCTTAGTTATTCATCAAAATCTTTTGTAACCATATCTTTTATAACCATATCTTTTATGATCGGGCTGTCCATGATGATTTGGTAACACAGCTTCATCTTCTTACGTCATTATCATAGGGGAACAAAATTTACTTTAAAAAGAAAACTGGTTGCAACATGTCATAATCCTGTTTTTGTGACAGTTTTTAGACAGTGCTCCCTGCTGAAAGAATTTTAAAAAATAACAGATCACACAGAGTATTAGTCATGATTCACAGGCCGGCTGACTGAGACGTGGTTAAAAAATAAAAGATTGACTTTTGAGGCCTAGCCTTGCTTCAACGAAGCGAGTATAATAACCCATGATTTATCCTAGCTTTCAATATGCCGTCTCTCACATGACATACTCATGTTTTAACCTTGTTGATTCAGGGTCCACAATGGATTGATCAGTCAAGAGTACATAGAGTCACCTTCTTCCGAGTCGCCAAAACATACCGGCGGGCTTAATCATTTTGTGGCGTCTTTGTCGATCAAGAGGGTAAGTAGTTGAACTCTTTGAGTTAGAAGCCCCCAAGTGACCTGTGCTCAAAATAGAAAGGCCTGACATAGGATTGCAGAAGACAATACTATTACTGCTAAACAACCCGGGGCGGGTAACCCCCACATAAGTCGGCTTAATTCTGTTGACCATGATAATTTATTTGAACTTTGCAGCCCCCAGCTAACATACTGGATGGCAAAAAACTCACGCTCAATTTTTGGCTAAGAAAAAGCTTTATTAGATTCAAATATTATAGAAGTATGTACAGAATCTGGGGATCGGTACAAAAGATAATGAGCTGGTAGCTCCTAGTGTGATAGGGCCAAAATAAATTGGCCGGGCTGGATTACTCAAATTGGTGGCTTACTTGAGAGAGGCTTTATGAGAGTTGTCTATGAGGGATTTCATCTTTTCAGCGGCATAGGACAACTCAGCATAAGCCGCGTCTCCTTCCTCACATTCTTGAGCTATATTTCTGGTGCCTCCTACCGTTATGGTGCCTTTGGGATCCGACATCTTAATCTTAAGGTAGATATAACAAGGACATGCCATAAACCAAGCATAAGCCGGACTTCCAAAGAGAGTGTGATAAGGATTCTTTTTTTCACCACCTGAAACATTAGGGGTTCACATCTAGAATTATGTTCATCCCCAAAAGCAACATTAAGCTTGATCTGCCCAACTGAGTATGCTGACTTCCGGGAACAATTCCATGAAAAACTGTGGACGAAGTTTGCAAACTATTGTCCCGCAGGTTCATCCTCCGGAAAGTGTCATAATGTAAAATTTTGATGCTTCTTCCTCTACCCATGAGAATTTTTGTGAGAGTGTATCCACCAACTTGAGGTGCTACCACAAAAGCTAGATCTCCCGGGTTATCAACACAGGGTGGGTGATCCTCATGGCTTGAAACAATTGGTTGCTCAGACCAGTTGAGATATCTGAGGACTGTCGGCTCAATCATGCTGACAGATGTCTTCTTACGCTTCCTATCCTCTTTGCAGTCATTGGTGGTAAAAACGTGTTACTGACCATTATTCAGTTGTTTAGGGTTGCTCTGAAACCCAGACTGTTTGTTATTTTGTTGATTTCCTTGGTCAGAACGCTTCCTATTACCAATATTCCCTTGGTGCTGGTAATCTGACCTAGAGCCGCCTGAGTATTGCACCTGTTGGGACACTGTTGTCTTCAGCATCTCAATGGCATTCCTAGCTTCAATTTCCACAGTGGTGTGTCTGTGTATGTGGAGCACCTCCAAGTGACGATCGCAACCAACATATTGTCAACGGGGTTGGAAAAATGACCCATTGGTGTGTGAAAATGTTGTGGTGATGCCTCAGTCGGCTGTACGTGAGCCGTCTGTGCCTGAGTCGGCTGTCCCTGATCATGTGGCGGGTTCTGTGCAGCACCACGGGTACGCGGACTAGTGAATAGGCGCATCGGTGTTACATCCGGTGGTAACCAAGATTGATGCCTCCTCAGGTGAACCGCCTCATCGGTCTGTTGACGAAGTCCAAGCTACCACGCCTCCGCCCGTAGACGCTTCGACTCATCACGGGTTCGAGCCTGCGTCCGTGCCATCCACATGTTCTCGGCATCGATCTCTTTCTGAACCTGGATCATCTCTTCACGGAGTTTCGCTAGTTCTACGTTATGTTCTTCCCGGTTCTCCTCAGTGACTGTATCCTCCAAGAGTTTAGTAATCTTGGCCACCAGGTCAATCATGGCTTGAGCCAACATTTTACTCGACCTGCCAGCCTCATTGGTAGCTCATGTTGCAGCTGGATCTAGTGCACGCGTGGCTCCAACCATGTAAATAGTGACTTGCCAAGGTGGTTCATCTGGTTCCCTGACAGTTTCTTCCCCCGGAGCTTCCCCAAGCTCGTTACTGAGGGGAAAGTTGGATCTGGTGTCTCCCGTGGATGACTCGCCATTATGGTTATGGTTGTCGAGGATGTCTTCACCGCTTGCCGGTTCATCAGTAGGGCTGAGCCCCTGGGTGAATCTGACAAACACGTGATGACTACCTATTTGGAAACAACCGCGCCAGTCGTGCTGAGCTGGCTCGTTGATGGTGGTGTAGATGTCCGACCCGGGCGTCGTTGCGCAGATCTGACCGAAGGGGATCTGCGAACTAGTTTCTGGTAAGTCAGCCTTCAAGCCACAACATGCATTGTCGATGTAGCGATTGTTGCGACGACTCTTGATCATCATGTCCATCGTGCGACTCCCAAATCCCGGAAGAGCTCCCTCCAAAAACTCAACTCCACGTTGTGATTGCCCCATGGTGGGCGCCAACTATCATGGTTTTGTCACGGGAGATATCCTCATGAACGGACTTAGTGGTAAGGCCATCATCGCGGTATGGCGATTCAAAGGGGTTGATTGGGAAACGAGAGGCGCATTTACCCAGGTTCGGCCCCTCTGATGGAGGTAAAAGCCTACGTCCTGCTTTGTGTTTGTATTGATGGGAATCTTGATTACAAGGGTGCAGAATCGCTAACCTAGCTCTCGAGGGTTTCTTACTTGATCTTTCTAACTTGAGGGCTCTCCTTTATATATAGGTAGAGGCCCCAAGTTTGCAACAGAGTCTGGGTTGAATAATATCCGTGACCTATTACAAGTCTACCTTATCTTTCTTCCCAAGTCAGGAAAACTTTCGGCGTATCTTGCCTTGTATGTATTTGAGCCGACTTCACCTGGTGATGGGCCACTTGGTGATTTCTCGACTAAGTCCTCTAGCTCGCTTCTCATGTTGTCCCCGCGGCTTGACCCGGCCCCATAGGGAGAGTTAAATCCTAGGGTTATATCCCCGATAGTGTGCAAGAAGGCAACCGGGGTGGTGGCGGGGACATGCTCCACCAGAAGCCCCCTGAGATACAAGTCATCCCGTAGGTAGACATGTGCCTCGTGATGTCGGGTTGTCGTAACGGGCGAGAATCTCGGCTTCATAGACAATGATGTTGTGCGCCCATGCCATGGATGCGGAAGGGGAGGTGGGATACAAGGGGTAGGGTGTGTGATGCAGTGTCTCCAATGGCGGAAGGTTGTGGAGGCAAGCGACAAAATGGGATGAGGGTGCATATATGGAAACGAAGGGGTGGTAGTGGGTGGGTTGCATCGTTAAGCCACCATTAACTGGTGCCGTCGACGTGACTACCTGTGTGTGAAAACATGAGCAGTCACTATGCGAAAACAACATGTGACACTAATTCAATTTTGCATATCGTACGGTCCCACACGTCAGTCACAATCTCTAGGAAACAATCGGTGACACAAAATCAATAATGCAAGCGGCGTAGCGGTTGGTCCTACGCGACTATGTAGGAAACAACCGACAATGCGAATGCATGCACCGTACAGGGCGGTCCCACGCGTTAGTACGAGGCGAATTAACGGCCAATGGCTTAGACCCTGCAAGAAAGCACTGTTTGACTTTTGTGAGGCGGAGGTGAGTAGAGGAGGGCAAAAGTGAGCGATGTTAGATATGCACGGAAAACGTGAGAACTAAGCAAGGAGGGGCATGAAAATAGAAATCCCTTCTTTTTATGTTATTTATACTTTGTGCTCCTTACTTTCTATTCTGTACAACCAACTTCAATACCCATATTCATACTTCCAGAACAATACTAATCCCTTTAGGTAATTAGACAGTTAATTCACAAGACCTTTGACAACGTGTGTGTGATTTTTTTTGATAAGATTAATACTCTCATTCGTACCTTGATGACCCACATGTATAGGGGATCAATCATAGTCTTTTTGATAAGTAAGAGTGTCAAATCCAACGAGGAGCAGAAGGAAATGATAAGCAGTTTTCAGCAAGGTATTCTTTGAAAGTGTTGTAGGTAACAGTGATAGATAGTTTTGTAGCAAGATAATTTGTAACAAGTAACAATAGTAGCAAGTGTGCAGGTGTTGGGGAACATTGCATGGGAAACAAAAAAAATCCTATGCACATGCAAAATCTATGCATGGTGATGCATAGCTACAAGAGGGGGGGGGGGTATCTACATACCCTTGTAAATTCCTAAGCGGAAGCGTATATAATGCGGTTGATGTAGTCGTACGTCTTCACGATCCAAACGTGATTCGTCCCAATCTAGTGCCGAACGGATGACACCTCCGCGTTCAGCACACGTGCTGCTCGATGATGCCTCCGCCTCCTCGATTCAGCGAGCGAGGTCCAAGTAGTAGATGAGTTATCCGGAAACATGACGGTGGTGGTGGTGCTATCCTAGCAGGGCTATGCCGAGCATTACCGAAACCGCGAATGGAAGAGAAAACGATCTAGGGAGATAGAGAGGGGCGCCAAGGGCTTGGTGTGTCCTCTTGGGGCGCCCCCTACCCTCTATATATAGGTGGAGGGGCATGGGGAACATTCCCTCCAAGCCCTAGGGCGCAGCCAAGGGGGAGGATGTGGAATCCTAGTCCTCCTCCTTCCCTTCAATACAAAGGTGGATTTTCCACCTTTCCCAACTACATGGGCCTTGAGGAACTTGTGCGCCTGGCCCAATAAGGCTAGTGCACCTCCCCTCAGTTGATGAAAACCCTTGAGACGTGGTGGAACCCTTGATGGACTTCCGGACTCCTCTAGAAGTTTTCGACACCTTCTAGAAGCTTCCCGATAAAATATTGGAAAAACCCGAAACTTTTTTGGTAGCCAAAATATGACTTCCCATATATACATCTTTACCTCCACACCATTTCGGAGCTCCTCGTGACGTCCGAGATCTCATTCGGGACTCTGAACAACATTCGGTCACCAACATACACAACCCAAAAATACTATATCGTCACTGAATGTTAAGCGTATAGACCCTACGGGTTCAAGAATCATATGGACATAATCGAGACACCTCTCTGGTCAATAACCAATAGTGCGACCTGGATGCCCATATTGGTTCCCACGTATTCCACGAATATCTTTATCGGTCGAACCATGATGCCAAGGATTCAATCAATCACGTACGCAGCTCCCTTTGTCCAGCCATATCTTACTTTCCCGAGATTCGATCGTCCGTATCTCCATACCTAGTTCAATCTCGTTATCGGCAAGTCTCTTTACTTGTTCCATAATACTATATCCCATGACAAACTCCTTAGTCACATTTCTTACAATCTTCTTGTGATGTTGTATTACCAAGAGGGCCCAAAGATACCTCACCGTTAAACGAAGTGACAAATACCAGTCTCGATCCATGCCAACCTAGCAGACACCCTCGAAGATCCCTTTAAAGAATCTTTATGATCACCCAGTTATGTTGTGACGTTTGATACACACAAGGCATTCCTTTGGCTTGAGGGATTTGCATGATCTCATGGTCTTAGGAACACATACTTGACATGCAGAAAACAATACCAATAAAGTTTGTGTTACGATCAAATGCTATACTTACAATTGGATCTTGTCCATCACATCATTCTCCTAATGATGTGATCCCGTTATCAAATGACAACTCATGTATATGGTTAGGAAATCTTACCTATCTTTGATCAACGAGAGAGTCTAGTATAGGCTCACTAGGGACACAATGTTGTTTATATACCCACACATGTATCTGAGTTTCCAATCAATACAATGATGGGATGGATAATAAACGATTATCATGAACAAGGAAATATGATAATAACCAATTTATTATTGCCTCTAGGACATATTTCCAACAGTCTCCCGCTTTCACTAGAGTCAATAATCTAGTTCACATCACCATGTGATTAACACCCAGTGAGTTCTAGGGTTTGATCATGTTTTGCTTGTGAGGGAGGTTTTAGTCAACGAGTCTGCAGTATTCAGATCCCTGTGTAGTTTGAAAATATCTATATCATATTGTAGATGCTGCTAGCACGCTCCACTTGGAGCTATTCCAAATGAATGCTCCACTATACGAATCCGGTTTGGTACTCTGAGTCATCTGGATTGGTGTCAAAGCTTGTATTGACGTAACCCTTCGTCCTTTATCTTTCTTCTATCGTGGTCGAGCTTTGAGACTTACTCAAATTCACATCTTGTAATACAGGCAAGAACTCCTTCTTTGACTAGTCCATTTTGAACTCTCTCGAAATCTTGTCTAGGTAAGTACTCATTAAAAGTTTTACCAACCGTATTGATCTATCTCTATAGATCTTGATGCCCAATATTTAAGTAGCTTTATCCAGGTTTTCGTTTCAAAAACTCCTTTCAGATAACCCTTTATGCTTTCCACAAATTCTACATCATTTCCGATGAATAATATTTCATCCACATATACTTATCAGAAATTCTATAGTGCTCCCACTCACTTTCTTGTAAATACAAGTTTCTTCATAAACTTTGTATAAACCCAAAATCTTTGATCACCTCATCAAAGCCCACATTCCAACTCCGAGATGCTTGCACCAATCCATAAATGGATTGTTGTAGCTTGCATGCCTTTTAGCATCCTTAGGATCGAAAAAACCTTCTGGTTGTTTCACATACAACCTTTCCTCATGACAACCGTTAAGGAAATTTTGACATCCATCTGCAAGATTTCATAACTAAAAAATGCAGCAACTAATAACATAATCCCAACACACTTAAGCATTACTACGGGTGAGAAAGTCTAATCGTAGTCAACTCCTTGAACTTGTCAGAAACTTCTTTGCGACAAGTCGAGCTTTATAGATGGTGACATTACCGTCCGCATCCGTCCTTTTCATAAAGATCCATTTGTTCTAAATAGCCTTTCGACCATGAGGTTATCTTCCAAAGTCCTACTTTGTTTTCATACATGGATCCTATCTTGGATTTCATGGCCTTTATCCATTTCTCGGAATCCAGGCCCACCATCACTTCTCCATAGCTCGTGGGTTCACTGTTGTCCAACAACATGGCCTCCAAGATAGGATTACCGTGCCACTCACGAGCAGTGCATGTCCTTGTCGACCTACGAGGTTTGGTAGTAACTTGATCTGAAGCTTCAAGATCATCATCATTAGCTTCCTCTTCAATTGGTATAGTCATCACAAAAACACCTTTCTGTGTCATGCTACTCTCTAATTGAAGTGACGGTTCAATAACCTCATCAAGTTCTACCTTCCTCCCACTCAATTCTTTTGAAAGAGACTCTTTCTCTTGAAAGGATCCATTCTTGGAAACAAAGACTTTGCCTTCACATCTGAGATAAAAGGTATACCCAAGTTTTTCCTTATGGTATCCTATGAAGACATATTTCTCCGCTTTGGGTTCGATTTTATCAGGGTGAAGCCTTTTGATATAAGCGTCGTAGCCCCAAACTTTAAGAAATGACATCTTAGGTTTATCGCCAAACCATAATTCATGCGGTGTCGTCTCAGCGGATTTAGATGCTGCCCTTTTAAAGTGAATGTAGTTGTCTCTAATGCATATCCCCAAAATGATAGTGGCAAATCGATAAGGGACGTCATAGATCACACCATATCCAATAGAGTATGATTACGACGCTTGGAGACACCATTACGCTATGGTGTTCCAGGTAGAGTGAGTTGTGAAACAATTCCACATTGTCTTAAATGCATACCAAACTCATAACTCAGATATTCTCCACCACGATCAAATCGTAGAAACTTTGTCTTATTGTTATGACGATTCTCAACTTCACTCTGAATTTGCTTGAACTTTTGAAATGTTTGAGACTTGTGTTTTACTAAGTAAATATACCCATATCTACTCAAATCATAAGTGAAGATAAGAAAATAATGATATCCACCGGGTGCTTCGACACTCATTGGTACGCATACATGAGTATGTATGATTTCCAACAAGTCACTTGCCGAGCTCCATTGTTCTGGAAAACGGGGTTTTCATCATCTTGTTCATGAGGCATGGTTTGCATGTGTCTAGCGATTCAAAATCGAGTGATTCCCAAAGTCCATCAACATGGAGTTTCTTCATGCTCTTTACACCAATATGACCTTAGCAGCAGTGCCACAAGTATGTGGTACTATCATAATTAACTTTGCATCTTTTGGTATCAATATTATGAACATGTGTATCACTATGATCGAGATTCAATAAATCATTCACATTAGGTGCATGACCATAGAAGGTATTAGACTAGAAGAGATATACTCTGGGCAAAGAACTTTAGTCGTGCACCTAATGTGAATTCAATTTAAAGGACAATGGTTGTTCATTTTATTTGAATGGAATGTTCCTCGGCTATGCACCCATTGTAGATGGGTTATTTAGTTTGAATCTAGAAACAGAACCAGTCTATAACGTGAATGTCAAGAGGTAGAAGCCTAATGAGATAAATCCCACATACTTTTAGTATTGTCGGCTTGGACACATTAGTCTGAAATGCATGAAGAAGCTCCATGATGATGGACTCCTAACTTCGCCTGACTTCGGGTTGTTCGAGACATGCAAATCATGCTTACTGGGCAAGATGACTAAGTCTCCTTTTGCAAAGAGTTGCAAGAGGGCGTCCGAGCTGTTGGAGATTATACACAGTGTTGTGTGTGGTCCAATGAGCACAACGGCTAGAGGGAAAAACCAACGCAAGCGCAGTCTCCGCCAACGTGTCAATTTCTGGCGCTGTTGTCTGTTACCGTAGCAGAAGAATTTTTGGCGCCGTTGCCGGGGAGGATCAAGTCAAGAACTCATCCAAGTAGGTGTCGCAAACTCATCTCTTGCATTTACTTTGTTTGCCAGTTACCTCTCATTTTCCTCTCCCCCACTTCACCTATTTGCCTTTTTTCGTTTGCCTTTTTCGTTCGCCCTTTTCTCTCGCTTGCTTTCTGTCCGCTTGTGTGCCATGTGCCTTCAATATGCTTGCATCTTCGCTTGCTGAAAATCTAGTGATATGGATCCTCATCCACTTGCTAATCTCTTTAAGAGATCTAATTATGTTGATCCAATTGCTAGTGAGTTGAGTGCACTTGACTATCTTTATGGAGTTTTGCTTGAGATGCGTGAATCTGAAAATTGTGAGGAAGAAATTTATGAAGTGATTCACGAGGTCTTCTTAGATGAAAAGCATGATTGCAATGGTTTCACTATAAATTCTATTAGTGACAATCATGCTAAAAATATGAAAAACCCTAAGCTTGGGGATGCTAATTTTGCTATGTCCACTACTTGTTGCAATGATCATGAGTGGGGCAATGATTTTTCTTATGATCTTGAAATTTTGTTTAAGCCTCATGATGAATATGATATTTGCAATATTATTGAAAGTGGGTTTGGAGAAGTCATGACTTTAGTTGATGATAATCCCACTATTTTTGAAGATCGTCAACTTTGCATGCACGTGGATCATGAAAAGAATATCCTATGTGATAGTTACATTGTTGAATTCGAATATGATCCCACATGTAATTATTATGAGAGAGGAAATATGGTGGTAGAAACTTTCATATCACTAAATCACCTCTCGTTATGTTGAGATTGCTATTGTCTCTTTCTTCTTCCTTGCATATGGTAACTATTGGTTGTCTTGACAATCTGTTTTCCTATAAAATGCCTATGCATAGGAAGTATGTTAGACTTAGATGTGATTTTCACATGCTTTATGATGCTCTCGTTATTCTTCAATTCTTGTCTTTTGTGTGAGTATCATTGATTTATCAATGCCTAGCTAAGGGCGTTAAACAATAGCGCTTGTTGGGAGGCAACCCAATGAATTTATTTCTTTTTCTTTCTGTTTTGTTGCGTCCACACTTTCATAATTCTGTTGTGATTGTGTTTTTTGTGTTTCTTTTTGTGTTTGAGCCAAGCAAAACCTTTATGACTAGTCTTGGTAATGGTTGTTTGATCCTGCTGGAAAAAGACAAAAACTTTTCGCTCACGAGATGATTTTTCATTTTGATCAAGAAAGAGCTTTTGAGATGATTCTTTTTTCTGCTGGTTGATATGCCTTTTGCCTAGGCAGTCGTAATTTTTCAGAATTTTTTAGGTACCAGAAGTATACGAAGTATACAGATTGCTACAGACCGGTCTGTTTTTGACAGATTTTGTTTTTGTTGAGTTGGTTGCTTGTTTTGATGGAACTATGGTTAGTATCTGGGGGTACTAGCCATGGAAAAGTGATAATACAGTAGCCCAACACCAATATAGATAGAATTCAAGTTTTCTATAGTACCAAAAGAGGTGGTAGTTTGTTTTCTTGTGCTAATGTTATCACGAGTTTCTGTTTAAGTTTTGTGTTGTGAAGTTTTCAAGTTTTGGGTGATGTTCTCATGGACAAAGAGATAAGGAGTGGAAAGAGCTCAAGCTTGGGGATGCCCAAGGCATCCCAAGCCAAATTCAAGGACACCAAAAAGCCTAATCTTGGGGATGCCCCGTGAAGGCATCCCCTCTTTCGTCTTCAATCCATCGGTAACATTACTTGGAGCTATATTTTTATTCACCACATGATATGTGTTTTGCTTGGAGCGTCGTGTATCATAGGAGTCTTTTCTTTTTGTTGTGTCACAATCATCCTTGCTGCACACCCTTTTGAGAGAGAGATACATGCACTCATCGTGAGTTTGCTAGAATGCTCATAGTGCTTCACTTATATCTTTTGAGCTAGATAATTTTGCTCTATGTGCTTCACTTATATCTTTTAGAGCACGACGGTGCGTGACTTGGTAGTTGGCTTATGCTATGAAAGTAGTCCCAAAGGTGATAGGTATCCAAAGAGGATACAAAAACCTCCATCTTCATGTGCATTGAGTAGAAAGAGAAGTCTTGATTCCTCTCAATTAGTTTTGAGACGTGGATTCGGTAATATTAAGAGTTATGTTAGTAGGGTGTTGTGAATCTAGAAATACTTGTGTTGAAGTTAGTGGTCCCGTAGCATGCACGTATGGTGAACCGCTATGTTAGGAAGTCGGAGCATAATTTATCTATTGATTGTCATCCTTTGTGTTGAGGTCGGGATCGCGCGATGGTTAACACCTACCAACCCTTCCCCTAGGAGTATGCATTTAGCACTTTGTTTCGATTACTAATAAAAACTTTCACAACAAGTATGTGAGTTCTTCATGACTAATGTGAGTCCATGGTATAGATGCACTTTCACCTTCCACCATTGCTAGCCTCTCTAGTGCCGCGCAACTTTCGCCGGTACACAAACCCACCATATGCCTTCCTCAAAACAGCCACCATACCTACCTACTATGGCATTTTCACAGCCATTCCGAGATATATTGCCATGCAACTCCCACCGTTCCATCTCATGACTTGTGCCGTCACTTTCATATTGCCATTGCATGATCATAAGATAGCTAGCGAGATGTTTCAACGTCATACGCCAAGCTAGATCGTTGCACATCCCGGTAGACTGTCGGAGGCATTTCCTATAGAGTCATTTCTAAGCTTTGAGCTGTGAGTAAATAAAAGTGTGATGATCATCATTATTAGAGCATTGTCCCATGTGAGGAATAAAAAAAGAGAGGCCAAAGTGCGCAATAAAAAAAGAGAGGAGAAAAGAGAAAAAAAGAGAGGCCCAAGAGCCCAAAAAAAGAGAGAAAAAGAGAGAAGGGACAATGTTACTATCCTTTTCCACACTTGTGCTTCGTAATAGCACCATGTTCTTCATGATTGAGAGCCTCTCGTTTCGTCACCACCATATGCTAGTGGGTATCTTCATTATATAACTTGGCTTGTATATTCCAATGATGGGCTTCCTCAAAATTGCCCTAGGTCTTCGTGAGCAAGCAAGTTGGATGCACACCCACTAGTTCTACTTTTGAGCTTTCACATACTTATAGCTCTAGTGCATACTTTGTATGGCAATCCCTACTCATTCACATTGATATCCATTAATGGGCATCTCCATAGCCTCTTGATACGCCGAGTCAATGTGACCATCTCCTCCTTTTTGTCTCACAAACCACCACCACACTCTATTCCACCTATAGTGCTATATCCATGGCTCACGCTCATGTATTGCGTGATAGTTATAAAAAGTTTGAGAAAGTAAGAGTGCGAAAACAATTACTTGGCCAATACCGGGGTTGTGCATGATGAGGATGATGGAGCATAGCCAGACTATATGATTTTGTAAGGATAACTTTCATTGGCCTTGTTATTTTAAAAGTTCATGATTACCTTGCTAGTTTGCTTGAAGTATTATTATTTTCATGTCAATAGCAAACTATTGTTTTGAATCTTACGGATCTGAACATTCATGTCACATGAAAGAAGTTCCAAAGGACAACTATGCTAGGTAGCATTCCACATCAAAAATTCATTCTTTATCATTTCCCTACTCGAGGACGAGCAGGAGTTAAGCTTGGGGATGCTTGATACGTCTCCAACGTATCTATAATTTTTGATGGTTTCATGCTATTATCTTGTCAAACTTTGGATGTTTTGTATGCCTTTTATATATTTTTTGGGACTAACTTATTAACTCAGTGCCAAGTGCCAGTTCCTGTTTTTTCCATGTTTTTGACCCCTTTCAGAGGAGGATTTTGAACGGAGTCCAAACAGAATGAAACTGCCAAAAAGATTTTTTCCGAATCAGGAAAAGATCGGGAAGCCGAAGAATCAGGGCAGGGGCCTGTAGGGACCCCACAAGTCCTCATGGCGTGGCTAGGGGGGCCCGCGCCACCCTTGCTTGTGGGCTCCCTGGGCCACCTCTGCCATAGGTTTTGCGCCTATATATTCCCTAAAATCCCAGAAAATATCAGGAGATCATCGAAAGTACTTTTCCGCCGCCGCAAGCTTCTGTCTCCGCAAGATCCAATCTGGGGCACGTTCTGGTGCCCTGTCGGAGGGGAGATTCAGACATGGAGGGCTTCTTCATCAACATCATGACCTCTCCGATGATGCGTGAGTAGTTCACCATAGACCTACGGGTCCATAACTAGTAGCTAGATGGCTTCTTCTCTCTCTTGGATCTTCAATACAAAGTTCTCCATGATCTTCATGGAGATCTATCCGATGTAATCTTCTTTTACGGTGTGTTTGTCGAGATCCGATGAATTGTGGATTTATGATCAGATTATCTATGAATCTTATTTGAGTTTCTTCTGATCTCTCTTATGCATGATTTCATATCCTTGTAATTCTCTTCGAGTTGTGGGTTTTGTTTGGCCAACTAGATCTATGATTCCTGCAATGGGAGAAGTGCTTGGTTTTGGGTTCATACCGTGCAGTGACCTCACCCACTGACAGAAGGGGTAGCGAGGCACGCATCGTGTTGTTGCCATGAAGGGTAAAAAGATGGGGTTTTCATCATTGGTTTGAGATTATCCCTCTACATCATGTCATCTTGCTTAAGGCGTTACTCTGTTCGTTATGAACTCAATACACTAGATGCATGCTGGATAGCGGTCGATGTGTGGAGTAATAGTAGTAGATGCAGAAAGTATCGGTCTACTTGTCTCGGACGTGATGCCTATATGTATGATCATTGCCTCAGATATCGTCATGACTTTGCGCGGTTCTATCAATTGCTCGACAGTAATTTGTTCACCCACCGTAATATTTGCTATTTTGAGAGAAGCCTCTAGTGAACACTATGGCCCCCGGGTCTACTCCACACCATATTTTCAGCCTTACACTTTTTACTTCGTTGCACTTTCCGCCTTCGGATCTCACTTTGCAATCAATCTTGAATGGATTGACAACCCCTTTAAAGCGTTGGGTGCAAGCTCTTTTGTGTTTGCGCAGGT
Source organism: Hordeum vulgare subsp. vulgare (assembly GCF_904849725.1). Lineage (NCBI taxonomy): Eukaryota > Viridiplantae > Streptophyta > Magnoliopsida > Poales > Poaceae > Hordeum > Hordeum vulgare. The sequence continues at coordinate 559,862,137 of NC_058520.1, forward strand.
ACTCTGGACTTGACAAGATTCTCCTACTGGATTGATACCTTGGTTCTCAAACTGAGTGTCGGTGAATACTCACAACATATGCCATAGGTAGGCTAAAGTCGGTGAGAACCGAAGGGACAAAGGAGAGCGCTGGGAACGAGGTTGGTACTAGCATGGAACGCACAATGTACCCAGGTTCAGGGCTCTCCGTAGAGATAAGACCCCTAGTCCCGCCGGAGTGTTTGATTTGTATCAATGGATTACAATGTTGCTCCTGGAGTTGTGTTGGGAGGAGGAAGAGGGGAGCAGCCGGCTCGTCTCTGCCTCTCTCTATATGGTTGGTGGATGTCAAGTGTTGTTCGACCGTCCTCGTGCATGGAGGGTGACCGGGGGGTTTTATAGACGAACGCACCGGCCTACAATATGGATAAAGGGTACAAGAGTGGGACCCGACTGACAGCCTCACTGACTGACCAGGGGCCCACGAGAGTCTTGTCTTGTCGCTTGAGGGGCCCGCCGGCTGCATGGTCTCGATTGGATGTGGGACCCGCCGGCTGGCCAATGAAGCTCTCGCGTAAGGTTGATGCTGAGCACGCGCTGTACGTCGAGCGTCGTCCAGCGAGATTCGTCATGGGCAGGTAGTACGACCGCCTCCACTGTTCCCCATGCCGAGTGCAGTAATGGAGTGGGAGTGTGACGGTCCGACACTATGCTAGGTGATGGATCAGAGCCGGGGTAGGTCAGCGGCGTGGCCGCCGACGCTCGTACCTGCCGGACACTCCGACCCAGTACCTTTGCTGACGCATAGCTACCTTTAATCGTAAGGTCTCATCCTGACCTATGATCTGATGTGACTTGTGATCCCCGGCCGCCTCGTTCCTAGCCGCCTGTCCTGACCAAGCTGGTCAGGAAGAGGTAACCGTCTCGACTCTAGCCGGCAGGAGTTGCCTGGCCGGCCAGAGAGATGGCCGCCTCGTCCTCCGGCCGGTAGGCGCGGCCTAGCCGTCCAGAAGACTTGGGCCTTGGGAAACTATGTTTGTTCATATCCTTTGGGCAGGAGATGAAGGAGCAGGCTTGATGAGCCTACCCCGGGGTTATCCCCCCAACAGTAGTCCCCGAAGCTGGAGAGGCATGCCGTCTGCGGGCGGGCGGCCTCACCGGCTTGATGATTTATCTTGGTATTTTTGTCGCCATTCGTGACGGGGAGCGCCGGCTCCGAAACTGGCTGGCTTCGAAGCGATGCCTCGGCTTCGTCGTAGGTCGCCCGGAAGACGCCACGTGCCGGGCCCCGCCTGACGTAATGATGGTGATTACTGGTGAAGGGACCGGGCCTGGGCCCTGGGTCCCGCCACGGCGCCCCCTCGGCCTCCGCGCGAGAGATCCTCTACGGATTTACTCCGTGACGGTTGGGCTTAGGGAAGCGTTACCGTCCGTAATACACGGGGCTAGTGGGGGCCCCGCGCGCACCGGATCCCCTCCCCACGACGCTTCGTGGGGGTTTAAATGGGATGTGGGGGTTCCGAGGAGGCCATTCGCCCCTCACTCTCACCCCGCATCGACGCTTTCTTCCTCCGTGAGCCCAGAGAGAAAGAGCCCGTCCTCTCATCTTCATCGCCTTCGTCGCCGCCGAGCCACCAGCCCTTCTGAGCTCCACGCGCCCGTAGCCATGGCCGGCGGCTCAACCTCGAACAAATCCTCGTCGCAGAAGCCCTCTTCGCAGGGGGCCTGGCTGGGCAGCGAGATCTGCGAAGGCCACATCACGCGCTTCGTCATCACCGACTACTGCCCCCGGCCTCCCAGGTGCTGGTGCGAATCCCAGGTGCCGAGACCGCTCCCACACCTGTCGTGGGAGAGGTCGTGGTCTTCAACGAGCACTTCTACCGGGGCTTCGGGCTCCCGGCGAGCGCCTTCTTCTCCGAATGGCTTCCTTTCTTTGGCTTGCAGCCGCATCACCTGGCGCCGAACGCCCTATTGCAGCTGTCGGCCTTCATGGTTTTGTGCGAGGGCTTCCTGGGGATCGAGCCTCGCATCGATCTTTGGCGCAGCTTGTTCTTCTTCAAGCAACAGTCCATCGCGATGGAGAAGTCCGAGGTGGAGAAGCTCGCCGGATCACGCCCGATGACGCCGTGCGGTGCCGCACTGGTGCATCACCGCAAGAAGTCCGGCTTCCCCCAGCTGCCGCTGCAGGAGTCCATCAAGCAGTGGCAGCGGGGCTTCTTCTATGTGAAGAACGCCGACCCCGCCCAGGACGCCCTCGACTGTTGGGTAACGTAGCATAAATTCAAAATTTTCCTACGCATGTTCAGATCTTCCTATGGTGAGACCAGCAACGAGAGAGGGGTAAGAGCATCTTCATACCTTTGAAGATCGCTAAGCGGAAGCGTTGCTAGAACGCGGTTGATGGAGTCGTACTCGCAGCGATTCCGATCTAGTGCCGAACAACGACACCTCCGCGCTCAACACACGTGCAGCCCGGTGACGTCTCCCGCGCCTTGATCCAGCAAGGAGGAGGGAGAGGTTGGGGAAGAACTCCAGCAACACGACGGCGTGGTGTCGATGGAGAGACGAGGTCTCCCGACAGGGCTTTGCCAAGCACCGGCAGAGAGGAGGAGGAAGAAGAGCAGGGCTGCGCCGAGGGAGAGGGCAAAGTGTGTGCCCCAATGGCCAAAACCCCTCTATATTTATAGGAGGAGGGGGAGGGGGGTGCGCCACCCCTAGGGTTTCCCCCTAGGTGGTGCGGCAGCCACCAGATGGGAGGGGGGCGGCGGACAGGGTAGGGAAAGGGGGGGGCGCACCCTAGGTGGGCCTTGGGCCTCATCTGCGCCTAGGGTTTCCCCCCTCCCCCCTTCTTTGGTGCGCATGGGCTGGGTGGGGGGCGCACCAGCCCACCTAGGGGCTGGTTCCCTTCCCCACTTAGCCCATCTAGCCTCCCGGGGTCGTTGCCCCCCTTCGGTGGTCCCCCGGGACCACCTCCGGTGGTCCCGGTGGTCCCGGTACATTACCAGTGACGCCCGAAACACTTCCGGTGTCCAAAACCATCCATCCTATATATCAATCTTTACCTCCGGACCATTCCGGAGCTCCTCATGATGTCCGGAATCTCATCCGGGACTCCGAACAACTTTCGGTAACCTCGTATAACAATTCCCTATAACCCTAGCGTCATCGAACCTTAAGTGTGTAGACCCTACGGGTTCGGGAGACAGGCAGACATGACCGAGACACCTCTTTGGCCAATAGCCATCAGCGGGGTCTGGATACCCATGGTGGCTCCCACTTGCTCCACGATGATCTCATCGGATGAACCACGATGTCAAGGATTCAATCAATCCCGTATACGATTCCCTTTGTCTGTCGGTATAGAACTTGCCCGAGATTCGATCGTCGGTATACCTATACCTTGTTCAATCTCGTTACCGGTAAGTCTCTTTACTCGTTCCGTAGCACGTCATCATGTGACGAACTCCTTAGTCACATTGAGCTCATGATGATGTTCTACCGAGTGGGCCCAGAGATACCTCTCCGTCACACGGAGTGACAAATCCCGATCTCGATTCGTACCAACCCAACAGACACTTTTGGACGTACCCGTAGTGCACCTTTATAGTCACCCAGTTACGTTGTGACGTTTGATACACCCAAAGCACTCCTACGGTATTCGGGAGTTGCACAATCTCACGGTCGAAGGAAAAGATACTTGACATTAGAAAAGCATTAGCATACGAACAATACGATCTAGTGCTAGGCTTAGGATTGGGTCTTGTCCATCACATCATTCTCCCAATGATGTGATCCCTTTATCAATGACATCTAATGCCCATGATCAGGAAACCATGATCATCTATTGACTAACGAGCTAGCCAACTAGAGGCTTGCTAGGGACACATTGTGATCTATTTCTTCACACATGTATTACTGTTTCTTGTTAATACAATTATAGCATGAACAATAGACGATTATCATGAACAAGGAAATATGATAATAACCATTTTATTATTGCCTCTAGGGCATATTTCCAACAGTCTCCCACTTGCACTAGAGTCAATAATCTAGTTACATTGTGATGTATCGAACACCCATAGCATTATGGTGTTGATCATGTTTTTCTCGTGGAAGAGGTTTAGTCAACGGGTCTGCAATATTCAGATCCGTGTGTACTTTACAAATATCTATCACTCCACTCTGGACATGGTCCTGGATGGAGTTGTAGCGGCGCTTGATGTGCTTCGTCTTCCGATGAAACCTGGGCTCCTTGGCTATTGCAATGGCTCCAGTGTTATCACAGAAGAGTGTCATAGGACCCGACGTGCTTGGAACCACTCCAAGGTCGGTGATGAGCTCCTTCATCCAAATTCCTTCATGAGCCGCTTCTGAAGCAGCTACCCTTTCTTTGAGTTTTCCATATTGAACTTCTTCAATATCTTGTCAAGGTATGTACTTTGCGAAAGACCTATGAGGCGTCTTGATCTATCTCTATAGATCTTGATGCCTAATATGTATGCAGCTTCTCCAAGGTCCTTCATTGAAAAACTCTTGTTCAAATAGGCCTTTATGCTCTCCAACATCTCTATATTATTCCCCATTAATAATATGTCATCCACATATAGTATGAGGAAAGCTACAGAGCTCCCACTCACTTTCTTGTACAGACAGGCTTCTCCGTAAACCTGTATGAACCCAAACGCTTTAATCACCTCATTAAAGCGAATGTTCCAACTCTGAGATGCTTGCACCAGCCCATAGATGGAGCGCTGGAGCTTGCACACTTTGTTAGCACCCTTAGGGTCGACAAAACCTTCTGGTTGCATCATATACAACTCTTCCTTAAGGTTCCCGTTAAGGAACGCTGTTTTGACGTCCATTTGCCAAATTTCATAATCATAAAAGGCGACAATTGCTAACATGATTCGGCCTGATTTCAGCTTCGCTACGGGAGAGAAAGTCTCTTCATAGTCAACTCCTTGAATTTGTCGAAAACCCTTTGTGACAAGTCGAGCTTTGTAAACGGTTACATTACCGTTTGCATCAGTCTTCTTCTTGAAGATCCATTTATTTTCTATGGCTCGCCGGTCATCGGGCAAGTCCACCAAAGTCCATACTTTGTTCTCATACATGGATCCTATCTCGGATTTCATAGCCTCAAGCCATTTGTTGGAATCCGGGCCCGCCATTGCTTCTTCATAGTTCGAAGGTTCACCGTTGTCTAACAACATGATTTCCATCACAGGGTTGCCGTACCACTCTGGTGCGGAGCGTGCCCTTATGGACCTTCGCGGTTCAGTAGTAACTTGATCCAAAGCTTCATGATCATCATCATTAACTTCCTCTTCAGTCGGTGTAGGTTCCAGAGGAACAGCTTCCCGCGCTGCGCTACTATCCTGTTCGAGAGGGGGTGCAATTACCTCATCAAGTTCTACCTTCCTCCCACTTACTTCTTTCGAGAGAAACTCTTTCTCTAGAAAGGATCCGTTCTTGGCAACAAAGGTTTTACCTTCGGATCTAAGATAGAAGGTATACCCAATAGTTTCCTTAGGGTATCCTATGAATACGCATTTCTCTGCTTTGGGTTCGAGCTTTTCTGGTTGAAGTTTCTTCACATAAGCATCGCAGCCCCAAACTTTAAGAAACGACAACTTAGGTTTCTTGCCAAACCATAGTTCATACGGTGTCGTCTCAACGGATTTAGACGGTGCCCTATTTAAAGTGAATGCTGCAGTTTCTAATGCGTATCCCCAAAATGATAGTGGTAAGTCGGTGAGAGACATCATAGATCGTACCATATCTAATAAAGTGCGATTATGACGTTCAGACACTCCGTTGCGCTGCGGTGTGCCAGGCGGCGTCAGTTGTGAAACGATTCCACACTTCCTTAGGTGTGTGCCAAACTCGTGACTCAAATATTCTCCTCCACGATCAAATCGTAGACATTTAATTTTTCTGTCACGTTGATTCTCAACCTCACTCTGAAGTTCTTTGAACTTTTCAAATGTCTCAGATTTGTGCTTCATCAAGTAGATATACCCATACCTACTCAAATCATCGGTGAGAGTGAGAACATAACGATAACCACCGCGAGCTTCAACGTTCATTGGACCACACACATCAGTATGTATTATTTCCAATAAGTCGGTTGCTCTCTCCATTATTCCTGAGAATGGAGTCTTAGTCATCTTGCCCACGAGGCACGGTTCGCATGTGTCAAATGATTCAAAGTCAAGAGACTCTAATAGTCCATCAGTATGGAGCTTCTTCATGCGTTTAACGCCGATATGACCAAGGCGGCAGTGCCACAAGTATGTGGGACTATCATTATCAACTTTGCATCTTTTGGTACTCACACTATGAATATGTGTAACATCACGATCGAGATTCATCAAGAATAAACCATTCACCAGCGGAGCATGACCATAAAACATATCACTCATATAAATAGAACAACCATTATTCTCTGACTTAAATGAATAGCCGTCTCGCATTAAGCAAGACCCTGATACAATGTTCATGCTTAAAGCTGGTACTAAATAACAATTATTCAGGTTTAAAACTAATCCCGACGGTAGATGTAGAGGTAGCGTGCCGACGGCGATCACATCGACCTTTGAACCATTGCCGACGCGCATCGTCGCCTCGTCCTTGGCCAGTCTCCGCTTATTCCGCAGTTCCTGCTTTGAGTTGCAAATGTGAGCAACAACACCGGTATCTAATACCCAGGAGCTACTACGAGCGCTGGTAAGGTACACATCAATAACATGTATATCACATATACCTTTAACGTTGCCGGCCTTCTTGTCCGCTAAGTATTTGGGGCAGTTCCGCTTCGAGTGACCCTTTCCCTTGCAATAGAAGCACTCAGTCTCAGGCTTGGGTCCGTTCTTTTTCTTCCTCCCAGCATCTGGCTTACCGGGTGCGGCAACAGCTTTGCCATCTTTCTTGAAGTTCTTCTTACCCTTGCCTTTCTTGAAACTAGTGGTCTTGTTGACCATCAACACTTGATGCTCTTTCTTGATTTCTACTTCTGCAGACTTGAGCATCGAATACAACTCGGGAATGGTCTTCTCCATCCCTTGCATGTTGTAGTTAAGCATAAAGCCTTTGTAGCTTGGTGGGAGAGACTGGAGGATTCTGTCAATTATAGCATCATCCGGAAGTTCGACTCCAAGTGAAGTCAGACGACCGTGTAACCCAGACATTTTGAGTATGTGCTCACTGACAGAACTGTTCTCCTCCATCTTACAGCTAAAGAACTTGTCGGAGACTTCATATCTCTCGACACGGGCATGAGCTTGAAAAACTAGCTTCAGCTCCTGGAACATCTCATATGCCCCGTGTTGCTCAAAACGCCTTTGGAGCCCCGTTTCTAAACTGTATAACATGCCACACCTGACCAGAGAGTAGTCATCACTCCGCGTTTGCCAGACGTTCAGAATGTCGTGGGCTACTGCGGGAGCGGGAGGGTCACCTAGCGGCGCATTAAGGACATAAGCCTTTTTAGCTGCTTCAAGGATGAGCTTCAAGTTGCGAACCCAGTCCGCATAGTTGCTACCATCATCTTTCAGCTTGTTTTTCTCTAGGAATGGGTTGAAGTTGAGGTTGACGTTGGACATCTACAATATTTATAAAGACAACTTTTTTTAGACTAAGTTCATGACAATTAAGTTCATTTAATCAAATTAAGTATGAACTCCCACTTAAATCGACATCCCTCTAGTCATCTAAGTGATACATGATCCATGTTGACTAACCCGTGTCCGATCATCACGTGAGACGGACTAGTCACCATGGTGAGCAACTTCATGCTAATCGTATTCAACCATACGACTCATGTTCGACCTTTCGGTCTCTTGTATTCGAGGTCATGTCTGTACATGCTAAGCTCGTCGAGTCAACCTAGGTGTTTCGCGTGTGTAAATCTGGCTTACACCCGTTGTATGCGAACGTTAGAATCTATCACACCCGATCATCACGTGGTGCTTCGAGACAACGAACCTTCACAACGGTGCACACTTAGGGGAATACGTTCTAGAAATTTTAAGAGGGATCATCTTATTATGCTACCGTCGATTTAAGCAATAAGATGTAAAACATGATAAACATCACAATGCAATCATATAGTGACATGATATGGCCATTATCATCTTTGCTCTTTCGATCTCCATCTTCAGGCATCGCATGATCATCATCGTCACCGGTGTGACACCATGATCTCCATCATCATGATCTCCATCATCGTGTCTCCGTGAAGTCGTCACGCCAACTACTACTATCACTACTACTATAGCTAACCGTTAGCAATGAAGTAAAAGTAGTAAGCACATGGCGTTGCATCTCATACAATAAATTAAGACAACTCCTATGGCTCCTGCCGGTTGTCATACTCATCGACATGCAAGTCGTGAAACCTATTACAATAACATGATCATCTCATACATCATACATGCAACATCACAACTTTGGCCATATCACATCACATGTCAAACCCTGCAAAAACAAGTTAGACGTCCTCTAATTGTTGTTGCAAGTTTTACGTGGCTGATTTGGGTTTCTAGCAAGAACGCCTTCTTACCTACGTGACAGCCACAACGATGATATGCCAAATCTATTTACCCTTCATAAGGACCCTTTTCATCAAATCCAATCCGACTAGAGTAGGAGAGACAGACACCCACTAGCCACCTTTATGCACGGTGTGCATGTCTGTCGGTGGAACCAGTCTCACGTAAGCATACGTGTAAAGTCGGTCCGGGCCGCTTCATCCCACAATACCGCCGGAAAAGAATAAGACTAGTAGCGGCAAGCAAATTGAAAAATCATCGCCCACAACTTTTGTGTTCTACTCGTGCATAGAATCTACGCATAGAAAACCTGGCTCTGATACCACTGTTGGGTAACGTAGCATAAATTCAAAATTTTCCTACGCATGTTCAGATCTTCCTATGGTGAGACCAGCAACGAGAGAGGGGTAAGAGCATCTTCATACCTTTGAAGATCGCTAAGCGGAAGCGTTGCTAGAACGCGGTTGATGGAGTCGTACTCGCAGCGATTCCGATCTAGTGCCGAACAACGGCACCTCCGCGCTCAACACACGTGCAGCCCGGTGACGTCTCCCGCGCCTTGATCCAGCAAGGAGGAGGGAGAGGTTGGGGAAGAACTCCAGCAACACGACGGCGTGGTGTCGATGGAGAGACGAGGTCTCCCGACAGGGCTTCGCCAAGCACCGGCAGAGAGGAGGAGGAAGAAGAGCAGGGCTGCGCCGAGGGAGAGGGCAAAGTGTGTGCCCCAATGGCCAAAACCCCTCTATATTTATAGGAGGAGGGGGAGGGGGTGCGCCACCCCTAGGGTTTCCCCCTAGGTGGTGCGGCAGCCACCAGATGGGAGGGGGGCGGCGGCCAGGGCAGGGAAAGGGGGGGGGGCGCACCCTAGGTGGGCCTTGGGCCTCATCTGCGCCTAGGGTTTCCCCCCTCCCCCCTTCTTTGGTGCGCATGGGCTGGGTGGGGGCGCACCAGCCCACCTAGGGGCTGGTTCCCTTCCCCACTTAGCCCATATAGCCTCCCGGGGTCGTTGCCCCCCTTCGGTGGTTCCCTGGGACCACCTCCGGTGGTCCCGGTACATTACCGGTGACGCCCGAAACACTTCCGGTGTCCAAAACCATCCATCCTATATATCAATCTTTACCTCCGGACCATTCTGGAGCTCCTCGTGACGTCCGGGATCTCATCCGGGACTCCGAACAACTTTCGGTAACCTCGTATAACAATTCCTTATAACCCTAGCGTCATCGAACCTTAAGTGTGTAGACCCTACGGGTTCGGGAGACACGCAGACATGACCGAGCCACCTCTCTGGCCAATAGCCATCAGCGGCGTCTGGATACCCATGGTGGCTCCCACTTGCTCCACGATGATCTCATCGGATGAACCACGATGTCAAGGATTCAATCAATCCCGTATACGATTCCCTTTGTCTGTCGGTATAGAACTTGCCCGAGATTCGATCGTCGGTATACCTATACCTTGTTCAATCTCGTTACCGGTAAGTCTCTTTACTCGTTCCGTAGCACGTCATCGTGTGACTAACTCCTTAGTCACATTGAGCTCATGATGATGTTCTACCGAGTGGGCCCAGAGATACCTCTCCGTCACACGGAGTGACAAATCCCGATCTCGATTCGTACCAACCCAATAGACACTTTCGAAGGTACCCGTAGTGCACCTTTATAGTCACCCAGTTACGTTGTGACGTTTGATACACCCAAAGCACTCCTGCGGTATCCGGGAGTTGCACAATCTCACGGTCGAAGGAAAAGATACTTGACATTAGAAAAGCATTAGCATACGAACAATACGATCTAGTGCTAGGCTTAGGATTGGGTCTTGTCCATCACATCATTCTCCCAATGATGTGATCCCGTTATCCATGACATCTAATGCCCATGATCAGGAAACCATGATCATCTATTGACTAACGAGCTAGCCAACTAGAGGCTTGCTAGGGACACATTGTGATCTATTTATTCACACATGTATTACTGTTTCCTGTTAATACAATTATAGCATGAACAATAGACGATTATCATGAACAAGGAAATATGATAATAACCATTTTATTATTGCCTCTAGGGCATATTTCCAACATCAACATGCCCCCGTTCAACGTCGACCCGCCGACGAAGTTGAACTGGGCAGCGAAGACCCCCAGGCCGATTCCCGAGGTGGCATAGATTTGCGCCTACCTCGAGATCCTAGAGAAGGAAGGGTTCCTCGGCCGCGACTTGCTCACCACCATGGTGACCTGCCGGATCCTGCCGCTGCACAGGCGGCCACATCTGGTCTGCCAGATGAGCGGCCGGCATGATCCCTACAAGCTGTCCACCAAGAGGTTCACCCCCGACGCGGTAGCGCGAAGGGTGAACCTGATCTCCACTGCCCGCATGGACGACGGCGGGAACTAGTCGTGGGAGATGCCCCCCTTCAACAGGTCCCGTCCGCCTCCAATGGTAAGTGGTTTCTTTGTTCTTCGCTGTTCGTCTTGCAACCGACCGTCTCGCTGAGTCGGCGGTCGAATTCTTTTTCGTAGATGTTCGAGAAGCTGCAGGGATCCCTGCGTCCGCCCGCTCCCAACGTGGATGTGTTCGACGCCTCGGAGATTGAGGACGAGGGCGTGATTGAGTCCCTCTCGAACTCCTCCGCAGGCTCGGAGAACGCCCTGGAGTCGGAAGGGACAGAGCCGTCTGGTGAGTACCCGCGGCCCTCCGTCGCAGACTGGACGGATGACGACGAGACTCCCTCATTCCTCTCTGATGCAGCCTTCGAGGAGGACTCCGACGTGGTGGAGGAGGTTACGAGCCCGCCACTCACGCGCGGTCGGCGTCAAAGGGCCGGTGCAACCGCCGCTGACGAGGCGGCCGGGAGGAAGGGCAAGGGTGCCACCGCATCCAGGCCGACCCCTAATCGGCCGACGCCGGGTCCTCCAGCCGGAGCACGGACACGCGGCGCCAAGAAGCACCGTGGCGTCGACAGAAGGCAGGTGCCCATGGTCGCGGGGTAAGATTCCCTCCCCCTTTTCTTCGTTTATCTTGTGGGAAGCTTTGTTCCTTAAGAATGTCGCTCGACAGGGAGGCGGAGGACGTGGAGGAAGACACCGCCACCGCAGCCGAGCGGGCTGGCTGGGCAGCAACCGATGCTGCCCAGAGGGAGCTTAAGGAACAGTCCAAGCGCCGGTGGGACGCGACCGCGGAGGAGAAGGCCGAGGGCCAGTCTCGCCCTAGCCGGGCCGAGAAGCCGACGGAGAAGCGTGCGAAGGCTAGACATGACCCCTCCGCGCATGCCCGCGTGGAGGAGCCGGCTAGTGAGGCGGCTCCGAGGCACACCCCGAGGGCTGAGGGGGCACAACCCTCCGAGCCGGACGCGTCAGCGCCGGTGGACTTGGAGACAATCCCCGACTCCCCCATGGCTGAGGCGGCGCCCGACGCGCAGGAACCGATCCTGGACGTGCTGGACGCGGCCCCTAACGTGCCAGGGGTGGCCATGGATGCGCCGGATGCGGCCCATCCACCTCCCATTGAGGAGGCAGTGCCGGCCGGGATATTGGCGGAGCCGGCTGCCGAGCCTGCACCTGGAGCCGGTGCCATCGTCGTCCCCCACCACGGTCCAGCTGCGCCGGGAGCTGGAGGCCGGGTCGGGAGCAGGCCCATGAAGTCGTGGCGGGCGGCCAATTCTGCGCGCACGCGACTGCTCGCCGATACCGCGCTCACCAGTGTCCCGGAGCTGGTGTCGCTGTTTTCCAGCAGCCGGTCCAAGGTGGAGCAGTCGGCCCGCGTGGTGGGCGGCGACTTGGAGCGCCTGGAGGCCCACACCAGGGCAAGTGGCTCATCTGGGATTTGAATTTTTTTCTCTTTCTTCTTATTGCGTCAGTGGGGGCGCGACAGCGCACCCACTGGGTGTAGCCCCCGAGAATCGGGCCGACCAATCATCGGCCGGGCCGAATCTCTTTGAGCCTCTTTTCTTGTTTTGCTTCTTTAGTGGGGGCGCGCTAGCGCACCCACTGGGTGTAGCCCCCGAGAATTGGGCTGGTTATGACTTAACCAGGCTGAATCTTACTTCTGCTTTTTCTTTGCTTTTTGCAGGAGCTTTATGATGCCCAGGCGCAGGCTTACAATGAGCTACGAACTCAACACCAGGCGGCCGATGGCCAGATCGCCGGGCTCGAAGTTCGACTGGGCGAGGTCGCCATGGAGCGGGACGCTCTGCGAGGCGCTGGCGACCGGCTCCAGGAGAAGCTGTCTCTTCTCCAGACGGAGAAGAAGGAGCTCGAGGCGGCCAGCCGGGTCGAGCTGGAGCAGCTGTGCGGCACGCTGCAGGAGAAGGAAGCCTCCTATTCTGCCGGCGTGGACCGCCTTGCGTCGGTTCATCTCAAGGACGCCGTCTTGAGGGAGAAGGAGGAGGCCCTTGTCCAGATGGAGTCGCAGCTGGCCAAGGCCCTGGAGTCTGCGGCGACTCTCCAGGAGGAGGTTGCCCGCCTTACTCACGCGAGCAAGGTGTGGGAGTTCGAGGTCTTGGAGAGGTCCCATGAGACCGATGGCGCCTTCCATCGCGAGTCTCTCTTTTTTGTTTTGTCTTGAGCTTTCTTGGCCGTCTCCTCTTCTTACTCGCTTCTGCGCCCTCCTTTTCCTGTCTCAGGCCTCTTCCCTGCGACCCAGGTCGCAGCCAACACGGTCGTCGAGGTGAGCCGTGAGGAGCACCGCGCGGCTGGGCAGGAGGTAGATGCTACCTCCGGCTGGAGCGTGGAGGAGATCGGAGTGGGCCTCCGGGCTCGCCTGCACGCCCTGGGCGAGTCTATGGCTCAGCTCCAGGTTGCGGGCTCGTCGATGGTGGCGGCTCTGTGGCCGGATGGCGTGGAGCCGGCGTCGATGAGCCGACTCGCCCGCTGGCTTGCAGCTGGCGAGGATCGCCTCGATGCTTGGCGCGCCTCGGCCGCGCGCGTTGGAGCCTACATGGCCCTGTGCTTGGCCAAGTCCTGGTATCGGAACCTGGACTTGGGCAAGCTTGTCGCTCAGCGCGATGGCTTGGAGGCGCAGCTGTAGGCTGTGAAGGAGGCGCTGCGCATGAGGGCCAGCGGCATTGCTGGGTACGTCGCTTGGGACGAACTCGTTTTGGAGCGGGGTGAAGATGGCGGTGTGATCCTTGAAGATCTACACGGCCTTCAGCCCTATGACCCCGATGGCAGCTCCGACGAGACGGCCCACGGTGTGGATACTGCTGCCGCCTCCAGCGGTGCGGTGTACGCCGACTCCGGTGTGGATGGAGGCGGAAGCCTTCGCGAAGGAGACGGCGCAACTGCCTTGGGAGCAGCCGGGGATGGTGAAGCCACCACTTCAGGAGCAGCAGCTGGGGCGACCGATGAGGCCGCAGCCCCGTAGCCGGTGTCCTGTTTGTTGTGTGCAATTTTCTTGTCAATCCAACAGTTCCACCCACTGGGGGTTTTAATGAACCTCGGTCGTGGGCCAATGCATTTTGAATGTATGTATTCAACATCATATTCGTATTGCCATGCGTGCTATTTTATATCTTTATCTTTGATTCCTGGTTGACTTCTTTTTCTCCAATCCCTATATTTCCAAGTTTCCACCCCGCCAGCCCGACAGCCGGGAGCCGGTTTGTGACTGGGTCGAGGTTTCTGGCCTTAGAACACAAGACTTAGATTTTTTGAAGCCATCAAGACTTAAAAATTAAGACATAAATCAGCAGAGGCCGGCCTGAATGAGATCATAAATTTGATCGAGCCAACCCGAGCCGGCAACCCTTTTGTAGTCGAACTTTGCATGCATCCGGCCTTACCTGGCGTCGCCACGCAAGCCGGACGGTCGGAGCCGGTCTGCAAGCTGATACGAGGTGACCAGGGATCGGTCCAGCTTACACTATGTGTTCTTCTACAACATAGGGAAGGCGTCCGGGCGGCTAGCGAGCCCCCGAGCTTATTAGAGCCAGCAAGGGGCATCGTAGAGTGAGCACTCTAGATGTGAATTCTAAAAAGAAACATGAGGCATGCTCTTTCTATTGCATTCACCGAGGATCCCTGAAGAGGGAGAAAGATACATATGTGCATGCTCTTTCCTTTGTTTGATACTTGCCTTCTAGAAGTAGAACGGGCGAAGCAACGCCGCGTTCCATGGACGTTCCGTCTCCTGGCCGGAGTCATCCCTCTTGCGCTTCCTTGGCTTTTGGGCATCGATCAAGTAGTAAGCGTTATTGTGCAACGCCCTACTAATGATGAAGTGTCCCTCCCATGGGGATGAGAGCTTGTGCTGGCCGGCAGTGCGCTGGATTCTTCTCAGGACCAAGTGTCCCTCCCTGAAAGAGAGAGGCTTGATCTTTTTCCTGTGGCAGTATCTCAGCTTCTGTTGATAGATGGCCGTCCGTCTCAAGGCCAAGTCCCTTGCTTCTTCGAGGAGGTCCACACCATCTTCTCTTGCCTCCTGCACCTCCGTTTCCATGTATAAGGTGACCCAAGGCGAGTCAAACTCGATATCTGTGGAGATAATAGCCTCGGACCCGTATACGAGGAAGAACGGAGTGAAGCCGGTCGACCGGTTGGGCGTGGTGCGGAGGCTCCATAGTACAGCCGACAATTCTTCGATCCAGCAGCCGGCCGACCTGACAAGTGGTGCCACCAGTCTTGGCTTGATGCCGGCCAGGATCAGGCCATTGGCCCTCTCCGCTTGGCCATTCGACTGGGGATGTGCCACTGATGCCAAGTCGAGCCGGATGCCTACCTTGGAGCAGTAGAGCGCTAGAACGCCTTTGGCGAAGTTGGTGCCGTTGTCGGTGATGATGTTGTGGGGGACACCATATCGAAGAGAGATATCTGTGATGAACTTGACAACCGTGGGGCCATCAAGCTTCTTGATAGGTCTGGCCTCGATCCACTTGGTGAATTTGTCGACGGCTACCAAGAGATGGGTCATGCCACCACGAGCCGTCTTGAAGGGTCCTACCATGTTCAGTCTCCAGACGGCGAACGACCATGACAGGGCGATGGTTTTGAGGGCCGAAGGCGGCATGTGGCTCTTTGCGCTGAAGAACTGGCAACCTTCGCATTTGTCGACCAGATCCACGACCTCCTCGAGGGCCGTGGGCCAGTAGAATCCATGGCAGAACGCCTTGGCCACCAGGGTTCTATAGGCGGCATGATGCCCGCACTCCTTCTGGTGAATGTTTGTGAGGATCTCCTATCCCTTTTCTGATTCAACGCAGCACTGGAACACGCCCGTCACGCTGCGCCGCACCAGCTCGCAATTGAAGATGGCGTAGGCTGCAGACCTGCGTTGGATCTGCCTCGCCTCTGCTTCGTCTTGAGGAAGCTCGCCGCGAAGGAGGAAGGACAGGATAGGTTGAGCCCATGACGGAGCCGACACAAGGGCTGGCTCCGCCTCGACCTGACTGTTAGGGGCTTGTGCAGCCCCCGTGCTTGGTGAAGCAGCGGTCGTGGACTCGAGACGAGGTGTCTCTGGTGCTGCAGTGACAGCTGGGTCGCCGTCAACCTCCATGACGTCCACCCATTGGGTGTCGAGACGATAGGATTCGAGGCAGGACGGTGTCGGAGTTGTTGTTGTAGCCAGTGCCTCTATTGGAGCCGGCATAGCCAGCATAGCAGGCACAGGAGCTTTAGCCGGCGTAGCTGGTGGAGCCGACGACGCTTGCACCGTAGATTCAGCCGGTGCCGCTATTGGAGTCGGCATGGCCAACGTAGCCGACACATGAGTTGTAGCCAGCGTAGCTGGTCGAGCCGACGACGCTTGCACCATAGATTCAACCGGTGCCACTATTGGAGTCGGCGTGGCCAACGTAGCCGGCACAGGAGCTGTAGTCGGCATAGCTGGTGGAGCCGACGACGCTTGCACCGTAGAGTCAGCTGGCACGAAGATCGATGCCGACTCAGGAGACGGCCTGATAGACGGCTTATGGAGTTGCTCGAGGGAGACGCCGGCTGGGATAGCCTGTCTCATGGAGCCAATTTTTTCCAGTGTATCAGCCGCCTCATTGTCTGCTCTGGGAACATGGTGGAACTCCCAGACCCATCCGCATCTTCGCCAGAAACTTGCTGTACCACCAAGTCTGAGTCGCCGAAGCATATGAGCCGCCGGATGCCAATCTCCTTGGCGAGCCGGAGGCCGTGAGCCAGTGCTTCGTACTCGGCGACGTTGTTGGAGGCGGCGAAGTGGATCTGCAGAGCATACTTGATCTGGTCTGCTTTCGGAGACGTCAAGACGATGCCGGCTCCCAGACCCATCTGCATCTTCGAGCTGTCGAAGTGCATCCGCAAATGCTAGAGTCTGGAGGTGGCGGCTCGAACTGGGTCTCGGCCCAGTCGACTAAGAAGTCGGCCACCACCTGAGATTTGATGGCGGTGCGAGGCTCGTAACGAATATCGTGGTCCGCCATGGCGATGGACCATTTGGCAATCCCTCCCATTGCATCACGGTTGCCCATGATCTCTAAAAGTGGAGCAGTGCTCACCACAGTGATGGCATGCTCTTGGAAGTATTGCTTCAACTTCTTTGCGGCAAGGTAAACACCATAACACATTTTTTGGTAATGGGGGTAGTTCTGCTTGGAGGCGGATAAGACCTCGCTGAGGTAGTAGACAGGGCGTTGCACTGACAGTACCTTGCCCTCCTCCTTGCGTTGAACTACCAACACTACACTAACCACACGAGTGGTCGCGGCAACGTATATGAGTATGGGTTCCCTTTTAGCCGGTGCTGCCAAGATCGGCACGCTCGAGATGACCCGCTTGAGGTCGCAGAAGGCTTCGTCCGCCTGGTCGTTCCACTCAAATTTCGTCTTCTTCTTCATGAGCTGGTAGAGTGGCAGGGCCTTCTCGCCAAGCCGGCTGACGAACCGGCTAAGGGACGCCAGGCAGCCGGTGAACTTTTGGACGTCTAGGATTCGAGCCGGCCACACCATCCGCTCGATGGTGCCGATCTTCTCGGGGCTCGCCTCGATGCCACGAGCGGACATGAAGAACCCAAAGAGTTTGCCGCTTGGAACCCCAATGACGCACTTCTCCGGGTTGAGCTGGATCTTGTACTCGTGCAGGTTGGCGAACGTATCCCGCAGGTCGTCGAGGAGGCTGAAGTGCTGCTTCGTCTTGACGACGATGTCATCCACATAGACATGGATGTTTCTGCCGATCTGCGGCAGTAGGCATTGCTGCATGCAGCATTGGAACGTCGCAGCAGCGTTCTTCAGACCGAACTTCATGGTGGTGTAGCAGTAGGCCCCGAAGGGCGTGATGAAGGAGGTCTTCAGGCGATCAGCTGGATCCAGCTTGATTTGATGGTAGCCTGAATAAGCATCCAGAAACGACAGCAATTTTCAGCCTGCAGTGGAGTCGATCACTTGATCTATCCTAGGCAACACAAAAGGGTCTTCCGGACATGCCTTATTTAGGCTAGTGTAGTCGATACACATTCGCCAGGTGTTGTTCTTCTTCAGCACCAGGACTGGATTAGCCAACCAGTCCGGGTGGCAAACCTCCATGACGAAGCCGGCTGCAAGGAGCCGTGTGATCTCTTCTCCGATTGTGCGTCTCTTCCCCTCGGCGAAGCGGCGCAAAGGTTGTTTCACCGGCTTTTCATCCGGTCGCACGTGAAGTTTCTGCTCGGCGTACTTCCTCGGAACACCCGACATGTCCTTGGGGGACCATGCAAAGATGTCCCGATTCTCACGGAGGAAGTCGACGAGCTCGCCTTCCTATTTGGGGCTGAGGCCAGCCCCGATGGTGACGCACTGCTTGGGGTTGGCAGGGTCGAGTGGGACCAGCTTGGTCTCTTTGGCCGGCTTGAAAGAGCCCTCGCCGGCCGACTGGGACGGAGGAGAAGGAATCACCGGCTGATCGGTGGCCTGGGCCACGAGCCAGTTGATCTGCCGCTTCTCCTCAGCGGTCACCAGGGCGTCGGCGAGGCGGCTGCTATCTTGGGCACACTCGAGCGACTTCTTGTAGTCGCCACAACAGTGATGATGCCCTTGGGATCCAACATCTTCATCTTTAGGTAGGCGTAGTGTGGAATAGCCATGAATTTGGCCAGAGCCGGTCTGCCCAGCAGCGCGTGATTGTTGGAAATATGCCCTAGAGCAATAATAAAATGGTTATTATCATATTTCCTTGTTCATGATAATCGTCTATTGTTCATGCTATAATTGTATTAACAGGAAACAGTAATACATGTGTGAATAAATAGATCACAATGTGTCCCTAGAAGCCTCTAGTTGGCTAGCTCGTTAGTCAATAGATGATCATGGTTTCCTGGTCATGGGCATTTGATGTCATTGATAACGGGATCACATCATTGGGAGAATGATGTGATGGACAAGACCCAATCCTAAGCATAGCACTAGATCGTATTGTTCGTATGCTAAAGCTTTTCTAATGTGAAGTGTCTTTTCCTTCGACCGTGAGATTGTGCAACTCCTGGATACCGTAGGAGTGCTTTGGGTGTATCAAACATCACAACGTAACTGGGTGACTATAAAGGTGCACTACGGGTACCTCCGAAAGTGTCTGTTGGGTTGGTACGAATCGAGATCGGGATTTGTCACTCTGCTTGACGGAGAGGTATCTCTGGGCCCACTCGGTAGAACATCATCATGAGCTCAATGTGACTAAGGAGTTAGTCACATGATGACGTGCTACGGAACGAGTAAAGAGACTTACCGGTAACGAGATTGAACAAGGTATAGGTATACTGACGATCGAATCTCAGGCAAGTTCTATAGTGACAGACAAAGGGAATTGTATACGGGATTGATTGAATCCTTGACATTGTGGTTCATCCGATGAGATCATCGTGGAGCAAGTGGGAGCCACCATGGGTATCCAGACCCCGCTGATGGTTATTGGCCGGAGAGGTGTCTCGGTCATGTCTGCCCGTCTCCCGAACCCGTAGGGTCTACACACTTAAGGTTCGATGACGCTAGGGTTATAGGGAATTGTTATACGAGGTTACCGAAAGTTGTTCGGAGTCCCGGATGAGAACCCGGACATCACGAGGAGCTCCGGAATGGTTCGTAGGTAAAGATTGATATATAGGATGGATGGTTTTGGACACCGGAAATGTTTCGGGCGTCACCGGTAATGTACCGGGACCACCGGTAATGGTCCCGGGGGTCCAGCGGAAGGGGACACCAGCCCCAAGAGGTAGCATGGGCCAAAAGAGGGAGGGCAACCAGCCCAAAGTGGGCTGGTGCGCCTCCCACAAGGAGGCCCAAGGCGGAGGTGGAGAGGGGGGAAACCCTAGGCGCTGGTGGGCCTAAGGCCCACCTTGGGGTGCGCCACACATCCCCCTGCCCTGGCCGCCGCACCTCCCATCTGGGGGGCTGCCGCACCACCTAGGGTGGGAACCCTAGGGGTGGCACCCCCTCCCCTCCTCCTATATATAGTGGTGTTTTTGGGGCTGTTGGACACACAGTTTTTCATCTCCCTCGGCGCAGCCCTGCCCCCTTCTTCCTCCTCTCCCACGGTGCTTGGCGAAGCCGTGCCGGGAGACCTCGTCTCTCCATCGACACCACGCCGTCGTGCTGCCAGAGTTCTTCCCCAACCTATCCCTCCTCCTTGTTGGATCAAGGTGCAGGAGACGTCACCGGGCTGCACGTGTGTTGAACGCGGAGGTGCCCTGGTTCGGCACTAGATCGGAATCACACCGCGGTCTGAATCGTCGCGAGTACGACTCCATCAACCGCGTTCTAGCAACGCTTCCGCTTAGCGATCTTCAAAGGTATGAAGATGCACTCACCCCTCTCTCGTTGCTGGTCTCTCCATAGGAAGATCTGAATATGGCGTAGGAAAATTTTGAATTTATGCTACGTTACCCAACAGTGGCATCCGAGCCAGGTTTTCTATGCGTAGATTCGTTGCATGAGTAGAACACAAAAGGTTGTGGGCGATGTTTTGTCAATTGCTTGCGGCTACTAGTCTTATTATTTTCCGGTGGTATTGTGGGATGAAGCGGCCTGGACCGACATTACACGTACGCTTACGTGAGACTGGTTCCACCGACAGACATGCACACCGTGCATAAAGGTGGCTAGCGGGTGTCTGTCTCTCCTACTCTAGTCGGATTGGATTTGATGAAAAGGGTCCTTATGAAGGGTAAATAGGTTTGGCATATCATCGTTGTGGCTGTCACGTAGGTAAGAAAGCGTTCTTGCTACAAACCCAAATCAGCCACGTAAAACTTGCAACAACAATTAGATGACGTCTAACTTGTTTTTGCAGGGTTTGACATGTGATGTGATATGGCCAAAGTTGTGATGTTGCATGTATGATGTATGAGATGATCATGTTATTGTATTAGGTTTCATGACTTGCATGTTGATGAGTATGACAACCGGCAGGAGCCATAGGAGTTGTCTTAATTTATTGTATGAGATGCAAAGCCATGTGCTTACTACTTTTACTTCATTGCTAATGGTTAGCTATAGTAGTAGTGATAGTAGTAGTTGGCGTGACGACTTCACGGAGGCACGATTATGGAGATCATGGTGTCACGCCGGTGACAATGATGATCATGCGATGCCTGAAGATGGAGATCGAAAGAGCATAGATGATAATGGCCATATCATGTCACTATATGATTGCATTGTGATGCTTATCATGTTTTTCATCTTATTGCTTAGAACGACGGTAGCATAATAAGATGATCCCTCTTAAAATTTTGAGAACGTATTCCCCTAAGTGTGCACCGTTGTGAAGGATCGTTGTCTCGAAGCACCACGTGATGATCGGGTGTGATAGATTCTAACGTTCGCATACAACGGGTGTAAGCCAGATTTACACATGCGAAACACCTAGGTTGACTCGACGAGCTTAGCATGTACAGACATGACCTCGAATACAACAGACCGAAAGGTCGAACATGAGTCGTATGGTTGAATACGATCAGCATGAAGTTGCTCACCATGGTGACTAGTCCGTCTCACGTGATGATCGGACACGGGTTAGTCAACATGGATCATGTATCACTTAGATGACTAGATGGATGTCGATTTAAGTGGGAGTTCATACTTAATTTGATTAAATGAACTTAATTGTCATGAACTTAGTCTAAAAGTTGTCTTTATAAATATTGTAGATGGCCAACGTCAACCTCAATTTCAACGCATTCCTAGAGAAAAACAAGCTGAAAGATGATGGTAGCAACTATGCGGACTGGGTTCGCAACTTGAAGCTCATCCTTGAAGCAGCTAAAAAGGCTTATGTCCTTGATGCGCCGCTAGGTGACCCTCCCGCTCCCGCAGCAACCCAGGACATTCTGAACATCTGGCAAACGCGGAGTGATGACTACTCTCTGGTTAGGTGTGGCATGTTATACAGTTTGGAAACGGGGCTCCAAAGCCGTTTTGAGCAACACGGTGCATATGAGATGTTCCAAGAGCTAAATCTAGTTTTTCAAGCTCATGCCCGTGTCGAGAGATATGAAGTCTCCGACAAGTTCTTTTGTTGTAAGATGGAGGAGAACAGTTCTGTCAGTGAGCACATACTCAAAATGTCTGGGTTCCACGGTCGTCTCACTTCACTTGGAGTCGAACTTCCGGATGATGCTATAATTGAAAGAATCCTCCAGTCTCTCCCAACAAGCTACAAAGGTTTTGTGCTGAACTACAACATGCAAGGGATGGAGAAGACTATTCCCGAGTTGTACTCGATGCTCAAGTATGCAGAACTAGAAATCAAGAAAGAGCATCAAGTGTTGATGGTCAACAAGACCACTAGTTTCAAGAATGGCAAGGGTAAGAAGAACTACAAGAAAGACGGCAAAGCCGTTGCCACGCCCGGTAAGCCAGATGCCGAGAAGAAGAAAAAGAATGGACCCAAGCCTGATACTGAGTGCTTCTATTGCAAGGGAAAAGGTCACTGGAAGCGGAACTGCCCCAAATACTTAGCGGACAATAAGGCCGGCAACATTAAAGGTATATGTGATATACATGTTATTGATGTGTACCTTACCAGCGCTTGTAGTAGCTCATGGGTATTTGATACCGGTGTTGTTGCTCACATTTGCAACTCAAAGCAGGAACTGCGGAATAAGCGGAGACTAGCTAAGGACGAGGTGACGATGCGCGTCGGGAATGGGTCCAAGGTCGATGTGATCGCCGTTGGCACGCTACCTCTACATCTACCGTCGGGATTAGTTTTAAACCTTAATAATTGTTATTTAGTACCAGCTTTGAGCATGAATATTGTATCAGGATCTTGCTTAATGCGAGACGGCTACTCATTTAAGTCAGAGAATAATGGTTGTTCTATTTATATGAGTGATATGTTTTATGGTCATGCTCCGCTCGTGAATGGTTTATTCTTGATGAGTCTCGACCGTGTGTAACATCCCAAATTTTGGAATGTTAATATAATTGTTAGAATGATTGTTTGTTTGCTTGAGTGATTGAAAACTTGAGTGAAATTTGAAACTTTTCAAAAACTTTTGAATGAGAGGGAATAAAATGACTTTCCCCTTCTCCGGTAAATTCAAATTCAAAGGCAATGAGAGAAGGTGACATGACTTCCTCAACTATAAAGAATTTGAATCATGGTGGTCGTTGAATTTCTTTCGGTATTTATTTTCGAATTCATTTCGGCAGAAGATTTCAATCACAAAAAAAATTCTTTCTGACGATATTCTTGCCAAGCAAGAAGGAGAGGAGGTAACATGACACCCCAAAATAAATAAAAGTCAGAAGAAAATAGTGCCAAAAATTTTAAAGGCAAAATTTGGGTTTTATTTGGATTTTTTTAAAAAAATTTATGAAGTTTTTATTTTTTGAAAATAATATGCCCACGTGGTGGGAATTATTTTTCTGAAAATTTCGATATATAATACTTATATATTTGGAATTTTATTTATTTTCTTTTATACGTTTTTCTTTCCTAGTTTTGATAAATAGGAAACAATCTTTTATTAGGAAACATATCTGGGCCATATTAGGAAAACTGTCTCGCCCATAACTCACCTTCTTCTTCCTCACGACGTTTCCTTCTGTAGCCATGGCACAAGCTTCGAGGAAAGTCCCTCCCCGAATTTCGCAAGCTCTACTGCCTCCCCACACCTCCGGTCACCCCTATAAGAACCCCCATGGCCTCCGCGTTCCATTCCCATCAAAAAATCTCCCTTTCCCTGCGTGTAGACGCCACTCCCCCACCATAGTTCTTCTTGTCAAGAACAAAGCACACGAGCTTCGCTGCGACCACCCCTACCCCTGTCGAGCCCCCTCGCACCCCCTGCCGCCACCCTCTGCCCCCCTGTGCACCCCCCTCCCTCGCCCCCTCCCAGGAGCGCCCCCTCCTCCACCGGCCCCCTCCCAGGAGCGCCCCCTCCTCCACCGGCCCCCTCCCAGGAGACCCCCCTCTCGCCGGAGTGCCTCCCCACCCTTGCCAGCGCAGCACCATCTCCAGGAGCAGCTCTGCTGCGTTTCAGCCATGGGAGGTAACCCCTCCTTTCCCTTTTTTCTCTTTTGCTTGTATTGTTTTTTCTTGTTTTGTTAGCCTATCGTTAGATCTAGATCCAACAGATCCCATTAAAAGAAACTTACCCCTTCGGTTCTTGTAAAAGAACCGGTGGTTTTTCTTGTTAGCCGACGTGGATTGGTTAGTTTACGGCAGTTTTCTAGATAGCCAAAAACGTGCACACGTATTAGCCAATCAGATCTCGCCACGTCGCCGTTTTCGTTTTCAATTTAATTCTGTAACAGATTTAGCTCCGCTCTTGTTTTGCTTATAATTTTTGATCTAGAAGTCCAATGATGCTGATTCATTTTGCGTTAGATCAAAAGTTTCTTGTAGTTTCCGAAAATATATAATTTGTCTATGTTTGGATTTATAAAAATTGAGTTATATCAGATTTGAATTAAATCTTGTTTTGCTTATTCCGGGAGTTTAAAAATAGATTTTAATTTGATTCTTTTTGATACTGATCACTAGTGATCCTATTTATGAGTGGTAAAAATTTCAGAATTGTTTGAGTAATTTAACTCATTATTTCAAGTGAAACAGTTTCTGTTTCACTTCTTTTCAGGATTATGACTATATTTCTTTCTTTAGTTGTTTTTAAAGTATTTTATTTTTCTTTCAAAAAGATTATGTTTTGTTTCTGTTAGTTAACAGTAGATTTGCAACAAGTTTTTATTTTATTTTTATTTGTTATCAACAAAATCAATTCTAGTTCCCTAATAACTTGCAATTGATTTCTCTACTGTTTCAACTCCTGTTTGGAAATACTTTCAAATAGTTTTATGTAAAATACTATATTTTATCTTAGTAAAATTTATATCTTAGTTCTCTGTTATTTAATGTTTTATTTTCAGTTAGAACAAAAAAAACTATTTAGTGTTTGATGTAGTAGAAGACTCCTAGTTTTAGTTGAAGTTTCTTTCGGATTCTTATTCGCTCTCTCTTTTGTTTTGATTGCTAGAATGATTGCTAGTATGAGTGCTTATGTGAATGATATGTTTGTTATATAGATTTCATCGGAGAGTGATGAATAGTCTATCAAGTTATTTCTCGAGAACGATAGTTCTTCTTCATCAACCTCACCAGGCAAGTCATTTGATCATGTATCACCTATGTTTTATGCATCATAGTTCTACCATCCTATACCCAATTGCATGCTGAGTAGGTACTTGGTAATTATGTTTACATATTGTAGTATCATGTGGTAGGCACTCAACAACCCTGTTACTTGGCCCCGAACGACAAATTTCTTATTGCTATGCATGAGTAGACGGGATTCTGGTTGAGTGCATATCACGAGTGATGCGAGAATAATTTAATAACCAAGACCGGTTAAGTCAAGATTTTCAAGACCTCGTGATGCAATGCAACTCCGGGTGAAGGACGGTTGAACGGCTCCCTGGAGAAACCAGTGGATGACTCGGGATGCATGGAGACGTGCCATGACATCTTGCGGAAAGCTTCACCCAGGCTCAAAGAGACGGACGGATATTTTCAAGACCCAAGGCTTACCTGCACAACCACAAGTCATTATGGGCTGTGGCTTCGTTGGACAACGTGGCGACTCTAGACAGACGGTGCTAGCAGATGTAGAAGAACGGTAGGATTGGATGGGCACCGACAGGGATTCAGAGGGACCCGTAGAAAGACCATGTTTTGATCATCCGGTCTTCAAACACCCTGAAGTGCGAGGACATACCGGAGGCGATCAAATCTTGTGGGGAACGTGTGCAAAACTCTGCAGAGTACTCAAACCTAATCGATTAGCCGTGTCCACGGCCATGGACAACTTGAGCCAAAGGAACTGAAGTTATCTGGAATTCTCAACACCATTTATATATATTTGATGTGGGTAATATTGATAACCTGGGTATGAGAACTGGTTGGCGGAACCATCTCATTAACAACCAACAACGTAGTAATATTTTGCTTTTAGCCCCTCTTGTTGTAGGAGAAAATTTGCTTTACGCTAAAACTTACAACACCACCTGCCATATATGCATATAGTATAGATGATATTTTACCCCCTCTCATATGTGACTTGCCGGCATATTCAATATGCTGACCTAGACGGCTGCAACGTCTTATGTTGCAGATATTTTTCTTCGATGAGTAAGAGTACGATTCAGGGTTACGGTCTACACTCAACTTGTCGTTGGTGTTTATTGGGACTCCACTCCCTTGACTGCTTCCGCTGAGATATTTAAGGTATATATCAGTTTTACGCTATTTCCATGTGATTGCACTTTGATATATACATTGATGTACTGTGTGTGCCAGCATACTGATCCAGGGATGGCACAGATACACAGAGGCTTGACTCGTTTTGAGTCGGGTCGTTACAGAAATGGTATCAGAGCACATGTTGACTGTAGGATGTGACCCTAGAAACTAGAAACTTGTTAGGATAGGATCTCTCAAAAATCTTATTTTTGAGAACACCTTTTACTTTTCATCTCTTGTGATTTCATCAAATATTCTCTCTCACCTCAAATAGTTATACAATCCCCTTACCCCTTTGACCTCATGAAGAATCAATGGAGTTCTACCTCAAAGTAAACAGGATTTCACCACACATTTGAAGAATTGAAGCTACACCAACAAAAGACTCTCAAGACTCGAAGAACTAGAAGACCCTGAAGTGTTCGAATAATTATATGACCATTAGAAGTCCAAACCCCTTTTATATACTCATGTTAGATACGATGGTTTGTGAGCCGTCATTGGTGTGTGTTTTCCGACGACCACAAATAAAACTTGTTCTCAAAAATATTGTTTGTATTGTGTGTATCTCCCTCCCTCTCTTACCCGTCTCATCCCCAAAACCTCAACCCTACCAGATGGAGTATGAAGCTGGACTTGTAGTCTCTGGACCAATGACCCAGCTGGAGGCTGAAATATGGATTCAGAACATGGAGAACCACTTCGGGAGCAACTTGATCTCAAGGAAGTATGAAGTGGAACACGCTCTCCGGTACTTTACCCAAAGTGCTGCTATCTGGTGGAAAATGCACCATGCCATACAAGGATCTAGTGGAGCAGAAACTTGGGACGAATTCAAGAAGACTCTATTAAGATCCCGTCTCATTCGGAAGTGCTATGATAATCCGAAGGAGAAAACTTGTGCATGCAAGATCTATGGAGAAATAGGACACACCCAGGAAGAACACAAGGATGGATGCACTCATTGTGAAGAAAATCACCCAGCTGAGGAGTGCCCAAGTAGTCAGGTGACTTGTTTCCTTTGTGAAGGAACCACCCACTACCCAGCTCAGTGTCACATTTACCCCAAGGTGCAACAAGTTGTCAAGCAGCAGAAAGATGCAGTGAAGGAAATCCTCAAGAAGAAGATTCTAGAAGAACCTGTGATGATTGAAAATATAGAAGACCCTGATGAACAAGGTCTGACCGGATTTTTCTCCAATGCATGCTACTCATGTGGAGAAGAAGGACATTATTCACAGGATTGCACGAATGGAAGCCAAGAGTATCTGGGAAACTTCCCGACGGAAAAAGTGGAGTTTGATCCACTTGAAATAGAAGAACTGGCCAAAACGAAGGAGTCCGGAAAGAAGAAAAAGTACCCTCGGAAGGGCCAAATCTCTGCAGAAAAAGACCTGAGTCATGTCAGATGTTACAAGTGTATGGCATTTGGCCACCACAAATACATGTGCTCAGGAAGGAAGCCGGAAGCCCAAGGAGCAAAAGCAAACACTAAGACGCCTCGAGACTTGTCAGAACTCTTTTGCTTTCGTTGCAAGGAAGCAAGACATTTTGCTAATGATTGTCCACAAAGGAAGAAAACTAAAATGGAGTAGTTAAGTTTTGACCATGGCAAATAGTGTAATCTGAAGCACTCTTGTTTTTCATGAGATCATGGAGTGAAATTTTTGTAACAGAAGTCCCTGAGATTGTAATAACTTCATGAATCAATGGAATTTATTGTCACATGATTGCCTATGTTGAAACTGTATGCATTGTTTCTCTACGAACAAAGATCTCTGAACATTTATGTTGATATGAGAAAATACGGTCTATGCAGGCATGAGTATAATTCATTTAAGTGTGGTAGTAATCGGTAAACCTACAAGATCCACTAAGTAGGAATGTACCATAATTACCAAGGAGACACATACACTCCTCTGAGTACCTATTTACTGACACCTGCAGATGACAACTCTACGAGTCATTCCTCAAGGGACCAGAAACGATCATGACCCTCACCAGTGATCATGATTACCCGAAAATCCTGAAGGACATGAGGAAGCACATTCATCTTGAAGGAGATGCAGTCTACAAAGGCTACCCATTCATGGAAAGTGGAGTAGAACTTTGGTACGTGGAAGTACACCTCCACCATGTGAAAGGAGTTTGTCCAAAGACTATGTGGCAATACTTTTTCATTTCACGTGTACCACGAGAACCTTCTTTGATGTTGTTCGTGAAGCAGCCATGGAAGCCATACGTCAGATTCGAGAAATACTTGAAGCAAGACTCCGTCATACCCAGGAATACCTGAGTGAAGTGCATGCGGAGATGATGGAGATGAAGCTCATGGCCACCATGATGAAGCAAAAGGTGGATGATTTCAAGGAGCACCTCGGAAAGTTCCAGTGGAACTAAAGTACCTCCAAGAGAGACAAATGAATAAAGTTGGCAGAAATGCTCGACCATACCGAACAATGTGGATGGCAACATTTGTAATAAATTACTTTTGAATTGGGATTTTGAGAAGGAATTAAGGATGTAATAAAGGATTGACTATGAAATGAATATGATTTATGGATGAAGCAATACCTTTTATGGTAAACACACCCATGGAAAAAGAAAAGTATCGCGCGGAATGGCGTGTGAACCAAAAAATAAGTCTGAGGATGTTTAGTTACCCCAAGAGTATGATGGAATGAAACACTATAGGATTTAAGGGCAGAGTAATTCCAAGTATGCCTGCAACCCACAGACCCCGGAACTAATAAGGATCAAGTACTACCTTTTTGGAGAAAGAAACTTGGAAGAAGCTATGATGGATCAACAAAAGTTTTCTTAGGAGCATACGAAAACCTGAGAGTTGTGAAGATACGTTAGATGTTCAGCTTGCAGAACCAATGGATTATACGAACTTCATTCATAGACAAGAGAAATTCTGCAACACTTGTGAATATGCCCAAGTGTTAGAATACGAGATTCACTAAGCCTTATACAAGGTAATGATTTTAGTGCGACATGGCTTGGACACCATGACGACTTACTATTATCATTCTCTTGCTATTCGGAATGGTAAATCTGAGAGACTTACCCATAGTGAGAGATGACGTTCTTTGAAGCTTTTGTTTAAGCCTTAGAATGGTATGATGAAAGCCCCATGTACATGGCATTTGTTGTCACGCGTAGGAAATTTTACGGTAAGGATGAAGACAAGACCCCTCTCTCTGCAGGATAGCCACAAATGGTAGACCACCATGAGAATCATCGATAGGTTATTTAGAATTGATCACGAGACTGTCAGTTAAGAAGACCCAGTAATGGAAGAAGCTTATATCAATAGAGGAACCCTCGATTTTGATGGAAACGTTATGAATATAACGGGAGAGCATCACCAAAGGATTTAGTATGAAGACTGTGAGAAGTCAGTTGCCAAAACCCCGGAGGATCGTTAAAACATTTTTGAGGGACCAGTAATCCTTATTTTGAAGTGTGGTAGCATCCCACTTTGTCGGAGGTTGGATTTGTTAGAAGACCCCCAAACGCTAACCTTTCTTTCTAGCCTCTTCGAATCTCGAGGACGAGATTCATTTTAAGTGTGGTAGGTTTGTAACATCCCAAATTTTGGAATGTTAATATAATTGTTAGAATGATTGTTTGTTTGCTTGAGTGATTGAAAACTTGAGTGAAATTTGAAACTTTTCAAAAACTTTTGAATGAGAGGGAATAAAATGACTTTCCCCTTCTCCGGTAAATTCAAATTCAAAGGGAATGAGAGAAGATGACATGACTTCTTCAACTATAAAGAATTTGAATCATGGTGGCCGTTGAATTTCTTTCGGTATTTGATTTCGAATTCGTTTCGGCAGAAGATTTCAATCACAAAAAAATTCTTTCTGACGATATTCTTGCCAAGAAGAAGGAGAGGAGGTAACATGACACCCCAAAATAAATAAAAGTCAGAAGAAAATAGTGCCAAAAATTTTAAAGGCAAAATTTTGATTTTATTTGGATATTTTTAAAAAATAATTTTTTATGAAGTTTTTCTTTTGTGAAAAATAATATGCCCACGTGGTGGGAATTATTTTTCTGAAAATTTTGATATATAATACTTATAAATTTGGAATTTTATTTATTTTCTTTTATATGTTTTTCTTTCCTAGTTTTGATAAATAGGAAACAGTCTTTTATTAGGAAACCTATCTGGGCCATATTAGGAAAACTGTTTGGCCCATAATTCACCTTCTTCTTCCTCACGACGTTTCCTTTTGTAGACATGGAAGAAGCTTCCAGGAAGGTCCCTCCCCGGATTTCGCGAGCTCTACTGCCTCCCCACACCTCCCGTCGCCCCTATAAGAACCCCCATGGCCTCCTCGTTCCATTCCCCTAAAAAAATCTCCCTTTCCCTGCCTGTAGACGCTAGTCCCCCACCATAGTTCTTCTTGTCAAGAACAAAGCACAGGAGCTTCGCTGGGACCACCCCTACCCCTGTTGAGCCCCCTGGCACCCCCTGCCGCCACCCTCTGCCCCCCCCTGCGCACCCCCTCCCTCGCCCCCTCCCAGGAGCGCCCCCTCCTCCACCGCCCCCTCCCAGGAGATCCCCCCCCTCGCCGGCGCAACACCATCGCCAGGAGCAGCTCTGTTGTGTTTCAGCCACGGGAGGTAACCCCTCCTTTCCGTTTTTTTTCTCTTTTGCTTGTATTGTTATTTTCTTGTTTTGTTAACCTACCGTTAGATCTAGATCCAACAGATCCCATTAAAAGAAACTTACCCCTTCATTTCTTGTAAAAGAACCGGTGGTTTTTCTTGTTAGCCGACATGGATTGGTTAGTTTACGGCCGTTTGCTAGATAGCCAAAAACGTGCACACGTATTAGCCAATCAGATCTCGCCACGTCGCCATTTTCGTTTTCAATTTAGTTCTGTAACAGATTTAGTTCCGTTCTTGTTTTGCTTATAACTTTTGATCTAGAAGTGCAATGATGCTGATTCCTTTCGCGTTAGATTACAATTTTCTTGCAGATTCCGAAAATACTTAATTTGTCTATGTTTGGATTTATAAAATTTGAGTTAGATCAGATTTGAATTAAAGCTTGTTTTGCTTATTCCGGGAGTTTAAAAATAGCTTTTAATTTGATTCTTTTTTATACTGATCACTAGTGATCCTATTTATCAGTGGGCAAAATTTCAGAATTGTTTGAGTAATTTAACTCATTATTTCAAGTGAAACAGTTTCTGTTTCACTTCGTTTTAGGATTATGACTATATTTCTTTCTTTAGTTGTTTTTAAAGTATTTTCTTTTTGTTTCAAAAAGATTATGTTTTGTTTCTGTTAGTTAACAGTAGATTTGCAACAAGTTTTTATTTTTATTTTTATTTGTTATCAAGAAAATCAATTCTAGTTCCCTAATAACTTGCAATTGATTTCTCTACTGTTTCAACTCCCGTTTGGAAATACTTTCAAATAGTTTTATGTAAAATACTTTATTTTATCTTAGTAAAATTTATATCTTAGTTCTCTGTTATTTAATGTTTTATTTCCAGTTAGAACAAAAAAAACTATTTAGTGTTTGATGTAGTAGAAGACTCCTGGTTTTAGTTGAAGTTTCTTTCGGATTCTTATTCGCTCTCTCTTTTGTTTTGATTGCTAGCATGATTGCTAGTATGAGTGCTTATGTGAATGATATGTTTGTTATATAGATTTCATCGGAGAGTGACAAATAGTGTATCAAGTTATTTCTCGAGAATGATAATTCTTCTTCATCAACCTCACCAGGCAAGTCATTTGATCATGTATCACCTATGTTTTATGCATCGTAGTTCTACCATCCTATACCCAATTGCATGCTGAGTAGGTACTTGGAATTTATTGTTACATATTGTAGTATCATGTGGTAGGCACCCAACAACCCCGTTACTTGGCCCGGGACGACAAATTTCTTATTGCTATGCTTGAGTAGACGGGATTCTGGTTGAGTGCATATCACGAGTGATGCGAGAATAATTTAATAACCAAGACCGGTTAAGTCAAGATTTTCAAGACCTCATGATGCAATGCAACTCCGGGTGAAGGACGGTTGAACGGCTCCCTGGAGAAACCGGTGGATGACCCGGGATGCATAGAGACGTGCCATGACATCTTGCAGAAAGCTTCACCCAGGCTCAAATAGACAGACGGATATTTTCAAGACCCAAGGCTTACCTGCACAGCCACAAGTCATTGTGGGCTCTGGCTTGGTTGGACAACGTGGCGACTCTGGACAGGCGGTGCTAGTAGATGTAGATGAACGGTGGGATTGGATGGGCACCGACAGGGATTCAGAGGGACCCGTTGAAAGACCATGTTTTGATCATCCGGTCTTCAAACACCCTGAAGTGCGAGGACATACCGGAGGCGATCAAATCTTGTGGGGAATGTGTGCAAAACTCTCAGAGTACTCAAACCTAATCGATTAGCCGTGTCCACGGTCGTGGAACACTTGAGCCAAAGGAACTGAAGTTATCTGGAATTCTCAACACCATTTATATATATTTGATGTGGGTAATATTGATAACCTGGGTATGAGAACTGGTTGGCGGAACCATCTCATTAACAACCAACAGCGTAGTAATATTTTGCTTTTAGCCCCTCTTGTTGTAGGAGAAAATTTGTTGTACGCAAAAACTTACAACACCACCTGCCATATATGCATATAGTATAGATGATATTTTACCCCCTCTCGTATGTGACTTGCCGGCATATTCAATATGCTGACCTACACGGCTGCAACGTCTTATGTTGCAGATATTTTTCTTCGACGAGTAAGAGTACGATTCAGGGTTACGGTCTACACTCAACTTGCCGTTGGTGTTTATTGGGACTCCACTCCCTTGACTGCTTCCGCTGAGATATTAAGGTATATATCAGTTTTACGCTATTTCCATGTGATTGCACTTTGATATATACATTGATGTACTGTATGTGCCAGCATACTGATCCAGGGATGGCACAGATACACAGAGGCTTGACTCGTTTTGAGTCGGGTCGTTACATCGTGATGTTACACATATTGATAGTGTGAGTACCAAAAGATGTAAAGTTGATAATGATAGTCCCACATACTTGTGGCACTGCCGCCTTGGTCATATCAGTGTTAAGCGCATGAAGAAGCTCCATACTGATGGACTATTAGAGTCTCTTAACTTTGAATCATTTGACACATGCGAACCGTGCCTGATGGGCAAGATGACTAAGACTCCATTCTCAGGAATAATGGAGAGAGCAACCGACTTATTGGAAATAATACATACTGATGTGTGTGGTCCAATGAACGTTGAAGCTCGCGGTGGCTATCGTTATGTTCTCACTCTCACCGATGATTTGAGTAGGTATGGGTATATCTACTTGATGAAGCACAAATTTGAGACGTTTGAAAGTTCAAGGAATTTCAGAGTGAGGTCGAGAATCAACGTGACAGAAAAATTAAGTGTCTACGATCTGATCGTGGAGGAGAATATTTGAGTCACGAGTTTGGCACACACATAAGGAAGTGTGGAATCGTTTCACAACTAATGCCGCCTGGCACGCCGCAACGCAACAGAGTGTCTGAACGTCGTAGTTGCACTTTATTAGATATGGTACGATCTATGATGTCTCTTACCGACTTACCACTGTCATTTTGGGGATACGCATTAGAAACTGCAGCATTCACTTTAAATAGGGCACCGTCCAAATCCGTTGAGACGACACCGTATGAACTATGGTTTGGCAAGAAACCTAAGTTGTCGTTTCTTAAAGTTTGGGGCTGCGATGCTTATGTGAAGAAACTTCAACCAGAAAAGCTCGAACCCAAAGCGGAGAAATGCGTATTCATAGGATACCCTAAGGAAACTATTGGGTATACCTTCTATCTTAGATCCGAAGGTAAAACCTTTGTTGCCAAGAACGGATCCTTTCTAGAGAAAGAGTTTCTCTCGAAAGAAGTAAGTGGGAGGAAAGTAGAACTTGATGAGGTAATTACACCCCCTCTCGAACAGGAAAGTAGCGCGGCGTGGGAAATTGTTCCTGTGGTGCCTGCACCAACTGAAGAGGAAGTTAATGATAATGATCATGAAGCTTCGGACCAAGTTACTACTGAACGGTGAAGGTCCACAAGGGTACGCTCCGCACCAGAGTGGTACGACAACCCTGTGATGGAAATCATGTTGTTGGACAACGGTGAACCTTCGAACTATGAAGAAGCAATGGCGGGCCCGGATTCCAACAAATGGCTTGAAGCTATGAAATCCGAGATAGGATCCATGTATGAGAACAAAGTATGGACTTTGGTGGACTTGCCCGTTGACCGGCGAGCCATAGAAAATAAATGGATCTTCAAGAAGAAGACTGATGCAAATGGTAATGTAACCATTTATAAAGCTCGACTTGTCGCAAAGGGTTTTCGACAAATTCAAGGAATTGACTACGAAGAGACTTTCTCTACCGTAGCGAAGCTCAAATCAGTCCGAATCATGTTAGCAATTGCCGCCTTTTATGATTATGAAATTTGGCAAATGGATGTCAAAACAACGTTCCTTAATGGGAACCTTAAGGAAGAGTTGTATATGATGCAACCAGAAGGTTTTGTCGACCCTAAGGGTGCTAACGAAGTGTGCAAGCTCCTGCGCTCCATCTATGGGCTGGTGCAAGCTTCTCGGAGTTGGAACATTCGCTTTAATGAGGTGATTAAAGCGTTTGGGTTCATACAGGTTTACGGAGAAGCCTGTCTGTACAAGAAAGTGAGTGGGAGCTCTGTAGCTATCCTCATACTGTATGAGGATGACATATTATTGATGGGGAATAATATAGAGATGTTGGAGAGCATAAAGGCCTATTTGAACAAGAGTTTTTCAATGAAGGACCTTGGAGAAGCTGCATACATATTAGGCATCAAGATCTATAGAGATAGATCGAGACGCCTCATAGGTCTTTCGCAAAGTACATACCTTGACAAGATATTGAAGAAGTTCAATATGGAAAACTCAAAGAAAGGGTTCTTGCCAGTTTTGCAAGGTATGAGATTGAGTAAGACCCATTCACCGACCACGGCAGCAGATAGAGAGAAGATGAGTATTGTCCCCTATGCTTCAGCCGTAGGCTCTCTAATGTATGCCATGCTGTATACCAGACCAGATATAAACCTTGCCATAAGTTTGGTAGGGAGGTACCAAAGTGATCCCGGTATGGAACACTGGACAGCGGTCAAGAATATCCTTAAGTACCTGAAGAGGACTAAGGAAATGTTTCTCGTTTATAGAGGTGACGAAGAGCCTGTCGTAAAGGGTTACGTCGACGCTAGCTTCGACACAGATTCGGATGACTCTAAGTCACAGACCGGATACGTATATGTTTTGAATGGCGGGGCAGTGAGCTGGTGCAGCAGCAAGCAAGAAGTCGTGGCAGCATCTACATGTGAAGCGGAGTACATAGCTGCTTCAGAAGCAGCTCATGAAGGAATTTGGA
Source organism: Hordeum vulgare subsp. vulgare (assembly GCF_904849725.1). Taxonomy (NCBI): domain Eukaryota; kingdom Viridiplantae; phylum Streptophyta; class Magnoliopsida; order Poales; family Poaceae; genus Hordeum; species Hordeum vulgare. The sequence goes on from NC_058520.1 coordinate 559,897,798, forward strand.
TGAAGGAGCTCATCACCGACCTTGGAGTGGTTCCAAGCGCGTCGGGTCCAATGACACTCTTCTGTGATAACACTGGGGCCATTGCCATAGCCAAGGAGCCCAGGTTTCACCGAAAGACGAAGCACATCAAACGCCGCTACAACTCCATCCAGGACCATGTCCAGAGTGGAGTGATAGAGATTTGTAAAGTACATATGGATCTGAATGTTGCAGACCCGTTGACTAAACCTCTTCCACGAGCAAAACATGATCAACACCATAATGCTATGGGTGTTCGATACATCACAATGTAACTAGATTATTGACTCTAGTGCAAGTGGGAGACTGTTGGAAATATGCCCTAGAGGCAATAATAAAATGGTTATTATCATATTTCCTTGTTCATGATAATCATCTATTGTTCATGCTATAATTGTATTAACAGGAAACAATAATACATGTGTGAATAAATAGATCACAATGTGTCCCGAGCAAGCCTCTAGTTGGCTAGCTCGTTAGTCAATAGATGATCATGGTTTCCTGGTCATGGGCATTGGATGTCATTGATAACGAGATCACATCATTGGCAGAATGATGTGATGGACAAGACCCAATCCTAAGCATAGCACTAGATCGTATTGTTCGTATGCTAAAGCTTTTCTAATGTCAAGTGTCTTTTCCTTCGACCGTGAGATTGTGCAACTCCCGGATACCATAGGAGTGATTTGGGTGTATCAAACGTCACAACGTAACTGGGTGACTATAAAGGTGCACTACGGGTACCTCCGAAAGTGTCTCTTGGGTTGGTACGAATCGAGATCGGGATTTGTCACTCCGCGTGACGGATAGGTATCTCTGGGCCCACTCGGTAGAACATCATCATGAGATCAATGTGACTAAGGAGTTAGTCACACGATGACGTGCTACGTAACGAGTAAAGAGACTTACCAGTAATGAGATTGAACAAGGTATAGGTATACCGACGATCGAATCTCGGGCAAATTTTATACCGACAGACCAAGGGAATTGTATACGGGATTGATTGAATCGTTAACATCGTGGTTCATCCGATGAGATCATCATGGAGAAAGTGGGAGCCACCATGGGTATCCAGACCCCGCTGATGGTTATTGGCCGGAGAGGTGTCTCGGTCATGTCTGCATGTCTCCCAAACTCGTAGGGTCTACACACTTAAGGTTCGATGATGCTAGGGTTATAGGGAATTGTTATACGAGGTTACCGAAAGTTGTTCGGAGTCCCGGATGAGATCCCGGACGTCACGAGGAGCTCTGGAATGGTCCGGAGGTAAAGATTGATATATAGGATGGATGGTTTTGGACACCGGAAATGTTTCGGGTGTCACCAGTAATGTACGGGGTCCACCGGGAGGGGTCACCAGCCCCAAGAGGTTGCATGGGCCAAAAGAGGGAGGGCAACCAGCCCAAAGTGGGCTGGTGCACCTCCCACAAGGAGGCCCAAGGCGCATGAGGTGGAGAGGGGGGAAACCCTAGGCGCTGGTGGGCCTAAGGCCCAACTAGGGGTGCGCGACCCCTCCCCCTGCCCTGGCCGCCGCACCTCCCATCTGGGGGGCTGCTGCACCACCTAGGGTGGGAACCCTAGGGGTGGCACCCCCTCCCCTCCTCCTATATATAGTGGGGGTTTGGGGGCTGTTTGACACACAGTTTTTCATCTCCCTCGGCGCAGCCCTGCCCCCTTCTTCCTCCTCTCCCACGGTGCTTGGCGAAGCCCTGCCGGGAGACCTCATCTCTCCATCGACACCACGCCGTCGTGCTGCCGGAGTTCTTCCCCAACCTCTCCCTCCTCCTTGCTGGATCAAGGTGCAGGAGACGTCACCGGGCTGCACGTGTGTTGAACGCGGAGGTGCCGTGGTTCGGCACTAGATCAGAATCACACCGCGAGTACGACTCCATCAACCGCGTTCTAGCAACGCTTTCGCTTAGAAATCTTCAAAGGTATGAAGATGCACTCACCCCTCTCTCGTTGCTGGTCTCTCCATAGGAAGATCTGAATATGGCGTAGGAAATTTGAATTTATGCTACGTTACCCAACAGTGATACGGGCTGCTGAGGTCCACTACATCGAACCATATGGACTCTCGGCGGAAGTGAGCTTTGTCGCCTAAGAGGACGTCCAACTGGATTTTGCCAATTGGTGAGCAGGACTGCCCAGGCACGATGCCGTGGAAGACAGTACTGGTCGGCAGGACGTCCATCTCCTTGAGCCCGAGCTTGAGGAGAGTGTCGAGGTAGAGGATGTTGGTGCTGCTGCCGCCATCGACCAACACCCGGAAGAACCGACAGGTGAGCCTCTTGGAGGCGAAGGTGGGGTCAAGGACGAGCGCGTATGAGCCCGGGTTGGGCATCACCGCGGGATGGTCCACCCGGCTCCATGTGATTGGTTTGTCAGACCAATTAATGTACTGGGGAACCGGGGGAACCGTGGCATTCACCTCGCGCCGTCTCTGGCGCAGGCTATGCTTGTCGACGCCTTCACTGGTGAAGACGACGAATGCTCCGTCTTGATGAGGGTAGTCATCATGTAGGTGGCCGTCCTCGCGAGGCGGCGGCGGTGGAGCCGGAGCAGGACCAGGAGCCGGTGTGCGAGGCGCCGCCTGCGCACCTGGGGGAGCCGGCAGGGCATCCCCTTGCGACAGCCGGCATGCGAAGCTGCACTGTCGAAGGGTGTGGTTGGACGGCTGCGCCCCAGAATGTATCTTGCACGGGGCGTCGAGAAGTTGCTCGAAGGACTGCTTGGGCAGCCAGTTGGCGTTGTTCCTGTTGGAACGCTTCCGCGGAGGGCCGGCTTGAGGAGCCGACGTCTTGCCCTCCATGCTGACTACCAACTTGATGTTAGGGCGCGAATCCATCTAATCCGCCTTGCGCTTGTTGTTGTTCTGGCCGTCTCAGCCATCGCCCGTCGGCTTGGGAGTAGCCGGCATGGGGACAGCCTTGTCCGAGGCGGTCACCTTGACGCGCCTCGGCGAGTCGGCCGTGGCATATTTGTCCGCCTTGGCCATGAGCACCGCCAGAGAGGTGGGCTCGGAGCACATAAGCTTGTGCTCGAGGAGGGTGCTGTCTCGGCAACCGTCGATGAAGTACAGGATGGCTTGTACCTCATGCACCCCCTCGCAGGAGTTGCGGAGCTCTGTCCACCAGGTGACGTAGTCGCGAAGGGGTTCGTCGGGCCTCTGGATGCACATGGCCAGCTCGCGAGGCCGACCAGGGTGCTTGTAGGTGCTAGTGAAGTTACGGACGAACGCCTCCTCGAAGTCCACCCAGGAGTTGACGTTGCCGGCCGGAAGGCTGTTAAGCTAAGTCCGAGCCGAGCCGGCCAACATGACTGGCACGTAGCGGACCGCTACACACTTGTTGCCCCTGGCGATGCCGACGGCCGTGGTGTAGTTGATCAGCCAGTCCTCTGGCTTGGCTGTGCCGTTGTACTTGGGCGTGTCCCAAGGCAAGGTGAAACCTCGGGGGAACGGCTCCCCTCGGATCCGGTGGCCGAAGCAGGCCGGACCGATGGGACCGTCCTCCTCCAGGAGGGCCGACTGGGCCACGACGAAGAGGCGCCTACGGGCGTCTCGATCATCCTGGGGAATGCGAGCGCCAATTTGAGTAGCGAGAGGGGAGGCACCTTGCGATCCAGAGACATGAGTTCTTCCCGGGTGAAGAACCTCACACTCCGAATCGCCCTCGTCGCCTCCGCGTCGCTTGCTCGAAGTGTGCTCGCTCTGGCACTGGGAGCGCCGGTCTTGGCTTCCCTCGCCCCTCCGGCCGGAGGTGCGATGCGAGGAAGATCATTCTTTGTGATGTTGACCGCTTGGGTTGCGGCGTGCTCCGGAGTTGGGTCCCGGAGATTCTGACTGGGCCTGACCGGGGTCAAGCCGAGTCTGCTATTTGTTGGCGGCGTCAAGGATATCCTTGACCCGCTTCTCCTGGAAGGCGCGCTCCTCGCCATCCAGGCTCGCCATCTCCTCCATGGCTGCATGTGCCGCCCACATGTTGGCCGCAGGGGTCTCGTAGGTGGGCTGATCGCCGCCCAGGACCTCGGCAATGAACCGGCCGCGGCTGCGGACCGATCCAAGCCGGCTAGGGGCCTCGGAAATCGGAGTGAGGTCATATGCGGAGTTATACTCGCGCTGCGTGGCCTCCATCCGATGTTTTGCCAAGGCGACGGCAACGCCCTCCTCCAAGATACGCTTGCGATCCTCCTCCAGTGAGGCTCGGGCGTTGCTAGGGTTCGCGGAAGCAGCGACGGGTGTTCTCAGGCCGTCGATGGCGTCCTAAAGAGTATCAGCGGTGGCAACAGTGGGTTCACCAGCGTGTGCTGACGCCTTGCCCTGAGTCGTGCTGGTGCCAGCACCGATAACCATTGCCTCGACGACGTTGGAGACGGCGCCGACATGGTATGGGGTGAAGAACCCCATGGACGGTTGAGGGTCGTCGAAGACGAGGACGTTGCTGGGGTACACGTCATGGGCAGGCGTCTCAGCGATAGAGAGTCTGCTGAAGCTGGCGCAGAGCGCCTCAATGTCGAAGTCCTCGCCGAAGTAGCGAGGACCGTCGTTGAGACGTAAATCACTAAAGAGAACGCTGAGGTTCTCCATAGCAGCGACGATGACGCTAGGAAGCGCCTCGTCATCAGAATCTTCGTCCGAATCCGCATGGCGGACGGGGACGTCGATCATCATCGGTGTTTCCTCGTCGAAAGCGGGCTCCACGGGCATGCAGACCGATCCGGATGCGATGCATCCGGTGGCGTAGGTGCGGGGCCCCGCCCAGCGTGTAAAGCCAGCCGATGACGTGATCGGCCCCATGGTGGGCGCCAAATGTCGGTGAATACTCACAACATATGCCATAGGTAGGCTAAAGTCGGTGAGAACCGAAGGGACAAAGGAGGGCGCTGGGAACGAGGTTTGTACTAGCATGGAACGCACGATGTACCCAGGTTCAGGGCTCTTCGTAGAGATAAGACCCCTAGTCCTGCCGGAGTGTTTGATGTGTATCAATGGATTACAATGTTGCTCCTGGAGCTGTGTTGGGAGGAGGAAGAGGGGAGCAGCCGACTCGTCTCTGCCTCTCTCTATGTGGTTGGTGGATGTCAACTGTTGTTCGACCATCCTCCTGCATGGAGGGTGACCGGGGGGGGGGGGGGGTTATAGACGAATGCACCGACCTACAATATGGATAAAGGGTACAAGAGTGGGACCCGGCTGGCAGCCTCACCGGCTGGCCAGGAGCCCACAAGAGTCTTGTCTTGTCGCTTGAGGGGGCCGCCGGCTGCATGGTCTTGATTGGCTGTGGGACCCGCCGTCTGGCCAATGAAGCTCTCATGTAAGGTTGACGCTGAGCACGCGTTGTACGTCGAGCGTCGTCCAGCGAGATTCGTCATGGGCAGGTAGTACAATCGCCTCCACTGTTCCCCATGCCGAGTGCAGTAATGGAGTGGGAGTGTGACGGTCTGACACTATGCTAGGTGATGGATCAGAGCTGGGGTAGGTTAGCGGCGTGGCCGCCGACGCTCGTACCTGCCGGACACTCCAGTCCAGTACCTTTGCTAACACGTAGCTACCTTCAGTCGTAATGTCTCATCCTGACCTACGATCTGATGTGACTTGTGATCCTCGGTCGGCTAGCCTGCTTGGCTAGCCGGCTTGGGCACGGCCGCCTCGTTCCTAGCCGGCTGGCCTGACCAAGCCGGTCAGGAAGAGGTAACCGTCTCGACTCTAGCCGGCAGGGGTTGCCTGACCGGCGAGAGAGATGGCCGCCTCGTCCTCCAGTCGGTAGGCGCGGCCTAGCTGGCCAGAAGACTTGGGCCTTGGGAAACTGTGTTTGTTCATATCCTTTGGGCAGGAGATGAAGGAGCAGGCTTGATGAGCCTACCCCGGGGTTATCCCCCCGACACTGAGGGAAATACTTACTGCTCTTGTGCTGCATCACCCTTTCCTCTTCAAGGGAAAAACCAAAGCAAGCCCGGTCTCCGTCAACGTGTCAATTTCTGGCGCTGTTGTCTATTGCCGTAGCATAGCCATTGTCGCTAAAGGATATGGACAAGTGCACGGAATTGACTACGACGAGACCTACTCGCCGGTAGAGATGCTGAAGTCGGTGAGGATGATACTAGCTATAGATGCATATTTCGATTATGAGATATGGCAGATGGATGTCAAAACGGCTTTCCTTCATGGAAATTTAAAAGCGGTTGTATATATGATACAACCCGAAGGTTTTGTCGATCCAACTAAGCTAGAAAAATATGCAAGATCAAGAGATCCATTTATGGATTGAGGCAAGCGGCTCGGAGTTGGAATATTCATTTTGATGAAGTCATTGTTGACCTTGGTTTCATAAAGAACGAAGAGGACTATTGTTTATACAAGAATTATAGTGGGAGCTCGGTAGTATTTTTAATCTTGTATGTGGATGACATACTACCGATCGAAAATGATGTTTTGATGCTGAACTCAGTCAAGGAATCATTGAATGGCAAGTTTTCAATGAAGAACCTTGGAGAGACAATGTACATTTTAGTCATCAAGATCTACAGATATAGATCAAGGAGGCTGCTTGGCTTAAGCGGGAGCACGTACATAGACAAAGTGTTGAAGTGGTTCAACATGAGTGAGGCCAAGAAAGGGTTCTTGCCAATCTCACATGGTATAAGACCAAGCAAGACTCAATGTCCTACGACTTCTGATGAACGAAACCAGATGAGTAGGATTCCTTATGCTTCGGCAATAAGATGCATCACGTATGCCATGCTATGTACACGACCTGATGTTGCCTATGCAATAAGCTTAACAAGCAGATACGAGGCCGACCTAAGTGAGAGTCACTTTGCAGTGGTGAAATCTATCTTGAAGTACCTAAAAAGTTCTAAAGAGATGTTCCTAGTTTACGGAGGTGAGGAGGAACTCAGCGTAAAGGGTTACGTTGATGCTAGTTTCCAAACCAACAGGGATGATTGTCGATCATAAAATGGATACATGTATGTCATGAATGGAGGAGCAGTTAGCTGGACGAGTTCCAAGCAAGATACGGTGGCCGACTCCACAACAGAGGCCGAATACATTGCCGCTTGTGAAGTTGCAAAGGAAGGTGTTTGGATTCGGAAGTTCCTGGAGGATCTTGGTGTGTTCCCGGGCTGGTCAAAACCGTTAGACCTTTATTGCGACAATTCAGGTGCCATCGCAACCGAGACAACACCACAAGACTAGGCACATAGACCGAAAGTATCACCTCATACAAAAGCTCCTATAGAATGGTGATACTAATTTATGCAAGATTCACACGGATGCAAATGTCGCACATCCGTTGACTAAGTTGCTTCCACAACCCAAGCATGAGGGGCACGTTAGAGCTATGGGCATTCGATGTCTATTTGATTTACTCTAGTGCAAGTGGGAGGCTGTTGGAGATATGCCCTAGAGGCAACCATGTATGATGATATTTACTATGTGTTTATAAATAAAGATAGTCCTTGGACATTATCATTGATGTGTATTAACAAGTACGTGACTTGTTTGTGAGACTATACATTGTATGATGACTGTCCTTAATGGTCCCTAGTCGAAAGAGTTGTGTGGACGCGCAAGCATCTAGACTGACATATGATACGGTGGATGGTATGGTCTCACAGACCATGTAGGATTGGATGCTAGCCGGATAATATGGACTCAGAAAGATCTGGTCAGATTCGTCGTATTCAGATCCGAGTCGAGATAAGGTCTGAGTTGGACAAACCCAACTATGAGACGCAGCGGTAGGTCATCTGTGAGTCTCTAGTACAACATACGTTCTATGTCCTAAGACCTGAAATGGCGCATGTACTCGGGATGGTGATAGACTTGCTTTGGGCCAACCAAACGCTGCTCTATGACTGGGTAGTTACAAAGGTAGGTTTCGGTCTTGTCCAGACCCATGCTGCGAGACGTGGCCGAGCAAGATGGGATTTGCACCTCTGACTAGGAGAGATATACTTTGGGCCCCTCGGGTGATCTGACCCAGATAAGCATGGCCATGCGATGAGGATTATGAGATAACACGAATGTTGGTCACATTCACCGGAATGAGAAATAGGTGGTGCGCCACAAGGATGATCATGTCACCTTGAGCACGACAACGTATATCGTGTGGCAAAGGGAACAGAAGTATGGAGTACATGTTCGCCTAGCCAGCTTCATCGGACACTTGGAGTTGGCACGACTTGCTAGAGTCCGCTACCGACTAGCTGAGTCGGACGTGGACTGACTCGCGACCAAGTGAATGAGAACCTAAAGTGTCGTGCGCTTAAGGGAAGGAACACGTGGGCTTTAGGGTCCATGCGAGGCCCAAGAGTTGAGCCTGCGTCGGTCGCCTATATATAGTGAAGGTGCGGCACACTTATTCGATTGATCGCTTCGGCGCCAAAATTAGGGTTGTGCATGTGTTGCACCTAGCCACCTCCACTCGCCGCCGCCAACTGTGTGATTTGGACCTAGCAGTTCGCCACACGGTGTTCCTCCAGCACGCACGGATACCGTTAGTGGTGGTGCACCTGCGCCGCTCCGGCGAACCTATACATGGGATCCGATGACCGATTGTTCAAGGGAGACGATCCAACGACCGGCTATTAGAGGGAGATCGGACGAGGAGGAGACGGACCATGCAGACGTGCTGCCCCAACTCTACTTCCGCTACACGACACTACGCATCTAGTGGTAATGGTGTGTGATCCATCTCCGTAGCATGTTCTTGGATGTTGTGCGTGTCGGAAAATTTTAATTCGCATGCAATGCACCTACGGTAGAACCCAACATAATTCATGTGGTGTCGTCTCAACGGATTTAGATGGTGACCTATTTAAAGTGAATGTAGTTGTCTCTAATGCATAACCCCAAAATGATAGTGGCCAATCGATAAGAGACATCATAGATCACACCATATCCAATAGAGTATGATTACGGTGCTCGGAGACACCATTATGCTATGGTGTTCCAGGTAGCGTGAGTTGTGAAACAATTCCACATTGTCTTAAATGCATACCAAACTCCACCACGATCAAATCATAGAAACTTTATCTTCTTGTTACGATGATTCTGAACTTCATTCTGAATTTGCTTGAACTTTTCAAATGTTTGAGACATGTGTTTTATTAAGTAAATATACCCATATCTACTCAAATCATTAGTGAAGGTAAGAAAATAATGATATCCACTGCGCGCTTCAACACTCATTAGTACGCAGACATTGGTATGGATGATTTCCAATAAGTCACTTGCCCGCTCCATTGTTTCAGAAAACGGGGTTTTCGTCATCTTGCCCATGAGGCATGGTTCCAGCGATTTAAAATCGAGTGATTCCCAAAGTCCATCAGCATGGAGTTTCTTCATGCGCTTTACACCAATATGACCTGAGCAGCAGTGCCACAAGTATGTGGTACTATCATAATTAACTTTGTATATATTGGTATCAATATTATGAACATGTGTAGCACTATGATCGAGGTTCAATAAACCATTCACATTAGGTGCATGACCATAGAAGGTATTATTCATGTAAACAAAATAACCATTATTCTCTTACTTAAATGAATAATCATATCGCAATAAACAAGATCAATATAATGTTTATGCTCAACACAGACACCAAATAACATTTATTTAGGTTCAACACTAATCATGAAGATAGTGGTAGCATGCGATGGTGATCATCTCAACCTTGGAAACACTTCCAACACACATTGTCACCTCACCCTTAGCTAGTCTCTGTTTATTCTGCACCTTTTGTTTTGAGTTACCAATACTAGCAACTGAACCGGTATCAAATACCTAGGGGCTAATATGAGTACTAGTAAGATACACATCAATAACATGTATATCAAATATACTTTTGTTCACGTTGCCAGCCTTCTTATCTACCAAGTAGCTGGGACAGTTCCACTTCGAGTGACCGTTTCCCTCATAATAGAAGCACTCAGTCCTAGGTTTGGGTGCAACCTTGGGTTTCTTCACTGGAGCGACAACTAGCTTGCCATTCTTAAAGTTTCCCTTCTTCCCTTGCCCTTCTTGAAACTAGTGGTCTTATTAACCATCAACACTTGATGTTCCTTCTTGATTTCTACCTCCACGGTGTAAAACATCACGAATAGCTCAGAGACCATCTTCTCCATCCCTTGCATGTTATAGTTCATCATGAAGCTCTAGTAGCTTGGTGGCAGTGACTGGGAGAACTCTATCAATCACTATCTTATCTCGAAGATTAACTCCCACTTGATTCAAGAGATTCTAACACCCAGACATTCTCAGCACATGCTCCCTGGTTGAGCTATTCTCCTTCATCTTGTCGGCAATGAACTTGTCAGAGGTCTCATACCTCCCAACACGGGCATGAGCCTGAAATACCAATTTCAACTCTTGGAACATCTCAAATGATCCATGGCATTCAAAACATCTTTGGAGCCCCGGTTCTAAACCGTAAAGCATGGCACACTGAACTATCAAGTAGTCATCAAAACGTGCCTATCATAAGTTCACAACACCCACATACGACGCTTGAGGGGGTGGCACACCGAGCGGTGCATCATGGACATAAGCCTTCTGTGCAGAAATAAGGACAATCCTCAGTTTACGGACCCATTCCGCATAATTGCTACTATCATCTTTCAACTTAGTTTTCTCTAGGAACATATCAAAATACAGGGGAGCTACAACGCGAGCTAATGATATACAACATAATTTGCAAAGACATTTTGACTATGTTCATGATAATGTGTTCAATTAATCATACTATAAAAGAACACCCACTCAAATTAGCATCCCTTAGGTTGTCTGAGTGTGACATGATCCAAATCCACCAACCCAAGTCCGATAATCACGTGAGATGAGGTGGTTTCAATGGTGATCATCTCCATGTTGATCATATCAACTATATGACTCATGTTCGATCTTTCGGTCTCCTGTGTTTCGAGGCCATGTGTGTACATGCTAGGCTCATCAAGTTTAACCCAAGTATTCTACATGTGCAAAACTGGCTTACACCCGTTGTATGCGAACGTAGAGTTCATCACAGTCGACCATTGATACGTCCATTTTGCATCATGCTTTTATATCGATATTTATTGCATTATGGGTTGTTAATACACATTATGGCACAATACTTATATCTTTTCTCTCTTATATTGACTCTTTCCTACGTTATGATAAATTGGAATTGCTTCAGTGGCTGAGATCATACTTTCTTAGTCCTTAATAGAGTTCTTGATTCATATTTTACCTTGTGAATTAATTGTTACTATAGCATAAGATATTCTATGTTAATATGTGTTGATGTTCTAAAGATAACTATGATGCCTTCATGTCAGTATTTTATTTTATCGGCACCTCTATCTTTAAACATGTGGGCATATTTATAGATCTTGATTTTTGCTTGAGGACAAGCGAGGTCTAAGCTTGGGGGAGTTGATACGTCCATTTTGCATCATGTTTTTATATAGATATTTATTGCATCATGGGCTGTTAATACACATTATGGTACAATACTTATGCCTTTTCTCTCTTATTTTACAAGGTTTACATGAAGAGGGAGAATGTCGGCAGCTGGAATTCTGGACTGGAAAAGGAGCAAATCTAGGACACCTATTCTGCACAACTCCAAAAGTCCTGAAAAGTTATGGAGAATTGTTTTGGAATATGTAAAAAATATTGGGCGAAAGAAATACCAGAGGGGACCCACCAGGAGGTCACAAGCCAGGGGCGCGGCCTACCCCCCAGGCCGCGCCCTGCAAGCTTGTGAGCCCCCCGACAGGCCTCCAGTGCCTCTTCTTCTATAAGAAGGGTTTTGACCTAAAACAATCAGAGGAGAGCTTTCGGGACAAAGCGCCACCATCTCGAGGCGGAACTTCAAGAGAACCAATCTAGAGCTCCGACGGAGCTATTCTGCCGGCGAAACTTCCCTCCCGGAGGGGGAAATCGAAGCCATCGTCGTCACCAACAATCCTCTCATCGAGAGGGGGTCAATCTCCATCAACATCTTCATCATCACCATCTCCTCTCCAAACCGTAGTTCATCTCTTGTGTCCGATCTTTGTCTCAAACCTCAGATTGGTACCTGGGGGTTGCTAGTAGTGTTGATTACTCCTTGTAGTTGATGCTAGTTGGTTTACTTGGTGGAAGATCATATGTTTAGATCCTTAGTGATTATTAATACTCCAATGATTATGAACATTAATATGCTTTGTGAGTAGTTACGTTTGTTCCAGGGGACATGGGATAAGTCTTGCTATAAGTAATCATGTGAATTTGGTATTTGTTCGATATTTTGATGAGATGTATGTTGTCTCTCCTCTAGTGGTGTCATGTGAACGTCGACTACATGACACTTCACCATTATTTGGGCCTAGGGTATGGCATTGGGAATTAATGAGTAGATGATGGGTTGCTAGATTTACAGAAGCTTAAACCCTAGTTTATGCGTTGCTTCGTAAGGGGGTGATTTGGATCCATATGTTTCATGCTATGGTTAGATTTATCTTAATTCTTCTTTCGTAGTTCTGGATTCTTGCGATAGAGGTTACTCATAAGTGGGATGTTTGTCCAAGTAAGGGCAACACCCAAGCACCGGTCCACCCACATATCAATTTATCAAAGTAACGAACGTGAATCATATGAGCATGATGAAAACTAGCTTGATAGAAATTCCCATGTGTCCTCGGGAGCGCTTTGCTTTATATTAGAGTTTGTCCAGGTTTGTCCTTTGCTACAAAATGGATTGGGCCACCTTTCTGCACCTTTGTTACAATTGTTACTTGCTACCCTTTACAACTTACCTTATGACAAAACTATCTGTTACAGATAATTTCAGTGCTTGCAAATAATACCTTACTGAAAACCGCTTGTCATTTCCTTCTGCTCCTCGTTTGGTTCGACACTCTTACTTACCGAAAGGACTATGATAGATCCCCTATACTTGTGGGTCATAAACCATCACGACAGGGTTCAAAACGATCAACTTTCTCAACGGTGCATACTTGGGGAGAATACAATTTTATCTTGAAATTTTAGTGAGGGATCATTTTATAATGCTATTATCGTCCTAAGCAAAATAAGATGCGTAAAAGATAAACATCACATGAAAATCATATAATTGATGTGGTATGGCCATCATTATCGTGTGCTTTTGATCTCCATCTCCAAAGCACCGGCATGACCTCCATCGTCACTGGCATGATACCATGATCTCCATCATCATGTCGCCATGTGGTCGTCGCACCAACTATTGCTTCTACATCTATTGCTAACTCATAGCGATAAAGGAAAGCAAATGACACAAATAAATTAAAGACGACCCTATGGCTCATGTTGGTCGACGTACTCATCGACATGCAAGTCATGATAATTATACAAAACATGATCATCTCATACATCACACATATCAAATCATGTCTTTGGCCATATCACATCACAACACGCCCTCTAAAAACAAGTTAGACGTCCTCTAATTTGTTGTTTCAAGTTTTATGTGGCTGCTATGGGTAACTACCAAGAACCTTTCTTACCAACGAAAATCCACAATGGTGATATTCAAGTTGATATTTAACCTTGTACAAGGACCACCTCTGTCAAATCCATTTCAACTAAAGTGGGAGAAACAGACACCCACCAGTCACCTTTATGCAACCAAGTTACATGTGAGTTAGTGGAACCGGTCTCTTGTGAATGGAAAGTAAGGTTGGTCCGAGCCTCTTCATCACACAATACCGCCAAATCAAGATAAGACTAAGGAAGTAAACAATCTGAACATCAACACCCACAACCACTTTGTGTTCTACTCGTGTGTATCATCTACGCATAGACCTAGCTCATGATGCACCCCCGTGGAACGTTGCATGAGAAACAAAAACAATCATACGCACACGCACGATCTATCCATGGTGATGCATAGCTATGAGAGGTGGAGTGTATTTACATACCCTTGTAGATCTCTAAGTGGAAGCATATATAATGCGGTTGATGTAGTCGTACGTCTTCATGATCAAATCACGATCCATCCCGATCTAGTGCCGAACGGACGACACTTCCGTGTTCAGCACACGTGCGGCTCGATGACGTCTCCACCATCTCGATCCATCGAGCGAGGTTGGAGTAATAGAGTTATCCAGCAACACGCCGGCGTGGTGGCAGCGGTGGTGGTGCTATCCTGGCAGGGCTATGCCGAGCGCTATCGAAACCGCAAACGAAGGAGAAAACGATTTAGGGACAGAGAGGGGCGCCAAGGGCTTGGTGTATACTCTTGGGGCACCCCTACATTCTATATATAGGTGGAGGGGAGTGGGGAACAACCCCTCCAAGCCCTAGGGCGCAGCCAAGGGGGAGGAGGTGGAATCCTAGCCCTCCTCCTTTCCTTCCATGCAAAGGTGGACTTTCCACCTTTCCCAACTGCATGGGCATTGAGGGACATGTGCGCTTAGCCCAATAAGGCTGGGGCGCCTCCCCTGAGCTGATGCAAACCTTGGGATGTGGTGGAATCCTTGATGGACTTCCGAATTCCTCTGGAAGTTTTTGGAACCTTCTAGAAATTCTAGAAGCTTCCTGATACAACATCGGAGAAAAATGAAACTTTTTCGATAGCCAAAATATGACTTCCCATATATAAATTTTACTACTGGACCATTCTGGATCTCCTCGTGATGTCCGAGATCTCATCCGGGACTCCGAACAACATTCGGTCACCAATCTACATAAACCAACAATACTATATCATTACTAAACTTTAAGCGTGTTGACCCTACGTGTTCGAGAATCATGTGGACATTACTGAGACACCTCCCCGGTCAATAACCAATAGCGGTACCTGGATGCCATATTGGGTCCCACCTATTCCACGAAGATCTTTATCAGTCGAACCATGATGCCAAGGATTCAATCAATCCCGTATGTAGTTCCCTTTGTCCAGCGGTATGTTACTTGCTCGAGATTCGACCGTCGGTATGTCCTTACCTAGTTCAATCTAATTACCAACAAGTCTCCTTACTCGTTCCGTAATACAAGATTGCTGCCTCTTGAGCTTGCGTTGGTTTTTCCCTTGAAGAGGAAAGGGTGATGCAGCACAGGAGCAGTAAGTATTTCCCTCAGTTTGAGAACCAAGGTATGAATCCAGTAGGAGAATCGCGTCAAGTCCAAAGTACCTGCACAAACACAAAAGAGCTTGCACCGAACGCTATAAAGGGGTTGTCAATCCCTTCAAGATTGATTGCAAAGTGAGATCTGAAGGCGGAAAGTGCAACGAAGTAAAAGAGTAAGACTAAAAATATGGTGTGAAGTAGATCCGGGGGCCATAGTGTTCACTAGAGGCTTCTCTCAAAATAGAAAATATTACGGTGGGTGAAAAAATTACTATCGAGCAACTGATAGAACCGCGCAAAGTCATGCCGATATCTAAGGCAATGATCATACATATAGGCATCACGTCTGAGACAAGTAGACGATACTTTCGGCATCTACTACTATTACTCCACACATCGACCGCTATCCAGCATGCATCTAGTGTATTGAGTTCATGACAAACAGAGTAACGCTTTAAGCAAGATGACATGATGTAGAGGGATAAACTCAAACCAATGATGAAAACCCCATCTTTTTACCCTTGATGGCAACAACACGATGCGTGCCTTGCTACCCCTTCTATCACTGGGTGAGGTCACCGCACGGTATGAACCCAAAACCAAGCACTTCTCCCATTGCAAGAATCATAGATCAAGTTGGCCAAACAAAACCCACAACTCGAAGAGAATTACAAGGATATGAAATCATGCATAAGAGAGATCAGAAGAAACTCAAATAAGATTCATAGATAATATGATCATAAATCCACAATTCATCGGATCTCGACAAACACACCGCAAAAGAAGATTACATCGGATAGATCTCCACGAAGATCATGGAGAACTTTGTATTGAAGATCCAAGAGAGAGAAGAAGCCATCTAGATACTAGCTATGGACCCGAAGGTCTATGGTGAACTACTCACGCATCATCGGAGAGGTCATGGTGTTGATGAAGAAGCCCTCCGTATCCGAATCCCCCCTCCGAGAGGGCACCAGAACGTGCCCCAGATGGGATCTTGCAGAGACAGAAGCTTGTGGCGGCAGAAAAGTATTTTCGTGGATCTCTCGCACAGTTTTGGAATTTTTCTGAATTTATAGGTGGAAGAGGTAGGGCAGACGTGCCACAGGGGGCCCACAAGCCTGCTAGGGGCATCCCCCTGGCCGTGCCTAGGGGGCTTGTGGGGTCCCCTGTTGGCCCCTGCCTTGGTTCTTAATTCTGGCGCGTATCTTCTGTTCCGGAAAAAATCTTTTCGGAAGTTTTATTCTGTTTGGACACCGTTTAAAATCCTCCTCTGAAAAGGGTCAAAAACATGGAAAAAACAGGAACTGGCACTTGGCACTGAGTTAATAAGTTAGTCCAAAAAAAGATATAAAAGGCGTACAAAACATCCAAAGTTTGACAAGATAATAGCGTGGAACCATCAAAATTTATAGATACGTTGGAGACATATCAAAGATCACGTGACTAACTCTTTAATCACATTGGTTGTAAGCTTCTTGTGATGTTGTATTACCAAGAGGGCCCCGGGATACCTCTCCGTCAAACGGAGTGACGAATCCTAGTCTTGATCCATGCCAACCCAACACATACCCTCGACGATATCTGTGGAGCATATTTATGATCACCCAGCTACGTTGTGACATTTGATACACACAAGCCATTCCTCCGGTGTCAGGAAGTTGCATGATCCCATGGTCTTAGGAACAAATACTTGACATGCAGAAAGCAATAGCAATAAACTCCGTGACATGACCAAATGCAATGCTTATGGTTGAGTATTGTCCATCACATCATTCTCCTAATGATGTGATCCCTTTATCAAATTATAACTCATGTCTATGGTTAGGAAACCTTAACCATAGTTGATCAACGAGCTAGTCTAGTAGATGCTCACTAGGGACACGATGTTGTTTATATACCCACACATGTATCTAATTTCCAATCAATACAATTATAGCATGGATAATGCACAATTATCATGAACAAGGAAATATGATAATAACCAAATTATTATTGCCTATAGGGCGTATTTCTAACAGCAGCAAGGTGGCCCAATCCTTTTATAGCAAAGGACAAGACTGAAAGTTCTCTTATATAAAGTAAAGCGCTCCTGAGGACACATGGGAATTTCCATCTAGTCACGTTCATCATGTTGAGTTGATTCACATTCGTTACTTTGATAATTTTATATGTGGGTGGACCGGTGCTTGGGTGTTGTTCTTACTTGAAAAATCAACCCACTTATTATTACCCCCTCTCGCAAGCATTTGCAACTACAAAATAATAATTAAGATAAATCTAACCATAGCATGAAACATGTGGATCCAAATCAGCCCCTTACGAAATAACGCATAAATTAGGGTTTAACCTTCTGTCAATCTAGCAACCCATCATCCACTTATTACTCCACACTACCTTACCTTAGTCCCAAGGATGGTTAAGTGTTATGTAGTCCATTTTCGCATGACACTACTATAGGAAGCAACAACATACATATCATCAAAATATCAAACGAATATAGATTTCACATGATTACTTATAGCAAGACTTATCCCATGTCCTCGAGAACAAAAGCAACTACTCACAAATTATCACCATGTTCAAGATCAGAGGTATAATGAATATGATAAAGGATTTGAACATATTATCTTCTACCAAGTAAACCAACAAGCATCAACTACATGATGTAATCAAGACTACTAACAACCCCCAGGTATCAATCTGAAGTTTTGAGACAAAGTTTGAACACAAGAGATGAACTACGATTTGATATGAGATGGTGTTGGTGAAGATGTTGATGAATATTGGTCTTCCCACAAAGGAGGACGCGTTGGTGATGACAATGGCTTTGATTTCTGCCTCCCAGAGGGAAGTTTCCCCGGCAGAACCGCTCTCTTGGAGAGAAAAAGGGATCCTCACCATGTTTCTGCCTCGAAACAGCGGCGCTTCATCCCAAAAATTTACTTCCTTATTTTTCTAGATCAAAACACCTCATATAGCAGAAGAGGTGCACCAGAGGCAGCATGTGGGCCTCCTAAGTCATCAGGGCGCGTCTAGGGGGTGGGTGCACCCTGTTGCTTGGGAGCAATAGGTGGCTCCCCTCTGGTATTTCTTTGCTCCAATAATTTTAATATATTCCATAAAAAATCTCATAAAGTTTTAGGTCATTCGGACCAGAAAATTTCAAGCTTTTTCCATGGCTTTCATGTCCAGAATTCCAGTTTCTGGCAATTTCCCTCTTTGTGTAGATCTTACAAATTAAGAGAGAAAAGGCATTATAATTGTATCACGAAGTGGAATAATGACCAAAAACAATATAAATATTAATAGTAAATCATGATGCAAAATGAACATATCATTCCTCGTTGTGAACGATAAATAAATGGATACTTACAAAAAGTTTACTAAACGGTCATGTGTGTCTTGTAGACCATCATCTAGGTCGAGGAAGATCTTGGATTTTTCTTTCCATGGTTCTTGTTTACCATATTTTGGATGTGTGGCATCGCTTTTGTGGGGAATGACTCTGGTTTTTTAACACAACAGTGCTAAGAACGAGGTGAAGGTCTCTTTCTCGTGGAGAGGGAGAAAAAACCCTCCACTATGTCAATCGTGCATCATGCTATTAGAAATGAATTTCTTTACTACGGGGATGTGTATAATCATAAGTAGGCCTAGACAGGGCATGATTAGACTACTTGCCAAATAAAAACCTAGCATTTTCCATAGTTTATTTCTTGGCAGATTTTAGCAATTCTACAAACACCCTACACATGCAAGGCTAATAAAGCAGGAGCAGAAAGTACCAACTTTGCAAGTTCTAGTAAATATAGGAAGGATTTGGAGATATGCAAACTCTATGGGGACACGAAGATTTTTCCCATGGTTCTGATAGGTGGTGTTGTCATACATCCACGTTGATGGACGCCTAAATCCACAAAGGATAATGCTTGAGTGAGTCCACGTAGGGCTCCACTGACAAAGGGTCCACAAAAAAGCAAACTTGCCTATTCCACCATGTCTTAGCCTCACTCGGGTATATTTTCATGAAGTAGACGATCTTCTTTCCCTTATAAACCGATGGTTCACTCCACATGAATTGGAGGCTCCCAAGTGACACCTAACCAATCTAGTTGACACCACTTTCCAAAAGGTAGACATAGTCGATGATGAACTCCTTTCTCTTGTGCTTCAAAAGATAGCCCCCTAAAAACTCAAACACTCTCTCACAGATTTTGGCTATGTGGTAGGAGAGGGGTTTGGGTGGAAAGCAATTGAGGTGGATAGAGATCAAAGTTCTATGGTTGGAGTGGAATCCCTTTGATCTCAACACAAGGATATAGAGTTGTCTCTCAAAAAATGGACATGAGAAGTGTATGCTTCGCTCTAGTTGCTCTCTCAGAGTTGGTGGAGTGGGTGGGGATATATATAGGCAGCACCACAAATAAAACGGGTACACACGTTTATGCAAACTTCGGTGGGACCACGTGAAACCACTCGGTGGGACAGACCCGTGCATGTTGGAAATATGCCCTAGAGGCAATACTAAACAGGTTATTATTATATTTCCTTGTTCATGATAATCGTTGATTATCCATGCTATAATTGTATTGATTGGAAACTAAAATACATGTGTGGGTACATAGACAACAAAGTGTCCCTAGTATGCCTCTATTGGACTATCTCGTTGATCAAAGATGGCTAAGATTTCCTAGCCATAGACATGAGTGGTCATTTGATAACGGGATCACATCATTAGGAGAATGATGTGATGGACAAGAACAAAACCTTAAGCATAGCGTTTGGTCGTATCTAGTTTAGTGATATTGCTTTCTACATGTCAATGTATCTGTTCCTATGACCATGAGATCATGCAACCCACTCACACCAGAGGAATGCCTTGTGCATATCAAAGATCACAACGTAATTGGGTGACTATAAATATGCTCTACAAGTATGTCCGAAGGTGTCTGTGGAGTTGGCATGGATTAAGACTGGGATTTGTCAGTCTGTGTGACAGAGAGGTATCTCGAGGCCCACTCGGTAATACAACATCACAATAAGTTTGCAAGAAATCTGACTAAGGAGTTAGTCAAGGGATCTTGTGTTTCGGAACGAGTAAAGAGACTTGTCGGTAACGAGATTGAACTAGGTATGCAGATACCGATGATCGAATCTCAGGCAAGTAACATACCAATGGACAAAGAGAACTGCATACGGGATTGGTTGAATCCTTGACATCGTGGTTCGACCGTTATAGATATTTGTAGAATATATAGGAGCCAATATGGGCATACAAGTTCCACTATTGGTTATTGACCTGACAGTGTCTTAGTCATGTCTGCATAGTTATCGAACTCGCAAGGTCTGCACACTTAACGTTCGGTGATGATTTGGTATTGTTGAGTTATGTATGTAGGTGACCGAAGGTTGTTCAAAGTCCCGGATGAGATCCCGAATGTCACGTGGAGTTCCAGAATGGTCCAGAGGTGAAGATTAATATATGGGAAGTTCCGTGTTGGTCACCGGAAGGAATTCGGACGTCACCGGTAGTGTACCGGGGAGTGCCGAAGGGTACTGGGGGTCCACCAGCCCCGGAGGGGCCACATGGGTTGAGAAGGGTGCGCACCAGCCACATGGGTTGAGCAGGGTGCGCACCAGCCCCTCATGGGCTGGGCTCCCCTCCCCACCTAGGCCCATGCGGTTGGGATGGTGGAGGGCCAACCCTAAGAGGTGGCGCCACCCTAACTTGGGTGGCAAAGCCAACCCTAGGGCCTCCGCCCCTCCTTTTCTTGGTCGTCGTCCCTCCTTCCTTCCCCTTATATATAGTGGAGAGGAGAGAGGGCTGCCGCACCTAAAAGGCCACGACGCAGCCCTATCTCCCTCTAGATCAGTTTTATCCACTAGATCGGTTTCGGTAGTGCTTGGCGAAGCCCTGCACGGACAGCTCCACCACCACTTCCGCCACACTGTCGTGCTGCTAGAGAAATCTTATACCTCCCTGCCCTTGCTTGTTTGATCAAGAAGGCAGAGACGTCATCGAGATGTACGTGTGCTGATCGCGGAGGTGTCGTCCATTCGGCGGTCGATCAGGACGGATCGTGATTGGACCGCAAAGACGTTCGATTACATCAACCGTGTTCCTTAACACTTCCCGCTTAGCGATCCACAAGGGTATGTAGATGCACTCCCCCTCTCGTATATGTTAGTCTTCATAGATTGATCTTGGTGAGCGTAGGATTTTTTTTTGTTTCCCATGCAACGTTCCCCAACAGTGGTATGAGAGTGAGGTCTATGCGTAGATAACATGCATGAGTAGAATACAAAAGAGTTTGTGGGTGTTGATGTTCATATTGATTACTTCATTAGTCTTATTTTGATTCAGCGGTATTGTGGGATGAAGTGGCCCGGACCAACCTTAGTGGTCAATGTACGAGAGACCGGTTCCATCGACTATCATGCAACGTGTTGCATAAAGATGGCTGGCGGGTGTGTGTCTCTCCCACTTTAGTTGAAATGGACTCGACATAGGCCGTCCTTGTAGAAGACTAAATAGCAACTTGAATATCACCGTTATGGCTTCGCGTAGGTAAGAATGGTTCTTGCTAGTCACCTATAGTAGCCATGTAAAACATGCAACAACAAAGTAGAGGACGTCTAACTTGCTTTTGCAGGGTATGTTGTGATATGATATGGCCAAGAACATGATGAGATATATGTGATGTATGAGATGATCATGTTTTGTATAGATTATCATGACTTGCATGTTGATGAGTACGGCAACCGACAAGATCCATAGGGTTGTCTTTAATTATTTGTGCCTTTTTGCTTTACTTGATCACTATGAGTTAGCAATAGTGGTAGAAGTATAGTCGGCGCGACAACCTCGATGGCGACACTATGATGGAGATCATGGTGTCATGCTAGTGACAATGGATATCATGCTGATGCTTTGGATATGGAGATCAAAAGCACAAGATGATGATGGCCATATCATGTCACTATTATGATTTGCATGCGATGTTAATCCTTTTATGCATCTTGTTTTGCTTAGGACAATGGTAGCATTATAAGATGACCCCTCACTAAAATTTGAAGATAAAATTTTGTTCTCCCCAAGTGTGCATTGTTAAGAAGGTTCGTCGTTTTGAGGCACCATGTGATGATCGGGTGCGATAGATTCTACATTAGCATACAATGGGTGCAAGCCAGTTTTGCACATGCAGAACACTTGGGTTAAACTTGACAAGCCTAGCATTTACACACATGGACTTGGAACACATGAGACTGAAAGGTCGAACATGAGTGATACAATAGATATGATCAACATGGAGATGTCCACCATTGAAACCACCTCACTCACATGATGATCGGGCTTGGCTTGGTGGATTTAGATCATGTCACACTCAAACAACCTGAGGGGTGCTGAGTTGAGTGGGAGTTAATAAGAAATATGATTAAGTGAACTCATTATCATGATGAATAGTCTAAGTTGTGTTTGCAAATTATGTTGTAGATCAATAGCTCGCGCGGTAGCTCCCGTGAATTTTAATGTGTTCCTAAAGAAAGCTAAGCTGAAATATCATGGAAGAAACTTTGCAGACTAGGTCTGTAATCTGAGGATTATCCTCATGGCTTCGCAAAAGGCTTATGTCCTTGATGCACCGCTTGGTCCTCCATCCCCATCTAGTGTCCTCTATGGATGTTGTGAACGTCCGGCAGACACGTGTTGATGACTACACGATAATTCAGTGTGCCATGTTGTACAGCTTAGAATCGGGACTTCAAAGGCATTTTAAACATCATGGAGCATATGAGATGTTCCAGGATCGAACTTTGTTTTTCAAGCAAATGCCCGAATCGAGAGGTATGAGACCTCCGATAAATTCTTTGCCTGCAAGATGGAGGAGAATAGTTCTGTCAGTGAGCACATGCTTAGAATGTCTAGGTACTACAGCCGTTTGACTCGGCTGGGAGTTGAGCTTCCGCCCGATACGGTCACTGACAGACTTCTTCAGTCACTACCACCTAGCTATAAGGGATCCATGATGAACTATAATATGCAAGGGCTGAACAAGTCAGACTCCGAGCTGTTCGTGATGCTGAAAGTCGTGGAAGTGAAAATCAAGAAGGGGCATCAAGTGTTGATGGTCAATAAAACCACCAGTTTCAAGAAGGGCAAGGGAAAGAAGGGTGACTTCAAGAAGAATGGCAAAGCAGTTGCCGCTCTCGTGAAGAAACCCAAGGCTGGACCCAAGCCTGAGACTGAGTGCTACTATTGCAAGGGAACTGGCCACTGGAAGCGGAACTGCCCCAAGTATCTGGCCGATAAGAAGGTTGGTAACGTCAACAAAGGTATATATGATATACATGTTATTGATGTGTACCTTACTAGATCTCGTAGTAGTACCTGGGTATTTGATACCAGTTTCGTTGCTCATATTTGTACCTCGAAGTAGCAACTACAGGATAAATGAAGGCTCGCAAAGGATGAAGTGACGATGCGTGTGGGAAATGGTTACAAGGTTGATGTGATCGCCGTCGGCATGCTCGCTCTTCGATTAGCATCGGGATTAGTGATGGACCTAAATAATTGTTATTTGGTGCATGCATTAAGCATGGATATTATATTTGGATCTTGTTTAATGCGAGGGTTACTCATTTAAATCAGATAATAATGGTTGTTCTATTTGCATGAGTAATATATTTTATGGTCACGCACCCAATGTGAATGGTTTATTCTTTATAACATTGATGCTAAAAGATGTAGAGTTAATAATGATAGTACCACTTTCTTGTGGCACTACCGCTTGGGTCATATTGGTGTAAAACGCATGAAGAAGCTGCATGCTGATGAACTTTTGGAGTCACTTGATTTTGAATCACTTGATACATGTGAACCATGCCTCATGGGAAAGATGACTAAAACCCCGTTTTCTGGTACAATGGAACGGGCAGGTGGCTTATTGGAAATCATACATGGTGATGTATGCGGTCCAATGAGTGTTGAGGTGCGTGATGGATATCATTACTTTCTCACCTTCAACGATGATTTGAGTAGATAACGATATATTTACTTGATGAAGCACAAGTTTGGAAAGTTTGAAAAGTTCAAGCAATTTTAGTGCGAAGTTCAGAATCATCGTAACAAGAAGATTAAATTCCCGCAATCCGATAGAGGACGAGAATATGTGAGTTATGAGTTTGGCATGCACTTAAGGCAATGTGGAATTGTTTCACAACTCACGCCGCGTGGAAAACCAGAGCCTAATGGTGTGTATGTATGTCATAATCGTACTTTATTGGATATGGTTCATTCTATGATGTATCTTACCGATCTGTCACTGTCATTTGGGGTAATGCATTAGAGACACTTGCATTCACTTTAAATAGGGCTCCATCTAAATCCATTGAGACGACACCGTATGAATTATGGTTTGGCAAGAAACCTAAGCTGTCATTTCTTAAAGTTTGGGGCTATGATGCTTATATCAAAATGCTTTAGCCTGAAAAGCTCGAACCCAAAGCAGATAAATGTGTCTTCATAGGATACCCGAAGGAAACTGTTGGGTAAACTTTCTATTGCAAATCTGAGGATAAAGTGTTTGTCGCAAAAAACAGGTCCTTTCTCAAGAACGAGTTTCTTGATACGTCTCAGACGTATCTATAATTTTTTGTGGTTTCATGTTGTTATCTTGTCAACTTTAGATGTTTTATATACCTTTTATATGTTTTTTGGGACTAACTTATTAATTCAGTGCCAAGTGTCAGTTCCTATTTTTTCTGTGTTTTTGACTCTTTTCAGATCTGATTTTGGAACGGAGTCCAAACGGAATAAAATCCCCAAAATAAATTTTTCCAGAACAGAAGAAGATCGGGGGACTTTAGGGCCAAGGCAGGAGGCCCACACGGAGCCCACAAGCCCTAACGCCGCAGCTAGGGGGGCCGCCGCGACCAGGCTTGTGGCCTCCCGGGCGCTCCCCTGCCCTAGCTCTTTCGCCTATATATTCCCTAAAATCCCAGAAAAACAGGGCATCCACGAAAACACTTTTCCGCCGCCGCAAGCTTCCGTTTTCGCAAGATCTCATCTGGAGACCCTTCTCGGTGCCCTGCCGGAGGGGACTTTGGAGTTGGAGGGCTTCTACGTCAACATCATCGCCTCTCCAATGACTCGTGAGTAGTCCACTTCAGACCTACGGGTCCGTAGTTAGTAGGTAGATGGCTTCTTCTCTCTCTTGGATCTTCAATACAAAGTTCTCCATGATCTTCATGGAGATCTATCCGATGTAATCCTCTTTGGCGGTGTGCTTGTCGAGATCCGATGAATTGTGGATTTGTGATCAGATTATCTATGATATATATTTGAGTCTTTGTTGATTCCTTATATGCATGATTTGATATCCTTGTAAGTCTCTCCGAGTCTTGGGTTTTGTTTGGCCAACTAGATCTATGATTCTTGCAATGGGAGAAGTGCTTGGTTTTGGGTTCATACCGTGCGGTGACCTTTCCCAGTGACAGAAGGGGCAGCAAGGCACGCATCATGTTGTTGCCATCAAGGGTAACAAGATGGGCTTTCATCATAGATTTGAGATTGTCCATCTACATCATGTGATCTTACTTAAGGCGTTACTCTGTTCTTATGAACTCAATACACTAGATGCATGCTGGATAGCGGTCAACATGTGGAGTAATAGTAGTAGATGCAGAAAGTATCGATCTACTTGTTTTGGACGTGATGCCTATAGATATGATCATTGCCATAGATAACGTCATGACTTTGCGCGGTTCTATCAATTGCTCGACAGTAATTCGTTCACCCACCGTCTACTTGCTTTCATGAGAGAAGCCACTAGTGAACACTACGGCCCCCGGGTCTATTCACAACTATCGTCTCCACTTTTACTTCTACTTTGCTTTGTTTACTTTTTTGCTTTCAGTTCTCACTTTGCAAACAATCTATAAGGGACTGACAACCCCTTCATAGCGTTGGGTGCAAGCTCTATGTGTTTGTGCAGCTACTTGTGACTTGACGCGATCCTCCTACTGGATTGATACCTTGGTTCTCAAACTGAGGTAAATACTTACCGCCGTTGTGCTATATCACTCTTTCCTCTTCAAGGGAACACCAACGCAAGGCTCCAGGGCCGTGGGGGAATCCTTTGCATATTTGCCAAGGAAGTCCCTATAGGTGTAGCCCATAGCAGAAGGATTCCTAGCGCCGTTGCCAGGGAAGGTCTTTTGTTGCCGTAGCAGAAGTATTTCTGGCGCCGTTGCGGGGGAGGATCGCTTGCCGAGGAGTATCAAGATAAGAATAATCTCCTATCAACACGCCTATTTCTAGCGTCGTTGCCGGGGAGAGATCAAGTCAAGATCTATCCAAGTAGGTGTCACAAACTCATCTCTTGCATTTACCTTTTTTGCCAATTGCCTCTCGTTTTCCTCTCCCCCACTTCACATTTGCCGTTTTCATTTGCCTTTCTCCTTTGCCATTTTCATTTGCCTTTCTCCTTTGCCGTTTTCTTTTGCCTTTTGCCGTTTTCCTTTGCCAGTTTTCTTGCTTGCCTGTGTTCTTGTTTGTTTGTTGAAGTCATCATGGCTGAAAACACCAAACTTTGCGACTTCTCGAATACTAATAATAATGATTTTATTAGTACTCCGATTGCTCCCGCCACTAGTGCGGAATCATATGAAATCAATGCGCTTTGCTGAATCTTGTTATGAAAGAGCAATTCTCTGGCCTTCCTAGTGAAGATGTCGCATCCCACCTCAATAGTTTCATTGAACTTTGTGATATGCAAAATAAGAAAGATGTGGATAATGATGTTGTTAAGTTGAAGCTTTTTCCGTTCTCTTTGCGAGATCGTGCAAAAACTTGGTTTTCTTCTTTGCCTAAAAATAGTATCGATTCTTGGAATAAGGTGCAAAGATGCTTACATATCCAAGTATTTTCCGCCGGCTAAAATTATCTCTCTACGTAACGATATCATGAATTTCAAACAACTTGATCATGAACAAGTTGCACAATCTTCGGAGAGGATGAAGTTAATGATTAGAAATTGTCCTGCTCATGGCTTGAGTTTGTGGATGATTATACAAATCTTTTACGCTGGTTTGAATTTTGCTTCTCGCAATATCTTGGACTCCGCCTCAGGTGGAACGTTCATGGAAATCACGTTAGGAGAAGCTACAAAACTCCTAGACAATATCATGACCAACTACTCTCAGTGGCACACTGAAAGGTCACCTGCTAGCAAAAAGGTACACGCTATAGAAGAAATTAACTTGCTTAGTGCTAAGATGGACGAGTTGATGAATTTGGTTGCTAGTAGAAATGCTCCTTTAGATCCTAATGACATGCCACTATCTTCTTTGATTGAGAGTAGCAACGCTAGTTTGGACGTTAATTTTGTTGGTAGGAACAATTTTGGCAACAACAATGCTTTTAGAGGAAACTATGTTCCTAGGCCTTTTCCTAGTAACTCCTCTAACAATTATGGAAATTCCTACAACAACACTTATGGAAATCATAACAAATTCCCCTCTGATTTAGAGAGTAATATCAAAGAGTTCATCAACTCTCAAAATATTTTCAATGCGTCCATATAGGAAAAACTACTCAAAATAGACGATTTGGCTAAGAGCATTGATAGGATGTCTTGTGATATTGATGCTTTGAAAGTTAGATGTGCTCCTCCCAATGTCAACTTGGATGAAACTTTAAAAGCTATGCGTGTCTCCATGAATGAGAGCAAAGAAAGAACCGCCCAAATTCGCAATAGGCATGAATGGTTTAAAAGGGTGTGTTCTAGTGATGCAAATCACGAAGATCTTAAAGTGCTTGGTGTGACCCCTCTTGAATCTTTGTTTTCGCGTGTCAAACCTATTGATGAAGGGGCTGGATATTAATCCACTTTGGTTGAAAACACCCCAATGATTCGGAGTCCACCTATCTCAATGATAAAGGTGTGGAGAGTGGAGTAGAAGAAATCAAAATATTGGGTAGTAATGAAACTCCCACTTTGGATTTCAAGGAATTCAATTATGATAATTTCTCCTTGTTTGAATGCATTTCCTTGATGCAATCCATTGCAAACTCTCCACATGCTTATAGCTAAAGCAAAGCCTTTACTGCACATATCGTAGATGCTATGATGAAATCTCTTGAAGAGAAACTCGAATTAGAAGTCTCTATACCTAGAAAACTTCATGATGAGTGGGAACCTACTATCAAAATCAAAATCAAAAACTATGAATGCAATGCTTTGTGTGATTTGGGTGCTAGTGTTTTCGCGATTCCAAAGTCTTTATGTGATATTCTTGGTTTTCATGAGATTGAAGAGTGTTCTCTTAATTTGCATCTTGCAGATTCTACTGTCAAGAAACCCATGGGAAGGATTGATGATGTTCTTATTGTTGCAAATAGGAACTATGTACCCGTGGATTTCATTGTACTTGACATAGATTGCAATCCTTCATGTCCCATTATTCTTGGTAGACCTTTCCTAAGGACTATTGGTGCTATCATCGATATGAAGGAAGGGAATATTAGATTTCAATTTCCTCTAAAGAAGGGCATGGAGCATTTTCCTAGAAGGAAAATAAGATTGTCTTTTGAATCTATGATGAGGGCTACTTATGGTTTGAGCACCAAAGATGACTATACGTGATTCCATCACCTTATGCCTAGCTAAGGGCGTTAAACAATAGCGCTTGTTGGGAGGCAACCCAACGAATCTATCCTTTTTATTTCTGTTTTGTGTTTTCCACACTTTCATAATTCTGTTATGATTGTGTTTTTTGTGTTCCTTTTGCGTTTGTGCCAAGTGAAACCGTTATGATTAGTCTTGGGGATGATCGTTTGGTCATGCTGGAAAGGACAGAAACTTTCTGCTCACGATAAGAATTTTCGTTTTTTCTGTAAGAGCTTTTGAGTTGATTCTTTTTTATGATGATTGCTACGCAAATTCTTCAAACTGTCGTAATTTTTCAGAATTTTTGAAGTACCATAAGTATACAAAGTATACAGATTGCTACAGACTGGTCTGCTTTTAACAGATTCTGTTATTGTCGAGTTGGTTGCTTATTTTGATGAAACTATGGATAGTATCGGGGGGTATTAGCCATGGAAGATTGAAAATACAGTAACCCAACATCAACATAAGTAGAATTTAAGTTTGCTACAGTACCTAAGGAAGTGGTGGTTTGCTTTCTTATACTAATGTTATCACGAGTTTCTGTTTAAGTTTCGTGTTGTGAAGTTTTCAAGTTTTGGGTGAAGTTCTTATGGACAAAGAGATAAAGAGTGGCAAGATCTCAAGCTTGGGGATGCCCAAGGCACCCCAAGTTGATTCAAGGATGCCTAAAAAGCCTAAGCTTGGGGATGCCCCGGGAAGGCATCCCCTCTTTCGTCTTCAATCCATCGGTAACGTTACTTGGGGCTATATTTTTATTCACCACATGTTATGTGTTTTCCTTGGAGCGTCTTGTATCGTAGGAGTCTTTTATTTTTGTTGTGTCACAATCTTCCTTGCTGCACATCTAGAGAGAGAGACATGCACTCACCGTGATTTTGTCGAGCTTCACTTATATCCTTTGGTTAGACAATTCAGCTCACATGTGTTTCACTTATATCTTTTGAGCTAGTTGATTTTGCTCTATGTGCTTCACTTCTATCTTTTAGAGCACAGAAGCGCATGGCGTGGTAGTTGGCATATGCTATGAAAGTAGTCTCAAAAGGGGTAGTTATCCAAAGGGATATGAAAACTTCCACCTTCATGTGCATTGAGTAGTTAGAGAAGTTTGATTCATCTCAATTAGTTTTGAGTTGTGGTTGTGGTAATATTGAAGTTATACCAGTAAGGTGTTGTGGATCTAGAAATACTTGTGTTGAAGTTAGTGATTACCGTAGCATGCACGTATGGTGAACCGCTATGTGATGAAGTGTGAGCATGATTAGTCTATTGATTGTCATCCTTTGTGTGGCGGTCGGGATCGCGCGATGGTTTATACCTACCAACCCTTCCCGTAGGAGTGTGCGTTGAATGCTTTGTTTCGATTACTACTAAATTTTTTGCAACAAGTATATGAGTTCTTCATGACTAATGTTGAGTCCATGGTTTAGATGCATTTTCACCTTCCACCATCACTATCTTCTTTAGTGTCGTGCAACTTTCGCCGCTGCATAAAACCCACCATTAGCCTCCCTCAAAACAGCCACCATACCTACCTACTATGGCTTTTTCAAAGCCATTCCGAGATATATTGCCATGCAACTACCACCATGACATGTGCCAAAACTTCTACATTGCCATTACATGATCATAAGATAGCTAGCATGATGTTTCCATTGATGTCTTTGCCATGCTAGATCATAGTCACGGTACACTACCGAAGGCATTCCATATAGAGTCGTCATTTCTCTAAGTTTTGAGTTGTAAGTGTGATGATCATCATTGATGGAGCATTGTCCCATGTGAGGAAATAAAATTGGCCAAAGATTCCCACCAAAAAAAGGCCAAAGAGCCCACCAAAAAAGGCCAAAGAGCCCACCAAAAAAATGAGAGAAAAAGAGAGAAGGGACAGTGCTACTATCTTTCCACACTTGTGCTTATTAAGCACCATGATCTTCATGATTGAGAGTCTCTCGTTTTGTCACCACCATATAGCTAGTGGGAAATTTTCATTATATAACTTGGCTTGTATATTCCAATGACAGGCTTCCTCAAAATTGCCTTAGGTCTTCGTGAGCAAGCAAGTTGGATGCACACCCACTAGTTTTCTTTAAGAGCTTTCACATACTCTTAGCTCTAGTCCATCATTTGTATGGCAATCCCTACTCATTCACGTTGATATCTATTGATGAGCATCTCCATAGCTCATTGATATGCCTAATCGATGTGACCATCTTCTCCTTGTTTGCCTTGCAACCTCCACCACACTCCATTCCACTTATAGTGCTAAAACCATGGATCATGCTCATGTATTGCGTGAGAGTTGAAAAAGTTTGAGAAAGTAAAGGTGTGAAAAAAATTACTTGGCCAATACCAAGGTTGTGCATGATTTAAATTCGTTGTGCAAGGATGATAGAGCATAGCCAGACTATATGATTTTGTAGGGATAACTTTCTTTTGGCCTTGTTATTTAGGAAGTTCATGATTACCTTGCTAGTTTCCTTGAAGTATTATTGTCTCCACGTCAATAGCAAACTATTGTTTTGAATCTAATGGATCTGAACATTCACTTCACATAAGAGGAGTTACAAAGGACATGTATGCTAGGTAGCATGAAAGTATCAAAAATTCATTCTTTATCACTTCCCTACTCGAGGACGAGCAGGAGTTAAGCTTGGGGATGCTTGATACGTCTCAAACGTATCTATAATTCTTGATGGTTTCATGCTGTTATCTTGTCAACTTTGGATGTTTTATATACCTTTTATATCTTTTTTGGGACTAACTTATTAATTCAGTGCCAAGTGCCAGTTCCTGTTTTTTCTATGTTTTTGACTCTTTTCAGATCTGATTTTGGAACGAAGTCCAAATGGAATAAAATCCCCGAAATAAATTTTTCCAGAACAGAAGAAGATCGGGGGACTTGAGGGCCAAGGCAGGAGGCCCACAGGGAGCCCACAAGTCCTGACAACGCGGCCAGGGGGGCCACGGCGACTAGGCTTGTGGCCTCCCTGGCGCTCCCCTGCCCTATCTCTTTCGCCAATATATTCCCTACAATCCCTGAAAATATCAGGGCATCCACGAAAACACTTTTCCGCCGCCGCAAGCTTCCGTTTTCGCAAGATCTCATCTGGAGACCCTTCTCAGTGCCCTGCCGGAGGGGACTTTGGAGTTGGAGGGCTTCTACATCAACATCATCGCCTCTCCAATGACTCGTGAGTAGTCCACTTCAGACCTACGGGTCCGTAGTTAGTAGGTAGATGGCTTCTTCTCTCTCTTGGATCTTCAATACAAAGTTCTCCATGATCTTCATGGAGATCTATCCGATGTAATCCTCTTTGGCGGTGTGCTTGTCGAGATCCGATGAATTGTGGATTTGTGATCAGATTATCTATGAATTATATTTGAGTCTTTGCTGATTTCTTATATGCATGATTTGATATCCTTGTAAGTCTCTCCGAGTCTTGGGTTTTGTTTGGCCAACTAGATCTATGATTCTTGCAATGGGAGAAGTGCCTGGTTTTGGGTTCATACCGTGCGGTGACCTTTCCCAGTGACTGAAGGGGCAGCAAGGCATGCATCGTGTTGTTGCCATCAAGGGTAACAAGATGGGCTTTCATCATAGATTTGAGATTGTCCATCTACATCATGTCATCTTGCTTAAGGCGCTACTCTGTTCTTATGAACTCAATACACTAGATGCATGCTCGATAGCGGTCGACGTGTGGAGTAATAGTAGTAGATGCAAAAAGTATCGGTCTACTTGTTTTGGACGTGATGCCTATAGATATGATCATTGCCATAGATAACGTCATGACTTTGCGCGGTTTTATCAATTGCTCGATAGTATTTCGTTCACCCACCGTCTACTTGCTTTCATGAGAGAAGCCACTAGTGAACACTACGGCCCCCAGGTCTATTCAGAATTGTCGTCTCCACTTTGTTGGTGAACGTCGCATGGGAAACAAAAAATTTCCTACGCGCACGAAGACCTGTCATGGTGATGTCCATCTACGAGAGGGGATTTCCGATCTACGTACCCTTGTAGATCGCACAGCAGAAGCGTTAAGAAACGTGGTTGATGTAGTGGAACGTCCTCACGTCCCTCGATCCGCCCCGCGAACTGTCCCACGAACCGTCCCGCGATCCGTCCCACGATCCGCTCCGATCTAGTGTCGAACGGACGGCACCTCCGCGTTCAGCACACGTACAGCTCGACGATGATCTCGGACTTCTTGATCCAGCAAGAGAGACGGAGAGGTAGATGAGTTCTTCGGCAGCGTGATGGCGCTTCGGAGGTTGGTGGTGATCTAATCTCAGCAGGGCTCCGCCCGAGCTCCGCAGAAACGCGATCTAGAGGTAAAACCGTGGAGGTATGTGGTCGGGCTGCCGTGGCAAAAGTTGTCTCAAATCAGCCCTAATAGCTCCATATATATAGGAGGAGGGGAGGGGAGGCTTTCCTTGAGGCTCAAGGAACCCCAAGGGCTGCGCCACCAAGGGAGGAGGAGTCCTCCTCCAATCCTAGTCCAACTAGGATTGGATGGTGGGGTCCTTCTCTCCTTTCCCACCTTTCCTTTTTTTTCTTTCTCTTCCTTTGGGTTTTTCTTTCTCTTGCGCAAGACAGCCTTGGGCTGACCCCACCTACTTGGTGCGCCACCCCCAAGGTCCTTGGGCCCTCCCGGGTGGGTGGTCCCCCCTCCCGGTGAAAATCCAGAACCCATTCGTCATTCCCGGTACATTACCGGTAATGCCCGAAAACCTTCCGGTAACCAAATGAAGTCATCCTATATATCAATCTTTGTTTCCGGACCATTCCGGAAACCCTCGTGACATCCGTGATCTCATCCGGGACTCCAAACATCATTCGGTAACCAACCATATAACTCAAATACGCATAAAACAACGTCGAACCTTAAGTGTGCAGACCCTGCGGGTTCGAGAACTATGTAGACATGACCCGAGTGACTCCTCGGTCAATATCCAATAGCGGGACCTGGATGCCCATATTGGATCCCACATATTCTACGAAGATCTTATCGTTTGAACCTCAGTGCCAAGGATTCATATAATCCCGTATGTCATTCCCTTTGTCCTTCGGTATGTTACTTGCCCGAGATACGATCGTCAGTATCCGCATACCTATTTCAATCTCGTTTACCGGCAAGTCTCTTTACTCGTTCCATAATACAAGATCCCGCAACTTACACTAAGTCACATTGCTTGCAAGGCTTGTATGTGATGTTGTATTACCGAGTGGGCCCCGAGATACCTCTCCGTCACACGGAGTGACAAATCCCAGTCTCGATCCATACTAACTCAACGAACACCTTCGGAGATACCTGTAGAGCATCTTTATAGTCACCCAGTTATGTTGCGATGTTTGATACACACAAAGCATTCCTCCGGTGTCAGTGAGTTATATGATCTCATGGTCATAGGAACAAATACTTGACACACAGAAAACAGTAGCAACAAAATGACACGATCAACATGCTACGTCTATTAGTTTGGGTCTAGTCCATCACATGATTCTCCTAATGATGTGATCCCGTTATCAAGTGACAACACTTGCCTATGGTCAGGAAACCTTGACCATCTTTGATAAACGAGCCAGTCAACTAGAGGCTTACTAGGGACAGTGTTTTGTCTATGTATCCACACATGCACCGTGTTTCCAATCAATATAATTATAGCATGGATAATAAACGATTATCATGAACAAAGAAATATAATCATAACTAATTTATTATTGCCTCTAGGGCATATTTCCAACAGTCTCCCACTTGCACTAGAGTCAACAATCTAGTTCACATCACCATGTGATTCCAACGAATCCAACACCCATATAGTTATGGGGTCTGGTCACGTCTTGCTCGTGAGAGAGGTTTTAGTCAACAGTTCTGAAACTTTCAGATCCGTGTGTTCTTTACAAATCTTTATGTCATCTTATAGATGCTGCTACTATGTGCTATTCGGAAATACTCCAAATATCTACTCTACTATACGAATCTGTTTCACTACTCATAGTTATTCGGATTAGTGTCAAAGCTTGCATCGACGTAACCCTTTACGACAAACTCTTTAACCACCTCCATAATCGAGAAAAATTCCTTAGTCCATCAGTTACTAAGGATAAATTTTGACCGCTGCTAGTGATTCAATCATGGATCACTTTCTGTACCTCTCAACAGACTTTGAGTCAAGGCACACATCAGGTGCGGTACCCAGCATGGCATACTTCAGATTCTACGGCCAAGGCATAGAAGACGACCTTCGTCTATTCTCTTTATTCTGCCGGGGTCGGGTTTTGAGTCTTACTCAAATTCACACCTCACAACGCAACCAAGAACTCCTTCTTTGCTGATCTATTTTGAACTCCTTCAAAAACTTGTCAAGGCATGCATCTTGTTGAAACTTCTATTAAGCGCTTTCGATCTATCTCCATAGATCTTTGATGCTCAACGTTCAAGTAGCGTAATCCAGGTACTCCTTTGAAAACTCCTTTCAAACAACCTTGTATGCTTTACAGAAATTCTACATTACTTCTGATCCACAATATGTCAACCACATATACTTATCAGAAATTCTATAGTGCTCCCACTCACTTCTTTGGAAATACAAGTTTCTCATAAACCTTGTACAAACCCAAAATCTTTGATAATCTCATCAAAGTGTATATTCCAACTCCGAGATGCTTGCACCAGTCCATTGAAGGATCGCTGGAGCTTGCATACTTGCTAGTATCTTTAGGATCGACAAAACCTCCTGGTTGTATCACATACAATGTTTGCTCAAGGAAACCGTCGAGGAAACAATGTTTTGACATCCTATGTGCAATATTTCATAAATAATGCAGCAACTACTAACATAATTCTAACACACTTTCAACATCGCTACGAGTGAGAAAGTCTCATCATAGTCAACTGTTTGATCTTGTCGGAAACATCTTTGCGACAAGTCGAGCTTTTCTTAATAGTGACTTATCACCATCATCGTATGTCTTCCTTTTAAAGATCCATCTTTTCTCAATAGTCCTATGACCATCAAGTAGTTCTTCCAAAGTCTATACTTTGTTTTCATAC
Source organism: Hordeum vulgare subsp. vulgare (assembly GCF_904849725.1). Classification (NCBI taxonomy): domain Eukaryota; kingdom Viridiplantae; phylum Streptophyta; class Magnoliopsida; order Poales; family Poaceae; genus Hordeum; species Hordeum vulgare. Next base: position 559,933,631 of record NC_058520.1, read on the forward strand.
ATGGATCCTCTCTCGGATTTCATGGCCTCTAGCCATTTTGTCGGAATTCGGGCCCACCATTGCTTTCTCCATAACTCGTAGGTTCACTGTTGCTCAACAACATAACCTCCAAGACAGGGTTACCGTACCACTCTGCAGTAGTACGCGACCTTGTCAACCTACGAGGCTTGTAGTAACTTGATCTGATGCTCGATGATCACCATCATCAGCTTTCACTTCAATTGGGGTAGGCACCACAGGAACAACTTCCTGCGCCCTGCTACACACTGGTTGAACTGATGGTTCAATAACCTTATCAAGTTCTACCACCCTCCCACTCAATTCTTTCGAGAGAAACCTTTCCTCGAGAAAGGATCCGTCTCTAGAAACAAACACTTTGCTTTCGAATCTGAGATAGGAGATGTACCCAACTATTTTGGATATCCTATGAAGATGCATTTATCCACTTTGGGTTCGAGCTTATCAGACTGAAACTTTTTCACATAAGTGTCAAAGCCCCAAACTTTCAAGAAACGACAGTTTAGATTTCTTTAAACCTCAGTCTATACTGTGTCATCTCAACGGAAATACGCGGTGCCCTATTTAAAGTGAATGCGGTTGTCTCTAATGCATAACCCATAAACGATAGTGGTAAATCGATAAGAGACATCATAGCATGCACCATACCAAATAGTGCGTGGCTATGACGTTCAGACACATCATCACACTATGATGTTCCAGGTGGCATGAACTGCAAAACAATTTCCACATTGTCTTAACTGCGTACCAAAACTCGTAACTCAGATATTCATTTCTATGATCATATCGTAGATAGTTTATCCTCTTGTTACGACGAACTTCACTCCTGAAACAGAATTGAACTTTTCAATATTTCAGACTTGTGATTCATTAAGTAAATACTCTTGTATCTACTCAAATCGTCATTGAAGTAAGAACTCAATGATATCCACTGCGTGCCTCAGCACCCATTGGACTGCATACATCAAAATGTATCACTTCCAACAAGTTACTATCTTGTTTCATCTCAATGAAAACAAGGCCTTGCTCATGTGGTATGATTTGCATGTCACTAGTGATTCAAAATCAAGTGAGTATAAAGATCCATCAGCATGGAGCCTCTTCATGCAATTTATACCAACATGACTCAAGCGGCAGTGCCACAAGTAAGTGGTACTATCATCATTACCTCGTATCTTTTGGCACCAATATCATGAACATGTGTAACACTACGATCGAGATTCAATAAACCATTGAGGGTATTTATTCAAGCAAATAGAATAACTATTATTATTTTAAATGAATAATCGTATTGCAACAAACACGATCCAATCATGTTCATGCTCAACGCAAACACCAAATAACAATTATTTGGGTTTCACCACCAATCCCGATGATAGAGGGAGCGTGCGACGTTTGATCATATCAACCTTGGAAACACTTCCAACACGTATCGTCACCTCGCCTTTAGCTAGTATCCATTTAGGCCGTAGCTTTCATTTCGTGTTACTAATCACTTAGCAACCGAACCGGTATCCAATACCCTCGTGCTACTAGGAGTACTAGTGAAGTACACATCAACATCATGTATATCAAATATACTTCTTTCGACTTTTGCCAGCCTTCTTATCTACCAAGTATCTAGAATTGCTCCGCCTCAGTGACCGTTCCCCTCATAACAGAAGTACTTAGTCTCGGGCTTGGGTTTAATCTTGGGTCTCTTCATTAGTGCATCAACTGTTTTGCCGTTTCACGAAGTGTCCCATCTAGCCCTTGCCTTTCTCGAAACTTAGTGGTTTTACTAACCATCAACTATTGATGCTCCTTCTTGATTTCTACTTTCGCAATCTCAAACATCGCGAATTGCTCAAGGATCATTGTGTCTATCCTTGACATGTTATAGTTCAGCACGAAGCTCTCACAGCTTGGTGGCAGTGACTTTGGAGAACCATCACTATCTCATCTGGAAGATTAACTCCCACTTGATTCAAGCGATTGTCGTACTCAGACAATCTGAGCACACGCTCAACGATTGAGCTTTTCTCCTTTACTTTGTGGACAAAGAATCTTGTCGGAGGTCTCGTACATCTTAACAAGGGCACAAGCATGAAATCACAATTTCATCTCTTTAGAACATCACTTATGTTCTGTAACGTTTCAAAACGTCTTCGTCGCCTTGCTTCTAAGCCATTAAGTATTTTGCACTGAACTATCGTGTAGTCATCAGAAACGTGTATGTCGGATGTTCACAACATCTACAGACGACGCTCGAGGTGCAGCACACTGAGTGGTGCATTAAGGACATAAGGCTTCTATGCAGCAACGAGGACAATCCTCTGCAAAGTTTGCTACTATCAACTTTCAACTAAATTTTCTCTAGGAACATATAGAAATAGTAGAGCTATAGCGCAAGCTACATCGTAATTCGCAAAGACCATTAGACTATGTTCATGACAATTAGTTCAATTAATCATACTACTTAAGAACTCCCACTCAAAAAGTACATCTCTCTAGTCATTTGAGTGGTACATGATCCAAATCCACTATATCAAGTCCGATCATCACGTGAGTCGAGAATAGTTTCAGTGGTAAGCATCTCTATGCTAATCATATCAACTATACGATTCATGCTCGACCTTTCGGTCTCATGTGTTCCGAGGCCATGTCTGCACATGCTAGGCTCGTCAAGCTTAACCCGAGTGTTCCGCATGTGCAACTGTTTTGCACCCGTTGTATGTGAACGTTGAGTCTATCACACCCGATCATCACGTGGTGTCTCGAAACGAAGAACTGTCGCAACGGTGCACAGTCGGGGAGAACACAATTTCGTCTTGAAATTTTAGTGAGAGATCACCTCATAATGCTACCGTCGTTCTAAGCAAGATAAGGTGCATAAAGGATTAACATCACATGCAATTCATAAGTGACATGATATGGCCATCATCATGTGCTTCTTGATCTCCATCACCAAAGCACCGGCACGATCTTCTTGTCACCGGCGTCACACCATGATCTCCATCATCATGATCTCCAGCAACGTGTCGCCATCAGGGTTGTCGTGCTACTCATGCTATTACTACTAAAGCTACGTCCTAGCAATATAGTAAACGCATCTGCAAGCACAAACGTTAGTTTAAAGACAACCCTATGGCTCCTGCCGGTTGCCGTACCATCGACGTGCAAGTCGATATTAACTATTACAACATGATCATCTCATACATCCAATATATCACATCACATCGTTGGCCATATCACATCACAAGCATACCCTGCAAAAACAAGTTAGACGTCCTCTAATTGTTGTTGCATGTTTTATGTGGTGACCATGGGTATCTAGTAGGATCGCATCTTACTTACGCAAACACCACAACGGAGATATATGAATTGCTATTTAACCTCATCCAAGGACCTCCTCGGTCAAATCCGATTCAACTAAAGTTGGAGAAACCGACACTCGCCGGTCATCTTTGAGCAACAGAGTTACTCGTAGCGATGAAACCAGTCTCTCGTAAGTCTACGAGTAATGTCGATCCGAGCCGCTTCGATCCAACAATACCGTGGAATCAAGAAAAGACTAAGGAGGGCAGCAAAACGCACATCACCGCCCACAAAAACTTTTGTGTTCTACTCGAGATTACATCTACGCATGAACCTAGCTCATGATGCCACTGTTGGGGAACGTCGCATGGGAAACAAAAAATTTCCTACGCGCACGAAGACCTGTCATGGTGATGTCCATCTACGAGAGGGGATTTCCAATCTACGTACCCTTGTAGATCACACAGCAGAAGCGTTAAGAAACGCGGTTGATGTAGTGGAACGTCCTCACGTCCCTCGATCCCCCCCGCGAACCGTCCCACGAACCGTCCCGTGATCCGTCCCACGGTCAGCTCCGATCTAGTGCCGAACGGACGGCACCTCCGCGTTCAGCACACATACAGCTCGACGATGATCTCTGACTTCTTGATCCAGCAAGAGAGACGGAGAGGTAGATGAGATCTTCGGCAGCATGACGGCGCTCCGGAGGTTGGTGGTGATCTAATCTCAGCAGGTCTCCGCCCGAGCTCCGCAGAAACGCGATCTAGAGGTAAAACCGTGGAGGTATGTGGTCGGGCTGCCGTGGCAAAAGTTGTCTCAAATCAGCCCTAATTGCTCCTTATATATAGGAGGAGGGGAGGGGAGGATTGCCTTGAGGCTCAAGGAGCCCCAAGGGCTGCGCCACCAAGGGAGGAGGAGTCCTCCTCCAATCCTAGTCCAACTAGGATTGGAAGGTGGAGTCCTTCTCTCCTTTCCCACCTTTCCCCTTTTTTCTTTCTCTTCCTTTGGGTTTTTCTTTCTCTTGCGCAAGACAGCCTTGGCCTGACCCCACCTACTTGGTGCGCCACCCCCAAGGTCCTTGGGCCCTCCCGGGTGGGTGGTCCCCCCTCCCGGTGAAGATCCGGAACCCATTCGTCATTCCCGGTACATTACCGGTAATGCCCGAAAACCTTCCGGTAACCAAATGAAGTCATCCTATATATCAATATTTGTTTCTGGACCATTCCGGAAACCCTCGTGACATCCGTGATCTCATCCGGGACTCCAAACAACATTCGGTAACCAACCATATAACTCAAATACGCATAAAACAACGTCGAACCTTAAGTGTGCAGACCCTGCGGGTTCGAGAACTATGTAGACATGACCCGAGTGACTCCTCGGTCAATATCCAATAGCGGGACCTGGATGCCCATATTGTATCCCACATATTCTACGAAGATCTTATCGTTTGAACCTCAGTGCCAAGGATTCATATAATCTCGTATGTCATTCCCTTTGTCCTTCGGTATGTTACTTGCCCGAGATTCGATCGTCAGTATCCGCATACCTATTTCAATCTCGTTTACCGGCAAGTCTCTTTACTCGTTCCATAATACAAGATCCCGCAACTTACACTAAGTCACATTGCTTGCAAGGCTTGTATGTGATGTTGTATTACCGAGTGGGCCCCGAGATACCTCTCCGTCACACGGAGTGACAAATCCCAGTCTCGATCCATACTAACTCAACGAACACCTTCGGAGATACCTGTAGAGCATCTTTATAGTCACCCAGTTACGTTGCGACGTTTGATACACACAAAGCATTCCTCCGATGTCAGTGAGTTATATTATCTCATGGTCATAGGAACAAATACTTGACACGCAGAAAACAGTAGTAACAAAATGACACGATCAACATGCTACGTCTATTAGTTTGGGTCTAGTCCATCACATGATTCTCCTAATGATGTGATCCCGTTATCAAGTGACAACACTTGCCTATGGTCAAGAAACCTTGACCATCTTTGATCAACGAGCCAGTCAACTAGAGGCTTACTAGGGACAGTGTTTTGTCTATGTATCCACACATGCACTGTGTTTCCAATCAATACAATTATAGCATGGATAATAAACGATTATCATGAACAAAGAAATATAATAATAACTAATTTATTATTGCCTCTAGGGCATATTTCCAACACACTTTTACTTTTACTTTGCTTTGTTTACTTTTTGCTTTCAGTTCTCACTTTGCAAATAATCTATAAAGGATTGACAACCCCTTCATAGCGTTGGGTGCAAGCTCTTTGTGTTTGTGTAGGTACTTGTGACTTGACGCGATCCTCCTACTGGATTGATACCTTGGTTCTCAAACTAAGGGAAATACTTACCGCCGCTGTGCTACACCACCCTTTCCTCTTCAAGGGAACACCAACGCAAGGCTCCAAGGCCGCGGGGGAATCCTTTGCATATTCGCCAAGGAAGTCCCTATAGGCGTAGCCCGTAGCAGAAGGATTCCTGGCGCCGTTGCCAGGGAAGTTCTTTTGTTGTCGTAGCATTTCTCTCGCAAGAATTGAGTGGGAGGAAGATATAACTTGATGAGGTTTTTTGAACCGTCACTTCAACCGGAGAGTAGCACAGTGCAGGAACATGTTCCTATGACGCCTACATAAATTGAAGAGGAGTCTAATGATGGTGATCATAAATCTTAGGATCAAGTTACTACCAAACCTCGTAGGTCAACAAGGGTATGTACTGCTCCTGAGTGGTACGGTAGTCATGTCTTGGAGGTAATGTTTTTGGACAACAATGAGCCTACGAGCTATGGAGAAGCGATGGTGGGCCTGTATTCCAACAAATGGTTAGGGGCCATGAAATCCGAGATGGCATCCATATATGAAAACAAAGTGTGGACCTTGGAAGTATTACCTGAAGGCCGAAAGGCTATTCAGAACAAATGGATATTTAAGAGGAAGACGGGCGCGAACGGTAATGTCACCGTCTATAAAGCTTGGCTTGTGCAAAAGGGGTTTTCACAAGTTCAAGGAGTTGACTACGATGAGACTTTCTCACCCGTAGCGATGCTTAAGTCCGTCAGAATCATGTTAGCAATAGTTGCATTTTTCAATTATGAAATTTGGCAGATGGATGTCAAAATAGTGTTCCTTAACGATTTCCTTAAGGAAGAGTTGTATATGATACAATGGAAGGTTTTTCGATCCATAGAATGTTGACTAAGTATACAAGCTCCAGCGATCCATTTATGGACTGGTGCATGCATCTCTGAGTTGGAATATTCGCGTTGATGAGGTGATCAAAGCATTTGGGTTTTACAAGTTTATGTAGAAGCTTGTATTTACAAGAAAGTGAGTGGGAGCTCCATAGCGTTTCTAATATTATATGTGGATGACATATTGCTGATTGGAAACAATATAATTTTTTTGGATAGCGTGAAGATATATTTGAACAAGAGTTTTTCAATGTAAGACCTCAAAGAAGTTGCTTACATATTAGGCATCAAGATCGATAAAGATAGATCGATACGCCTAATATGACTTTCACAAAGCACATACCTTGACATGGTTTTGAAGAATTTCAAAATGGATCGGTCCAAGAAGGGGGTTTTGCCTGTCCTGCAAGGTGTGAGGTTGAGTAAGACTCAACGCCCAGCACCTAGAGAGGATAGAGAAAAGATGATTGTCAACGCCTATGCTTTAGCCATAGGCTCTATAATGTATGTGATGTTGTGCACCAGACGAGATGTCAGCCTTGGCATAAGTATGGCTTGAAGGTTTCAAAGTGATCTAGGAGTGGAACACTCGACAGCAGTCAAGACTATCCTTAAGTACCTGAAAATAACTAAGGAGATGTTCCTCGTATATGGAGGTGATCAAGAGCTCGTCGTAAAGGGTTATGTCAATGCAAGCTTTGACACTGATCAGGATGACTCGAAGTCTCAATACGGGTACGTATTTATTATGAATGATGGAGTGGTAAGCTGGTGCAGTTCCAAGAAAAGCTTGCTAGCTAATTCTACGTATGAAGTGGAGTACATAGCTGCTTCGGAAGCAGCGAAGGAAGGTGTTTGGATGAAGCAGTTCATGACGGATCTTGGAGTTGTGCCCAGTGCACTAGATCCATTGACCCTGTTTTGTGACAACACTGGTGCCATTTATCTAGCTAAGGAACCAAGGTTTCACGAAAGGACCAGGCACATAAAGCGGAACTTCAATTCCATCCACGATTATATCAAGGAGGAGGACATAAACATTTGCAAAGTACATACAGATCTCAATGTTGCAGATCGGTTGACTAAACATCTTCCATGGGCAAAACATGATCAGCACAAGAACTATATGGGTGTTAGATTCATTACCTTGTAATACTAGTTTATTGACTCTAGTGCAAGTGGGAGACTATTGGAAATATGCCCTAGAGGCAATAATAAACTGGTTATTATTATATTTCCTTGTTCATGATAATCGTTTATTATTCATGCTATAATTGTATTGATTCGAAACTAAAACACATGTGTGGGTACATAGACAACAAAGTGTCCCCAGTATGCCTCTACTGGACTAGTTTGTTGATCAAAGATGGCTAAGGTTTCCTAGCCATAGACATGAGTTGTCATTTGATAACGGGATCACATCATTAGGAGAATGATGTGATGGACAAGACTCAAACCTTAAGAATAGCATTTGATCGTATCGAGTTTATTGCTATTGCTTTCTGCATGTCATTGTGTATGTTCCTGTGACCATGATATCATGCAACCCACTGACCATGAGATCATGCAACCCACTGATCATGAGAATGATGTGATGGACAAGACTCACAACGTAATTGGGTGACTATAAATATGCTCTACAGGTATCTCCGAAGGTGTCTGTGGAATTGGCATGGATCAAGACTGGGATTTGTCACCCTGTGTGACGGAGAGGTATCTCGAGGCCCACTCGGCAATACAATATCACAATAAGCTTGCAAGCAATGTGACTAAGGACTTAATCAAGGGATCTTGTGTTACGGAACGAGTAAAGAGACTTGACGGTTGAAAGAACCAAGATGTCACCTAGAGGGGGGTGAATAGGAGTTTTAAAAACTTATGTGGATTTTGCTTTATCCTAATGAGGAAATAAACTAAGAGGATACTTTTCAAGCACAAATCATAAATATAATAGGCTCAACTACATGCACCTACAACTTGTTCTACTAAGATGAACACAACAAGATTACTCACAAGCACAAGTAAGTTACACAAACTTACTTGAGAAATATCACAAGATATGTAAGTGTATGACACAAGTTAGCAAATCACACTAAACACAAGATATATCAATAGTAACAAGTATGAATTGCGGGATATAAAGTGTAGGCCTAAATGATTAATCTTTATAGGGAAATAGCCAACACAATATAATGAGGACAACAATATGAAGTGAATGTACGCTCAAGTAACCACAAGCAAGGAGTTAGGGTTAGGGATAACCAAAGTCATGGAGACGAGGATGTATCCCGATGTTCACTTCCTTGGAGGGAAGCTAGTCATCGTTAGAGAGTTGGATGTTGCCACGAAGGCACACCAACGCCATGAAGGCTCACCCTATTCTCCTTGAGATATCACCACGAAGGCGATTCCCAACCACTAGTGGTAGGCATTTGAGGTGGCCTCCAAACCCTCCAAGGTTTGATTCCTCTCCGAAGAAGTTCAATCGCCTAGGAGTCAACAACCTCCAAGAGTAACAAGATCACAAGAACTGCTCAAAACTTGCTCAAATCACAAATAGCTTTGGTTGAGAGGAGGAGAGGGAGACGATCTATATTTTGATTGGACCAACACCCAAAGGAACTCACAGATGCTCTTGGGATCTATGATTTGGTGTAAGCAAATGGGAGTGGGAGAGAAAGATGTGCATGGAATGTTTCAGCTATGTTGGACAACTCCCACTTGAGATGGTTCACAGTCGTCCGGATAGCCATGAGGGGACGAACATCCGACAGTGGTCGGTCGTCCGAAGATGCAAAAGATACCAGGTTATCACAGTATTTGGTGGAGAGGTGATCAGCATACGGAGTCCAGAGGACGCTGGTCGTCTAAAGATACATAAGGTATTAGGTCAGCACAACATTTGGTGATAGGGTGAGCAGCATACGGATGTCCGAAAGGCATCGGCCGTCTGGGCCACGGTCGTCCGGAAATGGTCGGAAATCCGACAGTTTGAATCTGTTGAGTGGCAACGGATTTCCTACCATACCTGGACGTCCGGTCCTCGGACGACCGGAGGAGCCGGAAGTCTGAGGGTTTGAATCTGTTGGCTGGCTCTGGATTTCCGGAGGACGTCGGTCATCCGGCGTCCGAACGTCCGAGAACCACTGGACGACCGGACAAGAGCAGACCAACAACAGGAAGATAGAGAAAGAGAGGTATTTGCTAGATTTTTGAGAAAGTTTCTTGCAAGACCCACTGATCCCCTCTAAAAAGTGCAGGATCCCTAAAACTCATGAATCATAAAAGAGCTACACTACATAGCTACCGATAATCCATTCGTGAGTGTATATGTTTATTCGGTGATCATCACTCCACAGCACTAACGTCAAAGGAACTAATACCTTTGAGTCAAGCCTTTCACTTGAGCTTGATGTTATTGTTTCTTCTTGGCTCAAGATGAAGGCAAGACATTGATGAAGTCTTCAAGTAGATCTCCCATACACAATGTGGAAAGCCTTGCTTTGTATTCATCTTCACTTGTCCATCATGTGAACACCCACAAGCTTCAAGCATGTAATCCTTAGGAATGGTTATCTTGAACTTGCCCTTGTCAAACATGATCATGAACACTTGATTTCATCCTCTCATGGACACTTGGAATCGCTCTCTTGATGCGAGCCCATGAGAATTACCTAAACCTCATAGACATAGGCAACCCATAGTATGGGTTAGTACACAAAGTACAATGGACAATTACTTACCATACCACAAGATCCCATGTGGTACATCATTTGCGCTTGTGTGATGACCAACTTTGAGTTAAATATTTGATCTTCATCTTGGTCAATATTTATCTTTGATCCCTAATTAATCTTGATGTCTTGAAGGCCCTATTGATCTCTTGTTAGGCTTCATTGCTTTAAGAAATGGTTACCAATATCTCAATTCACCATGACCATATCAAGTTTCTCCATGAATCTCATATTGGCTATAACTTGCTCGTCTTCATGGTACAACATGTGAGCTCATCATGATCCTATTTTCAAGACATATGTAGAATTCTTATCTTTAATTATTCTCTCAAGATCTTGAACCATCATGATTCAAACCATAGGCCAAAGCATGAGAATGTATAAGATCCTCAATGAACTCCACATAGATCACATCTTGTTCATCACATGGAATTCATCTTGATCGTATCATATTTGATTCAATCATTGAGCTCATCCTTGATGCATGCACAACAATATGTATATGACATTCATTTAGAATTCATTCAAGCTCCTTCTTCCATATTCATGGAACAAACATACTTCAATTCATCCAATATTATTCATGTATTGCAAATAGATCATTCCTTCAAATGTATAACTCAATGCAAACATTAGTCCATTAGGATTGTCATCAATTACCAACACCACACATGGGAACTACATGCTCTTTCACCGGTATCGAGATTGAAGTAGGTATGCAGATACCGACGATCGAATCTCAGGCAAGTGACATACTGATGGACAAAGGGAACTGTATACGGAATTGGTTGAATCCTTGACATCATGGTTCGACCGATATAGATCTTAGTAGAATATATAGGAGCCAATATGGGCATACATGTCCTGCTATTGGTTTATGACCTGAGAGTGTCTCGGACATGTCTGCATAGTTCTCGAACCCGCAAGGTCTGCACACTGAACGTTCGGTGATGATTTGGTATTGTTGAGTTATGTATGTTGGTGACCGAAGGTTCTTCGAAGTCCCGGATGAGATCCCGGACGTCACGTGGAGTTTCGGAATGGTGCCGAAAGGTTCTGGGGTCCACCAGCCTCGGAGGGGCCATGTGGGCTAAGAAGGGTGTGCACCAGCCCCTCGTGGGTTGGGCTAGGCTTGGGCATTCGGTAGAAACTGACATTTTGGTTTCTGCTATTCGGTTTATTTGTGAATTTGGTTTGCAAAAGTGGAAACCATATGTAGAGTGAAAATGTAACTAACCGAAAATTTTGGTTAACCGAAATTTCGGTTCGGTTTTCGGTTTTCACCGAAGTATGGTTCAGGTTCATAAAATGCACTTTCAAACATATAGTATGCATGTTTTAAAGAAAATTTTGACACCATAACGACCCAAAATTGTAAAAATGCACAATATAGAACATATTCACAACTTGTCAATTTTCACATAATATCATATAGAAGGATTTCATAACAAAAAAATAAGTGATAATCTCACAAAATGCATAACAAATCAACTTCCAAAATCCACAACAAAGAAGTGACAATCTCACAATATAATAATAGCCTCAGCAGTCTAATAATAGTCAGCACAAACACATAGTCCAATAATAATCAAAGTCCATGTACCAGCACAACACTTAACCAAAGTCCAAGTTCTAGCAAACACAACCTCACATGTTCATATTATTACACTTCAAGACATAGCACACAGGAGATTGAAGTGCACTTCAAGAGCAGCCACAATTCCAGAAATAAGACTCTTTTTTCCATCATGAACATGAGCATCTTGACATGTGCGGAGAATCATGACCATCCCAAGTTGCCAACTCCCAAGTTCCAGCGAGACAGATGATGTGCAAATCTGTAATGTTCTGTATAGTGTACATGAATCAATTAAAATAACTTCATATATGTAAAACAGAATCTGGTGAACTATAATATCTAAAACAAAAACTATGAAGCAAATATGTTGTTCTTTTCGTCATGAGAGTTTCCAACACAAGTTGGAAAACACATGGCTACGTTATGCATCTTTCATTCTTTTGAATCATACCTAACGAAAAAATATGAACAAGAGAAAAACAATTACTTGCAACTCACTCACCAACATTAAGTGGAGGATGGAGGTGGACAAGATGGCTTGCAAACAGACTTGCTACTGCTTGCCTTTGACTTAGATGAACTTGTACTACCAAACTCTTCAATAAGTTCTGAAAAAGAATGAAATAAGCATAGGAAAGCAGAAATAAACAAAATTATATAGGAAACAATCACAACATATTACCCTTTTCCAAGATTAACAATGCCTCCTCATCTTCAGTGTCGAGAGTCATCGAAACCCTTAGCCAATCTTGGGTACAAACAAGAGCTCGGACCATGAATGGTGTAAAGGAGGTTCTAAGATCATTTAGGATGTGTCCACTTGTGCTAAATGCCAACTCCGACGCAACCATTGATATCGGAACAACTAACACATCACGGGGCATTCTTGCCAATACTGGGAATCTAGCAGCATTGTTCTTCCACCATTTTAGAATGTCAAAATCACCCCTATTTACTTAATTCTCCTCATACAAGTATTTCTCCAATTCAGATTTGCTCATGCTAGTTTCACCACCACCAACAGCTCTCAACTTCTTATTAATCCGAGACACCAATGTTCTTCCTTCCCTTTTTGAGCTGGTTCAGATTGTGGAGCACCCACATGCTTACTTGCATCAGTTAGAGAATACTTAGCTTTGTACTCTTCAAACAAAACATACACAAATGTTTTCACCGCCTCCCAAGCTTTGTCTACATTTATTTCACCATACATTTCTTCAATTGCTAGTTTTGTGAAATTTGATAGCTTGAATCTTGGGTCAAGAACAGTACAGCAAATACAAATATGTTCACATACTCCTCCTCTTTTTATTTCCTTTCACCTTCCCCTTTTCATTCACAATGTCCACCTCCTCATGCCAACATCCCAATACGTATCATACTTAACTTGCATTTTCTTGGCCATTAATTGCCGCAAAACATCATCACTATCAGCCCACTCTTCCAACACAACATTAATTTCAGCAACATCCATAACGAATTGATTCACGGTCACATGGAGTGTGGCAGAAACACTAAGAGTTAGCTCATAAAAATGGCCAAGAAATTCAGCCATTTTCTTAGCATTCTCCGAGTCACTATCAACAGGAGTACCAAGAGCTTTCCCACTGTCTAATTCCAATGTATATAGTGGATCTTCTTCCTCATACCTCACAAACACTTTCTCATAGTAGAATGCAGTTTTAAACATTAGGTGCGTGGAATTCCATCTAGTGCATACATCCAAACTCAAGAATGCCTCGATATCCACCTTTTCTAACTCAGCAAGCTCTTCAAATCTTGCAATTCTAGATGGTTCGTGTCTTATATATCTAACTGCAGCTCGCACACGCTTAACTGATTCATCCAACTCTTTTAGACCATGAGTAACAATCAAATTTATAATATGGTCAGCACATCTCATATGAAAATATTTACCTTCAGCTATGCTATTTCTAGTTTTGATCATTTTCTTCCTTATGTAACCTACACCATGATCATTCGCGCTAGCGTTATCAATAGTTATTGTCATAACTTCGTTTATTCCCCACTCCATCAAGCATTGCTCTAAGGCTTTTCCAATATCATCTCCCTTATGACCTTTTAGTAAGAAAAAGCTAATGATCTTCTTGTGCAAATTCCATTCAGGATCAATAAAATGTGTTGTGACAGTCATATAACAATCTTGTGTTTGAGAAGTCCAACCATAAGTAGTGAGACAAACTCTTTGACATTATTGTTTGAAAAAAAGTTTCAGCTTTGCTCTCTCTTCAAAATAAAGCTTCACAACATCCATAGTGCATGTTCTTCTAGAAGGCATATTGAAACATGGACATGCAATTGACATAACTTCTCTAAAACCAGATTTTTCAGTAGATGCAAAGGGAAGCTCATCTACTATGATCATCCTAGCAATAGCTCTCCTTAGTAATTCAGGATCAAATTTATGCACTGAAGGACTTTATCCTTGGATTACTTGCAAAGTACCTTGATTCTTATTCTTCTCGTTATGAGGATTATACTTGCAAGTATTAAAATGATTGTTTAAGGCAGATGTACCGTTTATCTCTGAGACGGCCTTGATATTACGGTTGCAATAGTTGCACTTTCCAAACTTGAGGAGACCACCAACTAGTACCTCAGAAAAATGATCCCACATCGGTGATCTTTTTTTCATCTGCCTTCTTCGAGGTCGTTCATCCATGTCTTTCTTTTTATTTTCAAACTCCTCATTCTTCCATTCTTCTTCCTCATAAATTTGCATCTCCTCTTCTGTCATATCAACATCACCAAGCCCACTAGGTTCAACCATCAAAAAATAATAGAAAAAAATTAAACAAGTGCATCAGAAAATCAGCAAATCTAAACTACTGATTTAACTTATCTAACATTCTAACTGATAAGTGTATTAAACAAGTACAGGACCTAGACTACTGATTTATTCACAAGTTTACCATCTACTAATTCACAAGTAAAGGATGGGATATTGGGCATCTTACATTGACTGAATGCTAAGTTTCTCCCGTGGAAGACGTGGTGACGAATTGGAGAAGACACCGGTGAGATCCTGCGGGCTGCGGTGGTGCCTTGGTGGACTAGGAGTCGCTGCTGAGTTCCTGTGGTGGTGGACTAGTGAGTGGTGAGATCCTACGATGCTGCGGTGGAGGCGTGGATCGTGATGGAGTATAGTATGTGCGAGGTTGCGATTCTGCTGCAAGCCTGCGACGGGCCGACGGCTGCTCCTCTTCTTCCTTGGTGAGAGACGCCTGAGTAGGGGACTAGCGGCGGCGGCGGCGACTGAGTAGTCGGGGCGGCGCGGCGACTGACCAAGGTGATGGCGGCGAGCTGGCGGGGGGCAAACCACGAGATGCGGGGTGAGGGACTAAGGGAGGCAGGGAGGGGTGAGGGTGCGGTGTCGTGCGGGTCTGTGGGACTGCGTGAGTGCTGGTAGGTTTAGGTCGTGCATGGCTGGGGGGTTGCTGGTCTTTCACTGGGTCGGGGCCGGGGCGGGGAATGGGCTGGCCGGCTGGGATCTTTGGTACTTCGGTAAACCAACTAAAAAACTGAACCGACCGAATTAGGTTTGTCTTTTTAGCCCAGCTAACCGATTTTTTCTGTACATACTAAATAAACCAAAATTTTGGTTAATTCAGTTTCGGTTTCAGTTCAGTTTTTATGCGTGGGCCGAGGTTGGGCGCCCCTCCCCACCTAGGCCCATGTGGTTGGGGATGGTGGAGGGCAAACCCTAGGAGGTGGCGCCACCCTAGGGCCGCTACCCCTCCTTCTCTTGCCGCCGCCCCCCTAAGGGGGGAACCCTAGGTCGCAGCTCCTCCTCCCTTCCCCCTATATATAGTGGAGATGAGAGAGGGCTGCCACACTTAAAAGGCCACGACGCAGCCATGTCTCCCTCTAGATCAGTTTTCTCTAGTAGATCGGTTTCGGTAGTGCTTGGTGAAGCCCTGCCAGGACAGCTCCACCACCGCCGCCGCCATGCCGTCGTGCTACTGGATAACTCTTCTACCTCCCCGCCCTTGCTTGCTGGATCAAGAAGGCAGAGACGTCATCGAGCAGTACATGTGCTGAACACGGAGGTGTCGTCCATTCGACGCAGGATCGGGACGGATCGTGATTGGATCGCAAAGACATTCGACTACATCAACTGCGTTTCTTAACACTTCGCGCTTAACTTTCTACAAGGGTATGTAGATGCACTCCCGCTCTCATAGATGTTAGTCTCCATAGATTAATCTCGGTGAGTGTAGGAAATTTTTTATTTCCCATGCAACGTTCCCCAAGAGTGCAAAAGGTTTGAACTTTAGGATCTTCGGGGAGACCACATGAAACCTCTCAGTGAGACCAAGTCAAGTTGTCCTAAGCACTTTTCACACTTTGATGCCACTAATTAAAACGGATCAAAAATTCCAATTTAATTTCAGTTGGTAACCAAAGGTTGGCAAGTGCTCTTTAGTGGGGCCTGAAAAGGATCGAGATGGACCTAGAGGGGGGTGAATAGGTACAGTTCCAAATTTTAATAGTTACTTAGCAATTTTAGGAAATGGTGCGGAATATGAGAGTGAGCCTAAAAATTGCAAGGACAAAGAGTAAGCTATTTAGAGTAAAGTAAGGCAACCGGTAAACTATAATCAAATGCAAGTACGTAATAAGGATTAACACAAGTAGAGAGTTAGGGTTAGGGATAACCCCAACTCCAAGAGAGACGAGGATGTATCCCAATGTTCACTTCCTTGGAGGGAAGCTACGTCACCGTTGGAGGGGCGGATGTTACCACGAAGGCACACCAACGCCACGAAGGCTCACCCTATTCTCCCTTTGAGAAAACACCACGAAGGCGTTTCTCAACCACTAGTGGTAAGCCTTGAGGTGGCTTCCAAACCCTCACAAACTTTTCGGGGGGTAATCACAATGGTTTGATTCCTCTCCGAAGACTCCTATCGCCTAGGAGTCTCCAACCTCCAAGAGTAACAAGATCACGGGGATTGCTCAAAACTTGCTCAAATCACAAATCGCTTTGGTGGAGAGGAGAAGGAGACGATCTATCTTTTGATTGGAACAACACTCAAAGGGGCTCACAAATGCTCTTGGGATCTAAGATTGGGTGTAGGCAAGAGTTAGTGAGGAAGAAGGTGTTCTTGTAAGTGTTCTTGCTGTGTTGGACCCCATCTCACGAAGTGGGAGGGGGTATATATATTGGGGGGACTAAAATAACCGTTGGGGTCACTTAAGTCAGACAGTGGTCGGACGTCCGGCAGTTCTCAGATGTCCGGACGCCCACAATAGGTCGTACGTCCGACAGGGGTCGGTCGTCCGAGGGATATATATATATATATATATATATATATATATATATATATATATATATATATATATATATATATATATATATATATATATATATATCAGGAACCACTGTATAGACGAACAGGGACCGGACGTCCGAAGAGAAGGTCGGATGTCCGAGAGTTCAGCTCTATTCAAGGGCACCAGATTCCCAAAAGTGATCGAACGTCCGGCCCTCGGACGTCCGGATGGAGCCGGATGTCCGAGACTTTGGCTTTGGTATAAGGTTCCGGATTTCCGAAGTAGTCGGGCATCCGGTCCTCGGACGTCTGGAGGGAGCCGGATGTCCGAGACTTTGACTCTGGTATAAGGTTCCAGATTTCCGAAGTAGTCGGGCGTCCGGCCCTCGGATGTCCGGAGGGAGCCGGATGTATGAGGCATTGGTTCTGTTTTGGGATCAAAGCAGAGCAGTGGAGATGTGGCATGAGCAGAGAAGTAGAGATGTAGTTTTGAGCAAATTTATCGCAATACCCAGTGATCCCCTCTTAATAGTGCGGGATCCCTAAAGACTCAAGAATCATCAAAAGAAGGGGTACCGATGATCTATACTTGCGTGTATACTTTTATTCGCTGATCATCACTCCGCACCATTAACGTCGAAGGAACTGATACCTTTGAGTTAGCCTTTCACTTGAGCTTGATGTTGTTGTTCCTTCTTGACTCAAGTTGAAAGCAAGACATGATGAAGTCTTCAAGAAGCTCTCCCATACACAATGTGGAGAGCCTAGCTTGTGTATTCATCTTCATCTGTCCACCATGTGGGCATCCACAAGATTCAAGCATGTAGTACTCACGAATGCTTATCTTGATCTTGTCCTTGTTAGCACATGAGCTTGTCCTTATCAACACATGATCATTAACAACAGCTTAAAGGGGATTAGTGATTAGTTATCTATATGTGTGTTGTCAGCAACACCAAAACACGATTAAGGGCATGACTGCACTTTCATTCTCCCCCTTTTTGGTAGTTGATGACAACATACATATAGTTCTCAAAAATATTAATAAACATATGTGGCTTAGGAGAGATTTGTTACGAGGCTCCCCCTGATTTCATGCATGGTAAGAATGATGGGAGAGTTTTGTCGAAACTCCCCCTCATTATATGCATGGTAAAATAGGTAAATGTGGGAGCATCCCCTTAATATGTGTATCAAAGAAATCATATGGCAGAAGATCATCACATGGAGTAAATAGAACAAACATAATAGCATATGATGATGCACGACATTCATAGATAGCAATACATAGTACATCATAGTCATTTATCCATTACATTATCGTAGTTCAAACATGCAAATTGAGTTTAACAGCTAAAACTCCAAAGCCTAATACTAGGGTAAATTTCTCCCCCTTTGGCATCAAGTACCGAAAAGGGAGGCATCAGAAACATCCACAATGCTCAGAGATCATCAGTGTTGCCTATAAGAACTATATATACTACTTGTGGGAGGTAGTTGACTTATGCATATTATAGGGTTAAAACAAAAATTATGATGTGAGTGCTAGTGTCTCCCCCTAAATGCATGCCGACATCAATACAAGAACATAATGTGAGTGTGTGCATGTGCACAGGATTTCAAGTTATATTATCAAGCTCCAAGATACCAAGTTCACGCCTAAGTTGACAGAATCTTGCTTTGCATAGTGGCTTGGTGAAGATGTGAGCGAGATGCATGTCTGTACCCACATGAGCAATATCAATGTCACCCTTTTGCACATGGTCTCTCAAGAAATGATACCTAATATCAATGTGTTTTTTGTGAGGGTGATCAATGGGGTTCTTGGAGATCTTGATGGCACTTTCATTATCACAGAGAAGAGGCACGTGTCGATAGGTGATGCCATAATCCTTTAGGGTTTGCCTCATCCATAGCAGTTGGGTTGCACAGCTTGCGGCTGCAATATATTCGGCCTCGGCCGTGGAGAGAGAAACACAATTCTACTTTTTCGAGGACCAACTTACCAAGGAACGTCCAAGAAACTGACATGCACTGGAAGTGGATTTCCATCCCACTTTGTCACCAGCCCAATCCTCATATGAGTACCCAATGAGATCGAACTTTGCATCCTTAGGGTACCATAGGCCTAACTTTGGGGTGTGAACAAGGTATCTAAGAATATGCTTCACCGCCGTATGATGGCTTTCCCTAGGGGAAGCTTGAAATATAGCACATATGCCTACACTTAACATGATGTCCGGTCTAGATGCACAAAGATAAAGCAACAAACCAATCATAGAGCGGTAAGTAGATGGGTCAAAAGGAATACCGTTGGTGTCTTCATTTAGAACAACATCTGTGGCCATGGGTGTCTTCATTGGTTTAGCATTTGTCATATCAAATTTTTCTAGAATGTCCTTGAGGTATTTAGTTTGAGACAAGAAAATTCCTTCTTGAAATTGTTGTATTTGAAACCCAAGAAAGAACTTCAAGTCCGTGTTGAGTGACATCTCAAAGGTCTTGGTCATGGAGGCCACAAACTTCTTGCATAAATGGATGTTAGGATAACCAAAAATGATGTCATCCACATAGATTTGGCATAAGATAAATCACCGTTTTCCCTCTTAGTAAAAAGAGTGGGATCGATCACCCCTCTCACAAAGCCATCATCGAGTAAGAACTTCTTAAGATGATCGTACCAAGCACGGGGTGCTTGTTTGAGGCCATACAGAGCCTTGTGAAGTTTGTACACATGGTCTTTGTGACGGGGGTCAACAAACCCAGGTGGTTGTGATACATATACCTCTTCTTGTAGAGGATCGTTAAGGAAAACACTTTTCACATCCATTTGATGCAAAGTAAAACCATTGAAAGCAGCATAGGCCAATAGAATGTGAATGGATTCAAGACGAGCAACAGGGGCGAAAGTCTCACCAAAGTCCAAACCTTCAACTTGGGAGTACCCCTGTGCTACTAACCTTGCCTTGTTGCGGAGGACAGTCCCATTCTCATCTTCCTTGTTCTTGAAGATCCATTTAGTTCCAATGACATTGTGTTCCTCAGTTGGTCGTTCTACCAATGACCATACTTTGTTGCGTGTAAAACTGTTTAACTCTTCTTGCATAGCAAGGAGCCAGTCATTGTCACACAATGCATCCTGAACCTTGTGTGGCACAATACTAGAGACAAACGAAAAGTGAGCACAAATGTTTGTTAATTGTTTACGAGTCACTCTACCTTCCGACACGCCGGTGAGGATTTGATCAACATCAACACGACCGGCTACGCGTGGCATGATGGAGGTCAGGGTTTCACGAGGTTCGACTTCGTTTCCATCATCAACGTCCTCAACATATGGATCATTAACGTGCGGTGGAAGATATTCCTCTTCGCGTTGCACCTGTTGAGGCTCATCAGCAACAATATCCATACTTTGGTCTTGCTCTTGAAGATCAACTTGTTCTTGAGTGTGATCAGGATGAGAGACATGTTCTCCCACTTGATCCTGAACAACTGACATGGTATGTGTGCTAGTATCTTGTGGAGGTACGGGAAGTGAACTATCTTGAGGATGAGAAATACTCTCATCATCTTCATCATCATCATGGGGTTCTTGTTCCATGGGAAGAAGTGCACCTACACCCATGTTCAAGATATCTTGCGAGGAATCTTCTTCACCTGCATCACTTAGATCAACTTGCTCCCCATGGGATCGGTTAAATTCATCAAACGTCACGTCACAGGTTTCTATAACACATCCATTGGATTTGTTGTAGACTCTGTAGGCGTGAGAGTTTGATCCATAGCCAACAAAAATCCCTTTAGTTGTTTTGGATTGAAATTTTCCTAACCGGTCCCGTTTGTTGAGGATGAAACACTTGCATCAAAATACACGGAAGTACTTGACATAGGGCTTGTTCCCGGTTAGGAGCTCATATGGAGTCTTTTCCAATATTGCTCAAAGAAAAGCCGGTTTGATGCATGACATGTTGTGTTGACAGCCTCAGCCCAAAAACTATGTGGTGACTTGTATTCGTCTAACATGGACCTTGCCATCTCCACAAGTGCCCGGTTCTTCCTCTCTGCTACACCATTTTGCTGAGGAGTGTAAGGTGCGGAGTACTGATGTTCAATTCCCTCATCACTGAGAAATTCTTCTAGGGTGTAATTCTTGAACTCGGAGCCATTATCACTTCTTATTGCCTTGATGGCCTTGTCAAACTTGCGCTGGACTTGTTTGGCAAAATCAATGAAGGTGATCTTCGTCTCGTCCTTGGACTTGAGAAAGAATACCCATGTGTATCTTGAGTAATCATCAACAATGACTAGTCCATACTTTTTCCCACCAAGACTAGCCCATGAAGGAGGCCCAAACAGATCCACATGAAGGAGCTCTAAAGGCCTTGAGGTGGATACAATATTCTTGGGTGAGTGTTTCGATTGATGTTGCTTCCCAGCTATGCATGCACTGCACACACGATCTTTCTTAAAAGACACATTGGTTAGTCCAAGGATGTGATTGCCTTTTAAGATATTTTGAAGATTTCTCATGCCGACATGGGCGAGCCGGCGATGCCACAGCCATCCCATGTCAGCCTTGGCCATCAGACAAGTTGTATGGAAAGTGCTCTCTTTCGAGAAATCAACCGTGTAAAGGTTGCCATCTAACTCTCCAACAAAGGCCACTTCGATAGTGTCTCTCTTGAAGACTTTCACATCTGTTAGTCCAAATAGTGTGTCATAACCAACGGAAGCCAATTGGCTAACTGAAAGCAAATGATATTGAAGAGATTGAACAAGCATGACATTTTCAAGAGACATGTCATTAGTGATTGCCACCTTGCCCAACCCAATTACCTGCCCTTTCTACCCTCCTCCGAATACAATGCTCATGTATGGTCAAATGGCTTGCATAAAGTCATAGAGCAAGTTACTATCTCCGGTCATATGATTGGTGCATCCACTGTTGATCACCCATTTGACTCCTCCGGAGAAAACAGCCTGTACACGAATTAAGACTTGGTTTGAGGTGCCCATTTCTTCATGGGGCCTCTCACATTAGTTACAAGAGTCTTAGGGACCCAAATAGCATAAAACCGAAATGCATTACGGGGACCAACGAATTTAGCATAAACCTCTCCTTCCTTTGATTTGCGAAGTACATAGGATGGAGGCATGAACTCTGTTGTCTTGTTCAGAGTGGGCAAACCCCTAGTGGCCGACCCACTCACAACCTTACCTTTCTCCTTGTGTCCCTCTCGTACAAATATTTCTTTAAGCGGGGTGGTGCACTTGAGAGGAGATACACTTTTCTTGGCGGTGCTTGGATTGAACCCAAGCCCTTCCTTGGCAAAGACTTCATTGTGTTGACTTAAGATCTCATTGAGAGTCTTTTGTCCTTGTGCACATGTCATGAGACCTCTATCTAGCTGTGCCTTTAGCGAACAGTTTTCCTCAAGAATAGATGCCAGTTCACTACTAAAGTTAGCAGTGCAGGTATCAACATTAATAATAGGTGAGGAGTAAGCCTTAGCTAGAGTGTCAAGATAAGTAACCTTGAGTGCCTCAAAGCTCTTTGTAAGGACAGTGAGTTTCTCTTCCTTGTCCTTGAGGGACAAGGATAGGCGCTCACAGTCCTTTGAAAGAGAAGCATGAGAATTCACAAGTCTGTTTTTATCATTTAATAACTCTTTGCACACAGATTCAGCCTTTTTCAAGGAGGCAAGATCGTTAGCATGTTTATCAAGGTTTTCACCAACTTTTGAGCATAATGCATCATTTTGTGCTTCCTCATACAGGACTTTCTGCTCAAGGATTTCATTCCTTTCCTTCTCCTCAGTGACGAGGGTTTCGAGTTCCTTGATGGTATTGGTGTGCTTACTCACCATTTCCATAAGTATGCGAAACATAGTGAGCTTCTTTCCTTTAAGAGAGCACATAAATTTGTTTATTTTGGCAAACATAGGATGATCTAAGTCATTGTCCTCATAGTGATCCTCCGCATCAAGGTACTCATCAGATGAGATAGAAACTAGACTGAAAGAGTTTAACCGTGGAGTTACCTTAACCTTATCATGGGGGCTTTGGTCTTCCTCATCTTCTACGGCGGTCTTTGCCATCAAACACTTTTGGGTGTTGCCCTTGTAGTCTTTCATATAGTTGTAGTGAACAACATCGCCACTTTTGTTGACGAGCCTCAAGGTGTTTTGTGTATTCTGAGCTACTCCGGCAACCCCACTAACATCTTCTGGATCTGATTCTTCTTGTGCAACGATTGCTCTTCCATCTCTCCTCTTGAGCTTGGAGTTAATAGGGTTTGGCAATTTCTTCTTTACAAACGTCTTTGGAAACCTTGGTTTATCTTCTCTCTTCTCATAAGGGTAGTCATTGGAGAATTGGTTGGTTTCCTCACAGTTATAGCATTTTCTTACTTTCTTCTTTGGGAATCTTCCCTTGAATTTTCCTGCACTGAACTTCTTTACAAAGAGAGCAAGGTCCTCATAAGATAGGCTTTCATCAGAGTCAGCATCATCACCATCTTCGTAGTCTTCATCACCCTCTATTTCTTCACTTTCTTCTTCGTCACATTCATGCTTGGCTTTCAAAGCAAGATTGATCTTTGATGTTGAAATACCATGCATGGCAAGGTGCTTTGTTGCATTTGCCTTTGACTCTTCAAATAATTGGAAAGTGGATATGATGTCATCTGGGGTCATTTATTTGAACCCATGGTGCTGCCTTATGTCCCATACCATTTGATGGTGGTACGGAGCAAGGGCATGGAGTAACTTGTCCACGAGAAATCTCTTGGCCAGGTTGAAACCATCTTGCATCTTGTCACAGTCACAGGACTCAATGTCTGCAGCGAGAGTCATGAGCTGTTCTAGCGGTTGCTTGGGAGATTCACCCTTTTCCATACAGAAGTTCTGCAATTGCCCCTTGGCAATTTCATACTGAGCAAGCCGGAGAGTGGAGGTACCGGTCTTGGTCCTTATAATGCTATCCCACAGTTCCTTGGCGCTTGTGATGTGTATGTAAGGTCTCCGTTGCTTGTCATTCATTCCTTTTCTTATGCACATGATCGCAGTGTCGTTGAGATGCTTGTCATAAGTTTCTCTGGGAGTGAGGCACCTTGGATCTACAGGGTGGTAGCCATGCTCGAGGATGTCCAACATCTCATCATTGGCGTACCTAAGATGATCCTGCGTACCAACTCTCCATAAAGCAAAATCGGAATTGTCATCAAGCAAAGGAGGTTTTCCTCCAGGATTGTACTTAGGTTTCTCAACTTGAGATCTAGCATAAAGCCATGGAACACTGGTTTGGTTATTGCCTGGAGGTTGTTGGCCAAATGAAGAACCGGGCACATTTTGCCCTGAGGCCCTCGGAGACGTGGCTCTCCCCGTGGTTAATGAGGCCAATCTCATTTGGACCAAGGCCTCAAGAGAAGCATCATGCTCCTCTTTTTTCTTGGCAAGAGCACGTTCCAGGTCCTCAGAGGTGAAGGACCTGACTTCCGTGGAAGTCCCGTCCTTCTCCACTGAAGCTACAGTAATGGGAGTCCCGTCCATCTCTCTCTAGGGCGGTTAAGCCACAAGAATAGAGCCCGAGGCTCTGATACCAATTGAAAAGGATCGAGATGGACCTAGAGGGGGGGTGAATAGGTACAGTTCCAAATTTTAATAGTTACTTAGCAATTTTAGGCAATGATGCGGAATATGAGAGTGAGCCTAAAAATTGCAAGGACAAAGAGTAAGCTATTTAGAGTAAAGTAAGGCAACCGGTAAACTATAATCAAATGCAAGTACGTAATAAGGATTAACACAAGTAGAGAGTTAGGGTTAGGGATAACCACAACTCCAAGAGAGACGAGGATGTATCCCGATGTTCACTTCCTTGGAGGGAAGCTACGTCACCGTTGGAGGGGCGGATGTTACCACGAAGGCACACCAATGCCATGAAGGCTCACCCTATTCTCCCTTTGAGACAACACCACGAAGGCGTTTCTCAACCACTAGTGGTAAGCCTTGAGGTGGCTTCCAAACCCTCACAAACATTTCAGGGGGTAATCACAATGGTTTGATTCCTCTCCGAAGACTCCTACCGCCTAGGAGTCTCCAACCTCCAAGAGTAACAAGATCACGGGGATTGCTCAAAACTTGCTCAAATCACAAATCGCTTTGGTGGAGAGGAGGAGAAGGAGACGATCTATCTTTTGATTGGAACAACACTCAAAGGGGCTCACAAATGCTCTTGGGATCTAAGATTGGGTGTAGGCAAGAGTGAGAATGGAAGAAGGTGTTCTTGTAAGTGTTCTTGCTGTGTTGGACCCCCTCTCACGAAGTGGGAGGGGGTATATATAGTGGGGGGACTAAAATAACCGTTGGGGTCACTTAAGTCAGACAATGGTCGGACGTCCGGCAGTTCTCGGATGTCCGGACGCCCACAATGGGTCGGATGTCCGACACGGGTCGGTCGTCCGAGGGATGTATATATATCACGAACCACTGTATAGACGAACAGGGACCGGACGTCCGAAGAGAAGGTCGGATGTCTGAGAGTTCAGCTGTGTTCAAGGGCACCAGATTCCCGAAAGTGGTCGGACGTCCGGCCCTCGGACGCCCGGAGGGAGCCGGATGTCTGAGACTTTGGCTCTGGTATAAGGTTCCGGATTTCCGAAGTAGTCGGGCGTCCTGTCCTCGGACGTCCGGAGGGAGCCGGATGTCCAAGACTTTGACTCTGGTATAAGGTTCCAGATTTCCGAAGTAGTCGGGTGTCCGGCCCTCGGACGTCCGGAGGGAGCTAGATGTCCGAGGCATTGGTTCTGTTTTGGGATCAAAGCAGAGCAGTGGAGATGTGGCATGAGCAGAGAAGTAGACATGTAGTTTTGAGCAAATTTATCGCAATACCCAGTGATCCCCTCTTAATAGTGCGGGATCCCTAAAGACTCAAGAATCATCAAAAGAAGGGGTACCAATGATCTATACTTGCGTGTATACTTTTATTCGCTGATCGTCACTCCGCACCACTAACGTCAAAGGAACTGATACCTTTGAGTTAGCCTTTCACTTGAGCTTGATGTTGTTGTTCCTTCTTGACTCAAGTTGAAAGCAAGACATGATGAAGTCTTCAAGAAGCTCTCCCATACACGATGTGGAGAGCCTAGCTTGTGTATTCATCTTCATCTGTCCACCATGTGGGCATCCACAAGATTCAAGCATGTAGTACTCACGAATGCTTATCTTGATCTTGTCCTTGTTAGCACATGAGCTTGTCCTTATCAACACATGATCATTAACAACATCTTAAAGGGGATTAGTGATTAGTTATCTATATGTGTGTTGTCAGCAACACCAAAACACGATTAAGGGCATGACTGCACTTTCAGGGCCGAAGGGCCAACTCGATGGGACTAAGATGCTGGGGTTTAGGCAACAACTATGTCAAGTGTACCTCGATGGATTCGACTGTATATGGTTTGGTGGGACCGATGTGAACTTTACGCTTTTGGACATAGTGGAATATGAGAGAGTCAATGAGGATATAGGAGCAATATCTCTAAGCATTTCAACAGTTAGACCATCACCAAAACCTCATCTTCCTGTAGCAGTATTGGCTTTCCTATGGACTGAGTGCAATCTTTAATCGTTTAAATAAATGTGTAGAGTCTTGAAGCTTGGCCCTAGAATTTTTGGGGCTTCACATTCACTTCCAATTATTGTACTAGATTGAACTTTCCTGAAATATCCTTTAACTAGGCATTAGTTCAATAATGTATATGTTGTGATGAATTACCAAACTCACTCGGCAATTGGATGCACTTTCACCCCCCCCCCTTGGTAATGGATGACAACATATAGATCGAAGGTTTGACATAATACATAATCATGAATAGCATCTCACTTTGAGAAATATATGATAAGCCAGAGCTCCCCCTAAATTTGTGCACTATTTGAATTTGTCTTTGAATGCAAATGCACAGTCGATTAGGTTCATGAGGTAACCCTTCCATGTCACATAAATAGTATTGGTGTGCACAAATGAATAGAATGAGATTTAAAATATCACACATGTGAATGACCATGAAACATGCATAAACAAAGTACGGTCAAGCACACAACTAAAGTTTACAACCAACCAAGGTATCATGAATAAAAACCAAATAAAGTCCAAAGCAATCTATCTCAAAGCCCTACGATCTATAGCACTCTCCCCCTTTATCAACAAATACCAAAAAGAAGTGACATACGACTAAGTGTATCTCTGGGCATGATCCACATGTGGTGGCAATGAAGATCTCTGACGAGCAGTGCATGTGTGGGTCGATGGAGTCAAGCTGAGAGCGTCTAGGAATGCTTCTGAAGAAGTTTGTTGGACTGGAGGTGTGGTCACTATAGGAGGTGCAGAAGGTACAATAGCAGGTTGAGCAGCTCTAGACTTAGTCTGATACTGGGTAATGGTCATCTAATCTGAATCAATGTGGGCTCGTGCATCAAATTCACCCTTCAACATTCCAAAGTCTATGGCTAACTGAGTTACCTTGACAGTGTGGTCATGGAACTTAGTCTCAACGACTATCTCCAAGCTCTCCTGATTCTTGATAAGGGTACCTAAGCCTACCTCGATCCTCTTTGTAGCCTAAAAATAAGTATCATATGATTGTTTATGGACTTGGGCATCTCAATAGCAGCATCACTCGAGGTAGAAGAAGTGGGCCCACTAGCATATGCAACAACCATGGCAGCCTTAGCTTGTTCATCATCAGCATTTGAACTTGGATCAGTAGGATTCATGGCAACTGAATATAAGGTGCATACCCACATGGCCACTTTTGATCACCTGCAGTCCTCTTAATGGTTTCCATAATGAGGTCCATGACATTGCAGTTGACAAGCTTGTTAATGTGATGCAACATGTCAATCGAATATCCTCTAATCATCTTGTCATCTCTAGACTTAGGCATCAAAGTATAGCTCCATATTGGTTTCATGTTTGCTAGCCCTAGCTGACGAAAATGTACAAAGCCCAACTTATGTTTCTCCACCTCTTCAACGTGTCTAGATTTGTACATGTCTTTCATAGTATCATGGTTCATGTGGCACTTAGCATCAAATTTAAAAAAAGCACACGACTTAATTATGCGTTCGACCACCTACTTGCGTTTTTTTATCTTAGACGTGATTAGACGCAATAAGGCGGAATTATGCGTTTCGTACACAGTTATACGAATACGGGCAAATAAGAGCAGTTTATCATCAAAAATAATACTAGAATGTAAACTCGAGGTATAATTATAACTTTATAAGCATTACCTTGTTCTCTCTCCAATATGTTGCCCCTCCCTGTTTGTGTGTTGTCCTCTAATCCTCTCCCTCCAGCGCAACGGGTAGCAACTATATACATCATAGAGAAGATGGCAAGATGAAGATGTTAGCACCAGCAACCATCAACAAAGCAAAACATCATATATGTAAATTGTAATGTATATGTAAATTGTAAACTTGTAATGAGAAGATTATCTAGTTGGTTCATAGCCTTCTCCCCTTCCCAGCTTCACAATGCAATGGGCAAATCATATCACAACTTCACAAGCATATTACGTCAAATAGAAGTCTTAAACTTGCATAGTTCAACGACCATGATCCACGATAGTCTCACCACTCTGTCATAGTCTCTTACATAACAAATAACAAACGAAATAAAAATGCATGAACCCATATGCATGACAACTTGATCACTTGATGGCATGATGACAATCATCATGCAATGATCACTTGCTCAACGCCTCTTAAAGTCTCAATCATCCTCATACTCAACGTCTTCACCATCCACCATCTCATCATCACCATCAGATTCAAACTCCTCCTCCTCGAGGTCTCTCACTCTTGCACTCCTATGAAGTTGGAGTTGCTCTTGTGCCCCCATTGCTTCACCAAGTAGATCCCATGATATCCCCGTACCTGGATGGACATCCCCATCCTCCTCATCAAGATAAAAAACATTTGCATGATCATCCCCTCCTTCAAATATAAATCCTTGAGCTTTGGTAGCATCGGTGCTGAGGAGCACATCACATTTCTTCTTCTCTAGGAGCTTTTGTTTCCTAGACACCATCCTATTACTGAACCTTATGAAGACCAGAATGTTGCATCATTCCGTTGTGAGTCTATTTCTTCTCTTTGTATGTATCTACATATTAACCGTCACATGAGCATATTAGAAAACAGAAATGCCAAATGAACTAGAGATGAGATCAAATTTGGATGAGATATACCCATTCAAAGGCGCTCCACTTTCTTTCACAACCAGGAGAGCTAGAGGCCAAAGAGAGGATTCTCATAGCCATCTCTTTCAAGTTTGGTGTTTCTCCTCCATAAAACCTCCACCAACCAACTGTTTGGAGAATAGCAAATTAGCAGCAACAACAAACAGTAGTAGGGCAGCAACAACAACTAAGCAGCAGCAGTAGCAATGAGACAACAGTAGTATTGCAGCAGTAGGGCAGCAACAACTAAGCAGCAGCAGTAATGCAGCAACAACAATAACTAAGCAGCAGCACTAATGCAACAACAACAACAACTAAGCAGCAACACCAGCAAGGCGACAACATCAGTAATGCAGTAGCAGGGCAGCAACAACTAAGCAGCAGCAGTAGTAGCAAGGGAAAGAAGGGGCAGGAAGTAAAACCTGGGTTATAGCTCTTATTTTCACATGCTTTTGCAATCCTATTTTCAAAAGTTCCTTCTTTGTTTTCATATTTCAAAAACTCATCATTGACAACCAACATGCAAGTATCAGGATCATCTGCAAAGTATTGTTCATGCCACTCCTGGAATCCTTCATTTGAAGTGGTAAAGATGGAGCTATCTGCGTAACTATAGTATGGGTTCAACACATATGCGGCCATGTGCAATGGAGAATCAAGCCTTCCATTCATCTTGTTGTCAACAATGCCCATAGTATCTTTGTAGTTCCTCTCCAAGTTGTTAAATGCATCCTTCATCTCCCTCTTTGCCTTCACCAACTCTCCATACAACCAAGTCAAAGAGGGCTTAATATCCCCATCAAACAAACGATGAACTTTCACCAATGGCTCAAACACCTCTATGCATAGGAGGACACATTTCCAAAAGATAGCATCCATCATCGTTGTCGTTGCATCCTTGCCTTTCTTTGTTTTCACATGGCTCATCTCTTCTCAAACTCTTTCAACCACCATAGACCTTAAAGCGTCTTTCTTCTCTAATAAACTTTGCAAAATGAGAAAAGCAAATGCAAATCTAGTCACCCCAGACTTATGATATCTCTCCTTTTTGTAGCAACCCTCATCAATGCCAAAGTCTTGTGATGTGCATAGGTGAAGATGGTGATGTTCTTTGCTTGATCAATTATTGTCTTGAATCTTTTGAGGTTGCCAATTCCTTGGAGCATCAAGTTGATAGTGTGAGTTGCACAAGAGCTCCAAAAGATCTACGGCCTCTTCTCATGCAACATTTTCTTGGCTCCCATGTTATTGGGAGCATTGCCCGTAACCACTTGCATCGCATGCTCCACCCCTACCTCCTCAATTGTGTTGTCCACTAGCTGAAAGATAACTTCACTTGTATGTAACACATCGGATGTGTCCTTTGATTTGAGAAAACTTGTCCCCCACTACCATGCATGCACACATTCATTATGCTCCTCCTCTTCATGTTTGTCCATGCAT
Organism: Hordeum vulgare subsp. vulgare; assembly: GCF_904849725.1. Classification (NCBI taxonomy): domain Eukaryota; kingdom Viridiplantae; phylum Streptophyta; class Magnoliopsida; order Poales; family Poaceae; genus Hordeum; species Hordeum vulgare. The sequence goes on from NC_058520.1 coordinate 559,964,459, forward strand.
CGGTGATTAGGGTGCATCCAAGTTTTATCTTCTCCTTCCCACGTTCATCTAACAAACTCATGGTCCTTGCATATTCATCACTCAACAACTTCTCCCTGAGCTCATATTGAGTAGGATGCTCATATACAGGACCAAATTTTTCTATGGCCTCACACACCTAACAAAACTCATCATTGTCAAGAGCATTAAATAGTATGCCTACAAGGCACAAGCAAAGCAACATGATGGATTTAGACTTAGCAGTTAGCAATGAAGCACAAGAAAGTAAAGAAATGAAGGACTTTGAAATTACCATGTGAATACACCCATCTAGCAATATATGGTGAACATTGACCTCTTCTCTCCTTGAATAGTGCTTTGTTCACACTTAGATGTCTCAAGACTTCCTATTTGCTTGATTTTCCATCAATAGGACGCACAAACTTATCCAATGGTCCTAATTTGTTGGGCTTCGATGATGGGCTACCAACACAAACAGATTCTCTAAACTCCCTTGCTTCATTTATGGTTGTAACATGCACATCAGCCCTCACTTCTGCCTTACGTTTTTTCTTCGCCACCTTCTTTGCCTCATAAGCATCAAGAGATCTCTAGCACATTGCTTTAGCCTCCGGACTTGATCTTAAACATGAAAGAACACTTGATGTGGTGCCCGTGATGTGGAGCTTGAAACCATTAATTTCTCCAGTGCTAATATGGCCACAAAAGTCACACTTCACCTTCTCCTTCTTTGTCACATCACATAGCTTCCCATAGTTCCATCCAACATCATTTGACTTCCTCTTAAGAGCTATCGGCCTTTCCAACTCTGTCTCCACGGTGGTTGACATCCTGCTTAAAATATCAACAACAAATTAGCAGCAGCAGCAAGCAACCTCAAGCAACAAGCAGCAACAAGCACCTAGCAATAGAAGACAGCAGCAGCAAGAAGCGGCAGCCAGTAGCAGCAGCAGTCAACAGCGCCTCTAGCACCAGCAGGCAGCAGCAACTTCTAACAATAACTACTACTAGACTACAGATTATACACTAGTACACTACAGAGCACAGAGCAGAGGAGAGCATAGAGCGGAGGGGCTCACCTCCCTGAATCGAAGAAGAGCACGTGGGTGCAAGATCCACAGCGGGATGAGCTTGGAGTAGGAGCAGCCGACGGCGCGGGGAGGAGCCAGAGAGGAAGAAGATCTCGTCGAGGTGAGGACGAGAGTGAGGAGAAGCTTCAGATCCGCGACGGCGGACGTGCGGCTGCGGGCGGCGCGAGTTCCCCACTTCTCTTGTCCAACGACGCAAGCAATGGAGAGGAGAGGAAGACCTAACCCTAGCACAGGCTCGGTTTCGATTTTGCCTTCGATCCTGTGACTGCGAGCCATTTAAGTGGTTCATGTGGGACGACCCTCCATCTCTATTCCGTGCTCGTGGTCGCCATTCCACGTTGTTCCACGTGACTAATCGCGATTAGGCAAGAAAGGCACCACGCCTAGGCACGCACCACGCCTTTCACAGCGCACATGCCCAAAACGAGGCGCTGAGCAAGCGCACCACACATAGGCACGCATAAGCGCTCGATTAAGCACGCTTTTTTGAAATTTTCTTAGCATACACATCAATGAAATTTTCAACACTTGGAGGCAAACCAAGAATATTTTCCCATTCATCTAACAAAATTGTCTCATAAAAGTCATGTTGCCCACAGTATGAAACATATAGTCCACATCGGTCTTCCTTGATCTTGGAGCATCAGGATCAGTGGATCTTCATTTTCTCAAACATTTGTGTTTCCTCTTCTTCATATCTTATGGCTCTAGATGAGCATCATCATGTGATGTCAGAAATTGTATCAACTTCTTGAGGAGATGAGGGGCTTCATATTCCTCTTCCTCAACAGTAGGTGTTCAAGAAAATCTGGCCAACACGATGCTCAAAGCACCTCAAAAATGGACTCGAGAGGAATACCCCAAAAAAAAATTTGGGGGGGGGGGCATGCATGCAACTTTTGGCAAAGAGTGCATGCTTCACCCACCCCATCTCCTATTTTATTTTATTTTTACTTCAAATTTTGAATCTAATATATCTTTTGAATGGAAAATTTAATTTATGTTTTCTTTGCAAAGTTGTGTTGCTTGCAACAAGGGTTTTGGAAGATCACTCCTGAATTTGTTCTACAAGTTTTTAAAACTTTACCGGGTTTCAACTATTAAAGTTTGTTAATTGTAATATTAAGTTCTTGTCAAGTTTCACCAAATTTCAACTATTTAAAAGTAACGGTTGTAATATTAACACATGCATGGACCAGCTAATTCACATCACGAGGAACACCGGCGGTCTAGATTCCAAGCTATGTGGGTGTTGTCCTTCGAAATGACTTTTTGATTGACACGTAGTCTATATAAATTCTTTGGTAGTAAAATTTCCTCAGCGACACACTCCCACGGCACCCAAAGCTAGGGTTTCCGTTGCCTCTCGTCGCACAGTCACCCACCTGCCTCATCTCCTATGGACTTAGGGCCATGGGGGCACGATGGATCCCGTTCCTTGCCGACAGCAGGGCTCCGTTTTTGGGTATTTACTTGTGTGTTTGGTAGGGTTGTATCTTGTTCAGGAAAGTGAAGCGGTGGTGGCTTCTTAAAGATGAAATAAGTTTCTCTCCGCCTAGCCCCTGTCATGGTGGTACTTCTAGCATTGTCGGAGCGCATGTGGAGTCTCCGATGGATCTCACATTATTCGGCCGACATTTGTCTTCGGTTGATCAGGTCTTCGCCTGTCTATGTTAGTGTGTCTATAAATTGAACATTTCTGATCTACGCTTCTCTTCGTCATCGACGGCTACTAATCTGATGTGCCGATCCTCTCGGGCCTTAGTACGACGACTTTCCAACTGTGTAGCACAACAAGATTTGCCCGACCCAAAGATGGAGGGGCTATGACGGTGACGCGTCTTCGGCTCGCTCTGGTACACGTAGTCGTCGCTAGGTGGTCTGCATACTTCGATGTATCTTTTATTTCTGGTTCATTATGCTATTTTGATAGTTGATGAATAGTATGAAAGTTTTTTTCGCAAAAAAATGCTACTGAATAGCTTTGCTTTTTGTCTGGTGTGGCAGTTGAATGTGGTCATGGCTTTTATTTCAGAGATAGCAACATATGTGGCGATGGAAGAACCCAATGAACTTGGAGTGGATTAATAGGAAATTTATATCCTACTATCTATGTTCGCAAATAAAAGATGTTTTGAATATTTAATATAAATTACTCATATACAAACTGAGATGAATGAACAAAAAACACCTAAAACGTGTCTATACACATTCGATTCAGGATTTTACATTTGCGAGCGGAGGGAGTACCATACACGTACTTGTTGCGACTCGCGTCTGACCGACCATTTCGAATTTGGGACAACAAGTACGGCACTTGAAATATAAAACGCGCACACAAATCTGCCACCGTCCATTTGTCTGGCCGCATCCCTATAGAAGATGCGAGTGGCCGGCAGAGCTTCAGTTTACTGAAACCCAAAACAATACTACCAGTGAGTACTCTAGCTTATCTTCCCAAGCGCACGGAAAATGCAAATATATATGATAACACTCGGATCAGATTCTGATTGTCACCATGGACGGCGACTGTTTATTTCCCTCTCTTTTTCGCGACTGGCCACAGTTTATTTCTGTTCTACTCCGTCCGTCATATAACACACTTTCTGATACTGTTCTACTCCGTCCGTTTCACACTTTTTCATACTGTCCTACTCCGTCCGTTTCATAATATAAGACGTTTATTGACACAATTCTACAATATAAGACGTTTATTGATACAATTCTACTCCGTCCGTCTTATAATATAAGACGCTTTTTTTTATACTAATTGGGAGTAAAATATAGCTCCGGATGTGCGTGGTACGTGGCCGTGCACCCTAGCTTGCGCCGCTTGTCAAGTGTGATCGCGTCCGCCATCAGACATCACTTGACAGCGTAACTAACAGCAGTGTCAGCGCCAGGAATTATACTACTCCTGTCACACTATGCACGAAGAGAAGTAAAATGGGTGAGGATTGACAGGTGACAGCTGATCGCGACACGACAGTATTTTATCAACCCAACAGATCAAGCAACCGAAGAAGAGACCTACTGCGTGATGGATGATCGATGAGCCAGCCGGTTTGCAGAATGTAGAATCAAGGTCTTGACGCAATCACAGGTCCTATTGCTATTGTGAGTGAGCAGCCACTGCTTCTGTCTGCAGCCAGCACTTCAGTGCCAGTTTTGGGCCGGTTTCTCATTAGCCTTCTCTGTCGGGCACGGCAGCACTAACGAGACATAACACTTTTTTAGGCCTCCTTTTGATTCGGAGGAATTCCATAGGATATGATTTTTATAAACAAAATAACTTTAGAGTCCTTTGGTTTGTAGGGACATAATCCTATTTCCGTGGAGGAATCTTCCTATCCTCCGCATTTCATATAGAAAAATAAACATTAAACCAGACTCAACGAAAATGTTCCTATGAAGTGAACCAAAGGACATCTCTCTTGCTATTCCTAGATTTAAGATAAATGGCATCTCATCTCCTACAAGTTACTTCATCCGTTCCAAAATAAGTGTCTTAAACTTAGTATAACTTTGTACTAGAGCAAATACAAAGTTGAGACAGTTATTTTGGGACGGAGGGAATGTTATTTATTCCTATCCTGTGAACTGAAGGAGGCCTGGCATTTCTTATTTCTGAAGAAAATGGCCCTGAAATGTCTGTTTTGGACAAACACAATAAAATCTTCACACACTTTCTGGTTTTCAATACACAATCATGCCTCACTGCACAAAGCATCTACTCCTGATTAGGCCTTAACCAGACAATTGTTCAAAACCGGTCTAGCTGAGATTTATTTCAAGTGTCATTTGCCGCTTGTCGTGGGTATAAGTCTGACAGTAGATGTGTATGGTACGAAAGGATGGGCAGAGCCTTAGCTACGGCGAGGTTGTATGAGTTCAGGCCCCTCTACGGTGGAGGTAAAAGCCCTACGTCTCAGTGCTCTTGGGAGCTTGATGTCGAGTGGAATATGGATTACAGTAAATGCCAACCCCTGCACCAGTGGGGAAGGGCGGCTTATATAGAGTGCGCTGCCCTTCACAACGGTCCGGTGGACAGGGGTGGAGTAGTGGCGAATAAATGCCTACGTTACAGGTAGCGTATGCCTTAAATGCTATTAATGGCGTATGAAAACGTATGACCGTTGCCCTCCAGGGAGGTTACGATATACAGAGTGGAATCCAGTCGGTACGTTTAGTACGCTCCGAATGCTCATCACCGACTGGATGATGGGGGAATCGTCACCGACTGGATGATGGGGAGTCCTTAGTTCAGTCGGAACTGTCTAAGGGCCTTGTCCTTTATGAAGGGTAGTCCTTGGGTAGGACCTATAGGGCAGGCCTATGACCCTACCCTAGGACTATAACCCCATCATTAGTCCCCGAATGGATCGGGGTTGGAACGACGAAGTGACGCCTGGAGTACGGATCCGACTGGTATGGATGTGACTTTGGCGTTGTTTGCCTCGGTCCATTTTATCTTCTTGACCCGTGATCCGAGTGATTATATCTGTGAAACGAACCATCAGGGACCGAGTGCTTCCGCGGAATCTTTCGACGTGACCGATCAACTGACAGCGGCGGATTTTCCGGGATCCTCAAATTTCGGTTGCCGCGCGCTCAGCGGGAATGACGACATCGTCATCGAGTAGTTTCTGCCGCCTCGATTACCGCGCCTTTATCTCCTCCACTAATATCGCAGCAGCCGGTCGGGGGATAAGATTTCGGGGCCACCTGCTAGTGACCCAGTCGGAAGCTTATTTAAACCTCTCCGGCGGGGGTCTCTCGTTGCGCTCCCCTGTTTACTCGCACTCGCCCCGCTTCTCCCGCAGCTCCTTGCGCGCTCCAAGCCTCCTCCTTCCTCTCCTCCCCTGCGGATCTACTACCTCCACCATGACGAAGGGGCAGACGAGCAAGCTTGAGTCGCAGAAGAAGAAGAAGAAGAAGAAGAAGAAGGCGGCCCCTGCTTAGCGGCGACAGCGGGCACTGCCGGCGGGTTGGATCTAGGGGGATTTCCTCCCCTCCACGGTGACGACGGACGACCTGCTGGAGCTGGTGGAGCAAGGCATGATTGCCAACAAGTCGTGGAGGCTGCCGGCGGAGGGCGAGACGGAGCCGACGCCGCAGGAGGGAGAGCGCGTCTTGCTGCTCAGTCACGTGTACCGGGGCTTCTCTCTGCCTCCTCACCCCTTCTTCAGAGGTATCATGAACCACTTCGGGGCGTAGCTCCATCATTTTCCTCCCAACGCGATAGCTCATCTTGCTGCATTCGTCGTGCTTTGCGAGTGTTTTATCGGTTGTCCTCCCCATTGGGGGCTCTTTAAGTACATCTTCTCCGCCAGATCCCAAACTGTCAAAAAACTTAGCCAGTCGGACGACAAAACTCATATCATCCAGCTCTGCGGGGGCTTAGGCTTCCAGAAGAAAAACAAAAGTAGCTACCCCCTCTTCAGTTGTCCGAGTCCGTTAGGAATTGGCAGTCGACTTGGTTCTATTGCCAGGACGTCGCTTGTCCGAATGCTGCAACTGGGCTGCCACCTTTTAGCCTAGACCGACCGGCTCCTCCCAGGCAGCTTGCACTCTCAAAGGTGGAAAAGATCCAGATCCAACCTCTAGTCGAAGCGCTGATAGATGTCGTCCGCAAGGGAGTCACCGGCACGGATTTGCTGGAGACTTTTCTGGGTTGGCGCATCCAGCCGCTGCAAGCTCGACACCACGCCATGTGGCACTACGCGGGGCCTGGGGACTCCACTCGGACTCATCCCGAATGCGTGACCGGGGAGGTTGTGACGGCGTGGGTCCGCAGCAGCACAGACGCCTGCGATAACCCCAGAGGAGCCCGGCGAGTGAAGCCCTTCCGCGCTGACAATCCTCCTCCGAATGAGGTGAGCATATCTTGTCGAGTGCTTTCAATCCTCTTAGATTTATCGCTTTTTCTTGCATTACCGCCTGATGTCCGATGTTGTCGACTGTATTTTGTGCAGGCGTGGACCAACTGGTATTCTCCCGTCTCAAACGGGAATCCGGCTGAGGAAGAGGAGGGCAGCCAGGAGGGCAGCGTGGATAGCGTCGAGTACGTCTCCGACAGTGGGGAGACGGAGGAGGAGACCGAAGAGGAGGAGGGGGAAGTTGGGGAGCAGAGCTCGCCACCTCCACCATCAGAGCCTCGCACCAAGCGCCGTCACGAACCTGCGACTCCGTCAGCTCCTCCAGCGGCCCCGAGTGCCTCTCCAGCTCCTCTCGTGGCTCCGAGTGCTCGGAGTGCGAAGAGGATCAGGGACGCTGCTACCGAGCCCACGGACCAACCTTCTAAGGTGGCCAGACCGAGTGGGTCCAAGCCTCGGAAAGCTTTACCTCGGATGAGGATCGCTATTCCCGTTGCCTCAGCGCAAGTGTCTCGTTCTCCTATCTTCTTTCAGTATTTGATTGAACTCATGCTTATTGGTCGAGTGGATTTTACTCGACAGAGCTGCTACCTCCGCCACCTCTTTGCCACGCCAGGAAGACGATCCCATGGATACGGATAACGTTGACACATCCCAGCAAGGTACGTTGTGACGACTCCGAGAGTTTGCATTATTGCTTCGCGAATTCTGTCTTTAATCTTGCCCTTTTTCTGTAATCTCATGTTGTTCAGTTGGGCTTCTTTGAGAGGTGATTCATGTGGAGGAGGATGACCAGAAGAGGTCAGGGCAAGCTTTGGCGCCTGTCCTTGAGGCTGTTCCATCTGCTGCTGCTCCCGCCATGGACGCGCCGCCGACCGAGACGATGTCGTCGACTGAGACGGTGCCCCTCGCGGCAGAACCGACTGGAGCGGGACTTGGGATGCCCAAGGAGTCTCCTGTCGTGCCGGGTCCGTCGACCGTCCAGTACGACGCCCGACACCTCCGGAAGACGAAGTGGGAGCCGCCAAGGAGGCCATGGTGCAGGTGGAGTTGATGGCGGGTGATGCCAAGGGAGCGTACGACTCCATCACATCTTTGTACAAGAGAAGCTTGGAGCTCCGGGACGATATCCGAGTAAGTGCGCTAGTAAGTATTTACTTTCTCTTGTAACCCACTAGGGGTTTAAGTGATATACTCGGATACAGTAGGATTATTTTGGAGTGGGTTCACTCCAAGTGAAGCCAGTAGGTGTAGTCCCCGAGACTTCTGTCGAGTGCTTGCACCGGCAGTTGTCTTTATACACATTTTCCGTGACTTAATCGGATCAGAACTGATCTGCCCGAATGGTACGAGTGGGGGGCACTCCGAGTGCACCCACTGAAAGTAGTCCCCGAGAGTAGTTTTACTCAGGTTGGGTAATAGTAGCCTCATAGGCTTGTTTTTGTCATGTAGCTCAATAGGGCGGGCCTGTTCGAGCTTCACGCCAGTGGGGTCACTCTCAGTGAACCCACTAGGTGTAGTCCCCGAGACCGCTGTCGACTGCTTGCGTCGGCAGGGGTCTGAAGAACTTTGAGCTTTTATTGTTTTCCTTGTTGAATGTGTCTGATCCTCTCTTCGCACTGATTTGCAGAAGACTTGCGAAATGGGGTCAGCGTACAATGCTCTGAAGGCTGAAAAGATTCAACTTGCTGCGGAATTGGAGACAGCTTTGAATGACTTAGCTGGTGTGAAGGGAGCTCTTGCTGACCGAGAAAAGTCTTTGGAGGAGTCCCGTGAGGCGAACAAGGCATTGGTGGCCGAAATTGAGAAAATGGGCAAGCAAAGAACTAAACTGATGGGTCAGATGAAGTTGATGAACAGTCGGTGCATATCGCAGGAGAAGTACGTCAACGACTGGGCAAGGAAGATGATTGCATTGCTCGGTGGTAAGTTTTTTGCCAAGTGTTTCTTGACTTTGAATTTCATTCTGCGCTTACTTTCTGCTCGTCTTGTCTTTGCAGATTTTTGTATGGACGCTGAGGCTGAAGCAGCTGACATTGAGCGGTCGGTTATTCCGAACGTTCCACTCAGCGACGAAGCCAATCGAGACATGCTCCGAGCGCACATTCGCCTTGGCAGAGTGGGACCTTTCATCGGCCGCCTGAGAGAAGTCGTCGGCCGAATCGACAAGGAGTTGTGGCCCGAAGACGATTCCCGGCGGGAGATAGAAGGGTTGATGACTCGGCTGGAGGACGTCCCGAACTGAGTGCAGGCGTGGAAGAAGTCTGCCGCTCGTTGTGGTGCGGACGTGGCACTATCGCTGGTCCGAGTGCACTGCAAGGAAGCTCGCGAAGAGAAGCTGAAGGCGTTGCAGTTCGCCAACACCAAGAAGCTTCGATTCGAAGATTTCATAGAGACCTTCCTTGAGACAGCCACTCGCATCGCAGACGGGATCGACCTTGACACTTTTGTGGAGCCTGCCAGTCCCGGTGCCAGTCCTGGTGACGCTTGAAAAACTTTACCTCGGTATGCCGAGTGGTATCTGTATCAAACTTTGGCCACTGTTGTTGGCCGTTACATTCGTGGTTCGGCGTGGATAAGCTTGATCTACACCGAGCCGACTATCGTTGAACCAACTTTGAATTCGAATCGAATATTTTGCTCTTCTTTCGCCAAAAAAAAAATTTGACACGATTTCGGCTCGTGGTTTTTGTTTGGCGTTTCTTGGTGAAGCCAATGGCAAACATGCGGAGCATGTAGTTGTAAGTTGTCTTCATATCCACATGAGCCTCAATGAGGGTCTGCTAAGTCTCCGAGTGGATCTCTAGGATACACTTGAAGGAAGCTTTTTTACTTAGGCGATTCTGGATCGCAGCTAAGTCCCCGAGCGCGACTGTAAGGTCGCACTCGGAGTGAGTTGCTACTCATGTAGTTGTCAGTTGTCTTCACATCCACATGAGCCTCAATGAGGATCTGTTAAGGCTCCGAGTGGATCTCTAGGATACACTCGAAGGAAGCTTTTTACTTAGGCAAATCTGGATCGCAGCTAAGCCCCCGAGCGCGACTGTAAGGTCGCACTCGGAGCGAGTTGGTACTCATGTAGTTGTCAGTTGTCTTCCCATCCACATGAGCCTCAATGAGGGTCTGCTAAGCCTCCGAGTGGATCTCTAGGATACACTCGAAGGAAGCTTTTTACTTAGGCGATTCTAGATCGCAGCTAAGTCCCCGAGTGTGACGTTTAGTGCACACTCGGATATAGTTTTGTACTTAGGCGATTCTGGATCGCAGCTAAGTCCCCGAATGTGACGCTTAGTGCACACTCGGAGAGAGTTTGTACTTAGGCGATTCTGGATCGCAGCTAAGTCCCCGAGTGCGACTTTTAGTGCACACTCGGAGAGGGTTTTGTACTTAGGCGATTCTGGATCGCAGCTAAGTCCCCGAGTGCGACGTTTAGTGCACACTCGGAGAGAGTTTGTACTTAGGCGATTCTGGATCGCAACTAAGTCCCCGAGTGTGACGTTTAGTGCACACTCGGAGAGAGTTTGTACTTAGGCGATTCTGGATCACAGCTAAGTCCCCGAGTGCGACGTTTAGTGCACACTCGGAGAGAGTTTGTACTTAGGCGATTCTGGATCGCAGCTAAGTCCCCGAGTGCGACTTTTAGTGCACACTCGGAGAGGGTTTTGTACTTAGGCGATTCTGGATCGCAGCTAAGTCCCCGAGTGCGACGTTTAGTGCACACTCGGAGAGAGTTTGTACTTAGGCGATTCTGGATCGCAGCTAAGTCCCCGAGTGCGACTTTTAGTGCGCACTCGAAGCAAAATTTTAATTTTTTAGACCGAAGTCTGCCAACGCGGAAGAATTTTGAATTTGCAAAAAATCTATCTGCTTTGTATTACTTCAATGATACTTGTTCTTTACATTGCCTCCGTCAGCGGTTACGTGTAGAAGCGCTTCAGGAGATCTCCGTTCCATGCACGCGGCTCGTCTGTTTCCCTGTCGAGGTTGTAGAGTCGATATGCTCCGTTGTTCAGCACCTTGGAGATGATGAAGGGTCCTTCCCAGGCGGGGGCCAACTTGTGAGGTCTCTGCTGATCCACTCGGAGCACCAGGTCGCCTGCTTGGAATGTACGACTCCTGACGTGCCGCGCGTGAAAACGCCGCAGGTCTTGTTGATAAATTGTTGAGCGAGTTAGTGCCATCTCGCGCTCTTCTTCTAGAAGATCCACTCCGTCTTGCCTGGCTTGCTCTGCTTCGGCTTCGGAGAAGAGTTCGACTCGTGGAGAGTTGTGAAGCAAGTCACTCGAAAGGACTGCCTCTGCTCCATAAGCGAGGAAGAACGGGGATCGCCCTGTAGATCTATTTGGAGTTGTGCGGAGGCCCCACAACACCGAAGGCAGCTCGGTGACCCATGCGCCGGCAGCATGTCCAACTTCTCGCAGGAGTCGAGGTTTCAACCCATGAAGAATAAGTCCATTCGCCCGCTCTGCTTGCCCGTTTGTTTGGGGATGCGCAGCAGATGCAAAATCCACTCGGATATCTTGGCATGTGCAGAAATCTTTGAATCTGTCCGGGTCAAAGTTTGTGCCGTTGTCAGTGATTATGCTGTGCGGTACCCCGAATCTGGAGATGATGTCTCTGACAAACTTGATAGTTGTAAGGGCGTCGAGCTTCTTGATGGGCTTGGCTTCAATCCACTTGGTGAACTTGTCGACTGCCACCAACAGATGTGTGAATCCCCCTTGGCCTGTTCTGAATGGACCGACTGTATCTAATCCCCACACTGCGAACGGCCAAACAATAGGGATTGTCTTCAGCGCAGATGTTGGCTTGTGGGACTTGTTCGAGTAGAACTGACAGCCTTCGCATCGGTCGACCATATCCTTCGCCATTTAATTCGCCTGTAGCCAGAAGAAACCAGCTCTGAATGCTTTTGCGACGATTGCCCTTGAGGAGGCATGATGGCCGCAGGTTCCCGAGTGAATTTCTTCCAGGATTAACTGTCCCTCCTCAGGGGAGATGCATCGTTGAAGGACGCCCGAAACACTTTCTTTGTACAACTGGCCATCAATGACGGTGAACGACTTCGATCTGCGGACGATCTGCCTGGCTTGGACTTCGTCTTCTGGTAATTCTTGCCTTAGGATGTACGCATTGAACGGCACAGTCCAATCGGGGATGATAGCAAGAATCTCCATAATCAAATCAACCACAGCAGGGACCTCGACTTCAGTCGGATCTGTTGAGCTCTTCGGTTGTACTGGTTCCTCTGTAAAAGGATCTTCTTTCACCGAGGGGAGATGTAGGTGCTCGAGGGAGACATCACTCGGGACTGGTCTCCGAGTGGATCCAAGTTTTGCCAATTCATCAGCTGCTTGGTTTTTCAGTCGCGGAACATGGTGAAGTTCCAAACCTTCAAACTTCTTCTCGAGCTTCCTCACTGCATTGCAGTATGTAGTCATGCTGGGGTTCCTTACATCCCACTCCTTCATCACTTGATTAACCACCAAATCTGAATCGCCATAAACCATCAGGCGACGGACGCCGAGTGTGATGGCCATGCGCAATCCATAAAGGAGAGCTTCATACTCCGCCTCGTTGTTGGAGGAATCGAAATGTATCTGCAACACATACTTGAGTTTGTCGCCTTTTGGCGATATGATCACTACGCCAGCGCCGGAGCCATTCAACATCTTGGACCCATCGAAGAACATTGTCCAGTGAGTCGAGTAGATGTGAGTCGGTTGTTGCTGTTCTATCCATTCTGCTATGAAGTCAGCCAGAGCTTGAGACTTTATAGCCTTCTTGGCTTCGAACTTGATGTCGCAGTATAACATCTCCATTTCCCACTTTGCCACTCGGCCTGATGCGTCCCAATTGTGGAGGATTTCCGACAACGGAGCATCAGAAATGACAGACACCGAGTGGTCTTGGAAATAATGAGCTACCTTCTTCGCAGTCATGTAGATCCCGTAAATAAGCTTTTGATAATGGGGATACCTCTGCTTGGAAGGAGTCAGGACTTCGAAGACATAATATACTGGCCGCTGAACCTTGTACGCTTTGCCTTCTTCTTCGCGTTCGACTGTGAGGACAGTGCTGACGACTTGATTTGTAGCCGCGATGTACAGAAGAAGGGGTTCTTTACTGAGCGGGGCAGTAAGAACCGGCTGGGTGGAAAGCAGGGCTTTGAGGTCGTCGAATGCAATTTGGGCTTCGTTTGTCCAGTCGAAAGTATCTGATTTCTTCATGAGTCGGTACAGAGGTAGCGCCTTCTCGCCGAGTCGACTAATAAACCTGCTCAAAGCCGCTAGGCAACCTGTGAGCCTTTGAACATCATGTATTCTGACCGGCCGCTCCATTCGGACGATGGTCCCGATCTTTTCGGGGTTGACATCGATCCCTCGTTCGGAAACGAAGAAACCGAGTAACTTTCCGCGGGGAACACCGAATGAACATTTGGCAGGGGTGAGCTTGATATCGTACCTACGAAGGTTGGTGAATGTTTCTGCCAAGTCAGTCAGCAGGTCGGAACCTTCGCGTGACTTGACTACGATATCATCCATATACGCCTCCACATTTCGACCAATCTGGTCAAGGAGGCATTTTTGGACCATACGCATAAAAGTTGTTCCTGCATTCTTCAAACCGAATGGCATAGTGATGTAGCAGAAGTACCCCGAATGGGGTGATGAAGGCTGTTTTTAATTCATCGGGGCCATACAGACGGATCTGATGATAGCCCGAGTAGGCATCAAGGAATGACAAACGCTCGCAACCCGCAGTCGAATCAACAATTTGATCAATGCGGGGGAGCAGGAAATGGTCTTTCGGGCAGACCTTATTGAGATGCTTGAAGTCGATGCACATTCGGAGGGACTTGTCCTTCTTGGGCACCATGACAACATTGGCGAGCCACTCGGAGTGGTGTACCTCGCGAATGAGGTTTGCTCCCAAAAGTTTAGCCACCTCCTCTCTGATTGCCTTCCTCTTGTACGCGGCGGACCGACGCAGGCGTTCTCGGACGGGCCGAGCAGCAGGATCCACATGCAGTCGGTGCTCAGCCAACTCCCTGGGTACACCTGGCATGTCAGTGGGCTTCCATGCGAAAATGTCCCAGTTCTCACGGAGGAATTGGATGAGCTCGGCTTCCTATTTTGGATCGAGGGTGGTGGAGATGTTCGTCGGGGCAGCGGTGTCGTCCGTCGGGTGGATGCTGACCTTCTTCGTGTCTCCCGCCGACTGGAATGCGGACTCCGAAGCTGGCTTCTTCGAATGCATCAAGTCAGCGGGGTCGGTTGTCTTCTTGTACTCGTCCAGCTCGAGGATAGTCATCTGCTGATCGGCGATCCTCGACCCCTGCTGCAGACACTCCTCGGCCCGCTGCCAATTGCCCGTGACGGTGATCACACCTTTGGGACCCGGCATCTTCAGCTTCAGATACACGTAACATGGACGGGCCATGAAACGTGCATACGCCGGACGGCCCAGAATCGCATGGTATGCACTCTGGAAGTCCACCACCTCGAACGTCAGCTTTTCCTTGCGGAAGTTCTTGTCGGAGCCGAAAACGACGTCCAACGCGATCTGGCCGAGTGATTTGGCCTTTCGTCCAGGGACGACTCCGTGGAACTGCATGCTGCTCTCGCTAAGTTTGGACATCGGAATGCCCGTCCCCTTGAGAGTGTCGGCGTACATGATGTTCAAGCCGCTGCCGCCGTCCATGAGGACTTTGCATAGTCGGACTCCTTCCACCACTGGGTCGACGACCAGAGCCTGCCTCCCTGGGGTGGGCACATGTGCTGGATGATCCGACTGATCAAAGGTGATCGCAGTCTGAGACCATTTGAGGAACGTGAGGTTGGTTGGGGTGGCCATGTTCACCTCCCTGTTCACCAGCTTCAGTCGACTCTTGCTTTCCACATCAGCAAAAGTCATCAATGTTGCATGGACTTGGGGGAACGGATCCTCCTTGTCCTCATCATCCTGTTCATTGTCTTTTTCACTCGGCTGCCCTTCGCCGAACCCTTGGATCAGGAGGCGACATTGCCGAGTGGTGTGCTTCGGGAATATGGCGTTGCCTTCTTCGTCCATCTTCGTGTGGATTGGACATGGCTGGTCCAGGATGGAGTTTCCGAACTGCTTCTTCTTGGGGGTGAACTGTGCCTTCCCCTTGCCCTTGAACTTGGCATTGGTAACGGCTGCGGCCTCTGCGTGCGGAGTGGACGGAGCTTTCTGCTTCTGCTTCCGAGTGTTGTTCCCATCTCCATCGGCGACTGCTTTATGCTTGCCGCTATGTATGCGGTCCTCTTCTTCGCCATTTGCATAGCGTGCCGCTATCTCCATCATCTTGCTCATGGACATGTCGCATGTCCGACCGAACTTCAGGTACAGATCTCTGTACCGCACGCCTGCCTTGAAGGCGCAGACTGCTTGGTGCTGTGTGACGTTCTCCACCGTGTGGTAGAGGGTTGTCCAACGCTGGATGAAATCCCGCAGGAGCTCATTCTGCTTCTGGACACACTGCTGGAGCTCCACGAGACCAACAGGGCGTTTGCACGTGCCCTCGAAGGTCCTAATGAAGACTCGGGCCAGATCTGCCCAGCTGTAGATGCTTGAAGGAGCCAACTGGTTCAGCCACGCTCGTGCCGAGCCGTCGAGCATCAGGGGGAGATGTTTCATGGCGACCTGGGCATCTCCACCACTGATCTGGACCGCCACTCGGTAGTCGTCCAGCCACGTTTCTGGCTTGGATTCTCCTGTAAACTTGCCAATCCCCGTCGCCAATCGGAAGTTGGGAGGGATGTCAGCCGAACGGATGGCTCGACTGAAACACTCGGGGCCAGAGACGATGGTCCTGCTTCCACTCGGACGGTCTCTATCATGACCATCACGGTGGGCTCGACTCCTGTCGACCTTCCTCTGGGCGATGTACCCTCTTGCGTCGGGCCTTGGATCATATGTGTCACCGACTGAACGCCGATCATCATGATGTCGGGGCCCGTAAGGCCCACCCCGCGGAGGGGTGCGTGAACGGCGACGATCTTCGGGATTCATGGAACGGCTGTCTCCTCTGCGTCGCTGATGAGAATCGGGGCTGAAAACCGACCGATGCGCGTTCGCGTGAACAGAACTGTTGTGGATCCTGTTGTGCGACTGGAAGACCGCCGAATTCTGCTGCTGCGCCGTGTGCAAGAGGGCACGGATCTGCTCGATCCCTCTACCAGCCTCTGAATCAGTCGGTTGGAGGGAATCGGCTATCTTGGCGGCGACAGCCAGGTTAAGGACGGGTGTGCGGAACACCTCCACGTTGCTCTGACAAGTGCGTCGACTGGCAGAACGGCGGGGCTGACGGCGAGCGCCGGATGACTCGCCGACCTCGTGCTCGTTCCGACCAGTTTGGCGGGGACTATCATGGGAATTGGCCATGAGAACTTCGGCTGCGGGCACGCGACCCAAGTACTCGGAGGGCAACTCAGTCGGAACTGAGTCCAAGCACTGGGACGGCGGCGCGACCACAACCGACTCGAGGACCGCCACTTGAGAGGACGCGTTTTGGCGCGCCTGGGCGTGTCGCACCCAACGCTGGAGCCGCGGACGGCGAGACCGCTTGTTGCGGCGCGTGACGGGGGCGAAGATCGACACCGGAGCCGACTGCTGGAGAAAAAGGACGCCGCGGGCGCCGGCACGGAAGTGCGTAGCCCCGCGACTGGGGAGCGCCTCGACGTCGAGAGGCGCATCCCGAAGCCATGCCGAATCGTCGACGATGAAGGAGAGTGCGCCGAAGAGGATCTCATGACCCATGCACAAATCTCCGCCGAACGACATGATGAAAAGATAAAGTCGCAAACTCGCCGGAATTCGCTTAGACGCCTGCCCCACGGTGGGCGCCAACTGTCGTGGGTATAAGTCTGACAGTAGATGTGTAGGGTACGAAAGGATGGGCAGAGCCTTAGCTACGGCGAGGTTGTATGAGTTCAGGCCCCTATACGGTGGAGGTAAAAGCCCTACGTCTCAGTGCTCTTGGGAGCTTGATGTCGAGTGGAATATGGATTACAGTAAATGCCAACCCCTGCACCAGTGGGGAAGGGCGGCTTATATAGAGTGCGCTGCCCTTCACAGCGGTCCGGTGGACAGGGGTGGAGTAGTGGCGAATAAATGCCTACGTTACAGGTAGCGTATGCCTTAAATGCTATTAATGGCGTATGAAAACGTATGACCGTTGCCCTCCAGGGAGGTTACGATATACAGAGTGGAATCCAGTCGGTACGTTTAGTACACTCCGAATGCTCATCACCGACTGGATGATGGGGAATCGTCACCGACTGGATGATGGAGAGTCCTTAGTTCAGTCGGAACTGTCTAAGGGCCTTGTCCTTTATGAAGGGTAGTCCTTGGGTAGGACCTATAGGGCAGGCCTATGACCCTACCCTAGGACTGTAACCCATCAGCGCTAGCGGCCGGGAATTAAGCCTGCTCTATGTAGAGGAAGTGCAACGACTGCAGTAAACTAAGAAGTGACATGGAATGCAAAACTCGGTAGGTACTAAGCTTGGAAGTGACATGGAATGCAAAACTCGGTAGGTACGGTTCTGTGTTCTCAACAGATTACAAATAAAAGAGAAACCGATTAAAATACAAAATCGTTGACAGTAAGCTCATCAAATAGACGAACCCTATGTTATAGTCATGCAACTATACCATGCTCCAAATTGTGCACAAGAGATAAACAGATTACTGCCCAGGAGAGTTGTATGTGGATACACTCATACACATCAGTGATAAATCAAGTTCATTCCCAGAAAAGTACTCCATTATATAGCAGATCAAATTGGTAAAGACATGTCGTTAAAAACCAGATCAATCAAGTACTCCCTCCATTCCTTTATACAAGGCCACAAATTCATATTACAGGTACCAAGGCAAAATTTAATGACCGGGTTGAAAGTCAAGTTTTCTTTTCGTTAACCGGAATCATTAATACGCTGCATGCATGCAACGAATGAGTGAGAAGAAAGTAGCCAACTGTCATTATGAATACATGCATGCAATTATTAAATAAGTTGCTAGTATGAGAAAACATCATTAATGTTACCTCGATTACTGTTGGTGGCCTTATATAGATGCAAAATGTATTTTCAATGGTGGCCTTGTATAAGGGAATGGAGGGAGTATCTTCCCTGAATAAGACACCAATGGCCAACAAGCCTATGAATTACAGGTTAACAATAGTAGCAATTGTAACTCCGATATTTTACATGATAACAGCATATAGGCATCTTCTTGTATATCATGCACCAAAGTACAAACAGGTACCTGCTGCTGCATCAACACGTTTTTCTTTTTACTACTTCCCTTTTGATTTGTTAGGCACATTCCAAAAGAATCCATTTTTCGGTTTGCAAGGCCTGATGCTGGGAATAGACAAACATGTATCCTCCATTGAATCGTCATGAAGATTGGATAAAAAATTGCATGGAAATTCTTGGTTCTACTTCTAAAGAAGCAGAAACTCTAGACCAAAATTAAATATGCATCCGTTCAGGTCCAGCATTTATAATACAAATGCAATATTATTTTAGCATCTAACAACAAGCAGACAAGTACAAAAGATGGTGTTTTTCATAACCTCACCAGAGATGCAGAGAGCAAAAAGAGGGTGATTCCGCAAAACTGATTAGTGGCTGTGTCACTTCAAGCGTATCCTAGAGAAACTATGCTTCTTGGCTGTCTTTTGACGCCTCTTCCATTTCCAACTCCTTGACTGCTGCTATGAGGCTGCGGGTAATGCCCTTAAGGCATAACCCACTGCCCTCCATTTCCTCAAGGAGCTTCTCAGCTGTCCTCCAGTCCATAGCCTTCAGACATAACGACTGGATGAGTTTGTTATACTCATCCATGTTTGGCTGCAACCCATCCTCCTTCATCTCCTTTAGGCACTCCAGGGCCTTCTCAAACTCCTCCATCTTGCAGTAACCACGGATTAGAATGTGATAAGTAACCCTGCTTGGTTTTGGATGGATCTTCTTAGCTTCGCGAAGTAGAGAATGGGCTTCATCAATCATGCCTCCCTTTGCATAGCCACTCATTATCACACTGTATGTATAAACATCAGGGCGCAGCCCTCGGCTCTCCATCACTCTTATCAAATCCTTTGCGTCTTCCATTTCTCCCTCTTTAGACAATCCTGTGATGACAAAGTTGAACACTGCACTACCAGGAGCTGGGCCAAGATTCACCATCCTCATCAACAGCTTCTTTGCATCATTCACATTCTTCATCCTGCACAAACTATGTATAACAGCAGCAAAGGACTTGCCCGCATGCTTAAGAGAGTCTCCTTTGTATTCCCCAAGCAGCTCCAGAGCCGTAGTGATGGTCGCATCATTCTTCGCCAAAGCACCAACAAGGAAGTCCAAGGCTGATGTTGGAATCTGAACCTTCTTCTCCTTTGCTGCTAGGTATACTGAATGCGCCTCCGTCACCATCTTCCCCTGGCAAAAGAAGGTCACAATCTCACCAGTCTTCTTCCCATCAGGGAAGCACCCAGAGCTAATCATCTTCTCGCAAACTCCCCATGCGGCGCCAACCATGGACTTCTTTCCAGCCGCTTGAATCGCCAGATAATAGCTGTCACCGTCCGGAGTGCAGCCAAACTCACTGAACTTGTCAAGCACCTCCAGCGCCGCCTTCGATTTCTGAAGCTTCCAGAACATTGCTAGCACTCTGTTCAACAGTGGGGTGCTCAATGATCCAGGCACACTGCCCATTTCCTTCACCAAATCCCAAAGCATGTAAGCGTCCATCTTGTCAATCTCGGCCGAATCAGCAACCTTGCTCGCGACGATGTCAAGATTGGCAAGGCTCTTGACATCAGGGTTGTTCTTCCCAGCAGACTTGAACAAGAGGAGTAGCTTTTTACCAGAGCAGTTCTCGGCGGAGAGGAGGATGGCGGCTAGGAGCGGCTCGGTGAAGTCAACGACCATGTCGGCGATGGCGGAGGGGATCTGGTCCTCCGGGGTGGACTGCACGACGGCGCGGACGCGGGCGACCTCCTGGTCGCTGGCCTCTGAGTCAGCGGTGTCGGGGGAGGCGGGGGAGACGAAGATGTCGTTGGCGTCGCCCGCATCCTGCTCCCAGAGCGCGGCCAGGTTGTCCTCGTCGGCCTCGGTGGGATCAGCCGATCCGGGTTCAACGCCGGGCGCGAAGGCGAAGGGATCATCCTGGAGGGCATCCGCAGAAGAGGAGGGGGCGTCCGGCAGGGCCTCCGGGGAGGAGGAGGAGAGGAAGCGGGAGAGAAGGCGTGGTGGCGGGGGCGGGGCTCGGGTCAAGCTCCGAAGTGAATTTTGCGGCGGCGGTGGCGACCTGGGGACGGATGAGCGGAGTAGGAGGAGAGCGCGAGCTCGGGAACGCCACATCGTCGTCGACGGCGGCGGCGGCGGCGGCGGCGAGGTGCTGTGGTGGTTGTCTTGTGTGGTGGAGACGCAGAGCACGGGAGTTGAGGGAGAGAGGCAGTGAAAGGTTTCGCATTAGGGTTTAAGGCCTTAATGGGCTATTGTTGGGCCACTAGTACTACTGATGCCCATGAAAGTTATTTGTGCTAGTTGAATCTCAAGGTTTCCCTCAAAAAAAAGTTGAATCTCAAGGTGGACTCAAAGAAAAAAGTTGAATCTCAAGGTTTTCTTTTAAAAATAGTTATTAATCGTGGAAATAATGGTGTTGATTTTTCTTTTACCTTCAAAAATGTTCATAGAATAGTAACTTTTATTTGAGAAATAGTATTGTAACATTCCTTTTGACAAAAATAGGGTGAGTTATATAGCTCGACCGTATGAGTTATGTGCTCCATTCAAGATATGAATGTGAACCTACATCATTCTACATAATGCGATGAATTTATTTGCGATACAAGATCCCACTTGCAGGTTTAAGAAAATAAAATTCAAAGTGAGTTTGAGTTTTTGTAAGTTCTAGTGCATCCTCAACTCAACTCAGTACGCTTCTGAGCAATCTGGCTACCTTAACAAGGCTTGATAAAGATTATAGTGCAGCATGTCTACGAAATTCAACATGAAACACTACATGTCAAAGGGATAAAAGGTACACACATCATCATCCAGAAAATGCATCGGGTAGAAGATCATTGGTCTCCATTGTCCACACACATTTGAAGGTGACTTATGCAGCGACCGCAACTTTGCCATTCTTAGTTACTTCTCCCTCGGCTTTCTTAGCTGCCATGCCCTAATCTTTCTTCTATGCCCTCATCATCGCACGTCTTGCCGGGGGGGGGGCACATCTCACATGCTTGGCGTGGTGGAATGGATGCTCGCCTTCAGCAAATATCCTTAGCTTGTGATCCCTATCCTGGAGAATCAAGACGGGAGGGTGCTAAATGATAATACCATCATAAAACTAGTACATGATAAATGGTAGTTTGGGGAGGGAACAGATAGACTACGGCTCATCAGTAATTCAATATACATTGAATAATAAGCACTTGTAACCACACAGATGAAAAGAGATCGTATGGTATTTTACTAGATTTTGTTCTTTTCTTCAAATACTCGGTTTAACATATAAATGAAATTTCACTTACATCATGCAATTTATTCTGGGGAAGCATGCGCATGACAGCCTTACGAATCACTTCAGTTGAGTCTTTAGCCACCTGGTCCTTGAGCTTTCTTTCCTTCAGGTGGCCAATATACCTACTAGGAAATGGAAAAATGCACATGATAGAAGAAAATTAATAGTAAGACCAAATAAGTTATACAAAAGTATTTGCTAGAACTACCAACCATGTATGCTAGTAGTAAATCTTGTTAGTCATTTTTCTTCATGTATCACAGATATCTTTTGCATTTAGAACAATAGAAATGTATTCACCTTACACATGAGGTGCATAGGTTGGCTTGTCCTTTTTTTCAAAACGGAGGCATGATATTTGCCTCATCTATTAAAAAGGAGAAGTTCGAGTTTTACAAGTGATCCAGTATCATGGCCTCACAATTACTCACTCGATACAATAAGCCCTAGGTGTTTAGCACCCGCGCTATCCCAAAGCCTAGCCTCATAGACAATTAAGTGCAACTAGATGTGGAGCGATGCACTCTTGTGCCGGAAGACCCTAGCATTCCTCCCAATCCACAGGGTCCACGAGACAAACATGCATGGTTAGGGATGCCCTCATGCATCTATTCGTGGTTCTAGCATTTGTCTTCTTGCCCGACCAAGCCAACATGGAGTCCTCGTTGTGCCAAGTCAAAGTCTCATCATGTGGACGACCAACTTTCTCAAGGACCAAACGCGAGACTCTCGAAGGAGAAGGGACATTTCTAGAAAGATGTGACCTGGTTTCCTACTCTCTTGTATAGTGAGAAAGCCTACAATTTTCACAACCCCTCTTCCTCAAGCGGTCGGTCGTCCAAATACGATCTTGGATCACGAGCCAAGAAAAGAACTTGACTTTTGGTGGAGCCCAACCCTTCCATGGCATGTGATCCATTGGGGAAAGAGTCATTACAAGAATTTGTGCTTTATACATGGTGGATGCCAAATATATCTCGTCACTAGAGTGCTTCTAGATAGTGTCATCCTCCACAAGATCATCAAGAGGAAATTATG
This sequence comes from Hordeum vulgare subsp. vulgare, assembly GCF_904849725.1. Classification (NCBI taxonomy): domain Eukaryota; kingdom Viridiplantae; phylum Streptophyta; class Magnoliopsida; order Poales; family Poaceae; genus Hordeum; species Hordeum vulgare. The sequence goes on from NC_058520.1 coordinate 559,987,032, forward strand.
CACAAGCATCCATAGAGTAAAAAAACTCCTGGAATTGAGTTGGAGTCAATAATGTTCTATTTGATCTTGAGGATCCAAGCATCCATAGAGTAACAAACTCTCGTTTTACGACGTAGTTTGCCGTTTTATTTTTGATGATCGCTCGCGCATATGAACAACAAATTTGTCTTGCTATTTGTCAGAAAGATGTGCAAGTACAAAACCACAAGTACAGGACTTGATTTTTTTCCTATTAACCACGTCTTAGAAACCTTAATTCTTACACTAGTTGGATTCCATTAAATTATGCCTACTTTGAACAGCTCGTTTGTCCATGAGGCAATGTAAAGCAAGAATTTGGGTCGACCCAAATTACCCATCAAGAAACGAGGCCACATGCTATTCTTTATATAAGTTGATATGTGGCCTATGAAATTGGCCTTGGGGCGTCGGGTCCAAGGCCAGATCTAGGTCGGCACATTCCCATCCCTACGGGGCACATGCGACGACTTTGATAGCCCTACAACCCTCCCCCTCCCCGCCCCTCCTCCCGTGCCATGCGGGTTCCTTCCCCGCTTGGAGGGTGGTTTCTCCATGGCCTTCAAAGAGAATAGGAGGTTGTTGATCTCGTGTAGCATAGTTGGTTTCAAGCCCCTCCCCTTCCCCGGTAAAAAAAGGAGAGTTAGTTTGACGATTTGAGGCATCAGACTCGGTCAGTGACGATGGAGAAACCTGGAAGGAGCTTCCTCTCGTGCTATCATGCGGAAGATGTCATATGGATCCGGTAGCAATCTTGGCTAGCATACAATCTCGGATTGCAAGGATTCGGGGCTCCTATGAGGACCCTGATACGTCTCAAACGTATCTATAATTTTTGATGGTTTCACGCTGTTATCTTGCCTTCTTTGTATGTTTTATGTACCTTTTTATATCTTTTTGGGACTAACTTATTAATTCAGTGCCAAGTGCCAGTTCTTGTTTTTTCCGTGTTTTTGACTCTTTTCAGATCTGATTTTGGAACGGAGTCCAAACGGAAGAAAAACCCCGAAATGGTTTTTTTCCCGAACAGAAGAAGTCCACGGGGCTTTTGGGCCAAGCCATGGGCTCCAAGGAGCCCACAAGCCCCCACTCCGCCACCAGGGGGAGGCGGCGGTGGGCAGGCTTGTGGCCTCCCTGGCCGCCCCTTGACCTAGATCTTTGGCCTATAAATTCCCAAATATTCCGCAAAAAATGAGGGGAGCCTCGAAAATATTTTTCCGCCGTCGCAAGCTTCCGTTTCCGCGAGATCTCATCTGGAGACCCTTCCCGGCGCCCTTCCGGAGGGGACTTTGGAAGTGGAGGGCTTCTTCATCATCATCATCGCCCCTCCAATGACTCGTGAGTAGTTCACTTCAAACCTACGGGTCCGTAGTTAGTAGCTAGATGGCTTCTTCTCTCTCTTGGATCTTAAATACAAAGTTCTCCATGATCTTCATGGAGATATATCCGATGTAATCTTCTTTGGCGGCGTGTTTGTCGAGTTCCGATTAATTGTGTACTTGTGATCAGATTATCAATGATATATATTTGAGTCTTTGCTGATTTCTTATATGCATGATTTGATATCCTTGTAAGTCTCTCTGAGTCTTGGGTTTTGTTTGGCCAACTAGATCTATGATTCTTGCAATGGGAGAAGTGCTTGGTTTTGGGTTCTACCATGTGGTGACCTTTCCCAGTGACAGTAGGGGCAGCAAGGCACACATCAAGTAGTTGCCATCAAGGGTAAAAAGATGGGGTTTTTATCATTGGTTTGAGATTATCCCTCTACATCATGTCATCTTGCTTAAGGTGTTATTCTGTTCTTATGGACTTAATATACTAGATGCATGCTGCATAGCGGTCGACGTGTGGAGTAATAGTAGTAGATGCAGAAAGTATCGGTCTACTTGTTTCAGACATGATGCCTATAGAAATAATCATTGCATAGATATCGTCACGACTCTGCATTGTTCTATCAATTGCTCGACAGTAATTTGTTCACCCACCGTCTACTTGCTTTCATGAGAGAAGCCACTAGTAAACACTACGGCCCCCGGGTCTATTCACATCCATCGTTTACAACTCCGCTTTTACTTTGCTTTGTTACTTTGTTGCTTTCAGTTCTCACTTGGCAAACAATCTATAAGGGATTGACAACCCCTACATAGCGTTGGGTGCAAACTTTTGTGTTTGTGCATGATCTTGAGATACTCTTCCGCCGGATTGATACCTTGGTTCTCAAACTGAGGGAAATACTTACCGTCGCTGTGCTACATCACCCTTTCCGCTTCGAGGGAACACCAACGCAAGGCTCCAAGGCCACGGGGGAAATCCTTTGCATACTTGACTAGGAAGTCCCTTAAGGCGTAGCCGCAGCTGAAGGATTCCTGGTGCCGTCGACACAACTATTTCTGGCACCGTTGGAAGGGATACACACCAGCCATCAAGAGTATTTCTAGCACTGTTGCCAGGGAGGAGAAATCAAGATCTATCAGGTCTCACAAACTCTTCTCTTGCATTTACTTTTGTTGCCAGTTGCCTCTCGTTTTGCTCTCCCCCACTTCACATTTGCCGTTTTCATTCGCCTTTCTCCTTCGTCGTTTTCTCTTGCCCTTGCCGTTTTCGTTTGCCGGTTTCTTGCTTGCTTGTGTGCTTGTTTGTTTATTGAAGACATCATGTCTGAAAACACCAAACTTTGCGATTTCTCGAGCACTAATAATAATGATTTTATTAGTACTCCGATTGCTCCCGCTACTAGTGCGGAATCGTATGAAATCAACGCAGCTTTGCTGAATCTTGTTATGAAAGAGCAATTCTCTGGCCTTCCTAGTGAAGATGCCGCATCCCATCTCAATACCTTCATTGAGCTTTGTGATATGCAAAAGAAAAGAGATGTGGTTAATGACGTGATTAAGTTGAAACTTTTTCCTTTCTCGTTGCGAGATCGCGCAAAAACTTGGTTTTCTTCTTTGCCTAAAAATAGTATCGATTCTTGGGATAGGTGCAAAGATGCTTACATATCCAAGTATTTTCCGCCGGCTAAGATCATCTCCTTACGTAACGATATCATGAATTTCAAGCAACTTGATCATGAACACATTGCACAATCTTGGGAGAGGATGAAGCTTATGATTAGAAATTATCCTGCTCATGGCTTGAGTTTATGGATGATTATACAAATCTTCTACGCTGGCTTGAATTTCGCTTCTCGCAATATCTTGGACTTCGCCTCAGGTGGAATGTTCATGGAAATCACGTTAGGAGTCGCTACAAAACTCCTAGACAATATCATGACCAACTACTCTCAGTGGCACACTGAAAGGTCGCCTACTAGCAAAAAGGTGCACGCTATAGAAGAGATTAACTCGCTTAGTGCTAAGATGGACGAGTTGATGAATTTGGTTGCTAGTAGAAACGCTACCGTAGATCCTAATGACATGCCACTATCTTATTTGATTGAGAGTAGCAACGCTAGTTTGGACGTGAATTTCGTTGGTAGGAACAATTTTGGCAACAACAATGCTTTTAGAGGAAACTATGTTCCTAGGCCTTTTCCTAGTAACTCCTCTAACAATTATAGCAATTCCTATGGCAACACGTATGGAAATCATAACAAATTACCCTCTGATCTAGAGAGTAATATCAAAGAGTTCATCAACTCTCAAAAGATTTTCAATGCGTCCATAGAGGAAAAACTACTCGAAATAGATGATTTGGCTAAGAGCGTTGATAGGATGTCTTGTGATATTGATGCTTTGAAAGTTAGATGCGCTCCTCCCAAGTTCAACTTGGATGGAACTTTGAAAGCTATGCGTATCTCCATGAATGAGAGCAAAGAAAGAACCGCCCAAATTCGCGCTAGACCTGAATGGTTTAAAAGGGTGCGTTCTAGTGATGCAAATCGCGAAGATCTTAAAGTGCTTGGTGTGTCTCCTCTTGAATCTTTGTTTTAGCGTGTCAAACCTACTTATGGAGGGGCTGGATATGCATCCACTTTGATTGAAAAACGCCCCAATGATTCGGAGTCCACCTATCTTGATGATAAAGGTGTGGAGAGTGGAGTAGAAGAAGTCAAAATTCTGGGTAGTAATGAAACTCCCACTTTGGATTTCAAGGAATTGAATTATGATAATTTCTCCTTGTTTGAATGCATTTCTTTGATGCAATCCATTGCAAACTCTCCACATGCTTATAGCCAAAGTAAAGCCTTTACCGCGCATATCGTAGATGCTATGATGAAATCTCTTGAAGAAAAGCTCGAACTAGAAGTCTCTATACCTAGAAAACTTCATGATGAGTGGGAACCAACTATCAAAATCAAGATCAAAAACTATGAGTGCAATGCTTTGTGTGATTTGGGTGCTAGTGTTTCCGCGATTCCAAAATCTTTATGTGATATTCTTGGTTTTCATGAGATTGAAGAGTGTTCTCTTAATTTGCATCTTGCGGATTCTACTGTCAAGAAGCCCATGGGGAGGATCGATGATGTTCTTATTGTTGCAAATAAGAACTATGTACTCGTGGATTTCATTGTACTTGACATAGATTGCAATCCTTCATGTCCCATTATTCTTGGTAGACCTTTCCTAAGGACTATTGGTGCTATCATCGATATGAAGGAAGGGAATATTAGATTTCAATTTCCCTTAAAGAAGGGCATGGAGCACTTTCCTAGAAATAAAATAAGATTGCCTTATGAATCTATGATGAGGGCTACTTATGGTTTGAGCACCAAAGATGACTATACGTGATTCCATCACTTTCGCCTAGCTAAGGGCGTTAAACAAAAGCCCTTGTTGGGAGGCAACCCAACGAATTTATCCTTTTTCTTTCTGTTCTGTGTTTTCCACACTTTCATAATTCTGTTATGATTGTGTTTTTTGTGTTTCTTTTTGCGTTTGTGCCAAGCAAAACCGTTATGATTAGTCTTGAGGATGATCGTTTGGTCATGCTGGGAAAGACAGAAACTTTCTGCTCACGAAATGATTATTTTTGCTGATGATTGCTACGCAAATTATTCAGACTGTCGTAATTGTTCAGAATTTTTGAAGTAACACAGGTATACGAAACATACAGATTTCTACAAACTGGTCTGCTGTTAACAGATTCTGTTTTTGTTGTGTTGGTTGCTTATTTTGATGAAACTATGGATAGTATCAGGGAGTATTAGCCATGGAATATTGAAAGTACAGTAACCCAACAGCAGGACAAGTAGAATTTAAGTTTGCTACAGTACCTAAGGAAGTGGTGGTTTGCTTTCTTGTACAAATGATAGCACGAGTTTCTGTTTAAGTTTCGTGTTGTGAAGTTTTCAAGTTTTGGGTGAAGTTCTTATGGACAAAAAGATAAAGAGTGGTAAGAGCTCAAGCTTGGGTATGCCCAAGGCACCCAAAGATATTCAAGGATGCCGTAAAATCCTAATCTTGGGGATGCCCCGGGAAGGCATCCCCTCTCTCGTCTTCAATCCATCGGTAACGTTACTTGGGGCTATATTTTTATTCACCACATGTTATGTGTTTTTTGCTTGGAGCGTCTTGTATAGTAGGAGTCTTTTTATTTATTTTGTGTCACAATCATCCTTGCTACACACCTAGAGAGAGAGACATGCACACACCATGATTTTGTCGAGCTTCACTTATATCTTTTGGTAGACAATTCAGCTCACATGTGCTTCACTTATATCTTTTAGAGCGCAGCGGTGCGTGGCTTGGTAGTTGATCTATGCTTTGAAAGTAGTCTCAAAAGGGGTAGTTATACAAAGGGATACGAAAACTTCCACCTTCATGTGCATTGAATAGTTAGAGAAGTTTGATTCATCTCAATTAGTTTTGAGTTGTGGTTATGGTAATATTGAAGTCATGCTAGTAAGGTGTTGTGGATCTAGAAATACTTGTGTTGAAGTTAGTGATTCCTGTAGCATGCACGTATGGTGAACCGCTATGTGATGAAATCTAAGCATGATTAGTATATTGATTGTCATCCTTTGTGTGGCGGTCGGGATCGCCCGATGGTTTATACCTACCAACCCTTCCCGTAGGAGTATGCATTGAATGCTTTGTTTCGATTACTAATAGAACTTTTGCAACAAGTATATGAGTTCTTCATGACTAATGTTGAGTACATGGTTTAGATGCACTTTCACCTTCCACCATCACTATCTTCTTAGTGTCGCGCAACTTTCGCCGGTGCACAAAACCACCATTAGCCTCCCTCAAAACAGCCACCATACCTACCTACCATGGCTTTTTCAAAGTCATTCCGAGATATATTGCCATGCAACTACCACCATGATATGTTCTACCACGTCTACATTGCCTTTGCACGATCGTAAGATAGCTAGCATGATGTTTCCATTGATGTCTATGCCATGCTAGATCATTGCCACGGTACACTACCGAAGGCATTCCATATAGAGTCATAGTTGCTCTAAGTTTTGAGTTGAAAGCGTGATGATCATCATTATTGGAGCATTGTCCCATGTGAGGAAATAAAAGAGGCCAAAGAAGCCCATAAAAAAGAGGCCAAAGAGCCCACCAAAATAAAATAAAATAAGAAGGAAAAAGAGAGAAGGGACAATGCTACCACTTTTTCCACACTTGTGCATTTTGAGCACCATGATCTTCATGATTGAGAGTCTCTCGTTTTGTCACCACCATATAGCTAGTGGGAAATTCTCATTATATAACTTGGCTTGTATATTCCAATGATAGTCTTCCTCAAAATTGCCTTAGGTCTTCGTGAGCAAGCAAGTTGGATGCACACCCACTAGTTTTCTTTAAGAGCTTTCACGTACTTGTAGCTCTAGTGCATCATTTGTATGGCAATCCCTACTCATTCACATTGATATCTATTGATGAGCATCTCCACAGCTCATTGATATGCCTAGTTAATGTGACTATCTTCTCCTTTTTGTCTTGCAACTTCCACCACATTCCACACCATCTATAGTGCTATAACCATGGCTCACGCTCATGTATTGCGTGAGGGTTGAAAATGTTTGAGAAAGTAAAGGTGTGAAACAATTACTTGGCCAATAACGGGGTTGTGCATGATTTAAATTCGTTGTGCAATGATGATAGAGCATAGCCAAACTATATGCTTTTGTAGGGATAACTTTCTTTTGGCCTTGTTATTTTGAAAGTTCATGATTACTTTGCTAGTTTGCTTGAATTATTATTGTTTCCACGTCAATAGCAAACTATTGTTTTGGATCTAATGGATCTGAACATTCACATCACATAAGAGGAATTACAAAGGACACCTATGCTAGGTAGCATGGAAGCATCAAAAATTCATTCTTATCACTTCCCTACTCGAGGACGAGCAGGAGTTAAGCTTGGGGATGCTTGATACGTCTCAAACGTATCTATAATTTTTTATGGTTTCACGCTGTTATCTTGCCTTATTTGTATGTTTTATGTACCTTTTTCTATCTTTTTGGGACTAACTTATTAATTCAGTGCCAAGTGGCAGTTCCTGTTTTTTCCGTGTTTTTGACTCTTTTCATATATGATTTTGGAACGGAGTCCAAGCGGAAGAAAAACCACGAAATGATTTTTCCCGAACAGAAGAAGTCCAGGGGCTTTTGGGCCAAGCCAGGTGGGATCCAGGGAGCCCACAAGCCCCCACTCCGCCACCAGGGGGAGGCGGCGGTGGGCAGGCTTGTGGCCTCCCTGGCCGCCCCTGACCTAGATCTTTGGCCTATAAATTCCCAAATATTCCGCAAAAAATGAGGGGAGCCTCGAAAATACTTTTCTGCCGCCGCAAGCTTCCGTTTCCGCGAGATCTCATCTGGAGACCCTTCCCGGTGCCCTGCCGGAGGGGACTTTGGAGGTGGAGGGCTTCTTCATCATCATCATCGCCCTCCAATGACTCGTGAGTAGTTCACTTCAGACCTACGGGTCCGTAGTTAGTAGCTAGATGGCTTCTTCTCTCTCTTGGATCTTCAATACAAAGTTCTCCATGATCTTCATGGAGATCTATCCGATGTAATCTTCTTTGGCGGTGTGTTTGTCGAGATCCGATGAATTGTGGACTTGTGATCAGATTATCTATGATATATATTTGAGTCTTTTCTGATTTCTTATAGGCATGATTTGATATCCTTGTAAGTCTCTCCGAGTCTTGGGTTTTGTTTGGGCAACTAGATCTATGATTCTTGCAATGGGAGAAGTGCTTGGTTTTGGGTTCTACCATGTGGTGACCTTTCCCAGTGACAGTAGGGGCAGCAAGGAACACATCAAGTAGTTGCCATCAAGGGTAAAAAGATGGGGTTTTTATCATTGGTTTGAGATTATCCCTCTACATCATGTCATCTTCCTTAAGGAGTTACTCTGTTCTTATGGACTTAATACACTAGATGCATGCTGGATAGCGGTCGACGTGTGGAGTAATAGTAGTAGGTGCAGAAAGTATCGGTCTACTTGTTTCGGACGTGATGCCTATAGAAATAATCATTGCATAGATATCGTCACGACTCTGCATTGTTCTATCAATTGCTCGACAGTAATTTGTTCACCCACCGTCTACTTGCTTTCATGAGAGAAGCCACTAGTAAACACTACGGCCCCCGGGTCTATTCACATCCATCGTTTACAACTCTGCTTTTACTTTGCTTTGTTACTTTGTTGCTTTCAGTTCTCACTTGGCAAACAATCTATAAGGGATTGACAACCCCTTCATAGCATTGGGTGCAAGCTTTTGTGTTTGTGTAGGATCTTGAGATACTCTTCCGCCGGATTGATACCTTGGTTCTCAAACTGAGGGAAATACTTACCGTCGCTGTGCTACATCACCCTTTCCGCTTCGAGGGAACACCAACGCAAGGCTCCAAGGCCACGTGGGAAATCCTTTGCATACTTGCCTAGGAAGTCCCTTAAGGCGTAGCCGCAGCTGAAGGATTCCTGGTGCCGTCGACACAACTATTTCTGGCGCCATTGCAAGGGATACACAACAGCCATCAGACCCTCAACTAACAAAACTAAAGATTTGCTACCATTTCATTGTTTCACGTCATTTGTCGTTGTCGGGCGCCTTCACTGTCGTCTCATGGATATCCAACGCATGTCATCGCATCATACCGCTTCACAACGACAAGCTCCTACTGACCCCAGGTCATCCACCCAATGGCTCGTACGTGTGTGGGAGTCGTTGTTGCCTTTACGACAAAGGCCAACTACTTTGCTGCTCTTTTTAATTTCTTGTACACTTTCTGTGGCTATACAAGCCACAATTTGGGGATGGTGAGAACCATCTTCTTGTGTAAGGGGTTTTCCGCAGGCGTGCATATTTCGGCTGGCTAGGAACCCTAGTTTTGTAATCCCCATATCCATAAATCTTTCCTCTCGAAGTGAGCTAATCAAATCGGTTTTGAGCTTGATTTTGATAATATAGCATAGATCAAAAACTAGATATTGTCAATTGGTATCAAGTGCGAGCGTTCCTCGGAGACGATCAAATCGTTCTCAAGCAAAGTTGGCTAGGCCGTAAAATCCTTCCGTTGAGCACGTTTTCTGCGCGACGATGAGCTCGACCGGAGACGAGTGGTGGAGTACACCGTTCAGATGCAGCAGAGTCTTGGGAGTGGATGCTAAAGATCATCACCTTCAGTGTTAAATCCCACCCACCCAACCACTTTGGTGCATCACTTGATGGCGGGTGGCGGCGTTGGAGGTGTTTGCGGCGGCAGAACTATGGAGAAGAGCGACTGGTTGCCGGCAACAATGGTAAAACCCCCCTCTCCCTCCGAGTTGGAATTTAGCAACAAGTGGAGCTATAAACGGAAGCTCCTCATTCTTCTCTTGTCGACGTGACCAAATTACCAAGAGATTCCAAGCAAACTGCCGAGCTCGATCTTGAAAGTTTGCAACTTGATATCAAAACTCTGCATGAGCTTCGTGAAGAGGACATAAAGTGATTCCAAGAATTTCCCCCTACTTGCAACTAGAATTTTGCTTGTATCCAAACAAACTTTGGTAAGATCCAAACCAACTTCAAAAAGTTATTTGCAGTTCGCATACCTGACACTGATGGTGAGCAAGCTGAAGCTTCTATTCAAGCAACCAGTGGTCAACATGTGTGAGTTACTAACCCTCCTTCCCCCGACAAAACCAAACAATTGCAATCACTGGCCATTGTCGACAGACCCAATAGCATTGTGACTCGATCCTCTACACACCAAGATGACAATGGTCAAGAAAGAAACTTCGATGGTTCTATTGAAGTTCCCTACAGGCATCCTAATCATGTTGCCAACAAACAAGAGCAAGTGCAAATATATCAAATTCACCAACTCCGAGACTGGAAAGATGATGGTAACTAGAACAATAATAGAAAGGGAAGACCCACCACCACAGATACCAGAACAAGTAATCTCATTGTTAAACCTTTCAAGATAAACATTGTAGAATTTGATGGTTTTGATGCAGACTTTTGGATACAGAACATTGAATAGTATTTGGACTCTGCCAGAACTCTCTTGGACCAGAGAACATAAGTTGATGTGTCCTATCTCAAGGTAAATGTTGTACAATGGTGAAGAGGCACTGGATTCCAAGCCTCCACACTGCCCTAGCGCAAGTTTTGCTCTTACCTAACACATAGATTTGTGGTATCTTCAGTTTGTGATAATGTCAAGGCTTTCCATTCCCCGAGACAGACATCTACAATCAGTGCCTACATAACTCAAGTTGAGTGCAACATGAACTTAATGAGGAGAGATAACCCTGCTCGGACTGGTGATTATTTTATTAGCAGCTTCATTGCTGGTCTGACACCTTATCTCTAGAGTCATGTAGAAGTTCAGAAACCAACCAATATGCAGCAAGCAATTTAGTATGCAAGAAGGATGGAACCTGCTTGCCCCGTGTGCCACAATAGTCTAAATATTATTATCCCCAAGAAAAGAGACAAGTGTAGTTTGAATACCCCAAGCAAATCACTTCTCCCCCTGCTACTATAGTTACTAATCTTGTAACAATAATTCATAAAGCAAGGCTCCAAGGAATATGCTACAAATGCAAGGAGCCCTGGTTTCCTGGTCACAAACAAGTTTGCAGACTAGCAAATAAGGTCCAAATACATGCTTTGCATGGACCATATCATGAGGAACCTGAACTGGTTTACATTACTGCCAACAATGAGGAGCAAGATAATCAGGAGACAAATAATGATACTAAACCGTTGCACATTTCTATGCATGCTATGCAAGGAGAGAAAATCATTAAAAAGAAATATACTTTCACTATGAGTGTTTCTATCAAGAACTGTTTGGGCACTGCTCTAGTCGATAGTGGTAGTACTACATCTTTCATCTCATGTGATATGGCAAAAAGGGCAAATTGCAATATAATTGTTGTAAATAAAATGCAAGTTAATGTAGCCAATGGGGGCAAAATCAGGAGTGAATTCAGCTGCACTAACACCTCTTATGTCATACAAGGAGAACAATTCCCCTTAGATTTCAAATTGCTCAACTTAAGGGGATGTGATATTATCCTAGGAGCTGATTGGATGTACAGACACAACTCAATTACAATGGACCTTCCTAAAATGTTGATGGGGGGGGGAAACTAGATAATGGGAAAATGGCATCTTTCTTTGGCGACAGCTTGCTTGCTCTGCCCTCGTGAAGTTATCACTCCTGAACAACTAGACCTAGTTCAAGACATGGTTTGTCGAGCATTACTGTGGTACAACCAGTCCCAGTTGAAAATGTAATAGCATTACAACACCCACAATCTGTGCGACAAATCATTGATAAATACTCTTGCATGTTCTTTGAACCTACAACACTGCCTCCTAAAAGACTATGTGATCACACTATTCCAATGAAAAGGAGCTCCAATCATGAATCAGAGGTGCTACAACATCCCTCACCATGAGAAGAATATTAAGGAAGAAATTGTGCAAGATATGTTGAAAAAGAACATTATCAGAAACAACTCTAGTCCGTACAACTCCCATGCTATCCTAGTAAAGAGAAAGGACAATACTTGGAGGCCTTGCAATGATTTCAAAAAGGTTAATTCCCACACCATCAAGAACAAATATCCCATACCAGTCATAGAAGACATGTTGGATGAGCTAAATGGTGCAAAAGTGTTTAGTAAGATTGTTCTAAAAAGTGGTTACTATTGTCGGTGTAAAAACCGGTCGATCTCGAGTAGGGTGTCCGAACTATTGATCTAGGTTCGATGGGTAACAAGAGACAATGGGGCGGTGATTTACCCAGGTCCAGGCCCTCTTGATGGAGGTAAAACCCTATGTCCTGCTCTTTTTGTTATTGAGGAGATAGTACATAGTACAATGTTGATCTACTACGAGATCGATGTTGTGGTCTAAACCCCAATCGCATTGAGCTTGATCTATCCTACGATCTACAAACCCCCGACTTATATTGATGCCCGGGGTTTCAAGGTTTACGCAAGGTCAGTTACAACAGAGAAGGAATATGCCGATTACTACATCTCCATGGACTACATGTCAAGTCTTCGAAAGAGTTCATGTTGAATCCAACTCTTGTGCCAATGGCAGAACATTCCAGAGAGTCCTACCCATGAGGACAAGTAGGCGGTGTGAGGACCCCCTAATCCCGGACTCCCTCAACTACCAAATTAGAATGAAAGAAGAAGATATCCACAAAATTGTTTTTAGCACACACCTGGGGCACTATGATCCTTTGGCCTAACTAATTATCCATCTACCTTCCAATTGCTTATGAACATTGTACTTGGGCCCTACTTGAGGATATCTGTGTTAGTCTTCTTTGATGATATCCTTATATTCAGTAAATCATTGAAGGAATACCTAGAACATCTCAAGTTGGTGTTTGATAAACTCACGGAAAATCAGCTAGTAGCAAAGCTCAGCAAGTGCACTTTTACACAAGAAAAAGTGGAGTATTTGGGACAAATTAGCACTTGCCACGGAGTAGCAACTCACTCCTCGGAGATTTTTGCGATCGTCCAATGGCTTGCTCCTATCACTGTCACACAACTCAGAAGCTTCCTTGATCCAGTGAAAGCACATATGCTCCCTTGGTGATTTTGATAATTCATGACAACATACATTACCTCCTGGACTAACACTTTTACCTACATTACCTCTTGTCTTAAGGTTTATGTGGAGATGCCCCTAGATGCAAGAAAGGAATAATATTGGCTCAAGCTTCAAGCTAGAAGACTCTTCATTTTATATTTGTGAGAAATCACTTTTGAGTTCATAGGAAAGCCAATAATATTAAAAGGCGTGAGGTAGTATAATGAACGGATTGCTCAAATGCTCAAATTTAGCTACCAAAACACTGAGTCTTTTTTCCCACATATCCACTCTATCAAGTTCCACATACACAAATTCGGAGTCACCAACATTGCCACATCGAACCCACTGAGTTTGAACCTTAGACAGAACTATAGCCATTCCCTCCAAATCGTGCAACTGAAACTGCATCGGTGCTACCGAGTTCAGTGTGACCAACATTCTATTGCCAAGATACACAAAATTGGAATTCCCGAGTTTGTGTATCGGTGCCACCGAGTTTGCCCATCTGACCGTTAGTCACCCTTTCGGTGCCATCGAGTTCTATATATCGGTCTCACCAAGATTCAAAGTTCACACTTTCAGTACTAGTCGGTTCCACCGAGTTGTCCACTTCGATGTCACTAAGTTTGCACTTTTGTGTGTAATGGTTGGATTTTGGCTGCTGCCTATATATACCCCATCACCCACCTCTCATTCGTGGGAGAAGCACTCGGAACACACACTTCATTTCCAGATCCATTTTCTGAGAGGGAACCACCTACTCATGTGTTGAGACCAAGATATTCCAATCCAATCATATGAAACTTGATCTCTAGCCTCCCCAAACTGCTTTCCACCAAATCAACCTCTCCTACCCATGCATATTCTGTGTGAGCGAGATTTGTGTCGAGGAGACTATCTTTAGAAGCACAAGAGCAAGGAGTTCATTGGTCTACACCATCTATTACCTTTTGGAGGGTGGTGCCTCCTAGATCGGTTAGGTGTCGCTTGGGAGCCTCCTACTTCGTGTTGTGGAGTTGATGTTGGGGAACGTTGCATGGGAAACAAACAAATTCATACGCACACGAAGACATATCATGGTGATGTTCATCTACGAGAGGAGATTAGATCCACATACCCGTGTAGATCGCTAAGCAGGAAGCGTTAAGAAACGCGGTTGATGTAGTGGTACAGCTTCGTGATTCAAATCACCGTCGTCCCACGATCCGTTCCGATCTAGCGCCGAACGGACGGCACCTCCGCGTTCAGCACACGTACAGCTCGATGATGATCTCGGCCTTCTTGATCCAGCAAGAAAGACGGAGAAGTAGATGAGTTCTCTGGCAGCGTGACGGCGCGCCGGTGGTGGTGATGATCTACTCCTGCAAGGCTCCGCCCGAGCTCCGCAGAAATTCGATCTAGAGGAAGAACTACGTGATATAGGTTTGAGTTGCACGTGGCAAAGTTGTGTCTCAAAAGCCCTAAAACCACCAATATGTATAGGAGGAGGGGAGGGGCTAGCCTTGGGGCTCAAGGGAACCCCAAGGGCGCCGGCCAAGGAGGAGGAGGTAGACTCCCAACCCATTCGGTTTGGGGGAAGGAGCCCACTCCTTCCTTCCCACCTCCCTCTTTCCTTGGTTTTCTTTTTCCTTTGGTATTTTTCTCTTGTGGCGCCATAGCCCTCTTGGGCTGGCCTCACCAGCCCACTAAGGGCTGGTGCGCCACCCCAGGGTTATTGGGCTCAGTCCCGGGTGGGTTGGCCCCTCTCGGTGAATACCTAGAACCCATTCGTCACTCCTGGTACGATGCCAGTAATGCTCGAAATCTTTCCGGTGACCAAATGAAACCATCCTATATATCAATCTTTGTTTCCAGACCATTCCAGAAACCCTCGTGACATCCGTGATCTCATCCAGGACTCCGAACAACCTTCGGTCACCAACACATGTAACTCAACTATACTAAAACATCACCAAACCTTAAGTGTGCAGACCCTGCGGGTTCGAGAACTATGCAAACATGACCCGAGGCACTCCCCGATCAATATCAGATAGAGGGACCTAGATGTCCATATTGGATCCTACATATTCTACAAAGATCTTACCGGTTGAACCTCTATGCCAAGGATTCATATAATCCCGTATATCATTCCCTTTGTCCTTCGGTATGTTACTTGCCCGAGATTTGATCGTCGGTATCCCTATTCCTATTTCAATCTTGTTACCGGCAAGTATCTTTACTCGTTCCGTAATACAAAATCCCGTGACTTACACTTGAGTCACATTGCTTGCAAGGCTTGTATGTGATGTTGTATTACCAAGTGGTCCCCGAGATACCTCTCCATCACACGGAATGACAAATCTCAGTCTTGATCCATGCTAACTCAACGAACACCTTCGGAGATACCTGTAGAGCACCTTTATAGTCACCCAGTAACGTTGTGACGTTTGATACACACAAGGTATTCCTCCGGTGTCAGTGAGTTACATGATCTCATGGTCATAGGAATGAATACTTGACACGCAGAAAACAATAGCAACAAAATGAGACGATCACATGCTACATTTATAATTTGGGTCTTGTCCATAACATGATTCTCCTAATGATGTGATCCCGTTATCAAGTGACAACACTTGCCTATGGTCAGGAAACCTTGACCATCTTTGATCAACGAACTAGTCAACTAGAGGCTCACTAGGGACAGTGTGTTGTCTATGTATCCACACATGTATTTGAGTTTCCAATCAATACAATTCTAGCATGGATAATAAATGATTATTATGAAGAAGGAAATATAATAATAACTAATTAATTATTGCCTCTAGGGCATATTTCCAACAGTCTCCCACTTGCACTAGAGTCAATAACCCAGTTCACATCACTGTGTGATTGTAATGAATCTAACACCCATATAGTTCTCGGGTTCGATCATGTCTTGCTTGTGAGAGAGGTTTTAGTGAACGGTTCTGAACCTTTCAGATCCGTGTGTGTTTTTACAAATCTTTATGTAATCTTATAGATGATGCTACTACGTGCTATTCGGAAATATTCCAAATGTCTACTCTACTATACGAATCCATTTTACTACCCACAGTTATTCGGATTAGTCTCAAAGCTTGCATCGACGTAACCCTTTACGACAAACTCTTTAATCACCTGCATAATCGAGAAAAGTTCCTTAGTCCACTTGTTACTGAGGATAACTTTGACCGATGTTTAGTGATTCAATCCTGGATCACTCTTTGTAGCCCTTGACAGACTCATGGCAAGGCACACATCATGTGCGGTACATAGCATGGCATACTGTAGAGCCTACGACTAAAGCATAGGGGACAACCTTCGTCCTTTATCTTTCTTCTGTCGTGGTCGGGCTTTGAATCTCACTCAAATTCACACCTTACAACACAGCCAAGAACTCCTTCTTTGTTGATCTATTTTGAACTCCTTCAAAAACTTGTCAATGCATGCATTTCATTGAAAGTTCTATTAAGCGTTTTGATCTATATCTATAGATCTTGATGCTCAATGTTCAAATAGCTCTATCTAGGTTTTCCTTTGAAAAACTCCTTTCAAACAACCCTTTATGCTTTATAGAAATTGTACATTAGTTCTGATCATCAATATGTTAACCACATATACTTATCAGAAATTCTATAGTGCTTCCACTCACTTCTTTGGAAATACAAGTTTCTCATAAACATTGTATAAACCCAAAATCTTTGATCATCTCATCAAAGTGTATATCCCAACTCCGAGATTCTTGCACCAGTCCATAGAAGGATCGCTGGAGCTTGCATACTTGTTAGCTGATACGTCTCCAACGTATCTATAACTTTTGATGGTTCCATGCTATTATCTTGTCAACTTTGGATGTTTTATATGCATGAATATGCTATTTTATATCTTTTTTGGGACTAACCTATGAACTCAGTGCCAAGTGCCAGTTTCTGTTTTTTCCGTGTTTTTGGCCCATTTTCAGACGGAGTCCAAATGGAATGAAACTTTACGATGATTTTTTTGGACCAAAAGAGACCCCGAAGCTTTGGGAGAAGGCCAGATGGGCCACGAGGGAGTCACAAGCCCTCACTCGACCCCCCCCCCGGTGGTGGCGCGCAGGCTTGTGACCTCCTCGTGGGCCCAACTGACGAAATTCCACCGCCATAAATTCAGAAACCCCCAGAAAGAAACCTAGATCGGGAGTTCCACCGCCGCAAGCCTCTGTAGCCACCAAAAACCAATCTGGAGCCCGTTCTGGCACCCTGCCGGAGGGGGAATCCATCTCCGGTGGCCATCTTCATCATCCCGACGATCTCCATGATGAGGAGGGAGTAGTTCTCCCTCTAGGCTGAGGGTATGTACCAGTAGCTATGTGTTTGATCTATCTCTCTCTCGTGTTCTTGAGATGTCTTGATCTTGATGTACCATGGGCTTTGCTACTATAGTTGGATCTTATGATGTTCTTCCCCCTCTCCTTCTTGTAATGAATTGAGTTTCCCCTTTGGAGTTATCTTATCGGATTGAGTCTTTGAGAACACTTGATGTATGTCTTGCACGTGTCTATCTGCTGTGATCAACTTGCGGGTTTGTGACAATTGGGAACCTATGCATATGGGTTGGCATACGTGGATTCATGTGAGTACTTGATGTATGTTTTGGTGATCAACTTGCGGGTTCGTGACATTGGGAACCTATGCACAGGGGTTGGCACACGTTTTGACTCTCTGGTAGAAACTTTGGGGCACTCTTTGAAGTTCTATGTGTTGGTTGAGTAGATGATTCTGAGATTATGTGATGCATATCGTATAATCATGCCGACAGATACTTGAGGTCACAATGGAGTATCTAGGTGACATTAGGGTCTTGGTTGATATGTATCTTAAGGTGTTATTCTAGTACGAACTCTATGATGGATCGAACGGAAAGAATAGCTTCGTGATATTTTACTACGGACTCTTGAATAGATCGATCAGAAAGAATAACTTTGTGGTGGTTTCGTACCCGACAATAATCTCTTCGTTTGTTCCCCGCTATTAGTGACTTTGGAGTGACTCTTTGTTGCATGTTGGGGGCTAGTTATATGATCCAATTATGTTATCATTGTTGAGAGAACTTCGCTAGTGAAAGTATGAACCCTAGGCCTTGTTTCCACGCATTGCAATACCGTTCGTGCTCACTTTTGTTACTAGTTACCTTGCTCTTTTTGTAATTTCAGATTACAAAAACCTTTATCTACCATCCATATTGCACTTGTATCACCATCTCTTCGCCGAACTAGTGCACCTATACAACTTACCATTGTATTAGGTGTGTTGGCGACACAAGAGACTCTTTGTTATTTGGTTGCAGGGTTGCTTGAGAGAGACCATCTTCATCCTACGCCTCCCGTGGATTGATAAACCTTAGGTCACCCACTTGAGGGAAAATCGCTACTGTCCTACAACCCTCTGCACTTTGAGGCCCAACAACGTCTACAAGGAGAAGGTTACGTAGTAGACATCAAGCTCTTTTCTGGCGCCATTGCCGGGGAGGTTAGCGCTTGAAGGTATATATTTAGATCTTGCAATCGAATCTTTTTGTTTCTTGTTCTTTCGCTAGAAAACTACAAAAAAAATTGGAATTGAGGATGACTCATATGCTCCACCTTTTCAATGTCTTTCGTGAGCATGATGGGAAGGAAAATTGTGCTCAAGTGCTGAAAGAAGAATTACATAGAATGCTTGGCATAAAATATGTGAATGACGAGCATGATTGCAATGTTGTTAGCATGAATTCTATGAATATCCATGATGCTAATTGCGATTGCACTATTCATGATGAAAATGCCTCCTATAAGCATGTTGATTTCTCTGGTATACATAGAGTTTGCAAATATATACCAAAAAAAGAAGATAGATTTTGCAAGAGGCATAAGTATTTAGAAACTAAGTCGTTGCATGTGAGGCTAGATGATTGTGCTGAAATATTTAATATTGATAGCCGTCCTTGTGAACTTTGCAATGAACATGGTCATTTAAATCTGCAATGCAAATTGTTTCATGATCAAATCGTGTCCAAAAATTGTGATGACTTGATTTCCCTTGTGTATCACAATGAACTTAGTTTGCTTCTGAGATATGAAGAAATGAAACGTATAACTAAGGACCTTCCAGATTGGGCTGTCATGAAAATGCTTGATTATGATCTAGAAGAAATTTATTTATATTGTGCGGTGAATTGCATGGAGAATCCTTATATTGCCAATTACCTAAAGGCAAGGAAACAAATAGGAGATAAAGATAAGACTAACGAAGGGGAAGAGGTTTCCCAATACCCTCCTATTATTTCTTATGATGAATCAGGTAACGAGGAGGAGCTCTCTATTCAACCAACCTCTCCAAAAGGAAGCTTGGAAGAATTAAGTAAATCTTCACCTGGGGTGAAGAAGAAGAAAAGAAGAAAAAGTAAAGGTAAAGAGGTATCTCTCCCAAATGGTATAAATATGGAGGATGGCAATAATTGCTATACTCTTGGTGTTATTCATGCTATTAATGATGAGAGTGATTATGTCTATGATTTGCAAAATCACAAGCTTGGGATGCCATGTTTGAGAATATATTTGCTACAATTAAAGTTTGTCCCAAGCTTGGGGATGCTATACTTGATGAAGATGATATTTTTAGTTCTTCCACTTTGAATGATCAAAATTATTTTGATGAAAGCATGCCCCCTATCTATGATGATTATTGTGAGGATAATTATGCTTTAAAGAAGAGGGATGAGAAAACTTGTCATACTTTCGAGAACCCCTTTTCTAAACCTTGCTTTTTAATTGTGGACACAATTTGTAGTGTTCAAGTCTTTTACGATACTCCCACTACTATTCTTGAGAATAGATTTCCTTATGTGGAGAGTAGTAAAATTCCTATGCTTGTAGATCATGAAAAGAAAGCCTTAGGTGCTGGTTATGTTGTTGAATTCATTCATGATGCTACTGAAATTTACTACGAGAGAGGATCATATGCTTCTACTTATTGCAATAGTATCAAGCTTCCTCTCCATATGTTGAAATTTTTGAAGCTATGCTTGTGTTTGCCTTCCTATGGTAGTTGATTCTTGCTCCAACAAATTGTTTGATCACAAAAACCCTATGCATAGGAAGTGGGTTAGACTTAAATGTGCTAGCCATTTGCCCCATGATGCTCTCGTTGTGTTTCAATCCTTACCTTTTATGTGAGCATCATTGAAATCAATGCCTAGCTAAGGGTGTTAAACGATAGCGCTTGTTGGGAGGCAACCCAATGAATAAATTTTTCTTTGATTTTTTTGCTTCCTGTTTTGTTTTCTCCACACCATCATAATTCTATTATGATTGTGTATTTTGTGTTTTTTTTGTGTTTGTGCCAAGCAAAACCGTTATGATTAGTCTTGGTGATGATTGTTTGATCATGCTCGAAAAAGACAAAAACTTTCCGCTCACGAAAAGAATTTTCATTTTTATTCTGTAAGAGCTTTTGAGTTGATTCTTTTTGCAGCTGATTTCTATGCAAATGTCTTCAGACTGTCGTAATTGTTCAGAGTTTTTGAAGTACCAGAAGTATACGAAATATACAGATTGCTACAGACTGGTCTGCTGTTAATAGATTCTGTTTTTGTTGTGTTGGTTGCTTATTTTGATGAAACTATGGATAGTATCAGAGGGTATTAGCCATGGAAGATTGAAAATACAGTAACCCAACATCAGCATAAGTAGAATTTAAGTTTTGCTACAGTACCTAAGAAAGTGGTGGTTTGCTTTATCATACTAATGTTATCACGAGTTTCTGTTTAAGTTTCGTGTTGTGAAGTTTTCAAGTTTTGGGTGAAGTTCTTATGGACAAAGAGATAAAGAGTGGCAAGAGCTCAAGCTTGGGGATGCCCAAGGCACCCAAAGTTGATTCAAGGATGCTGAAAAAGCCTAAGCTTGGGGATGCCCCGGGAAGGCATCCCCTCTTTTGTCTTCAATCCACCGGTAACGTTACTTGGGGCTATATTTTTATTCACCACATGTTATGTGTTTTGCTTGGAGCGTCTTGTATCGTAGGAGTTTTTTTTGTTGTTGTGTCACAATCATCCTTTCTGCACACCTAGAGAGAGAGACATGCACACACCGTGATTTTGTCGAGCTTCACTTATATCTTTTGGTAGACAATTCAGCTCACATGTGCTTCACTTATATCTTTTGAGCTAGATACTTTTGCTCGATGTGCTTCACTTATATCTTCTCCTTTTTTATCTTGCAACCTCCACTACATTCCACACCATCTATAGTGCTATAACCATGGCTCACGCTCATGTATTACGTGAGAGTTGAAAATGTTTCAGAAAGTAAAGGTGTGAAACAATTACTTGGCCAATACCGGGGTTGTGCATGATTTAAATTCGTTGTGCAATGATGACAGAGCATAGCCAGACTATATGCTTTTGTAGGGATAACTTTCTTTTGGCCTTGTTATTTTGAAAGTTCATGATTACTTTGCTTGAATTATTATTGTTTCCACGTCAATAGCAAACTATTGTTTTGAATTTAACGGATCTGAACATTCATGTCACGTGAGAGGAGTTACAAAGGACATCTATGCTAGGTAGCATGCAACATCAAAAATTCATTCTTTATCACTTCCCTACTCGAGGACGAGCAGGAGTTAAGCTTGGGGATGCTTGATACGTCTCCAACGTATCTATAACTTTTGATGGTTCCATGCTATTATCTTGTCAACTTTGGATGTTTTATACGCATGAATATGCTATTTTATATCTTTTTTGGGACTAACCTATTAACTCAGTGCCAAGTGCCAGTTTCTGTTTTTTCCGTGTTTTTGGCCCATTTTCAGACGGAGTCCAAATGGAATGAAACTTTACGATGATTTTTTTGGACCAAAAGAGACCCCCGAAGCTTTGGGAGAAGGACAGATGGGCCACGAGGGAGTCACAAGCCCTCACTCCGCCACCCCCCCCCCCCCCCCCCCGTGGTGGCGCGCATGCTTGTGACCTCCTCATGGGCCCAAGTGACGCAATTCCACCGCCATAAATTCCTATAAATTCAGAAACCCCCAGAAAGAAACCTAGATCGGGAGTTCCGCCGCCGCAAGCCTCTGTAGCCACCAAAAACCAATCTGGAGCCCGTTCTGGCACCCTGCCGGAGGGGGAATCCATCTCCGGTGGCCATCTTCATCATCCCGACGATCTCCATGATGAGGAGGGAGTAGTTCTCCCTCTAGGCTGAGGGTATGTACCAGTAGCTATGTGTTTGATCTATCTCTCTCTCGTGTTCTTGAGATGTCTTGATCTTGATGTACCATGGGCTTTGCTACTATAGTTGGATCTTATGATGTTCTTCCCCCTCTCCTTCTTGTAATGAATTGAGTTTCCCCTTTGGAGTTATCTTATCGGATTGAGTCTTTGAGAACACTTGATGTATGTCTTGCACGTGTCTATCTGCTGTGATCAACTTGCGGGTTTGTGACAATTGGGAACCTATGCATATGGGTTGGCATACGTGGATTCATGTGAGTACTTGATGTATGTTTTGGTGATCAACTTGCGGGTTCGTGACATTGGGAACCTATGCACAGGGTTTGGCACACGTTTTGACTCTCTACAAGAAACTTTGGGGCACTCTTTGAAGTTCTATGTGTTGGTTGAGTAGATGATTCTGAGATTATGTGATGCATATCGTATAATCATGCCCACGGATACTTGAGGTCACAATGGAGTATCTAGGTGACATTAGGGTCTTGGTTGATATGTATCTTAAGGTGTTATTCTAGTACGAACTCTATGATGGATCGAACGGAAAGAATAGCTTCGTGTTATTTTACTACGGACTCTTGAATAGATCGATCAGAAAGAATAACTTTGTGGTGGTTTCGTACCGGACAATAATCTCTTCGTTTGTTCCCCGCTATTAGTGACTTTGGAGTGACTCTTTGTTGCATGTTGAGGGCTAGTTATATGATCCAATTATGTTATCATTGTTGAGAGAACTTCGCTAGTGAAAGTATGAACCCTAGGCCTTGTTTCCACGCATTGCAATACCGTTCGTGCTCACTTTTGTTACTAGTTACCTTGCTCTTTTTGTAATTTCAGAGTACAAAAACCTTTATCTACCATCCATATTGCACTTGTATCACCATCTCTTCGCCGAACTAGTGCACCTATACAACTTACCATTGTATTAGGTGTGTTGGGGACACAAGAGACTCTTTGTTATTTGGTTGCAGGGTTGCTTGAGAGAGACCATCTTCATCCTACGCCTCCTGCGGATTGATAAACCTTAGGTCACCCACTTGAGGGAAAATTGCTACTATCCTACAACCCTCTGCACTTGGAGGCCCAACAACGTCTACAAGGAGAAGGTTGCGTAGTAGACATCATTAGTCTCCTTAGGATTGACAAAACCTTCTGGTTGTATCACATACAACCTTTCCTCAAGGAAACCGTCGAGGAAACAATGTTTTGACATCCTAGGTGCAATATTTCATAAATAATGCAGCAACTGCTAACATAATTCCAACAGACTTTTAGCATCGCTATGAGTGAGAAAGTCTCATCATAGTCAACTCTTTGAACTTGTCGGAAACATCTTTGTGATAAGTCGAGCTTTTCTTAATGGTGACTTTTCACCATCATCTTCTGTCTTCCTTTTAAAGATCCATCTTTACTTAATAGTCTTACGAGCATCAAGTAGTTCTTCCAAAGTCTACACTTTTGCTTTCATACATGGATCCTCTCTCGGATTTTATGGCCTCCAGCCATTTGCTGGAACCGGGTCCCACCATCGCTTCTCCATAGCTCGTAGGTTCATTGTTGTTCAATAACATGACCTCCAAGATAGGGTTACCGTACCACTCTGTAGTAGTACGCGACCTTGTCGACCTACGAGTTTTGTAGTAACTTGATTCGAAGCTTAATGATCACCATCATCGGCTTCCACTTCAATTGGTGTAGGCACCACAAGAACAAATTCCTGCGCCCTGCTACATACTGGCCGAAGTGATGGTTCAATAACCTCATCAAGTTCCACCACCCTCCCACTCAATTCTTTCGAGAGAAACCTTTCCTCGAGAAAGGAGCCGTTTCTAGAAACAAACACTTTGCTCCCGGATCTGAGATAGGAGATGTACCCAACTGTTTTGGATATCCTATGAAGATGCATTTATCCGTTTTGGGTTCGAGCTTATCAGACTGAAACTTTTTCACATAATCGTCATAGCCCCAAACTTTCAAGAAATGACAGCTCAGGTTTCTCCAAACCATAGTTCATACTGTGTCATCTCAACGGAAATACGCGGTGCCCTATTTAAAGTGAATGTGGTTGTCTCTAATGCATAACCCATAAACGTTAGTGGTAATTCGATAAGAGACATCATAGTATGCACCATATCAAATAGGGTGTGGCTATGATGTTCGGACACACCATCACACTATGGTGTTCTAGGCGGCATGAATTGTGAAACAATTTCCACATTGTCTTAACTGTGTACCAAAGCTCGCAACTCAGATATTCATCTCTATGATCATATCGTAGACACTTTATCCTCTTGTCACGACGATCTTCACTCTGAAATAGCTTTGAACTTTTCAATATTTCATACGTGTGATTCATCAAGTAAGTACTCATGTATCTACTCAAATCTTTAGTGAAGTAAGAATATAACGATATCCACTGCGTGCCTCAGCACTCATTGGACTGCATACATCAAAATGTATTACTTCCAACAAGTTACTTTGTTGTTCCATGTGGTATGATTTTCATGTCTCAAGTGATTCAAAATCAAGTGAGTCCAAACGATCCATCTGCATGGAGTTTCTTCATGCGTTTATACCAATAAGTATGGTTTGCATGTCTCAAACGTTTCAAAAATGAGTGAGTACAAAGATCCATCAGCATGGAGCTTCTTCATGCATTTTATACCATCATGACTCAAGCGGCAGTGCCACAAGTAAGTGGTACTATCATTACTATTTTGTATCTTTTGGCATCAATATTATGAACATGTGTAACAGTACGATCGAGATTCAATAAACCATTGAAGGTAATTATTCAAGCAAATAGAATAACCATTATTCTCTTTAAATGAATAATAGTATTGCAATAAACACAATCCAATCATGTTCATGCTCAACGCAAACACAAAATAACAATTATTTATGTTTAACACCAATCCCGATGGTAGAGGGTGCGTGCGATGTTTGATCACATCAACCTTGGAAACACTTCCAACACGTATCGTCACCTCGCCTTTAGCTAGTCTTCATTTGTTACGTAGATTTTATTTCGAGTTACTAATCACTTAGCAACCGAACTGGTATCTAATACCCTCGTGCTACTAGGAGTACTAGTAAAGTACACATCAAAATCATGTATATCAAATATACTTTTGTCGACTTTGCCAGCCTTCTCATCTACCAAGTATCTAGGGTAGCTCCACCTCAGTGACCGTTCCCCTCATAACAGAAGCACTTAGTCTCGGGTTTGGGTTCAATCTTGGGTTTCTTCATTAGAGCAGCAACTAGTTTGTCGTTTCATGAAGTATCCCTTCTAGCCCTTGGCCTTCCTGAAACTAGTGGTTTTACTAACCATCAACAATTGATGCTCCTTCTTGATTTCTACTTTTGCAGTGTCAAACATTGCGAATTTCTCAAGGATCATCATATCTATCCTTGATATGTTATAGTTCATCACGAAGCTCTAGCATCTTGGTGGAAGTGGCTTTTGGAGAACCATCACTATCTCATCTGGAAGATTAACTCCCACTTGATTCAAGCGATTTTTGTACTCAGACAATCTCAGCACATGCTCAACGATTGAGCTTTTCTCTTTTACTTTATAGACAAAGAATCTTGTCGGAGGTCTCATACCTCTCAACAAGGGACGAGCATGAAATCTCAATTTCATCTCTTAGAACATCTCTTATGTTCTGTGACGTTTCAAAACGTCTTCGACGCCTTGCTTCTAAGCCATTAAGTATTACGCACTGAACTATCACGTAGTCATAAAAAACGTGTGTGTTAGATGTTCGCAACATCCACAGACAACGCTAGAGGTGTGATACGTCTCCGTCGTATCTACTTTTCCGAACTCTTTTGCCCTTGTTTTGGACTCTAATTTGCATGATTTGAATGGAACTAACCCGGACTAACGCTGTTTTCAGCAGAATTGCCATGGTGTTGTTTTTGTGCAGAAATAAAAGTTCTCGGAATGACCTAAAAATTTACGGAGATTTTTTTTGGAATTAATGAAAAATACCTGCGCAAAGATCCACCGGAGGAGGTGAGATAGTGGGCCACAAGCCCAGGAGGCGCAGCCACCCCCTGGCCACGCCTGGCAGGCTTGTGGGGCCCACGAGGCTCCACCGCCTCCAATCTCAGCACTATATATTCCGTTTCGTCCGGAAAAAAAATCAGAGAGAAGGATTCATCGCGTTTTACGATACGAAGGCGCCACCTCCTCCTGTTCTTCCTCTGGAGGGCAGATCTGGAGTCCGTTCTGGGCTCCGGAGAGGGGAGATCGTCGCCATCGTCATCATCAACCTTCCTCCATCGCCAATTTCATGATGCTCTTCACCGTTCGTGAGTAATCTCATCGTAGGCTTGCTGGACGGTGATGAGTTGGATGAGATCTATCATGTAATCGAGTTAGTTTTGACGGGGATTGATCCCTAGTATCCACTATGTTCTGAGATTGATGTTGCTACTACTTTGCCATGCTTAATGCTTGTCACTAGGGCCCGAGTGCCATGATTTCAGATCTGAACCTATTATGTTGTCGCCAATATATGTGTGTTTTAGATCCTATCTTGCAAGCTGTAGTCACCTACTATGTGTTATGACCCGGCAACCCCGGAGTGACAATAGCCGGAACCACTCCCGGAGATGACCATAGTATGAGGAGTTCATGTACTCACCACGTGTTAATGCGTTGGTCCGGTTCTTTATTAAAAGGAGAACCTTAATATCCAGTAGTTTCCATTAGAATCCCGCTGCCACGGGAGGGATGGACAATAAATGTCATGCAAGTTCTTTTCCCTAAGCATGTATGACTACATACGGAATACATGCCTACATTAGATTGACGAACGGGAGCTAGTTACTTATCTCTCCGTGTTATAGCTGTTACATGATGAATCACATCTGGCATAATCATCCATCACCGATCCAATGCCTGCGAGTCTTTTACTATTGGTCCTTGCTACGTTACTTTGCTGCTAATGCTGTCACTGCTGATGTTACTCTATTGCTACTGTTGTTACTTTGCTACTACTGGTTACTGTTGCTACTGCTACTATCATACTACCTTGCTACTGATACTTTGCTGCAGACACTAAATCTTTGAGGTGTGGTTGAATTGACAACTCAGCTGCTAATACTTGAGAATATTCTTTCGCTTCCCCTTGAGTCAAATCAATAAATTTGGGTTGAATACTCTACCCTCGAAAACTGTTGTGATCCCCTATACTTGTGGGTTATCAAGAAGGTGCAGCACACCGAGTGGTGCATTAAGGACATAAGCCTTCTGCGCAGCAATGAGGACAATCCTCAGTTTCACGGACTCAGTCCACAAAGTTGCTACTATCATCTTTCAACTAAATTTTCTCTAGGAACATCTAAAAACAGTAGAGCTATAGCGCAAGCTACATCATAATTCGCAAAAGACCTTTTTACTATGTTCATGACAATTAGTTCAATTAATCATATTACTTAAGAACTCCCACTCAAAAAATACATCCCTCTAGTCATTTGAGTGGCGCATGATCCAAATCCACTAACTCAAGTCTGATCATCACGTGAGTTGAGTATAGTTTCAATGGTAAACATCTCTAAGCTAACCATATCAACTATATGATTCATGCTCGACCTTTCGGTCTCTTGTGTTCCGAGGTCATGTCTGCACATGCTAGGCTCGTCAAGTTTAACCCGAGTGTTCCGTGTGTGCAACTGTTTTGCACCCGTTGTATGCGAACGTTGAGTCTATCACACCCGATCATCACGTGGTGTCTCGAAACGATGAACTGTCGCAACGGTGCACAGTCGGGGAGAACACAATTTTATCTTAAAATTTTAGTGAGGGATCACCTTATAATGCTACCGTTATTCTAAGCAAGATAAGGTGCATAAAAGGATTAACATCACATACAATTCATAAGTGACATGATATGGCCATGATCTTGTGCTTCTTGATCTCCATCACCAAAGCACCGGCATGATCTTCATCGTCACCAACGCCACACCATGATCTCCATCATATCACCTCCATCATCATGCCGCCATTGAGGTTGTCGTGCTATCTATGATATTACTACTAAAGCTACGACCTAGCAATATAGTAAACACATCTGCAAACACAAACGTTAGTTTAAAGACAACCCCATGGCTCCTGCCGGTTGCCGTAGCATCAACGTGCAAGTCGATATTAATTATTACAACATGATCATCTCATACATCCAATATATCACATCATGTCGTTTGCCATATCACATCACAAGCATACCCTGTAAAAACAAGTTAGACGTCCTCTAATTTGTTGTTGCATGTTTTACGTGGCTGCTATGGGTATCTAGTATGATCGCATCTTACTTACGCAAAAACCAAAACGGAGATGTGCAAATTTCTATTTAACATCTCTCCAAGGACCGCCTCGGTCCCCGACACCCGCCAGTCATCTTTATGCAACGAGTTGCATGTTGGTCAATGAAACCAGTCTCTCGTAAGCATACGAGTAATGTCGGTCCGGGCCGCTTCAATCCAACAATACCGCTGAATCGAGAAAAGACTAAGGAGGGTATAAAATCGAGCATAAACATCCACAAAAACTTTTGTGTTCTACTCGAGATAACATCTACGCATGAACCTAGCTCATGGTGCCACTGTTGGGGAACGTTGCATGGGAAACAAAAAATTTCCTACGCACACGAAGACCTATCATGGTGATGTTCATCTATGAGAGGAGATTAGATCCACATACCCTTGTAGATCTCTAAGCGGGGAGCGTTAAGAAATGTGGTTGATGTAGTGGTACAGCTTCGTGATTCAAATCACCGTCGTCCCACGATCCGTCCCACGATCCGTTCCGATCTAGCGCCGAACGGACGACACCTCCGCGTTTAGCACACGTACAGCTCGATGACGATCTCGGCCTTCTTGATCCAGCAAGAGAGACAGATAAGTAGATGAGTCCTCCGGCAGCGTGACAGCACGCCGGTGGTTGTGATGATCTACTCCTGCAAGGCTCCGCCCGAGCTCCGTAGAAATCCGATCTAGAGGAAGAACTACGTGGTATAGGTTTGAGTTGCACGTGACAAAGTTGTGTCTCAAAAGCCCTAAAACCACCAATATATATATAGGAGGAGGGGAGAGGCTAGCCTTGGGGATCAAGGGAACCCCAAGGGCGCCGGCCAAGGAGGAGGAGGTGGACTCCCACCCCAATTCGGTTTGGGGGAAGGAGTCCACTCCTTCCTTCCCACCTCCCTCTTTCCTTGTTTTTCTTTTTCCTTTGGTATTTTTCTCTTGTGGCGCCATAGCCCTCTTGGGCTGGCCTCACCAGCCCACTAAGGGCTGGTGCGCCACCCTAGGGTTACTGGGCTCACTCCCGGGTGGGTTGGCCCCTCCCGATGAATACCCGAAACCCATTCGTCATTCCCGGTACACTATCGATAATGCCTGAAATCTTTCCGGTGACCAAATGAAACCATCCTATATATAAATCTTCGTTTCCGGACCGTTTCGGACACCCTCGTGACGTCTGCGATCTCATATAGGACTTCGAATAACCTTCGGTCACCAACACATGTAACTCAACTATACTAAAACGTCCCCGAACCTTAAGTGTGCAGACCCTGCGGGTTCGAGAACTATACAAACATGACCCGAGGCACTCCCCGGTCAATATCCAATAGCGGTACCTGGATGTCCATATTGGATCCTACATATTCTATGAAGATCTTATCGGTTGAACCTATGTGCCAAGGATTCATATAATCCCGTATATCATTCCGTTTGTCCTTCGGTATGTTACTTGCCCGAGATTTGATCGTCGGTATCCCTATACCTATTTCAATCTCATTACCGCCAAGTCTCTTTATTCGTTCCGCAATACAAGATCTCGTGACTTAAACTTGAGTCACATTGCTTACAAGGCTTGTATGTGATTTTGTATTACCGAGTGGGCCCCGAGATACCTCTCCGTCACACGGAGTGACAAATCCGAGTCTTGATCCATGCTAACTCAACGGACACCTTCGGAGATACCTCTAGAGCACCTTTATAGTCACCCAATAACGTTGTGAAATTTGATACACACAAGGTATTCCTCCGGTGTCAGTGAGTTACATGATCTCATGGTCATAGGAATGAATACTTGACACGCAGAAAACAATAGCAACAAAATGACATGGTCACATGCCACGTTTATAATTTGGGTCTTGTCCATCACATGGTTCTCCTAATGATGTGATCCCATTATCAAGTGACAACACTTGCCTATGGCTAGGAAACCTTGACCATCTTTGATCAACGAACTAGTCAATTAGAGGCTCACTAGGGACAGTGTGTTGTCTATGTATCCACACATGTATTTGAGTTTCCAATCAATACAATTCTAGCATGGATAATAAACGATTATTATGAACAAGGAAATATAATAATAACTAATTTATTATTGCTCTAGGGCATATTTCCAACAGTTGAACCAAGATGCTTGTAAGGGCAAGGAGATCGCCTGCTTCGTGAAGTTCTTCCGTGAGTAAGGCTAGTCCTCCGTGGACGGAAGCTGTGGTGGGATAGACAAGGTCGCTTCTTTGTGGACCCTCCGTGGGTGGAGCCCTCCATGGACTCTCGAGTCGTTACCTCCGTGGTTGAAGTCTCCACTGACATGGACGTACGACAGCGCCACCTACAGGAACCATGCCAAAAATCATTGTGTCAACCCCTTGTGTTTGATCTCCTAAACTCTACTCCTTTACATGTGCAAAGTATTTACTTTTCCACTGCCATATATGTTGACTAGCATGTGTAGGGTGCTCTAGACTTGTTAGAACTGCTAGATTTCTGCCCTCCTAGAAATTGGGTTAGGCTAGAAATTTTATCTTGACAAGTAGTCTATTCACCCCCCTCTAAACACATCTTCTATCGATCCCTCAATTGGTATTACAGCAAGGTCTCCAAAACCTTGGTTTAACAACCATTGGAGGAAGACGAATGTGACTAGTTCCTAGATTTTTAGTTGTAGAGTGCCTATTCTTGATGGGAGTACTTTAGACAATGGAAAGATGAAATGCTTGTTATATTCGATGAGTTCCATTTACGCAAGTTACTGAATATCCCTATGCGCCTCCCATTGACCCCATACATCCTTCTCATGATGATGAAGTTAACATGCTTGGCAACCTCAACACCGTCAATATTTTCATTAGAGGTTTACTAAGAAACGTGCCTAATAAGTTGCAAAATTTTGAGTGTGCTCATACTTTGTGGAAAGACTTAGAGGAAACATATCCAAATTATTCTCTGAAAAATCTTGATATCATTGTTCACAAATACATTGCTTTCCATAAAATGAAGCCAACCGATCTGAACTTCGATTAATGCTTATTTGAGCTTCGTGACCTCATGCGTGCCAAAGGAAATGTCATTACCATCAACAACATCATTGTTGAAGCCATTCGAATGCATAAACTTGAATATTGTAATAGTCAAATTTCTGATGAAACATTTGTCTCTTACGAGGAAACTTCATCCAATGATGACTATACGGAACATGGCTACTACGATGAAGATGAGAACCTCGACACCGAGTATGAGAAGACCATGAAGAATGGCAGTCTTATGGCTAACCTTAAAGACTACACGGCTGGTGGAAAAGAGTGGGTTCTCGAAAGTGGTTGCACTGATCACATGACCGGAGGTAAAGACATGTTCCATGAAATCACACCGAATCATGGACCTCGAAGATATGTAACTTTTGGAGACAATTCCAAAGGTAAGGTACTTGGTCTCGGTAAGGTGGTTGTATCTCATGTTAGTTCTATTCAGAATGTAATGCTAGTAGAATCTCTTGGATACAATCTACTTTCCATATCTAGACTAGCAGATTTTGGTTTCGATGTGGTATTTATGAAAGTTGAATGCCGAGTATTCCATAGCGACAATCATAACATCGTCTTTACTGGTTTTCGTAAAGGTGATCTATACATTGTTGATTTCTCTAAGATTTCCAAACCCCGTACATGCCTTGTTGCAAAATCTTCTAAAGGTTGGTTATGGCATAGAAGGCTTGGACATGTTGGTATGCGTAATCTTGACAAACTTATCAAAGGTGATCATATTCTTGGTGTTAAAGATGCTATCTTTGAAAAAGATATACTTTGTAGTGCCTGTCAAGCAGGAAAACAGGTTGGAGGAAGTCATCCCATGAAGAACATCATGACCACAAGAAGACCCCTCGAGCTGCTTCACATGGATCTCTTTGGTCCTAATGCTTAGAAGAGCTTCGGTGTAAATTCTTATGGTCTAGTTATTGTTGATGATTTTTCCAGATTTACGTGGGTATTCTTTCTCAATGATAAGTCGCAGGTACAAATGATCTTCAAGAACTTCGCTCGAAAGGCTCAAAACCAGTTTGAAGTGAAGATCAAGAAGGTTCGGAGCAACAACGGAACGGAGTTCAAGAACACTAATGTGGATACTTTTCTTGACAAAGAAGGTATCTCACATGAGTTTTCGGCGATGTACACACCTCAACAGAATGGAGTTGTTGAGAGGAAGAACCGGGCGCTCATAGAGACGGCGAGAACGAGGCTTGATGAATACAAGACTCCAAGACACTTTTGGGCAGAAGCCGTGGAAACAGCTTGCCATGCCATAAACCAAATCTACCTGCACAAGCTTCTCGGTAAAAACGACATACGAGCTACTCACCGGTAACAAACCCCAAGTTGGATACTTTCGACTATTCGGCTCTAAGTGCTATATTCTTGATAAGCATCATCGATCTAAATTTGCACCTAAATCTTATGAAGGTTTCCTTCTTGGTTACAGATCAAACTCTCACGCCTACCATGTGTACTACAACTTCACTCGAAAAGTTGAAGAGACAATAGATGTGAAGTTTGATGAGACTAACGGTTTGCAAGTTGAACAATTGCCAATTGATATAGGAGATAAGGAACCTTCGGAAGCTATCGAAGATTTGTCCATTGGCAAGATTCGTCGCATGGAGGTGAAGGAAAGCACTTCATCAACTCAAGTGGAATCTACTACTTCGCATCAAGGCAAACCGCAAAATGACATGGAAGCATCCACAAGCGGAACACGACATGATGAAGAAGAGGAATAAGTACATTGTGATGATCCACCTCAACATTCCTCACCACCACCTCAAGGAGAAGATGACGCCAACGACAATGCTCAAGATGATGATAAACAAGAAGAAGAAGCTCCTCCACCAAACAAGAAGAAGCTGTCAAGAGTTAGAGCAAGAGTGGATAGAGATCATCCGCTGAAACAAATCTACAACAACATAAACAACGAGAGAATCACTCGCTCTAAATCTCGATTAGCTAGCTTCTGTGAGAATTATTCTTTCATATCTAGCATTGAACCCTTGAAGGTAGAAGAAGCTCTCCAAGATCCAGATTGAATGAATGCCTTGCATGAAGAGATACACAACTTCGAGAGGAACCAAGTTTGGACACTTGTTGAAAAACTAGAAGACAAGCAGAATATCATTGGTACAAGATGGGTGTTTTGGAACAAGCAAGATGAAGACAGACAAGTTGTATGCAACAAAGCACGTCTCGTACCCCAAGGGTACACGCAAGTCGAAGGTATGGAGTATGGTGAGACTTATGCTCATGTTGCTAGACTTGAAGCCATTCGTATTCTTATAGCTTATGCCAATCAACATGATATAACCCTCTACCAAATGGATATTAAAAGTGCCTTTCTCAATGGAGAAATTGAAGAGTAAGTTTATGTTAAACAACCTCCTCATTTTGTGAACCCTAAGAAACCTGATCATGTTTAAAAACTTCGCAAAGCTTTTTATGGCCTTAAACAAGCACCTAGAGTTTGGTACAAATGCCTAACGAAGTTTCTCATTGAAAAGGGTTTTGAGATTGGCAAAATTGATGCAACCTTATTCACTAAAAGAGTAATTGGCAAACTTTTTGTTTGTCAAATGTATGTGGATGATATTATCTTTGGTTCTACTAACCCACATTTTAGTGAAAAGTTTGGAAAGCTGATGTCACAGAAGTACGAGATGTCCGTGATGAACATGTTAGGCAAAATTCCACATAAAAAATTCTGTTTTTATCATTTACCTACTCGAGGACGAGCAGGAATTAAGCTTGGGGATGTTGATACGTCTCCAACGTATCTACAATTTTTTATTGTTCCATGCTGTTATATTATCATTCTTGGATGTTTTACAATCATTTTATAGTCATTTTATATCATTTTTTGGTACTAACCTATTGACATAGTTCCCAGTGCCAGTTGCTGCTTTTTGCATGTTTTTACATTGCAGGAAATCAATACCAAACGGAGTCCAAATGTAGCGGAACTTTTTGTGGATTTTTTTGGGCCAGAAGAGATCCAGTGGGCCAGGAACGCATCTCAAGGGAGCTCCAATGGGAGCACTACCCACCAGGACGCGCCTGGGGGCCGCGCCCCGGTGGGTTGTGCCCTCCTCGTTGGCCTCCCGCACCGCCTCTTTGCTCTATTAATACCCCAATATTCCAGAAACCCTAGGAGGGGACGAAAATCAATTCCATCCACCGCAGAGTCCACAAACACCAGATCCAATCTACACACCATCACGGAGGGGTTCATCATGTCCATTGGTGCCTCTCCGATGATGCGTGAGTAGTTCTTTGTAGACCTACGGGTCCGTAGTTAGTAGCTAGATGGCTTCCTCTCTATCTCTTGATTATCAATACGATGGTCTCTTGGAGATCCCTATGATGTAAGTCTTGCGGTGTGTTTGTTGGGATCCGATGAACTTTGAGTTTATGATCAGATCTATGTTTTTATCCATGAAAGTTATTTGGGTCTTCTTTGATTTTTTATATGCGTGATTGATTATAGCCTCGTATTTCTTCTCTGATATTTGTTTATTTGGACAACTTGATCTATTTATCTTGCAATGTGAAGAGGTGCTTTGTGATGGGTTCGATCTTATGGTGCTTGATCCGAGTGACAAAAAGGGAAACGACACATATGTATCGTTGCTATTAAGGATAACAAGATGGTGTCTATTTCTACATAAATAGATCTTGTCTACATCGTGCTATCGTTCTTATTGCATTACTCCATTTTTCCATGAACTTAATACACTAGATGCATGCTGGATAGCGGTCGATGTGTGGAGTAATAGTAGTAGATGCAGGCAGGAGTCGGTGTAATAATTGTTTTTTAACTAAATTTCACCTCTCGACAAGAGGGTCGATTGGAAGTTCCAGTTCACATACCTCCTAGATAAAGACATCTATGTCAAGTTGGTCGGCATAATTTTCATAAACACTAAATGAAACAAATAGTTATAAAAGTTAATATGCCACATCCGAATCATAGACCGGACGAGAGCCGACGGGGGCGGATACCAAACCATTGCACTATATAATAACGAACAATAAAACGAGTAAGAAAATTATACAAGTAGCTATCTAAATCATACAAGTAAGAATTTTTATTTAAAAAAAAGATAAGAACAAGAAGCTCACCACGGTGGTGTCGGCGATGAGATCGGCGCAGACGATCGACGGCGGTGAGGACGAGGACGGGGACGGTACGACACCCTACACATGTGCAAACTAAGAAGTTAATTTGAGCTCAAATTGTACATCTAAATCAAATAAACTCCCACACACACTCCTCCACTAAAACTCACAAACCACTCTACTTCTACAGCATATGAAATGAGTAAACTAGTAGTGGGAGATGAAAGGATGAAGTTGCTAACCTTTTAGAACCCTTGGATAGTAGGTGCACTGCCAAATCTAGACAAATTTTGGGGGAAATGGAGCTTGGAGGTCGAGCTTGGATAAAGAACAATTAAGAATGCTTAAGTGTGCCTCCGGCATTTCGTTGAACACCTCATGTGCATAGAAAGACAGAACAAAGCAGCACACACCTCCCACCTCTACGGCCAAAAAAACAGAGGAGAGGGGTTGTCACACTCTCTGTTTTGACTCTCCTGACTAAATTAACATATCTCGAAAATTAGGACCAATTTTTTTTTTGAGTGCTTGTGATGCTTGATGTGATTGTTGTTTGCTTGTGTTTTAAATCACAAGAGTTCCTACTACTCTTTAGACTCACCTCCATGCCCAAAGTCTTTTAACATTTATTTAATTTAGGCTTTAAAAAACCCCTCGGTTGGGATTTGGACTACAAGTCCTCAAATTAGGGAAGTTGTTTTGCACCAAATATTTTATTTAAATCCCATTATTAAAACTACAATATTATTATTTTAAAACTTATTTTACTATTTTATTCAAATACCTTTTCTGAGGCTAGAAATGGTCTTTTATGAAGGAAAATTATTTTTCTTGAATTCAAAATATTTGAGAAAATTTAGGGAAACTCAATGGACATATATATTCCATATATAAGATTTTCAACACATGATCATGTTAAAAATATTGGACAAAACCCTTCAAAACCCTTTCTGTCTATTTCAAGATTTTGAAATATTTCTACAAGAAATTTTCTCAATAAATCCTAAGAAAATTATAGCAAGTCACATATGATATATGTAATGATGTTACCAAGTTTCATCTCAATACAAGTTGATTTGGATCACCTAAATATTCCAAAACCCGATGTGTCCAGAACCAAATTTGAGCAACTCTACATTGCCAAGCGTCTCAAATTGTGCTCAAATTTTGTTGACATGTTCTGATACTCTAATAATACATCCAAATCAAGTGTTGCATAAATGAGAATATATGAACTTGTCCAAAACCCCTCAAAACCTTCTTTGTTGATTTATAGAATTGGGAAACTTTACATTGTGATGTTTCTCCTATTGGTCCCAAACTTTTGAGGCTTTCTCTAATACTCAAATAATGCCACCACACCAAGTGGTGCATTAATGGGTATTAATTTGCATGCATTTATCTGAAGAAAGACATTTCTGCCCATTTCTAGGGGTTTTCAAGTCTACGTTGGAAACTTTCTTTAACAAATCTCAAATTTGGTGTCCAGTCTCATTTTTACCTATCATAGGGACTTGTTAAATCTCACGGACATTGGATCCCCCTAGGTGCCCCTGACAGCATCAAACACCTTCTACCATAAACTAGAGGACAAGCAAAGTTGGCCCTAAGATCTTCCTCTTGCCTCATAATTTCTACCATAGTATTTTCTGACCCTATTTTACCTCCAATAACTTTGCCATGGCCCGTGATCAATTATGGGAGGGTAACTCCCTCTATTTACCTCTCCTCTTTACCATGGCAACACCTCTTTTACCCCTCTTCCATTATTTCTGTTCTAGCAAATGCCCCCAAATCTTTGCAAAACACCTTTAGTGTGCTAATGCACCATTTCAAGGAAAGATATGGCATGCTCATGTGGAAAATATGAGCAGCCCTTCTAAAACTTGATTATTGGCAGAAATGTAGCATTGAACTACAAGTACTAGCTATTCTCGTCTCCCTGAGCTCAAACTTGTTGTACTTGTAGTCCTTCCATACCTAATACCTCCAGACAAGGTTTCATCCCCTATGCGCAACAGTAAAACCCCTTTTGATAGAGCCCAAGTTTGTTGCTGCAAACTTAGCCCATGTTGAAACCTCCCCTACACTGCTACATATGAGACCAAACTCCTCCATCACTCTCCTGCACGCATGCCTTGTATGACACACATATTTTGCTGACCAATTTTTTTAATGTGTACATGAATGGGCATGGTGACCGCTCTGCTGACATGCAAAAATGGTGCTCTCTAGCCTGCCCATACCCTTCAGCTCGTGGCCGACCTTTGCATGATGCCAACTCACGCCAGGAGGTCCCTCTCTCCATCCCTGACCCCTCCACGACGCCATCTAAGCTCCAAGCAGCCTTGGCATGCGTGTACCGCCGTGGCTAGAGCATCTGAAGCGCATCCCGACCTCCACCGCATCGCCCCCTCCATTTACCTCGCCCTCAGCTCCCCTTGCTCCCCTTCGCTCTCATCTCCCTCCAGTAGATCTCCCGGGCCTCCCCACTTAGCTCCCCATGCCCTCTCCCTCCTCCTGCGGCCACCATGGCTCCGCCTCGTCCAAGATCAAATGC
Source organism: Hordeum vulgare subsp. vulgare (assembly GCF_904849725.1). Lineage (NCBI taxonomy): Eukaryota > Viridiplantae > Streptophyta > Magnoliopsida > Poales > Poaceae > Hordeum > Hordeum vulgare. The sequence continues at coordinate 560,025,345 of NC_058520.1, forward strand.
AAGCTCTTACGAGCCCCTCCTCTCCTTTTGCCTTCACAGGAACCTCCCCAGGACCACCAGTGGCCCTTCCCCATGTCACTTTTCTCCTTCCACCGGCCGGAGCACCATCACCACAACTGTCGTCATCGGCATCGCCACGGCCAAGACCGTCGCTCTCTGACGCCCCTCGATGGGAGGAAACCACCCAGGCGGGTGCGTCATGATGCCTCGAGCCCACTGGTGGCCAAAGCATCGTCGGGGCTGGCCGGAGCCACTAGGGAAAACATCGGTGGGCTCGGTCTCTCTCTCTCTCCCCAGCTCCTCCTTTGTCGGGCGAGAGGTAGGGAAGGCTTTACGGCCTGGCCCTGCATGTAAGCGAGCCATGCACCAAGTCGAGCCGTTTAAGTGGACGTGCCCCCGCGGGTTTCCGGCTCCGTGTGGCGGAAGCGCCTTCCACCAAGGTGCCTTCAATGTGCCCCCCTGCGTGGAATCGGTCGGTCCATTGGGCGGCCCATTTGCTTATCATGCGCTCTCGCGCTAAATAGACCAATGGTATAAACTTTTCTTTTTCTTTTTCTTTTTCAGACTGGTTCAAATATTCATAGGAAATTCATAGTAAAGCCAAATTTTATGATTCAAATTCCTAGGTGTTCCTAAAATCAAGACCTATCCAAATATGTGCTTTGCACATTTTTATTGAAACATTTTCTGTAGAGATCTAAATAAAATTTTGATTTGAATTATCCAAACCCCTCCTTGCAAAATTCCTAGAGCATCCAAATCAACTCCAAATGGAATGATTCAAGTTCCTAGTTGTCTATAAAATCATGCACTATTTTTCTAGCCTTAGTTAACATTTTTCTCATTCACTATTTCTGCTAGCCCCAAATAAATAGTCACGTTTCCATTTATCCCAACTTATTAAATTGATAGGGAAATCATCCCAACTCCAAATGCAATTAGACCACTTTCAAAAGTCTAGTAAAATTATGCCCTATCAGTTGGATGCGTCCACTCATTTATATGAGAATATTTTCTGTATACTTCTTGTGGGGGTCAGTGATGCCTTTATTTCCGCTATTCAAAAATCTGTGGTGGTCCAAATCTCTTAGAACAAGCTTTAGGGGAAAAAAATATGACCAGAGATGTCCAAGAAAAATAAAACTTCTATTTATAGAGCACTTTGTGTTTCTGCTTGTTGTGTGGCTGATCGTGGTTGTTTCTGACGATAGTGATGATATAGACAAAGTGCTTGGAGTTGGACGATAAGTGTGAGAAGATCTCGAAGACTTTGCGAAACTAGGCAAGCGACCCTTTGACCATTTCCAAGAAACTACTTTTATGCATGACATATAGCACTTCGTTCTGATGCATTGAATCATGTTGCATCGCTGACCACCTTGGTGGGTTGCCTCCGGAAAACTCCTCGTTGTTACTTGCACTTGGGCATGACCCTACCTTCGTATGAAGGTTGTGTCGGTGGTAAGTAGTTAGGTTGCTATGTAGATGCTACACAAATTGGGATGCGAATATGCATGGTGACGGAAAGGAAAATACTTCAAAGACTTTTCGAAAAACTCGTCGGGTGCCACCAAAGTCCGAGGGAGATGTGTTGAGCTAGGTGACCACTTGATAAAGAAGTGGTGTACCGAGGCAAGCTCTGTGTGTGTTGTATCGAAAATAGGATTAGATTTAAGATTTGTCGACCGTCCCAACCTTACATGTGCGATCACGATACCCCTTACGGGACGAGGCTTTGTTGATTACTTTGGTCGATGCTAGCAGAGAGCCCACATTACTAACGGAGGGAGTGGCATGGTCACTCTCGAGACGGGATCATGACAGGTAGGGAGGCCACGAGCTGTTTTCATAGGCACTGGACACACTGTTGCGTGCCCTCATGAATTGTACGATCTAGAGCAAGGCTCGTATGATGTACATCATGAGGGATGGCACCAATGAGTGGACTCTTTGTTTAGTGTCACCAGGGAAAAGACATTGTTCGAGTGCATACCTCAGGGTATGTAATATACTGCAAATCGTGGATGACACGAAAGTTCCCTGAGTCTTGTGGGTATAGCGCACAACCTGTGCAAAGTGTAAAATTATTCGAATAACCGTGTCCACTGCCCAGGACAGTTGGGTGGTGTTGCTTAAACTACGTCCAGAAGTTTTGGCATAAACCAAGTATGTGTGTGTGAGAAGGGTGATTGTGTGACAAAGATGGTAGTATGATTCATGAGCTAAGTCACACGACTTTGCATGACAGGTGGACATGGGATGTTCGACCCTCAAATGATTTTTGATATTTGTAACCTATTTGTATGGACATCGTTTACCTCGTGAAGCATGCCTCATAAGAAATTGATCATGACGTTGCACATGAAAATCAGCTTTGCGCAATTTACCTATCAGTGCTATACCATGCATTATTATTGCCTTGTTCCAAACATGGATTGCTTGCGAGTACATTCAACGTACTCATTGGCTTGCCACTAGTTATTTCATTGACCAGGAATGAGAGAGCAGGATATGGAGAAGAATATCTTGGTGACGTTCGAGCAAGCTAGGACGCTTCCGAGTGAGAATGCTTTTAGGGTTAAGGCTGATGACATGAGTTAATGTCATCGATGAAGATTTTCCGCTGCAATGTATACGAAGACTTGGCCATGGAGGCCATATCTGCATAAACGGTACGTAATGGATGTAAGACTCTTGTTATTCAGTTTCTGTGCGTTTAGTGAGCAATGATCTCTTGGATTACTTTGCACGTACATTCGGTGATTTCGACTTATGAGCCGGGGTCCCCATAGGGGTGCAGAGGCGAGTATATATAGGCATTTTCTTAGTCCCGGTTGATGTCTAAAACCAGGACTAAAGACAGACATTTAGTCCCGGCTAAAGACACAAACCGGGACTAAAGGGGTTGCGTGAGGAGTGATGACCTTTAGTCTTGGTTGATGTGTGAAACCGGGATTAAAGGTCCCAATTGAACAGGGACTGATGCCTCGTGAGGCCCGGCCGACGTACTGGCCGCTCGAACCGGGACTGATGCTTCATTAGTCCCGGTTCGTAACAGAACCGAGACTAATATTCTCATCTGGCTAAAATCAAAGTCGTGTTTTTCAAACACACGTGTGACTTGCTGGCGCTCCCATGGTATACCTTGTCAATAGAATGCACGTAAATCTGTGACTCTCGTAAACTTGCACCCTCCATGGAAGCAAGGATACACCGCGAGAGGGAAGAAAACCCAAAGACGAGGGGAGCGTGTTTCTCTCAGCGACGTCAAGCTAAATAATCAGAGTGGACCAATCATGCATAGCTGCCATGTCCCGCAAGCCACTCCAAAGAAGGCGCCATAAATTGCAACAGCGGCAGCGGATCACATGGGGGGGTAGCAGGCAGGAAGCTAATGGTGGTGGGTAGCACGTAAGATTATCAGACCCGATCGACCGAGCCCAAGAAGACTCTTGTGCTGCAGATAGCAATGGACAGGACGAGGCGCGGGAGGCGCCTGCTCGTGCCGCTCTGCTTCCTCTGCCTGGCCGTGCTGCTCCCCGGCGCGCTGCTGGCGTCGCCGGCGGCCGGGATGAAGCGGCGGCAGGCCGGGTTCGACTACTACGTGCTGGCCCTGCAGTGGCCGGGCTCCGTCTGCCGCCAGACCAACCACTGCTGCAGCTCCAACGGCTGCTGCCGGTACGGTGCCCACCACTCGCTTCCCTTTCTCTCTCGCGTACGCATTGTGACCTCCCTGCGAATTTCCTCTCATCTGGCTTTCTCCCTTTTGCGTGCGCTCTGCAGATCAAACCCTCTCAACTGGTTCACAATCCGTAAGTTGCACAATCCTTCGTTTATCTTTCAGATTCCAGTGAAATTGCAGCCACCAATGACCAGTCTGTCTTGGTGTTGACCCGCTCTGCTCATCCTGGAACGCTTTCAATCTCAAGTTACATTTGTACTAGTCCAGAAACAAAATTCAGAAGCAGTCACAGGATTATAGATTGCACGTGCACGCTTGTGCGGTTGTGCCAGATACCAAAAACTTAGCCGTGGAGACAATATCCAATTGCAAGTGATGCCGATATATATCAATTTCATTTTTTTCTTTGTTGGGGCACATAACAGATGGGCTTTGGCCGCAGTACAGCTACGGTGGGTGGCCGTCCTGCTGCAGACCAACCACCACATTCAACATGAACAAGGTACAGTACGCGTGAAGAGCCCTCTACCTCGATTCAGTCAAAATCTCATCAGAATGGCACATGCCGGGCTCGTTTCTCCATGTATGCAAGGAAACTAAGTCAATGTGCTTCGGTTAATGGATCCCTTGCTTGGCGCAGATCGCGATGCTGAGGCCGATCCTGGAGAGGTACTGGCCGTCGCTCTACTGCGGCGACACCTCCACCTGCTTCGGCGGAAGAGGCCCCTTCTGGGCCCACGAGGTACTGCTAGTAGTTCAGTTAACCGGACCTGATTATTGAGGGGGGAAGAACAGACAGCACTGCCGCACACTAACTCACGACCTCATTTTGTTTCTGCTTGTGCATGTGCTGATGTTTCTTTCGCTAAATTGCGTGCAACCTTCGTCAGTGGGGTATGTATGCGTTCTCTGAATCTACTACAGTAGAATCTAGGAGTACTAGCGATGCAGTTATCCTGATCCTATAATCTGTAGTATCTAACATTCGAGTGACTCGCCGTTGTTCAGCGACTCACGGGACGTGCGGCTACCCTGAGATACAGGACGAGTACGACTACTTCTCCACGGCGCTCTACCTCTACAGCAAGTACAACGTCACGGTAATCAATCAAAGCTAATACTACGAGTACGGATAGATTGTTTTTGTTCGGCATGGCAGTGAGTGGGTTCTGTTAAATCTGCGCGCAGAAAGCACTGAGGAAAGCGCACATCTACCCGCGGAACGGCAGGAAGTACGCGGTGGCGCACATCGTGGCCGCCATCGACCACGCATTCGGGCGGCTGCCGCACCTCGTCTGCAAGAACGGCTCCCTGCAGGAGCTCAGGCTCTGCTTCCACAAGGACTACCAGGTACGTGCTACGTGGTAGCATCTCGATCCATCAGCGGAGAAGCAAAATTCAGGAGAAGAAAACGGAGCTCAGATGTTCTCATCCATTGCAGCCCCGGGATTGCGGGTCGGAGGAGGACGACGCGTGGTCGTCGAGCAGGAGAAGCCATTGCCCTCGCTACGTCAACCTCCCGTCCTACCTGCAGTCTGGTACAAACCAACAAACATCTTACTTCGCCTGAAATGCCTGTTGAATTTTTGAAATGCCCAGTTATTTCGTCTTTTTTCTTTCCTTTTTGCGGCACGAATCTGAACTTATGATTGGAACTTGGGAGTAGTAACAAACTAGGCTAGCGTGGAATCCGTGGATTCTTCTCTTCTCAAGGTTTGCTGTTTTGCCGTCGCAGCGTTGGGGAACGCCACGGAGGTGCGCCTGCGGAACGCAGCGGAGAACGAGCGGCGCGCACACGGGCAGAGCTACGTATAGCGAGCAGCCACGGACGGACGACTGCTGTCGTACTGCTCCGTCCAGGTGTGTCCTGAGGCCTGACGACGGACGCATGCATGGCCGAGGCGCCATCGATCGACCACAGGCGCGCAGTCGTCGGTTCATGCCCCTGTGATTTATTGGTTCTTCTGCGCATTCGCTTGCAGTGTGTGTGTGTGTGTGTAGGCCCTCGTCTGCACAAAGAATCGACGTTGCAGTCCTGTACGTATATGATGATATCGAGTATCAAGCAATATTGTGGTAGCATCGAGGAATAATGTGTACAACAAAAAATGGGAGATAGACGTCGCTTATCTTCCGCCAATGCTTTGTGTGCGTCATTTTCTTTTCTTTTTTTCTTTCCTGGATGAGCTGGATGGGAGTGAACGCGTGTTGGTTAGAGCATCTTTCCTTTTTGCACGTAATTGGGGTTCGTGTGGTCATCAAAAGTGCCCCCTCAAACGCCGCGAACGCGTTCTTGTTCATTGATCGATCAATTCTTAAATGATGTCATCCACATCCGTGTATCTCATATCTTATACGCACAGTAAAACATGCAACGTTAATAAAACAATATAGATTAGCAAATGAACATAGAAATGCACACCAAAAAATCACCGAAGTTCTCATATGTTAGGACCGAGAGTAATATCGACCAGAGGACGGTGAGTAGAAGATTCAATTTTATTTTAGAACTTCGAATCAGAACCAATCACAACAACGTAATGAACTAAATAGAGAGAGCACTAAAAAGAAAGAGATAACTCACAACCGAAAGTTAATACGGCATCGAGGACTACACGTAGATATGATGATTTTCATAGTATAGTAGCACAAGTTTGTCGCTAGGAAGACGCGTGACAGGTGGCTGGGTAGCAAAGGAGAGAAGGAATGTCGGTCCTCGACTGCTAGTCACCATGGCAGGTATTGGTGATTTTGCTTGGAAGAGATTAGATTGGGAGCGAGGGGGTTGGAGTGAGGGACGTGTGTGCGTGAGCCGTGGTGCGTTGCCGGGAGCGAGGGGCGACGATGGTATTAAACAATGAGACGGGGCGGCGACAGTCGGGCCTATGTGGAGCGCGACCAATTGGCGGCCGCGGCTGGATGAGTGGGGCGTGGAAGTGATTAATGGGGGCGTGGTCGCGTGTGGAGTTGGGCGGGTTTTTTCGAACGCTTGGGTGGCAGCAGGAGTCGTGGGTCGGGAAGTACAAGCAATACCGTTTTGTTATTTATGAGGGTAGTAATTATTTATAGAGTTAATTACACCTACGATACAACAACTTGCTTAAAATTAACAGATTCATAAACAAATTTGAAAACCCCACAAAACCGTTTCGTTATTTATGGAGGTAGTAGTTATTTATAGAGTTAATCACACCCACGGTACAACAACTTTTAAAATTAACAAATCCATATACAAACTTGAAACCACGCAAAACTCATACATATTTATATGGGTAGTAGACTAGTACGGCCCATTTGGTGAAGATTAGATTTTTTGAACATCAGGGCATAAAGATAAATGTGCCTTAATTTGCACCCTGAAAGCTCAGGTACGTAATCTGGTAGATCGACCAACATAATTTCTTTGAAAAAGTCGAACTCAGCAGGACAAGCTTGGCGGAGGCTGACCTGTAGACATTGCCCTCGATACGGTGCGCTAGGATTAACGGTTAACACCCGATTAAATTTCCAAAGAACTAAAATAGTAAAAAAGTTTAACTGGTTTGGTTGGGGTGCGCCTGCCCAGGCAATAGTGCAACGCACTGGGAGACACCTATGAGCCCCAGTGGCAAGCCACCGTGGTGGGCCCACCCCCACAAAAAATAAATTTAATATCGTTGTGAGGGTGTACCCCACATATCAGATATTAAACTGATAAGAACAGATACTACACTTGATCTTAGCCAAAAGGCCGAGAAAGGTATGAGTTGCAGCGCTGCCCAGCCCCTCTATTTGAACCCTCCTCGCCCTCCCGTTCCCTCCTCGCCGGGCGAGGTGGGACTAAACGAATCGATGTCGCGTCTGCCGACGGTGCATGCCCCCGAGCCCCGAGCCAGCCGCTTTGCATGGGCCTCAAACAGGACGGCCTTTTCCTGTGATCCGATGGGCCCGTGCTGCTCCTGGCCTTTATTTCGAGCAAAACGTTCCCCGTGGCCACGAAGAGACCCGCGGGCGTCGATCGATCAGCAGCCGTTGCCTCCTGGCTCTGTATCTCGTTCTTCAGCGCATTCTTCTGCGGCAGAAAATTGGCGTTAACACCATAGCCACGTAGGGTGTATGTACCCCAATGCATTGTAGTAGTACATGTGAAGACGGCATCAAAGAACGACCACGGAGGTAGTACATGTGAAGATGGCATCATAGGATATCGGAGTGATCGACCACAGCCCTTGCTCTCAATGCACCGTAGTAGTGTGTTTCGCCCACTGCCCTGACGAGCTGGACCAAACGCGTGTCTGCTGCTCGCTTTGGTTCTAATCAGACTACCAGAGACAAGTGCTCGCTTGCTTGTCTCTTTCGACGGTGTTTAATGATGGCAAAATAATCTGAGAGATTCGGGAGCATCAGGCCCACATATGCCGGGGCAAAATAGTCACCCCGCCTCGGGGCGTTTGCTGCATCCGGCGGGCTCTTTTCGTCCTCAAGTAACAGCACTTTGCAATTTTCCACGAGGGAGGTGATGCGTGTGGTAATCTCTACGACCCCTCCCGCAAGTTGCAGGTCCGAAAAAATGTTTGCGACGGGAAAAAACACGGGTGTGAGGATTAATTCTGAGGATTGATGGATGATTTAAGGGGTTTACTCCCCTTTTTTTTGCGGGAAAGGGGTTTACCCCCTTGACTTGATAGAACAAAGTTGCAGAATGTTTGTGTTAGTATGTTCGCCGTAGTAAAATATACGGTGTCAAACGATTTCAAATCAATTTAAGGGTTTAACGACGATAATAACGACACTGAAATGTTAATTCTTGGGGACACGTGCATTAAGATTCTTCAGCTATCATCAACAAAGTCAGGTCGGCTTCGATAAACAAGAAGCGACAATGATGTGTCGACGATTCTTTCTGGCTAGGTAAGTGGTCATTTTGATTGTCCACGGATCTCGATGCACTTTTATCATGTTTGTGAGGTTTTGTATTTTTGCTGGTGATTTTTTATAATAGATTCAAACCATTTTTTTTGCAAAATTGATTAAATCTTGAAGCGTCCCTCCTCGGGCCGAGCCGCCCTCTAACTCATGCCTAACGTCGCCCCTCACCCTCACCAACCATTTGGTTGGCGGGTACATCGTGCGTCGCCTCACCACCCAGACCGTCCTTTTAACACCCCTCCTTCTTCTTCTTCTCCGACGCCCGCATGCAACCACGCACACTGAAACGCCAAGTCTTGGACTTGCTCTTACAAGCGAATGGCACGTGCAACTATGACACTTCCAACCTCGCCGAACGAAGACACCAGAACCATCTGCGTTGCCCTACCTCCGTATTATAGCTCTAGTCCTCACTTTTTTCTGCAGCGAAAATCGACTTACAATTATCAAACATGTTATTTATTTATTGTTACTTAGAAGGTTCCGGCTTTTTATATGAAGTACTCCCTCCGTTTTTAAATATAAGTCTTTTTAGAGATTTTATTAGAGGGCTACATACAAAGCAAAATGAGTGAATCTATATTCTAAAGTATGTCTATATACATCCGTATGTAGTCTCCTTAGCGAAACCTCTTAAAAGACTTATATTTAGGAACGGAGGGAGTAGTATGGAGTGGGAATCGATTTATAAATATATAGAGAGAGACGTTATGTATATATTGTATATGTATATATGGATATCTTGAGAGCTAAGGATAAAATTAATATACCCTCCGTCCGAAAATACTTGTCCTAAAAATGTACAAAATGGATGTATCTATAACTAAAATAAGTCTAGATACATCTATTTCTAGGACAAGTATTTCCGGACGGAGGAAGTAAAAAAAACATACCCAACTTTTCTTGGTTGAGGGTTTCCCGTTTTCGAAGGCTAGTAAAATAGGCAGATTTTGGACCCCCCCCCCCCCCCCAAAAAAAAATAATGATATATGGACATGGAAAATATAATATTTCCAATATTAGCGAGAAAAGGCAGGGAACATATACCCAATGGGCTAGGATCCTTGGGAGAAACTTTTGGTAATGGCGTTGATCCTCGGTGCTATTTTTTATGTGTTCTTATTTTTATTGGAATTTTTTATTCTTTTAAGCAATAATCTAATAAAGTAGAATTGATTCAATGAAAAAAAATATATATCGATTTCTTTCTGATGGATCCATAAATATCTTATATCATCAATAGATAGAAAAAGGTCAACCCTTATTATTCATAGAAACCTTTCGATCTATCAGAACAAACCAGGCCATACATCAACAAATTAAAATAAAGATATTGGCATCTTCCAATCTACTAGAAGGATCTAGTCGCTAGTATCTTTGCATTCTTCCCATCTTATCCCAACATTTTTTGTAAGCATTGCTATCACTATTTCTCCCTCTGATGGCCTTGAGGTGTCTCGATGAATCGGTGTATCTGCCAGAGGACACACCTCCTTCTGTCAACCATCTGAACAAAAAGATTTTAGCACTAACCCTCCTCCTGCTTTCTTTCTGACAGAAGTATCGCTTTTCTTTGCACTACTTTAGAACCATATCAGGAACAAGAGCTTATGCGTTGCTTTCTTTTCGTAGTACCCGCCCTATGGGTCATTACTTGATGAAGAGTGCTTTCCCTTTGAGCACCTTATATATAATTAGTCCATCACGCATGTCTAGATATTGTTGTTAATACAGAAGTTGATTGTATGACTATGGCATAGTGAGTTCTGGCTCCTAGCTAACATACTGAATACAACAACGAAGCGGGTCTATCTTATTCCGATGCAACGATTTCATTGAATATTGTGATAGCATCTCTAATTTCAGCTTGCTATTCTCAGTGATATGCTTGCTCCTCTTGTATCTAACATCAAGAAAACTACCAAAAAATGGGTCCAAAGCATAAATATCACAAGTACCGCCGCACCCTGGGCCGTCACAAGGAAAACTATATCCAAATTTCTTTTTTATTAGGCATTAATTTGGAACGATGATGCATCAAAACAGCAAAAGCCCCACTTGTGACCCAAGTTAATTCATTTTTTAAATCCCCAATGAGATAAACATGAAATACATGCAAGATCATCATTAAAACCATCATACATTCTGACCATCGATGAACTAATCGGATTAACCAACCAAAGTTGGCCTCGGTCATTATGTATTGAACGAGGAAAAAGCCTCTGTAACGGTTGGTCGGTAGTAAAAAATCATTTAATTTATTTAAATAAAAATAAGACAATATAAGATATTACTCCCTCCGTTTCTAAATATAAGTATTTTTAAAAAAAATATTAGATGACTACATACAGAGTAAAATAAATAAATCTACACTCTAAAATATGTCTATATACATATGTATGTAGTCTCTTAGGGAAACATTTAGAAAGACTTATATTTAGGAAGGGAGGGAGTATATTATTGCTGGACAAAAATTGTTATTTGATTTGATACACTGTGATCCTTAACGTTGATGAATAAATAGAATAACGTGCATTTCACAAGTTTCCCGAAGCACATTTCAAGATGGAAACTGTTTAAAAACATCCGACTGATTTACTCGAGACGTAAGCCATATGTGTTGCTTGACACGCGTCCGCATCACGCTCACAAAGTGTTTTTACTAATTCCCTTCCCTTATATCGTAAGAATAATCACAACCACATGTCTTTCCCTTGCCCCCGCTTCGTCTCCTACCTTTACTCTTGCATCCCGATCCCTATGGCTTTCTCTCAGCTCCAACGGCTCGTCCTCCACGATGGTTCGCTGATGCAGGTTGGCGCTAGGGTTGCAGCCACACCTACGCAGGCTCACAACAGTCGTTGTTGGTGTAGGCGCAAGGCGAGCTAAGTGTCAACTATGTGGCAACTATGTTATGATGGGGATCATGCAGGGTCGTCGAAGATGCTCGTGGTTCAAGCGAGTGTCGGATGGTGCAATCAGGGGCTCGTCGGGGTTATGCATCACTTCCTTTACGGTGATGGCATCGTCGCGCTGCGGTGAAGCTTCGTTGGGCCTCTGTTGCTGTCATGGAGCATCACCGAGGGGACCACGGATGCTGCGATGGAGCATTGCCAGGGGGCTGTCAGCGCAGCAGTGAAACACCGCCGGAGCATTAGTGCTGCAAATGGGGCAGCTCCCTTGCTGCGATGGAGCATCGCCGAGTCCCATTGGCTATTGCTGTCATGGGCATCGTCGGGCCGCCGGGGACGCGCGGTGTTGTAATGGAGCATTGCCTCGGCCTCATGGTGTTGGATTGGACACATTTTGCATTGGAGCCTTGACGGAATGGGTGTCGTCCTGGTAACAGGCGATGACGCTTCAATGTTAAGGGTCATCAGTGCATTCACACTGCTGCAAGCTGGGCTGCAAGCGGCCGTCGAGATTTGCTGGCTGGGTGGTGGCGTGCTGCAAGCTCTTGCTGGGTGTGGTGGTGTGCACCGCGCGAGGCATGTGTGGGAACTGAGAAGGCATCGGTGTGCTACGGAGGAAAAGAGGAGGACGAAGCGGGGCGCTTCAGTGCCAAGAATGACCAGACGGTTCGCGACGATTAGATCTGACGGTGGAAAAGGTGACTTATTTCTGCGCCAAATCAATCGACTGATTTGTAGCAGCCACCTTTCAGAATATATCTATAGATCGACCCTATCGATTATTTAGCTTAGGTGTACTTCAGATTTTTGAACGGCAGAGCTACTAGTAGAAAACGGATTTTATCCCCTAGAAAACTGACTATATCTTGAATGACGAAAGCAGAACAGAGAATAGACGGAGAGGTACTCCTACCTGCTGGGACGGCGCTGGCCCCACTTGCCAGCGACACCATCTCCTTCCCCAACCGCGCCCATTATTAAAGCACCCGATGGCGTCTTGATTGTACTCTGTGTATGTACTACGCTCGGTTCTGAAACCACGACCCACCCAGCAGCCAGAGGGAAAGGGGGAGAAGGAGACACCGCGGCGGGCGGAGAGGCAATGGCGACGACGACGTGCCTGCTGGCGGCCTGGGCGCTGGTCGCCGCCGGACTGTTCGGCACGGGCCTCGCCCGGGCGTCCTTCGCCCCGGCCGCCGTCGGGAAGGAGCAGCGCGAGTTCGACTACTTCGCGCTGGCGCTGCAGTGGCCGGGCACCATCTGCTCCTCCACCCGCCACTGCTGCGCCGTCAACGGCTGCTGCCGGTACGTGCTACTGCTCCGCCCTCCCTCCCCCTCGTTCCCTCCCTCCACCGCCACCGCCCCATCGACCCCCGCGCGCGGTCCCGTTCGAGTTCGGCTCGGGTGGGGGTTTCTGGCGCTCCGGAGATTTGACTTGACCCGTGCTCGCGTAATCTGCTTTGCTTTGTTTCACCGCTGCAGGAAGGAGCCGCTCCACACGTTCACGATCCGTAAGTGCACGGCGCCCATCCTGCTCAATTTTGTGCTTTATCGGTTCCTGGTCGATGGATGTGAGTTCCTCACTGGCGTGGTTGGATTTTCGCTCATGGAACAGACGGGCTGTGGCCGGACTACGATGACGGGACTTGGCCGTCGTGCTGCCGCCGCACCAGTTTCGACATGGACAAGGTGCTAGCCGCAGGGACCTTGCTTACACTGATACGCGGCCGCTCTAGCTTCATTTAATCATGCACAAGTTCGATTCCATTCGTTACCGATACACGAAGATCGACTTGCACTCACTCCGTTTTCAGATTCTATTAATGATGCATGGTTCTGCCGTGTCTTGGTTGATTTGGTGTAGATAACGCCTCTGAAGCCCACGCTGGACAAGTACTGGCCGTCCCTCTACTGTTCGTCCTCTTCCACTTGTTTCAGTGGTAGGGGCCCCTTCTGGGCTCATGAGGTATAGTGTCACAACTGATGGATTCGACTCTAAAAATTATTCATCGATTGGAATTGTTACTAACCTTTTGTGCTGTTCCCTTACCTGTTGTTTTGCATAATGGCATTGTCCCTGCTTGATTGATCATTCGTGGATTGTCTTTAGTGGGGTAATGTTCTTCAATCCACTCGACTTAATGAACTGAAATATTGTTATAAGGGAGAGTTACTAGTTTTGATCCATCTGCACAAACATTGTCTCATTTCCATTGCTAAGTTTCCGTCGTTTTTAATTTTTTTACAGAGAAGCATGGAACATGCTCGGCCCCTGCTGTTCGGGAAGAATTACAGTACTTCAGCACTGCCCTTGATCTCTACTTCAAATATAACGTGACAGTAAGCATCTGGTCACTGACTCATTAGATGTAGCGCATTATTGTTATTTCTTGCAGGAATTATTGGTTTCTTTTGTTGGCTATAGCACCTGAACCTTTGTTATTTCAGTTAGCTTGGTTTCTGGATGAAGAAAACAAACTTAAAACCACTTGAATTGTAGTTCGTGTGAATTTGACTCATGCTAAACCGTGTCATAGAAATTTGTCTCTTTTGCATTGTTATAATTTGGTTTGGAATTGCAGGAAATGTTGGCGACTGGAGATATCCTGGTCTCCAACGGTAAAGAATATGCACTGAGTGATGTCATTGACACCATCAAGCATGCTTTTGGGGGCTCACCGCAGATCATCTGCAAGAAGGGCTCAGTTCAAGAACTAAGGTTATGCTTCACCAAAGATTTGAAGGTGAGTTATCTTTTCTGGGTCTCCTCAATTTTCATTTATATTTGCGGGGACAGAGCTTCGCTGATTTAGGAATGATGTCTCCGCACAGGGCGGATAGGTCTTAATTTTTGCAAAGGAGATCTATTAGTGTGATACTGATTACCGCAACACACTGTTCTTAAAACTGATTACCATCAGCAACATGTTTCCAATTCTTTTTCCCCACGGGGCTGATAGTTATAGTTACATTTGGCTATAATTTTGAAGCATGTTACTTTTTAGAATACGCCCAACTACCCCTCTAAATCCTGATAACAAAATAGGGAGGTGGAGTTTTATTATACTGGAATTGCACAGTTGTGTCTGGATTTTTTTGGTATGTACTTAGTATGCTGTCCAGCTTGCGTTTCTTATAAATTTCTCAGAAAGCGAAGCTGCTTTCTCCTATTGTGTCGTAAACAAGTGTTGCATAAGTTTCCAACATTGATTGGATTTCAAAACTAGTCAACCTATTTGAGTTGCTCTTCATCAAAATGCAATTCTCTTCACAATGCCCACGATTCTCCACTTCGGTCTCTTTTGCTGTACAGTACAACCCTGCTCACCTTGGTTTTATTCCAGCCTCGTGATTGCCTTACTACTTCGGCAATGTACAAGAACCTATCGAAATCAAAGCATTGCCCTCGAAAAATCTCCCTGCCAACATATGATCCCATCGGTAAGTATTATCCCTTATACAGAAGCTTATAAGTTTGCTTATGTGTTGTTCAACCCCTGGTGCCAATGCTAATCTTGATCTCTGAATATCTGCAGTACTCGCCAATTCAACACTGGAGATTGTCCCAGAAGCCAGCGCCAATGGGTTGTACTTCTTTACATCCTAAGATACTGAGCATTGCTGGGTTACGAGGAAACAGATGCCTTCACGGCCCCGACTGCTTGCAAGACCTGTAGCCACAGATGCTGGGCACTAAGATCCCAGTAAAATGGGTCTCTGGTTTGTCCATGCTATTTGTAAAGGAGAACATTCCACATTAGAACAACTTAGTTCAATTATGTTCTGAATATTTGTAAAACTGCTGGAAATCAAATACTCAGCTCAGATGCCTCGTTGTATGAATAATGAAAGTTGCATGTACATACTAACACGCTTTAGCTGGGCAAGGGCCCTTTGTACTTCATTGGATCTTTAGCTGGCCAGGGCCCTTTATACTTCTTTGGATTACCAAAGGATTTGGCATGCCAGTATGCCACTGTTCTAAGCACGTCTAGTTATGAACGGTTTACGCTGCACACTGTTTGTTTTCCAGCACAGACTTTAGATGCAATACAAGTTACACTAAAAACTAGACTTTTTTGACACTAGTGCAGTGCCAAAAAATGTCTTATATTATGGGACGGAGTGACTAGTTAGCATGGCACAATACATTCTTGAATGAAAATTGAGTTGATGTGTCATCATCACTTGGGTACATAGTTGCCATCTGTGAAGGAGGAAAATGGGGACTTCGCAGTTCGCACCCAGGAACTGCAGCCAGTACAGAATAACAGATGCATATGCAATACAAAGTCCTTAGCTGGTGCTCATGATGCACGTGCAGAACACGTTTAATCAGAAAAGCCGCGATCAGTTACAAACTGTGCTGTATCACTGGGCCATACTGTTACGGAGGAACTGCAGACTAGTTTATACCACCCCGTAGTATAACAGATGCATATGCAGTACGAAGTCCTTAGCTGGTGCTCATGATGCACGTGTAGAACACGTTTAATCAGAAAAGCCGCGATCAGTTACAAACTGTGCTGTATCGCTGGGCCATACTGTTACGGAGGAACTGCAGACTAGTTTATACCACCCCGTAGTCAACACTAAGATCTGTAATATCAAAAACAGCATTTAAACTTGTTTCCAGGGGAAAACTTGAGCTATTTTGATGTCCATGCGGGTGGAATTTCCATCGGCCCCAACCTACTCGGATGAACTTCAGGAAACATTGTGTTTTGGATCTCATTATAACTCACACAGTTAACACATCCAAAATGCGTGAATCTGCAAAACAAAAAAAGAAGTGGCAGAGGTGAGGGTAGCTTCATATGGAGGTAAAACAATGCTGGAAGTATGTGCAATTTACATAACGACACATGGATATTATGGAGTATAAGATAAACACATGAAGCATCATTCAAATCATACAGAAGTCATAAAACTACAGGTTCTAGAGTTTAGGGACTTTGTGAACTTGAGCATTTTACAGAAAAGTCAATGCCATGGTACTCAACAAGTAGGACATATAGGAAGCGATCACTCACCATCAGGATGCATGATCAGAAGATTGCACATGGCATGTGGGAAAATGCATGTATAAATAGCTCCATGCTGAAAGATTACTTCACCATAAAAGCTAGTATGATTGCCACACATGCGTCACAAGGAGGAGGATCATCTAAAGCAAGCCCATTTCAGCCATACTCTAAGATAACGAGTAGAAATGTGATCCGGTATGTCGGCCTGCATGAGTAAGATGACAGCCATGAATATACGAATAAAAACCGATGAGTTGTCTAGTGAAGACATTGGTTGATAACTTAAAATAGTATAGGGAAGGCAAGAAGATAGCATACAATGTCCCAAGGAGCAGAGAAATCATCAGTTGACAGGTACCAGCTTCCACATTGTGATTCAATAGCCCTCTTCCCAGTGAAGGTTCCAAGTTCAAGCAGCTCATCAACATTATCCTCGTCAGAATCATATCTATGTCGTCTTCTCTTTTTATCTCTCTTCCTTCTTTTATGGCTACTTCTAGTCGGATCCTTCTCATCAATATCTGAAGTATGTGGAACTGAGTGCCCATCTTTCTGAACCAATGAGTAATCATAAGCCTTGCGAAATTCTATGCTGTTACCAGTGAACAGAGATTCACAAGAATCAGCCGATTTGCATAATTTTGACAAACCACAGAAAGTTACCCAGGACAGGATGCCTATCCACTTAAGTGCATCAGGAAACTTTGTACCCATGAAATCCTTTATGAGAGCAAAGTGATCAGCATCAGTCAAGTCATTCATGGTCCTCACAACCTCGTCCATCCTCCCTCGTTCTTCCTCATGTTCTTCGTCGTTCATGAGGTGCCAAAGTTGCCTACCCTTGACAATGACACAGTTCAATAGGATAAGTTCATCAAGAGATATTTGATCAATATGTGCCGACAAAAGAACCTCAAGCCAGCAGCATGGGAATGCTAACTTTTTGCACTGTGCATTCGGACTGATGAACTTCCCTAATGTTTTTAAGAAACGAAGAAGCCTTTGTTCGTCAAGATGAATAAGAATATACTGAGACAGAGTGGAAAACTGCTCCTCCATCAGAAAATCTTCAACTACTTGCCACACATCTTTGAAATTCCCCTCATACATCAAATAGACAAACTGATCTACAAAATATTCTGTATCAATTTGCAGTATTTCACCATCTTTGACAGAATCAGCAAGCTCTTCTGAAGACCAAAAGTCTGGGACATATTCAAGGAAATTTTCCACTGTCTGGAGAACATCAAGATCACGAAAGTAATGAGGCTTAGTAGCAACAACAGCAGGAGACTGACCATGCCTGCCTTTCCACTCAAGCTCCTCCCAGCAAACATCACGATTCACAAATGCAAACTGAGCAAGTGCCCGAGCACCCTTTTTGTGTGCTGACTCCCCAGTAGCAGCAAAGTGGCTAAACCATTGCAGTATCCGCTCAGGGTTTCCTGCAGGTCATGATATATAATGTAAGCAATGATAGATCACATGTAAGAAATGGCATCAGAACTAAATTATGTTGTACTGCATAATGAAAGACAAAACAATATTATATCTAAGCTCTAACCCCTAACATGTTTTTTTTAATTTGATTGCGATTTTATTAAAGCCGTCCAGCACAAAAAGGTAAATAGATTTTGAGTGAAGGGCAGGCAGAGCATAACATACTATTTATGTTAGAAAATTACATTTCTGCAAGAGCATATGTATATGCAAATTCCTGTTAATAATTCCAAGATGTTTCTTGATGAACTATAGAAATACACCACATCAGAAAAGTGATCACTACCCAAAGGCACGTAGAAACGGGCAGAGAGGCCGGTGTTACAGTAACGATGTAATGAAAACATAATTTCATTTTTTTCTGTTAGTTTATGGCAGTGAATTACTGTAATGCCATGATATGCTACTAATGTGACGTACACTTAACTTGTTGAAGCAATGCCCACAAGCGATGGGCATTAGTTAATTTGCTGAACCATTATGAACAAGTTGAACAGATAATTTGCTGAACCATAACGAATGAACTAATGATATATATGAACATAATATCTATAAATATATTTAACTACATAAAGTAAGTTCTGGATACTAGATACATAAACTGGTGAATTGCAGCGAGCAAAATAAAGTAAAACCTATGTGAGTAGAAGCAGAGAACACATAGAGAACCAAGTAGTTAGTGAACCTGCCTTCGAAAAACTTCTCCAGCATATGACAGTTTTTCGCTAAAACAGAGCCAGCCTTGGCAGGCTTCTTGTCGAAAATCATCCGCAGCAGGCGAGCGGCAACGTCGCGCCTAGAGTCCTTCATCTCCAGGAGATCGAGGAACAGGTCCCGCTGGTCACGCGGATCGAGCAGATGAATCGACGAGACCGTACTGCACAGCCACATCCGAGCCTCATACCGGCCGCCAGACCTTACAACCGACTTGATCACAGACTCGGCCTTGTCCAGCAGAGATCTCCTCGCTCTCACAGCATCTGTATCAACACTGCCCTCGTCTGCCGGCACTTGAAGAAAGAGCTGAACCATTTTGTTTCCCTGCTGGTGATTTCTGACAACCTGAAGGTCACAAGTATACCGATGGTCAAGAACGAGCTTCCGTTCAGTTCAGTTCAACCCCCCAACATTTTTAGGGAAATAAGCTCCGCCCACAACTTATCACTAAGCCCTTGGGGATCGAACTTGGAAGGGCAAGGAGAGGAACCTAATGGATCGATGGAAGCCCACACGGAGCAAACTAATCGGCAACGAACGGAAGGGAGGAGAAAGCACGGTTGCGTCGAACCCTAGCCCCCTCAACGGAGATCCTCAGAAACAGTGCGAGCTCATGGTTCCAAAATCCAGCCAGTGGAGCTAGGGTTCCTTACCTATGCCAACATGAGAGGGAATCAATTAGCGCCGCTCCGGTGCCGACGCCAGTAGGGCATGGGCGCCGTGGCTCGTCGCCGTCGGCGCAACAAATTGCGATGGGGGGAGGAACGAATTGTATCGAACCAGACAGCGGGGAAGGATCCGGGCGAGAGAGAGAGAGGGAGGGCCAGGGATGTCAGGGCGGTCGGGAGTTGCTGTTCATAATCCTCATAACCCTTTTTTTCTAGACTAGAAAGAATTCCTTATCTGGTCTTCTCCAAAGTCTGCTTCCCTATTTGGCCCATAAATAAACAAATAAAATCATTTTTGACACTGCATCTACATTTTGTTCCCTGAATGGCATTTCCGTCGGTTCCGTTACACTTTTGTCTATTTGGCATGTCAGTATCGGTATTTTGTTCCATGCACTAAATTATCCGTGTTAACAACAACAAATGAGAGGAGAAGACCGACCGACTGAAAAGTTTCCTTCTCCCCCGTTTGAACCCTCTCTCTAACTCTCGAATCCCAGCCCTAGTTATACTATGGCGGTGGCGCGAGGCTGAGTGGCATGGGCAACCCAACAATGTCGTAGGCGGTGGCACGAGGCTGAGTGGCATGGGCAACCCAAACAATGTTGTAGCTGCCGGGTGGAGAGTGGTGGCCAAGGCACGTCCGTAAAAGGGGGATGACACGGTTGGGAAGGCCATCGGTCAGGGCACGTAGACAACAATAGCTGGCCAAGGTTGTGGTGTCTCAACCATTAGTGAGCGCAGCCGAAGAGGGCTTGGTCCATCTGGTTAGAAACATGAACTTCATAGATGTACTTGCGGTGAATCTCCGCATCCATCTGCTTTCCTTCCTTCTTGAAACCCACAAACATCTTGCCACTGTATGGAATGGAAATCCCATCATCCAAACTACCGCGGGTGTAGGTACATATTCACTTGTTCAGTTAACGCTTTGCTCTAGGATGAGAGCATGGTACGTTTTTCAATGACATGTAGTAGAGATTAGGGTCCCGGTCGGCAGCGTGGAACCCGTTGGTTATGGGACGTTGTGCTTATGTTCTAGCCTCTCTAGGCAACATTGGTTCTTGTCTGTACTCGGACATGTGTTCTCATTCTTCCGCTGCATGTTGTAATATTGGGCCACGCGACCTTTAATTGGTGTATAACCATGTTATCATATTGGCATATGTTTGCCCTATTGTTCACTCGTATCAAACTCTTCTTTCCTGTTTAATTGTACTTGTTGTGATATCCCACCTTTTGTTCACCGGCATATGACAATGTGTGTATGTTATGAAGTCATATGCTGGGGTGACCAATATGCGCTTCTAGCCTTAGCAAGAATTTCGAAGTCTTCATTGAGACTAGGATCACATGTTGGGCGTTACACCTATGGTAGCGAGAGGGGAAAGACCCATTCTATGCAGAGGATAATTCTAAAGAAGAAGAGGGAAGAGTGGCTCCTTCCCCTCACTTTCAGCGCCTCGAAGCACAACCAGGGGCACCATCATCCCTACCATCGCATCCATCATGTCTCAGTATGAGAGTGGGAAACACCTGATACCGAAGAGGATGTTAATAAAGATTGCTATTTTCATCTCTTATACATTGGATGAGTAGTTTCGTTTTGTTCTTACGGCGTAAATAAGGTGGTATGATTGATATGAAATATATGTTTGACATGGTGGTGCCTTTGTACTAGTATATAGGTTTATGATTAGAAATTGACTAGAGGGGGAGGGGTTGAATAGGATAATTTGAAAGTTTCTTTGAGAAAAACAAGTTTATCGAAGAACCACAATGTAAATTATCTATAATACAGAAACTAAACAAAGATAGAATTGCAACAACTACATACTTAGAGAAATAACAAAACAATGCAATAGAGATAAAGTCATAAAATTATCAAAACATACGATAGACATATGCATGCATTCTGAAGTACAACAAGAGGGAAAACTAAGGACAACATAGCGAGTAGGTAAACACTTAACAATTTTGAAGAACTGGTCATAGAGAGAACCCCCTCCCCCCTCCCCCTCGAGGGGGGAGAAGATCTTAGAAAACAAAGGAAAAATACAAAAAGTAAATGCAGGAAGTACAAGAACCATATTTCCCGATGGCGACTCAAGAATTGTTCGCCCAGTCCACACTACTGGCACAATGCTACATCTGGTTGGATGGACTTGTGAATGAACACAGAAGAAAGTCTATCTTCCCCCCATTCTCCCTTATCTTAAGTCTCTCAAACTTCGGCCAATAACTCTCGGTAGATCTCCAATGCGATCTATAGATCTTCACATACTCGGCCTTGGCGATCAACAATGACTCTTAGATGTTGTTGAACTAATGCCTAACAGTCTAGTGGACGCATCAATACACACAAAGCAGGACGTAGGCTTTTACCTCCACTAGAGGGGTCGAACCTGGGTAAACTCGTCTCTCGTTCCCGATCAACCCCTTTGAGTCGCCACATAGCTGCGATGGATTCACCACCAAGTCCTTTCATGAGGACATCTGTCGTGACAAAACCACGACAGTTGGAGTTGGTTGCATATAGTTATTGCCAAAATGAGTAAGAGTGAATTTCATTGGCGGAACCACCCCTCAGGAACTTCTCTAGTTCTTCTTCTTGGGGACTCACATCAACTTGATAAGGATCCTTAGAGTTGTGGTAGCAATATATGAAGTAGAGTTGGTAGTGTCCTTGGGAATTGCTACTTCTTGAGCTTGCGTTGGCTTTTCCCTTGAAGAGGAAAGGGTGATGCATCAAAGTAGAGATAAGTATTTCCCTCAGTTTAAGAACCAAGGTATCAATCCAGTAGGAGTATCAAGATGAGGCACCAAGGCACCTGCGCAAAGACAAACAAACTTGCACCCAACGCGATAAAGGGGTTGTCAATCCCTTTACGATTACTTGCAAAGTGAGATCTGATAGTGATAACAGGTAAATATAAATAAATAAATAAATAAAAGTGCAGCAATGTATTTTTGGTATTTTTGTATGTACATCTGAATATATAATGTGTAAAATAGACCCGGGGGCCATAGTGTTCACTAGAGGCTTCTCTCACCGTAAGGTGGGTGAACGAATTACTGTCGAGCAATTGATAAAATCGTGCAAGGTCATGACGATATCTAAGGCAATGATCATACATATAGGCATCATGTCCGAGACAAGTAGACCGATATTTTTTGCAACTACTACTATTACTCCACACATCGACCGCTATCCACCATGCATCTAGTGTATTAAGTTTATAGCAAACAGAGTAACGCCTTAAGCAAGATGACATGATGTAGAGGGATAAATTCATGCAATATGATATAAACCCCATCTTTTTACCCTTGATGGCAACAACATGATGCGTGCCTCGCTACCCCTTCTGTCACTAGTGAGGACACCGCACGGTATGAACCCAAAACCAAGCACTTCTCCCATTGCAAGAATTATAGATCAAGTTGGCCAAACGAAACCCATAACTCGAAGAGAATTACAAGGATACGAAACCATGCATATAAGAAATCAGAGGCGACTCAAATAATATTCATAAATAATCTGATCATAAATCCACAATTCATCGGATCTCGACAAACACACCGCAAAAGAAAGTTACATCGGATAGATCTCCATGAAGATC
The DNA here is from genome assembly GCF_904849725.1 of Hordeum vulgare subsp. vulgare. Taxonomy (NCBI): domain Eukaryota; kingdom Viridiplantae; phylum Streptophyta; class Magnoliopsida; order Poales; family Poaceae; genus Hordeum; species Hordeum vulgare. The sequence goes on from NC_058520.1 coordinate 560,048,379, forward strand.
ATGGAGAACTTTGTATTGAAGATCCAAGAGAGAGAAGAAGCCATCTAGCTACTAGCTATGGACCCGAAGGTCTGTGGTGAACTACTCACGCATCATCGGAGAGGCAATGGTGTTGATGAAGAAGCCCTCCGTGTCCGAATCCCCCTCCGGCAGGGCACCAGAACGGTCCCCAGATGGGATCTCGCGGAAATAGAAGCTTGCGGCGGCGAAAAAGTATTTTCGTGGCTCTCTCTGTTGGTTTGGGGATTTTAGGGAATTTATAGGCGAAAGAGGTAGGGCAAAGGAGGCAGGGGGGCACGAGCGTGCTAGGCGCGCCGCCCTGGGGCGCGCCCAGGGGGCTCGTGGCCTCCTCCGTGGCCCTCTGCCTTGGTTCTCAAGTCTTCTCGATCCCTTCTAATATGGAAAAAATCATCCCAAAAGTTTTATTCCGTTTGGACTCCATTTAATATTCTTATCTGAAAAAGGTCAAAAGCACGGAAAAAACATAAATTAGCACTAGGCACTGAGTTAATAGGTTAGTCCCAAAAATGATATAAAATAACATATAAATGCATATAAAACATTCCAAGTTGATAATATAATAGCATGGAACAATCAAAAATTATAGATACGTTGGAGACGTATCAAGCATCTCCAAGCTTAACTCCTGCTCGTCCTCGAGTAGGAAGTGATAAAGACCGAATTTTTGATGTGGAATGCTACCTAACATATTTGTTCTTTGTAACTTCTTTATTGTGGCATGAATGTTCAGATCCATAAGATTCAAAACAATAGTTTAATATTGACATGAAAACAATAATACTTCAAGCATACTAGCAAAGTAATCATGAACTTTTTAAATAACAAGGCCAAAGAAAGTTATCCCTACAAAATCATATAGTCTGGCTATGCTCCATCATCCCCACACAACGAATTTAAATCATGCACAACCCCGGTATTGGCCAAGTAATTGTTTTCGCACTCTTACTTTCTCAAACTTTTTCAACTCTCACGCAATACATGAGTGTGAGCCATGGATATAGCACTATAGGTGGAATAGAGTGTGGTGGAGGTTGTGAGGCAAAAAGGAGGAGATGGTCACATCGACTCGGCGTATCAATGGGTTATGGAGATGCCCATCAATAGATATCAATGTGAATGAGTAGGGATTGCCATGCAACGGATGCACTAGAGCTATAAGTGTATGAAAGGTCAAAAATAAAAACTAGTGGGTGTGCACCCAACTTGCTTGCTGATAACCCACAAGTGTAGGGGATCGCAACAGTTTTCGAGGGTAGAGTATTGAACCCAAATTTATTGATTCAACACAAGGGGAAGCGAAAGAATATTCTCAAGTATTAGCAGTTGAGTTTGTCAGTTTCAACCACACCTGAAAGATTAGTGTTTGCAAGCAAAGTTTCAGTAGCAAAGTGGTATGATAGCAACGGTGCCACAAAAAGATCTGTTGACGGCAGACTATTCCTAACTTGTTGTATCAATGGCACCAGAAAATAGCACGTTGACGGGGGACTATTCTTGAGAATAATGCTTCCTCAGCTGCGGCTCCAGAAAAGTCTTACAACAGGTAACAACAAAGTAAAAGCAGTAGTGACAGCAGCAGCAACAGAGTAACAACAGTAGCAACAGAGTAACATAGCAAGGACCAGTAGTAAAAGACTCATAGGCATTGGATCAGTGATGGATGATTATGCCAGATGTGATTCATCATGTAACAGCTATAACACGGAGAGATAAGTAACTAGCTCCCGTTCGTCAATCTAATGTAGGCATGTATTCCGTATGTAGTCATACGTGCTTAGGGAAAAGAACTTGCATGACATCTATTGTCCATCCCTCCCGTGGCAGCGGGGTCCTAATGGAAACTACGGGATATTAAGGTTCTCCTTTTAATAAAGAACCGGACCAACGCATTAACACTTGGTGAATACATGAACTCCTCATACTATGGTCATCTCGGGAGTGGTTCCGGCTATTGTCACTACGGGGTTGCCGGGTCATAACACATAGTAGGTGACTACAACTTGCAATATAGTATCTAAAACACACATATATTGGCGACAACATAATAGGTTCAGATCTGAAATCATGGCATTCGGGCCCTAGTGACAAGCATTAAGCATGGCAAAGTAGTAGCAACATCAATCTCAGAACATAGTGGATACTATGGATCAATCCCCGTCAAAACTAACTCAATTACATGATAGATCTCATCCAACTCATCACCGTCCAACAAGCCTACGATGAGATTACTCACGAACGGTGAAGAGCATCATGGAATTATCGATGGAGGAAGGTTGATGATGACGATGACGACGATTTCCCCTCTCCGGAGCCCAGAACGGACTCTGATGACCCACAAGTATAGGGGATCAATCGTAGTCCTTTCGATAAGTAAGAGTGTCGAACCCAACGAGGAGCAGAAGGCTCTGATCAACGGTTTTCAGCAAGGTAATAACTGCAAGCACTGAAAGTAGCGGTAACAAGTGATGGTGTAGTGAGGTGAAACGTAGCAAGTGAAAAGTAACAAGAAACAAGTAGTAGCAATGGTGCAGCAAGTGGCCCAATCCCTTTTGCAGCAAGGGACAAGCCTGAACAAAGTCTTATAGGAGGAAAAACGCTCCCGAGGACACACGGGAATTTCTGTCATGCTAGTTTCATCATGTTCATATGATTCGCGTTCGTTACTTTGATAGTTTGATATGTGGGTGGACCGGCGCTTGGGTACTACCCTTACTTGGAGAAGCATCCCACTTATGATTAACCTCTCTCGCAAGCATCCTCAACTACAAAAGAAGAATTAAGACAACGTCTAACCATAGCATTAAACTAGTGGATCCAAACCAGCCCCTTACGAAGCAACGCATAGACTCGGGTTTAAGATTCTGTCACTCCAGCAACCCATCATCTACTTACTACTCCCGAGTGCCTTCCTCTAGGCCCAAGTATGGTGAAGTGTTATGTAGTCGACGTTCACATAACACCACTAGAGGAAAAACAACATACAACATATCAAAATACCGAACGAATATCAAATTCACATGACTATTATCAGCATGACTTATCCCATGTCCTCAGGAACAAAAGTAACTACTCACAAAGCATAATCATAATCATGATCAGAGGTGTAACGAATAGCATCAAGGATCTGAACATAAACTCTTCCACCAAGTAATCCAACTAGCATCAACTACAAAGAGTAATCAACATTACTAGCAACCTTACAAGTACCAATCGGAGTCTTGAGACGGAGATTGATTACAAGAGATGAACTAGGGATTGGAGAGGAGATGGTGCTGATGAAGATGTTGATGAAGATGCCTCCCCTCCGACGAGAGGAGTGTTTGGTGATGACGATGGCGACGATTTCCCCCTCCGGGAGGGAAGTTTCCCCGACAGGATCGTCGTGCCGGAGCTCAAGATTGGATCTGCTCAAGTTCCGCCTCGTGGCGGCGGCGAAACCACGAAAAATCTCCCGCTTGATTTTTTCTGGAACGAAAGCCTTCATATAGCAAAAGAGGGGGGCTAGTGGGCCGTCAGGCAGCCCACAAGCTTGCCCTCCGCCACCAGGGGGTGGCGGTGGCAGGGCTTGTGGCGCCCTGGTGGCCCCCCTCCAGTACTTCTTTCGCCCAGTATTTTTTATATAATCCCAAAAAAATCCACGTAACTTTTCAGGGCATTTGGAGATGTGCAGAATAGTGGACTAAGATTTGCTCCTTTTTGAGTCCAGAATTCCAGCTGCGTGAATTCTCCCTCTTCAAATAAACCTTGCAAAATAAGAGAGAAAAGGCATAAATATGGTACCACAAAGTAATATAACAGCCCATAAAGCAATAAATATAAACATGAAATCATGATGCAAAATGGACGTATCAACCCCCCCCCCCCCAAGCTTAGACCTTGCTTGTCCTCAAGCGAAAACCAAGTTCCATAAACATGTCCACATGTTGAGGGACGAAGGTGTCGATAAAACATAATACGGACATGAGGGCATCATGATCACACATAGGACAACAATACATCATAAATATTCTTATGGGAAAGTAACAATTCCTTCACAAAGCAAAGCATGAAGCAAAAACCTTACCGAGAAGTAACCAACAACAGTCCAAAGTCATTGAAGCAATTGCAATTTATCACAACATTAGAAAGAGTCAAATAAGAGCTTGTAAGGCAAATCCACATACTCAATCATCTATTTTGTTTTCCACAATTGTTACAACTCACGTGGTACTCATGGTGTCAACGTTTCAGCTGGACACACAGGAAGATAGGGGCTTATAGTTTTTCCTCCCAACGATTTACCTCAAGGGTAAAGTCAACAATAATAAAGCATGAGTACTCAACTCCAAGTTGATATATGAATATAGATCTTTCCCAAGCAGGTGACGGTAGCCAAGACAAAGGCAAAATAGGGAATTGGTGAAGATCACCATGACTCTTACACGGGCAAAAAGTAAAGGTACAAGATAGGACCTTAGCAGAGGGAAGCAGAGGTTGTCATGCGCTTTTGAGGTTTGAATGCGTGGCCTCTTAGTGCGGAGGAACGTCACTTTATATCGCCTCCTGTGATAAAGAACTTTATTATGCAGTCTGTCTCTTTTATGTCTTCCTCATCACAGGTTTGTACAAAGCTTATTTTCCACACACTAATAGATCAAACATATTAGAGAGCAATTTTTATTGCTTGCACCGATGACAACTTACTTGAAGGATCTTATTCAATCCATAGGTAGGTATGGTGGACTCTCATGGCAAAACTGGGTTGGAGGTTTATGGATGCACAAGTAGTATCTCTACTTGGTGCGGGAGTTTTGGCTAATATGAGATGGAAGCAATCGTCACATGCTAAGGGATCTCTAATCATATAACATTGTTTGGAACCAAGCAATCACAATTCATTATGTTGTCTTCCTTGTCCAACATCTACTCCTAAGCATGTAATAGTTTGGTGAGTGCTCACAATTGTAAAAAGTGTCTGAGATGATATATTTATATGTGAACCTCTCTTTCCTTATTACTTCTTATTAATTGCAACAATGACTGAGGTCTATGTTGATTTATTCTCAACAAGTTTCAATCATCATACGTGTCATAAGTGAAGTTATCACTTTCCATAAGATCGTCTCATGATCTTTCATGCTATTGTTCTTTTCATACTATTGATCATGGCACAAAGCAAAGCCCTTGACTAAGATACTCTTTATTATATAGCTCGTAAGCTCGAATACATCGGGGGAGAGACAAAAGCAAAAGACTCAAACTAAACTCTAAAGACTTATTCCTCTAAGAAAAGAAATAAAAACTGAAAAGGAAAGAACTAAAACAAAGGTAAAAGCAAAAGATATAAAGGTGATACGATACCAGGGCAACTCCCCCAAGCTTGGCAAAAGCCAAGGGGATTGCCCATAACAATGCTTAGTTGTCTCCCTTTGGTGGTGATGGTGGTGGAGTTGTCGCCTTTGATTCCAAGAGAGCTATGAATCTTTGATTTATAACTTTGAGATCTGTGACATGGTTTTCCAGCAAAACAAAGTCACGAGAAAGGGAAATATTGCGAGCACGAGTTGTTTCACAAAACCTCAAGAGTTCAATCAAGGATGGAGACAGCACGTGGAGGAAGGGTTGGAGAAAATCTACTCCTTCAACGTCTTCAATGTTGAACATAGGTTGAACTTCCTCCCTAGCTTGGGTTTTCTCCTTAGCTTGGTCCCTGGCTTCCGTGACTTCTACTCTTTTCAGATAAGCATCTACTTCCTCATGAACTTGGTGAAGATCATTCTCCCCAACAGATTCCTGAGACATCTTTGCTCTAAATCTGCAGTAGAAATAGGCTCGAAACGAGAACAGAGGAAGACTGCACGATACGGAGATCAAAACCTTCGGGCGAGTATATATTGATTTTTTCTGGACCAGAAGGAGTGCTCCGCAAGAAAACGGAGTCCGGAAGGCACACGAGGTGCCCACAAGCTTGCCCTCCGCCACCAGGGGGTAGGAGGCGGTGGCAGGGCTTGTGGCCGCCTCGTGCGCTGATGTCAGTTGTGCTTCCCTTGCAACGGCGCCAGATATACTTCTGCTACCTCAAAAAGATCTCCGGCAACGGCGCCGGAAATTGTCGTGTCGACGGCACCAGGAATCCTTCAGCTGCGGCTACGCCTTAAGGGAGTTCCTAGGCAAGTATGCAAAGGATTTCCCCCGTGGCCTTGGAGCCTTGCGTTGGTGTTCCCACGAAGCGTAAAGGGTGATGTAGCACAGCGGTGGTAAGTACTTCCCTCAGTTTGAGAACCAAGGTATCAATCCGATGGAGGAGTATCTCAAGATCCTACACAAACACTAGAACTTGCTCCCAACGCTATGAAGGGGTTGTCAATCCCTTATAGATTGTTTGCCAAGTGAGAACTGAAAGCAACAAAGTAACAAAGCAAAGTAAAAGCGGAGGTGTAAACGATGGATGTGAATAGACCCGGGGCCGTAGTGTTTACTAGTGGCTTCTCTCATGAAAGCAAGTAGAGGTGGGTGAACAAATTACTGTCGAGCAATTGATAGAACCGCGCAAAGTCGTGACGATATCTATGGAATGATTATTTCTATAGGCATCACGTCCAAAACAAGTAGACCGATATTGTCTGCATCTACTACTATTACTCCACACGTCGACCGCTATCCAGCATGCATCTAGTGCATTAAGTCCATAAGAACAGAGTAATGCCTTAAGCAAGATGACATGATGTAGAGGGATAATCTCAAACCAATGATAAAAACTCCATCTTTTTACCCTTGATGGCAACTACTTGATGTGTGCCTTGCTGCCCCTACTGTCACTGGGAAAGGTCACCACATGGCAGAACCCAAAACCAAGCACTTCTCCCATTGCAAGAATCAAATATCTAGTTGGCCAAACAAAAACCAAGACTCGGAGAGACTTACAAGGATATCAAATCATGCATATAAGAAATCAGCAAAGACTCAAATGTATATCATAGATAATCTGATCACAAATCCACAATTCATCGGATCTCGACAAACACACCGCCAAACAAGATTACATCGGATAGATCTCCATGAAGATCATGGAGAACTTTGTATTGAAGATCCAAGAGAGAGAAGAAGCCATCTAGCTACTAACTACGGACCCGTGGGTTTGAAGTGAACTACTCACGAGTCATTGGAGGGGCGATGATGATGATGAAGAAGCCCTCCAACTCCAAAGTCCCCTCCGACAGGGTGCCGGGAAGGGTCTCCAGATGAGATCTCGCGGAAACGGAAGCTTGCGGCGGCGGAAAAGTATTTTTGAGGCTCCCCTGATTTTTTGCGGAATATTTGGGAATTTATAGGCCAAAGATCTAGGTAAGGGGGCGGCCACGGAGGCCACAAGCCTGCCCACCACCGCCTCCCCCTGGTGGCGGAGTGGGGGCTTGTGGGCTCCCTGGAGCCCACCTGGCTTGGCCCAAAAGCCCCCTGGCCTTCTTCCGTTCAGGAAAAAATCATTTCGGGGTTTCTCTTCCGTTTGGACTCCGTTCCAAAATAAGATCTGAAAAGAGTCAAAAACACGGAAAAAACAGGAACTGACACTTGGCAGTGAATTAATAAGTTAGTCCCAAAAAAGATATAAAAGGTACATAAATCAACCAAAGAAGACAAGATAACAGCGTGAAACCATCAAAATTATAGATACGTTTGAGACGTATCATGCACTCTCCGGACTGCTTTTTATTTTTCTAATTTCCAAAAATTCCAAAACGGAGGAAATTTCCTATTGGAAAAGCATCGGAGTCCAATTTCTTACCTAAACAAATACCTCTTCGTTTTCAGGGTCTAGAATAGGCTGATAAACATCCCTTATGTACTCCCCTCGAGTTATGACATTGATGATATTGGTCTCAACATTTATGGGAGTACCACAGATGTAATGCTTGATTCTTTGCCCATTTACCACTCTAGGAAAATTTCCTTCCGTGTTATTGATTTTGATGGCACCGAAACGATATACTTCCTCGATAACATAAGGACCTTCCCATTTAGAGAGAAGCTTGCCTGCAAAGAATCTCAAACGAGAATTGTATAGCAAGACATAATCACCTATATTGAAATCTCTTTTCTGTATTCGTTTGTCGTGCCATCTCTTAACCTTTTCCTTGAACAACTTGGCATTCTCATATGCCTGGGCTCTCCATTCATCTAATGAGCTGATATCAAACAACCGCTTCTCACCGGCAAGTTTGAAATCAAAGTTGAGCTCTTTGATTGCCCAATAAGCTTTGTGTTCCAGCTCAAGAGGTAAATGACAGGCCTTACCATAAACCATTTTATACGGTGACATGCCCATGGGATTCTTATAAGCAGTCCTATAAGCCCATAGTGCATCGTCAAGTTTGCAACTCTATTACTCAACTCCACTTGACCACTAGACTGAGAATGATAAGGAGATACAACTCGATGGTTGACATCATACTTAGCTAGCATCTTGCGAAAAACACCATGAATGAAGTGTGAACCGCCATCAGTCATCAACTATCTAGGGACTCCAAATCTTGGGAATATGACTTCTTTAAGCATCTTAATAGAGGTGTGGTGATCAGCATTTTTAGTGGGGATAGCTTCTACCCACTTAGTGACGTAATCCACAGCAACTAAGATGTGAGTGTACCCATTGGAACTCGGGAAGGGTCCCATATAATCAAAGCCCCAGACATCGAACGGTTCAATGACAAGTGAATAGTTCATAGGCATTTCCTGACGCTTACTGATGTTCCCTATTCTTTGGCATTCGTCACAAGACAAGACAAACTTACGGGCATCCTTGAAGAGAGTGGGCCAATATAAGCCCGATTGCAATACCTTATGGGCAGTTCTATCTCCACCGTGGTGTCCTCCGTAGGCTTCGGAATGACACTTCTGCAAGATCTATCCCTGTTCATGTTCAGGTACACAACGTCTAATAAAACCATCTACTCCTTCCTTATAAAGGTGAGGATCATCCCAAAAGTAGTGTCTCAAATCAAAGCAGAATTTCTTATTTTGCTGATAGGTGAAACTGGGTGGTATGTATTTGGCTACAATATAGTTTGCATAATCGGCATATGATACGTCCATTTTGCATCATGCTTTCATGTTGATATTTATTGCTTTTTGGGCTGTTATATTACTTGTGGTATCATATTTATGGCTTTTTCTCTCTTATTTTGCAAGGATTATTTGAAGAGGGAGAATTCAGGCAGGTGGAATTCTGGACTGGAAAAGGAGCAAATCCTAGTCCACTATTCTGCACATCTCCAAATGCCCTGAAAAGTTACGTGGATTTTTTCTGGAATATATTAAAAATACTGGGCGGCAGAACTACCGGAGGGGGGGGGGCACCAGAGCTCCACAAGCCCCCACTCTGCCACCACCCCCCTCGTGGCACAAGGCAAGCTTGTGGGCTGCCTGGCGGCCCACTAGCCCCCCTCTTTTACTATATGAAGGGTTTTGGTATGGAAAAAAATCAATAGGGAGCTTTTTCGTGGTTTCGCCGCCGCCACGAGGCGGAACTTGAGCAGATCCAATCTAGAGCTCCGGTAGGACGATCCTGCCGGGGAAACCTCCCTCCCGGAGGGGGAAATCGTCGCCATCGTGATCACCAACACTCCTCTCGTCGGAGGGGAGGCATCTTCATCAACATCTTCATTAGCACCATCTCCTCTCCAATCCCTAGTTCATCTCTTGTAACCAATCTTCGTCTCGCAACTCCGATTGGTACTTGTAAGGTTGCTAGTAGTGTTGATTACTCTTTGTAAGTTGATGCTAGTTGGATTACTTGGTGGAAGAGTTTATGTTCAGATCCTTGATGCTATTCGTTACACCTCTGGTCATGATTATGAATATGTCTTGTGAGTAGTTACTTTTGTTCCTGAGAACATGGGATAAGTCATGTTAATAATATCATGTGAATTTGATATTCGTTTGGTATTTTGATATGTTGTATGTTGTTTTTCCTCTAGTGGTGTTATGTGAACGTCGACTACATAACACTTCACCATATTTGGGCCTAGAGTAAGGAATTGGGAAGTAGTAAGTAGATGATGGGTTGCTGGAGTGACAGAAGCTTAAACCCCAGTCTATGTGTTGCTTCGTGAGGGGCTGATTTGGATCCACTAGTATAATGCTATGGTTAGACTTTGTCTTAATTCTTCTTTTGTAGTTGTGGATGCTTGCGAGAGAGGTTAATCATAAGTGGGATTCTTGTCCAAGTAAGGCCAGTACCCAAGCGCCGGTCCACCCACATATCAAACTATCAAAGTAACGAACGCGAATCATATGAACATGATGAAACTAGCATGACAGAAATTCCTGTGTGTCCTCGGGAGCGTTTTTCCTCCTATAAGACTTTGTTCAGGCTTGTACCTTGCTACAAAAGGGATATGGCCACTTGCTGAACCATTGCTACTTGTTACTTTTTGCTCACTATGTTTCACCTCGCTACACACTCACTTGTTACCGCTACTTTCAGTGCTTGCAGTTATTACCTTGCTGAAATCCACTTATCAGAGCCTTCTGCTCCTCGTTGGGTTCGACACTCTTACTTATCGAAAGGACTACGATTGATCCCCTATACTTCTGGGTCATCAAGACTCTTTTCTGGCGCCGTTACCGGGGAGTGAAGCACCTTTGGTAGGTGGAAATTGGTAAGGAAACATTTTTATACTGTGCTGAAATTTATTGTCACTTGTCACTATGGAAACTTTTCCTTTGAGGAGTTTTTTCGGGGTATATTCACCATGAACAGAAGCACGAGGAGTTGCTCCTCAACCTGAGGTACCTACTGAAAATATCTTTTATGAAATTCCTTCGGGTATGCTTGAGAAACTGCTAGCTAATCCTTTTACATGAGATGGATCTTCACATCCGGACTTGCATCTCATCTTTGTAGATGAAGTTTGTGGTTTATTTAAGCTTGCAGGTTTGCCCGAGGATGAGGTAAAGAAGAAAGTATTTCCTTTATCTTTGAAGGATAAGGCGTTGACATGGTATAGGCTATGTGATGATGTTGGATCATGGGGCTACAATCGGTTGAAATTGGAATTTCATCAAAAGTTCTATCCTATGCATTTAGTACATCGTGATCGGAAATTTATTTATAACTTTTGGCCTCGTGACCTGTAGTTGGCCTGCCCGTTGTTTCTGTCAAGATAGGAGGTCACTGTTACCATGGTTTATGTGATATGGGAGCTAGTGTTAGTGCAATACCCCGTTCTCTATATGATGAAATCAAAGATGAGATTGCACCTGCTGAGTTAGAACCCATTGATGTCACTATTATGCTAGCTAATAGAGACACTATCTGCCCTCTGGGAATTGTGAGAGACATAGAAGTCCTGTGTGGTAAGACGAAGTATCCTACTGATTTCCTCGTCCTTGGTACTACACAAGATAGCTTTTGTCCCATCATATTTGGTAGACCCTTTCTCAACACTGTCAATGCTCACATTAATTGCATTAAGCAGACCGTCACAGTTACTTTCGAGGGTGTGTCTCATGAATTTAACTTCTCTAAGTTTGGAAGACAACCCCATGAAAGAGAGTCGTTTGGGAGAGATTAAATTATTGCTCTTGCCTCATTTGTCGTACCTCCTACGGATCCTTTAGAGCAATATCTGCTTGAGCATGAAAATGATATTCATATGGAGGAGAGAGATGAGATAGATAAAATTGTCTTAGAACAATATCCTATTCTCAAGAATAATCTGCCTGTTGAAGTGCTTGGGGATCCTCTCCCACCAAAGGGTGATCCTGTGTTCAAACTTAAACAGTTGCCTGATACTCTTAAGTATGCCTATCTTGATGAGAAGGAGATATATCCTGTTATTATTAGTGCTCTCCTCTCAGAGCACAAAGAGAAGAAGTTACTAAGAACTCTGAGGAAGCACCGTGCTGCTATTGGATATACTCTTGATGATCTTAAGGGTATTAGTCCTACTCTATGTCAGCACAAGATTAAAACCGATCCTGACTTTAAACCAGTTGCTGATCATCAAAGGAGATTAAATCCTAAGATGAAAGAGGTTGTTAGAAAAGAAACATTAAAGCTTCTGGAAGCAGGAATCATTTATCCTGTTGCTCATAGTGATTGGGTAAGTCCAGTACATTGCGTACCTAAGAAGGGAGGCATCACCGTCGTTCCTAATGATAAGGATGAACTAATCCCACAAAGGATTATTACCGGCTATAGAATGGTGATAGACTTCCGGAAACTCAACAAGGCAACCAGGAAAGATAATTATCCTTTGCCGTTTATCGACCAAATGCTAGAAAGGCTATCAAAACACACACACTTCTGCTTTCTAGATGGTTATTCAGGTTTCTCGCAAATACCTGTTGCACAATCTGTTCAGGAGAAAACCACTTTCACCTGCCCCTTCGGTACCTTTGCTTATAGACGTATGCCTTTTGGCTTATGCAATGCACCTGCCACCTTTCAAAGATTTATGATGGCTATATTCTCTGACTTTTGTGAAAAGATTGTCAAGGTTTTCATGGATGACTTCTACGTTTACGGGTCTTCCTTTGACGATTGCCTCAGCAACCTTGATCGAGTCTTACAGAGATGCGAAGATACCAACCTCGTATTGTATTGGGAGAAGTGCCACTTTATGGTTAATGAAGGCATCGTCTTAGGACACAAAATCTCTGAAAGAGGCATTGAAGTTGATAAGGCTAAGGTTGATGCAATTGAGAAAATGCCTTGCCCCACAGATATCAGAGGTATACGAAGTTTCCTAGGTCATGCTGGTTTCTATAGAAGGTTCATTAAAGACTTCTCTAAGATTTCTAGGCCTCTTACCAACCTCTTGGAGAAGGATGTTCCTTTTGTTTTTGATGAGGATTTTGAGGAAGCTTTCGAAATACTTAAGAAGGCTTTGATAACCGCACCTATTGTTAAACCACCTGACTGGAACTTGCCCTTTGAAATCATGTGCGATGCTAGTGATTATGTTGTTGGTGCTGTTCTAGGACACAGAGTTGACAAGAAGTTGAATGTTATTCACTATGCTAGTAAAACTCTAGACACTGCCCAAAAAAACTATGCCACTACGGAGAAGGAATTTTTAGCACTCGTGTTTGCATGTGAAAAGTTCAGATCTTATATAGTTGCCTCCAATCACTATTCACTCTGATCATGTTGCTATTAAGTACCTTATGGAGAAGAAGGACGCTAAGCCTAGGCTGATCAGATGGGTTCTCCTGCTACAGGAATTTGATTTGCACGTCGTTGACCGAAAGGGTGCTGATAATCCTGTAGCAGATAACTTGTCTAGGCTAGAGAATGTCCTTGATGACCCACTACCTATTGATGACAGCTTTCCTGATGAGCAATTAAATGTCATCCGCACTTCAGATAGTGCACCGTGGTATGCTGATGACCCACAAGTATAGGGGATCAATCGTAGTCCTCTCGATAAGTAAGAATGTCGAACCCAACGAGGAGCAGAAGGCTCTGATAAGCGGATTTCAGCAAGGTAATAACTGCAAGCACTGAAAGTAGCGGTAACAAGTGATTGTGTAGCGAGGTGAAACGTAGCGAGCAAAAATTAACAAGTAACAAGTAGTAGCAACGGTGCAGCAAGTGGCCCAATCCCTTTTGTAGCAAGGGACAAGCCTGAACAAAGTCTTATAGGAGGAAAAACGCTTCCCAGGACACACGGGAATTTCTGTCATGCTAGTTTCATCATGTTCATACGATTCGCGTTCGTTACTTTGATAGTTTGATATGTGGGTGGACCGGCGCTTGGGTACCGCCCTTACTTGGACAAGCATCCCACTTATGATTAACCTCTCTCGCAAGCATCCGCAACTACAAAAGAAGAATTAAGACAAAGTCTAACCATAAGATTAAACTAGTGGATCCAAATCAGCCCCTCACGAAGCAACGCATAGACCGGGGTTTAAGCTTCTGTCACTCCAGCAACCCATCATCTACTTACTACTTCCCAATGCCTTCCTCTAGGCCCAAATATGGTGAAGTGTTATGTAGTCGACGTTCACATAACACCACTAGAGGAAAAACAACATACAACATATCAAAATACCGAACAAATATCAAATTCACATGACTATTATTAACATGACTTATCCCATGTCCCGAGGAACAAAAGTAACTACTCACAAGACATAATCATAATCATGACCAGAGGTGTAATGAATAGCATCAAGGATCTGAATATTAACTCTTCCACAAAGTAATCCAACTAGCATCAACTTACAAAGAGTAATCAACACTACTAGCAACCTTACAAGTACCAATCGGAGTTGCGAGACGAAGATTGGTTACAAGAGATGAACTAGGGATTGGAGACGAGATGGCGCTGATAAAGATGTTGATGAAGATGCCTCCCCTCCGACGAGAGGAGTGTTGGTGATGACGATGGCGATGATTTCCCCCTCCGGGAGGGAAGTTTCCCCGGCAAGATCGTCCTGCCGGAGCTCTAGATTGGATCTGCTCAAGTTCCGCCTCGTGGCTGCGGCGAAACCACGAAAAAGCTCCCTATTGATTTTTTCCACACCAAAACCCTTCATATAGCAAAAGAGGGGGCTAGTGGGCCACCAGGCAGCCCACAAGCTTGCCCTGCGCCACCAGGGGGGTGGTGGCGGAGTGGGGGCTTGTGGAGCCCTGGTGGCCCCCCTCCGGTAGTTCTTTCGCCCAGTATTTTTAATATATTCCAAAAAAATCCACGTAACTTTTCAGGGTATTTGGAGATGTGTAGAATAGTGGACTAGGATTTGCTCCTTTTCTAGTCCAGAATTCCAGCTGCCTGAATTCTCCCTCTTCAAATAATCCTTGCAAAATAAGAGATAAAAAGGCATAAATATGGTACCACAAATAATATAACAGCCCACAAGCAATAAATATCAACATGAAAGCATGATGCAAAATGGACGTATCAACTCCCCCAAGCTTAGACCTCGCTTGTCCTCAAGCGAAAACCAAGTTCCATAAACATGTCCACATGTTTGGGGACGAAGGTGTCGATAAAACATAATACGGACATGAGGGCATCATGATCACACATAGAACAGCAATACATCATAAAGATTCTTATGGGAATGTAACAATTCCTTCACAAAGCAAAGCATGAAGCAAAAACCTTACCGAGAAGTAACCAACAATAGTCCATAGTCATTGAAGCAATTGCAATTTATCACAACATCAGAAAGAGTCAAATAAGAGCTTGTAAGGAAAACCCACATACTCAATCATCTCTTTTGTTTTCCACAATTGTTACAACTCACGTGGTACTCATGGTGTCAAAGTTTCAGCTGGACACACAGGAAGATAGGGGCTTATAGTTTTGCCTCCCAACGATTTACCTCAAGGGTAAAGTCAACAACAATAAAGCAAATGTACTCAACTCCAAGTTGATATATGAATATAGATCTTTCCCAAACATGTGACGGTAGCCAAGACAAAGGCAAAAAGGGAATTGGTGAAGATCACCATGACTCTTTCAAGGGTAAAAAGTAAAGGTACAAGATAGGCCCTTCGCAGAGGGAAGCAGAGGTTTTCATGCGCTTTTGAGGTTCGAATGCGTGTCCTCTTAGTGCGAAGGAACGTCACTTTATATTGCCTCCTGTGATAAAGAACTTTATTATGCAGTGTGTCGCTTTTATGTCTTCCTCATCACAGGTTCGTATAAAGCTTATTTTCCACACACTTATAGATCATACATATTAGAGAGCAATTTTTATTGCTTGCACCGATGAAAACTTACTTGAAGGATTGTATTCAATCCATAGGTAGGTATGGTGGACTCTCATGGCAAAACACGGTTGGAGGTTTATGGATGCACAAGTAGTATCTCTACTTGGTGCGGGAGTTTTGGCTAATATGAGGTGGAAGCAATCGTCGCATGCTAAGGGATCTGTAATCATATAACATTGTTTGGAACCAAGAAAACACAATTCATTATGTTGTCTTCCTTGTCCAACATCTACTCCTAGGCATGTAATAGTTTGGTGAGTGCTCACAATTGTAAAAAGTGTCTAAGATGATATATTTATATGTGAACCTCTCTTTCCTTATTACTTCTTATTAATTGCAACAATGACTGAGTTCTATGTTGATTTATTCTCAACAAGTTTCAATCATCATACGTGTCATAAGTGAAGTTATCACTTTCCATAGGATCGTCTCATGATCTTTCATGCTATCGTTCTTTTCATACTTTTTGATCATGGCACAAAGCAAAGCCCTCGACTAAGACATTCTTTATTATATAGCTCGTAAGCTCGAATACATCGGGGGAGAGAGAAAAGCAAAAGACTCAAACTAAAAACTAAAGACTTATTCCTCTAAGAGAAGAAATAAAAACTGAAAAGGAAAGAACTAAAACAAAGGTAAAAGCAAAAGATATAAAGGTGATACGATACCAGGGCAACTCCCCCAAGCTTGGCAGAAGCCAAGGGGATTGCCCATACCAATGCTTAGTCGTCTTCCTTTGGTGGTGATGGTGGTGTTGTTGTCGCCTTTGATTCCGAGAGAGCTATCAACCTTTGATTTATACCTTTGAGATCTGTGACATGGTTTTCCAGCAAAACAACTTCATGAGAAAGAGAAATATTGCGAGCACGAGTTGTTTCGCAAAACCTCAAGAGTTCAATCAAGGATGGAGACAACACGTGGAGGAAGGGTTGGAGAAAATCTACTCCTTCAACGTCTTCAATGTTGAACATAGGTTGAACTTCCTCCCTAGCTTGGGTTTTCTCCTTAGCTTGGTCCCTGGCTTCCGTGACTTCTACTCTTTTCAGATCAGCATCTACTTCCTCATGAACTTGGTGAAGATTATTCTCCCCAACAGATTCCTGAGACATCTTTGCTCTAAATCTGCGGCATACAACAAGCTCGAAACGAAAACAAAGGAAAACTGCGCGATACGGAGATCAAAACCTTCGGATGACTATATATTGATTTACTAGCGTAGTGAATGACATCCAACTTCTTGTCAACTATTTGTCCTAGAACAGCACCAACAACATACTCAATAGCGTCACACATGATTTCAAAGGGCAAGTTCCAGTCAGGTGGTTGAACAATAGGTGCGGTTATCAAAGCCTTCTTAAGTATTTCGAAAGCTTCCTCACAATCCTCATCAAAAACAAAAGGAATATCCTTTTGCAAGAGGTTGGTAAGAGGCCTAGAAATCTTAGAGAAGTCTTTAATGAACCTTCTATAGAAACCAGCATGACCTAGGAAACTTCGTATACCTCTGATATCTGTGGGGCAAGGCATTTTCTCAATTGCATCAACCTTAGCCTTATCAACTTCAATGCCTCTTTCAAAGATTTTGTGTCCTAAGACGATACCTTCATTAACCATAAAGTGGCACTTCTCCCAATTCAAGACGAGGTTGGTTTCTTCGCATCTCTGTAAGACTTGATCAAGATTGCTGAGGCAATCATCAAAGGAAGACCCATAAACGGAGAAGTCATCCATGAAAATCTCGACAATCTTTTCACAAAAGTCAGAGAATATAGCCATCGTACATCTTTGGAAGGTGGCAGGTGCATTACATAAGCCAAAAGGCATACGTCTATAGGCAAAGGTACCGAAAGGGCAGGTGAAAGTGGTTTTCTCTTGATCAGATTGTGCAACAGGTATTTGCGAGAAACCTGAATAACCGTCTAGAAAGCAGAAGTGTGTGTGTTTTGATAGCCTTTCTAGCATTTGGTCAATGAACGGCAAAGGATAATGATCTTTCCTGGTTTCCTTGTTCAGTTTCCGTAAGTCTATCACCATTCTATAGCCGGTAATAATCCTTTGTGGGATTAGTTCATCCTTATCATTAGGAACGACGGTGATACCTCCCTTCTTAGGTACGCAATGTACTGGACTTACCCAATCACTATGAGCAACAGGATAAATGATTCCTGCTTCCAGAAGCTTTAATATTTCTTTTCTAACAACCTCTTTCATCTTAGGATTTAATCTCCTTTGATGATCAGCAACTGGTTTAAAGTCAGGATCGGTTTTAATCTTGTGCTGACATAGAGTAGAACTAATACCCTTAAGATCATCAAGAGTATATCCAATAGCAGCGCGGTGCTTCCTCAGAGTTTTTAGTAACTTCTTCTCTTCGCGCTCTAAGAGGAGAGCACTAATAATGACAGGATATATCTTCTTCCCATCAAGATAGGCATACTTAAGATTATCCAGCAACTATTAAGCTCGAACACAGGATCACCCTTTGGCGGGGGAGGATCCCCAAGCAGTTCAACAGGCAGATTATTCTTGAGAATAGGATATTGTTCTAAGACAATTTTATCTATCTCATCTCTCTCCTCCATATGCATATCATTTTCATGCTCAAGCAGATATTGCTCTAAAGGATCCGTAGGAGGTACGGCAATAGAGGCAAGAGCAATAATTTAATCTCTCCCAAACGACTCTCTTTCATGGGGTTGTCTTCCAAACTTAGAGAAGTTAAATTCATGAGACACACCCTCGAAAGTAACTGTGACGGTCTGCTTAATGCAATTAATGTGAGCATTGACAGTGTTGAGAAAGGGTCTACCAAATATGATGGGACAAAAGCTATCTTGTGTAGTACCAAGGACGAGGAAATCAGTAGGATACTTCGTCTTACCACACAGGACTTCTATGTCTCTCACAATTCCCAGAGGGCAGATAGTGTCTCTATTAGCTAGCATAATAGTGACATCAATGGGTTCTAACTCAGCAGGTGCAATCTCATCTTTGATTTCATCATATAGAGAACGGGGTATTGCACTAACACTAGCTCCCATATCACATAAACCATGGTAACAGTGACCTCCTATCTTGACAGAAACAACGGGCAGGCCAACTACAGGTCCGTGTTTGTCTTTCGCATGAGGTTTAGCAATTCTAGCGGAGTCCTCACAGAATTTGATAACATGCCCTTCTATGTCTTCGGCTAAGAGATCTTTGATAATAGCAACACTAGGTTCAACTCTAATCTCCTCAGGGGTGCAAGTGATCTAATGTAACACCTACGTATCACAGTTGGAGCTTTAGAATAATCCTTTATCCTAGCAGGGTATGGTGGTTTCTCAGTGTAAGCAAAAGGAACAATAGGATCACTAAAAACTATGATTTTCTCCGCAACTAGATTGGTTTTGGCTATGTTGCTTTCTACAGGAGGATGATATTTAAACCACTTCTCTTTGGGAAGATCAACATGAGCAGCAAAAGATTCACATAGAGAAGCTACTATCTCAGAGTCAAGTCCATACTTAGCGCTAAAATCTCTAAAAGTGTTTGTCTCAATAAAATATTTTACGCAATCAAACTGGAAATTCATACCTGACTCCTTACCTTCCTCCAGCTCCCAATCTTCAGAGTTGCGTTTGATTCTTTCCAATCAATTCCACTTGTGATCAATATCCTTCTTCATAAAAGAACCGGGACAAGAAGTGTCAAGCATGGTACGATCTTCATGAGAAAGCCGAGCATAAAAGTTTTGAGTGATGATTTCTCTCGAGAGGTCATGATTGGGGCATGAATATAGCATTGATTTAAGCCTCCCCCGAGCTTGAGCTATGCTTTCCCTGTCACGAGGTCAAAAGTTATAAATAAAGTTCCGATCACGATGTACTAAATGCTTAGGATAAAACTTTTGATGAAATTCCAATTTCAACCGATTGTAGCCCCATGATACAATATCATCACATAGCCTATACCATGTCAACGCCTTATCCTTCAAAGATAAAGGAAAGACTTTCTTCTTTACCTCACCCTCGGGCAAACCTGCAAGCTTAAATAAACCACAAACTTCATCTACAAAGATCAGATGCAACTCTGGATGTGAAGATCCATCTCTTGTAAAAGGATTAGCCAGCAGTTTCTCAAGCATACCCGAAGGAATTTCATAAAAGATATTTTCAGTAGGTACCTCAGGTTGAGGAACAACTCCTCGTGCTTCCGTTCGTGGTGAATATACCCCGAACAAACTCCTCAAAGGAACAATTTCCATAGTGACAAGTGACAATAAATTTCAGCACAGTATAAAAATGTTTCCTTACCAATTTCCACTTACCAAAGGCGCTTCACTCCCCGGAAACGGCGCCAGAAAATATTCTTGATGACCCACAATTATAGGGGATCAATCGTAGTCCTTTCGATAAGTAAGAGTGTCGAACCCAACGAGGAGCAGAAGGCTCTGATAAACGGTTTTCAGCAAATAACTGCAAGCACTGAAAGTAGCGGTAACAAGTGATGGTGTAGTGAGGTGAAACGTAGCAAGGAAAAAGTAACAAGTAACAAGTAGTAGAAATGGTGCAACAAGTGGCCCAATCCCTTTTGCAACAAGGGACAAGCCTGAACAAAGTCTTATAGGAGGAAAAACGCTCCCGAGGACACATGAGAATTTCTGTCATGCTAGTTTCATCATGTTCATATGATTCGCGTTTGTTACTTTGATAGTTTGATATGTGGGTGGACCGGTGCTTGGGTACTATCCTTACTTGGACAAGCATCCCACTTATGATTAACCTCTCCTGCAAGCATCCGCAACTACAAAAGAAGAATTAAGACAACGTCTAACCATAGCATTAAACTAGTGGATCCAAATCAGCCCCTTACGAAGCAACGCATAGACTGGGGTTTAAGCTTCTGTCACTCCAGCAACCCATCATCTACTTACTACTCCCCAATGCCTTCCTCTAGGCCCAAGTATGGTGAAGTGTTATGTATTCGACGTTCACATAACACCACTAGAGGAAAAACAACATACAACATATCAAAATACCGAACGAATATCAAATTCACATGACTATTATCAGCATGACTTATCCCATGCCTTAGGAACAAAAGTAACTACTCACAAAGCATAATCATAATCATGATGAGAGGTGTAATGAATAGCATCAAGGATCTTAACATAAACTCTTCCACCAAGTAATCCAACTAGCATCAACTACAAAGAGTAATCAACACTACTAGCAACCTTACAAGTACCAATCGGAGTCGTGAGACGGAGATTGATTACAAGAGATGAACTAGGGATTGGAGAGGAGATGGTGCTGATGAAGATGTTGATGAAGATGCCTCCCCTCCGACGAGAGGAGTGTTGGTGATGACGATGGCGATGATTTCCCCCTCCGGGAGGGAAGTTTCCCCGGCAGGATCGTCCTGCTGGAGCTCTAGATTGGATCTGCTCAAGTTCCGCCTCGTGGCGCCGACGAAACCACGAAAAAGCTCCCGATTGATTTTTTCTAGAAGGAAACCCTTCATATAGCAAAAGAGGGGGCTAGTGGGCCGTCAGGGAGCCCACAAGCTTGCCCTCCGCCACCAGGGGGTGGCGGTGGTAGGGCTTGTGGCGCCCTGGTGGCCCCCCTCCGGTACTTCTTTCGCCTAGTATTTTTTATATAGTCCCAAAAATTCCATGTAACTTTTCAGGGCATTTGGAGATGTGCAGAATAGTGGACTAAGATTTGCTCCTTTTCCAGTCCAGAATTCCAGCTGCCTGAATTCTCCCTCTTCAAATAAACCTTGCAAAATAAGAGAGAAAAGGCATAAATATGGTACCACAAAGTAATATAACAGCCCATAAAGCAATAAATATCAACATGAAAGCATGATGCAAAATGGACGTATCAGACTCCAGATCTTCCCTCCACATGAAGAACAAGAGGTGGCGGCGCCTCCGTATCGTAAAACGTGATGAATTCTTCGCCTTTATTTTTTTTCGAGCAAAACAGAATATATAGAGCTGAGTTTGGAGGCGGTGGTGCCACGTGGGCCCCACAAGCCCTCACGACGCGACCAGTGGGTGGCCGCGGCCCCTGGTCTTGTGGCCCACTGGCACACCTCCTCCGGTGGATCTTTGCGGAGGTATTTTTCATTTATTCCAAAAACCATCTCCGTAAATTTTCAGGACATTCCGAGAACTTTTATTTCTGCACAAAAACAACACCATGGCAATTGTGCTGAAAACAGCGTTAGTCCGGGTTAGTTCCATTCAAATCATGCAAATTAGAGTCCAAAACAAGGGCAAAAGAGTTCGGAAAAGTAGATACGACGGAGACGTATCACTTGCTCATGAAGACCTAGGGCAATTTTGAGGAAGCCCATCATTGGAATATACAAGCCAAGTCATATAATGAAATTCCCAATAGTATATGAAAGTGACAAAACAAGAGACTCTCTATCATGAAGAACATGGTGCTATTTTGAAGCACAAGTGTGGAAAAAGATAGTAGCATTGTCCCTTCTCTCTTTTTCTTTCATTTTTTTGTTTGGGCTCTTTGGCCCCTTTTTTCATTTCATTTTTTTTTTGTTTTTTCTGGTGGGCATCTTTGGCCTCTTTTTTTTGGGCTTCGCTGGCCTCTTTTATTATTTCCTCACATGGGACAATGCTCTAATAATGATGATCATCACACTTTTATTTACTTACAACTCGATACTTAGAACAATAATGACTCTATATGAAATGCCTCCGGCAGTGTACTGGGATGTGCAACGATCTAGCTTAGTGTATGACGTTGAAACATCTCGCTAGCTATCTTACGATCATGCAATGGCAATATGAAAGTGATGGCACATGTCATGAGATGGAACGGTGGAAGTTGCATGGCAATATATCTCAGAATGGCTATGAAAATGCCATAATAGGTAGGTATGGTGGCTGTTTTGAGGAAGGTATATGGTGGTTTTGTGCACCGGCAAAAGTTGCGCGGCACTAGAGAGGCTAGCAATGGTGGAAGGGTGAGAGTGCATCTATACCATGGACTCACATTAGTCATGAAGAACTCATATTCTTATTGCGAAAGTTTTATTAGTAATCAAAACAAAGTGCTAAACGCTTACTCCTAGGGGAAGGGTTGGTAGGAGTTAACCATCGCGCGATCTCGACCGCCACACAAAGGATGACAATAAATAAATCAATTATGCTCTGACTTCCTAACATAGCGGTTCACCATACGTGCATGCTACGTGAATCACTAACCTCAATACAAGTATTTCTAGATTCACAACACCCTACTATCATAACTCTAATATTACCATATCCATATCTCAAAACTAATTGTGAGGAATCAAACTTCTCTTACTAATCAGTACACTTGAATATGAAAGTTTTTATTATATCCTCTTCGGATGCCCATCATATTTAGGACTAATTTCATAACACATGCCAATTACCATGCTACTTAGAGAGAGCGCTCTCAAAATGATATAAGTGAAGATCAGGAGTTTTTATTTCTACAAAATATGACACCGCCGTGCTCTACAAAGATTTAAGTGAAGCACCAGAGAAAAATTATCTAGCTCAAAATATATAAGTGAAGCTCATGGGAGCAAAATTATCTAGCTCAAAAAGATATAAGTGAAGCACATGCGAGCTAAATTGCCTAACTCAAAAGATATAAGTGAAGCTCATTGAGTATTCTAACAAATTCACGATGAGTGCATGTCCCTCTCAAAAGATGTGCAGCAAGGATGACTGTGATAAAACAAAAAGCAAAGACTCCTATAATACACGACGCTCCAAGAAAAACACATATCATGTGGTAAATAAAAATATAGCTCCAAGTAGCGTTACCGATGGATTGAAGACGAAAGAGGGGATGCCTTCCCGGGGCATCCCCAAGCTTAGGCTTTTTGGTGTCCTTGAATTTGGATTGTGATGACTTGGGCATCCCCAAGCTTAGGCTCTTTCCACTCTTTATTCCATTGTCCATAAGAACATCACCCAAAACTTGAAAACTTGACAACACAAAACTTAAACAGAAACTCGTGATATCATTAGCATAAGAAAACAAACCACCAACTTTTTAGGTACTGTTGTAAACTTAATTTCCATTTAGATTGATGTTATATTACTGTATTCTCACTTCTCCATGGCTCGTACCCCCCGATACTAACCATAGTTTCATCAAAATAAGCAATCAACACAATAAAAACAGAATCTGTCAAAAACAGAACAGTCTGTAGCAATATGTACATTTCGTATAACTCTGCTATCCCAAAAATTCTAAAACAATTATGAAAATTAGGGAAATTTGCATATCAATCAGAATAAAAAAGAATCAACTCAAAATCTCTTTCTGGATAGGAATTAAAAATAATTTCGTGAGCACAAAGTTTCTGTCTTTTTCAGCATGATTAAACAACTATCACCAAAACTAATCTTAAAGGTTCTACTTGGCACACACACTAATTAAAACATAAAAGATATAATCATAACAGAATCATGATGGTGTGAACTCAACGAAATAGAAAGCATTAGGTTGCCTCCCAACAAGCGCTATTGTTTACGCCCTTAGCTAGGCATAAGGCAATAGAATCAAGTATTGTCATCTTTAGTGCTCAAACCACTCATACCATCATCATTACTAGGGATTTCTTTAATTTTATCAATAATTATACTCCTATATAGGCAACAAAGATAATCATTAGTGATGATAGGTTTTTTTTTAAGATATCAAGATTGGTAGGGTGAACACTCAACATTTTAAGATCTTCATCTCTCTTACTAGATGGTTCACCATTGTTTTTAGGAACATAAACAAGCTTAGTGGCCTTATTGTGGGCAAAATTTGGAGTGTTCTGAACAGCAGCAAAAGCGGAACCCAAGTTGGTTATAACATCCTCTAGTTTGCCAATTCTAGCGGAATCATGATCTAGTTTTTCGTTAACTATGGGTTCCTTCTCCTTTAATTTTTTTAAAGTCATTACCACCCTGGATCCATATTGAGTGATTTGATTGTGGATATTTTTATCCAAATTTTCAATGAGTTCTATCGTAGCAACTTTATTTTCAATAATATCCAGCCTACGCATCACATGTTCCACAGTTAAAGTAGTTCCATTAACCATGAGTGGGGGTGAGCCTACCAAATTTACTAAAGCACCATAAGAATCAACGGTATGGATACCCAAGAAATTTCCGCCTACGATGGTGTCAAGAACATACCTATTCCAAGGGGAAATACCCACATAAAAATTGCGAAGTAAAACGGTAGTAGATTGCTTACGAGTAGATCTATTCCGAGCATTGCAAATTCTATACCAAGCATATTTTAAGTTTTCTCCCTCATTTTGTTTAAAGTTAAGAACCTCGCTCTCGGGAGTAATGATCATAGCGATAGGACTAGCCATAAGGATAAGTAGACTAACCCACACAAGCAAACATAAAGTAAGCGAAAGAAAGGGCGAACGAAAAAGGCAAATAAAGAAAGGCAAATATTTTTTTAAATTTTGTTTTAGAAGTGGGGGAGAGGAAAACAAGAGGCAAATGGAAAATAATGTAAATGCAAGAGATGAGTTTGCGATAGGTACTTGGTAGATATGCTTCACTTGAATACTCCCCGGAAACGGCGCCAGAAATTCTTCCTCCTACTTCTTGAGCTTGCGTTGGTTTTTCCCTTAAAGAGGAAAGGGTGATGCAACAAAGTAGAGATAAGTATTTCCCTCAGTTTGAGAACCAAGGTATCAATCCAGTAGGAGTATCAAGATGAGGCACCAAGGCACCTGCGCAAAGACAAACAAAATTGCACCCAACGCGATAAAGGGGTTGTCAATCCCTTTACGATTACTTGCAAAGTGAGATCTGATAGTGATAATAGGTAAATATAAATAAATAAATAAAAGTGCAACAATGTATTTTTGGTATTTTTGTATGTAGATCTGAATATATAATGTGTAAAATAGACCTGGGGGCCATAGTGTTCACTAGAGGCTTCTCTCATGATATCAAGTATTACGTGGGTGAACGAATTATTGTCGAGCAATTGATAGAATCGCGCAAGGTCATGACGATATCTAAGGCAATGATCACACATATAGGTATCACGTCCGAGACAAGTAGACCGATAGTTTCTGCATCTACTACCATTACTCCACACATCGACCGCTATCCAGCATGCATCTAGTGTATTAAGTTCATAACTAACAGAGTAACGCCTTAAGCAAGATGACATGATGTAGAGGGATAAATTCATGCAATATGATATAAACCCCATCTTTTTACCCTTGATGGCAACAACACGATGCGTGCCTCGCTACCCCTTCTGTCACTAGGTGAGGACACCGCACGGTATGAACCCAAAATCAAGCACTTCTCCCATTGCAAGAATTATAGATCAAGTTGGCCAAACGAAACCCATAACTCGAAGAGAATTACAAGGATACGAAATCATGCATATAAGAAATCAGAGGAGACTCAAATAATATTCATAGATAATCTGATCATAAATCCACAATTCATCGGATCTCGACAAACACACCGCAAAAGAAAGTTATATCGGATAGATCTCCATGAAGATCATGGAGAACTTTGTATTGAAGATCCAAGAGAGAGAAGAAGCCATCTAGATACTAGCTATGGACCCGAAGGTCTGCGGTAAACTACTCACGCATCATCGGAGAGGCAATGGTGTTGATGAAGAAGCCCTCCGTGTCCGAATCCCCCTCCGGCAGGGCACCAGAACGGTCCCCAGATGGGATCTCGCGGAAACAGAAGTTTGCGGCGGCGGAAAAGTATTTTCGTGTCTCTGTGTGTTGGTTTGGAGATTTTAGGGAATTTATAGGCGAAAGAGGTAGGGCAAAGGAGGCACGGGGGGCCCATGAGCCTGTTAGGCGCGCCCCCTAGGGCGCGCCTAGGGGGCTCGTGGCCTCCTCTGTGGCCCTCTGCCTTGGTTCTCAAGTCTTCTGGATCCCTTCTGTTATGGAAAAAATCATCCCGAAGGTTTTATTCCGTTTGGACTCCGTTTAATATTCTTATATAAAAAAGGTCAAAAACACGAAAAAACAGAAATTGGCACTGGGCACTGAGTTAATAGGTTAGTCCCAAAAATGATATAAAATAGCATATAAATGCATATAAAACATCCCAAGTTGATAATATAATAGCATGGAACAATAAAAAATTATAGATATGTTGGAGACGTATCAGGAATCCACTTGATCTTGGCTTGAAGTTATTCCTCAAATGAGTTAATCTCCTCTTGAAGCTTGCCATTACCTTGTGGTCTTGTGGTGGAAGGTCATATTGAGAGCTTGTTCCCTTGGGGAGAGTAGGATCATACTTCTCCTTTTGGGGAACAAACTTCGGGATGGGGTATTGACCTTCTTCCCATTCAACTATGTTGGCATTGAAGTACCCAACACATTGCTTCTTTTGATGTCCTCCTTGCTTGCATACAATTTCCTAGAATTGCTTACTTCCGGCAAGACTATTGAAGACACCTCTCTCTATAATTCCTTTCAATAAATCGTTTTCTTCCTCGAGTATAACTTGGCTAAGAGCATTATTAGTGGAATCAAGAGAGCTACTAGCAGCAACATCATTTGATTTAACTTTAGAATTGTTGTTACTAGATGAAGAAACCTTCTTGCCTTTGTTAATAGTGTTCTTAGGTTTAACTTATGGAACAAAAGTAGACAAGAGTAATCGTTTGGCTAGATAAGAAGAACTCTTCTTTCGAAGATCATCATTGATTGCTTTTAGAAACTCATGCTCTTGCTCTAAGTTTATCTTCTCGAAGTGTAGCTTCTCATGAGTTCTTGCAAGATCTCTATGATCTTCTAGAGTAGTTTATGGGCTAACTTAAGAGTGTTTAATTCTTTAGCTAGTCGTTCAATCTCTTTCTTATCATCATCATTCGACTCCTCTTGACTAGCATGATTATTATCAAGTTCATTTTTACCACTGTCACTAGTTTTATCAAAGAGCAAGTCATGTTCTCCTAACAAGTCATCCTCATCACTAAAAAATTAAAAGTACCCGGGGTGTGATACCTTGGGGCCTTTTTGCCACGAAACAGTTTCCAATCCCTTCATTTGGTGAATCGAATATGTCATAGGAGTTGAAGGAAACGAGTGCAAGACCGGAAACACCTTCATCTTGACTATGGTCAGAGTTGGAGTGGTAGCTTCTCTCGGATTGGTTGTCGGACTCAGAGCCAGATACCCATTCACCAACATGAGCTTTATGCCTTCTTCTTGAGTGGCTCTTGGTGTAGTCGACCTTCTTCTCTGATTCCTTCACTACAGGAATCAGCTTCTTTGCCGTCTGCCATCACAAACAGCAAAGACAATATCACAGACAGCAAAGATTCTCACGGACGGCAAAATTTCTGCTTCAGCCTACGATGACATAGGACCTTCTTTGCCGTCTGCCCATGCAAAGCGGACGGCAAAGCTCTTTGCCGTCAGCTTTCCTTAGGAGCAGTCGACAAAGTGCTCGAGACGGCAGCCGACACGCGTTGCCTCCGTTAGGCGTTAACGGAGGCTTTGTCGTCTGCCTCCCCGTCCATCTTTTCCGTCTGCCTCCCCGTCCATCTTTGCCGTCTGCCTTCTCCTCCCCTCCCCTCCCCCTCCATCCTTGCCGTCTGCCTCCCCGTCCATCTTTGCCGTCTGCCGGCTCCTCCCCTCCCCCCTCTCTCCACTCTTTGTCGTCTGCCTCCTCCTCCCCCCCTCCTCTGTTCCCTCTTCTTTGTCGTCTGCCCACCCTGGAGGCTGACGGCAAAGAGACTACATAGACACCCCAGGATGCACAGCTGGGTGCCATGTGGCACCTTTGCTGTCTGCCAGCTGATGGCACAGGTCTTTGCCATCAGCTGGCAGACGGCAAAGAGCCCATATAGTTCCTCTTTTTTTGTTTTATATTATTTCACAGCACACACACACACACACACACACACACACACATATATATATATATATTTGACAGCACATTTATATAATTCACCACACATATACTTGCCAACACATATATATAATTCACCACACATATATGATTCACCAATGTACATCCCCATATATCCAAAGAACCAACATACCAAGTATTGCACTATTTATCCATATATACATATACATATAGTTCGACATTGTTCATCAACTCAAATGAAAACTAGATGATATACATATAAAGTTCATCCATCGACATTGTTCAACTCCATGAATGCCAGCTTCCATGCATGTAGTGTATCCAATCTGCAAAAATGTGAATAAGAAGTTAGAAGAAGAACAAAATATGATGTTTTTCAGCTAATTATGTCATTTTTAGCGGAAAACAAGCTAAGTATATGTGTGGTGAACTATATATCATTTGTTGGAGCTAAATTACCTAATTATGTCTTTTTTTGAGCTAAATGGGCTAATTATCCCATTTTAGAGGAAAACAAGCTAAGTATATAATATTCATGAGCTAACCAAGGTTCTTTTGTCATTTTGGGGCTAAATGGGCTAATTATGTCATTGTTGGGTTAATTAAAGCAAGGATAATATGAAAGAGGAGAAGAAATAGGAGGAGGAGGAGAAGAAGAAGAAATCAAGAAGGAGGAGAAGGAGGAGAAGGAGGAGGAGGAGAAGGACTAGAAGGTCCTTGGCCTTCTCCTCCTCCTCCTCCTCCTCCTTCTCCTTCTTCTCTTCTTCTTCTTCTCTTCTTCTTCTTCTTCTTCTTTCTTTTCATTTTGCCTATTTCTTCTCCTCTTCTCCTCTTGTTGGAGCTAAATTACCTAATTATGTCTTTTTGAGCTAAATGGGCTAATTATCCCATTTTAGAGGAAAACAAGCTAAGTATATAACATTCATGAGCTAACCAAGGTTCTTATGCCATTTTGAGGTTATTATGGCATTTTGGAGCTAAATGGGATAATTATGTCATTTTTGGGTTAATTAAAGCAAGGATAATATGAAAGAGGAGAAGAAAGATGAGGAGGAGGAGAAGAAGAAGAAATCAAGAAGAAGGAGGGGGAGGAGGAGAAGGAGGAGGAGGAGAAGGACTAGAAGGTCCTTGGCCTTCTCCTCCTCCTCCTCCTCCTCCTCCTCCTTATCTTCTTCTTCTTCTCTTCTTCTTCTTTTCTTTCTTTTCATTTTGCCTATTTATTCTCCTCTTCTCCTCTTGTTGGAGCTAAATTACCTAATTATGTCTTTTTTGAGCTAAATGGGCTAATTATCCCATTTTAGAGGAAAACAAGCTAAGTATATAATATTCATGAGCTAACCAAGGTTCTTATGCCATTTTGAGCTTATTATGGTATTTTGGAGCTAAATGGGCTAATTATGTCATTGTTGGGTTAATTAAATCAAGGATAATATGAAAGAGGAGAAGAAAGAGGAGGAGGAGGAGAATAAGAAGAAATCAAGGAGGAGAAGGAGGAGGAGAAGGTAGTCCTTCTCCTCCTCCTCCTCCTCCTCCTCCTCTCCTCCTCCTTCTCCTTCTTCTCTTCTTCTTCTTCTCTTCTTCTTCTTCTTCTTCTTCTTTCTTTTCATTTTGCCTATTTATTCTCCTCTTCTCCTCTTGTTGGAGCTAAATTACCTACTTATGTCTTTTTTGAGCTAAATGGGCTAATTATCCCATTTTAGAGGAAAACAAGCTAAGTATATAATATTCATGAGCTAACCAAGGTTCTTATGCCATTTTGAGGTTATTATGGCATTTTGGAGCTAAATGGGCTAATTATGTCATTGTTGGGTTAACTAAAGCAAGGATAATATGAAAGAGGAGAAGAAAGAGGAGGAGGAGGAGAAGAATAAGAAATCAAGAAGAAGGAGGAGAAGGAGGACTAGAAGGTCCTTGGCCTTCTCCTCCTCCTCCTCCTCCTCCTTCTCCTTCTTCTCTTCTTCTTCTTCTCTTCTTCTTCTTCTTCTTTCTTTTCATTTTGCCTATTTCTTCTCCTCTTCTCCTCTTGTTGGAGCTAAATTACCTACTTATGTCTTTTTTGAGCTAAATGGGCTAATTATCCCATTTTAGAGGAAAACAAGCTAAGTATATAATATTCATGAGCTAACCAAGGTTCTTATGCCATTTTGAGGTTATTATGGCATTTTGGAGCTAAATGGGCTAATTATGTCATTGTTGGGTTAATTAAAGCAAGGATAATATGAAAGAGGAGAAGAAAGAGGAGGAGGAGGAGAAGAATAAGAAATCAAGAAGGAGGAGGAGGAGGAGGAGAAGGACTAGAAGGTCCTCCTCCTTCTCCTCCTCCTTCTCCTCCTCCTCCTTCTCCTTCTTCTCTTCTTATTCTTCTCTTCTTCTTCTTCTTCTTTCTTTTCATTTTGCCTATTTATTCTCCTCTTCTCCTCTTGTTGGAGCTAAATTACCTAATTATGTCTTTTTTGAGCTAAATGGGCTAATTATCCCATTTTAGAGGAAAACAAGCTAAGTATATAATATTCATGAGCTAACCAAGGTTCTTATGCCATTTTGAGCTTATTATGGTATTTTGGAGCTAAATGGGCTAATTATGTCATTGTTGGGTTAATTAAAGTAAGGATAATATGAAAGAGGAGAAGAAAGAGGAGGAAGAGGAGAAGAAAAAGAAATCAAGAAGAAGGAGGAGGAGGAGGAGAAGGATAGAAGGTCCTTGGCCTTCTCCTCCTCCTCCTCCTCCTTCTCCTTCTTCTCTTCTTCTTCTTCTTCTTCTTCTTCTTCTTTCTTTAATTTTGCCTATTTCTTCTCCTCTTCTCCTCTTGTTGGAGCTAAATTACCTAATTATGTCTTTTTTGAGCTAAATGGGCTAATTATCCCATTTTAGAGGAAAACAAGCTAAGTATATAATATTCATGAGCTAACCATGGTTCTTATGCCATTTTGATCTTATTATGGTATTTTGGAGCTAAATGGGCTAATTATGTCATTGTTGGGTTAATTAAAGCAAGGATAATATGAAAGAGGAGAAGAAAGAGGAGGAGGAGGAGAAGAAGAAGAAATCAAGAAGAAGGAGGAGGAGGAGGAGAAGGAGGAGGAGGAGAAGGATAGAAGGTCCTTGGCCTTCTCCTCCTCCTCCTCCTCCTCCTCCTCCTCCTTCTCCTTCTTCTCTTCTTCTTCTTCTTCTTCTTCTTCTTTATTTTCATTTTGCCTATTTCTTCTCCTCTTCTCCTCTTGTTGGAGCTAAATTACCTAATTATGTCTTTTTTGAGCTAAATGGGCTAATTATCCCATTTTAGAGGAAAACAAGCTAAGTATATAATATTAATGAGCTAACCAAGGTTCTTATGCCATTTTGAGCTTATTATGGTATTTTGGAGCTAAATGGGCTAATTATGTCATTGTTGGGTTAATTAAAGCAAGGATAATATGAAAGAGGAGAAGAAAGAGGAGGAGGAGGAGAAGAAAAATAAATCAAGAAGGAGGAGGAGGAGGAGGAGGAGGAGGAGAAGGATAGAAGGTCCTTGGCCTTCTCCTCCTCCTCCTCCTCCTCCTTCTCCTTCTTCTCTTCTTCTTCTTCTTCTTCTTTTTCTTCTTCTTCTTCTTTCTTTTCATTTTGCCTATTTCTTCTCCTCTTCTCCTCTTGTTGGAGCTAAATTACCTAATTATGTCTTTTTTGAGCTAAATGGGCTAATTATCCCATTTTAGAGGAAAACTAGCTAAGTACATAATATTACTGAGCTAACCAAGGTTCTTATGCCATTTTGAGCTTATTATGGTATTTTGGAGCTAAATGGGCTAATTATGTCATTGTTGGGTTAATTACCCTCGTGCATGGACATGCACCTACCACGCAAAGTTCGCTGGTCCAAAAGTTGCCCTTTTGGTCCAGAGGACTTTCCAGGTTACCTATACTACTTTTTAGGTTATATAAAACTTTTCGATATTTTCTACATTTGAGGATGACAATATTATTTAAGTTGTCATGTTTTGCTCCGGTACCAATAAATATAGACGATACATTATTTTGACAGACTTGATTTCAACAAAAGAACATGTGATCTTCTTTGAAGTAGTCTTGAACCTAAGCAATAATGATGGGCGAATAAACTAACAGAATCTACCACTAAATCTACTAATTAACTAACAGAATCTACCACTAAAACTACTAATTAATTCCAAAATATAAATACCAAACATGTGATCTTCTTTTTGTCTTCTCCTCCTCCTATTCTTCTTCTTCTTCTTCTTCTTCTTCTCCTCCTCCTCCTCTTCTCCTCTTCTCCTCATCCTCCTCTTCTTCTTCTTCCTATTCTATCTAGTAAGCTAACTAACTAACTAACCTAACTAACCAAGCTAACTAAACCTATCGCTAAACCTAGATAGCACTAAACAGCAAAAAAATAACAAAAACAGAATCTACCACTATAACAAAAACAGAATCTACCACTAAGTAACTAAAAAAGAATCTAGCTACCACTAAATACCAAACAATAAAAAATCAACTTCTTCTTCTTTTTTCTCTTCTTCTCCTTCTTATTTTTTTCTTATTCTCTTCTTCTCTTCTTCTTCTCTTCTTCTTCTCTTCTTCTTTACTTCTTCTCCTTCTTATTTTTTTCTTCTCTTCTTCTTCTTTTTCTTCTTCTTCTCCTTCTTTTTTTTTCTTCTCCTCTTCTTCTTCTTCTTATTTTTCTTCTCCTCCTCCTCCTACTCCTACTCCTCTTCTTCTTCTCCTCTTCTTGTCCTCCTCCTCCTCCTCTTCTCCTCTTCTCCTCCTCCACCTAACTAACCAAGCTAACTAACTAACCTAACTAAAACTACTAACCTAACTAAATCTACCACTAAAACTACTAACAATAACAACTACTAAAACTACTAAAAAATAATAAAACTACTAAAAAACAATGCGGGTGGGGGGTGGGGGTGGGGGTGTGGGGGCTCACCGAGAGGGGCGGCTGTGGAGGGGCTGGGGTGTTGGGGGTGGCGGGGCGGCGCCGGGGGCGCCAGGGGCGGCGGCGTGACGGTGGTGGTGCAGCGGCAGCGGGGGCGAGGTGGGGAGAGAGAGAGAGGGGCGGCGATGGGGCGACAGAGGCGACATGGGCGGCAGTGGGGGCGACAGGGGCGGCGGCAAGGCGGTAGGGGCGGCGGCGCGACGGTGGTGGCGGCGGCCGTTACAGAGAGAGGGGCGCGCGGGGTGGGGAGAGAGAGAGGGGCACGCGGGGTGACCGTTACAGATAGAGAGAGGGGCTGGGTGGGGGGGAAGGAGCCGTTAACGGTGTTAGAGCATTGCCGTCTGCCGGCGGACGGCAAAGAGTCTAGACTCTTTGCCGTCTGCCTCCGGACTCTTTGTCGTCCGCTAGCAGACGGCAAAGGTCCGACTCCAGTTTGACCTAGCCACCCCGCGGTCAGGTGGGCCTATCTATATCTTTGTCCTCTGCCTCTGGATTCTTTGTCGTCCGCTAGCAGACGGCAAAGATGTGACAGATGGCAAAAAGACTGTATGCCATCAGCCCGTGCTTTGCCGTCTGTTTTGCTGAAGCTGACGGCAAAGACACTCTTTGCCATCAGCTAGCAGACGGCAAAGACTAGGCAGATGGCAAAAAACTGTTTTCCAGTAGTGCTTACTTCTCCAGGAGTGTCTTCGTTCATAACGATCTTCTCTACTCCTTCTCTCTATGCGAGGTGACTCTTCTCTTGAGCTTCATCTTCTACGTGACTCTTCTCTTCGCTTGTGGGGAGCCGAGCACTCATTGGAATGGTGTTCGAGCTTTCCACAATTGTAGCAGTTTCTGTCATGACTAAATGAACGTTTCTCTTCATATCTTGAGCTAGAGCTTCTCTCTTTGCCTCTACTCTCGTAGAACTTGTTGATTTTTCTGACCATGAGGCTTATATCTTCATTGGTAACAAGGTTGTCATTTGAAGTAGCGGGGGTATCACTTGAAGCTTTGTAAGAACCGCTTGACTTGTTGTGCAGCTCATCTTTGTCCTTGAGTGACATCTCATGAGCGACAATCCTTCCAATAACTTCCGTTGGCTTGAGATCCTTGTAGTTTGGCATCATTTGGACCAATGTGCACACTATGTCGTATCTTCCATGCAAGTCTCTAAGTATCTTCTTGGTGATGAATTTGTCGGTCATCTCTTTGCTTCCTAAGCCGGCAATCTCATTTGTGATGAGAGGTAGCCTAGAGTACATCTTAGCGACTCTTTCACCATCCTTCATCTTGAACTTGTCAAGCTGACTTTGTAGCACATCCAACTTAGATTCTCTGACAGATTTTGTACCTTCGTGCATATCAACCAATGCATCCCAAATTTTCTTTGCATTCACAAGGCGACTAATTTTGTTGAATTCTTCGGGGCACGGGTAGTTGAATAGAATGTCGCAGGCTTGAGCATTGTATTGCAACATCTTCAATTCTTCCACTGTTGCATCGCGATTCATTTCCCTTCCATCACCGAAAAAATCACCTTGCACACCAACACAAACAAAAACCCAAATGGCAGGGTTATGACCAAGAATATACATTTTCATCTTATGCTTCCAACTAGCAAAGTTTGTACCATCAAAATATGGACCTCTACGGTGGTAATTTCCCTCACTAGACGTCATACTCTCCTAGGTTGTGAAACCAATGCAATGGAGACCAACACTGTGATACCACTTGTAGGATGTGAAGTAAGTCTAGAGGGGGGTGATTAGACTACTTGACCTAACAAAAACTTAGCCTTTTATTGATTTAGTTGTGGGCCAGTTTTAGCAAATATGACTAGTCAAGTTCACCCTACACATGCATATCTAAGAGTATAGCAGTGGAAAGTAAAGACATGCAAATGTAACTAGATGGTAGGGAAGGAAGATCACATGCAAAGGTTGGCATGATGATTTTTGGCGTGGTTCCGATAGGAGGTGCTATTGTACGTCAACGTTAGTGGAGACTTCAACCCACAGAGGGTAACTGCTGCGAGAGTCCACGAAGGGCTCCACCCACAAGGGGTCCACGAAGTAGCGGCCTTCTCTATTTCACCATGGCTTGCATCCACATAGGACTAGCCTCACTCAGGGTAGATCTTCACGAAGTAGGCGATCTCCTTGCTCGTACAAACTTCTTGGTTCAACTCCACAGCACGAAGTAGGAGGCTCCCAAGCGACACCTAACCAATCTAGGAGGCACCACCCGCCAAAAGGTAATAGATGCGGTAGAACAATGAACTCCTTGCTCTTGTGCTTCAAAAGATAGTCTCCTCAACACTCAATCACTCTCTCATAGATTTGGCATGGGCAGGAGAGATTGATTTGGTGGAAAGCAGCTTGGGGAGGCTAGAGATCAAGTTTCTAATGGATGGATTGGAATATCTTGATCTCAACACATGAGTAGGTGGCTCTCTCTCAGGAAAATTGGATCTGGCAAGTGTATATGTGTTCTGAGTGCTTCCTCTGTGAATGATAAGTGGTGGAGGGGTATATATAGGCATCTCTAAAAATCCAACAGTTACAACATTATTGCCCAACTCGGTGACACCGAAACGAATCTCGGTGGTACCGAGTTGCACTAAATGTGGCAAATTTTGAATTCTCGGTGAGACCGATATATCAATCTCGGTGGTACCGATTCGATGACCTAGGACAGTTTCCAATTCTCGGTGAGACCGATTTCAAAACTCAGAATTTCCGATTCTTGAAATCGACATACCAGAAAGTTGGTCACTGTTTTTCGGTGGCACCGATATGAAAGTTGGTGGTACCAAGAGATTAGAGTTTCGGAAAGGTCCTGTCACTCGAAAAATCGGTAGGGTCGAAATGGAATTCTTGGTGGCACCAATTTTGATGTGTAGGCTTTGGACAGAGATTGTTGTGAGAGAAATGCTGAGTATTTTTGGTGGCTATACCTAAGCACTTGAGCAACCAATTCATCATAAATACCTCATCCCCTTTTAATAGTATTGGCTTTCCTACAGACTCAAAAGTGATTTCTCACAAAATATAAAATGTAGAGTCCTCTTGCTTGAAGCTTGGCCAATCCTATTCCTTTCATTGCATCAAGGGGTTTCTGGCCAATGCATCCTTGAACTTTTCGGAAATATAGTTGGATAGAATCATTAGTTCAATGATACATATGTTGTTATTAATTACCAAGACCACCTTCGGGGGTAATTGTGCTTTTAGTTACACATTTTTTTCCACTTTGTTTTCAACTATTATGATACCAACAAACAAAGGTTGTTTCCTCAAAGTCATTGTGCGCGCCCTATAGTTGTGAGGCAATGTGATTTTTTACATAGGAGCCTCTTTTCCTTCTGCATGGCTCACACCAGACACATGCTTAGTCATAGAGACAAAGAAATGAGGATATAATAATGGATAAAAAGTAGGCTAACCCATGGTCCCTGCTGCTTATGGGATTGTGACTGAATGTGTCGAGAAAAACTAGGTCGGTGAAACGGGAATTTATATGGAAGTGCATGAAAGGATCCTAAGCGAGAGAGAAAGAAGGGTTTGTGGGTCTAGCTTTTGTTTAAGGATTATAGAACAAGTTGACTTGAACAATGTAGGCTTGTGATGTTGGATAATGAATCATTGCCATACAAAGTAAGTCTCCAAGGTTGCATTGAGTGTTATCTATATTGAATAATCCTTCTTTTCTAATATTTCACAATCACTATGATTCTCTTCCCATTTTTCTGCAAACTGCTTGTCCTTCAACATACCTCGAGACATATGGTGTCAAAATGTATCAAACATATCCCATACAAGGGTCACGGGAAGACACCAATTACTATTCCAATTATCGTGAGAAGCATCACAAATGGTTATCCTCACGAAAAAGTCAAGACGTTTTGAAGTTCCATAAATGATTCCTCACTATTACTCTCGTGCCACCCCTTTGCCTTACTTGTTAGAAAAACTCCCCACAATAATTGGAATTGGGACCAGTGATGCTTTCATTCCCCATTTATTTGTGTAAGTCTAATTCAAATCTCAATCATGTACTCTGGTATGAAACGAAGTGAAGGCTAAGGATCCCCTCTCGAGGGGAAAGCCTTAAGCGCATACACAACAAGCACTAATGGACTCTTCCAAGACTTCCATGGATTCTCTTTCATGACTTCACTGGTATAGAGGCAAAATGAAGTGAGGTCTAAAGGTCTCCTTACCGAGAGGGGGGCTCCATTGCATACATAATAGGCATCGACGAACTCTTCGAAACCACAACTTCTCCCTAGGTGGTTTTGGTAATTAACTACAACATATAGCTCATTGAACTAATAAACC
Organism: Hordeum vulgare subsp. vulgare; assembly: GCF_904849725.1. NCBI lineage: Eukaryota > Viridiplantae > Streptophyta > Magnoliopsida > Poales > Poaceae > Hordeum > Hordeum vulgare. Next base: position 560,086,257 of record NC_058520.1, read on the forward strand.
TATCAAGTATATTTTAGGAAAAGTTCAATGAATGGATTGGCCAGGACATGTTGAGGAACCCCTTGGATGCAAAAGATCCATATTGGCAAAAGCTTCAAGACTATACATTTTTCTTTAAGCGGTTTGATCTCATTGAGTCCATAGGAAAACCAATACTATTAACAGGGGATGAGGTATTGGTGATGATCTGGTTGCTCAAGTGCTTAGAGATATGCCTCCAAAAACCGCAATCATTTCCTACCAAAGATTTTTGTCAAATACCTAAACTACCAGAATCGATGTCACCAACTTTTCCACTCCGGTCTCACTGAGTTAGCCCAAGGCAGAACCCTAATTTCTCCGTGCAACCGAGACTGCATTTGGCGGAACCGAAAAGCAATGACCAGGTTTCTCTGATCGAGTATTCGAGTTTGGGAATTTCCGAGATTTAATCCTTAGTGTCACCAAAGTGATGGAACTGCCTAGATTAAGCCGAATAGGTGTCACCGAAAAGTGGAAGTTAGAACTTTTTGTACTAGTCTGTAGCACCGATATTTCTCTTTGTTGTCGCCGAGTTAGGTAATAATATTGTAACGGTTGGATTTTGGTGAAGGCTATATATACCCCCTCCACCACCCTCTCACTCGTGGAGAGAGCACTCAGAACGAACCAACACTTCCACCATTCATTTTTTGAGAGAGAACCACTTACTCATGTGTTGAGATCAAGGGATTCCACTCCAACAAATAGATCCTTGATTTTTAGCCTCCCCAAGTTGCTTTCCACCCAATCATCCTCTTCTACCAAGCCAAATTCTATGAGATAGTGACTGAGTGTTGAGGAGAATATCATTTGAAGCACAAGAGCAAGGAGTTTATCATCTGTACACCATCCATTATCTTCTGAAGAGTGGTGTCTCCTAGATTGGTTAGGTGTCATTTGGGAGCCTTCAAATCATATGGAGTTGAACCAAGAAATTTGTAAGGGCAAGGAGATCGCGGAGTTGAACCAAGAAATTTGTAAGGGCAAGGAGATCGCCTACTTCGGGAAGATCTACCCCGAAAGAGGCTAGTCCTTCATGGTCATAAGTCATGATGGAATAGGCAAGGTTGCTTCTTCGTAAACCCTTTGTGGGTGGAACCCTCCATGGACTCACACAACCGTTATCCTCCATGGGTTGAAGTCTCCATAAACGTGAACCAGGGGTGGAGCCATGATGAAAATCAAGAGGGGGCAAAGAGGTGCACTATTTTTTGTTCTAGAAACGTGTATATAAACTAATGAATAGATCATTTGGGAAACTGACCTCACAAGCAAATATATAGTGTGTAAGAATCAAAATAATATATTTCAGATAATGTCATGACACGAGTAATTATGAAAAATTCATTGCCAAAATAAAAGTAAACAAACCACTTAAGACACAATAATCTGAGAAATATGAATGCCATTTATTTCTGTTGGTACGTCACTAAATTGTAACCTTCAAGTTGCATGAATTTTTTTGCTTAAATATAAAGAGAATGCAAACATTGGCTGCTAAAAATATAAGCTTGAGCATATTACCTTCTTCCGTTTAGATGATTGATATTAAAATATGTAAGTATCTTCCTTTTAGATGGATCCTAAGCTTGTCCATCGACTATTTCACGCACCACTAGCTGCGGATTTGGCAAAAAATCTCTCCATTAGCTTTCTAATTAAATCGAAGCACATGAAGGTAGAATATTATTACAATCTATTGATTTTTTTTCTATTCACATGTGCTCGAATTTAATCATATGAAAAATATTACATAGAACAAGATTCAATCAACCTAATTACTAATTTCTACCTTTGAAACATGGAATCGGAATAAACTGACAATATGGAAATTAGAAGAAAAAATGAGAATTGAACATACTGCTTACCTTGATTGAATGATTCATGAGTAGCGCACGTACTTTTCTACTTATTAGGACGGCGCCCCGGAGACGCAATTCAATAGCAAACCAGTTTTTCTTTCCCCTAGTCCCTCGCGACTAGGGTTTTCTAGTCCTCCGACGGCCCCGCCGTCGTGAGTTTCTGCCGGCGATCTCTACGCCGTCCTTCAGTCCCTCTCGCCCCTGACAAGATCTGAACATCCGATCATGTCGGGCTCACAGGAAAATATGGGAAAACAAGATGGAGAGGTTGGATCGACAAGCAATCTTCTGGAGAGATTAACGTTGCAAGAGGATGAGGCTCACGATCTAATCTGGGAGGAAGAACTGGAAGCGAGGGATATTAAGCCTAAGTGGTTAGCCTTGGGGCGTTTGCTCACAACAAAAACCTACAGTCATAGCGCCCTGATTGCAGATATGAGGGCTGCATGGAACCCAGCCCTCAAGGTGACTTGGAGAAGGATTGATGCAAACTTATTCTCAGTTCAGTTTAACTGACTTGGAGATTGGAATAAGGCTATACACCAAGGGCCGTGGGACTTCAAAGGTTATGCAGTGATCTTGGCTAAGTATGATGGGTTTACAAACCCAGAGAAAGTCAAGCTAGATAAGCTTGAGACATGGTGTCAAATTCATAAGTTACCTAATGGTGTGCGAAAAAGTGAAAAGGCTCTGGGAAATCTAGCTCAACGGGTTGGCGAGGTTCAAGAAGTCCAAGTTACCCTCCCTAATGGCTTTGTGGGTGAGTTCATCCGAGTTAGAGTTAAACTGGATGTGAATAAAAAGCTTACCCGAGTGGTTGGTATCACAAAGAGGGGAGAAACTGAGAAGTTTTTGGTGAAGTTTGAGAAGCTTCCCACTTTCTGCCATGCTTGCGGCCTAATGGGGCATTGGTATGAGGAGTGTGGCACGGGTGAGCATGACACTAGCAAATTTGAATGGGGAAATTTCATTCTGGCCCTGAGAAGGGGTAGGGGAGGTGGTCGTGGAGGCCGAAGTAATGGTGGCCATGGGAGAGATGGCCGTCCCTTTGGTCCCTACAATGGTAGAGCGGATGGTGATGAGGAAGATAACGGGGATGGAGCGTTTGGAAGAGGACGAGGACACGGTTTGCATGAGTTCGCAAATTGGCGATATAATAGTGCATATTATAGGCAAGCTGCGAATGAGCCGGGAAACAATATGAACACACAAGAACCTGAGCTGGAGGGTGAGGAAACCATTATGACAGAGAATGCTGAAAGTTTGGGCCTGGATGTAACCAGATCACAGATGATGGAGGCAATGGACACCAATGTCTTAGGAAAGCGTTATGCAACGGACTCGGGAGTGGCAGCGATCTGTAACGGGGAAGATATTCGACAAGAGACAGTAGGAGCTATGGTGCCGGTGGGCAATACAACAAACAAAGTGAATATCTTTGTTGGGGGAGAAACTGGAAGCTTTGATCCGATGGGGACCCCACAGAAAAATGCCAACAAGAATGTTGGAGCATATATCTCCATATGTGGTTTTGGTACTTGATGACAATTCCTATGGACTAATGGTTGCCTTAAGTTACATTTATAGGATTTGTCCATAGGCACTTCTTGAAGTCCATCTGTTGGGTTCAAGGAGTTTATATGATGACCAAGATGGTATTCAAGGTATTATCCAAAGAATGGTCATAGAGACACATGGTTGATCAAGATCTCAGACAAAGAGTAAATCAAGATGATCAACACACAAAGCGTACAAGATGTACCGAGAGGGATCAAGTGATCCCATGGTATGGTAAGCATTGTCCATTACGTGTTTGTGTACTAACCCATGGTCTTCGTGAGAGTTCTATGTGGGGGTTAGGTGTGTTTACATGGGCTTGCGTCAAAGGGAAGATCTCATACAACCCATGGAGTATGACGTCAAGTTGTGATCATCATCAATGGTTGATCAAGATCTCAGACAAAGAGTAAATCAAGATGATCAACACACAAAGCATACAAGATGTACCGAGAGGGATGAAGTGATCCCATGGTATGGTAAGCATTGTCCATTACGTGTTTGTGTACTAACCCATGGTCTTCGTGAGAGTTCTATGTGGGGGTTAGGTGTGTTTCCATGGGCTTGCGTCAAAGGGAAGATCTCATACAACCCATGGAGTATGACGTCAAGTTGTGATCGTCATCCAGATTGCGATGTGCAAGTTCAAGTGGATCAGCACGAAGATAGCATGCTTGAAGCTTGCCGTCCATTGTGGTGGCAATGGACTTGTGAAGATATGCTGAAGAGTGCCTCACCCATAGTGAGTATGGGGGAGCAATCAACTAGTCTTCATCAAGCCAACGCAATCAAGAAAGGTGGTCCATCTTGAGGAAGCCAAGATCATCATCATATAGCTCAAGAGGACGAGGTGCAAGGTATAGGTTTGCCCTTGATAGGTTTTCTGGTTAGGATAGATTGTTGTACTATCAAGGGGGCTCTCAAGTGAGTAGCTTGATCGTATCGTTCGTTGAGAGCTCAAACCATTTGCATCCTTGCATCATACTTCTTGGTTCTTGTTTGGTGTTTCTCTTTGTGAGCTTTAGAGCTTATGGTCATCTTCGTGACAAGCTCGAGTTCATCAAAAACGGAGTCCATATGCATCTACTATGATGTTTTCAATGTTGGAGTTTTTGCCGGTTCTTCATTCATAGAGATCTCACATCTCTATATCATTGGCATTTTCATATCTGCATTTTCATATCTCACAGCTCTTGTCGTCCTGAATCCAACAAGCTTGGGTTCGCTCGATTCGGAGCTTGTATGCGAAAGTTATGGCTATTTCAGTGGAGAGCGGTAGTACCGCTGGACCTAGCGGTAGTACCGCTAGAGTTGGCGGTAGTACCGCTGGCCCTAGCGGTAGTACCGCTGGCTGGCGGTAGTACCGCCCCTGGTCAGCGGTAGTACCGCTCCAGGAGCTTAGTACCGCCTGCCTAGCGGTTGTTCGTGGACGGACCTTTTTGCGAAGACTTTCTTGGCGGTGGTAGTGCCTTTGCACTACCAGGGGTCCAGCGGTAGTACCGCTAGCTGGCGGTAGTACCGCTGCAGCCAGCGGTAGTACCGCTGGAGCTCGGGCAGACAGTGGGGGTAACGGTCTGATTCCTTCCCCCACTATATAAAGGGGGTCTTCTTCCCCTTGGTTTTATCCATCCATTGAGCTCTTGTTCTACCTCCATTGTTGACATTCTTAGAGCTTGCTTACTCTCAATCCCTCCAATGATTCTTGCTTGTTCTTGAGGGAGAAGAGAGAGGAGATCTAGATCCACATCTCCACCAATCACTTTCTCCTCTATGTGAGGGGAACCCCTTGGATCAATTCTCACAATAACAGGGTCTACTCGATGTTAATTAGGCGTAAATGAAACTTTAGCAAAAATCTCGTAAAACAAAAAGGATATTCAATTAATATAATATCAACTCATTAAAGAAAATTGAGGGCATGCTTAGGTTAATGAATATGTTTCATTCATATATAATGCGTACACCCTGTGTATGTTCTATCCTATAGGAATTCCACTATAGGAATTCGATAGGAATTGAGTTGTTGTTATGGTAAGTTAACACGGTTCGTTATTAAACCATGGATTTGATTTACCAAATCCATCATTATTGTATACTCTTTGATAGGTATAGCGCAACCCTTCTTTTTTCTTTCTTATGGAAAAAAGTCTTTTTCAAGGATTCTATAGAGATTTCATATATGAAACCGGGATAGTTACCTTTCAGAAAATTTGAACGAAGGCTCTATATCTATCTATGCTTCATTCTTCTGAAGGTGGGAAAAAAGATCAAACTAATTATTGATAAAAATTAGGGTTTGAAACTTAGGTAATTTGATCTTGGAGTTCTTTGTGAGCTCCTTGTTCTTCCTCTCATATTTCTCCATAGCTTTCGTTGTTGTGGAGGGATTTGAGTGTGAGGGACTTGACCACTTCATGTGTTCTTGCCATTGCATTAGTTGCATCGGTTTGAGTTCTCCACGGTGATACGTGGAAGTGAGAAGTTGAGAAGCTTACTACCTTTGGTACTTAGTACCCTAGATATTGTTCTTCGTGGATGCTTTGGCGTCCTAGAAGCTTGGTGGTGTCTCGGAGCTCAATCATTGTGGTGTGAAGCTCCGGGAAAGCGTCGGGGTCTCCAATTAGGTTGTGGAGATTGCCCCGAGCAATTTGTACGGGTACCGGTAACCGCCCCCGAGGGTTGCCACGTAAACGGGTTCGGTGACCGCCCCCAAGGTTTGCCATTTGTACGGGTTCGGTGACCGCCCTCAAGGGTCCCTTAGTGGAATCACGGCATCTTGCATTGTGCGAGGGCGTGAGGAGATTACGGTGGCCTTAGTGGCATCTTGGGGAGCATTGTGCCTCCACACCGCTCTAACGGAGATTAGCATCCGCAAGGGTGTGAACTTCGGGATACATCATCGTCTCCCCGTGCCTCGGTTATCTCTTACCCGAACCCTTTACTTATGCACTTTACTTTGTGATAGCCATATTGTCTCTTGTCATATATCTTGCTATCACTTAGTTGTTTATCTTACTTAGCATAAGTTGTTGGTGCACATAGGTGAGCCTAGTTGTTTGAGGTTTTGTGCTTGACATATTAAACGTTAGTTTTATTCCGCATTTGTTCAAGCCTACACCTTAATTATTTTAAAGCGCCTATTCACCCCCCCCCCCCCTCTAGGCGACATCCACGACCTTTCAAAGAAGAAGTTGGAAGGGTGTAGATGGCGAAGCGGTAGCACAAAATTCCAATAATGGATCGCTGGCCTCCCTGGTGGAGGACCGCCGGGAGTAATGAAAACCCTAGCTAGGAACTGCCGTGGAATGCTCTCGTCTACGGCGGTTCGAGAGCTCTTGCATTTGCAAGGGAGGGTGAGAGCGGATGTGGTTTTTTTGTGAGTCACATCTGAACAAAGTAAAGGCAAATGAGGTCAGGACTAAGCTGGGATTTGATCATGTGCATGTAGTAGAAAGTGATGGTCGATCGGGAGGTCTCGCACTCTTTTGTAATAACTCAACGGAAGTGGTATTGAACTTCTCGTCACCTAACTTCATTGATGGTTTTGTAAAGGAAGGTAATGACGTAGCATGGCGCCTGACTGGATTCTATGGAGAACCTAGTTGGGATTTAAAACACCTGTCCTGGACTTATCTAAGAAAGTTGCATGGTAATATGGAGGGGCCTTGTATGATCATAGGAGATTTTAATGAGATCTTACTAGCAAGTGAAAAGGAGGGGGAAAATATTAGACCACCGCATTTTATGCAAAGCTTCAAAGATTTTGTAGAGGAATGTGGACTACAGGAAGTTATGCACATTGGAGACCAATTTACATGGAGTCGGGGTGTGATAAAGGAATGTCTTGATAGAGCTCTCTGTAACGAAAAATGGGCTAAAAAATTCCCCTATGCAGCGGTCGTTCATGAACACCATACACACTCAGACCATCGGCCCCTGGTCTTGGACACAAACTACTTTGCTGACGCGCTTTCACAGCAGACAAAGGGTGAGAGGCGCTTCAAAGCTAGATGGTTGAGTGAAGAGACAGTAAATGAGATAGTTACTACGGCATGGCAGCGCGCCCATCTAGCGGGAGTTGGGCCATCATTGTCGGATCGTACACGAGCAGTTAAGAAGGAGTTGGTTCAATGGGATCATGAAACATTGAAAGGGCCTAAGCGTTGTATCCAAAAACTGGAAAAAGAACTTCAAAAGGCAAGAAGGGGACAAGTCACGAGTGAAACCAGACAAAGAATTAAGGAAATTCAAGTTTTGATAGAGAGACTGTTGGACCAAGAGGAGATAGTCTGGTTACAGAGAGCAAGAGCAAACTGGCTGATGCATGGGGATAGAAACACTTCATTTTTTCATAAAGCAGCCTGAGCACGTAAGAAGAAGAATTGTATCAAGAAATTGATGGATGATACGGGGGGTGGAGAGAGGATATGCATGAGATAAATTCGATCATTACAGGATTTTTTTGAATTATTCACGTCCCAAGTTGCAATGCCAGGTGCTGATGTCTTGAATCAGGTACCATCCAAGGTTACATCAAATTACTCATGGCTCCATATACAACAGAAGAAGTCAAGAAGGCGCTATTCTCTATTGGTGATCTCAAAGCCCCAGGGCCAGACGGATTACATGCAATCTTTTATAAGCGGTTCTGGTCCATGCTAGGAGACGAACTGGTTACCGAGGTGCTAAATGCAGTCAACATGCAGATCATGCCTCAAGGTTGGAATCATACAACAATAGTGATGATCCCAAAGGTGAATTCCCTAGAAAGGGTCTCACAGTTCCGTCCTATTAGCTTATGTAATGTTGTCTATAAGATTATCTCGAAGATGATTGCCACGAGATTGAAACCTTTCTAACCGGGAGTTATCAGCCCAACCCAAAGTGCTTTTGTCCCAGGGAGATTGATCACAGACAATGTTCTTATCGCTTATGAAAGTTTGCACACTATAAAGCAAAAGAAAACAGGCAAAGATGGGTGGTGTGCGGTCAAACTGGATATGCATAAAGCATATGACCGAGTTGAGTGGGTCTTCTTGGAGGCCATCCTTTTAAAGCTCGGGTTCCATGAAGATTGGGTGAAAATGATTATTGTGTGCATATCCTCGGTTGAATACAGGGTGAAGTATAACACAACGGAAAACAAGAGGTTTTAAATCAACTAGAGGCCTCTGATAGGGGGACCCCTTATCGCCGTACCTTTTCCTCCTATGTACTGAAGGGCTCACCGCTCTCTTGTCGCGAGCAGGGGAGAAAGGTGAACTTGTGGGAGTCAAAGTCTGTCGGGATGCACCGGCAATAACAAACCCGTTGTTTGCGGATGATTCACTTATCTTGATGAAAGCAAATGCAGCTAATGCTTCCTGTCTAAAAGCAATTCTGGATGGCTATTGTTCTCCATCGGGTCAACTAGTCAGTGTTCAAAAATCGAGTATTTTCTTCAGCCCGAGTACGGAAATCAATGTTAAAATCGGAGTTTGCACAATTCTGGGGATCATGACGGAAGCGTTGAATGATAGATACTTGGGCCTTCCATCTACTCTGGGGGTCGATAAGAGTGATGACTTCCAATACCCGATTGATCGGCTGGTTCAAAGATTAATGGGATGGAAGGAGAGATGCATATCTGCTGGGGGGAAAGAGGTGCTCTTGAAATCAGTAGCACAAGCCATACCAACCTATGCGATGTCCGTCTTTAAAATTCCTAAAAAGATTTGCAAAGGAATTACGGACGCAATATCTAGATTTTGGTGGGGTGATGATGCAACGAATAGAAAGATGCATTGGTTCTCGTGGAGAAAGATGTGTATACCAAAGAAGTTTGGAGGAACGGGGTTTAGGGATATTCACTGCTTCAACCTCGCTCTCCTAGCAAAACAGGCATGTCGCCTTATTGATTCGCTAGAATCGCTATGTGCGACCATTCTCAAAGCTAAGTACTACCCGAATGGAGACCTGCTGGCAGCGACTCTTAAACCAAGATCATCCTTTACGTGGCAGAGTATCCTGGCACGGGTAGAAACACTGAAACGGGGATATATCTGGAGGATTGGTGACGGTCAAAAGGTTAATGTATGGGAGGATTCATGGATTCCGCAATCGCCGAACAAAAAAGTGCTAACAATCAGAGGGAGCAATTTTATAACCAGAGTCTCTGATCTGATTGATCCGGTGACGGGGGATTGGGATATCCAGCTGGTGAATCAAACATTCTGGCCGCTGGATGCTCATCGGATCCTGGCGATACCTTTGCCCTTATATGAGATGAATGATTTTATTGCATGGAGCCCTTCGAAGAACGGTATCTTCTCAATACGTTCTGCATACGAAACTGAATGGAACTTCCGATTTGGAGCTCTAACCCAGGTTAGTACAGGATCTTCATCACCTGATGACAAATGGAAGCTGATATGGAGTTTGGAATGTCCATCAAAAATTAGAATTTTCATATGGCGGGTTCTACATGCTGCTATTCCATGTCGGGCAGTCTTAGCTTCTAAGCATATGAAGGTTAAAGTACAATGTCCAGAGTGCAAGATGGGGTCAGATAGCATCTGCCACTTCTTGTTTGAATGTCAAAGATCATCAGAGGTGTGGAGACAGTTGGAACTGTATGAGATAGTTAAAAGAAAATGCACAAAATACAGATCGGGAGAGGAAGTGGTACTTGAGCTGATGCATATGGATGATTCAGATATTAACATATTGGGGTGCCCAAAACTGAGAGAGATGGTACCAACCGCAGCTTGGTACTTATGGTTCGAGCACCGGAAAGTCTACCATGGGGATGAAACTCAGACAACCTCCCGTATCGCTCTCGCTATATGTGGACTATCGGCCAACTTCCGTATTACATGTGCTCCAACAGCCAAACCTCGAACTGGAGGATGGGATAAGCCACCGAAGGGATATGTGAAACTAAATGTCGATGCGGGGTTTGACCAGGATCTCCTCCAAGGATCTGTTGGGGCTATCATCAGGGATCAAAATGGACAGTTCATTGCGGCGGCAAATGAAAGCATTGACATTTGCTATGATTCACACACGGCAGAAGCTCTGGCGGTGAGGTTTGGACTGAACCTAGCAAGAACTGTTGGTTGCAGCAAGATTGTGGTTAACTCTGACAACTTAAAGATTGTGGAGGCTCTAAAAGATGAATTTTCCTCCTCGGCTGCATCGGCAATCATCGACGACTGTTTCTTCATGTCTTCAGATTTTAATCATGTTATATTTGAACATTGTTTTAGAGAAAGTAATCAAGTAGTACATGAACTCTCTAAGTTAGTTAATCTTTCTTCCCCTAGCTGTTGGATGGACTGAGCTTCCCCTGAGATTATCCCGGTGCTTGTAAACGATATGGTCACTCTTGTTTCTGAATAAAGTGAAAGGAAGTTGTAAAAAAAAAGACGGCGACCCGGCCGGCCGGCCAGTCGGCGTGCATGGTGCAGGACAAGCCTGATCGTTGGAGGGGCGGCGCGTAGGCGTAGCTTAGCCGCACGGCGGCAGCTTCGGCTCTTCACACAAGTCGCTCGAGCAGCATATTACAAAGGAGCCAGGCAACGGCGCATAGGTTTCTAGCGATTTGGGAAGCAACTGCTGGTATGCATGTGCCCGCTCGTATTTCTCTATACATTGGGTGCAACTAAGACATGGGCAGATGGGCTTTATACAACAGAACATTTTTGTAGTGGGGGCAAAAACCCTAGGCTTAGCGGGGATAACGATCTATATGCCAGGCCTGGTATACGTGGGTCAGAAAAACGAGTAGGGACATTCGTCCCCACAACCTTCTAGGTAGATTCGTCCCTAACGTGAACGTACGATAGCATCACCTAACATTAGGTCAAAAATCTTCGTGTTTTCATTGTGCTTGATCTTCCTAACCCTACTTTACTTACACTTGCCGTGTCATTACTTTCCGCTTCAAAACCCGTAGACTTGCATGTGAAGGCTGTACTAGACTTGATAAAATCGCTAAAACTTGTATAGCGATAAAATTGCAAAAATATTAAGTTTGAATTTGATCAAGTAGTCTAATCACCCCTCCTCTAGACATACTTTCGACCGTACACTCTTTCAAAACGATCACACATTTGTTTGATTGTCACAATGAACATCGAGCCTTATATAAGTTAACGTGTCAACCTGCATAATTTTTTCAAGATTATCTTCCTAACCTTAGGCGACTTTCCCTCGTGCAACTCCAAAAATCGAACCCTATCATGTCTCCTAACCTCTAGTATTTTATCATTGCATCTATGTAGGATCACCACGCCGAAAACAAGTCGAAAGAGAGGAAGCAAAGGTTTTCGCAAAAAGAATCAACAATCGATTAGGTGTTTAGTAGGGTGGTTGTAAAGCTGACTTCAAAATACTAGGTTCAAAGAGATGAGTGGCTTAAAATGAAACATTCTTTTGGTATGTGACAATGATTCTATCCAAAGCGAAACATTTTTTTCACGTCTTATGTGGTGACCTCCTTATCTTTAAAACTTTGCAGTTTCTGTTTTTTCATGCAGGGGTGTGCTTGTTCGAAATTTGCATCAAAGAGTGTTTGGTACCATAAGAAAAACAAAGAAATGTAACGAAAGATTGGAGCGAATGAAAAAAAATCTTTGTTATTTTTAAGGATTAGAATCCTATAATTAGATCAGACAATCGTCGTAGAAAATAATCCTTATAATTTATGCCCTTCACATACCCTATATAATTTCTTGGAGTGAAAGGAGTTGTGGCAAAACAATCAGCTGAGTACGAGCAAGTACTTCAAAAGGCCACTTTGGTGCACGTGCTCCACCATCAAAGTGGCCTTTTAAAGTACCTGCTCGTACTCAGCTGATTGTGTAGTTAACTCTATGATGAACTAAGTAACCATGTGGAGCTACACAAAAATGATAAAATCATGATATTGGAAAGATAAACAGTACATGTACTATTCTCTATTTAGAAATCATCATTTTATCTTTTTGTGTAGCTTACATGGTTACTAATTTCATCATAAAACTTTACACATGTGTAATAAACATCCACGTGAACATGTAGATTTTTTTTTAATCTTTTAAACATGACTTTTGAACTATTTAAAATAAATATTTTTTAGAAATATTTAAAATAACGATTTTGCTAATTCTCATTTAGATGAGAATTAACAAAGTCTCATCTAACTCCCAAACATTATTTTAATAATCAAACAAAGTATAACAAATACTCCCTCTGTTTCATAATATTTGTTGTTGGGAAGAACTAGTTTAGTTCTCCCAACAATAAATATTGTGGTACAGGGGAGTAGAAATCTGCCCGAATCTTCTGAAAATAAAGTGACATATGAGTTAAATGTGACTTGGTTAAGAGCCCCAGACACATTCTTAAAATAAAGTGATTCGATGTGCTTCGAAAAAATCGCACTTGCGCTTCACGAATTTAACCACGCGTACCGCAGAACGCCGGCCCGGAACGGCGGAGCCACCGAACAACAGCAACCGCGGTGACCGGAAAACGACCGGAGCAACGAGGGAGCACAGCGTGCGTGGCACGCGGCGCGCCGGGACGGGTCCACCCGCCACCCTCCGGACGCCGGCGAGCCACACGCCCGCGCGCGCGATGCCCCGGCACCAATCCGCGCAATCCCGCGCGCAGATCACCGAATCCCGGCGTCGCATCGGCTCCACACACCCCGGATCGTGCGCCTCTTCCACACACACGCCCGCGGCACCAACCACCTCACTCGTGAACTGTGCCCGCCCCCTCCCCGCGCGCCATGGCCACACCCATCTGATGCCAACACCCCTCCCGCCATGCTGCCCTTCTGCTCCGCCGCGCCCACCCCATGCTCCCCCCTCTGCCCGGTGACCGCGGCCGGCGCGCGGGCGCTGCGGAGGGTCGATGCCAGCGCGCTCAGGTCCTTCGCCGCCGACCCGCTCGTCGCGCAGGCCGTGCCCGACCGCCCGCTCTTCTCCGACTCCGCCATCCTCTCCCCCTACGCCACCGCGCCGGACGATATCGTGCGGGGGTTCGCGTCCGCCGCCGAGCTGCCCGACCCTCTCTGGCGCGCCGGGGTCGACCCGCCGCTGATGCCCGTCTCCGCCGACCTGGCCGCGGACGCTCTGCTCGGCGCGGTCACCGACGATGCCGCGCAGCAGGCCCTGATGGACGCGGACATGCCCACCACGTTCCCAGCCGACGCGACCGGCGTCGAGGAGTCCGTGGCCCGGTTCATCGACAAGCTCAGCAAGCAGATATTCCAGGCGGAGGACGCGCTCACCGAAGGGTACGACAAGCTCAGGCTGTCGGCGTACGACGCCCTCGGGGCCTACAGGAGGGCGATAAGGGGCGTCGCTGGTGGCCTCACGTCCTCGGTAGCCGCCACCAAGAAGCAGGCCGCCGGTGGGGTCCCGGACGTTTCCGGTGCATTTCAGGATAAGGTGGCCGGAGCTGGTGCGGTGGCGGCCGACGTTCTTAGGAAGGCAATTGTTGTAGCGGAGGATTCACTGGGCAGTGCAACCACGTCCCTCGTATACTACTATGGCTCGGCCAAGTCGTCATTGCCACCAAATGTCAAAGATTTGCTGGACTCATCCGAGGAGAAAGCTAACATAGTATTGCGACCAATTGGAAGTGCCCTTCAACAGGTATATTTGTGCCATCAGTCTCCCCTTAAGACACTCCTAGCAGTAAATCTGCAAACTGTTGAGCCAATTGCTGATGAGGCCACTGAAAATATTCTGACATGCAATGATTCAGGTATACATTATCATTGAAGGCATCGAAAAGAATGTTGGTTTGAACCCAAGTGACCCAATTGTTCAATTGACAGTTTTGCTTGGAGGTTCAACAACAATAGGGTAAAGGGATTTTTCATTTCTCTTGTAATACTGGTACATTTCCTGCATTTGGTTTTGTGAAGTCCTGAACTTTGTAACATTGTAGGATATCTTACTGGCTCTTCGCGTATGGCGGCTATTCTGGAGACTTGTCACCTGAATCGACATTGGAGCTATTGAAAAGTGATGGCAAAGCCGTACTTATTGATGTTCGGCCTGAGGCAAGAGATTGTAAATCTCATTAGCCTTTTCTTTGTTCATGCCCTTTTTTCGTCTAAGATATCTAACGAATCCGGTTCATGAAAGTTCTTCAAATTGTTCAAATATAAGATTAATTATGAATATAAAACAAATGAATGAGTCATTCCTTGATTGCTTCTTAAAAGCACTTCACTATCAAGTTCTTCACTCATGTCCTGCCTTTGAACATAAACATTTTTAGTGAAGCATCCATAGGTACTGAAGGTCTGTATGGCTTTGCCGTGTCCCTTGTGGAGCACGTGTAACTGAACAATTAGATGTACCTTAACTCAACTGTTTGATATATCATTTATATTCAACAAAAAACCATAGCGTCTTCTTATCAAATTATGTTCTGTAGGACTTGAGGGTGAAAGATGGAATTCCTGACCTACGCCGTGCAGCTAGATCTAAATATGCAAGCGTTGCTTCGCCTGAGGTATGTCTAGTTTGAACTGAAGATCTAGAGTGCTACTTGTTTCTCTCCTAATTCTAGAAGCTCTATTGTTTGGTCAATTATATCTATTGAAGCTCTCACTGATTTCTGGACGATTTCTCTAACCCCCCTGAACTCAGCTCCAAATTTTTATGTCTATCCGTAAAGATTAAAGCTGTTTCATGTAACGAAAAGTCCTTTTTTGTCCTGATAGTATTAAGATTTGTGTTCGTTAATTTTTAAAGAATACGAAGTTACTCATCGATTAGCCACTTTGTCTTAAGGGTTTTTTAAATGGTGAAATTTCAAAATATATCTCTTTATCGATAATTAATATTTTTTTAATTCAGATCAAAGGTCCAACAAAGAAGCTACTTAAAGGTGGAAACGAAATTGATGATGCTTTGGTTGCAGTTGTAATCCGCAACTTGAAGTTGGTCAAGGTACTTACTCTGTTTGACTGCTTGTATTTGATATTTATACTCTATCGTTTATTCGCAAGAAGTAATATTGTGTCTGTACTGTGTTTTTCACCTGCTTTTGTAGGGTGATTCAAAGGTCATCATTATGGATGCTAATGGAACCAGATCAAAGTCCATTGCTAGGCTACTGAAGAAGCTTGGTGTGCAGGCAAGTTTTGGATTTTTCCTTTTTGGGACTAGTTTTGTATGCTTCTTTCTTCATAGTTCCCTGGATACGCTATTCGTCTGTCTAATATTGAATGTTTCGATGGCAGCAACCTTACCTGGTTAAAGGTGGTTTCCAATCTTGGTCAAAGAATCTTCGCGTGAAAGAACTGAAACCTGAGACTGCATTGACAGTAATAAATGAGGTAATAATTCACACCTGAGAATCATCTATGCAATCTTCTACACTTCTTGGCTATCATTTGAATGATTCTTGGGATCTTTTGTGACTGTAGTGGATTTATATTTCGTATATTATTGGTTGCATGATATATAAAAGCGCTTGGCGTTGTCATCACTCTCACATTCCAGCCTTTTATCACTATCAAATAGTGTCAACTTGAATCATTGTTCTGAACGTGTGTAGGATGCTGAGGAAATCCTTGAAGGCATAAAGCCCACCCCTACACTTGTCTTTGGATCTCTTCTGGTACATACATGCCACTTCTTCTTTTATGGGTGTCTTTGCAGCTGATGGCATGCTTCTTTCTTGCTAATTTCGATTTCTTTCGTACAGGGCCTCTCAGCAGTGACTTATGCCTTGCTAGGTAAGTAGAGTATGGAGATAGCATGTATGGTTTTTAGAATGGGTCCTCTTGACACCAAGGGGTATCAGATAGTCTTGTGTTTTGCCAGAAAGGGCAGGAGCTGTGACACTCGACTTAAAGGACAAATAGTTCATGTACAAAGTACAAGGGAATGGTCTTTAGGATATATACACATAAGAGGAAACTTCCTTTTGATAGCAAAACTTGATGCAATTCGAAGTATGGCATTTTAGTAAAATTAAGAAGGTATTGCTTAGTGGAGTGTTTGCAGCTAAACATCAGTTTTGAAAACCGCATCTCCATTACCTGGTATATACTGTTGTTCTGTTAAGCATCGACCTAAACCACTTCCCATTGTTTGATTTATTTGCTATTTCACTTAAATGTGCATCATTTGGCCTTTTTGACCTAATGCCCACAGATATTTGTTATCGGTCTTCTAAATTCTAGTTAGGTGAAATCTGTAAACTGCAAGCACTTCACAAACTACTTTTTGATGAATTGACTATGGATGTACGTGATTGTAGAATGGGAGACGACTTTGCAGTACATCGGTGTTCTTAGTCTTGGGTTGGTAAGTACTCTCCGTTTTTAAATGTTTTGCACATAGCATATTTATTTTTTGGTATGTGTCAATCATGATTGGATAAAAGCATCGTAAGTTTGTGCAATTTTCTACTACCATCGATTACAAAAGTTCAAATATGTGTCCATTGTCAAGTGTCAGCGACAATGTTTATGCCGTGTCACCTGATATTTTTCTACTGTCGTAGACGATCTACCTACGGTTCTCTACATATGAGGGTTCGGAGGATTTCCTGCAAGACCTAAAGTAAGTTCCCTTGCTTGTGACATTTGTGTTCTGTGGTGCATTTCCATTCCATCATTTTGTAGTTCAGGTGTTTTAAGCATGCACTGTTCAAACTTCAAGCACAATTTAGAACCATCACAAATTTTCCTCCCCCTCTCCCTCTCTTTCCGCAGGCTGTTGCTATCCCCAGTAAGAGTGGGCGCGGAAGCGCTCTCCTGGGCAGCTAAGAAGCTAGAGCCGAACAAGATTGGCCTGGCGACGTCCCCATCCACGACGGCAGTGCAGGACCGGGTTCTCAAAGCGGCAGCAAAGCATGAATCGAAGCCATCTGATGTGGAGGAGTCCAACAAGACAGACAGTTTTGCCTCCGAGGCATGAGAAGCTCCCTGTGAGCGTGTGAACTGAAACCGTAGCCACTTCGCCATCAGTCTGGCGAATTGATGTTTCTGATGTTAGTAATGGTACCATGAGCCGCCGTGACGACGACCGGCATTGTAAATTTATAAGCAGCAGTTTATATTAAACACTTGTTAGCAGAAGTCTTCAGTTATTGGTCCAGTCTCATTGCCTCTCACCAAAAATAGAGAGAAATTCTAGCAGAGCTTCACTTGAAATTTTTGTAAATGCCACACCATGCACAAAAAAGCGAGAGGTGGCGCAAGCAGATTCATTCTGTGGTTAAGAATGGCACTTTGTGTGTTGTACTTAATGGCCCATATTTTGGCAGCTTTCAAGGAGTGACCGAGTGAGTCAGGGGACAAAATTACCCCCTTTCATTTCCAATATACTCCCATAGTCTTAAAATAAGTGTCACTGATTTAGTACAACATTAATATAAAGTTGTACTAAATCAGGGACCGTTATTTTGGGATGTAGGGAGTAGCTGCTGGTAGTCTGGCTAGGATGGTGTAGAGTGCTGAAGCCAAATAGGAGTACTGGTCAAGGTCATGTTTCGGTATACTGGCTAGGATGGTGCAGAGTGTTGAAGCCAAATATTGGTCAAGGTCATGTTTTGGTATAGGGATGAGACAATCATGTTTGTTCGGGATGAGGTGTAGCAAGGGAGATGTTTTATTTCTTGAAACGAAGGCATCAGTTTTGCCTCATTTATTAATTAAGAGAGGAATAATGTTCATTTATAGAAAAAGGATGACACGTGTCCAAACAAAATATAAAAGACCATTATTCTCCTGGCATTATTTGCGCCAAACGTTTTGCACCCTTGGTGGACCGAAGTCTTACTTCCTTCTTCATGCCTTCAATAAAGATTGTTGGTGGTGCGGACTTGTGACGAAAGACCCTTGTATTTCTTTCGTTTCAAATGGTTCAACCTATAAGCATGGCTATTGGTGCCATGGCACCTCTATTTGGAACATTGGCTTCGAACATGTTGATCCGTCACTCTTTGATTGAGTGCTCCAAGTGCCATAATCATCCATAAAATCAAACCATGCGAGGGGCAATTCCTAAGCATTAGTTTCATCCTCTTCCAAGATTGTGCAACATGCTTATGATCAAGTTGCTTAAAGTTCATTATATTGTTCCTAAGAAAGATAATCTTAGCGGGCGGAAAGTACTTGGAAACAAAAGCATCTTTACACTTACTCTATGAATCAATACTATTTTTAGGTAAAGACGAAAACCAAGTTTTGGCACGATCTCATAGTGATAAAGGAAATAACTTCAATTTAACAATTTCATTATCCACATCTTTCTTCTTTTGCATATCACACAACTCAACGAAAGTATTTAGATGGGATGCGACATCTTCACTAGGAAGGCCAGAAAATTGTTCTTTCATAACAAGATTGAGCAAAGCAGCATTAATTTGACAAGATTCCGCACTAGTGGCGGGAGCAATCGGAGTACTAATAAAATCATTATTATTAGTAGTGGAAAAGTCACATAACTTGGTATTCTCTTGATTCAACGTGACAAAGCAAGCAAACGAAAAGACGAACGGAAAAAGGGCGAATAAAAAGGCAAATCTTTTTGGTACTTTCTGAAAATCATTTTAGAAGTGGGGAGAGGAAAACGAGAGGCAAAAGGCAAATAAAGTAAATGCAAGAGATGAGTTTGTGATGTGTACTTGGTAGTCTTGATCTTGCTATGTATCCTCCCCGGCAACGGCGTCAGAAATCCTTCTTGCTACTTCTTGAGATTGCGTTGGTTTTCCCTTGAAGAGGAAAGGGTGATGCACCAAAGTAGATAAGTATTTCTCTCAGTTTGTCGAGAACCAATGTATCAATCCAGTAGGAGGGACAAGCAAGGCCCCAATATGGTACCTACACAAATAATCAAACACTTGCACCCAACGCTAAAAAGGGGTTGTCAATCCCTTCAGAGTTATTTGCAAGGATGAGATCTGATAGATATAGATATAAAAGATTGCGGAACCAAAAGTAAATAAATTGAAGCAAGATATTTTTGGCATTTTTGGTTTATAGATCTGAAAGTATAATATGAAAAATAGACCCGGGGGCATAGGTTTCACTAGAGGCTTCTCTCATAAAGGAAAATAATACGGTGGGTGAACAAATTACTGTCGAGCAATTGATAGAAAAGCGAATAATTATGAAGATATCCAAGGCAATGATTATGCATATAGGCATCACGTCCGTGTCAAGTAGACCAAAACGATTTTGCATCTACTACTATTACTCCACACATCGACCGACTCATGCCTGCATCTAGAGTATTAAGTTCATGAAGAATAGAGTAACGCATTAAGTAAGATGACATGATGTAGAGAGATAATCTCAAGCAATATGATGAAAACCCCATCTTTTTATCCTCGATGGCAACAATACAATACGTGACTCGCTACCCCTACTATGTCACTGGGTGAGGACACCGCAAGATTGAACCCAAAACTAAGAACTTCTCCCATTGCAAGAATTACTAATCTAGTTGGCCAAACCAAACCAATAACTCGAAAAGACTTGCTAAGATATGAAATCATGCATATAAGAATTCAAAAGAGATTCAAATAATATTCATGGGTAATCTGAACATAAACTCACAATTCATCGGATCTCGACAAACACGCCGCAAAAGAGTATTACATCGGATAGATCTCCATGAAGATCATGAAGAACATGGTATTGAAGATCAAAGAGAGAGAAGAAGCCATCTGGCTACTAGTTATGGACCCGTAGATCTGTGGTGAACTACTCACGCATCATCAGATGGGAAATGGAGTTGATGTAGATGCCCTCCGTGATCAATTCCCTCTCCGACAGATTACCGGAAAAGGCTTCCAGATTGGATCTCACGAGAAAACAGGCTCTCGGCGGCGGGAAAAGTTTTTTCGTGGTTCTTTTTAGCGATGGGGAGTATTTGGGAATTTATAAGCCGAAGAATAGGGTTAGGAGACCTGCAGGGGACCCACAAGCCAGGGGGCGCGCCCTGCAAGCTTGTGGCCTCCCGGCAAGTGTCGTGTCCCCTACTCCAAATCTTCTAGGTTTTTTCTGGTTCAAGAAAAATCATTTCGGGGATTTTATTCCGTTTGGACTCCGTTTAATATTCCTTATCTACAATACTCAAAAACATGGAAAAAACATAAACTGGCACTAGGCTCTAGATTAATAGGTTAGTCCCCAAAATAATATAAACAACATATTAATGCATATAAAATATCCAACATAGTAATATAATAGCATGGAACAATAAAAAATTATAGATACGTTGGAGACGTATCACTAATATAGGAGTGCTATCCAATAGTGTTTTAATTTCCTCCAATGCGGTCGTTGCTTCATCGGTCCATTCGAAGTTGTTGGTCCGTTTGAGCAATCTATAAAGCGGGAGTGCCTTTTCACCAAGGCGGGAGATAAAGCGGCTCAAAGCCGTCGTGCATCCAACCAGTTTTTCAACGTTCTTCAGCTCCGTGGGGATTGCTAGTTGCGATAGGGATCAGACTTTATCTGGATCGGCCCCGATTCCTCTATGGGAGACAACAAAACCGAGCAGTTTACCGGCGGATTGAGCCGCATGTCGGAAGCCCGTAGATTGTCAAATGTTTACCAGAGGTCGTCCACCAGCTAGCTAACGCGTTTGGTCTTGATGACCACGTAGTCTACGTATGCCTCGACCGTCTTGCCAATTTAATTTGGAGGCATGTTTGAATCATGTGCTGGTATGTGTCGCGTGCATTTTTTTTAGCCCGAAGGTCATTGTGTTGAAGCAGAATGGCCCGTAGGGGGTGATGAAGGTGGTTGTGGCTTGGTTGGTCTCCTTCATCTTGATTTGATGGTATTGAGAGTAGGCATCGAGGAAGCACAGTGAGTCGTGTCCGGCTGTGGCATCGATGATCTGGTCTATGTGAGGTAAGGGAAGGGATCCTTAGCATATGTTTTATTTAGGTCTTTGAAGTCTTATACGTCTCAAACGTATCTATAATTTTTTATGGTTTCACGCTGTTATCTTGTCTTCTTTGGTTGTTTTATGTACCTTTTATATATTTTTTGGGACTAACTTACTAATTCAGTGCCAAGTGCGAGTTCCTGTTTTTTCCGTGTTTTTGACTCTTTTCAGATCTAATTTTGGAACGGAGTCCAAACGGAAGAAAATCCCCGAAATGATTTTTTCCCGAACGGAAGAAGATCAGGGGGCCTTTGGGCCAAGCCAGGTGGGCTCCAGGGAGCCCACAAGCCCCCACTCCGCCACCAGGGGGAGGCGGCGGTGGGCAGGCTTATGGCCTCCCTGGCCGCCCCCTGACCTAGATCTTTGGCCTATAAATTCCCAAATATTCTGCAAAAAATCAGGGAAGCCTCGGAAATACTTTTCCGCCGCCGCAAGCTTCCGTTTCCGCGAGATCTCATCTGGAGACCCTTCCCGGCACCCTGCCGGAGGGGACTTTGGAGTTGGAGGGCTTCTTCATCATCATCATCGCCCCTCCAATGACTCGTGAGTAGTTCACTTCAGACCTACGGGTCCGTAGTTAGTAGATAGATGGCTTCTTCTCTCTCTTGGATCTTCAATACAAAGTTCTCCATGATCTTCATGGAGATCTATCCGATGTAATCTTCTTTGGCGGTGTGTTTGTCGAGATCCGATGAATTGTGAATTTGTGATCAGATTATCTATGATATATATTTGAGTCTTTGCTAATTTCTTATATGCATGATTTGATATCCTTGTAAGTCTCTCCGAGTCTTGGGTTTTGTTTGGCCAACTAGATCTATGATTCTTGCAATGGGAGAAGTGCTTGGTTTTCGGTTCTGCCATGTGGTGACCTTTCCCAGTGACAGTAGGGGCAGCAAGGCACACATCAAGTAGTTGCCATCAAGGGTAAAAAGATGGGGGTTTTATCATTGGTTTGAGATTATCCCTCTACATCACGTCATCTTGCTTAAGGCGTTACTCTGTTCTTATGGACTCAATACACTAGATGCATGCTGGATAGCGGTTGACGTGTGGAGTAATAGTAGTAGATGCAGACAGTATCGGTCTACTTGTTTTGGGCGTGATGCCTATAGAAATAATCATTGCATAGATATCGTCACGACTTTGTGCGGTTCTATCAATTGCCCGACAGTAATTTGTTCACCCACCGTCTACTTGCTTTCATGAGAGAAGCCACTAGTAAACACTACGACCCCCGGGTCTATTCATATCCATCGTTTACATCTCCGCTTTTACTTTGCTTTGTTACTTTGTTGCTTTCAATTCTCACTTGGCAAACAATCTATAAGGGATTGACAACCCCTTCATAGCGTTGGGAGCAAGTTTTTGTGTTTGTGCGGGATCTTGAGATACTCCTCCACTGGATTGATACCTTGGTTCTCAAACTGAGGGAAATACTTACCACCGTTGTGCTACATCACCCTTTCTGCTTCGAGGGAACACCAACGCAAGGCTCCAAGGCCACGGGGGAAATCCTTTGCATATTTGCCTAGGAAGTCCCTTAAGGCGTAGCCGTAGCAGAAGGATTCCCGGTGCCGTCGACACGACTATTCTTGGCGTCGTTGCCAGGGAAGCACAACTGACATCAGAAGTATTTCTGGCGCCGTTGCCGGGGAGGAGAAATCAAGATCTATCCAAGTAGGTCTCACAAACTCTTCTCTTGCATTTACTTTTGTTGCCAGTTGCCTCTCGTTTTCGTCTCCCCTACTTCACATTTGCCGTTTTCATTTGCCTTTCTCATTCGCCGTTTTCCTTTGCCTTTTGCCTTTTTCGTTCGCCCTTCTTTCGCTTGCTTTCTGTTCGCTTGTGTGCCATGTGCCTTCAATATGCTTGCATCTTCGTTTGTTAATCTCTTTAAGAGACCCACTTATGTGGAATGAATTGCTAGTGAGTTGAGGGCACTTGACTATCTTTATGGAGTTTTGCATGAGATGCGTGAATCTGAAAATTGTGAGGAAGAAATTTATGAAGTGATTCACGAGGTCTCCTTGGATGAAAAGTATGATTGCAATGGTTTCACTATAAATTATATTAGTGATAATCATGCTAAAGTTATGCAAAACCCTAATCTTGGGGATGCTAGTTTTGCTATGTCCCCTAGTTGTTGCAATAATCATGATTGGGGTGATGATCTTTCTTATGATCTTGAGAATTTGTTCAAACCTCATGATGAATATGATATTTGCAACAATACTGAAAGTGGGATTGGAGAAGTCATGACTTTATTTGATGATAATCCCACTATTTTTGAAGAGCGTCAACTTTGCATGCATGTGGATCATGAAAAGAATATCCTATGTGATAGTTACATTGTTGAATTCGAATATGATCCCACATGTAAATGCTATGAGAGAGGAAAATATTTTGGTAGAAACTTTCATGTTACCAAATTACCTCTCGTTATGTTGAGATTGGTATTGTCTCTTTCTTCTTCCTTGCATTTGGTAACTATTGGTTGTCTTGACAATCTGTTTTCCCATAAAATGCCTATACATAGGAAGTATGTTAGACTTAGATGTGATTTTCACATGCTTTATGATGCTCTCGTTGTGCTTCAATTCTTGTCTTTTGTGAGAGCATCATTGAATGCCTAGCTAAGGGCGTTAAACAATAGCGCTTGTTGGGAGGCAACCCAACGAATCTATCCTTTTTCTTTCTGTTTTTTGTTTTCCACACTCTCATAATTCTGTTATGATTGTGTTTTTTGTGTTTCTTTTTGCGTTTGTGCCAAGCAAAACCGTTATGATTAGTCTTGGGGATAATCGTTTGGTCATGCTGGAAAAGACAGAAACTTTCTGCTCACGAAAAGAATTTTCATTTTTTTTGTAAGAGCTTTTGAGTTGATTCTTTTTGCTGCTGATTGCTACGCAAATTCTTCAGACTGTCATAAGTTTTCAGAATTTTTGAAGTACCAGAGGTGTACGAAATATACAGATTGCTACAGACTGGTCTGCTGTTAACAGATTCTGTTTTTGTTGTGTTGATTGCTTATTTTGATGAAACTATGGATAGTATCGGGGGGGGGGGTATTAGCCATGGAAGATTGAAAGTACAGTAACCCAACATTAGCACAAGTAGAATTTATGTTTGCTACAGTACCTAAGGAAGTGGAGGTTTGCTTTCTTGTACTAATGATATCACGAGTTTCTGTTTAAGTTTCGTGTTGTGAAGTTTTCAAGTTTTGGGTGAAGTTCTTATGGACAAAGAGATAAAGAGTGGCAAGAGCTCAAGCTTGGGGATGCCCAAGGTGTTGGAATTATGCCCTAGAGGCAATAATAAATATATAGTTATTATTATAATTCCTGTATCAAGATAATAGTTTATTATCCATGCTATAATTGTATTGAATGAAGACTCATATACATGTGTGGATACATAGACAAAACACCGTCCCTAGCATGCCTCTAGTTGGCTAGCCAGTTGATCGATGATAGTCAGTGTCTTTTGATTATGGACAAGGTGTTGTTGCTTGATAACTGGATCACGTCATTGGGAGAATCACGTGATGGACTAGACCCAAACTAATAGACGTAGCATGTTGATCGTGTCATTTTGTTGCTACTGTTTTCTACGTGTCAAGTATTTATTCCTATGACCATGAGATCATATAACTCACTGACACCGGAGGAATGCTTTGTGTGTATCAAACGTCGCAACGTAACTGGGTGACTATAAAGATGCTCTACTGGTATCTCCGAAGGTGTTAGTTGAGTTAGTATGGATCAAGACTGGGATTTGTCACTCCGTGTGACGGAGAGGTATCTCGGGGCCCACTCGGTAATACAACATCACACACAAGCCTTGCAAGCAATGTAACTTAGTGTAAGTTGCGGGATCTTGTATTACGGGACGAGTAAAGAGACTTGCCGGTAAACGAGATTGAAATAGGTATGCGGATACTGACGATCGAATCTCGGGCAAGTAACATACCGAAGGACAAAGGGAATGACATACGGGATTATACGAATCCTTGGCACTGAGGTTCAAACGATAAGATCTTCGTAGAATATGTAGGATCCAATATGGGCATCCAGGTCCCGCTATTGGATATTGACCGAGGAGTCTCTCGGGTCATGTCTACATAGTTCTCGAACCCGCAGGGTCTGCACACTTAAGGTTCGACGTTGTTTTATGCGTATTTGAGTTATATGGTTGGTTACCGAATGTTGTTCGAAGTCCCGTATGAGATCACGGACGTCACGAGGGTTTCCGGAATGGTCCGGAAACGAAGATTGATATATAGGATGACCTCATTTGATTACCGGAAGGTTTTCGGAGTTACCGGGAATGTACCGGGAATGACGAATGGGTTCCGGGAGTTCAGCGGGGGGGGGGGCAACCCACCCTGGGGAAGCCCATAGGCCTTGGGTAGACACACCAGCCCTTAGTGGGCTGGTGGGACAGCCCAGAAGTGCTCTATGCGCCAAGAGAAGAAAAATCAAGAGGAAAAGAAAGAAAAAAAAAGGGAGGAGGTGGGAAGGGAGGAGGACTCCCTCCCACCAAACCTAGTCCAACTCGGTTTGGGGGGGGGGGAGTCCTCCCCCTTGGCTCGGCCGACCCCCTTGAGAGTCCTTGGACCCCAAGGCAAGGCCCCCTCCCTCCCACCTATATATACGGAGGTTTTAGGGCTGATTTGAGACGACTTTTCCACGACAGCCCGACCACATACCTCCACGGTTTTTCCTCTAGATCGCGTTTCTGCGGAGCTCGGGCGGAGCCCTGCTGAGACAAGGTCATCACCAACCTCCGGAGCGCCGTCACGCTGCCGGAGAACTCTTCTACCTCTCCGTCTCTCTTGCTGGATCAAGAAGGCCGAGATCATCGTCAAGCTGTACGTGTGCTGAACGCGGAGGTGCCGTCCGTTCGGTACTAGATCGTGGGACTGATCGCGGGATTGTTCGCGGGGCGGATCGAGGGACGTGAGGACGTTCCACTACATCAACCGCGTTCTCTAACGCTTCTGCTGTACGGTCTACAAGGGTACGTAGATCACTCATCCCCTCTCGTAGATGGACATCACCATGATAGGTCTTCGTGCGCGTAGGAAAATTTTTGTTTCCCATGCGACGTTCTCCAACAGTGGCATCATGAGCTAGGTTCATGCGTAGATGTCTTCTCGAGTAGAACACAAAAGTTTTTGTGGGTGGTGATGTGCGTTTTGCTGCCCTCCTTAGTCTTTTCTTGATTCCGCGGTATTGTTGGATTGAAGCGGCTTGGACCGACATTACTCGTACGCTTACGAGAGACTGGTTTCATCGTTACGAGTAACCCCCTTTGCTCAAAGATGACTGGCAAGTGTCGGTTTCTCCAACTTTAGTTGAATCGGATTTGACCGAGGAGGTCCTTGGATGAGGTTAAATAGCAACTCATATATCTCCATTGTGGTGTTTGCGTAAGTAAGGTGCGATCCTACTAGATACCCTTGGTCACCACGTAAAACATGCAACAACAAAATTAGAGGACGTCTAACTTGTTTTTGCAGGGTATGATTGTGATGTGATATGGCCAACGATGTGATGTGATATATTGGATGTATGAGATGATCATGTTGTAATAGAAATATCGACTTGCACGTCGATGGTACGGCAACTGGCAGGAGCCATAGGGTTGTCTTTATACTAACGTTTGTGCTTGCAGATGCGTTTACTATTTTGCTAGGATGTAGCTTTAGTAGTAATAGCATAAGTAGCACGACAACCCCGATGGCAACACGTTGATGGATGATCATGGTGTGGCGCCGGTGACAAGAAGATCGTGCCGGTGCTTTGGTGATGGAGATCAAGAAGCACGTGATGATGGCCATATCATGTCACTTATGAATTGCATGTGATGTTAATCCTTTTATGCACCTTATTTTGCTTAGGACGATGGTAGCATTATGAGGTGATCTCTCACTAAAATTTCAAGACGAAATTGTGTTCTCCCCGACTGTGCACCGTTGCTACAGTTCGTCGTTTCGAGACACCACGTGATGATCGGGTGTGATAGACTCAACGTTCACATACAACGGGTGCAAAACAGTTGCGCACGCGGAACACTCAGGTTAAGCTTGACGAGCCTAGCATGTGCAGACATGGCCTCGGAACACATGAGACCGAAAGGTCGATCATGAATCATATAGTTGATATGATTAGCATAGGGATGCTTACCACTGAAACTATACTCAACTCACGTGATGATCGGACTTGGGATAGTGTAAGTGGATCATGAATCACTCAAATGACTAGAGAGATGTACTTTTTGAGTGGGAGTTTAGCATATAATTTGATTAAGTTGAACTCTAATTATCTTGAACATAGTCTAAGTCCACTTTGAATATATTTGTGTTGTAGATCATGGCTCACGCGACAGTCATCCTGAATTTTAATACGTTCCTAGAGAAAGCTAAGTTGAAAGATGATGGAAGCAACTTTGTAGACTGGGCTCGTAATCTTAAGCTAATCTTACAAGCTGGGAAGAAGGATTATATCCTTAATGCTGCGCTAGGAGATGAACCACCCGCTACGGCTGATCAGGATGTTAAGAACGCTTGGTTGGCACGTAAGGAGGACTACTCAATAGTTCAATGTGCAGTCTTGTATGGCTTAGAACCGGGACTTCAACGTCGCTTTGAGCGTCATGGAGCATTTGAGATGTTCCAGGAGTTGGAGTTTATCTTTTAGAAGAACGCCCGGATCGAGAGGTATGAGACCTCCGATAAATTCTATGCTTGCAAGATGGAGGAAAACTCGTCTGTCAGTGAACATGTGCTCAAAATGTCTGGGTACTCAAACCGTCTAGCTGAACTGGGGATTGAACTCCCGCAAGAAGCTATCACTGACAGAATCCTTCAATCACTGCCGCCAAGCTACAAAGGCTTTGTGTTGAACTACAACATGCAAGGGATGAACAAGTCTCCCGGCGAGTTGTTTGCGATGTTGAAAGTCACAGAGTCTGAACTCCGTAAAGAGCATTAAGTGTTGATGGTGAATAAGACCACTAATTTCAAGAGAAACGGCAAAGGCAAGATGGGCAATTCGAAGAAGAGCGGCAAGCCTATTGCCAATCCGCCGAAGAAACCCAAAGCTGGACCTAAGCCTGAAACGGAGTGTTTCTATTGCAAGGGTATGGGTCACTGGAAGCGCAATTGCCCCAAGTATCTGGCAGATAAGAAGGCGGGCAAAGAAAAATCAGGTATATTTGATATACATGTTATTGATGTGTACTTAACCGGCTCTCGTAGTAGTGCCTGGGTATTCGATACCGGTTCTGTTGCTCACATTTGCAACTCGAAGCAGGAACTGCGGAATAGACGAAGGCTGGCGAAAGACGAAGTGACGATGCACGTAGGAAATGGTTCCAAGGTTGATGCAATCGCCGTCGGCACAGTGTCACTTCAGCTACCATCGGGATTAGTGATGAACTTAAATCATTGTTATTTAGTGCGTGCGTTGAGCATGAACATTATATCTAGATCTTGTTTATTGCGAGACGGTTACTCTTTTAAGTCTGAGAATAATGGTTGTTCTATTTCTATGAGTAACATCTTTTATGGTCATGCACCGAATGTGAGAGGATTGTTCATATTGAATCTTGATAGCGATACGCATATACATAACATTGAGACCAAAAGAGTTAGAGTAAACAATGATAGCGCCATATTTTTGTGGCACTGCCGCTTGGGTCATATTGGTGTAAAGCGCATGAAGAAACTCCATGCTGATGGACTTTTGGAGTCACTTGACTTTGATTCACTTGACATGTGCGAACCATGCCTCATGGGCAAGATGACTAAGACTCCGTTCTCCGGAACAATGGAGCGTGCAAGTGACTTGTTGGAAATCATACATACCGATGTGTGTGGTCCAATGAGCGTAGAGGCACGCGGCGGATATCGTTATTTTCTCACCTTCACTGACGATTTAAGTAGATATGGTTATGTCTACTTGATGAAGCACAAGTCTGAAACATTTGAAAAGTTCAAGCAATTTCAGAGTGAAGTGGAAAATCATCGTAACAAGAAGATCAAGTTCCTACGGTCTGATCGTGGGGGTGAATATCTGAGTTTCGAGTTTGGTGCTCACTTAAGACAATGTGGAATTGTTTCGCAGTTAACACCGCCTGGAACACCACAGCGTAATGGTGTTTCCGAACGTCGTAATCGTACTTTGTTAGAGATGGTGCGATCTATGATGTCTCTTACTGACATGCCGTTATCATTTTGGGGTTATGCATTAGAAACAGTTGCATTCACTTTAAATAGGGCACCATCAAAATCCGTTGAGACGACACCATACGAACTGTGCTATGGCAAAAGGCCAAAGTTGTCGTTTCTTAAAGTTTGGGGATGTGATGCTTATGTCAAAAAGCTTCAGCCTGAAAAGCTGGAACCCAAAGCGGAAAAGTGCGTCTTCATAGGTTACCCAAAAGAGACAGTTGGGTACACCTTCTATCTCAAATCCGAGGGCAAAGTGTTTGTTGCTAAAAACGGAGCTTTTCTCGAGAAGGAGTTTCTCTCGAGAGAATTGAGTGGGAGGAAGATAGAACTTGACGAGGTTGTCGAACCTCTCATCCCTCTGGATGGTGGCGCAGGGCAAGGGGAAACCTCTGTCGTTGCGACGCCGGTTGAGGAGGAAGTTAATGATGATGATCATGAAACTCCAGTTCAAGTTTCTGTTGAACCACGCAGGTCGACGAGATCACGCGCTGCTCCAGAGTGGTACGGTAATCCCATCTTATCAATCATGTTGTTAGACAACAATGAACCTGCAAATTATGAAGAAGCAATGGTGGGCCCAGATTCCAACAAATGGCTAGAAGCCATGAAATCCGAGATAGGATCCATGTATGAGAACAAAGTGTGGACTTTGGAGATACTACCTGAGGGTCGCAAGGCTATTCAGAACAAATGGATCTTTAAGAAGAAGACGGACGCTGACGGTAATGTGACCGTTTATAAAGCTCGACTTGTGGCAAAGGGTTTTTCACAAGTTCCAGGAGTTGACTACGATGAGACTTTCTCACCCGTAGCGATGCTTAAGTCCGTCAGAATCATGTTAGCAATAGCTGCATTTTTCGATTATGAAATCTGGCAGATGGATGTCAAAACGGCGTTCCTTAACGGTTTCCTTAAGGAAGAGTTGTATATGATGCAACCCGAAGGTTTTGTCGATCCTAAAAATGCTGACAAGGTGTGCAAGCTCCAGCGATCCATTTATGGACTGGTGCAAGCATCTCGGAGTTGGAACAAACGCTTTGATGAGGTGATCAAAGCATTTGGGTTTATACAAGTGGTTGGAGAATCTTGTATTTACAAGAAAGTGAGTGGGAGCTCTGTGGCGTTTCTAATATTATATGTGGATGACATATTACTGATTGGAAACAACGTAGAGCTTTTGGAGAGCATAAAAGGTTACTTGAATAAAAGTTTCTCTATGAAGGACCTAGGAGAAGCTGCTTACATTCTAGGCATTAAGATCTATAGGGATAGATCGAAACGCCTGATAGGACTTTCACAAAGCACATACCTTCATAAAGTTTTGAAAAGGTTCAAAATGGAACAGTCCAAGAAAGGGTTCTTGCCAGTTTTACAAGGTACGAGATTGAGTAAGACTCAGTGCCCAGCAACTGATGAAGATAGAGAGCATATGCGCTCCGTCCCCTATGCTTCAGCCATAGGTTCTATCATGTATGCGATGATGTGCACTAGACCGGATGTTAGCCTGGCCATAAGTATGGCAGGTAGGTTCCAGAGTAATCCAGGAGTGGATCACTGGACAGCGGTCAAGAATATCCTGAAGTACCTGAAAAGGACTAAGGAGATGTTTCTCGTATATGGAGGTGACGAAGAGCTCGCCGTAAAAGGTTACGTCGATGCAAGCTTTGACACAGATCCGGACGACTCTAAGTCGCAGACCGGATACGTATTTATTCTTAATGGGGGTGCAGTAAGCTGGTGCAGTTCCAAGCAAAGCGTCGTAGCAGATTCTACATGTGAAGCAGAGTACATGGCTGCCTCGGAGGCGGCTAAGGAGGGTGTCTGGATGAAGCAGTTCATGACGGATCTTGGAGTGGTGCCAAGCGCACTGAATCCAATAACCTTGTTCTGTGACAACACTGGTGCCATTGCCTTAGCAAAGGAACCACGGTTTCACAAGAAGACCAGACACATCAAACGACGCTTCAACCTCATCCGCGACTACGTCGAGGAAGAGGACGTAAATATATGCAAAGTGCACACGGATCTGAATGTAGCAGACCCGCTGACTAAACCTCTTCCACGGCCAAAACATGATCGACACCAGAATTGTATGGGTGTTAGATTTATTACAATGTAATTCACATGGTGATGTGAGGGCTAGATTATTGACTCTAGTGCAAGTGGGAGACTGTTGGAATTCTGCCCTAGAGGCAATAATAAATATATAGTTATTATTATAATTCCTGTATCAAGATAATAGTTTATTATCCATGCTATAATTGTATTGAATGAAGACTCATATACATGTGTGGATACATAGACAAAACACCGTCCCTAGCATGCCTCTAGTTGGCTAGCCAGTTGATCGATGATAGTCAGTGTCTTTTGATTATGGACAAGGTGTTGTTGCTTGATAACTGGATCACGTCATTGGGAGAATCACGTGATGGACTAGACCCAAACTAATAGACGTAGCATGTTGATCGTGTCATTTTGTTGCTACTGTTTTCTACGTGTCAAGTATTTATTCCTATGAACATGAGATCATATAACTCACTGACACCGGAGGAATGCTTTGTGTGTATCAAACGTCGCAACGTAACTGGGTGACTATAAAGATGCTCTACTGGTATCTCCGAAGGTGTTAGTTGAGTTAGTATGGATCAAGACTGGGATTTGTCACTCCGTGTGACGGAGAGGTATCTCGGGGCCCACTCGGTAATACAACATCACACACAAGCCTTGCAAGCAATGTAACTTAGTTAAGTTGCGGGATCTTGTATTACGGGACGAGTAAAGAGACTTGCCGGTAAACGAGATTGAAATAGGTATGCGGATACTGACGATCGAATCTCGGGCAAGTAACATACCGAAGGACAAAGGGAATGACATACGGGATTATACGAATCCTTGGCACTGAGGTTCAAACGATAAGATCTTCGTAGAATATGTAGGATCCAATATGGGCATCCAGGTCCCGCTATTGGATATTGACCGAGGAGTCTCTCGGGTCATGTCTACATAGTTCTCGAACCCGCAGGGTCTGCACACTTAAGGTTCGACGTTGTTTTATGCGTATTTGAGTTATATGGTTGGTTACCGAATGTTGTTCGGAGTCCCGTATGAGATCACGGACGTCACGAGGGTTTCCGGAATGGTCCGGAAACGAAGATTGATATATAGGATGACCTCATTTGATTACCGGAAGGTTTTCGGAGTTACCGGGAATGTACCGGGAATGACGAATGGGTTCCGGGAGTTCAGCGGGGGGGGGGGGGCAACCCACCCCGGGGAAGCCCATAGGCCTTGGGTAGACACACCAGCCCTTAGTGGGCTGGTGGGACAGCCCAGAAGTGCTCTATGCGCCAAGAGAAGAAAAATCAAGAGGAAAAGAAAGAAAAAAAAAGGGAGGAGGTGGGAAGGGAGGAGGACTCCCTCCCACCAAACCTAGTCCAACTCGGTTTGGGGGGGGGAGTCCTCCCCCTTGGCTCGGCCGACCCCCTTGAGAGTCCTTGGACCCCAAGGCAAGGCCCCCTCCCTCCCACCTATATATACGGAGGTTTTAGGGCTGATTTGAGACGACTTTTCCACGACAGCCTGACCACATACCTCCACGGTTTTTCCTCTAGATCGCGTTTCTGCGGAGCTCGGGCGGAGCCCTGCTGAGACAAGGTCATCACCAACCTCCGGAGCGCCGTCACGCTGCCGGAGAACTCTTCTACCTCTCCGTCTCTCTTGCTGGATCAAGAAGGCCGAGATCATCGTCAAGCTGTACGTGTGCTGAACGCGGAGGTGCCGTCCGTTCGGTACTAGATCGTGGGACTGATCGCGGGATTGTTCGCGGGGCGGATCGAGGGACGTGAGGACGTTCCACTACATCAACCGCGTTCTCTAACGCTTCTGCTGTACGGTCTACAAGGGTACGTAGATCACTCATCCCCTCTCGTAGATGGACATCACCATGATAGGTCTTCGTGCGCGTAGGAAATTTTTTGTTTCCCATGCGACGTTCTCCAACAGTGGCATCATGAGCTAGGTTCATGCGTAGATGTCTTCTCGAGTAGAACACAAAAGTTTTTGTGGGTGGTGATGTGCGTTTTGCTGCCCTCCTTAGTCTTTTCTTGATTCCGCGGTATTGTTGGATTGAAGCGGCTTGGACCGACATTACTCGTACGCTTACGAGAGACTGGTTTCATCGTTACGAGTAACCCCCTTTGCTCAAAGATGACTGGCAAGTGTCGGTTTCTCCAACTTTAGTTGAATCGGATTTGACCGAGGAGGTCCTTGGATAAGGTTAAATAGCAACTCATATATCTCCATTGTGGTGTTTGCGTAAGTAAGGTGCGATCCTACTAGATACCCTTGGTCACCACGTAAAACATGCAACAACAAAATTAGAGGACGTCTAACTTGTTTTTGCAGGGTATGATTGTGATGTGATATGGCCAACGATGTGATGTGATATATTGGATGTATGAGATGATCATGTTGTAATAGAAATATCGACTTGCACGTCGATGGTACGGCAACCGGCAGGAGCCATAGGGTTGTCTTTATACTAACGTTTGTGCTTGCAGATGCGTTTACTATTTTGCTAGGATGTAGCTTTAGTAGTAATAGCATAAGTAGCACGACAACCCCGATGGCAACACGTTGATGGATGATCATGGTGTGGCGCCGGTGACAAGAAGATCGTGCCGGTGCTTTGGTGATGGAGATCAAGAAGCACGTGATGATGGCCATATCATGTCACTTATGAATTGCATGTGATGTTAATCCTTTTATGCACCTTATTTTGCTTAGGACGATGGTAGCATTATGAGGTGATCTCTCACTAAAATTTCAAGACGAAATTGTGTTCTCCCCGACTGTGCACCGTTGCTACAGTTCGTCGTTTCGAGACACCACGTGATGATCGGGTGTGATAGACTCAACGTTCACATACAACGGGTGCAAAACAGTTGCGCACGCGGAACACTCAGGTTAAGCTTGACGAGCCTAGCATGTGCAGACATGGCCTCGGAACACATGAGACCGAAAGGTCGATCATGAATCATATAGTTGATATGATTAGCA
Organism: Hordeum vulgare subsp. vulgare; assembly: GCF_904849725.1. Classification (NCBI taxonomy): domain Eukaryota; kingdom Viridiplantae; phylum Streptophyta; class Magnoliopsida; order Poales; family Poaceae; genus Hordeum; species Hordeum vulgare. Next base: position 560,120,900 of record NC_058520.1, read on the forward strand.
TAGGGATGCTTACCACTGAAACTATACTCAACTCACGTGATGATCGGACTTGGGATAGTGTAAGTGGATCATGAATCACTCAAATGACTAGAGAGATGTACTTTTTGAGTGGGAGTTTAGCATATAATTTGATTAAGTTGAACTCTAATTATCTTGAACATAGTCTAAGTCCACTTTGAATATATTTGTGTTGTAGATCATGGCTCACGCGACAGTCATCCTGAATTTTAATACGTTCCTAGAGAAAGCTAAGTTGAAAGATGATGGAAGCAACTTTGTAGACTGGGCTCGTAATCTTAAGCTAATCTTACAAGCTGGGAAGAAGGATTATATCCTTAATGCTGCGCTAGGAGATGAACCACCCGCTACGGCTGATCAGGATGTTAAGAACGCTTGGTTGGCACGTAAGGAGGACTACTCAATAGTTCAATGTGCAGTCTTGTATGGCTTAGAACCGGGACTTCAACGTCGCTTTGAGCGTCATGGAGCATTTGAGATGTTCCAGGAGTTGGAGTTTATCTTTTAGAAGAACGCCCGGATCGAGAGGTATGAGACCTCCGATAAATTCTATGCTTGCAAGATGGAGGAAAACTCGTCTGTCAGTGAACATGTGCTCAAAATGTCTGGGTACTCAAACCGTCTAGCTGAACTGGGGATTGAACTCCCGCAAGAAGCTATCACTGACAGAATCCTTCAATCACTGCCGCCAAGCTACAAAGGCTTTGTGTTGAACTACAACATGCAAGGGATGAACAAGTCTCCCGGCGAGTTGTTTGCGATGTTGAAAGTCACAGAGTCTGAACTCCGTAAAGAGCATTAAGTGTTGATGGTGAATAAGACCACTAATTTCAAGAGAAACGGCAAAGGCAAGATGGGCAATTCGAAGAAGAGCGGCAAGCCTATTGCCAATCCGCCGAAGAAACCCAAAGCTGGACCTAAGCCTGAAACGGAGTGTTTCTATTGCAAGGGTATGGGTCACTGGAAGCGCAATTGCCCCAAGTATCTGGCAGATAAGAAGGCGGGCAAAGAAAAATCAGGTATATTTGATATACATGTTATTGATGTGTACTTAACCGGCTCTCGTAGTAGTGCCTGGGTATTCGATACCGGTTCTGTTGCTCACATTTGCAACTCGAAGCAGGAACTGCGGAATAGACGAAGGCTGGCGAAAGACAAAGTGACGATGCACGTAGGAAATGGTTCCAAGGTTGATGCAATCGCCGTCGGCACAGTGTCACTTCAGCTACCATCGGGATTAGTGATGAACTTAAATCATTGTTATTTAGTGCGTGCGTTGAGCATGAACATTATATCTAGATCTTGTTTATTGCGAGACGGTTACTCTTTTAAGTCTGAGAATAATGGTTGTTCTATTTCTATGAGTAACATCTTTTATGGTCATGCACCGAATGTGAGAGGATTGTTCATATTGAATCTTGATAGCGATACGCATATACATAACATTGAGACCAAAAGAGTTAGAGTAAACAATGATAGCGCCATATTTTTGTGGCACTGCCGCTTGGGTCATATTGGTGTAAAGCGCATGAAGAAACTCCATGCTGATGGACTTTTGGAGTCACTTGACTTTGATTCACTTGACATGTGCGAACCATGCCTCATGGGCAAGATGACTAAGACTCCGTTCTCCGGAACAATGGAGCGTGCAAGTGACTTGTTGGAAATCATACATACCGATGTGTGTGGTCCAATGAGCGTAGAGGCACGCGGCGGATATCGTTATTTTCTCACCTTCACTGACGATTTAAGTAGATATGGTTATGTCTACTTGATGAAGCACAAGTCTGAAACATTTGAAAAGTTCAAGCAATTTCAGAGTGAAGTGGAAAATCATCGTAACAAGAAGATCAAGTTCCTACGGTCTGATCGTGGGGGTGAATATCTGAGTTTCGAGTTTGGTGCTCACTTAAGACAATGTGGAATTGTTTCGCAGTTAACACCGCCTGGAACACCACAGCGTAATGGTTTTTCCGAACATCGTAATCGTACTTTGTTAGAGATGGTGCGATCTATGATGTCTCTTACTGACATGCCGTTATCATTTTGGGGTTATGCATTAGAAACAGTTGCATTCACTTTAAATAGGGCACCATCAAAATCCGTTGAGACGACACCATACGAACTGTGCTATGGCAAAAGGCCAAAGTTGTCGTTTCTTAAAGTTTGGGGATGTGATGCTTATGTCAAAAAGCTTCAGCCTGAAAAGCTGGAACCCAAAGCGGAAAAGTGCGTCTTCATAGGTTACCCAAAAGAGACAGTTGGGTACACCTTCTATCTCAAATCCGAGGGCAAAGTGTTTGTTGCTAAAAACGGAGCTTTTCTCGAGAAGGAGTTTCTCTCGAGAGAATTGAGTGGGAGGAAGATAGAACTTGACGAGGTTGTCGAACCTCTCATCCCTCTGGATGGTGGCGCAGGGCAAGGGGAAACCTCTGTCGTTGCGACGCCGGTTGAGGAGGAAGTTAATGATGATGATCATGAAACTCCAGTTCAAGTTTCTGTTGAACCACGCAGGTCGACGAGATCACGCGCTGCTCCAGAGTGGTACGGTAATCCCATCTTATCAATCATGTTGTTAGACAACAATGAACCTGCAAATTATGAAGAAGCAATGGTGGGCCCAGATTCCAACAAATGGCTAGAAGCCATGAAATCCGAGATAGGATCCATGTATGAGAACAAAGTGTGGACTTTGGAGATACTACCTGAGGGTCGCAAGGCTATTCAGAACAAATGGATCTTTAAGAAGAAGACGGACGCTGACGGTAATGTGACCGTTTATAAAGCTCGACTTGTGGCAAAGGGTTTTTCACAAGTTCCAGGAGTTGACTACGATGAGACTTTCTCACCCGTAGCGATGCTTAAGTCCGTCAGAATCATGTTAGCAATAGCTGCATTTTTCGATTATGAAATCTGGCAGATGGATGTCAAAACGGCGTTCCTTAACGGTTTCCTTAAGGAAGAGTTGTATATGATGCAACCCGAAGGTTTTGTCGATCCTAAAAATGCTGACAAGGTGTGCAAGCTCCAGCGATCCATTTATGGACTGGTGCAAGCATCTCGGAGTTGGAACAAACGCTTTGATGAGGTGATCAAAGCATTTGGGTTTATACAAGTGGTTGGAGAATCTTGTATTTACAAGAAAGTGAGTGGGAGCTCTGTGGCGTTTCTAATATTATATGTGGATGACATATTACTGATTGGAAACAACGTAGAGCTTTTGGAGAGCATAAAAGGTTACTTGAATAAAAGTTTCTCTATGAAGGACCTAGGAGAAGCTGCTTACATTCTAGGCATTAAGATCTATAGGGATAGATCGAAACGCCTGATAGGACTTTCACAAAGCACATACCTTCATAAAGTTTTGAAAAGGTTCAAAATGGAACAGTCCAAGAAAGGGTTCTTGCCAGTTTTACAAGGTACGAGATTGAGTAAGACTCAGTGCCCAGCAACTGATGAAGATAGAGAGCATATGCGCTCCGTCCCCTATGCTTCAGCCATAGGTTCTATCATGTATGCGATGATGTGCACTAGACCGGATGTTAGCCTGGCCATAAGTATGGCAGGTAGGTTCCAGAGTAATCCAGGAGTGGATCACTGGACAGCGGTCAAGAATATCCTGAAGTACCTGAAAAGGACTAAGGAGATGTTTCTCGTATATGGAGGTGACGAAGAGCTCGCCGTAAAAGGTTACGTCGATGCAAGCTTTGACACAGATCCGGACGACTCTAAGTCGCAGACCGGATACGTATTTATTCTTAATGGGGGTGCAGTAAGCTGGTGCAGTTCCAAGCAAAGCGTCGTAGCAGATTCTACATGTGAAGCAGAGTACATGGCTGCCTCGGAGGCGGCTAAGGAGGGTGTCTGGATGAAGCAGTTCATGACGGATCTTGGAGTGGTGCCAAGCGCACTGAATCCAATAACCTTGTTCTGTGACAACACTGGTGCCATTGCCTTAGCAAAGGAACCACGGTTTCACAAGAAGACCAGACACATCAAACGACGCTTCAACCTCATCCGCGACTACGTCGAGGAAGAGGACGTAAATATATGCAAAGTGCACACGGATCTGAATGTAGCAGACCCGCTGACTAAACCTCTTCCACGGCCAAAACATGATCGACACCAGAATTGTATGGGTGTTAGATTTATTACAATGTAATTCACATGGTGATGTGAGGGCTAGATTATTGACTCTAGTGCAAGTGGGAGACTGTTGGAATTATGCCCTAGAGGCAATAATAAATATATAGTTATTATTATAATTCCTGTATCAAGATAATAGTTTATTATCCATGCTATAATTGTATTGAATGAAGACTCATATACATGTGTGGATACATAGACAAAACACCGTCCCTAGCATGCCTCTAGTTGGCTAGCCAGTTGATCGATGATAGTCAGTGTCTTTTGATTATGGACAAGGTGTTGTTGCTTGATAACTGGATCACGTCATTGGGAGAATCACGTGATGGACTAGACCCAAACTAATAGACGTAGCATGTTGATCGTGTCATTTTGTTGCTACTGTTTTCTACGTGTCAAGTATTTATTCCTATGACCATGAGATCATATAACTCACTGACACCGGAGGAATGCTTTGTGTGTATCAAACGTCGCAACGTAACTGGGTGACTATAAAGATGCTCTACTGGTATCTCCGAAGGTGTTAGTTGAGTTAGTATGGATCAAGACTGGGATTTGTCACTCCGTGTGACGGAGAGGTATCTCGGGGCCCACTCGGTAATACAACATCACACACAAGCCTTGCAAGCAATGTAACTTAGTGTAAGTTGCGGGATCTTGTATTACGGGACGAGTAAAGAGACTTGCCGGTAAACGAGATTGAAATAGGTATGCGGATACTGACGATCGAATCTCGGGCAAGTAACATACCGAAGGACAAAGGGAATGACATACGGGATTATACGAATCCTTGGCACTGAGGTTCAAACGATAAGATCTTCGTAGAATATGTAGGATCCAATATGGGCATCCAGGTCCCGCTATTGGATATTGACCGAGGAGTCTCTCGGGTCATGTCTACATAGTTCTCGAACCCGCAGGGTCTGCACACTTAAGGTTCGACGTTGTTTTATGCGTATTTGAGTTATATGGTTGGTTACCGAATGTTGTTCGGAGTCCCGTATGAGATCACGGACGTCACGAGGGTTTCTGGAATGGTCCGGAAACGAAGATTGATATATAGGATGACCTCATTTGATTACCGGAAGGTTTTCGGAGTTACCGGGAATGTACCGGGAATGACGAATGGGTTCCGGGAGTTCAGCGGGGGGGGGGGGGGGCAACCCACCCCGGGGAAGCCCATAGGCCTTGGGTAGACACACCAGCCCTTAGTGGGCTGGTGGGACAGCCCAGAAGTGCTCTATGCGCCAAGAGAAGAAAAATCAAGAGGAAAAGAAAAAAAAAAAGGGAGGAGGTGGGAAGGGAGGAGGACTCCCTCCCACCAAACCTAGTCCAACTCGGTTTGGGGGGGGGGAGTCCTCCCCCTTGGCTCGGCCGACCCCCTTGAGAGTCCTTGGACCCCAAGGCAAGGCCCCCTCCCTCCCACCTATATATACGGAGGTTTTAGGGCTGATTTGAGACGACTTTTCCACGACAGCCCGACCACATACCTCCACGGTTTTTCCTCTAGATCGCGTTTCTGCGGAGCTCGGGCGGAGCCCTGCTGAGACAAGGTCATCACCAACCTCCGGAGCGCCGTCACGCTGCCGGAGAACTCTTCTACCTCTCCGTCTCTCTTGCTGGATCAAGAAGGCCGAGATCATCGTCAAGCTGTACGTGTGCTGAACGCGGAGGTGCCGTCCGTTCGGTACTAGATCGTGGGACTGATCGCGGGATTGTTCGCGGGGCGGATCGAGGGACGTGAGGACGTTCCACTACATCAACCGCGTTCTCTAACGCTTCTGCTGTACGGTCTACAAGGGTACGTAGATCACTCATCCCCTCGTAGTAGATGGACATCACCATGATAGGTCTTCGTGCGCGTAGGAAAATTTTTGTTTCCCATGTGACGTTCTCCAACACAAGGCACCCCAAGAGATTCAAGGATGTCGTAAAATCCTAATCTTGGGGATTCCCCGGGAAGGCATCCCCTCTCTCGTCTTCAATCCATCGGTAACGTTACTTGGAGCTATATTTTTATTCACCACATGTTATGTGTTTTTGCTTGGAGCGTCTTATATCGTAGGAGTCTTTCATTTTTGTTGTGTCACAATCATCCTTGCTGCACACCTAGAGAGAGAGACATGCACACACTGTGATTTTGTCGAGCTTCACTTATATCTTTTGGTAGACAATTCAGCTCACATGTGCTTCACTTATATCTTTTGAGCTAGATACTTTTGCTCTAAGTGCTTCACTTATATCTTTTAGAGCACAGCGGTGTGTGGCTTGGTAGTTGATCTATGCTTTGAAAGTAGTCTCAAAAGGGGTAGTTATCCAAAGGGATACGAAAACTTCCACCTTCATGTGCACTGAATAGTTAGAGAAGTTTGATTCATCTCAATTAGTTTTGAGTTGTGGTTGTGGTAATATTAAAGTCATGCTAGTAAGGTGTTGTGGATCTAGAAATACTTGTGTTGAAGTTAGTGATTCCCGTAGCATGCACGTATAGTGAACCGCTATATGATGAAATCTGAGCATGATTAGTATATTGATTGTCATCCTTTGCGTGGCTGTCGGGATTGCGCGATGGTTTATACCTACCAACCCTTCCCCTAGGAGTATGCGTTGAATGCTTTGTTTTGATTACTAATAAAACTTTTGCAACAAGTATATGAGCTCTTCATGACTAATGTTGAGTCCATGGTTTAGATGCACTTTCACCTTCCATCATCACTATCTTCTTAGTGTCGTGCAACTTTCGCCGGTGCACAAAACCCACCATTAGCCTCCCTCAAAACAGCCACCATACCTACCTACTATGGCTTTTTCAAAGTCATTCCGATATATATTGCCATGCAACTACCACCATGACATGTGCCACCACGTCTACATTGCCATTGCATGATCGTAAGATAGCTAGCATGATGTTTCCATTGATGTCTATGCCATGCTAGATCATTGCCACGGTACACTACCGAAGGCATTCCATATAGAGTCATCGTTACTCTAAGTTTTGAGTTGAAAGTGTGATGATCATCATTAATGGAGCATTGTCCCACGTGAGGAAATAAAAGAGGCCAAAGAAGCCCACCAAAAAAAGAGGCCAAAGAGCCCACCAAAATAAAAAAAATGAGAGAAAAAGAGAGAAGGGACAATGCTACCACTTTTTCCACACTTGTGCATATTAAGCACCATGATCTTCATGATTGAGAGTCTCTCGTTTTGTCACCACCATATAGCTAGTGGGAAATTTTCATTTTATAACTTGTCTTGTATATTCCTATGATAGGCTTCCTCAAAATTGCCTTCGGTCTTCGTGAGCAAGCAAGTTGGATGCACACCCACTAGTTTTCTTTAAGAGCTTTCACATACTCATAGCTCTAGTGCATCAATTGTATGGCAATCCCTACTCATTCACATTGATATCTATTGATGAGCATCTCCACTTCTCATTGATATGCCTAGTTAATGTGACTATCTTCTCCTTTTTTTGTCTTGCAACCTCTAGCACACTCCACACCATCTATAGTGCTATAACCATGGCTCACGCTCATGTATTGCGTGAGAGTTGAAAAGGTTTGAGAAAGTATGTGACAGCACGATGTCGACGCCCCAGAAGATTCCCCTGTTATTTCTGTTTCCCTCGTGTGATATTTTGTTTGTTGCATTCATCTTGTGCATCATGGCATCATGCATGGCATCATGTCAACTGTGTTTTGTCGGTGTTGCTTGTTGCCGTGTTGTTGGGTGTTAGTGCGTTGTGAGTGGCGTTGTTTTGTTGGAGTGTTGAGAGAGGGTGCGTGAGAGCCAGTGCTAAACCCTGTTGCACCGCGAACCACTCCCCTCCTCTCTTCTCTTTGATTTTGTTTTGGGGTTGTGTAAAAGTTCCGTTTTAACCCCTTTGAAAAATCGTCTTCTTTTAAAACTCCTTTTATTAAATGTGGGGGCAACCCTTGGGTTTTTAATTTTATTTCTCCTTGTGTGTTATTTTAAAACCGTCTCATTTTCTTTTCTCCTTTAAAGAACTTTTATTTTATTCTTTAAATAAAAGAGGTTTTATTTATTCCTTCAAAAGGTTTCATTTGTTTCTTTTAATAAAAAGATGCCCAACTATTTATTATAGTTGGGGTGTGGGTTTTTAAAGGAGCTCAAAAACGTTTATTTTATGTTCTTATGTTTGAACCTTTTTCTTTTGCGGTGTTTCCCTGTTTTAAAAAAAAGTAAAGGAAAAAAACAATAGAGAGGAGGAGCCCAGCCGGCAAGGCCGAGTTGGCCGACCCAAGTTCCCCAACCCTAGCGCTTCGCTCTCTTCCCGAGCCCCCTCCTCGTTCCCTCGGGTTCCCGTGCGCCGTATTTTTTCCCCCGATTCCCCTCTCCTCCCGGTTCCATGGCCTCCCTCGCCCGAGCGCAGCAGCACCCCTACGCACCAAGCTCCGCCTCGCGCAGCCGCCTCTCCGCCCCGAGCCCCATGCCCGAGCTGGCCGTCGCCTCCCTGCCCTTTCCTCCCTCGACCCGAGCGCGCCGCCGACCGTCGTCTGTTGCAGGAGACCTGCCGTCGCCGATCCTCCCTCGACCTCGCCGATCCCCCGCGCGCCATGTCCTCTCCTCGCCTCCCCGCGCCACCAGCAGGCGGTGCCCCGTGCGCCGCCATGCTCGACCGCCTCGCCCTCGGCCTCAGCAGCCCCGTGTTCGCCTTCCCCGAGATGCCCGCCGTCGACACCCTTGGCCTTGCCTCGCTGCTCGTCGGCGCCGCCCCGCCGCTGTGACCTCGTTCTCGCCATGGCGCCAGCTCGCCTCGCCTCGACCCGGTGCGCTGCCTGCCGATGCATTTTGCCGCTGTTGCTGCAGTTAGCTGTTGGGCTTTGCTGTTGCTGATTGTTGTGGAGATGCTGGAGCTGATGCTTGCTGTTGTGTAGCATGCTGCTGCCGATTGCTCTGCTGCTTGCCGGCTGCGTTAGATGTTGCTTGCTCGCTGGTTGCCTGCACGCCTGATGCTAGCTGCTTGCCTGCTTGTGCCTGCTTGCTATACCTGGCCGATGCATGTTGTCGCCGCTGCTGCATAGACAGTTGCTAACTTGTTGCCTTGCTTTTGCTCTTGCTGTTGCTGCCTATGCCGATAGCTGCTGGTGATGTTGCTGCCTTGCCTGATGCGGCCGATGCCTGTAGATGATTGTTGTTGCCCGAATCTATGTTGTCATATGTAGCTGCGGTTGCTAGTTGCTAGATATTAGTTGCTGCCGCTTGTAGCCGTGTCCTCCGCTCGTATTTGCTTGTGTTGCCGCTTGCCGTCGCCGCGTGCACCATCCCCGCCACCGTGGGTCATCGACAAATTCGATGAGCACCACGTCGTCCTCGATGACCTCTTCGAAAACGTGTTCGACTCCCAACACCGAAGACCCGAGAACCCCGACGACAAGAGAACGACTACCGTCGACGAGATCTGACGACCACGACGACCGTTGTTCTCCTTCTCAGAACCGAACCGCTTCGAGTCGCATGCTTCGAAGGTATACCAATGAGACGTTGTCGTGACCGCGTGCATGTGATGTATGAGTTGAATGTATGTTGCCCGTGGCACGTTGTGTTCCTCTTTCGTTGTGCCCTCGACACATGGGAACCCGATATACGGGATCACCCCATTCTTTATTTAGCGTTTCCGCACGTGCGCCCTATTCGTTGGCACGATATCTCGACGAGTTATCGGGATAGGAGCGTTGCCCTCGCATCGTTTCCGTTTTGCCGCCATGGTTCCTTTTCGCTCGCCGTGGCGACACCTGTTTCTTTTCTCTTCTTGCGCGTGATGTTTGAACTCGCATGCATGACGCATTCATGGCATAATATATTGTGTTGCATGTCTCTTGTGTCGTAGCTCCGTACTAAGTCCCGTGTGTTAGCCGTCTAGGATGCCACGTAGAACCGTCGCTTCACCCCTTGCCATGTTAACAACATTTAATATTGCCGTGTAAATAGTCGGGAGTGAACTAAATAATCAATCGTGGAGTTTCATCGATATGTAACCCGTTGCATATCGAGCTTCACTTAATGTGTAGTGTTTGCGTGAGGTGAATTGCCATGCCATCCCTTGCATCAATGAACTCATCATGCATCATAGTAGGTTATGCATCATGTTGTGCATCGTGTGGTGAATATCTGTGTTGATGTTTGTTTCCGGTTTGCTCCGTCTCATAGAGTTCCACAAGCGTATCAGAATGTGAGAACCCGTTCGACTGCTTCTCGGAGTTGTTCTTCCAAGCGGGATCTCAGGCAAGATGACCATTTCCCCAGATATCATTACTATCATTGCCATGTTAGTTTTATCACTTCTATCGATTATGTTTCGTTGCCTACCACATGTTAAATATCAGCCTCTCAACCATGCCATGAAAACCTTCAACCTGTTCAACCTAGCAAATCACTGATTGGCTATGTTACTGCTTGCTTGACCATGCTGTTAGCGTTGCTAGTTGCAGGTGTAGTTGCTTCCATGTGATTACATGGATTCCTTGTCATATCGCCATATTAATTGCTATTTAATTTAATGCACCTATATACTTGGTAAAAGGTGGAAGGCTCGGCCTTCCTAGCCTAGTGTTTTGTTCCACCTTTGCCCCCTTAGTTTCGGCTATCGGTGTTATGTTCCATAATTGAGCGCTCCTAACACGATCGGGGTTGTTATGGGGACCCCCTTGATAAATTCGTTTTAGACAAAAGCTGGTCTGGCAAGGCCCAACATTGGTACTACATTTGCCCAACATAATAACTTTGTTAATACTGAAAGCATAGGACGTCATGAACCCGAGGAGTAAGTTCACATAATACAGGGAGGGCCAGTGCTGGTCCAAAACAGAGCACTGTGCGGGGCCACCGCGAGGAAACTCGAGGTTTGGCACTCGTACGCATAGCTTATCCGTCGTGTCCTGAGAACGAGATACGCGGCTCCTATCGGGATCGTCGACACGTCGGGCGGCCTTGCTGGATTAGTTTTACCTTTGACGGAATATCTTGTGCATCGGGATTCCGGTGATGCTTTGGGTATTCTCAGAGTTGAGGTTTTCCACTAGGGAATCCGACGAGATCGCGAGCTTCGTGATTGAGGATTTCTATGCGGCTTGTGATAATTTGTGATGGACTAGTTGGAGCACCCCTGCAGGGTTAAATCTTTCGGAAAGCCGTGCCCGCGGTTATGTGGCAACGTGGAAACTTTGTTTAACACTGGTTCTAGATAACTTGAAGTTAACTTAATTAAAACTTGCCAACTGTGTGCGTAATCGTGACTGTCTCTTTCGTGAGTTCTTTCTCCGATCGAGGACACGGTGGGGTTATGTTTGACGTAGGTAGGTGTTCAGGATCATTCATTTGATCATCAGTAGTTCACGCCCGTTATGCGTAGATCTTCCCCATCTTATTTCTTGTACTCGTAAGTTTAGCCACCAAATATGTGCTTAGCCGCTGCTGCAACCTCACCACTTAACCTGATCTCACCCATTAAGCTTTGCTAGTCTTGATACCTTTGGAAATGAGATTGTTGAGTTCCCTGTGGCTCACAGATTACTACAACACCAGTCGCAGGTACATGTAAAGGTTATTTGACGCGAGCGCGTTGATTGTTCATTTGGAGTTGCTTCTTCTTCTTCTTCTTCTTCATCGATCTAGGATGGGTTCCAGGCCGGCAGCCTGGGATAGCAAGGATGGACGCCGTTCTTCTTTTCTCGTTTGTTTTCGTCCGTAGTCAGACCCTGCTCTTATTCATGATGATTATATACTGTACTGTTGTGACTCTGATGTAGCTTGTGGCGAGTGTAAGCCAATTCTATATATATCTCTTCTTTTCAGTACATGTACTTGTAACGATATCCATTCTTGCGACACGACGAGATGCGCTTCTATCCCTGACGAGGCCTTCGTGCCAAATTGAGGATAGGGTCACATCTTGGGTGTGACAAAGTAAAGGTGTGAAACAATTACTTGGCCAATACCGGGGTTGTGCTTGATTTAAATGTGTTGTGCAATGATGATAGAGCATAGCCAGACTATATGCTTTTGTAGGGATAACTTTCTTTTGGCCTTGTTATTTTGAAAGTTCATGATTACTTTGCTAGTTTGCTTGAATTATTATTGTTTCCACGTCAATAGAAAACTATTGTTTTGAATCTAATGGATCTGAACATTCACGTCATATAAGAGGAATTACAAAGGACACCTATGCTAGGTAGCATGAAAGCATCAAAAATTTATTCTTATCACTTCCCTACTCGAGGGCGAGCACGAGTTAAGCTTGGGGATGCTTGATACGTCTCAAACGTATCTGTAATTTTTGATGGTTTCACGTTGTTATCTTGTCTTCTTTGGTTGTTTTATGTACCTTTTATATATTTTTTGGGACTACTTATTAATTCAGTGCCAAGTGCCAGTTCCTGTTTTCCCGTGTTTTTTACTCTTTTCAGATCTGATTTTGGAACGGAGTCCAAACGGAAGAAAAACCCCGAAATGTTTTTTTCCCGAACGGAAGAAGATCAGGGAGCCTTTGGGCCAAGCCAGGTGGGCTCCACGGAGCCCACAAGCCCCCACTCCGCCACCAGGGGGAGGCGGCGGTGGGCAGGTTTGTGGCCTGCCTGGCCGCCCCTGACCTAGATCTTTGGCCTATAAATTCCCAAATATTCCGCAAAAAATCAGGGGAGCCTCGGAAATACTTTTCCGCCACCGCAAGCTTCCGTTTCCGCGAGATCTCATCTGGAGACCCTTCCCGGCACCCTGCCGGAGGGGACTTTGGAGTTGGAGGGCTTCTTCATCATCATCATCGCCCCTCCAATGACTCGTGAGTAGTTCACTTCAGACCTACGGGTCCGTAGTTAGTAGCTAGATGGCTTCTTCACTCTCTTGGATCTTCAATACAAAGTTATCCATGATCTTCATGGAGATCTATCCGATGTAATCTTCTTTGGCGGTGTGTTTGTCGAGATCCGATGAATTGTGGATTTGTGATCAGATTATCTATGATATATATTTGAGTCTTTGCTGATTTCTTATATGCATGATTTTATATCCTTGTAAGTCTCTCTGAGTCTTGGGTTTTGTTTGGCCAACTAGATCTATGATTCTAGCAATGGGAGAAGTGCTTGGTTTTGGGTTCTGCCATGTGGTGACCTTTCCCAGTGACAGTAGGGGCAGCAAGGCACACATCAAGTAGTTGCCATCAAGGGTAAAAAGATGGGGGTTTTATCATTGGTTTGAGATTATCCCTCTACATCATGTCATCTTGCTTAAGGTTTTACTCTGTTCTTGTGGACTTAATACACTAGATGCATGCTGGATAGCGGTCGACGTGTGGAGTAATAGTAGTAGATGCAGACAGTATCGGTCTACTTGTTTTGGACGTGATGCCTATAGAAATAATCATTGCATAGATATCGTCACGACTTTGCGCGGTTCTATCATGTCATCTTGCTTAAGGTGTTACTTTGTTGCTTTGAGTTCTCACTTGGCAAACAATCTATAAGGGATTGACAACCCCTTCATAGCGTTGGGAGCAAGTTTTTGTGTTTGTGCAGGATCTTGAGATACTCCTCCACTGGATTGATACATTGGTTCTCAAACTGAGGGAAATACTTACCACCGCTGTGCTACATCACCTTTTCTGGTTCGAGGGAACACCAACGCAAGGCTCCAAGGCCACGGGGGAAATCCTTTGCATATTTGCCTAGGAAGTCCCTTAAGGCGTAGCCGTAGCAGAAGGATTCCTGGTGCCGTCGACACGACTATTCTTGGCGCCGTTGCGAGGGAAGAATAGTTGACATCAAAGTCGACACATAACCGCTAGGACTTGTCTTTCTTTGGTACCATGACCATATTTGCCAACCACTCGGGGTGTTTGATTTCCTTGATAGATACAACTTCGAGCAGCTTTGCTAGTTTTTCACCGATAGCTTGATGCTTGGGTTCCGAAAATCGGCGTAGCGCCAATTGACTGGCTTGAAGCTTGTGATTATGTTCAAGCTATGATCTGCTAGTCTTCATGGGATTCCTGGCATATCAGATGGGTGCGAGGCAAATATGTCCCAGTTTTTGTGCAAAAATGAGCGAAGTGCTTTGTCGACCGCGGGGTCCAGCTGGGCTCCAATGGACGCTGTTTTGTTGGGGTTCGTTGGATGTACTTGAAATTTGATGATTTATCAGCTGGTTTGAAGGATGTGGATTTTGGCCTCTTACTAAGAGTTATATCATCTCTATCTACCATTGAGCGGAGTGTGGTTAACTCCTTGACCCTGAGAGCTTTGGTCAATGCCTCGAGGTCGAGCGATATCGTTTTGTTTTCGACCCGAAGAGCTTTATCCGGGTCACTTGTAATTATGATTACGCCATTGGGTCCTGGCATTTTGAGTTTCATATGCCCGTAGTATGGTATGGCCTGAATTTTTTTGAAAGCATCTTGCCCCAATAGGGCGTGGTAACCACTATGAAAGGGCACGATATGGAAGATAAGCTCTTCGAACCTCTAATTCTCGGGGGTGCCGAATACCACGTCGAGGGTAACTCGTCTGGTGCAAAGTGCCTCTTTCCGGGGATGATCCATTGAAAGGTGGTGTGGCTTTGTTCGACGCGAGATATGTCGAATTGCATTTTTTTCTAGGGTATCCTCATAAATGAGGTTTAGACCACTACCATGCCCATTAGTACCTTATGGAGTCTGAAGCTATCTACTATCGGGTCAAGGACCAGGGCGGCAGGTGTTCGAATGGAACGGGTTCTCTGTTGGTCCGCCTCGCCGAAGATGATGGGTGTGTTGGTCCATGAGTTCGTTGCTGCCACATGGTGTATCTGATCAAGTTATCGAAGAGCTCAATTCCTCTAATTTTTTGAGGGAAATGTCTCATAGATCATTACTATCTTTACGTTGTTATCCGGTGTTGCTGAACGTCTCCTTGGGGATGAGGTTTCAAGGATGGCCTCTCCACTTTGTGCTACTTGCCTCACGACCCAATGATACGTCTCCAACGTATCTACTTTTCCAAACTCTTTTGCCCTTGTTTTGGACTATAATTTGCATGATTTGAATGGAACGAACCTGGACTGACACTGTTTTCAGCAAAATTGCCTTGGTGTTATTTTTGTGCAGAAATCAAAGTTCTCCAAACGTCCTGAAAATTTACGGGGAGCAGTTTTGTAAATATCAAAAATATTTGCGCCAAGTTCCACCTCAGGGGGTGGGCTAGTGGGCCACAAGCCCCTGCTCCGACACCACCCCCCTGGTGGTGGTGGGCAGGCTTGTGGGGCCCACAGGCACCTGCCGCCCCCAACTCCAGCTCTATAAGTTGCCTTTCGTCCCAGAAAAAATAAAAAGAGAAGTTTTCGTCGCATTTTTGATACGGAGGCGCCGCCACCACCTGTTCTTCATCTGGAGGGCAGATCTGGAGTCCGTCTTGGGCTCTGAAGAGGGGAAATCGTCATCATCAACCTTCTTCCCTCTCCAATTCCATGAAGCTCTTCGTCGTTCGTGAGTAATCTATTCGTAGGCTCGCTGGGCGGTGATGAGTAGGATGAGATCTATCATGTAATCAAGTTAGTTTTGATGGGGATTGATCCCTAGTATCCACTATGTTCTGAGATTTGATGTTGCTACTACTTTGCCATGCTTAATGCTTGTCACTAGGGCCCGAGTGCCATGATTTCAGATCTGAAATTATTATGTTGCCACCAATATATGTGTGTTTTAGATCCGATCTTGCAAGTTGTAGTTATCTACTATGTGTTATGATCCGGCAACCCCGGAGTGACAATAACCGGAACCACTCCCGGTGATGATCATAGTTTGAGGAGTTCATGTGTTCATCAAGTGCTAATGCGTTGGTCCGGTTCTTTATTAAAAGGAGAACCTTAATATCCCGTAGTTTCCTTTTGGACCCCGCTGCCACGGGAGGGATGGACAATAGATGTCATGCAAGTTCTTTTTCCTAAGCACGTATGACGACACATGGAATGCATGCCTACATCACATTGACGAACGGGAGCTAGCCACATATATCTCCGTGTTATAGTTGTTGCATGATGAATATCATCCAAACAAATCACCGACCCATTGCCTACGAGTTTGTCCTACTGCTGTTACTTGTCTTGCTCTGTTGCTGCTACTACTGTTGCTACTGATGTTACTTGTCTTGCTCTGCTGCTGCTACTACTGTTGCTACTGATGTTACTTGTTTTGATCTGCTGCTACTGTTGCTACTACTGTCGCTTGCTACTGTTGCTACTTGCTACTGCTGTCACTACTGCTGTTCCTTGCCACTGCTATTGCTCGTTACACTGCCGTTCCTCGTTACTTTGCTGTTACTACTGTGCTTGCAGATACTAATCTTTCAGGTGTGGTTGAATCTGACAAATTCAGCTGCTAATACTTGAGAGTATAATCTCACCTCCCGTCGTGCAAACCAACAAATTGGGTCGAATACTCTACCCTCGAAAACTGCTGCGAACCCACGCGCTCGTGGGCCATCAACAACATTCTTCTAGTCTCATTAGTGGGGAGTGCTTTCAGCATTCTTCTGGTGCCGCTGCAGGAGAAGGTTCGTTGTCATAAGCATTCGTCTAGCTAACGCCAGAGATTGCAGGATCAGCCCTTTTCTGGAGCCATTGCCAGGGAAGCACAACTGACGTCAGCATTTTTCTGGCGCCGTTGCCAGGGAGGTATTGCTATATTCTCTGAGTCACTTGGGATTTATATCTGCTGATCACTATGAAGAATCTGAAGGATCCGAAGACCAAAGTCTTTCCCTCAACTACGAGGGGAGGTAAGGAATTGCCATCTAGCTTTGCACTTGATTCACCTTCAGTTTTGAGTAAGTTTGCGACATCACCTCCTGTTAGAAATCTTGATATGTCGCCTGTGCTTGATGATGCCTGTGATACTACTGCTAGAGATGCTATGCTTGATACTATGCATGATTATACTATGCTTGATACTATGCCTGATACTGCTAGAGATGCTATGCCTGATACTGCTAGAGATGATATGCTTGATACTGCTAGAGATGCTATGCTTGATACTGCTTTGCCTGATGATGCTAGAGATGCTATTTTTCCTGATGATGCTATGCTTGATACTGCTAGAGATACTCCTTTGCCTGATGTTCCACCAGGAGTGTTCCTTGATGCTCATATTGCTAGAGTTACTGTCAATGCTCGTGATGCTTCTAAAACTACCGATGCTATTGAGATAGAACCTGTTTTTGCTCCTGTTAGATCTAGCTCTCCTAGATATGAATTGCCTGATATACCTGAGGGTTACGTTATGGAGGGAGAGATAGCTGAGGATTTTCTTGCGTGTAAGGATGCCTATGACGCTGAGAAATTAATTCTCAAGTGGAAGGAAAAATCTCGGGAAGTTAGGATGAAAAATGATCCGAAGTTTGCCACTTCGCCTATCTTTGTCACCAATAAGGATTATGAATTCTCTGTCGACCCTGAGATGATCTCTCTAGTCGAATTTGATCCTTTTTCACAATTATGAGTCTGAGACGGTCATAGCCCATCTTGCCAAACTATTCGAAATAGCCAACCTTTTCACTAATGAGGAGAAGATCCGCCACTACTATATCCTTAAGCTGTTTCCTTTCTCTCTAAAGGATGATGATAAAGCCTGGTTCACCTCTCTTGCTCTTGGATGTGTGCGTAGTCCCGAGGAGATGGTCTATTACTTCTGTGAGAAATATTTCCCTGCCCATAAGAAGCAAGCTGCCTTGCAGGAAATATACAACTTTGCTCAACTCCAAGAAGAGAGTCTTCCACAAGCTTGGGGGAGGCTCGTCCAGCTGCAGAATGCTTTGCCTGATCACCCTCTTAAGAAGAACGAGATACTTGATATCCTCTATAACGGACTTACCGATGCCTCTAGAGACCACCTAGATAGTTGTGCCGGTTGTGTTTTTAGGGAACGAAGTGTAGAACAAGCTGAGACCCTACTGAATAACCTCTTGATCAACGATAATGCTTGGACTATTCCCGAACCACCTCATAAGAAAAGAGGTATTCTATTCCTCAGTCCCGAAGATATGCAAGAAGCCAAGAAATCTATGCAAGAGAAAGGCATTAGATCTGAAGATGTCAAAAATCTACCACCTATCGAAGAGATCCATGGTCTCGATAACCCGATACAGGTAGTGGAAGTGAATTCTCTGCGTAGGTTTGACGAGAGTGATATTCCTTTTGATAAACCTGCTAGCCTATGCTTTGATGAATTTGACAACTTTTTTGCCAAACAACAGAGTTTCAATGATTATGTTAGCAGACATTTGGAACAAAGTACTCGTATGCTTAGCCATTTAAGTGCTTGTGTAGAACAAGTACTTAAAGCTCAAAATGACCTGCTCAATGAATTAAATGACAACTCTGTCAGAGTCATTACTAGAGGAGGCAAAATGACTCAGGAACCTTTGTATCCTGAAGGTCATCCTAAGAGAATTGATCAAGATTCTCAAGGAATCAATGCTGATACACCTAGTCATCCTAAGGAGAAGAAGAAGGATGATAGAAACCTGCACGCCAGTTCACCAAATACTGTCACACCTGAAGAACCTAATGATATTTCTGCGTCTGATGCAGAAACACAATCTGGTGATGAACATGAACCTGGTGACAATGTGGACAGTGATGTTCATAATAATGCTCAACCTAGCCATGATGAGGATGTGGAGATTGAACCTACGGTTAATCCTAATAATCCACAACCTAAGAAGTACGACAAGAATGACTTCACTGCTAGGAAGCATGGTAAAGAAAGAGAGCCATGGGTTCAGAGACCTATGCCCTTTCCTCCTAAGCCATCCAAGAAAAAGGATGATGAGGATTTTGAGCGCTTCGTTGAGATGATAAGACCCGTCTTTCTGCAGATGCGGTTAACTGATATGCTCAAGATGTCTCCATATGCCAAGTACATGAAAGATATCGTGACTAATAAACGGAAGATACCAGATCTTGAGATCTCCACCATGCTTTCCAACTACACTTTTAAAGGTGGAACTCCTAAGAAATTTGGTGATCCCGGAGTGCCCACTATACCTTGCTCCATTAAAGGAAACTATGTAAGAACTGCCTTATGTGACCTTGGAGCCGGTGTTAGTGTTATGCCACTCTCTCTTTATCGTAGACTTGAGTTGGATAAGTTGACATCCACTGAAATTTCTCTACAAATGGCCGACAAATCAATTGCTTTCCCTATCGGCATTTGCGAGGATGTGCCTGTTGTGGTTGCTAATACCACTATCTTAACAGACTTTGTTATCTTGGATATTCCCGAGGACGATGCCATGGCTATCATCCTCGGAAGACCCTTTTTAAACACTGCAGGGGCTGTTATAGATTGCAACAAAGGCAACGTCACTTTCCACGTCAACAGTAATGAGCACACGGTGCACTTTCCGAAGAAACGATATCCAGTACATTACATCAATCCTATCGAAAAGACTTCATCGATTCTCATTGGGAGCTTTGAATACCCTATTCCTCGTGTCAAGATGAAGTATGATTTGCTTGTTGGGGAGATACATATCCCCATTGAGGTGACTTAGTGGCTATTCTAAAATTCTCCGTTCTCTCTTGCGATTCGAGAAGGTTTTGTCATAAGGACTTGATCAATCCCATTGACGGATTTCTTTCGATGACCATGAAACGGATGAATCAGAGAGTCACATACCTTTGTTTCGAGTCTTCATTTTCTGTTGCTTAGAAGAAAAATGATGGAATTAGTTTAGCTTTTCCTGTTTTCTGTTTTAGCGTCCTGGAGAAAAATACCTCGAAAATAAAAGTTCTCCGATGGTCCTGAAAATTTAGTATGATTTTTTTCTAGAATTTTTTAAAAATTATGGGCCTGAGAGCTGGTCAGGGGGCCTGACCAGTGGGCCACAAGCCCCCCCCCACCGCCACCTACCCCCTGGTGGCGGGGTGCAAGCTTGTGGGGCCCACAGGCACCCCCTCCACTCATTCCAGCTCCCAGCCTCCTCTTCCACCTCCAGAAAAAATTGTTTCGCAGCTCAAACCCGTGTTCTTGCTCATTTGGCTGTGATTTTCGATCTCCTTGCTCAAAGCACCATTCGCCAAACCGTTTTGGGGAAATTACTCCTTGGTAAGTGACTCCTCCATTGGTCCAATTAGTTTTTGCTCTAGTGCTCTATCCTTCGCGAATTCTTGCTACCTTGGTGACCCTGTTCTTGAGCTAGAAAAGTTGATTTTAGCTGGTCCCAAGTAGTTTTAGCGCGTGATACGGTCTCTAGGCACTAGTAGGAGTAGTTGCTACAAGGTGTGGTGGGTCTTTATTCACTTTTCTCTTGAACTTCAAAAATTTCAGCAAAAGGAAATTATGTTCAGGAGGAAGTTTCATGGTGGTTCCTCAAGTAAGAAGGGTCCTCGTCTCTCCTTTCGGGAGCCCAAACCTTTTGAACTAAGGGACGCACCGGTGCAACCATGTGAATGGCCTTCCGATGAGTTCCTGATCGAAGCAGGCTTCAAGGATGAGTTTGATGCACTTGTCCGCAATGTCGGGTTAGAAGAATTCCTCTCAGATAAATGTGAACAGTATGCTATGCTCACTGCCTCTTTCGTGTGTAGATTTAAATTTTTAGCTGGCCGTGAATCATCCATACTGTTTGATCTGTACGATAAATCCTATACCATGGGTCTGGAGGATTTCGATAGGATTTGCAAGATACCCGATGGAGGTAGTGTTATTGATCCTCCTAAGTCTTCGGTCAGAGACTTTGTCTCCAGTATAACTGTGGGCGAAACCAGAGATATCATGCAAGCCACCATAGGAAGCATCCATTTCCCTGCCTTGCACTACCTTGCCCTCTTCATAGGTAGGTGCATTAACGGCAAGGGTGTCATTGTCACCTATGTGCTTCCGACCTTAGTATCCTTAAGAGCGCAGTAACAGGTGACATGAGCTTCAATATGGGAGCTATTATAGCAAAGAGGTTGAATAAAAATGCCAGTGAGGGGGATTTATTTGGTGGAGTTTATGCTACACGCTTAGCAAATTTTCTTGGAGTATCCATCCGTCCAGAAGACCCTTCTCTCCGTACAGCCTACCTTGATCGTGTCGCTCTAACACGCTACCAGTTCCTTGAGAGAGATCATGGATCCCTCCTATACCGCTTGATATTTAACCGGCAGCATGTTTTGCATATTACCCTTCCTGCTCCTGCTTTCTTTGATTTTCAGGTTAAACGAAGATACTACATAACCATAGGAGAGGCAGAGGAGTATGAGAGGGAGGCGACGGCTGCTCGACTTCGTGAGGCGGCTATTCAGGCAGTGGCTGCAGCACTCCCGTATAATACCCATTATGACTTTGGGTATCGCCAGGACCCACCATGGGGGTAGACCAAGCTAGGCCAAAAGCCTAAGCTTGGGGGAGTACGTGTTCTCACCGACTTTACATTCATGCTTATGCTTTCACTTTGTTAGCCGGTGTTTACACTTTGTCACTGTATTATCCATGCTAGTTTCTTTTTGTTTTCTTGTTTTCTTGTTTTGTGTCCTTTTTAGAAAACCCAAAAAGATTTTTCTTTCTTCTTTTGCTTGTTGGGAGCTTTCCCGTGTAAATAGCTTTCTTTTTCTTTGTGTCAAGGTAGAAGATATTGGTTACAATGCTTAGTGGTTCTTACATGCCCACCTATTTAGCTTTCAAAGAGCCATATTATTTTGTCTTCTCCTTTGTGTTTGCCTGCAGATTCAGCTTAGTCCAATGCGCTTATTATCGTTTTCATCGTTCGATCGTGCAAATGAAAGGCAACAATGATGATATATGATGAAGTGACTGAGACTGAAAAGCTGGTATGAACCCTATCTATTTTGTTTTTGTAAATATGACTAGCTTGTCGACCCAGATTTAGCTTTGTTGTGAGAGAACCATGTTTGCAATGACAACTTAGAGATCATAGTTTCTGATGCCATTCTTATTCAGCTGAGAGCTTATAATGGTTTGTCTTGATTGCCAACATAGATTTTGAGATGACTGTGATGTAGTATGATAGGATGGTATTCTCCTTTGAATGTTTCAAGTGGCTTGACTTGGCGCATGTTCATGCATGTAGTTGAAACAAAATCAACATAGCCTCTATGATGTTCGTATTCATCGTGATTTATATCATGTTCATGCTTCCATTCAATGTTAGTCAAACTCATTGCATCTCGATGACTGTTGTCGCTCTCTAGTTGGTCGCTTCCCAGTCTTTTGCTAGCCTTCACTTGTACTAAGCAGGAATACTGCTTGTGCATCCACCTCCATAAACCCAAAAGTTTTACCATGAGAGTCCACCATACCTACCTATTTGCGGTATCTACCTGCCGTTCCAAGTAAATTTGCATGTGCCACTCTCTAAACCATAAAGAAATAATCTGTTTTGCATGCCCGAACCACTCATGTGGTGACAGAGGGCTATTGTTATCTTCCATGCTAGGAGTGTTATCCTCGACATGTGTTTATTCACAGTCATTCACGAGAAAGGGGCTGGTATTTGGGATGCCCAGTTCCATGCTTAAATCGAAAACATAACTATAAAACAAGACTCCCCCCGTATTGATGTTAGTATGGACGGTACCCGAGGATTCGGCTAGCCGTGGAGTGTGATTTATTGGTGGTGGGGGAGTTAAAACTTTACTTTTCTGTTTGGGAACCGCCTATAGCATGAGTAGCATGGAAGATATTGAGAACTCTTGATCATTGCGTTGACAATGAAAGCATGCCACCCAAAATTATTATCTCTGTTTTCAAAGCTTGAGCTTTGGCACCTCTGCAAATCAATGCTTCCCTCTGCGAAGGGCATGTCTATTTATTTTCCTGTTGAGTCATCCTCCTCTTATATAAGCACCAATTAGAGAGCACCTCTGTCATTTTTATGCTTTGCTTTTTATTGATATTGAGTATGACTATGACTGGATCTTCGTTGCTATGAATTACAATGTTTAGTGAGCCCTCGATCTTTGAAAGTGCTCTGCATTTATGTTTTGCGGTCTCAAAAAGAGCTAGCGAGATACCACCTATTTATATTGCTTCATGCTTGTTTTGTTTGAAGTGTTGGTATTTGAAACTCATTATTATTTGCTCGTTAGCTGATTATGCCATTGATATTAGTTTACCGTGAGACCTTTGTGTCATTTGCTTATGTGGTTAACTTGTGATCTTGCTGAAATTCTGATTATGAGTTAGACATAGTTGCAACAACAAGATCAAACATAGTTTGTCAAAGTTTTTCTTTCTCTCTCAGTTTGTCAACTAGGTTGCTTGAGGACAAGCAAGGTTTTAAGCTTGGGGGAGTTGATACGTCTCCAACGTATCTACTTTTCCAAACTCTTTTGCCCTTGTTTTGGACTATAATTTGCATGATTTGAATGGAACTAACCTGGACTGACGTTGTTTTCAGCAGAATTGCCTTGGTGTTATTTTTGTGCAGAAATCAAAGTTCTCCAAACGTCTTGAAAATTTACGGGGAGCAGTTTTGGAAAATATCAAAAATATTTGCGCCAAGTTCCACCTCAGGGGGTGGGCCAATGGGCCACAAACCCCTGCTCCGACACCACCCCCTGGTGGCGGTGGACAGGCTTGTGGGGCCCACAGGCACCTGCCGCCCCCAACTCCAACTCTATAAGTTGCCTTTCGTCCCAGAAAAAATAAAAAGAGAAGTTTTCGTCGCGTTTTCGATATGGAGGCGCCGCCACCATCTGTTCTTCACCTGGAGGGCAGATGTGGAGTCCGTCTTGGGCTCCGGAGAGGGGAAATCGTCGCCATCGTCATCATCAACCTTCTTCCCTCTCCAATTCCATTAAGCTCTTCGTCGTTTGTGAGTAATCTATTCGTAGGCCCGCTGGACGGTGATGAGTAGGATGAGATCTATCATGTAATCGAGTTAGTTTTGATGGGGATTGTTCCCTAGTATCCACTATGTTCTGAGATTTGATGTTTCTACTACTTTGCCATGCTTAATGATTGTCACTAGGGCCCGAGTGCCATGATTTCAGATCTGAAATTATTATGTTGCCACCAATATATGTGTGTTTTAGATCCGATCTTGCAAGTTGTAGTTACCTACTATGTGTTATGATCCGGCAACCCCGCAGTGACAATAACCTGAACCACTCCCGGTGATGATCATAGTTTGAGGAGTTCATGTGTTCACCAAGTGCTAATGCGTTGGTCCGGTTCTTTATTAAAAGGAGAACCTTAATATCCCGTAGTTTCCTTTTGGACCCCGCTGCCACGGGAGGGATGGACAATAGATGTCATGCAAGTTATTTTCCCTAAGCACGTATGACGACACACGGAATGCATGCCTACATCACATTGACGAACGGGAGCTAGCCACATATCTCTCCGTGTTATAGTTGTTGCATGATGAATATCATCCAAACAAATCACCGACCCATTGCCTACGAGTTTGTCCTACTGTTGTTACTTGTCTTGATCTGCTGCTGTTACTACTGTTGCTACTGCTGTTACTTGTCTTGCTCTACTGCTGCTACTACTGTTGCTACTGTTGTTACTTGTTTTGCTCTGCTGCTACTTTTGCTACTACTGTTGCTTGCTACTGTTGCTACTTGCTACTGCTGTCACTACTGATGTTCCTTGCCACTGCTATTGCTCGTTACACTACCGTTACTCATTACTTTGTTGTTACTATTGTGCTTACAGATACTAATCTTTCACGTGTGGTTGAATCTGACAAATTCAGCTGCTAATACTTGAGAGTATACTCTCACCTCCCGTCGTGCAAACCAACAAATTGGGTCGAATACTCTACCCTCGAAAACTGCTGCGAACCCACGTGCTGGTGGGCCATCAACAACATTCTTCTAGTCTCATTACTGGGGAGTGCTTCAGAATTCTTCTGGTGCCATTGCAGGAGAATTTCGTTGTCATAAGCATTCGTCTAGCTAACGCCAGAGATTGCAGGATCATACATTTTCTAGACCCATTGCCAGGGAAGCACAGCTGACGTCACCCAACAAGATCGAAGGCTGTGAGTCTGGTTTGTATTCAGCATGTCGGGGTGTATCGAACACGGCTCGTCCAATAATTTGTTGAGGTCAGTCCGGGATCCTGTAAGGGGTTTACTCTTTATCTTGGTGGGATCGTGTTAGGCCGACCGTCGTGGGGGTACACACTTCCTCTGAGCTCCTATGGGTTCCTCAGCATGGGTTGACTCCGTGCGCATTTGTTGATCGTGTCAGGTGCTCTCCATGGCACAGTATTTGCGTACCAGATCTGATAGCTCGGTGAAGTTCCGAGCGTGGCTGCAAGAGAGGGTGTTTCAGATTCCTTCATCTCGGCAATTATGCCGGAAGGCTGCTATGATCTCATGGCCGATGTAGTCTGCCATCCTGTTTACGGTAAGGAGGAATCTAGCCCAGAAGTGATGGACCATTTCCCCTGGTCATTGTCTGACGTATAATAGATCCCATATATCGGGCTTACCCGAATTAATTGGAGAGTACTCGACGTGGGGGTGGGTGGGATTTTTTTGTATCCCAATAGGATGTGGGTCCGAAGATGTGGCGGTCGTATCATGTACCATTGTGGTATCCGGCGCGCCGGGTTAGGGATCCGGGATATCAACCGGACACCGTCGCACTGACTCCAAGTCGTCTGCTAAAACTGGGTTCGATCCCGAACTGTTTCCGGGCCCGGGTTCGGATTCTGAACCAGAGGGACGATCCTGATGGTCGGAAACCCGAACATAAGCCATTCTCAGCTCCGGCGGTTGAGAGGGCGAACCTTCGACCGTTTTCTCGATGGTGGCGACCAAGTGTGTGATAGGTGGGACGTAAATTTCCCTATCATCGGGTTTAAGCCCGATCTGGTCATAGATCGAGGGTTTGTTGTCGGTTATACCCATGGCCTGGATTCAGCCAATTAACTCGTTCAACAATGAGACATCCGTGGAGTCCATGCTCCTGGAGTACATGGGGTCGATCCGTAGTGATGCTACTCCTGGGGTGTTTAAAGTCACTCTCGGGTAGTGTTCGGTCAAAGAAAATCCGGGCATATCAACGGGATCGGCTTTAAGGCCACGCCCAGGATGGTGGCCGCCCTAGTAGCGGGGTTCACCGCTCCCAAAGTTAAGGCATCGGGGCTTGCGAGCTCTTCAGGGGGAGCCGAAAGCTTTGTCAGAGTAAGATTTCCCTGGGAGTCGGTGAAAAACTCTAAGTTCCCGAACTTGATCTCCTGATCGGGGCGAAACTTTCGACATGGACAAGGTGTCCAGTCGGATCAGCGTGTAGTATGATGTTGCCGAACGCGAAGATCTTTCCAAGGACGCAAGCATCCATGTTGCAGATTTCACTGCCGATGATTAGGCGAGCCATCGATCGTCTGATGATCCCACATCAGAACGCTCAATGAAAGCACCAATGTCGGTGTCAAAACAGGTGGATCTCGTGTAGGGGGGCCCGAGCTGTGGATCTTGGATCAATGGGGAAGAGGGAACACATGGACAATATTTACCGAGGTTTGGACCCTCTCTAAGAGGTAAAACCCTACATCCTGCTTGATTGTATTGATGTGTGTATGACGATTACAGTGTCAATCTACCACGAGATCAGTTGAGCTAAACCCTAGATAGTGGTTTTGTCCCTCTACAAGCTAAACTCTCTCGTTTATATAGACACGAGGGGTACCTAGGGTTACACTTAGTTAGTTACCAACATGGGATAAATATGTCGATCCGGCCATCTTGATTTAGAGGACACACTGAGGCACCAAAGGTTTCCTCCTCGAACACGAAGTTGTCTCGTAGTTCGGTCTCCACGCAATTGCTACAGTGCGGCCCACCTGTCCGATCTATAGGAGATAAGTCGGTGGCCCGAGGACCCCTTAGTCCCGGACTCCCTTAGTGGTATTGACGTTCATGGGTTGTAACAATTAGAAATCACCTCCAAGTTTTAAGTGTGGCCTTCTAAGTGTGAAGGCCATCGAAAGTTTGACCAAGTCAAAATATCTTCTCGCAAGGTGGACAACCAAAAAAGAATCATATGACCGCATGCAAACTTCTAAAGGCGAATTATTTGTACAACCAAGAAGAGAGGAGTTTTGGGTGTTAGTAATCTCACGGGTTTGAATGTGAGCTTATTAATGGTCTCAGGCATTGGAAGCGGAATAGAGGGTTTAGCAAAAAAAAATCTCTCCCTATGTGTGTGTGATGTATTAGACATGTCGAGCATAAAAGAACATACTCCCCTTGCTGGAGAAACTTGTTGCGAACGAGGACATGTACCCTAATGGAAGGAAAATTTTGGTTGGTAACGAGGACTCTACTGATTTCTAGTCCAACACATGGTGTTGTGACAAGACTCTAGAGGTGCAATATTAAGTATATCTAATATGTACAGAAGGTAACTATTTTATCGAATCAAAGAGATAAACTCACAACCTTGTTTCTAGGAGGTCATTGAATGAAGATCTTGATGTACCATGTATATGACTACATAGCTTATGTTTATAGTTGTGCTTAATATTATGACTATCATATGTGTGAGAGATGCTACTAGTGATATGAACCACGGTCTTCACTGCTGGAAACATTATTTTTAACGACGGTGTATGAGGTCGTTAAAAGTTGGATTGTGGTCGTTAAAGGTCATTAGCAAATCAACCAACAAGTCCACTTTTACATCAGGATATACTGAATTATATTGAATCCGGAGAAGAATGAAAGATAAATCATGTACCTCTCCGTCCAAATTATGGGAAACAACATCAACCATGGAATCCGCCTGCTCCATCAAGTGTATCTATACTGAGCATGCACCAACGCCATCTTTGCAACCAACAAAATAATGGAACAAAATCAACCATCGAGGGAACTAACAAGGCATCACATGAAAAAATAAAATAGAATCAGTGTAATTAGCATCACAATGGAAATAGCATTTACTGACGCGGACAAAATTCTACGGACAATGGGGAGGAGTCGGAGTGGCCGGGGGAATTATGTGGTTCATGAGAGACACTAGGTGGAGATGGAGGGACATGAACAATCCTCTGGACGACGACCATGGAGGCTTCCATCGAGAGGTTGTGCAAAACTAAGGATCAGGAGAACTAACTTATAGGATTAGGAGGAGATTAGATTTGTTGGGATTGGAGAGATTTAGCGCCAATATTTGAAGAACCCGCCAAGATTTGTTGGGAGGTTTGCGGGAGAGAGATAAACAAAGGAGAGTTTTTTTCTTTCTTTTTGAACACAAGGAGAGAGAGTTTGTTAGAGATGTACGTACATGCAAACCCATATCAATAGCAGTAAAGACCGCTCAGCTAGCGACGGGTCAAACCAGTGATTGTTCAAGGTATTACATACATTGGTTTCCACCACGCGGGACTTCCATCGGGTGTTCAACAAACAAGAGTTTTTGGGCATCGTTGTTAATGCTAGTATTTGTAGTAGTGCTTCCAACGCAAGAAACCACTTTAGTATTACTTTTTTATGTATTTTATTTTAGGCCTTTAATTATTCAATAAACATAATTACCTGTGAGTAATAGTTTTATTATAATTGTCTCATGAAGATAAGCGACTATCGCAATTAAAAATTGCATTAGAAGTCTAAAAATGTTAGGGACTAGAAAAATTACCCTACATTTATTCAAAAAACAAATTAACAAAGGGTGAACAAATCACTCATTACCCCTTGTGGATCGATGACCTTTAAATCTCCCACTTAAGGAAAAAATGCTATTATTTATAAACCTTGCACTCGTGACCTCCTATAAACTTTGAAGTCGCGACCTCCAGAACAGGCTGTTAGTAGGTGCCAATCATCTTTGCATACAGTTGATTTGTTTGCCCTAAGGAAGCCGCAATCGAGTGTTATAGGTGCCAGTATTGGCTGGTGCAGTCCTATTAGTGCCAATTGTGACGTGCAACCCATGGAAATGCTTCTCTTAAACGAGTAATCTATAGAGATGCATGTTTTCCATTTTAAAGTTTCGGGTTGAATCTTAGACAAATCAAAGAGTTCATCATTATGAAGTGGAGGTCTCTCAGTAAATAAAAGAGATGAACTATACATTTTAACAATTTATTAGTGATCAAGCCGTATGTGATTCTTCGAAGTATGAAATGATGAGTACAAATGCACACTTCAAAAGGGCAATGGCCGACATCTTGGGCACAGGGTGGAGAGGAGTTGCAGTGGGAAGCAGGTTTGTGGTAGGGCGCCGAGCAATAAGAGGAGAAATGATAACTTGAGCTCACAAGGGTTTTATGAAGACAATGAAGCAAAGAAACCATTGAGTCATTGCATGTGGTCTCGAGCTATCCTAGGTCAACTGATAAAATAGCTACCAAAAGTAGGGAAACCAAGTTACTCCCTCCACACAGGGTTAGTAGGCAAATTTTCTTTGGATAGAAGTAAAAGACTTGCATGTGTTTTTGAAGAAGTGAATTACTGAAATTAATGGTGCGAGGAGGAGCCAGTAAAATTCCTTGTCATCACGTGCATATTTGATGACCGTCAAACATTTATTTACGGAATGCCGAGTGACGGAGTTGTTGGAAATATGCCCTAGAGGCAATAATAATTAGTTATTGTTATATTTCTTTGTTCATGATAATCGTTTATTATCCATGCTATAATTGTATTGATTGGGAACACAATACTTGTGTGGATACATAGACAAAACACTGTCCCTAGTAAGCCTCTAGTTGACTAGCTCGTTGATCAAAGATGGTCAAGGTTTCCTGGGCATAGGCAAGTGTTGTTAGTTGATAACGGGATCACATCATTAGGACAATCATGTGATGGACTAGACCCAAACTAATAGACGTAGCATGTTGATCGTGTCATTTTGTTGCTACTGTTTTCTGCGTGTCAAGTATTTGTTCCTATGACCATGAGATCATATAACTCACTGACACCGGAGGAATGCTTTGTGTGTATCAAACGTCGCAACGTAACTGGGTGGCTATAAAGATGCTCTACAGGTATATCCGAAGGTGTTCGTTGAGTTAGTATGGATCGAGACTGGGATTTGTCACTCCGTTGACAAGTTTTTGAAGGAATTCAAAATAGATCAGCAAAGAAGGAGTTCTTGACTGTGTTGTAAGGTGTGAATTTGAGTAAGACTCAAAACCCGACCATGGCAGAATAAAGAGAATAGACGAAGGTCGTCTTCTATGCCTTAGCCGTAGACTCTAAAGTATGCCATGCTGAGTACCGCACATGATGTGTGCCTTGCAGCAAGTCTGTTAAGAGGTACACAGAGTGATCCAGGATTGAATCACTGATCAACGGTCAAAGTTATCCTTAGTAACTAAATAGACTAAGGAATTTTTCTCGATTATGGAGGTGGTTAAAGAGTTCGTCGTAAAAGGTTACGTCGATGCAAGCTTAGACACTAATCCGAATAACTACGAGTAGTGAAACGGATTCGTATAGTAGAGTAGATATTTGGAGCATTTCCGAATAGCACGTAGTAGCATCATCTATAAGATGACATAAAGATTTGTAAAGAACGCACGGATCTGAAAGTTTCAGAACCGTTGACTAAAACCTCTCTCACGAGCAAGACGTGATCAGAACCTAGAACTATATGGGTGTTGGATTCGTTGGAATCACATGGCGATGTGAACTAGATTATTGACTCTAGTGCAAGTGGGAGACAGTTGGAAATATGCCCTAGAGGCAATAATAATTAGTTATTATTATATTTCTTTGTTCATGATAATCGTTTATTATCCATGCTATAATTGTATTGGTTGGAAACACAATACTTGTGTGGATACATAGACAAAACACTGTCCCTAGTAAGCCTCTAGTTGACTAGCTTGTTGATCAAAGATGGTCAAGGTTTCCTAGCCATAGGCAAGTGTTGTTAGTTGATAACGGGATCACATCATTAGGAGAATCATGTGATGGACTAGACCCAAACTAATAGACGTAGCATGTTGATCGTGTCATTTTGTTGCTACTGTTTTCTGCGTGTCAAGTATTTGTTCCTATGACCATGAGATCATATAACTCACTGACACCGGAGGAATGCTTTGTGTGTATCAAACGTCGCAACGTAACTGGGTGGCTATAAAGATGCTCTACAGGTATATCCGAAGGTGTTCGTTGAGTTAGTATGGATCGAGACTGGGATTTGTCACTCCGTGTGACGGAGAGGTATCTCGGGGCCCACTCGGTAATACAACATCACACACAAGCCTTGCAAGCAATGTGACTTAGTGTAAGTCACGGGATCTTGTATTACGGAACGAGTAAAGAGACTTGCCGGTAAACGAGATTGAAATAGGTATGCGGATACTGACGATCAAATCTCGGGCAAGTAACATACCAAAGGACAAAGGGAATGACATACGGGATTATATGAATCCTTGGCACTGAGGTTCAAACGATAAGATCTTCGTAGAATATGTAGGATCCAATATGGGCATCCAGGTCCCGCTATTGGATATTGACCGAGGAGTCTCTCGGGTCATGTCTACATAGTTCTCGAACCCGCAGGGTCTGCACACTTAAGGTTCGACGTTGTTTTATGCGTATTTGAGTTATATGGTTGGTTACCGAATGTTGTTCGGAGTCCCGGATGAGATCACGGACGTCACGAGGGTTTTCGGAATGGTCTGGAAACGAAGATTGATATATAGGATGACCTCATTTGGTTACCGGAAGGTTTTCGTGCATTACCGAAAAAGTTTCGGGCTCATCGGTAGTGTACTGGGAGTGCCGGGAGGGGTGCCGGGGACCATCAGGAGGGGTGTCACGCCCCAAGGGGTCTCATGGGCTATGGGAAGAGACAAGCCAGCCCCTAGTGGGCTGGAATAAGTTCCCACTAAGGCCCATAAGGTTTGAGAAGGAAAAAACACAAGGTGGAAAGAGTTTCCAAGTGGGAAGGTGGAATCCTACTCCAAGTAGGATTGGAGTAGGACTCCTCCACCTCCAATTTCGGCCAAACTTTTAGGTTTTGAGGCTGCCTCCTCCCCTCCCTCCCTCCTATATATAGTGGGGCTTTAGGGCTGATTTGAGACAACTTTGCCACGGCAGCCCGACCACATACCTCCACGGTTTTACCTCTACATCGCGTTTCTGCACAGCTCGGGCGGAGCCCTGCTGAGATTAGATCACCACCAACCTCCGGAGCACCGTCACGCTGCCGGAGAACTCATCTACCTCTCCGTATCTTGCTGGATCAATAAGGCCGAGATCATCGTCGAGCTGTACGTGTGCTGAACGCGGAGGTGCCGTTCGTTCGGCACTAGATCGTGGGACGGATCGCGGGACGGTTCGCGGGGCGGATCGAGGGACGTGAGGACGTTCCACTACATCAACCGCGTTTCTTAACGCTTCTGCTGTGTGATCTACAAGGATACGTAGATCGGAAATCCCCTCTCGTAGATGGACATCACCATGATAGGTCTTCGTGCGCGTAGGAAATTTTTTGTTTCCCATGCGACGTTCTCCAATAGTGGCATCATAAGGTAGGTTCATGCGTAGATGTCTTCTCGAGTAGAACACAAAAGTTTTTGTGGGCGGTGATGTGCGTTTTGCTGCCCTCCTTAGTCTTTTCTTGATTCCGCGATATTGTTGGATTGAAGCGGCTTGGACCGACATTACTTGTACGCTTATGAGAGACTGGTTTCATCGCTACGAGTAACCCCGTTTCTCAAAGATGACTGGCAAGTGTCAGTTTCTCCAACTTTAGTTGAATCGGATTTGACCGAGGACGTCCTTGTATAAGGTTAAATAGCAATTCATATATCTCCGTTGTGGTGTTTGCGTAAGTAAGATGCGATCCTACTAGATACCCATGGTCACCACGTAAAACATGCAACAACAAAATTAGAGGACGTCTAACTTGTTTTTGCAGGGTATGCTTTTGATGTGATATGGCCAACGATGTGATGTGATATTGGATGTATGAGGTGATCATGTTGTAATAGATAATATCGACTTGCACGTCGATGGTACGGCAACCGGCAGGAGCCATAGGGTTGTCTTTAAACTAACGTTTGTGCTTGCAGATGCGTTTACTATATTGCTAGGACGTAGCTTTAGTAGTAATAGCATGAGTAGCACGACAACCCCAATGGGGACACGTTGATGGAGATCATGATGATGGAGATCATGGTGTGACGCCGGTGACAAGAAGATCGTGCCGGTGCTTTGGTGATGGAGATCAAGAAGCACGTGATGATGGCCATATCATGTCACTTATGAATTGCATGTGATGTTAATACTTTTTGCACCTTATCTTGCTTAGAACGACTGTAGCATTATGAGGTGATCTCTCACTAAAATTTCAAGACGAAATTGTGTTCTCCCCGACTGTGCACCGTTGCGACAGTTCTTCGTTTCGAGACACCACGTGATGATCGGGTGTGATAGACTCAACGTTCACATACAACGGGTGCAAAACAGTTGCACACGTGGAACACTCGGGTTAAGCTTGACGAGCCTAGCATGTGCAGACATGGCCTCGGAACACATGAGACCGAAAGGTCGAGCATGAATCGTATAGTTGATATGATTAGCATAGATATGCTTACCACTGAAACTATTCTTGACTCACGTGATGATCGGACTTGAGATAGTGGATTTGGATCATGTACCACTCAAATGACTAGAGAGATGTACTTTTTGAGTGGGAGTTCTTAAGTAATATGATTAATTGAACTAATTGTCATGAACATAGTCTAATGGTCTTTGCGAATTACGATGTAGCTTGCGCTATAGCTCTACTGTTTTATATGTTCCTAGAGAAATTTTAGTTGAAAGTTGATAGTAGCAAACTTTGCAGACTGAGTCTGTAAAACTAAGGCTTGTCCTCGTTGCTGCGCAGAAGGCTTATGTCCTTAATGCACCACCCAGTGTGCTGCACCTCGAGCATCGTCTGTGGATGTTGTGAACATCCGACATACACGTTTCTGATGACTACGCGATAGTTCGGTGCAAAATACTTAATGGCTTAGAAGCGTGGCGCCGAAGATGTTTTGAACGTCACGGAACATGATTGATGTTCTAAAGAGATGAAATTGTGATTTCATGCTTGTGCCCTTGTTAAGAGGTATGACACCTCCGACAAGATTCTTTGTCCATGAAGTAAAGGAGAAAAACTCAATCGTTGAGCGTGTGCTCAAATTGTCTGAGTACGACAATCACTTGAATCAAGTGGGAGTTAATCTTCCAGATGAGATAGTGATAGTTCTCCAAAGTCACTGCCACCAAGCTGTGAGAGCTTCGTGATGAACTATAACATATCAAGGATAGATACAATGATCCTTGAGAGATTCGTGATGTATGACACTGCGAAAGTAGAAATCAAGAAGGAGCATCAATGGTTGATGGTTAGTAAAACCACTCAGTTTCATGAAAGGCAAGGGCTAGAAGGGATACTTCGTGAAACAACAAAACATTTGCTGCACTAATGAAGAGACCCAAGTCTAAACCCAAACCCGAGACTAAGTGCTTCTGTTATGAGGGGAACGGTCACTGAGGCGGAGCTACCCTAGATGCTTGGTAGATAAGTACGCTGGCAAAGTCGAAAGTAGTATATTTGATATACATGATGTTGATGTGTGCTTTACTAGTACTCCTAGTAGTGCGAGGGTATTGGATACCGGTCAGTTGCTAAGTGATTGGTAACACGAAATGAAAGCTACGGAATAAACGGAGACTAGCTAAAGGCGAGGTGACGGTACGTGTTGGAAGTGTTTCCAAGGTTGATATGATCAAACGTCGCACGCTCCCTCTATCATCGGGATTGGTGGTGAAACCCAAATAATTGTTATTTGGTGTTTGCGTTGAGCATGAACATGATTGGATCGTGTTTGTTGCAATACGATTATTCATTTAAAAGAATAATAGTTATTCTATTTGCTTGAATAATTACCCTCAATGGTTTATTAAATCTCGATCGTAGTGTTACACATGTTCATAATATTAGTGCCAAAAGATAAAAAGTAATAATGATAGTACCACTTAGTTGTGGCACTGCCACTTGAGTCATGTTGGTGTAAAATGCATGAAGAAGCTCCATGCTGATGGATCGTTTGGACCCACTTGATTTTGAATCACTTGAGACATGCAAACACATGCCACATGAAACAAGTAGAGTAACTTGTTGGGAGTAATGCATTTTTGATGTGTGCAGTCCAATAAGTGCTAAGGCACGCAGTGGATATCATTATGTTCTTACTTCACTGACGATTTGAGTAGATACAGGAGTATTTACTTAATGAATCACAAGTCTGAAATATTAAAAAGTTCAATTCTGTTTCAGAGTGAAGTTCGTCGTAACAAGAGGATAAATTGTCTACGATATGATCATAGAAATGAATATGTGAGTTACGAGTTTTGGTACGCAGTTAAGACAACGTGGAAATTGTTTCGCAGTTCATGCCACGTGGAACATCATAGTGTGATGATGTGTCTGAACGTCATAGCCACGCACTATTTGGTATGGTGCATGCTATGACGTCTCTTATCGAATTACCACTATCGTTTATGGGTTATGCATTAGAGACAACCGCATTCACTTTAAATAGGGCACCGCGTATTTCCGTTGAGATGACATAGTACAGACTGAGGTTTAGAGAAATCTAAACTGTCGTTTCTTGAAAGTTTGGGGCTTCGACACTTATGTGAAAAAGTTTCAGTCTGATAAGCTCGAACCCAAAGCGGATAAATGCATCTTCATAGGATATCCAAAACAGTTTGGTACATCTCCTATCTCAGATCCGAAAGCAAAGTGTTTGTTTCTAGAAACGGATCCTTTCTCGAGGAAAGGTTTCTCTCGAAAGAATTGAGTGGGAGGGTGGTAGAACTTGATGAGGTTATTGAACCATCACTTCAACCAGTGTGTAGCAGAGCGCAGGAAGTTGTTCCTGTGGCGCCTACACCAATTGAAGTGGAAGCTGATGATGGTGATCATCGAGCATCGGATCAAGTTACTACAAGCCTCGTAGGTTGACAAGGTCGCGTACTACTGCAGAGTGGTACGGTAACCCTGTCTTGGAGGTCATGTTGTTGAGCAACAGTGAACCTACGAGTTATGGAGAAAGCAATGGTGGGCCCGGATTCCGACAAATGGCTGGAAGCCATGAAATCCGAGAGAGGATCCATGTATGAAAACACAGTGTAGACTTTGGAAGAACTACTTGATGGTCATAAGACTATTGAGTAAAGATGGATATTTAAAAGGAAGACAGACGACGATGGTGATAAGTCACTATTAAGAAAAGCTCGACTTGTCGCAAAGATGTTTCCGACATGATCAAACAGTTGACTATGGTGAGACTTTCTCACTCGTAGCGATGCTAAAAGTCTGTTAGAATTATGTTAGTAGTTGTTGCATTATTTTTGAAATATTGCACATAGGATGTCAAAACATTGTTTCCTCGATGGGTTCCTTGAGCAAACATTGTATGTGATACAACGAGAAGGTTTTGTCGATCCTAAAGATACTAACAAGTATGCAAGCTCCAGCGATCCTTCAATGGACTGGTGCAAGCATCTCGGAGTTGGAATATACACTTTGATGAGATGATCAAAGATTTTGGGTTTGTACAAGGTTTATGAGAAACTTGTATTTCCAAAGAAGTGAGTGGGAGCACTATAGAATTTCTGATAAGTATATGTGGTTGACATATTGTTGATCAGAAGTAATGTAGAATTTCTGTGAAGCATAAAAGGTTGTTTGAAAGGAGTTTTTCAAAGGAATGCCTGGATTGAGCTACTTGAACGTTGAGCATCAAGATCTATGGAGATAGATCAAAACGCTTAATAGAAGTTTCAACAAGATGCATGCCTTGACAAGTTTTTGAAGGAATTCAAAATAGATCAGCAAAGAAGGAGTTCTTGACTGTGTTGTAAGGTGTGAATTTGAGTAAGACTCAAAACCCGACCATGGCAGAATAAAGAGAATAGACGAAGGTCGTCTTCTATGCCTTAGCCGTAGACTCTAAAGTATGCCATGCTGAGTACCGCACATGATGTGTGCCTTGCAGCAAGTCTGTTAAGAGGTACACAGAGTGATCCAGGATTGAATCACTGATCAACGGTCAAAGTTATCCTTAGTAACTAAATAGACTAAGGAATTTTTCTCGATTATGGAGGTGGTTAAAGAGTTCGTCGTAAAAGGTTACGTCGATGCAAGCTTAGACACTAATCCGAATAACTACGAGTAGTGAAACGGATTCGTATAGTAGAGTAGATATTTGGAGCATTTCCGAATAGCACGTAGTAGCATCATCTATAAGATGACATAAAGATTTGTAAAGAACGCACGGATCTGAAAGTTTCAGAACCGTTGACTAAAACCTCTCTCACGAGCAAGACGTGATCAGAACCTAGAACTATATGGGTGTTGGATTCGTTGGAATCACATGGCGATGTGAACTAGATTATTGACTCTAGTGCAAGTGGGAGACAGTTGGAAATATGCCCTAGAGGCAATAATAATTAGTTATTATTATATTTCTTTGTTCATGATAATCGTTTATTATCCATGCTATAATTGTATTGGTTGGAAACACAATACTTGTGTGGATACATAGACAAAACACTGTCCCTAGTAAGCCTCTAGTTGACTAGCTTGTTGATCAAAGATGGTCAAGGTTTCCTAGCCATAGGCAAGTGTTGTTAGTTGATAACGGGATCACATCATTAGGAGAATCATGTGATGGACTAGACCCAAACTAATAGACGTAGCATGTTGATCGTGTCATTTTGTTGCTACTGTTTTCTGCGTGTCAAGTATTTGTTCCTATGACCATGAGATCATATAACTCACTGACACCGGAGGAATGCTTTGTGTGTATCAAACGTCGCAACGTAACTGGGTGGCTATAAAGATGCTCTACAGGTATATCCGAAGGTGTTCGTTGAGTTAGTATGGATCGAGACTGGGATTTGTCACTCCGTGTGACGGAGAGGTATCTCGGGGCCCACTCGGTAATACAACATCACACACAAGCCTTGCAAGCAATGTGACTTAGTGTAAGTCACGGGATCTTGTATTACGGAACGAGTAAAGAGACTTGCCGGTAAACGAGATTGAAATAGGTATGCGGATACTGACGATCAAATCTCGGGCAAGTAACATACCAAAGGACAAAGGGAATGACATACGGGATTATATGAATCCTTGGCACTGAGGTTCAAACGATAAGATCTTCGTAGAATATGTAGGATCCAATATGGGCATCCAGGTCCCGCTATTGGATATTGACCGAGGAGTCTCTCGGGTCATGTCTACATAGTTCTCGAACCCGCAGGGTCTGCACACTTAAGGTTCGACGTTGTTTTATGCGTATTTGAGTTATATGGTTGGTTACCGAATGTTGTTCGGAGTCCCGGATGAGATCACGGACGTCACGAGGGTTTTCGGAATGGTCTGGAAACGAAGATTGATATATAGGATGACCTCATTTGGTTACCGGAAGGTTTTCGTGCATTACCGAAAAAGTTTCGGGCTCATCGGTAGTGTACTGGGAGTGCCGGGAGGGGTGCCGGGGACCATCAGGAGGGGTGTCACGCCCCAAGGGGTCTCATGGGCTATGGGAAGAGACAAGCCAGCCCCTAGTGGGCTGGAATAAGTTCCCACTAAGGCCCATAAGGTTTGAGAAGGAAAAAACACAAGGTGGAAAGAGTTTCCAAGTGGGAAGGTGGAATCCTACTCCAAGTAGGATTGGAGTAGGACTCCTCCACCTCCAATTTCGGCCAAACTTTTAGGTTTTGAGGCTGCCTCCTCCCCTCCCTCCCTCCTATATATAGTGGGGCTTTAGGGCTGATTTGAGACAACTTTGCCACGGCAGCCCGACCACATACCTCCACGGTTTTACCTCTACATCGCGTTTCTGCACAGCTCGGGCGGAGCCCTGCTGAGATTAGATCACCACCAACCTCCGGAGCACCGTCACGCTGCCGGAGAACTCATCTACCTCTCCGTATCTTGCTGGATCAAGAAGGCCGAGATCATCGTCGAGCTGTACGTGTGCTGAACGCGGAGGTGCCGTTCGTTCGGCACTAGATCGTGGGACGGATCGCGGGACGGTTCGCGGGGCGGATCGAGGGACGTGAGGACGTTCCACTACATCAACCGCGTTTCTTAACGCTTCTGCTGTGCGATCTACAAGGCTACGTAGATCGGAAATCCCCTCTCGTAGATGGACATCACCATGATAGGTCTTCGTGCGCGTAGGAAATTTTTTGTTTCCCATGCGACGTTCTCCAATAGTGGCATCATAAGGTAGGTTCATGCGTAGATGTCTTCTCGAGTAGAACACAAAAGTTTTTGTGGGCGGTGATGTGCGTTTTGCTGCCCTCCTTAGTCTTTTCTTGATTCCGCGATATTGTTGGATTGAAGCGGCTTGGACCGACATTACTTGTACGCTTATGAGAGACTGGTTTCATCGCTACGAGTAACCCCGTTGCTCAAAGATGACTGGCAAGTGTCAGTTTCTCCAACTTTAGTTGAATCGGATTTGACCGAGGACGTCCTTGTATAAGGTTAAATAGCAATTCATATATCTCCGTTGTGGTGTTTGCGTAAGTAAGATGCGATCCTACTAGATACCCATGGTCACCACGTAAAACATGCAACAACAAAATTAGAGGACGTCTAACTTGTTTTTGCAGGGTATGCTTTTGATGTGATATGGCCAACGATGTGATGTGATATTGGATGTATGAGGTGATCATGTTGTAATAGATAATATCGACTTGCACGTCGATGGTACGGCAACCGGCAGGAGCCATAGGGTTGTCTTTAAACTAACGTTTGTGCTTGCAGATGCGTTTACTATATTGCTAGGACGTAGCTTTAGTAGTAATAGCATGAGTAGCACGACAACCCCAATGGGGACACGTTGATGGAGATCATGATGATGGAGATCATGGTGTGACGCCGGTGACAAGAAGATCGTGCCGGTGCTTTGGTGATGGAGATCAAGAAGCACGTGATGATGGCCATATCATGTCACTTATGAATTGCATGTGATGTTAATACTTTTTGCACCTTATCTTGCTTAGAACGACTGTAGCATTATGAGGTGATCTCTCACTAAAATTTCAAGACGAAATTGTGTTCTCCCCGACTGTGCACCGTTGCGACAGTTCTTCGTTTCGAGACACCACGTGATGATCGGGTGTGATAGACTCAACGTTCACATACAACGGGTGCAAAACAGTTGCACACGTGGAACACTCGGGTTAAGCTTGACGAGCCTAGCATGTGCAGACATGGCCTCGGAACACATGAGACCGAAAGGTCGAGCATGAATCGTATAGTTGATATGATTAGCATAGATATGCTTACCACTGAAACTATTCTTGACTCACGTGATGATCGGACTTGAGATAGTGGATTTGGATCATGTACCACTCAAATGACTAGAGAGATGTACTTTTTGAGTGGGAGTTCTTAAGTAATATGATTAATTGAACTAATTGTCATGAACATAGTCTAATGGTCTTTGCGAATTACGATGTAGCTTGCGCTATAGCTCTACTGTTTTATATGTTCCTAGAGAAATTTTAGTTGAAAGTTGATAGTAGCAAACTTTGCAGACTGAGTCTGTAAAACTAAGGCTTGTCCTCGTTGCTGCGCAGAAGGCTTATGTCCTTAATGCACCACCCAGTGTGCTGCACCTCGAGCATCGTCTGTGGATGTTGTGAACATCCGACATACACGTTTCTGATGACTACGCGATAGTTCGGTGCAAAATACTTAATGGCTTAGAAGCGTGGCGCCGAAGATGTTTTGAACGTCACGGAACATGATTGATGTTCTAAAGAGATGAAATTGTGATTTCATGCTTGTGCCCTTGTTAAGAGGTATGACACCTCCGACAAGATTCTTTGTCCATGAAGTAAAGGAGAAAAACTCAATCGTTGAGCGTGTGCTCAAATTGTCTGAGTACGACAATCACTTGAATCAAGTGGGAGTTAATCTTCCAGATGAGATAGTGATAGTTCTCCAAAGTCACTGCCACCAAGCTGTGAGAGCTTCGTGATGAACTATAACATATCAAGGATAGATACAATGATCCTTGAGAGATTCGTGATGTATGACACTGCGAAAGTAGAAATCAAGAAGGAGCATCAATGGTTGATGGTTAGTAAAACCACTCAGTTTCATGAAAGGCAAGGGCTAGAAGGGATACTTCGTGAAACAACAAAACATTTGCTGCACTAATGAAGAGACCCAAGTCTAAACCCAAACCCGAGACTAAGTGCTTCTGTTATGAGGGGAACGGTCACTGAGGCGGAGCTACCCTAGATGCTTGGTAGATAAGTACGCTGGCAAAGTCGAAAGTAGTATATTTGATATACATGATGTTGATGTGTGCTTTACTAGTACTCCTAGTAGTGCGAGGGTATTGGATACCGGTCAGTTGCTAAGTGATTGGTAACACGAAATGAAAGCTACGGAATAAACGGAGACTAGCTAAAGGCGAGGTGACGGTACGTGTTGGAAGTGTTTCCAAGGTTGATATGATCAAACGTCGCACGCTCCCTCTATCATCGGGATTGGTGGTGAAACCCAAATAATTGTTATTTGGTGTTTGCGTTGAGCATGAACATGATTGGATCGTGTTTGTTGCAATACGATTATTCATTTAAAAGAATAATAGTTATTCTATTTGCTTGAATAATTACCCTCAATGGTTTATTAAATCTCGATCGTAGTGTTACACATGTTCATAATATTAGTGCCAAAAGATAAAAAGTAATAATGATAGTACCACTTAGTTGTGGCACTGCCACTTGAGTCATGTTGGTGTAAAATGCATGAAGAAGCTCCATGCTGATGGATCGTTTGGACCCACTTGATTTTGAATCACTTGAGACATGCAAACACATGCCACATGAAACAAGTAGAGTAACTTGTTGGGAGTAATGCATTTTTGATGTGTGCAGTCCAATAAGTGCTAAGGCACGCAGTGGATATCATTATGTTCTTACTTCACTGACGATTTGAGTAGATACAGGAGTATTTACTTAATGAATCACAAGTCTGAAATATTAAAAAGTTCAATTCTGTTTCAGAGTGAAGTTCGTCGTAACAAGAGGATAAATTGTCTACGATATGATCATAGAAATGAATATGTGAGTTACGAGTTTTGGTACGCAGTTAAGACAACGTGGAAATTGTTTCGCAGTTCATGCCACGTGGAACATCATAGTGTGATGATGTGTCTGAACGTCATAGCCACGCACTATTTGGTATGGTGCATGCTATGACGTCTCTTATCGAATTACCACTATCGTTTATGGGTTATGCATTAGAGACAACCGCATTCACTTTAAATAGGGCACCGCGTATTTCCGTTGAGATGACATAGTACAGACTGAGGTTTAGAGAAATCTAAACTGTCGTTTCTTGAAAGTTTGGGGCTTCGACACTTATGTGAAAAAGTTTCAGTCTGATAAGCTCGAACCCAAAGCGGATAAATGCATCTTCATAGGATATCCAAAACAGTTTGGTACATCTCCTATCTCAGATCCGAAAGCAAAGTGTTTGTTTCTAGAAACGGATCCTTTCTCGAGGAAAGGTTTCTCTCGAAAGAATTGAGTGGGAGGGTGGTAGAACTTGATGAGGTTATTGAACCATCACTTCAACCAGTGTGTAGCAGAGCGCAGGAAGTTGTTCCTGTGGCGCCTACACCAATTGAAGTGGAAGCTGATGATGGTGATCATCGAGCATCGGATCAAGTTACTACAAGCCTCGTAGGTTGACAAGGTCGCGTACTACTGCAGAGTGGTACGGTAACCCTGTCTTGGAGGTCATGTTGTTGAGCAACAGTGAACCTACGAGTTATGGAGAAAGCAATGGTGGGCCCGGATTCCGACAAATGGCTGGAAGCCATGAAATCCGAGAGAGGATCCATGTATGAAAACACAGTGTAGACTTTGGAAGAACTACTTGATGGTCATAAGACTATTGAGTAAAGATGGATATTTAAAAGGAAGACAGACGACGATGGTGATAAGTCACTATTAAGAAAAGCTCGACTTGTCGCAAAGATGTTTCCGACATGATCAAACAGTTGACTATGGTGAGACTTTCTCACTCGTAGCGATGCTAAAAGTCTGTTAGAATTATGTTAGTAGTTGTTGCATTATTTTTGAAATATTGCACATAGGATGTCAAAACATTGTTTCCTCGATGGGTTCCTTGAGCAAACATTGTATGTGATACAACGAGAAGGTTTTGTCGATCCTAAAGATACTAACAAGTATGCAAGCTCCAGCGATCCTTCAATGGACTGGTGCAAGCATCTCGGAGTTGGAATATACACTTTGATGAGATGATCAAAGATTTTGGGTTTGTACAAGGTTTATGAGAAACTTGTATTTCCAAAGAAGTGAGTGGGAGCACTATAGAATTTCTGATAAGTATATGTGGTTGACATATTGTTGATCAGAAGTAATGTAGAATTTCTGTGAAGCATAAAAGGTTGTTTGAAAGGAGTTTTTCAAAGGAATGCCTGGATTGAGCTACTTGAACGTTGAGCATCAAGATCTATGGAGATAGATCAAAACGCTTAATAGAAGTTTCAACAAGATGCATGCCTTGACAAGTTTTTGAAGGAATTCAAAATAGATCAGCAAAGAAGGAGTTCTTGACTGTGTTGTAAGGTGTGAATTTGAGTAAGACTCAAAACCCGACCATGGCAGAATAAAGAGAATAGACGAAGGTCGTCTTCTATGCCTTAGCCGTAGACTCTAAAGTATGCCATGCTGAGTACCGCACATGATGTGTGCCT
Organism: Hordeum vulgare subsp. vulgare; assembly: GCF_904849725.1. Taxonomy (NCBI): domain Eukaryota; kingdom Viridiplantae; phylum Streptophyta; class Magnoliopsida; order Poales; family Poaceae; genus Hordeum; species Hordeum vulgare. Next base: position 560,164,800 of record NC_058520.1, read on the forward strand.
TGCAGCAAGTCTGTTAAGAGGTACACAGAGTGATCCAGGATTGAATCACTGATCAACGGTCAAAGTTATCCTTAGTAACTAAATAGACTAAGGAATTTTTCTCGATTATGGAGGTGGTTAAAGAGTTCGTCGTAAAAGGTTACGTCGATGCAAGCTTAGACACTAATCCGAATAACTACGAGTAGTGAAACGGATTCGTATAGTAGAGTAGATATTTGGAGCATTTCCGAATAGCACGTAGTAGCATCATCTATAAGATGACATAAAGATTTGTAAAGAACGCACGGATCTGAAAGTTTCAGAACCGTTGACTAAAACCTCTCTCACGAGCAAGACGTGATCAGAACCTAGAACTATATGGGTGTTGGATTCGTTGGAATCACATGGCGATGTGAACTAGATTATTGACTCTAGTGCAAGTGGGAGACAGTTGGAAATATGCCCTAGAGGCAATAATAATTAGTTATTATTATATTTCTTTGTTCATGATAATCGTTTATTATCCATGCTATAATTGTATTGGTTGGAAACACAATACTTGTGTGGATACATAGACAAAACACTGTCCCTAGTAAGCCTCTAGTTGACTAGCTTGTTGATCAAAGATGGTCAAGGTTTCCTAGCCATAGGCAAGTGTTGTTAGTTGATAACGGGATCACATCATTAGGAGAATCATGTGATGGACTAGACCCAAACTAATAGACGTAGCATGTTGATCGTGTCATTTTGTTGCTACTGTTTTCTGCGTGTCAAGTATTTGTTCCTATGACCATGAGATCATATAACTCACTGACACCGGAGGAATGCTTTGTGTGTATCAAACGTCGCAACGTAACTGGGTGGCTATAAAGATGCTCTACAGGTATATCCGAAGGTGTTCGTTGAGTTAGTATGGATCGAGACTGGGATTTGTCACTCCGTGTGACGGAGAGGTATCTCGGGGCCCACTCGGTAATACAACATCACACACAAGCCTTGCAAGCAATGTGACTTAGTGTAAGTCACGGGATCTTGTATTACGGAACGAGTAAAGAGACTTGCCGGTAAACGAGATTGAAATAGGTATGCGGATACTGACGATCAAATCTCGGGCAAGTAACATACCAAAGGACAAAGGGAATGACATACGGGATTATATGAATCCTTGGCACTGAGGTTCAAACGATAAGATCTTCGTAGAATATGTAGGATCCAATATGGGCATCCAGGTCCCGCTATTGGATATTGACCGAGGAGTCTCTCGGGTCATGTCTACATAGTTCTCGAACCCGCAGGGTCTGCACACTTAAGGTTCGACGTTGTTTTATGCGTATTTGAGTTATATGGTTGGTTACCGAATGTTGTTCGGAGTCCCGGATGAGATCACGGACGTCACGAGGGTTTTCGGAATGGTCTGGAAACGAAGATTGATATATAGGATGACCTCATTTGGTTACCGGAAGGTTTTCGTGCATTACCGAAAAAGTTTCGGGCTCATCGGTAGTGTACTGGGAGTGCCGGGAGGGGTGCCGGGGACCATCAGGAGGGGTGTCACGCCCCAAGGGGTCTCATGGGCTATGGGAAGAGACAAGCCAGCCCCTAGTGGGCTGGAATAAGTTCCCACTAAGGCCCATAAGGTTTGAGAAGGAAAAAACACAAGGTGGAAAGAGTTTCCAAGTGGGAAGGTGGAATCCTACTCCAAGTAGGATTGGAGTAGGACTCCTCCACCTCCAATTTCGGCCAAACTTTTAGGTTTTGAGGCTGCCTCCTCCCCTCCCTCCCTCCTATATATAGTGGGGCTTTAGGGCTGATTTGAGACAACTTTGCCACGGCAGCCCGACCACATACCTCCACGGTTTTACCTCTAGATCGCGTTTGTGCAGAGCTCGGGCGGAGCCCTGCTGAGATTAGATCACCACCAACCTCCGGAGCGCCGTCACGTTGCCGGAGAACTCATCTACCTCTCCGTCTCTCTTGCTGGATCAAGAAGGCCGAGATCATCGTCGAGCTGTAGTGTGCTGAACGCGGAGGTGCCGTCCGTTCGGCACTAGATCGTGGGACGGATCGCGGGACGGTTCGCGGGGCGGATCGAGGGACGTGAGGACGTTCCACTACATCAACCGCGTTTCTTAACGCTTCTGCTGTGCGATCTACAAGGGTACGTAGATCGGAAATCCCCTCTCGTAGATGGACATCACCATGATAGGTCTTCGTGCGCGTAGGAAATTTTTTGTTTTCCATGCGACGTTCTCCAACAGGAGTATGCAGGCAGATAGATAAACATGACATATGAGAGACTTTGTGGCATGAAATCTGATATATTCCCGTGCCTATTTCATCAAAAGTATAATCGTTGCATAAATTACATCTAAAAAAGGCATAATTACGTGGAGTCGTGGCAACTTTAGATTCGAAGAAAGAAAAGCAATCTCGGATGTGCAAGTCGCCATGAGCGTTCCTCCATCGCCGTCCTTCGATAGCTCCCCTTCGTCGACGACCTTGGTCGTCGATGGTGAGGGGGTTTGTCGGACCCACGACATGGATAATTTTAGGCCATAGTAGCTTGCTTTTTAAGGTTGTTTTATCGTCTTGGCTTCGGAAGTGGTGATGACGACGTTGAATACAGACTCTTCAGATCCTTCTCCAACGAGGCAATCGGCCCTATGGTTGGGGTGAATTTGAAAAATCAAACTTTCAAGTAAGGATGGCATGGTGACGACGCGTCCTCATGGTGAACTTGTGCCCTCGGGCTCCGCCGTTGCAACGATGTTTGCTCCAGCGCCGACGTGGAGCTTTGGTGGTAGCCAGGGGATGCAAATTATGGTTTGCATCAGCGACATCTGAAATATGGTGGATCATGTACTGTTTGTGTGTTTCATGAATGACATGTATGGTTTCCTCCTCTAACATCTTAGTCGTGCAGGGGTGCCGGATCTGTAGTTTGATGGTGTGTTCGGGGTGTTGCGTCGGTCTAATTCGTTTAAGGTAATGGTTTCATTTTTGGTAAGCCATCTTGGGGATTCGCAAAGCTGCATATGAGCGATAGAGTCGCGCCGAGCTTGGGTGTGGAGGTGATCCGTTATTTCTTTCTTTGATGACTGCTGTGGTGGTGCGAGATGTAGGTGACGGACATTGGTGTAAAACTTAAAGGATTCTTCGTTTTTGATTGTAATTTTCCTCCTTGTGTGGTGTTTTTTGTGTGCAAAGGCTAGTGTTTTTTTTTCTTTTTAATTTTATCAGGTCGATGTGTACTTGGCTCGTACTTTGAATCACGTCCAACGTGAGAGAGGCAAATCATCGAAAGCCCAAAAAAGTTGGGGGTTAAACGAGAGTCCTCCTCCCAATGTTTTGGTAGGACAGGGGGGTTTGTACAAAATCGGGGTCCTCCTCCGAGTCCAGTTCAACTTCAGCCCATGCCATGCATTCCCGATCCGACGGCCCATATTGCGGGATCGCGAGCACGCACCACGGCCCCGATCCTATACAAGTCGCCCCCGGCTCTTCCTCCCGAGCCCTACCAAGGCGTCCGTGTCTCCAAATCTCCCTCGAAAAAAAAAGCGGCGGCTCTAAATCTCTCCGCCGTGCTAAACCCTAGCTTCAGCGCCGGCGGCCCAATCCCGCCGCCGACGCTTCGATCCCCCGCCCGCTCCCTCCCAGCTCTCCCGCGCGCCTCCTCCGCCGTCGCCGACCCCGCTCCTCCTCGCCGGGGACATCGCGTTGCCGCTGTCTCCGCCCCGTGAGGTATGGTGTTGTTTTCATCCAGCGATTAGTTGAATCCCGTTGACCTTCACAACTTGTGCCGGCGCGCCATCTAGATCCGCCCCTGATTCCGGCGCACGCTTGTATATGGTCGTAATCTACTTGGAGGTTGGGCATTATTATCGAAGTAGAAGCTGTCACGGATTATCATAGAGTTGGACTGTTATGTTGACATGCTATTCTCGTCGTTGTTGTAGTGTTTAGAGTAGATTGAATTTGTCGGCCCTCTTTTTCGTTTATGTTGTTATTATCGTGGACAGAGGCTTGGGGTGCATATACTGTCTTGAATCTGCATTTGGATTTGTAGTCTTCATGCCAAAGGAACTGACGATTGTTGAGTCTTTATTCTGACTTTTATGTTGACCAATAGTCCCTTTTCTAAATCATTCTTTTAATGCTGCTACCTTTTCATGTCCATCTACTCTTTATTTTGTCTAAGCATCAATCTATACCTTTTTTCAGCGATGGCAACCCAAGCAGGAAGCCCGGCCGCTCCTCGTTTGAGTCCCCAAGTGGTAGGTTTCTCTCTTTCCTGTGAACAGGCTATTACAAGGGACGAGTGCTAGGTTTGATCCACATCTTTTTTGTCATGTAGATCTGCTCTGTATTTGTTGAGCAATATTACCATATTCTACATGAGACACCAGACCAGGCGCACAAGTTTTATCAAGACGCAAGTAGGATTGGCCGGACAGGTTCTGATGGAGTCATGGAATACGTAACAACATTGCCTGTAAGTTCCACTGAAATTTGTTGATATAACTTGTACGATCTTATTCTTGACTATATGCTTATTTGCACCTCCTGTATTCCAACAGGAGATCAGCAAGAAAATTATGGCCATGGACTTCAGCAAATACTTAACAGAGATTGAGACTGCAGATTCAGTGTTATCTCACAATGGTGGTGTTCTCATTGTGGTTACTGGATCATTGACCATGGTTGATGACTGCCAACGATTTACACAGTCGTTCTTCCTGGCACCACAAGATGGTGGCGGCTATTTCGTTCTCAATGATATTTTTAGGTTGATAACACAAAGGAATCTCGAAAACGGAAAAGCTCAGAACGATGGGCCTGTTGCTCAAACAGGTTGATATTTTTATTGCATTTATTCTAGAATAACTGTAATCCCATGTGTACTGATGTACTCACGTTTTTTCAACAGTAGCAGTTCCTACAGCTGTGGTGGTGGAGTGTCCGACTACTGACCCTGTTGCTGATGTGGATGTTCGAAATCCCACTGTTAATGGCACAATTGTTCAAAGTAACCAGACTGCTAATGGAACTGTTGAAAATAATGTAGAGCCACCTGCGAAGGTGACCAAAGAGGTTCCCAAAAAGATATCTGTTGCTGTTTCCCCCTCTCCTCCTGCTCAGAAGGATAACCCTCCTCCAGCTCAGAAGGATATTCCGAAAAAGACCCCTGTTGCTGCTTCTCCCCCTCCTCCTTCTCCAGCTCAGAAGGATGTCACGAAGAAGACTTATGCATCAATTGTGAGTTATCTACTTCCTCTTGTATTTGTCAGTAGACTTTTACTGCCATGTTTCTAATGTAATTCCGAAGTGATGGAAGTGATGGAATTATTGCTTTTTTGAATTGATGTTGACGCTCCTTGAGCTTTTGTGGACTTGAGGTTCTTTCTAATTACTGACCTGCAGGTGAAAGTCATGAAGGAGGCCCCACCAACTCCAGTTGTCAAACCTAAGCCATCTCCTAAACCTGCGACCAAGCCTGTGACCAAGGCCGTTGAAGGTTCAGAAAAATCTTCTGTAAAGCCTTCGCAGACTGCTGAAACCACTCCAGCTGGCACAAGTGTTGCCAAGAATAAAACTTCTCATGATGGTTGGTTATGGCTTTATTTTAGTATATATATGTAGTCCTTTTGGCGTTCGTAGGTGTGATCATTATTTTACCCTGCAGAACAAGGCTATTCGGTTTTCATCAAGGGTTTGCCTTACAATTCGACTGTCCAAATGGTTGAAGAAGAGTTCAAGAAATTTGGTACGATCAAGCCAAGCGGCATCCAAGTTAGGAACAACAAGGTTAGTTATAACAGTTTCTTTTGGTTCAGGCTGGTGCTATTTGAGTGACATTCTTACTTCAATTGCTTCAGATTGATCAATACTGCTTTGGGTTTGTTGAATTTGAATCCGAGCAATCTATGCAAGCAGCAATTCAGGTTTGCCTATAATGGACAGATTGTCTTTTTACAGTATCTGTGGAGATGATGCAATAATGTATCTTACTGTGATGCAGGCATCTCCACTTTATATTGGTGACACTGAAGTGGGCATTGAGCAGAAACGAACCAGCACACGAGGTAAGCAACGTTCATGGTTTCTGGTTTGTTACTTTGCCAAAGTTACTCTTAATTTGATAGTACTACATATCTTGGTTTTCTGAGCATGTAAAAAGATGCGTGTTTCATAAATCTGCATAACTGTTCCTTATGGCACCAAGTAATGTTGTGCTGCTCTACCAATGTTTTCTTCTTCTTGCTAGTATTAGTCTTAATTAATCTATGCAGAGTATATAGAAGAAAAAGAAATACTGTTGTTGGAATGCTGCCCACGAGTTTCTTAGAGGTTCATTTGTTAATTCTCATAATGTTATGTGGTTATTTTGTTAGCTGAATGCAGCGTTAGTTGATGCGATATTTAACTTGTAACTCTTTCTGCAGTTGTGAATGGCGTCGTCATGAATGCTGGCGGAGGGGGCCGTTTTCAATACGGGAGGGGGCACCGTGGTGATAACTTCAGAGGACGGGGAGGTGGCTACATGAACAGTGCAAGCTACCGTGGTGGTGATAACTTCAACAGGAGGGATGACGGCGAAGACTTCACCAGGAGGGACGACGGCGATAACTTCAACAGGAGGAACGACGGCGGTGAAAACTTCAACAGGAGGAATGACTTCCGGAACCGGAACGAGTTTTCAGGTCGTGGGCGAGGGCCTCCCCAGGGGAACGGGTATCACAACCACAACGGGAATGGCTTCCACCAGCCACGGCCCTTCCAGAACGATAACGGGAGGTACGCCCGTGTCAACAATGGCCCGAAGCAGACACCGGTTGCTGCTGCATAGAGGTGCTCCCAGGGGGAACCCTGTTTAGGGGAGCTTCAGAATAGTGGATTATTTTTTGGGGACTCGTTACGAGAGTTTAGCGCTGGTCGTTTGGTGGTGTAAGGTGAATTTGGCTGGTAAACGTCAATTGGTTGGCTGTGTTGCGAAAATTGAACTGCGTTGACTGGAACTCTGTGGTCTGGAATGTGGAAGCGAAGTTCTGTTTTATGTTGTCATTCATATTTGTCTGTATGTTTTATGTTGGATATTCTGATGCTGCTGTTTGGGTTGAAATAGATGAGCCAACGATCCTTGATATGGGGTACATCTGAACCACACCGAACAGGAGCTAAGACTTTAAGCTCTGTCCTGTTTTATTTTCTTTGGTGTCGTACAGTGATGTTTACTGGATTGGGATGTGATCTTGAAAATCCTATGTTGAGCTCAGTTTACCTTTCAATCAGTTTGGAATTGAAGAAGAGAAATCAAGAGATAGCTTCAAAATATCCTTTATGTCCTGTTATTTCTTTTCTGAGGCATCCATTCCTTTGTGATCGATCACACCAATTGATGAAGATGCAAACCTTAGTTTTTCTTTTTTGCAAAAACCTTGGTGTGACATCAGTAACTTCTTTATTAGTAGACTGTCAGTGCGTTGTCACGGACCACTAAATAAATTTATAAATAATGCTTAATTTTTTTTTTTTTGCAAAAACCTTGGTGTGACATCAGTAACTTCTTTATTAGTAGACTGTCAGTGCGTTGTCACGGACCACTAAATAAATTTATAAATAATGCTTAATTTATTTTCCATGAATGAGTACATTAGACACAATGTTCAACCACAACTCAGACGCAAGTATCTTCCGTTTGTTTCAACAAACACCATGCATCTCTCTAGCTTCTCTTCATTGAACTTGTCCATCCTTGTCTTATCTGTACATAAATCAATCATCCCCTCAATCGATTATCCCTTGACTCCGCATTAAGGTTTTATATCGTTGTTTCGTTGTTTCACTCTAATACGTATGCCGTGCAACGTGGAACATCGTCAACAAATGATGAGATATAAGGAACCTCGCCTTAGTACTAATAATAAGAAAAGTGGGCATATGAATATGAAAACATTCTTTCCACCACATTTTTTTTGAGACAAATTCTTTCCACCACATGTTCATTCACAAACTATTAATGCCATATTTCTCTCTTGGCTCTGCTTCCGCCTCCATCTAAGATGCGCCTCTCTCACTTTATCTCAATAATACTTCTTTTACGAACCTCAAATATACATACAACATCACACAATAAGGTTGCATCATTGTCATTCCATCTCTTCTTCTACTTTAGCTTTTTTGGTCATTGTGACGACAATCTGTTCCGTCGCCACCCTACTCCAAATCTTCCTATGTTTCCATCCGGCTCCAAATACATCCATTTTCTTACCAAGTCCATCAATTTGTCGTACCAAGTTTGTACTTTCAAACTTAGAATTTTCATTGTTCGGAATGAGGAGGGTTTTCAGAGTTCACTTCTCTCAAAGAGAACACAACACATATTGATATAGGTTAGTGATGAGTAAGAATCTAGGGGTTATTTATAATGATGAATACTAACACATGGTAAGTTATTCAATTGACCAGCTGCGTTGTTGTGTTTGAAATAATAAGTCTAATATGGGTATATTAAAGGGAGTCCTCGAATTAACAAACACAAGAGGAAAAGATAACTACTCCCTCTCGACGGGTGCATGGGGCATGCACATGTTCCTAGATCATCAAGTTGACAACAACAAAAACTTTGTGTTTAGGAAATTTATTTCCATACAAATTTAGTGTCTATTACCTGCACCCTAGTCCTTCCAATCATTGCCCCCTTTACCTCATGTAATTGTCACCATTTTTTTCCTCCCCCACCTTTGTCTCTCTCTCTCCCATTGCATCTTCCCCCGACTTTGTCCTCTACCACCATTCATCCACTCGCATCTTCTCCTATGACGGGTGAGGGCTATGGTGCCTCCACTTGCACGAGGAAAACCCTGGGTGGCCAAAAAAATGTTTTGAACACACCTATGTTGCACCTACTACTCCGGCGTGGCCTCCTGCTCCTCTCTCTTCTCCGTCGGGGAGTTTAGAGGCAAGGCAACTGCAATGCGAGCGATGTGTCATGCCGAGAGCTCGTGTGTTACAACGAGGGCATATAAATTCTACTGGTTAAACATCAATCTTTTCTGACATGTACCTTACGTCCACCCTATTCTAGATTTTCATAACATTTAATTTGATTTTATTAGGATAAGAGAAGGCAATGAAATATTTGATTGAGTGATTTTTTTTGGTAAAATTGATTTGATTTGATTGAGTTAATGCAACACATGGTTTCAGAAAAGTATCAATTTCATTTGGAATACTCCAAGTTACTATATTTATGTTGGTTTTTATTTTGTGCGACATCGGTTGGGGATACCAAAAACCAACGGGAAACCAAAGAGGGGAGGGGAATGTGAGGAGGGAAAAACCGAGAATGGGGGGAGGCAATTGAACCAACTCTCCTTTAAGAGTAGAGATATCATACAATTTGCTTACATAGATGTAAATTACTTATATACAAAAATATAGTTTGTTTTGAATCTTGATAATCCTTGCTTCAGGGACTATAGTTTCCTGCCTAAATATTTTCACATCCTTTTTTTGGATTGTAAAAATAGCCTTTTCGGTCAGATTGCTTCTATGACAACTAAATATTGCATCCATATGGCTAAATTTATTTGTCTAGATTGACCATTGAAAATGCTTCCATGGCAACATGCAGTCCCTTCAATGTAGTATATATATTATTTTCTGGTATGGTAGGAGATTACTTCGATTTGTCACCAAAAAAATTGAGGTTGATTTAGTCCGTAGTTAGAACTGGTGTAAAAATATGTTTCTTGCAATTTGAGAATTGTTCTAAGCATATCGATAAAGTACTTCCAACGAAGTAAAAATATATTTCCATCAAACATTTCTTAATAAAAATAAGAATTTTCTATATTTTTCACTTATGATGTGATGTAAGATATTTGCAGTTCACAAAAAATAATATTTCCATCAAACATCGGCTGGAACATGCTTTCCTTCAACTCCTATTTGCGCTTATGATGTCCTGTAATATAAAAACCAGTCAAAATAAATGATATGTGCACTAACGAAGGACATAAACTGTAGTTAGAAACGATGAGAGAATCTAAGGTAGCCATAGTGGCCAAGTTTACCGGTGCCTTATTTTACAACATTATTGCATACGTGTTGCAATGAGAATATACATATCAAAGTGGTTAAACAACCATTTTATCTTGAATTATTCCATAAACATCAATATATTTCCACTTGCTCCTCTATTCGCCTCCTTGGTGACTCTCGTGCAACCCTCTACATCTTTTCCGCTAGCACCTATGACCAGCAACCGTGGTGTGTATAATTTCTTCTTGAAGTTTGATGGCTTTACACATGTTCTCCTTCAACACATTAATATTAATAAGTTTTAAATAAAAAAGATGTAAGTGGTGCAAATTCACGGCAAGTTTGAATAGAAATTGTCTAGATGAACATCACATGAGCCTTACGCAATAAAATGTAATGCCTTTCTTAAAAAGCAACTGCAACTCTGTTTGGTCCTATACGTTTTCCAAAGAAATATTTATACTCGACTCCCATTCACCTAAATTATTATTTGATCAATGTTGTTGCTTGCCAGGTGTACAAGTATTTTTTACCAAATGTTCCAGCTCCTCCTAAATCTCAAAGAATTTGTTTAGGGGGTTGTTGATGTGACATGAATGGTATGATAATGATTAGAATATCAATAGTTTATATATGGATTCAATTCTTAGAAGCATTTGCTTTAGGCCAAAAGAATATCAACAATTCAGACATCTTTTTGTATGATCCATCATTACAACAAAGATATGGTTTTATTCTGGAAAGCTTATGCTAATTTTTTTACCAAAATTATTCTAATTGTGTATTTAACAAATCTCTCCCACCTAAAAGGTTTGACAATCGGTCTTGAACCATTAAAAAATTACACATATATTCAGACACGGTCCTAAATATATATGTATACATGATTGTGTTGAACCACTAAATATATATACTCCCATGACAATGCATGGTCCTTTTGCTATCAATTTAGAATCATATTCAATAATATAATTAATTAATTAAACAAAGAGTTTATTAGAACTGCAAATAATTAGAAGTAAGGAGTTTTCCAATTAGACATACATTAAATAATTAGGAAGAGAGTTAATTAGCCCTACAAATAATTAATTAGGTAGGCATCTAATCACACCAAATTAACTTAAAGCGTTCATGGTGAAGACGACTAGTAGGCTCTCATTGACGTTGATGACTACTCCCTCCGTTCCAAAATATAAGACCTTTTAGGGATTTCACTAGGAGACTACATACAGAACAAAATGAGTGAATCTATACTCTAAAATATGTCTATATACATCCGTATGTAGTTTATAGTGCAATCTCTAAAAGGTATTATATTTAGGAACGGAGGGAGTACATACGAGCGACACACATTTAACACCGAGCACAAGGAAAGTAGCACAAATGCAATCTATGATTCAAACTTGATCTGAGGGGAGGAGAACTGCTCTACTGCATACAAGATGCGCCAGCCGACGGGGGCTGGTCCACACTTCGGGCTATACACGAAGAACCGGAACCAACCAAGGTGGATCACCTTGGTTTGGAACCGGGCGACCACGTCGAACACCTTGGTCCCACCGTTGGTCGCAACCTCTTGTGCATGGGCTTCCTAGATGGATATCCGTGTGTCGTAGATGAACCGTACATGGATATGACTATGCTGAATCATGCTAAGTTGCTACTGTTGCTGCTGCTGTCACACTTGTCACTCAATTGCTACCGTTACTACTGTTATCAAAATTGCTGATATTACTCTTACTATTACTACTACCATTTGTTGTGCTACTAAATCCTTGATGCAGAGAGATATCCCACGTGCGATTGAATTGACAACTCAACTGTTACGACCAATAAATATTCTTTGGCTTTCCTTGTGCCGAATCAATAAATTAGGGTGAAATACTATCCTTGAAGACTGTCGCGACCCCCTATACTTGTGGGTTATCAGTGACGTGCAACAGATCATAGAACAACAACTCGACCTCCGCCCCCTTGAGCAGCATCCGCAGGAGCACTTCGGCAATGGCGGTAAGTAATTTCCCCCTCCCCACCTACTACTTCACATTTGATTTGAGTTTAGGTTCGATCCGCGTTAGGAGAACGGGGAATTGGGGTAAACGCCATAGGAGTGACTACCGATGGGTATGAGGTTTTCGATCCGGATTTAGTACAATAGGAATGAAGATTATGGTTCATCTTACACAATAGGCACAAATCTTAGCGTTGGGGACCGTGGGGGCGGTTGGAGCGGCGGGTGGCCTTGGCCTTGGTCTTCTCCTCGAGCTGCTCCATTGTCTCTTCTTCTTCGCCATAGTCTAACTCGATTAGCATGCTTGGGTATCCTGGCTTCTGTGCCCTCACAATCACCGTCGCCGAATCTTCTTCTTCCACCTCCATAGCCACCGCTTCTTGTTCCTACTCTAGAAAAAAAATAAGTTTTAAGACAACATGAGCATCCCATGCCCCCTGCTTCACCACAGGGTGCTGAACCGTGGACAAAATATTAATAGTTTGACAACAAGTTCTCCCATCACCGCTAAATAACCAGAAGTTCATACTAACGTAGTTCAGAGGGCGACAACTGTATCACCGATGCTATTGTGCGTGCTGCAGCGCACCCTGCACCCAATGGAGTTGTCATGGTTGTAGATTTGAACCTTGAGGTCAAGGCCGGAGATGCGCAGCACGACGAAGTTGCCGGGGACGATTCTGTGGCGGCGGCAGAAGTAGTGCTAGCCTCGACCAAGCACCATTTGCCCCTCGAAGTTCTCGATCCGAACCTAGAACTCACACCACTTGTTCGCCCAGGCCTAACCACGTGCAGGAGCTTGACCGTGGGCCACTCCTTCATCACCTCCATGAACTTGGGAGGGATGACGAGCATGACGAGATCCTCCTCGTCTTGGATTTGCACGTAGAATCAAAGGGGCTCTCGGGCCCCTCCTCATGGACAGTCCTAGGAGCTCGTCCCCTTGAAAGTGACACACTGATGAAGGCGACCCTGTCATGCAGGTTCACCCTCTTGAGCCAACAGTTTGTGGGTATGCAATCAACGATGGCCTTTGCGCCGACAACGACATGGGTCCTCCTCCGTCATTGTCCCACTTCATCTTCATCACCTTATCAGGTAAGAATACATCGATTAGTAACATGGGCATTGGCATGATACGTTTGTACTAGTAGTACCTAAAGTATCAAACACATTGGTCCTACCTATCATGAATGCCATGCACGTAGCAAAATCATGCATCAATCTAGCTAGCATGCACATGAACACGAAGCATGAACATCACAGACATCACCAATATAGCTAAGTAATACATGAACTCTAAGCATGAACATCAAACACATCACCTAACTCGCATCATGAACCCTAAGCATGAACATAAAAAACATCACCTAACTAGCATGATGAACACATTGTTGCGCACGAGCACTAGGCATGAACATGAAACACAATAGCTATCTACCATGTCCATGAACACAATGCACATCGTGAGCAGTACGCACTACGCTTGAACATGAAACACACAAAGAATTTGTTGCTTAGAACCCACTCGTACGTGCCAATCCATTAGTCGTGTTGACCAGACAACTTGTCACGTGCGAATTAACTTGTGGTTGGATGGTTAGAGGGACCGACGTATCCCAGTCTATCAGGGTTCAATTCCTAGTGCTCGCATTTATTTCTGGATGTATTTCAGGATTTTCGACGATGCTAATTCAGTGGGAGGAGACGTTCCCGTCGACGATGAGGCGTTTATGATGACTTTGTAGATCTGAAGATGATATGCTGGCTCAGTCTCTTGGAGGTGTTCATAAGAATAGGGTATGCATGTGCGTTCATAGGGATGAGTGTATATCGTATAGTATCGTGTTAAAAAAACTTGTCACATCTAGCAAATAGATGCTTATATTTTGAAGTGAGGGAGTTTCTTAATTTTGGTTTACTTAGAGCATTTCCACCAGATTACAACACCGAAATAGCGATAGCGCGGGTATTTTTTCTCTCAAACAGATGCATAAAACACACGGCATCAAATCCGAAGACCCTACTTGTAGCGGTCAGTGCGTATAATCCGACGCCCCAAATATGCAGCGTGGAAGGTAACACGTCAAAAAATTACAGTGCAAACGCTGATGTTTTTTATGGCGCACTTTATTTTATAGCTTGTGCTGGACACTGTTTTTGTCTCCGGCGTAAAAAAAAACATCGATTTTTAGTGTGCCAGACATTTTATTTGTCGCTTGTTGAAGATGCTCTTAGAAAAATCGGAAGAAGGGGGCTTGCTCTGTGTCCGGCTGGCCGACCCGCTTCCGTCCATAAAGGCAAAGCAACGGCTCTCTCCCGACTAGCCGTTGCCCCTGGCGCCGCGCCCCCAACGGCCATCTCCACCGCGCCGCGCGGCATAAAACCCGCCCACCCAACTCCTCCACTCCTCACTCCTCACTCCTCACTCACCACTCACCATCCCCAGTCCCGATCCACCCCACCAAGCAAGCAAATCCCTCTCGATCCGACCGCGAGCCAACTCCCGCCGGCCGAGATGGCGTCCGGCAAGGTGCACACGCACAAGGCGTTCCTCCTCTGCAACTACGCGCTGCTGGGCGCGGCCTCCAGCTGCATCTTCCTCACGCTGTCCCTCCGCCTCCTGCCGTCGCCCTGCGGCCTGCTCCTCATCTTCCTCCACGCGCTCACCGCCGTCTTGTCCGCGGCCGGGTGCTCCGGCTCCTTCACGGCCGGCCCGGCCAACCCGGCGCCCTGGCACACCGCGCACACCGCCGGCGCCGCGCTCACCGCCATCTTCCAGGGCGCCGTCGCGCTCCTCGCTTTCACCCGCACCGCCGACTTCCTCGCCGAGCTCCAGTCCTACGTCCGCGACGACGACGGCGCCGTCATCCTCAAGATGGTCGGCGGGCTCGGCACCGCCATCTTCGTCCTCGAGTGGGCCGCCCTCGCGCTCGCCTTCTCCCTGCGCCTTGACGAGGACGACGACGGCGAGGACGACCTCCGCCGCGCCAAGAACTGGGCCGACGCCTACCATGTCTGAGCGGCGAGCCTCCGCGCTCACCCGCTGGAGCGGCGGGCGACCGGTGCCTCCATCCAAGATGTGTCGATTTGGTGTTATTGCTGTCGCTATTCTTTTGTGCTAGTGCCTAGTACTGTGCCTACCGAGATCTCAGATTCTTTTGTACTACTAAGATATGATGTCAAGGCAAATGTATATTGCTTTTGACCCCATTTAATGGAAAAAAATATCATTATATTGCTTTGGATTTGGGTAATTGGTCGTAAGTGCTTGATTTATGCAGTCAACTGAATTATATTGCTTTGGATTTGGGTACTTGAGGCCTGTTTGGATGTCCTCCGCTCCGCGTCTTCACTCCCGACGTTGGAGGAGCGGCACTTAAAACGCAGAGTGGGGAAAGAGATATAGGCTTGCCGAACGCTCCTTGGTTGAAGTGCATGATTTATGCAGCCAGATTGAACTAGATTTATGCAGTCAGTCAATTCAGTTATAACTTGGGGAAACTTGTGCTGTCAGAGTTCTTGCTGAAATCAAACAGGTTCAGTTATAAGAGCAAATACTAGTATAGCCAGCTGCTGACTATAAGCCATTGCCATGTTATCTATAGCTCATTTTATAGTCAACATGCACAATAGTTCATTGCAAAAGTGTACTACTTCTTTATTATATGGTCCATCTTTTATACTCACAAAATGCCTAGGAGCACGTGCTAGAGCTGGCTGTCCGCTTACCTTCTCTCTCCTCTTCTCTTTCCTCTAACTAAATAAAAATATATTAGTTTATTCTTTATAGCCAGCTGATTCAGCTTTATTGTACTTGCTCTAACTTAGGGAAACTTGTGCTGTGAGAGTTCTTGCTGGAATCAAACAGGTGAACCTGGTGCCTGTTTGGGCTGTTTTGTGTGGGCTGTCTTGAGTGACCCGGTGGGTGCCGGGCAATCTATATTGGTAGGAGCGGAGGGATTAAACGCGTAGTTGCTGTGTAGCTACAGTGTTCCACTCATTTTTGTGTTTTGCTCGGTTGCTCCCCTCGGGTTTCCTTCGAGGTAAATGCACCATGGTGCTTGAATTTGCCACCGCTCATCACTTATTTTTTTGTGGTGATACATGCCTCTCTCCCTTAGCCGTGCCTGTCGACCTCTACCCATTCCATCCCCCTCTCTCCCTTAGATCCCGAGCAGGACGGGAACGGAGATCCGAAATTCCACGAGAGACACCCTCGGGCGATTCTGAGGCGACAGGAGGGGTGTGCCATGCGATGGGCTCCCCGCCGGCCGACAGGGGACTTGGTCTCGTCGGCGGCCGATTCTGGGCTCTGGCGAACGAAGACGATGACCTCCAGAACACACCGACGGCTTCTCCAACTCCTTCCGACATCGTATGCGAATCCATTTTGGTGGGATACTCCGAGGAGCAGGTCGCAAAATCCATAGACGGATTCGTTCCTGATTCGGACCCTGCTTGGGATGGGTTGACGGCTAACGACGAAGACAGGGTCGAGGTGCTCCGACGCGTCGTTCACCGGCGAACTTCGGCGAACGCGGTAAGACCATGGAAGGGACCTCTACCGAAGGTACGTCTTCCGGCTCTTACTTTAGCGGACTTTTGCATTCTTGCAAACAAGCACCGGTCAGGAAGAAATCACGTCGACCGGCGGCGATATCACGGCCGACGGCACATGCTTCAGCCAAAACGGATCTTGGGATTCGTGAGGCCAAGGAATTTCGTTTGAAATCGATTCTGTGCCAAGATGGGCCGGAATCTCTGTTGGAATTATGCCCTAGAGGCAATAATAAATATAGTTATTATTATAATTCCTGTATCAAGATAATCGTTTATTATCCATGCTATAATTGTATTGAATGAAGACTCATTTACATGTGTGGATACATAGACAAAACACCGTCCCTAGCAAGCCTGTAGTTGGCTAGCCAGTTGATCAAAGATAGTCAGTGTCTTCTGATTATGAACAAGGTGTTGTTGCTTGATAACTGGATCACGTCATTAGGAGAATCACGTGATGGACTAGACCCAAACTAATAGACGTAGCATGTTGATCGTGTCATTTTGTTGCTACTGTTTTCTGCGTGTCAAGTATTTATTCCTATGACCATGAGATCATATAACTCACTGACACCGGAGGAATGCTTTGTGTGTATCAAACGTTGCAACGTAACTGGGTGACTATAAAGATGCTCTACAGGTATCTCCGAAGGTGTTAGTTGAGTTAGTATGGATCAAGACTGGGATTTGTCACTCCGTGTGACGGAGAGGTATCTCGGGGCCCACTCGGTAATACAACATCACACACAAGCCTTGCAAGCAATGTAACTTAGTGTAAGTTGCGGGATCTTGTATTACGGAACGAGTAAAGAGACTTGCCGGTAAACGAGATTGAAATAGGTATACGGATATTGAAGAACGAATCTCGGGCAAGTAACATACC
The DNA here is from genome assembly GCF_904849725.1 of Hordeum vulgare subsp. vulgare. NCBI lineage: Eukaryota > Viridiplantae > Streptophyta > Magnoliopsida > Poales > Poaceae > Hordeum > Hordeum vulgare. Next base: position 560,182,280 of record NC_058520.1, read on the forward strand.
GAAGGACAAAGGGAATGACATACGGGATTATATGAATCCTTGGCACTGAGGTTCAAACGATAAGATCTTCGTAGAATATGTAGGATCCAATATGGGCATCCAGGTCCCGCTATTGGATATTGACCGAGGAGTCTCTCGGGTCATGTCTACATAGTTCTCGAACCCGCAGGGTCTGCACACTTAAGGTTCGACGTTGTTTTATGCGTATTTGAGTTATATGGTTGGTAACCGAATGTTGTTCGGAGTCCCGGATGAGATCACAGACGTCACGAGGGTTTCCGGAATAGTCCGGAAACGAAGGTTGATATATAGGATGACCTCATTTGATTACCGGAAGGTTTTCGGAGTTACCGGGAATGACGAATGGGTTCGGGAAGTTCACCGGGGGGGGGGGGAGGGAAACCCACCCCGGGGAAGCCCATAGGCCATAAGGGTGGCGCACCGGCCCTTAGTGGGCTGGTGGGACAGCCCAAAAGGGCCCTATGCGCCATACAAAGAAAAATCAAAAAGAAAAAAAAGGGAGGTGGGAAGGAAGGGAAGGACTCCCACCCACCAAACCAAGTCCAACTCGGTTTGGGGGGGGGAGCCTTCCCCCCTTGGACTCGGCCGACCCCCTTGGGGCTCCTTGAGCCCCAAGGCAAGGTCCCCTCCCTCCCACCTATATATACGGAGGTATTGGGGCTGATTTGAGACGACTTTTCCACGGCAGCTCGACCACATACCTCCACGGTTTTTCCTCTAGATCGCGTTTCTGCGGAGCTCGGGCGGAGCCCTGCTGAGACAAGGTCATCACCAACCTCCGGAGCGCCGTCACGCTGCCCGAGAAATCTTCTACCTCTCCGTCTCTCTTGCTGGATCAAGAAGGCCGAGATCATCGTCGAGCTGTACGTGTGCTGAACGCGGAGGTGCCGTCCGTTCGGTACTAGATCGTGGGACTGATCGCGGGATTGTTCGCGGGGCGGATCGAGGGACGTGAGGACGTTCCACTACATCAACCGCGTTCACTAACGCTTCTGCTGTACGATCTACAAGGGTACGTAGATCACTCATCCCCTCTCGTAGATGGACATCACCATGATAGGTCTTCGTGCGCGTAGGAATTTTTTTGTTTCCCATGCGTCGTTCCCCAACAGTGGCATCATGAGCTAGGTTCATGCGTAGATGTCTTCTCGAGTAGAACACAAAAGTTTTTGTGGGCCGTGATGTGCGTTTTGCTGCCCTCCTTAGTCTTTTCTTGATTCCGCGGTATTGTTGGATTGAAGCGGCTACGAGAGACTGGTTTCATCGTTACGAGTAACCCCGTCGCTCAAAGATGACTGGCAATTGTCGGTTTCTCCAACTTTAGTTGAATCGGATTTGACCGAGGAGGTCCTTGGATGAGGTTAAATAGCAACTCATATATCTCCGTTGTGGTGTTTGCGTAAGTAAGATGCGATCCTAATAGATACCCATGGTCACCACGTAAAACATGGAACAACAAAATTAGAGGACGTCTAACTTGTTTTTGCAGGGTATGCTTGTGATGTGATATGGCCAATGATGTGATGTGATATATTGGATGTATGAGATGATCATGTTGTAATAGAAATATCGACTTGCACGTCGATGGTACGGCAACCGGCAGGAGCCATAGGGTTGTCTTTATACTAACGTGTGTGCTTGCAGATGCGTTTACTATTTTGCTAGGATGTAGCTTTAGTAGTAATAGTATGAGTAGCACGACAACCCCGATGGCAACACGTTGATGGAGATCATGGTGTGGCGCCGGTGACAAGAAGATCGTGCCGGTGCTTTGGCGATGGAGATCAAGAAGCACGTGATGATGGCGATATCATGTCACTTATGAATTGCATGTGATGTTAATCCTTTTATGCACCTTATTTTGCTTAGAACGACGGTAGCATTATGAGGTGATCTCTCACTAAAAATTTCAAGACGAAATTGTGTTCTCCCCGACTGTGCACCGTTGCTACAGTTCGTCGTTTCGAGACACCACGTGATGATCGGGTGTGATAGACTCAACGTTCACATACAACGGGTGCAAAACAGTTGCGCACGCGGAACACTCGGGTTAAGCTTGACGAGCCTAGCATGTGCAGACATGGCCTCGGAACACATGAGACCGAAAGGTCGATCATGAATCATATAGATGATATGATTAGCATAGGGATGCTTACCACTGAAACTATACTCAATTCACGTGATGATCGGACTTGAGCTAGTGTAAGTGGATCATGAACCACTCAAATGACTAGAGAGATGTACTTTTTGAGTGGGAGTTTAGCGAATAATTTGATTAAGTTAAACTCTAATTATCTTGAACATAGTCTAAGTCCACTTCGAATATATTTGTGTTGTAGATCATGGCTCATGCGACAGTCATCCTGAATTTTAATACGTTCCTAGAGAAAGCTAAGTTGAAAGATGATGGAAGCAACTTTGTAGACTGGGCTCGTAATCTTGAGCTAATCTTACAAGCTGGGAAGAAGGATTATGTCCTTAGTGCTGAGTTAGGAGATGAACCACCCGCTACGGCTGATCAGGATGTTAAGAACGCTTGGTTAGCACGTAAGGAGGACTACTCAATAGTTCAATGTGCAGTCTTGTATGGCTTAGAACCGGGACTTCAACGTCGCTTTGAGCGTCATGGAGCATTTGAGATGTTCCAGGAGTTGAAGTTTATCTTTCAGAAGAACGCCCGGATCGAGAGGTATGAGACCTCCGATAAATTCTATGCTTGCAAGATGGAGGAAAACTCATCTGTCAGTGAACATGTGCTCAAAATGTCTAGGTACTCAAACCGTCTACCTGAGCTGGGGATTGAACTCCCGCAAGAAGCTATCACTGACAGAATCCTTCAATCACTGCCGCCAAGCTACAAAGGCTTTGTGTTGAACTACAACATGCAAGGGATGAACAAGTCTCCCCGCGAGTTGTTTGCGATGCTGAAAGTCGCAGAGTCTGAACTCCGTAAAGAGCATCAAGTGTTGATGGTGAATAAGACCACTAGTTGCAAGAGAAACGGCAAAGGCAAGAAGGGCAATTCGAAGAAGAACGGCAAGCCTGTTTCCAATCCGACGAAGAAACCCAAAGCTGTACCTAAGCCTAAAACGGAGTGTTACTATTGCAAGGGTATGGGTCACTGGAAGCGCAATTGCCCCAAGTATCTAGCAGATAAGAAGGCGGCCAAAGAAAAATCAGGTATATTTGATATACATGTTATTGATGTGTACTTAACCGGCTCTCGTAGTAGTGCCTGGGTATTCAATACCGGTTCTGTTGCTCATATTTGTAACTCGAAACAGGAACTGCGGAATAGACGAAGGCTGGCGAAAGATGAAGTGACGATGCGCGTAGGAAATGGTTCCAAGGTTGATGCAATCGCCGTCGGCACAGTGTCACTTCAGTTACCGTCAGGTTTAGTGATGAACTTAAATCATTGTTATTTAGTGCCTGCGTTGAGCATGAACATTATATCTGGATCTTGTTTTTTGCGAGACGGTTACTCTTTTAAGTCAGAGAATAATGGTTGTTCTATTTCTATGAGTAACATCTTTTATGGTCATGCACCGAATGTGAGAGGATTGTTCATATTGAATCTTGATAGCGATACGCATATACATAACATTGAGACCAAAAGAGTTAGAGTTAACAATGATAGCGCCATATTTTTGTGGCACTGCCGCTTAGGTCATATTGGTGTAAAGCGCATGAAGAAACTCCATGCTGATGGACTTTTGGAGTCACTTGACTTTGATTCACTTGACACATGCGAACCATGCCTCATGGGCAAGATGACTAAGACTCCGTTCTCAGGAACAATGGAGCGTGCAAGTGACTTGTTGGAAATCATACATACCGATGTGTGTGGTCCGATGAGCGTGGAGGCACGCGGCGGATGCCGTTATTTTCTCACCTTCACTGACGATTTAAGTAGATATGGTTATGTCTACTTGATGAAGCACGAGTCTGAAACATTTGAAAAGTTCAAGCAATTTCAGAGTGAAGTGGAAAATCATCGTAACAAGAAGATCAAGTTCCTACGGTCTGATCGTGGGGGTGAATATCTGAGTTTCGAGTTTGGTACTCACTTAAGACAATGTGGAATTGTTTCACAGTTAACACCGCCTGGAACACCACAGCGTAATGGTGTGTCCGAACGTCGTAATCGTACTCTATTAAAGATGGTGCGATCTATGATGTCTCTTACTGATTTGCCGTTATCATTTTGGGGTTATGCATTAGAAACAACTGCATTCACTTTAAATAGGGCACCATCAAAATCGGTTGAGACGACACCATACGAAGTGTGGTATGGCAAAAGGCCAAAGTTGTCGTTTCTTAAAGTTTGGGGATGCGATGCTTATGTCAAAAAGCTTCAGCCTGAAAAGCTGGAACCCAAAGCAGAAAAGTGCGTCTTCATAGGTTACCCAAAAGAGACAGTTGGGTACACCTTCTATCTCAAATCCGAGGGCAAAGTGTTTGTTGCTAAAAACGGAGCTTTTCTCGAGAAGGAGTTTCTCTCGAGAGAATTGAGTGGGAGGAAGATAGAACTTGACGAGGTTGTCGAACCTCTCATCCCTCTGGATGGTGGCGCAGGGCAAGGAGAAACCTCTATCATTGCGACGCCAGTTGAGGAGGAAGTTAATGATGATGATCATGAAACTCCAGTTCAAGTTTCTGTCGAACCACGCAGGTCGACGAGACCACGTGCTGCTCCAGAGTGGTACGGTAATCCCGTCTTATCAATCCTGTTGTTAGACAACAATGAACCTGCAAATTATGAAGAAGCAATGGTCGGCCCAGATTCCAACAAATGGCTAGAGGCCATGAAATCCGAGATAGGGTCCATGTATGAGAACAAAGTGTGGACTTTGGAGGTACTACCTGAGAGCCGCAAGGCCATTCAGAACAAATGGATCTTTAAGAGGAAGACGGACGCTGACGGCAATGTGACCGTTTATAAAGCTCGACTTGTGGCAAAGGATTTTTCACAAGTTCAAGGAGTTGACTACGATGAGACTTTCTCACCCGTAGCAATGCTTAAGTCCGTCAGAATCATGTTAGCAATAGCTGCATTTTTCGATTATGAAATCTGGCAAATGGATGTCAAAACGGCGTTCCTTAACGGTTTCCTTAAGGAAGAGTTGTATATGATACAACCCGAAGGTTTTGTCGATCCTAAGAATGCTAACAAGGTGTGCAAGCTCCAGCTATCCATTTATGGACTGGTGCAAGCATCTCGGAGTTGGAACAAACGCTTTGATGAGGTGATCAAAGCATTTGGGTTTATACAAGTGGTTGGAGAATCTTGTATTTACAAGAAAGTGAGTGGGAGCTCTGTGGCGCTTCTAATATTATATGTGGATGACATATTACTGATTGGAAACAACGTAGAGTTTTTGAAGAGCATAAAAGGTTACTTGAATAAAAGTTTCTCTATGAAGGACCTAGGAGAAGCTGCTTACATTCTAGGCATTAAGATCTATAGGGATAGATCAAAACGCCTGATAGGACTTTCACAAAGCACATACCTTGATAAAGTTTTGAAGAGGTTCAAAATGGAACAATCCAAGAAAGGGTTCTTGCCAGTTCTACAAGGTACGAGATTGAGTAAGACTCAGTGCCCAGCAACTGATGAAGATAGAGAGCATATGCGCTCCGTCCCCTATGGTTCAGCCATAGGTTCTATCATGTATGCGATGCTGTGCACTAGACCGGATGTTAGCCTGGCCATAAGTATGGCAGGTAGGTTCCAGAGTAATTCAGGAGTGGATCACTGGACAACGGTCAAGAATATCCTGAAGTACCCGAAAAGGACTAAGGAGATGTTTCTCGTGTATGGAGGTGACGAAGAGCTTGCCGTAAAAGGTTACGTCGATGCAAGCTTTGACACAGATCCGGACGACTCTAAGTCGCAAACCGGATACGTATTTATTCTTAATGGGGGTGCGGTAAGCTGGTGCAGTTCCAAGCAAAGCGTCGTAGCAGATTCTACATGTGAAGCGGAGTACATGGCTGCCTCGGAGGCGGCTAAGGAGGGTGTCTGGATGAAGCAGTTCATGACGGATCTTGGAGTGGTGCCAAGCGCACTGAATCCAATAACCTTGTTCTGTGATAACACGGGTGCCATTGCCTTAGCAAAGGAACCACGGTTTCACAAGAAGACCAGACACATCAAACGACGCTTCAACCTCATCTGCGACTACGTCGAGGGAGAGGACGTAAATATATGCAAAGTGCACACGGATTTGTATGTAGCAGACCCGCTGACTAAACCTCTTCCACGGCCAAAGCATGATCAACACCAGAACTGTATGGGTGTTAGATTTATTACAATGTAATTCACATGATGATGTGAGGGCTAGATTATTGACTCCAGTGCAAGTGGGAGACTGTTGGAATTATGCCCTAGAGGCAATAATAAATATAGTTATTATTATAATTCCTGTATCAAGATAATCGTTTATTATCCATGCTATAATTGTATTGAATGAAGACTCATTTACATGTGTGGATACATAGACAAAACACCGTCCCTAGCAAGCCTCTAGTTGGCTAGCGAGTTGATCAAAGATAGTCAGTGTCTTCTGATTATGAACAAGGTGTTGTTGCTTGATAACTGGATCACATTATTAGGAGAATCACGTGATGGACTAGACCCAAACTAATAGACATAACATGTTGATCGTGTCATTTTGTTGCTACTGTTTTCTGCGTGTCAAGTATTTATTCCTATGACCCTGAGATCATATAACTCACTGACACCGGAGGAATGCTTTGTGTGTATCAAACGTCGCAACGTAACTGGGTGACTATAAAGATGCTCTACAGGTATCTCCGAAGGTGTTAGTTGAGTTAGTATGGATCAAGACTGGGATTTGTCACTCCGTGTGACGGAGAGGTATCTCGGGGCCCACTCAGTAATACAACATCACACACAAGCCTTGCAAGCAATGTAACTTAGTGTAAGTTGCGGGATCTTGTATTACGGAACGAGTAAAGAGACTTGCCGGTAAACGAGATTGAAATAGGTATACGGATATTGAAGAACGAATCTCGGGCAAGTAACATACCGAAGGACAAAGGGAATGACATACGGGATTATATGAATCCTTGGCACTGAGGTTCAAACGATAAGATCTTCGTAGAATATGTAGGATCCAATATGGGCATCCAGGTCCCGCTATTGGATATTGACCGAGGAGTCTCTCGGGTCATGTCTACATAGTTCTCGAACCCGCAGGGTCTGCACACTTAAGGTTCGACGTTGTTTTATGCGTATTTGAGTTATATGGTTGGTTACCGAATGTTGTTCGGAGTCCCGGATGAGATCACGGACGTCACGAGGGTTTCCGGAATAGTCCGGAAACGAAGGTTGATATATAGGATGACCTCATTTGATTACCGGAAGGTTTTCGGAGTTACCGGGAATGTACCGGGAATGACGAATGGGTTCCGGAAGTTCACCGGGGGGGGGGGGGAGGGAAACCCACCCCGGGGAAGCCCATAGGCCATAAGGGTGGCGCACCAGCCCTTGGTGGGCTGGTGGGACAGCCCAAAAGGGCCCTATGCGCCACACAAAGAAAAATCAAAAAAAAGGGAGGTGGGAAGGAAGCGAAGGACTCCCACGCACCAAACCAAGTCCAACTCGGTTTGGGGGGGGGAGCCTTCCCCCCTTGGACTCGACCGACCCCCTTGGGGCTCCTTGAGCCCCAAGGCAAGGTCCCCTCCCTCCCACCTATATATACAGAGGTATTGGGGCTGATTTGAGACGACTTTTCCACGGCAGCCCGACCACATACCTCCACGGTTTTTCCTCTAGATCGCGTTTCTGCGGAGCTCGGGCGAAGCCCTGCTGAGACAAGGTTATCACCAACCTCCGGAGCGCCGTCACGCTGCCGGAGAACTCTTCTACCTCTCCGTCTCTCTTGCTGGATCAAGAAGGCCGAGATCATCGTCGAGCTGTACGTGTGCTGAACGCGGAGGTGCCGTCCGTTCGGTACTAGATCGTGGGACTGATCGCGGGATTGTTCGCGGGGCGGATCGAGGAACGTGAGGATGTTCCACTACATCAACCGCGTTCACTAACGCTTCTGCTGTACGATCTACAAGGGTACGTAGATCACTCATCCCCTCTCGTAGATGGACATCACCATGATAGGTCTTCGTGCGCGTAGGAAATTTTTTGTTTCCCATGCGACGTTCCCCAACAATCTCAACCTGCTGGCTTCCACACGCCTGGGTATGTGGCCCAGTCCGTTGTACGAGTCCATCAGAGTATACCAGATTTTCCGGTTAGGACTCTTAGCGTGATTGATTTGGTTACCGACGTTGTTACGGGAGGTTCCTCGTCTGGTGATTCTCCTCTTGCTAAAAACGAGCGTGGGTCACGATCGGGAATCTCTGGGTTAGCAAACGGGCGAACCCTGGTTTCCCATCGCGTTCTGGTACAGCCAGGCTTATCCCTGCGTTGGCTCCAATGGCTGCGAGGCAAGGTGTGCCGTCTACGCCTGCAGCGAGTGCGTCCGCTGGGACTACGCCTACGGCGACTGCATCTGCGGCGGCAGGACCTCGTGCTGGGGTATCTACTGCAGTGGCTGCTGGCGCGCGGGAGAATTCTCAGCGACCTACAGTTCCTGTTGGTGAGGGGCGCGGCACTGCTGGTGCTGGAAGAGGTGGTCCTGGAGCTCATAACCGCGGTGGCGGAGGTGGATTCCATGGACATAGAGGATATGCAAATCATTGGAACAAGTTTGCTGGTGGTCCAGGTGGTGGTCGGTCGAATTGGAACGCCGGAGGAGGTCCTGGGGGAGGAGCCAATCAATGGCATCGTCCCTTCCAGCCACCCGAAGGCAATTTTGTGGAAGGGGCTCAAGGTGCTAATTTTCGGCAAAGAGGCGGGGGTGGAGTACGCAACTATGGTCGGAACAATTCGGAGCCGATGTGGAAGGAAGTCACCCAAGCGGACTGGGGGGGGGGGAAGCCAATGTCACCCCGCCCACACAGCAAATAACGACGGAGGACAGGGAAGTAGCGCGAGCCAACAAGGCGGCTCGCAAAAAAGAAAAATTGACATGTTATAGGTGTGGGATACCCGGACACTTCGTTGTGGATTGTACCACGGATTTGTGTGATATCTGTCAAAAGCCTGGTCATATTGATACGACATGCCCATTACTTTTAGCTCCTAAGCCGGTCATGAGCATCTATGGGGTTTGCCACAGCAAACTAATGTTTTTTGAGACACCAGGTTCCACTTCAGTTCTAACTCCACCTCGTCTAGAGAGCTCAAGAACGGGTCTCGTCAAAGTTACGAATGGGGATTTGACTGCTGAGCAAGTATCTCAACAGATGAGAAGGCTTGTTTCTGAGGCATACAATTGGGAACCAATAAGGGTGGATCAAAATACCTACCAGGTTGAGTTTCCTAGAAGAGAGGATCTTCAACGTCTACTCACTTTTGGGGTCAATAAGGTTAGTGGCAGCAAGTGTTTACTTGAGTTTGAGGAATGCATTAAACCAGCACCGCAGGGTACCAGGTTGCAGAAGGTTTGGATCAGATTCTCAGGTATTTCAGAAATTCTGCTTAATGATTTCCTAATCGTATGGAGCCTTGGTTCGTTGATTGGGAAGACTGAGAAAGTAGATATGCCTTTTACACGCAAAAGGGGGATAGCCAGATTACTTGTGATGGTGCTTGATGTTGACCAGATTCCTGATTTTGCTCCGTGGTCTTATGATGGTGTGCACTATGACCTTGAGGTGGAGGTCGAGAAGGTGCCACAAAAGGAGCCAAATGGTGATGATATTCTCATGGCCGATGGGGAGGATAGGGACAAGGATCATGGGGATGCGAATGATCAACATTCCGATCAGTCAAAGGATAACACTAATCCTCCTACCTCCTCTAATAAGGAGAAACCACTTATTGGGGGTGCATCTTCTACATCAAAATTACCCATGGAGACACTACGTTTTGGTTCGTTTGATGTTATGAGTACACCATACAATCTTGGTAGTGCTTTTGTACAAAAGGAGGCGGATGTTGAGCCAGCCCCTTTTGTTCCAATTCAACGATCGGTCTCCACATCAAAGCTGGAATTATCCACGCATATGATTACTCAGGAGAACAGACAAGCATCCTCTGCAGTACCGTTGGCTAGGAGGGCTGAGCCACTGCATATGCTTGTGCACGATAACACGCAGGAGGCGTGTTGTCACACTTCTCCGACATCACCTACTGAGAGTGATGTGCCTTTGCTCATGCGAGATAGTAAGCAGGAGGCAAGCCGTTCTCCTAGTCATGTCTTTTCTCATAGCACTTCGAACAGTAAGCAGCAAGTGCTCTCTTCTAAGTACGATAACCTTGTTGAGGAAACAACTTTTGACCAGCACTTTGATTCTGTGGTAACATGGAAGACCCACAATGAGATTACTAATGATGATGTGATCTCGTCTGGTGGGATCCCGGATCCTACATCAGGTGATAGACGTTTCAGTCAACGTATTCAGGAGAAGCCTGATGCTGATGATATGTTGATGGGACGTGCTATGCGAGCTGCAAAATTACGAGATGCTGAAACAACTACAGGTTTGTCTATTGATCAGACTGCTTCTATTTTAAACTTATCCGACTCTGAGATCTTGAATAATGCCAGCGACATAGAAATTTCTATGGGTACATCTAGTAAAAATATAGCTAAGTCCATCAATGATATTCTTGATTTAGAAGTTGACAGAACCATAGAGTTTATCAAAAATCTAGCAGCGTTTAAACCTATGAATGATTCAGATATTAATGACTTAGGAGGTGCTGGACTTCAAACATTATGTGATAGCATTTTTCATATAGACAGGGAAGTAGACGATGTGGATGATATGGGTTTGGAGGGGTATATGGCCCCTTCAGATGCGGAGAATCATTCACAACCTTTGGCTACACATAATGACTTAAATAGTTTTCACGGAAAAACTAGGAGACCTTGGAAAAGGAAGGTTTATCCTGAATCAGCGGTTAGGAGGAGTGCGAGAGTTAAACAAAAGAAAAAATTTCATGATGAATTATGAAAGGGATTTTTTGGAATAGCAGAGGTCTGGCGGACTTGGCTAAAAAAAGGTTCCTTAGAGAAGCATCGATACAATATAATCTGGATTTCATGGCATTACAAGAAACTGGGAGAGATAATTTCACAACCCAATTTTTAAATAGTTTATCAGGAGGGGTTGATTTTGATTGGCATTGTCTACCACCAAGGGGAAGATCCGGTGGGATCTTACTTGGGGTTAAATGCGAGACTTTAGAGGTGATGAGTGTGGTCTATGGTGAGTTCTCCGTCAAATTTCGTGTAAGGTCGAAAGTTGATGGTTTTAAGTGGGCTCTGGTGGCTGTATATGGGGCGGCACAATTGGAGTTCAAACCTGATTTTCTTGCAGATCTAGTGAGAATCTGTGGAGATGAAACATTACCAATTATGGTGGGGGGAGATTTTAACATTATTCATAGACATAATGAAAAAAATAATGACAATCTTGACACACGATGGTCAATGATGTTTAATATGGTTATTGAGAGTCTTAATCTAAGGGAGATTCATCTTTCTGGCAGACAATACACTTGGGCAAATTCACTACCGATACCAACATATGAGAAGTTGGATCGGGTTCTTACTAGTGTTGAGTGGGAGCAGAAATACCCACTAGTCACGGTACAAGCGTTACAGAGGGCAATCTCAGATCACACGCCTCTTCTAGTTGACTCAGGGGAGGCCAATCATAGGGGCAACAAGAATGTCTTCTCATTCGAACTAAGCTGGTTTGAAAGAGAAGGGTTCATGGATCTAATTACAAAGGAATGGGATACAGACTTAGGTGGATCCACCAGTGTGGAAATTTGGCAAAACAAAATCAGAAATTTGCGCCGATTCCTTAGAGGATGGGCGAAAAATCAAAGTGGTATTTATAAGAAAGAAAAAGAAAGACTAACGAAGCTGATTGATGAACTTGACGTCAAAGTTGAGTCAGCGCAACTAAATCTTATTGATAGGAATATTAAAATGGATGCTGAGATTAGATTGCAAAAATTATTGAGAGAAGAGGAGATGAAATGGGCACTAAGAGCTAAGGTGATGAACGTGGTTCATGGGGATGATAATACTAAGTTCTTTCACATGATTGCAAATGGCAAACATCGAAAGAAGATAATTACTCAGCTAGAGCAGGATGAGGGAACTATAATAGGACATGAAAACTTAAAGGTATATATTTTAGAATATTATAGGAGTCTTTTTGGTGCACCAGATGAGACCATGATCTCTTTGGATGAAACCAATGTTCAGGATATTCCTCAACTAAATGAGCAGGAGAATGAGGTTTTATCCGCTAGATTCACAGAGCAAGAGGTGTATGATGCAATAGTACAAATGAAACACAATAAAGCACCGGGACCAGATGGGTTCCCTGCAGAATTTTATAAAAAGTGCTGGCATGTTATTAAGGGGGATATAATGGCTATGTTTCATGACTTATTCAATGGTCGGCTACAGCTATTCCACCTTAACTTTGGAACAATAACGTTGTTGCCAAAAAAGGTGGATGCCATGCGCATCCAACAATTTAGACCTATCTGTTTACTCAATGTCAGCTTTAAGATTTTTACTAAGACAGCCACCAATAGATTAACGAAGACAGCCGATTCAGTTGTCCAACCAACACAGTCAGCGTTCATGCCTGGGCGACACATTTTGGAGGGTGTTGTTGTTTTGCACGAAACGCTTCATGAAATTCACACAAAGAAACTAGACAGAGTTATCTTTAAAGTGGATTTCGAAAAGGCTTATGATAAAGTTAAGTGGTCCTTTCTTCAACAAGCCTTACGTATGAAAGGGTTCAATGAAAAGTGGAGACAACAGGTTGACACTTTCATTCATAAGGGGAGTGTCGGAGTTAAAGTTAATGATGACATTGCTAATTTCTTTCAAACACATAAGGGGTTAAGACAGGGGGATTCAATCTCTCCAATATTGTTTAATATAGTAGCGGATATGTTGACAATACTTATTGAAAGAGCCAAAGAGAAAGGACAAATAGGTGGTCTCATTCCACATCTGGTAGATGGAGGTGTGTCCATTCTACAATATGCGGATGATACAATCATTTTCATGGAACATGATATGGAGAAAGCGAGGAATATGAAATTAATTTTATGTTTGTTTGAACAACTATCGGGGTTGAAAATTAATTTTAACAAAAGTGAACTCTTATGCTTTGGGAAGGCAAGAGAAGAAAAAGACGCTTATCGACAGCTATTTAGTTGTGAGATGGGTTCTCTACCTTTTAGCTATCTTGGGATCCCTATTCATCACACACGGTTAACAATTAAAGAATGGAAATGTATTGAAGAAAGATTTGAAAAGAAACTAAGTTGCTGGAAGGGCAAGCTTATGTCATATGGAGGTAGGTTGGTTTTAATAAATTCTGTTTTAACAAGTCTACCCATGTTTCTTTTGTCTTTTTTCGAGATACCTATAGGGGTACGGAAAAGACTGGATTTTTATAGATCTTGTTTCTTTTGGCAAACTGATGAGAATAAGAAAAAATACAGACTAGCACGTTGGGATATGATTTGTAGACCCAAAGACCAGGGGGGTTCGGGAATTGAAAATTTAGAAGTAAAGAACAAATGTTTGCTTAGCAAATGGTTGTATAGAATTTCCACAGAGACAGAGGGTATGTGGATTCAAATTTTAAGAAATAAGTATCTAACCTCAAGAACTCTAGCTCAAGCTACGATTAGACCCAATGACTCACCTTTCCGGAAAGGGTTAATGAGGACAAAGATTAATTTCTTTCAAAGGGTGAAATTTATTGTAGGGGATGGTACCTCAACAAGATTTTGAGAAGATACTTGGCTTGGAGATACACCACTTGCTTTACAATATCCCATGCTCTACAACATTACGCAATGTAAGCAGGACTATGTGTCCACAGTCTTACAATCGATACCTATAAATATGCACTTCAGGCGAGCTCTAGTAGGAGCACGTTGGGAGGCATGGATGCACCTGGTAAGAAGACTTATGCAGGTACAACTATTTGATTATTCAGACAGCGTTCGATGGACTTTAACTGTCAATGGGGTATTTTCAGTTAAGTCCATGTACACAGATCTGGTTAATTCAGGACCGTTAGCTAGATCGTTGCATATTTGGGATATTAAAGTGCCGTTAAAGATTAAAAATTTTATGTGATTTTTACACAAAGGTGTGGTATTAACCAAAGATAATTTAATTAAGCGTAGTTGGAGAGGTAGATCCAATTGCTGTTATTGTGATCAACATGAAACTATCAGACACTTGTTCTTGGACTGTCCTCTCGCAAAACTACTTTGGCGCACTATCCATATAGCTTTTAATGTGATCCCACCTACGTGTATCAATTCAATTTTTACAACGTGGCTCAATGGAGTGGACGTTAAAGTATCTAAACTTATTAGAATAGGGATATGTGCTCTTTTGTGGGCTATATGGAATACCAGAAACGACATAATATTTAATGGTAAGAAATTCAACAATTTTTTGCAGGTCATATTCCGAGCAACGTCCTGGATCCGTACGTGGTCATTACTCAGTCTTGTGGACAACAGGGAGCTTATGGTTACTGGGTGCAACCGATGGGAGATGGCCGCACGGGTTATCTTCAACCGGTTTGGATGGCGTGCTAGTAATAGACTAGGTGTATAGGCATCGTAGTATGCTATTAGTTACGCCGGATGTGGCTATTTCTTAAGAGTTAGTTTAGTTTCAGATTCATTTTATTTTCAGCCTTCAGGCTTATCTCAAACTATTTTGTTACTTTGGATTTTTAATAATATGACTGCATGCATCGATTGATGCAGAGGCCGGGGGCTCGTTTCCTCCTTCTAAAAAAACCGGCTGACTTTGGCGTATGTGGAAATTAACTGCGCTGTCATGGCGGCGTATTTTCGTGAACTCAGGTTATTCCGTCGCTGCCACTCCAATCAACGAGATTTCATGACTCTTCACGATAATTACTGTTTACTAGATCATGATTGATGCGCGTTGCTGCATCCGTCTCTTTTTGCAATGAAGTAATATGAATTCTCGTAGAAGAGCCCCAAAGACGGACATAATATTATGTTAAAATTTAGACAACATGAATAGTTGAAAATCATTGTACTACCTCGAACCAACAGCATGACCAGTCTTCAGCCAACTAATCTTATATTAGATTCAAACATTTGGATAGTAGCCCAACGCCAAAATTAGGATAATATAGAGTAGTAACACCCTAGTATGGCATGCCACATATACAGCGGAGTAGCAACGCAAAACAGGCCAAAATATAGTAACCCAAATTATAGTTCAGATGCCATAAGATGCATTGAATAAACAGACAGATCCTAGGTAACCAGGTATTTCTAAGTTGTATATAACCATGGAACGAAGCTGTTAGTTGATATCTTTTGTTGTTCTGTAAGATCTACAAGAAGATATTGTCTGTGGGGTGTATGCAAACTATTTTGAGGCAAAACCATGTCTACATCGAGGTATGCCACTTTGAATCAAAATTTATCAAGATAACATGGAAAGCAACATGTAAACCCTCTAATTTAGGAGGCTTCCTAAAAAAAATATGTCACGCTTTGCCGCGCCAATCAAGTAAGAAAAAACTTCCAATCTAAGCATCGGGTTTCTAGATCATTGATGGCACGCTTTGCCGTGCAAGTCCATTGGTCCAATGTAATGACATGAATTTATGTAAATTTATGGTGCCATGAGCGAGACCCAATGTGCAACATATTTAGTTGGGTCACCACACAAACGAGCAACTGATTGGCGACATCAAGGCATAATCGCATAATCGTGCAGGATTTCAGCATTTATCCTTTAGTAGTATCTTGCTAGATGTAACATCATGAACATATGGAATCCCATCTTTGTTTTTTCAGCATTAAGTTTACTTTGTACTTCCTGTAAAGAGGGAAAGAAGCATTAAAAGAAAGGCAAAGGGCGTACGTTATACATTTAGATTCATCTGAAAAGATGAAACGATAACCTGTTATGGTAAGTAATTGTTGTTGTTAACATGAAAAGATCACACACAATAATAAAACAAAATATATTCAAATGAGGATTATGAGATATATATTAGTCTGCATGTATTATTACGATATTGGTTGATCCTCTTCCCAGGTTCTGGAATTCCTTTATCATATCCATTGCAGGTGAGAGCCGCTTTGCTAACCTAATCACAGTAAATTCCCCTCCTACTAATAATTAATTTATAGAAGTGTTGGTTTTAAAGATTATTAGAATTTAAATTGTTAAGGTGTATGAAAGGACAATAGTTTTTATACCACAAGCGTATATGCCTCTAAGAAGGTTCTCTTGGAACTTCATGTCAACAATACTCTCAGACACTTCATTATATGAAGTGAAAGAGTCCAAAGTTAATGTTAACAATTAATTTACAAAAGTAATGGAATGGTATCACCTTGGTTCCTGATATTGCAATCATCACATAAAGTACATGGTATCATCACACAAGAAAGAAGGCTCTTTATAACCTCCAAAATCTAATATAACAAAAGTTGTAGAGAGGTGACTTACTGGTTACTGCAACTGGGAATCTTGTTTTCATACTTAGCATCACACTGGGACCCTCTAACACCAATGCAAACCATCATTTAAACAACACATCCTGCAAGGTTGGGATTAGGCTCATATCAAAACATGAACTGTAATCACCAATAGTTGGCAAAGCCAATCGACCAAATGAAACATATCCTGAAAGGCTACATCATATGTAAGCAAAATAAAAGAAGTCGGTCAGTTTATTTAGAAAAAAAATTATAAGGGGTGGATGTGTTGGTCCTGACCCGGGGAATCAAATCTCTCCTTTGTATATTCTTCAGTATTGTGCCCAACTCCCAATTAAACAACACACAAGCAGAGTTGATGGTTAGCATAGAAAGAAACCAGAGTAATAGGCATTCCATTCTATAATAAGGTGCTCTTAGATGTGAACGACCATGATACATAGCTGATTAGGCAGAAGGGTAATACAAAAGCAATCAATTTTAGTTGATTATTATGTAAATGAATAGCAGGTAAGCATTATTTTTGGTAACCAGATGACCTATAAAGGCATTTGTATTCTCTTCGCTGAGACAACTATAGTCGGCCGTGGCATCATGCAATGGTCCTAAATTAAGCTTTCATTTTGTTTTTTGAATCAAATATGGGCCAAGCGATTTCCTTTGCATGTTGCACAATGTATATAAGGAATAAATTGTTGACATAATTATTTGAGTTTACTCATGTATGGATAAAGAAATTTTCCACATATTATTTGGCTTTCCTCATGTATTGTTAGAAGCGGGAGATGTTGAGGCTTCACACCCTTCTAGAACAACATGGTAACAATTTTTACGCTCTTTTTTTTGAACAGTTCTAAGTAATCTGTCCCACAACAGTAAATATCCTAACTTAGAAACACGTAATCTAAGCAATCATACACGGAAAAAAAAACATGGATGGTAAACCATGAAAAGACAAGGTCTAGCACTGCACATGTTGATGGATGTTTTGTCACTAGACCGAAAAATGTTGGAGAGGAAGCATATTTACGCGGCGGCTGAAGGATGGGAAAACAGAAAGCCAGGCATCTGTTAATCACCGCTGGCGAGAGGCACACAACATCCGCCATGAATGCCTGAAGAGAAACTGAAGATCAATTGCTTGCCTTCAATTCCCAACGGAGCAGTTTCGTTCGACGAAGAGCTGAACACGAGACAAGATTGGCAAGAACGTGCATCGGCATGCGGTCCGGAGGCCTAAACCCTTCCAACCTGGCGGAGCCGTACGCATCGATATTGGTAGTCCAAGAATTAGAAGTCAATCGGTCAATGCACTTTCCTAGCTCGTAGAAGAGTTCGCCGATGTTCTACGCCATCTTCTCTGATACCTCCAGGAAGAAGAGTCTGTTCCGTTCCGCGTACTCCAGCGTGTCCTGTTCGCTCGCATTCAGACAATGATGGGTTTGACCGATAGATGCAACACTGGGGTTCTGAATTTTTTGGCAGCAAAATGTGTGTACATGTGTGCCAACCTTCTTCTTATTTTCTAAATTGACCTTGTTGCCCACCATCACTAAATTCAGGTTCCCTGTCTGGACATTTCTAAATTGACTTTGTTGCCCACTAGCTCATCACCAAATTTGGGTTCCCTGTCTGGACATGTGCATAAAAATCTAAGCCCTAACATACATATGAGTTCCACCAACAAAAGGCCGAGTGTTCAATGAATCCAACTGAAGAAGTGTGACGAGATAGAACTGCAAAAACATGTTCAGTCATACCTTATCTCTAATGCTCGTCAACCCATCACTTTGCTCGGACGTAAGAGTCCTTACGCCCACACAGGAAAAATCTAACAAATTAACGTGAACAGAAAGTAGGACACCACAATTATAGTTCCATTTTCCATTATCAAAGGCGATCAACTCATCCGGCACATATTCAGAGAAGATCGGTAAATGTAGTAAAACACGATGTTTGTTTATGCTATCCTCCCACCCAATCGAAGGAACGAACCTTGTGTGCGCCGATGGAAGTCGACCAGAGGAGGAGGACTGCATCTGGGGCAGGACGATACGCGGGCCCGGCGGGGCTAGAGGAGGATGACCAAGGTGCCGCGGGCTGCTGTAGCTGGGGCACGAGGAGACACAGTCCCGGCAGAGGAGACGCCGGTGGAGGTTGGCAAGAAGAGGACGAGCGAGTTGGGGGCTAGCCGGAGGGACCCCAATGGAGATTGGCCCGGGAGGAGGAGAAGCACCAAGATCGAAAGATGTTGTCCTGAAACTCCAAAGCTGTCGCCGCCGCTGCATACTCCTCGGGCGAGACGGGGAGGGTTTGGGGTAGCGGATGGGGGAGGGGTGCGCGAAGGGGAGTGGGCATGAAGCAAAATCACCATCGCTCGTGGAAATTAACGACATGCATCCGATTCCGCCCGTGGAATAGCAGCCCAGGACAGTTGGCCCAGAAACAGCCCAAGCATGCGGAATCCATGCATCGGACGGCCAAGAACAACGAGTCGGAGGATACAACGGCCAAAAGCAACAAATGCGTGAGAGAGCTCCATTTAGGTGCAGTTTTACCGTCTTTAATGTCCATAAAAAGAATTGCATTAAAATGTTCTTGTATTTTTTCAAATGCTCATGTAGTTTATATAATATGCATTACATGCAGTTATTAATTAAAAAACCACATAACTAAATTATGAATTACAAATTATTAGTATATTCTTAAAAGTTTTCGCATGTTCAATAATAAAATTTAAGTAGTTCTTGAAATTTATTATAAATTAGAATTAGTGCTCATGTAATTTTAAAATGTTCATAATTTTAATAAATATTCATGAAGCATATTAAATTGTTCATCCTTTAAGAAGTTTTTTACGTTACCTTTAAAAAGTGTTTACATGATTTATAAAGTTTGTATGTTTTCTGAACAACATATTATATACATATTGTACAAAAATTAGTAGAAAAATGTGTATGGAAAAATAAATACGAGCCCAATATGCCCCCAAAATTCAGGTCCTCAAATGAATATTATTTAAAGGAACAAGCAGTTTATTATTCTTAAGTATTTTTATAATTATATGGATGTGTCTTACAATAATACATATGTGTTGAACACACAATAACTTATTAAATATAATTATTTGTTAGAATATCATGACCATTTTTATAATTATTTTAAAATTATATGAATATATTTCATAATAATATGAGATTTTTAAAATAACTCGAAATGTCTTCACTTGGAGTGGCTAGCATGGAGGGCATGCTAGCATGGGGTCACTGTTTTGAAGCCTCGAGGCTATATCATTTTCATCGAATTAAAATTCTTTATTTATATTATTTACCCGAAAGGATATAACACAAATATATATTTTCCATTCACGTTAAAATTATTAATTTATGTTGTGCACCTGAAATGATATAAATCAAATGCATCCTTTCAAGGCAACAAATGTTAAGGGCTGGGGTGGCTAAGTAAGCATGTAGGTTAGCACAGGTCGGTTCGAATAACTCGGCCAACCATTTTTCATCCTAATACTATTTGTAGGTCGTTGATATGTGAGGCCCGTGTCGACAGAGTAGATGGCTTCAAAAGTAAATAGAGTGATACGTCAGTGCAATTAACCTTCACGAACAACAAATGTACCGTATATCACACGAAAGCCAAGTTCATGCACCACTTTTCTGCATGTCACAACTATATTCACCAAAGTGGCCAGTTCAAGCGTGAATGGTTCATTTACCCCATTTTCTTTCATTCTTGTCTTAGTCTGTACCTTGCAATGTCCAGGGTTGGACAATATAAAAATATCATTCTAATACTATTTGTAGGTCGATGACATGTGAGACCCGTGTCTACAGAGTAGACGGCTTCAAAAGTAAATACAGTGCTACGTCAGGGCAATTAACGTCCACGAGCAACAAATGCATCATATAGCACACGAAAGCCAAGTTCATGCACCACTTTTCTGTATGTCACAATAGTCACCAAAGTGGCAAGTTCAGGCGCCAATGGTGCATTTACCCCTTTTCCCTCCATTCTTGTCTTAGTTTGTACCTTCCAATGTCCAAGGTTTGACAATTTGAAATATCATTTTTTGTTTTGATACTAATTGTTGGTCACTGACATGTAAGACCCATGTGAGCAAAGTAGACGACTTCAAAGGGAAACATAGTGTCATGTGAGTGCAACTAACCAATGCATAAAGTTCGTGATACCATTCGACCACATGGCTGGGATGAGTGCCCTCCACTCGTGCCCTGCGTCGCAGTATTACAAGCCCTTGGGCAGTAGACAATGCTAAAAGAGTTTATATGCACCATAATAAAAGCTGATTATTTGACATGTGTAATAGTTTATTAAAAAGAGTGAAATAGGTTATTAAAAGAGTAAAACGGTTTTGCTAGAGTAGCCGAGTTTTAGTTAGGTCCCATTCACTTTTTATAGCCGTTGGATGTGACTATAAGATGCGTGTGTGCTGACGTGGGGTATAGTAATACTACATATCTACTTTTTTCTATGTGAATGAAACCAAATTATCTCTCATCTAGATGAGTTCTAGACACTCTCAATATGTTATTAAAAAATGTGCAATTGAAATAGGTGTTTTTATGAAACAAGCTAATGAAAAGTGAATTGTGCAATAATTACCATAGAAAGTAAAATTATAATGTATCATTGGGAAACTGATTATTTTGAAATATAAAAAATAGATTTGAATTAAAACATGGGCAAACATTTGAAAGGTTTTGACACAAGGAGGTCAAATATAAAGAGTTTAAAAAATGAATATATGGTATAAAAGATATGAATATTATAAATTAACTAAGAAGAAAGAGATGGCGGGATTTATCGTATGAAAGAAGAGAGAGAGTGATTCTGCCACATAGTCAAACATGCATGTGTAGTACATTGATGAGGCAGCTCGTGAAGAGAGAGTAAAAATACGAAGGTAAAAATACAAAAAATAAATACAATAGAAAAATACTTGGTCCAAGTAGTGCTAAATGGCAGCTTCCTATTGCACACACCTTGGTAGTACATAGCGCAACCTGCCCCCCCCCCTCTCCCCCTCGCGCGCCCATACCACGTCCTCTTTCATTCTGTCAACATGCCATTAAAATGAGTCAATTGTGAGAAACCACCACATTTGCAGCTAGGTTTGCAGAAAATTACCAACTCGTTAATCTATTGCAGAAAACACCGAAAAATTCCTTAAGTCGTTGCTTTTTTGCATTAGAAAAACAAGTTGCAGGAGACTTATGAGAAGCTTGTGGAAGATATGAACAACCTCCTTAATTCACAAGATAACATACCACAGTCAGATCACCATAAGGATGTTGAGAACATTACAATCAGTGTGGACAACAACATGGGAAACATGAATGAACAACTTATTGCAAAGGATGTCGAGAGCACTAAATTGAAGGTTGATGTTGACCAGTTGAAGTTCATCCATGTTTCTCAAAGCAATTGCATTAGAGATATGAAGAACAGTGATCTTAAACAGAAGGAAAAGATGATCACTAATAAAAGGTCTCTGAAGTTTTATTGGGCTAACCTGAAGAAAGAGAAGGAGAAGCTGAATGGGTGAATTGCTGAAATGATGAAAGACAAGGAGAAGTGGAGCATTGAGAAGAGTGCTATGGAGTGCTGCATTGCTGACCTGAAGAAAGCAGGTGAAAATAACAAGAGGAAGCTGAAGGAGATCAAGTGTAATTGTGATGAAGAATAAATTGTCATGTGACATGACCATGTGTGTCATTATCTTTATTTAAGCTTTGAACTATGGCTTGCAATGTGTGAAATTTGAATCTCCTCATGGGTTACTTTTATAGCTTTGAACCATGGCTTGTATGTTGTTTGTTAAGTTAGTTTGTAGTGTTATGTGATGAATTGTTTGATGAATTGTATGTGATGAATTGGAGCCACACATATTACCAAGCAATAAGGAAATAGGAGGCACACATATTACCAAACAGTAATAAAATATGAGGCAAACATATTAGCAAGGCAGAAGCATCAAAGTAACCATCAAATCCACTACGTACCTTACATCAAAGGTATCATGACAACCAAAACAAGCAGGTTTCAATATCAACAGCCCAACACAAGCAGTAGCCAAGATAAAGATGTTTTGAACATCATGAGCTCGCAACAAGTAATATACAATTTTGATCACAGTGTAACACTAATTAACACAACCTCACTTGCTCCCCTTAGAACAGTTGAACCACTCAGACATCTTATAGGATGGCTTCCTCACTCTTGCACTACCTGAAGCTCTTGGGGGCATGAACTTGTTTCTTCCTCTTGACCCAACAACAATAGAGGAACTTGGACCAACAACAGCAGTAGAAGTTGTAAGTGTATCTAGTGCCCCTTAGTGATTTTGGTGGTTTGAAGACTTATAGGTTAAGTATCTAATGTGTTTGTGAGTGTACACATGATCTATAAGTCACTGAGGAGTTTGAGATATTTGAAGAATATCGACCCCTAAAAATATATGTCTTCAGTTGAAGAAATTGGTCTGAAGCTGAAGAAATGAATCGCGAGGAATCTGCGATGAAATTGATATTCTTCATGAAGATACTGATATTGAGAAGTCCGGTGGTTCCTGAAGAAAATCATTCTGAAGAATTTGAAGCATGAAGATTTACACTTTCTGTTTTACTTTCTTCGCATTGAGTAATAGGAACACCGTACTGTTAAAGGGGGTCGAAGTTACACTATGGGATGAATTTCCTCATGATGCTCAACCCAAGCCTAATCCTATCAAAAGCCTCAAGTGAGGAATATGAGTGACATGAGGACTCTCACAGTTGAGGGTTCCGACCGTTTCGATAACCACGCCAAGTCACTGGTCTTATCCACTCCAACGGTCATATTATTTAAGGGCATTAGTGTCAAATCATGTCGGGATGCTCCCAGGCTATAAATAGCCACCCCCACAACCACTAGCTGGTTGGCTGCTCCGTTAGAAACTGACACTTGTCATAAGAGCAACCCAAATTCCTCAGAGTCTTCGAGAGTAATTCATCAGTGAAGAAATACACCACCCACCGAAACCACAAACCAAACCTAGTGATTGAGCATCACTGAAGAAGTTGTTCCTGTGTGGGACTGAAGCCTTTTACCTTTGAGGACTGTGCATCCTCCAGACGGTTAGGCGTCATGGTCTAGAGCTTTCCAGCAGTCAATTGTGGATCGCCGGGTGACCTAGTTTGTGAGGGTTTGGAAGTCTGCCCTGAAGACTTACCACGAGTGTTGGGCGAGGACTGTGTGTCCTTAGCTCAAGGAGAGTACGGTAGGGACTGTGTGTCCCGGGACTGGGTGTCCTTTGGTTTCAATACCAAGCCGCTCCAAACCAGATGTACGACTGTCACAACAGTTGGAACTGGGTCATCAACGACTGTCTTCACTAAGAAACGGGTTCTAATTCCTCAACTCTTTACTTTCCCGTATTATGTGTTGATGACTTTCACTGTGACAGTTTGAAGAATTTGCTGAAGACTTTCTCCGAATTTCCTCAACCCCAAATTCTTCACGTTAGTCATTTCTCATCTGTATTCTGCGTGCCTGCTCACTGTGCAATCTGTTTTCACATTCTTCACTCTAAAAAAACTGTTGTTGTGAAACTTTGCACTTCTGATCCTTTACTGTTTCCGCTGTATGTTAGTCATTAGTGAGGAATTTCCTCAAAAGGAATTTCCTCAGTGATGAAATTCTAAAAATCTCCTATTCACCCCCCTCTAGTCGATATAACGCACTTTCAGAAGTAGCAGTCCGTGTTGACGCCATTACTGTTTTAGCTTTTTTGTTGCCCTTATAGCAGGAGGAGCTGGAGCTGTAGCAGGAGCAGAAGGAGCTCTCCTTGATGCCCTGGGAGCAGCATCATGAGTAGTAGGAGCTGTACTAGCTGGCCTCGGAGTAGCAGCATTAGCAGTAAGAGCTGTCCTAGCTGGCCTGGGAGGAGCAGCAAGAGCTGTGCTGGCTGGCCTTGGAGTTGGAGCTGTAGTTGGAGCAGCAGCAGGAGCAACACAAGAAGAAGGAGCTCTTCTCCTTGGTGCCGTGGGAGGAGCAGTAGTAGTAGAAACGATTGTGGGTGTATCAACTCCTCTGTTTTCCTACAATTACAACATAGAAATGTTTGAAACTGCTACTTGAGATTAATATAGAGAAAGTTGGAAGAACAATTACCTGATGTTGGTTAATTCTCATTACTATGGCTGGTTTAAGAGCCTGGTTGCAACTAGTGTATCTATGCCTAGTCTTGTTGCAATTGCTACAAGTGATAGCGCACATCCTAGATGTATCCTTTGGAGCAATTGCAATTGAAACATCATGATTACAAGGAACTCCAGACATGTCCCACTTCCTACAACCACATGTATGCAATAACAAGTTAACTACATATGTGCTTTCTCCACTTGTCACTTGGAAGAGATGAGGTCCAGCTTTGATAGGGTGACAAAACCTAGAATGATGTTTTGATTTCTCTAACTTCTCAGCTTATGTTGGGCATATCTGCCACTTAGCAGTCTTAGCCTTTCTTCTATTTGCATTGAACTTCACTAACAGCTTTGTTCTGATCCCATCTACCATAGTTCTAATGGATTTGCCTCTCACATCAAATATCATCTTGTTAAAAACTTCACTTATATTGTTGACTACCAAGTGATTTTTGTAGTTATTGTCCATTGCATGCCTAGCCCATGTATGTTTTGGTATCTATCTCATACACCGCTGGAACACCAATTCCAAACAATGGAACTTAGTCTTCAAAAACTTGACCAATGTTCAAATCACTAGGTCTTGGAGCATCACTTGTGATGACTGTCATGTTCACCACCTTCTCACCTTTGACAACTAGGTCATCCAAC
Organism: Hordeum vulgare subsp. vulgare; assembly: GCF_904849725.1. Classification (NCBI taxonomy): domain Eukaryota; kingdom Viridiplantae; phylum Streptophyta; class Magnoliopsida; order Poales; family Poaceae; genus Hordeum; species Hordeum vulgare. Next base: position 560,207,771 of record NC_058520.1, read on the forward strand.
ATTTCCTCCACCTTATCATTATCTGTCAGTTCTTCCATTCGTGAAACCCCAACACCTGGATCTCTAACATAGTACATAAAGTTTGTCATCCTATATCCTTCAAGCTCTATTATTGCAATCAGATTATAAAATGTTATATCATCCACATTTAGGCTTCTTTCTAGATTATCTCTGTCATGAAAATGGAATCTGACTTCCCACACTTCATCATTCGATCTACAAATCAAATAAAAGTTAACTTTGAGTTAACAATTCAGTTAAAGTAAATGAGCAGTACAAGTTTTAGTTAAAAATTCAGTATACAGTTTGAGTTAAATTTTAGTACAACCCTAGAATCCTAACCCTAGAACATATTCACTTAAAGATTCAGCTAGTTCTGACCACACAAAAAACCTACAACCTTAATACTAGAACACTATAACTCCATACACCCGGAACCCTAACCCTAGAAACCAAATCAGCGTAGGAAAAGAGAAAACTTACAAGACACCACCGAAGGAAGATGCGTAGTGATGGCTCCCCTATGGATCTTCCTTCACCGCCTTGGCGAACGCCCTCGCCACCGCGTATTCAAGATAGTAAGCTGGGGACGGCGGATGCGGAGGAGGAGCCTGGGATGGGTTCGAACTACCGCACACCTATGTTAGATCTGCAGGAGCACCATGGGCACCGAATGCATCATGAGCACCACCATCGCCGCCATTGTCACCGCCACACGAGGTGGCCATCACCGGGGGCGAGCAGGGGCAAGAGAGGAGAGGGGTGCGGGGCGAGAGACAGGGGAGCTGGAGAGGGAGCAGGGGGGACTGTCTCACCACGAGCGACCGTTGCGGCGTCCCGACCGTTTTGACCGAAACGACGCCGTTTGTCGAGCCGTTAGGCCACGTCGGCATTTTCAGGCCCACGTGTCAGAAAAGAGCTCAAACGAGCCTAACCGGCCGATCAATGCTTTTTGCAACGATTTAAAGATTTTTCCGGTGTTTGTAACAGATTAATAAATTGGTAGTTTTCTATAACCTAGCCTAGCGGTAAATGTGGTGATTTTTTGCAATTGACTCCATTAAAATGAAGTATCTCGTTCTCGGAAGAACATCATTTTCTTACAGAGGGTCGGCAATCTGGGAGACATCTGATGAAATTTTGTCGAGACAGGCGATCTCGAGGCGCAATTTTTCCACCATGGACGATCTTATGACAAGGACACGCAAACCGGGACACATACGAATGCACACAAGCTATGTTCCACGGATTCCGCCGTACTTCATTTACATCACATCCACCGGCCCCTCAAAAACGGAAGGCCACGCGCCAAAGGGAAACCAGCAACCACGGGTAAACCAAGCACAACGAATCACACTAGCATCATCAAACGAATGTGACATGCAAGATCCACAGAGACACGCACCAAAGACCAAACCAAGCACACGATACACATTGTTACACCGGGCAGAAACCAAAGTATCACGAGCTACTTGAATGACCGCCGGCCGACGCCGGCCGGCATGGACACGGTGGAGTCGACGCTGAGCCCGCTGACGGACCGCCGGTGCTTGTGCCGGCCGCCCCCGCCCGCCGTGGACGCCGCCGGCGTGCCCACCCGCGACGGCGCGGCAGACTGGTCCCCGACGCCGCCGCCCCTCCAGAAGGGGCTCTTGGCCCAGCTCCCGATGCTCTGCCCGAGCCCGAACGAGAACCTGGGCTTCTGCTCCGCCGCGCGCCGCTCCTTTTCCAGCTGCTGCTGCAGCACGTGCGCGCGCGCCCTGGCCTTGGCCGACGCCGACATGGTCGGCGTCATGTAGTTGGGCACGCCGAACGCCGGGCAGCTCGTCAGGCTCTCGTCGTCGCGGACGCTCCCGCCGCCGTGGCTCGACGGCGGCGCCGCCCCTCGTGCGCCCCGCGCGGGCTTGCTGGGCTGCTTGTAGTAGGCCGACGCCACCGACCGCGCCGGCGTGTTCGCGGCCGTCGTCATCGGCGTCGCCATGCTCATCTGGCGGTGCGCGGCCGTCGTCGAGATCGGCGTCATCATGTTCATCTCGCGGTGCGCGGTCGTCGTCGACATCGACATCGACATCGGCGTCATCATCATGTGCGTATTCATCTCGCGGTGCCCGGCCGTGGACATCGGCGTCATCATGCTCATGCTCATCTCGCGGCGCGCGACGGCGAGCGTGGGCCTGGGCCGGCTGACGGCGGGCTCGACGTGGCGGGGGTACTCGCGCTCGTGGCTGCTGCGGTCGATTGGCGACCACCACCAAGGGTTCCGGCCCGACTGGAGGTCAGCCAGGATCGCGTGGGCCGCCATCGGCGTCGACTTCATCACCTGCACCCACCCACGTGCCCAAGAGAACACCGACATGAACAAATTAGGATGCTCAAAAATGCCAAAAACAAATCAGGAGAGGAACACATTATCTTCTAATAAAATAACCGGATTAATCACACATCGTGAGACAGACAAGTGCAGGGAAAACATACCATTAAACCCTCCAAGTACCTACTGACAACGACAGCACGCCTAGTTTGAGATAAACAACACGATGACGCTACACCTTTGAGGCTTTGACAAGGAAAAACGTTGACAGTGCGGTTTCAGTTGGCCCATCGACGCCATCGAATCGAAGCAGCAGAAAAAGTTTTCACCACCTACACTACGCGTCTCCCTCAGACGATTGCCCAAGCATCCTCGTGCTGTTCTTGCTGCAACATGCGCTAACTACTGCAGTTGGACTGACAGAATGCATGAACAGCTCGTGCGAGACCGACCGCAGACAAAACACATTCCAACTCTCCAACAATGACGCTACACCTATGGGTGGAAAAAAAGACGGTAGCTTTTAGCTGGCCGATCGAAAGTATTTTCTCGCACCTACCGGTCTCTATCGGGAGGATGAAGGGGAGAGATGGATGTTGGGTCACCCTCTCGCTAATATGCCGTAACCTAACTACTCCCGCTGCTTGACTGACGGAAGGAATTCATCTGTCGCTTTTGCTTCTTATACAGATTCAGATTCAGACGTACGTGATCGATCGTGCTGTGTGCGTGTGTATAATAATTTTTCTGAAAGATGATACTGTACGTACGTAGACTCGTGGAGTACGTATGTATGTACGTACGTACGTACCTGGTGGGAGTAGGAGTAGGCGAGGGCTCGCTCGCGCTTCATGACGGCCTCCGCCTTGCGCTTGGTCCGGGCGTCCGCCTCGTCCCGGCTCAGCAGGCTGTCGTCCCACATGCCGCCGTCCTGCGAGCCGGAGCGCCACATGCGGCCGTCGCGGAGCGTGGCGCCGTGCCGGAGGTTGCGCCGCTCCATGGCCTCCACGCGGCTGGCGCGCACCTGGGACTGCACGCGCACCAGCGTCTGCATGCACCGCATCGCGTGCGCCGTCTGCCGCCGCACACTCGGGCCGCGCACCACCGCCTGCAGCCGGATCAGGCCCCGCAGCGACCGGTAGCTCCGGCGCGCTGAGTAGCCCCGGAACGCGGCCTGGATTGCCACTGCGGCCGCGCGGGCCTGCTCCGGCGCCACGGCCCGCTGCCTCGCGCGCGTCCTCATGTGCTGCTGCGGCGGCGGCTGCCGCCACTCGGCCATCTCGGCCCTGCCCTGCTGCAGCCGCTGCAGCCTCTGCTGCTGCTCCCTGTCGTGGTCGAACCGCCGGATGAGCGGGGGCGGAGAGGACGGCGGCGCGGGCAGCTGGAGCACCGCCGCGTGCTGCTGCCGCTGCTGCTTGTCGGCGCCGGCGTCGCGCTCCCGGTCACGCTCGCGATCACGCCCCCACTCCCGCTCCCGCTCGCGCTCGCGCACCGCGGGCGTGGTCGGCGCCGTGGCGGCGACGGTGGCGGTGGTGGGCTTGGCGGGGGTGATCTGGTACTGCGCCGGCGGCCTGCCGTAGTACTGCCGCTCCATCTCGGCGTCGCCCAGGATCTTCTCGATGCTGCTCGGCTGCCGGTACAGCGGGATGCTCATCAGCGGCGCCGGGTCGGCGTGCTGCCGCGATCGCCCGAACCCCCATCGCTTCTTGTCCCTCGCGCTCCCCCGGTACTGCTGCGGTGGCTGCGGGTACTGCGCTACCAGCTGCACCTGCCATGAATCCATCCCACCGCTCAGTTAAACTTCTTCGACAGCTAAAACTCGTTGAAGATTACTAGTGCTGATTCACTGAAGAACTCAAAATGCAGAGGCCGGGCGATGCCTCCTTTCAGGAACTCAAACGTAAAATGTGAGAAAACGAAAATACAAATTATGTACTGTATTCAGATTTCAGATCAACGAACAGTATAAAGTGAGCCTGTACGTACATAACTGTGTATTTGTCGCTACGATATTGCTGCACCTGTCTACATGCGCATAGAGCTTGCATGCAGCGATTGCTTCAGGGCAAAGCCTGGGTTTCGGTGAGCAACCAACTTTTTTTCCCAACACATGTGGCCTTTAGTTTCTCTATAATGACCTTTGCACGTTTCAAGTGGTACAGACACATTTTTGGGAGTTTAAAGTGGCAGTACTCACATTTGTTGGCTTGTCCTTGGGGTTTGTGGTGAAGGCCTTCTTGAGCGCAGTGATCCAGCCGCTTCCCTTCTTCCCCATCTCCTTAACATTTCACCCAGTCACACCCCTGCAACAACAATTCCATTGATAACAAGAAATCAACAAGGATTAATGAACATGAAGAAGATTGGTCAAGAGCATCAAGACATTAGTAGAGTTTCAACTTCTTGACCTGCTAAGTAGTGGTGCTAATACATTCACAAATATAAAGGGAAATCATGTAGTCTCTGACGCCAAGTTTCACCTCAAACAAAACTAGCTTCTTTCCTAATATAAACAAGGCAGAAGATAGTAGATACATGCAGCAAAGTCCAGCCATACCTTGTTTGAGCTTCCCCTGCCGCCACAAAGCCTTGCTGCTGATGCTTCAGTAGAGTAGCATCTCATGGCAGCAAACCCGCACCCGTTCTTCAGTCCTTCCAACTCTCTCTTCGTCCCAGAGAGGTGGCTATCTTATAGATCCTTTACCGGATTGGGTGGCCGAGGGGAGCTGCCCACTTCCCCACTCGATGACACCCAACCAACCTTGCTTCACCAGCAAGCCTCACGAGGAGGCAGCCAATTGTCAGCACGGCTTTCAGGAGGAGGAGGAGCACTGCTCCGGTACGCCTTGCCTTTGCTGTACTTCAAACATACATTCATGCATCTTTGGAACTGGACCTCTCCGGATCCATGTGTGATGTACGCAGGCACAACATGGCTTGCCTTGCTGCGCACAGGCTTAACTGTAAGGCTGCGATCCGGTTGGTCAGTGCAGGGAAATGAATTTGAAAACCACACGAGGAGTCCACGGGAAGTTGTGCGTCTGTGAGGGGTTTTAGCTGGCGTGAGAGTGAGGGTTCAGAGACACGATTAGCCGGTCAATCGGGCAGATATGGTAGCTTACCTTCACCTGATGGTCCTTGTTCATCTGTTGCCCTGCGCTGTCGATCGCCTGATCGGGCCGGTAACGATTTGGCAAGCTGATGATTCAGTTTTGTCAGTAGCATCTAGGGCATTTTGCCAGTGGGCAATGATCATGTCATGCTCGTGCTGGTGGGTGGTTAAATCCGATGCCTGATCATTTGTATTTTGTAACCATCATGTGTGTGTTCGAGCGGCGCAGCTGTCAGTCATTTGGTCACTAGCTTCATGTGCGTGTCATCGCTCAAATGCTCATGCACACTTGCTTAAGGCTGAATCCTCTTTAGACAGGCGTGATGATGGTTCACTTCCAACAATGATCGTGGTTAGCGTTTCTTCCGGCAAATTTACCGTCAGTCAGAGTGTAGCATCTTGGTGGGTGGGACCCTTGCTGGAAAGAAGCCCCCCTGAAAAGGCAGCCAAGGGCCCAAAACGGATGGTGTTCATCAGCCTTTTTCAGTAGCTCTCAAAATGAACTAAATTACAGAGTTAAAACAGTGATGTGGCCCCCACACCTGTGCCGAAGGTGGTGTAGAAGTAGGGGATGTGTAGGTTTGAGTGGCTTAAGTAGGCATTGGAATCTTGCTTGCAAGGTACTTCAATCCAAAGACCAAATGGGAGATAAACATCTCCTAGAAAGAGGCGTAGTAGGCTAGTTGGTTCCATCATCAAAATCAGGGGCAGGGCTTAGTGCTGGAAGTTGCTCCTAACAACCCATGTAGGCCACATCCATGGCCCTCTTGGTCAATTCTCTCTTCATCCTGAAACCATCTGCCTCCTAGTTGTATTGGACCCATCACCTCAAATACTGTTGCTTGTGCATGCATTGCCCCTTGCTTTATTTATCTATTAAACTAGGCACCTTTATGCTTTGCTTGTTGTGGTACTAGTGGAAAGAACAGCCAGTTGTGTAATTCAGCGTATGATATATGCCCCAAGTGTGACCATCCTTAGGTGTCAAGCCTACTTTTAAGCATAACCAAACGTGCCAAGATGCAAAAAATGCGTGTATGTTTTACTTGAAGCAAAATCGCTTTTAAGCAAAGCAATTAGGTGAGTATTGATCATAATACAGTTCTTCAGTTAACATTCTGCAGTTTCCTTTTTCTTTTTTTCAGACTAAGACGGCATGACTTATTTTTTCTTGTTCCGCGTCGTTGAAGCAGAGTTTAAGCAATTCGGTGAGTATTGATCATATTTCTGTTGTGATTCAAAGACTTCATTTTTCTGCTGTTTTTAGTCGTTTTGAAAGTCTGTTGAAAGACTTGGGTGTCGAAAAAAAAGCTTGTTTACTGAAGCTGGTATTAGAGATAATCGACCTATAGTATTTAATTTAATAGACTCGGTAGTGCTTCCGGAAACAGTTGTCAAGGGGAACCAAGCTAGAGGTAATTGAGATTAGTTATCAAATATCTTATTAACCATTGTCGCGCCTCTTGAGAAATGCCGACAACGTAGCTGGCCTATGAATGATTCAAACATAGTTTCGGCTATTCAATTGGTTAACATATGTAATAGAAATATCATGACAGTTAAAATTTTGGCCTTCCCGAGAGGATTCTGTGAAAAGATGGTTACTCCTCTGTCCAATGATTATCCAACATATGTGACGAGCGCCCTGTTTCCCCGGCAACAATACATCAAATTGCATGTATCACTTCTTGACATGGTCTCGTTACCAAAGACGAAAGTTCCAGCAAGTACTGAATGAAGGAGCACCATTGCACACCTTCATGAGGCCATGGTTCTGGCGTTAGTAAGTTATACTCTAGCACCATACCTTCTTTTACATGCTTCTCATGTTTGTAATTATATCTGGGCTTCCAAAGTGTCCGCGACAAGAAAGTGTTAGAGCATCTACAGCCGACCTTGCAAATCCACTCCCTCAAATGCCCGCGGACGCGTCCGTAAACAATAACCGGACGTCCCTTATTTTTTGCCTTCCACATCTACGCCCCTCATATCCGAACCCTCAAAATCATACAACCTATACAACGCTACCCAAACATAGATCAACGACGAAGTTCATCGGATTGGCCGAATAAAAGGAGCATAGTTCATGGATGTTCATCGGCAAATCCTAACTATGAACTAGCTAAAACAGGTAAAATATAAACGAAGACAGGACAGTCACAACTTCCTCGCCGGCTCTTTGCCCTTCCGGTCGCCGGCGCAGCTGTAGGAGTCGGTGGGTGCTGCGGAATCGTCCAGGTCGTCGGACGAGGAGCCGAGGTCGTCATCGTCGTCGTCGGAGAGCTTGACGATCCATTTTAGCCGCCGGACCTCCCTATCTTTCTCCCGCTTGAGCTTGATGAGCCGAGCCGCCTCCGCCGCTGCCTCTGCCGCCTCGTGCTCGGACTACTCACTGGCAATCCGCAACGCCTTCGTGTTCTTCCGTCGGAGCCGCCGTGCGTCCGTTTCCGCAGTCGTAAGCGACCGACGGTACACCCATTCGAGGAGCCACGCATCCTCGTCGGGCTTCGCCTCCATCCCACGGCGGCGATGCACGAATTGCTCCGCCTCTGACTTCTCCATTTGCCGTTGCCGTTCGCGGAGGGTGACGCGCGCCTCTGATTCTGGCGTGCGTGTCCAGGCCAGCGTGGCGGGCACAAGCACCCACCACTCCCCACGTGAGGGGGCAGCAACCGACGGGGCCAAGGGACGGCGCAGGGGAGGAGCGTATTGCGCAGGCCGCCTGCCTGAGCTACACACGGACCGGGAGGGGACATCGCTAGCATCCGCGCTACGCCGGACGGGAAGCGGCGAGGCTGCCTATCTGGAGCTGCCCCTAGTTTCCACCTTGAACCGCTCCAAGGCGATGCAGAGGACAAGCTCATACTTCGGATCCACGTCATCGTTGGAGCGGTTCATGGAGCTCGACATTTTGTCGGATTCGATCGGATTAGGTGCGGGGAGAGGAGAGGACAGAGTAAAATGAGTGCAAAAAACACAATCGGATCGGACTTACCTTGTGCGTCATCAAATCTCTTGTTGAGAAGGCCGAGCTCCTTTTCGAAGCTCTTGAGCTTCCGATTTATCTCTGCTAACTCCACGACGTTGGGGGCTGCTGCCGAACACAAGGTCTGCATAACAACACATATGTGTTATGTTGGAAATATGCCCTAGAGGCAATAATAAAGTGGTTATTAGTATATTTCCTAGTTCATGATAATTGTCTATTATTCATGCTATAATTGTATTAACCGGAAACCGTAATACATGGGTGAATATATAGATCACAATGTGTCCCTAGTGAGTGTCTAGTTGGCTAGCTCGTTGATCAATAGATGATCATGGTTTCCTGATCATGAACATTGGATGTCATTGATAATGGGATCACATCATTGGGGAATGATGTGATGGACAAGACCCAATCCTAAGCATAGCTCTAGATCGTGTTGTTAATCTGCTAAAGCTTTTCTAATGTCAAGTATCGTTTCCTTAGACCATGAGATTGTGCAACTTCCGGATACCGTAGGAGTGCTTCGGGTGTATCAAACGTCACAACGTAATTGGGTGATTATAAAGGTGCACTACAGGTATCTACGAAAGTGTATGTTGGGTTGTACGAATCGAGACTGGGATATGTCACTCCGTGTGACGGAGAGGTATCTCTGGGCCTACTCGGTAATCCATCATCATATTGATCTCAGTGTGACTAAGGAGTTAGCCACGGGATGATGTGTTATAGAACGAGTAAAGAGACTTGCCGGTAACGAGATTGAACAAGGTATAGGGATACCGACAATCGAATCTCGGGCAAGTATCATACAGATAGACAAAGGGAATTGCATACGGGATTGATTGAATCCTTGACATCGTGGTTCATCCGATGAGATCATCGTGGAACATGTGGGAAACAACATGGATATCCAGATCTCGCTGTTGGTTATTGGCGGAGAGATGTCTCAGTCATGTCTGCATGTTTCCCGAACCCGTAGGGTCTACACACTTAAGGTTCGATGACGCTAGAGTTGTAAAGAGAATCGTATGTGGTTACCGAAGGTTGTTCGGAGTCCCAGATGAGATCCCAGACGTCACGAGGAGCTCCGGAATGGTCCGGAGGTAAAGATTTATATATAAGAAGTCCTATTTTGGTCACCGGAAAAGTTTCGGGTTCATCGGTAGTGTACCGGGAGGGTGCCGGAGGACCCCCGGGAGGGGTGTGACGACCAAAGGAGTTCATGGGCTGTTAGAGGAGGTGGACCAGCCCTTATTGGGTTGGCCAAGGTCTTCCCTAAAGGCCCATGCGGCTAGGGATAAAGGAGATAAGGCAAAAGGGGTTTAAAAGGAAGGAATCCACCTCCCTTGTGGGAGGTGGACTCCTCCCTAGTTCGGCCGAACTCCTCCTCCTTGGAGGAGGGGAAAAGGCAACCCTCCCTCTCCCTCCTCCTATATATACTTGAGGTTTTGGCCCTTTTGAGACACACAATTGATCTCTATCAAGGCGCAACCCTACCTCTCTATTCTTCCTCCTCCGCAGCGCTTGGCGAAGCCTTGCCGAAGAACCACATAGCTCCACTGTCACCATGCCGTCGTGCTGCCGGAGCTCTCCCTCAACATCTCCTCTCTCCTTGCTGGATTAAGAAGGAGGAGACGTCACCGGGCTGTACGTGTGTTGAACGCGGAGGCACCATCTTTTGGTGCATAGATCGGAATCCACTGCGATCTTAATCGCTGCGAGTACGACTCCATCAACCACGTTCATAGTAGTGCTTCTGCTTAGCGATCTTCAAAGATATGAAGATGCTCTACAACCTCTCTCGTTGTTGGTTTCGCCATAGATAGATCCTTGCATGGCATAGGAAATTTTTAAAATTACTACGATCCCCAACATGTTAGACACCCGAAGTTATAGGATTTTTAATCCTCTGCGAGGATTTCTTAAATCGTGCGAGAGTCTCGGAGACTATTGCTCACATTAATATTATTAGTGTTTTTCTTAGCTGTTTAACCCCCGCATGAGTTTTTCAAACTACCAGAGGGCTCGGGGGCTACCATACATGAGGATTGCATAAACTTATGAAATAAATTATCTTTGTCAAAGGATATTACATTATTTACCTTGAAGCCCGTCAAGAGGCCGCCGAAAGCCTACTTTAGTCCGCTATCAACAGACTAAATGCTTTGTAAAACTGCACCCATAAGAGTGTGATGTTCTTCAGTGATGGAGGAGCCATTTATAGCCTCCTCCATCATGACCGGCCACCCGGTTTTGGCCCGCTCTGCTACGGGTGGCTCCGGTGATGGCACCTCGGTTTCCCCTCTTTGGCAAGATGGAATGGACAACTACAGAAGCTTGGGGGTCTCCGGGACCTTCTTCGGAGAGAGCTCGGCCTAACCGGTCTCCTCTGCTTTGTTTGCTAGAAGGGATTTTCCCTACTGGTCTTCGGTGACCGAGGTGTTAACCTCGACCATGATGTCATCACCCCCGCCCCCCGTGTCCGGCCTAGAAGGGGGAGTAGTTCATGATGCGATCCCGCTCTCCGCTAGTTCGGTTGGCGGAGAATCTCCCTTTGAGGCCTGATCAGTGGGGAGATCGCGGTGTGGGCTACGACATGAAAAATATGCATGTGGTTAGTAATGAACCTTAATAAGGAAGAGCGATAGAGTTTTCGGATTCATACCTTTGGGCCAGGGGCTTGACCCTAGGGTTCCTTCGAGGAACCAATTTGAAAGCCTCAGACTCCCCGGAGGAGTCCAAGCTATCATTGAACAAGGCCACCTTGGTCGTGCATTGCCTTTTTGGGGCGGGAGGGGGCTGATCCCCCTCAGTGTCATCGGACGCCGCCCTCTTTCTTGTTCGGGAGTGTCGTTCTCCTCTCGTTCCTCTTCTTGCTCTCCCTCAAGAGGAGAAGGGGCTTGGGTGTCCTCAGACTTAGTGTCTGGAGGCCTCCTCGGGCCTCCTCCTCCTCGTCCTTCATCTTCTCCTTCTCCTATGACACCGTGTATGGCTCCTTGACCAGCATTTCCATCAGCAAGTCCGTCCTAGGTCCCTCTGGCAGTGGTGCCGGGCCATTAATCTGTTTGGCTTTCTCTAGCCAGTTTCGCGAATGTGGGGAAGAAAGGGTTAAGTGCCTTGTTAAAAGGTAGCACCTGAACACACAAGTACAAAATTGACATACCCCTTTAGGAGAGTGTGCGGCTTCAAGGCCAGTGTCTTTGTCCTCGGCCAACCAGACCTTCTGGGACTTAAATAAGATGAAAGGATCGATATGGTTGGCTAGAGGGGGGGTGAATAGACAACGACCACTTTTTAATTAAACCTAACAAGTTAAGGTAAACACTATACGGGTTCACAAATAATATGACAAAGAGGTGACCCCTATAGAAGCTACCAACAAGACCTATTAAGACAAGTGAGATATAGTCACAAGTAAAAGCAAATACAAAGTAAAGGTTAGAGATAACCACAAGTGGAACCGATGGAGACGAGGATGTGTTACCGAAGTTCCTTCCCTTTGACAGGAAGTACGTCTCCGTTGGAGCGGTGTGGAGGCACAATGCTCCCCAAAAAGCCACTAAGGCCACCGTATTCTCCTCACGCCCTCGCACGATGCAAGGTACCGTGATTCCACTATAGGTGCCCTTGAAGGCGGCAACTGAACCTTTACAAACAAGGTTGGGGCAACTCCACACAAAGCTTGGAGGCTCCCAACAAGACCACGAAGCTTCACCACAATGGAATATGGCTTCGAGGTGACCTCAACCGTCTAGGATGCTCAAACACCCAAGAGTAACAAGATCCGCAAGGGATAGGTGGGGGAATCAACTTTTCTCTTGGTGAAAGTGTGGATCTAGGCCTTCTCAACCAATCCCTAAAGAATCAACAAGTTTGATTGGCTAGGGAGAGAGATCGGGCACTTTTAAGCTTGTGGAGCAACAATGGAGCTTAGAGAGGTAAGAGATAGAGTTCCTCAGCTAGAAGAACCCTTTATATAGTGGGGAGAAAATTCAGACCGTTTTCCCACTCTCTGCCCGAGATCCAGCGGTACTACCGCTGGGAAAGAGCGGTACTACCGCTGCCTGGCGGTACTACCGCTGGACGCAGCGGTACTACCGCTGGGGCTTCCAGCGGTACTACCGCTGGCACCAGCGGTACTACCGCTGGCCCCTTGGTAGTGCATAAGCACTACTACCGCCGGGAAAGTCTTCGCAAAAGGGTCCGTCCATGAACTACCGCTAGGTAGGTGGAACAGGGCACCTGGAGCGGTACTACTGCTGACCAGGGGGCGGTACTACCGCTGGCTAGCGGTACTACCGCTGTTAAGCGGCGGTACTACCGCCGGACAGCGGTACTACCGCTGGGTGCAGCGGTACTACCGCTGGCAGTCCAGCGGTACTACCGCTGGGGACCATTTTGCAAAGATGCTCAAGACGAAATAGGCGAGGGCCGCTCCAAACAAGGAAGGGGAGAATTGTGACGTGTGCGTGTGTAAAGATAGATTCCACCCAAACCTTTCCACTACGGATCCCCTCTTAATAGTACGGCTTTCCTATGACTCAAATAAAGAGAATCGTAGAGAGCGCTGTGTTTCCGTTCCATAAGAGAGGAGACGAGTTGTCTTGTGCCGTTGACGAGTGTTACCTGAAACCTTGACACACACGATTAGTCCTGTACGGTACTGTCATCAATCACCAAAATTACTTAGGCATAAACTATGCCTCAACAATCTCCCCCTTTTTGGTGGATTGATGACAATACCGGATTTGCATAGATAATAATATGAGAATAAAAAGATAGAGATATATGACATATGACTCACATCATATGATGGAAATAAATCTGATCTCACATAAGAAAGATCATGTCTCACACAAGATAGCAAACGAATCAAACCAAGTTCAAAGCAAACCATACGAGATAAAGCAAAGCAAGGCAAAGATCGAAGTGAAAGCAAATCCTAGACTCTCTCCCCCTTTGGCACAAGACACCAAAAAGGGGAACACCTAATGCCACAGGTAACTACTCCTCGTCTTCAGGATCACCAGACTCGTCTGTCCCCTCCTGGTCGGTCTGCTCCTCCTCTTCTGCCTCATCGCCAGACCACTGGTACCCCTGAGCCTGCATCCAAGTGGCCTCCGGAGTGATGTCGTCCTCGGAGCCGCTGGAGATGTCCACATCCAAGGTCCTGAGAACACGCTTATGCCTCTGGCGGCTCTGCTTCTGAGCCACATGTGTCTGGTACTGTCCCTTGGCCTGCATACAGAAAAGTGTCTTCATCTTGTCCTGCAGTTTGTTAGCCCAAGATGGCATGGCAGACGAGCGGGGTTGAGAGGCAGGTCCTCTGCCAGCAGCGGTCTCTGTATCAGTGTCCATGTGCTGAGAAGATGAAGATGGGTTTGCCCACTTGTCCTTGACGCGCAGCTTGATTGGGTCATGCACAATGTAATCATACTGTGCGTAGAGCACCTCATCCGGAAACGCCTGTTGCCACTTATGGCTGATGTATGCGAACAGGTAAGGCCCGTAGATAGGAACCTTACGGTTGATGATGCAGTTCCAGAGCTCTGTGAACATCACATCTGCAATATCCAGGGGAGCAGACTCCTGAGACATAGCTTCCTCACACAGTAACAGCATCTCAGCCAAGTGGCCATGGACCTCATCGAAGTTACCACTCCGAGGGAAGAGGGTGTTGCGAAAGATGCGATGCATGATGTCCAGGTGCTTGGGAAGCACCCCCTTCCTCAGATATAGTGACTGCAGTCTGTCCTTTGCGAGGGCCCTATCAGTGGGGGCTGGAGCGTGAGGACGCAGCCCAAGAGGAGTGTCAGCACCCTGAAAGTCAATGTGAAGGAACTGCATGAACTCTGCCCAAGAACCGGTCATCTTCTTTGACCCAGTCATCCATATCATGGAGCGCTGTTCATCATGGGAGAAATGGACTGTGACATAAAACTGAGCAACTGCCATGGGATCAAAATCCGTCTTGAAGGAGATGATGTTTTTGATGCCCAGCTTGTCAATCAGAGCGAGGGCATCACCAAAGTACTCCATGTTCCGCTGAAGATGTGCCAGATCAATCCACTGGACAGAGACAAAGTTCTTCTTGAAGTTGGCAATAACATCTCGATAGATCCTGCAATGGTCCTTTACCCAGACATGGTCAACACCATCAATCTCCTCCCTCTCCTGGAGATAGTGGTTCTTGGTGCGAAATCGCAGAAAGTCCTTGGGGACATTGTACGGACATTCACCCTCTTATGAGCGACCTTTTTGAAGGACTTCTTCTTGGGAGGCAGGCCAGACGTGGCAGACCCCTCGGGCGCCTCTGGGTTGCGAAACTGTTTGGATTGCGTTTCCCGTGAGGGGTTCGAACGGCGAGCAGAGCCACCTGTGATACAGACCACAAAGCAAGAAAGAGGCGACAAGAAGAGTCAAGGCAATGAATCTTGAAAACGCGAAACAAGTAAACACGGATTGCTAAGCAAAAACAAGCAGAAAATACACGTGAATGCTCTGGCGGTAGTACCGCCACCCCTGGCGGTAGTACCGCTGGGGCCTGGCGGTAGTACCGCCACCCCTGGCGGTAGTACCGTTGGGGCCTGGCGGTAGTACCGCTGGGGGTCATAGAGGTAGTACCGCTACCCCTGGCGGTAGTACCGCTGGGGTCCTAGCGGTAGTACCGCTACACCCCGGCGGTAGTACCGCTGGGGGTTTGACTTTCAGATCTACACATATAGAACTCGTTTTCGATGGCATGGACTGAATATGAACACTAATACGTACACCCCAGCCCTACTGTCATGAGAAACACATAGTAACACGAGGTACAAACATGCCTAGGCAAGAGAGAGCACGTTTTAGATCTAATCCAAAAGTTCAAGTATTCGATCTAAGACGATGAAATCCTAAACCATGGCAGCAATCATAACAACAAACCATTGGACCTATACTCCCCTCAAATATTTCCTTCATGCTATCCAATAACTAGCCATAGGATCAACAAGATGAATCCAATCCCCAATGCTCCTAACCCTAGAACACGAAGAACAACCAAATAGAAGAAGGGAGGAGCTTTTGTTACCGGGATTCATGGCTTTGGAGGAGAAGGAAGAAGTGAAGCAGCCCTTCCACACCAACGGGGAGAAGGAGCTCCACGAAGTGAGATCCAATCGGGGGGTTTTCGGTCTAGGGGAGGGAGGAGCCGCGAGGAAGAAGAAACATATGGGAAAATCGGGCTCCCCCTCCCTTTATATAGCCCAAGGGGTACGAACAGCGGTACTACCGCTGGGGTGCAGCGGTAGTACCGCTGGGCTGGCGGTAGTACCGCTGGGGTCCTGGCGGTAGTACCGCTCCCCCTGGCGGTAGTACTGCTCCCCCTTGAAACCCTAGAAATTTTCTAGCCGGTCGTGGTAGATTTTGAATCCTGGCGGTAGTACCGCTACCCCTGGCGGTAGTACCGCTGGGGTCCTGGCGGTAGTACCGCTCCCCCTGGCGGTAGTACCGCTGGGGTCCTGGCGGTAGTACCGCTACCCTGGCGGTAGTACCGCTGTACATGTTTCAACAGGCTAGGAAAACGGGAAACTTGGGCATATGACAAGTGAGTAAAAAAAATGATTTCCAAGAAAATGTACTGACTTGTCATTGTATATCCTCTCCTTCATACGCAAGAGAGGATGGAGGGGCGGTGGCCGTGGCCACCTATGTTTGAGACAATGGTATGACACCGCGAAGAATTATCCTTGGGTTCATGACCAATGCTCGTCTTTGAAGCACAAGTACCATTTGACAATGGCTAAAGTGAAAGACTAGATTGATTTACGCATAATGGGGGGAGGGAGAGTTCATTGAGAGAACAACACTCCCCCTATGTCCATGCCTACATCTAGACCAAGATGAAATGTGAAGTGAGGTGCAATATGCCTAGTTTCAATCCACATTACTTGAATCAATGATATTTAGCTCATGCCTTAACTCCCGGAACCTTGCTTCATCTAGTGGCTTGGTGAAAATATCTGCAAGTTGCTCTTCAGTGTGGATGAAGTGAACCTCAATATCACCTAGCTTGATATGTTCACGGATGAAGTGATGACGAATATCAATATGTTTGGTTTTGCTATGTTGCACTGGGTTGAGGGAAATCTTGATGGCGCTTTGATTGTCACATAGAAGAGGCACTTTGTCACAAGTGACACCATAATCCTTTAAAGTTTTCCTCATCCATAGCAATTGAGCACAACAACTTGCAGCCGCGACATACTCAGCCTCGGTGGATGATAAGGAGACGCAGTTCTGCTTCTTTGAAGACCAGCTTACCAAAGAGCAACCAAGGAATTGGCATCCTCCAGACGTTGACTTCCTCTCCACACAATCTCCAGCCCAATCTGAGTCAGAATAGCCAACTAGATTGAAGTTTGCTCCTTTGGGATACCAGAGGCCAAAGTTTGGGGTATGAGCCAAATATCGAAAGATTCGTTTGACAGCCATGTAATGACTTTCTTTTGGTGCGGATTGAAACCGTGCACATATCCCTACACTCAACATAATATCCGGTCTAGATGCACAGACGTAAAGGAGGGATCCAATCATGGAGCGGTATACCTTTTGATCCACAGCTTTACCATTGGGATCACTGTCTAGCTTGCATCTGGTTGGCATGGGAAACTTGACCGGTTTGACATCTTCGAGCTCGAACCGCTTGAGCATGTCTTGAGTGTATTTGGCTTGTTTGATGAATGTCCCTTCTAGACCTTGGTTAATCTCGAACCCGAGGAAAAACTTCAACTCTCCCATCATGGACATCTCAAACTTCTCAGTCATTAGTGCAACAAATTCTTCATTGAATGAAATGTTAGGAGAGCCAAAGATAATATCATCAACATATAGTTGGCATATGAACAAATCCCCTTTAACCCTCTTAGTAAAAAGAGTGGGATCAATCTTCCCAATTTCAAACCCACGATCTTGTAACAACTCAGTAAGGTACTCATACCACGCGCGTGGGGCTTGTTTAAGGCCATAGAGTGCCTTATTGAGTTTGTACACATGATTGGGGAGCTTGGGATGTTCGAATCCCGGGGGTTGTTTGACATATACTAACTCATTCAAGGGACCATTAAGAAATGCACTTTTCACATCCATTTGCTGTAATTTGAAGTTATGATGAGAAGCAAATGCAAGTAACATGCGGATAGATTCTAGACGAGCAACAGGAGCAAAGGTTTCACCGTAGTCGATACCCTCGACTTGGGAGTAGCCTTGAGCCACCAATCTTGCCTTGTTTCGAATCACAATTCCATTCGCATCTTGCTTGTTCTTAAATATCCATTTGGTCCCAATGACATTATGTTCCTTCGTTGGTCGAGGCACTAAATCCCATACTTGGTTGTGCTCGAAGTTGTTAAGTTATTCGTGCATGGCCATAAGCCAATCCTCATCATCGAGCGCTTCCTGTACCTGTTGAGGTTCACAATACGAGACAAACGCGTGATGCTCACAATAATTCCAAAGCTGTTGACGAGTAGATACTCCCTTTTTTAAACTGCCAAGAACATTCTTCATAAGGTGTGATTTGACTCTCAGCTTGTTCGCATTCTTGGCTGCTCGACGCTCCAAGAGTTCTTCATTAGATAACGGAGGTGCGTCGCCTTGTTTCGCTTGTTTGCTCTTGCGTCTTGAGCCGGTTGTTGGAGCTCCAGACGGGAATTGTGAGGCAGTCTCCTGATCATCTTGTCCTTCGACTTGAGCAAGTTCACTGGTTTGGTCTTGTATTAGTGGTTGCTCTTGATCTTGATCTCGTGTTGGTTCAAGGTCTTGGGGTAGTGCTTGAGTGGGCATATCACCATTGTTAGGCAATTGATCTTGACCGAGAGCTTGATCAACTTGTTGAGAGTCTTCTCTTTGTTCATCGGAAGCGTGTGGGGCTTGTGGGGGTGATGGCTCCACTTGAGTAGAGCATTGTCCTTCTCCTTCGGCCACAAGGGGTTCCTCAATGGGGAGTATTTGACCAATCCCCATTCTTCTTATGGCTTCGGGAGGAATTTCATCACCTATATCACAAAGACCACTTTGCTCCACTTGGGAGCCATTATTTTCGTCAAACTCCACGTTACACGTCTCCTCAATTAGTCCGGTGGACTTGTTGAGGACACGGTAAGCATGAGAGTTTGTAGCATAACCAACAAAGATACCCTCATGTGCTCTAGAATCAAATTTAGCTAAGCGAGCTCCCTTTTTAAGAATGAAACACTTACAACCGAATACCCGGAAGTACTTGAGATTGGGTTTGTTTCCAGTTAGAATCTCATACGGAGTCTTGTTCAAGCCTTTGCGGATGTAAAGCCGATTGGACGCATGACATGCTGTGTTGATGGCCTCTGCCCAGAAGTTGTATGGAGATTTGAATTCTGCCATCATTGTTCTTACAGCGTCTATCAAGGTCCGGTTCTTCCTTTCTGCCACGCCGTTTTGCTGAGGGGTATATGGTGCAGAATATTGGTGCTTTATTCCCTCATCACCTAGAAACTCATCTAGGGTGTAGTTCTTGAACTCGGTGTCGTTGTCACTCCTAATCATCAGGATCTTTGCTTCATGTTGACGTTGCGCTTCATTGGCAAAGTTGATGACCGTTTGTTGAGTTTCACTCTTCCTTTTGAAGAAATATACCCAGGTATATCTTGAGTAATCGTCAACAATGACTAAGCAATACTTTCTGCCTCCAAGACTATCAAATGTTGGAGGACCAAACAGATCCATGTGAAGAAGTTCCAATGGCCTCTTAGTGTAGATAAGAGTTATTGGACGATGAGCGGTTTCATGAATCTTTCCTTCAATGCAAGCACTGCAAACACGATCTTTAGCAAAGCTCACATTTGTTAGTCCACGAACATGGTCGCCTGTCAGAAGACTTTGCAAAGATCTCATATTGACATGAGCTAAACGTCGATGCCAAAGCCAGCCCACGTCAACTTTAGCCATTAAACATGTCGCAGTCTTAGTGGGTCGCTTTGAAAAGTTTACCACATAGAGACCATTTTCGACATGTCCAACATAGGCTACTTTAAGAGTCTTGCTCCTTAGGAGGACCACAGTGTCAATATTAAAGAATGTGGAAAAACCCATGATTGCAAGTTGACGAACGGAAAGTAAATTGTAGGCAAGGGACTCAACAAGCATGACCTTCTCAATAGAAAAATCTTGAGAGACGACCACCTTACCAAATCCCAATACCTTTGACGAGGATGCATCGGCGAATTGGACATGGGTGGGCATAGATGGAGAAGGATGCACATCCACCACTAAGTCCTTGCTTCCGGTCATATGATTTGTTGCTCCACTATCGAGCAACCATGACACCCCACCGGAAGCAAACTCCTGCAATAGATCAAGGCTTGGTTTTAGGTACCCATTTTTTAATGGGTCCTTTCATGTTAGAGACAAGGGTCTTAGGAACCCAGATAGCCCATTCAATATCTTCATCGTAGGAACCAATAAATCTGGCATAAACATGCCCATCACTAGCACAACATAACACATAAGAGGAATTGAGTTTGCCGGCTGTGTTAGTAGGAGCGGCTTTGCCCTTCTTGAGGTTCCCATAGTCCACCTTGTTCCTGTTCACCTTCTGAGTCCCCTCACCCTCCTTGACAAAGATGTCCATGAGGGTGAGAGATCGTTTGTTCTTGTTCTTCCTTTTACCTTTTGACTTGGAGGTAAGTCCAAGTCCTTCCTTTCCTACAACACCCTTTTGAGTGCTCAAGAGATCGTTCAGACTCTTCTCACCTTGTCTGCATGACACAAGGCCCTTCTCAAGTTTCTCCTTTAACTTGGCATTTTCCTCCACAAGATGAACATGCTCACAACAGGGGTTAGTCGCACAAGTATTATCAATTAACACAAAGGGAGGACAAGTAGAGATCTCCTTGGTAAGCTTTGCTTGGAGTTGATCATGGGACTCTTTCAGAGCGAAATGAGCACCTTTCATGGCTTTGTGGGCCTTGTCAAGTATGTCAAACTCTTCTTTGAGTCTGTCACGGCCAACCTCAAGAGCATACTTTTCAGATTTAAGCATGCGAGTAAGAACAACATCATGATCTAGTTTCTTTTGCATTTTAGTGCAGTCATCGTTATATGACTCCTCAAGAGCCAAGCGAAGAGTGCGCTCTTCTTCTAGAGTACTAGATAATTCGGCAATTTCATCGGCATAGTCACGGCTATGTCCATGAAGCTCGGAGATGGTCTCCTCATGAGACTCAATGAGGTCACTGGCCTCACCCAGTTGTTCCAAGAGGGCAACAAAATGCTTCTTGGTTTCTCCCTTAATAGTGCATAGAAACTTATCAAGATCATGCTCATTAAGTTCTCCAACATCACTATCTTCTACACAATTTAACAATGAAGGAGCAGAAGCAATGTTGGTCTTAATGATAGGAGTTACCTGATTGGTACCTTTTGCCATGAGGCACTTGGTGATGTGGTTCTCGTTGGGGGCGTTGAAGAGAGACACCTTCTGGGAAGGAGTAGTGGCTATAGCAACAGTTGCCGTTGCCACTGTATCATCATCATCATCATCATCAGAAGGATACTCCTCCAGGGCCACCATTCCTTTTGGGTGAGGTTTCTTCACAAAGTTGTTCTTGATTGGAAATGACTTGGTTTTGTCTTTGCGAATGAGTTTGCCTCCGTTGTCTTCTCTCTTCTCATAGGGGCATTCTGCCACGAAGTGACTCACGTTGCCACAGTTATAACATGTCCTTACTCGTTGTTTGGGTTTGAATCCACTTGAGTTGTTCTTGTTGAAGGTTGGTCTTGAGTTCCTTTTATTTCCCCAGAATTGCCTTGATGCAAGAGCCATGTGCTCATGATAGGCATACTTTGTGTCTTCCGGGCAGCTCTCCTCTTCCTCATCTTCTTCTTCTTCTTCAAGCATTGCTCTTGCTTTCAACGCAAGTTTGGATGAAGTGGTTTTTGATCGGACACGAGCAAGTGCATTGTCGGCTGTTTCATTCATGATTGACATTGCAATGAACTCATCCAACACTTCACTGGAAGACAAGGAGTGGAAGTCTGGCCGCTGACGAATGACAAATGACATGGCTTTATTGAAAGGCATGATGGCTTTGAGAAACTTGCGCTTGACCCAAGTGTCATCCACATCCTTACTCCCATGGTCCTTTAGTGCCACAGCAATAGCCGTCACCCTCCGATAGAGATCACGAGGGTCCTCTTCTTCCTTCATCACAAACTCATCGGCCTGATCAAGTATCACTTCATAGTTGGATCGTTGAATACTTGAGCTTCCCTTGTACAACACCATAATATGCTCCCAACAATCCTTGGCCAATGTGAAGGGACGTAAGTGGGGAAGATCTTCAGGTGGCACAGCAGACTGGAGAATAAACATCGCAGAGTGATTATATTGATTGTCTGCATCTTCTCTTGGAGTGAGGTTGCTTGGGTCATGGGGGTAATATCCTTGCTCGATAATTCTCCACAAGTTTGTTGAGCTGTGATTCAAATGAGACTTAATAGAAAATACCCAGTTAGCAAAGTCACCTTTTACAAGTTTAGGAGGAGGACCAACAGGATTAAGACGAGGTGCGAGAACGGGTCCTCCATATGTCATGGGAGGTGGAACCGAAGCATGTGTTCCCGTTCCATCCTTTTCGTGAGGTGAAGCAGGTTGCATACCTTTAGCCGCTTCCTTAGAGGAGTTGGCCTCCGAATCGGAAATGGTGGGTTTAACCACTAAAGCCGGTTCGGGTGAACTTTTAAGACCATCAATTAATTCCTTAAGCATGGTTTTGACTTCGCTCGTCAAGGACGTCTTGAGGGCGGCCATAGCCGTATTCAAGTCGTCCCTTGTGACCGAAGTCAAGTCCATGTCCTCGGGTTGCCCACGGTTAACTTCCTCTCCGCCTTCCATACTCTTCGGGTGGTTAAACCCTTAATAAAGAGACGTGGCTCTGATACCAATTGAAAGGATCGATATGGTTGGCTAGAGGGGGGGGTGAATAGACAACGACCACTTTTTAATTAAACCTAACAAGTTAAGGTAAACACTATACGGGTTCACAAATAATATGACAAAGAGGTGACCCCTATAGAAGCTACCAACAAGACCTATTAAGACAAGTGAGATATAGTCACAAGTAAAAGCAAATACAAAGTAAAGGTTAGAGATAACCACAAGTGGAACCGATGGAGACGAGGATGTGTTACAGAAGTTCCTTCCCTTTGACAGGAAGTACGTCTCCGTTGGAGCGGTGTGGAGGCACAATGCTCCCCAAAAAGCCACTAAGGCCACCGTATTCTCCTCACGCCCTCGCACGATGCAAGGTACCGTGATTCCACTATAGGTGCCCTTGAAGGCGGCAACCGAACCTTTACAAACAAGGTTGGGGCAACTCCACACAAAGCTTGGAGGCTCCCAACAAGACCACGAAGCTTCACCACAATGGAATATGGCTTCGAGGTGACCTCAACCGTCTAGGATGCTCAAACACCCAAGAGTAACAAGATCCGCAAGGGATAGGTGGGGGAATCAACTTTTCTCTTGGTGAAAGTGTGGATCTAGGCCTTCTCAACCAATCCCTAAAGAATCAACAAGTTTGATTGGCTAGGGAGAGAGATCGGGCACTTTTAAGCTTGTGGAGCAACAATGGAGCTTAGAGAGGTAAGAGATAGAGTTCCTCAGCTAGAAGAACCCTTTATATAGTGGGGGGAAAATTCAGACCGTTTTCCCACTCTCTGCCCGAGATCCAGCGGTACTACCGCTGGGAAAGAGCGGTACTACCGCTGCCTGGCGGTACTACCGCTGGACGCAGCGGTACTACCGCTGGGGCTTCCAGCGGTACTACCGCTGGCACCAGCGGTACTACCGCTGGCCCCTTGGTAGTGCATAAGCACTACTACCGCCGGGAAAGTCTTCGCAAAAGGGTCCGTCCACGAACTACCGCTAGGTAGGTGGAACAGGGCACCTGGAGCGGTACTACCGCTGACCAGGGGGCGGTACTACCGCTGGCTAGCGGTACTACCGCTGTCAAGCGGCGGTACTACCGCCGGACAACGGTACTACCGCTGGCTGCAGCGGTACTACCGCTGGCAGTCCAGCGGTACTACCGCTGGCACCAGCGGTACTACCGCTGGGGACCATTTTGCAAAGATGCTCAAGACGAAATAGGCGAGGGCCGCTCCAAACAAGGAAGGGGAGAATTGTGACGTGTGCGTGTGTAAAGATAGATTCCACCCAAACCTTTCCACTACGGATCCCCTCTTAATAGTACGACTTTCCTATGACTCAAATAAAGAGAATCGTAGAGAGCGCCGTGTTTCCGTTCCATAAGAGAGGAGACGAGTTGTCTTGTGCCGTTGACGAGTGTTACCTGAAACCTTGACACACACGATTAGTCATGTACGGTAGTGTCATCAATCACCAAAATTACTTAGGCATAAACTATGCCTCAACATAAGACCTTCCACATCTTGTCATGTGTGGTGCACTAAAAGTGAAGCATGTTGGCAGGGTCTGTGGGATTGTAGAACCACATCGGAGCGGCCCGTTGTTGGCAAGGTAGGAGGCGACGGAAAACTATGACCTGAACCATGTTGGCCAGTTCAATCCCCCTCTCGATCAACTTGGAGATGCACCTCTGCAGCAACTTCACCTTCGTGATTGACCCCCAGTCGAGCCCCTTCCTCGCCCAAGACACCAGCCTTGTGGGAGGTCCGGATCTGAATTCGAGGAACGCAATCCAGTCCGCACCGCGTGGTTCGGTGATGTCAAACCACTCCCTTTGCCAGATTTTTGCGGTATCTATAAAAGTACCGTCCGACCACTCTACCCGGGGGAGTTTGCTGATCATCGCCCACAGTCCGCCTGCTCGCTGCCAACTACTTTCGTCTTAACATTGAAGACTTTCAGCCACAAGCGGAAATGTGGGTGGACCCGTCGAAAGGCCTCGCGGACAATTATGAGGCCGAGATGTGCAAGAAAGAGTTCGGGGTGAGATCGTGAAAATCTAACCCATAGAAGAACATCAGACCGCTCACAAAGGGGTGAAGCGGGAAGCCGAGTCCCCGAACAATATGAGGGACAAACACCACCCTCTCGCCTTGCTTCAGTGTGGGGATTACCTGGACCTTCTCTCGGGCGTGATGGGCTACGCTGGTCGGCAGATAGCCGACGCACTTTAGCTCTTGGATGTCGCTATCGGTGACGCAAGAGGCCTACCACTTGCCCTTTGGACCAGAACCGGCCATGGACGAACTGGGGGAGTGGTTTGAGGAGATTGAAGGGAAGGTTGAATATAGGTGCTCAAAGCTCAGAATATCGGGAAGGCAATGGCAATGCGGGATCTCAGAAGCGTGTGGAGGCTGCGGTGGTTGTTTCCCTTTTATAAGTTGTTGTAATACCAAGAGCCCCTTTAGTGCGCCGCGGACCTCGCCACTTCCCGATATAATTGTGCAGTTATGCGAATGTGGGATAGCCCAAATCATGAACCGTATCCCTTAAAAAACGGGGCACGGTCTCCATATCGATGGGATGTGCTAATGAAGGAAGTGCCTCAAACCGCGAATCGAGTTTTTTCTAACTAGTGAGTGGTCATGACCGGCTACGACCTTTCGCTAAAAAGTTGTCAGACAAAGACACCGTTCATACTTGAGCGGTTGGCCTTTGAGGCTAATTAACACATACTGCTCCGAAATAGGAATGTCATGGGCGGCCAAACTGTGTTGGACGAACATAAATGAGGAGAAGAACTTGTCCCACAAGCCAAAGACTTTGGGCGCGAGAAGCTGCTAGGAATTAAGACTACGACATTGGAGGCCAGTTTCGGGGGCTACTGAGGGAGTCCAGGACTAAGGGGTCCCCGGGCCGCCGACCTATGTCTACAAGCTAGAGTCGTGGGTCGCTTTATGGTTATCATTGAAGGCCCGAACTATAAGGCGACGCCGAGTTCAGGATGGAAACTTCCGAAGCCTTGGCGTGTGTTCCAAGTCAAGATGATAATATCGACAAGCTTATTCCTTGATGTAACCGACCGTATGTAACTCTAGGTACCCCTGGTGTTTATATAAACCGGAGGGTTTTAGTTCGTAGAGGACATCGACAAAACCACCATCTAGGGTTTAGTTCATCTAATCTCCTGGTAGATCGACTTTGTAATTGTCATACCCACATCAATATAATCAAGGAGGACATGGTTTTACCTCTTTGAAAGGGGACGAACATGAGTAAATACTGTCCATGTGTTCTTGTTACCCATTGATCCAAGATCTGCTTCTCGGGACCCCCTACTCGAGATCTGTCGGTTTTGACACCAACACCGTCCTGCTGGCCGAAGTACTAGTCGAAGATGCAGTATGGATCGAGGTAGATCTGCTCATCGCTGGAGCTGTCCTTGCCGTCGATGTCCACCTTCGCCTCCTTCGATGGCAGCCCGACCATTTGCAGACCGCCCGATTCTGCTCTCGGGTGAGGGCACGCGTGTTCCTTCGTTGCCGTTCATTCACAATACAGGCACGGATGGCTTCCCTCTCAGCGGCTGCCCGCGCCGCCTCCACCACCACCATTTCTGCTGAGATATGGGCCTCAACGGCCCTTATCCTGTCCTTCCACGGGGGGCCGCTTGTTCCCGGTGAGACTCATAACCTGCTCGACCGGTGATGGGGAAGGGGAGATTTTTTCGGTTGTAGGGACCGCGATGATCCAGCCACACAGGACCCGAGCGCCCTTTGAGCCGCCGCTATGAAGTCGTGCGAGACATATCCTTGCCTCGATCGGCGTTGTCCTCCTGGGAGCAGCTGAGTGCAATGCGGACCGCCATTGCTTCCTCCAACTGGCACGGGATGACACACAAGTCGATGGATCCGGATTGGTCGAAGTCAAATCTGCTGCGTGCCATGTCGGAGATGGCCGAAAATCGCTGAAGGTGAGCTTGGATGGCACAGGGAGTGAAGGAAAATGAAGTGTGAAGTGGCTAGGATTTGGTCTGGCAAACAGATGTGGACAAATATATGTGGGATCGTTGCGGGCTAGCGTGGGCCTGGATGACGTGACGGATGCGCTCGTACGTCATAATATCCGCTTCATATTTGGACTCGATAAGAGGGAGCTCCTATTAGGCGTTATAGGCGACAACTAACGATTTTGACGCTCGCATGCGTCCCATAGTGTCAAATCCTATTTGGCGCTCATGCGCCCGTTAACAAACGGGTGCTTGCAGAGCAACCCCTCAATGAGCGATCTGGGCCGACCCATGTAACTTCTGTTTATTCTGTAAAAACGATCAAAATAGGAGTGTGATGTAGGAGTCAAACTCGTGTTCGGTTGCTACATCTACAACGACCGTAACCACTACGACATCAACCAATTAGTTATTCCTAATTTATTTTCTCATGTGGCGTGAATCCTCCCAAGCTGTTTTTTTCCTAGTTCGTGGTCATTCCGGGACGGATCATTTGTTTTTCTTTATTTTGTTCTTTTGTTCTTTTTTCTTTGTTTCCTTTTTCTTTCATATTCGATGATTTTGTTTTAAATTCATGAATATTTTTCTTCAAAATCGATGATTTGTTTTCCAATTTTTTTGTACATTTTTCAAATTCAATGATTTTTTTTAAATTTGATGAATTATTTTCAAATTGGATGAATTTATTTCTAAAATCAATTATGATTTTCAGTTTTGTTGAATAGTTTTCAGGTTAGATGAACTTTTTTCAAATTTGTTGAACTTTTTTCAAATATGATGAACTATTTTCAGATTTGACGATTTTAAAAAAATATATGAACTTTTTTATGATTTGGTGAACTTTTTTAAAATGCAGTGACCTTTTTTTCAAGTTCAATGAACTTTTTTCAAATTTGATGATTTTGTTTCAAATTGGATGAACTATTTTCTAATTCAATGTTTTTTTAAAATGATGATTTTTTTTTCTAATTTGATGATCGTTTTTTATAATTTGATGATTTTTTTTTTCAAAATCAATGAACAGTTTTTCAAAATCTGTGAACTTTTTTCAAATTTGATGATTTTTTTCGAAAAATGATGAACTTTTATCAAATTTGAGATTTTTTTTAAATAGGTATGTTTTCCCAAAATGTATGAACTTTTTTCAAATTCGATGAACTTTTTTAAAAAATGTTGAATTTTTGTAAATTTAGATGAACTTTTTTAAAAATTTGTGAACGTTTTTAAAATTCGATGAACTTAAAAAATATATTAACATTTTCAAATTTGATTAATGTTTATTTAAAATCAGTGAACTTTTTTTGAATTCGGTTGACTTTATATTTTTTTATCTATTTGAAAATGCATGAAATTTTTTAAAATATCAAATTTTCATTTTTACTTTCTTCTTTTTCATTAAAGTTAAAGGTTATTGGGCCGGTCCAGTATGGGGCGCTGCAGGCGCCAGGAGCGGGAACGGGCACCTGCAGCACCGTATAGGACCACCCTCCCATAGTGGACGACTATAGCACCTACAACGAGCAGCGAGAGAAGCCTATTGCAAAAAGGGAAACGCTTCTAACCGGTGCGCCGGCTTAACCGTACGGTCGGCCACACGCGACCGCGCGGGCGTCAGTTGACTTGACATGCAAATTTTTCGTTTAAAATTGTTGCAACCAGCGTCATATTTGCCAGAAGCGTTTTGTTTTGCTACATATGTCCGCTAAAAAAGCTGCATCCACGGTTGGTTGCAACTCCAGTTCGTCGGATTTTTGTTACAATCGGTGTTTTTTACTTTTGCTATAACCGTGTTAATTTTTGTTACAACCGGCATCATTTTTTGCTGCAACCGTTCACTAAAAAGTTGCATCCACATGACGTAGATATTTGCTACAACCGGCGTTTGACTTTTGCTAGCACGCACCATCAGCTTCGTTTTTTTGCTACGATCACGTAGATATATTTTTGCTACAAATTTTGTTTTTTGTTGCAACCGTTGAAAAAATTGCTGCATCGCGCCGAAATTTGCTGCATCGAAGGAAAAAATGTTGCATGAAGATCTAACGGTGCGGACAGGCGGGGTTGATGGATCGTGCCGCCTACGCGCAGCCGACCGAAAGTTTCGACCAGCGC
Organism: Hordeum vulgare subsp. vulgare; assembly: GCF_904849725.1. Taxonomy (NCBI): domain Eukaryota; kingdom Viridiplantae; phylum Streptophyta; class Magnoliopsida; order Poales; family Poaceae; genus Hordeum; species Hordeum vulgare. Next base: position 560,236,249 of record NC_058520.1, read on the forward strand.
ACCGGCGCAGAGCACTGGCCTTGCAAAAACTGCTCGAAAATGTGATTTAGCGTGGATTCGATCAACCACCAGGCCGAACTACCTTAGCAGTAATTTTGTTGATAAACTAACCTAATATACCCAGACTATTATGCATATTATTTTAGGATAAAATAAAAAAATGAATGCAGAATATTAAAAACATGAATTTGGAGAAATTTCATAAAATTTAAAAAGGTTCGTACAAACTGGAAACAAATCGTGAATTTGAGAAAACTTCAAGAATTTGAAAACTTTCACAAAAATTAGGATAAAGTTCATGAAATTTCGAAAATACTTCATCAATATTGAAAAAAGATCACCGATTTTCAACAAAAAGTTTACCAATTTTAAAAAAGTGCATCCATTGGAAAATTAGTTTACTAATTTTGAAAAAGTTCATCAATTTTGAAAAACAAATCATTGATTTAGGAAAATCTTCATTGAAACTTTAAAAAAGTTCATTAAAATTGAAAAAACAGTTCATCAAATTTGAGAAATAGTTCATGGAATTAAAAAACAATTCATGTATTTGAAAAATAAAATTCACAAATATTAAAATAAGTTCATTGATTTTAAGAAAAGTTCATCAATTTCAGGAAAAGTCCATCAAATTTCGAAAACAAAGCATTGATTTAAAAAGAAAAGGTCACGTATTTGCAAACAATTCTACGAACCAAGATGAAAAAATAGAAAAAAGGAAAAAAGTAAACGAAAACGAAAAAGAGAAATGGGAAAAGGGAAACGGAAAAAGAAATAATAAAAGAAGGGGCAAGCTCATTCTGACGAGATTGCGCTTTGATGACGGGCTGTTTTCACTAAGTGTAACTTTTTTAGGGGTCGCATGTTCGAATCAGTTGCAGGGCGCTTTGTTTTTGCAGGTTTGCAATATTAAATATAGAAAGAAAAATATCTAAATGGGCCGGTCCAACTAACGTGTCTACAGGCGCCGGTTTACAAAAATAGTAGTAAACCGTCGTCTGCAACACCAAATAGGGTTTGCCTCGATATGATGGATGTCGATATGAGGGATACCGGTCAGCCCGAACGTTTAAGTCCCCGTTGAAGACGTCCCACTGGATCAAAATTTCATAGCCGGTCAGTGAACGGACGTCCCGACGGTAGATGAACTTCATAATCGGGAATGATCAAAATTTCATAACCGATAAATGTCATTCTTTTCTTTATCTCTTTTCTCTTCATCAATCAAGTGCAAGTGATCGGATATATGAGAAAAAAATTAAAAAAATATGACCGTGCGGATGGACAAATAGGAGACACATTCAATCATTGAGGGTCCGAATTTACAAGTCGTGACTGCAGATGCTTTAAGCGCCGGAAAAAAGGTAGTAGGACAATGTGATCGTACTTGCTACCGATTCCATCTCTTGTACGAGTAGTAACGTTTTTAAATTTAATGACGATCGGATCGAGGTCATGTTGCCATGCATGCTGGGGATGGTCTTAGGGCACCCCGGCCGGTCGGACTCGTACTCGATCCTGCGTTATAAAACTCTAGCTGGCGACTTCCCCCTATCCCGGTTTCATCTCTCAGAAACAAAACTTTTATTTTTGGGCAGGCGTTTTTCATAGATCAAGACCGTTTGATTGGTATGGCGTTGGAGTTGTATCAAACTATAGATACAAAGCGTTTCCCTTTATTTTTTGCAAGTTGCAACTACCTTTGCGAATCGCAACTGGCAGACCAAGTCGGCCAGGCATACCGACGATCCACCCGTCAGAAGGTTAGCTATGAACTTTGCTGTCATGTGCGCGCCGCGGCGAGCCCATGAAGCCAGCGTGGCGATCGGCGTCCCAATCACCGAGCCGTTGCAGATGCGAGCAGAGGGCAAGGCCTGGGTGGCGATCGGCGTGCCGCTCATCGAGCCTCGCCCTCGGCGCAAACTCCCGTACGAGCTGCCTTTAATCAGAGTAAGATGATACAGGTTCCGTCTTTTTTTAGAGCGTAGACTTTTTTTTCGGGGAATTTAGAGCGTAGACTTGCATTGTCAACAGTAAGAACTAATGTTTTCAAAAAGATTGAGGCATAACAAGAGCACATCTCAGTAAATGGGTTAGTATGGGATCCGGATATGAAATAGAGAGGATAGCGGAGCAAAGAGTAAGAGAGTAGGATTTTGTGAGGTCAGGATGAACCGGACCAAGTCGGTCCATTGAGGGAAGGTAAAGATTCGGTTGAAGATGCTTTAACTTGGTACTCTTTATAAAAAATTATTTGATGTGTTTTTTTATTCTTGTGGTCTTGCGTAAGTCCATGAAAAAGGTGCAAAACTGATAAATTTTTCCCTCGTTGTTCTTTGCAGTGCTTCATCATCATCGCAGGGATTATGTTTACAAGTATTATCGTCATTGGGGAAGGGTCATACACAGCAAAAATATTTGGTTTGTGCATGATTTGGGCTTTCATGATTGGATTACTATGGGCTACGTTTGAAGCATGCAGTATTTCAGATGTAGACACAACCGAACCCTAATAACTCCACTGGTTATCTTGAATGGTGGAGTAATAATATACTTCCTCCATTCCTAAATATAAGACCTTTTAAATATTATACTATGAACTACATACGGATATACATAGACATATTTTAGAATGTAGATTCACTCATTTTGTTTCGTATATAGTTTTTTAGTGTAATCTCTAAAAGGTCTTATATTTTGAAACGGAGGGAGTACAAGTGATCTTTGCATTTATAATGTCTCATCTATGTATACAATTACGTAATTCAAATGGTTAAGCTAGGCTCCACGTACGCCATGCAATCGAAGTGCTTGGGCGTGAGCTCTAGCACATTGCCACGTATCTAGATTTTCTGGTCGACAGGCATTTGCACTTGTTGCTTCTCTGGTTGACACGCATTTGCACCTTTTTTTTTGTCCATTGAAGTTACATTGAGATTTATACAATTATTTAACACGACTCTTCGAGAAACTACCTCAACGCTTTCTCCTCCCTCCGCGTCATGCGACTACTCTTCTTTTCCTAGATAATCCTTCTCCAATCTCCCACATACCTCTCTCGCTAATAGTGTCGTCATCTCCTCCGGCCTTTTCGACGACGTCGTCTCCACACCACCTTCCTCACCGCGCCCGATCCAGTGGCCTACCAGCTCTGCATCCAGCATTGTCCATGTCTCTTCCTCGACGATGGGATGGCCTTGGCCTTAGGTGTCGTATGTAGCAGCAGCGGCGGAGAACAACACATCATGAACATTGTTGTTGTAGCACGGTCCACATCCCTTCTCTGGAGATGGGACGATAGCCTTAGGTGTCATATGCATCATTGGCGGTGGGCGACAACGCAATAGGAACAATGAAGTTTTAGTACCATGCCTCTCCACCGTCGATCATACCTCCCAGCCGCCTATAATTGTGAGTGACTCGATATCCTTTATGTTCGTGTCCACTCGTTGTCTTTACCAACCTCTCTGTGACTAAGTCTGTGGTCCAATACTTTTGTCATCATCGATGTCATGACATGGCCGCATCTGTGCCGAGCTCAGCATGGCAGCCATCATCGCCGAGCGCTAAAGGTGGTCATTCCACCACCGTCATCGTAAGTGTTTATATACTGTTGAAATACTTATGCGAAGAAAAAATGCATCAAATTTAGTAAAAGTGTTAAAACTCAAAAAAAAGTGCGTCGACGAAACTACAATTTCCTTAAAGTTTGTGGTTGTTATCAACTACTTCTAATACATAAGACATGGCCTATTAACCATGACTCAGTACCATAGTGTTCAAATTCTTGCCACTATTTCTCCACCTTTTTTTTCTCTTTGTCCCACTTGGTCCAATACATGGCCATATTTTTTATCTGCAATTGACGTTCAATTTCTCGTCACTATTTATCCTTTTTTTTCTCTTTGTCCCACTTGGTCCAACACACCGGCTCAGTTTTTCATCTGCAACTGTAGAGAGAATAAACAAGTGGTCAAGGACGCGCTTAAGAATATGTATATGGAGTCACGAGTAGAAGCAAGTTGTGCAAGGTCATTGAGTGGAGTATCTTTTCGGTTTCTTCTTGTAGGAATGTTTGCAAGAAAGAGAAGCTACCATATTTTTTTCAACATGATTAAATTGAAGATATTTGGTGATATATAAAATACTGATTTCTTGATGTCTTTCACCTACACTAGCACATGTTGTCATTGATTTGATGTTTGCAGGCAAACTCGCAGCTGAGGAATAGGGCAAGAACCTGCGCAGCCAGGACGACGACGAGCCTCGCATGCCGAACAATGGAGACCAGAAGCAATTCCCTCCCAAGGTAAAGACTGGGAACATGATCTATGTCACACACACTTACCAAAGAAGCAGATGAAGCGTGCACTTCGGGACGTCTATACGCCATAGAGCCTCTAGCTGCGAAGTTCAAGCCATGGTCGGCATGCCCGATCACCTTCAACCATACGGACCACCCGACCATATTAGTCATGGAGGGTCGGAGGCCCTCGTATTTGACCCCATTGTTGATGGGTACCACCTAACTAGAGTCCTCATGGACAAAGGCAGTAGCCTCAATTTGATTTACGTGGATATAGTGAGGAAAATGGGTATCGACCCGTCAAGGATGAAACCCAACAACACCTCATTTAAAGGAATAACCCCACGCGTCCAGGCCCGCTGCTCGAGCACAATAACTTTGGAAGTAGTGTTCGGATCGCCCGACAACTTCTGCAACGAAGACTTGATCTTCGACATCGACCCTTTTCGTAGCGGTTATCATGCACTTCTCGCCTGTACAATGTTTGCTCGCTTCAACACCGTCCCACGTTATGCATATCTGAAGCTTAAAATGCCCAGACCCAAAGGTGTGTTGGAAATATGCTCTAGAGGCAATAATAAAGTGGTTATTATTATATCTCCTTGTTCATGATAATTTTCTATTATTCATGCTATAATTGTATTAACCGGAAACCGTAATACATGTGTGAATACATAGACCACAACATGTCCCTAGTGAGCCTCTAGTTGGCTAGCTCGTTGATCAATAGATGGTCATGGTTTCCTGATCATGGACATTGGATGTCACTGATAACGGGATCACATCATTAGGACAAGACCCAATCCTAAGCATAGCACAAGATCGTGTAGTTCGTGTGCTAGATCTTTTATAATGTCAAGTATCATTTCCTTAGACCATGAGATTGTGCAATTCTCGGATACCGTAGGAGTGCTTTGGGTGTATCAAACGTCACAACATAACTGGGTGATTATAAAGGTGCACTACAGGTATCTTCGAAAGTGTGTGTTGGGTTCATACGAATCGAGATTGGGATTTGTCGCTCCGTGTGACTGAGAGGTACCTCTGGGTCCACTCGGTAATGCATCATCGTAATGAGCTCAATATGACTAAGGAGTTAGCCACGGGATGATGTGTTACGGAACGAGTAAAGAGACTTGCCGGTAACCAGATTGAACAAGGTATAGGGATACCGACGATCGAATCTCGGGCAAGTGTCATACCGGTAGACAAAGGGAATTGCATACGGGATTGAGTGAATCCTCGACATCGTGGTTCATCCGATGAGATCATCGTGGAACATGTGGGAGCCAACATGGATATCCAGACCCCACTGTTGGTTATTGGCCGGAGAGGTGTCTCGGTCATGTCTGCATGTTTCCGGAACCCGTAGGGTCTACACACTTAAAGTTCAGTGACGTCGAGTTGTTTGGGAATCGTATATGTGGTTACCAAAGGTTGTTCGGAGTCCCAGATAAGATCCCGAACGTCACGAGGAGTTACGGAATGGTCCGGGGTAAAGATTCATATATAGGAAGTGGAGATTTGATCGCCGGAAATGTTTCGGGGATCATCGGTATTGTACCGGTACCACCGGAAGGGTTCCGGGGGTCCACCGGGAGGGGCCAGCAGCCCTGAAGGGTCACGTGGGTCAAAAGTGGAAGGGAACCAGCACCTAGATGGGATGATGCGCTTGTTGGGGAACGTCACATGGGAAACAAAAATTTTCCTACGCGCACGAAGACCTATCATGGTGATGTCCATCCACGAGAGGGGATTTCCGATCTACGTACCCTTGTAGATCGCACAACAGAAGCATTAAGAAACGCGGTTGATGTAGTGGAACGTCCTCACGTCCCTCGATCCGCCCCGCGAACCGTCCCACAAACCGTCCGGCGACCCGTCCCATGATCCGCTCCGATCTAGTGCCGAACGGACGGCACCTCCGCGTTCAGCACACGTACAACTCGACGATGATCTCGGCCTTCTTGATCCAGCAAGAGAGACGGAGAGGTAGATGAGTTCTCCGACAGCGTGACGGCGCTCCGGAGGTTGGTGGTGATCTAATCTCAGCAGGGCTCCGCCCGAGCTCCGCAGAAACGCGATCTAGAGGTAAAACCGTGGAGGTATGTGGTCGGGCTGCCTTGAAAAAGTTGTCTCAAATCAGCCCTAAAACCCCACTATATATAGGAGGGAGGGAGGGGAGGAGGCAGCCTCAAAACCTAAAGGTTTGGCCGAAATTGGAGGTGGAGGAGTCCTACTCCAATCCTACTTGGAGTAGGATTCCACCTTCCCACTTGGAAACTCTTTCCACCTTGTGTTTTTTCCTTCTCAAACCTTATGGGCCTTAGTGGGAACTTATTCCAGCCCACTAGGGGCTGGTTTATCTCTTCCCATAGCCCATGAGACCCCTTGGGGCGTGATACCCCTCCTGATGGTCCCCGGCACCCCTCCCGGCACTCCCAGTACACTACCGATGAGCCCGAAACTTTTCCGGTAATGCACGAAAACCTTCCGGTAACCAAATGAGGTCATCCTATATATCAATCTTCGTTTCCGGACCATTCCGGAAACCCTCGTGACATCCGTGATCTCATCCGGGACTCCGAACAACATTCGGTAACCAACCATATAACTCAAATACGCATAAAACAACGTCGAACCTTAAGTGTGCAGACCCTGTGGGTTCGAGAACTATGTAGACATGACCCGAGAGACTCCTCGGTCAATATACAATAGCGGGACCTGGATGCCCATATTGGATCCTACATATTCTACGAAGATCTTATCGTTTGAACCTCAGTGCCAAGGATTCATATAATCCCGTATGTCATTCCCTTTGTCCTTCGGTATGTTACTTGCCTGAGATTCGATCGTCAGTATCCGCATAGCTATTTCAATCTCGTTTACCGGCAAGTCTCTTTACTCATTCCGTAATACAAGGTCCCGTAACTTACACTAAGTCACATTGCTTGCAAGGCTTGTGTGTGATGTCGTATTATCGAGTGGGCCCCGAGATACCTCTCCGTCATACGGAGTGACAAATCCCAGTCTTGATCCATACTAACTCAACGAACACCTTCAGAGATACCTGTAGAGCATCTTTATAGTCACCCAGTTACGTTGCGACGTTTGATACACACAAAGCATTCCTCCGGTGTCAGTGAGTTATATGATCTCATGGTCATAGGAACAAATACTTGACACGCAGAAAACAGTAGCAATAAAATGACACGATCAACATGCTACGTCTATTAGTTTGGGTCTAGTCCATTACATGATTCTCCTAATGATGTGATCCCGTTATCAAGTAACAACACTTGCCTATGTCCAGGAAACCTTGACCATCTTTGATCAACGAGCTAGTCAACTAGAGGCTTACTAGGGACAGTGTTTTGTCTATGTATCCACACAAGTATTGTGTTTCCAATCAATACAACGATTATCATGAACAAAGAAATATAATAATAACTAATTATTATTGCCTCTAGGGAATATTTCCAACAGTCTCCCACTTGCCCTAGAGTCAATAATCTAGTTCACATCACCATGTGATTTCAACGAATCCAACACCCATATAGTTCTGGGGTCTTATCACGTCTTGCTCGTGAGAGAGGTTTTAGTCAACGGTTCTGAAACTTTCAGATCCGTGCGTTCTTTACAAATCTTTATGTCATCTTATAAATGTTGCTACTACGTGCTATTCGGAAATGCTCCAAATATCTACTCTACTATATGAATCCATTTCACTACTCATAGTTATTCGGATTAGTGTCAAAGCTTGCATCGACGTAACCCTTTACGACGAACTCTTTAACCACCTCCATAATAGAGAAAAATTCCTTAGTCTATTTAGTTACTAAGGATAACTTTGACCGCTAATCAGTGATTCAATCCTAGATCACTCTGTGTACCTCTTAACAGACTTGCCGCAAGGCACACATCAGGTGCGGTACTCAGCATGGCATACTTTAGAGTCTACAGCTAAGGCATAGAAGACGACCTTCGTCTATTCTCTTTATTCTACCGTGGTCGGGTTTTGAGTCTTACTCAAATTCACACCTTACAACGCAACCAAGAACTCCTTCTTTGCTGATCTATTTTGAACTCCTTCAAAAACTTGTCAAGGCATGCATCTTGTTGAAACTTCCATTAAGCGCTTTCGATCTATCTCCATAGATATTTGATTCTCAATGTTCAAGTAGGGCAATCCAGGTATTCCTTTGAAAACTCCTTTCAAACAACCTTGTATGCTTTACAGAAATTCTACATTACTTCTGATCCACAATATGTCAACCACATATACTTATCAGAAATTCTGTAGTGCTCGCACTCACTTCTTTGGAAATACAAGTTTCTCATAAACCTTGTACAAACCCAAAATCTTTGATCATCTCATCAAAGTGTATATTCCAACTCCGAGATGCTTGCACCAGTCCATTGAAGGATCGCTGGAGCTTGCATACTTGCTAGTATCCTTAGGATCGACAAAACGTCCTGGTTGTATCACATACAATGTATGCTCAAGGAAACCATCGAGGAAACAATGTTTTGACATCCTATGTGCAATATTTCATAAATAATGCAACAACTACTAACATAATTCTAACAGACTTTTAGCATCGCTACGAGTGAGAAAGTCTCATCATAGTCAACTGTTTGATCTTGTCGGAAACATCTTTCCGACAAGTCGAGCTTTTCTTAATAGTGACTTATCACCATCATCGTCTGTCTTCCTTTTAAAGATCCATCTTTAATCAACAGTCTTATGACCATCAAGTAGTTCTTCCAAAGTCTACACTTTGTTTTCGTACATGGATCCTCTCTCGGATTTCATGGCTTCCAGCCATTTGTCGAAATCCGGGCCCACCATTGCTTTCTCCATAACTCGTAGGTTCACTGTTGCTCAACAATATGACCTCCAAGACAGGGTTACCGTACCACTCTGCAGTAGTACGCGACCTTGTCAACCTACGAGGCTTGTAGTGACTTGATCCGATGCTCGATGATCACCATCATCAGCTTTCACTTCAATTGGTGTAGGCGCCACAGGAACAACTTCGTGCGCCCTACTACACACTGGTTGAAGTGATGGTTCAGTAACCTCATCAAGTTCTACCACCCTCCCACTCAATTCTTTCGAGAGAAACCTTTCCTCGAGAAAGGATCCTTTCTAGAAACAAACAGTTTGCTTTCGGATCTAAGATAGGAGATGTACCCAACTGTTTTGGATATCCTATGAAGATGCATTTATCCGCTTTGGTTCGAGCTTATCAGACTGAAACTTTTTCACATAAGTGTCGAAGCCCCAAACTTTCAAGAAACGACAGTTTAGATTTCTCTAAACCTCAGTCTATACTGTGTCATCTCAACGGAAATACGCGGTGCCCCATTTAAAGTGAATGCGGTTGTCTCTAATGCATAACCCATAAATGATAGTGGTAATTCCATAAGAGACATCATAGCATGCACCATACCAAATACTGCGTGGCTATGACATTCAGACACATCATCACACTATGATGTTCTAGGTGGTATGAACTGCGAAACAATTTCCACATTGTCTTAACTGCGTACCAAAACTCGTAAATCAGTTATTCATTTGTATGATCATATCGTAGACAGTTTATCCTCTTGTTACAACAAACTTCACTCCTGAAACAGAATTGAACTTTTCAATATTTCAGACTTGTGATTCATTAAGTAAATACTCTTGTATCTACTCAAGTCGTCATTGAAGTAAGAACATAATGATATCCACTGCGTGCCTCAGCACCCATTGGACTGCATACATCAAAATGTATCACTTCCAACAAGTTACTATCTTGTTTCATCTCAATGAAAACAAGGCCTTGCTCATGTGGTATGATTTGCATGTCACTAGTGATTCAAAATCAAGTGAGTATAAAGATCCATCAGCATGGAGCCTCTTCATGTAATTTATACCAACATGACTCAAGCGGCAGTGCCACAAGTAAGTGGTACTATCATCATTACCTCGTATCTTTTGGCACCAATATCATGAACATGTGTAACACTACGATCGAGATTCAATAAACCATTGAAGGTGATTATTCAAGCAAATAGAGTAACCATTATTCTCTTTAAATGAATAATCGTATTGCAATAAACATGATCCAATCATGTTCATGCCTAACGCAAGCACCAAATAACAATTATTTAGGTTTAACACCAATCCCGATGGTAGAGGGAGCGTGCGACGTTTGATCATATCAACCTTGGAAACACTTCCAACACGTATCGTCACCTCGCCTTTAGCTAGTCTCCGTTTATGCCGTAGCTTTCATTTCGTGTTACTAATCACTTAGCAACCGAACCGGTATCCAATACCCTCGTGCTACTAGGAGTACTAGTAAAGTACACATCAACATCATGTATATCAAATATACTTCTTTCGACTTTTGCGAGCCTTCTTATCTACCAAGTATCTAGAGTTGCTCCGCCTAAGTGACCGTTCCCCTCATAATAGAAGCACTTAGTCCCGGGCTTGGGTTTAATCTGGGGTCTCTTCATTAGTGCAGCAACTGCTTTGCCGTTTCACGAAGTATCCCTTTTAGGCCTTGCCTTTCTCGAAACTTAGTGGTTTTACTAACCATCAACTATTGATGCTCCTTCTTGATTTCTACTCTCGCAGTGTCAAACATCGCGAATCGCTCAAGGATCATTGTATCTATCCTTGATATGTTATAGTTCATCACGAAGCTCTCACAGCTTGGTGGCAGTGACTTTGGAGAACTATCACTATCTTATTTGGAAGATCAACTCCCACTTGATTCAAGCGATTGTCGTACTCTGATAATCTGAGCACACGCTCAACGATTGATATTTTCTCCTTTACTTCGTGGACAAAGAATTTTTTCGGAGGTCTCATACCTCTTAACAAGGGCACAATCATGAAATCACAATTTCATCTCTTTAGAACATCTCTTATGTTCCGTGATGTTTCAAAACATCTTTGGCGCCTTGCTTCTAAGCCATTAAGTATTTTGTACTGAACTATCGTGTAGTCATCAGAAACGTGTATGTCGGATGTTCACAACATCTACAGACGACGCTCGAGGTGCAACACACCGAGTGGTGCATTAAGGACATAAGCCTTCTGCGCAGCAACGAGGACAATCCTCGGTTTTACAGACTCAGTCTGCAAAGTTTGCTACTATCAACTTTCAACTAAATTTTCTCTAGGAACATATAAAAACAGTAGAGCTATAGCGCAAGCTACATCGTAATTCGCAAAGACCATTAGACTATGTTCATGAAAATTAGTTCAATTAATCATATTACTTAAGAACTCCCACTCAAAAAGTACATCTCTCTAGTCATTTGAGTGGTACATGATCCAAATCCACTATCTCAAGTCCGATCATCATGTGAGTCGAGAATAATTTCAGTGGTAAGCATCTCTATGCTAATCATATCAACTATACGATTCATGCTCGACCTTTCGGTCTCATGTGTTCCGAGGCCATGTCTGCACATGCTAGGCTCGTCAAGCTTAACCCGAGTGTTCCGCGTGTGCAACTGTTTTGCACCCGTTGTATGTGAACGTTGAGTCTATCACACCCGATCATCACGTGGTGTCACAAAACGAAGAACTGTCGCAACGGTGCACAGTCAGGGAGAACACAATTTCGTCTTGAAATTTTAGTGAGAGATCACCTCATAATGCTACCGTCGTTCTAAGCAAGATAAGGTGCATAAAGGATTAACATCACATGCAATTCATAAGTGACATGATATGGCCATCATCATGTGCTTCTTGATCTCCATCACCAAAGCACCGGCACGATCTTCTTGTCACCGGCGTCACACCATGATCTCCATCATCATGATCTCCATCAACGTGTCGCCATCGGGGTTGTCGTGCTACTCATGCTATTACTACTAAAGCTACGTCCTAGCAATATAGTAAACACATCTGCAAGCACAAACGTTAGTTTAAATGGCTCCTACCGGTTGCCGTACCATCGACGTGCAAGTCGATATTAACTATTACAACATGATCATCTCATACATCCAATATATCACATCACATCGTTGGCCATATCACATCACAAGCATACCCTGCAAAAACAAGTTAGACGTCCTCTAATTGTTGTTGCATGTTTTACGTGGTGACGATGGGTATCTAGTAGGATCGCATCTTACTTACACAAACACCACAACGGAGATATATGAATTGCTATTTAACCTCATCCAAGGACCTCCTCGGTCAAATCCGATTCAACTAAAGTTGGAGAAACCGACACTCGCCGGTCATCTTTGAGCAACGGAGTTACTCGTAGCGATAAAATCAGTCTCTCGTAAGCGTACGAGTAATGTCGGTCCGAGCCGCTTCGATCCAACAATACCGCGGAATCAAGAAAAGACTAAGGAGGGCAGCAAAACGCACATCACCGCCCATAAAAAACTTTTGTGTTCTACTCGAGAAGACATCTACGCATGAACCTAGCTCATGATGCCACTGTTGGGGAACGTCGCATGGGAAACAAAAATTTTCCTACGCGCACGAAGACCTATCATGGTGATGTCCATCTACGAGAGGGGATTTCCGATCTACGTACCCTTGTAGATCGCACAGCAGAAGCGTTAAGAAACGCGGTTGATGTAGTGGAACGTCCCCACGTCCCTTGATCCGCCCCGCGAACCGTCCCACGAACTGTCCCGCGATCCGTCCCATGATCCGCTCCGATCTAGTGCCGAACGGACGGCACCTCCGCGTTCAGCACACGTACAGCTCGACGATGATCTCGGCCTTCTTGATCCAGCAAGAGAGACAGAGAGGTAGATGAGTTCTCCGACAGCATAACGGTGCTCCGGAGGTTGGTGGTGATCTAATCTTAGCAGGGCTCCGCCCGAGCTCCGCAGAAACGCGATCTAGAGGTAAAATCGTGGAGGTATGTGGTCGGGCTGCCTTGAAAAAGTTGTCTCAAATCAGCCCTAAAACCCCACTATATATAGGAGGGAGGGAGGGGAGGAGGCAGCCTCAAAACCTAAAGGTTCGGTCGAAATTGGAGGTGGAGGAGTCCTACTCCAATCCTACTTGGAGTAGGATTCCACCTTCCCACTTGGAAACTCTTTCCACCTTGTGTTTTTTCCTTCTCAAACCTTACGGGCCTTAGTGGGAACTTATTCCAGCCCACTAGGGGCTGGTTTATCTTTTCCCATAGCTCATGAGACCCCTTGGGGCGTGATACCCCTCCTGATGGTCCCCGGCACCCCTCCCGGCACTCCCAGTACACTACCGATGAGCCCGAAACTTTTCCGGTAATGCACGAAAACCTTCCGGTAACCAAATGAGGTCATCCTATATATCAATCTTCGTTTTCGGACCATTCCGGAAACCCCCGTGATGTCCGTGATCTCATTCGGGACTCCGAACAACATTCGGTAACCAACCATATAACTCAAATACGCATAAAACAACGTCGAACCTTAAGTGTGCAGACCCTGCGGGTTCGAGAACTATGTAGACATGACCCGAGAGACTCCTCGGTCAATATCCAATAGTGGGACTTGGATGCCCATATTGGATCCTACATATTATACGAAGATCTTATCGTTTGAACCTCAGTGCCAAGGATTCATATAATCCCGTATGTCATTCCCTTTGTCCTTCGGTATGTTACTTGCCTGAGATTCGATCGTCAGTATCCGCATAGCTATTTCAATCTCGTTTACCGGCAAGTCTCTTTACTCGTTCCGTAATACAAGATCCCGCAACTTACACTAAGTCACATTGCTTGCAAGGCTTGTGTGTGATGTTGTATTATCGAGTGGGCCCCGAGATACCTCTCCGTCATACGGAGTGACAAATCCCAGTCTTGATCCATACTAACTCAACGAACACCTTCGGAGATACCTGTAGAGCATCTTTATAGTCACCCAGTTACGTTGCGACGTTTGATACACACAAAGCATTCCTCCGGTGTCAGTGAGTTATATGATCTCATGGTCATAGGAACAAATACTTGACACGCAGAAAACAGTAGCAATAAAATGACACGATCAACATGCTATGTCTATTAGTTTGGGTCTAGTCCATCACATGATTCTCCTAATGATGTGATCCCGTTATCAAGTAACAACACTTGCCTATGGCCAGGAAACCTTGACCATCTTTGATCAACGAGCTAGTCAACTAGAGGCTTACGACAGTGTTTTGTCTATGTATCCACACAAGTATTGTGTTTCCAATCAATACAATTATAGCATGGATAATAAACGATTATCATGAACTAAGAAATATAATAATAACTAATTATTATTGCCTCTAGGGCATATTTCCAACAGCGCCACCCACCAAGGCCCAAGGCGCACAAGGAGGCAAGGTCCGGAGGCCAAACCCTAGGCGTAGGGGGCTGCCTAGGGTCGCACCTCTTGGCGCAGCCCTACCTCTCCCTCCTCTCCTCCTCTGCGGTGCTTGGCGAAGCCGTGCCGGAGAACCACATAGCTCCACCGCCACCACGCCGTCGTACTTCCAGAATTGTCCCTCAACTTCTCCTCCTGCTTGCTGGATCAAGAAAGAGGAGACGTCCCCGGGCTGTAGATGTGTTGAACGTGGAGACACCATACGTTTGGTGTTCGGATCGGATCTTTCGCGATTTGAATCACCGCGAGTACGACTCCATCGACCACGTTCATAGTAACACTTCCGCTTTGCGATCTTCAATGGTATGAAGATTCTCTTCCCCACTCATTGCTGGTTTCTCCTAGATGATCTTGGTGTGACGTACGGAATTTTTTGAATTATTGCTATGATCCCCAATAGTGGTATCAGAGCCAGGTTCTATGCGTAGATTCTATGCATGAGTAGAAAACAAAAGTTGTGGGCGATGATTTCATCAATTGCTTGCCGTTACTAGTCCAATCTTTTTTCGACGGTATTGTGGGATGAAGCGGCCTGGACCGACTTTACACGTACGCTTACGTGAGACTGGTTCCACCGCCTGAGATGCACTTATTGCATAAGGTGGCTAGCAGGTGTCTGTCTCTCCCTCTTTAGTCGAATTGGATTCGATGAAAAGGGTCCTTATGAAGGGTAAATAGCTTTGGCATATCAACGTTGTGGCTGTCACGTAGGTAAGAAGAGTTCTTGCTAGACACCCAAATCAGCCACGTAAAACTTGCAACAACAATTAGAGGACGTCTAACTTGTTTTTGCAGGGTATGCTATGTGATGTGATATGGCCTGTGATGATATATATGTGATGTATGAGATTGATCATGTTCTTGTAATAGGATTCACGACTTGCATGTCAATGAGTATGACAACCGACAGGAGCCATAGGAGTTGTCTTAATTTATTGTATGAGATGCAATGCCATGTGATTACTTTACTTTATTTCTAACCATTAACAATAGTAGTAGAAGTAATAGTTGGTGAGTCGACTTCACAGAGACACAATGATGGAGATCATGGTGTCATGTCGGTAACAATGATGATCATGTCATGCCCCAAAGATGGAGATCAAAGGAGCAAGAAGATAATGGCCATATCATGTCATTATATGATTTGATGTGATGTTTATCATGTTTTTCATCTTATTGCTTAGAACGATGGTAGCAAAGGTAAGATGATCCCTCATTAAATTTCGAGATAAGTATTACCCTAAGTGTGCACTGTTGCGAAGGATCCTTGTCTCGAAGCACCACATGATGATCGGGTGTAATAGATTCTAACATCCGAATACAACAGGTGTAAGCCAGATTTACACACGCAAAACACTTAGGTTGACTCGACGAGCCTAGCATGTACACACATGGCCTCGGAATACGAGAGATCGAAAGGTCGAACATGAGTCGTATGGATGATACGATCAGCATGGAGATGTTCACCATTGATGACTAGCCTGTCTCACGTGATGATCAGACACAGGCTAGTCGACATGGATCATGTATCACTTAGATGACTGGAGGGATGTCAATCTAATTGGGAGTTCATTATATAATTTATCATGAACTTAGTCTAAAATTGTCTTTACAAATATTGTATATTGATACGTCTCCAACGCATCTATAATTTTTAATGGTTCCATGCTATTATATTATCAACTTGGGATGTCTTATATGAATTTATATGCCATTTTATATCATTTTTTGGGACTAACCTATTAACTCAGTGCCAAGTGCGAGTTTATGTTTTTCTGTGTTTTTGACCTTTTTCAGAAAAGAATATTAAACGGAGTCCAAACGGAATAAAACCCGCGGGATGATTTTTTTCCATAACAGAAGATACGCACGGGACTTGAGAACCAAGGCAGGAGGTCTCGGGGGAGGTCACGAGCCCCCTAGGCGCGCCCTGGGGGGGGGCGCCTAGCAGGCTCGTGGGCCCCCTGTGCCTCCTCTGCCCTACCTCTTTCGCCTATAAATTCTCTAAAATCCCTAAACCAAAGAAGAGAGCCACGGAAATACTTCTCTCCGCAAGATCCCATCTGGGGACCGTTCTGGTGGCGTGCAGGAGGGGGATTCAGACACGGAGGGCTTCTTCATAAACACCATTGCCTCTCCGATGATGCGTGAGTAGTTCACCACAGACCTTCGGGTCCATAGCTAGTAGCTAGATGGCTTATTCTCTCTCTTGGATCTTCAATACAAAGTTCTCCATGATCTTCATGGAGATCTATCCGATGTAACTTCCTTTTGCGGTGTGTTTGTTGAGATCGGATGAATTGTGGATTTATGATCAGATTATCTGTGAATATTATTTGAGTCTCCTCTGATTTCTTATATGCGTGATTTCGTATCCTTGTAATTCTCTTCGAGTTATGGGTTTTGTTTGGCCAACTTCATCTATAATTCTTGCAATGGGAGAAGTGCTTGGTTTTGGGTTCATACCATGCGGTGTCCTCACCTAGTGACAGAAGGGGTAGCAAGGCACTCATCGTGTTGTTGCCATCAAGGGTGAACAAATGGGGTTTATATCATATTGCATGAATTTATCCCTCTACATCATGTCATCTTGCTTAAGGCGTTACTCAATTTGTTATGAACTTAATACATTAGATGCATGCTGGATAGCGGTCGATGTGTGGAGTAATAGTAGTAGATGCAGAAAGTATCGGTCTACTTGTCTCGGACGTGATGCCTATATGTATGATCATTGCCTTAGATATCATCATGACTTTGCGCAATTCTATCAATTGCTCGATAGTAATTCGTTCACCCACCGTAATACTTGCTATCATGAGAGAAGCCTCTAGTGAACACTATGGCCCCCGGGTCTATTTTACACATCATATATTCAGAACTACATACAAAAAATACCAAAAATACTTTGCTGCACTTTTATTTCTTTTTACCTTTTATCTCCTTCAGATCTCACCTTGCAAATAATCGTGAAGGGATTGACAACTCCTTTATCGCGTTGGGTGCAAGTTTTTTTGCTTTTGCGCAGGTTCATTGGTGCCTCATCTTGATACTCCTACTGGATTGATACCTTGGTTCTCAAACTGAGGGAAATACTTATTTCTACTTTGCTGCATCACCCTTTCCTCTTCAAGGGAAAAACCAACGCAAGCTCAAGAAGTAGCAAGAAGAATTTCTGGAGCCGTTGCCGGGGAGTATTCAAGTGAAGCATATCTACCGAGTAACTATCGCAAACTCATCTCTTGCATTTACATTATTTGCCTTTTGCCTCTCGTTTTCCTCTCCCCCACTTCTAAAATGATTTTCCAAAAATACCAAAAAGATTTCCCTTTTTATTTGCTCTTCTTCCGTTCGCCTTTTTGTTGCTATGATTGCTTGTGTTGCCATGTGCCTTCTATTTGCTTGCATCTTCGCTTGCTAAAAATCTATTAATATGGATCCTCATGCACTTGCTAATCTTTTCAAAATACCAAATTATGATGAACATTTGCTAGTGAGTTGAGTGCACTTGACTATCTCTACGGAGTTTTGTTTGAAAATCATGAATCTGAAAATTTTGGTGAAGTGTTGAAAGAAGAAAATTATAAAGTGGTTCATGATATCTGCTTGAATGAAAATCATGATTGCCATGTTGTTAGTATGAATTCTATGAATTTCAATTATGCTGAAAATATGCAAAACCCTAAGCTTGGGGATGCTAGTTTTGCTATGTCCACTACTTATTGCAACGATCATGATTGGGGTGATGATTTTTCTTATAATCTTGAAAATTTGTTTAAGCCTCATGATGAATATGATATTTATAATAATTATTGCAATAATAAAGAGTGTCAAGTTTGCATACATGTGGATCTTGAAAAGAATATCCTATGTGATAGTTATATTGTTGAATTTGAATATGATCCCACATGTAATTATTATGAGAGAGGAAAATATTGTGGTAGAAACTTTCATGTTACTAAATTACCTCTCGTTATGTTGAGATTGATATTTTCTCTTTCTTCTTCCTTGCATATGGTAGTTATTGCTTGTCTTGATAATTTGTTTTCCTATAAAATGCCTATGCATAGGAAGTATGTTAGACTTAGATATGTTTGTCACATGTTTCATGATGCTCTCTTCGTGTCCGATTGTTATCTTTTATGTGAGCATCATTGAATTATCAGTGCCTAGCTGAAAGGCTTTAAAGAAAAGCTCTTGTTGGGAGGCAACCCAATGAATAAATTTATTTTTGCTTTTCACTTTCTGTTTTGTTGAGTCCACACCATCGTAATTCTGTTATGATTGTGTTTTTTATGTTTTAGTTAGTGTTTGTGCCAAGTAGAACCTTTATGATTAGTTTTGGTGATAGTTGTTTAATCATGCTGAAAAAGATAGAAATTTTGTGCTCAAGAAATTATTTTTAATTCTTATCCAGAAAGATCTTTTGAGTTGATTCTTTTTTCTGCTGATATGAAAATTGCCCTAATTGACATAAGTTTTCAGAATTTTTGGGATACAAGAGGTATACGAAATATACAGATTACTACAGACTGTTCTGTTTTTGACAGATTCTATTTTTGTTGTATTGATTTCTTATTTTGATGAAACTATGGTTAGTATCGGGGGTACGAGCCATGGAAAAGTGAGAATACAGTAATATAACATCATCTAAATGGAAATCAAGTTTACTACAGTACCTAAAAAGTTGGTAGTTTGTTTTCTTATGCTAATGATATCACGAGTTTCTGTTTAAGTTTTGTGTTGTGAAGTTTTCAAGTTTTGGGTGATGCTCTTATGGACAATGGAACAAAGAGTAGAAAGAGCTTAAGCTTGGGGATGCTCAAGTCATCCCAAGACAAATTGAAGGACACCAAAAAGCCTAAGCTTGGGAATGCTCCGGGAAGGCATCCCCTCTTTCGTCTTCAATCCATCGGTAACGTTACTTGGAGCTATATTTTTATTCACCACATGATATGTGTTTTGCTTGGAGCGTCGTGTATTATAGGAGTCTTTGCCTTTTGTTTTGTCATAATCATCCTTGCTGCACACCTTTTTGAGAGGACATGCACTCATCGTGAATTTGTTAGAATACTCAATGAGCTTCACTTATATCTTTTGAGTTAGGCAATTTAGCTCTCACGAGCTTCACTTATATCTTTTGAGCTAGATGATTTTGCTCTAGTGCTTCATTTAAATATTTTTAGAGCCCGGCGGTGTCATATTTTGTAGAAATAAAAGCTCTCGATCTTCACTTATATCATTTTGAGAGAGCTCCCTCCAAGTAACTTGGTAATTGGCGTGTGTTATGAAATTAGTCCTAAATATGACAGGCATCCAAAGAGGATATAATAAAAACTTTCATATTCAAGTGCATTGATTAGTAAGAGAAGTTTGATTCCTCACAATTAATTTTGAGATATGGATATGTTAATATCAGAGTCATGTTAGTAGGGTGTTGTGAATCTAGAAATACTTGTGTTGAGGTTAGTGATTCCCGTAGCATGCACGTATGGTGAACCGCTATGTTAGGAAGTTGGAGCATAATTGAATTATTGGTTGTCATCCTTTGTATGGCGCTCGGGATCGCGCGATGGTTAACACCTACCAACCCTTCCCCTAGGAGTTTGCGTTTAGCACTTTGTTTCGATTACTAATAAAACTTTTGCAATAAGTATATGAGTTCTTCATGACTAATGTGAGCCCATGGTATAGATGCACTCTCACCTTCCACCATTGCTAGCCTCTCTAGTGCCGCGCAACTTTCACCGGTGCACAAACCCACCATATACCTTCCTCAAAACAGCCACCATACCTACCTATTATGGCATTTTCATAGCCATTCCGAGATATATTGCCATGCAACTTCGACCGTTTCGTCTCATGACATGTGCCGTCATTTTCATATTTCTATTGCATGATCGTAAGATAGCTAGCGAGATGTTTCAAGGTCATACGCTAAGCTAGATCGTTGCACATCCCGGTACACTGCCGGAGGCATTTCATATAGAGTCATTATTGTTCTAAGTATTGAGTTGTAAGTAAATGAAAGCGTGACGATCATCATTATTAGAGCATTGTCCCATGTGAGGAAAAATAAAAAGGAAAAAGGCCAAAGATGCCCACCAAAAAAAAATTGAAAAAATGGAAAGAGGCCAAAGAGCCCAAACAGAAAATAAGAGAAAAAGAGAGAAGGGACAATGTTACTATCTTTTTCCACACTTGTGCTTCAAAATAGCACCATGTTCTTCATGATAGAGAGTCTCTTGTTTTGTCACTTTCATATACTAGTGGGAATTTTCATTATATAACTTGGCTTGTATATTCCAATGATGGGCTTCCTCAAAATTGCCCTAGGTCTTCGTGAGCAAGCAAGTTGGGTGCACACCCACTAATTTTCCTTTTGAGCTTTCACACACTTATAGCTCTAGTGCATCCGTTGCATGGCAATCCCTACTCATTCACATTGATATCTGGACCCGACGCGCTTGGAACCACTCCAAGGTCGGTGATGAGCTCCTTCATCCAAATTCCTTCATGAGCCACTTCTAAAGCAGCTATGTACTCCGCTTCACATGTAGATGCTGCCACGACTTCTTGGTTGCTGCTGCACCAGCTCACTGCCCCACCATTCAAAACATATACGTATCCGGTCTCTGACTTAGAGTCATCCGGATCTGTGTCGAAGCTGGCGGCGGCGTAACCCTTTACGACGAGCTCTTCGTCACCTCCATAAACGAGAAACATTTCCTTAGTCCTTTGCAAAACTGATACCTTGCAAAACTGAGTCTTACTCAATCTCATACCTTGCAAAGCTGGCAAGAACCATTTCTTTGAGTTTTCCATATTGAACTTCTTCAATATCTTGTCAAGGTATGTACTTTGCGAAAGACCTATGAGGCGTCTCGATCTATCTCAAGACGCCTCACTGGTCTTTCACAAAGCACATACCTTGACAAGATATTGAAGAAGTTCAATATGGATAAGGCCAAGAAGGGATTGTTGCCTGTATTACAGGGTGTGAGGTTGAGCACAACTCAAGGACCGACCATGTCAGAAGATAGAGAAAAGATGAGTACCGTCCCCTATGCTTCATGCTGTAGGCTCTATTATGTATGCGATGCTATGTACGAGACCAGATGTGAACCTTGCCATAAGTTTGGTAGTGAGGTAGCAAGGTGATCCAGGAGTGGATCACTGGACATCGGTCAAGAATATCCTTATGTACCTGAAAAGGACTAAAGATATGTTTCTCGTTTATGGAGGTGTCAAAGATCTCGTCGTAAAGGGTTACGTCGATGCTAGCTTCGACACAAATCCGGATGACTCCAAGTCACAAACCAGATATGTGTATATTTTGAATGGTGGGGCAGTCAGCTGGTGTAGTTGCAAGCAAAGCGTCGTGGCGGCATCTACATGTGAAGCGAAGTATATAGCTGCTTCAGAATAAACACATGAAGGAGTCTGGATGAAGGAGTTCATCACCGACCTAGGAGTGATTCCAGTGTGTCGGGCCCGATCACGCTCTTCTGTGACAATACTCGAGCTATTGGCATTGCCAAGGAGCCTAGGTTTCACAAGAAGACCAAGCACATCAAGCGCCGCTTCAACTCCATTCATGGATAGATCCAGGATGGAGATATAGATAGTTGTAAAGTACATACGGATCTGAATGTCGGAGATCCATTGACTAAACCTCTACCACGAGCGAAACATGATCAACACCAGAACTCTATGGGTGTTCGATTCATCACAATGTAACTAGATTATTGACTCTAGTGCAAGTAGGAGAGTGTTGAAAATATGCCCTAGAGGCAATAATAAAGTGGTTATTATTATATTTCCTTGTTCATGATAATTGTCTATTATTCATGCTATAATTGTATTATTCGGAAACCGTAATACATGTGTGAATACATATACCACAACATGTCCCTAGTGAGCCTCTGGTTGGCTAGCTCGTTGATCAATAGATGGTCATGGTTTCCTGATCATGGACATTGGATGTCATTGATAATGGGATCACATCATTAGGAGAATGATGTGATGGACAAGACCCAAGCCTAAGCATAACACAAGATCGTGTAGTTCGTGTGCTAGAGGTTTTATAATGTCAAGTATCATTTCCTTAGACCATGAGATTGTGCAATTCCCGGATACCATAGGAGTGCTTTGGGTGTATCAAACGTCACAACGTAACTGGGTGATTATAAAGGTGCACTACAGGTATCTCCGAAAGAGTGTGTTGGGTTGGTACGAATCGAGACTGGGATTTGTGGCTCCGTGTGACGAAAAGGTACCTCTGGGCCCACTCGGTAATGCATCATCATAATGAGCTCAATGTGACTAAGGAGTTAGACATGAGATGATGTGTTACGGAACGAGTGAGACTTGTCGGTAACTAGATTGAACAAGGTACAGGGATACCGACGATCGAATCTCGAGCAAGTGTCATACCGGTAGACAAAGGGAATTGCATACAGGATTGAGTGAATCCTCGATATCGTGGTTCATCCGGTGAGATCATCGTGGAACATGTGGTAGCCAACATGGATATCCAGATCTCACTGTTGGTTATTGGCCGGAGAGGTGTCTTGGTCATGTATGCATGTTTCCCGAACCCGCAGGGTCTACACACTTAAAGTTCGGTGACGCTAGAGTTGTTATGGAAATCGTATATGTGGTTACAAAAGGTTGTTCGGAGTCCCGGATGATACCCCGGATGTCACGAGGAGTTCCGAAATGGTCCGGGGGTAAAGATTCATATATAGGAAGTGGAGATTTGATCGTCAGAAATGTTTCGGGGATCATCGGTATTGTATCGGGATCACCAGAAGGGTTTCGGGGGTCCACCGGGAGGGGCCACCAGCCCCGAAGGGCCACATGGGCCAAAAGTGGAAGGGAACCAGCCCCTAGATGGGTTGGTGCGCCACCCACCAAGTCCCAAGGCGCACAAGGAGGCAAGGGAGGCCAAACTCTAGGCGTGGGGGCTGTCTTGGGTGGCAAGCCACCCCTAGGGCGCCACCCCACCTCCATCTAGGGCTGCCGCACCTCGTAGGGTTTCCCTAGGGATGGCGCACCCCCTCTCCCTCCCTCCTATATATATGGGAGGATTTGGGAGGGCTGCACAGACATTGAACACCACCTCTTGGCGCAACTCACCTCTCCTCCTCTCCTCCTCCACGGTGCTTGGCGAAGCCGTGCCGGGGAACCACATAGCTCCACTGCCACCACGCCGTCGTGCTGCCAGAGTTCTCCCTCAACTTCTCCTCCCTCCTTGCTGGATCAAGAAGGAGGATACGTCCCCGGGCTGGAGGTGTGTTGAACGTGGAGACACCGTATGTTCGGTGTTCGGATAAGATCTTCCGCGATTTGAATCGTCGCGAGTACAACTCCATCGACCGCGTTCATAGTAACGCTTCCGCTTTGCGATCTTCAACGATATGAAGATGCTCTTCCCCACTTGTTGCTGGTTTCTCCTAGATGATGTTGGTGTGACGTAGTTTTTTTTTTGAATTATTGCTACGATCCCCAACAAGGTGTTATCACTGTCAATGGCAACACAGAGTGATCACTCCGAACTGAGGAATACACAGCGGCTCTGACAGCCAAAGTCCATGTCGGTAGTGAGGCGCCAAAGTCCTAGTCCACTGTAAAGGCATGAGGAGCGAGCAAGCAAGCCCGAGCCATACCTCACCTTACGGAGTCTTCCCGCACTCAACATAAATAGGAACACACTCCTCACAACATGGCCCCACTAGCCGCAAAGTACGTGCCTCCAAGGCACAATTTCAGGCTCAAAATACCATGGATAGCTGTGGGGACCATCCAAGGACCAAGTATTCGGCTTGACCGAGCTATGGTCAAACATGTCTTTGGACAACAATAGGTACTTTCTAGGACCTACATAGCATCAAGCAAACATACTATAACAACTTCTCAAGACCCTCCCTTAAAGAGGTCCACCCGCCGATCACTATCTGCTCTAACGGAGCAACCCCTATGGAGAGCAATGGTGTAGACGTGTAGCAGGGCACAGTAAGGATGCCAAACCAATCATAAAGGTCGTGTGTAAATCGTTTTGTTTTAAGTTTATTTTTAATATAAAGTATCTATAATAGTTTCTTGGACACTTCAGATTGTACAGATAGACGTCACGAGTTCATTGGAAATAAAGACCATTTTTACGGTCCTATGGCAGTCATTTTTGTTGCATAGCCTTTTTCCGCTCTTCCACACCGAAACAAGCTAGTTCAGTACATATTTTACTTAGATGTGGTCGACTAATCGACTGGGACTCGACCATAAAGCTTGCCCCAAGCATCACTCCAACACTATTTTTACCCTATGTGCTCGGTGTCTGGGATATTGCATTATAATGGTTCTGAATTATGTCTTGGGTCAATAGTTGGGTTGCCCGGCTCTTATGTTTACCCTCTTACATTCCGCATGTTCGGCTAAAAGGGTAAAGGGAGAACAACTGTGATTGTACTTCTAGCTCACCTTGTTAAGTACCTCAGTGGATAAATTCGAAAAACCGAGTTCCATAATAAGCACGAACGAGTCTACGATCTGATGACAAGTGTTAAACTAAATATCGATGGAGGTTATGCCGTGTTATACGAATGGTTTGTATTTACAAAAACCAAGTGATAATGGTTTCATCCTCGGACCCGAACATCACAAAACACTGGGACTAGTAACTATCCCCCGCAGTCAAGCTCCTATGGCTAACTGAAAGCAATAAAGCCACATAGTCTGATTGCCTCATTTCCCTTACACACTACTGCGTTTGGGTAGCAAGACGTCGGCTTAGGGTCATAGTGTGAAGGTCAAAACACACCTTGTAGCATGTACAAGGGGGCAGAAGCCCATGACTGGTAACTTTCAGTTTAAAATGGCCACACAGGAGCCAAAATAAACAAAACAAAGCATGATATACCATGCACAGGAATGCCATTATAAAGCGCAAGAGTTTAACTATCATAAAAATACATGATAGTATGCTCACTCACAGATTACATCTTTTGGGAACAACGCCTCTATCGCCTGAAGCACCATCCATTATGATGGGGAAGTACTACTCGGGGAGACTATGCTCCTTCCTGGGAGGCGGTGGTCCGGTGGCCATCTCGGTTGGCTTTATCCTCGGCCAGTGCACCATGGTCTTTCCAAAGGCCATCCAAGCTCCCTCGATGCATACAGAGTGCTTCTAGATGTCAATCTGGGGCGCAGCGTCACACAACTTATGCACCAAGCCGAAGTAGCTGCTCGACAACGTCTCTGAAGGCCATAACCTGATGCAGAGGTCCTTCCTGGTTGGCTTCGCCATACGATGCAACTCCACCAACTGCTTCATCTGATCAATGAGTAGGAGAGGGTGTTCAGGGGATTGAAACTGTTCCTAGAACAACCTCAGCTCGCCATCCCCATACCGGGACGCAAAGTGCCTTGCTGCGTCCGCCCCACTCCCCGAAAGATCCATAAAAGTGCTTGGTAAATGCCACACTCATGTGAGTAATGCAAACCTATTACCACCGAAGACACATTCTAGTAAGTATCGCTTACCAACCGCAATAATCTTAACTTGGCAGAGCTACTTATGGTAGCCCTGTGCCTCCACTCGCGCTTCCTGGATCGCCGAGGGCAATGAGGTTAGCTCGGAGACCTGATCCTTATTCATTTTCTCAAGGGACTCACATTTAGTGCCAGCATCCTTGATAGCCTAATGCACGTCGGCCACCCTGGCCTCGTTCTTATCACTGACAACTTTTACCGACATTAGTTTGGAGGTTGTTCGTTCGGCACTCGATTTCTATTCAGTAGACACTTGCCTCTCTTTCTTCAATTCGTCCTTGAGGTTCTTGACCTCCGCGGCGACAACTACAGTTGTAATAACACACTACACTTAAGGATACAACCCAAAATACCTCACTTAAATGAGGAAAATAATGATATTAAAAAGTAGTCCAGTTCGGACTTACGTTGCGCATCGTCAAACCGATTGTTGAGAAGGTCGAGCTCCTACACGGCGCTCTTGAGCTTCCGATTCATCTTTGCTAACTCCATGATGTTGGGGGCTTCTACCAAAGACAAGGCCTGCATAACAGCTCATATGTGTCAGAGTCCCGAAGTTATCGGATTTTGAATCCTCTACCACGAATTCTTCAATCTTGCGTGAGTGTCGGGGACTATTGCTCACTTTAATATTATGAGTGATTTCTCTTAGCTATTTGACCCCCGCATGATTTTCTCAAACTCACACAGAGCCTGGGGGCTACCATACATGGAGATTGCATAAACTTATGAAATAAATTCTCTTTGGAAAAGAATTTTACATTATTTACCTTGAAGCCCGTCAAGAGGCCACCGAAAGCCTCCTTCAGTCCGCTATCAACAGACTGAATGCTTTGTAAAACCACACCAAAAAAATGTGATGTTCTTCAGTGATGAAGGAGCCATTTAAATCCTCCTCCATCATGGTCGACTACCCGGTTTTGGCCCGCTCTGCTACTGGTGGCTCCGATGACGACACCTCGATTTCTCGTATGGGGGAAGCCAGAATGGACAACTCTGGAAGTTTGGGGGTCTCCGAGACCGTCCTCGGTGAGAGCTCAAGCTAACCGGGCTCCCTAGCTTTGTTTGATAGAAGGGATTCACCCTCCTGGTCTTTGATGACCGATGTGTTAACCTCGGCCATGATATCATCACCCCGCCCCCCGTGTTTGGCATAGGAGGGGTCTTTTGGGATAACACCTCCCCATGTTCCTCGGCAACCAAGGGAGTAGTGCGTGAAGCGGTCCCGCTCTCCGCTAGTTCGGATGGCGGAGAATATCCCTCCAAGGCCTAATCGGTGAGGAGATCGCGTTGTGGGCTACAACATGAAAAATATGCATGTGGTCACTGATGAACCTCAATAAGGAAGAACGATATAGTCTTCGGATTCATACCTTTGGTCCTGGGACTTGACCCTGGGGTTCCTTCGAGGAGCCAATTTGAAAGCCTCACATTCCCCGAAGGAGTCCGAGGTGTCATCGAATAGGGCCACCTTGGCCCTGCATTGCCTTTTCAGGGCGGGGGGGGGGGTGATATGTCTCCAACGTATCTACTTTTCCAAACTCTTTTGCCCTTGTCTTGGACTCTAATTTGCATGATTTGAATGAAACTAACCCGGACTGACGCTGTTTTCAGCAGAACTACCATGGTGTTGTTTTTGTGCAGAAATAAAAGTTCTCGGAATGACCTGGAAACTTACGAGGATTTTTATGGAATATATAAAAAATATCAGAGAAAGAATCAACTGAAGATACGCTGCCAGTGGTCCACGAGCCCTACAGGCGAGCCCCCCCTAGGGCGCGCCTAGCAGGCTCGTGGGGCCCACATGGCTCCTCTGACTTCATCTCCAACTCCATATAACCTCTCTCGCCCAGAAAAAATAGGAGAGAAGAGTTCATCGCGTTTCACGATACGGAGCCGCCGCCACTGCTTGTTCTTCCTCGGGAGGGCAGATCTGGAGTCCGTTCTGGGCTCCGGAGAGGGGAAATCGACGTCATCGTCATCATCAACCATCCTCCATCGCCAATTCCATGATGCTCTCCATCGTTCGTGAGTAATCTTAACGTAGGCTTGCTGGACGGTGATGGGTTGGATGAGATCTATCATGTAACCGAGTTAGTTTTGATGGGGTTTGATCCCTAGTATCCACTATGTTCTAAGATTGATGTTGCTACTACTTTGCTATGCTTAATGCTTGTCACTAGGGCCCGAGTGCCATGATTCCAGATCTGAACCTATTATGCTTTCACCAATATATGTGTGTTCTTGATCCTATCTTGCAAGTTGCAGTCACCTACTATGTGTTATGACCCGGCAACCCCGGAGTGACAATAGGCGGAACCACTCCCGGAGATGACCATAGTATGAGGATCCCATGTATTCACCATGTGCTAATGCTTTGTTCCGATTCTCTATTAAAAGGAGACCTTAATATCCCTTAGTTTCCATTAGGACCCCGCTGCCATGGGAGGGTAGGACAAAAGATGTCATGCAAGTTCTTTTCCATAAGCACGTATGACTAAATACGGAATACATGCCTACATTACATTGACGAACTGGAGCTAGTTACATATCACCCTATGTTATAACTGTTACATGACGAATGCCATCCGACATAATTATCCATCACCGATCCAATGCCTACGAGCTTTTTCTATACTGGTCCTTGCTAAGTTACTTTACCGCTACTGCTGTCACACTTGCTATAAAAATTACTACTGCTACTGTTACCGCCGCTACCGTTACTATCATACTACTTTGCTACTAAAACTTTGCTGCAGATACTAAGTATTTCAGGTGTGGTTGACTTGAAAACTCAACTGCTAATACTCGAGAGTATTCTTTGGCTCCCCTTGTGTCGAATCAATACATTTGGGTTGAATACTCTACCCTCGAAAACTGTTGCGATCCCCTATACTTGTGGGTTATCAGGGGGGCTGATCCTCCTTAGTGTCATTGGAGGCTGCCAACTTTCTTGTTCGAGAGGAGTCACTCTCGTCCACGCCCTATTCCTACACTCCCTCAAGAGCAGAAGGTGCTTGGGTGTCCTCGAACTTAGTGTTTGGAGGTCCTCTTGAGCGGAGGCCTCTGCTATCTCTTGAGCTTGCGTTGGTTTTTTCCCTTGAAGAGGAAAGGGTGATGCAGCACAGTAGTAGTAAGTATTTCCCTCAGTTTGAGAACCAAGGTATCAATCCAGTAGGAGTATCAAGATGAGGCACCAATGTACCTGCGCAAAAACAAGAAACCTGCACCCAACGCTACAAAGGGGTTGTCAATCCCTTCACGATTGATTGCAAGGTGAGATCTGAAGGCGGAAAGTGCAACAAAGTAAAAGTGTAGGGCTGAAAATAAGATGTGAAGTAGACCCGGGGGGCATAGTGTTGACTAGAGGCTTCTCTCAAGATAGCAAATATTACGGTGGGTGAACGAATTACTGTCGAGCAATTGACAGAACCGCGCAAAGTCATGACGATATCTAAGGAAATGATCATACATATAGGCATCACGTCAGAGACAAGTAGACCGATACTTTCTGCATCTACTACTATTACTCCACACATCGACCGCTATCCAGCATGCATCTAGTGTATTGAGTTCATGACAAACAGAGTAACGCCTTAAGCAAGATGACATGATGTAGAGGGATACATTCATGCAATAGATATAAAACCCATCTTTTTACCCTTGATGGCAACAACATGATGCGTGCCTCGCTACCCCTTCTGTCACTGGGTGAGGTCACCGCACGGTATGAACCCAAAACCAAGCACTTCTCCCATTGCAAGAATCATAGATCAAGTTGGCCAAACAAAACCCACAACTCAAAGAGAATCACAAGGATATGAAATCATGCATATAAGAGATCAGAAGAAACTCAAAAAGATTCATAGATCATCTGATCATAAATCCACAATTCATTGGATCTTGACAAACACACCGCAAAAGAAGATTACATCGGATAGATCTCCATGAAGATCATGGAGAACTTTGTATTGAAGATCCAAGAGAGAGAATAAGCCATCCAGCTACTAGCTATGGACCCGAAGGTCTATGGTTAACTACTCACGCATCATCGGAGAGGCAATGGTGTTGATGAAGAAGCCCTCCGTATCCGAATCCCCCCTCCGACAGGGCACCAGAACGTGCCCAGATGGGACCTTGCAGGGACAGAAGCTTGCAGCGGCGGAAAAGTATTTCTATGGATCTCTCCCATGGTTTTGGATTTTTCGGGGATTTATAGGCGGAAGAAGTAGGGCAGAGGAGCCACAGGGGGCCCACAAGCCTGCTAGGCGCGGCCCCCCCAGGCCGCGGCTAGGGGGATTGTGTCCTCCCCTGGCGCCCTCTGCCTTCGTTCTCAAGCTCCCTTCGTATCTTCTATTCCAGAAAAAATCTTTTCGGAGGTTTTATTCCATTTGGACTCCGTTTAATATTCTCCTCTGAAAAGGGTCAAAAACACGGAAAAAACAGGAACTCGCACTTGGCACTGACTTAATAAGTTAGTCCCGAAAAAGATATAAAAGGCACACAAAACATCCAAAGTCTGACAAGATCATAGCATGGAACCATCAAAAATTATAGATACGTTGGAGACGTATCAAGCATCCCCAAGCTTAACTCCTGCTCGTCCTCGAGTAGGAAGTGATAAAGACTGAATTTTTGATGTGGAATGCTACCTAGCATATTTGTCCTTTGTAACTTCTTTCATGTGACATGAATGTTCAGATCTGTAAGATTCAAAACAATAGTTAGCTATTGACATGAAAACAATAATACTTCAAGCAAACTAGCAAGGTAATCATGAACTTTCGAAATAACAAGGCCAAAGAAAATTATCCCTACAAAATCATATAGTCTGGCTATGCTCCATCATCCCCACACAACTAATTTAAATCATGCACAACCCCGGTATTGGCCAAGTAATTGTTTTCGCACTCTTACTTTATCAAACCTTTTTCAACTCTCATGCAATACATGAGCGTGAGCCATGGATATAGCACTATAGGTGGAATAGAGTGTGGTGGAGGTTGTGCGACAAAAAGGAGGAGATGGTCACATCGACTCGGCGTATCAAAGGGCTATGGAGATGCCCATCAATACATGTCAATGCGAAAGAGTAGGGATTACCATGCAATGGATGCACTCAGAGCTATAAGTATGTGAAAGCTCAAAAGGAGAACTAGTGGGTGTGCATCCAACTTGCTTGCTCACGAAGACCTAGGGCAATTTTGAGGAAGCTCATCATTGGAATATACAAGCCAAGTTATATAATGAAGATTCCCACTAGTATATGGTGGTGACAAAACAAGAGACTCTCAATCGTGAAGAACATGGTGCTATTATGAAGCACAAGTGTGGAAAAGATAGTAGCATTGTCCCTTCTCTCTTTTTCTCTCTCTTTTTTTTGTTTGGGCTCTTTGGCCTCTTTCCATATCTCTCTCTCTTTTTGTGTGTGCAACTTTGGCCTTTTTTTATTTCCTCACATGGGACAATGCTCCAATAATGATGATCATCACACTTTAATTTACTCATAACTCAATGCTTAGAACGATGATGACTCTATAGGAAATGCCTCCGGCAGTGTACCGGGATGTGCAACGATCTAGCTTGGCGTATGACGTTGAAGCATCTCGCTAGCTATCTTACGATCATGCAATGTTAATATGAAAGTGATGACACATGTCATGAGACGGAACGGTGGGAGTTGCATGGCAATATATCTCGGAATGGCTATGAAAATGCCATAATAGGTAGGTATGGTGGCTGTTTTGAGGAAGGTATATGGTGGGTTTGTACACCGGCGAAAGTTGCGCGACACTAGAAAGTCTAGAAATGGTGGAAAGTGAAAGTGCATCTATACCATGGACTCACATTAGTCATGAAGAACTCACATACTTATTGCGAAAGTTTTTATTAGTTATTGAAACAAAGTGCAAAATGCATACTCCTAGGGGAAGGGTTGGTAGGTGTTAACCATCGCGCGATCCCGACAGCAACACAAAGGATGACAATCAATAAATCAATTATGCTCCGACTTCCTAACATAGCGGTTCACCATACGTGCATGTTACGGGAATCACTAACTTCAACACAAGTACTTCTAGATTCACAACATCCTACTAACATAA